>NC_092135.1:120672963-123202963 GCF_043159975.1 Macaca nemestrina | reverse complement strand
CCCACACCCAGACCTGAAGGATGGTCAACGAGGGCTGGGAGTGGGCTGGGAGAGAAGGATGTGGGGACTAGGGAAGGGGCCTGAATTTTGCCACTTCCAGATGGGGTTTCCACTTCAACTCTCAGCCTGGGTCTCCAAATGTTAATGACCAGCCCAAAACAGACTCTGATTGAAGAATGATGTGTTCTATCACCCATCTTGCAGACATCCAAACCTCTTGGAGTACTATTCCCTTGCCTTAGAGGAAGAGAACCACTCCTCCCCTCTCCCCATGTGGAAGGCCCGACTAATCACCACCACAAACCTCACTCTTCCTAACAGGATTCAAAGACCTATTCATTCTCATTCCATTTTTTATATTGGAATCTGGGAAAGTGTTATGTGTGTGAGAAGGAAGTCAATGGTGGAGTCAGTTTTAAATTGGTCCCTTTTCGTACACCCTACAAATAAGTAGATGACTGGAACCAATTGCTGGTGGCTTGCTGTGTCACTCTGAGCTTGGACTGTGGGAGTTCTTTGTGTCTTTTGTACTCTATATTCAGCATTTATGCAGCCTTGAGAGAGTAGGAAGAAATCAAATCAACATGTTACTACATATGTATTTGTCATTTACCTATCTATATGAGAAGCTAAGAGAAAGAAATAATGTAGACATGAAGGCCAGGTACCAAGAAATATAATTACATTAGTTGGAGGTATTGGGGACACAGAAAGAGCAAAGGGCAGCTTCAAGAGACATCTTTTAAGAAGACTCCATAGGGCTTGGTGGATTGCGGACTATAGGCATTGAGGAAAGGAAATTATTAGAGACATTTCTTAGGCAAAAGTCAAAACATGGCAGCTTCTGCCCTGCATCTGGTTCTTGGTCTAATTTACAAGTTTCTTTGGTCTATCTAATATTATAAAATACTTTTTAAAAGAATTTTACCAACATGTAAAAAATGATATTTCATATAGCAATCACTTTTTAAATTTTTGGCTTCTCTTTTCTAACTGGAAGATCTGACAACCCTGAGATGACATTCCTACGCTCCATCTGTCAACTGGAGTTGAATAGTGTCTGTCCCTCAATGGAGCAAATGTGTCTCCAGTTTGCCACAGTCCTCTCACAGCTTATGTGACTTTCTTTGCTCCTATCAACACCTGAACTTGCAATCCCTATTCTAATGTTTCTGTCCTAAGGAACACAAAATTGGTGGCACCATCAGTGGAAACAGAAAAGATGCTGCTGCTTTGGAGAATTCAATTTTATTCATGTTCAGTCTGAGGTAACAGGAGGACATCACTGACAAAATGCCCTGTGGCAGGAAGTGCAAGGTCAAACTTTAGGAAAGTGTCTGCAAGAAGAGCTGCCCAAACCAAAGACTGTTCATAGGGATTGCTGGCTCTGGTGGGAGCAAAAACTTCATTTAGGGTGTGAACCTGGGAGGTGGAGCTTGCAATGAGCCGAGATCATGCCACTGCACCCCAACCTGGGCGGCAAAGCGAGACTCTATCTCAAGTAAAAAAATTCATTCACTTTAGTCATGTATTTGTTTGTTAACAAATATTTCAACAAATATACACTGGGAGTCTATTATATGTCAACACTGGGCTAGATGCTGGGAATTCTAGGGTAAGTAAAGCAGAAATGGCCTGTGCCCCAAAGGATACTATGGTATAGTTAGAGACATACACATTAGTCAAATGATCACATTACAAAATATAAAATGCATATGGCAGCTGTTATGAAGGAAAGGTCAATGGTGCTCTGAGAAATTAGAGAAGGGAGGGTGTGAGGAGAGCTGGTCAGCCAGAGAGATCAAGGAAGTCTTCCTGAGGAAACAGTACTGGAACCAGGATATGCAAACTGAGTAGGGTGCATCCTGGTAAAGAGAAAAAGGAAGTGAGTTCCAGGCAGGACAAAGTTTGTGCAAGGCAAGTCCCAGACATTAATGATACCCCGCGGTGGTGAGATGGGGGGCAGGGGAATAAAAGGAATCTAGCCAGGGCTGAGACTGAAGCGGTCCATGGGATTCAGGCTTGCAGGGTGCCGTAGGCTTTGTTAAAGTGTCTATCTTTATTCCAAGTGCAATGGAAGTTCACTGGTGGTTTTTTAGTGGGCTAAGGGGAAGAAGACACATTATAAGCATTACTGGATTTTTGTTTTCAAAATTTTACACAGTTTGCACAGAAAATTTTACTCAGAGTATACAGAAAAACTAATGAATGGGGGCAAACAAGAGAGAAAGTTAGAGCTGAAATCCAGGCAGCATGATCCAAAGTGGTGAGGCCCTATAGAAAGAGTTCAATCAGGCTGGGCACGGTGGCTCACGCCTGTAATCCCAGCATTTGGGGATGCTGAGGCAGGTGAATCACTTGAGGTTGGGAGTTCAAGACCAGCGTGGCCAACATGGTGAAATGCTGTTTCTACTAAAAATACAAAAATTACAGGCAGGCACCTGTAATCCCAGCTACTCAGGAAGCTGACGCAGGAGAATCCTTTGAACTAGGGAGGTGGAATTTGCAGTGAGCTGAGATTGTGCCACTGCACTCCAGCCTGGGCAACACAGCAGGACTCTGTATGGGGAAAAAAAAGGGGGTGAGAGGAGGAAGGAAGAAAGAAAGAAAAAGTTCAATCAAAGTACTAAGAAGTAGCCATGTTAGTGGGATATGATCAGCAAATAAGTAGGTAAGTCATGGAGAGGAGAGCCAAGCTTATGGAATAACATGAAATAACAGACTGTAGATATGAATGCAAACCAGGGGAGGTGGATAATTTAAAGCTCAGGACATAATAAATTTCTCCAGAAACAGAACTGAGGTTTGCATCTAAGCCAGTGGAAAACCCAAAGTAGGAGATCAACAGAAGGAATGCCTTTGGGAAATCGGAACTTGTCTGTAATACACAGATCATAATACTGGGCAATGGGTCCCACTTCAGCTAGGAGTCTTCTTCCTTGATTCTTACTGGGAAAAGAACCATATCCAAGATGTGACTAACCCAAAAAGCAGAGCAACAACCTGTCATACCCAAGAGGTCCTGACAGCATCCACAACATCACCAAAGGTTCTAGGGCCATAAACAAAAAGGAGGTGCAAATACAGAGGCTTTGCAGAGAAGCACGATTATCATTCATAATTACACACTTTACAAGCGTCAAACCATCAATGTATTACAGCAAGGAAATTACACGGCTGAATTAAGAATTCCTCCAGAGGAGAAAGAAGGTAATGAAGTCTATGTTGAATATAAACCCAAACCAATTAATTCTCCCAATACTGCTGCACAGATTATAAATTCTACCAATGCAGTCTGAACCACCAAAATAAAATAACACTGTAAACTTCTTTATTAGCACTAAAACAAGGCAGTCATAGGACAAACAGGCTAGCTTAACGTTTTGTGGCATGTCAGATAATAAATTTTATTTACATTTGTGTTCTGTTAATGAATGACGCAAACCACTAATAACCAGCTCTCCAACGACCACTCTAAAGTTTCATGATTCCTGTTCCCCCAATATAAGTCAATCACAAAAGAGAAAAAAGAACCTCTAAATTTTCATAAAGGAGAATTGTTGTTTCTCTGCTGAGCTTGGGAGACCTCTCCTGCTTTGGTAGAACTATTTCCTCCCAACTTTTAGTTCACAAGGTTTTTGTGGACTCCACTATTGGGTACCAGAAAAAAAAAGCCTATGCCCCAAGGGTCACACCACTCAGCACAGTCCCTCCCAGTGATTGGCTTAGGGATGGCAACGTGACCCAGGATAGCCAGAGAAGCAGTGAACACTTGGACTTCCATAGGAACTATAAGAAAAAGACAGTTCAACTGGACTTCTGGTTGCAAGCGTGAGGTTAAGGAAGCTGTCGTCTTCTTGTGACTTCAAGGTCAGAACCCAGCTGCAAAAGGAGCAAGGTGGAGAAAGGACAGCTGAAAGACAGCGAGAAACATGATCTGAAACCAAACATGCTCCTGGACGCTTCAGTTACACAAGGCAATACATTTTCCTCTTTGTTCAATTCAATTTGAATTGACTTTTCTGTCACTTGTATGAGAAAATATCTTAATTGAAACAGTATTCAATATGGGTAAAGATGCCCAGAAGACATGATGCCCATTTATCTCATTTACATGGTACCTATTATATGCTAGACATGGTCCTTGATCTCGGGGTCTAACAGCCCATTGAGGGAAAAGGCTCATGCCCTACAGAATAGACACCAACACAAGCCAGTGTGGGGTAAATACCAAATGAAACGTGCCAGCAGTGTGGTGAGCACCAGGGGTACAGGAAAGTACAACCTGGGGAGCTAGTGGCTGTGATCCACCGGCACCCTCCCCATCAGAGCTGTGAAGGCTACAAGCCCAACTGACACCTTTACAATCCACATGATCTTCTGTTTGTTCTATTTGGGCAAAAGGAGAACAACTGTTAACTGTATGTTCATTGGTGTATACAACTATGTATGCATACAAATCCCACAATATGACAAGTTAGGCTAAATACATCTCAAACTTCTAAAATTCATCCAAAGCAAAATAATAAAATAATAATAATAATAAAAGAAAGGAAGGAAAGGAATATACAGTAAGGCCTTGGGCTTCATTTCCCTACTTCCTTAACTTACACTGTACTTTTAACTATTAAATTTGTGGAAGTGATTTTTATAACTTTCTCTTCTGAAATAATCATAGATTCAGAGGAAATTGCCAAAAAAAAAAAAAATACAGAGAGGTCCCAAGTCCTTCTCTCAGCCTCCCAAAATTACAATATCCTGTACAGCTACAGTAGGATGTCAAAACCAGGAAATTGATGTCGGCACAATCCACAGAGCTAATTCCAAGTTTACCAGTATTACTTGTACTAGTGTATAGCATGTGGTCTGATGAGTTTGTGCGTGTGTGTGTGTGTGTGTGTGTGTACGGAGCTCTATGAAATTTTATCATCTACGTAGATACAAGACAGAATTGTTTCATCCCCACAAAATTCCCTAGTGCTCTATAGCAACACCCATTCTCCTCCTTAATTCCTGGCAGCCACAAATCTCCTCTCAATCTCTGTCGCTGTTCTCCGTCTCCACAATTTTGTCATTTCAAGAGTGTCACACAAATGGAATCATATAGCATGTGCCCTTTGAGACTGACTTCTTGTACCCAGCATAACTCCATGAGATCCATCCAAGCTCCCATATGCAACACTGGCATATCCCTCCCAACGACTGAGCAGTGTGCCATGGTACAGGTGCACCCCAGCCTATTCAAGCATTTGCCCAGGGAAGGACACTTGTGTTGCTTCCAGTTTGGGATTATGATGAACAAAGCTGCTATGAGAATTCATGTACATGTTCTTTGTGAAAATGACTTTTTATTTCTTCAACATAAATGCCCAAGGGCAATTGGCAAATGACGTTTAAAAGATTTAATCTTCAGTCACCTCACACATCCCAAAGAAACCTCACTGTTCCCTGCCTCCGCATTCTTGGGCTTCCAAAGGCAATGCTATTGCTGGTCTCTTTAATTCCTACCAGATGCAACATCTAAATGTTGGCTGAGCTGAGTGGGACAGCATGTTTTTCTGGTTTTGAACTCAGTCAATTGAACATTTTCTGAACCTGCTGCCTAGAAACAGTGGCTGAGAGCAAAATGATCAGATCTCTTTCTGACACAGAGGAGCTTTAGGTGTCAACTAGGCCCACTTTAGTGGCTGGAACCAGCCACCAAGCTGTGATATCTGCTTCACAGGCTAGTAAATAGTTCACAAAATTGCAGTCAGTAAGGTAGTTGTGAAGTCTCTTATCCAAACCACTTTCCAATATCTGAATTCCCAAAATAAAATAGGCAGGTGCCTAGAAAACCTCAGTTCTTTCTTTGTCGGAGTGTAACATCTTCTCAAAATCATACGTGTGAGGAAAGGAGGCAAGTCACTGAGATGTGATTCAACTGTTGAACCATCAGTGAATTTCCTCTAATGTACGGTGGTATCATGTCTGTTTCTTGTTCCACTGAGAGACAAAAAGTATGTCACTTGCATCCTAGGAAAAACACATTCAATAGGCCAAAAGAAGAAGAAAAATGCATTTCTTGAAGTGCACACAGAGTTTCCAGTTACTTTATTAAATTAGGTAAAGATTCTCTCTGAACCCATGTTTTCCATGCTTGTGTCTAAACTTAAACATACACAGTGGGGCCCTGGATGACAGCCTGGCAGTGAACCTTGTAGATTCAGACACATCTGCCCAAAGCCCCAAATCAAGCCACGTACTACATGGAAAAGGAGAAAATGCTAATTCAGCCATTCATTCCACGAGTAATGATGGAACACTTATGATACACAGGCCCAGAGAAAAATGCACATGATTCACAGTGGTGCACAGGACACATAAAACCTGTCCCCTTGCAGGTTAGACAGGGTTCCATGAAGCATGTTCAGGTATATGGTGGCAGAAGCACAAAATGCTTTGAGAGCATGAAGAAGGGGCACAAACCTGAGATGGGTAGTTGAGATGTCTTCCTGGAGGCCATGGAGTATAAACTGGTCCCTGAGGAGGAAACAGCCAGATGAAGTAAGGAAAATAGGGCAGGGAGCAGAAACATTTCAGGCAGAGGGTGTAGAACACACTTCTTAAGAGAATGGTTTCCTTGACAACTGAGAGTCATCTGAAGTAGCTGTTGCACTGGGGGTGAGGTGGATTCTGAGCTGAAGGTGGAAAGAAAGCAGGAACCAGAGCATAGCTGGTCTGTCAGGTTAAGGAGAGAGTTCCTTCTCCAACCTGAGCACAACTGACAGTCAGGAAAGGTCTTTCTTTTCTTTTCTTTTTCTTTCTTTCTTTCTTTCGTTTCTTTCTTTCTTTATTTTCCTTTCTTTCTTTCTTCCTTCCTTTCCTTTTCTTTCTTTTCTCTTTTTTCTTTTTCTTTGTCTTCCTTTCTTTTTCTTTCTTCCTTTTTTCCTTCCTTCCTCCCTTTCCTTCTTGTCCCTTTTTCTTTCTTTATTCCTTTTTTTCTCTCTTTTCGTTCTTCCTTTCTTTTTCTCTTTCTCTCTTTCCCAGTTTTCTTTAAATCTAAATATCGTTAAATGTCAAGTATCTTTCGTGTTTTTATAAAAATAAGACATGTTTACTGAAAAACCCCAAACGGGATAAAATCTTGTTAGATTGTTTAGGTTAAAAAATAAAGTGTTAAAGGATGGAAAAAAATGATCCATTGGGCAAATACTTTCAAGGGAAAGCCCCTTGGGACTCTGTATTAGTGCTGAACTCTGCATGAACTTCTGTGCCCCCATATCCTCCTCCCTTCCCTCGGCTCCACATCACATCTTCCCATCCACCCCACCCCAGCTTCCACAGCACAGATCCCTCCACCACTCCGAATCAATAGCTCCTTTCAGTGCATTCCCAAAGCACTTCACACATTGCTGTGTTTTTTGTCTTGCTGTGTCTGTCTTTACAGGTAGGCTGAGCTCCTTAAAGGGAGATTATGTATGTATCAGTTCTGGACCTTCATTTAAGCATTCATTCATTCATTTATTCATTCATTCACTGAATAAATATTTATTGAGAGCCTACTATGTGCCCAGCAATGGTCTAGGTTGAGGGAATGTATCAATGAACAAAGCAGTCAATATTAACTGTCCTCTTGGAGTCTACATTATACCAAGCACATGGTTTCTGGAAACAGTGGGTATCCTGGCTTCCAAGAAGAAACCAAGAGGGAACTGCAGTTGTCTGCCATACTAAGAGCAAGTTTTTTGAAGAAGTTTGTTTCTACAGACCAGTAGTGTGCTCTGTCTAGACAAAGACATTCTAAAAGCTGACTTGGGCTCCCTTGTCAGGAAACAATTCTAATACCTCCCCTTTCCTTTTGGCTCCTCCCTTGGTGATCATCCACTCTGAAAAAGTGGTCATCCACTCGCCAACGCGCACATCCACTTTGCTGGATCTGGGGCTAAGTTGGAAAGTGGTGCTGTTGGCACTCATTTTCCCTCAGCTATAAATCCTCCTCTCCAAAGAACCAAGAGCCTAGGCTGCCACATAGGTTTTGAAAGCTGTGTGACAGCTCCATCAAAGTTTTTTGGATTCTTTTGAGCAGCTGTTTTGCTAATGAGCAAATCTACCCTTCTGGAGGCCTGGAACAAATGGAATTTCACTGCCTGTGGATTTCAGGACTTCCATTCTAGTCCTCTGTTCAGTGCATGGGGCCAGCTACTGATGTCTCTTTTTAACCATATCGTAACTTAAATTTCGGAGGCTTCATTGTTGCTCGCTGTCACTTGACCTTGTGAAGAGTGTGTGGATTCATCTTGATAAGTTTATCTAACTTTTAGGCTCTCCTGTTTGAGAATTTGAGGGCTCATCTCTTCACTCTAGGCCCCTGGATCCTTATGCAATTTCATCTGACCCCTCCTCAGACCTCCATATAGAACTAGGAGGGCTGGCTTTGCTCAGAACTAAAGCAGGGATGCCCACTTTTCTTATCCTTACATAACAAAGGAGCGCATCTGAAACATTCCCCTTCCAAATGACTCTCCTTTAAGTGAATTGCCTTCTGGATCTCCAGACACTGAAGTAGTAGAATATTCATGGTTTTTTTTTTCCTTTAAAGCCCACATCACCAGGCATACTACAATTCCCAAATGGCCTTAAACCAATTGGCTAAACAGGTGTGATGATAAGAACCACCTGGGGGAAATTTCAAGCCAATCCTGGAAGGGACCCTTCCCCTTTAGGATCTAGTTTACTAAGTCTGGATGGGACCAAAGAACCCAGACTTTCTAACAGCTCCCCAGTGATTCTCATCACCATGCCAGTTTGGGGAACCATGCCTTAACCAGAAGTTTCTGATGAGGATATTTATCAGAAGCACATGCAAGTTTAAAACATTTAAGAGAAGAGGAATCTTAGAGTATGTTTCCCACTTTTTAAATTTTTGAAGTGACAGCACAGTAGAAAGTGCAGGAGATTTATATTTAGAAAAATATAAATGGTTATCGCTCCAGTTTCTGCCACTTGCAGGTTGTATGCACCTCGACCAAAGGTGAGCATTTCACACGTATTTACTGCATCATACTCTTTGCCAATCACCAGTCTCCAAGAGTTTATGGTTCAGAAGGAGAGACAGAAAGTAAGCAACTATTTCTGCAAACCGTTATAAATGCTATAATGCAAGTATGCGATGGGTTTTAGGGTGCTCACAGGGTAATTCACTCAGATTGTAACCAAGGATGGCTTCCAGGGGAAAAAAACGATAGCTCAGCTGGATCTCTTGAGCCTTCCGTTGCGTAAAATGAGAATAAATGCTTTTACCGCATAGGCTCATTGTGCAGGTTAGATACATTAACCTAACAGATTATTAACACCCAACAAGTGTTAAATGTCCTCCCCCTTTTTTGTTGTTAAGGAATCCTAAAAACCATTAATGACAAGAAATACAGAGAGCATGGCATAACTTCTCCAAGCATAATGAAGTATAAAACAGTTATAACTAATGTACCTTAACCCTTTGCTCTAAATATAAAATGACATCTCCCCAGGTACTGTCTCCATCATTTGGTCTTTATTTAATCTACATCAATCTCCATCTCTATGTTCTGGGTAATGCCTTGCCCTATATCTAATGCACAGTTGGATGGGATCAAGTACATTTTATTTAAATTAAATCAATGTGCGCACACACACACACACACAAGGTCTCTATTTTGCAAGTCATTGATAATTATTAATCTAATCAAGAACCCAGTGAGAAGTTCATATTCCTTCCATTTAATTATCCCGAGTTTATATCCATGGTCAAGGAAATCCGGAGATTTCTCTTGCTGGCATAATCAGTAGCTAATGAAGATATAATGTGAAAGCTTCCTGGTATTCTTTCTTTTAACAGAGATGCCAGGCCATTTTTCTAGTTAATGACTATTAAGAAAAATCACTTAAAGGAGTTAAAAATTCCTGTTCGCCTCTGATAGACATACTATATTTCATACTTAGAGCACTTAATGTAATAACAATAGATCATCTCAGAAATCTGCATCATGAAAAACAGTAATAGATTTTAAAGTTGGAAAAAATCTCTCTCGTCAAAAGAAAAGTCAGTTTCTATCTATAATTAGGTGGTTGACTTGTCATCTTTAAGTATTTGAAGTAGCTGAAGATCTTAGGAACTTGAGGATTTGGGGATTTGCCTGGAGTTTTGTGTGTTGTTTTTAGCTTCTGTGTTGTGGCCATATTTGTAAGCTATTCCACTGGGGACAAAAGAAACATGTTTTGTGATATTTTAAAGTGAAAATATTGCTGAGTTCATTCGAAAGTAAATTCACCTGGGATAAGTTTGAGCATAGTAGACTTGCAACAAATGCATTGAGTGCTAATGAGTATTGAACATTAGAGCAGATGGGGCCCTACAGACTCTAATCTAGAGACTGTTAAGGATGACCCTTAAGGATGTATATTTATCCAGGACATACAAAAATTTACAGGACATATATATGTGTGTTTCTGTGTGTGTGTATCCCATACATTTTTTTTAGTTTCTAAATTTAAATTTTGAATATTCTACATTCAAAAATCCAGATTTATAGCTTTTCTTAAAAAAAATGCATACATTTGGCAACACAGGGCTTACTTTCCTGCACCATCACATTTGACTAGAGCTAAGTGGCAGCAATACCCTTTAAAAGGGTATGTGATTCCATTGAACACTTTCTTCCTTCCCACACCTACTTTTCCTTTCTGCCCTGAAGGCAATCTGGGTTTGCAAAGACAGCCCCATTCTCACACCCTCATGTTACAGCTAAAGAAATTTCTCCAGGGAAAACAAAGCAAATTAGTTCTAGTCCTGATAATGCTGCATAATAAACAACTTCAAAAGCTCAACAGTGTACAACAATGAGCATTTGTTTTTCTCACATGTCTGGGGCTCAGCTGGGTTCAACTACTCTAGGCTGGGTTCCTCTGGGGTGGTTTGGCTCCTTGTCACTCATTCTTCTCCCAGCACCAGCAGATTAGCTGAGCAGCTTCTTCTCATGGCAATGAGAGAAATGGAAAAGGGCAGGGGGAACACATAAGCCTTCCTACTGTCTAGGCTCATAACCAGCACATCATCACAACCGCCTTTTCAAATGAGCAAAGCAAGTTGCATAGCTGAACTAAAGTCAAGGGATGGGGAAATATATGCTGCCCCTTTGCTGGGAAGGACTTCAAAATATGGTATAGAAGGGTGTATGTGTACAGTTAAATAATTAAAGTCAGTAATCCAATCTACCACCAAGGAGGTATGCAATCACATATTGCACAGCTTCCATCAAGTGCAACTTTACTCATTCACCTTTCATTTCTGCCCCAAAGTTATCTGATTTGGAGGCAGCTTGTCTAATCTCACCATACAGACAAAGAAATGTGCTGAACTAAACAGCATCAAAGCCCTAAAGAGAACCTGCTTCCTAGCCCCGTGTTCTTTCCTTCTCAGTTTGATGAAGTAGTGTTATCTTACCTGTGTGAAATAAGACAATCCCTCATAGCTTTTGCCAATGGAATTTCAGGTTTTGAAAGAGCTATATTAAATCTTGAATAGCAATACAGAAATGGACTGCAAATCACTTATTAGGATGCATTTTAAGTTCTCAAAGCAATCTGTTCCTTAATAATTCTCAGAATTTAATTGCATCATATATAATAATATGGAAATATAGCACTAGAGACCTCGATTAGGGAAGTAAGAATGTTCCACAAATTAGGCAACATTATTTAGTCTAGGTTGGAAAATCTCAGCAGGCTTCCCATTACTTTTAGAATTGTTATTTTCTTTGGTCTCTGCTTCTAAGGCTTGATGGCTTTATAAAACACTATACTCAAAAAGCTAATAAATCATTGAATTACTAATTAATGGAGAAAGGATAAAAGAAGCTTAGCAAATAAATTTTAATGTACTAATTTGGAATATCATGCATAAATAACCATTGGGATTCCCTAATTCCTTACAAGGGAAGCTCCAGTCAAATGAATGGAAGCTCTTTTTTTTTTTTTTTTTTTTTTTTTCCTAGACCAAGAATCCACCCAAAACCCTGTCTCCTATCTTAGACTGCAGAGCTGGTTAAGCAGCATACTAAAGGCAATCTGAAGGACCTTCCAGCCCTGTTTCCTAAGCCTACAGTCAGCCCCAAATACCCAGTTCCTAATGTCTTTTCAGGGCCCCACTTTTGTGGTTTTAGCTTTCCAGAGATACTGTTGTCACACAGGCAAAGTCTACCTCCCACAACACAAAATGAAGAAAGACAAATGTGGAAATTAGAAACTTCAAGCATGCCAGCAGTTCAAAAGATCCAAAGTTCCCAAAGCCACCCGAGTCTAAAAATTCACAATATAAACATTCCCCAACTACACACACACACACACACACACACAGAGGATTGAAATCCATTCTTTCCTTTGAACTATGATCCCTCCCCAGGCTTATATTATTTCTTGCAGAGAAGGAGGAGGCTGTGGAGAAGAGAAGACAAATGTGAGTTTCTATGCCTCTCCTTTGCTTCTTCCAAGTTCAGAGTAAACTGTTTTCCTTTCTCTAAAACTTTTTCTATCTATAATATAAATATTCCCTGACATCTTTGCTGGTTCAAGTCTTTGCACTTTAGCCAACCAGTTGGGCCATGTTATGATGCTCCCTTGGACCTTGAATCTTCATCTACTGTGAGCACTTTATGTTTATCAGGATGCTTCCTCCAGGAGAGTGAAGTGAATGGGGCATGCAGAGTTCATCTGAAAACTGGATATTAAATAATTCCATAAATAGTGTGTACCTCCATAAATCTCAATATATCCAGCAGGGATAGGAAATAGTACTTATAGATAATGTACTCTGTTATGTAGTTTATGGATTTAATATCACTCAAACCACATGACTATGCTAAAAGTTTAGATTTTCCTTTTGTAGTTGGAAGTGGGAGAGGACTTGAAGTTGAGACAGAAGTCACTTTTTCAAAGTCACACACTTAATAAGTAGCAGAGCTGCTGTCGTGATTTGGGGTTGGGTGAGTGTATTAATCTATTTTCATGCTGCAGATAAAGACATACCTGAGACTGGGCAATTTACAAAAGAAAGAGGTTTAATTGGACCTTCAGTTCCACATGGCTAGAGAAGCCTCACAATAACGGTAGAGAGCAAGGAGGAGCAAGTCACACCTTATACAGATGGTAGCAGGCAGAGAGAGAGCTTGTGTAGGCAACCTCTTGTTTTTAAGGCCATCAGATCTCGTGAGACTCATTCACTATCACAAGAACAATACAGGAAAGACCTGCCAGATAATTCAATCATCACCTCCCACCAGGTTCCTCCCACAGCATGTGGGAATTGTGGAAGTTACAATTCAAGATGAGATTTGGGTGGGGACACAGCAAAACCATATCAGTGGGAAAGGTACCTTGGACTATTACAAGTCCCCTTTGTCTTTGATTAAGTACTACAATCATAAATCTTTTTAAGTCCCCCTTCTGATGCATAGAAATATACAGTTGTCTCTTAGTAACCACAGGGGATTTATTCCAGGACCCCCATGAATACCAAAATCCAGGTGCTCAAGTCCCTTATATAAAAAAGTGTAATATTTGCACATAACCTCTGCACATCCTTCCATACATTTTAAATCATCTCTAGATTACTTATACAGTCCCCCAAAGTCTTAACTCATTTCAGCATTAACTTCAAAGTCCAAATCCAAAGTCTCATCTGACACAAGGCAGGTCTTTTCCACCTATGTGCCTAAAAAACCTGTACAATGGGGTTACAGGCATTGGGTAAGTATTCCCATTCCAAACGGGAGAAACTGGACAAAACAAAGGGGACAGAGGCCCTATGCAAGTACAAAACCTGACTGGGCAGTCATTAAATCTTAAAGCTCCAAAATCTCCTTTGACTCTATATCTCACATCCAGGGAAGGACTGGATGCAAGGGATGGACTCCCATAGCTTTGTGCAGCTTCACCCCTGTGGCTCTGCAGGGTTCAGCTCCCTCAGCTGCTTTCATGGGCAGGCATTGAGTGCCTGCGACTTTTGAAGGTATAGAGTGCAAGTTGTTGTTGGATCTACCATTCTGGGGTCTAGAGGACAGTGACCCTCTTCTCACAGCTCCACTAGGCAGTGACCCAGTTGGAACTCTGAATGGGGGCTGAATCCCATATTTCCCTTCCTCACTGCCCTAGCAGAGGTTCTCTATGAGGGCTCTGCCCCTGAGCAGACTTCTACCTGGACATCCAGGCATTTCCATACATCCTCTGAAATCTAGGCAGGGGTTTTCAAAGCTCAACTCTTGTCTTCTGCACACCTGCAGAACCAGCATCATGTGGAAGCCATTAAGGCTCAGGGCTTGCATACTCAGAAGCAATGGCACAAGCTGTACCTTAACCCATTTTAGCCACAGCTAGAGCTGCTGGGATACAGAGCACCAAATCCAAAAGCTGCACAGAGCAGCAAGGCCCTGGACCTGGCCAATGAAGCTATATTTTCTTCTTAGGCTTATGGGCCAGTGATGGAAGGGCTTGTCGTGAAGGTCTCTTATATAACCTGGAGACATTTTCCCCATTGTCTTGGCTATTAACACTTGGCTCCTTGTTACTTATGCAAATTTCTGTAGCAAGCTGAAATTCCTCCCCAGAAAATGGATTTCTCTTTTCCACCACATGGTCAGGCTGCAAATTCTCCAAACATTTATGCTCTGTTTCCCTTTTAAACATAGGTTCCAATTTCAAACCATCTATTTGTGAACACATATAATTGAATGCTTTTGGAATAAGCCAGGTCACCTCTTGAATGCATTGCTGCTTAGAAATTTGCTCTGCCAGATACCCAAAATCATCTCTCTCAAGTTGATAGTTCCACAGATCTCCAAGGTAGGGGCAAAATGCCACCAGTCTTTTTGCTAAAGCATAGCAAGAGTGACCTTTGCTCCAGTTCCCAATAAGTTCCTCATCTCCATCTGAGACCACCTCAACCCGGACTTCGTTGTCCATATCACTATCAACATTCTGATCAAAGCCATTCAACAAGTCTCTAGGAAGTTCCAAAATTTCCGGCATCTTCCTGTCTTCTTCTAAGCCCTCCTAGCTGTTTCAACTGTTACCCAGTTCCAAAGTCGCTTCCACATTTTCAGGTTATCTTTATAGCAGTGCCCCATGCCCAATACCAATTCTCTGTATTAGTCCATTTTCACACTGCTATAAAGATACTACCTGAGACTGGGTAATTTGTAAACAAAAGAGGTTTATTGACTCACAATTCGACATGGCTGGAGAGACCTCGGGAAACTTACAATCATGGTGGAAGGTGAAGGGGAAGCAAGGCACATGTTACATAGCTGCAGGATTTGGGGGGAGAGCGTCAGACACTTATTAAAGAACCAGATCTCATGATAACCCGCTATCAGGAGAAAATCAAGGGAGAAATCTTACCCCATGATCCAATCACCTCCCACCAGGTCCCTCCTTCAACATGTGGGGATTGCAATTTGAGATGAGATTTGGGTGGGGACACCAAGCCAAACCATATCAGCATGCTAGAGCTAACTTCATACTAGTTTGTGAGAGATGATTGTATGCATCTATTGACAAATTTGTTTTCAGTGTCCTCTTGGAACCTTAAATTTGAAAATAAGAGGAAAATGATACATTGAAGATGATATATGGAAGGCAAAGGACAGAATCAGAAAGAGAAAGAGACTAGATTATTAATATCTTTGAGTCATTAAGTTAAATCAAACTTGAAACCTGCTCTATATCTGGACCTTCATCTAGTTACTGAAACAATGACAAAAAATTCCACTTCATTATTTGAGTTGGATTTCCTATCTTAAACTAAACACATCTCAACTGATAAATATCTTTTTGGGGAAAACATTAAAGATCTACTCAGCTTTTTTGATAATTCCAGACCATAATCTGCCGTGTGCAACTTGTCCTACTAATTGGCTATGCCAGGATAATAATTTTATTCTAGTTCACAGCGTTTACTGGAAACATTAGTTATACTTATAAAATGATGGAATGGAAGCTGTCCCCCAAAAAGACATAGTTATTTAGTATTGGAAAGTAGTATAGCATTTGTGTGCCATGGACACTTTAACATATTTTTTTCATTCTTGGTGCAACTATTTTAATACTCTCAAACAAAAGGATAAATAAGGTGCAGTACTTCACAAAAGTACTGAATCTTCCCTGGTGAGGAGAAATACAGAGCTTGGCCTTGTCACAGCTTTATGGTAGGAGCCTATGAAAACAATACGTGTCAATTCCATTTTATAAATGACAACATGATTAGTGATTTTCACTGCTATTCATCTGCCAAGAAAAAGTGAACAGGCTTTTAAGTCTCTTCCAAGTCAAGTCAAGCGGAAGAATTTCTTCCTAGGAAGTTCAATAAAACAAAATTAAATTCTGGAAAAAAATTAAAAATACATTAGCTAATGAATAAAACCTAAGCATTTGGGCTACTCTCAAAGCTATATGCATAATGCATGAAAGTAAAAGGATATATTGTGGCAGATTGAAAATGCCCTCCCTCTCTGATATGGTTTGACTCTGTGTCCCCACCTAAATCTCATGTCGAATTGTAATCCCTAATGTGGGGGAAGAGACCTGGTAGGAGGTAACTGAATCACAGGGGAGGACTTGTGATATTCTTGTGATAGTGAGTGGGTTCTCATGAGATCTGGTTGTTTGAAAGTGTGTAGCACTTCCCACTTCACTCTCTCTCTCTCCTGCTCTACCATGTGAGGATGGTGCTGGCTTCCCCTTTGCCTTCCACCATGACTGTAAGTTCCCTGAGGCCTCCCCAGCCATGCCTACTGTACAGCCTGTGGATCTGTGGGTCAATTAAACCTCTTTTCTTTATAAACTACCCAATCTCAGGTAGTTCTTTATAGCAATGTGAGAACGAACTAATACACTCTCTCAAAAGATATCTGTGTCCTCATCCCTGGAACTTGTGGATGCTGCCTTATTATTGTGGGCTATTTGGGTGGCCCCTAAGTGACATCACAGGTGTTCTTCCAAGTATACGCAGAGGGAGATTTCAGCCAGGGAGGAGGAGAAAGTGATGTGAAGATGGAGCAGAAAACGATTTGAAGATGCTACACTGCCAATCATGAACATGGATGAAGAGGCATGAACAAAGACAAGCAAAACATGCAGCTCTAGACACCGGTAAGGGCCCTGACAACACCTCAATTTCAGCCCAGTGAAACGGACTGTGGACATCTGACCTTCTAAACTGAAAGAGAATAAATGGGTGTTGTCTTTAGCTAGAACTAGAAACCACATTAAGTCTGTGGTACAACATCCACAGGAAATTAATACACATATAAAAGCAAAAGTTTTAAATAACCTCTTTATGAAAGCGTTCTTTCACCACAATTTACAGAACGTTACTCTTTAGGACCCCATCAAACGACTTGTACCTTACCAAAAAGAGGTCACTAACCCCACGACTGGACAAAAACACAAATCACTCATTCACAACAAATTTGGACTTGGTAATTTTTCTTGTTTCAAAATTAGAATATCAGTGAGTAATCTATTATAGAGGAGAATGTTTGGGATCTGTTGTTCTAAATGCCTGAAAATATTTCTTCATATAATTGCAATATCTGCTGCAACTGAATTTTGGGCAGTAACGGGTCAGAAGCAATGGTTTCCCCAAAGCTGTCATTCTGCATATTCATCCCTGACCTGTGGTACTTAACAGTTAAATATAAAAACTATCAATTTTAGAGTGTTTTTAATTTTTACTTTCAAAGCACATTGTTAAACATCTAAATCATACCATAACTTACTCGCTTAATTTTCAAAGTCTGTGGTATGGTTATAATTCTTAAATGACTGAATTCTGAACATTAGGAGTGGAGTTTTTCCATGTCTATTTTTGCAGTTGAATGACACCTTTGGTTATATTTTACGAAGACAGTGGAAAACTCTGATTTCTGACTCCCAAGAAACAAAATAAAAGATACAGGTCACTCCCAATTCCATAGAGGACCAGTTTAGGTCCCACTCTGATACACTCTACTAACACTTCATAATTCTCTTTGACAACATTTGCCAAAATTGTAACTAATAAGCAATTGTGTAATTCCTTCTACAATGTCTTCCTCCCTCAACTAGAATGAGTCCCAGAAGAAGAGGGTATAGCATGTAGTTATCTTACTTACCTTCTATTTCCAGTGCCTAACATTGCCTGCCTCACAATAAATATCTGTTATGTGAATCGATTCAATAAATATTTCATATTGTTTCTGCTTATTGAGTTCACTACATTATGTATCTATTAATATTATGTCTGTATTATTACTTAAATAATAATGAGAAATCTGTATTGTATATGTCCCAGAATATGCAAATCTTAATAATACATTATTTAAAACACTTTATTTTTACTCCTTGAGTATTACAGGAGGAATAAAGTCAGAAATATTGAGACCAGGTATTAAAGACATTATCAGCAAAACATTATATGACAGAGATTACAGCATCAGCATGTAGCACTGTGAATATTAAGTTAACAATACAAGTACCAGATGCTGGTTTTTTGTTCAAAGAACTTACAACCTTATTTAATCATAATAAATGAGAATGGTATGGCATTTTCTTCCCATATATTAATAGAAGAATTTATTTTATCTGCCTTTAAGATACATAAAGTAAGCCCCCAAAGTAATATATTTTCGAATTGTTATAGTCAAACTCTGAAAATAACAATACATGTTCTATCGATACTCCATAGAGTAGATGATACATAAGGATACTGTGGGAGAAACAGAGAGAAATTACATTCCTGACACAAAGACGAAAATTACTCAAGCTGATACAAGACTTAATATAAGGTTAACACAATGAGGGAGTGGTTCAGCCAATCAGCCATAGGGGCACTGCCCACCCCAGGTCAATAAGCAGTGTCTCTTGGAATGGTCAGTGAAGACATCAAAGGGAAAAATGGCTTCAGCTGCAATTTGAATGATGGCTGGAAATGAGATAAGCATAGAGGAAATTCCAAGCCAGAGAGATGACATGAACCAAACTGCAGAAATAAGAAAAGATACCAAGCATATTGAAGATAATGAATGGACCTATCGGATCATAAATCTTAGTTACGCTGTGCAGTAGGCCCTATTAAGATAATAACTTCTACACTGTTCTAGATGCTAACAGCATTTTTCTTTTTTGCCTTTCCTTCATTGCCGGCCTTGAAGAAGAGACCCACTCATGCTACTGAGGGATGAGGCTAGAATTGCTCCACAACCAGGAAAATCAGATACAATTGCACAAGCTCCGTTAAAAAGCCAAATTCTACAAGAGAAGTAAAGCTTATGAGTTTTTAATTGGTTTTCAATTGGTAATCAATTTGGTGACAACTGACATCCTTACAATGTTGACATTTCTAATCAATAAGTGTTGTATATTCCTCTATGCATTTAGATCTCATTAAAAGTTTTATATTTTTCCCCTTAGCTGACTCCCTAAAATTTTCTCTGATTTACTCATAGCCTTTTATGCTATTTGAAACAGTATCTTTTAAACTTTTTCCTTTTTTTCTATTTCTGCATGTTATTATTGATTGACTTTTGTTATTTTATTATTGATTTTTATATAAGTTAAGTATACAGCAAACTTGCTAATCTCTTATTAACTTTAGTATTCGGTAATTTAGTAATTAGTACATTCTTTTGACTCTTGTAACTACTCAACCACATTCTCTGTAAATCACAATTTCTAGTCTTCTCTTGTAAGACCTATAGACATGTTTGGTTTGATTTGGTTTGGTTTTTGCCACATTGTGCCACTTAGAATGCCAAGAAAATACTGAATGAAACTAGTAGTGACTGTGGTAAAATTTATTTTTTTCTCCCAATATAATCCTCATTCACCATCATGTCATATTTTTAATAGTTGTTTTGTTGGTAGCTAGTTAGTTTGTTCAAATATAGACTCCCTTTTTTAGATACAGGAATTTCAATTTTTTCTGTTTACGAGATTTTTTTTATTATTATTATACTTTAAATTCTAGGGTACATGTGCACAATGTGCAGGTTTGTTACATATGTATACTTGTGCCATGTTGCTGTGCTGCACCCATCAACTCATCAGCACACATCAACTCGTCATTTACATCAGGTATAACTCCCAACGCAATCCCTCCCTCCTTCCCCCTCCCCCCTCCCTATAATAGGCCCCTGTGTGTGATGTTCCTCTTCCCGAATTCAGGTGATCTCATTGTTCAGTTCCCACCTATGAGTGAGAACATGCGGTGTTTGGTTTTCTGTTCTTGTGATAGTTTGCTGAGAATGATGGTTTCCAGCTGCATCCATGTCCCTACAAAGGACACAAACTCACCTTTTTTATTGCTGCATAGTATTCCATGGTGTATATGTGCCACATTTTCTTAATCCAGTCTGTCATGGATGGACATTTGAGTTGATTCCAAGTCTTTGCTATTGTGAATAGTGCCGCAATGAACATCCGTGTGCATGTGTCTTTATAGCAGCATGATTTATAATCATTTGGGTATATACCGAGTAATGGGATGGCTGGGTCATATGGTACTTCTAGTTCTAGATCCTTGAGGAATCGCCATACTGTTTTCCATAATGGTTGAACTAGTTTACAATCCCACCAACAGTGTAAAAGTGTTCCTATTTCTCCTCAGCCTCCCCAGCACCTGTTGTTTCCTGACTTTTTAATGATCGCCTATCTAACTGGTGTGAGATGGTATCTCATTGTGGTTTTGATTTGCATTTCTCTGATGGCCAGTGATGACGAGCATTTTTTCATGTGTCTGTTGGCTGTATGAATGTCTTCTTTTGAGAAATGTCTGTTCATATCCTTTGCCCACTTTTTGATGGGGTTGTTTGTTTTTTTCTTGTAAATTTGTTTGAGTTCTTTGTAGGTTCTGGATATTAGCCCTTTGTCTGATGAGTAGATTGCAAAAATTTTTTCCCATTCTGTAGGTTGCCTGTTCACTCTGATGGTAGTTTCTTTTGCTGTGCAGAAGCTCTTTAGTTTAATTAGATCCCATTTGTCAATTTTGGCTTTTGTTGCTGTTGCTTTTGGTGTTTTAGACATGAAGTCCTTGCCCACGCCTATGTCCTGAATGGTATTACCTAGGTTTTCTTCTAGGGTTTTTATGGTATTAGGTCTAACATTTAAGTCTCTAATCCATCTTGAATTAATTTTCGTATAAGGAGTAAGGAAAGGATCCAGTTTCAGCTTTCTACTTATGGCTAGCCAATTTTCCCAGCACCATTTATTAAATAGGGAATCCTTTCCCCATTTCTTGTTTCTCTCAGGTTTGTCAAAGATCAGATGGCTGTAGATGTGTGGTATTATTTCTGAGGACTCTGTTCTGTTCCATTGGTCTATATCTCTGTTTTGGTACCAGTACCATGCTGTTTTGGTTACTGTAGCCTTGTAGTATAGTTTGAAGTCAGGTAGCGTGATGCCTCCAGCTTTGTTCTTTTGACTTAAGATTGTCTTGGCAATGAGGGCTCTTTTTTGGTTCCATATGAACTTTAAAGCAGTTTTTTCCAATTCTGTGAAGAAACTGATTGGTAGCTTGATGGGGATGGCATTGAATCTATAAATTACCTTGGGCAGTATGGCCATTTTCACGATATTGATTCTTCCTATCCATGAGCATGGTATGTTCTTCCACTTGTTTGCATCCTCTTTTATTTCACTGAGCAGTGGTTTGTAGTTCTCCTTGAAGAGGTCCTTTACATCCCTTGTAAGTTGGATTCCTAGGTATTTGATTCTCTTTGAAGCAATTGTGAATGGAAATTCATTCATGATTTGGCTCTCTGTCTGTTACTGGTGCATAAGAATGCTTGTGATTTTTGCACATTAATTTTGTATCCTGAGACTTTGCTGCAGTTGCTTATCAGCTTAAGGAGATTTTGGGCTGAGATGATGGGGTTTTCTAAATATACAATCACGTCATCTGCAAACAGGGACAATTTGACTTCTTCTTTTCCTAACTGAATACCCTTGATTTCTTTCTCTTGCCTGATTGCCCTAGCCAGAACTTCCAACACTACGTTGAATAGGAGTGGTGAGAGAGGGCATCCCTGTCTTGTGCCAGTTTTCAAAGGGAATGCTTCCAGTTTTTGCCCATTCAGTATGATATTGGCCGTGGGTTTGTCATAAATAGCTCTTATTATTTTGAGATACATTCCATCAATACCGAATTTATTCAGAGTTTTTAGCATGAAGGGCTATTGAATTTTGTCAAAGGCCTTTTCTGCATCTATTGAGATAATCACGTGGTTTTTGTCTTTGGTTTTGTTTATATGCTGGATTATGTTTATTGATTTGCGTATGTTGAACCAGCCTTGCATCCCAGGGTTGAAGCCCACTTGATCATGGTGGATAAGCTTTTTGATGTGCTGCTGGATTAACTTTGCCAGTATTTTATTGAGGATTTTTGCATCGATGTTCATCAGGGATATTGGTCTAAAATTCTCTTTTTTTGTTGTTGTGTCTCTGCCAGGCTTTGGTATCAGGATGATGTTGGCCTCATAAAATGAGTTAGGGAGGATTCCCTCTTTTTCTACTGATTGGAATAGTTTCAGAAGGAATGGTACCAGCTCCTCCTTGTACCTCTGGTAGAATTCAGCTGTGAATCCATCTGGTCCTGGACTTTTTTTGGTTGGTAGGCTATTAATTATTGCCTCAATTTCAGAGCCTGCTATTGGTCTATTCAGGGATTCAACTTCTTCCTGGTTTAGTCTTGGCAGAGTGTAAGTGTCCAGGAAATTATCCATTTCTTCCAGGTTTTCTAGTTTATTTGCATAGAAGTGTTTATAGGATTCTCTGATGGTAGTTTGTATTTCTGTGGGGTTGGTGGTGATATCCCCTTTATCATTTTTTATTGCATCTATTTGATTCTTCTATCTCTTTTCTTCTTTATTAGTCTTGCTTGCGGTCTATCAATTTTGTTGATCTTTTCAGAAAAAACCAGCTCCTAGATTCATTGATTTTTTTGGAGGGTTTTTTGTGTCTCTATCTCCTTCAGTTCTGCTCTTAGTTATTTCTTGCCTTCTGCTAGCTTTTGAATGTGTTAGCTCTTAATTCTCCAGTTCTTTTAATTGTGACGTTAGGGTGTCAATTTTAGATCTTTCCTGCTTTCTCTTGTGGGCATTTAGTGCTATAAATTTCCCTCTACACACTGCTTTAAATGTGTCCCAGAGATTCTGGTATGTTGTATCTTTGTTCTCATTGGTTTCAAAGAACATCTTTATTTCTGCCTTCATTTTGTTATGCACCCAGTAGTCATTCAGGAGCAGGTTGTTCAGTTTCCATGTAGTTGAGCGGTTTTGATTGAGTTTCTTAGTCCTGAGTTCTAGTTTGATTGCACTGTGGTCTGAGAGACAGTTTGTTATAATTTCTGTTCTTGTACATTTGCTGAGGAGTGCTTTACTTCAAATTATGTGGTCAATTTTGGAATAAGTGCAATGTGGTGCTGAGAAGAATGTATATATTGTTGATTTGGGGTGGAGAGTTCTGTAGATGTCTATTAGGTCTGCTTGGTGCAGAGATGAGTTCAATTCCTGGATATCCTTGTTAACTTTCTGTCTCGTTGATCTGTCTAATGTTGACAGTGGGGTGTTGAAGTCTCCCATTGTTATTGTATGGGAGTCTAAGTCTCTTTGTAAGTCTCTAAGGACTTGCTTTATGAATCTGGGTGCTCCTGTATTGGGTGCATATATATTTAGGATAATTAGCTCTTTCTGTTGAATTGATCCCTTTACCATTATGTAATGGCCTTCTTTGTCTCTTTTGATCTTTGATGGTTTAAAGTCTGATTTATCAGAGACTAGGATTGCAACCCCTGCTTTTTTTTGTTCTCCATTTGCTTGGTAGATCTTCCTCCATCCCTTTATTTTGAGCCTATGTGTGTCTCTGCATGTGAGATGGGTCTCCTGAATACAGCAAACTGACGGGTCTTGGCTCTTTATCCAGTCTGCCAGTCTGTGTCTTTTAATTGGACCATTTAGTCCATTTACATTTAAGGTTAAGATTGTTATGTGTGAACTTGATCCTGTCATTATGATATTAACTGGTTATTTTGCTCGTTAATTGATGCAGTTTCTTCCTAGCATTGATGGTCTTTACATTTTGGCATGTTTTTGCAATGGCTGGTACCGGTTGTTCCTTTCCATGTTGAGTGCTTCCTTCAGGGTCTCTTGTAAGGCAGACCTGGTGGTGACAAAATCTCTAAGCATTTGCTTCTCTGTAAAGGATTTTATTTCTCCTTCACTTATGAAACTTAGTTTGGTTGGATATGAAATTCTGGGTTTAAAATTCTTTTCTTTAAGAATGTTGAATATTGGCCCCCACTCTCTTCTGCCTTGTAGAGTTTCTGCCAAGAGATCTGCTGTTAGTCTGATGGGCTTCCCTTTGTGGGTAACCCAACCTTTCTCTCTGGCTGCCCTTAACATTTTTTCCTTCATTTCAACTTTGGTGAATCTGACAATTATGTGTCTTGGAGTTGCTCTTCTTGAGGAGTATCTTTGTGGCATTCTCTGTATTTCCTGAATTTGAATGTTGGCCTGCCTTACTAGGTTGAGGAAGTTCTCCTGGATGATATCCTGCAGAGTGTTTTCCAACTTGGCTCCATTTTCCCCCTCACTTTCAGGCACCCCAATCAGATGTAGATTGAGTCTTTTCACATAATCCCATACTTCTTGAAGGCGTTGTTCATTTCTTTTTCCTCTTTTTTCTTTAGACTTCTCTTCTTGCTTCATTTCATTCATTTGATCCTCAATCGCTGATACTCTTTCTTCCAGTTGATCGAGTCAGTTACTGAAGTTTGTGCATGTGTCACGTATTTCTCATGTCATGGTTTTTATCTTTGTCAGTTCGTTTATGGCCTTCTCTGCATTGATTATTCTAGTTATCCATTCCCTCATTCTTTTTTCAAGATTTTTAGTTTCTTTGCACTGGGTACGTAATTCCTCCTTTAGCTCTGAGAAGTTTGATGGACTGAAGCCTTCTTCTCTCAACTCATCAAAGTCATTCTCCGTCCAGCTTTCATCCGTTGCTGGCGATGAGCTGTGTTCCTTTGCAAGGGGAGATGCGCTCTTATTTTTTGAATTTCCAGCTTTTCAGATCTCAACCTCCATGTTGGGAGATCCACTGCTCTCTTCAAAGCTGTCAGACAGGGTCGTTTGCATCTGCAGAGGTTTCTGCTGCTTTTTTTTGTTTGTTTGTTTAGCTGTGCCCTGTCCCCAGAGGTGGAGTCTACAGAGACAGGCAGGCCTCCTTGAGCTGCTGTGGGCTCCACCCAGTTCTAGCTTTCCAGTGGCTTTGTTTACCTACTTAAGCCTCAGCAATGGTGGGCGCCCCTCCCCCAGCCTCGCTGCTGCCTTGCAGTTAGATCGCAGACTGCTGTGCTAGCAATGAGGGAGGCTCAGTGGGCGTGGGACCCTCCTGGCCAGGTGTGGGATATAATTTCCTGGTGTGCCGTTTGCTAAGACCCTTGGTAAAGTGCAGTATTGGGGTGGGAGTTACCCAGTTTTCCAGGTGTTGTGTGTCTCAGTTCCTCTGACTAGGAAAAGGGATTCCCTTCCCCTTTGCGCTTCCCAGGTGAGGCGATGCCTCACCCTGCTTCAGCTCTCACTGGTCGGGCTGTAGCAGCTGACCAGCACCGACTGTCCAGCACTCCCTAGTGAGATGAACCCGGTACCTCCGTTGAAAATGCAGAAATCACCCGTCTTCTGTGTCGCTCACGCTGGGAGCTGGAGACTGGAGCTGTTCTTATTTGGCCATCTTGCTCTGCCCTCGAGATATTTTATATCATGAGATCTATAATTTTATCAAATGTCTTTTTCAGCATCGAGTTGGTCATATGATTATTTTTCTCCTTTATCCTGTCACAAAATCTATTCATTTTAACCCATTCTATGCCTGAGTTTGCAATTTTTTTAATTTTTGCAATCAGACCTTGGCAATGACCTTGAGCAGTAGGATATAAGTAACTGTCACATGCTTAACGTTCCAATAATGGAACACTAGGCATAAATGGGTTTAAACTGTGCTATCAACTATGTTTTCATAATCTAGAGACACCTTTGACTCAGGCTCTGTTTGCTAATATTTTATAAATATTTTTAACCTATGTTCATAAGTTAGATTGAACTGTAATTTGTATTTGCTCATATTATCATTTTGGTGTATATTCTCAAGGTTGTGCTAGCCTGATAAAATGAGCTGGAGTTGGTAGCTCCTTTTTCAACTCTTTAGAAGATCTTGTATAATTTTGCAATTACTTCTTCACTGAGTGTTAAATAGAACTGCCCAGAAAAGTCACTGGGCCTGAAATATTTTTTCAATAATGGATTTAGTCAATTTGCCTTAATGATTAGAGAACCCTTGTGATACTCGATTGCATATTAAGTCAGTTTTAATAATCTTAATTTTTCCAGGAATTTTCCCATGTCATGTAAATTTTCTAGCTTTTGCCACAAGTTTGCTTCCTAAGTTTTAAATTTTGCTGGTCATTAGTGATTTTCTATTTATTATATCTTCTAATAATCTACTATAGGATTTTATTATAACTCTGCTGTTGGTTATGTGTATCTTCTCTTCTATTGTCTTGATCAGAATCCCTATGTGTTTACCATTTTTTTTCTTGAAAAAGCCATTTTGCCTTTGTTGAGTCTCTCCATTGCATGTTTGTATCCTATTTCATTAATTTGTGCTGTCATTTTTATTATCATCTACTTTCTACTTTTTTGGGTTTATTTTGTTACTATTTTCTAATTTCTTACAAAGGATATGTAGCTTGCTAATTGTTAGGGTTCTTAATATAAGAATATAAGGATATAAATTTCCTTCAAAGTGCTGATTTAGACATGTCATGTGATTTTATATAAAGTATATATTATAGATCAGCTTAACCTATTATCTAATTTCCATTATGATTTTTAATGTATTTAAAAGTATATTTCTAAATTTCAAAACATATGGTAACTTTAAATTTATATCTTTGCCATTGATTTGTAGTATTTTTGTACTGTGAAAAGGGAATAAATTTTATATTATTATAATCTTCGGTATTATCTGTGTATTCCTTTTTCCCCAAGTACCTCTTAATTTTAATATATGTTCCACATATTTTAAAAAGACTGCATAAAGTGAAATGAAAATATGACATCAACATATGTGGTATGTAGTGAAAACAGTGCTTAGAGAGCAATTTATCTTTAATGAATATATTAGAAAAGACTTTAAATTAATAATATAAATTCCCACCTTTGAAAACTGCAAAAAAAAAAAAAAAAATGAAGTCCAAATAAACTAGGAGAAAAGATATTTAAAAAACAATTTAATTAAATAAGCTAAATAAATTGAATTGAAAATAAAAAATCAACAGAGAAAATCAACAAAACCAAACCTGGTTCTTTGAAAAGATTGATAAAACCAGTATGTTGGCCGAGATGGGCAGTTCACAAGGTCAGGAGTTAGAGACCAGCCTGGCCAATATGGAAAAACTCCATCTTTTCTAAAAATACAAAAATCAGCCAGGCGTAATGGTGGGCACCTGTAGTCCCAGCTACTCAGGAGGCTGAGGCAGAAGAATCACTTGAACTCAGTAGGCAGAGGTTGCGGTGAGCCAAGATCACACCACTGCACTCCAGCCTGGATGATAGAGCGAGACTCCCTCTCAATAAAACAAAAACAAAAACAAGCAAATAAAATAATAACAAAACCTGTAAGTCTGTAGCCAGGCTAACTAAGGAGAAAAGAGAAGGCACAAATTACTAATATCAGAAATGAAAAAGGAGACACCACCACAGGTCCCATGGACATAAAGGGGCCAGGCGCGGTGGCTCACGCCTGTAATCCCAGCACTTTAGGAGTCTGAGGTGGGTGGATCATGAGGTCAGGAGATCAAGACCATCCTGGCCAACACGGTGAAACCCCATCTCTACTAAAAATACAAAAAATTAGCCAGGCATGGTGGCAGGCACCTGTAGTCCCAGCTACTTGGGAGGCTGAGGCAGGAGAATGGCATGAACCTGGGAGGCGGAGCTTGCAGTGAGCTGAGATCGTGCCACTGGACTCCAGCCTACACGACAGAGCAAGACTCCATCTCAAAAAAAAAGTAATAAAGGAATACTATTAACTCTA
The DNA here is from genome assembly GCF_043159975.1 of Macaca nemestrina. Lineage (NCBI taxonomy): Eukaryota > Metazoa > Chordata > Mammalia > Primates > Cercopithecidae > Macaca > Macaca nemestrina. Next base: position 123,174,823 of record NC_092135.1, on the reverse strand, counting down.
GGCTGAAATCGAGAATGAATGGACAATTGAGATGAAATTTACCAATTTCTTAAGACATAATCTACCAAAGTTTATACCACAAGAAATACACAATCTGAATAGGCTTATATTTAATATTATGTATCTACATATTAAAGAATTTCAATCAATAACTAAGAAGCTTCCAAAACTGAAAGTGCCAGGCCCAACTGTGTTTACTGGTGAATCCTGTCAAACATTTAAGAAATTGTAACGATTCTATGCAATTTTTTTCAGAAGATAGAAGCAGAGAACACATCCTAACTCCTAACTCATTCTATGAGGCTAGCATTATCCTAAGATCAAAACCAAACAAAGACATTACAAGAAAAGAATACTGCAGACCAATATCTCTCATGAACATAGGTGTAAAACTTCTCAATGAAATATTAGCAAATCTAATCCAATTGTAAAAAAGAATCATATACCATGACCAAGTGGGATTTATTCCAGGGATTTTATCATCCCAAGGCTAAACATTTGAAGATCAATTAATGTAATTATCACTTCAGCAGGTTAAAGAGCAAAATTCACATGATCATATCAACAGATGCAGAAAAAGCACTTGAAAAAATCCAATGCAGGTTCATAATAAAAACTCTCAGCAAACAAGGAATAGAGAACTTCCTCAGCTTGTTAGAATATCTACAAAAAAGTACAACTAGCATACTAGTCAGAAACTAGATGCTATCCCTTTAAAATCAGAATCAAGGCAAGGATGTCTCCTTTCACCACTCCTTTTTAACCTTGTACTGTAAGTCCTGACCAATGCAATAAGACAAGAAGAGTAAATAAAAGGTATACAGATTGGGAAGGAAGAAATAAAATGTCTTTGTTCACAAATGACATAATCATCTGTGTAGAAAATCCAAAAGAATTGACAAAAACAATCTCCTGGAAGCAATAAGCAATTATAGCAAGGTTTCAGGATATTAGGTTAATTTACAGAAGCCAATCATTTTCCTATATACCAAGGAACAATAAGGATTTGACATTAAAAACACACTGTCATTTATATTAACACTCACCAAAATGAGATATTTAGATTTAAATCTGGCAAAGTATGAACAAAATTTGTACAAGAAAAGCGACCAAATCCTGATTAAATAACTCAGATAATTAAATAAGTAAAGATATATTTTACATTCATGGATTGGAAGAGTCAATATTGTAAAGATGTCAGTTGTTCTCAATTTAATCTATAGATTCATGTAAACCCTAATGAAAACCCCAAAAAAGGCAATCCAATGGAAAAAAGATAGCCTTTTAAAGAAATGGTGCTGAAACAGCTGAATATCCGCATGCAAACCAAAATAAAAGTCTAAACACAGGTGTTATACCTTTCACAAAAATTAAATCAAAATGGGTCATACCTAATTGCCAAGTGCAAACTATAAAACTTCTAGAAGATAATATCAGAGAAAATATAGATGACTTTGTACTTGATGATAACTTTTTAGATAAAACACCAAAGATACAATTCATGAAAGAAGCAATTAATAAGTTGAACTTCTTTTGCAGTCCAATACGTGCTGCTATAACAGAATACCTGAAACTGAGTAATTTATAAAGAACAGAGATTTATTTCTTACAGTTCTGGAGGCTGGGAAGTCCAAGGTAGAAGGGCCTGTATCTGGCAAAGGCTTTCTTGCTGCACTGTCCCGTAGAGGAAGGTAGAAGGGCAAGAGAGCATGCACAAGAGAGAAGAGGCCTAACTCATTCTTTTGTCATTAGCCCACTCTCAAGATTACTAACTCACTCCCACAATAATGGTATTAATCACCTCTTGAAAATTCCATCTCTCACTTGGGATTGATTTTCCAACACATGGACCCTGGGGAACACATTCAAACCCTAGCAACATTTTAAAATTAAAAAAAAAAAAAATTCTTCTCCTGAAAGACACTGTCAAGAAAATGAGAATGAAAAGACAAGTCACATTCTAGGGGAAAAATTTGCAGAAGGCCTATCTGAGGTCTGTTATCCAAAATATACGAATAACTCATAAAGATCAACCATAAGTAAATGAACAACTTGATTTTAAAATGGGCAAAATATGTAACAAGAACAACAGCAAATACTGGAAGAATGTGAAGTAACAGGAATTCTCATTTATTGCTGGTGGGAATGTAACATGGTTCAGCCACTTTGGAAGACAGTTTGGTAATGTCTTACAAAACTAAACATATTTTACCATACATCCAGCAATCGTGCTCCTTGATATTTACTGGATGTATTGCTGGATGAATGGTAAGAGTATATTCAATTTTGTAAGAAATTGTCAAACTACTTTCAATTGTTATTTACCAAATAAATTGAAAACTTAAATCCGAACAAAATCCTGCATGCAGATGTGTATAATAGCAGGTTTATTCTCAACTGCCAAAACTTAAAAGGAACCAAAATGTCTTCGGTGAATGTAGGTAAATATATAAATTAAGCTGTGGTACATCTACACAATGCAATGATATTTGGTATTTGGCTCTAAAAAGAAATGAGCTATCAAGCCTAAACAGACATAAAAGAAGCTTGAATGTATTTCACTAAGTGAAAGAAGTCCTTCTTTAAGGGTGACCTTGCCTAGACTGCTTTCCTGACTGCCTAGCAGAGCTAGTGAGTCACTCTATGTGTTTGTGGATTTTATCATACTCCATTATTTATCTCCTTGAAGGTAGAACTTATTTATACTAGTACCTAGAATGGGTTAATTCAAATACTACATACTAAACAAATTTTGCTGCATAAGCAGATGATAAAATGCACTGTGCAGAATTACAATGGGAAAATGAGAGCTTTGAACAGACTACCTCCTACCTAAATCCATTCTCTTGTTCATGTTGACCTCAGATTTTTCTATTTTTCACTGTATTTATCCTGCTTAGAAGCAGATTAACTTGTGTCTAACTTGGGTATCCAGTCGCTGGTCCTGCTTCCCTAGATTCACACCTGGCCCCATGTGGTAACTATGGTACATACATGTCACTCCTCCTACCAGGAGATGGAGTCTTGGTCTGCGCTTGCCTCACGACTTGCTTTGACCAAGAGAATGTAGTGAATTACTTCTAGATCTAGACCTTCAGAGGCATGGAAGCTTCACTCTCTTGAAAACCAGCTACCATCTAAGGAATCTCAGATCAAACTACTGAGTGACAAAAGGCCGAGTGGAAAGAGAGGCCATCAGGAAATGTACCAAGGCACTTCTGCAGACATGTGAGAGTGACTTAGGTGTTCCAGCCTCAAAGAGCTCCTAGCTGAATGTAGTCACATGAGTGTTCCCAGAAAACCATGGGAGTCAGAACTGCCCAGCTGATTCCAACCAAACCCAGAATCACCTTTGTTTTGGTTCACAGAGTTTTGGAGCGGTTTGTTATGTACTGATAGTTATCTGAAATAGTAATATAGCATTAGGTATTTGAAGCCAAGCAATTTAATACAAGAATGTATTTTTATAAAATCATTGAAATGGCAACATGAACCCCTGCTTAGGGGCCCCTACTGGAGTACTGAGTCCACCTCATAATAACTGTGTTTCAGATGTCAGGAAGTGTGTGTGGCTGCTACCATAGTCACTGCCTCAACTGCCTCTTAAACCTGATAGCTGGTGACTGCACACTGAATTTTCGAGTTTGGCCTTCAAAACTGCCTCTAAACATTCACATCCCTTCCTGCCTTGCCACCCAGCTGCAGGGTGGCTAGCATTTCAGTGTGCCTTCCAAATCTCACACAAGTGCTTCTATTTGGTAGACCTGATACCATACCCAGAATCCTAGATTCAGAAGAGCTTGAGAAATGTAGGGTTTTAGCTTTCCAACCTCACTCCCCTAGGTCAGAAGGGCAGTGGGATGGATGATGAGAGAAACCTAGTATCCATTATCACTGTCATCAGAGCCTAAATTTATTCAGTACAACACATAGAAATGACTTGAGATTTGGAGCCTGACAAATACAATTTCTCATCTTGGTTCTCCTGCTACTAGATATGATCTTGGTCAAACCACTTAGTCTAAACCTCAGTTTCCTCACCTGTAAAAAAAGAAATACTCATAGCTAATTTGGAGGGTTCTTCAAGAACTCAACTCATCTTTTATAAAGTTTCTGGTAAAATGTCTAGCACATGGTAGGTATTCAATGATTAATAGCAGTTATTATTAATGGAGGAGAGGACAAGTGGACAAAAAACTAGAATACACAGACAGTATCTGATTATGTAGGAGAGCATCTAACAGATGTACACTGCTGAGTCTCCTGGTAAAAAACTGCTAGGACTATACTTGCATGTGAATGGATCTAGGAGAAAAGACCTCCTAAGGGAGATGGTTTCAGGTCTGAATCTTGAAATATGAGAAGTGAAAGGGAAAAAAATGAGAGAAAAGGGAATATCAGATATTGGTGTCTCCCCTGGTCCCATTCATGACCTTGTAGGTAGGACGATGATTCTAGCAGTTCTGTGCTATATTTCTAGAACACTGCTATTAGCCTTTAACTTTCCTCCCCTTCATGTTTCTGGCTTCATGGTCTTGGGTTAAGCCCTAAACTAGTACATCTTGGTAGCATTTCTACCTTTGCTGCAAAACAGCTTTGTCACTAACTAGTTGATCTAAGATATGGCACTTAGCTTTCGAGTTTTTAACTTCTTTTTCCATAAAACTGAACAATGAAAACAAAGCAAAGCAACAACAACAAAATGGCCTAATTTCTCTGCCACTTCCAGCTTTTTTTTTTTTTTTTTTTTTTTTTTTGAGACAGAGTCTCACTCTGTGGGCCAGGCTGGAGTGGAGTGCAGTGGTGCCATCTCGGCTCATTGCAACCTCTGCATCCTCGGTTCAAGTGATTCTCTTGCATCAGCTTCCCAAGTAGCTGGGATTAGAGGCGGCTGTCACCATACCCGGCTAATTTTTTTGTATTTTTAGTAGAGATAAATGGGGTTTCACCATATTGGCCAGGCTGATCTCAAACTCCTGACCTCAGGTGATTTCCCCCACTTCAAAGTGGGAGAAAGTGCTGGGAGTACAGGCATGAGCCACCAGGCCAGGCCCGCTTCCAGCTTTGACAATCTCTGAAATGTCTTGATTCACTCATAGGCAAACATAGCCCCAGCAGTTTTCACCATCAGACTTAGCATAATACATCAGGCACTCTAACCCAGCCCAAAATGTGAATCCAACAAAAGAATATACATCCAACAACTGAATTAAAGCCAACTAAGTAGATTCACACACTAACTACTAGGTTTGGCCTTCACAAGTAAATGTCATCCAACTGATCAACATTGGCTGGATAAATATTGAAACAAAGGCCAGGTACGGTGGCTCATGCCTATAATCCCAACACTTTGGGAGGCTGAGGAGGGTGGATTACCTGAGGTCAGGAGTTCGAGACCAGCCTGGCCAATATGGTGAAACCTCATCTCTATGAAAAATACAAAAATTAGCAGGTGTGGTAGCAGGTGCCTGTAATCCCAGCTACTAGGAGGCTGAGGCAGGAGAATAGCTTGAACCCAAAAGGCAGAGGTTGCAGTGAGCCAAGATCGTCCCATTGCACTCCAGCCTGAGTGACAAGAGTGAAACTCCGTTTCAATTAAAAAATATGTATACACACACACGCACACACACATAGAGAAGCAAACAAAAGCAGAAAAAGGTAGTGCCAACCTGATGTCTTTATGGAATACATATACGTGTGTGTGTGTGTGTGTGTGTGTGTGTGTGTATATATATTCTTTTTTTTTTTTTCCTGAGACAGACTCTTGCTCAGTAACCCAGGCTGGAGTGCAATGGCATGATCTTGGCTCACTTCAACCTCCGCCCCCTAAATTCAAGTGATTCTCCTGCCTCAGTCCCCTGAGGAGCTGGAACTACAGGTGTGTGCCACTACCCGACTAATTTTTGTATTTTTAGTAGAAACGAGGTTTCATCATGTTGGCCAGGATGGTCTCAAATATTTTATTGAGACTTGGGACTCATACTCAGGTGCTTTTAAGTAACTCCAGTCTAGCTGTAACAGCAAACAGGCTGTGTGGTAGTGTTAGGGAGGCCCCTTGTTAATGTCAGCTTGGAGCTTTGTGCACGTGATGACACTAATAGCACCTTTTTAAAACTACAAAAAGTACTTTGACTTTATTATGAATTTTTAGACTAGGTGCATCATAATGACTCTCCCATTGCTTTTAAGATTTCGATAAAAATAGCTATTTTACTTCTTTTTGTCCCTCTAGCAAATCAACAAATAACGAGAAAGGGGACAATATTCATGATTAGCTCAGAACAGAAACTCATTTTCAAGCCTACACATGAGAAACTGCTAAAAGATAAAGCTACAAAAAACCCTAATCTAGTCGTATTAATAAATTCTAATGATCACGTGGGGAAGAACAAAAGCCCACTGGCTTTTATTTGAATAGACATCCCCAAGACCAGTCAATCTGCCATTTTTGCCTTGGGCTTCAGAAATGCTGCACAGTTTGCACTGCTTTCCTTCCTCTGCCTTACCCTTCCATAAACTGAGCTCCGGGCAATGCTGTGATATTTCTATTTCACTTCTTTCTACCACAGCAAGAGCAAAGGCAAGCAGAGTGCATGCACAGGAAATGGGTTAGTGCAAATACAAGTATACACAAAAACCACATGACTGGAAGGGAGCTGTGACAACTGAGAGCTATTTTTTAAAAGAAACATTTCCTGGAAAAAAAAATAGTTTCTTTAAATCAATTATACATGTACATAAACAAACCCAAAATATGTTTTCTCCAACTGTCTTTAGCTCACTTGATCAGGATATGAAATCAATGCTTTGAAAAACTTCAGAAGCCTTATAAACTTTACAGCATTAATCTAAAACTTCGAAAGTGTTAATGTATTTCTTTCTGAGACTATTAGGAAAAATGCATCGTCTGTCTCTTTTGAAAGACAATCGCATTTGATAAGTATACATTTGGTATAACATTCTCTGAATATATAAGGAAAACAGCAAAATGATGCTATGTCTTCTAATTAGTGAGCAACGTGCAATATTAAAAACAACAAATCATATATACATATATATTTCACGAAATACTTGTCTCCAAAATATGCAAATTAAATTTTAAAAACCAGTAAGAAAAAGACTGACAATACAATTTAAAATGGGCAAAGAATTTGAGTTTGAGATTTTCTGTTTTCTTTTAATTTGGCTTTTTGTATTAGACTTTCTTTTTTAGGAATTTGTTCATTTTTGATATTTTTCTTGTCTATTGGTAAGAGATCTTTATATAATAGAGATATTTGCCTTTCTTGTTTATTTGTATTACAAACATGGACTCAATTATGTCATTTATATATTGGCTTTTTATTAATTTTGCCATAATGAAGATTTAAGTTTTTATGTATTTAAATATTACTATATTTTCTTCTATAGCATCTGATATTCCTCTCTTGGTTAAGAAAATAGCTTATAATGAAAAAAATACACAGTACAAAGTCAAACTAATAAAACCACTACAAGTTCCTTGAAGAGACTACTACAGTAGATAATCCCTCTTGAGACCCCAATTAGGGAAAAAAGGAGGAAGTAAAAATATTCAAGATTAAGAATGAGAAAAGCGATTAGGCACTAATTAAGGAAGGATTTTAAAAACTAAAAACTTTCTGCACAGCAAAGGAAACAATCAACAGAGTGAAAAGACAACCTACAGATTGGGAGAAAATGTTCTCAAACTAGTCACCCAACAGAGGGCTAAATCCATAACATACAAGGAATTCAAACATTTCTACAATAAAAAACAAATAATCTGATTTAAAACACAGGCAAATTATCTGAACAGACATTTCTCAAAAGAAGACATACATATGGCCAAAAAAATATGAAAAAATACTTAACATCACTAATTATCAGAGAAATGCAAATCAAAATCACAATGAGGTATCATCTCACTCCAGTTAGTATGGCTATTATCAAAAAGACAAAAAAATAACAAATGCTGGCAAGGATGTGGAGAAAAGTGAACTCTCATACACTGTTGATAAGAATGTAATGAAGCCACTGTGAAGAACAGTATGAAACCTCCTCAAAAACTACAAATAGAACGACCGTATGATCCAGCAATCCTCCTACTAGGCATTTATCCAAAGGAAAGGAAATCATTACATGAAAAGCATTTGCATCCCCATGTTTATTGCAACACTGTTCACAATAGCCAAGATATGGAATCAACCCAGGTGTCTGACAACAGATTAATGGATAAAGAAAAAGTGCTATATATACACCATGGAATACCATTCAGCCATACAAAGAATAAAATCCTGTCATTCAAGGCAACATGGATGGAACTAGAAGATATTATGTTACTGAAATAAGCCAGGAACAGAAAGGTAAACACTGCATGTTCTCACTCATATGTGGTAGCTTAAAAAAGGTGATCTCATTAGAACAAAAAATACTAGAGTCTAGGAAGGGTAGGGAGAAGGAGAGAAAGGGAGTGATTTGTTAAAGAATAGAAAATTACAGCTAGATAAAAGGAATAAGTTCTAGTGTTTCATAACATTGTAGAATGACTATAGTTAACAACAATGCTACTATACAGTTTCAAATAGCTAGAAAGAGAATATTGATTATTCTCAACACAAAGAAATGGCAAATGTTTGAGACAATGAATATGCTAATCACCCTGATCTGATCACAGTGCACTGTATAATTGTTATGTGCAATTTTTTTAAAAAAATAATTTTTTTAAAGTATGTATTTTAAAAGCCTTCAGATAAAAAGCAACAAATTAGGCTTGGTGTGGTGGCTCACGCCTGTAATCCTAGCACTTTGAAAGGCCGAGGTGGGCGGATCACTAGGTCAGGAGTTTGAGACAAGCCCAGCCAATGTGGTGAAACCGTGTCTCTACTAAAAACACAAAAATTAACCGGGCGTGGTGGTGTGTGCCTGTAATCTCAGCTACTCAGGAGGCTGAGGCAGGAGAATCACTTGAACCTGGGAGGCAGAGATTGCAGTGAGCCGAGATTGAGCCACTGCACTCCAGCCTGGGCAACAGAGTGAGACTCTATCTAAAAAAAAAAAAAAAAAAAAAAAAAGGAACAAATTAAATGTTAGCAAAAGATAACAAAACTTGGAATAACCAGCTTGGTCTCTTCAAAAAGTCAAAGTCATTATCAAAAAGGGGAGGAGAATGGTTTCAAATTAAAGTCTTAAGAGACATGACAACCAAAGCAATGTGTCTTCAAGATTAAATTTGAGATTGATCAAATCAGCTGTGAAAAAGTCATTTGGGGGACAATTGGGGAGATTCAAAGATGGCCTGGATGACAAAAGATATGAAGGGATGGTTGTTGAATCCAATGTGTTAAATAATATTGCAGTTATGTAGGAGAATATTCTTACTTTTGGAGATAAATGCTGAGCTATTTCGAGATGAAAAGTCATGATTTCTCCAATTTAAAATAGTTTAATATACCTGGGGGATTTGTGAGTATTCATTGTGTGTTTTTTAATACTTTTTAGGCATGTTTAAAATCTTTATAATACAATTTTAAAGAAGCCATAATAGAAGGGAACACATATAATTCAATGTTACATGCAATTCTAAGGCAAACATTTCTAAAATCTAGAAAAACGGGATCATATTATTAGTAAAATATAAATTATTAAGAAATAAAAGATGTGAAAAATCTTGAATAGACCAATTACCATACAAGGGATTTGAAAGTGATTATAGATCTCCTACTAAAAAATATACCAAAACCAGATGATTCCACAGCTGGATTCTATCCAACCTTTGGAGAATGAATAAACCCAATGTTATTTAAATTGCTGCAGACCATGGAAAGAGGCAGAAAGCTCTCCAATTTAATTAAGGAAGCCAGAAAAATCTTCCTGGCAAAATGTAACATTAATTCCAAAAATAAAAAAGGTAGATCAATTTCACTCATATGTGTAAATGCAAAATTCTCAATGAAATATTAGACAACAGGTTTATTTGTATGTTGCCCTCTTTAAGAAACAAAAGAAATAATTATGATAGAACCTTGTTACATATCAAGGTCTATTTCCGTGAGAATAGTAGATGTCAGGAGTAATCAACACACTGGAAAAGAGGAGGAGAACATTAAAATGCCTGGAAAAGTAAAGTACAAGAGTTTAATTATGCATGTAAGAAATAAAAATGTTCCCATCCGATATTTACTAATCATTTCCTTCTTCATATGGAGCCAAAATCTGCCTCTGAGTAACTTTTACAGATGGAGGAGAAAAAGATCCTGGGACCTTAACTCCCTTAGGCTAGACTACAAATAAAAGCCAAAGTAGAATAGAGAACCCAGAAACTCATTTCCAGTCAAAAATGGTCATTCTTTTCTTTCAATCATGTACCTCTGTTTGAGCTATGCCCCAAGGATTCCGGTGGACTAATAGTGATAGAATGCCACGCTGCATGTGTATTGGCACAATAGACAGCCTGGCAGTGTTTCACATTCAAATCATATTACTTTAAGTGTAATTTTCTCCCAAGAAGTGATCTGTCTTCTCAACACAGTAACAAATACATATCAGCTTTAATACCTTTTTCCATAGAAAACATGGAGGCACTCAGCTTTGTCAAATGTGTTCAGCTCTGGCAAGAACTCAAGAACTAATAGACCCCAATAATATCACCCCTTTCAAACCATATTTTCCTTGTAGCTCTTTAATATTCTCTTGGTAAGGTTAGGAAAAATGTATCTTATGAAACAGTATTCAGCCAAAAAACCACTGGATGTACATTCAATTGTTTATTTTTTTCTTAGTATTAGGAAATCAAGACGTGCTGTGGCAAAGTATTTTTCCTACAATTTGGTTTACAATTCTGATACTTTACTTATTGCTGAATATGACAAGCATTATACTTTCAATAAATAAAATTATTTTAATTTACCCACCCCAATTACACTACTACATTGTCAAGGCAGTCACCTGCCTCTGTGGACCTCCCTTTCTATTGTAAAAATAAGACAAATATACTTTTCCCTTAATAAAGGAAGGTTTCCTCAAAATTGACAAATGGGATCTAATTAAACTAAAGAGTTTCTGCACAACAAAAGAAACTATCATCAGAGTGAACAGGCAACATAGAGAATGGGAGAAAATTTTTGCAATCTATCCACGTGACAAAGAGCTAATATCCAGAATCTACAAGGAACTTAAACAAATTTACAAGATAAAAACAACCCCATCAGAAAGTGAGTGACGGATATGAACAGACACTTCTCAAAAGAAGACATTTATGTGGCCGACAAACATATGAAAAAAAGCTCATCATCACTGGTCATTAGAGAAATGCAAATCAACACCACAATGAGATACCATCTCACTCCAGTTAGAATGGCGATCATTAAAATGTCAGGAAACAACAGATGCTGGAGAGAATGTGGAGACATAGGAATGTTTTACACTGCTGGTGGGAATGTAAATTAGTTCAACCATTGTGGAAGACAGTGTGGCGATTCCTCAAGGATCTAGAACCAGAAATACCATTTGACTCAGCAATCCCATTGCTGGGTGTATACCCGAAGGATTATAAATCGTTCTACTATAAAGACACATGCACACATATGTTTATTGCAGCACTATTTACAATAGCAAAGACTTGGAACCAACCCAAATGCCCATCAGTGACAGATTGGATTAAGAAAATGTGGCACATATACACCATGGAAGACTGTGCCCCCTAAAAAGAATGAGTTCATGTCATTTGCAGGGACACGGATGAAACCAGAAGCCATCATTCTCAGCACATTAACATAGGAACAGAAAAACAAACACCACATATTCTCAATCATAAGTGGAAGTTGAACAATGAGAACACATGGACACAGGGGAGAGGAACACCACACAGAAAACCTAGATGACAGGTTGATGGGTGCAGCAAACCACCACGGCACATGTATACCTATGTAACAAACCTGCACATTCTGCACGTGTCCCAGAACTTAAAGTATAAAAAATAGTAATAATAATAAATAACATAAAATAAAGGAAGGCTTCCTATAATATCAGAAAATCATTTTAACTTGGGCATTTGTATTCCTATTTCTGTATCTTTCTTTTTCATTAATTGGCAAAATTTCCCTCCTAATTTCCATGCTATTAAATTCTCTCCCAGCTTTCCCTTATGTACGGTGGGGGCAATATCACATGCTCCACGTGCATTTTAGAATGAATGATTTGAGAATCAAATGAAATAATGAGTGTGCTTTGTATATGGTACAACACTAAACAACCTTGATGTAGATAAGCATTGGGACATGATGATGCCCAGGCTGACACCCAGGGTACACTGGGCTTGGTATCCATGGCTCAATGCCATGGAATGAATGCAAGGAGTATTTGCCCCACTTCCTACAATCTCTGGGTATCAAGACCTAATTTAGTCATTTAGTGTGCAAATTTAGTTATTAGTCCAACAGTCAGACTCCTAGACTAATAACGAAATTTGCACAGTCTTATGTCTCTAGGTATTTTGGAAAATATAGTACAGTTTTCACTTTTATGCTTATTACTGCTAAGAAAAAAAATTCTGAATCTTTCCTTGCTCATAAGACATGGACACAGTCATGTAGAAGGATGACAGAAGAGGGCTATTGGAAGTCGTGGTTTCTTAATTCTATAGAGCTTTGAACTGTACCAGGTCAAGTAATCAGTGCTTACTACATCTTATGAGAGTCATTGATGCTTTAGTATGAGTAAGAAGAGTATCAAGTTTTAAAGAGGGAAGAAGGGAAGGAAGGGAGGAGGCAGCGAGGGAAGGAAAGAAAAGAACAGAGGGAGAAAGGAAGAAAGAAGAAGGGAGAAAAGGAGGGAAGTAAAGAGGGGAAGAGAAAGAGAAAACTAGAAAATTCTATGTTATTGAGACCAATTTTTTCAATCTTATTTAAAAAGTCATAAAAATGTGAAGTATAAAACGTTAACATAGATCCATAGAGACTCCATCTCCAAAATCTTACTCCCATCCCCTTTTTAGATTTTATAGCTATCCCCACGAGTTATGGGCCCGGAGCGAGGAGAGTAGCACTCTTGTGCGGGATATTGATTTCACGGAGGATGGTGAACAAGGGATTCCTAAGTGAGGGGGGTCATCCGTGGTGGGGAGGACGTTTTTAATAGGTATGTGCTATGTCCGATGAACGGTTTAATGTACTATGTACGACTGACACGTGGTTGATTTGGTTGATATTCCAGGGGTAATGCATAAGCTTTGGAGGGACATGTTATGTACTACTGTTGGGTTGTCCATTAGGGTTCCTGCTTGTAAGTATGTTTTCGAGAAGGTCAGGTAAGTATGTAAGAATATGTGTTATGTAGAGTTAAACATATATAGTACTATATATTATGCATGTTGGCTAGCAGTATAACCCCACTCACCCATGAGCACCAATAATGTTTTGTAAGTCAGTTCCTCTATATGAAATTAAGCTTTTTGGAGACAGAAACATTTTGCTCAGCTCTGTGCCCTCCTAGCATAGTGTGAGATTCTGTCCATAGTTGATATTCCATAAATGCCTGTTGAGTGGGGTTATTTCTTCCTGAGTGAATGCCTTGTACTGTGACAACTCAAATGAATTGGCTAATCCAAACGTTGATAAAACTTGATTGCAGCCTCTGCATTCTATATATTAGTATAATCTTGATTTAAGAACATTTAGCAAAATGTGAAACCACTGGTTTCTAAAACATCTGTTCCATCCATTTGGGGAGTTCCCTTAATGATCTGTCTACAATTTTAGACAGTGAGACATGGGATAGATAAGCTGAACAACCCCATTTTATAATATATTAAAATTCAAGTGAAATAATATATGTGAAACTATTATCCAAACTGTAGCACATTATGTTATAGTTACATATTGTCACACAATAGTGGGTTAATACTATAAGAATTACATTGTTATTGTTATTCTTATTCATGAAATTCTATAGTCATTGATTTGGGTTAAGACATTGTCTCCAGAATGCCCATTAAATCCCCAGCCTTGGCTCCAAGATAATACCCATCCATCCTTCTCACAAAGGTTCATATGAGAATCAAATATATGAAGACATGGAAGTTTATTTAAGTCCTGAGTTATCTGCAAGTGTGGGAATAATAACAGTTATTGAAGACCATATGCTAGTCACTTTTTAAGAAATTTACACTAATTTAAGTAACTGGCTCAGCAGCCCAGCCACACAACTACTACCTTAATTGTGTAGGTAAGAAAACTGAGGCTTAAGGAGTTGGGATTTGAACAAAGGCAACTGGATTTCAGAGCATGTACTTTAATCACTATTCTACAATATTACAAGCCCTTAAAGATTCACTTATTAACTAGCTATTCCAAGAAACTGAACATACTTCATGATATTTGCATAGATTTGCCGTTACCAAGCATCTGAGCCAAGTTTCTCCAGGGATCTGAGAGATGGGTGACCAGCAGAGAGTCAAGGTCCCAAATCAGCAGACTTGAAGTTACATTTCCGTAACAAAAAATAAGTGTATTTATGCTACAAGGGCAGGTGCAAAGGGTCGATACTCAGCTCTCTCTCCTTGGTGTCCGAAGGAGGCTTAACTAAAACCTACAGGATCGTAAGGGCTGAGGAGAGTCTCTGAAGTATCACTATTGACATGCCCTGGTATGAGAGGTATGCTATCAACACTTATACCTGCCTTCCTACTCAGTGTGACCCATGGAATTAACATCATACAGGGTATGGATTGGGCAAACAGGCATTTGCTCATTAAACCCTCTCACACCAGTGCTCTGGGTGACCTCCTGAAGCTGGAGAAAGTACAATTAAGTGTATTAATTGTACAATTAACAAATTGCAAGTGACTTTCTGTTACTCAATATGGTTGGAGAATGGGTTGTGTGTGCTGCTCAGTGTTTTGGATCAGCGAGTTGCCTTGTGCAGGGCACATTCTGATGTATTATCGATTACTACAGCCTTCCCTTTCAGCACACCTTTCTCTTCTCCTCTCTGACTTTCTCTGTGTCAGGCACACCCAGCTCTCTGACTGCACCAGCCCATCTGAGCCCTTTGGAAAGTCATCCATAAGCTGATATGTATTGAGTACTTACATGTGCCAGGCAGTGTTTTGAAACCAGAGACAAAGATTAGGTACCTCTTCTTGGGAAGCTCAAGTTAATTCAAATGTGCTTAATCGATTCTCTCAGGGGAATATGCATTTAGAGACATCGAGGCTGGGTACACCTGGGAAAGGGTACATTTGAAGGAAGCTGTTCCTACAGAGATCTTCATGTGCCAACACAGAGGCAACCACCTACTTTGCTTACCCTGAAAGGTGGTGTTGCTCCCACGCTGAGTACCAGTGTGAAAGCATACAATACAGGATACAGTTCTTTGTTATGCAGGCTGTCTTGGAACTAGATGATGTTTCAAATGGCACTTCTCAAATCTTCCGGAGCCTCTTACGCCTGTTATGATTTCTAGAATGTGCTGAAATGATCCTCAATCAGCATCTCTGGCTAATTGAATCCTGGCGAACAAAGAGCTGACTAAAGTGCATTTATCAATTGCTTAGGAATTCTTTATACCCAAATGTGACCTTGTGTTAAAACTATCTATCATTGGCCTTAGAAAGTGGCAGGGTCATGGATCCATAAAAAGCTGTTAAGAAAAAACCATACCACTTGGAGAGTCTGTCCCAGATCTCTCCAGACCAGTATCCAGGGGTCAGAACTTCTCTGCCCCCTATCCAGTCCAACACTGAGTTGGAGAACCACCCTGGGTATGACCCAGGAAGAGACTTCTTAGAAGGCTTTCATCAGATATCTAGAGACAAAGTGCAGGCCAGACGGGTATGGGCAGAGTGGAGCAGAGATAGCGTAACTGTGAAGTCCACCCCCGACCTGACCACCCTACATAGTAACCCTGCAAGTTGGTTCTTGACTCCTCATCCTAACGCCACCCAGTCTCTTACCCCTACACGCTGATTTATTGGTTTTGAGTTCGTGTTAGTAGCTTAAACTGTCTCCTTGATTTCTCTGTATTTGTTTATTTGTTCACTTGGTTACTTGCCGTCTCCCACCCCCACCCCGAAAAAGCCTATCAGCTCCACACAGCCTTAAAGTGTAGTTGCTAAGTTCCTCTCTGTTTCCTCGGTTTCCAGAACAGTGTGAGCTGGCATATAGTAGGCGCTTAATAAATACTTGTTGAAGGAGTGAATGAATGGGGAAGCTTATTCCAAGGCCCTGAGCATGGACTTCTGGCAAGTGAGCCTACCAAACGCTGGCGTGGGTGATGCTGCTGGGATCCCAGCCACCAGATCTTTAATAAACCTCTGACCCCTTCCCGAGGATGGCAGGGCGAACCGAGCTTGGCCCCCACCCACTCGCCGGACCCAGAAAACAGAGGTCTAAACGGCAAATGCATCCAGGGCTCCAACTCTCCCAGCAGCCTCCAAATGAGGCTGATGGCCTTGGACAGGCGACAGCCTTGGACAGGCCCCGCCCGGAGCCCCGCGGCGGCCGCCCGCCGCCCTCCCCCTCTCCCGCAGCCTGCAGTTCCCCCGGGCGGCGTGGACAGCCCCGGCCGGCCAGCTGAGCCCCTGTGGGCGGCGCGGGCGGGAGCCGCCCCACGCGCGTCCCGCGACGCCCGCTCCAGATGTGCCGCTGCAGGGCCCCTGCCGCCCGCCGAGTTGGCCGCGCGCGCCCGGGGGAGCGCAGAGTTTGGAAAGTCTTCGAGAAGCTTCAGAGGAGGGAAGGGGGTGGGAAGAGTGGGGGTGCAAGAGAGAAAAACCCGCCTCTTGCGAGTTGAGCGAGGAAGAGGGGGGGAAAGACTCCGAGTTCCGCTTCCTGAACGGCGGGTGGATAGAGAAGGTTGGCGCGGGGAAGACCGGCGGGACGCGCGCCCCGGGCCAGCGGCGCGATCGGCGTGGCGGGCGATGGCCGGTGAACGGACCCGCAGGTTCACCCGGAGCCTGTTGAGACCTGGGCAGGCGGCCGAGCTCCGGCACAGCGCCGCGTCCGCCGCCGCGGTGGTCGTCAGCAGCCGGCAGCAACAGCGGGTGAGTGCGGCGCGTCCTCCGCGCCTTCCCGCGCGCCCCAGGCGCCCGAGGGGAACGGAGCCCGGCCTCCCCAAAAGCTCGGCGGGCCCACGTCCCCGCAGCTAGCGGGTCCTCTCCTCCGCACTCCCTCCCCCGCCGCCTCTGCGGGCGCCCCCGGCGCCACCTCCGCGAGGCAGCGCCACCGAAGCGTAAGGACCGGGGGCGCGTTTGTGCACGCGGGACGCTTAGAGGAACAGCTGCGTGGGCAGCAGAAGCGCAGCGTAGGAGAGGATGTGCAGGGGGGTTAACGGGGCGGGAAGGGACCGGAATGCACTGCCAGTCATATTGGTGCTAAGTGATAAGAGTGCCAGAGACCCCGGGTGGGGTCGGGGGGATCTACAGAACGGGACCCCTTGGTCCACAGGTCTGCGCGTCTCTCTCACCCTCCAGCGAACAGACCAGTGCGCTGAGAGAGAGGGATGCAGTCAGTGGTCCTCGCCCTGGTTAGAGCTGGGACCCCCGACCTTAACTGTCGCGGAAATAGATGTACTTGGAACAACCCTCCCACCGCAGGGTAAAAACCCACAAACCACTTAATACTCCTCCAGAAAGAGCTGAGGAACACAGGCTGGAGGAGACATGGGTCATTAGGTCTCCAGCGGTTTCTGGTATTTTTCTAATATGTTTCGCGGGGTTCTCCCGCCAGCAGTGCTTTACTGGTTACTTCCTTATTGAAACGCCTTCTAAGTGTTGGGTGATTTCCGCGGGAAGTCCCTGGGGCAGCAGCCAGCATCTGATGCTAGGATCCTCTCCATACCAACCCAGATGTTCCTGCGTTGCAGTAGATCCACATTGCAGGGGAGAGGTGGCAAGAGACAAATCAATTCTAGTGGAAACGGGAAGCGAGTGGGAACAACAGCCTCTCAGCAAGACCGAGGCTCAGCAGCCGCGCTCTTGGCCTGCGTTTGGTGGACCGGAATCCGGGTTGTGTGTTTCATTTTCTTTTTTGCCAGTAAATATCATTAGGAACTAAACGGCTCTTTTTAAGAGTGTGAAAGTGTTACTCTTGCCAGTCACCAATGAAGAGGGCGCCAAAAGCTGCCCAGAGCCAGTTCCCACAGCCAGGACTATTCTCTAAAGCCAGAGGTCGGAAAGTTGAACAGAACGGAAGCAAATTGCTTGGCAGAGGGAAGAGGCATCGAGTGCCCAGGGGGTGTAGAGCGGGCGAGGGTGATTGGAGTGTGAAACGAATTGGTGGCCAGGGTGCCTTCTCTTGCACTTACAGTAGCTGCAGTCCGCAGTTACCCAGAGGTGGTTCAACTGTTAGCTCACTCTGTGCCAGGGACAGCATGTGGTTCTGCTATCAGCGTACACATTTTCAGGACAGCAAAGAGAAACTGTTTGAAAGAACATTCGAAGAAAAGATTCAATTCGAGTAAAAGTAGAGATAAGAAAATCTCCAGACAGTAGTAGAAAGTACCTGAATGATAATTCAGGATTGTGATTTTGTCATTTTCTGCCATTCCCTTGACAATAACTTTATTTTGCAGTTGACTCATTGGACTGAATCTCACTGAGGATCTGATAGAAACACAAAGCGTTCAATGGGAATAAACAGCTTAAAGTGTTGTGTTTTTTTTTTAAGTAGATTCTCCTAGAATTTTTGTAGCACTAGAATTTCTATAGAGTATGCATCCCATACCCTTCTACACATCACACACACACACACACACACACACACACACACACACACACACAGAGCTTTCTCCAAAATTATGTCAGATTTGAAATCCTAGGGTATCTTGTCAAAATGAATAAGCTTGGTGTCTTCAAAAAGAGATGGGGGAGGGGAGATTCACTGGCAAAGGTGGTCTTGACTCCCCTTGCTTCGCTTCAGCACCTTGGCCAACACTCCTAAACTAGCTTTTGCCAAGACATTTCATGGGATCTTACACATCTAGGCAGGCAGTTTTGGCTGCTATTTTGGCAGCAAGAACACATGTGCTTTGCATTCCATCCCATCAGTTAACTCTTGAAGGGAAACAGGAAGGTGATGAGTTCTCTGAACTGGCACCTGAACTCGGTGGGATTCTGTAGGGGTATAGCATCCCTTTTGAACCTAAAACCTTGTCGTTGGACTATGTGGTAGAGACTAATCTTAGCCTACATTGATCCAGTCCCTTAAGACTCTTTATATCTGCTGCTTCAAGTTCTCAAAACATGGTTGTCAAGGGTGAAAAATAATAGGATGTTGGGGAAAATACTATGGGTACCCGACTTCAATACAGACTCATAGAACTGTGGGTGTGTATTGGAGCAAGCCATCCTCTATTGCAAGGTATTTGAAAGACAGTAGAAAGTCCTGCTGAGAAAAACTATCTTACTGCTAGATTTATATAGTCCCCTTTCTGAAATCCCTGTTTTGGGGACCCAAATCCTCCAGGACATTGCCAAAAATTTGCCATAGGGTTTGAACTCTGCTCTATCCAATAAGTTTAGAAAAGGTTGTCAGATTAACAAGGTAGTTTTGGTCTCTGAGAATGGGATGTGTGTACACACACAGAGAGAAATAAGACAGGAAGCCTTCAAAATGTGTTTGAATATGGAGAGCAGAGATCAAGGAGATGCTGAGTGAGGGTAATGACTGGGAAAGCCAAAATTTAAGGCAGTTGAGGACAGTAGAGGTGTATGCCAAAGCAAATTTGATGTCAGTTTTTACCCAAGGCGCTGTATGTAGTAGGCTTATGTACTTGCAGACTCCTAGACAGGACCCACCCTATTCTTCACGCCTCCCAAGAACAGTAATGAGCAAAAACATACATTTCAAAAGGAGAAATATTTGCTCCTTCATTATCCTAAAATTCTCCATAGAAAATAAATGAAAGACAACTCATTCAAAGATCAATTCAAAGGATCAAGTCAAGTTCACATAATTTCCTGAAATCTCATTCCTGATTGTTTCATAAAGCAAGCTTCTCTAGGGTAAAATTTCAGCCGAAAATGATTAGGAACATTTGTCTCATATCAGAACTGGAGTGTTTTATTACATTTGGTTGAATATACATTCCATGTTGGCTTCAAAATTGTAATGCCACTAATGAGAAATTCCTTTTTGATAAGAAGCTCATCTTTTAAAATGAATGAGGTGTATCTGTACCCTAGCATGAATTAGTTCATTTCCATAGCTTTCTATAATTCATTAAGATACACATTTAGGATTTGTGTACTTTTCTGCATGTATATTGTATTTGAGAGCATTTCAAAAGAAACATACTTTTTAAAAAAGTATAGGTTAACTTTTTGCAAACACCCCATGAGATCTGTCACTTTGAGAGAAATAGGGTTTTATTTATGGAATGCTTTAGGTGGGTTAGTGCAATGGAAGGCTTCAGGTAACCAGAAGGATGAGATCTACATAGAGTCAGATGACGGAAAGGAAGCATTTAGTAGAGAACAAATAATCATTTGGTCAGTTTTGGCCTAAAGTCGTTCATTCGGAGCTTACCACTTTAGTTACACGCACTTTTAATGCCTTTATGATATTTACTGTATTATTAGACAAAAACTCCTCATTTTTGATTGTATCTAATTTGTTATTAACTTATGTTAAAGAGAAAGCATCCTGCCAGAAGTGATTATACTTAACCAGTAAGTTTTCTCCCTTCCTACCCAACCAGAAAGGGTAAGGGGTAAAGAGAGGAAAGTATTTATTTCGGTAAATTCTATTTATTTTCTGTGATGTTTCCTAACTCTTCAGGCCTCCAATAATACCACTTTTGATATTTTAGAGAGCTTTGAGTAAGAAGCAGAACCTTTGACCAACCAAAGAGCTTTGATTGAGAAGTAATGAATATGTAAACATGTTTAATGAGCATGAGGAATTCCTAGAAGGAAGAATTTTTCTCCCCTCTGAACTTGGTGGCATTCAAGAGTTGAGAGTAGGAGGGATTTTTTTTTACTTGAGTGGGGGATACTGGAATTTCCCAAAAGTCATATGCTAGATGCAGAGCGTGATAGTGAATGAAAGTGAAGCACTTGTTTTGCTGTCACTGTCCAGGTTTAAAAGCAATATGCAATATAAGGGCCTGCTTGTTTAGCATTCACAGCACAGTCTTTTTGTTTTGTTTGTGTTTTTTTGTTTTGTTTTGTTTTTTGTTGTTTTGGACAGAGTCCTTTATGACAAGGGTGTTTATGCTTTAGCAGAAATCACACGTTTGTGTTTTCATATGAGGAAAGTCCCTTGACCTCTTTGCCTCGAGAAGAAGTCAACACAAACTTAGTTTACAAGATCAAGTTTGAATGTTACTGATGTGTCTGCCAATGTTTTTTTATTTCTCAAGGGCATTGGAGAAATAACTTTGAAAATAAATAGTAACCACAAGTGGGTTCTAGAAAACTTCTAGAAGGATCAAAGACTGAAAGAATGAATCAACATGTATAGGTTTTGGCTGTCTTTTTCTTCACAACCAGATTCTCTAAGGCCTAGCATAGAAAAAGAAAGCAATAATGAATGCATGATGGTAAACCATTTGTTAAGAATGTACGATGTGCCTGGCACAGTGTTAAGCATTCTATATAATTCTCAGAGCAATCATTTGAGGAAGTTATTATTGTTGCAAAATACAGAGAAGGCCAGTGAGACTCATAGGGTTAAACATGTTTCCCTAAGTTAAGTAACTGACAGGGACCTCCTCTGCATTTTGAATAGAAAACTGGAGGGGTTACCTTCCAGTTTTTTAGCTGTTTCTAAAAGCATCTCCAAATTGGTGGATATGAGTAGTTGATGTTGGTTGGTGTTGCCTTTTGATCTACCCCAGATGTAGTTCTCCCTAAGGAATAGGAAAATTGTTCTTCCCACTAGTGCTTCAGAGTACCTGTCAGTATTCACTCCAGTGTTCCCCTGAGGTTAGTTGCAATAGCAGAGGCTGTTCCAGGTACCCTTGATTATAATAGATCTTCCCAAGACAACCGGAATTTCAATAGTTAAGTTTTTAAAATATGAACTCACTCAGCCATCCCCATCTCACCTGTATGGCAAAGTCTTAAGAAAATTGTGAAAGAGCATGAGGTTAATCCTCCTGCAATCTACTTCAAAACTGTCTGCTTCTCCATTTTCAATTGCTTACCCCACTCTCACATGTGCTTGAAATTCCTCAATGCATTGTGTGTCTTGGAGCATGGATTTCCATTTAACTAAGTTGTGTTGGGATTCTTTATTCACATTCTATCTTATTTGAAGGAGGGATCCTAAGTATCTTACAAAGATGCATGTGAGACGACAACAAAAAAATATAGTAAGGGGAGTGAAAAGCAATATTAGCCAGAAAAAAAAAAAAAACAATATTTGGAAAGTTAGATGTAATCAGGTGTAGGTCATTAGGACCAGTAAATAAAATACATCACTATTAAGTCCTATAGTTTTGTTAAAGGTGCTTCTTGGTGACCAAGTCAAAGAGAAAAACACCATCAGCCATGAGATTTAAGAAGTCCATTAGATAAATGAAAATTTGCTCTAGACATATTCAGCATTAACTTATAATGAAATTTAAGAGACAAGATTTTTTTTCCTGGGGTTTTTACAAACAGTAGCATGATGTGATAGAGTCCCGTCATTGAGAGTGTTGTCCAAGGACCAGCAACATTAGATCACATGGGAGCTAGCTAGAAATACAGAACCCAAGGGCTCCCACCAGATAATGCATTTTAATAAGATCCCCTAGTGATTTGCAAGGACACTAAAATTTGAGAAACATGAAAATAACCTACATCTTCAGCCACACTTTTGCAGTATCTTGTTAGATAAAGTCAATTGAGGAGGGTCCAATACAATGTGGTTTATTCTGCAACTATTTGAAAGTTTTACTTAAAGCAGAGATGAGGTCTACACCACTTAGAAATGAAAATGGGATTTGGTTCATTGTTAAATGGCTTTAAGGAAATCTGTTACTTGTTTGTGTTATATTCTCTCCTTCATCTACCATCTAGCCCCTTAATTGTAGTGTGAACTTAATTTTCCAGGTGAAGAAAAAATTCCATAACATACTTAAATAATTGCTTTCTAAGTCAGCACAAGTTCTCACCCTCGGTTGTAGGGTGAGAGTTCTAAACACGTGTTTCAGAGTAAGGCGAATATTATTCCTCCTACAGAGAATTTTAAGTACAATTACTTCAACTCATGAAAGACATGTGTTATGAACTAAATGTTTGTGTCTTCCCAAAATTAATATGTTGATGCCTTAACCCCCTATATGATGCTATTAGGAGGTGAGGCCTTTGGGAGGTAATTAGGGGTAGATTTGGTCATGAGAGTGGACCTCTTATGATAAGATTAGTGGCTTTAAAAGAAGAAGAAGAGAGAGAGATCGCCCTCTCTCTGTCATGTGAGGACACAAGAAGGCGGCCATCTGCGAGCCAGAAAGAGAGCTTTCACCAGGAACCCAACCATGGTAGCACCATGATCTCAGACTTCAGCCTCCAGAACTGTGAAAAATAAATGTCTGTTGTTAAAGAACCCAGTCTATGTTATGTTATTATGGCAGTCTGCACTGACTAATACAACACACAATTAACACTGATTCCTTGGTGACATATAAGATCTATATTGATATGGTATTGAGTGAAACCCTTAGGGATTTGAAAATAATTGGTGATATCAGAAAATCCAACTGATAGAATCATAAAATCATGAAGATGTTTTTCTCTCTCACAGTCACTGACTCCTAGAAAAAGTGATACCTCTTGAATTCATGCCTGAATGCAGTAAGAATGGGCTTCCATGGAGTTAAAGATCTTGATTTCCCCATATGCTATAATGTGGTTCATGACCTCTTTGATGGGCTGTGCTTCACCATCATCTTGAGATACTCTTTCCTTGACTATCCATGTTGGAGTTCCATTATGCACTTGTAACAATTTGGCCGTATGGGATTCTAATGAATGGGAGTTGGTATTGGAAATGTCAGAGCCTGTGAGTCTGGAGACCAGAATTTCAAACCTGGCTCTGTGGCCCTTGATGAAGTCCCTTCTCTCTTTGAAGACTCAGTTTCCTGATCTGTGAAATTAGGGGATTAGGTGACTGGGCTCTTGAATTTCCCACTTCTTTGTCCCAGAGTTCTCACAACTTCTCCTTCTCATCCCTCAGATTCTCAGATGTCACCTTCTCAGAAAGGTCATCCCAGATTACCAGAGGGTGAGAGTTCATACCCTAAAGATGTGTTTCAGGGTGAGGTGAATGTTACTTCTCCTACCAGAGAATCTCCCACTAGGCTCCCCACCCTCAACACTCTCAATCTCATTACTAGGTTTAGTTGTCTTCATAGCTCTTACTGTTATCTAAAGTGATCTTTTTATTGATTTAATTTCTTGTTTGTCTTCCAACCCTCTTGCCTTGGAATATAAGTGCTATTGAAAAGAGAGAACTTGTCTGTTTCACTACTTTTATAGTATATTTGCTATTGGTAAATAAGAGGGGTGGAGTCTCCATTCTTACTGCACATTAGTTGCTTAAGGAAAGTCAGAAGGTGGGCTGAATGCACATTACTGAAAGGTTATAGTGGAATTATAACTTTAAAATGTCCAGGTTGTTAGCATCTGATAATGACGGCCCTTGTGTCATCCTCTTCACAGTCTACTTGTGAATCTTGGCAAGCATTGGAAATGCAATCCTGCAGAAAGGTATTGGGCATGTCCTGTGTGCCAAGTACTAGACTTGTGCAACCTCTTCTAATCCTCATAGCAACCAGATGGCAAAAGGTTGGTATCCTCATTTTATAGATAAGAAAAGAGATGCTTAGAGATCAGGAACTTTCTTTAGATCAAATGACTCCTCAGTGGTGAATCCAGAGTCCACAATCACACAGTCTGACTCCACAGCCTGTTCCTCCTGACTACTCTATAACTGCCTCCCAGCTCCACCAGGCAGGAAGGACCTCATTAAACATGCCTTTTGCATCCATCAGGAAAAGCAGTAAGAGAAAAGAAACCCTCAGAGTACTAGTTGTAGGAAGAGTTTCTAAAAAAGAGTTTCTTGACAAAAGAAGAGCTGTGGCTACTTTTCTCTGCTTAACAGTCTTTCATTTATGACATCTCAGCAACCTGGGATATTGGGAGTGACATCAACTTTGGACACTGTTGCTCAGACATTTCCCAAGGACAGAACTGGCACGGAGTGAGTTAAGCTTTGCAAACAAAGGCTCCTTCAACTGTGAAAGGGGCATTATTTGATTCCTCTCTTTCTATAGAAACACATTTCTAGCAAGATAAGCATGAGGTGGGGGGCGGTTTGGTTGCAACATTACATCTGTTACATTATCTCTTGTAGTCTTGATTTTGGTGTTCTTGTTTACAAATAAGAAGGTTGATGGTTCTTTTTATCCCCCCCCCCCATTGAAGTGAGACTTGTTTACTTCTTATCTTTCACAGCAGTGTTAGCAGGCTGGAAATAAATGCTTGTGTTTGCTGGACTCGAAATGTTGACCTACATTTAATGAGGTAGAAATAATAAAATTTAATGAATGTGACTGAGTTACTGGCAATACAGAAAAACACTTGCCTTTGAAAACGTTAATATTTTGCAGTTGGATTGAAGTGAAAATATCTGCCTCAGAGATTAGAAGAATTAATAGTCCCGGCCAGGCATGGTGGCTCACACCTGTAATCCCAGCACTTTGGGAGACCAAGATGAGAGGATCACCTGAGGTCAGGAGTTTGAGACCAGCCTGACCAATATGGTGAAACCCCATCTCTACTAAAATTACAAAAATTATCTGGGCATGGTGGCGTGCACCTGTAGTTCCAGCTGCTCAGGAGGCTGAGGCGGGAGAATTGCTTGAACCTGGGAGGCAGAGGTCTCAGTGAACCAAGATTGTGCCACTGCACTCCAGCTTGGGTGACAGAGCGAGGCTCTGTTAAAAAACAAACAAACAAAAAGAATTAATAGTACCAAATCACTAAAAGTTTCTTTAATTTGGGCAGCTTAAATGTGAAAATACTGTATTTCTAACTCAATGTCAGCATACCTCCTCTCAGACATGTAGAATTTAGGAAGCTAGGCAGCTCTTTAATTTCAATTAAATACCAAAATGGCAGAGTTTAACAATAGGATCTGAAAATCTGAAAAGGGTTCTATTTGAAAAGATGACACCATTTAGGATTAACACAATGAGATTTTTCTTCATATAATTATCTTAGTAATTACCAACTTAAATGACTAATTGAGGCTGTCAAAATGACCAGTGACTCTTTGGCCTTTCAAATTAAACATTCTATAAAAAGAACACAGGCATGAACGTTTGACTTGGCAAACAAGCAAACAAAAAACTTAACAAAATTTACTGTTCAATGAAATATGATAATTAAATTATTCTCAAATACTCATTGTTTATTTGATTAGCTCTTAACTGTCCTTTTGTCACAGCTCTTTAGAATGACAAATGGAAATTGATGGCAGCTGAGTAATCTTCACAAACATGAAAGTGATGTTGGAACTCAATATTTTTGAAGATAGTGCATATGTGGAGAACTAATATTTAAAGACTTTTTTTTTTTGTTTTTTGTATTGTTTAAAAATTGGACACATTCAAAGGAAGTTTTATTCTGAAGCGAAAAGAATGTATTTTAGGTTTTCTTTGACACATATCTTTATGGTGGGTTATAAATTTGTCCTACATGAGAAACTACTAGTAATAAAGTTTGTTGGCATACCAACATGCAGAGATAAGATGCTTTCAGAACCTTTCTGAGTGCTAACAGCGAAAGTTCATTCATTAACTTCCATTTTTGAAGTCAGAAGCCATTATATGGCTTCTGTCCAATCAATTTGAAAAATGTGTCTTTTTAGCATTAGGAAGCAGTGGTTTCCAGGCAGTGTAACTTTGGTCAAGTTTTTAAGCTTCTTTGAGTTTCAGTGTTCTTGTCTTTAAAACCACAGAGTTGAACACCAAGACCTTCAAGAATGCTTTAGTCCTAAAAATCCAGGGAGATCTTACCCTTTTAAAGGGGTTTTCATAGAGAATTAAAATAAAACTTATTTTCATCTTAATAAGGTGATTATTGATTAAGAGATCTGATTTTAGCAACTGGAAGACTTGGTCCCAGTGATCTAGGACCACATTTGTATTTCACCGATGAAGACGGTAGCATAAAACGTGGTTATTTAAGAATGCAACGAAGAGGATGGCTGTTCACACATCCTGAGTACAGGGCTAGGGGAATGGAGACTGGCAAAAGACAGCCAGTGGTGGCAAAGGCTGAACAAGTCAGGTTCTTCTGACCTTATCGAGCCTCAGAGGCAAGCATACAATCCCATTTCCTTCTTTCTTATCCTGAGGAGAAGGGTAAGCCCCATCTGCTTTAAGAAAGCAGGCTTTCCAGTTCCCATGCTGAATGTTTGTAGTTGCAGTCTCTGGCTTAAGGTCTGTGCCAAGCCATGTCAGCATCCACATGAATAGAATATACGTGAGCACAAGTTTGAACTGTGCTACCAGATCCTGTCACCCTTGCCATTGAAAAGGCAGCAGGAACCTCTCGTTTTCTAGTTCTGTGTCTGTCCCTGGTTTTGGTCTCTGCTTCTATCACCTCCTTCTCCCTGCTCTCACCTGGGAAAGGTAATATGATCTGTCCTGGACCCAGTGTGATTTCAGAGGGTGTCAAGGCTGCAGATTCTGCCTTCGGCCCTGTGCCCATGTTGTCTTCCTAGCAACTGATACCTAACCAAGGTATAGGCCATTTTATTCCACAGTTAGTCATCAACCTTAAATGCACAAGGCAGTGTTGTGAGGACTTTATTTCACTCCACAGCGTAAGTCCATTCCTGAGCAGATGTATCTTGGGAAGATCCCTGACCCATTAGGATAATAGAGCATGGAAATGGGAGGCTGATGTACTAGAAATAACCTTTCACCACTTCCCTGGTAGCCAGTCTGATCTCTGGTAGAGCTATCCACAGTCCAAATAACATGTGTCTCTGTTGCCAGTCCTGGAGGAGGAGGAAGCGTGGTTTTGCCCTTTCACTTCTGATACTCTGAGAGACCTTCAAGACCAAGACCGTGGTTATAGTCTCCATATTTCCAGGGCAGCAAGATGTTTGGCACATAGTAGGTGCTTACTAAATGCTTGCCAAAGGGAAAAGAGAATGTCATACTTAGAGATGACAGGACTATAGATTAGGCATCCTGGACTCCAGTGATTCTTCTGCCTCAGCCTCCCAAGTAGCTGGGACTGCAGGCGTGTGCTACTACACCTGGTTAATTTTTTTGTATTTTTAGTATTGACGGGGTTTTGCCATGTTGACCAGGCTGGTCTCAAACTCCCAACCTCAAGTGATCCACCCGCCTCAGCTCCCAAAGTGCTGGGATTACAGGTGTGAGCCACCTCTCCTGGCCTTACATCTCTATTTTCTAAGCTTTTGTGAGTTTTACTATAATAATAGTTCAAAATATAGAAAATAATGAAGAAAACACTAGTAATCACCCACACTCCTACCACCCACTGATAACAACTTTTGCTATATTTATTAGAAGCATTTGTCTCTTCATGAAAACACGCTTTGACACACTTTTGAGCTAATGTTGAATGTTTACATTTTTAATTTGTCTTAAGTGATTTAAGGTGTCTTCTGTCCTAAAAATTCTTTCTGCTGGCATTCCTGTATACCAACTCCACAGGAAATATATATTGTTAATTAAAAAAAGAAAAACTGTGCTACATTTCTTGAGATTATACAGTCATAAACATGTAGACCTGAAAGAAAATCTAGTCTAAAATAGATAAAGAGGCCGGGCACAGTGGCTCACGCCTGTAATCCCAGCACTTTGGGAGGCCGAGGCCAGTGGATTACTTGAGGCCAGGAGTTCAAGACCAGCCTGACCAACATGACAAAACCCTGTCTCTACTAAAAATACAAAAGTTAGCCAGGCATGGTGGTACATACCTGAAACCCCAGCTACTCAGGAAGCTGAGGGAGGAAAATCACTTGAACCTGGGAGGCAAAGTTTACAGTGAGCCAAGATTGTGCCACTGCACCCAGCCTGGGCAACAGGGCAAGACTCCATCTCAAAAAAGTAAATAAATAAAATAAAACAGAAGGAAGCTGAGTCACAAGGAGGTTTAAATGGATGTGGTCAGGGTCACAGAGCAATGCCATGGGAGGACTCATACCCAGGTTATTTTCTCCTTTAGCCCAGTGCACCATCTGCAATATGCGTAATTTCATAAGATAGAAATCTAGAATATATTTCCATGGGGCTCTCCAGTAAAAGTGAATGAGCCTTAAACCCAATAGAGCACTACCTGTAAAGATACTTAAATAGTACACATTCGCTTAACCTGGGCACATACGCCTGGTTTATTTCTTGAATATGTGATGTCAGTGTTACCTGTTGTTTGCTACGACTCTGCCCAGGTGTTTCAAAAATGTGACCTATGCTTGGCAGCCAGCTGAAAATGTGTTCCTCGAGTTCATGAGCACGGGGAAAGGTCCACTTGTGCCCTTGGGCCTGAGCCATTTTTGTAAGCTGACATTATGCCAAAAGTCTAGTGATCAGAATTACTGCGTGTGCTGTCTCAGTGCCCTCAATGATCAGAACTTGACTGAGTCTGGGCTGCTGTGACTTTGCAGAGATAAAGGATCTTAATAGATGTCTGTTGCTGCACTGACAGACTATATAAACTTAGCACTTAAACAGCATCTGTGTATTATCCTACTGTAGTGTAGGTGAGAAGTCTGGTGAGGGTCTTACCAGGCTAAAATCAAGGTATCAGCAAGGCTGTGACCCTTTTGTGAAGCTGTAGAGGAAAATTTGTCTCATGCTTACTTGAGCTGTTGGCAGAATTCAGTTTCTTGAGACTGTAGGGCCAAGGTCCCCATTTTCTTGCTGGATACAAACTGAGGTCTATTGCCAGCTTCTAGAGGCCCCCACATTACTTAACCCTGGCCGCCCTCCTTCACCTTCAAAGCTAGTAGTGATGGTCCAAGTTCTTCACATGTTGCACCCCTTGGACTCATGCCTCTGCCTTCCTCTCCCACTGAAGGACTGGTGATTGGATTGGGCCACCTAGATAATCCGGGACAATTTCCCCATCTCCAGGTCTTCCATCTTAATCATATTTGCAAAGTCCCTTTTCCATGGAAATGAGTGTATTTATTGGTTCTGTGGATTAGGGTGTGAACATCTCTGTGGGGCCGATCATAAAAATGCTCAGAAAGTGCATTAAAAGATTAAAAGGACTAACTCTTCCCCAGGCACTGCTTTCTGATCCTAAAACAAAGTGGAGGGAACTATCTTTTATAGAACACCAGAGACAGTTCTTAAATCTAACCCTCTGCTTATGTGGCTTTGATTAAGTTAATAGACCTCAGCTTTTATCCTTGTAAAATTAGTAGACACAAAATTCTTATGAGGATTGTATTAGTCTGTTCTCACACTGCTATAAAGAAATACCTGAGACTGGGTACTTTGTAAAGAAAAGAGGCTTAATTGGCTCACAGTTTCACAGGCTATACAGGAAGCATGGCGACATCTGCTTCTGGGGAGGCCTCGGGGAGCTTTTAATCATGGAAGAAGGCAAAGGGGGAGTAGGTCATCTTACATGGCAGGAGCAGGAGAAGGAGAGAGAGGGAGGAGGCACTACACACTTTTAAACAGCCATATCATGTGAGACTCACTATCAAGACCACAATACCAGGGCAGATGGTGTTAAACCATGAGAAACCTAACCCATGATGCAGTCACTTCCCACAAGGCCCCACCTCTAACACTGGGGATTACAATTTGGCATGAGAATTGGGTGGGGACACAGATCCAAACCATATCAAGGATCAAGTGATAACATGCCTCAGAGTTTTGAAGCTACATTCGTGTTCATTGTCACAGTGGTCATCGGGCCAAGGAGAGTGCTGCCCAGTTGCCTCTGTGCTCCTGTGCCTGGGCATGAGCATCTCAGAATGAGCTCACTGTGATTCAGTAGACCCTAGACTGTCACGAAAGATGACTAGTGGGGCTTGGTCTGGGTGTGCAGGCTAGGTCTGTGTAGGGCTTTATCTCTGACCAGGCCTCATCATTTTGTTTAGGTGAGAATACATTTCATCCATGACAGATCTCAGACCTACAAGGCTCTGTACTTCTTTCTCCATATATTCCCTAGTACTGTGTACTGAGGAGCCTGTGGGAAGAACCATGTGCTCTATGTACGGGACCTGACAAGCGGACTATTAAGTTGTGTACGGGGACTCAATCATCATTACTCTGAAAGATAGTCTGAACCATTTAACACAGACATTTGCTTCAAAATGACATCTTTGATTCATCAATAAACAGATTCACTATATTTCTGGTCACAGAAGAGTGGATCAAGTATTATTCAATATATTTTCAGCCCATGGAACAATTTGAGGAAAAATGGGCTTTGAATATTAGGGTGTACCAGGGATCTAATATTAGACCCCATTCTCTCTGCCTTCCCCACAAAACCCCCCTTGATGATTTCATCCTTTCACACATCTCTGAGCTCTGCCCATTGATACCTCTGTCCTGAAGTTCCTCAGTTACTTCAAACCCAACAGGATCCAGATATAACACATATTCTTGCTTCATAAATCTGCTTTTATTTCCTGAGTTGTATACCTCATTGTATCCAGGAAATCTCAAACTAAAACCACACTCAGTCCTTTCCACCACTGGCCACCCTACATCAGTTCATGCTCCAAGTACCGGCAAGGCTACCTCCTAAATATTTCAGACATCTCCCTGACCTTAGTGATCTATGTAAGTCACTTAGTATTTCTTCCCCACACTGTGTTTTGCAATGTCCTTGTGGTTTCCTTCCAGCCTTCTCACTAGTTGTCTTCCTGTCTCTCCCCAGGCAACTATCCACCCTCCATTCTGCCTGCATCTTGTGAACACACCGCTCTGATCATGATATAGCCATACCAGAATGCTGCTAATGTTCTTGATTATTGCCCTCAAAAGATTACATCTCACTTGGTTTCACTCTACCTTTCTAGCATTTAGCTTCACTTTCTAGTATTCTCTTTCCTCCAACCTTTTCCACACTGCAGCCACTCAAGTTTCTGGGCATTACCCAAGGATGCCATGCACACTCATGCCACCAGCTGCCCAGAGGACACTTCCTTTTTTCTCTTCTTGTTCAGCTCCTGCTTGCCTTTCAAGACCCAACTAATTTTTCCCTCATCTGATACCCTCTTCTGAGTCCATAGGCAGACTTAGTCTCTTCCTCTTCTGTATTTCCATAACACTTCTTGAATACATTAATTTTTATTGTAATTATTTAGTTATTATCTCATCGCTTCCAGACAGAGAGTTTTATAATAGCTTCATAAATGATTCTTGGTTAGACGGATGGATAGATGTATATGCATATATGTGGTTTTTTAAAAATGTTCTAACCATACCTTGTCAATTTTGAAAGGGTAATGCATTGCAAATATTGTAGTAAAAGGGGAGCAGTATGGCATTATCTTCCTTTTTTTAAATGAAGGGCTTTGAATATTGCCTAGCCTTGGAAACAAGAGCCCAGACATTTTGGTTCAATGCTTCTTAGAAAATGTAACAGGTTCAGGGACGTTTTAAAAGGAACCATTTTAATTATTGCCTTTCATGAATTGATGTGATTGTGAAGAAAATTGCTTTCTAGGCCCATGATTTCTTTATTTTTTAAACTGCACAACCTGTCATTTCTCATTGGAATTTTTAGCTGTTGAACATTTCTAAATATTTTTTCTATTTGTGGTGAGTCATATTAAATTGTGCATTTCATTTTTCCTGAATTATCCAGTTTGCTGAGGGAAATATGGAGACATATTAAAATGTCCCATTGCTAGCGTGGAACATCTTGGATCTAGGAGTTCCTAACTCTAGTGTCCTCTTACTGCCTGGGTCAAAGGCCCAGGGACCACCTTCAAGTACTCCTTATGCAACATCTGCCTTTAAGCCACAGCCCTTTAATTTGGTCTTTCTCCTGCCCACAGGACTCCTTCACAATTCTTACTGAGAATTCTTCTCACTCGGTGTCTCCTCAAGAATCCTTCCCTGATCTCCGCCAAAGCCCAGAGAGCTTGCATCGCACTGGGCACCTGTTTAATGTGGCAAATACTTGTTTTCTACTTTTTATATAAATGAGTTCCTGGAACATGTATTTACTCCTTAAAGAAAACAAATAAAATTATTTTTTATGAAATACACATGACCAATACCTTTGCAGACCTCCGTTGGCTTCTCCCCTTCCCAAGTATCCTTTCCCTGTGGTAACCATGAATCCAAATGGTTTTTTTATTTTTTTTTTCCTTTTTTTTTTTTGAGACAGAGTTTCATCAGTCGCTCACGCTGGAGTGCAGTAACGTGATCTCAGCTCACTGCAACCTCCACCTCCCAGGTTAAAGCAATTCTTATGCCTCAGCCTCCTGAGTAGCCAGGATTATAGGCATGTGCCACCATGCTCAGCTAATTTTTTTTTTTTTTTTTTTTTTGTATTTTTAGTAGAAATGGGATTTTGCCATGTTGGCTAAGCTGGTCTTGAACTCCTGGCATCCGCCCACCTCAGCCTCCCAAAGTGCTGGGATTATAGGCATGAGCCACCATACCTGGCCACGAATCAAAATGTGCTCAATATTTGCCTGATTGTCTTTTCTTATTTTGAAAAGCATTCAGATTTGTAAAACAATTGTAAAATACAGTACAAAAAATACCATATGCTCTTCCTTCAGATCTTCCAAATGTTAACATTTTGCCACACTTAAAATTTAAAAATTAATCATTCTTTCTCTCTCTATACATACACAGAATACTGTTTTTATAAAACATCTGTGAATAAATTTTATACATGATGCTCTTTACCTCAAAATATATTTCCTAAAAGAAATTCTCTTACACAACTATAATATAATGACCAAGATCAAGAAATCAATATTGATAAGATTATGTAATCCATTAATGTTACTAAGATTTTGACAATTAATCCACTATTGTTTTTTTTCCGGTCTTGGATTCCATTTCATTTAGATGTGATATATCTTTAGTTTTCTTTAATCAAGAATAGATTCTTTGTCTTTCTTGACTTTGAAATGTTGAAAAATACAGGTCAGTTGCTTTGTAGAACGGACCTCAGTTTACATCCTCATGGTTAGATTTAAGCTGTGCTATTTTCGGTGGGAATGTCACAGAAGAAATAGGGTGTCCTTAGTACATCGTATCAGGAGGGACATGTCAGTTTGTCCCGTTAGTGGTCACTTAGTTAAGAAAGTGTCTGCAGATTGCTCCTCTGTGAAGTTACTAGGTTCCTTTCTGTAACTAGTGATTAACTTATAGGAGATCTTCTGAGACTCCCCCACTGCTTTTTATACCTTTGCTATTAATGTTAGCATCTAGTGATACTTTCTTGAAACAGTTATTTCTGTGGCTGGTCACTGAGGTTGTTCTCATTTTATTTAGTTTTTGGTTTTTGCTCTTACCAATGATGCTTCTGTAAACAGCCTTCTCCCCATCTCCTGGTGTACAAGTGCATGGACTTTTCTAGGGCGAGCCCTGCTTCAACTTTAGTAATACTGCCAGCTTGTTTTGCAAAGACTATACCACTTTCCACTCT
Organism: Macaca nemestrina; assembly: GCF_043159975.1. Classification (NCBI taxonomy): domain Eukaryota; kingdom Metazoa; phylum Chordata; class Mammalia; order Primates; family Cercopithecidae; genus Macaca; species Macaca nemestrina. The sequence goes on along the minus strand of NC_092135.1, from coordinate 123,140,211 downwards.
CATAAGCAGTGTGAAAGATTTTCCTTTCTACCACATCCTTGACAGTAAACTTGTCAGACTTTTTGATTTTTGCCAGTTTGGTGGGTATGAAATGGTATCATATCACTTTTCAAATTTCCTTTTCCCTATAAGCAAACAAAGTAAAGCATCTTCTTATATGCTTATTGGCCACATTTTTTCCCCAACTGATAATTTCATGTATACTTGGGAGATTTGCATTCATATTGCACATGTGTCAAAAATGAATGACGAGAGAGTTATTAGAAGTTGTTTTGGGCTGGGTGCCGTGGCTCACACCTGTAATCCCAGCAATTTGGGAGGCCACCTGAGGTCGGATCACCTGAGGTCAGGAGTTCAATACCAGCCTGGCCAACATGGAGAAACAACGTCTCTGCTAAGAACACAAAAATCAGCCGGGTGCGGTGGTAGGTGCCTGTAATTCCAGCTACTCGGGAGGCTGAGGCAGGAGAATCGCTTGAACCCGGGAGGCAGCATTGCGGTGAGCCGAGATAGTGCCATTGCACTCCAGCCTGGGCAACAAGAGCAAAACTCCATCTCAAAAAAAAAAAAAAAAAGTTGTTTTGTAGGAGGAAATGTGTTTAATTTATTTAAGTTGCATTTTAAAGTTTCATGAGCATTTCCTCCAGACTATGTTGGTAATTAGGAACAGTATCTTTGCATCATCAAATTTATGGGCTTCATTACTTACTATATAAATGTCCCATATAAAGTTCTCATAATGAGATTCACAACAATAAACACAAACAGGTGTCTGCATTTAAGAAAATTCCAACTATACCAACTTTTACCCAAATCTAGGGACAAAAGAGCTATTTAGGCCACACAGTTTCCTGGCCCCAGGCATTTGTTGTGCACATGTTGTTTTGCTTAAATCAAACTGAGTTATACAGTGCATTCTATTTGACGTGTATTGAACACCCTGCCTGAAAGACAGATAGTAATTTCACAGTATCAGAATTTTTCCAGGGACAAATTCTGGTGGTAGTATATAGTGTTTACGTTAGAAGGCTTTTGTTCTTGTTGACTTGAAGTTTAGATTAACAGTTAAGTTCTTCACGTGTGTGAAAATGTGTGGTTAGGAGAGTGATGGAGAAGGAAGATTTGTTTTTACTGTCACGGAGTTGCTACTGATAAGGTTTGTGACTTGGAGCCAGTTGTGGAGCCCAATTGTATTGATTTTGGCTGGCAAAACTAAACCTTCAGGGAACAGGTGAAAGGGCACCTGCGGAAGTGGGACAGGCAGCTCAGTTTGATCCAATAAGGGAAATTGGCACAGAGTGGTTGAGTAACTTGCTCAAGATTACACAATTTTAAATGGTAGATCTAGGATTCCAACTCCAGAGCCCACACTCTTACCTGCTATATTGTAAGCTACTGTGTGTTTGTGTGTGTATGTATGCATGGAGAGTAGAATATTGTGCATTTTAGGGCACAATGGGGAAAACACATAATTAAGAAAATTGAATATAATGTTATTGAATATAGAATCCAACTTGACTCATGTTCTTTTGCCACTTACTAAATAGAAAAGCAATTTCTCCAGAAGTCCATTATAAATAACTTGTTGAAGTAAAAATATTTGTCACCTTACAGAACAACTTAAATTCTTTAAGGTATGTGTCCCATCTTAGTTATATGGTGAAATTTAAACTGCCAAGTGCCTCCCCCAAAAACGGTGCTGGCCTAATTACACTGATATGATGATTTACCTCTAGGCATTTCCTGAACAATACTAAAGAATGTCAACATTCAAATTGTTATGTCTTGGAGAAGAGACAGAGGAGAAATTAAAGGAGCAAACAGAACAACAACAACAAAAACCTACGACTCTTCTAGCTTTTGTCCCAACTGCCTTAGGATATCAAAGTGCAAATCCAAAAAGGCTGAAAACCACTAATTTGTGTGATGGTTACAGGAACCTGCTGCAAGTTCTAAGTATACAAAGTTGCCCACAAAATAAAACAAAGCTCCAACCTTGGAGGGGACAGGGTTTTCATGGACAAATCCTTGAATTTCTCCTTTTCCTACTTTTCTCTCACTTCCTTAATGACATATTTTTAGCAAAAAAAAAAAAAAAAAAAAAAAAAAAAAACACTAAGGGCAGTTTTGAAGGGGGTCATAATCATAAATGGGCCTCGTGGTTGGGTAGAACCATAGATTGGGCTGTGGAGGCAGAGGTGACTGCTTAGTTTCAGTGAAAGTGACAGAATTGTGAACTGATTATTTCCCCACTGTTTAACCAACCGTCTATTACCTGCCAGGTTCTCTGATGGACATTCAACATGCTACGTTCTGTTTTGTTTGTTTGTTATGTAATTGAACCGATTATTTACTGAAATGTCCTTGGGACATGGGCTCAACTTATTATATAATGCACATGGAAATGTGGTTTTGGACAAGGAAACACTGGTAAGTGACATACTGTTAAACAGGACAGTGATGGTCCTTCCAACATTGGTTGTTCTGCAGGAGGCAAAGGTCTCCAGCTCCTCCTGCCTTTAGCACACTCCCTTGATTGCTGTCAACCGGCCCCCAAAGTGTAGCTCCTGAAACCAAATGCTGATTTGTTATATCTTTGCAGATGTTCTCAAAACCAATGTATATAAACAATATATATTAACAATATATGCATTGTATCACAGTTATGAATTTTTTTTCACACAATGCAAGAAGAGAGAGAGAGAGTGTGTGTGTGTGTGTGTGTGTGTGTGTGTGAGAAACCCAACATCTTTGGAAATCTAAACCAGTTCCATTTTTCTTACTAAAAGGACATGCTCTAGTGTATGTAGAAATTGGATTTCTGAAGGTGAAGATTGTTCTAACTGGTGGCAAGTGTTGTTTCATTCTTGTGTTGAGTTGCTTGCAACACATTTTTAGAAAATTGCATCATCCCATGATTGCCATTAAATTGACAAACTGTCCCTTAGAATCTTAAAATAGCTACCTCTGTTCAGAGGGAAGACATTTTTTAGAATGCATCGTAGCAATCAGTGTCATTTTTTCTCACAAATAATAAAGTATGATTTTTCAGAGAACAATCATAATACACAAAATATAGGGAAAAGTTGCTTTTCAAATATATGTTGCTAGGTTAAGTTTGGCGGAAAACAGACTCTTTGCTTCGTGGTTAGCTCATTATTTCTCTACTGCTTCGCCAATGTGTTCACCACATTTTATGCTAGTCTTTGCTGTGATTCATCTGTTCTGCTCTATAGACTATATTGACAGCAGATGAACATTAATGTGTGTATCATTCTCCACAAAATGTCAAGGACATGCAGTTATAATAGGTAAGATGCCCTTTTGAAAATGTTACATATATAACATTTATATATATATACTTTAATATCAATTTCAAGACTATTCACTTATGAATCATTACTAATGTGAGTGTTCTAGATGGGAAAGAAAACTAACATTAAACTCTTGGCAGTTTCAAGTTATGAAATCCCATAGAGGGAAGTGTTCTGTCTACAAAGACAAATAGATATATGTTGGGACTGTATCTCTGACTCCAAGCTAGATTCATCAGGAATTAACACTCAGGAACAACATATAGATCACAAATATGCTTGCAACTTACACCCATGTATTAGGGGTTCAGCTTGTTGGTTCGGTTTTGTCAATTGGTCACGTAGCTTGACAGAAAGCATGGGAACTTGCCTTACTTCTACTCACATTTTGGCGTCTGATCTTTAACTTAATAATCATGAAATCAGTAGACCATGCTTTGTATAATGGGAATCGAACATTAAAAACTTCCAATCTTTTTGTTCACCCTCACATTCCAGTCTGATACCAAAGCCAGAGTGAAGGGCAGTGTTTGCAAAGGAGCTTCCAGTGAAGACGGAATAAACCCTCTGCTTCGGAAGGAAAGATTTGCTGTCAGAGAAATGAGGAGCAGACCACTGGGTTTTAGAGAAAATAGTAGGCATTGAGCAGCGGGAACCAGATGGAAGCCAGGAAGGAGTAGATGCCAGGAGCACTAGAAATGGGTAGAAAGAAGAAAACCAGGCAGGAGCATAGGACACCAAAGTGGGGTTGGCTTGAGGATTTGTATCTTGGCCAGGAAAAAAAAAGATTAAACCACACTCTCTTGAGCTTTGAAGTTGCCAATCCTCAAATTCACAGTTGTCTACTTTTTAGTTAACCGTGAGAGTCTGTTTCAGATCTTGGAAACCCAGACCATGTATTTAGTTGCGGAGTGTGGTATTTCTCCATATCTGTTCAGGAAACGAACACATCATGTGGCCAGGGTGACAGCCTTTACTCATTCAAGATCCCACACAGGATAGCAGGGGTCCTGAAGGTGTGGAGGGCAACACACAGCGAACCTGAGGACCAAATGTTAGATGATTGGTCTCCACTGTGGCCCAGCCCATGAGGCTGTTTTCTGCCTTACACAATTGCTGAAGAGTTTGTAACAATTCAAAAAGAAAGGTTTAGAAAATGTGCAGCCATTCAAAAAGATTGTTGCTAGTTGGTAACAGGGCTATATAGTTCTAGGCCTTTCCAAGATGTCATGTAAAAAAATATATATATGTATACATACATATATATACACATTTATACATATATACACATATATAACTATATACATATTATGTATACAGTTACATATTATGTATATACACATAAACATATACACATATATATGTGTATATATATTTACATGACATCTTAGGTGTATATATGTACATATACACATATATATGTGTGTGTGTGTGTGTATATATATTTACATGAAATCTTGGAAAGGCCTAGGAACCTCTCCACCTTATTTATTTTATATATATAGAGAGAAAATGTGCAGCCATTCAAAAAGATTGTTGCTAGTTGGTAACAGGGCTATATAGTTCTAGGCCTTTCCAAGATGTCATGTAAAAATATATATAAAATACTATATATAATATATAAAACAATATATTATATATTTTATATATAATATATAAAATATTATATATATTATATATATAATATAATATATATTATATAATATATATAATATATATAAAATATAATAATAATATATAATATATTTACATGATATCTTATAAAGGCCTAGAACCTCTCCACCTTTATGTGCAACCTGCTGCCTTCTGTGAAATCAACTGAATGTTCTGTCCTAGGAAGACGGCAATAGTTAGGATGGGATTCACATTATGCATATCACTCGGCCGCCTATTTCAGTCCTGCAAGGAATGGCAGCTCATTCCATACCTACACCTGGCTCAGTGTTTTTCCCTTCAAACTGTTAAGAAATAGAAAGGAACCATTTAGTCCCATAGTTGATACAATACACAGAGTAGAATACAGGAGAATACAGACATTGTTGAGAATAAAGTTTATTTTTTGAAAAATTTCTTGATGTACTGTACTATAAAAATGTATGAATACTGCATTTGCAAAGTGAGTTGTCACGTTGGTATAATATTCCTTAATGCTCTTTTTATTATTGAAAATTCAGTCAAGCAGGAGTTGTGGGACACCTGGGGGGCCTCTCTGCCATGACTGTGAATTCATGTTTTTCCAGGAGAGTTACTGATTTGGAGAGGCAGGGAATGGGGGCTGGCAACCAGACGGTGGCCTCTGTTTCTCTGTTGGCAGGGATAATGAAGAACAGATGCAATTATAAATAGAATTATAGCCCAGACCAGGATTACTTGGATAACTCAGTCAACACAAGGTTTTGTTTGATTGAATTTTCTAGATGATTTCATCAATGATTAACCTAACTACGTTAGTGGAGATCTAAAAGGACAGCCGGCTTAAACATATTCAGCAAGGCCAGCACTTCCTTTTTGCTTTTTTTTTTTGGAACAGTAGGCATATCTTCAGTTATTGGCTTCTTTGGCTAGACAGTGCTATCCACATTTTTTTTTTTTTTTGACAAAGCAGAAAAAATTACTAAGGGACTCAGTTTAAAAATCTACAAGAAAATGGGCAGGCTGGAGAAGAATGGGTATGCTGAAAAATTATCTTAGATGCTTTACCCAAATGGCATACCAGGTTAAACTGCTGAATCAGTCAGTCAGTCAGTCTCTCTTGGTCTCTTTCAGGCTCTCTCTCGCTGTCTCTCTCTCTCTCAATCTCTGTCTCTTTCTCTCTTTGCCTTTCTCTAGTATGTCAATTTTATTTCTATTTCTCTCCTTATAATGTGTAATTCTTTACATGAACAGTGGGATGTGCTCCTGCCTCTAAGCTGTCTTCAAAAATAAATGTTGGTGGGTGAATTCCATCCCTAGTTGATCTCTGGACTTACTAGTAATACATAACTTTGACCCGAAGCTGTATGAGATGACCCTCTTCACTCTTGCTATTTCCTCAAAATAAAAGTACTGAATAATAGATCAACTTAGATCAGATTAGGAAATCCTCTCAAAAGCTTTTTGTTGTTGTTTCATTTTAGTCAGTTTCATCTTGAGTTTACAACACTTAAAAATATAAGAGGCTTGAGTTCACAACACTTAAAAATATAAGAGGCGGCCGGGCACAGTGGCTCATGCCTGTAATCCCAGCATTTTGGGAGGCCAAAGCAGGTGGATCACCTGAGGTCAGGAGTTTGAGACCAGTCTAGCCAACATGGCGAAACCCCATCTCCACTAAAAGTACAAAATACAAAATAAAAATACAAAAATTAGCCAGGCATGGTTGCACATGCCTGTAGTCCCAGCTGCTCAGGAGGCCAAGGCAAGAGAATCGCTCAAACACAGGAGGTGGAGGTTGCAGTGAGCCAAGATTGTGCCACTGCACTCCAGCCTGGGCAACAGAGTGAGACCCTGCCTCAAAAAAAAAATTATATGTGTATATATATACACACACACACGTATATATGTATATCTACACACATATATGTACATATAGATATATACATATATGTATATAGATATATAGATATATATGTGTAGATATACATATATGTAGATATATACACAGATATATAAGAGGAATTGCTATTTGAGAAAGAATGTGCACATAGATAATATCACCTCCAAAGTTTTAATAAGATACTTGCCTTCTTACTCATATGAGAAATCATAATATTTCCTTTTTAGTCAAAAAATTTTAAACAAACACCAATTACAACACATTATGAAAAGTGACACTTGTTTTGAACATAAAATCTAAGTTTTCTATGTGATATAAAAGGTCAGATAAAAACAAACTTTTGACATCTAAACCAACTGTTTTATTTGTCATTTCTCTTTACATATGTGATATGGATAAGGTCACAGCAAGACATTTACAAAGCAAATTAAATGCTGGTGACAAACCTGCTAACCAGACCTGTTAAAGCTACCTGACTCTAGATGAAGCGGCCACAATAGAGCAGCACATTAACGGAAATAGTACATAAATAATTTGTGAAGAGTTTTAGCACGTGCTATCCGATTTAGGCCTAGGAAAAACTCTGTGATGGGGGAAACTGAAGCTTAGAGAGTTTAAATGAAATTTCTAGCTAAAATGGTCTTATTTTAGCTGATTTTTTTTTAAAGGTACTAACATTTTATTTTATTTAGTTGACATTTTGACATTCCCCCTCTAACTTTCATACCCTTACCAAATGTAAAGGTAAATACAGTCTTCAAGAAGAAATTAGAAAGAAATACAATGCCTATAATCAGGACACACATCTCATGTACTAGAAATGAAACAGCAACACAAAGCCATAAGGAGCACTGAAGCAAGAAATAGCGCGTCTAGAAGCAGACTGGGGTATTGATTGCAGTGGAGCTCCACTGGTCTTGAAAGGGCCTGAGAAACATTCTGCCCCGTTCCCAAGAGCCTCGTTTCTAAAACACAGCCTCTCAGCCATGGCCGAGCGACCGGCTGGCCTGGATCTCAGGTATCTCCTATCAGCATGTGATGGGGCCACCTGGCTGCTGGAAAGTGGGGAGGCACAGACTCCAACTCCAGATTAGTCTACAGTCTAAAAGCCCAGAACATATGAGGAAAGCAGATGCCAAGGAAAGTACCCAGTCAGATCAACGTTCCAAAGATGAACTTGGTCCTGATTACATGGAAATAATAAAGCAATCTGGAAAAGACTTCTTTAAAAGTAGGGTCAAATCCTGCCGTCTTAGAAAGTAGTGCTCTCATAAAAGTTCAATCACCTGAACTGCAAAGTTGCTTTATTCTAAGAATAATGAAATTTATTCTGACTATCTTCCAGCTTCTGTGGAAAGAATACAAGGAGAAGTGTTTTTTATGTTTATACTTTCATTTATTGGCTATATTAGTAAGTTTAAAAAAAGACTGCTATTACAAACTTTGTAACATGCACTAAATTCAGAAAATCTTAAATGACCATAAAGTGGTCACTTCCAGACTGCACCCCCATCCTCCTGTTCCCAGGAGCCGAGAAGAATTTTATTCAGCCTTCAGCTGAGAACAGGCAGATGATAGAGGTCAGCCACTGATTACATTATAACCACATTCAAGTGTTTGGGACCTCCCATAACGTAGTTTGTTTTAGACTTTTGAAGAGGTAAAGAATGAATTAGTGTCCGTAAAAATATTAACACAGAAACGCAGAGATATTTTGAACGACCAATTAGAAATCATGCAAATGAAAATTAGATCCCTTGAAATTAAGGAATAACCTTCACACTGGACCCAGTTTGTGAGAGAACTAATGTATTAAAAATAGTACTGAATTCACAGAGAACAAAGTTCAGAGAAATTAGGAGATTAAAAGTAATAAAAAGAAAAATATATAAATTTAGCCATATTAAAACTAAGAGGAGAAATAAAATATTGAGCTTCTAAACTCTCAGAAAAGCAAAGAATTTAAAACATATTATTCCAACCAAACACATATGGGGAAAAAAAAGACACAAATAAAAGACATGGTTAGTAGACATTTCAAAATAAAATTTTAGAGATTAATCTAATTATATCAATAATTAATCACAATAAATGTAAGATGACTAATCTCATCCAATATAAAACAGAGGATATTCTTATACTAATATTGTCATATCCTAGTATATTATAGCACTTTTTATTTTAAATTCTCTATTTTTATAAGGAAATTTCCTTCTACTTCATTCGAATTTTTCAGCGACTAAGCTTTCTCTCAACACAGAAACACCCAAAATACTATTTGAAAAAATTTTCATTGTCTGCAAAAGATATATAAAAAACCTTTCAGTCTACCATGGTACCCAGTAACCCTAGAAAATAGATGATATCATCAAAAATTCCCAGAGGCAAAATGAGGCTTTAAAAATCCACATTGATTTGGGTACTTTTGATTCAGCTAAAGGCATTTTGTTTCTGATGAGTTTTTTAACCTGTTTTTCTTAAAAAAAAAAAAAAAAACTTTATATTTAGACTTCTGGGGATTTTTTGAATAAATTTTTGAATTTCTAAATCATGGCTGTGGTCTAAGTAGCTGTTTACTAAAGGACACAGGAAAGAGAAGAAAAATATGAAAGGCTCTTAAGTGCTTGGAAAGCTGTATATTTCTTGAGTTACTTATCTACTTTTTGTCACTTACTATTGCCTCCTTCTCTCTCTGTCTCACACATACACACACCCCACCCCCAGAGCCTGTGTTGGATTTTTTGTCTCAATTCTATGACACTGCCAATAGCCTTGCAGAGCTGTTCGTTGAACTGAAGAGAACCAAAAGGAATTGTAAATACCTGTTTCAAAAACCGGCATTAAGTACTGCACATGTAGGATGCCATCACTCAAGCCTGTTCTTAAGTCAAGTCAAGTGCAGAGAGATTAGGTTGCTCCACACTGAGCACGGGAAGCCCTGAGAGGTTATTATCTAGGGAACTCGAGAATCCAGGTTGGTTGATTAACATGCCTCAGCTCTCCACTTCACTCTGGTTGGAGTGATCTGACCTACATCATTTCATTCACTTCAGAATCATGAACTTTCTGCTCATGATCTTACCAGTTAAGAGAAACACCAGTTAATAAATGGGATTTGACTAAACTGGTGGAACCATTTCTGAGACATAGTACTTTTGGATACTCTGAATCTCGACGTACGTTTCACAGCTGCACGTTTAACTATACAAGCACCAATGGATGTGCTTTTGAGTGATCAGGGACCTTTATAATCAGGAGATTTTGATGATGCTTGTCATCCAATATGTAAGTGATTACTTTCCTATAGTAAATTTTATATATTAACTGGCAGTAAAAGGGAATGTGGTTTGATTTTAACAAAGAAATAATTTGTGCAATCTCCCTGATGTGAACTAACTCAAAGTACTAATCAGGACTGGCTGATTCATCTAACTCAAGATTAGTCTGCAGACTAAAATTCCAGGAAATATGAGGAAAATGAATACTAAGAAACGTACCCAGTTAAATTAATGTTCAAAAGAGGAATTTGGTCCTGATTACATGGAAATAACAAAGCACTCTGGAAAAGACTTCTTTAAAAGTATAGTAACACCCTGCCATCAGAGCGAAATGGTAATCTAATAGAAGCTCAATTATTTAATACATAAGCTAAAACTAAATGTTTTAATATGGAACTAAGGCTTATGAATATTAGCCTCTGTGGCATTAAATAACTAATAGGACTTTCTTGGGCTTTAATTTTCTTTTTTGTACAAGTGGGAATAAAAATCATACCTATTTTATAGTTTTTGTAAAGATTAATTTGTTTAAACAGCAAGTAATGTTTAGGATTATATCTGTTATACAATGTAATTGTTAACCATTATTATTATTATGAGTGATGTGCATCAAATGAGATAAATGCTTTGCAACTTGTAAATGCCTTGCTAACTCTAAAGAGCTATATGTTAATAATCTCTTTTGGACTATCTGATGGAGAAGCCCATTTCTATTGGCACTACAATTTTTTAAAAGCTGGTTATAAAACTGAAAAAGCAAGCATTATACAAGTATATTAAAGGATTTGGGAAATGTCTTCATCTTATTTTGAAGAGAAAGTAGAGGCAGAAGGAATTTAGTACAAAATTATTACTGAAATAAAATGAAGTTAGAAGCATGTTTTGGTTGATTGATGTATTGTCCCTGACTAATTGACATGCATGCCTGCAAATACTTTTTAAACTTCCTTATTTAACAAAGAGGTAATTCAGGATACATTTAGCCTTTGGTTCATGTGAAAGGAGCATATGCGATTACTGCCCATTTCAGTCTGGTCCAGAGCAGAGGTTAAAACCTCCAGGCAAAGAGCCTTTAGCTAGCAACTCAGTACAACTGATGGCAAGTCTAACTCTCTGGACCTCAAGTTTCCCTTAGCATAACCAGAGGAAATACCTTCACCCTGCTTATGGATTTCAAATTCTGAACGAGTGGGGCCTCATTCTGAGAAATCTGGAGACATGATATGCATAATATTGAATATTATTGATAATAATATTGTGCGAAGCCATTTTCAAATCCTACTCTCTACTGAATGAATTCAGAAGGCTTATTTTTCTTCTTCCTGACAGTACATGTGAGCTCGTTTTCATCCAGTTGCGTATCTTCATTGAGCTTGCCCTGATGATGTTCTCGTTGGGGCATGTCCCACAGAGCAGCTCAGGTCGTTTTGACTCTGAGTACTTCTGCTTATGCTGTGACTAAGGGCAGCTAGACCGTTCTTGCAGAGCCTAACATTTTGGGTGCCATTTTTTAATGCCTGTGGCAATTTGCATATTGACGTGGTCTCCCTGCTGGAAGCCAGATGTCCCTGCAAGCCCCAGCATCTTCCTTTCATTCAACTGCTCCCAACTTTGGACTTGACTTGGTTGAGTTTCTTTGCTAAAGTTCAGAGTCTTTACTGTTTAAAAATTAGGATTAAATAAATGCATTTTGGCTTCAAAGGTATTATTTGCAGTAAAACTGCCAACGTAAACATTTTATAAGAAAGCCATGCATGTCCTGAAGTCATAACTGCAGGCCTCTCGTTAGCTTCACATTGGCTGGTGGCATTTATGTCAATATTCAACGCTCTAAGAGTTAAGTTAATTTGAATTTCGTTTCTTCTTTAAGCTAACTTGATCTTGCAACCTCTTTTCTCTCTGGCTAAGAAAAGAGTCACTTTAAGAAGCTGAAACTTCTAGCATGAATATTTCTAACAGGTTTATTTGTGTGGTGAATATGTGCTTCTATCTCATTTTTTTCTTGCAGGAGCAAGGAAATAGTACCTATGACTTCTCTACCTACCTGAAAAGCCTAAGTCCTTTCTGGCAACTACTGCGACACTGCCTCTTTTTCCGCTTTGTAATAATCTCCATTGGCATGAAATCTTTGAACTGATCATTTGGCAACACGTGCTTGCTGTGAAAGAACTTTAACTATATACATATGCTATGATAGATATCATATCAATATTTTCCATCACTACTTTTGCTCTGTCAGAAAACTCATGACTTGTTGTGAGTCAGAATGTGTCACAGCCAAGCTGTCTTCCAAACCTTGAAATATTTTACTATATTTTCCCTTCAAAGTATTTGACTCATCAGCTGAGAAGATATCAGGCCTTTTACCTACGTTTGATTTGATTTAGAACCATGAAGATGATGGGATCAGTATGTCCTTGCTGTGCTGTTTAGCTTCTTAGCCGGCCCATTTGATAGAGGCTAAATGCTTCTTTGGAAAAGTTTTGCAGGATTTATCTTGTTTCTCATTCTGCATGACTTGATGTCTGTCTTCGAAAAAAATTTTTGATTTTCTTTTCTGTAGTTGTTTTTCAACTTTTAATCTAGATTCCCAACTCTAATTCATTCTATAATAATGTTAACCCCCAAAATTGTATGAACTGTCTTATTTGAATCAAAAGATGAAGTGCCTGAACTGATCTTACGTTCCCTTTCCCAGTGTCCCTTCCCTTTCTCAAATTCTACTCTTTTAAAAGAAACTGATGTCAGCTAGGGTACCAGTGACTGATACTTTGGAGGCATTTATCTAAGACACACACAAATGCCTCCAAGGTATCAGTTTACCAGGCCAGGAGACAGAATTTTATATTGTCCTCTAGGTTGTCTAGGGGACAGTGTAAGATTCTGTCCCCTGGCCTGGCAAATTAATTGCATTCACCTTCCCAGTTCTTCTCTATCCAGGCCCTTTGGGGGTGCCCTCCCACACTGATTTAGGCCTCCTGTTAAGATTTGCTTTGGCCCATGAGACACTAATAAACTAAACACACAGCAAAGCTTAAAAAGTTGTTGACTGCCTCTTCTTCCTCTCTTGATCCTCTCTCATTGCCATAGGAAAATGCCTGGCCTGGTTGCTGGAAGACGAGATTTAAGGAAAAGAGCTGAGTCGGCCTGGTTAATCTAGCCAAGGCCCCACACACCCTCAGAACTGCCTAGTGGACCTGCAGCTGACTGCAGATGCATGAGTAAAACCAGCCAATGCCAGAAGAATTGCCCAGACAACCTATAGGCTCCTTAGCAACAACACCACCAAAAAAAATGGCTGCATTTTTTTTCTATGCCCCTGAGTGTCTGGGGCAGTTTGTTACTCAGTTAACGACTAACTAGTACACCTCTTAAAGAAATCTAATCCCTCAACTATGCGGGAGGGCAACACAAAGGCTCTTGTTCGTCCCTCTGATCACATCCATATCAGCCTGCATGACTTGACCATATAATTAAATAAGAGTAGGACTCAAGTGTACTATTGAGTCAAAATGAACATCTATAAACAAGCCTTTCCAGTAGCCAGTTTCAATTCATTGCTTTGGAGAGTTTTCTCTTTGTCAGCAAACTCTGAATATAGTTTTCATGGGTTTTTTTGGGTTTTTTTGTTTGTTTGTTGTTGTTGTTTGCCTTAGGGCTTGCCTTTGTCATTGTTCCCTTCAACTGCATTTCTGCATTTCTTCTCTGCAGATGGCATTCTGCTAACCTTGCCAAGAGCCACCCAGGTGAAATGAGATTTGCAGAGAGACATTCAGGGAGAATAAGCAGATCTTTTTACATGAAGAATAATTGCAGAAGTAATCTCTTATTTGGTTGAAGCTAATAAGTGGATATAGTGGATATTTTATGGTCTTCTTTTTTGAAATCTCAAAGATGGAAATTCTCAAGTATTTTTACTAACTTACAAATTTGGCTGAGAGTATTTTAATGTTCAGAGAGCTTCCCTGCTTAAGGTTTTACTGTTACAGAGCTTAATATCAGCTATTTTTAATATTTTGATTCAATGATTGATTTTCTTGGTAGATAGAATATTACATCTTAGCAAAAAATTAAATACTCTTTTGTAGTTGGAAACTTTTTGTGGAGACATAAAATTTTAACCACTTAAACCTAATCTGTGACCCCCTTACTTAGGCATTGACCCTGGTTTTTCAAGCATCTCTCCCTAGAGGGCGCCATAGCCTCACTTCATGACGTGGTCTTTCCAATGTTGGCTGCGGGCCCATATCACCTGAGGCTGAAGTCCTTTAGATTACAAGATTGGAATATTTTTAGTAAATCTATCACCAGTAGAGCCTTCATCTTAACATGATAAATGTACAACTCACTGGACGTATTTGGCTAGAGATTTATGGCAAATCAGACACAGCTTATGAGAGAAGGAAACGGTGCTTGTTTAACATGGCTGTGGCTGTTTGTTGTGGCTGTTTGTTCAGGTCAATCCTAGTCTATCTTTGTGTTGATGCATAGTAACCTGTGGGATATTATGGGCAGATAGTAGAGCATTGGATCGAGTACTAAGGACGATTCAGTGGACCTGTGCTCTCATTTTGGATGTGTCGCTTTCAGCTAGTACTTGCCCCAATTGGACTTTGGTTTCCTCATTTGTAAGATGAGATAGCTAGTCTCAATATTTTTTTCACAATCCCAGCAACCCTGTGATTTATGGTCTTTGATACATAACAATAGTTCTGTACAGTTTGGTAGAGGAAGTGATACCAGTGCTCCCAACTGCCAATTCAAAGGAAATGTAGGTAGTTACCCAGTGATATTTTGGTTAGCCTACAGAAAATGTATTACATTTTCAGGAAAAGAAGATGCCAGCTGATCATTGAAACCCATAAATGCTAAATAAATACATGTTTTTATGTATCTCCTTAAAACATGAATATTCTTACAAAGTCAACATAAAGTATTGATATAAGACTGCCTAGAAGAAAAAGTGTCCACTACTCACAATCTAGCACCATGCATAACAAAGAGTCTTCACTCAAGAAATGTTTGTGAATTCTCAGCAGGGCATAGTGACCCATGCCTGTAGTCCTAGCTACTCCAGAGGTTGAGGAGGGAGGATCAGTTGAGCCCAGGAGTTTGAGTCCAGCCTGGGCAACATAGCAAGACCTCATCTCTAAAGAAATAAAAGTTTATGAATGAATGACAAGAACACTAGTTCCATGTTGGGTACCGCTTTTACTTCTAAAATACTCTTTAATATAATGAGTCAGGATTGATGCTCATGAACTTCCAGCCATGGCTTTAACTCTACTCCTTCGGGTGACGTTGAGCATATTGGATCTGCTATGCATGGAAAGTTACTTTATTTTTATTTGCCCCCACTCCACTGAAAAAAAAAATTAGATGATAGCAGCATTTCTTAAAGAATAGAATGCATATCCCTGGTCACGCTCACAATTAGACATAATTCTTTTTACATGACCATTTTTAAGTTTTCAAAAACAATTGTCAAGCCTGTTATAGTCTTATCTTTTCAAAGCTAACCATCGTTCTTCAGGACTTTTTTATGGATGTTTTTTAATGTCTTCATTACTCTCCTTGCAATGGGTCCTGTTTGTCTATATCCTTCCTAATCTGTCACCAAGAACTAAACACAGTATTTCAAGTTTCATCGCTGCCATGAAAACCAGGATCACCACCTTTTTTATTCTAAATACTATGTTTTCTGCTAATACAACTTAACATTAGATTCCTCATCACGTTGGTTTACATTGATGCCGAAGTCTTTTTCACAAATGCACTCTTAAATCATGTCTTTCTTTTATATCCTTGTACTTTTTATGTAAATCAGGATTTTCTTTTAATCCTCTTTAAAGTACAACTTCTTAGACTTAACTTGCATATGGGAATATTATGGGTTCTAGTTATGTCAACCTACCAAGTCTGCTTCAAACTTCAGGTTATTTACAACAATATTGGCCTCATGGACTATTTACATGTTTCATTTATGCATGCATCTAATTTAACAAAGTCAAGAGAGAGTTGTAATGCTTACTGCTAAAAACCACCCTCTAGAGGGTACAAAAATACCTCAGAGTTCTTATAATATACCTTCATAAAACTCTTACAATCTTCTTATCTCAGGCCAGGGAAAAGGAAAATAAGATTATCATGACTTAATTTGGTCTTAGTGATCTGTACTGATACCTGGTAACCACCTTTTTCTTTCCCAAGAGCTGACAAATCACCCTGTTAACGTCCACTCTAGAAATTTACTAGAAGTAAACGTAAAACAAGATGATGGACTGCAGAATCTCACATTCCTTTCATACATTTTGTGACACATTTATGCATTCTCAAACCTTCTAGCCTATCTTCACACATCCTGAGAGCTCTTGACTGCGGTTGGGTGAGTTGGCTCAGCACACCACGGTGTAATCTAATGGCTTGAAGTTCAAGTCCTCAGGACTGCTAGTACTGTCTTAAAACTGGGGATTTTATTTCCCCCTTTTCAAGGTTCTCTTTACCCTCTTTATGCACAGGTCATTGACTTTGAGAGGACAGAAACAACATGAAAGATTAACTCTGATATCCATCAATGTTTCTCAACTCTAAGCTGCAGGCTTATCCCTTCCTTGCTCCTTTTATTTCTCCAAACATAGATTGAAACCATCAATACAAATAAGAGATGTACTCAAATAACTCATGTTAGCCAGTGTGTGATAGGTGTAGTAGGAGGACTAGAAGGGCTCAGAAGACAGAGACATTACCTTCATCACAGGACCTCAGCAAGTGTGCTCTTTGAACCGGTCTTTGAAAAATGAAGGATTGTGATTGGAAGCATTGAGAGGAACTCTAAGTGCAAAAAGTGCCAGGGGCTAAAACATAAATGGGAGACTATGTCAACATTTAAGAAATGATGCAGAGCTTATTAGGTTTACCTAGCAGATAAGAGCCTGGTTAAAGGGGGCCTTTGTAGGTTCCTCCTCATTTGGACCAGGAAGCTTTTGAAGCTTTTCAGCTAAGGCTGTGATATAAGTAAATTTGTAAACTTAATCTAAAAAAGAGAAGGACTGCCGTTGGGAAACCACTAGGGGATTTTATACTAACCCATACCACTCAAACTAAGATGGCCATAATTGGAAGGTATGGAAACGGTCCATAAAGTCAAGCTGGGGAGAAGAATGAAGATGGTTTTCATATTGGTCAAATATTTAAAATATATTTATAATATATTTGCTCTGCTTAGAAAATTACCTCACCCATCCATGCTCACCCTTCCAAAAAAATATTAATACTCATTTGCACTCTTTTCACTCCATTTCATGAGGCATCTAATAAAAACCTCCAAGATGTCTTTGTACACCCTAGGGGGTGGTCTTTGGCAGTGAGCATCACAGCTCTCTCTCGACTTTGTTAAATTAGACACATGGATAATCTCTGAATTATTTTGGGTTGCTTCATACACAGCTTTAAATAACATTGAATCATATTGTATGGAAGGTTTTTTTTTCAGTTCTCTTTCAAACTTGAGATTACACAGAGGATAAAGTCTCAATTTAGTGTAAAGTTTGTCCCTAACACTTGTCTAATATTTGCAGTTCTTCCCCTTCACACAAAGACTGAGTGGGCTTGGGCTTAGAAACTTTGGTAGACAACAACATTGAACTAAAATGGAATAGCAGCATTTGTTTAATTTTGTCCTTGTATTATACCATGACTTTCAGTTATTCTATTTTTTGCAAGCGATACTGTTGTCCTGTTTATGGTCAAAGAATACGGTTTTAGTTTAAAATGAAATTTTATGGAAAAAAAAGTAGTCATTGATTCAAAGGATTTTGTTAAGTGTATACTAATAGGTAATACTATGATTTGGCAAAAATCAAGATGGTGGGACATGAATAACTGACATTCAGTTAACACCGCTCTAATATAAAATCCAATTAGAGTTACAAAAACCTTACATATTTTGAAGATGGCTTTTCTCCTCTTCTGAATTCACCAGTGATTGAAATAACGTCCTTACATTGCTGAGAGGTGGTTTGACGGCCCATGGAGAATAGAAGGTTGTTTGCCATTATTCATGTGTATGGGATAACAGTAGTAGCCTGTTCTACTTGAAGCATAAAATCACCATTTCAACTCCTAGAGATTTGTAGGGTTTTTGTAGCAGCTGTACTACTCTGATGGAAGGTAGTACAAATTCTATCTCATGACTAAAAGGTTTTTTTCCAAAGAGAACATGAGGTCTCGTTTCTCAGTTCACTTTCAAATTGCCTCTACTATATCTAATGACCTCTTTTCTAAAATTAGTTTCATGAAGGGCTTGATTGATTTTAGGCTCTTTATAGATTTAATTTAATGTTCATTCTCCATTGTATTATTGCCCAGCATGAGTCAAGACAATCATACTTATGATTAGAAAAATAAAGCAAGGCCTTTGGGGGCCAAGTACAGAACTGCCTTATCCCTGAGCTGGGAGGCTGAGCCACATGTGGACTGAATTGCTGATGGACAAACTCTAATGGCTCTTTTAACGCAAAAAATGCATTGTGGAGGCAGGAAGCTGCTGGAAGGGTCTTCTCTGAAACTGCATCAGCACACTCTTCACATCCTTGGTTCTGTCTTAGGAAAACAAATGCTCTCTGAATTATTAAGTCGACATGTGGCTTCATGCCTGGGGCAGAGGTGCTTGAGTCGGAGGGATGTCAATTCAAACACGGCTCCCCCATTTCTTAAGACTAGCTCTGTGGCCCTGTGAAGTTATTTAACCTCTCTGAGCTTCCAGTTTCTCAAGGATGCATTAGTTTCCTAGGGCCACCATAGCAAATGAGCACAACTTAAGTGGCTTATGACAACAGCATTTATTCTCACAGGCCAGAAGTCCACAATCAAGTCAGCAGGGCCACACTCCCTCTGAAAGTTCTAGGGGCAAATCCTGCCTTGCCTCCTCCAGTTTCTGGTGGCTCCAAGAATGCCTTGGCCTGTGGCCACACAACTCCAATCTCTGCCTTCGTCTTCATATGTCCTTCCCTCCTTTTCTTCCTTTTCTCTCTGTGTCTTTCCCTCTGCTATCTCATAAGAACACTTTTCATTGGATTTAGGGCCAGCTTAAATAATCCAAGAGGATTTCATCTTGAAAGGCTTAACTCATCTGCAAAGACATTTTTTCCAAATAAGGTCACGTTCATGAGTTCCAGTGATTGGGATATGGGCATATCTTTGGAGGAGGCACCATGCAACCCACTGCAAGGGATGATCACGATGCTTACATCACAGACGAAATGAAACGCGAAAATGCTGAGCACATAGGACACGCTCAAGAAAGGTTATCATCATCTTATGATATTTAACCATCTCCTTAGTTTGTCATTATCATGATTATTAACATTTTGATAGACCTAACTACATTTAACTTAACAGTGAACTCTATTATGATTAGACCTGTAGAGCAGATGTGAAACTCCAATTGAACAAGTGAACAAGTCACACAGAGAAAAGATGGCCTCTTTCCCCAAAGCAGCTTGGGAGTCCCTGGCCTTATTTTATCAGTGTAAATGCACAGTATGGACTTTAAAGATATAATATTTCTTGTAGTTTAGGAGACAGGAGATGTTTACCCAAAACTTGAACTGAGAAATGTAATCTTCCAGCCAGGCACGGTGGCTTACTCCTGTAATCCCAGCACTTTGGGAAGCCGAGGCAGATGCATACTTGAGTCCAGGAGTTTGAGACCAGCCTGGGCAACATGGTGAAATCCTGCCTCTACTAAAAATACAAACATTAGCCAGGTGTGGTGGTGCACACATGCAGTCCCAGCTACTCGGGAGGCTGAGGTGGGAGGATCACTTGAGCTCAGCAAGTAGAAGCTGCAGTCAGCTGAGATCATGCCACTGCACTCCAGCCTGGGTGATAAAGTGAAACCCTGTCTCTAAAATAGAATAAAATAAGCATAAAAATAAAAAAGTAACCTTCAAATTCCTTCCCATTCTCAAATAGAGATGGAATTTGTCACTCTCAGAATTTACCCGGGTCATTTCTTGGTTCTTGCTGTCTGCCCCAAGACAGACCACACTGTTGTGGTTCATACCAGTTCTGCAGTGTTGAGCATCCAGCAACATTCTGTGGGTGATGAGATGCCATCTGCTGGCTTTTTTCTTTCTGCATATGTGGATGTTTACACCTGCCTGCCCATGCAACCAACTCCTCGTAGCATGGCGTGGTCATTGTCTCACTGTGATGAGGAGTCACTGAGACACTTTCTGTCTCCGAATATTCTCATCAGTTAACAGTTAAAGAGAGGCCGGGCGTAGTGGCTCACGCCTGTAATCCCAGCACTTTGGGAGGCCGAGGTGGGCGGATCACAAGGTCAGGAGATCGAGACCATGGTGAAACCCCGTCTCTACTAAAAATAGAAAAAATTAGCCGGGCGCAGGGGCGGGCGCCTGTAGTCCCAGCTACTCGGGAGGCTGAGGAAGGAGAATGGCGTGAACCCGGGAGGCGGAGCTTGCAGTGAGCCGAGATCGCGCCACTACACTCCAGCCTGGGCGACAGAGCGAGACTCCGTCTCAAAAAAAAAAAAAAAAAAAAAAAAAAAAAAAAAAAAAAACAGTTAAAGAGAGCCGAACAGTTGAATAAATCTCAACTACTGAGGCCAAAGAAACGCATGACTTGTCTATCAATAAAGGACCTGAAGAGGCAGAAGCAGGCTTACATCTATGTAAACTCACTGAGAAAGCCGTGTTGTTATTGCAGTTCTTGGTCTGTGCCTGCTTTTATTCAGCATGCCACTTGGAAATGGAAACCTGAAGAAATGATACTACAAATAAGTGATATTGAGGATGACAGTCTGTTCATTTTTGAAGGGCAAAACGGCAAAAAGGATGCATTTGCCCTTTGAGACCTCTTCTCACAAGGGACAGCAGGGGGCAGTGCTAATATAGGGAGAGTTTAGCATCAGGTAAACATTGGCATGAACCTTCAAAAGTCAGATGCCTCCGTGAGCCACACAGCCTTTCGCATTTGAAGTACTCTAATTTGCTTTTCCTCCCAAATGCCATTTATTCATCCTTCACGGCCCAATTCAAATAGCTTAGCCAAACGGAATCCCCCTGACTGAATTACGGTCCCTCTGTCTTGGCTATGGGCTGCTTATGTGCGTCCCCTTACCGGTTCCCCCCAGATCCACATGTTGAAATCCTAACTCCTTAGACGGTGGTATTAGGAGGTGGGGCCTTATGGAAGATGGTTAGGTCGTGAGGGCAGAGCCCTCAGGAGTGGGATTAGTGCCCATATGAAATAGGCTCAAGGGAGCTTATTTGCTGCTTCTACCATGTAAGGACAACCCAAGGAGATGCCATCTGTGAACGAGGAGGTAGACCCTCACAGACACCGCACCTGCCGACGCCTCGATCTTGGACTTCCTGCCTCTAGAACCGTGTGAAATGAATTTTTGTTGTTTATAAACCATCCAGGTTATGGTATTTATTCTAGTAGCCTGCATGGACTAAGACACTGCCCTTCTACACTATTGCAAATACAACTCTATTGTAGAAAGTCTGTTGTACACTGGCCAGGTGCGGTGGCTCCTACCTGTAATCCCAGCACTTTGGGAGGCCAAGACGGGGGATCACGAGGTCAGGAGATTGAGACCATCCTGGCTAACACAGTGAAACCCCATCTCTACTAAAAATACAAAAATCAGCCAGGCGTGGTAGCCGGCGCCTGTAGTCCCAGCTACTAGGGAGGCTGAGGTAGGGGAACGGCATGAACCCAGGAGGTAGAGCTTGCAGTGAGCCAAGATCGAGCCACTGCACTCCAGCCTGAGCAGCAGAGCGAGACTCCATCTCAAAAAAAAAAAAAAAAAGTCTGTTGTATACTGTTGTGTAGCTCTTTTTATTCATGACTTACCAAAGTCCTGAGCACCTACCTGCTATTTCACCTACGTACTTACTGATAAATGCATACACCCTGAATGTGGCCAGACTACTGCTACTATTTCTATTATTAGTAGCTAACCAGTCACTTTAAAGTACTGATGAAATATCACTGCCCATAATAATGTTTGGCATCCCACTGTTGACACAAAACAGCACTAAGCCACTTCATAGGCTAACTCCAACACATCTTTAGCCAAATTAACACAATAGTTTCTAGTGATTAATTTTCTTTTTTCTTTTTTGTTTTTCTTTTTGAGACGGAGTCTCACTCTGTTGCCCAGGATAGAGTGCAGTGGCATGATCTTGGCTCACTGCAACCTCTGCCTCTCAGTTCAAGCGATCCTCCTGCCTCAGCCTCCTGAGTAGCTGGGATTACAGGCGTAAGCCACCACGCTCAGCTAATTTTTGTATTTTTAGTACAGACGAGGTTTCACCAGTCCAGGCTGGTCTCAAACTCCTGACCCCAAGTGATTCTCCTGTCTCGGGCTCCCAAAGTGCTGGGATTACAGGCATGAGCCACCCAGCCTGATTTTCTTTCTAGTAGTAACCTGTGACCTGTTTTGGGCAACCTTTCTCTGAGGGAAAGACACGGAAGCATGGCTGGCTCGTGGAGTCACTACTCTCAATCCCTTTTTCTTGCCCTACTGTTGGCATAGACACCTTGGAGACATTGTGAACGTGTTGAAATTTTCCAGGCCTTCTCACAAGATTGGCACCAATTGCTTTCGATGAACTGTGGACAGGAAATGCTCAAAACAATACAATTGTTTCTTCCTTTGCTAGAGAACTCAACTTTCAGTCTTCCACACGTGGAAAGCACGATTCCACGAATGACTGTAATAAATAGAATATGTGTTTATAGACACTAAGAGCTCCCCAGTGGTTCTTTCCTTCTAGTTTTAGAATCTGGCCACATAGATCATGATAAACTGCAGCAATAAGACTGAAATCAGTTTTCCATCATGTGTAAAGCCAGTAATTGCATGTGTGTGTGTGTCTGTGTGTGTGTGCGTTTGTGTGTGTGACTTGAGTGATCCCAATGCTACTTTATAAATGGTAGAACACAGCCTTTGTGGCTTCAGAAGACTCATCATGAATCTTCCCTGGGCCAGCTGTATTTTTGCATAGAAGGTGTATAAAGTTGAAATTCACATCTTCCCTTTGGATATACTGTACTTTTCTAACTGAAGGTCATTTGCCAGTTCAGCAGTTCCTGCTTCAGTGCCTTGTGACTTCAGGCAGGATGCTGTCTGAAGAATGATCAGAGAGATACTGTTGCACCACACATAATAAAGCGTTCAATCCATAGCTGAGCTTTTCCAAGCACTTGGCATGCAATAAAATACATGTTTACTGTTGCATACTGTCAGATTGCAACTCTCAGGTTGGAGACCTTGGAAACGCTGCTTCTTTGGACTTAATTTTTCTTATCTGCAATTATGGGCATTAAACCAGACAATGTTCATTTTAGACTAAAGAATCTACAAAAAAAAAAACCCACCATTATAGTGTTTATGGATATTTTCCCAAGAGGGAATCATATTATTTCTGAGATTTACACCAAAATATAAGCTCCCAGAGGATAGGACTCTTTGTGTCTCTGTATTCACTGTTTTATCCCCAGGGTCTGGGATATTGTCTAGAAGAGACTAGCAGTCAGTAAATTTTCATTAAATAGAGAAAGTAAGGAAAGAGGGGAGAGAGGGAGGGAGGCAGGAAGGGAGGAAGGGAAGAAAGCTAGCATATTAATATCTCATTAAGTTGAGTTTCACTCACTGGAATAACAGTGCTAAAGCAACTCTGAAGAAGATGTTTGCAAGAAGTTTAATACTATGAATAAGGTAGGGCATGATGGCCAAGTCAGGAGGATCTCTTGAAGCCAGGAGTGCAGCCTGGGCAACATAGCGAGACCCTTACTAAAAATAAGAGGGAGAGAGAGAGAGACAAAGAAAAACAATACTATAAATGATTTTTTTTTAGGCAAAATCTTACTCTGTAACCCAGGCTGAAGTGCAGTGGTGCCATCTCAGCTTACTGCAACCTCTGCCTCCCAGGTTCAAGAGATTCTCCTGCCTCAACCTACTGAGTAGCTGGGACTACAAGTGTGTACCATCACACCCGGCTAACTTTTGTATTTTTAGTAGAGTCGAGGTTTCACCATGTTGGCCAGGCTGGTCTCAAACTCCTGACCTCAAGTGATCCACCTGCCTCGGCCTCTCAAAGTGCTGGGATTACAGATGTGAGCCACCACACCTGGCTATAAATGAAATTTTAAGAGCAACACTTTCATAAGAGAAAACAACACTTCTAAGAATTTCAGCCATCCTTTTCCCATATAAAAATCACATGCAGAGAGCTGACTTGTGACCTTTTGATGGAGGGAGTTGGGTATAGTCAGTGCTTGTTGTCAATCCCCCTGGGATAAGTGTGAATGGGAAAAGAAGGAGGGAAGGAAGAGGGTGCTTAGATTATGTTTTCCAGGTGTTTGCCAGTGAGGGAAGGTGAAAGAGTGCTGTAGCAAAAGAAATCTTAGGGTTAAAGAAGGTTTTATATGTGTGTGTTGTGTGGGGGGGGGGGGTTATTTTATAAATAGCAGAAGCCTTTATGCTGCTAAGGGGAAGGATCCAGGAGAGGGGAGAAGAATGATTGATGGAGCAAGACCCTGGAAGAGATGAGAGTACAGAGATTGGTCCAGAGACGGGAAACCTTCCCTTGCATCTGACACCAAGGAGAATGTAAGGAGGACGTAAGTAAATATTTAAAAAGAGCAAGAAGAATACGAATAACACCAAGATGTTGAGCCAAGAAAACCCAGATGCTCCTGAATCATTTTGGTACTGTTCCTTTGCTTCTTGTTCATTCATTTTTACGCAGCTGCTAATCCTGACTCACAGAGAAGCAGCAATAGAGGCAAAATATTAAGAAAATATATTAAAAACTTACACTTGGCATATTTCTAATTGAGAATCCAAAATAGATCGCCACTTTCCAGTTCATCTTCATCTCACTCTTAGAATCCCAGGGTACCATTAGATTGAAAGTAATGAGAACTATAACCAGGAGGGTTGCACTAGAAATCAAAATATGGGCGCGTGTTCCTGAGTCACTGAGAGCTCTGAGGGTACAGAACATCACAGCTTTTGGAATCTACATGAGGGAAAACAGACAAGAGCCAGCTGGAGCGACACATATTTGTTTGCCAGAATGTTGTTTATATCTCCATGCCTACACGCCCACACCCTGCTTGGTCTTCTGGTAGCCCCCTGGGTTCTTTGCTCTCTTCGAGCCACCAGTCTTCCCTCTGGGAATCTGCCTTCAGGTCTAAAATCTTCTCTGTGGCTTTGAACCATATTGCATGTCTGGTAGTGACTCTCTTTCTGAATTCTATCCTGGTGCTTTCAGGCCTGTTAGTACATAGCTCTGGACTTCAATCTCGTGCTCACCATTCCTGCCTTACACACTGGGTGTTGCATATACTCCCACACGGACTGCTCTCTGACTCTTCTCCTCCTGCCCTCCATCAGCAGGTACATTCGAGCTGTGCTTGTTGCAGGTTGCACATGGATGGCAGTGAAGAGGAGGGCAGCAAAGATCACCCCAGTGTCTCAGGGAAAATGATGCAGCTGGTAAAAACAATAGGACAGCTGGACGCAGTGGCTCTCACCTGTAATCCCAGCACTTTGGGAGGCCAAGGCGGGTGGATCACCTGAGGTCAGGAGTTCGAGACAAGCCTGGCCAACATGGGGAAACCCCGTCTCCACTAAAAATACAAAAGTCAGCCGGGCATGGTGGCGGGCACCTGTAATTCCAGCTACTTGGGAGGCTGAGGCAGGAGAATCACGTGAACCCGGGAGGCAGAGGTTGCAGCGAGCCAAAATTATGTCATTGCACTCCAGCCTGAGCAACAGAGTGAGACTCCTTCTCAGAAAAAAAAAAAAAAAAAAAGAAGATGAAAGAAAGAAAGAAAGAAAGAGAGAGAGAGAGAAAGAAAGAGACAGAAGGAAGAAAGAAGACAAGACAAATCCCAAAGGCAATGTTGAATTTGATGGAGAGCAGATTATGAAGACAGAAACATGGAAGTAAGCATATGGGGGTTACAGTAGATTTTGAAGTTAGAGGTGAGAATTTGGAGATGCCAAATGTAGGGCAAAGATCTTGTGAGGTTACACGAATACTAAGGTGGAACTGTCTTGTCCTTTCCTTCTCCTGCCTCTAATCAGAAGTCAGTGTGGCTAGTGAAGCTGCTGATCCAATTCCTATTCCTCACTCCAGCTTCTCTGCAAGACAGCAGCCAGACTCTAATCTGTTCTGCCTGTTGCATCCCTATGTGTGCTAGATGTTTGTCTCAATACCACCCCTGATGTCTGGGGCCTGCATCTCCTTTCACCCTGAAATTTAATCTCCCAACCTGCATGCAGAGTCAAGTTCGAAAGCTGCTCAGTGCTTCTTGTTACCGTGTCATTCAGATAGGACCTTTTCACTATGAAGCTCTGGTCATGTTGCTGATACTTATTGACATTATTATGCCAAACACCTGGCTAAGTGATTTCACATGGATTTTCTTACTTGATTTTCGCAGTAGCCATAAGGGTTAGAAGGCAATAACAAGGTGGCTATGCATTCCATTCTGTCTGTGAATAGTCCCTATGTATGCATAGTTATTAACAGCACCCTCTCTCACTTTCAAAGGGTTCTAGTTTGGATGGTCAATTATATGGGCATCCGAACTGTCATTACACTTACTCTCCTCAGTTTACAGATGAAATGCAGAGAAGTTAAGTCCCTTCTCCACTGTCACACAGCTGATAAATAGCTGAGCCAGGACTTGAACACAAGTGATCTAACCCCATTGTGATTGAATTCATGTCTACAAGTCCCCTTGAAGTTTGGATGGATACCTGGCCTTTCAGGATTTGTTTCTTCTACTAATTCAGTTGTGACATTTTGTGTCATACCAGGTAGCTTATCCTCTTGCACCCCCAGCCGACTTCTAGTGACCACCAGGCCCCACTGTGCCTGATTAGAAGCAGCAGATATAGGGTGAACTTTTATCACACAGTGTGAAGAGGAGGAGAGAAACAAAGTGCCTGCTTGAGTGGGTAGGAGACTTGAGCGAGACTTTTATTGCATAAGCAATGGTTAGGCCAAGTAATGGCCTAGCCATTTATTTTGGACAACTTACTAGTCGACTCAAATTACCCCATAGTCAGTTCCAAGGAAGTAAATAACATCTATCATGTAACTGGCTAAAATGCTTAGAACAAAAATGCCATGTAGAAGTTTACCTAAAAAACCTGGATTTTTGCAAAAATTGGAGTTTGAATATCCATAGTGTCCTTTTTACATTAAAACAAGTTCTTGGTCAAGAGTGTGAGCAATACACATTAAAAATTCTTCAAGCTGATATAACACCTTTGTCTCAAATAAAACTAAAAAGTTAAAAATGCAGCAATCACTTTCCACCTCCTGAAAACAAGGGAATGTACCGAGATTTGCACAATTAACCATACTTTGTTAAAAGCATTCTCTCCAGCAATTGATGACGTATCTTCTTGGCTCATTTGGACTGGGTGGCTCTCCATGGTTCTGTCTTGTGAGGAGGGAGTGGAAGCAAGTCCCTGTGGACACCTACGCTATACAACATCCTTTCAATGCTAGAATAGTAAAAGTTACATTAAAATATCGAGATTCTTCAAGACCCAGAAACAACTACAAGAGGCCCTCCTGTGTATTACTGGCATGAAATAGATAACAGGTGTTCAATAAGTGTTTGTTGAATTATATGTGTTGACATTAGATGATTTGCTAAAGATGCTTCTTATACATATAATTTGTGTGTGGCAGTGGGGAGTCTACAGTGAGACTGTCTTCAGGGTGGACTCCAACAATCTCTACCTCTTGATACTCAAGCCCTGTGTAGTTCCTTCCCACTCTGAATGGGACTAACTTATAGACCAATAGGATATTGTAGAAATAATAGTGTGTAACTTAGACTGGTCATAAACTTCAAACTCCAGGAACTTAGACTGGTCATTGTGGCTTCTTCCTTATCCTCTTGATCCCTGGCTCTAGAAGAAGCCAGCTGCCATGTCATGAGGACACCCAAGCAACCCTGTGGAGAAACCCACCTGCTGAGGAAGTCAGGTCTGTCACCTTCCCCTCCTGACTTGCCAGCCATGTGTGTGAACCGTGGGAGGGCACCTGCAGCCTTCAGATGACCGTGGGCCCAGGCAGCATCTTGTCTGCAACCTCAGAAAACACCTCGAGCCAGAACTACACATCTATGCCACTCCTGAATTCCTGACACACGGAAACTGTGAGATAATACATGCTTATTTTTGTTTAAAGCCATTAAGTTTTGGAGTACTGTGTTATTCAACAATAGATAACAAACACAGATTTTATGCATTGTGTGTGTGGGTGTGTGTGTATAAAAATTTGCCTTGAACTAGAAAAAGAGCTACATAAAGTGAGTAGAAGAATGACATAGTATATACCCTGAAACAGACCAGTTGGATGAAGATCTTGGCTGCCAACACTGGGTGTGTACCAGTGACCTCTTCCCAAGGAGCTCCCAACATATGTTAGCAATGATAATTAAGTGTCAGGCCATACTAAGATAGAAGCTACTAGAAAGAAGCAATCTTTGTTGTGACAATATTTTAGTGAGTACTGCATCTCACATATTCAATGCCTGTAAGAGAAAACAGAAGTAGAGACTTTCTCGTTGACAGTGTCTCCCACTTTTTGGAGAGGGTAATAGTAGCTGCCACTTGCTGACCTTGTAGTACTACTTCCTGGCACCATGCTAAACCTTTTATCCATATTATCTCACTTAATTCTCACAGCAGTCTTCTGAGGGAAGTGTGAAGGTTGAGAGGAGTTAAGTAACTTGCTGAAGATTACCAAACTAGTGAGAGACAGAACTGACTTTCAAATCCAGGCTGACTTTTTCTAGAATCTTCCTTAACCAGTATGTATACTACCTCTGATGTCACGTTAAACTTGATTTTGAAGCTTTATATCACCATTAGCTTCTATAGAGGTGGCCATAACATAAGTTGGTAGGCTACTCTTTTTAAAAATCTTATATATTAAATGAATTACAAAGCGATGTAATATGTCACCATTTTTATTTATAGACATGTCGTGATAGGCTGTGTTTTAGAACCCAAAGCATCTTCATGGGATATGCCTTCTCTTCCTCTCAGTATTGGGTGGGGACAAGACCTTTATCAAGACTGCCTAAGATAATTTGTATTCCCTTCAGAAATGTAATAGGATCCTATCCTAACCACACATATTCCTAAAGACCCAAGAGTACATGCAGTTGACTAGGTTTAAGGGTTTTTCAAGGTAGAAACACTAACAGCATGGACGCTGGGCTCCTACCCTCACATAACCCAGCAGTCCTGGAGCCAACCTCCATTGGAACTGCAGCTTTGCCCTCTGTCAGCTTGGCCACATTGGGTAGGGGACAGAGTGGGCTTGGGGATGGAGGATGGGGGATGCCTTCTACAGCCAGAATTCAGTTGCACTTGAAAATAAAACAGGATAACAATACTTTGCCTAAAAGATGAACATGAATATCCTGCATCCTGTCTTGCATTCTTCTCATCTGAAATGCTGGGAGCCCAGTGATTTCTCCCACTTTAGGAGGTTCTCTGTTCTCTCATGACTAAGGCACAGTTGACTCACTTCGTGAGCTGCTGTGGACTGTGGATGCTCCCAGGTGGAGCCCATAACCAGAACAGCTTTTCTTTTCACTGGGTTTTCCCAGTGTCTCAGGTGCTGTGTCAAGTGCTCCATTTGGATTATCTCATTTACTCCTCCTTATCCTATAAGAATCTAATACAATACATGACTATCATTCCCATTTCTCCACTGCAGAAACAAAGAACAGAAGATCATTTGCCAAAAAGTCACAAATCCAGGAAATGGTAACTTCAGGTCTGTTGGACAGCAAAAATATCTTCCAAAGAAAGACCATGTGAGTCTTTTTAGTATTCCTTCCATCAACCTGCACCACAGGGCAATGCCGTCTACATATTACAGCTAACTGGCATGACTGTTCTGGGCTTGGTAGGACCTCCTTCCACTGCCTGATTTCCAGTTCTTTCCTCTCACACCTCACTTTTCAGTGCTCCTACCTCTTTTATGACACTGTTAGTGGTGTTTACTATAGCCTTCAAAAAAAAAATATCATTAGAGGAATGTGGTATATCCCAGCAACAACTCCTGTCTTCACCTCTACCTTAAAGTCCACACATTGGTCATTGGTGTTCTATCTGAATCTTTTTGTTAGATAAAGCTACAGAATCCTACACCTAGGAGAACTCATGTCATCTATTCTAACCCTCTAATTTTATGGACAAGCAAACTTAGATCCAGAGAAAAAGGTGACAAGACTTGTCTGCAGTCCTAATTAGTGTTAGAGCCCAAAGCCAATCCCCTGCTTTCCCCACCTCTTCACACAAGAAGGAAGGCTGCACATGTCCTCTTGGGAACTGCAGTGGCTTCAATTGTCAGTAGCACAAACTGGAGATAATAGGAACAAAAACTTTAAGAATCCACATCCTGCAGTTTAGGTTGTAAAGAGAGGCTAAGCATTAGCTTATCAAGTTAATCTTCTGAATATTGCCTACTTCTCCTATTCCTGCTGGACTTAAACTTTGGTTTGTCCCTGTTTCCTTTCAAAACCCTGGAGCTGGGTGCTTTTGCACCAACCCTAAAATGATACGTTGGGCGTCTCCCCTGAGTCCTGGCAAACAATGTAAAATTGAGCTCAGGCTATCTTTTTATCTTTAAAATTGATTTGGAAAGAACATTGTAAACGACTTTAAAGACTGCCATTTTCATGTTTGGAAAGCAATTCGTGATTATTGTAAACTAGATTTAACTTGGAATGTTTAAGACGTGGGTGGTTAATTCCTGCCACAATTCAAAGGGGGAAAAATGAACACAGAAAATAAAATAGAACAAGTACAGAGAGTACAGTTAATAGCTCATTTATCCCATGTCATCCAAAAATATTTTTCACATAACTAACTCTTGAAGATAACATAATTTGCCCAATTTGATCACTTAACTTTTAAAAATTAAAAGCAGTTGCTGGTGGAAGTTTGATCTAGAATGTGTCACAGATTTCTCCCTCCTGAACCCAAGGCCACTTGGACATAATTTGTTTTTTCCTGATGCATTAGTGTCCTTGTTGTGAATATATTCCAGTAACAACTCCTCCCATATTCACCCCCACCATAAAGTCCAAACATCAGTCATTGATGCATCAGTCACTTCCCTAATGCATCAATTTCATCCATTGTACTGGGGTAGAACACCATAATTTATATCCACCGTTCTAGTGTTTACCTCCCCAAACATGGATTAGTCCCAGATACTGTGGATATTGATTTTTTTTTCTTTTCCATTTTCTCACATTGTCTGTCATCTGTCCCTTCCTTTGGTGGGTGGCTCATACCTTTAAGTTAGCCTGACTCAGCCATGAGTTGGTGAAGAGAAGTCAAGGAAACTTCCTGTCCCACCTCTCTCTTGTCCTTGCCACTTCATTCCAGTGCCAAGGCTCTCTCTTCTGTTTGAGTTACCGTTTCCACATGGCTTTATTGACTTTGAGCCTTGATTTGCAGGACTGTTATCTACCCTCTTTGGTACTAACTCGGAATAGCAATGATAATAACACAAATAGTTGTAATAATGATAATGGTGAAAGAATGATATCATGTACTATTTATGCCAGTGTTTTGTACCATGTGCCTTTGTTACAACAGTTATGTAGAAGGGTTCTTCTTACTCTTATTAGCCAATGGAGAAAATAAGGCTCAGAGAATTCATGTTCCAAGACAACAAAACTAGGATTCAAACACAGGCAGATCTCTTCAACTCCAAAACTCATGCTTATTACTGTGAATCACTTTCTAGGCTGCATTATTTCACCCTCATTCCTTCCCTATGTATGTGGCCTCAGCTCCATCAGATGGCTGAGTCTTTGGTGAGCTGGCTTTGTAGCTGGGCCCACCACAACCCCTTGAAGAATCTTTCATCCCACCTGCCTTCAGCAGGGACATCCTTCCAGTAGACATTGGCTGGACCAGGGCAGGTCAGAATGATATTGCTTCTGGTCAAAAGTCACTGTAAGCTTAGTTCAGCAAGCTCTTTAGAATCCTGCATAAGGTAATGGTGTTAACCATGAGGATATAAAGACCTCTTCACTAAGCCACTCCCATTAGCTTCACAGAATAAATCTCATGACATCCTTTTCTGGCTCTGGAGAAGTTGTTTCTGTCCCTTTTCAGTACTTGACTATGATCAGCATAGTTGATGTTGCAAAAGTAGTGACCTTAGGGTAAGTGAGGTATTATTATATTATTTTAAATTTGTTTACTCATGAAAAATAACAGGGAAGGGGATTTAGAACTTGTGTCACATTACCATGGGAGCTAACTTCAAAGCGCAGAGGAGACATATGCAACACCCATTCCCCTATCACTCAGAGAAGACTGTGTGTCCCTGGGAAAAGAAGAGTGAAGAGATTAAAAAACAAACAAACAAAAAAAAAAAACCTACTTACTGGGGAAGTGGGGAGAAAACAAGCAGTGTTTAAAAGTCATTAGACTTTCTCTTTTCCAGTAATAATTAGAATTTGTTGAATTTGTACCGTGTGTTTGATACTGGGCCCAGCACTTTATGTGGATATTAGATCCTCATTAATATTCATTCATTGAACAGATGAGGAAAGTGAGGCTTAAAATTTTTGCTCAAAGTCACAAAGTTAATAAACAGCTCAACAGGGATTTACATTTTGGCAAACAGCTTCCTGATGCCTAAGTGCTGCACTATACTACCTTTTATTAAGAATAAGAAAGGTTTAGTATGAGCTGAGGAGAGTTCAATCAAACATAGATGCCTGAGAAAGGTAAGTTATTAACGGAACATTTAAATTACCTATGCACTCTGCAGGAAGCTGATTTAGAGGGCAATGAAAGATAATTTTCTGATGCATCTAAATGTACCCACAAAAGAATAATCTGCTTTTCAGCTGCACCAATGCCAAAGGTAGAAAAATGAAGTTAAAGGAAAGCTTGGCAGCAGCACCTGATTTTTAAAGCAAAAGAACAGTGTGCTTTTTTCCAAAGTGATTAATTGTACAACTCAATAAATGTCAGCACATGGGAAAGATGCCTGCAAAGAGGAGACCACTATAATTAAGTGAAAATGAAGAGAGAGAAACCGAAAGAAAAGGTCTCTACAAATCACACTTGCAGGGGGATCAAAAGAGGTCACGGGTTATTATCATAATAAACTTAAGTCCCAGTTCCCTGATTAGAGGTAGCAGTAGGAGGGGCAGAGATGCAAGTTGAGAAAGGGTAACTGGGACCTAGGAAGAATTACTTCATCGGGTTGTGTTTTCCACTTTTCAGCTAAGAAGACACTGATTAACTCCCTCCTAGCCATTTAATTGAGTTCAGACCTGGCGGAGGGGCTTACCCATCTGGAAACAGACACGGAAAAAGATTCTCACTAATCTTGCCCTGGAAAATGACCAAATCACATGACCTGGTTTTACTGACTGGGGGCAAAATTCCCTACCACTTTCAATCTAAGGGGTTCTCCTCCTTTGGGTCACTTTTGTTTAGGAACAATTGCTGAACTTCTGGAAAATTTAGTCCAACATGATTAAGAGCTTGATGATGATGATGATGAAGATGATAATGATGACAATGATGGTGTGATTTTTATTATCTATTAATTCATTCATTCCACTAATCATTTCTGAGCTGTCATGGAAAGGCAGTGCTATAGCTTAAATCAGCAGATGGAGGTTTCCTACCCTCTGCCTTAGTCCCCGTGTTTCTTCCTATCGCATGACTCCACAGAGAATATTTGTGGTAGAGAAGGAAGATGAAACAAAGATTGCGAGGCAGTTGAGCTCCCACCAACTTGATGGTCACCCCTAGATCCTCACACTAGCCCAGGAAGGAAAGTGGCTGGTTCCATCTGCAGCAGTGACATGTTTGAGCTGTCATCCAACTCTCCAGGGTCAGCCTCCAGTGGATTCAAGAGTGAGTGGCAGGTCTTCCAGCAACCAAGTCCACGCTCACAGAGTGTCCTGGGATGATGGCTCATTTTCCTCTTTCTAATGGGACCCAAAGTAGCCTCTTTTCTGGGGGCATTTTGGTGTTAACCAACATTTTGTGTCATGTAGGGGGAAGCAAGGAATGATAAAGGGAGCCCATTATATTTCTGTATTCTAAATATATGCTTTGACAGCCAATTTAGGCAGTTAAGTCACTGCTGCCAGTGAACACTTCACACAGTAAACAAGGCACCTTAAAAAAATTCATTTATCAAATTCATTACATTTAAGAGTGGTTTCAATTCCCATCAAAATGCAATTTAAATCATCACCTTAAAACCATCTGCTCAATTGTTAGCTGGTTTCTGAAACTGTCATCCAAGAAAAAGTCATAGACTTTGCTGTGAGGGACAGACCAGCTCTCAAAGGGAATTTTCCAGGGTTGCCTCACTACCCCCTGCTACATGCCAGTTCTAATTCTGGTTCTGTCACTTACTAGCTGTGATTCTCTGAGGGAATCACTTAATTTCTCTGTGCCTCAGTTTCCTCAACAGTAAAACAGGGATGATCACAGCACTGCCTCATAGAGGGAGGTGTAAATGTATCCTGATGTATAAATATTCATTAGCACTATGCCTGGCACATGGCGAGTGCCATAAGGGCTTGCTTTCTTAGAGGTATCATCATCATGATTATTATTCATTGAGCGTGTACTCCAAGGTGGGTGCTGGATATATAGCAAACAAGGTAAGCACAATCCTATGTCTTACAGAGAGGGAAGACATAATTTAAAAATTAAATCAATCAGGATGTAATTATAGCTGGTGTGTTAGAAAGGAAACCCACAGGGTACAGTGATAAGGACTGAGGTTCAGGGCTGTGAAGCAAGGCCTGTTAGGGGAGGCTTTTCCAGGGCAGTATCACCTTTAAGCTGATCCTGAAAGCTGAGAGGGAGGAGACAAAGCCTCTGTTATCACCCTAGCAGAGGCAGCATCACGCTTGTTCACTGAATAATTATGGGCCAGGCTCGATGTTGGTCTTTGCAGTTGCTCTTTTCCCACCAATATCCTGAAAGTGTAAAGGATGATCTCCATTTTAGAGCAGATGCTATTGAGGCTTAGAGAGGTTAGGTGACTCGTATGAGTCAGGCTGACTCTGAAGCTCACTGTGAGCTTTTCTACTGTGCTCTGCTGGCCACCTCTTCCACCAGGTCATTTGGACAAGCAACAAATTAGACTTGAACCGGGATGCTTAGTCCATATTGACTGTAGGTTCTGTCAGTCTCACCATAAATTAACCCAAACTAAGAGAGATCTCCTTAGTTTGGGGAGCTAGAGTACTCTGCCTTCTGGCCCTGGGATCGGGGAGAGGAGGAACATTTGAATCCTCTCCTTCACTTGGTCAGACTGACCTGTGGACAAGCTGTTATGTTGACTGGTGCACCAACTGCAGTCTTCATTTCAGGATATATAAGCCAGTCTAGCAGGCCTACTAGATACACACCCCATCCCCAATGGCCAAAGTCAAAATAGTGAGGGGTTCTACTGAGGTGCTGACACCTATGCTAGGTATTCTGGAAGTATTTGCACTTCTTGGGATATTTGGTGACAGGTGCTCTAGTGTTTTGTCTGTGCTGAGAACAGGGTCCAAGGGCAGTTATCGAGTTACTTTCTCACATCCA
This sequence comes from Macaca nemestrina, assembly GCF_043159975.1. Lineage (NCBI taxonomy): Eukaryota > Metazoa > Chordata > Mammalia > Primates > Cercopithecidae > Macaca > Macaca nemestrina. Next base: position 123,104,397 of record NC_092135.1, on the reverse strand, counting down.
CCCTCTACTTTCTAGAGCTTGGACCCCTTTTGGGCTCTGTTGTGAGCAATGGCTGCCATCTGCTGTATCCTCTTTCTGTGCCTGTAAATTGTTCCTAAATACTTCATTTTTAGTTATTAATCAATGTGATCAAATTCACTTTTTATCCTTCAGAGATGCTCAAAAATTCTCATTTGCCGAAAAAGTTTCCCACCTTTTCTCATTTTGTTGTAATCAATATGTTGCCTTTATACTGCTTTGTTGTCATTTCAGTTGGATTTGGGGAAAGAGGTAGCTAAAAAAAAATGTACTCCACACACCACGTTGAGCTACAAGTCAGGGCCTCCAGACTCCAAATGTGGAAACCATGTTCTGCTGGCCAGAGGGCAGGCAGGTGCAGCAAAAAGATACTTCAAAAGTGACTCTTGAACATTTGTGTTTTGGAAGCAGGGAGGAAGGTGGGGGTTAATTCAACCTGGGGGAAATAAGAACCTTTCTCTGAGGAGGTGATGATTCCCTTGAGGTTTCACTGTTAGAATATGGTTTTCCCAAGCAAGGTCCTTGTATTGGTCTGCTAGGGTACTAGGGCTGCTGTAGCAAAACACCACAGACTAGGTGGTTTAAACAACAGAAACTCATCTTCTCACAGCTCTAGAGGCTGGAAGTTGAAGATCAAGGTGCCCTTAGGGTTGTTTCCTGGTGAAGACTCTCTTCCTATCTTGCAAACAGCACCTTCTCACTGTGGCTTCATATGGCCTTTCCCTTGTACACACATGAAAAGAGAGAGAGAGAGAGATATCTGGTGTTTCTTCCTCGTCTTAAAAGGACATTAGTTCTAGAGGATGAAGGCCCCACCCTTATGACCTCATGAAACCTTATTACTTTCTTAGAAGCTCTATCTCAAAACAGAGTCACACTGGGGCTTAGTGTTCCAAAATATGAATTTTGGGGGGACATAATTCTACCCTTAAACTCTTAGCCTTTCCATAAATTTATCTTTATAAATAAGTTCTGATCATGACCTTATGAGGGTCTTGAAATAGACCCACCAGAAACTTGCAGTGTGTGAAGAAATGAAACCAAGCTGTATAGCATCAGGGATATCCAAAAAGTCCTTGAGGCTGATTTTGTCAGGCTTCATTTCTCAATTTTTTATTTCTCAAATATTTTATCTAAGCTCATCTTTGTTTTTACAAGACAAGCATGTGTTATTAGCAGTAGGTTTCTGTGTATTTGATGCCTTATAGAGGATAGCAGAAAACCTCTCCCCATCCAAGGTCAGCATTATGTGTCAGAAGACTCAGATGCACCAGGTCTTTTGGGGAGGAGAAGAATATAGGCTTCATCTCCATCATGCCAGAGCACAGTCCAATTTGACACAGTCAAAATAGAGGCAGGTATTTTGCAATAGATTATAGATTTAGACACACGGCTCTTACATTATTTAACAAAGCTGGGAAGGTCCAACACTTTCAATGGACATTATTTATTTAAATTAAATATGTATTTCCTTGCCTATTGTAAAAAGGTCTTTGGACATATTATCCCAGTGGTGGAGATATCTACATGTACAGCCAAATGATTCTTAGGCCAAAAGATTTTAGAAAAGTGCTCTGAAAACTAAATTCATTAGTCAAGATTTGTCGAAGAAGGATGGATAGTCTGCAGCTGGGTAGGTGGACCCCTGAGGCAGAGTCCAGAACCCTCCTAGGATTCAGTACGATTTTGCTGGGTTTTGCTTGCCCCTTCATTCGTTTTTTTTTTCCTTTTTTCTCCTTAGCCTCCTTTTATTCTCTTGAAATGCCTTACTTTTTCTTCCTATATGTCTTTCTCCCTGGTCAATAAGATGTTAAAAACATCTCTCTCTGTCCTTCCTTCCATTTGCTATGTGCATTAAGGCTACTATAATCTACACAACACGGCTATCTCTGCTTTGAAACAAGAATATTTACATCAATTTAAGATTTCATAAGTGCTGAATAAATTCATATATATATATATAAAATAACATATAATAATATATAATTAATGACCCAGGATGAAATTTAGCTTCCAGCACTTCTTTGGAAAATTTAACCTTACGAATTGTTAGTGACATTATTTCCTAATCCAAGACAATTACTTAAAAAATCTTGTTTCTAGCATTTCAGGTTTAATAAACATCTTATTGAATCATGAAATAAGACCCCACTAGGGAAAGAAGGCAGACGAGAGAGTGAAGAAGAATCTCCAAAGGTCATTTATTAGTCAGGCCATGCACATTTGATGTTTGGAGGCCAAATTAATGATTCATCATATTAATAGTTCAAATAAAAATAGCAGACACCTGCTGAAGAGTTTATACCTAATCTTAAAATATTTCCTGTGTATCAAAAATTAGCCAGGTGTGGTGGTGCACGCCTGTAGTCTTTGCCACTCAGGAGGCTGAGGCACGAGAATCACTTGAACCTGGGAGGCAGAGGTTGCAGTGAGCCGAGATCCTACCACTGCACTCCAGCCTGGGCGACAGAGCAAGACTCTATCTCAAAAAAAAAAGTTGGGGGGGGGGCCTGTGTGTCAACATGCCTGCTAAATATGACGGAAACATGGACATGTCTCTGGGTAGATTTCTGTGTCTCCCCCAACCCAACCCCATCTTCAGCTCAATTTACTATGTAAAACATAGAGCTCAGAACCCAACCCCTTTCTTGCAACTTTGCTGCATGTTTGGAATCTTTCATGAGAAAATGTTGGAGAACATACTCAACTTTTTTTTTTTTTTTTTTTTTTTTTTTTTTTTTGAGACGGAGTCTGACTCTGTCGCCCAGGCTGGAGTGCAGTGGCCGGATCTCAGCTCACTGCAAGCTCCGCCTCCCGGGTTTACGCCATTCTCCTGCCTCAGCCTCCCGAGTAGCTGGGACTACAGGCGCCCGCCACCTTGCCCGGCTAGTTTTTTGTATTTTTTTTTTTAGTAGAGACAGCGTTTCACCGTGTTAGCCAGGATGGTCTTGATCTCCTGACCTCGTGATCCGCCCATCTCGGCCTCCCAAAGTGCCGGGATTACAGGCTTGAGCCACCGCGCCCGGCCTCAACTCTTCTTCCCTGAGTTTCATCTTTGTATTTCTTGTCCACTGGATAATGCTTGTGTGTATTGAATTCCAAAGTAACCAGTCCTTGGACGTTCCTTTAGCTTGATAACAGAGGCTAACAGAGAGGAGACAGAGCAAGAGAGAGAGAATATTGAGAGTCTGTCAGCAGCCCGTCAGTAATAGGGGTGAATTCCTCAGGCAGAGGGGATCGATGCAGGCGGGACTGTAATAGCTAGAAAGCATCTCATTTGTCTCCCTAAAGACTTTGGCATCTGCCAAAACATCTGATTCCAAAAGCCACCCCGGAGGTCAGCCAGATTTAGAGAGAGATGGTTAGAGAGGAGTTTAGGATGTGAAGTCCATCATGCCTGCCAAGCCCACGGTGGAGAGCGGAGGGATCTGTCTTCTCTCTCCAGTTTCTGACTGGGGCTGGTGGACTATTTAAGCGTTTCCAGCTAGCCGCCTGCTGCCTGCGAGCTACGCAGCCATGAGCAGATGATGAGAACCTACGGAAACGATTGGAGAGAGAGACGTCCTGGGGGGATGGGAGTAAGTGGGTGGGGGTGGGCACTGCCATACAGAGAGCCCAGAGGAACTGTCCTATTTGAGAAGACACATTCACAAACATAGAAGCCCACTCTGCACTTTGTCTCTAGTGGACACCATTAGATATAGATCTTCAATACACACAAGCCAGACAGGCTAAATCGTAGCCTCTCTTCAGTAAATGCCCTAGTTGTTTAGAGGAAAAATGGTTTAGATTAGCACCCGGGCAGTCTGACAGAGGTCCAGAGGGAGTAGGGGACTTGCCAGCATCATTAGCATTTTTTCCTTCTTTTTCCAGCAGCACTAAAATATATTTGCTCAAAACAGAGGGAGATGAAAAACTACTGGCAGCCAGTAACTTCTTAAAAGAAAAGAAAAAGAAGCATGTTTTACTTCTCTGGGGCGAACATACCAATTAAAACGATGCTGTGTTGTGACAGATTGCTGAGCAATTAATGCGTATTTGAGCATCACGCTAGATGCTTCCGCGAAAGCAACAACCTTACTGAGGCTGGGGCAGCCACACGTTATAGCAAAACAATCCTTCCTCAAACTTCCTGCAGCACCCTTCACGCCAAGGAGCCCAGAAACCACAGAAAACATTTTTTTTTCTTTGAATCTCCAAGAGTTACACTGGAAGAATTAGCTTGGCAGAAAGATCCCGACATTGAATTCTATTGGGGATTTCATACTTTCCTCATTTGTAAGCAAAATCCATTTTCCATGAGATATTTTTAGTGCAAGCAGCCCCTGTTGCCCTATTCTCTTTCACTATACCATTAGATGTTGAGGCCATTCCAGAAAGGACACGTGATTTCTAAGCATCTCTCTTTGGTTCTTTCCTAAGTGACTAGTCTCGCAGGAGTCAGGGAATACTAGACTCTTAACTACCAAAGACCTTAAAGTCCTTCCCAGAGCCTTGAATTCTTATTGATAGGATGTTAAAATGCTTTACAGCTGCTTTTTCTAAGAGGTCAGCTTGGCGGAGCTTGCTGAGTGACCTCAGTAAAACAGATATTTTCAGCCCTGCAAGCCGCCTATGTAAATATAAAAATGTATTAGGCTGCAGAACTGCATGTGTGGGAACAGAACAACCATACTATTGAAAGGAGATCACAGGGGAACACTGGTGTCTCTCACGCGGGGCTGGTTAATGCGTGCATGCTTTTGTTAAATCATCTTGATCTAGTGAACTCTATGTTTCAGATAAGCCAATTTCATTTCTGGAACTTATGAGCCATGAAAAGTAAAACCTCAATCAGTGAGATGTCCAGCGAAATTTCCTTCAGGAAGTGTTTATGTTTATAAAAAACAATCATTTTCACTCTTGACATGATGCTCATTTGCCTCTGGAAAAATTGTCAGTGTAAAGTCAGGTTTTCAGCTGTATGATCTGAAAAAGTAATTCATTTGTGTGTCTGACTGGGAAAGATACATTGATTCAGACCTCTGAAAGGAGAATGGAAGAGCTTCATTGTAATGAACAGGAAACATGCTCTCGACGTGAATTGAGAAATACTCTCTGAGCGCAGTGCTCTAATATTCCTGAGTGTGTTCAGTTTCCGTGGATCAAATCTTTCCCATCTCTGCATCCAAGCTATTTGGCCATGATCAGATGATCAGAGCTCAAGGAAGTGATTGGAGAGTGAGCCGGCTGCAGCTGCAGTGTAGGCTGTTTTCAGGGACAAGGAGCCACTGTTTTGCAAACATAGCATCAACATAGAAGTTATTTTGTAGGCTCCAGGATGCAGCGATGGGCTGCACTGCCAGCATTGTTCTGCTTCAAGCTTTTCGTTCTGTGGTCCAGAGGAGCTGTCCACACATTTGTAGACGACGCCAAGAGGAACCATCCCACGAAATTTTGCCTCTGGAAAGTGACGATGAAATGAATAGACCCAGAACCCTCATCATAATGGTATGATATCCGTGGTAAAGCAGCCTCAGTGGATTGAACTGTTATTATAGAGAGGTTACAGTTTAGGGGTGTTGGTGTTCAGCGTTAGATAAAGACATGTGTGACCTAGAGTTTACTACTCTGAAGTACTATTTGGGGAAAATCTTTCAAAACTATTTCTATCATCCAAAGAGCGTATTTTCCTCTTGTTTTATGTCATGAAACTGCAGCTTCTCGGTCTACTAGAAATTCTCTTCTGCCTCATGTTTTGCATGTTGTTATTTAACTTTTGTGCAGAAAATAAGAGAAAAATTTGGAGTTTGGTTTAAGTGAGTGGATTTTATTTTATAACTATAATTTGAAAGAAGAGCCCAAAATGGGCATTTTTTTAAATCACATGTAACCACTGAAGTTGTATAGATGCTCATAGTTGGATCTTTAACTTCAGGATATTTGGGGCTTTTCTTTCTGATTCTGCAAAGGAAATGCCTTTCCAGAATGCTTAACTTAGGCACAATATTAGAATAAAGAATTAAGAATTTTGTAGAATGCATAGTGTTTTCATTAGAAAGCTGTTTCTTGCCGCTTGTCAAATTACACTTTTGTCTGTGCTTTAATTATAGTAAACAATGTTGTTCCTTTTTTGTGCATCTGTTTGATCAGCAAGAATAAATTTGAGGATACAGTTCTTTCTTTCTTTAAGTTTAAAAAGAGATCTGCTTAGTCACTGAAATTAGAATAGGTAGTATGGTAAAGTCTCCAAAATTGAGGAGACATTGAAGTCTAGGTGGCTTCAGCATAATCGACTTTTTTCTCTTATATTTCAATGTTGAGATATCAAGGATGTAGTAAATAATGAATGAAAAATACCTGTTACTCTAAAAGTTCTTAAATGAAAGTCATTTGGCTTGGGCTATGCCTCTGAGTGACAGAATACTAAACTATAACATTGTTTGCCTACTTCTTCAACAAATATTTTATTTTCAAAAAGCAATATTGTTCTTGAACTAGGGGGCTGTGATTATTTCTGAAAGGAAACACTAAATAGGAATAGTTTCATGTTTATTATTCCCACAAGTTTTCACAAATTAAATTTTAAAGGATTTGAAATAGTTCAATTGTCAAAGAAATCTTTGTTTTCCAAGTTTAACTCTTGTTAATAACATTAACACATTCTATAACTATTTGCAGTGCTCATGCTATACCAGTAAGTCTTATTTTTCTAATTTTGTTAGTCTATAAAATTTTGCAGCTAGAAATTTGCAAAAAAAAAAAAAACCTCAAAATAACTGAGAAATTTTAAAAAGCTATTTGCTAGTCATAATATTTTTCCAAGGATCCTTTTGATTCATATAATACCTTTATGACATTAAATAAGGTGATGAAGAATATACTAATGAGGAAACTAAAGGCTCAGAAAGGTTGAATATCTTAACATCACACAGCTGCTAAATGCCAGTTCCCCGAGTCACACTTAAAGCAATGATTCCAAAAGCCAGTGTATTTTCCAGTCTGTTCACACTTCGAAGGAAATCATGATAAAACAGATAAACTGAATTTATGTAAGAAGTCTGATGGAAATCTGGAACTACTCTGAGTAAAACGTGCTCATACAAAGTCATTGTGCATCTTGAAAATTTCTTCTGGGCCACTCCAAAATTCACCCCCTCACTAATTATTTATCGCCAGCCCACGACGGTCCAAGCACTGGTTCAGGCACTTGGAATCCGCCAATGAACAAACCCATCCAAAGTCCCTACCCTAAGTTGCAAAGTTTGAAGGTGATAGAACATTTTGCCAGTCTTGTTGTTATGGAAATGCTATACTACAATTGTGATGTTTAGTCTACAAACTTTAGCCAATGAAAATATTTTCTGTTTTCCAAGATGGTGATTTGAAAATTTTAGTGTATTTCAAAATCACCTAGGAGTTTTCATTCACGCAAATCCTTGAGCTCTTGACCCCAAAGACTCTATATGAGCAGATGTGGAGTGGAGCTCAGGAATCTGCTCTTGTAGCAAGCACTCCCAGTTGATTCTGACGAAGGAGTACTTTGGATGACACTCTGAGAAACATGGCTCTGGAAGATGATAATCTAAACTGTCCACCCCTTCTCCTCCTCCAGTGTGGTGTTCTTATATTGGCTAATCGTCTTCTCGCTCTGGCTCTAAGCTTCTGAACAAACTTTTTTCTTTTTTACTCACTTTCCCACTGCCCATTAGTCACCAAGTTTTATATATTGATTTTTTTTTTTTTTTTGTAAGATCACAGACTCTGGAGCCAGAGCGCCTAGGTTGGAATCCTGACTTCATCACTTACCAGCTGTGTGACCTTGGGCATGCTGTTTAACATCTGTGTCTCTTTCCCTTCACTGTGAAATGAGGATAGCAATTTTGTCAAATTAGAGCAGTTGTATGGGTTTCATAAAGTAAGTGTTAAGTGCTTAGAACAGTGCCTGGATGTCATGGTAAGATGTTCGATAGGGATGTGATCAGGGACATCCCAACTGAAAAGTGACATTTGAGGAAAGACCCTAAGGAGGCAAAGGAATGATCCATGCCACTTTCAGCAGGGAAATGCCTAACGCAGAAGGACCCGCCAAGGCAAAAGGCCCTAATGTGAAAAGAAGCCTGGGGTGTTAGAAGAACAGCAAGGAGGCCAGCGTGTCCAGATGAGCCAAGAAGAGGGTCGTAGAAGGCAAGGTCAGGGAGGCAACGCGGTCAGATCATGTCAGACACACAGCTGTCAGGAAGGCCTAGGCTTTTTCCAAGTGAGAAAGCAAGCCGCTGGAAGAGGCAGGCACAGAGGTTAAGAGCCTGGGTCACGCAGCCAGAATGTCAGGGTTTGAGTGGTATCTCTGCCACTCACTAGCTGTGTGATCTTGATGAATGACTTGTCCTCCTTGTGTCTTTGTGTCTTCACTGATAAAATGTAAAAAGTAACAGTACCCACCAGTGTAAGGTTATTGTAAGAATTCAGTATGTTCATAGGTGCAAATTGCTTAAAACAGTGACTGGTGAATAGTGAGTGTTATGTTAACTATAACCCCACTAACTGGGAGGCCCTGAAGCAATGAAGTAACAGGATCTCTGGCCATAGAGGGTCAAAGGTCAAAGCAGGGAGACCATTAATTAGGAAGCGGTTGCAATGATCCCAGCCAAAGACCTGGATGGTAGTTGCTGAGGCTGTGAAAAGTAGTCAGATTCTGGATAGATTTCAAAAGTAGAACGAATAGAGTTGAATATAAAGTGTGGAAAAGGAAAAGGTGTCAGAGTTGACTGTGCTTATATTGGCCTGAATGTCCAGAAGAACCAAGCTGCCATTCAGAGAGAGAAAAACACAGGAGTGGAAGGTTTAGAGAGAGAATCTAAGCTCACCCTAAGGATGCTGAGTTTGAAATACCTGTTAGGTCTATATACGGAGATGTCAAGTAGGAAGTTGCATATATGTCTGGAGTTTCAAGGAACTATATAAAGATGAGTAAAGCCTAGCCCAGTGTAAACATCAATAAATGATTGATAAATGGGATCTTTGTCTCTTCTAATCTCCTATAATATTTATAGTGTATAAATCCATTTGAAAGTTAATCATGCATTGCCTTCTAACACATCTCAGCCTATTTAATTGAATGTATAATTGTTTATTTACTTGCTGATCACATATTTTTCTTATCTCACTGGTAGACAGGAAATTTCATCTACCAGAGCAATCACTTCCTAATTAATGGTCTCCTTGCTTTGACCTTGACCCTCAAAGGCAGAAAGTAAGCGTACTTTTTTTTTTTTTCCTCCAAGATGGAGTCTTGCTCTGTCACCCAGGCTGGAGTGCAGTGGTGCAATCTCAGCTCACTGCAACTTCCGCTTCCCGGGTTCAAGCGATTCTTCTGCCTTAGCCTCCCAAGTAGTTTGGATTACAGGCACATGACACCACACCTGCTAATTTTTTGTATTTTTAATAGAGATGAGGTTTCACCACGTTAGCCAGGCTGGTCTTGAACTCCTGAACTCGTGATCCACTCGCCTCAGCCTCCCAAAGTGCTGGTATTACAGGCGTGAGCCACCCTGCCTAGCCTCTGAGCTTCCTTCTTGCTCCGTTAGTACCCAGCCCAAAGCCGTTTACAGACTCAAAGCTAAATAAGCGTCCGCTGATTATTTGATATTTTTCAGCAGCTGGCACTAATATGCAAAGTTCAGTTGATCAAGATGCCCACTTAACTCTTAATTGAAATGTCCAAGAGTAAGTTAAGGATGAAGAAAGTTGCCAAGATAAATACATGGCTTTGAATACTGACACCCTTCACAAGCCTTTGGCATTCAAAACTTCACAGTGGAAAGTTGTATCAAAGAGTCTCATTCCTGTGGTCTAGGTTCCGAATCTATGTGCAGAGATAAGATTAGGGCTGGCATAATTGTAGTCTAGTTTATATAGTCCGAAATGGAGAGAAATTGCTAAACATCAAAATTAACTAATGTAGATTCTTATTTAAAAGAAACACATGAATCCTGACATCTGAGACCATTACAATGGCCTATTACGATGCAGTCAAGTTTAATGGGGGAAAAATGAAGAAATTCCTTTAAAGCTCTACTTTTATCTCTCAATTTTTTTTGGCGGGAGAATTAACAGAAACTTTCATGATTTTTTTTTTTTACTTCCTTTAGAGCATATTTTGTTAAAGGTCTCAGAAACTAATTCAATTTATGTAGATTTACTATTTTCGGCTAATATCTGTTATTTCTTATGTCATTTACTCATCACCAACCCCAGAAGTTAGCTTCATGTTCAGTCTTTTTCTTCCCCACTCCCCCAAAAGAGAATGTTTTTCTGTTCACACTGTGGAGTTTAGAGGTGGCATAAGAGGAGAGAGAAAAGCAAGTGTTGGTCAGGCTACTAGTCTCACTTTGGTTATATGACCAATACCCACACACCAGATTCACAGGTCTGAACTCAAAAGTGAAAAAAAACTTTAAAATCCATGAACATTCTGGGGTTTCTCTGAAATAGTAGAAACCATAAAATTTAAATTTAGGACTGCCAAAGATCTAGCATATACACCAAGCCAAATATGGCTTTGTCTTGAATTTTGGTCTAAGGCAGGAAATTAACAATAAATAGCCTAAATTTGCAGTGAGTTGGGAATCAAGGATGTGTGCACTTATATGGCAGACATTTCCGAGTAAGAGAATTGCAGTTACTGCTCCAAGACCTCCCTGACAAGTCCTCTGTTGGTGCCCTAGAATTTGCTAGATCCAGTACTCTGATTAACCATACAGTTTGTGGGTCAAAATCTGCCTGCAGCCATACAGTGCTTGAGCTAAGAATGATTTTCACAATTTTAAATTGTTACAAAACAAAACCAAAAAGGAGGAGGAAGGGTTGGTGGCATGGGGAAAAAGATATAGACACCATATATGGCCCACCAAGACTAAAGTATTCTGACCAGTTACAGAAAATGCTTACTGACCCCTGTCTGGTGAATAATGTGGCCTCAACCACAAAGGAACCTTTTTTTAAAAAAAAAAAAAAAACTTTGGCCTCTACAGTGTATTTTCTGTTGCCCCCGACAAGATACAAAGGAACTTGGCTTTTTCCCTGGGTACCTGTTGTTCACCTGAGGGTCTGAGAACTGCTATGATTGAATAATAAACTCTGGATTTCAAGTCAGAGTCTCAAGTCTGTCACTTAATATTAATAAAAGCCCAGATGACCTAGACATGCTGACTCATTTCTCCTAGTTGGCTAAATGGGGACTATTATCTGTCCTGTCTGTTGGAAGCACCGGAATATCGACTTCTCCTTCTTATTATTATTTTACTTTTAAGTTCTGGGATACATGTGCAGAACATGCAGGTTTGTTACATAGGCATACATGTGCCATGGTGGTTTACTGCACCTATCAAGCCGTCATCTAGGTTTTAAGCCCCACATGCATTAGGCACTTGTCCTAATACTCTCCCTCCCCTTTCCCCCCACCCCCCAACAGGCCCCAGTGTGTGATGTTCCCTTCTGTGTCCATGTGTTCTCATTGTTCAACTCCCACTTATGAGCAAGAACATGTGGTGTTTGGTTTTCTGTTCCTGTGACTTTTGTAGAATCACATTGTAAACTAATTCACATCATAAAGCGATGGAGTCTTGCAGGTCAGCAGGCTCACATAGCTTATGAGAAATCCACAGTGGCCACTGTGCTGGTGAGAATTCATTTTATCCATTGGGTAACTCACTCAGTAATGCAGGGAGGTGATTTACATTAGGATTTCACTGTATTTGTTCCACACCCCAAAAAAGGTGGTACAGTGAACAAGAGAGGCCAGTGAGGGTGTTATCAAGCTTCTACTTCATTTGCTTTTTGACCTTCAAAAAATCTCCACATTTGGGTCCCCCACTTGTAGGAGACAATAATTCTTCTTTCCTGCTCAAGTACTTTGAGAAGCTGGTATAAGGAAGCAAGTTAAATGAAGGAAATTAATTATTTATGAAAAAGTAATTCTGTATTATTTGGAACATACGTTTGTTTAATTTGTGTCCTATGAGTACAATCAGGACCAGAGAGGGACATACTATGGAAACTATGGAAACTACTCCAAAGGAAATAAGTTGACTCTCTTCTTAATATCCTAACCTAATAAAGTTTTATTATCAAAGAATGTTAACATGTTTTGCCTAGTTTCATCTTTTTGAGTGTATGTATGAAGAAGAAACAATTTCCAGACCTTCTAAATCCTGAGCTAATGTTCCTATTTCATTTCAGTGAGGTTGAATCTTGAATATACTAATATTATCAGATTCCCCTGGGAAAGAAAGCCTGTGTCATGGAGTATGAGTTTAAACGGTCTACCATAGATGGGTATAACATGGAGCTTTAAGGCACAGAGTATCTTTGCTAGTTATTTTCCCTTGTGAACTAATTTTGAGTTGAATCCCAAAGCCACAGAAAATGGACAAATGAATTGAACGGCTTCTCTCTGGGTAAAAGAATTAATTGAATGTAATGAGAGCCTTAGTAATTAGCAACATAAATCTTTGAGGCAAAGGCTTACTAAACTCAGATTACATCCTGTATCATCTTGTTCAGATAATCTTGCATCTTTTTAATTCTCCAAATTGTACCAAATTTAGAAATGATTAGAAGCAAAGAAAAAATACACAAAGTCTAAAAAGAAAAAACAAAACAGCTTAAAATCCAAAACCAACACAGTGATAAAGAAAAGCAGAAAATCGGATATGGGTATGGTGGTCAGGGGAGGTGATATGTAGAAACTTATATCAAAAACAAAGCAAATTCAACTATATGTAGATAGAGCTATAGATAAATACATATCATACACACATATATATACTTATGTATACATATTTTATATATATATGTGTGTGTGTGTGTTAATATAGAACATTATACCTTTAGTGGATGTAAGTGTTTTGGGGGAAATCATAGTGTGAAGATGAAAAACATCATATTACCAAGTAAAAACACATAGTTTTATGGCTAGAAAAAGTATAGACTCCAACAAATTACTGCTAATAAAACGTTTGTTAATTTTTAAAACATAATCAAATATAGAAAAAAAACTGGTATGCTTGTTTTGGGTTTTGTTTCTTTGCCTTCTAGAAGAGTGGTTTTTAGGATTTTCTCTAAACACCAGGCTTTGATATAATAAAACTTTGTGAAAACCGAGTAATACAATTGAGGATATAATGTGTCTTTTGGCAAACCAGATATAAACACAGTATTTTTGTCAGCCTTCAATAAGTTTCTTGTGGATAGCTGTTTTATTCTCAGATTTTATTTTCATGGAACTAATTTATTTTGATGGGGCTAAAGCTTAAGGTTTTTGAAATTCATTTTTCCAAATCTATTTCATTCTGTTGGAACATATTTTAGTTTTTAAGACCATGCCCAATACATTCAATTTGCATGCAGTGAGTTTGTCATGGTTAGATTGTCTAAACATCAGAAATTCAGTAAACAACTGAGACAATTGCATCTTGCATTTGGTAGGCACAGATGACAATAGACTGCTGCTGCCCTGCACTTACAGTTTGGTGGCAGAGCAAAGCTCAAACAAATGGAAAATTGTAATCATGATAAGTACTTCCTTGAGAGTTGCATTCTACCTTACCTTAAAACTGCATCGTTTGAACATCGCACCTCCTCAAAGCAGTCAGGGAAGGCCTCCCCTGAGGCAGTGGCAATGGAGCTGAGACCTGGAGGATAAATAGATGCTAAGAAGAAAGAGAAAAACACTCCGTACCCAGAAACCACGTGAGAAAATGCCACATGCCAGCCCTGATTTACATTGCATTGCCATGGGTGAGGAACCAGGGTGTGTGGGTCTGAGTGACTTACAAAAGCACTTACTGGCAGTGTGATCTCTGGGTCAGTTATTTAAATTCCGTATAGCTTGGCTTCCCTGTCTGTAAAATGAGTCGTAAGGGTACCTATCTGCCTTAGTTTCCTATATCTGCTGTAATAAATGACCACGAACTTAGTTTTAAACAACACACATATTATCTTACAGTTAAAACACATGTATTACATTTCTGGCCATCAGAAATCTGAAACGGATCTCACTGGGCTAAAATTGGCAGAGCTGCATTCCTTTCTGGGGGCGCTAGGGGATAATCTGTTTCCTTGCCTTTTCCAAGTTCTAGAAGCTGCCCACATTCCTTGGTTTGTGGTCCTCGTTCATCTTCAAAGCCAGGAGCATAGTGTCTTCCAGCAACTCTCCGACTCTGACCTCTGACTCTCCCACCTTCCTCGTTCACTCCTAAGGACGCCTGTGATTACATTGGCCCCACCTGGATGATCCAGGCTCCTCGCCCATCTCTAAGTTAGCTGATTCCAATCTACAGCCTGGATTACACTTTGCAATATAAATGACATAGGCACAGGTTCTGGGGATTAGGACATGCACGTTGTTAAAGGGACATTGTTCTGCCTACCATACTATCTATCAGGGTTGTTTTAAGGATTCATTGAGTGGATTCACGTAAAGGACCTGTAAGAGTGCCTGGCACTTGGTAAGAACTCACTAAGTTTTCGCTATTATTATTGCATATATTGTCTTATTGAAAGAAAGAAAAGTTTACAAACTTAATTTACGTTAAAGGATTGTTATAGAAAAAAGGAATCGAACTGTTAAGCAGAAACTTAATCTGTGCTTCATAAAATGTGTGGAAATGGAAACTCAAAGTTAGCTTATTTATGGGAGTACTGTAATACTGAATAGATTATTCACACAAATAGATTATTCAAAGAATATAAGTTTATTTGAGTTCTCTTTTGTGTTATCCACTAATTGCCAGTTTTCCAAAATTTAACTTTTAGTTTCTTGTTTTCCTTTCGTCATTTATTAAAGGAATGTTGCATCCTTTAATACAACTGAAATTAACCGTTTAATTTCAATTTTGTTGTTCTCAAATTAAGCCAAATTTAAAAATTATAAGGAACAAAATCTTGAATGTTTAGAATTTAAAACCACCACAATCGTAAAGAAAAGTCAAAAATCAGGTGAGAGAGAATGCATTTTAAGTTCAGTAGGTACAACTGAACTTACTAATTTAGAGATGGAGAATAGATTGTATCTCATGTGTAATTTTAAAGTTATCTCAATGTTTTTAATGTGAGTAGATTTTTTTTATTACAGATTTGTAATCATTAAGAAACTTAAGAATGCAAAATTACAGAATCTTGATTCTTCTACCAATAGGTACTCAATCAAGGGTTTGATGAATGAATGAATGCAAGCCATATCTTATGGGTCATAAAGGTAGAAAGTAGGAATACATTAGGTGGAAAGAATATGGATTCACTTGGTAGATTATCTGCATCCTTAGTATTGGTCACTGGGTAATCAAGAACCTTCTTTGCTTTCATACACTTTATGAGAACTAACTGAGTAACCCACAGATTATCTTAAAATTCTGCTTTATAAATAGTTGGAGGAAGTAAACATGGAAATAATGTCCAAAAATAATAGTTATTTGTTGATCATTTCGAATTCTGATGGTCACTTTGCTACAAACTTTGCTCGGTATTCTTTTCTTTTGCCACAGTCACTCTGAAGGATATTGTGATTTTTATTCCAGTATAGTTAAGGACAAAATTAAAGCACACAGAGTAGCTCTGACCAGTTGGAATGTAATGTAAGCCACATATGTAATTTTAAATTTTCTAGGGAACATATTTGAAAAAGAAAAAAAGCATATTAAATTAATTTTAATAGTATATTTTCTTTAAACCTATGTATCCAAACTATTATGTTGGCATGCAATCAATATAAAAATTATTACAATACTCGATAGTCTTTTTTCACACCAAATCTTCAAAATGTAGTGTACATTTATATACATACAACACATTTCAATTTGGATGCTAAATGTTTAATCACAAACATTTGTTCAGTATTCAGATTTCATAAAATTTATAGTTGAAAGAGTAAACTCATATTCCAAAGTTTCTCCAAAACTAGTTAATTGTTTTCCAATTACTGGATAAAATATTCGAGTCTTAAAGTAAATCAAAATTAAATAAAATTAAAGATTTAGTTCCTTTGTCACACTAACCACACTTCAAGGACTTCATAGCCACTTATGGCTAGTGGCAGCTGCATTGAACTATGCAGGTGTAGTTGTTACTGCATTTGTCCAAAGTCACCCATCTGGTGTGGCCCTAGGCAAATGTGTACCTGCCACCTTCCCGTGAAAGTCCAGCCATACCCACTTCTTTCACTGCACGCCCTGCTACACAGTGCAACCTCGCCCATTCCTCCCATCCCACCCACCACCTCTCCTCTCTTCACCTGCAATCTCCACCTACCTCCCCTCTCCTCTTGCAACCTGACCATGCCCCCTTCCTGCCCTCCCTGTCTCTGTTGACTCAGGTCTGGGATCTCTTGCAGTGGCATTTTTCTGTTTAATATCCAATAATACAGTGGCATTATTCTGCTCAAATGGCACTTCTCTTTAAAAGTCAGACTTTTTAATACAGATTATATAGAATAATAAAATGCTAGAAATTTGATGTTATACCATCCAGCTGCCTCATTGGAAGATGAAATCCAGGGCCAAACAGGTCAATTGACTTATCTGTGGCTCCTACAAAGTTGCTGGCAGAACAAGGGTATTTGTTCAGGTCTCAAAATGATGAGACCCACATTCTTTTTAACTACATGGTATTTCCTCCTCTTAATCCAGAAATAATGAGCTATAGTTCCAAGGTATGTGCACAATTTTAAGTGAAACTACATAGATGCTAGCTACAAAATACAAAGTAATGTCAATAGCATAGCAAATTCTATCCAGTTTCTGGTTATCTTAGAGGAATAAATCCACTGGGAGATGAAAGCCAATTCCGTCCTAGGGATTCTTGCTCCAAACTAGTTTTTTGACTTTCCTTTAAGGATTAAATACAGAGATAATGAGTTCAAGTTAATCTGTAGAGTAAAGCAATGAGCAGAACAGATGCTCTGGAGATAACAATGCAACTGTGGGGGCTTATGGATCCCACGGCAGAGACAACAAAGAGAAAAAAAGGGAAAATCGCTTGGTTGTAATCTCTTCAGATTGAAGGGTTTATAGAATTCTATTTTGGGAACAGACGTCTATCTCTGTCATCTTGCAGAACTCTGAATCCGGAAATGCCGTGCTAGAACAGAAACAGAATCACATAATGACAAAATCTGGGTATTGGTATCAGGCTTGTTGTGCCATTTGAGAACTGTAGGACTTTGGGATAATTCCCTGAGTTCCCTGAGCCTCCGTGTCCTTATATGCAGTATGATTGGGATTCCTCACGAAGCTGTTGATGATCTAAATGAAAACTGAGTAAAAACGCTGACCACAGTGCCTGGATCACTGAGGCACTGCACCTGTTTTTAATCTGTAAAATGAGGAAAATACTTGCTGCCCACCTGCATCATAGAAATTTAAGTACTTACTTCTACAAGTAGAAACATACTGTTTATTATATTGGATTAATTCTGGGGAGACATTTTGATACTCTTCAGTTCTCTTCAGTTTGATACTCTTCAGTGACTACTCTTCAGTTCTCCACTAATAAGGAAACTAGAACATTAAATAGAACACTTATCAGGTGAACAGAGTTGCTCAAAAGCGGACTCAGTGGAAAAGCTAGTGAACCCAGTGATATTCCCCAAATGAAAGCCACCGGGGGAAATGAGTGAGCCAAAAGGCAGAGAAAGGGATCAAGGACAAGGAGAGATGCAGGCAAGGAAGAGGCTCCCCGAGCGGGGAAAGAAATGAAGCGTGAAACTACAGTGGCCTATGGTTGTTAAAGGGGACTGTTTTAAAGGTTTGCTTTAAAACCAGCCTGCTTTTCTATCACTCTAAAACAACCTGACACTTCAGTCTGTGTCATTCCTCCACCCTGGTTTTTATTTCCTTAAAGATGTTGGTCCTTTCACATTTTTGTGAAATCATATTTTGTCTCATTTTCGCCCATGCTGTTGAAAAGAATGCTGATGGGTTTCAAGTTAAAGATTACACGTATCTATTTCTTTCTTTTAGCTCTGAAAATTGAGTGAAGCATGGCAAATCTGTAATTAATGCAACTGGGGTAGTATCACATCTTCAGGGGCTGGCATAATGGGCATCAGAGGCTTTTGTTTTGACCTCCAGGCAAATGAACCAGTGAACAGCCCTGGAGGACTCATTTGCAAGGAAGTGGGGAATAAAAAGTCTCATCACAAATACATCTTCTTTTTGCACAACTATAATGAAAAAATTATGAACCATATATTGTTCATCACAAAACAGTAAGGACCTTTGGAATCGCCCAAGTTCACCTACAGAAGCTTTTCAGATCTGTTCTTGGAAGATATTTGCTACAGATGTGGTTAAGGTCGTTAAAGATCACAAAGACGTTAAATGACTTTCATAAAGGTGGAGATGGAAAGGAGAAACGTTAGGAATGTGGAGTGATATCATTGCTGAGTGAATTAAAAAGTAACGGAAGAAATCTGGTACCCCCATTTGAGAGGACTGCTGCTGCCTCACACGCGTGCACATTTTTAACCTTCCTTGGCAAAAGCCAGGAGCCTAATTTCAAACTGAGACCGCCGAAAAGTAGAAAAACATCACAGCGGAACAGCTTTGCCCTGGGGTTCCGCAGACAATACTGTGCCTCTCTGCAGCCCTCCTTATTGCCTGGATTTGGCAAGCCCTACATTGAGTTCACCTTCCCAATCGTCTGCCTCTGTTTGGTTGAAGTGTAGGGGGTGGTTCTAAGTGTGTATCTGTCTGTGGCTCAGTTTGTTTTACAGTCAGTTAAAGAGACGTTCACACTTTGTGTTGCCTTTAAACATTCAGCCCTGTTCATATCCATATATGCACTATAAATGTTTGCATGTACACATACCATGTAGCATGTAGCTGGATAAAGACTCGTTTATGATATTACATCCATTATCCTGGTAACCAGAGTTTTAAATGGACCCTGTATGTATGGAAAAAATAATCTACTATCTTAGTCAGTTAGGACTGAATCTGTTATTTTAGAACCTTGGGAAGGTAAAAACAGTAAAGATTTGAAATTATTGATGTAGAATTCATAAATTTTGGCAGCTATCTCATTTGATCGCTCACCTTCTACAGTAAATATCAAATTATCACCATTTTACAGAGAATTCCAAATCCCAAATACTCAATACCAAATGGATTAAAAGCATCTGTGTGCCAAAGGCCAGGCATTGAAGTGGGAAATTAGGGAGAGGGGCTGGGGAAGTTGCAGATGAGAACTGTTGTGTGAGGTTGAGCTTCCTCAGCCCTCGCACCTGCCCTGCCTGGGACTGTCTTCCTTGATTCATATTCCCTGTGGTTTTATGAATCAAAAGTTTAAACTATTCTTAGTTCCTGGAGGTCATTTTCTGGCGCTCTTTTTAAAATACCACATGGGAATTACTTCGGTTAGCAAAAATACTGAACATACCATTTTCTCTTAGCTCTCTCCTTGCCATGTTTGTTTCACACATACTTGATTTCCCAGCAAGTGCTCCCTTTTACAATCATAATCATGGCTTAAATTTCACATTGTTTTGTTCTCCAAATGGTTATCTTACTCTATGTTCAAAAGTTTAGATTTAGAGGACTCAGTTCAAAATTCAGCTTGTGATTTCCATTTAGATGTTTTCCCAGAATACATAATGAGTAGGTATTAGAAAATTGCAGTTGCAGAAGTATAAAAAATCAAGACAGAATAAAGCCTCTCCATTTTTTCTTTTTATGTATTTTTACATTGTAAAAGAAGTATATACTATGCGAAAAATATAAATACCGCATACCAGTATAAAATAAAAAGTGAAAACATTTGAGGTCATTTTTTTAAAACTTCTTCCCTGTATTTCTACACTCCTCTCAGGTCCCTACAGATAACCATTACTAATAACTACATATATGTGGGTTTTTTTAACAATATGGATTTCCATGACACTTAACATCTGACTTGTTAAGAGAAGGTCTTTCTAATTAGAAAACTAAACATGATCATGATGTAGTACATACAACACAGCCAGTTTGGGGCTTAATTTCCTGGTGTGATTTGGTGAGGAGGCCTATTGTACTCACTATTATAACATTCTTCTGTCATAGTCACCAAGTAAAGTGGCAACTTCGGAGACCTGATTATAAAATAATACTTTGGGGTTGACCTACCCAAAACCAAGCCATTGGACAAAAACCTGAAATTTTACTTGTTATGGAGATCATTAAGACATCTGAGGGCAAACTTTTTCACACCAGGTAAGACTAGAGGATAGGCCGGCCGGGCGCGGTGGCTGACGCCGGTAATCCCAGCACTTTGGGAGGCCGAGGCGGGCAGATCACCAGGTCAAGAGATACCACAGACCATCCTGGCTAACACGGTGAAACCCCGTCTCTATTGAATATACAGAAAAATTAGCCGGGCGTGGTGGCGGGCGCCTGTAGTCCCAGCTACTCGGGAGGCTGAGGCAGGAGAATGCCGTGAACCCGGGAGGCGGAGCTTGCAGTGAGCCGAGATCGTGAGATCGCACCACTGCGCTCCAGCCTGGGGTACAGAGCGAGACTCCGTCTCAAAAAAACAAAACAAAACAAAAACTAGAGGATAGGGCGAACTTTATCCATTTGGTCCTGATATTCCATGAACAATGGACAGTGTCGTTTCATGCACTCTTGTTTTAGCACCTACAATATTTTAGACTGAAGGGGTTTGCAAACGTGTGTAATTCCTGCCTCCTTCATCCTTGATACCATGAAATATGAGCCTCTTTTCTTTTTTCTTTTTTTTTTTACCTGAGTACCTGCTTCTGGATGAGCTATTTAACTTTATTCCCATGAGCTCGCTGGTATGAAAGGTTTATCCATATTTGTTCACAGCCTCAATAAAATGTAATTGGCCATAAAGCCAGCAAGTGTTGAGGCCTAGGTCCAAAGAAACTTAATATGTAGCCCTTTATACTCTTTCTCACACTTAGTATTTTTCTACGTCTTAAAATGAGAGTTATTCTCCTCTTTCTCAGGGATGCTGTGTGATAACAACTCAAATTTAAAGGCTGTGTGATCAAGTTTTATAATTTGCATATTGGCGATTGTAGTCTTACTGACTTCCAGAAGGAGGAAATAAAGACTTGAGATTTCTAGAAAATAGCAATAAAGCAAACATCTCCCTTTTGTTGACCTGAGAAAATTACATTCTGGAATTTACACATGAATAAAATAAGAAAGTCAGTCTTACATAAATCTTAACAGGCCGTGAAGCATTTGATGATGGTTATTTTGTATATTCAAAACAGCCTGTGATGTATCATGCTAATGCAAAGAAGCCATTATTTTCAAATAAGTTTATCTCTCTATAGGGAGAATAAGGCGACAAACAAGGGCCACAGTGGGGGAGGGGCACCATCCAACTGTGCTTTCCTAGTTGCTGATGTAATTTTTAAGTATCAAGAATATGCAGGCCCTTCAGAAAAGTCTTTCATATCAAATTGGAGGGAATGTAGGGCTAAGAGTGGATGGTGTATAGGCTGCACACTCTGTAATGTTTGCCAAATATCTGAAGGCGTCAGAGAGTCTGTTGTGCCCACTTGCATGTTTATAGGAGAATGTTAATCAATTAGTTCAATTCTGCTATAGATAGTAAGCAATTACATTCACTGGAAGCCACAGCAATGTGATTAATAATACATTCCAATTTCCCAAAGTAGCATTTCTCCCAGCACTTAAATGTGGCTCTTTGAAAAGTACATTTTTGTATATAAGGGACATGGTTGAATTGAAATTTATTTCCCTAAAAATAATACTGTGAGAAGAAAAATACAGAGTTTTATATAATGCCTTCTGACTCTTCCTACATAAATGGGTGAAATTTGAGTTACCTTTTTTCCTAACAATTTTCAAATAAATTATCAAGAAAGAGTATTTTAGGCTTAACCAGTATTTTATGCTATATGCAAGTTTTAGGGAAGCCAGTTAATTTCTTTTATAGAGCACCTGCTGTATTCAAGTTCTGACACTAAACTCTCTAAATTATAGAAAGGTAATTAAGCTACTATCTGTGTATTTAAGAAGATATCACAGCAATAAGGCATTTGGCCTGTATTAAGTGAATACAATCTAAAGGGAAATAAGATAATTTCCACAAGAAAAGCACAAAGAAAGTACCATGAGGTTTCAATAGAGGGATAAAGAAGACAAGAATCCATCCAAGAAGGACTGGATCATAGACTATATACAGAATCATGTTCAGAGATAAAGGCAGAAAAAAACCATCTTGTGTAGGAACATTGACCTTCAAAGGGTGCCCAAGAATGCCTACTGTTAGGCATTCAATCAGAAAACATGTACTTTTCCTACATGCCAGGCTCTGCTCCCTCTCTGACACAACATGAAATCTGGGCACTTTTAGGATTATCACCAAACCTCCTTGAACTTTGCACACACTAGGAAGTTAAAGCATTTCCGATTGAATAAGCTATTTATTGAATACACCAAAAAGGCTGAATGATTATGTTTTTGGAAAAATGTGCCTCATGAGATACACAATGTAATTATTTTCTAAAATCAACGCTATTCATTGGTGATATTTTTGCAAACAATGGAAAAGTTGATTAATGAGAGCTCTTGACTTCTACCAAAAGAATTCCTTTTTTATTTGATATAGTGGTATTGACATAAACCATCAAAGAGAAGCATGTTTGCTGCGGACATCCACACTAGAAATAACTTGGTAGTTTAGTGGGCAACACATTGTCCTATGTCTCTACCCAGAGCCGTTGTGAATCATTCTCTCAAAAGAATGTCTTGTATCCTTGAAGTATGGGTTCTTATAACCGGGCTGTTCTCCCCTTTTGGTTCAGTGGCCAAAGGGAGAAGAGAAAGAAAAAGAAAGGAAAGGAGATCTGCATTTTTGAGGGCATGTTACCAAAAGGTGAAATTTAACATTAATTTGATAATATTCAACACCAGTCATCACCTTTTCTTAGAAATATTCAAAGGCCAGGCCAGGCATGGTGCCTTATACCTGTAGTCTCCGTATTTTGGAAGGCCAAGGTAAGCAGATGGGTTGAGCCCAGGAGTTTGAGGCTGCAGTGAGCTGTAATGACGCCACTGAACTCCAGACTGGGTGACGGGGCAAGACCGTGTCTCTATTTAAAAAAAAAAAAAAAAAAAAAAAAAGAAGAAGAAGACAAAGAAGAAGAAAGAAAGAACACATACTTAAAGGCCAAGACTTAAAGCTATAGAAAAATCACGATTTTATTCCTAGACCCATGGTTCCTGTGCCTCGTTAAGCCCTCAATAAGGACTTACTGATGAGTCAGGTGGTATCTCTTTCAAAGAGGTTTGTTATTTTAAGATCAAGCTGTATTAAAGAACCATTTGCATTTAGAAAATGAACAACACATTAAATTTTAACCAATCATCAAGTATCCTTTATTATTACAGCAGTTTATTATTTATAGTTGTTCTAATTCACTTTAAATTCTATGACATATTCGAATTCACTTTAAATTCTATGACATATTTTTATTACATCCACTTAAATACAGTCATCTAAATTTCACCAAGGAAAACTCACATAAGACGTCTCACCTGTGCTAACACCCTCCGCATCCTGTATTTTAGTTCTCCTTTCAAACATAAAGTTTTAAATAGGTATTTTGAAAATATAATATGTAAGAAATGACTCTTTTGAAAAAAAAAAATTAGACCAAATTGTGAAAACATGTGATTGTAGTTTAGCTTTCTTCTAACAATAGTCAGTTGGACTGTACATCAAATTCTTCCCTTTGCAAGAAGAAAAAGGAATGTAAAATGTAGATAATGAAGGAATAGGTGAAGAATATCAATGAGAATCTGACATTGCGTCCACCTTTTCTTAAATTGTGAAAGACAAGTAATTGAAAATTTTAAATTTGAGTAACTTTAACTTTCATGCTAAAGTCCTAATTATATTTCTTTCATTCTTAATATAAAATTACTACTTGAAAATGTTTACTTCCCCTTTAAAAATAAATCTCTGTCACTTCTTGGAAGTTTTGCTTAGTATCACGTTCTCATCATATATATGAAAAGGCTTTGAGCCATGGCATTAATTGCCACACTGATTTCTCACATGAACTGACTGTGCCTCAAAATGATTTTTATTCTTTTGAATTAAAGAAGAAATTTTGGTACAATGTACTGATTACTATGGCTTAATCAATACAAGAAATATTCTCTTGTCCCATACATTTAAGGAGAGGGCATTCTGGCTAAACAGAACAGATACACAATTTTATTACCACCTTCAAAATATTGGCACATTATTCACATTTGAGAAATCTTCACAAGTAAACTATTGATCTATTGCAGACCTGTATTAACTGCGAATATAACAGCAGTAGAAATCCTTAGGATTGCTGTCTAATGTAGAGGGATCAGGCAAGACTTAGATCAGAGTCTCAGTCACAATATTCTTCCCAAAAGACATGGTCTTACATGTGAAACCCTTAAGTTAGGGGTTCCAAACTCCATGCCACCAGGCCACGAAGGGAGTAAGTGAAGCAGGCTAGACAAGGAGTCAAATCAGATTGGTGGGTCGCATAGCAAACTAGGGCAGACATGGCCTATCCAGAGGGTTTAGCCACCAGTCAGCTTGGACAACAGTTTCCAGGTCAAAAGGTGGGATCAGTATGGTCAGATCTCGAATTTTTCAAAATAAACTAGTAACTCATATAGAAAAATCTCCCAATTTTTTCTATATAAAAAATCTCCCAATTGTTAAATGCTGGCAACAAATTCATATACCTTAAAACATTTTTTTTGGCAGAAAAAACACAACTGTGGGACTAACTTGAATCCTAGGCTGCCTAATTGTTATTCTCTTTTAAATTTTCATTAGGGTTTCACTTTCATTCAGTATTCCAACTTCAGGGTACCAGTGAGAACTATAATGTCTGCAATCCATTATAATGTACTTGGCTGATATGAGTGGAAAATGATTTTGCTGTTAATATAAATATAGGATTAAAGGTTATATTTTTGACTTTGAGAAACATGCATTTTGGCTCCTAATTCAGACAGATTTCCACAGGTATAATTGAATAGTAACAAGTCAGACTATCTTTTCTTGACAGTAAAACAGCAAAAGGGGAATGTGGTAATGAATATCTGATACTTAATTTAATTTTCAGCAACATAATGCAAGTAGGAGATGTGAGCACTAATGCATCAAAAGCAAAAAATCCTTTTAGAAATCTGTTTACAAAGCAGACCACAGATATCACCGGTTATTGAAGAAAGCGAGTAGAGAGTGGATTCTCATGTTCCATATATTCCCCTTAACTGGGTCATAAATTATTTTCCATGCTGACTACAGTGCTTATTTAGTGCTTACTATACATCCATGAAAATTTGTTCATGCCTCACTCTATTATGCTGAGATGTCACAGAAACCCAGTGAACCCAATGCTACATACCTAATTATGTGTCAATTTTTGTCCAATCTCAGAAAATAACTTGAAGTATTTATTTAATTTATGCATTCCCCTAACTGATGGGCACAAGTATCTTGGTCTGACTGCTATGGAAAATGATTCCTGGTAGAAATGAGTGATTTGGCTGGGGTTCATTTCAGGGAAGGAACAGACCAAAATTGGAACAGGTGCAGAGGTCTCGCCCTGAAGCCTGTCAGCCAGCCACTATGCTGTCAATTCTTTGTTTTAGCACCAAAGCAACCTGGCATCTGCCCTAGTTCAGATTTTCATGGCTCCTCAATAAGCTCCTGCAATTCCTGTTCCCCCTGGAGAAGATGTCACTGACATCTTATGCTAAACAATTTGAAATTCTATCTCACTAGTTGTCTCACTGTGTCCCAGTTGCATAGACCATTTCCCAAACTTTGTGACACAGAATAAGAAGTGTGCTGTAAGAAAATGCTACTATGTGGCCAGGCGTAGTGCCTCACACCTGTAATCTCAGCACTTTGGGAGGCCGAGGCAGGCAGATTACAAGGTCAAGCGATCAAGACAATCCTGGCTAACATGATGAAACCCTGTCTCTACTAAAAATACAAAAATTATCTGGGCGTGATGGTGGGTGTCTGTAGTCCCAGCTGCTCAGGAGGCTGAGGCAGGAGAATCGCTTGAACCCAGGAGGCAGAGGTTGCAGTGAGCCAAGATTGCGCCACTGCACTCCAGCCTGGCAACAGAGCGAGACTCCGTCTTGACAAAAAAAAAAAAAAAGAAAAGAAAATGCTGCTATGCAAAACTAAGCATGGGAAATATTACATACTACAGACTGGAGAGAGAATTGTGTTGCACAGTGGGAATTAGAACTCTGAGGAATTCTGCAGTGAGAAGGTCAGTTTAGCTCTGTTCAATGCAATATTTCTCAAGTTTAGTTGCCACTGTAAATCTCTTCTCTGTAATCCTGGCCAACGTGTTGTGAAGCTCTAGAACACAGTTGGGGAAACACTGATATTGACAAGAGGGGATGCTATTCAAGGCCTCCAAGTTGGGAATAACCTGATCAGACCTAGTTTTCACAAGGAAAGTTGCTGCAATGAGGAGGATTACCAGAAAATATACAATCATTAGAATTTGGTGATGGGTTCGTTGTGCACATAAGGGATAAGGGAAGTTGAAAATGAGTACCAAGTTTCCAATGTTATCACCTAGGTGGATGATGATGTTAGTAACATCATGATAAAGTTGCATGGAAGAGTATTTAGAAGGAAAGGGAATGAGCATCTAGTTGGTTTGCTTTTTGGCCCTTGCAAGGACATATGGAAGAAATGATAATGAAATTTGCATTTGTTTGACTTTGAGTACTTTCTGATGCAAATCTGTCATCACAGCACCTGCCAAACCACCTCCTCTAAGCTCTGTAAAAGCAAAGAAGTTATTTTATTCTTCTGCTTCTCCTAAATACTTAGCACAATATCTGTACCCATTTACAGTGTAAATAAATACATGGCTGCAAATAGTTATATGGTTGTAAAAAGAACATGACCTTAGCTAGATCAAGGAAAATAAAGAGTGCAGGTTGGGGAAGCCCCTCAGACTGGAGGAGGAGCTCAGCAAGAGGCCTCAAAGCACAGGAGGGAGCAGGAGCCCAGGAACAATAGGAATAGCAATAATAATTATAATAATAATAATAAATGTGCAGCATTGAAGACACTGTCTTTGGTATAAATCATGGCTGTTTTCTGCCTTTATATATCATTCCTCTCAAGGTTCAATTTCAGAGAAGGAGCAATCTGATTGGTGGAGGTGAGGTCAGGTCACCTCGTTTGATGTGCTCTGGAAGGTGCCTCCTCTGAGGCATTGCCCATAGGAAAATCAAGGTACAATTTCCACAACAAAGAGGACTTGTATATGTCACACCCTTATTGACTCTGCCTTTTTCTCCAACGGATGACAAGCTCAGGCTTTTATACAAAGACTCAGTCTTAGCAGTGACCACTGAAGTCAACCCAAAGAGCAGAGGGGGACAAAACTGAACATCAGGCCTGTTGGAAAGGAAGGGTTTCCCAGTGTCGGCTTCTGTTTTGCAGCTGCATTTAAGGCAAAAGTGATGAGATGTTAAAAATATATAACTGAATATTCAGATTTCAGCAAGATACTATCAATAAATTAAGTGGGTGTGAAAACAGCCTCAGAATTATTTCCAGTGCTTTATTTACAAATCATGTCAAGGGCAATGTCATCTAGTGAGAAGGCACAGCTGTTTCCTTCTGAAGTGGAATCCAGCTGAAAGCAGGGAATGAGAGACAGTAGCATCTTTTTGGGTGCATCATCTGAACTAAATGTGGAGAAAGAGGAGCTCTGATTGAAAATCATTTTTCTTGCCTTTAAGGTTAAAAAAAGAAAATAATAAAGGCTTATTTTTGGGGGTCCAGTTATATGTTTACCTGGAAATGGTTGATACAAGTTGTTTTATTTAAAAACACTCAAACATAGAAGTTTAGAGTTTAAAAAGAAAAGCTTCAGGACAAGAAGTCCAGAAAGGTTACTGTTTTGCCTGAGGTCACTCAACCCATCAGCGATAGATGTTGAATACAGGTTTCCTGGTGCCATCCAATGCTCTCCTCACTGTGAATGCAGTGAGATGCACTCTGCCTAAAAGAAGAAAAGAAATGGCTTATCATGGCAGTCTCCACTCTGTAGTTATGGGCAGTGAGAAAGAAGTCAACACAAATTCAGAACTGGTTCTTGAAAATATGTTCCCTAATGCCAACCAAAGCAAGAAGGATGCCAATTTTAAATGCTGCCGAAGATCTTTTGATGCAGTCTACGTAGAGGATCTCCTTCCCAATCTATGATACCCTTGCAAAAGAGAACAAAGTCAGATTAAATGTCTCTTTGTCAGTGTACTTTAATACCTTTCAGTGGCCTTGGAAATGTATTCAAAGGAAAAAGAGGAAGACGGGAAAACAAAGTGCGATACTCTTTCTATTGTTCACAACATCAAATTGGTAATTATCATGTTGGTATTTGCCACATGCCAGTAGGAGACCCTGCACCGTTGAAACATAAAGAGGATACTGTTTATTGCTCTGGGAATTTACAGTCCCACTTAGGCAGAAAAGTAACCATGAAAAGTTTTTTTTTTTTTTTTTTTTTTAAAGCATATGATATTGGTTAAAACTTGGCTTTCTTAACTTCCTTGGCATTTGAGTCTTTTTTGTGGGATGAAGGGAGATGACAGAAATAGGATAATTGGAACCTTTTGTAGTTGTGCACAGAGGGGATTTAAAAATGAAACAGCCAGTGTTGCAAGACACAGTGAACACAAAGAGGTCAGTTGTGGAAGGAGTGAGTGTGCAGGGGAAGAGAGGCTATTTAACCTAATTATCCTTATCCAAACCAAATGGTCTTCTGGCTACTCCCTTCCTTTCTGAAGCATCCTATTCCTTTCACTGCCACTTTCGAGGTGCCCTTTTTGTGCCCGAAGCTGGTGCCCTTTTTGTGCCTGAAGCTCCTCCTCCTAATGCTCAATGCATGAGCAGCTAGGATCATCCTGCACTCATAAACCATACACTGTAGCAGCCCAGCTCAAGATGACCTCAACACAATTACTTTATAATCAGACTTACAACTGATATCCACCGAGCATTTTATTATATTCCACACACGGCACTAAGCACTTCGCAAATATTCTCTTAATAAGCCTCACAACATCTAATAAAGTAGATACTGTGCTTATCTTTATTTTGCAGATAAGGAGACTCATTTTCAGAGAGGTTAGGAAGTCACCCAGAGGTACCCAGCAAGTAAGAGGGAAGGCCAGCGCAGTGGTCTTACCCACAGTGGCCAACACCACACTCCCAACGACATGCTTTCATGCTTGAAGTGTGTATCCTCATCCCCGATTCCTTGGGCCTTTGCCTACGTGACCAGCTTGCCTCTTCTGAGATATTCTTCTAAGTTATTGAAGATTGTAATGGGTTTGTAGCTTTTCCAGGCAAGTGAAGCCGCATTTTAACAGAGACATCCCAGAACAGAAACAGAAACCTAGGCTTATGCACTAATTTGAATAGTGGGTTCTGAGACATGTGGAGAAGTGAAAGAGGGCACTGATTTGAAGGACAGTAGGTCTGAGGTTCTTCCAAGCAAGTCAGCTGGGCTTTCAAGAGGTACTCTGGTCCGAAGAGAAATCTCCACCGTCTGCCAGGAGATCCCTGACGCTGAAAGCCATCATCAAGGAAATACTGGATTTGGTGGCTCACACCTGTAATCTCAGCTACTCAGGAGGCTGAGGTGAGAGAGTCTGTTGAAACCAGGAGTTCTAGATTAGCTTGGGCAACATAGCAAGACCCCACCTCGAAAAAAATTAAAATGAAAAAAGGTGTGATGACATACACTTGTAATCCCAGCTACTCAAGAGGCTGAGGTAAGAGAATCATTTGAGCCTGAGTTCAAGGCTGCAGTGAGCTATGATCACACCACTGTACTCCAGCCTGGGTGACAGAGTGAGACCCTATCTCCAAAAAAAAAAAAAGAAAAAACTAAATACTAGATTTAGACCTAGGGTTGGGGAGAGATTTTTCCCTCCCCTCCCCTCCCCCAAGAAGTTTTGGCAACATCTGAAGACCTTGTTGGCTGTCACAGATGGGCACAGCAGAGGGCCAGGAGTTTGCTACTGGCATCCCTGGTTAGAGGCCAGCCAGGGATGCTAGTAAACATCCTGCAATACAAGGGACACCCTCCCACACAAACAACAAGTGATCAGGTCCAAGATGTCAATAGTGCTGAGTCTGAGAAACCCTGATTTAGACAATACCTGAGGGACGTGACCAGCATGACCAGGTTTACAAAGTCCAAGCAGAGCAGTGGCCAGTGAAGGGCTGGCTTTATTGCAGGGTTTTCTCCTCTTTTTCCCAAACATACAGCGTGATCCAGCTGGTTAGTTAATTCCACCAACTGAGGATACATTAGGAAAAGACAATATTTGATTTTATAAATGAGACCTCAGTGCACTATAAAATAGTTTGTGTTGGGAGGTAGTACCACAGAGGACACTAGTATATGATTTTCTGCCTAAGAAAACTATTAGGTGAACCAGTTTCTGAGGCATTGTTTCTCAAAGTATGGTCCATGTAGCGTCTTTAACAGGCATCACTTAGATGTTCTATTTTTTTTTTTGAGAAGTGTCTTGCTGTGTTGTCCAGGCTGGAGTGCTGTGGTGCAATCTCGGCTCACTGCAACCTCACCTTCAAGTGATTCTCCTGCCTCAGGCTCCTGAGTATCTGGGATTACAGGTGCGTGCCAGCACACCCAGCTCATTTTTGTATTTTTAGTAGAGACAGGGTGTCACCATGTTGGCCAAGATGGTCTTGAACTCCTGACCTCAAATGATCCACCCACCTCGGCCTCCCAAAGTTCTGGGATTACAAGTATGAGCCACCGTGCCCGCCAATGGATGGTCTTTATAAAGCCAGATTACTAACCCACCCCCCCTGCCATGAGAGCTACTGAGCTCCTGCATAGGGTCAAGGAATCCACATTTTTAACAACTTATCCATGTGATTCTTACAAACACTGGAGAGTCTTTTCTCTTGGGGTTGTATAGTAGTAACTTTCAAAGTCCTACTATTGTCCAGGTCCCAAATCAAGTCTCAGTGCTTGTATGAAGCACTCTTGCTTCACCTTGGCCAACACAACATTCTCCTTTGTTTTCAGATGCTGCAACCCATATTCTTCATTTGTCACTTTGTTTGTGCCCTTTGTGTTTTATGTGTACCATCATCTCCCCACGTGGACGATGTATAGTCTGTCTGTTCTAATTATCTCTTTATCATTGATTCCTGGCACTGGACAGACATGAGCAATGTTTGACAGACAGTCCTTCTCATAAACTAGATTAAATAGGTATGGGTGCCCTTATTAGAGGTATCCAATTCTTGTTTCTCTGCTATTTGAGTTCTTCTTTTTTATCTAGTGAGGTGCAGAACAGATACCCAGAGGTCCTGTAATTGGGGACCTTAAAACTACTGGACATCAAAATATCAAGAATTTGCTGCAGTGTGCACAGCTGAGTAAAGGAAATCCAACAATTAATTATCTGCAAAACACAAAGAAAGCTCTTGATTGCAAACCCAAGACCCTACCATTATTCTCCAATTTCCACAATGCAAGGCATTAAACACTTAAATCAAGGTATTGTATTAGCTTCATCTCCTGGTGGAGGCCTTAAAAGACACAAATGCATTACGGTGCCATTAAAGAAGTGGTTTGTGGAGTGGACTGGTTGCAGAGATTGTACCTAGGCTAACAATCTGATCCACTAGCAATAGATTGTTGGTCTAAATATCTGGTTGCCTTCACACTCAGTAATTGGCATTTACATGACAATTAGTTTCCTTCTCAAAATTGCTTAGGTAAGAATGCTTTATTGCCTTCCATTTATAAAGACAAATCCTTCTGCAGTAAAAAGACAGCCACAAGAATAAAGCATATGTAATGCTGATATTCCATAAATTGACCAATTTTTCCATTAGAGCTCTACAGATTTCAAAGACCTTAGTCTCCCCACAAAACTTACATACAATGTGCTTTTCAGGGTAGTTATTAAACAGTGAGTGACATTCATATTGAAAGCAAGGTAATGAGCAGTTGGAATGGCTACAGGAGGGCAATTTTAGGTGCTTGCTTTATTTTAAAGGAAATAACATTGGTATGTAGTTAACTTTGCCAGCAGTGGGAAGCTGGAGCAGGTTCCAAGCCAGCAAGCAGACAGGATACCTCTGTGTCTAGGGAAAATGCAATTGGAAAACAGTCCCTGTAAGATAAAAGATAACTGCATTGATTCAGATCTCCTCAGCCTCATCTTCTTGGAGGCTATATTTGTGTGTCTTCACCTGATCATGTGTGGAAGAAATCTGCTTCAGCTTGGAATGCTTTTCATTTTCTTAAAAAGGTAGAGGAACAATAGTATAATGAAAAATATACTGCTTTGGAGTGGACTACGTTTTAATAGGAAAAGAACACTGTATTCTAGGTGAGAATCAGCTGCATGCCTTTGTAAAGAGCAGTAGCAGTCCAGCCATATATATTTGTGTGAAACATGTTTAGAAATGCTATGAGCTAGCTGTGGTATTTTTGTTGTTGTCCTTGTCATTATTGTTAGGCTCTGGCTTCTGAGGATGGAGGCAACGGCATGTGAGTTAGAGTTTTGTCTCCACAAGAATCAATGTTTGTTCCTTAGAGATTTCCCATTTTCAACAGCAGAGCTGGCCGAAGCTGGAAATATTAAAATACACATGACTTCTTGAATACAGTTGGATGCCTTTAGCAAAACATATCAAAAACTTCAAAAAGGGTAATTAACTAAATGCCCAACAGGAAATTCAGAAAAGAATAAACCCTAAAATCAATGTTTTCTATTTTCTAAACATCACACTAAGATACTTATTGGTAAGATATATGCATATCTCTGGACTGTAACTTTTTTCTGGAAGTGGATATCTCTGACCAGTGATAAAGTCCACTATTGAAAAAGTATAACCCCTTCACTGCTTGCTATTAGATTCTAAGATGGGCTCAGTAAACTCTGGAAGAAATGAATTTCTTACCTACCCAAACCCCTCTCCCATCAAATTCTCATTTAGAGAATTTTCTAACCTATTGAAATTCAGTACTGTGAACGAATATTACAACTTTATACCTGTCTGAAAGGCTATGAATGGAGTATTATGTTATTTTAATACAATCAAGTAATTTTATGCCTATATACATGTACAGACATACACAGCAAACGCATATCATCTACCCCCCATACACACTAAGCATGCATCACACACACACACTGTGCACACACAGAGACTCACGCATGCACCACACACTCACAAACTGCAGTCTCTTTTATTGTTGGCTCAACTACATTCTCACTCATGTGCACAGCACCCTTTATTTTCCATGAAATTTCTAAATACTTTAAACTATTAGATTGGCACAAAGGTAATTGTGGTTTTCGCCATAATTTTTAATAGCGCCGTTTTAAAAAACCACCATTTTAAAAATAATCGCAAAAACCACAGTTACCTTTGCCCCAACCTATATTTCACAGACATTGTCCACTTTGAAAACTCTACATTTAGAAATATGAGGTTTTGTCGTGTTCATTTAAACTCCCCCAGAGAAGTCTACTCTCATTGGTAACTTGGAGCTGCTCAATTGGGTTGACCTTTCTAGCAGGAAGCAGTGAGCCTGAGTACCACTAACTTTAAGAGCTCTTCTGCAGGCTCAGGAGAGACCACAGTGAAGGAGGAAGTCGCTACTTACTGCTTTACTTCCTTTAAGCAGGGTGTACAGCGGCTGAGCTGAACCTGCAGATACACCATGGACCAGCCTTGTTTTTTCTATGACAGAAAGGCTGGGCAGCAAACTAACCTGCAGGCAAATGGGGAAATCTATCAGAAATGGAAGAGAAAAAAATAAAATGAATTATCCAAGCATTCTGCAATCATGAAGAAGTAATCAACAGCAAATGCCAAAAAGCTCAACAGGTTAAAACACTTGGAATAAAGATAAGATGTAATAAGGAAGTAACAACCAAAATGGGCAGAGATGAATAGGAGATGCCTTACCAATTGCTCAGTTTAGGACTTGCGAATCCTATCATCATGTACATGTGTCTACATCTTAACCACTATGTTTCTAGTTACTCTAAATTTCTAATGGTACTTTTGGGGTCATTTTAATGGAATGGATTCAAATGCATTGTCAATGAAAGCCAGATTTCTGCCCCCTGGTTGCTTAGATTCAGTGATGATGCCATTTCCAGATTGGATAGCCTATCTAATTGAAAATGATTAGAATTGAGCATGTTAAAACATAGCATAATTGCGCATTTAAAAAGGACTTTCACATAGTATATTGATTTTGCTTTCTGCCTTTCCTCCACCATTATTTTTCTTTTTTCTTCCAACTTCGTTGAGCTCTCCTGTTCCATTCGACTTCTCTCCTTTGTTTCGACTTCTCATCTTGATTTCACTGCCAGTATTTTCCAGTAAATGATCTAGAAGCCAATTTTCCATTTCCTCCCACTCATTTCTTAGACCCATTGTAACCTGGACCTCCGTGGTCAGTGGAAACCACAACCAAAGGCCAAGTGTCTTTCTTGTCTACACCTTCTTCTCAGTACATCTTTGATGTTAAAATGAAAACACACGCATACAAAATTGAAGAATAAGACTGTAGTAGATGGTATTTTAAAGATGTCCCCTCCAGACTCCCTGATCATTCAAACATGAATCTTCGTACAGCTGTGAAGGGACTTTGCAGTTGTAAATTAAGGTTGATCATCAGGTGGCCTTAAAGCAGAGAAATGATATTGGATTGTTCTGGTCTAATCACATGAGGCCCTGAAAGCCAAGGCTTTTTTCCCTGGCTACAGCAGAGAGATACAGAAGAAGAGATGTGTTGAGAAGATGAGGCAAAAGGAGAAGTTAGATTCAAAGTGTGAGGGATTCAACCGGCTATTTCTGGTTTAGAAAGAGTTCTTGAGTCAGGGGATGTGGGTGGCCTCTAAAAGCTAAGAATGACCCCTGGCTGACAGACAGAAAAGAAACGGCCACCTCAGTCCTGTAACTGTAAGGAATAAATTTTGCCAACAACCTTGTATGTGCCTGACAACAGCTTCTCCCCTAGAGCCTCCAGAAAGGGACACCACCCTGTTGACACTTAAGTTTAAGTCTTGTGGTTCTCCAAGCAGAGAATCAGCTGAGCTGCGCTGGATGCAGATTTCTGACCCGTGAAAACAGATCATAAATGGAGGTTGATTTAAGCCACTACATGTGTGGCAATTTGTTACAGTGGCAATAGAAAACTAACACAGATTGCCAGAACTTTTTCTTAGGTTTCTGACATCTTTGCATTCAAATTCCCATGTCTCTAAATCATGGTTAAGTGTCCCATCTTACTTAATTTCCAAACATCTAGACTTCCCTATTGAAAATGGCAAACTTACTTTCTGACTGGACGCCACGGGACCAGACTTTGAATCCTATATAAGAATGTGTGAGATTGTGCATTTTGTATGTACATATATATATATGCATGCATATATATGTATATATAATAGTTTACGTATATACACATATAATACTTTACATATACAGATATAATAGTGTATAATATATGTATTATATTTTGTGTATAGTTTGTGTATATATAGTTTTAGTATAATGTGTATAATATACACATAATAGTTACATATACACATATAATAGTATATATACACATACAATAGTTTACGTATATACACATATAGGAATCTTAGCCATTATACATACACATATGTGTATTTTGTTCTCAACTCCAGGGACTAACATATATTGTTTCATAGCAACCCTACAAGCTATATACTAATGGCTCTATTCTTACATATAAGAGTTAGGCAGAGATAAGTCAAATACCTTGCTGGAGGTTACCTAAAAGACAGCTGAAGATCTAAGCACAAGTATGTCTAGATCCAAAACTGCAAGCTCCTTAGTTTTCAGCCTGTCTCTCTCTCACATTGAATCTGTTTTAGACATTGCCAGGCCCTACATGCATCTCGGTCCAGGTGCCATGCACCACCTTCCTTAACCTCACCTGTCCAGGACATTGAGGCTCTGTAATGCCTCTGTAGTTTCCCCTTTTATCTCTTTGCCTTCTCAGTATTTCCTGAATTGCCCTCCATCTACCATATGTAAAGGAACTTCAAGACTGTGTGTTCTTAATTCTGTGACTCTGTTCTCCAAAAATTCAGTTTACTTTTAGACTTTTAAATTTAGTTCTTTTCATGACTTTCTGTTCCACGTCTCCAGTCCTAACTTTTTCCTAAGTTCTAGGCACACTTATAACAGCTGAACTTTCCCTTTTGACGATCTTCTGGATGCAATATTCAACATGTCTAAATCAGCATTGCACATTAAATAAAGGGGGGGAACCCTCCCTTCTTACCACCCTTTTTCCCTCACTCATATAATCCATCTCCTTCATGGCCAGTCAGAAACCTCCTGGCATCTTTGAACTTCCCTTCTGGCTAAGACGGTGGGCTCAGGAACTGGACCCCCTGGGTTTACATCCCAGCTCTGCTACTGACTTTGGGCCAATAGCTTAATTTCTCCAGATCCCAAATATTCCTCTGTAAAACTGGAATGGTGCTAGCAATGATAACAATACTTACCTCACAGGGTTGTTGGATGGTTCAAATAAGGTTCCACAAAAAATTTAGACCAGCATCCAGCACATAGTACTTGCTCAATAAATTTCAGCTCTCATTTTTTATTTTACTGCTAGATCTTTGTAATCTCCCTGAAATTTATGGTTATGTTTCTGTTGCCTACTTCTCTGTCTTCTACCACCCTATGTTAATATCTAGATTAATGCACACCATCTCTGGATCAAATTCTCTACAATCCAGCCTGCATGTAGCTACTGAATGAATCTTTCTAAAGCACTATTGTAATTATGATTCAAAAATCCTTTAGCGGTTCCTCATGATTTCAGGATACAGTGGAAAATTTTCCTTATCTTGGCATTCAAAGCCTTCCATGAACTAGCTCCTGACTTCTACCTTCAATTGATTCTCTCTCTCCTCTCCTATTTAACCCTGGAGTGTAGACAGGCAAATTTCTAATTCTTTCTTAAATATTCTGCTTTGGCCTGCCTTTTTGCCTTTGTTGTAACTTAATAGTTATGCATACTATGTAGCAGGCAAGGCAATGCACTGATATTTTTAAGATGTCATTTTATTTATCCTCACCAGAAACCTGTAAGATAGTGACTGTGCTATCCCTATTTTACAGATGAGAAAACTGAGGGCTGGAAAGGGTGAGTGATTGGCCAAAGGACACACAGTTAGGAAGTGATGGATCCAGGATTTGAATCACAGATGATTCTATAATTTGAAACATTCTACCTTGATGTGTCCCCTCTGCTACATTTCCTTTCCAGTAGGATGCTTTCCTCTGCATTGGTCTCTTTGATTTCCACCTGTTATTCAAAGCCTACCTTAGATATATCTTTTCTATAAAGCTTACCCAGACTCCTTCAAACTCTAGTGAACTCCTCTGTAGGATACAAGCTTCTTTGTTTTTTGTTTTGTTTTGTTTTGTTTTTGAGACGGAGTCTCGCTTTGTCGCCCAGGCTGGAGTGCAGTGGCGCGATCTCGGCTCACTGCAAGCTCCGCCTCCCGGGTTCACGCCATTCTCCTGCCTCAGCCTCCGAGTAGCTGGGACTACAGGCGCCCGCCACCTCACCCGGCTAATTTTTTGTATTTTTAGTAGAGACGGGGGTTTCACCGTGTTAGCCAGGATGGTCTCGATCTCCCGACCTCGTGATCCACCCGCCTCGG
Organism: Macaca nemestrina; assembly: GCF_043159975.1. Taxonomy (NCBI): domain Eukaryota; kingdom Metazoa; phylum Chordata; class Mammalia; order Primates; family Cercopithecidae; genus Macaca; species Macaca nemestrina. The sequence continues at coordinate 123,066,592 of NC_092135.1, read as the reverse complement.
CCTCCCAAAGTGCTGGGATTACAGGCGTGAGCCACCGCGCCCGGCCACAAGCTTCTTAAAACTAGGAAAGATGTTTTATTTTTCTCACGAAGTTCAGTGATGTCTTGAGTACAGTACTGAATAAATTCTGATGATTTATTGGTCTTGGATTTCTTTTCTAATGAACTTGGAGGCATCTCCTTGTAACTAAGCCAACAAATCTGATTGCTCCTTATTACTGGTTCTTGACCATTGTCCTAGCTAGGACTTTTGATTAACTATATGTTTCTAAAACTAAAGCAGAAAAGAAAAGTGTTGGAATGGGGTGGAGTGTCTCATAGTATGGTTGAGAAACAGGCTTGGTCTAGAAACAAGAAGAAGAAAGCCCATAGAGGGCCCAACGGTGTCATCCCATGGAACACTCCACCCCATGCTGCTGGATTTTCCCCTCCTTTGCATCAACACAGACTCTGTCTATCTAACATCCTCATATGCTGCCGGGTGATGCCTCTTTTTGCCAATATTTCAGGAAGCTATGATTAGCAGCTGAGGAAATGGAGAAATGAGTCATTCTCGTATTGCAGAAGTTGAAAAGTGGGAGGAACTTTAGGATAAAGAACTGTGGCGCCTAAAGAGGAATAGAGGACAAAATAGATGCAAATATTAGACAGACAGAAAGTCACTTAAGAGTGTCTCAAGATTATTCAATGCTTTGTTATAAGACAGTATGCTCATCTTCTAAAACTGTGACTCAGAAATTTAAGGCACCGCTGCTGAATGGATCCACAGATGGTTTTCAGAAGTTTGTGACCCTTGACCATGCAAGCACATTTTCTGAGTGCTTATATTTTTCTGATGAGTGGGTTCATAGCTTTTATCAGATTTTCAAATGAGCTCATGATCTAAAAGGGATTGTAAAATACTATTTTTAGCCATCAACATACACACATAATCTGACCCCAGGAAATCAGGTGATCCAGAGTCCGACTCTCATAACACCATATAAGGAAAAAATAATAAATCTGAAGATTCTGTATGTACTATAATGTACCTGTTCGTCTGTCAGATGTCAGAGAGTTACTTCGAGGATGAAATCTGTTTAGCACTGAAGACATATGGTGGAATTTCTAAATATCGAATGACTGGGGATCAACAGACTTCCGCTTGGTGGAATCCTTAGTTTGCCTAACTAAGCCAGTTACAAAGTAATGATATAATTTATCTCCCCAGCTGTCATTTTATAGCATTATGCTAGTTTTCTGATTGGTTTCAAAAGAAGGTCTTCTCAGTCTCTGTGCTAAGACAGGAATAATCAGAATCCCTTTTTCCCTGTCTGGCGCAAATGACTGCATGACAAGGTAGAGATGGGTGCATGGCTCCGGCCTGGGGTACATGTGTGTCTATCAACTAAATCTAATTATTGCTGGGGAAAAGAGAACAGCCTAGTCCTGTGGCCTCCAAATATTTCTGTCTCACCTAGTAGAAAAGACAGAACATACTCCTATATTATATATCTATTTATCAATTACATAGCTTTTATCAATAGTTGGTATTTCAAAACACAATATATATATGAGACTAGGTTCATTGTTAAGCATAATAAATGTAAATCCCTCATTTATTCTTTATTAAACATACCTTTAACTAATCTGTACTGAAAGCCTTTTGAGTGCCGGGTGTTCTAATCACTAAGGACCCAGTGAAGGAAACGAAATCACATGCTCATGGAACGTACAGCCTGGTAGAGGAAGACGGACCCCGAGTAAAACAAATAAACAAACTGTACAGTTGTGTTCCATGTCAGTGACTGTGGTGGAGAAAATCAAAACAAGAAAGAGCATCCGGGTGGGTTACAGGGGAGAACTGCACTTTTAAATAAAATAGCCCCAGAGGAAGGGCTTGAAGATCTAAAGATGAGGGAACTAACTCCGTAACTCTTTGTAACTATTTGACATACAGATTCAAGGAGCCCATGTCTGTGTGTATTCTATTAAATAATAGTCAAGCATAATTTCTTTATTTAGATAGCCAATATACAAAACATTCTGATGTCTTCTTCTTGTTCCCTGAGCAATCACTTCGGGAATTCCCCTTAGAAGATCACTTATTTAGTCTACACTTAACAAGAGCAACTGCTTTAAACACAATTCTCAGACCTCAGCCATATTATTACAGTTGACTTTTGGGGTCTAGCTGGAATTATAAAGTTTGGGTAGCTGTTTTGACAGCCATGGAGCCCTGTTGTCAATTAACTGTTCAATTCAATCTTGATTTGGTTCCCTGGGTGGTTTTACATCATATGGTTTATTTAGCTGTGAGCAATTCTCTTAAACGTCCAAAGTCATTTTGTGTTGCTTTATTGCAGGTGAAGAGGGAGGATATATGCACAAAAGCAGTATCTGAACAGCTGGTAGTTAGTTACTCACAGGAAGTGGTAACTTGACAGCTTTCCTTTCCTTTCTGTTGAGTTACATTCACGTAGCATGAGCATTTCCCTTTTTACCAAGAAGAAAGATTTATTCAGCCTGGTGACGCTTCAGAAGAAAACAGTTTAACGACACTGATATTTTAAAATATTTTGTGACTCAAATTACAGCAATACGATGAGCTTTCGAGGAAAGGTTTTTAAACGGGAGCCCAGTGAATTTTGGAAGAAGAGACGAACAGTGAGGAGAGTAAACCAAGAAGAAATTCACAGATTTAGTTCTGTAGGTATCCAAATGTCAATGTTTTGCTTTCCATCTTTCCTTCAATCCTTTCTTTCAAAAATGATTAGCTCTACAGTGGTATTCTAACACAGGCTGGTGGGTGAAGTCTTATATGGAACAGAAGATTCCATTTGGGTCCTAAATATTCTCTTTTACTTGCATCATTATTTTTGAAGTCACGTTGTTCTCAAACCACATATAACTCTTTTAAAATATATTGATAGAGAATTTAATCATTAGAAATTACTATATTTGGAATTTAAGGTTATCTTAATATTATGGTACAAATTAAAATTTCTGAAGAAGTTATTCTCTTTTTTAAAGAAAAGCCTCTAATTGCCTAAGAATCCAGTTGATGACATGTATATAGTTGTGTTTTTAAAAAATCATCATTGCGCCATTTTATCGTATGCCACTAATTATTTATTTTAAAATTCTTAGAAAGAGCAATCCAAAATATGAAAGAAAAAGTAAATAAGCATTTGATTAATAGAGCTAAGGAGGACTTTAAAAAGTGATACTTTTAAAGGTTTTAAAAGTTAAAAAGATTTGATTTTGTTTTGCTGTTAAAAATATTTCTGCCTTGTTGTTTCAAACAAAATGGGAGCTTGAAAACCTGTACTTATTACAGAACTTTACAGATCTATAAACTGTAGAATGTATAGAGCTTTACAGCTGTATAAACTACTGACAGTTGAATATCAGAGCTGACTGCTAGAGCACTTTAGTGACTTTCATGTAAAGTGAAGGGCCCACTTTGTATGTTAAATGGCTACAGCAATATTCCTGGGTAGCTTATTTTAGAAGAATATTCATTTTACCGGGTGGGTCTGGCTTTGTTTGCCTTCTTCAGAGCAGGGTTTCTCAACCTCAGCGCGACTGTCGTTTGGGGTCTGAGAATTCTTTTCTGTGGAGGGCTGTCCTGTACCGTGTAGGATGGTTAACAAATTCCTGGCTTCTATCCACTTAATGCTAGTGGCAATCCCTCTCCAGTTGTGACGACCAAGAACATCTCCAAACATTGCTAAATGTCTCTGGGAAGGGTGATCACTGATCACCCATATGAAAACCACAGTTCTAGGGGTGAAAGATCTTTTTGTTCATAGAAACATCTTTAATATAGAAACAGAGATGGCTTTTCAAAAAAATATATATATATAAATTATATATAAATTTTTTATATAAATATATAAATTATATATATATAAACATGCACGTGTGCACTTATATATAGGCTCTTTATAAATATGAGTAAGTACATTGCCTCTCAATGAAAAGAGGCCCTCTTTACACTAACAATTAGTTGACGGTAACTTGATACGAATAGAGTTTATTAGAGGTCTGCTCAGAGGGTTGGTACTGTGTTGTTTGTTCCGTTTCTATCTCAGGAGTGTGTGTCTGCCATTGGTGAATACATGCATTTGAGCCCCTAGCCTTGTTCCCATTAATGTAGCTCTAATTTTTCCACTGGGTATTTCATAGCTGGAGTATGCAGAGTCCTGGACCTGACCTCTTTCTCCCCATTGGTCAGAAATGAGAGCCTGGACCTAACCACTTCCTCCCCACTGGTCAGATATGTCTTCCCTACTGACTCCAAAAGAGCCTCGTCAGCCTGTTAAGGAGGATAACTGTTTCAAAATATTGCCTGGTTTGAGATTATTTTTAACTTGAGTCTTGTCCCCAAAACATAATTTCCCTACTGTTTCTATCTCAATGAAATTTAGAAGTACCATGGATTATGTCACCCTGAGAGTTACTTCTTGTGTCCACTAAAAGACACAATGCACAGAAGCACATGTCTATCTTACCCAGACCACACATACAGGGTTGGCAAGAGGACAGTCCCCAGAGTCTCACCATATAATGAAACTAATCACTCTATGAATTATCTTAATTGAATTTGAACGTATTGCTACTGAGTACTATGGGAAGAGCAGCCAGTAAGGACGCAGTATTTTCCCACAGCATTCAGTTAGCAATGCATTCAAATTTAATTAAGATCATTCATACAGTGATTAGCTTTCTTCGAGGACAGAAGGCACTGGGGACGTTCCTGCTACAGTTGCCTGCTTTTGGTCTGCCTAAGATAGGCATATCTACTTTCACAGGTTGTCTCTTGTATTGAGTGTGGGATTGTTTGATCCATCCTTAAGTATTATCCTGAGATGTACTTTTCATTTTGGAATGCAATGAAAGTGAAACGAGTAATTAGACACTAGGATTTGAAATAGGTATCTTGAGGGGGTCATTCTCCCTGCCGCTCTCACCTGCCATCTATACGACCTTGGGCAAGTTACTTAAATCACTGTGAACCTCAGTTTCCTTCTCTGTAAAATGCTCATAATAATACCTACCCTGTGTTAAGATTGTTGATTAGAATACAGTTTGGTACTGTGCATTCTGAACATGGTTTGAACACTGTTCAAACCAGGTTACAAGTGCTGCCAAAGTTACAAGTGTCGTGCAGTATTACTAAAACTAAGTAACATATTTCCATTTCCAAGGACAAGGGAAAAGGGACACTGAAATTATCTTTCTAGTCACTTTAGCAATTGAAGTCACTGGACTACAGGTCATGCTTTTCTTTGATAACAGAACCACCCAGGAGACAGGCTTCTGAACTGCATTAAGCTGAGAGCTTGGGGTCCCAGATCTTTCTATGTGTTGATACAGTTTATTTCAGAAACACCATGGTTTTTTTCTACCCAGCCAAAGCCCAGTTTAGCTGAAACCCACTCACAGCCTGATTGTACTGTGCCCAGTACATTCATCTAAGCTTTCTAAAATCTAAAACGGCCAGGCGTGATGGCCAGCACTTTGGGAGGCCGAGGCAGCCAGATCACAAGGTCAGGAGATGGAGACCTTCCTGACTAACATGGTGATACCCCGTCTCGACTAAAAATACAAAAAATTTGCCGGGTGTGGTGGCACGTACCTGTAGTCCCAGCTACTCAGGAGGCTGAGGCAGGAGAATCGCTTGAATGCAGGAGGCAGAGGTTGCAGTGAGCCAAGATCGTGCCACTGCACTCCAGCCTGGGTGACAGAGCAAGACTCCGTCTCGAAAAAAAAAAAAATATATATATATATATATATATATATATATACACACACACATATATATACATACACACCAAGATCCCTAGACTGGCTTCAGAGCCTATTCATTCAAATAGTGATAAGGGAAGGAGCAATTCAGTTGACAAAACACCCAACAAATGAAGATGAGACCTAAAGTTAAGGAAGAAAGCAGTAACTTCTTTTAAATATTGGATATACTCAAAAATTGTAGTGAAAGAGGAAAAAAGTGATTTTTGCATATACTTATCATATCTGTTTTTGTAATGATTATGTAGATCTTGAACTCAAGTCATTTCTTAATCTAAAGAACATTTAGAAATGGTTTAATTTTACAGTAATCTCGAATACCTATCCAGAGCTCTGTGACTTCCTAAGAATTATGCAACCCAAATTTTATACCCTCTTGACCCAGGTTGACTATTCTGTATATTCTGGGTTTTTTTTCAAATGCTATTTGAAGCTCTATATTTTATGTAGAATTTTTAGTTCTTTTGAAAGTTTCCCTTATTAATCTAATTTTCAAATGTATTGTCTGAGAAATGCCACCTATCACAAACAACATACAATTGAGAGACTACATTGTGTTATGAGAAAAGCTTAAGGAAAGGGTGAACCTGACGTGTTAGATCATCAAGCAGAACTACTTCCCCTTAATTTCTGAAATGTGTGTGGCGATCTGCCGCTGATGGTTTTCTTTTTAACTGCCTTTCTATTTTTATTTTATTCTTTTTTATACTAAAATTCTTCAGTATGATCTCTGGTACAAAGGAAGTCAATAAAGAGATCATTTCCTTCCTAACTTGTGTGTCCTAATTTAGAAAGATTAAAAACAGAATTAAGTTGAATTACTATATCAATCATCTGCACAGTCATAAAAATATACAAATATATTTAAATAAACATGATTTGTTGTTTTTAAGTTGTTACTGGTTTACGGGTCATTAATCTGCAGGGTTTCAAAGTATTTGGAAAACTGGATACCCATGAAAATTCATCCTCTCATCTTTAAAGTACCTATTAGCACTTTAATAGGAAAATAAAAATGAAAACTCTATGTAGAGGATATAATCTGAATAGCTTTAACATATCTCTAATATACATTATTTTATATCATACTGTACTATTATCATTCAAGTCAGTTTTTTCTTCTTGAATCTTCCATGTTAATGTGAGGAGCCTCCCTCACTGGTGATCTGTGCTTCGTTAGGTGCTATCTCTTTGTTTTGTACAACCATTCATAGGGCGTTGCTTATTTAGGCTGTTGTGAAACGAGCCAGTTAGCTGAAAGAAGCAATGGATGGGGTTCCAGGAGCCAGGATTTTGGTTCTAGGAACAATGAAACAAGGCTGAATCAGGTTTGAAACACAAAGGAAAGCAGGAATGAATGTTGTATATGGACAAGTTGAAGAATGCGAAGAAGCAGGAGTAACCACGGGATGTGAATTCAAGAAATGGAGAAGTGAGCATTGAAACTTGGTCCACCTGAGAATCCAGGTGAACACAGATGAGAGGACCTGGGTGCGGGCTGCAACAGGAACAGTTAGCTCATGTGCCAGGGAGCTGCAGAGAAGCTGCCTCTAAAATGGAAGTGGGAGGGGTACCTGTAATTTAACTAAGAATGGTCTTCCTTTCCCTAGCAGCTGACTGTGAAGGGAGGGAGAAGAGTTAAATCAGAAGTGAGCCAAGCTTCTGAGCCTGGGCAGGACTGTTTGTTAGAAAAGAGGAGTTCTAACAGGAATAGTAAGGACGGTCATGATCCCAGCAACCCTTTATTTCCTGGAAGGTGGCAGTGGTTCAAAACTTTTTTATTTTAAAGATTCCCTCAATTGGTGGTAATTTTCATTGTGGATGTTGACATACGCACTAATAACATTCATTATATGGTTCCTTAAAGCTACCTTTTCATTTTCTTTCCCTCCTATTAATTTTTTTTTTTTTTTTTTTTTTTTTTTTTTTTTTGAGATGGAGGCTCACTCTGTTGCCCAGGCTGGATTACAGTGACAAGATCTCAGCTCACTGCAACTGCCACCTCCTGGGTTCAAGCGATTCTCCTGCCTCAGTCCCTTGAGTAGCTGGGATTGCAGGCGCACGCCACCACCCCTGGCTAATTTTTGTATTTTTAGTAGAGATGCGGTTTCACCATGTTGGCCGGGCTGGTCTCGCACTCCTGACCTCAAGTGATCCACCTGCCTTGGCCTTCCAATGTTCTGGGATTACAGGCGTGAGCTACCACACCTGGCCTGAGCCACCAGGCCTGGCCTGGTCCTCTTTCCCTACTACTTTGTTCCCCTGAGGTGCCTGGTGACCTTATTATACCAGCCCCAGCCTTCTCTTGTGTTTGCTGCAGAAACTCGGGAGCAGAAATAGTACGCCAAATCACAGCTCTATTCCAGAATCCTCCCAACAGGGGTGAAGAAAAAGCATTTCTGTTTTCTGTTCTCTGTTCTGCAAGGCTGTGTTCTTTGCTAGTGGAGTGGAGTGGAGTGGACTACAGGCTTCAAACTGAGCTGGTTAGAATATCAATTCTCCTGTCAACTTGCAGCCAAGTTGTTGAAGTCTTCAAAATCCAAGCTTCCTCATCAAAAAAAAAAAAAAAAAAAAAAAAAAGCAGCAGTGATCTTTTCCAGGGTTGATGTGGGTATTCAGTGAGAGAAGATATTACATACTGATTATGGTCTTTGCCATTGATTATGATAGTGGTAGTAGAAAAACAATAACCATTATTGGCATTTACAGGGTAATTTATTTTAAAATGGTAGTGCATATTGTTACCATTATTATCAATTATTTGGTGTGACTGTTATTTCTACAAGAAAACACATATGAATTAGTTTTACTATAATAAATATAGTAAATGTGACTTGTACGATGAAAATGGGGGGAGGAAGAAAGGTGAAACCCCTATGATATACAACAGATGAGACATACCTAAACCATTGCTAGCTTAGGTATGTCTGATCTGTTGTATATTACAGGGGTTTGCCAGAACTTCCAACACAACCAGACACCTCCTACAGAGAGCAAAATTATAGTATGTGACTATCGTCACTGAAGGTAAACGGGGTCTTAAACTCATCTTTTGGCTTCCAGATGTTCTGGTGTTACAGGAGAGTGATGGGTTGAATGAGTAAGGCTTAATGGAAAATTAGAGATCAGGGCTGCACTGAATGTGTCTCCCTGGAGAAGCAGGAAGGTTCTTAAGCCCCCATTTTTGGGATGCTTGATACCTGATGTACTTTTCACAGAATTAGACAATGTTGGGTTGCGTTGGTAATTCAGGAGCTTACCAAACCTAAATTTCCACACCTCAAAGACAGGAGTCATTGGCTAAAAGAGGTCCTCCTTTAAGACCATTCAAATCCAAATAAACATAAAAATTGAGGAAATAATAGTCCCTTATTGTCGGCACTATTCCTTGTATTATATCTCATTAGATTCCTCTAGTTGCAAGCACTAGAAACCTACTCCAGTGAACAAACACAGTCCAGAGAAGGGGACAGAAGGAAAGGTGGAGAGATGGGCTCAGAAAAGAACCAGGAATGGACTTAGAGAAGCTCAGGACAGTGGGAAATGGGTGATCTTGATGACTGGAACTAATGGAAAGTCTTGTGGGAGTGTAGCCCCAGAAATGAAACAATTCCAATCCTTTTATCTACTTTTGCATCCTTCCACTCAAGATTCAGAGTTCGGCAGGAAAGAATTTAATGGGTCACACGCCCTTGATGCCAGAAAATCAGGACCCTTTAATTAGTCAGATCCACCAAGGCTGCTTCTTATGGGAATGTGGAAAGAAGTAAGTCCCCAAAAGGAAATTAACATGCTAGTACTAAAAGAAAGTAGGATGAGTGCTACATAGGCCAAAAGATAACAAATATCCACTATGCGTATTCAACTTCAAGTAGCCACAGGTAGGAAAGGAAATTAAAAAATGGTCTGTCATTATGGGAAGACATATTGAAATTATAAAATGCCTGTTGTTGACAAAACTATTTACATTTGTATGTGTGACATGTGTGTGCGTGTACAACACTTGACCTGTGAGTGAATGTTTTGTGATTATTAAACTAATAAGGTAGTATCTGAGGTTAACCTGGTGACAGCTCTCATCACAGGCTTCATATAAATGAATCTAAAATTCTCCACAGTTTACTCCAAGGCATTAATTTCCCTTGTGTCAGGCAGCCTTGTAATTGGGTTGTGATGTATTTTTAATGATATTTATTATCATTCAAGTGTTTCTAGAAAACTAAATGAGACATGTAATTTAGTTGATTTATATCTTCTTGGATATTTTCTACTTCTTTACAAATACAGAGAAGCAGCCACTTTTAAATTTTATGTTTCTTTGCTGTACAAAAATATGTGAATTTTAACATGCTCACAAGAGATATACATGGTCAGATTTCTTTAAAAAGAAAATAAGACTTCAACGATCCAAATTTAGTTTGAAAGTGCACCTTACATCACAAATCCTGTAAAGCTCATTTGTGTCCTTTCTTGCCCTAATGAAATTAAGGGTTAACAAAATAGAAAATTCTGATTTTTCTAACTATAATATGTGTATTGAATGTAACAATACAGTCATCCCTTATATCTGCAAAACATTTTATACTTTACTGACTTTCACCTGCTTTATGTCACTGAAATGGACTAAGACATTCCAAGAGTTACTGCTGATTGATTTCTTGTGAGATCTGTGTCTGTCTTTGTTACCAAGGGAACCATTTCCAAATTCAGCTTAATCTGAGTTTGCCCAGCTGCACAGTTGTTAACTTTGATTTGACTGGTGTTTTTCCATTTTCATGAAACTGTGTGGTTCAAGACAGACAGAAGGTTAAAGGGTTAGTATAAGATGGCTTATTCTTTACTTAATCATTTCCTTTTTGGTAGGAAAAAGTAGCCTTGTTTTCTGAAGCTCAAACATTTGAGAGGTTCTCCAGGGGAACTCCCTCTGATGAAAGGCTAAATTAAATCTGTTACATGACCCAGGCTGACAGCTGCAGCCGTGGATCCAGCTGTATGGACTTTCTCCGATCTTCTCATTTGTTTTAAATACAAGTGGCGTGGAAGTTGGCTTCATTCCAATTACATTAAGGTCAAAGGGTCCTGGATTAAGTTAAGGCCTAAAGAATCCATGTGTCATTTAGATCTTCTATTTCTTCTAAGAAATCTAATCAGTTATCTTGATATAACATTGAAATTAGTTAAAAGCTATGTTGCTTCTCATTTGTTTTGGAGATTTCAAGATTGAAATTTTTGGAGGATCTCTCAAAAGACCCCATGAATCATCACTGTGAGTGATTTGCTTGTCCGTATGTCAAGATGTGAAGAAAACTGAAAAATAATTAGCATGTGGCACTCTAATAGAGCCTACTGTATTGGTACCAAACTAAATATCTATTTTTTGTTAGTTTTTCTGTGTCCTTAATCAGTATGAATAGTTTTGAAAACTAAAGAAGCCATTCAGATATAGGATTAATTCTGTTATGAATATTGAAAATAGAATAAAGGTTCAGATACATGGGAACAACAGCACTGGCTGAGGAAGAGGGAGTTCCAAATGGCATCACAGGATCTACCACGTGTCACAGAAAGAACATAAAACTTCTCAAAGGAAGTGGGGAACGCTCTTTTCGTAGTGTTTCTTGAAAAGACTAGGTTTTCTGAAAAAGAGAACCAAGAATAACTACTTCAGGTGGACAAAACTAGAGCAACCCCAGTGGTGAATAACCAAGACATGGCTCCCTAATTACACTCAGAATGTAGATCCCAAAGATGCGGTCCTCAGTCACGAGGGATTTGCCACAGAGATGTTCTCTCTTCCTCGTTCCACCAGTCCTTTTCCTGATGAGCTCCCCAGTGCTGACAAGCTCACCTTGTATCTGTGCAGGTCACAGCTACAGAAAGATATTTAAAGTATCTGCAACATTGATTGTTCTTTAGATTTTTCTATTTGCAACGCTAATGAGTTTAATATTAAACCAACCCTAAATGTAATCCTTCTCTTTTGATCTGCAAGTATAAATACATGAAAATATTTTCTAGGCCATTTCTCAAGGAAAACAAAGCTGGAATTTCAAAGTCACTTTCATTTGCTGATATGCATAATCAGGTAGATTGCTTTCCTTTTTCCTGTGAGGGACAGAGTAGCCCGAGTTCACTCAGGAGATGCTGGAAAGAGAAGCTGTCCTTTTTTTATCCGAGTACTCTTCCTTATGACTACGTTTTTTGCCTCCAATAGAATCATTAATTTTCTGAGTTTATTTTAAGAAAATTTAAATAATAAATATGAAAGCATAGAGGACAATTCCTGGTACATGAAGAATTCATCGTAGTTGGTTTGATTAGCTGATTGGCATACGTTTCTTGGGTAAAACATGTAGGGTAATTTTCAGTCATCTTCAAATATAAACAAATCTACATTTGTCTGATATTCAGTGGTTCACTTACCACTTTTCATACTTTATCTACTTGATCTTTGCAGCAACACTGCCCTTACCCCATTCATCCCAATATCGGCTGTTGCAAATGACTTGTCGAAGTTACATAGCTGGTAGGTGAGAGATCCTGAACTTCCAACTAGAGATTCTGATTTCTAATCCTTTGTGACAATGACCAATACACATGAGTATTTAAGTTACCAGATGTTGATGGTTCCCTACAGAGGTGAAAAATATTTTGGTTATTAAATTGCTAATTGCACATCTCCTTTTTGCTGACATTAGCTTCTAGAACCACATATATAATCTGTAATTATTTTCCCTGGCCTCCTTTCCCCAGGGTTTTGTGTATCTTTTCTTAATTACTTGAAACTGTTAGTGGTTGAACTTCTATGGGAAGTCTCACTGTGATTTTTCTAGGCTCCCTCTCTGGTGGATTTTCAAAGGGTAAACAATTTTAAAATCAAGTAACTCCCCAGTGTTTCCATGAACACATGATAGTTTTGGGAAACCAAGTTCATTTTCTCACCACGAGGAACGCAATACATGTTCATTGTAGAAATTTGGAGAATGCAGAAAAATCAAAATGGCAAAATCCTAAATATCACAACTGATAATGTTAGGATCCATATCTCTAATCTTTTCTCTTTAAATTTCTTAAATCTTGTGTGATTATTCTGTTGTATTATATTTAGTACCACTTTATTGAACAATAATACATAAGCAATTTTGCTTTTTATTACAAACTTTAAAAAATTTAGTTTCAATGGGTATGTGTTGTTTCTTAGGATGAATGTACCATAATTTCCTAATTATTTCTTATCCGCGATGATTTACTGTTTCCCATTTTTAGCTAGTTTGTGCCCTTACAATATCCCTTAGAGATATAGGTATTCTGAGCTCAAACTCTAGTGTCATAATAGCTATGAATCTAGAACCACTGTCAAGGTAACCGAAACCTCTTTCCTTCTGGGGTAGCGAGTGCCCTTTCTTTATCTTTCCTTTTGTACCAATGCTTGCCATCTTGATCATGAACTCCAGCCACTTGGTGTTTTCCAAAAAGAAAAGCCAATTAATATGCGAAATGTTGTGAGTTCGCTAACTTTGCTGAAGAATTGAAGCGTTCAGTAAATTTATGGCATGCACTGCACCATTATTTATAGCATGTACTAATAGTTATTCACGGATTTATGCCAACCCCTACCCTAGTTCCAATGTCCTTCCCAAAGCGCATCACAGCATTAAGCCTATCTCCACCATACACAGTTCTCTGAAAAAGATAAACCGTTTGTTTGGAACAGCAGCTCTGGAGTCTGGAGTCTTCACTGATTGGGTATAACCGCCACTAGCCTACCTTTCTCCCATATACCTTTGGATTAGGGTGACTATATTTTCTCCATCTTGTTACAAAGATAATATTGTAAAGACATCCTTGTGTAAATCTTGGGTTATATGTGTGCTTGTTTCTTTAAGATAGAATCCCAGAAAAGGAATTCTTGGATCTGGATGACATACTATAAATTTATTTATTTAACAAATATTTATTGAGTGATTACTATTTGCTCTTTGTAGACATTAAATTTACAATACTAATGCTTTAAATCCCTGACTAGTAAACATTAGAAACTCATAGCCTTTATCTATTAACACTCGGGTAATGAGGATTATAGGTGTGGGCTTTTCTAGGTGTTTAAAAAGTATTATCTCATTTAATCCTGTGAGGCAGCACCTACTAAACCATTTTACAGATGGAGAAATTAATGCATGGGGATTTTAATTACCATGCCTGAAGTTCCATAGCTCATAAGTGGCAATGCCAAAACTGGAATCCCAGGAATTCTGGCACTAGGGTATATGTTAACGCTCTGTTGCATCTTAACATAGAAAACCTATACTCACGCTCTCCTTTATACTTTGGATTTTTCCAAAATAAGGCTGGGTAGTCTAGCTTATGTTTCAGTTAGATTGTACTTCCATTCTGGAGGAATATGAAGGTTGGTAATTTAGCCATGTAATTTTCAGTGTTACATACTTCAAATGCTTATTTTCTTCAATGTCATTTCTTCATCCATTTGGTCTTGAATTATAGTGATGAAAATAATTCAGATATTTGTAGTGGAATACTTTGTTCTTGCTTGTTTCAAAGAGATGCCCTGGGTAGCCCAGACTATTATAAAGATGACTGTTTTACCACCTTGGGGCTTAGATAATCATCTTGGCATTCAGTAGTGAAATCAGGTAGATGGGAAGCAAGCATTTGTTTTTGTGACAGGAGCCTATTCTTCTGCTGTGAAGTTGATTTGGAGGAAAGCTGTGGATTTGGGGAACTAGATCAAACAAATCTCTTAATTCTCTGTAAGAAGAATAGGGCCTCTTACCACTGTGGTGCAACACCAGCCCTGATGCATAATAACAGGTACTGGTGGGTGCCTTTTCCCATGCAGAGTGACTTTAGAACAGCTAATGAAATTCATTACTCATTTGAGAGAAAGAGAGAAAGAGTAAAAAGCACTATAAAAATCCAAGCCAATTCAGAGTAATCTTGGCACATACCTTATCCCCGTTGGTGCATTTCCAAAAGAAACAAGCACATTAAATTCAAGAGAGACAACCCAACCCTTGTTAAAGCTGTAAATCAATGCTGCTCAGTCACCAGTTTCACTCAATGTCTCTGCAAGGAGCAGTAGCGAGAAATTAACTGATCCCACCATCCTTGTATACATCTGTCTCTTTACACCGAGCAGGCAGCTCCCTTGCTCCAGAGAGAACTACTGGTTATATAGCCCGGATTCTCGCCATTACAGATATGTAAAGCATCTATGACAACTTTGGCCTAATCCCAGGCTCTAGACACTATGGAATATATCATTGCTATTTCTTTTTAAACTTTACGTCCTCAAAGTTGTGATGCATTGAATATCTTGAATGTTACACAATGATCAACAAATACACTGGGAAGATTGAACTTCACCAATCTATTCCTCCAGAGGCCAAAACTTAGTAAATTACATGAAGTAGACCTGCTGGATTTTGCAGTCCCATGTCAAAATAACCCCAGTGCAATATCCTAAACAGGAAAGGCCTAATAAATATCATTCATTAATTGATGTCATAGCCTGAAATGAATACCTGAAATTATGTCTTCAGATGCTTGCAGGCCATATGTTTTATGTGGGTATATTAAGGAGAGTTAGGATTTAGTTTCTCTGTGGTTTTATTCATAACCTGTGACTTGGGAACTCGGATTTGCCTATTGTACCAATTTAGGTGGGATTGATTTTAGGTAACATTGGGGTCCCAGTAAAAGATCTTCTTTGAAAGATCTTCTTGTCTCCAACGCCTTAAATAATGCTGGATTTCGGGACTAATGGGTGATAATATTTAAAAGATAGTGAGAACCCGATTACAGAAGCCCTCTCAAAACATCCATATGTCATTTGCCTTTAAACCTATGAATGACAATACACACTAAAACCACACTCTCATATCCCTACTCATTTTGGTGTGAGGAGGGAGAAGATAAAAGTATTATTAGCCACATCATGGGCTATTGCTCTAAGTACCAAAGAGCATCATATACTTCAGCTGAAGAACTCTCAGGGACATAAACAACCAACCAAAGCTAAGGCAGATGTAAGAGCTTCCTGAAAGGGTTTTACTGTACATTTTGTTTCGTTTGCTACATTTGATACCTACACACTCAATAGGGGGGAAAACAGGTTTCAGAATAAGCCAACTGTTTCAGACTTGAAGGCCTGTGGGGGCAGTTGGTAATATAAAAGTAATATGCTGCAGGGTAAGATAAAGACTACTGAGGCCTACAGCTAAACTGGAGTGAAATATCATGACTTAAAGACAAGCCAATTAAAAAGAAAATAAATGTGGGTGGCAAACCAAACATCTGAAACATGCGTTTGCCTTTTGACCTGTCAATCTATAATCTTTGGAATTAACCTTTGCCTGGGAAATAAGGAATTGGAACTTAAAATAAGTCTAAATAGAATAATATCAAAAGGTAGCGATTCCAGAAAGACTTTTTTCACTACCCAAGACTTGCCATAGCATCTCTGTATTTTCTGCCTCAAAATACTCAGGTCTCACAGCTCTTTCATTAAATATGTTGATCAACTGAATTTCTTTTCTCCAAATATTGCGTGGGGTATTTCTTTTTTACTAAACTAGCCACCTTTCTGGAAGGACCTTCTGGATAGAATATTCACCTGGCATTACCCTTAGTTTCCTTAAGCATTTGTGAAGTGAGCTGGGTTTTTTTCTTTTTTTTCTGATGTAGAGAGTATATGATGATCCTTGCCATTGGCCCACTATGTTCACATTTTGTTTTATATTTTTATATTTGGAAAATTATCAAAATATATATTGACTGCTACTTTGAGAAGCCCATTAGCATTTATTAAAATGTCAATGAAAGTTTCTAGGGCTTTATCAGAAGAGCTCTTCCAAAAATAGCCTTAGGAGTCAAAGCTATCTGTGTGCTTTGCAGAATGAGGAAGGGTGGCACGTGTAAGTGTGGGGAAGGAAGAGTTTGGGTGGGAAGGTATCTATTGATGTCACTTATGTGAAAAAGAAAAATAATTTTTTTCACTTATGAGATCACTTTAGTGTTCAAATTTCATAAGAACCACTCAAATCTCTAGGAGTCCCAAAATAACCCAGAGGACTACCGCTTTTCACTTAGGTTGCATAAATGCTTCATCAAAAGGGTTAGAGGACTCAGATTGTGTTTTTGGTTTTCTGTTTTGGATTTCGTTGTGTTTTGCAGCAGGAGAGGGTCCATTTTTCTCACCATATGAGTTCTGTACAACTGGAGCAAACACATCAACCCTATAGTGAAACACAAATGGAGCAAACACATCAACCCTATAATGAAACAGTCACATTTCTCCCTCTATTTTTATTTTTGGCACTACGGGAGGCTTCTTTGAAGGGAGCGCATTCCCTCTTGGCTTCAGGAATCTAATGCAATGTGATTATAGGGCTATTTTTTCAGACTTATCCATTTTCACCACACTGCATCCATAATAGTCCTGTCATTCCGTTCTATTAGAAAATGACCTAGCTTGTCTCTGTAGAGACAAAGAGGCTCAGAGCCAAGCAATTAATCCTGACACAGGATCCATGTGTTCATGACAACCAAGACCGCCTGTGATACTTTGATTGCTAGCAAGGTGCCAACATTTTCGAATTGACCCAAGCAGAACTCACAAGGAAGTATCTAATTCAGAAGAAATGATGATAATTATCATAATACCATAGCAAGTAAGCAGAAGGCCTTTCTTCCTGTTGACAAAAATGTACATAAACATCTATTCTGAGGATGTGATAGGGCTGGGTATCGTGAACCTTGGGGACTTAATAAGAACAGTTTGCATTTCTGAGGGAGATATCAGGTATTTTAGGATTTTCTCATATTATTTCAAATCTGGAAATAATAGTTACGTGGCTTTGCCCTACATTCCTGGAGTCTCTGTGACTGCATTGGAAGGATTGTGCAGTGTCAAAGCCTCAATGATAACTAAGAGATGAAATCCAACCAGGCATAGAAAACGGAGATGGTATATGTCAGTGATTAATACCATATTTTCTTTTCCTACAGCAAGAAAAACCTAGGCTTCTCGAGCCTTTGGATTATGAGACTGTCATTGAAGAACTTGAAAAGACCTACCGGAATGATCCTCTTCAAGATCTCCTGTTCTTCCCCAGTGATGACTTTTCAGTAAGTCTTCTCTTCTCAAGCCGTCTAGATTCAGGAGGGCCCTACAGATTGGGTCGCTGTCTTTCTCTGTAGATTCAGGGAGTCCAGCCCTCCCTGTGGCCACCCTACATCTCAGTCTCTGCAGCAGGAGTTCACATCCAATAATAGAAAGTACCCCAGGGCCCCCTCAAGTTGAAAGATCAGAAGCTTAGTGAGTCAGTGGCCACTGGCGACTGGGAGGAGGCCCAGGACACAGCCTGGTTCCAGCTGGTATTCATGTGCCTGTCAATGTCCGGGTTTCTGACCACTGCTTTACCTCGACTCACAGAGCACTTCCTCCCTCAGCCATTTCTAACTGAAAGCTTCCAAGCAATTGAAATCAACCAATGGCAAAGACAGGACTCTATTAGCACAAAAGATGCAGTTCTTAAAAATCACCCTTAATCTTGGTTTGCCTTTCATAAGGAGATATTGACACTTGGGAGCAAAGAAAGGTAGGCTAGAACATCTTCATAGAGAGATTTGAGGTCTGAGATAGTCCCCTTTAGATGCACACTACCACACAGAGAGCCTCTGAGGATAGTAGAGATAATGAATGAAAAGGAAATTCGCGTTGCAAACAAACACAAAATTCTGGATGGTGAGCACCCACATGTTCCAAACATAACATACTGTTACTTTGTGGTCTTAAAGATTTTTAAATTGTTATCTAACTATGCAAACAGAGATCTCAGTGGGCAGTTAATAAATTTTCCTGTCTCTTCCTAAAAGAAAGGTAGTCTCAGACATCACAAACTTCAACATCTTAAAGCAAATGAAAAGGCAGCTGAAGGGTACCCGTGAAACAGCCATTGTCCACGCAGACCTCTATCAGGGAGCATGGGTCTCAGTGCTGACACATTCCTCAAACAGCCTCAAACTTCCATTTTCTCTCTTACTTTGAGGGCAGGTCTGGCTTCTGGCTTTTAAAGGGGTGTTTTTTTACACCTTCCTCCATGGATTCATGAAAAAGAAGGTATATGGAAGTTAATGATTTTCTGTTTCAAGTATGAAGAATCATGGAA
The DNA here is from genome assembly GCF_043159975.1 of Macaca nemestrina. NCBI lineage: Eukaryota > Metazoa > Chordata > Mammalia > Primates > Cercopithecidae > Macaca > Macaca nemestrina. The sequence continues at coordinate 123,047,610 of NC_092135.1, read as the reverse complement.
GAAAGGAGACAGATTTGTAAATAGGAAAAAAGAAACTCTTCCAATGTTTTTCAAAATTTTAAACAGCTTCCACTTGAGTGCTGGCACATTTTGAGAGAGACTTATCTCGTGCAGAAATCTCATTTCCGTGGTTGGACCAGGCCACTGGAAGTTGAACTGCAAGCATAAAGTTAAACCACATTTTTAAAAATTCCACATCCTCATTTTCATTTTTCAGACTGAAGATTAACCTGATGAACAGTTTCTTTTTTTCTTTCTTTCTTTTTTCTTTCTTTCTCTCTTTCTCCTTCTTTCTTTCTTTCTTTCTCTTTCTTTCTTTCTTTCTTTTCTTTCTTTCTTCTCTCTCTCTCTCTCTCTCTCTCTCTCTCTCTTTCTTTCTTTCTTTCTTTCTTCTTTCTTTCTTTTTTTTTTAACCAAGCGTCTCTCTGTCACCCAGGCTGGAATGCAGTGCCGCAATCTTGGCTCACTGCAACCTCCACCTCCCAGATTCAGGTGATTCTCCTGCCTCATCCTCCCAAGTAGCTGGGATTACAGGTGCATGCCACCACACTTGGCTAATTTTTGTAATTTTAGTAGAGATGGGGTTTTACCATGTTGGCCACGCTGGTCTCGAACTCATGACCTCAAGTGATCCACCCATTTTCGGCCTCCCAGAGTGCTGGGATTACAGGGGTGAGCCACCACGCCCAGCCTTGAACGGCCTCTTTATGTCAAACAACACCAAAAATCATGAATCCAGGAGCATCTTTTCTCCTAGTTTTGTCCTTCAAAAATATGTCAAATGCTACTTCAAGGCCTCCTAGCTCAAAAAGAAAGTAGAGGATGCAGGTAGATGGACTGTAAAGTTTGCAGCGAGTTTGGATTGTTTTGGCATCTTTCCATGCTCATTTAAATTGAGGAATGTGTCTGTTTACTCCTTGATCTTTACCGTCCTTAGCAGTGTAATGGAGAATACAAGAATAACTCTTTATTTTTCCAATGTGAACATTCCAATAAATACACTCAACTATTTTATTCCATGGCTGCTTAAAACCCTTCTGTGGCTCCCCGACTGCCATCAAAATGAAGTGCAGTCACCTCAGCATGACCCAATGCCTGCTTCAAGATGTGGTCCTTGCCCATTTCTCAAAGCCATAGCCTACTCTCTCCCACCCCATTCCGGCCCATCATACACAGCCACCCTCATTCCCAACTGGGGTAAAAGACCAGCACAGTTCCAAACATACTATTCTATAACACACCCCAAACCATTTCCTTCCTGTATTCATTCAGCAAATACATGATGTATAATACCGAATACTGGGCATTACTCGATGAATGGAGACAGCAGTGATTAGACAGAAATCACCTGGGGTTCTAAGGGAGCTTATCTTTTGGCGGGTTTACTTATTGAAGGTTTACTTATTCCAAAGAAAACGGTAAACCAATTAATTTGCCAGATAATTCAGATAGAGACCAGTTCTATGAGGAAAATAAAACCAGGGAGAATCTGATGATAGAATCTGAGTAGGGTAAGAACTGCGTTGGTCTAGGTGACCATGGATGAGCCTCTCTAAGAAGGCGACATTTAAGCTGAGTTCTGAGTTCTCAAGAAGGATCAGCCATGCTGGGGAAGGTGTGTTTCAGCCTAAAGGGATAGCTGGTGCAAAGGCCCTGAAGAACTCTAAGACTGGAGATTGGTATGGCTGGACAGGATAAGGCATTTGCATCTTATTCTAACTACAGGCAAGGGCAAGTCACAGGAGTGTTTCAAGAAGGAAAACAAATGACTGAGTGTGGATTCCTAAATATTAAAAGTTCATCTGGGCTCTGTGTGGAAAACATAAAACAGGACCTGGAGGAAGTGGGGAGTGTGGTCCAAAGAATCGTTCACAATTAATCTCTGCCCAAGAGATTTTCAATGCCACCTAATCCTTACTATCAGCAAATGTCGCATCCTCCAAATGGCTAAATTTTAATTTGCATTAAGCAACTGACAAACAAAAGGATAGTATTAGATATTATCTCTACATAAAATTACCCATTTTTGAATAATATGTGGAGATTGTTCCTCATTTTTCCTGCTCTACAGAGTACGGCTTGGCAAACTTGGCACCAAGGTGGCCCTTGGGTGACCTGCTGCCTATTTTTTATGTCCCATGAGCTAAGAATGGTTTTAATGTTGTTAAAATAGCTTAAGGAAAAAAGACATTTCCAAACACATTAAAATTATCTGAAATTCAAATTCTGATATCCATAAAGAAAGTTTTATTGAACATGGACACCATTCCTTGACCTCTTGTCAGTGGCTGTGTTCATGATGCAAAGGCAGGGTTGCAGCAGAGTTGCAGTAGTGGCAACAGAGACATTCAGCCGGAAAAGATTTATTCTTCGATGCTTTACAGAAAAAGTTGGCTGACGTACAGTACAACTGCATGCGTTTTTGGTTTTTATCCTTACGCTCTTTGTGGAATATAGGCGTGTCTGTAAATCTCTGATGTTACCTGCTTCACCCACAGCCTATGTCACATTTTAGGGATGTGGTGCACCAACAGGAAGTGTCCGTGCAGTCGGCAAGCATGTCATTTCCTCGGCTCTCCCTTGAGCAGTGGGTGAGGCTCCTCTGGGGTGTGTGGGGTCGATCTCCACTGAGCCAATGTGAAGTGGTCATAGAATGACCACCCCAATCCCAAGACATCCCGGGATGGAAGGAGAGGGGCAGCTCCAAGCTTCCCACCCCTACCTCTAAACATCTTTCATCCAGTTTCTGCCCTGCAGATTGGAGAATCCAGCTCACTCGTATGTTTCCACGTTACCAAGCACCCACACTTGCAGCACACATGATTCATTACTTGGTTTGTTTAATCAATATTTATTCGGCACCCACGAGCTGCTGAATATAGAACAGCACTTCCTAGACTAGTGAGACTGACAAGAAAAGCAAAAGCACTGTGTTTAAGGAGCTCATGCCCTTTTATGGATGAAAAAGCAAGTTGACTTAGAATGCTTCTGGTTAAGAAATAGCAAGAATCAGAGACTTCATCTGGTATCTAGTACACCGGAAAGATTACTTTTCACCGAGGCAGTATTCTTACATTGTGACTGTATATATTAAAAGTGTTTCTCTATTCACTCTGCTGTCCCAACCGCCAAATACCCTCATTTGCCTGGACCACACCTCCCCTCCAAGAAGTGGCTTTGTAACTGGTCCTCCTGCTTTCTTCTTTGCTCTGCTTTGATTCGTTCACACACAGTACTCAAGGGAAGCTGTTAGGAACACAAATTAGATAACGCCATGCCTCTGGCTAAAACTTCTCAGTGACTTCTCATTGCCTTAAGAGTCAAAACCAGCTCCTCCCATAACCCCTGTCATCCGGTTCCCCATGATCTCTGAGCTCTCAGCTAGCCTGCTTTCCTCAGTCACTGCACAGACATCAAGCATTCTTTCTGTTCCCCCAGGTTGCCAAGCTCATCCCCTCTGTAGGGCCTTTACACTCTCTGTATAGCTGGTTCCTATTTTTCAGCCACAACTCAGTTTAAATGTCACCTCTACAAAGAAGCATCCCTGACTTCCGAGCTCCGCTGCCCTCACACCCAGTTACTTTATAACGTTACCCCACCTGCTTCTCTTGCTAACACTTAACACCACTGGGAAATCTCCTCGTTTGCTTTTTCACTCCTCTGTCACTTGTTTCTCGCTGTTAGACGGTCGCCTCTAGCAGGACAGAGGCATCTTCTGTCTTGATCGTTGAAAGATTTTCAGCAACTAAAGCAGAACGTGGCACAAAGCAGATGGAAAATAAATATTTATTTCAGGAATTATCTTTCAGAAACATCTAGATTGCTATTTTATAACATAATGTTGATCCTTTGACTACCTTGAGGAACCAAAGCCTATTCTGAAACAAAATTCTTGAGAATAAAGAGGCTGAAGTAATTGACTTTGCTTGATAGTGAGGAAAATACTTCCCTCTTTGGCACAACTCAACTCAACAGATAACCTTAAAAAACAGCACTAAGAACACGATTTTCTTTTTAAAGAGGCCCATTCCTTCCAACATAGTGCCTGGTTCCTAGCTGATATCAACAAAGCTTAGTTTTCTCCTTTTAACACTTTTTTTAAAGAGATGGAGTCTCGCTTTGTTACCCAGGCTGGAGTATAGTGGCAAGTCACTGCAGCCTCAAAGTTGGCCTCTCAAAGTGCTGGGATTACAGGCATGAGCCACTGCACCCAGCCCTCTAACACTTTTGTGTACTTCTTCACTTACTCATTCACTTCCTTTCTGTTACTAGGCGAGGGACAAAGCAGTTCACATCTGTACTTCAAGTACCCAACACAATGTCTTGTTCATGGACATTCAATAGATTAGCAAACATGGAATTAAAACAGTTTTCTTCCAGGTTAAGGGCCTGACACAGAAACACTTTCCTTTATTTTGGCACACCAGGTAGAAGCTAGTCCTCCCAGTATGTGGGTTCTGGGACTGAGCAGCATGAACTTCTGCACTACATGTGTCCTGATGATTCACTAAAATAAGCAGTATTGATGTATTTATTAAACCATTAATTGCAAAAACTTATACTGCTTCAATAATTGTATTTGCTACTTTTGTTCATCGTTCTTTTTCAAGCTGGTAGTAATCGAAACTTTAGAACAAAACAAAAAATAAAGAACTTAGTCACCAAAGTGTGTGACTCAGTAAAGCAGGCAAAGAAAGTAAGAAAAGAAAGCAAGTGCTAAGAAAAATGGTTTCAAGGACACACTGAATCATATTGTTAAATGATTCTGTTTAAGAAGAGGCTGATGCAAAATAGCAGGAAAAAAGTTGAGAAAGTCAGAAATGAGTTTCTTCCTGAGCAGAAGATGTAGAAAGTCTGAGATGGGATCATTTCTGGGAAATACAAAACCATATTAAGAAAGTTCTGATGTCTGAAAGCTGATGAGACTGTACACTGTGTAGGAAGACCGCCTATCAACTATACTTCAATATTGTCCACACCAGTAAAACTCTTATTTCATCTTACCTTCATGGACCACCTTTGGTGATCTAAGCTGTATATATCCAGGACACCAATATGAATAAGAAGCAGAACTTACACTTGAACAGTCACACTTTCAACACTGGGCAGTGTGATTTTCAAAGTCAAAAGATTGTAGTCTATGTCACATAACTACAATCACCCAAGAGGCTCATTATCTTTTCAAATTCCATCTTCATATTAGTAGGTCAGAATTGTGTCCCAGGGCACTCCAGGACATTCTGCACTTTTCACTGGCTACTATTAAAACTCAGAGAATTGTGGATATCATGATATACCAATGGCTTGTTCTTTTCATAGTATGTCTTCAGCAATGAAAAGCAAAGCAGATGGTATATGGGGACTTCTAGACAAAACCACAAGGGTCATTCTAGAGAGGAAGCAGAAAGACTTGAATATGTTTTAAATTGCAAATCAGTAAGGTCATGAGTTTTCTTTCTTTCTTTTTTTTTTTTTTTCCAGAGACAAAGGTTAACATTTTATAAGAATCTTAACCTCTTTTAAAAAAAATCTGTGGCTTTTGAGCCTGAAAAGCAGGCTTTTAAATGGCTCCTGGTGTTCATGTAAGAACATTGTAATTGCAATTTGAAAGCTTTGTCTTTGTCGTTAGATTCTTTCTATGTTATAATATTCTTCTCACTTACAAGCTAATGAAGTTAAGATTTGGAAAGGCTGTTGTTCAAGGAAATAGAGCAACTGGAAGGACAGAAATCTAACATAAGCACCTTGACTTTTACTATTAGTTTCTGTCTAAACAGCATGCTTTTGGTCAGATGCTTCTTAGAAAAAGAAGGCACACAAGTTGGGGGAAATATTAACTTCCTGAATCCCACAGTGAGTGATGCCATTAGAAAATAAGTACTGTACTGCAACAGTTCTAGTTGCTTATTTTATTTCAGTAAGAATGTGTGTGGGGACCCTGGTCTGTGTTTGATTGTGCTAAGAATGTATGTCCACACGAGACGTGGATACAAATGTTCATACAAGCATTATTCATAATAGCCCCAAAATGAAAATAACCCAAATAATCCATCAGCTGATGAATGGATAAACAGAATGTGGTATATCCATAAAATGGAATGTTATTATCATTCAGCCATAAAAAGGAATGAAATGTTGATACATGCTACAATTTAGATCAACCTTGAATACATTGTATTAAGTGAAACGAGCCAGTCACAAAAGACCACATAGTCCACATATACGAAATGTTCAAAATAGGCAAATCCATAGAGACAGAAAGGAGATTAGTGGTTGCCATGGGCTGGGGAGATGGGAAAATGAGAAGTGAATGAGAGTGGATATGGGGTTTCTTTTGGGCATGATGAAAATGTTCTGTAATTAAATAGTGGTAATGGTTGCACAACTCTGTGAATATACCAAAAACCACTTAATTCTATACTTTTAAAGGATAAATTTTTATGACATATCAATTATATTTCAATTAGATATTTTTTTAAAGCCGTTCTATGTACTAGGGTAGAGGTGGTGTATGTGATCACAGGAAGGATACAAAAGAATCATGAAAACATATATCTGGATACAAGCACTTTATTCTTTAAAGGAATTAATGGGACATAGCAAAGGAGTAATAATGAACATGGCAAAACTTATTTTACAGTTGTTATATTTTACTCCCAAAGCAGACGTAATGTGCTTGCTTATAAACAATAAAACACACAGGTAAAATGACTGGCTGAATTCATCAGCAGCATAACTTTTGGGCCTAAAGGAAAGCTGCAGACTTCATGTGTGCTACAGAGAGTAAATAATAGCATTTAGGGAAGAGAAATGTGTGTTGGATGAATTAGAAAGCTTTTCAAAAGGAACTGGCACCTATACAAAACCTGGGATTTTGAAAGAATGAGGAAAGAAAAAGACTTTGGGAGAGGCAGAGGAGCATAGGCAAAGGCCCTGTGCAGGAATGAGGCTGGTCCCGAAGGACAAATGCGGGCAGCCAGGTGGGATGGAGCCAGTGAGAGTTGGCAGTGCTGGGCTGCTCTTCAGTCCATTTCCCTTCCCTAGACCATGTCTGCAGGCCTCACAGCAGGCAGCCCTCTTTACCGGGCTTTCTTGGATGGTAAACTCAGACCACAGACCTCAGAGTCTTTGCCAGGGGGAGGTCCTGGTACAGTAGGTATCTTTATATTGTTGGAGCAACTCGTTTCTATTAATGCTCACATCTTCCCATATGTAGAATGTTTGGTCCTCACTTCTTTAGAGGAGATGAGACACATTTTGGAGCCTGGAAAATAAGTCACTAAAAAGAAGTGAAATGACTAGTTTGTCAATCCAAGAGTAAAACACCTTGAACTTCTTACAGACTTCTATCACTACCATATACCAAAATACTATGACACTGCGTCCCCTTGCTTAACTTGGCTGGAATGATGACTATCCAGTAATAGACAACTGTTCATTATTTGTGTATTTGCCATACAGTTTAACCCCAGCAAAACAAGAAAGGCTTTCCTTTTAAAGCACAAGTCAGGTACTAAAGTAATATTCTCATGTATTTAAACAACAAGTAAGATAAAATCACAATACTCTTCTGAATGTGGTAAAAGATGTTTTTCAAGCGACTAATGTAATCTAAGGACATTCTCTAATAGAATAAAAGGCAATCTCAGTGTCTGAAAAATTTAGGTTAAAATCACTTTTAAACACGTGCTGAGGGTCATTAATCATGAAATTTTAGTTAATAATCCTTACTGTGAGGCTTGTAAGTCCCCAAGCTTAGGCTGATTGATTAAACACCATCATTTTGTCTTCCTTTTCGAACAGGTAGAAGATACAATACTGTTAGAGGAAGCTTTTCTCAGCCCCAAGATAGGATAAGCAGCCCTTTTTTAGACTTTTACAGTGATCTTTGGCCAACTGAGAGATGGTCCTGATGTGCTTGGAATGAAGTCTTCTGTAGCCAGTGTAGCCAGCAGATTGGTGGCTGTTACAAAACCCCCAAGACCATACACGGCAGGCTACAAGGAACCAGAAAGTGACAGGGCTGCAAGGGAGGATGTCTGAATCTCATGGACCTGAAACTATAAACACAGGCCTGCATGCATCATTTCAGGACAGTTTTTATTTTCAAATGCCTGATCTCTGGACAAGAGATAGGCTCCTTATGAAATCCTACCGCCAAAGGAGAAGCTCAGCTGAGTTCCACTGCAGTTTCAGATCCGTTTTATGCTATTGAGCTATACTAATTGTTGACCAGAGTTTTATAAAAGAGAACAGGAAGTCTCTTGTGGTCAAGACAATTTGTAGTGGTCTGAAAGCATCTGATTCTCAGAAAAGAAAAAATTCTTTGTAACCATATTAAAACCCTTACCAAATATGATTGTTTATAGTTTTCTTCTTATTTGATCAATTCACTTTTGCTTCAGTGGAGACACATTAAAGAGATCTAAAATGAGAAGAAGTGCCACAGTTTTTAAAGTGGAAACTTGTGGAGTCCTTGCACTTTTTTTTTTTAGATGGAGTTTCACTCTTGCTGCCCAGGCTGGAGTACAGTGGCGCCATCTTGGCTCACCGCAACCTCCGCCTCCCGGGTTCAAGCGATTCTCCTGCCTCAGCCTCTCGAGTAGCTGGGATTGCAGGCATGTGCCACCATGCGCAGCTAATTTTTTTTTTTTTTTTTTTTTTTTTGTATTTTTAGTAGAGACGGGGTTTCTCCATGTTGGTCAGGCTGACCTCGAACTCCCGATCTCAGGTATCCACCTGCCTCAGCCTCCCAAAGTGCTGGGATTATAAGCGTGAGCCACTGTGCCTGGCTGTCCTTGCACTTTTTCAGACAACTACTCCAGTATTATAATAAAATACAACTAAGCTCGATAGCACATTATGGGCATGCATTATATATGCATTCCCTTTCCTATACCTTGTGTAACCTGCACAAGACATTAGATGTGCAATAATTGCACATATTGTAAAATAATGTTTTAGATTTATCACATGGTTCCAAGAGCATGATTCAGCCCGTTGTCTTATTTAGTAAAAAGTCAACATCATTTTATAACAAGAGCTCTCCAGGCATTGTACTCATGATTAAGCAATTTTTGTAACCCGACCTGAATGAATTCGCAGTCTCATAAATTGGATGTGAATATTACCTTAGTATTTGGGGACCTATCTAACTATAGGACATTACTAACCTAGTAGACATGTGATTACTGTTACGGGGAACCCAAGCCTACATTCCAGAAACTTATCAATAAAACAAACAAACAAACAAAAAGCTTCTTAAATCAGCTAAGTGTTCATGTTATTATTATTATTTATTGAAACGGAGTTTTGCTGTTGATGCCTTGGCTGTAGTGCACGATCTTGGCTCATTGCTACCTCCGCCTCCCAGGTTCAAGTGATTCTCTTGACTCAGCCTCCCGAGTAGCTGGGATTACAGGTGCCCGCCACTACACCCGGCTATTGTGTGTGTGTGTGTGTGTGTGTGTGTGTGTGTGTGTGTGTAGAGAGAGAGAGAGAGATGGTGTTTTGCCATGTTGGCCAGGCTGGTCTCGAACTCTTGACCTCAGTTGATCTGCCCACCTCAGACTCCCAAAGGGCTGGGATGACAGGCATGAGCCACTGTGCCCGGCCCACTGTATTTTATTATGTCACAGAGCAGTGATCGTAGTGGGACTGTGAGTTTACTACATAGATGGAACAGGGAGTGGTTTTGTCACATGCAAAGTATGATGAAGCCAATTCAGATCTTATTATTTACGTTTTACTTAATTATAAGCTTAATTTTGAGCCATGTTACTCTACTCTCCATCAGACTTAAAAGTATTTTTTAAAAAGTCAAGAAAGCAATGGAGACTCTAGTGGAAAATGAAAAAGAGGAATAGCTTGCATTTTTGTATAAAAAATTATTAATAAGGGCCATAATATAGAATTTTTTTTGAATTAGAGAGAAAAATGTCTAATGTTCCCAGTATATTATAATATGTAATATTCCCTGGAAACCAAGCAAGTAACACCATGTATCCGTAAATTATCCATCCAAATAGGAAACAAAGGCATCTCAGATAATTTAAACTCAGCAATAATCCCCAAAGCTCAATTTAGGCATGGTTCTTAATATTCTACTCCAAAACTTCAATATAGTTTATTTACTGTTTATCTTCTAACAGAGTGAATAGCATAAAATAAGCAACTTGAAGAAAGGAACTCTAAAGGAATTAAAAATGTCAAATGTAGGCCAGGCGCAGTGGCTCATGCCTGTAATCCCAGCATTTTGGGAAGCCGAGACAGGCAGATCCCTTGAGTCCAGGAGCTGGAGACCATCCTGGGCAACATGGTGAGACCCCGTCTCTACAAAAATAAAAATAAAAAAAGTGAAAATTAGCCAGGCATAGTGGTGCGCACCTGTAGTCTCAGCTACTGGGGAGCGCGATCACTTGAACCCCGGATGTCGAGGCTGCAGTGAGCTGTGATTGTACCACTGCACTGCAACCTGGCCAACAGAATGAGACCCTGTCTCAACAGCAGCAACAACAACAAAGTAAAATGTAAATGTAAATAAGAAGATCCACATTGACTCTATCTTACTTTTCATGCAAAGCAACTGCTCCCTGCTCCATCTGTGGCACTATGCTTGCTCCCTGCACCTATGCCTGGTTTGAACTGGTAGCCACAGCTCTTCTGAGCTCTGTTCATACAGCTGCAGTCAAATCCTGGAGCAAGTGCAGTGGCCCAGGGAGCTCAGTCCGCAGCTGTGCTTTAGGGCGAGCATTCGTTTTCACTAGCGATATATCTAGATCCTAGTTTTCTCATTATTTTTCATCTTCTGATCTTGTTAAATCTACATGACGTTCTTCCTTTTTCATAGGATACAAACCCCGTGCTTCCCGACATGCATGTGCACATGCACACAAACTCACACCAACACATCACACCCGTTCACACGTGTACAGACACATGCACACTCCACACACACAACACTCACCACACACATTGCCACCACACATACACACACCACACACACTGACACATCACCCCCATTCACATGTGTACACACATACACATGCAGACACACTCTACACAGATTCACATACCACACACCACACACATTCACACCACACATACACACCACACACACTCATACCGCACACACACACCACACATACACACACCATACTCTACAACACACTCTACACACACACAACACTCACCACACACATTCACACCACACATACACACTCATACTGACACATCACACCCATTCACACATGTACACACATACACATGCAGACATACTCCACACACATTCACATACCACACACTTTCACACCACAAATACAGACCACACATACACACCACACACACTGACACATCACACCCATTCTTATGTGTACAGACACACATGCAGACACACTCCACACACATTCATATACCACACACCACACACATTCACACCACACAGACACACCACATACATTCATACCACACATACCACACATACACACACCACACTACAACACACTCTACACACACACCACAACACTCACCATCCACATTCACACCACACATACACACACCACACACACTGACACATCACCCCCATTCACATGTGTACACACATACACATGCAGACACACTACACAGATTCACATACCACACACCACACACATTCACATCACACAGACACACCACACACACTCATACCACACACACACTGACACATCACACCAATTCACATGTGTACATACATACACATGCAGACACACTCCACACACATTCACATACCACACACACCACACACATTCACATCACACAGACACACCACACACACACCACACATACACCACACACAGACACATCACACCCATTCACATGTGTACACACATATGCAGACACTCTACACACATTCACATACCACACACCACACACATTCACACCACACATACAGACACACCAGACACACTCATACCACACATACACACCACACATACACACCACACACACACTCACCACACTACAACATACTCTACACACACACATTCACCACACACATTCACACCACACACACACACCACACACACTGACACATCACCCCCATTCACATGTGTACACACATACACATGCAGACACTACACAGATTCACATACCACACACCACACACATTCACACCACACATACAGACACACCACACACACACCACACACTGACACATCACACCAATTCACATGTGTACAGACACACATATGCAGACACTCTACACACATTCACATACCACACACACCACACACATTCACACCACACATACACACTGACACATCACACCCATTCACATGTGTATACACACACACATGCAGACACACTCCACATGCCTTCACATACCGCACACACCACACACATTCACACCACACACACACTGACACATCACACCCATTCACATGTGTACACACATACACATGCAGACACACTCCACACACATTCACATACCACACATACCACATTCACACCACACACACACCACACACACTCATACCACACATACACGCAACATACAAACACACCACACACACACACCACACATATACATGCCACACATACACATACACTCACCACACATACACACACTCCCCACACACACACCACACACAGCACACTTACACCACACGGACCACACATACACTCACCATGCACACACCATGCATATACACACCACACATACACACACTCACCACACACACCACACATACACACACACACACCATACACATCCACACCACATATCCACACCACACATACACACACTCACCACACATACACACACACCATACACACATTCACACCACACATACACACACAACACACACGCCCACACTCACACCACACATACACTCACACCACACATACACTCACACCACACACACACTACCACACTCACATCACACATACACATGCACTCAAATACAACACACTCATGTATACACACTAACACACTCCACACATACTCATTGCACACACACACTACACCCAATTGCACATGCTCACAGACTCAAACCACACACATACACTGTATACACACCACATACACAAGTACACACACCACACATACACACACACCACACACACTCATACCACATACACATCACACACACACACCACACACTCTCACACTACACATGCACATACACCACACACACACACCGCGCCACACACACTCACCACATGCTCACCACATGCTCACATAACACACACACCGCACAAACACGCACACTCAAATGCAGCACAGTCTCATGCACACACACTCTACACACTCATTGCACCGACACACCCACCCAATTGCACATGCTCACACACACACACACCACACACATATATGCTCCCACACTCTCTCATCCTCTTATGGAACACACATATACACCCAGTCAATAAATTCAACAAAGAATCATTTAGGTATCCAACTAGCACTGAGGTTATAAGTGAACAAAATAAAATGTGCACTTACCGAGCTTACATCAGGAGTGAAGAAAGGAGAGATTTGGAGAAAATAAGAGTCCAGGATTGGAAGAGAAGGAATGATGGGAAGGACACCGCCCTTGGTGGCAGCGCTGCCAGCAAAGGCTGTGAACTCGGATGACAAAACTCCCTTGACCCCTCCCTACCCATCTTCTCCAATACTGAGGATGGGTTTGGAGATTCTTATCTGTTCCAACAGCTAATCCAGAGCAGTTTAAATGAATAGCTGTGATTTGGGGGATGTGCAATATATGAAATCTCAGCTGTTGGTACCATGGATGTCACAGACTCATCACCTGAGCATCCCTATAACTACTGAGGTGCACAGACTAAAGGAAGCAGATGACTGGAAGTGGAAACTTGCTGTTTTAGGGCATTTCATTCTTCTGTGCTTCATGGGCTGAAGACATATAAGAGGCAATAACCTATGAAATTCTGTTTTAGATGTTTTGTTTTAAGAAGTACTTTATATAATAATTAATATGTATTCATTTAAAAGAATATTGTTTATTTAGCATGGAAGTTGAAAAATAGATGGCTTATTTCAGCAAAAATAAAGACACCAAAAACACAACCTCTTTTTTTCAAGGTTCAGATTCACTAAACACTCCTTCTTCCTTCCCACCCCTAACTACGACTGTATGTGCACACGCACAGGCACACGCACACACGCACAGTTAGCTTCTAAAAGGGACTGTGTTTATCCTTTGATATTTGAGATCATTTACAATATTATTCAAATAATGCTGATTTTGTAAGTTTTCTTCTTCATTTCAAATTTATTTTAGCCTTAGCAGCAATAATAAAAAAGATTCCACTTCGGGAGGCCGAGGCGGGTGGATTACCTGAGGTCAGGAGTTCAGGACCAGTCTGGCCAACACATGATGAAACCTCGTCTCTATGAAAACATATAAAAATTAGCTGGGGGTGGTGGTGGGCACCTGTAATCCCAGCTACTAGGGAGGCTGCAACAGGAGAATCGCTTGAACCCGGGAGGCGGAGGTTGCAGTGAGCCGAGATCACACCGTTGCACTCCAGCCTGGGTGACAGAGCAAGACTCCGTCTCAAAAAAAAAAAAAAGATTCCAATAGAAATAAGCTAAATTGGAAACATACAGATGCCTAAATTTTTGTTTTCTGCAAAGGCAGAAACAGCTTAAAACTATGAGCTGCAGTAAAAACAGTCACTGTTGTAAAAATACTAGTACTGGTAATCAAATAAATGTCTGCATCTTCTCTCCTAGAGATTAAATTGGGAAGAACTACAGAAGTACTTCTGTCTTCTGTTAACTTTAAATAACTTTAAATACTAAGATCTAAAAGACTTCCCTTTTGTGTTTTCAGTGTGCTAGTCTGCTCAACACTTCTAAGCTGGAGGACTCAATTTCTTTTCATTGTTCGTTTCAGGCAGCCACAGTTTCCTGGGATATCCGCACGTTGTACTCAACAGTACCTGAAGATGCAGAGCACAAGGCAGAAAATTTACTGGTGAAGGAGGTAAATGTGATGCTTCTAATGTTTTATTTATAAGGCTTTTGCTTTTTCCCAGGGGATTCTCAATGCAATTTACTATTATTATCTTCCTCTCATTTTCAATAGATAATTCCAAATATTCTAACTAGTGGATGTCCTTTTTTTTTTTTTTTTTTTTTTTTTTTTGTGGGGGGAGGTCCTCACTCTGTCACCCAGGCTCGGAGTGTGGTGGCACCACCTCTGCTCAGAGCAGCCTCCACCTCCCGGGTTCAAGCAATTCTTGTGCTTCAGCCTCCGCAGTAGCTGGGATTATAGGCACACGCCATCATGCCTGGCTAATTTTTGTATTTTCAGTAGAGACAGGGTTTTGCCATGTTGGCCAGGCTGCTCTCGAACTCTTGACCTCAAGTGATCCACCTACCTCAGCTTCCTGAAGTGCTGGGATTACAGGCATGAGCCACCGCGCCTGGCCCTAGTGGATGTCTTTCAATCTTCATTACTTGTTAGATGACTCTCCATCTTCCTCTTAATCATTTCACATTATTTGGTGACTGTTCAAGTTTTAGATTTTTCTTTTTGTTTTTAATTAACTTAAAACCCACAAGTGGAGAAAGATGTAAGTATTCCCAATACAAAGATTTGATTTAATTTTATTTATGTAGATTGAGCCTTAGGAGCAGCCATACTACATGAGAATTTTGGATGATGGAGTTCTTATTTGAAGATGTATCTCTTTTTAGGACTAACTATGGAAATAGTTAACAGTAAAACTCTGTAGACAGCTTGAAGGGACTATATTAGGCCATTATTGCATTGCTATAAAGAAATACCTGATACTGGGTAATTTATAAAGAAAAGAGGTTTAATTTGCTCACGTTTCTGCAGGCTGTCCAGGAAGCATGGTGCTGGCATCTGCTTGGCTTCTAGGGAGGCCACAGGAAGCTTACTCTCATGGTTGAAGGCAAAGGGGGAGCAGGCATGTCATGGAGTGAAAGCCTGGAGCGGGCGGTGCCACGCACTTCTTTTATTTTTTTATTTATTTTTATTTATTTATTTATTTAGTTTTTTGAGACAGAGTCTTGGTTTGTTGCCCAGGCTGGAGTGCAGTGTCATGATCTCAGCTCACTGCAACTTCCGCTTCCCAGGTTCAAGCGATTCTCCTGCCTCACCCTCCTGAGTAGCTGGGATTACAGGAGCCCACCACCATGGTGGCTAATTTTTTTTTTTTTTTTTTTTTTTTTTTTTTTTGACGGAGTCTCACTCTGTCGCCCAGGCTGAAGTGCAGTGGCATGATCTCAGCTCACTGCAAGCTCTGCCTCCCAGGTTCATGCCATTCTCCTGCCTCAGGCTCCCAAGTAGCTGGGACTACAGGCATACACCACCACGCCCGGCTAATTTTTTTTTTTTTTTTTTTTTTTTTTTTGGTATTTTTAGTAGAGACGGGGTTTCACCATGTTAACCAGGATGGTCTCTATCTCCTGACCTCATGATCCGCCCACCTTGGCCTCCCAAAGTGTTGGGATTACAGGCATAAGCCACCGCGCCTGGCCATGCCAGGCTAACTTTTGTATTTTTAGTAGAGATGGGGTTTCACCGTGTTGGCTAGGCTGGTTTCAAACTCCTGACCTCAAGTGATCTGCCCGCCTTGGCCTCCCAAAGTTCTGGGATTAAAGGCAGGAGCCACTGTGCCCAGCCAAATGGCCAGATCTCATGTGAACTCAGAGCTAGGGCTCATGTATCACCAAGGGGATGGCACAAGCCTTTCATGAGGGATCCACCCCCATGATGCAAACGCCTCCCACCAGGCCACACCTTCAACATTGGAGATTACATTTCAACATGAGATTTGGATGGGAACACATAGCCAAACTACATCGAGGACTGATGGAACATCTCTGAGTATACCATTGACTTGCATTTTATTGGTGTGTAAGAGGCCCACAAAATGGCTTATTTTTCTTCTAACCAGACTCCAGGCGGCTTTAGAGCAGGAATTGAGCCAGTGCCTAGCAGCTACTTAGCAGATGTTTACTGAATAAATAAATGATGCTTATCCTTTCCTTATAGAAAATATGGTGATAAAATTTAGCCCAGCACAGGTCAAACTGAAAGTAGTGGAATCTAAGTTCAGTCTTGAACCCTGAGAAAGCGCCGTGTCCCAACAAGGAATTCATTAAAGCTGCATACAATAGCAATATCTTTTCTCGGCTCTTAACATATTTATGTTATATAAGCTAGCCTTATTAGTGTACATATTAATATTAATATGACTGTACATTTTTCTGTTGTACTGTTCAGTTCAGATCATTGTTTTATCGGTCTTTTTTTCCCAATTCCATTATTTTGTATGTATTTCCCAAAGTTCACATTGCATTACAATACCTTTTAAGGAGATAGAAAAAAGAAAAAATGCAGACTCAGATAACATCAGGATATCTGAGAATACTGTTTTCCCATTTACTGATAAAAATAGTGTGTGATATCAGTACAATAATATTTTGTTTAGAGTTGCCTTAGAGAAAGTCTTAGCATACGGTAGGGTGTCACTATTCTTAAAAAAAAGCTGGCAAATAATTTTTATACCAGACAATCAGACTTATTGAAACCTCCAATAAATATATGTTAACTTAGGCAGGATTTGACATTTTTATGACACTGACTTCCCAACAGGGAACTTTAACCAGGTCTTATGCGTTCTTCAGAAATACATTGCATTTTCTTCATAAAGATCTTTAACTTTGTTGTAAAATTTATTCTAAGGTCCTTACCATTTTGTCACAAATGTGAGTGGAATTTTAAAATTCCATTTCTTTTTCTTACTGTTAATTACTTAATGAATTAATTCCTACTGTTAATTACTGATATTTTTAAAAAGCTGTTGATGTCCTAATATAAATAACTAGCTCTATTCCTAATAGTTCGTATTTAATTTCTTAGGTGTATAGGAGTAAACAATTAAAATTTTCTTCTTTTCTAACAAGAATATTGTTTCTTTGATTTTTGTCTTATTCTATTATTTTATATCCCTAAAACAATATTGAATAATAATGCTAATACCAGGCAGTATGTCTTATTCTTGAATTTAGGGGGAGACTTTAGTATCTTTCACCCTTTATGAAAGATGGTGTTTTATGTTCATTTCTGGCATTTATTGTATTTTAAAAGGTGTCTTTCTATGAAATTTTAGGGTGTTTATAAAGACTGGCTGCCCTGTTATCACATGCATATGTATCCTATTAATACAACAGCTTTTCTGTTTTAGTTAGCACTGTAATAAAATCAATGGGCTGTTGTCCTATGGATCCCTACTTGTATTTCTGGTATAACTTTCTACTTCAAGTTGTATTATTACCTTAATACCGTGTTGTCTTCTAATTGTTTTTACTTTATTTCAAATTTTGGAGTTGATATTATGAGTGAAATCTGGCTCTAGTTTTCTTTTTTCCTTTGGTATTAGAGAGATGCTAGCTTTAAAAAATAAATTGGGGCACTCTACATCTTTTTCTGTGTTCTGGAATGAACAGATAAACAAGTGAAACAAAAAATATCTAGAACAAATTTAAGGGCATAATATTATTTAAGAGATTTAGTAAAGATGGCACTTCAAAGTCTCTGGGGAAGAGTGGACAATTCAACAAACACTACTCAACTATCCATTTTGGAAGAAAATAAAGTTGTGTCCATATCTCATATTACATACAAAAATAAATTCCAGATGAATAAAATAATCTAAGTTTTAAAAGCAAAGGTTATAGGCCGGGTGCGGTGGCTCACGCCTGTAATCCCAGCACTTTGGGAGACCGAGGCGGGTGAATCATGAGGTCGGAAGATTGAGACCATCTGGCTAACACGTTGAAACCCCGTCTCTACTAAAAATACAAAAAAAAAACCCAAAAATTAGCCGGATTTGGTGGCGGGTGCCTGTAGTCCCAACTACTTGGCAGGGGGAGGCCAGAGAATAGTGTGAACCTGGGAGGCGGAGCTTGCAGTGAGCTGAAATCATGCCACTGCACTCCAGCCTGGGCAACAGAGCCAGACTCCGTCTCAAATAAATAAATAAATAAATAAATAAATAAATAAATAAATAAACAAACAAACAAAAATAAAGGTTATAAAAATGTAGAAAAACATTTTTAAGTGGGAAGTTAGGGAAAACTGACAGATTTAACCAAACAAAACATTCAAATTTGTATGATGAATGTACGGTACCATAAACAGAGTCAAAAGAAAATATTTAATCAGAGAAATCATTTGTAATTCATTATATCTTTTGCTGAACACACACACTCACATATAAATACAGACATTCCTAGTATTCAAAATCCTGCAAATTAATTTAAAAAAAGATAACCCGAGAAAATATGAGCAAAAGAGATGGGCAGTCTGTTTAAAAGAAGAAATGCAATTGGCTAAGAGGTATACAAGGTCGCTCAGGCTCACTAGTAGTCATGGAAATAGAAATTAAAAGAACAATTTTAGGGAAGAAAAATTTTAAGACAAACAACATTTAGCAATGATAACAATACAATGAAAGAAACACTGTCACACGATGTTTGAAATACTCACATCTGTAACTTTTGAAATGTAATTCACAAGTATTTTTAAAGCAGCATGTATCAACATACAAACGCATAGTATGAAAACACCCTTGGGAATAAAAATCTAATTAACAGACATGTATGCCACATTGGAAATTTTGAATTATCAATTAATAAGGGTGAGGCTAAAATTTTTTCACATTTATATTTTGTAATAATATAAAACAAATAAAAAATCATATCTATTTAAATAGCTTAGTTTTGATGCCCATGTTTTTTTTTTTTTTTTTTTTTCTGAGATGGAGTCTTTCCTCTGTCACCCAGGCTGGAGTGCAGTGGCGCAATCTCTGCTCACTGCATCTTCTGCCTCCCGGGTTCAAGCAATTTTCCTGCTTTAGCCTGCTGAGTAGTTGGGGTTGCAGGCGCCTGCCAGCATGCCTGGCTAACTTTTGTATTTTTAGTAGAGATGGGGTTTCACCATGTTGGTCACACTGTTCTCAAACTCCTCACCCTCAAGCGATCACCCACCTCAGCCTCCCAAAGTGCTGGGATTACAGGTGTGAGCCACCACGCCCGCCCTGATGCCCATAATACATTGTTAGGAGAAAAAACCAAGTCACAGAATTGTAGTATGATATCATGAAAGATATAAAACCTATACATAAATATGTTTATATAAGGCTAGGAAAAGGATAAAAGAATGCACACATCAAACTCATAACATTGGTTACCTACAAGTTTGGGACTCTAGTGGGAGGGGAGAGATTGATTTTCAACGTATGTAATTCTCTTTTGTTGTGATATTACATATAAATTTTGTAATTTAAAAGCTATTTTGGAAAAATTAGTTAGAATATATTTTTAGTAGAGATGGGGGAGCTGGGCATGGTGTTTCACACCTGTAATCCCAGCACTTTGGTAGGACGAGGAGAGTGGATCACCTGAGCTCAGAAGTTCGAGACCAGCCTGACCAACATGGTGAAACCCCGTCTCTACTAAAAACACAAAATTACCGGGGCATAGTGGCACGTGCCTGTAATCCCAGCTACTTGGGAGGCTGAGGCAGGAGAATCACTTGAACCTAGGAGGCGGAGGTTGCAGTGATGTGAGATCGCATCATTGCACTCCAGCCTGGGCAACAAGAGCAAAACTCCCTCTCAAAAAAAAAAAAAAAAAAGAAAAAAAAAAGTATTTTTAAATGCTGCCAGAATTGGAAGCAATTGAAGCCTGTTGTCTAAACTTGTCTGCAAAAATTAAAACTCCAACATAATTCTTCAAGTCATTAGATAGTTACCTAAAAGACTACTTCAGATTCTTTTTAATTATTGTTTTAGTTTGCTGATGAAAATGGCATGCGGAGCACTCAAAACCTCATGCGTGTCTTGCTTTAGGATTCCACCTGCTGGGCTTGTCTTTCAGTCACAGAAGTGAATTACATTCAGCAAACACAGTCCATTCTCAGTCATTTTTAATGCAACTACTACAGATTTATAAATGTTTCTATCATTTTAGGGACTTTTCATTTCATGGTCCTTTTGCCCTCTTTGGGGGTGTGTGTATACAGCATTTGTATATTTCCAGTTTTCAGCAGTTTCCAATTGCTCTCACATGAACAAGTGTTCCCAGCTGGTGGCTCTGGGTCTCTAGAACCCAAGGCTTTCGGAGCCTTGGATTTGGCTGCCAGCCTCCTTCAGCTCCCACGTATTAACACTGCCTCATTTTATTGCCAGGCATGCTTTCAAGATAGGGCCAATTATCCCGAACTCTAAATTCTGGGACCATTCAGAACCTCCACCACCAATCTCTAGATCCAACCAAGGTTTCAAGTGTAGCTACTTTTCCAGGGGAAAGATGGCATGAAAAGCAGATAACTGGATCCATACAACACAAGAGACTTCGAATGACTATTCTAGGGTTCCCAGAGGCCTTCAGTGTTGCTTGTGTTTCAAGAGCTTCTACCTCACAACTTCAAATGTCCAGATAGATCTTTTCATCTATCTGTTCTCTGAGACTGTCACCTTCAGCTGAGGAAAAGTTGACCACAAAATTTGTTTATTATTGCTCCTGGGGGGAAATTTCTCACCTTCACTTTTGTTCCTGCCTTAATTCCTTTTCAACTGCTCGTGGCTTTCTTTTCTCTCTTGTATCAGCATCTTACTTCTCTAAGAACTGCTCCAAGGAGAAACCAAGTAGAGTGCCTTTCGCCCTAGATCCCAAATACCTGCTAAACTTTTATGTTGCAAAGCTCAGTACACAACATTCGACTCTCTTGGGCAACATGAATGAATCTTCTGATCATATTTTTTCTCAACTGTATGGATCTAAAATAGGAAAAAAAAATAAAGGAGGAAGCCTGGGACAAAACTATTTTATTCCCTGCTAATTTTTCTGTGTCACTAGTACTGAAAACCCTGCAAAAACTCCCATAGTAGTCCTTGATTTTAAGGATAAAGATAAAGTGAAACCTGTGTTTTATAGGATAGGAAGAAGATAAACCCTACTTACAAGTATCCCGTGATGATAATGGAACATGAATAGTCAGGCCTGGAGACAGCAGATAAAAAGAAAGAGGTCACCAAAGAGCTGGGCTAAGACTGAGAAATAGTCCCAGAGAATTACACTGCAAAAAGTCTTAACCCCAATTGCTAATAGCAGCTAACCTTTATTGACTACTTACTTTGTGCCAGATACACTTCTAAGCCCTTTACTTGTAGCAATTACAAACATATGTTTGTTATTATCATCATTATCACCTTTTAATAACAAGGAAACTATGTCATAGAAGCATTAAGAAATTTGCCCAGCCAGCGTTAGACAGCCAGGAATAGACAGATCCAACATCTGGACATATGCCACCAGCCCCGCCCCTGGGCTCCTAACTGCGATGCTAACTGCCAATAGGGTATTTTGCTATAAAATTGCTATGTTTCTCTGGAAAGAAAACTTCTCCCAGTCTTCACCCTCACAGCCCCACTGTGGTTTCTGCTCAGGTGACTCTGATGCATACAGTCAGTGGACCACCCTTTCAGGAACATTGGCTGGATTTTTGAAACTAGATTATGCTGGCACTGAAATGAATTCATTGACGTTTGTAGAGCTTTGTAGAAACACTTGCTTGACCTACCGCAAGTGTATTAAGCAACCTTATTGGTCCACCCTGTACTAAATTGCCCTGTGGCTCCCTGTGGGGTGGCAAGGGCAAATACCATGGTTGCTAGGCAACAGATTGGCAAGACTCTAGTCTCAACACATCCAGCTCGGTAAAAGATTTGAGTTTTCTCTCACTGCTCTCTACTTTGACAATTCTCAGCTTCTTTTGAAAGGCATTAGGCATTCTTTTTTTAAAAATCTTGAATGACGTCATATTTTAATGGGAGTTCACTAAAATGAACAGCTTCTTCCTTTTCTATCTGTTATTAATTCTCCTCCCTATCTCTTAAATGTAAAATTAAACATTCACCACACAAAAGCATAGGTTTATTTCACATCTTTTAAAACACTGCATGTTAACATCAAGCTCTAGCTGCGTACATATTTGCTTATACATTGTGCATATGTGAAAACTTTAGAGAACTCTGTGAAATAGGTGTTATTACCTCATCTTACAGCCTAGAAAATGGGCTCTGAATGTGTAATAAACTTGCCCAAGTTCACACAGAGCCAGAATTAAGGTTCTGCTATCTTTGACATCATATTCCATGTTCTTACACATTTTCTCATCTCTGGTCCTTTGATAAGTTCCTTTATACCACATGCTCACTAGCCTTACTGGATGAGGGTATTTCCACTCCTCACAAGGGAACGTATCCTTCATTTTGGCAAACTATTAACCTTTCTGCCTGTTTTTCCATCTTTAAATAGGGATATTAAAAATCCCAATGCTGTGATTCTGAAAACAAATATAGCAATAGTATGAAAACATTTGGAAAACAACTACTGGAGAGCATTGTCTTTATCCGAATCTCATAAGTGGCTTAAAATGAGCATCCATAACCATAAAAAATATCTAAACAGTTCCGTGATAAAACAAGCACTACTCCCACAAGGGGTTTGAGGAGGAGAGGGGGGCAATTAAAGGGATCTAGAAATAGGATGCAAACTTCCTAAGCAAAACTTTTACAACGAAGTTTTTCTTTTAATATACACAAAGGGATCATATAAAGTCGGAAGAAAGCTCAGCACACTAATTAAAACTAAGCTCTTGGTTCAGTCTCTCTTAACAAAAGGAGATGAGGGAGCAGAGAACTGAGAATAATACAGTGGCTCAAGAAGGAACAAAGGTCTAGGGACCACTTCAGCTGAATGGCTGAGAGAAATACTGACAAAGTACTAAGGTAGCAAGTTACTCTGACAACAAAGCCCTCTCTGATTTCTGGAAACCAACCCTGCTGCAAGAGCAGAATAATGATGAAGTGAGGAGAAAGTAACGAATTCGAGAATCCAAGTCTCAGTTTGGTCATGGCATAAAACTCTTGGGGACTTAGGCGGTATGATAACATTGAAAGAACAGAAGCAGGCTGGGTGCAGTGGCTCATACCAGTAATCCCAGCACTTTGGGAACCCAAGGCAAGAAGATTGCTTGATCTCAGGAGTTCAAGACCAGCCTGGGCCATATAGTGAGACCCCCATCTCTAAAAAAAAAAAAAAAAAAAAAAAAAAAACTTAATTAGCTGGGCATGATGGTGTGCACCTGTAGTCCCAGCTACTCAGGAGGCTGATGCAGGAGGATGGCTTAAGCTCGGGAATTCGAGACCGCATGATTGAGCCATGCGTTTGCCCTTGAGCTTCAGCCTGGGCAACAAAGTGAGACTCTGTCTGTAGAAAAATAAAAAAGAATAAAAGCAAATACTTATCTCTACAAGCACATCTACACATGTACACACACACACACACGATGATGATTATGTACTGTCTTCATCCAAATAACACTAGGTTACCAGAGCGAGGAAAAGTTCAGATTTTAAGCAAGGGGTTCAAACCAGAAATGAATTCTGGAAAGGAAAAAACAAAAATGAAAACAGGACCCAAGACTAAATGGTAAATACAAATATGATTTAAGGCGAAGTAAATGTTGTTGAAATCTCTAGTTGTCCATAAAAAATTCACACACACACACACACACACACACACACACACACACACACACCCCTCATTTAAATCAGGGCAGAAGCCAACATTATGTAGGTTTAGAATGTTCTGTAAAAGGCTAGGTCTGTTCCTAAGTGTCTCACACACACAGAAACACACACACACACACACACACACACACACACATATTCAGAGTCTTTAATTAGCTAATATCCATCAACACTGTCTTAGCAGGGGATATGAAATGAAACATTTCTAAAATGTATTTGACCATGTCGAAATTCTGTCCATTTACAGACAACATTCAGTAAATGTTGTTGAAATCTCTAGCTGTCCATAAAAAATTCACACACACACACACACACACACACACACCTCATTTAAATCAGGGCAGAAGCCAACATTATGTAAATATAGAATGTTCTGCAACAGGCTAGGTCTGTTTCTAAGTGTCTCACACACACAGAAACACACACACACACACACACACACATACACATATTCAGAGTCTTTAATTAGCTAATATCCTTCAAAACTGTCTTAGAAGGGGATATGAAATGAAACATTTCTAAAATATATTTGACCATGTAGAAATTCTGTCCATTTTTCTCCAAGTATCTTTAAGAAACACCTTTGAGAAATGCTAATGTGAATGTGATCCAAGGAGAATGCTAATGTGAATGTGATCCAAGGAGATCACCAGAAACTAGAGGCACAAGGTAGTTCGAGTAAAACAGGATCAACAATTAGGTGAACCTGGGTGTGCATTTCATTCAGGCTGATTCTAATGAAGAAAAACAAAATATTAAACCCTCCAGGAGATCAGATAAATTAGTTGTTTCTTTTCATGGCCAAACCTCTATTCTTAATTTTTATTGTTAGCATCGAAAATGTCTACCTATGTTCAGGGAGGTCATGCAGTTCTAAGACACAATTCCGCATAAGCCCCAGTGATGGTTGTTCTATGGGCTTACCCTCACACAGCAAATTATAAGTATAAATATTGTTACTCTCAAAGTCTGAAGTAATTAACAATGATCATAAAGTCAGTGTAATACTCTTTTAGCCCTTAAATTTCTCCCCTCATTCCCCTACCTAATTATCAGATTAGCCTTTCTCTTGTCCTGGGGGCAAATGTGTATCCAGTGGCATAAACGAGGTATCTAAGAATCTGCTAATTGCAATTCAGTTAGGTGGAGTTAATTATCTTTACAAAGAGTGAAATTATCTTTACAAAGAATGAAATTTACATAGAAATTTCCTCTCCCACTGATTTACTATTACTACAGATCACATTGTGTCAAAAGCTAAAGTGTATGTAATAAAGATTATCAACCATTGGATGAAAGATTAGACGAGGTTCATTATCCAACATGGGCTTGAACACTGTCTAAACAGATGAAACTACATGGATGTAGCACAGTCCCTGCCCTCAAGCTGCATACCGTCAGGCAAGAAGTAACAGACCTCTGATTAGATTTCTACAACACACTCTGACAAGTACCCCCTAGAGTACTACTTTAAGATAAACAAGGCCGGGCGTGGTAGCTCATGCCTGTAATCCCAGCACTTTTGGTAGGCTGAGGCATCAAGACCATCCTGGCTAACACGGTGAAACCCCATCTCTACTAAAAATACAAAAAAAGTAGCCGGGCATGGTGGTGGGTGCCTGTAGTCCCAACTACTCGGGAGGCTGAGGCAGAAGGGCATGAACCTGGGAGGTGGAGGTTGCAGTGAGTGGAGATCAACTTTGGGAGGCTGAGGCACGTGGATCACGAGGTCAGGAGATCGAGACCATCCTGGCTAACATGGTGAAACCCCATCTCTACTAAAAATACAAAAAAAGTAGCCGGGCATGGTGGTGGGTGCCTGTAGTCCCAGCTACTCGCAGGCTGAGGCAGGAGAAGGGCATGAACCCGGGAGGCGCAGGTTGCAGTGAGCGGAGATCACACCACTGCACTTCAGCCTGTAAGACAGAGCAAGACTCCATCCCCCCCCCAAAAAAAAGATAAACAAGGTCAGGTTTGCATGGCAGATGAAACAACTAGAAGCATACCACAGTATGGATTGGTTGGCTTGGGAAGGAGTAAGATTGAAGAAAAGTTGGACAGATAGGAGACTATTTGTTTTAATAGTCCAGGTGCATGATTACAAAGAGCTGTATGACTATGGGATTATGGTACCAGTAAAGACCTATTAAGGAGATAGAATTGACAGGAGTTGGGGACTGAAAATAAAGTAAAGAAGAGGAATGTGTTTATGATGACTCCCATAATTATGGCTTGGGCTATTACCTAGATGGTCGTGCCATTCATTTAAATAAGGTGCCCAGAAGAGAGTGAAGATTGCTGAAAGGATGAAGCAAGGAAGATAACCTCATTTGCCAACATGCAGAGAGAGACATCCAAGAAGACGATAAATATCTAGGTCTGGAGCACAGGAAAGTGTGGGCAGTTACTCTAGATTTGAACACTGAAGCTTTAAATCTGGAAGAGTATGCCCATGAAAACCAGAGAACTGGACTGCAGCTGAGAAGGCAGGTCCCTGAGCCACAGTCTCACCAAGGGGCAGGCAAAGAGGACCCTGTGTAAGGAACGGAGAGGGAGGGGCAGAGAGGAAAGCAGGGAACAAGGAGACATTGATATCTCAGAATTAAGGAAGAAGGGTCAATAGCGAGAGAAAGTGCATTAATGGCATAAAATGCCAAAGAAGAATCAAGATGGGGGCCCACTGGATTTGGCAATTCAGGATTATTGGTGGTCTTCAGCAGAGCAGTTTCAGAAGCTGGGAGCACACCCTGATTACAGCGGGTTTAACTCTGAAGTGTGTTTCTTATCAAGCAAGGTATTCGTATATTGTTGTCCCTTTACTTGCAACGCATAAACCCACTTCAGGAGTAAACCCAATAAAAATATTAGAATTCTTCAGGCAGAGTGCCCAAAGCATACCAGTTAAAAATAGTTCCATAGGCCATCTATTGATCTTTAAATTGTGTACCAAAATACTACTTAATGTATTGCAGAGCAAAATTCTGTAAACATGAAAAACAAGATCCGATGAGGATAATATTGAAAATGAAATCTCTTTCTCTTCCTCTTCTTCCCTTGCATATTTGGACTCAGATAAGTGGCATTTAATTAATTCAGGAGAAAATTATGAATATTCAAGATAGAAGTCACATCATGCGACTTCAAGAGATATTAAACAACTTAAGTCCTAAACACAGTGAAGAAAATTACAGAGGAGGGGGAGTTGGCTATAATTTAAAAATACTTCATGCTGCTCATTTTTAACTAAAAGAAATATATCTAACTAGAATGAAATTTATCTTGTCTCAAGAAAACATGGGGAATTTCTTTTTTTACTTTTGTAGTTAAAACAATTCTATATGCTTTGTGTTTAATTTTAGACCACATATTATGTAAGTTGACAAAGAAACCACTTTTGACCAAAATGCATTTGTTTAGCATACTTTATACTAATCTTTGAATTTCCATGTGTAGAATAATGTGCACTCACACTTGCCCATATCTAAGAATGTCTCTTACTAGTTGATTTGGGAGAGTGGGTTGCATGTATAAATAAATTAAGTAAAAATGAATGCTGTTTTCTGATCCTGAAACATTGGGCAGCAAATGAATGACTTCAATGCATTTATTAACTTTAGACCAGAGCACAGTTAGCATGGAGTTTCTCACCCTCGAACTAACTCCTATGCTGTGACCTCAGGGGTATATGAACAATTTAAATTCCTAGAGCATATTGAGAAACAAATGAAACCACAAACATTGCTCCAAATTTTTACAAAAGTTACATTCTTTCTTAATAAAATTAATGCAGACAAAAATATTTGTGTGTATGTCTTATTTTTGTTTTGGTTGTGTTTTGGATTTTTATTTTTTGAAAAATAAGGCTCTTCGTTCACTAATGAAGGTCTTGCTGATGAAGATCTTGTTAGAAGTTAAGGAACTTTTTATTTTGTGCGTACTTTTTGCAAAATAAATTTAAAGCCATGTTTATTTTGTGACTTTAAAAATGTAATGGAAAATTAAGATATTAAAATCTCTTGTCTTACATTTGGCTTAGTTGTGTTCATATGTAGTGACTGTATTCCTATCATAGCCAAAACAAAACGGATCACCCCAATTTTTTTACACTAAATATATAACACTAAAGGTAATAAATACACAAAAAATGATTAAGATAAATTCAAGTGCATGTATTACTAACTGAACTCAGGATAAAATATATCTGGAAAAACAAACTGTTGAAAAATGAAAACAAAATGGTTACGTGTTTCACATTAAGAACTCTGAAGAAACTTATCTTCTATTCACTAAAATTTCTACAATAATAGTCTTGTTTCCAAATATGAAAACCTGCCCCAATTCTAAATTGGCTTTCTCTTCTTCACAATAAAAATCCCCCAAAAATGTTTGGCAGTAAGTGAGTAAAATACAGATGTACAAGTTAGAGGCGTTGGAGCCTAAGAATAAAAAAGAACCCATTTTTAAGGTTGAACCTAAAATTTCAATTGCATTGAAAAATGACCCGGTTTCTATGCCTTACATGAGAGCAATAATTGGATCGTAATAGTAGCAAGGTGTTTTAACACCGTCTATCATTTATGTCCTGACAAATGACTTGTGAGATCTAGCTGGGAAATTAGAGTGCATGTTCCCAGGTCAAAAAGTCTACTTCTATAATTTCTTCAACTGCCTTAACACAGCACATTTTGAAAAGATAAACCAAATATTTTGGTTCACTTTCGGTTTACCATGAATGAAGATACTCAATGAAAATTTAGGCTACTGTAGTTCAAAGCAACAAAATCGTCTTAAAATGATTTTCCCCTGGATTGGCTCTTGATATGACATTATATTTTACAAATGGGCATGCATGCTTATATACATAGTAACACTACCTCATATCAAGTAGTATTTTTTAAAAACCAGAATCAATTAAATCAGATCTATTAAATTAGATTGTGCCATGATTTCTGAAACTGAGACATACTTATAGTTACATTATTTATTTTGCCCAAATTCATTATTTGTACTTCTCCCTCAAGAGTGTGGTATAGTGTTTTTTGGTTTGTTTGTTTCTTGCTTGTTTGTTTGTTTTTGAGACGGAGTCTTGCTCTGTCGCCCAGGCTATGTGCAGTGTCACGATCTCGGCTCACTGTGAGCTCGCCTCCCGGGTTCGTGCCATTCTCCTGCCTCAGCCTCCTGAGTAGCTGGGACTACAGGTGCCCGTCACCACCCCGGCTAATTTTTTGTATTTTTAGTAGAGACGGGCTTTCACCATGTTAGCCAGGATGGTCTCGATCTCCTGACCTCGTGATCCGCCTGCCTCAGCCTCCCAAAGTGCTGGGACTACAGGCGTGAGCCACCACGCCCAACCAAGTTTTTAAATATTATTAACTTTTCAACTGGTTTGTATACTGCAGAAACTAATTATTATGCTTTAAAAGAACACATAGTGTGATCTAGTTGAAGACCAAAAAAAAAAAAAAAAAAAAAAAACTGTTTTCAGTGCCTTTTCTCTTTTACACTAAAATGTCAACGTATTGGGTGACCACACATCCTGGTTTGCAGGAGTAGTCTCATGTTCTAAGGCTCAGCCTTGCTAATAGTGCCTCCTTTCACTCTGAAATATCTCAGTGTGAACAATAAATTATCTGGCCACTCTTGCAGTGCATAATTTGCCTAAACTCACTTAATTTCATGATGCTTCATTTTCAGCATTTATATAATAGGCACAATTACTTCTCAACTTTATAAAGAATGACATGAATACTAAAATTGCCACCATCATTTTACAAATACAGAATTGTTTCCAGTGGTGACTAACGGCCAAAATGAACACTGTTTATGCTTGCATTAATCTTTCTAGCAAGAAACTAGTCAGGTAATTAAACAAACCTCTATAGCCAGAAAGAAAAATAATTTTGCATCTTAAAAAACCATCTGTTACCTGCTTATTACTATGTAGCCAGAATTCAATAATCAACCTTTTACGAGATGAACAAATTGCATTGCCAAACCCAAATTGCTATTTGAGGTGTATAACATGATTTGAATTGATTCTAATGGTTCTCTGAAGCAGAGGAACAAGGAGAAAAATGAAATATTTTCTTTTCAGCACCTCAGGGTGTTCTTTATAATAGCCCACTCATTTTTAAAGTATTTAGATTTTTGGAACTTTCAAAGTATCATTTTTAGTCATTTCCAGAAGAAAATGATATAGATGATCATTGATTTAACAAATAAATATTGAATGTCCACTATAAATAAAACCTCATACTGGAGTTGATATGTCCTTTTAAAAGGCTATGTCTAGATGAGTGAAAATAAGAAGCTAATTCCAGCTACCAGAATCCACTGTGTGAAACTAGGACCCCAAGGCACTCAGTTCATGGTCGGACAAGGACTGGACCCCGTTATCACTCATGTGGAATCATGGAATCTACCTGGTGAAGTCGCAACATTTCTCCATCTCTTTCAGAATCGCCTGTAGTACTTTTTACAATGTAGATTTCTGGGCACTCCCTCTAGAGATTCTGATTCCCTGGATCTCAAGTGAGACCCAGGAGCCTGAATTTTAATTATTGTCTCCCAGGACCATGGACACTGTACTTTTTAGGAAATTCTATCCTCATGGCACAAAAGCCTTTGACTATGTTGACTTTGGCTTGTTTTTTGGTGTCTAAATACATACAGGCAGAGATGGCAAGCATAAAGGCTGACTAAGCAAACATAATAAATGAAAAAAAGGTGAGCCAGGACATCACTGTTTGGAGTAATTAACCATCTCAGAAAACTCTTGCTCAATATTCACAGTCTTTGCCTTTGAAGCTGTCTGTGGCAGCCTCCAGTTGAAAGGGGATTAGGAGCTGGCATTTTGAAACAGGTGCCGTGGGCTGGAAAGTCAGTAAGGGAAAATTGGAGTCATTGTCTTACTGTAACAAGCAGAGTTGTAGCCTGTGACTTTGAATTTGCAACAGATCATTTCAGCTTAGTTTTTGGACAAAGAGGAGCTGTAGTCATAATTATAATAGTTTTTAATGATCTCCTTAGAGTGACTGTGTGGGCTGGAACAAAGAATAGAGAATAATTTTCTATGCGTAACATTTCCAAAATGCCATAACTATGTAGGAGAAATGGTTATGTGTTTGTAAAATGCACTGGCTTTCTCAAAATCAGAGAAATCACAGATTTAGAAGCATTCTTAGGAGTCATCTAGTCTAACTCTGATTCTCATCTACTCACCACCAGATATATAAAGCCTAGCAAATAAAATCAGAAGAAATTTGATTAAACAGAACCCTTTGATAATCAGACCTAATATATTTCTCAAAAACTTCATTTTTAATAATCAAGCAATACAAATTGTTATTATTAACTGTTGTGAATGTGAATTATAGATTGAAAAACTTGCTGAGAAAACTGATGTTGTTAAGTAAGTACTTATTGAGTGCTTACACTATGCTAGGTGCTTTACACAAATTATTTGATCCTAGTGAAGGTGATATTACTTAGGCACATAAAAGCATTTAGAGATATTAAGTTATTTGAGATCCCACGGCTATTAAATGGCAGAACCAAAATTCAAAACTGGTTCTGTCTTGATTCTAAAACAGAAACAGAAATATTATACAAAACATCCAGAATGATGGTCCAAATGTGTGGTTCATCTTTAAGGTTTGCAACCATCAAACAATTTATAAATTAGCTAAATAGACTTTTAGAATCAGACAAATCCAGTGTGAAATTCTATTTCTACCACCTATGGGGCCGAAGTCAAAGATCTGAATCTCTGCTTGCCTCTCTAATCTATAAAATGGGAATAATAATCTCAAAGAATGTTAAGACTGTATGCAAAGTGCTTAGTAGTACAGTATCTGACAAATACAGCTTAAAAATAAAGAAAGTTTTTTTTTTTTTTTTTTTTTACTAATATCATACTAATATAAGAAAGTGCCACATTCATTCTGGTCAGTGAAATTCAAGACTAACATATCTTAGATTCGGCTACACCTGTAGCATATTGTGAACATCACGCATGAACATGCATGAGTATACATGTTTATCAAGGTCAAACATAGGTACCATCAACAGCAAGAAAGGGCAGTGAGTAAGTCAATGCATCTGTGTCCCATCGAAACCTCCAGATCAGAAGGTGTGGAGATAGAAATTATGTTGCAGAAATTTCTAATCCCGTCTAATATTCTGAATGCTCAAGAGCTAAATCTGAGATCCCAACAAATAAAATATCTCGACCAAGATCACATCAGGAGTCAGTCCGAGTTCCAGGACAAGAATAAAGCCCTTCTATCACGTAGTTCCCAAGGCCGTACCCTCCATTTTCATTTTGCTAACTTGGAATATACACTGGTTTGGCAATTTTCTATTTTTATCGAAGACTCTTTAAAATACTTTGAGCATTCTATCCTAAGAAAATAATCAAAATAGGATGGTACAGGGGGAGAGTAGGAGGGCCATATGTATGACCATATACTCTGGGGCATTTTTTTTCTATAATGTCCCCAAATTGGAAGTAGCCATAAAAACGACTCACTTTGTTCTCTCCTTTACATCTCTGCTCAAGTCTCACCTTTCCTGTGAGCTCCATACTAACCAATCTGTATAAATTAATTCCCTTGCTCCAAATCTCCCAGCCCCTTTCGTTTTATTTTTCCCATGACACCACCGTTTTCTAACATATAACACAATTTACTTAGTTTTTAGTTTATTGATCAGCTCCTCAAAAGGAGGTCAATCCAAGAGGGCATGGACTTTTGTTTTTTGTTCCCTGCTATATTCACACTACCCAGAACAACTCCAGGTAACCTAGTAGGGCTCAATGTTTGTTCAATGAATGCATGAATGAATGATCTCCAAGATGAGAAGACCAGGCTAGTGAATTAGGGGATAATATTTTATTCTAGTTAGTTAAAGTGGTCATAAAATTAGAAAGCAAGTGTAAAAATCTATAGAATATGTTATTAAGTAAATAAAAAAACAATATTCATATTCAAATAAATACTTAGAGGGGAACTACATAAAACTATGCAACAGAAAAAGGATTGAAAGGGAATGCAAAAAGGGAGTGGGTTTTATGCTCTTCTTTTTCCATTTTAAAATGGATTTTGTTTCATTTGAGAACAACAGCAAGGTAGAAAGAAAGGAAAGGAAAGGAAAAGAGAGGGGATGAGAAAGAATTATAACCATGAAAGTTCTGTCTCCTTGGCTTGGGATACTGTTGACCTATATGCTCCTTGTCTAAATCCCTGGCATCTTTATCCAAAATGAAGACAAAACATTTCAGCAAAGGAGCGTATTAAGGCTCAATTTTCAGCCAGGTGCAGTGGCTCACACCTGTAATCCCAGCACTTTGGGAGGCCAAGGCGGGCAGATCACGAGGTCAGGAGATGGAGATCATCCTGGCTAACACGATGAAACCCCGTCTCTACTAAAAATACAAAAAACTAACGAGGCGTGGTGGCAGGTGCCTGTAGTCCCAGCTACTCAGGAGGCTGAGGCAGGAGAATGGCGTGAACCCAGGAGGCGGAGCTTGCAGTGAGCTGAGATTTCACCACTGCACTCCAACCTGGGCGACAGAGCGAGACTCCGTCTCAAAAAAAAAAAAAAAAAAAAAGTCTCAATTTTCCTCTTATTTCCAGAAACACGTGCTTTGCAGAATTGGCTCAGGCATTGGCAAGTTGCTACAGCTCACCATACTGTTTTGCTCAAATTCCCCATCCATTCCAGTACTTCTAGATCCCCTGACTTCCGTTTTACTACTCTTCTCTACATTCATCTGTCTTGCCACTGTTTTGTTTTCAAGCTCTCCTTTTGTCCTGCATTCATAGCTGTCATCCTCCAACACCCACCTCTGTCCCAGGGTCACCCCTTGTTTTGTCCTCAGTCCCCAGTTTGTGTGTGGGCACCTCCCTGAACAAATAAAGCTGTGGTGCTGAGAGAACTCCAGGCCAGAGAAATCCACAAGAGCCCCATCCCCTCTCCCTGCCTTTTTCATGCATCTCGAGCCTCACGCCTGGAACATGTGTTCTCCATCCTCCTTTCTATGATGCCCACTAGGCCACACCCCTCCATCCTTTCTGCAAAGGCAGTGCTAGCACTTTCTTTGCTGCAGCAGTCCTGCACCTTACCTATTCCCTTCTTGCTTACAAAGACAATCACAGGTCTTTACTCCTCACAGTGCAATAGGTTTATTACTCTTCATGTTCCCCCAATGCTAAAGAACAGGTGTTCCTATAATCCAAATAATAGCTGCTTACTCTCCAGAATCACGTAATTTTAGAATAGAAAGGAGTCTCAAAAGTCATCAGGTGAAATCCCGTTACAAATCTATGATCAGTACTGTGCTAGGTGCATGGCAGGTGTTTGGAAAATATTTGCCATCCATAAATATTATATAATCAGCCATTACGTACCACTATATAACTATTTTGTGCCATTAATGTTTCTAAATCATTTTTGCTTATTAGTTATTCGCATCTGCTTATAAAATCTACGAATGAACTGGAGATCATTATGTTAAGTGAAATAAGCCAGGCACAGAAAGACAAACATCGCATGTTCTCACTTACTTATGGGATCCAAAAATGAAAAAAATTCAACCCACAGAGAAAGGGAGCAGAAGGGTGGTGACCAGAGGCTGGGGTGGAGGGGAGGTGGGGATGGCTAATGGGTACAAAAAAATAATTAAGGCCTACTATTTGATAGCACAACAGGGTGACTATAGTCAATAATAATTTAATTGTACATTTAAAAATAACAAAAAGAGTATGATTGGATGGTTCGTAACACAAACAATAAATGTTTGAGGGGATGGATACCCCATTTTCCATGATGTGGTTATTACACATTACATGCATGTATCAAAACATCTCATGTCACCTGTAAATATATACACCTACAATATACCCACAAAAATTAAAAATAAAATAAAACAAAATAGAACCTGTGAATAATCACAGAGAAAGGCTGTGCCTTAGAAGGCATGGGATAAAACTGAAAAGCTAGCTTCAGACTAACAGGAGCAATGATAGAAAATGGAAGATTGGTCACTGAAGTAAGAAAAAGAAGGAATGGGCTAAAATCGTGACAAAAGGCTCTCATATAAATAATAACATCTTTTCCTACTAAGAACTCTTAGATCATGTCAGGGCTTGCCAAGGGAAGCTGAAAAATGATGGTTCTTGAGGTTAGCAGCATGTCCGGTAGGATTCAGGGGTGATAACATTTGTTTTTTTGGTAGACTAAAATAGAGTAAATATATTAAATAGTTCCTCCTATTTAATGGAGGAATGGAATGGAAATGGTTAGATTTCCATGGGAAATGGAAAATGATTAGAAAGATCAATCTCCTTACCTACCTTTAAGTTGCTAGCATTCGCAGCACCCCAGAGGCACAAGACCCGTCTTCATGGTACTTTTTGCTCAGGCAGCTGATTTTTTTTTTTATTTAATTATTTTTATTTATTTATTTATTTATTTATTTTTGAGACGAAGTCTCACTCTCTCACCCAACCTAGAGTGCAGTGGCGCGATCTCGGCTCACTGCAACCTCCGTCTCCTGGGTTCAAGCTATTCTCATGTCTCAGCCTCCCGAGCAGCTGGGATTACAGGCACCTGCCACCACGCCTGGCTAATTTTTGTATTTTTAGTAGAGACGGGGTTTTGGGGTTTTGCCATGTTGGTCAGTTTGGCCTTGAACTCCTGACCTCAGGTGATCCACCCGCCTCGGCCTCTCAAAGTGCTGGGATTACAGGCGTGCGCCACCGCGCCCAGCCTTTTAATGATAATTTTATATTAATAATTGTCATTTTTCTTTCTTTCAGGCTTGTAAATTTTATAGTTCCCAGTGGCATGTGGTAAACTACAAATATGAACAATATTCTGGAGACATTCGACAGCTACCCCGGTAAGAACCTGTGATGAGCACTTACTGATCTTTTCCAAATATAGATGACGTCCTCTGTTCTAGTCCTGCCATTGTTTGTGAATACGTGTACATTAATCTTCTGTCAAGGCACATTTTCCAAAATGTAAGCATAAGAGTCAAGACAGGACATTTTGTTCAACATGTGTAGCTTGCATCTTCACAGAGTTTGGATTGAGATATACATACACTCTGATTTAATTTTTAAATGTAGTTTTGACATTCATTTATCATTGTGTTATTATTTTGTGAGCTGTTTTTTCGATAGCAGGCACAAGAGGATTAGAAAAGTACCCTATGGCCAAATAGTTTTTCTGACAATATAGCATTCATATTTCTTACTTGTTTCATGCATTTTCATGCTGGGATATCAGAAGTCATGAAAATAAACAACTTCCACAAAATATATATATATATATATATAAAATATATATTACATATATATTTTTATGTTTATATTTTATGTTTTTTATATTTTATATATTTATGTACATATGTATATATGTATATATGTAAAATATATATTACATATATATTATATACACACACACACACGCACGCACACACACAGCCAAAAGGAAAATAAACCCCTAATTTTGTTCCTGAGTCTTAGGAACATAAACCTTTGGAGAGAGTAATTTTGTTCTGCTTCTGCTCAAATGTCACCTCCGCAGAAAAGCTCACCTGACTACCTGAACAAAAATAGAAATTAATTCAATATCTGTTTCCCCTTCTAAAGTAAAAATCCCCAAAGGGCAGGAACTTTTCCCTGCAGAATACCCTGCAGGCCTGTAAGAAGAATGCCTGGCACACAGTAGGTGTGCAGTACTATAATCACTTATTGGACGAACGAACTGAGTAAATGGCAAATTTTAAAATATAATATTCCTGGATGGGTTTGGATTTGCTCATATTTAAAGAACATCCTTGAACTGGTACTACCCAACTCACTGGTTCATCAAGCTAAGATTATGTAAATAATTCAGAAAAACACTTGGAACAATCAAAAGTTAAGCTTTTATTAACACTTTCCTCAAGTGAAGCACTGAGATGATACACATTGGATCTAATTTTTAATAGATGCATGGTACAGAATTGGGAACCACTTTGCTAGATTTCCTGTGGACCCAGAAGCATGCTTTCAAGACTTGTATATTTAGAAGTGCTGCTCTCAATTTCTGAATGTGGAATTTGAAAGAGGGATTATGAACTAGATTTAAGAAGGTGGCATTTGATCTTGGATATGAATCAACAGTAGCTGCCAACACGGGCATCTTGGGAAAGGATTCTGGAGAAGCAGCAAGGCAAAGACCCTGAAGTGGTGGGAACCCGTATGGTCACTTGAGCAGAATGAGTCAGGAAGGCCAGAGCTTAAGGATGGAAGGGGCATAGTAAGATGAAACCAAGGACCTTAGGCAAGGGACCCTGTGTGCCCTGGAAAGGAGCTTGGATTTT
This sequence comes from Macaca nemestrina, assembly GCF_043159975.1. Classification (NCBI taxonomy): domain Eukaryota; kingdom Metazoa; phylum Chordata; class Mammalia; order Primates; family Cercopithecidae; genus Macaca; species Macaca nemestrina. Next base: position 123,009,599 of record NC_092135.1, on the reverse strand, counting down.
ACTTTCATTCCAACAAAAGCCTTGGGAAATTTCAACCAGCGGTGTGGCATGATCTGATTTACCTCTTTGAAAGAACTATTGGGCTACTCTGTGGAGAATGGGACTGTAGGGGTGGCAATTGAAGAAAAAGACAGGAGGAGGCCATTTCTTTTGGGGTTTCATTACCGTGAAGAGAAAAAAATTATGTCCCTTCTAAACTGCAAATCTTTTTTCAAAACACTGAACAGTAACGTTTACCAGATCTTTGAGCATTCTTTTAGACTTGAGTCGCTGCTGATAGACAAGCTCTCGCAACTTCATGTTGGGAAGGTTCACCACACCCTAAGCTTTCATGAGTAATTGTTACATTCAGAATGTCCGGGTGTTCATGACACACTTTTTGTAGGCACAACTGAAAAGCAAAGCATCCTTTAACATCAGGACTTCCTCTTTCTGAAAATAGTTCTGAGAAGTGGTTACAACTCGGAAGCTGTGTCTAAGAAGTTGGGAGACTGCATCTCAAGTTGAGAGGATGGAGACAGCAGTGTTTAGCCGTCCTGTTAACTAAATGTGTTCCCCACCGTCTTTAGGTCCATTACCGTCTTCAGTGTCTGTATCCCCAAACACTATTCATCTTTCTTTATATTCATGATGCTATAAAGAAAGAAAGCAAATTAGAGATTTCACATTCACAGTATTCTTCCTCTGTTAAAACAATAAAGTATCTTGAGAAAGAACCAGTCCTGGACATTATTGCTGAATTACGATTCTCATAGTTTGCAAGATTAATCTCATGAGAAGAAATTTTAAAAATTAACTGAAATAGTGTTGAGAATTTCCCTTACTTTAACTAAAGAAAGTGGAAGTTGATACCAAGAAAGGGAAGAATCAGACTGCCACAAAGTAAGAAACTTTACGTATTCAAACTGAAAATCAGAAGTTCTAAAATATAACCCTTTCAGATATACCCCAGAGCAATGAAGATGAGCACTGAACAGCAGAATTATTCTTTAAGATGATTTTACAAAGCTAAGCATTCCCCTCTAAAGACTACCTGTATTTAGGTCAGTAATGGAAACAGACAATTTACTTGGGTCTTCTGAGGCTAATAGAAGTAAATCATTTTCATACCTCCTGGATTAGAAGAATTCTCCTATGTCTGCTACCAATTTAAATTGCTTATTTCTTTTTATGAGTTGCTGAGACTGCAAAATGAAAATCTGCAATTATAGAAAAGCAAAAAAAAATCGGTGAAATTTATTCTTTAAATTTAAATGTGTATTATTGACCCTTAAGATTTTCACTTTTTAAATTTTTAAGCGAGGGTCCATAGGAAGATACTGAAGAGATAGATGATTTCAGGCTAGAATGGAAAATGTAAGCCTTTACACACTAGCAATAGAAATCAGCACTGAACTTGGAGATCCCAGAAGAAAAAAGCAGCATAAAAATATAGATGCCACTGATTTCATTAATCCACTGGGTAAAATACAGAGATGTGTGACATATTACAAATTTTTACCATGGTCGATTTGATAGAAAGAAGATGTAAGGAAGAAAAATTCGTAAGAGTATGAATTGTGACTAAAGATCAAATAAAGTGTGACCAGCTTAGCTGGGCTGAAATAGAACAGATTTTTTTTTTTTTTAAATAAAAGAGCATTTTCTTGAGTGTCTACAGTGAGCCAGAATGTGCTGGGTGTCATACATGCATTATCTCATTTAACACTCATAACCCTATGGAATAGGAACTGTTATCCCCATTTTATAGCAGAAACTAGGAAACTGAGAGGGAAAATACCCCAAACTGAGAGGGAATTTTAACTGATGGGGCACTCAGGCATCCCCACACTGGGCAATCCAGGTCATTTAGGTGGAGAAAGGGGAAATGAGGCTGCCTATAGTTACTACCGATGTTGGATGCAAATACCAAAGGGTAAGGTCTGGGATGAGCCCTTTATCTTGGGGTCCCCGAGGCTCTTAGAGATCACACAGTGGTCCTGGGGGAAGAATTTTAAAATCAATAGCCACAGGTGCTAATCTTTTCATGACCTTTGAAAGAGAAAAGTCATTGCATAGTAGCCCCACAGACATCTGACTGAGCGTGAAGATGGCTCTTGAAAGGCAGGAGGCTGTGCCTTGTGGATTTTTAAAAACTAGATTGGGAAATAAGAATCTTCAGTAGCCCTCAAGCCTCAGCAATGATCCAAGCACTGTCTGCCTTCCCTGCCCAGGGGCATTGGACAGGCCTCCCTCCCGCAGCCCTCCCTCCTGCACTGTTTCCAGCCCCTACAGCCTTCTTTCTGGATGCTCCATGCTTGGCCCCTCCTCAGAACCTGTACTCTTGCAGCTCCCTCTGCCAGGGGATTTTCTCCTAGGTCATCACACAATCAGCTGCTTCTCCTCCTCAGTTTAAATGTTACCTCCCAAGAAAGGCCATCCTTGAAGAGTCTTTCTACACTTGGCCTTTGCCATTTCCACAAGGATCACTCTTTGCTCTTCTCTTCTTTCTCCTCTTTGATTTTTTTCTTTTCTTTCTTTCTTTCTTTCTTTTTTTTTTTTTTTTTTTTTTTGAGACAGGGTCTCACTTTGTCCCCAGGCTGGAATGCAGTGGTGGCACAATCTCAGCTCACTGCAACCTCCACCTCCCAGATTCAAAGGATCCTCCTGCCTCAGCCTCCCAAGTAGCTGGGATTACAGGTGTGCACCACCATGCCTGGCTAATTTTTTTGTGTTTTTAGTGGAGACAGGGTTTCACTATGTTGGCCAGGCCAGTCTTTAACTCCTGACCTCAAGTGACCCACCAGCTTCAGCCTCCCAAAGTGCTGGGATTACAGCCGTGAGCTGCTGCACCCAGCCTTGATTTTCTTAACAACCATTTTCACTCAGAGAAATTATCTTATTTATGCTTAATTCATGATTGACTCTCTAGTCCCCTAGAATGCAAACTTCCTCGGTTCAGGAACTTACTTTCTGATATGCGGTTGACATTATTGCAGCTCTTCTGGATGCCAGGTAATATCTGGAAACTGGAATGTTGAATGGCAAAGGAGAATGGCCCCAAGAATTAAGACGGCTCTCAATAATGCACACTGAATTTGATCAAGCAAACTCAGAATTAAGAAAAGCCACCAATGAAGTGACATGCTTACATGCACTATAACCCTAGCCCCAGATCTGACTTAAATTGACACTCTGTGGTCTGCACAGATTTTTAAAATGAAGATTAAGATCAGCATGGATATGGCTAGGGACTATTGGGGTTGGCTGAGTTTTGCTATTGACTTCATTGGTATTTTCTGTTTCATATCTTCTGAGTTTTGCTATTGACTTCATTGGTATTCTCTGTCTCATATCTTCTGAGTTATTTTTGAATCATTAATACTTAAAGTGGATGTTTAAATAAAGTTTTATTTTATTAAAGAAAGTATGGGAATGTCATAAGTTGTAATATAGTGTTAAATATGACATTTAGGAAATTCCTAAAAACATTTCCAATCATTTGTCTGAAGCTCTCTTCTCTCTTTTCTAAATCATCTATTCTTCAAAAATACCAGGGAAAAATCATTGAGAAATTTTTACTCAACGTTTACTTTGAGAATAGCTTATATGTATCTGTTGTACAATTTTTATTATCTTTACTATAAAAAAGAATCAGTTCAGAAGGCATCATTTTTGGTCACTCTATGTATAATTTCAACACTTTCAAAATTTTCACACATCATTTTAAAAGTTTTTTGCAAATTTTAAACCTAGGAGAAAGTTAAAAGATTGGTGTACAATTAATCCCACTATTCCCACCATCTAGAATGTGTCTTTTATGTTTTGCTATATTTTGTTTTATACAACCTGCCATCCATCCATCCATCCATCCATCCATCCATCCATCCATCCATCCTTCTAGAGATCTATCAATTTGTTTTATTTTTGGTCATTTTAAAGTGGAATTTAAAACATTAACACAGTGCCTCTTTAAACTCTTCAAAATGCACACCTTTAAATACAGCTATAGACATCTGTAGTTCATTTTTTCTCTTTTGATATAAAATGTACATACAAGAAAATGTGCAAATTGTACGTGAACCATTTGATAACTTTTGACCACAGTACACCTGTGCGACTCAAACCTCTGTTGAGATAACAGAACAATGTTATCACCCCAAAGAGTTAACTGCCACCCTTCCCTGGTTAACCCTTACCTCTCCTTTTCTCTCCCCCAAGAGACAATCAGTGCTCTGATTTTCATAACTGTGGAATCACACCATGTGTGTTCTTGTTTCTAGCTTTTTTTACTTAGCACAATGCTTCTGAGTGATGTCCACGTTGTTGCACGTGTCAGTAGCTTCTTTTCTTTTCTAAGTAACATTCCTGTGTGTGGATCTACTGTGGTTTGTGTAGCCATCCTCCAGTGACAGACACTTCTGCAGCATTCTGAGCTGAGTTGGTCATAAGTCACTAAACCGATGGGCTTTTGTGAAACTTTTGTGAAATGTATAGGCTATCTCAGTCATTATTTCCACTTCTCCACTGGGAGATTTGTGAGAAAAAACTTTTGCAAGCATTTAGCCTTTTAAGTTGAAATTCATGAGAACCTTTCTTTGTTTCTTCACTTTTTTGTTTTTACATCGTTACTAGTTTGAAAGGCTTTGTCTCCTCCTTGTTTGTAAGTATCTTGCAGAAATTGGCATTAGTGAGACGCCTGGCCTGTATTGTGATCCACAGTTATTGAGAACAAATGCCTACAAAATTATTCTTTTGGAAGGAAGGATAAGCCATGCTGGCCAAAGAGGACAGAAAAGGAGGTTCAGAAACAAATACCATTGCATCAAGGTCAAATGAAACTGATGGGAAATGACTAGCACGGGGCCAAATATTGACATTCCACATTCAAGTTTGTCTTTGTTGCCTCTTCCTTAGTTTTCCCGATTCACTCTTTTTCATTCACTTGGGATGTTTCCTCTGTTCTTTCTTTACTGCTGTGCCATCATTTTAAGAATCATTGAACACTCTTCTTCTATTCTCTGCAGACAAGGTACCTCGAGCAATTGCTCTGAAATCAACCATTGGAACCTTCCTCTGAATCTCAGGCAACATGTCACCTCTCACAGGAGGGGGAGAGAGGGAAGGGTTGTATTTACAGGCTTTATTTTTGCCAGTCAAATTAAATGGTGAGAGAGACTGCTTCTTGTTCGGAGCATGTTAGATGGTAGTAAGGAGAAAAAGGAATATTTTTGGTGTGGTATCAAGAATTTCCCAGTGATCCTAAAAGAACTCTATGTCTTCTGCTGCTTCCTCTGCCCTCCCATAGCGTGGACCCTGACCAAAAGAGGCAGAACAAGTTAACATCAGTGCAGGCATCACTGATAGGCTTGACTATCTCTAAGGCTCTGCAAGAAGGAAAGATAACCTCCTTTGGAAGAGAGAAATAGCAGCAATCTTACTTAATATGCTTATTAAAGTTTCACCTTTCCTAAATGCAGGCTTCTAATACCATGTCTTAAAAGTGGTTACAACGATAAATCTCCATGTTATGTCTATTTTACCACAATAAAAAACGCTTCTTATCAGGAATGGAGAACATGGTTCTGATCTCAGGCTTTTCATAGTTTAACAGTGAAGCCAATGTTCCTTTTGTGCTCTAACTTTCCCTGCTGAAAATGAAGGGAGGGTAAGAGTATTTGGAAGCCCTTACTTAACACCTATGTGAGTGCACAGCATAGTAATTTGATGCATACTTAAGCCTAAAGAGCCCTGATCATTCACCTTCCTATCTGGAGTGCCATCAACATAGGGAATAATTTGTGATGTGAATACTAAATGTGCCTCTGATCTTTTCTTTCTCAATACTCAGATTCAGAGGTTGCCTTCACACAATATAAATAATCTTAAAACAAATACCATTTTATTATCTCTGTATATTTGATTTTTTTTTTTTTTTTTTTTTGAGACAGAGTCTCACGCTGTTGCCCAGGCTGGAGTGCAGTGGCGCGATCTCGGCTCACTGCAAGCTCTGCCTCCCGGGTTCCCGCCATTCTCCTGCCTCAGCCTCCTGAGTAGCTGGGACTACAGGCGCCCGCCACCGCGCCCGGCTAATTTTTTTTTGTATTTTTAGTAGAGACGGGGTTTCACTGTGGTCTCGATCTCCTGACCTTGTGATCCGCCCGCCTCGGCCTCCCAAAGTGCTGGGATTACAGGCTTGAGCCACCGCGCCCGGCCGATTTTGTTAAGATTCCACATATAAATGAGACCCTATAGGGTTTTTTTTTCCACTTCCGGCTTATTTCATTTAGCATAATGTCCTCCAGGTCCATCCATATCATGGCAAATGGCAGAATCCCTACTTTTTAAGGCCGAATAATATTCCATTTTATACACACACACATTATTATATACATACACACATAGGTAGTCACACACACACACAAACACATATATTCACACACATATATTCACACACACATACACGCATATATATACACACACACAAAAACATTCACACACATACCTACACACACATATATATTCACACACACAAACACATATATTCACACACATACATACACGTTCATACCACATATACATACACACATATATATTCACACATATATACATGCACATGCATATATTTTATTCACATAAATACACACATATTCACATACATATACATACTAACACATATAGATTCACATACATATACACATACACACACATATACATGGAAATATCCTAAGTGTCCATTGACAGGGGAATGAATAAAAAGAATGCTACACACACACACACGTATTCACACACATATATACATACATGCACCTATATTCACACACATATATACGGATACTCATATTCATACATACATGCACACACATATATATTCACACACATATACAATACAAAGACACACACATATATATTCACACATGTATACACACACACACATATGGAAACATCCTAAGTGTCCATTGACAGAGGAATAAAGAGAATGCTACACACACACACACACACACACACAGAGGCATATATTAATATATTAAACATTATCTTTATCCATTCCTGTTTTAAACACTTAGAATGTCTCTATATATTGGCTAGTATGAATAATGCTGCAATGATGACGGGAGTGCAGACATCTTTATAAGCTGGCGACTTTATCTCCTTCAAATACATACCCAGAAGAGGAATTGCTGGGTCATATGCTAGTTCCATTTTTAATTTACTTAGAAATATCCATACTGTTTTCCATAATGCCTGTAGCAATCTGCATTCTCACCAACAGTTACCAGGGGTGAGAGGAAACAGGGAGGAGTTGATGAACTGATGCAAAGTAGCACATGTGCAGGATGAAGTCTAGAGAGCTAATGTACAACAAGAGGACTAAAGTTAGTGAAATCATACTGCATTACTGATTTTGGTTAAATCAGTAGATTTTACTGCTCTTGTTACAAAAAAAGTAACTATTGAGATGATAGTTATGTTAATTTGCTTCACTACAATACCATTTTACTATCTATATGTATCCTTCCCATACCACCATGTTGTAAACCTCAGGCATACACAATAAAATTTACTTTACAAAAGAAAAACATCCCATGAAATTTTTATATGGGATTTTATATAGTAAAGGGGGCCACACAGCTAGACATCAAGAAATATCCGTACTTTGGGTGGTATTGTCTGGTTTCCATTCAACCATTAGTTATGAGATAGAATCAAGCCAAAGAAAACTTATTTATGGTTTATTTTCCCATTTATAAAACCAGATGCACACTGTTGCTTCTCTGGTCAGAGATGTTGCAACTTAAATAGGCATTTCTAGGATACCATGGAAGTGCACAGAGTGTAATTGCTACCAGTCCCTTTGGTGCACATTTTTGAGGAGGCCATGGTTAGGGAGCAGCACAGCCTAGTGGCCATAGTACAGACTGGTTCTCAGGATCATGGTTCTTCAGAGCTGGACTCTTCCAATGACCATTGTGTACCCTTGAGTATGTCACATACAGATGACACAGAAATCACAATGAAAATATCACCACTTAATATTCCACCTACAAATGTGGGGGAAGGAAAATAGAAACTCCCCAACCTTTCAAATTGTCCTGCTTGCTGTGTAAGTTTATGTAATTAGAAGGCCGAACGCCAGTGGCTCATGCCTATAATCCCAGCACTTTGGGAGGCCGAGGCGGGAGGAGAGTTTGAGGCCAGGAGTTCAAGACCAGCCTGATCAGCATGACAAAACCTCATCTCCACAAAAAAATACAAAAATGGTGGTATATGCCTGTAATCCCAGGTACTACTGGGCAGGGGTGGGGGGGTGCTGCAGCATGGGAATTGCTTCAACCCAGGAGGTGAAGGTTGCAGTGAGCTGAGATCACACCACTGCACGTCAGCCTGGGCGACAGTGAGACTGTCTCAAATATATATATATATAGTTAGTTAGTTAGTTAGTTAGTTAGTTAGTTAGTTAGTAACTCCATGCTTTAAAATAGAGATTTATATACAGGAGATAAGATATCATGGTAGAGGAAAGTTAATACTTCCAAAGGAAATGAGACACTCAAAAGATTACATTATTTTACAAACATCTATAAGAACACCAGCACCATAGTTGTTATTGTTACCTGGGGAGCAATTTAAAATGAAAACCGTCTCCAATGATAAATCAGAAGCTTTTTTTTTTTTTTTTTTTAATATCAGAGCAGAATACAAACCAGAGAAGCTTCCTTCACATTCCTTTGAGATTGACCATGAAGATGCTGATAAGGATGAAGTAAGTAAAGAGTTGAAAGTGAGATGTTTAAAACATGAGGATAATTAGTTTGTCTTGCACTAAAAGTTTTGAGTTCTGACCGGTTTGTTGTGAGTTGTAGTAGCTGTTGGTGGTAGGGCTTTTCGTCAAAATGAATCACGTTTGTTCTGAAATTGAACATGCTTATTTAAGTCAAAGAGAGGAAAAGAAGTCTCTTTTTTAAATGCAGTGTCTACCTACGATCTAGGGTCCACAAAAGATGGCTGTCATGCTAATATGCCTTTCCAACAGGATACCACTTCCCACTCGTCTTCCAAGGGGGGTGGAGGAGCAGGAGGAACTGGCGTTTTCAAGTCCGGCTGGCTCTACAAGGGGAATTTTAACAGCACCGTGAACAACACCGTTACTGTTCGGGTAAGGAGACATCAAGACTCATCTTTGTCTCTGTCACCTTTCTTTTTTTTTTTTTCTTTTTTTTTTTTTTTTTTTTTGAGACGGAGTCTCGCTCTGTCGCCCAGGCTGGAGTGCAGTGGCCGGATCTCAGCTCACTGCAAGCTCCGCCTCCCGGGTTCGGGCCATTCTCCTGTCTCAGCCTCCTGAGTAGCTGGGACTACAGGCGCCCGCCACCTCGCCCGGCTAGTGTTTTGTTTTTTTTTTTTTTTTAGTAGAGACGGGGTTTCACCGTGTTAACCAGGATGGTCTCGATCTCCTGACCTAGTGATCCGCCCGTCTCGGCCTCCCAAAGTGCTGGGATTACAGGCTTGAGCCACCGCGCCCGGCCTCTGTCACCTTTCTTAACACTCCCTCCTCAGGTCACAGCACAGAAAAGAGCCATTTTCATTGAGTTTATGTTTCATGTAATATTTTATTTATGAGGAAGTAGGGATGCTCTTCTCTAGAAAAAATGTCCTAGAAATATAGCACTCCTGAAGGAATTAGAATAATTCTAATTTCTATGAGTAAGAGCGCATTACAATTTGAATATCTCCTTATATCTTTTAGTCATTCAAAAAGCGCTACTTCCAGCTGACTCAGTTGCCAGATAATTCCTACATTATGAATTTTTACAAAGATGAGAAAATATCCAAAGAACCCAAAGGATGCATCTTTTTGGATTCCTGTACAGGAGTGGTGCAGGTGAGTAGAAATCCCTTTTCCTCCTTGGGATATTTCTTTTATTTGAAACGTATATTTAACAAATATTCATGGAGTATCTGATATGAGCCAAGAGCTGCTCTGGACTCTAAGAATTCTGTGAAAAACAAGGCAGCCTGGATCTCTGCTTTCACAAATCTTACTTTCCAGAGAGAAAGGAAAACAGGAAATAAGCAAAGACATGAATAAGCAGAATGGAATCAGCTGTTAAACTTTTCAATAAAGAAAATAAACAGAGAAACATAAGGGAGACAGAAGAATGGTGAGGTTGAAAAGGAATATTAATACTCAATAAGGGAGAAGAGCATTTTTGAAGAGAGATAATTTGATCTGCAAACTAAAGAATGAGCAGAGGGCCAGGCGTGGTGGCTCACGCCTGTAATCCCAACACTTTGGGAGGCCAAGGTGGGCGGATCACGAGGTCAGGAGTTCGAGATCAGCTGGGCCAACATGGTGAAACCCCATCTCTACTAAAAATACAAAAATTAGCCAGATATGGTGGCACAGGCCTGTAATCCCAGCTACTGGGGAGGCTAAGGCAGGAGAATCATTTGAACCCAGGAGGCAGAGGTTGCAGTGAGCCGAGATCGTGCCACTGCACTCCAGACTGGGTGACAGAGCAAGACTCTGTCTCAAAAAACAAACAACAAAAAAGAATGGGCAGAGGCAGCAAGTGCAAAGGTCCTGTGGCAGGGGCAAGTCTCAGATATTCAAAGAGAAGCAGAAAATTAACACCCATGTTTGCTGCCATGTAGAGAACCCCTGAGATCATGAAATTCAGTAAAGTAATATGTAAATGACATAGTATTAACATAGGCACTTCAAATATGTTATTTTATAATTAGGTAATAATGATAGAGTAAGTTGACAGTGTACATATGCAGCATCTTTCTCCTAAGTGGTGGTTTTCTTCAAAGACAAGGATTCCATTGATTCCAAAGAGTCTAATTTCAAAAACAGACATAGTGCTTTTAACAAATAATGTTCTGTCAACTCTCAGTCTTCCAATTATTTGTCCTTAGTATGAAATTCAACATGGGCCACTGTGGCAAAGGGAAGCAGAGTAATTCCATAGACCCCATTTGGACATTTTAGTTTCAAAACGCTGCTTCCTACTCTGATGAAATAACTAACCTTATTCCCTTTTATGTAGTCATGGAGCGATCAAAAGTGTTTTAGCAATCTTCCCTCAAATTTCACAATGACACTGGCTCACTGAGGTCCAGGACTCTATTTCTGGTCACAGGCCAGTAGAGAAGTACTTTTTGTTACCCTCAAACCTCAGCATTCACCTAGCTTGTTACGAGCTGAGATGACATCACAGACCACTCCTGGAGGCCCCTGGATATGCGGATGCAAGTAGAGTTCTCTCCAGTCTAAATGATTTAGTCCTGGCCTATTTCTGGATGGTTTATCTGTTAAAATCTGGAATTCTTCCAGGAAGCAATAAAGCTGAACTTTAAAAGGAAAGAATTAATTGTTTCTGAGCACTCTGCTACAAGTGAAAGATGATTGCATTTTAACACAGATGCCAGCTTTCCATAGGGAAAGGGCAATAATGACCTTAATGGAAGGTGGAAATTGTTTTCTATCGTTGATCACAAAGGACACTTTTTGGCCTTAGAAACATGAAGTAAAACGTTAGCAATAAAGATCAATAAGTGCGTTTTATAGACATTGAGCTGAAAATTTTAAATATTATCCTTTCCATTTGTACTTGAAAGCTTTCTCCAGCAAATGAGTCATCATTTTTTAAGACACATCATTGTAGTCTTTTGTTATATATTAAGTTTGCAGAAACACAGGTTAATACGCAATATTTTTCTTCTTCAAATAATCATAGAACTTACTGCTCTAATCTGCCCTTCCTATGGAGGAACTGCTTCTACATCATCTCTTACTTAGATTGTGTTTCAGTCTCTGCTTAAACATTGTCATGGAAAAAAAGGAGTCTTGAAGGGAAAACACAAGCTTGGGGTTCACGCAGGTCAGCATTCAAATCCTAGTTTGACCATTTACTATCTGAAGACTTTGAAAAAGTTACTTGACCAATTTGATCTCAGATTCCTCATTTGTAAAACTAGAACAATGTACTAACATGAGAAAAGAACTGGGAGATAGTGTATTTAGCCCTTCTGCCCTACTTCTTCCATTAATTTCAAAGGTCACAACCTAGGATATAGACATTCCATTATGGGAAAGCCTTCCTAGAAAACCTTGATTTACCTTCCGGATATTTTTTCCAAAGTGTGTTAATTTATCATGTCTTTAGTCATTAATCTACTGATGCATTCAACAAACCCACTTAGTGCCTATGACATGCTAGAAACTACATCTAGGTGTGGGGAAGTCAATTCTTTATTGAAGTCAGAATCAGAGAAGGGCATCGCTACTTGCTCACTGTCACACAGTATCTCAAGAGCGATGATGGAGGTATGAATGGAGCGATGATGGAGGTATGAATGGCAGAGCCCATGGAATGCTCTGGGAACATGAAACAATGATGAACTCTTTCAGCTCAGGCTATAAGTCTATACAGAAAAAGCTGGGCCTGTCTGTAGTATTCCCCAAGGTGGATCTGGCACATATATCTTTTAAAGAGTTCACCTCTATCCCTGCATTTATATTCTTGTTCATCAAGAAGCTTTATCCAGTATTCTCTATATCCTTTGTAGAGGCAGGGACCAGTTTCTTGGGATCACTTTGGGGAGACAGACCCTGGGTCACTTGTCACTTTGCGTGTGGGTCCCAGTTCTTACATATTTGCTTATAGTTCTTCCAGATGTATAAGTTTTTACATCTGGAGAGAAGAATTTGAGTGAAATAATGCCAGTTTAACCATTGCTCTAGTAAGCTTTCAGGCATGAAATGTGCCTGAAGATGAATCATGTACACACAAAAGCACAGAGCAAATGAATAACTAGGATGAATCAGACCAATTTTATGTAGAATCATTGCCAGGTTCTGTTGAATCAAACAAAAAAGAGGAACAAAGTCTCTGCCTCAGAAAGTACTACTTAACATCCGGCATTCTTAGGGAGTTCAAGTTCATAACAATCTTTAGTGAATTGCCATTTCAGTTTGATTCATTCCGACTCAATCCATATCATCATTTTCCCTAGAATAATTTGGAATTCTTAGACATATATTACAAGGGTGGTTTAAGTAGAGAGAAACTCCTTCCCAGCTTTCTCAGAGACTTTAGGTAATGTTTATGACTGACAATTTCTGAATCTTGGCCAAAAGAAAACACACAAAAAAACAAAACCTAATCGTGGTTTTCTACTTTTTCATAACATCATCAAACAGTATTAGATATTTTTTATGGGCCGATGCTCCCGGTCTGGAAGAGAACTTGGTTTTTGCTGCTTCAAGTTTTTTTTTTTTTTTTTTTTTCCCTGGGACTAAGGGATATTTAGGCCTGTGTTATCCTATCTTGTTCCTTCAGTTCATGTATTCATTCATTCATTCTCACATTCGTTCATCTATCCATCCATTTATTCCAGGTTCTGCCACTGTAGAAGAGAATGAACAGCCCAAGAATCCCATCTGTTTTAGGTCCCTATCTCAGTAATGATAATAGCTGATGTCACTTTAGACAGGCTTACATGGGTGTGGACAGTGTGGTGGACAAGGTTCATTTCCTTCTAGGTGCTGAGTCTACCACCATGTGGATATGGGTTCCAAGACAATGGCTTCATGTGACTAACCAAAGGCTAGAAACGCAGATACCTCCCGTAGGTCAAGCAGCCCCCTCATGTGTGAAGAGAGGCCAGATGTGAGAAATAGATGCAGCTTGGACTGTGTAGACGTGGAGAATGCCTGCCTACAGAAAGCAAGTCACATTGGGAGCAGGGGAAAGAACATTACAAGGAAAACAAATCTAGAAGCCAAATATGACCTGTAAGCCTCACATTAGCAACTCAAGCTCTGGAAATCTCACTTCTGAGAATAATAAGAGCCAAAATTATACTTGTGGTTTTCTTCATTTAATATATTATTTGACAGCACTTGACGGAACATGAATTATGATTGTTCCATTTATTAAAATAAAATTCAGAGAGATAGAGTGTCTTTCACAAGTCACAGAGCTAATGAATTGCAAAGTTTAACTTGAGGCAGAGGCATGTCCAAAATTACAGAGAGATGCCCAAAGAAATGATGTATTATCATATGTAAAGTAGGCATACCCACATACGTACATTTATTCTACCTGCATAAGCTATGTGGCCAGAAGAAACACTACAAAGATATGTTCATGTGGAGCTTTAAGCAGTGAATTTTAGATATGGGATTCATTTCAGCAAACACTATATATATATATTGGACAACTTGCAATGTGCAAACCATTGTGAAAAGAGCAAACACTGAAAATACATGTGGCTCAGGTCTTCAAAAAGCTTCCAGGATGTGGGAAGGATGCACAGGGAAAAAAAACAAAACAAATATGGTACATGCAAATAAAACAAGTGACACACCTCAAGCAGTAAGTCCTGATAACATATGCAGGAATGAAATTACATTCATCACTTCATGATGCCATATTATATTACACATCTATTTTATTTATATATATATATGTATGTGTATGTGTGTGTGTGTGTATTACATATGTTATCTTTCTGCTTATTTGCTTACTGACATTTCATTACACCAGAAGGTAAGTTCAATGAGGGAAAGCATTTTACTTGAATTTTTTCAGTTCTGTGTGACTGAAACATAGGAGGTACCCATTTAATTTTCATTGAATGAATGAACAAATAAACCTACAGAGTGGAGAGGGTTTCATGGAAGGGAGCCATCGATACCAGAAACCTGGATTTGTTGTATGATTCCCTTAAGACTCTTCTTTTGTTCCCACAAAATTCTATGCCAGATGCTAGCCACATAATAGGTGTAATTAAATATTTGGTTTGGGTAGCTTCCCTCTTTGATACTCAGTCCTCCATTGGCTTCAGTGATTTTCTTGGAGTATCTACAGTCTGGAACTTTTTCAGATGAACATTGTGGAAGCAGAACAGTTTGCCACAACTCGTTAAACATATCATGACAATAAGACTTATTCACAGGTTCCTACTATTTATGAAGTCATGTAGATATACTATGGTAAGGTTGACTGAATGAAGTAGTTGCACTGGCTGCAAAGGACACTGATACACGAGAAATAGAGGAAAATTTGGGGGGAGTAAAAAGAAGAATATGATTACTTCTTGATTACCATTTTAATGACTTAACAATTGTACTTCAAAGTTATTAAAATGTCCTATTGACATGTCCCATTGATTTTCAATTTTTGTCCTTTTTGCTGTTCTATATGACATTATCTTTGAGATTACAGACAGCGAGATCGAAAACCACTCAGACACCTTAATCTTTCCCAACATAAGCTTCTCTGGGCTGCAAATAGTTCTATTTCTCTTGAAATAGAAAAAGGTAATTTAGTTCTTGAGAAGTTTCAAATCGAATATTTGTTTTAATTATAAATGTCCCTTTTTGAGAAACAAGATTGTAATCCTTTGCTCAAATTTTTAAGAATATTTGTGATTACATTGTTGAGGCCAGCAATATTTAATTCATTTGAAGTACTGAATGCAGTTTAGACAATCAAATCAATGTTTGTTTACATTTTATAATGTTTCATTTCAAAATTTTGTTAGTATTCAGCATCTTCATTTGAAAGCAGGTTGCAGCTCAATTCACCTTTAATTTGGACCCAATATAAGCATTTTAGGTTGCTTTTTATCTCCCCGTTAACATTATTTGCAGCATCAAATTCATCAAGCAAATTCTTTCATTTGTTTGTTTTCAAGATAACACTGAGATTTGCTTGCATTTTTATATAATCAAATACTTAAAAATGTCCTAGCAAAAGTTGTGTGCCAAACTCGGGACATTTCTAGTTCTTTTATGAGTGTCTATTTCTTTCTTTTTTTTTAATTTTTTTTATTTTGAGACCGAGATCCACTCTATCACCCAGGCTGGGAGTGCAGTGGTGCAGTTTTGGCTCACTGCAACCTCCACCTCCTGGGTTCAAGTAACTTTCCTGCCTCAACCTCCCAAATAGCTGGGAATACAGGCGTGCACCACCATGCCTAGCTAATTTTTGTATTTTTAGTAGAGACAGGGTTTCACCATGTTGGCCAGCTGGTCTTAAACTCCTGGCCTCAAGTGATCTGCCCACCTTGGCCTCCCAAAGTGCTGGGATTACAGGAGTGAGCCACCGCGCCTGGCCCTGAGTGTCTGTTTTTATTCCTATTGTTTTTTGAAGGAAATTGTGCTGTGATAGGACACCTGTCTTTCCTTTTATACCTGCTCTGCAGCTATCTTGTCTTTGCCCTTAGACTGTCTATCAGTGAAGGTTACAGGCAGTTTTGTAGCCCTTCTTCATCCTAACATCCCAGAGCTGTGTGTGAGGGCACGTGGAGGACATCTACCCCAGTCCTCCTGGGCAGAGTGGGGCATCTAGGAATTTGCCTTTGGAAGGAAGCTGCCTAGATGTTTGCTTTGCACACTGAAGTTTGAGGCCATGGGCTTTCTGAGTACCCTCCACTCTGTTTACACTGCAGTCAAAATGATTTTTTCAAAATGCAACTCTGACCTTTTACTTGTCCAAATACTTGTATTCTATGTTCTCATAGAACTTAATACCTCTTTTTCAAAACATTTATACACAATTTAAGTATGTTTGTTTTCTGATATCACATTTGTCTGATTAATTGCTTAATGCCTGTCATTCCTATTCTGCAAGAGCAGGGACTCACTGTGTTTTTGTCCAAAACAAAATATGAACACAACAGATATCTCTTTGATAGTCAATTATATCACTGCGCTAAGCACTGAGGATACAAATTTAGGTTCTGCCTTTCTAAGACTTGTGGACTATAAAGAGCCAGGCCTGTGACTAAGTCATTATAAGGCAAATAAATAAATAATATTTGACAGTAATACAAAAGTATGGACAGGAGCAAAGGGCTCATCCTTGGAAGTCTAGAAAGTGATGTTTGAGCTGTGAATTTCCACATGAGGACCATAGTTAGCATTTTAGCCAATTCTTTCCCCTTCAGTTCCTGAACTTCACTTTTTCTCAAGGCTATGTGTTGCCCCACTATGTGTTCTCGAGCGCTGAGAGAAACCACAACTCCCAGGCCACAGATGCCCCTTTGTTGTGCTGGGGCAATGTCAAGAAAGGAGACCAGCATCAGTTGAGCATCTTCTGTGTCCCTGGCTCGGCGCAACGCATAAGACAGCTCAGCGGGTGGGATTAGGAGCACAGTTGTTAGAGTATATAGGGCTTATTTTCCCGTCTCTACCATTTGCTATCAATATAATCCCAAACACATTTTAATTAATCTCCCCAAAACTCAGTTTCACTACATGTGAAATGGAATAACGTGATTGGTCTGATAGGGTTGTTATGACATTTAAATTAACAGAACCAGTGTTTAGTAATTGTTGTGTTTGCACTAGTAATCTGTTGTGAATGTTGAAAGAAACAGCTATCTGGGGACAGTCTGTGAGAGTATCCCAAAGAAAGAGAACATTGCCAGAGGGGTATTAGAAATTTTTGCTTGTCACCAAGAAATAGCAATCCTGTTCTCAAAAAGAATTTCATACCTTGTTATTTAGCCACAATCCCACACCATTCATTTCATTTTATGGCTCTTCTCTTATTTGTATTCTACTTAATAGAATTGTCCTAAGTGTTAGGGTTTGCTCTGTTACAATTATGAGTAAGCTACAGGCTTTATTGATAAAAGCTGGACACCTGCATAGGAATTGCCTGGAGTAAATCAAAGATGAAATATCTTCAGTAATCTTTCCAACAACGACCCCCTTAAATAACACCAGTTTGTGTTGTTAGGGGAAAGTTTTCTCTTTAAATGTACATTCCAATCTCATGCCAGGAATATAAAATTGTATTATATATATATAACATATATATAATATACAAATAAATATATTTATATAAATATATAAAATTGTATATTTTATATATTTATATAAATATATAAAATTGTATATATATAAATATATAAAATTGTAACAATTTGTTCTTGGGTTTCCCCTGCTTTAAATGTCCCTCCCTGAACTTTCAATAGCCCACTTCTCCTTTTTACAGATTTCAAATCAGAGATCTCCTTTAGGGAAAGGCCTGACCACCCAATCTAAAGTACCTACTCATCACACTGGCTTATTTTAGTTCTCTGCAGAATGGAGAACCTTTGTTTTCCAATTGTTTGTTCATTCCTTCAACCATTCATCCATTCACCTCTTCTCTACTAGAATGTCAACTTGGAATAGGAACCTATTCTGTTCCATTCATAAAATATGACTGGTTTCGAACCCACCATTATTGAATCCTTCATGTGTCCGCACTATTACACGATCTGGTGGTTAGCAAAACTGATCCAGTCCTCACGGAGGTAGCCTTAAGGGAGACATGTATTTGTCAAAACAAACAAAAATGAATAAGCAGATAATTTCAAATCATGGTAAGTGCTCTGGAGGACCAGACCTTTGTCCTTTTGTCCTAGACTGGAAAATTGAGGAAAGTTTCAGTTGAGATCTGAAGAGTGGATACAAATCATATAAGTACATGAGGACACACACCATGCTCACTGTGCTTGTGAGAGCATGTGTGGTGGAGGGGGCCAACCTGTCTCAGGCCTTCCTTGTGGCAGCAACAAGAACATGACAAGAACACATTCAGGAACTAGAACAAGGCTTTGTGGGTTGGTCACAAAATGCAAAGTAGAGATGTCAAGTTATAGAAGAATCTGGAGGTTGGTGAAGCCAGAACCAGGAAAGGAACTGGGGTGTCACTGCACATGGATGTCATTTGAGGCCATTGGAATAGATGAGAAATAAAGGAGAGAAAGGAGTCTGAGGCATAGTCGGGATTCTCACTAGAGGTCATGAGAAGGAGGAGGAGCTGGCAGAGGAGATCAAAAAATAGCAGCCAATGAGGTGGAAGGAAAACCAGAATAGAGTGTGGTCATGGCAACTGAAGAAAGGTGACTTTCAGAAAGGAGGAGGTGGCCATCGTGTTAATTATGCTGCAAGGACAAGGAAGATATGAAGAAAGAAATAGTCCTTAAGATAGGATGGCAACACAGGGCCTGTTAGTGATCTCGGTAAGAGCTGCCTCTGGGATGTGATAGGCTCAGATGCCCACCTGGAGTGAATCACAGAACATAAGGTGAGAAAGTCCAGGCAGAAACTCAAAGAAACTCTTACAAAGAGTTGAGAATATACTCAAGCACATGCCCATGATGAAATGTTTAAGCTAACGTGTACATCCAATCAACAAAACCCTAAATAAGGTATTTCTTAGCACAAAAAGCTTTGAAAGAAACCAAACAAAATGATCAGAGCCATCTAAAATTTTGTCTTGTTTTGGAAAATCTTCTTTATGTTACCTATCTGTATGGAAAGACTTTTGGAACCTCAAGCCCACATAAATGGTCTCTCTCTTGAAGGCTTATTTTTTGGTATTCTCTTTTTTTTTCTTTCTTTCTTTTTATACCACAGAATAACAGACTAAGAAAATATGCCTTTGAATTGAAAATGAATGACCTGACCTATTTTGTGCTGGCAGCTGAAACAGAGTCAGATATGGATGAATGGATCCACACCCTCAACCGCATTCTGCAAATCAGTCCTGAGGGGCCCCACCAAGGGAGGAGGAGCACAGAGCTCACTGATCTGGGGCTGGGTGAGAGCATATGAAGCCGTCTTCCTTCCTTTGTCCAGTGTGACCTGTGTTTTTGGTTCACTCAAGCTGCTAGGCATTGTAGTCGCTGTCTGTTCTAGCTCATCCATCCTGGGGCCATTTGTTCCAAGAAATCACTAATCACTCCTAAATCTTTACTGCACAGTAATGGCCACCACACATAAGTACAATTGAGAGTCAACTCGCAATGATCTGAGGCTGTCCCCCAGCAAATGATGTTGGGAATCATTTGTCACAGCATCAAAAATGTGCTCATGTCCAATGGGACATTACCTTTTAGGGAGCATTTTGTGGTTTTCAGTCTTTCATTAAATTTAATTAATGAATCTTATGCTCTGTAAAGGCAAATATGAATTTCTTCCTGTAAGTTAAAAAGCATCTTTCATTTGTGCTTTTTGATCATACTGTGATCATCTTATATGTGAAAGTTTCAAAAATTATACATGGTAATGGAATTTTTATAAGATTATTTTTTTTTCTCCCCATCCTGATTCCTTCATAAGAGTCCACTTCATTTTATGCAAAGAGAAGGGAACAAGAGAGAGGAAAGAAAAGGTGAAAAGGAGGTTAGAAAAGCAAGCCTGTAGCTGCATAGAAGGCAAGTTCAACACCAGCAAAGTCAGTCACTCCTCCCAAAACAAAACTATTTTCAGGCATTCTGCACAGCACATGGTACATTAGAAACCAAAGCATCTTTAAGTTCTCCTAGTCTACGTCTCAGGCTCTAGAGTGAAAGAGCCATAGAATAATGTGGAAAAAAACTATTGTTGATTTTGTTGGTTTTAACACAACTACTGTATGCCATAGTAGGTGTTTTACACTTATGATTTACTTAATAATAACAACCATAGTATTAATGTTTACAGTGTCTTACAGAGTTTAAGTAGCTGAAGCAAGAAGGTGGATTCTAAATTGACAGCCTAAGAGCGAGAATTACCAAAAATACATACATATTTAAGAAAACTTTAGTATGCATTAATTAAGTAGGTCAAGACAACCCCAAGTATAAATGTAGTGTAAAAATCCAAAGTTCTTGTAGACACAAGATGGTATCATGGCAAGAATCCCAAAAATGATCCTCAGAGGGTCTGATTTCCAGGCCCAGATCACCCAGCAATGTTCAGGAGTCAGAACACAAGGAAAGTTTAGGCTCACCAACGTCCCTCTTAGCTCTTAAGTCTAACTTAGTTTTGTAAGTCACAGGCTAGAAGAATGTGTGACTCATGAGTAATATTTAATAACCTGACTTGGTATATCTTTTTAAGATTCACTGGATAATTCTGTAACTTGCGAATGCACACCAGAGGAAACAGATTCTTTAGAGAACAACCTACACCCAGACTTTGCAAAGGTAATAAAGTTGACATTGTACTTGCAAAAATGATTTGAGCTATTTGTTAGTTATGGCTTTCACGGAAAAGACGTAAATGCTTTCTTTTAAGATTTAGACTAAGAAACTAATTCGGAACTTTCCATTAACCTATGTGTTTTCATTAACATACACATAGAGCTCAAAAAGGAAAGAAACTTTTAGGAGATTTGCCAAGTGTTAGTGGGTAATACTAAAATGGTGATAATACTAAGGGGCTGCTTCTTGGCCATGTGGATGTGTCGGGCTGTATCTGGATATTTAGATACCAAGGACTAACACGATTTTCTCTGTAGTACCTCACAGAAACAGAAGATACTGTAAGAACAACTCGAAACATGGAGAGGCTAAATCTGTTCTCTCTAGATCCAGACATAGATGTAAGTCAAAATTTTTTCTAAGCAGATATGAACTTGATCCATACAGTTGGGGATTATAATTTAGCATTTCTTTTTTATATTGGATGTTTGGTGACTCATTCAAAACTTTTTTAGACCTTGAAACTCCAAAAAAAAGATCTCTTGGAACCTGAGTCTGTGATCAAACCATTTGAAGAAAAAGCTGCCAAGAGAATCATGATCATCTGTAAAACCCTCAACTTAAATCTTCAGGGATGTGTTACGGAGAATGAAAATGATCCGATAACGAATGTAAGTTTCTCCTCTGTTACATCTTATACCATTCAGCCAGCATTACACCACCCTAGTCAAAATCTCTTTTATTCCTGCTAATTCCAGGCACTGGTTTCACACTATCTAGTGTACCAGGGAACATTATTAACAGCATTTTCCCACATTACACAAGTTTACAAGTTCTAAAGTGGAACACTTTATAATACACTGTATGAATAAAGCATAATTAAATATTAATATACTATACTTTATCAATATACTGCCATAAAATTTTCCTTTTAACTTAAAGAAAAAACATTAAAGGACTGTGTTTGGGGATTTTCTATGAAATCAGCATAGTGGTTTAGAGTTTTCTATGGCATTGTGTGACTCCTCTTAGTAGTACTCAAGATGGCTTTTTTTTCTTTTGAAATGGTCTTGCTCTGTTGCCCAGGCTGGAGTGCAGTTGCGCATTGTTGCTCACTGCAGCCTCTGCTCAGTGCAGCCTCAACTTCCAGGGTTCAAGTGATCTTCCCACTGAAGGCTTCCGAGTAATGGACTACAGGCACGCACCACTGTGGCCGCCTACCTAAGTTTTTTGTGTTTCTTATACAGATGAGGTTTTGCCACAATGGCCAGACTGGTTTAGAACTCCTAGGCTCAAGCTACCTGCCTGCCTCAACTTCCCAAAGTGCTGGGATTACAGGCATGAGCTACCGCGCCTGGCTTTTACATGCATGTTTTTATTTTACTCTTTCTATATTTATCCATGTAAAAGTCATCTTTTTTTACTCTATATTTATTTTACTCTATATTTTTTTATTTTACTCTATATTTATTTTCATGTCTATTAGAGAAAAATCAAAGCTAACAAACCCTGTGACTTCCCAGCCATTATTGCTGAGGACAAATCTAAATAGTGTATCAAGTAAAATAATATTAGATGGATGTTAAATAAATACTAGCAGGATGGGACATGTTAATAGCAGAAATGACAAAGGAGCTTCACTGATATTTGTGTGAGTTCTCTTGAGAACTTCTTCTTAGTACTTCAGTGGTCAGTCCCACTGGATTGTGAATGTATGTGTGGGAAGGGAACTGTTTATGAGCATAAACGTTATTAAATGTTGAATTATTTTTACAAATCACTCATAATTCTATATCAATCTCGATTATATTAATATCCTAATCACTATAAGGCGCAGTTAATATTTTGGCATATTTCCTTTCATTATTTTTTAATGCATTCTGTTCACTTTCTGATCCATCATCCTCAGTTGTCATCTTTCACCTAAAAGAGGAAAACTGATTTCCAGATCCTTGATAGGAGTCGCATTGGCTTTCGAAGGCAGAAACCACATTAAATTTTCACTGTAAACTGGGTCCACACATGTCATGCCTTCATCTATTTATGATCCAGTGAAACTAGCCTTGTTAGTTGTGACAGTGAGTGGATGGCAGAAAGAATTAACCTTTTCAGAAGACTCTACTTGATATCGACTGACCTGTGTCTTTAGCACCTCAATGATTTGCTTTGAGCCTCCTACCCCAGGTATAGAGCAGGAAAAGGTCCATGCTGTGGACCTCTGATTTAATGAGGAGACTCAAATGGGATGTGCCGTTCTGGGATTAGATTGCCTGGCTTTCCAGCTCACAAGTTGTACCACGCTGGGCAACGGCCTACTGTCAGTCTTCACTCCTTTAAATGGAGACAGTAACAATACCTATTTCAAGTGATCACTGTGGTTACACAGGGTACCGTATCAGAGGTACTCAGACATTGCTTGGTACAAAGTAAGCGTTCATTAAATACTTAAGCGTCATCTAAATATGTGAGAAATTGCATTGAAATTTGTCAAAACTGCATGCAAGTTATTGATATTTGTGTTGATATATGTGAGATTCTTGTTGACAGGTAAGCTAACATGGAAATGTGTCACCAATAAGAATCTTGTTGAAAAATGAAGCTCTTTTATATTCTATAACTTTAACTTTGTACTAGGTGTGAGTAGAAATGAAAGTAGGTGAAGTCAGGTTTATTCATTCTCCAAATATACTTATTCCATGTGTCTCCTGTGAGCCAGACTTGTCCTAAGAACTGGGAAAACAGGAAGTAAGTAGATAAGCAAGGTCCCCAGTGTCTTGAAAATCAGATTCTTTTTTAAAACAGCAGAAAGCAAACAAAAAAACGAACGATTTAAGTGCACATTATTCCAAGTTCTTTAAAAGAAATAAATATGGAGAGATGTGTTCCAGAGGAATGCAGGAAAGGGTTACTTTAGACAGGACAGTCACCTCTCTGCAGAGGTGATTTTGAACAGAGACCTAAGGGTTGGGAAGCATAAAAACGCAGGTCAGGGGCGAACATTCTAGGCAGAAGAAAGAGAAGTACAAATGCACTGAGACAGATAAGCTTTAGCAAGTTCTAGGAAGTGAAAAGAGTTAGGGAGGTGAAGGACATACCAAGATGACGTAGGAGAAACAGAGATAAGATGATGTAGGGCCTTAAGCCACAGTGAAGAGTTTGAATTTATCGTAAGTGTGAGTGGACGCTATTCAATGGTTTAAAGCACTTTAAAAACAAGGTTTAAAACAAAACAAAGAAACAAACGAAAACGCAAGAGTTGTCCAAGAAAGGAGGCTACTACCACCGTTTATTGCATGTCTTGAACAAGGGCTGGCAAGGGAGAAGGAGAGAAATGGGTGGATTGGACTGGTGTTTTGTAAATTGAGCTGATAGGTTTTCCTGATGTGTTGGATATACTGGATGATGGAAAAATAAATCTCAAGAATGAGTACTGGTTTTTGCTTTGGACAGCTTTACACACGATGATGCCATTTACTAAAATGGTAACACTCGAGAGAGATTTGCACAATACAAGTCAAAAATACCATTATGAACATGTTTCACTTGTTGGGACGATTAGATATCCAAAGAGAGATATCTTAGGAACAGATTCAAATGCAAGTTTGGCGGCCAGGCATGTTGGCTCATGCCTGTAATCCCAGCATTTTGGGAGGCCAAGGCAGGCAGATCACCTGAGGTCAGGAGTTCGAGACCAGCCTGTCCAACATGGTGAAACCCTGTCTCTACAAAAAATACAAAAATTATCTGGACATGGTGGTACATGCCTGTAATCCCAGCTACTTGGGAGGCTGAGGCAGGAGAATCACTTGAACCCAGGAGGTAGAGGTTGCAGTAAGCCGAGATCACACCACTGCACTCCAGCCTGGGTGACACAGTGAAACTCTGTCTCAAAAAAAAAAAAAAAAAAAAAAAAATGGAGTGGCCATGAATGGAAACACAAATTTGGAAGTCTAGTTCAGACAATAATGTTGTGGGGCGGGGATCTAAAAATGTCTATGACCATAGAGAAGGGGCCAGAAAATAAATAAAATATCTGAAGGATGAATAGAGAAGTGACCAAAGAAGTCTAAGCAGAAATGGCTGTTGGGATAAAGATAAACCAAGGAATACTGTATCATGAAACCAACAGCGAATGGGTAGCTGTGGTAGTGGTGCCAAGAAGCTGAGGAACATGAAGTGAAAGAGGAGTCTATCCGGTAGATATGGCAAAGTGGAGGATGTTGTGGACTATGGCAAGAGCAACTCCCATAGAGTGGAAAGTGTTAAAAGTAATCTGATCATGCCTTCATGCAGGATTTTAAAATAAAAACAAAACAAAAATCTAGAAACTTAGTCCTTGGAACCATTTGGAAATACCTGTATTAGTCTGTTCTCACGCTGCTAATAAAGACATACCCAAGACTGTGTAATTTATAAAGGAAGGAGGTTTACTTGACTCACAGTTCAGCATGACTGGTGAGGCCTCAGGAAACTTACAATCATCACCGAAGGGGAATCAAACATGTCCTTCTTCACATGGCAGCAGCAAAGGGAAATGCCAAGCAAAAAGGGGAAAAGCCCCTTATAAAACCATCAGATCTTGTGAGAACTCACTCACTATCACGGTAACAGCATGAGGGTAACTGCCCCCATAATCCAATTACCTCCCACTGGGTCCCTCTCATGACACGTGAGGATTATGAGAACTACAATTTAAGATGAGATTTGGGTGGGGACACAGCCAAACCATATCATTACCTCAAATGGTAATGTCACTTAGTCACCTTGTTAAATAAAAATAGATGCTTTTTTTTTACCTAGAACATTTTTAAATGCAATTTAGAAACTGAACATCAAAGATAGTGGGCTTTTTTTTCTACTGCCAGGGGCATATGACTCCTTCCACATGAATTCCTTTCTTTGTACTAAGATGCATATTCAGAAGCCAAATGCTTGTATTTAGACCAATCTCCCCAGGCAAGAGAACAGGGCCAAGTACAGAGACCCAAGTTAGTGTGTCTTTTGGTATCTGTCAGACTGAAGGGTTAAGTTGATTTGGAGTGTTTTGTATGTCGGTGTTGTTTTTCATTTTACAGTTGATACATATGTTGAAAAACTAGGAAATTACTTTAGAAAAATAATTTCATTGTGCCTATGAGCAATAATACAAAAAATAATGTCAGCCTCACCTTCACAGCAGTTTGTTATTTAAGGTCATTGTTTTTTAAAAATCATTGCTTATTTATTCAATGACACTCTTTCCTTAATGAAACTATTTTTAAACTCATTGTTCTTAATTCAATGAGCATGTTTTAAATTAATTGAAGTATTTCTCCAAGTTGCTTAGGAGCCAACTACTGCATTTAATGAATGAGATTCTAAAGACTCCCTGAAATAACATCCTCGTGATGAGAAAACAATGTTTGACAGCATGTAATTTTTTAGTCAGTAAATTGAAAACCAAATTCAAGTTGATGGTTTTATAGTATAAAATATTTCTTTGAAAATAGAAATTGACTCCAAAAATCTGAACTAATAAAGCTACATCACAGTAGAACTACATTTAAAATTTTATCGTTGAGTTTTTTTCAGAAGAGTACAGAATTCTAAACACAAGAAACCTATGAATTAATTTGTTAGGCTTTGCAGAGCTTTGTTAAACAAATCCTCACTGAAAAGACAGTGATTTGACATTTATTTTGAAAAGGTGGATTGGAAGAAAGAAATGAATCACCACATGAGCTTTAATTTTTGATGGGTTATCAAAGTAGGTATTTATTTCCATTCACAAGTAGAAATGAAAATCAAAATGCAACAATTCAGGAAAAAATAATAAGGGTTTTGCTTTGACCTTCAATGTGTTTTGAGTTCTCACTTGAGTTATTTTTCTGTAATTTTTGCATTTTTCAACTTTTGGCAGACTACCACTACCACAAAACAAGAGTTTTTCTAAATTAATTTAAATTGGTATACTATAAACTTTTACTTTGTAATTGCTTTATATTTTTAAAAATAATTTACTGAATTATTTCATATGCAAAAACTTTTTTCTAACAGTAAAGGAGCTGGCAAGTATTGCTAATATTAAGAAATTGAACTTGTCCCCTTGGTATAAACTAGTCACATTACTACATTTCAAAGACAGGAGATACCGTTAAGCATTTAACAAAACCCACAGTATGAGTGAGTCTGTATAATAATAAACTGGATCACAATATGGTGTTTCACTATAATCTGTTTGTCCATAGAATACTAGTAGAGATTGGCATCAACTCAAAATTAAGTAGCATTTTAAAACAGTAAAAATGCTAGTTTTTATAGGCGTATTCCAATTTTAACCACATAAATGTATAACTACATATATGTGCATGTATTCAATATATGTATATATGTACATATATGTATGTAATTACATATGCATATATTAATTTGGTCTTTATCTCTGTTGTGAGATTTTTCTAGTTGACCATTCTTTCCTTCTTGAATCTTTCTTAGCTTCTGTAATACTCTGGCAGCATTTTAAAATTTTTTATTTGTTTTTTAAATTTTTTCCCTATTTCCCAATCTGTTTTATAAGTTGTCTTCCCTACTCCCATCTCCATCCTTTGCATGTTGATACTTTCCAGAATCCTGTTCTGATTTTCTTCTATTTCATGGATTCAACAGGACCCCACACACAAAAAAACTCTCAAGTCCAGCTCTCCAGTCAAGTTTCCTTGACTCGGCTCAATACACACATCCAGCTGCCACTGGGATGTCCCGCAGATGACTTTCTATGTCTCATTTAGAATTCATCTTTGTATCTTTATCCCCTATATCAACCAATGGTATGATCATGCACTTCATTTCTTTTATCCTCAAACCTGGGAATTTTCTGTATTCATGCCCCTGTGAAACTTTTTCTCCAATCAACCAATACAAACACATGCAAAGAATAACCAAGCTCTTTGGTCATACTTCCTTAATGTTTCTCAAATGCCTCTCCCACAAACACTTCCTACCAATTTTTCTTTTTGCTTCCACTCTGATCCCACTCTAATGTTCCTTTCCTATGCTCTTTGATGTCTTATGTCTTTGCACATGTCCCACACCCTACCTAGAAATCCCTTCTAACCAATTCTTTACCTAATTCCTACTTCTTTCAAACTTGACCAAGAAATTTCTCCTTCTTCCCATCTTCCCTAACTTTCCCATTTTCACATCTTCCGCTTCCTTCCTAGCCTGGGGACAAGAGGTTAAGAGGAAAGCCACATAGAGGCTTGAATTTGGGTGAGCACCCAAGAATTGATGGGGAGAGAAAGCCATGAAGAGGAACAGAAGCAGTCTGTCCTGGATGTGTTGGGATACAGGTGCAGGGCAGCCCAGAGGAGGCAATTAGAAAAGATGGCTGGTATGGTTGGGAGACTGGTTACTTTGAATCAATAAGTAACTGGTGGAACAAGTAAGTAAACAGATTCATGGTAATGAGATCCTGGGTTCTCACTGTTGGAGGACCTACTTACCAATATAAAAAATGGGAAGGCTAGAATGAACCCTTGAGTGTTTGTATTGGAAGCAGAGGTATAAACATGAACTAATTGGTTTTTAATAAGTATTCATACACAGATAGAGATAAATTATGTGTGTGTGTGTGTGTGTGTGTGTGTGTGTGTATTTCTTACCTCCGTATGATGGGAGGGCACAGAAGCAATGATATCCCAGTGACAGTGAACACAACAAGCACCCAGATCGTCGTTTGTAAATGTCACCCTCACTATAAGGAACCAGGGCTCCCTGGAGAAATATCTGGAGCATGAGAAGTATAGGATAAGTCTGGAACATACTATTTGATAAAGAAGTACTCAAAAAATGATGGAGACTTGCCAAAAAAATACCCAGAAGTTAACTTGAATGAATGCCTCTAGCCAAATCTGGGACAATTTCAGCATCACACTAACACTAATTATTGTAAGAGCAAAACCCATTGAGTAAAACGGTAATCCATGAGTCTATACTTGTATTAATAAATTAATTAATTAATATCAAAATAAGGGAGAAGGGGAAGTTCATCCTTATGATGGAATACTAGCTAATACGTGTAGAAAGAATGGTGGAACTGAAAAATCACCATTGGCCACCATTGTGGTGGTAGTTGACTGCAATGGAAGTTATCAATGGAGATGAAGACTAGGGTGGGTTGTGTTTAATGAGTAGCAAGACATGAGGGTAATCTCAGAACATATTTCCACAAATACAAATCAATTGCCAAAGGGAAAATGGTGACCTTTATAATGGAGAAAACCAGCAGATAAGGTTAACGTCACAGCTGCTGAAGGAGTTGACACTGTGTGCTCTTGAAACAATGAAGTATGAAAATCAAGCATCGATCCGAGATTGTACTGCCGTAAAAGCATGACCTGAATCCTGTCATGAGGACACACACAACAGACCCAGATTGAATGTATGTCAGAATGTATGTCCTGTACTCTTTGAAAGGCCAAAAACCTGAAAGAGAGAAAAAGACTGAGGAACAGTTTTGACTGAAGTAAATTGAAGGGAAATAGCAGAAAAACATAATGAGTAGTCCTAGATGGGATTCTGGACCAGAAAGAAAAACAGAGACATTGTTGAGTCAACTGGCGGCACTGAAAGGAGCATGCGAGTTGCACAGTGGTTTTAGGCCCATATCACTTTCCTGACTTGGATGGCTGCACAGTGATTAGGCAGGTGAGTGTCCTCATTTGGGGGAAACACTCACCGGAGTATTTAGGGGAGGAATAATACTGGAAACTTGCTCTCAAAGCATTCACACTGGTTATAATAGGTGACTGCGTGAGCGAGAGCGAGTGCGTGTGTGTGTGAGAGAGAGAGAGACAGACAGGGAGAGAGACAGAGAGAGAAACAGGAGGTTAAGAGTTGAATCCGGGCAAGGGGGGTAAATAAGGTGGTTTTATGCACCTTATACACAACCTTTCTCTCTATTCAAAATTATTTCAAGATAAGAGAAAAAATAGTATCTGTTTTAACAATTCAACTAAGATATCAACTCATCTTGGGAAACTTCCCGCCCTCTCTGCCAACAGACTCCCTCACAACCTGATGCTCCCCTACCTGCTTGCCACAGTGTTTTGTGCTTTAATATGTATCTGTGACACTAATGTGTTAGGAGTGCCTTAGAACAGTGCAAAACACATAGTAAATGCTCAACAACTGTCAGCTATTAATTATGTTTCTATCAAGCTGTGATAAAAAACAGAGACGTGGTTGGTTTAGTGAAGTCCAACCACAGTGCAGTCTGGAAACTTCTAGGATTTCATTACAGATTTTCAAGGGCCTGGGAGACTGAGGTGGCATGTGTTTTCTAAGACTGTAAGGGAAATAACTGGAAGGATTTGTAAGGCCCAACCATGCATGTAAAAGCAACATAAAGAAGAGTTCTTGGCAGGGAAACGAAAGAACCAATGAGATACAGTACTAGGATCTAAGGCACTTGCTGGAGGACAGGATTCCGGGTCACTGAGTCAAGGGGAGCTTGCCTGCTGCATTTATTTTATCTACTGCTTTGTTAAATGATGTACTAACGAGGCTGTCGCATGGATAATGATTTTATGTCAAAAACATCTGTTCTTTCTTTTTCATGCAGATTGAGCCTTTTTTTGTGAGTGTGGCACTTTATGACCTCAGAGACAGCAGGAAGATTTCTGCTGATTTTCACGTGGATCTAAACCATGCTGCTGTCAGACAGATGCTCTTGGGGGCTTCTGTGGCTTTGGAAAATGGCAACATCGACACCATCACGCCAAGACAATCAGAAGAACCTCACATCAAGGGACTTCCGGAGGAATGGCTAAAATTTCCAAAGCAGGTGGCACTTTGTTTACTTGTGATGAGATGGAAAATGCGTGTACCATTATTCTTACCAATAGAGCACATAAGATGAGCAATTTCCTGAATAAAAATTCCCTTAAAGCTGTCCTTTTTTGAAAAAGTGGAATTTTGTAAATGTCTACAATGTGATTTCTTCCATGCTTATTAGCTGCTTTCTTTGTACACAGGCTGTATTTTCTGTAAGCAATCCACATTCTGAAATTGTTCTGGTGGCCAAAATTGAAAAAGTCTTGATGGGAAACATTGCAAGTGGTGCCGAACCTTATGTTAAAAACCCAGACTCCAACAAGGTAATGTATAATCTTATAAATAACTTCATTTGCTTTTGCTTTTTCTTTTTTAATGGAGTCTCTCTCTGTTGCCCAGGCTGGAGTGCAATGGTGTGATCTCGGCTCACTGCAACTTCCACCTCCTGAGTTCAAGTGATTCTCCTGCCTCAGCCTCCCCAGTAGCTGGGATTACAGGCGCATGCCACCACGCCTGCCTAATTTTTTGTATTTTATAGTAGAAACGGGGTTTCACCATGTTGGTCAGGCTGGTCTCAAACTCCTGACTTCAAGTGACCAGCCTGCCTTGGGCTCTCAAAGTGCTGGGATTACAGGCCATGAGCCACTGCGCCCAGCCAACTTCATTTGCTTTTAAGAAAGAAGGCCACACTTTGAATTATCAAATTTGTGTATCTTGAAATACTTATTGGTGAAATGAATATCCACCAGAAATTTTTTTAAGTATATCTTTTTGCTTTATGTTCTTTTGATCTGGTAATTTTTGATCTCTGAGAATCTAATGGTAGAAATAAATTCAAATGTGGACAAAGCTTTCACTCCAAGGGTCAGAGTATTAGTAATAATGAAACCTTAGGAATAATCTTAGTAAAAGCAAGTGAATGAGACATCAGCAATGCTGATGATGAACAAAGTGAGATAAATAATTGTATATCAAATTATAATATCACTTAAGTGAAAAAAGGAACAGGAAAGAGAATACTGTGCTTTGAATGGTGGAACTACAGGTAATATGTTTCTACTTCCTTCTTTTCTATTAGATTTTCTTTAATAATCAAATATTACTGTTTAATAGAAAATAAATATTAAGGCCGGGCGCGGCAGCTCACGCCTGTAATCCCAACACTTTGGGAGGCCAAGGCGGATGGATTACGAGGTCAGGAGATAGAGACCATCCTGGCTAACACGGTGAAACCCGGTCTCTACTAAAAATGCAAAAAACTAGCTGGATGTGGTGACAGGTGCCTGTAGTCCCAGCTACTCGGGAGGCTGAGGCAGGAGAATGGCGTGAACCCAGGAGGTGGAGCTTGCAGTGAGCCAAGATCGCGCCACTGCACTCCAGCCTGGGCGACAGAGGGAGACTCCGTCTAAAAAAAAAAAGAAAAGAAGTATTAAAAGTCTATATTTTCCATGCCAAAGAAATATACTGAGGAAATAGCTTACAAGAATTGAATCTGAGCATGTATGACAATTTAGAAAGAAGTTTAACATATTTATGAGAGTCCCATAATTCAGTGTTTGGCAAACTACGGTGTGCAGCCCAAATCCAGCCTACCATCTGTTTTGATAAAGTTTTAATGAAACACAGTCACATTCATTTGTGGATTGTCTATGGCCACTTCCCTGCTACAGAAACAGAGTTGAAAATTTGTGACAGAGACTATATGGCCCATGAAACCCAATGTGTTTACTATATGACACTTTATAGAACCAGTCTCCTGCCCTCTGTCATTACAAATAAAAGGGATATAGAATAGACTGTAAATGTAAAGTTGCTAATACTTTCCGTTCAAGATTTTAAAATCTTTTAAGTAAAAAAAAAAAAAAAAGGAAAAAAGTTGATATTCCAAGACATGGATATTTTCTACATTTGAAATCTCCAAACTTAAAAGAAACAAAGAAAAATATTATACAATAGTTTGAACACAGATGGACACCATTTGGCTCTTTATAAGGTAATATGGGCTAGTAAGACAGAGTTATGCTGAGTTTCAGCATAAAATAATATGAAAAAGTATTTAGTATTATTTTATATGTACAGTTTGTAAAGTGCTATTCTAAACAATATTTGTATTTATTTTTTCTTTAGTATGCACAAAAGATACTAAAATCCAACAGACAGTTCTGCGGCAAATTGGGAAAATACCGTATGCCTTTCGCCTGGGCAGTAAGGTAAGTCGACAGTTACAGCCAACAGACCAGAAATACATTTAATAGTGGCATTGGAAGCTTCAGTTTTGAACATTTTTGTGTTGCCTATTATTTTTAATGTGTCTACACCTGGAAAAATGCTAATATGGTCATCTTCATAAACATCTTGAGCTTCCCTGAGAATACATTTCACAAGACAGTTTAGCAATACAGTTTATAATAGAGGGCCGTGACACATGTGCCGTGCGTGCGTGACCAGATATGCTATGGGTTCTTGGTAGATATCAAATCAATGTCATAAATTGTTTTTTTTGGTTTGTTTGTTTTGTTTTTTTTTTTTTTTTGAGGCGGAGTCTCGCTCTGTCGCCCAGGCTGGAGTGCAGTGGCGCGATCTCGGCTCACTGCAAGCTCCGCCTCCCGGGTTCCCGCCATTCTCCTGCCTCAGCCTCCCGAGTAGCTGGGACTACAGGCGCCGCCACCACGCCCGGCTAATTTTTTTGTATTTTTAGTGGAGACGGGGTTTCATTGTGTTAGCCAGGATGGTCTCGATCTCCTGACCTCGTGATCCGCCCGCCTCGGCCTCCCAAAGTGCTGGGATTACAGGCTTGAGCCACCGCGCCCGGCCCATAAATTGTTTATTATGTGTATTTGACTTAACAAATCTTTGACATTATGTCAGTCTTGAGAGTCTGGTGTGCCTAAAATTCAGATAGCTGCACTATGATTTCTTATGCAGCTGCATGTTTCCATCTATGCGTAGAGCTCAGGTCTATATATGGATGTCCAAAGGAAACCATCAAACCAATCATTTAAACTCATTTTGATTTTGATACTGTTTAGCCTAGCCAAATGTATCAGTACCAGTTGCCTCTCTGAAAGAAAGGCTGAGTTCTGTGGACATAGATGGACACATCATTCACTTGGATGCATAACCTCTTCATGAAGAACCATAATTGCTTTTCAGAACTGTTTAATATCATCAATTATTATTGTCCTCCTCAATCTCTTTACATCTTTATTAGTATAAGAATTTCTTAAGTGAGGAAGAGCCTGGCATAGACTCATAAGGCTAAAAGGTCAGCAATGTACACATTGAATGAACTAAGAAAGATTAGAGCTACCGGCCGGGCATGGTAGCTCACACCTGTAATCCCAGCACTTTGGGAGGCCGAGACAGGCAGATCCCGAGGTCAGGAGTTCGAGACCAGCCTGGCCAACATGGTGAAACCCCGTCTCTCTAAAAATACAAAAATTAGCCAGGTGTGGTGGCAAATAATACAGCCCATCAAATATTCATTTGAACTTTGGTAACATTATCTCAATGTATCCAACTTTAACATCCAGAAGGACGAGAGAACCTATTAATTATGCCATTTTTAAGTCTCACAGTTCCCAGTGATGTATATTCAGAGTAAACTCACCAATATCTGTCATAATTTTGAGGTTGTTATTTGAAGTTGGAGATGAGTAGGTGTAGGAAGGAGAAATGTGGAAGTTTGGGCAGCAGTAAACCAAGATAGATTCATGCAGTCTCCAGGAATTAGTTTGCCCTAAGGCAGTGCCATAGCAAGGGAGGGAGAGTCTAGGCCTGGGAGTCTGATAAACATTGCAGATCAGGCCACTACTTACTGTGACTTGGAACAAGTTTCTTCTCCAAGTCTCAAGGTTCCCAGCTATAAATTGAAGCTGACAATACCTGCCTTATGAACAGTATGTGCAATCTCAAGTGCAGAAGCATTTGGCATAAAATAGCTCATGGATAGTACTTTATCCTCCCTTTTCTATCTCTTTCTATAGGAACAACTAATGCCAGGACATTCTGCATGAAAAAAGATGGTATTTAGAGCTACAAAACCCTTCGTAATGAATTTGTTTTTATTTCTCATAAGCTTTAAGAGAAAGGCTAACTAATTATAATTCACTGATTAAACATTTTTGGTATTCTTAAGCATTCTCAGTTCCCTCCAGAAAACCTACTGGGGCAAGTAGAGGCAAGATGTCTGTTGTGAAATATTCCAGTATAACAAAAGTACAATAGTGCACACATTTTTCACTTTAAGGATCCAACATTGCTCTGAGACTTTAGAAGCAGGCGTTTTAGGGCCAGACAGAACTGAGCTCAAAATCCTAACTCTGGCCAGGCATGGTGGGCCATGCCTATAATCCCAACACTTTAGGAGGCCAAGGTCTCCTGGAGGTTCGCTTAAGGCCAGGAGTTCTAGATCAGCCTGGGCAGCATAATGAGACCCAATCTCTAAGAAACTTTTAAAAAATTAACCAAGAGTGGTAGCGTACACCTGTAGTCCTAGCCACTCAGGAGGTTGAGATAGCAGTATCACATGAGCCCAGAAGCTGGAAGTTGCAGTGAACTATGGTAGTAGTGCACTCCAACCTGGGCAACAGAGTGAGACCCTGTTTCTAAAAAAAGAAAAAAGAAAAAAAACCCACTCTATCCTTTATTAGCCAAGTGAGCTTGGGCAAGTTCCTTATAACCTGACTTTACCTATTTTTTTTAATCTACAAAAGAGGAAAATAAGAATATCTAATTTACTGGTATAAGGATTAAGGAGCACAGATATGTACCCTATAAAAAACTGTTATTTTTAGAAGTCATTTTTTTCTAATATTATTATTACTAGAAGTCACTTACAGAGATCATAGTTATGTCACCAAGTCCCCTTTTCTGATAAATTTGGGGCAGTGAAGAACAATATAAAGGAGAGAAGTCAATGAATTACCCATTATTGAAAGAACCTGAGAAGTCAGGCGAAGGGACAATCCTGCTTTGAAGTAAAATAAGTAAAATAAGCTGGAAGAAAGACAGATGAAGTCTCTAGGGAGGCTGACAGTATTACTGACTATTGAAATGATTCCTAGGATAGGAAAGCCAGTGAAACCACAAGCTTAGACCATATGAATGCCCAATTAGTGGTCTGGTTGTAGGTTAGGAAACAGCACCAACCCGTGTATATACACATGTGATTTACTTCCACATAAGTTTCTCACAACTGAGAAAAATAGTTAGCAGGACAATTCTAAAGATATGTCAAACCATTTGGATTACCTAACCACAAAAAAGTACAAAAGATCCAGCCAAAGATTTTAATTCCTCTTTCACAATGTAGAAACTGCTTCAAATAAGTATGGACAGCATCAGAGGAAGGCTGATTGTTGCCCATGTTTTTACCAGCTTCCTGACATACTTCAATACCTAATTGATACGGCTGATTTTGAGGCTACTGCTCCTTCCTGTTACGCTTTCTAGATTGCAGTTTGTTCCGAAGTATAGCTTTCAGTGTGCCCTAAGACGTGTTGGCCCTTACAATCAACTGTCATTAAAAAGTAGAACTGACAATTTAGATTATGACCATATTTTTACCCACATCTAATCATCCCACCCACTGCAGTACGCACAGATGCTCATCGCTGTGAACAACGTTTTTTTCTGAAATTAATTTGGTGTTCTTATATTTGGCACCAGCTGCAGTGCCATTTTACAGTGAAAAGGTTATCCTTGGGGGAGGAATAGAGAACACATACAGACGACTACACAAAGTATTTTATACTCATTGACTCAGGAGAAAACTGACCCTTCCGAATGTGTCAGGTTGTGAATGGATCTCTTTCCGTGCATATCATCCCCAGAATCCTATGTGCCAGCATCCTTGCAAGGACTCTTTTGTGATTTCCTTGACTACCTCATTTGATATTCTAAATGGACCAGCACTCAACACTGACTTTTTTTTTAATTAAGCAAAATTAAAATAAACATTTCATTCTCATATCTCTACAATTATGGAAGGTGCACAGTACAACTGTCATTTAAGATTCCCATACTGACAACGTCTTCAACAAATGGTCGTCCAACTTCTGTTTGACTCCTTCCAGTGACAAAAACCCAAGTGCACCCCACAGTGCTTCCTTCTGTCTGTCTTTGTAGAGCTCTAATTATTAAATAATTTATTTTTCAAAATCATCTTCAGCTATCTGAAAACCACTTTTATGTGTTTTCTTCCATAGACACACACACACACACAAAACATATGTCTACTTCATTCTGCACATCATGGTTATTCATGCTGTTTGTGAATGAATCTATCAGGGACATCTAAGGTTCTTTTCCTTTGGGCAAGAAAACAAAAAAACTTACACGAGTGGTTTTGGAATGGCTGGGCCATATTTCATGATTCCTACAATCATACCCCAAATATCATGGTGCTGACACCCTCACAATATACTGACCACTTATCAACTGTAGCAGTTGGAACTAGGTGTTCCAGCCATCACAAAACCATCTGTGTAAATGAATCAGTTCTTTTATCTCCTGCCATATACATATATATGTATATATACACACACATGCATATATACATATACACACATATACATACATATATACATACACATATATACATATATACACATATATATACTTTTTCTTTTCTTTTCTTTTTTTTTTTTTTGAGACGGAGTCTCTCTCTGTCGCCCAGGCTGGAGTGCAGTGGCGCGATCTCGGCTCACTGCAAGCTCCGCCTCCCGGGTTCATGCCATTCTCCTGCCTCAGCCTCCGGAGTAGCTGGGACTACAGGCGCCCATCACCATGCCCGGCTAAATTTTTGTATTTTTTTTTAGTAGAGACGGGGTTTCACCGTGTTCGCCAGGATGGCCTCGATCTCCTGACCTCGTGATCCGCCCACCTCGGCCTCCCAAAGTGCTGGGATTACAGGCTTGAGCCACTGCGCCCGGCCTACTTTTTCTTTTGAGACGGAGTCTCACTGTGTCGCCAGGCTGAAGTGCAGTGGCACAATCGCGGCTCACTGCAACCTTCACCCCCCAGCTTCAAGGATTCTCCTGCCTCAGCCTCCTAACTAGTTGGGATTACAGGTGCACGTCACCACGCCCAGCTAGTTTTTATGTTTTTTAGTAGAGATGGGGTTTCACCATGTTATCCAGGCTGGTCTCAATCTCCTGACCTCGTGATTCCCCCATCTTGGCCTCCTAAAGTGCTGGGATTACAGGCGGTCACCGTGCCCAGCTACCAGTTATATATTTCTTGAGCAGCCGCAGGTTGTATGGCACTGTGAGCAAAACTTCTCCCATGGTGCTGTACTCTTCATTCTTTTTATGAAAAGTGTCCAGTGTAAGTGAGCAATTTCCATGACAGAGTTGTGGATAAGAGCAAATTGAGTTCCACAATTAACATCTATCAATAAATGGAAGTCACTAATTAATTAAAAAGTTATTGCTCAAGCTCAGTTTAGCTTCCTCTCATATTGGGAATTGTGTCATATTAGTTTCAACATGTGATGCACTGAAACAAACGCCCTTTATAATATTTAAATAAAAATAATGTTCATGTAATATTTTTATTCTTTCTCCCCAATGTTATTTGCCTTTTTACCTTCCCTCATTCACTACTTAACAGAGAAAAAATGAGGAGACAAGTTGAAGGAGTCTAAAAATATCATTCTGATAAAATCTTAGCCTATTTTCTTTTAGTGTTCTATTTAACACTAAAGTTGTATAATCTGATATCTGTTTAAATGGTCATCTCAGCCTGTGCATTGAATTCTTCGGTTAACTTAAAGAGTGATGAAACATTCTAGTTAAGGCCCTACATTAGAAGAAGTAAGAATTCAGTATTTCTCTAACACTGAAGTAAGAATTCAATATTTATTTCTCTAACATTGAAGAAAATATATGGGTCTAATTTTTTTTGGACCACACATTGATGAGATATGAGGAACTTCATGTAAAACTGACATCTAAGCATGGTACGTATGTGAAGCAAGTATTGTCTGATGTTGCTATATTATTTGGACAAAAGCTATTTATGTGTTTCAACTAAGCCTAACTTTCCTTGGTTCCAATGAAATAGACCAAGGAAGGAAATAAGTGGCTAGGATTCATGGTGTTCTCTTTCTTTAAAACAAAAGTCTGACTCAGGTGCCTTCCATATTATCTTTGTCTCTGTCCTAAAAGTTAGGACATGGGTACATTTAGCTCCATGAAAATGTGTCAAGAGTATGGCCTTCCACACTCACATATACAACCTTATCCCTGTTCCACCACTTGTAAATCCTAGTAATGCCACTCAAATTGAAGTGACTCTGTCCTGCCCAGGTTTAAGGTGTCTTGAAGAAATAATTTAAAAGAATAACTTGTGTTCCTATTCTTTTCCACTTCCCTAATACTCCAAGGTTTTGACACAAGTTATTAAATGTGAGACATCATAAAAAATACAGTTGTAATGTGGAATGTTATCACTTTGGATACAGAGTTAAAAATAAAAAATTAAAGATAACAAAAATAAAGTGTATAAATGAAACATTTGTATAAGAAGTTTTCTGTCTTTTTATTTTGTAAGTTCTTAGAGCTTCTCTGGTTATAAAATGAGAAGTTT
This sequence comes from Macaca nemestrina, assembly GCF_043159975.1. NCBI lineage: Eukaryota > Metazoa > Chordata > Mammalia > Primates > Cercopithecidae > Macaca > Macaca nemestrina. The sequence goes on along the minus strand of NC_092135.1, from coordinate 122,970,236 downwards.
AATTAATATAGTCACCTTAAAAACACAACTTTATAAGCAATATCCAAATACCAACCTGAATAAATATTTTCTTTCAGATCAGTATTTAAGGACAACCAGGGAAATGTGGACAGAGACTCAAGATTTTCACCATTGTTTAGACAAGAAAGTAGCAAGATTTCAACCGAGGACCTGATTAAACTAGTATCAGATTATAGAAGGTATGTTTTTTTAATACTCTTGAAATTAACAAAAATCAGCCATGTTGATTTGTTATCGCTTCATAAATACCTGAGGATCTGATTCCCGAATGCCCAAACCTCCAGAAAGCAGACATTTTTCAGGTGACTTCACATATGCCCAAATAGTGCCACAAAGGCAAAAACTGCTAGAATTGTATGGAAGGACTGTGAAATGTTAAACTGTATAAGTTATTTATTGCTGTATAACAAACCACCTCAAAACTTAATGGTTTAAAATAACAACACTGCGACAGTAGTTATACTCCAGAGTCCACAATTTGAGCACATCTGAGTGAGGAGAGCTTATCTCTTCCACACATGGCATGGGCTGAGAGAGATCAGCTGGGGTCAGAGGATCCACTTTCAAGATGGCTTGTTTGGTTTTCAGCCAATCAGTGCTGGCTGTTGGCTGGAAACTCAGCGGGGACTATGAGCTAGATATCTCAGTTCTCTGTGGGGTCCTCTTCATGAAATTCTTTGACTTCCTTAGGCGTGGTGGCTGCGTTTTAAAAGTAAGTGTCTCAAGGGCAGGAAATGACCACTGTTGATTTCAGTTTGGGGCCCAGAAGCTGTTACAGTGCCATGTCTGCCAAAGTCACCTATCAAGCTGTCACAGAGCCCAGACACAGTACTTAGATTCAAAGGAAGGAAGCATAGACATCTCTCAGTAGGGGGAGTATTAAACAATTTTAGGACAATGTTTTACAGTTATTTTGCTGTAAATATAATCACTCATAACAGCTCTGTCATTCAAATACTTTTAGAAAAGACAGTGGAAATTATTGCCAAAACAGAAAACATATAGATGCCACAACATTTTTTAAATGAATAACCATACATCCAACATCTGATGATGACGAGGTCGCTCATTACAAGCTACTTATCATGAACTTCTGACCCTCTAATATACACACAGTATTCTTGTACTTTTTGTTCCCAAATATTGACTCTCTGCCTCTCCCATCTAAGAATCAACAATCTCCAATCCTTTAATTCATTTATGCAAAATGAAAATAATATAATATTATGAAGCAAGAACAGTTAATACTTTCCGCAGCTTCTGGAGAGGACATACTCTATGTGACAAGAAGTTTTGCCAATGTTTTGTTGATGATGTTGTTCTGAAAATTATATAAATCTTAGAAAGCAAAATAAAAATGGGAAGTAACATCTTGAAGGAGTCTGGAACCTGTCTGACTTATTTTTGATGCTATAAGACCATTCCTGCCAGATGCAGTGGCTCACACCTGTAATTCCAACACTTTGGGAGGCTAAGACAGGAGGATGGCTTGAACCCAGAAGTTCCAGACCAGCCTTGGCAACACAGTAGCAACATCATCTCTAATAAAACTTTTAAAAATTATCTGGGTGCGGTATCATGTGCCTGTCGTCCTAAATACTCTGGAGGCTGAAGTGGGAAGATCCCTTGAGACTGGAAGGTTGAGGCTGCAGTGAGCCACGACTGCACTACTGCATTCCAGCCTGGGTGACAGAGTAAGACCCTGTCTCAAAAAAAAAAAAGGACCACTTCTTACATGGAGAGAGCTTCCTCCCCTTTAAAGTAATCAAACATCCTGGCCAAAACCCATACCATAGCCTTCCTAAGGCCCAGCCTTTCCTCTTTACCTTTTTGCCAGTATACTGAAGCGTGAAAGGCTATAATGCTGAGCAGAAGAGAATAGGTAGAAGGTTCTGGGGTGATCTGTTATAAATAGAAAAAAACAAACTCTTACAAAACCCATGTTATCAGTGAATAGCAAGGAAAATTATTACCGTGTAAATTAAGAGGGCACCCTAGAATACACAACGCAGTGCTGACATTAAATTATTTCATGTCAGCCTCACACTTTATGGCCTTTATTCTCAGTGGTGTGCTGACAAATGTTTCACAACCAACTCTTTAAGGGAACAACGGACTTGTGCTGATGGCCGGTGTCTATCTACTATTGCTGATTCCAACCTACCAATGGGGCTTCACTGAACATAGAGTTAGCAAGAGATGTGCACCCTAATACAGCATTTCCACCATATAGTTAGAGATGTACAGATAATCTTACCATGTAGTGAAATAATCAGAAAGTGGTGAATTTTGAGTACTTACTACCTTTGTGTTTAATATAATTTCTTTCATAAGTTTATTTAACTTAATTTATATTAATGGCCGTGTTTTGCTGTCAAGCAAAATTCCTAAAAATTGAACATTCAGCTCTCACAAGCTGAGAAGAGCTGACTCTGACCCATCACTGTAATTATTCCACCTTTCAAAGTAGATTTCCTGAGACTTGCAACTGTTACCAGCAGCTTTCACACTACTCTAAAGGAAGACTGGCGAGAGGTTTTAATAGAGAGAGAGTAGGAGGGAAATGGGAGGACTTGAGCCAGGGAGTGCATGTGAGTGGGAGACAGGTGGGGAAGGGGTGTCCGCATACACTATAGGGGTGAGAGAGCAGAAGAAACAGGGCTCAGGGAAGGGTCCCCCTCCTCCTTGTTTGTTGGTGAAGAGGAAGAATATGGACCGTCCACTTGGCAATTGTAGCAAAGACCAAGCTTGCTCTCAAAACTTCTTAAAATTCATTATGAGAGTGCATTACTTAAGCCACTTTAAATACTGTTAGCTTTTGTTAATAAAAACTCCATAATTTACTCTCATACTTTTTTGATCATTTTTGTGTTATCTGAAGTAGAAGGAAATACATTTAAAATCTTTTTCAGAAAATCTGTCACTTGACCCCTCCCTGATTTGTATTTTTATTTGCAGTATCACATGTATTTTAGTTTGCAAAATTAAACCAGCTAAATAAATCATTCACAAGATTATTTGGGAATCTGCTGTTTACCCTTAACAAAACTCAGAATTATAGATGACTGCTTTTTCTTGAAAATTGGAATAATACTCTCTGTGTGTGTGTGTGTGTGTGTGTGTGTGTGTGTGTGTGTGTGTTTCCTTGCTCATGGACTCTTCCAGGGCCGACAGAATAAGCAAAATGCAGACCATTCCTGGAAGCCTGGATATTGCTGTTGACAACGTTCCCTTGGAGCATCCAAGTATGATGATGATGTCATGGTTTGGTTGCCGAGTTTTGAATATTGAATAGTTAGTGGGTTTTTTTGGTTGGTGGTTGGTTGGCTAGTTGGTTGGTTACAAGGTTTTGGGGTTTTTTCCCCCCAAAAGTTTAAATATGTGGAATTCATGATGCTACAGAAATGTGGAGCTTCTTTTTGCTTCACTAAGACAGATGATGAGTTTTGTAGAGCAAGAACTATAATCAGGGTAACCTAACACTTACCTGGTATGCACCATGTACCCAACAAGGTATTAAATTACGTCTTTTAATCCTCAAAACCCTGGAGGGTTTCAAAGAAGGAAAGTCAGATTTAGATAGATTAACAAACCAATAATCCATAACGGGAGAACATGCTTCCATTGAGTGAGTTCCTCTCACTCAAAATAGAGGCTAGTTCTGCCATACTGTGCTGCCAGAGGGTTACTCTGAACACTATGTGTAAGCACTCAAGTGGCCATGCAATGATTATAACTCAAATATTGTCAGACTCTGTTATTATACAGAGAACATAATTTTTTTTAGAATATGGTCAAAAGTATTGTCAGTAAAAAAAACTGAATTTTAGAAGGCACTTTTATTAACTTTATAAGAGTTTCAGAATTTAATTTTTAAGTGGTAAAATTGGTTTCTTTTGTTATTTCTGATTCTACCTTTTAGTGACTTTCTCAGCAATGCAAAAAAAAAAAAAAAAAGAATAAAGGCCTCCTATAATGAACTCTAAACAGGGAAAGGACTATTGACATGGGATATTTGGATTACCATTGCGGTATTAAGTTTTCCATCCTTGTAACTTTCTACAAATAATTTTAATATGAAATGTAATGAGCATTCTAACTTAAGCCATGGCTCGAAATCATTTTTATATTGATTGATGTGAAAAAGCAGAGGGTAAACTAAGCCATTTCCTCTACCTGATTTGGGGATCATTGTTTTTATTACCTATGGAAATGAAACATGACAAATGAGGCACTCAATATTCTCTTTGGAAGAAGGGTAGAATCTTAGAGAAATCTGAACACATAATAAAAATATCATAATTGGTTTTTGAAAAAAGAAAACCATAATCTGATTCTCAAGCATTCATAGCTAATCATTTTGCTTTTTAGAACACAGTCAGATTCCAGGTGGAGTAAAGGGAGGTAGAAGACCTTGGTCTTTCAGTACCACAACTTCAGCCTTCAAACTGTTTGGTGACAGAAGTTTTGATTTATAAATTCCTAATCATTATTTCTTAAGCTATTCCTCCAAGAGTAGGTTTTAAAAGGTGATACAAACTGAACAGAAAAATAAATAAACTGTATCTACTGATGAAGAGAGGGGCTTCAGGCCCGTGCTGTGAAATCCATTCTGTAGAGAGATATTGCTATTAATCTAACTGTTACTATCAGTAATATATCTAATGGACAAAGCTTTGTTCAGCCATATATCAGAATATGTATTATTTTTATAGTGTTATAGCAAAGATTGGTGGATTATTATAATATATGGTTATTATGTTCAGCGGTTCATTAGTTAAAATTTGTTTTTATGGGAAGCTTAATACAAAAAGAAAATAGTTATAAATCTGTCTAAAAGATTTACTGCTTTTTCTGAGACATCAGTTTTAATATTAAATATGTAGCTTGTTAATCTGCCATGCCCACCTCCTACAAATTTTTCCTGGTAGCGTAAGTTAATATCCATTGGTGTACAAGCCAGGAGTTTCTATCTTGAGTGGGTTCATTTTAAAATATGTTAAGTATTGTTCACTTTAAAAGAACCATATTAAATGACAAACTCTTATTTTCTGATTTTTTAAGATTGTGTAACATCGTCCTTTATCCCTGTCAAGCCTTTCAACATGATGGCTCAAACAGAACCCACAGTGGAGGTGGAAGAATTTGTTTACGACTCAACAAAGTATTGTCGGCCTTATAGAGTATATAAAAATCAAATTTATGTTTACCCCAGACACCTCAAGTATGATAGTCAGAAATGCTTCAACAAGGTATGATATAAGTTTCTGAGATATCATCTTTTCTTTTCACCATATTTAGACCATATACGATAGTTCCTGAATGTGCAAATACAAATTACTATAGGGCAGCACTTTCTCATAGAAAACCTTTTGGAGAAAATGTTTAGTAAGAGGCAGAGATGAGTTTTATCTTAGAAGTGTTTAAGGATGCAGTTTTGTAGCATATTAATAATCTTTTCTAAATCAGTCTTAAATAATTTTGTTCTAGACCATTTTTTTTTAGTTTCTTAAGATACTCTAAAAATAGCATGCCTGCCCCCCTTTCAATATGAGCTTTTACTTCCCTTTTAAGTACACTCTCCAGATCCTTCTGTTATTTCAGAACATCACGGATAATGTCACAAGAAAATGTTGGATATTTTACATTTTTCGGATTTAATTAGAAGCTACTTATTTTAGGCACTTGGATTTTTTTATGTTATTTGATAGGAAATTACAATTTCATTTTTTCTCTCCATAATTTCAGGCACGAAATATAACTGTGTGCATTGAATTCAAAAATTCCGATGAAGAAAGTGCCATGCCCCTGAAGGTGAGCCAAGTCAGCAAAGGCACCCAGCATCAAGGGGGAAGGCAGGTGCAGGGATTCTTTCCACCATTGTGGGGCTTTTTATGTGAGTGTGGTTGAAAGAGCAGTAATTTAATACATTTGTTTTAGATCTGAAACGTACCTGATTTAACAGTCATCATTAACTAGATCTGTTAGAAATCCCAGTCTCATAGCTCTTTTAGCTTTTCATGACTTGGGAAAAAAGGACACATTTTTTAAATGAATAACCATACATCCAACATCTGATGATGACGAAGTCTTTCATTACGAGCTGCTTATCATGAACTTCTGGCCCTCTAATGTACACACAGTATTCTTGTACCTTTTGTTCCCAAATATTGACTCTCTGCTTCTCCCATCTAAAAATCAACAATCTCCAAGGTAAATGCCGAGACTCCCCCGTGGAAGACATTGCCTTTTTCAAAGATTAGCCTGCCTCTCGGTTCAGCGTGCTTGATTTAAAACAGAACACCCAGCCGGCCCTCGTGTGGTCTGCGCAGCAGCACTGCTGCATACTGGCCCAACGTCTAACGCAGGGGCCCGTGGGATGCCCACAGTTATGGAAGGTGCACGTGGCCAAGTGCCTGAGGAACTGGAAAAATGGCTCTGGGAAGTCAGTCCCGGTTGCTGATCGCGTGATTTAGTATGCTCCATAAAACTGTGAGGTTTGCAGGCACTGTGCTGTTTTCACTCTACAAAGCTGCAACTGGATGGCATTTTTTAGAGTTCACATTTGATATATAATATGCAGTTTTTATTTTAGGGATTTCAAACAACATAAAGTAACCCATTAAAACTGAGGGGGAAATTATTTGTAGTGGGCCTGCTGCCGATCTTACCAGCTTCGGCAAATCAAAGAATGAGGTAGTAGAGGACAAAACTAATTTCTAACTAACCCCCACCATTCTCTGTGGTAGTCTCTTAAAGCACTCTGTCTGGTACAAATTGAGTCCTCTAATTTGTAGCATTATTCAGAAGAACAATAATCAATTTGAGTGATTGAATTAATCAGGCACAGTAAAGAGAGTCTTTAAAAAAAAAAAACTCTTGAGCCACTGTCAGCATCCACTGGCACCAAACTCGAAAACAGCGTTAGCATCAGGAGAGAAAAATTCAAGTGAAATATAATTGTTAAGCAAACAGAGGCAATGATCAGATGGCAAGCACATCTGGCCTGTAAAGCAATGTTTTTACATGGAAAATTGTAGAAAAGAAGAACAATCACAGGTGGGTCCCCGGCTTCACTGCATTCTAAAATACCACACAGAGATACAGCAAAATCAAATGTCAGACTCCACAAGAGGGGTCTTGAGTTTTGGACAAAGGGGGCTTATAAGTTATAAGGAAGTGCCATATCACAGCCCCCGGGCCTGATTCGGGGCTGGATAGAATAGTAACTTACTGTGGTGGAAACGGAAACCAGCCCTATCCCAGAAGCTGGCGTGTCAGGGGCTGGGGTCCAACCAACTCTTGTGGTTGCATAAGACCTTAACTCTAGATCAGAGCTGGTTCCATGGGGCCTGTATTACTCTGTTCTCACACTGCACTGGGTAATTTATAAAGAAAAGAGATTTAATTGACTCATAGTTCTGCATGGCTGGGGAGGCCTCAGAAAACTTACAGTCATGGTGGAAGGGGAACAGGCACGTCTTACATGGTGGTAGGCGAGAGAGAGAGAGAGCACCTGTGTGAGAGCAGGAAAAACTGCCATTTATAAAACCATCAGATCTCTTGAGAATTCATTGACTGTCATGAGAACAGCATAGGGGAAACTGCCCCCAGGATCCAATCACTTCCTTCCCTCAGCATGTGGGGATTATAATTCAAGATGAGATTTGGGTGGGGACACAAAGCCTAACCATATCAGGGCCTGTTCAGGAAGCCATTCTATAGGAATCAGTCTTAAACAAGTTTGACCTTATCCCATGTAAATCGAGAGTCAGATTGGTCCAGGTGATACTCATGGGCTAGGGGAGGTCCTCAAACACTGACCATTGTCTCGGGTCATTGTCTGAATCATTGCTATTGTCCTGGGGTTGGTAACTGAAGAGTTATGGCCTTTTTTTCACTCAGGGATGATTTCAGACACTCATAATTGTTCAATTCATAACTTTTTAAACAGTGTATTTAGGACCCCAACCCCAGCCGGTGAACAGGCTCTTGACACTGTCACAAGAAGGATTTCAAGGATGACTCAGAAAATAGTCAAAGTACAGAGATTTACTGTGAAGCAAAAAGTACACACTCAGGAAAGAAGAGTGTGGGTGTACTCAAGAGAGACATTCGTCTGCAAGAAGGTTTAGGGCTTCTATCTTTATGGGTTTCTTTACATTCATGAAGATGTCTAAAGAAAGGTGACGATGTATCAGAATTGTGGTGCCACCTATATTTATAGCAAATATGGGTGTTTGCAGAACTGCCCAGGTGCTGGTGGAAGTGTAATTTAGTATGTTAATGGGCATATAATGAGGTCCTGGGAGAAACCTAGGTCAAATCCAGCACCATGCTGGGTACAGTTGGTCTTAGCCAGCTTGGCCCACATCTTATTTTTTAGGGTCTTATTGGCCACTGACTTATGGAGCTATTTCAACAGTATCCTTTTTGCTAGTCATGTGAAACCTCTGCCTGGAATTGTCTGTTCTCCTATGGCCACCCTGTATTATTCCTGTCTCACAGGTATTTGGCCCTGGTGTATTATCTATATGATGAATGAAAGCCATCAAATTATCTTCAGCAGCTTTCACTGTATAATAAATGCAGGGTAGTAGGCCAAAGAAGTTAAAAGTTAATTAGATGCCAGCTTAGCCTGGCAAGTTATCACAAAGTTTGCCATTGTCCCAGGGTTGGTACTGAAAAGTTGTGGCCTTTTTTTCACCCAGGGATAATTTCAGACACTTACAATTGTTCAACTCATAACTTTTTAAACAGTGTATTTATGGAAAACCTGGAGGGACCATCTTCACCTCAGCCGCCTACACAGCAGTTCTGCACCACTCTCAGAATCCAGATTTCTCAGATGAGGTAAGAGCCAGCCCTCCACTGTCCCCTGCAGCTCCTAAGAAAGGTGGGTGAATGGTCAGATAACTGTGTAGTGAGAAACACTCTCTCTAGACCTCATTAGACTCAGGACATGCCTTGGCCGGTGTATACTTACCAAGATTTCTAAACTATATTAATTGACAATTGTTCCAGGAGTACATTGCAAATTCATGTATTTCAGGACAGGAGTGACCTTTTAAAAAAATGGGATGCTGGCCAGGTGCAGTGGCTCACGCCTGTAATCCCAGCACTTTGGGAGGCCGAAGCAGGCAGATCACCATCCTGGTCAACATGGTGAAACCCCGTCTCTGCTAAAAATACAAAAATTAGCTGGGTGTGGTGGCACGTGCCTGTAATCCCAGCTACTCTGGAGGCTGAGGCAGGAAACCCTCTTGAACCAGGGAGTCGGAGGCTGTGGTGAGCCGAGATCACACCACTGCACTCCAGCCTAACAACAGAACAAGACTCCATCTCAACTAAAAACATTAAAATTTAAATTTAAAAAAATATGCTTTTAGTGCTGGCATATATCTTTTCTTCTTTTCTTTTTCAGTGAATTTTTTTTTCTTTTATTTCACTAGCTAGTGAAGAGATTGTGTTAAATAGCTTTACCAATGAATGGCAGCATTTCATGTCATAAGGAAGAGAGCAGAGAACTAGAGCCTGAGCCAATTACATTGCTTATGACATGCCTGAACTTAAGTGAGCTTGGACCCTGTCATCTCTAAACATGACAGGGAACAAGCCTTGCCCTGGCAGGCTTTCAGGACTCTTGCAGTGTGCCAAGCCTCAAGCTAAATTCCATGCACACATCATCTCCCTTAATCCCCACAGTAATTCCAAGAAGTTGGTACTATTATTACCTCCCTATTTGATGGATGAGAAAACTATGGCTCAGAGAAGTCAAGTAACTTTACCAAGGGTACATAATAAGTGAGAGAAATCAAACCAGGCCATGTGACTCCAGAGCCTGAAGCTTCACCCTTTTCCTCTAACACATAGAAAGTCATTGGGCTCATGGTCAATTACTATACACATGTTAGCTTACATTACAAACAACTTTAGACAAACAAATTTCAGTGATAAAATTTAATTTCTAACCGTAAAGTGAAGGTCTGACTAGTGCAGCCTGCTGATGGGATGCCTGAGATTCATAATATCACACCTTTTATAGGCATTTTCTATGGCTGCTTTCACACATTACCAGCATTTAGCAGCTTAAAACAGCATGCAACTGTTATCTTACTGTTTTGTTGTTCCGAAGTCTGAAATGGCTCACGGGGCTAAAATCGAGCTTGCAGCAGGGCTACGAGCCTTCAGGAGGTTCTAGGGAAGATTCCAGTTCCTCTCCTTTTCCAGCTTCTAGAGGCTGCCCACATTTCTTGGCTTTTGAGCCTTCCCGACAATCCCATCACTCTGACCTCGGCTTCTGTTCTCACTTCTCTTATGACTCTGCCTTCCTCTTATGAGGACCTTTGTGATGACACTGTGCTCATTTGGAAAATCCAGGATAATCTCCCCATCTCGTGGTCCTTAACTTAATCACATCTGTTAAGTCCTGTTTACCATGTAAGGTAGCATATTGGCAGAATTAGAACATTCAGGACATCTAGCGGGTGATGTCTTTCTGCCTCCCACACTGTACACAGTAATCATTTAAAAACTAATTAAAGGAACACCAATGAAACACCTGCCTGACATTATTTCACTCTTCCATGTACAGTTAGTGCTCCTTAATTTTTCCCCCACAAATTCAGGACAGAAAGTGAAATACAGTTAAGGGAAAACCATGATCACATTACAGAATATTTACTGTTATCGGTTGACCAAAGGGTTGACAAAGCCCATCTGGAAGATGCTTTTTCTGTAGATATATGATTTTTTTTAAAAAATTAATATTCTTACTGTTCTTAACTGTTTTAATCTTTCTATTCTCATGTGTTTCCCGGAAGCCTCATGAAAGCCATGAGCTTTTTCACATGAGAGTATGTACAATTCTGGGAACGACTCGGTTGCTGACATTGAGCTGCCTGCAGCTTACCGGAGTTCCAATGCAAAATGATCATCCCAAGATGTGGGTTCTTGTCCTGGAAGATCCTCTTACTGACCACACCACCTTTGCAGTAACTCAGAGCCCCCTAACATGTGCAGCCCTGGTTCCTAACACTGCACCATGCTACTTCACAAGGCTACTGGGGAAAATGAAATGATGACGTACGTGGCAGAGCTCTGAAAACTCAAAAGCACGATAAAATGTAGAGTTAGTTGAAAACATTTCTTTCCAGAAATAGGGAGAATGCCCTTCATTCAGTATATTGTTTACCTAGATCCATTTTTATTTTATTTTCATTCGAAAGCATTATTTGTATAGCTACAGCCTGGCCACTTCCCAAAATGTCTCATTAGCTGTCACAGTAACACAGATATGTTTGTTAGTTTTTAAAAAGAGATCAATTCCATGCCAAAGCTGCATCATTTACTATACCATATTACTCAACAATGTGCATATGAGTTGCCTGGGGATCCTATGAAAGGGCAGATTCCAATTGAGTGTGTCTAGGTTAGTGTCTGAGACTCCAGCCTGGGCAATAAAGTAAGACATCTGTCTCTACAACAAGAACAACAACAAAAATCAAAAAGTTAGCCAGAGGTCATGGCCAGCTGCAGTGGCTCACGCTTGTAATCTCAGCACTTTGGGAGCCCGAGGCGGGTGGATCACAAGGTCAAGAGATTGAGACCATCCTGGCCAATATAGTGAAACCCCATCTCTTCCAAAAATACAAAAATTAGCTGGGTGTGGTGGCGTGCGCCTATAGTACCAGCTACTCGCGAGGCTGAGGCAGGAGAATCTCTTGAACCCAGGAGGTGGAGGTTGCAGTAAGCTGAGATCATGCCTCTGCACTCTAGCCTGGTGACAGAGCAAGACTCCATCTCAAAAAAAAAAAAAAAAAAAAAAAAAGCCAGAGGCCAAAGCTGCAGTGAGCTGTGTTCGTACCACTGCACTCTAGTCTGGGCAACAAATGTGAGACCCTGTCTCCAAAATGAAAAAAAAACTTCTGTATTTCTAACAAACTTCCAAGTGATGCTTATGCAACTGGTCCCCAACCACACTTTGGGAGGCATGGACTTACTGTTTATTCAATTTGTGTCCCTTAATGACAGTTCCTCGATGTGTGTCTTATCTATATTCTGCAGTTACATCTGTGTGTGTGTTTATGCATATGTATGTGCATATATTTAATCCATACCCTAGTAGCATGAATTATCTAATGAGAAACACTAGGTATTCTAAATTATCATCATCCATCACAATAAAGAAGTAAAAATATCAACATGTGAATAAATCACTGCTAGCAGAAACAATATTTATTGAGCATTAAATCAGTACATCCAGCACTGTTAAACACGGACTTAGATTTCAGTTAAAGAATTTTTACCAATGGTGTGGTTGCTCATGCCTGTAATCCCAGCACTTTGGGAGGCCAAGGAGGGTGGATCTTTTGAAGTTGGGAGTTTGAGACCAGCCTGGCCAACATAGTGAAACCCCATCTCTACTAAAAATACAAAAATTAGCTTGGCATGGTAGCACGTGCCTATAATCCCAGCTACTGGGGAGACTAAGGCAGGAGAATTGCTTGAACCCAGGAGGCAGAGGTTGCAATGAGCCTAGATCACACCATTGCACTCCAGCCTGGGTGACAGAGTAAGACACAGTCTCAAAAAAAAATAAAATTAAATAGAATTTTAAAAAAAAATTTTTTAAAGCTATGCTTTGTCTTGCTCTGATATTGGGCAAATGATTTTAATCTCAGTCCAACTATGGTTTCTTTCCTTGCAGGTGAAAATTGAGCTACCAACACAACTCCATGAGAAACACCATATTTTGTTTTCTTTTTATCACGTCACCTGTGACATCAATGCAAAAGCTAATGCCAAAAAGAAGGAGGCTCTGGAAACATCAGGTACTGCCAGGAAGAAATCTGAGGCAGAGTCACATGTCTTCTGTTCGCATTGGTTTGGAGAGCATCTTCAAAGCTCTGATTTATGCAATTATTTTTCATGAAGTTTAATATTAGTAAATAATAAATAGCGTTATTGTGACTTCTTACCGTGGAGGTTTGTACTCAGAATTTTTGTTTGTTATTCTTTTGCACAGTTGGATATGCTTGGCTTCCTCTGATGAAACATGATCAGATAGCTTCTCAAGAGTACAACATCCCAATAGCAACAAGTCTGCCTCCTAATTATTTAAGCTTTCAAGATTCTACAAGCGGAAAGGTACTGAATAATGTATAATTTAAGATTTTTAAAAAGCACACCAGCTTAATGGCATAAGATTATCTTCTTTCTCTGCTATTTAAATTAAGATCATAGTGTATACGTCCCTTGTAGCTATGAATCAAGTGTACCTATGCCACATCTCTTGTTTAGCTTATGGCCACTGGAAATGATCTGTTAAAAATGATCCCGATATCATATTGGTCTCATCTACCAATAGTGCTAAGTGTATTTGCATCTTTTATTTTCTCCTCTATGGTGACATAAGATTAATGGATCAGAACAGCATATTAACATAAACTAAACAATCTATTTATTTTCTTTCTCTCAAATTGTCACAGTGACCGTAAACAAACTTTATTTTGCAGCATGGTGGGAGTGACATCAAATGGGTTGATGGTGGCAAACCACTTTTCAAAGTATCGACATTTGTTTTATCAACAGTAAATACTCAGGTGAGCATGTTGACCTGAAATAGTAGCATTTTCTCTAACTCACAGCATCATGAGGTAAGTCCCATATTTACAGGATGAGACTAATCATTTCCTGAAGTGTCAGAAAGGCAGGTGTTTGAATACTACAAAGGAAGAATGTTAAGGGCATAATCTGATGCCTCCCTCAAGATAGATAGAATGTCCTAATCCCTTAAGCCCACATACCATAAAACTTCAGACCAAAATACCAGAAGTGTATTTAATAGGATCACACTGCCCTTGGAATATTGCTTGCTTCTACTGACAACACTCATGTGTTAAAAATGTTAAATGTTAAAAATAAAGGCCAGGCGCGGTGGCTCATGCCTGTAATCCCAGCACTTTGGGAGGCCGAGGCGGGCAGATTACCTGAGTTCAGGAGTTCAAAACCAGCCTGACCAACATGGAGAAACCCCGCCTCTACTAAAAATACAAAATTAGTCGGGCATGGTGATGCATGCCTGTAATCCCAGCTACTCCGGAGGCTGAGGCAGGAGAATCTCTTGAACTCGGGAGGCGGAGGTTGTGTTGAGCTGAGATCGTGCCATTGCACTCCAGCCTGGGCAACAAGAGCGAGCCTCTATCTCAAAAATAATAAATAAATAAATAAACAACAAACAAACAAATACTTCAGATCTTTACCTGAAAACCAAGTCCAATCCCCAATGCCTTCCCAGGGCTCATCTCATGGGAAGGCCATGAGGTTGGCAGAACTGCATTTGAGAACCACCCCACCTAATTTCTGGCTCCATGACCCTGGGCAAGTCACTTTACCTCCGATATCCTTATTTCCTCAACAAGGAATGATATCAACAGAGCCTCTGCTACCTAAGGTTGTAGCAAATGTGATCCAAAGGAGAAATATTTCAAAATGTGATCAAAATGAGAAATACATCATGAACTGCAAAAGTCAATACATGTATAATTATTACCATTGTTAAATGACCACAAACTCATTCCTTCCGTGGCAAAGCAGCTTATTCTACCACAATGTGAGTTTTCCGGCAACAGATATAAACTATACATTATTACAAGTACATAAAATATGTATTTCTCCTTTCTTAGGTTTAATGTGTATCTGCTTTTCATTTTTTGCTTCATGCTGCTTTATCTACAAGCCACACTTGATCCATAAGAAAAATGAAATAATCCAGGCATCATATATACATTGGACCAAAATTTCTCTCGGCAACCTCTGAGGCTTCAAATCCCATTGACTTCTTATCCCTAGCCCTGAACCCACAACTATTTAAACCCATCTTTTCTCTGATGCCATCAACCCTGGTCAAGTTCCACAAAACGCTCAATGTCCACCAAACCCTATATTTTCGTATATCTCAGCAGTTCCTCAGTTTCTCTGTCTCATGCTTCCAGCTGCTTTCTCCAAATAGCTGGTCTCTAACTCACCACAACACACCCTCTCTCTGCCTTGACTTTCATCACCCACATGCTGGCAGCATTTACCTTAGTTTTCAAACACCCAAGGCCCTGCAGCCAAACAATATCCACCTGGTTCCAGGAAGACCCAGTGATCCCTTTGACATTCAGCCCCTCTTCAGTGGGGAAGGGAAGCTCTCCTACTCACCCTCCCTGACTATTACGAACCATATCATGGGGGGTGGACACCCTACGTGATATGGGGAGTAATTGTACTCCCCTTTCCTGCCACCCCCCACCGCCCCGCCAGCTATTACGAACCATATTGCAGGGGATGGATACCCCCCTTCCCCTTGTTGGTCTGGTTGGTTCCTACCCATCCTTCAGATCTCAGCTCAATTGTCACTTCCTCTAAGAAGCCTTCCCTGTTCCCTGACCCAACAGACAAAGTTGGGCCATCTTGTCACTCATCCAGATGGCACCTGCTTTGTGTTTGAAGTGCTCATCAAATGGGATTACATAGGTGTGTGTGGAAGTAGTGGTGTCGTGCTGGCCTCCCCGCCTTAATGGAAGGTACACAGAGGAAGGGGTTGGGCCTTCCTTGCCCTCCGCTCTGTCCTCCCTCGGTGCCTGCTAAGAGCCTGGCATGCAGTCAGCTTTCCATAAATAATGAGCAAATAGACGAATCAATGAAGTGATACTTAAAAGGAAAACAGTTGTTTCTAGTCAAAAAAGAGCTGCATTTCGAAAACAGAAAATAGCACGCGTGCACACGCACACACGCACACACATAGTGACCTGAGGGAAATGAGGGAAACCCAAGCTACAGATGCCTTTCTGGAATCATAGAAACCAGAGAAACATCCAGAGTATGTCCTCACACAAGTTCTTTATCTCACTGCCTGACTGTGTAGCTCCCACCCTCAGGGCAGAACTTGAGAGAATTTTCCAGGTACCACCTTCTTCAGGAAATAAATTTCAAGTGTTATAGTCAGTTTTATCCTAAGATATGAGTTGTGGACTTCTAATCTGGGACTAATTCAGGCATTCTAAGCCTGAAAATATGCCCCGTGGATATTCATGAGTATGCATTGTCATGTGTGTCAAGCATGGCATGGAAGAAATTGGTGGAAGTCTATGGAAGAAGCGGGAGTGGGAAGATAAATGAGGAAAATTTTTCTCAACACAAAAAGCACAACCAAGAGAAGTAATTCTCCAGCCATTGTCATGTGGTTGAACAGGACAACAAAACCTCTTAGAATGAAATAGAAGAGTGGGCTTTGTAGTTTATGCAGAGCCTTCACTAGGCCAGCAATGTCCACATCAAAGCTTTGTTCCTCCGACTCCTTAATAAAGCATTTGCACTTCAAGGCATCAATCCTACAGAAGTGCTTACGTCACATCACAGTGGTTTATGTTTGTAACACAGTTTACGTATCATCGGAAATAAACTTTTTTTTTTTTTTTGCTGTTGTAGGATCCACATGTGAATGCATTTTTCCAAGAGTGCCAAAAAAGAGAGAAAGATATGTCTCAGTCACCTACCTCAAATTTCGTCCGCTCTTGTAAGGTAACATGACATGCAAGCAGTTTCAGTGATCTCCAGGGTAAAAATATGCAAAGGAGACATTTACATTTTCCACTGATTGGTAAACTGGGAGATGATTATTACTCAAGATTTTTTAATACCTTATCAATTCAGAGAGTAAATGATTTTATTTCATAATTTCTGAATCGTTTCTGTTTCTTGACTTAAAAGACAGGCAAAAATCAGTTTTTTCCAAAATAAAAATAATTGAAAATCAGAATCAATTTATTTTAAATTAGTTATTAAATCAAGAGTCCTTGCAACATTGCCATCATGCCTATATTCCATACTAATTGCAATAAAGAATAAAGCCAGATAAAGGTGGGCTACAGTGCTCATATTCAAGTTCTGAAAAAAATACCAGCAGAATATACTTTATTTTTTTCTAATGTATTCATTTTTTAATTAACAAAGAAAAATTATATGCCTTTATTGTATACAGTATGATGTTTGGAAATATGTATACATTATGTAACAGCTTCATTGAGTTAATTACTGTATTTGTTATATCACATTCTTATAATTTTTATGGTTATAACACTTAATATCCACTCTTTTAGAGATTTTCAAGAGTATAGCCCGTTTTTATTAACCATAGTCACCATGTTGTGCAATATTCCTCCTATATATCTAACTGAAATTTTGTATCCTTTGATCAACATCCCCCCGGCACTTCCTCCCTAGCCCCTGGTAACCACCATTCCACTGTCTACTTCCATGAATTCAACTTTTTTAGATCCCACGTATAAATGAGATCGTGTGGTATTTGTCTTTCTGGGCCTGGCTCATTTCACTTAGCATAATATACTCCAGGTTCCTCCATGTTGTTGCAAATGACCAAATTTCCTTCCTTTTTAAAGCTGTATAGTATTCCATTATGTTTATGTACCACGTTTTCTTTACTCATTTCATCTGTTGATGGACACTTGAATTGATTCTATATCTCAGCTGCTGTGAATTGTGCTGCAATAAAGATGGGAACCTAGACATCTTCAGCATACTGATCTCACTTCCTTTGGATATACATCTAGTAGTGGGATTGCTAGATTATATGGCAGTGCTATTTTTAATTTTTTGAGGAACCTTCATATTGTTTTCCATAGTGGCTCTTCTGATTTACATTCCTACCAGCAGTATGCAAGTGTTCCTTCTCCTCCACATCCTCTCCAATAATTATTATCTTTCACCTTTTTTGATAACAGCCATTTTAACAGTTATGAGGTGACATCACACTGTGCTTTTAATTTGCATTTCTCCAATGATCAATGACGTTGAACATTTTTTATATATCTGTTGGCCATTTGTACATCTTCTTTCGAGAAATGGCTATTTGGGTTCCTCACCCACTTTTTCATTGGGTTGTTTTCTTACTATTGAGTTGTTTAAGTTCCTTATATATTTTGGATATTAACCCTTTCTAAGATTTATGGTTTGCAAATATTTTCCTCCATTCAACGGAGTAAAGTTGTCTCTTTACTCCATTGAGTGTTTCCTTGGCTGTGCTGAAACCTTTTAGTTTGATACAGTGCCATTTGTCTGTTTTCACTTTGCTGCCTGAGCTTTGAGGGTCGTATCCAAAAAATCATTACCCAGTCTAATGTCATGAAGTTTTTCTCCTTATGTTTTCTTCTCATAGCTTTATAGTTTCAGATCTTGAATCTAGGACATGCTTCAAATTTTATTGATATCCTTTTTATTCTGCCACTTTACTACAGAACTTACTGAATGTGGAAAAGATTCATGCAATCATGAGTTTTCTGCCTATAATTTTGAATCAGCTCTTCAAAGTTCTGGTACAGAATGAGGAAGATGAAATAACTACAACTGTCACCAGGTATCCATAACACAACCTTAAGAGAAGAGACTTTATAATCTGTAGTTACACAAACTCTTAATTATAACTAAACAGTCATCTACTGTTGTGTGTTTACATTTCATTTGAACGCATCTCTAATTTAAGCATTTTCCACTCTTGACTCCTTACCTTCTAATACCTTATTATTAGTAGTAAAGTGTTAGACCTCTTTTTCTTTGGTTTTTAAATTAAAATTTTTATTTTGAGATTCATATGCAATTGTAAAACATAATTCAGTTTCCCATGTGCCGTTTACCTAGTTTTCCCCACTGGCAACATCTTCCATACAGGTGTAGAATCATACAGTATAAATTTTTGAAATTGGCTTTTTCACGAAACATAATTCTCTGGAAATTCATCCAGATCAATGCATCTATCAGTAGTTCACTCCTTTTCATCGCAGAGTAGTATTCCATGATGTGGATGCACCACGTATGTTTAATTATTCACCTGTTGAAGGACATCTGGAGTGTCTCCAGTTTAGGGCTCTTATGAATAAAAGTGCTATGAACATTCATGTACAGGTTTTGTGTAAACATAAGTCTTCGTTTCTCTGAAGTAAATGCCCAGAGTGTAATTGCTGGGAGACAAGGTGGTTGCATATTTGATATTTAAGAAAGTGTCTGTTCTCCAGAGTGGCTGTATCATTTTGCATTCCCACAAGAACCTTTTTTTAAAATACTAAATTTTTTAACTGTTCTCACTTTAAATTTGGCTATACTGACTTCTTCCAACATCTCTAATCTGGCCAATGCCTTCACAGATCACAGTTTCTTCTTTATAGAGATAGTGTTTTGAATTAATTATGAAATTTATATTTGTGCTGTTCATTTTTTATAAAAACTTAGTCATAGCATTCTAGAAAAAAAAAATGTTACTTTTGGCATTGAAATGTTTCCAGTATCTTTCTAACTCACAGGCCTGTTACTGACCTCTTTCTGAATGAGGGTTTTTAGCCTAGTTTTTAAAGCAGAGCCTGAAATTCTGGACAATTTAAATATCTCTAATGGCTCCACAACCATCCAGTTCTGGACCCACATTAAAAGTCCCCAACTGTGTCTTCAACTCATGCTCTTTTCAGCATGTGAATGTGTGTCTGTGTTGGCAAGACTCCTAAATATTGCAGCAGATAGATCTGTTGAAAATTCTGAGATATTCCTGAGCACCATAGCCACGGAGTTATAGTGTTAATGTGAAAAAAGAAAAAAAACGCCGTAAAAAGAAAAAAAGCCATGGAGCTATAGTAGTGTTCATGTGAAAAAAGATCCACCTGTACCATCACTGCTACTGGAAACCCCAACCCAGCTACGGGAAAAACAAAGCAAAACAAACCAACTGCATCTTAACCTAATTACTTCTTCCGAAAGCATATATACTGCCCATAGGTCGGAAGGCAAGCCCTTTTCAAATGAAATATGATTATTAATTTGAAGTTAAAGGTCTAAAATTTCAATTAGGCACTAAAAGTAATCCCTTTTGCAAAAAGATAATGTCAAAAATGCACAGACCATACTTAGCACATTCAACTTGGACAAAAAGTCTCCATTGTGATATTACAACACTACTTATATCTTTGTGTTTCAAAGTTTCAAAGTTGGAAATGGCTCATTGATGGAAATGGTCATCGATGCTATAGATATTAAATGCCCAGTATTGGATATGGGGGTGAGAAGGGCAAGGAAGGAGTCAGGGATTGGTTCATTCATTCACCCGGTAACTATTAAATACCCAATTTACGAAGCACTGTAATGACAAACTAAAGCGGGATTTTTCTGCCCTCTCCAGAAAGACCACTGATCAGCTTTGCTTTTCCAGGGTTCTGACCGACATTGTGGCCAAGTGCCATGACGAACAGCTGGATCATTCTGTCCAGTCATATATTAAGGTATGAAATGCCTCTTGGAAATTGCTCATATCCCTTGTGCTGTGTGGCTTGTCTCATTTCCTGTGTGCAGTAAGTGGGAAGTTTTCTCCCTTTAACTGAGTGGCGCCCATCACAGTAATATCAGGAATTCCCCTTAGCTACTTAGAATTCCATCTCTTTGCATTAATGGGCGAGGTGAATTTTTAAACGTATAAGTAATGTGTACCTGTGCAAATAAATAATTAAATGGGGAGAGAGAGGAAAGAAAAAGATAGAGGAGAAGACTCAAGTGCTATGCTTTTGAAGTCAACATTACAAGTAAATGAGATTCCTGTGTTAATTTAAGGAAGACCTTCCTATTGGTTTGTTGAATGCTCTGTGTTTCCTCTGCAATGCTTTCTTAGCTCTTTCTATTGTTTTCTCAGGCATTATTTCATTTTCCCAGTTACTGTATATTTGTACCTGCTTCTGGTATGTTAAGTCCTTTATCTTCTGGCATGAACCACTTGCCCATTCCATCAGTGTGCACTGCTTCTTCCAGTGTCCTATGTCAAGTGTTCACTCAGAGATGCTTCTATTCTCATTTCCAGTTGGCCTGTGGATTAATGCCAGTGAACTTGTGATGATGTTCGTGTTTTCGTAGTTCCCACCTAAATGTCATCCTCTTTAATGAAAAGAAAGAACCCATCCAGAAATACAGAAGAGTATCTTAAATTACTTTATAATACATAGAGGATCTAAATATCTAATCTTTTTCCTATGCATAGATTAAATCTTTTTGAGACACAGCTTTTTCATCAAAAAACTATATTCTCTTAATATGTATGCACAGACAGATACTAACATATTCAAGATGTCTAGAAACTTGTTTTTTAAAAAAAATTGGCTTGGTGTGGTGGCTCACGCCTGTAATCCCAGCATACTGGGAGGCCGAGGTGGGCAGATCACGAGGTCAGGAGATTGAGACCATCCTGGCTAACACAGTGAAACCCCATCTCTACTAAAAATACAAAAAAAAATTAGCCAGGCGTGATCGTGGGTGCCTGTAGTCCCATTACTCGGGAGGCTGAGGCAGGAGAATGGCGTGAACCCAGGAGGCAGAGCTTGCAGTGAGCCAAGATCGCGCCACTGCGCTCCAGCCAGGGCAACAGAGCGAGACTCCATCTCAAAAAAAAAAAATCCTCGCTCCCATAAAAGGAAGTAACCAGAAATTGCATTCTGGAGAGAACCCCTCTAAGATACCATCTGGAAGGAAATATTTTTCGTTAACAATTTTTATATCCATATGTTTTCTATCTGTCAGAAATGTTGGTTGTCTTCCCAAATACCAAAGTATGAGTGTGTGCCCTTTTTAAACATAGGCTACATGCCGAAAATAGTTACTTCACAATAATTTCTTACGGTATAATTTTACCCAATAAGATCCACATCTCAGTTGTGAAAAGCCAGTTCCACCTACACATGCCTTTTTAGTTTGCTCCCTAAGATAGGGTCATAGCTTAGTTTTATAGAGTATCGATGAATTTACCATTCAACAGAATCACCTCGAGAGGTTTCACCCTCTCAATGCTTACCCCAATGTTTCATTTCAATCCTTAAAGGGACTGAGAGAGAAAGAGAAAAAAAGTTCTTGACCCATCTTATACACAGGCATCTCCATTTCAACACATATTATTTTCCTCATGTCAGTGAAATCATTGAAAATTACTTTAAGAATTCTCCTGTGTTGTGACTATTTTTGTGATTACCAAGGCTAGCTCTTTGTGAGAACCTCAAATCTCAGACTCTCTACTGATGATGCTCCTGGAGAGATGCATTAGAAATGCATCCTGGTGTGGCCCTTATTTTTAACCAGGATATCTGAAATACCCAATAGGACCATCTCACGTTATAATACAGGAGATTATCTACTTAGGTTGCTTTAAGTGATTTAAATCCAAAAATACACCTCTGTGGAATTTTAGGCTGATAACAATTTTATAATAAATTTTAACATATCTAAAATACCTCCTAATAAATATCATCAACTCACATTTTACTCTGGAAAGAACACTAAGCTGGCAAGTAAGAGACTAGATTCTAGTCAATTCTAGACTGTAGCAGTCAGCCTCTCTGAACCTCAGTTTTCTCCTCTGTGATGTGCGATGAAATGACCAAAGGAACATTCAGCTCTATCATTCTGTGACTGGACTCAGTGCATGCTTGAATGTCCTCGAAAGATGTGACATTCAATGCAATTTGTATTTATTCAGAAGTTATCTAAACACCATTTCAAGTTCAGTGGTGCTAAATGCTGCTAACTCACTTCATCTACAATATTCAAAATGCACACATACACCATGCCTTTTTCAAAGATGCGTGGCTAAAGCCAGTCTAATTAAATGCCATGGTTAACAGTGATTTGTAGCACTGATGGGTTATAGTCAACATTTTAAAATAATATTTCAGTGCCAGTTTAAATGCCCTTCAGGCTGAATAACTGTGCATGGCATGAGCTCATTGATGACACTGCTCTCATCTGAGGTACAATCCATGAGAGGGAAAAATTGTATTACTCTTGATCTTATCTAGTTTCATGCATCCATTAACTTCATCTTTCTTCTTTGAGATGAGCTTGGAGAAGTCAAATCCCACCAAGACAAGTTAGGTAGCCAGTGTGCTACAAAGTTTAAAGAAACAGTTACAGATCCAAAAGCTCATGTACCTCTATGTTAAGCCATTCATTCTCTTTCCTGCCTTCACTCTCAATTATAGTGAAATCTGAATTGTGAAAATTATGAAGAAATGTCCTTCCATGAGGCAAACCCAACTCATAAGTGAAATATTATAATTCAGTAATAAGCATTTTATATTTGAACTTTATGGATGTGCATAAATTGATACTGATATTCTTAAGAGATGAAGAAATACTGAAAACTAGCCATTACATGCACTCAGTGGTGCATGCCAAAACCAATCTTCTGAGGGAAAAAAATAAGTATGCACCATTTGTTATCTTACTGATGGCCAATGTTCATGAACGCCTTGATAGATGTGTCTAAGCATGGGATGATAGACCCTGGGTTTGTGGGGAGCTCACCTACTGGCCTCTGGAAGGCACCGGCTTCCCCACTTGGCTATTTGAGTGGGTGCTCTACCCTTTCAGGATGAAGAATTGCTACCATGCCACCTGTTACCAATGGAGGAAGGAGAAGGGGAATGTGTCCTAAGTAGGTGGGTCAAAGCCCTCCATGTTTCCTTGAACGTGTTAAATGGCTCTCCGGCTCTTTCTCTTGATTTCTACAAAGAGTTTCAAGGAGAGCTTAGGTGAGCAAGGCCCGACTTCTGCAAAGCCCTAAATAGGAACAGTTGTGTCTTGCTCTTATCATTGGGCCTGCATTTATTTCACGGCAAAATCTGGCATGAGCAGATAATTTTGAGATATGAGTTATTCACATGGCATAGTTTTTGAAGCTTCATTTTTCAAAGTATTTAACTTTATTCACTTTTTGGATTTTCTTCAGTTCGTGTTCAAGACCAGGGCATGCAAGGAGAGGACTGTACATGAGGAACTGGCTAAAAATGTGACTGGTCTTTTGAAATCAAATGACTCAACAACAGTAAAGCATGTCCTAAAGGTAAGAATTTAAAGATGGTCCTTTAATGTGAGTACTAGGCATGGATCATGCTTATCCCTGGAAAATGATAGGAGTCATTGATGTAGACTGTTTCTCTTGCAGTTTCCAGCATTAAGATTCATATTGAAAATTAGCATATAAAGATACTAAGCAAAAGAGATCTATATCAAGACAACATACAAAAAAGTAAAATGGGCTGGGTGTGGTGACTCACCCCTGTAATCCCAGCACTTTGGGAGGCCGAGATGGGCAGATCACTTGAGGTCAGGAGTTCAAGACCAGCCTGGCCAACATGGTGAAACCCCATCTCTACTAAAACTACAAAAACAAAATTAGCCAGGAGTGGTGGTGCGCGTCTGTAATCCCAGCTACTCAGGAGGTGGAGGCAGGGGAATCGCTTGAACCCGGGAGGCAGAGGTTGCAGTGAGCTGAGATCATGCCATTGCACTGCAGCCTGGGCAACAAGACCAGATAGATAGGTAGGTAGGTAGGTAGGTAGGTAGGTAGGTAGGTAGATAGATAGATAGATAGATAGACAGACAGATATTGTATGTTAGAAAAGAAGATGCATTGGAAAAATTATAGAACTGGTAAGAATTGGGCATTGTGAGTACTGAAGGTGTAGGGGAGAGTTGAAATTTTAAATAGAGTGATCAGGATGTATCTGATGGAGAAGGTAATTCTTGAGTAAAAAAAAAAAAAAAAAAAAAAAAAAAATGTGAAGGCAAAGAGGGTGCTGGCCATGGAGATGCTCAGAGGGAAAGACCTGCATGAAGTCATCAGGCAGCAGCACGGCTGGTGTGTCTGCAGGAGACAGGGAGGACACTGTGGCTGGAGCCAAGTGAGCAGAAAGAAAAAAAAAAAAAGATGGAAGATGAAGTCATGGAAGCCACTGGAGGCTTGGCAGTTAGCACAGGCCTGGCTTTCCCACTCAGAGCAGAACGGGGATTTGTGTCATTGGAAGGTTTTGCACAGAGGAGTAATGTTTTAAACCAAGCTGACCTTGGTTTAAAAGAATCCCTCTGACTGCTGTGTTGAGAATCGACTACAGTGGGGTGAAAATGGAGACCGCAACCACTCGAGGGGCTATCAGAGAGGCAGGATCCTCTGTGGAGAGTTGCTGCTCAGTTAAAATACGGAGTGAAGAGAATGCTCGGAGAAGAACTGCATCTTCAGGAGATTGTGCTAATGATGGACCATGTGCTCTGGAAGGCGGGGCGGGCGGGTTTCAGGAGACGGGAGGCAGTGGAGTGTGCAGATACATAAGGGAACGTGTGGAGAGGGCAGCAGAGGAGTCAAGGTTTCATCTGTCATCAGACGTAAACAGGCAAAAGCTCAATTTCATTAGTGCTGGTGGATTCAAGGAAAATAGTGGAGGCAGGCCAGAGTGCTAAGGGGTGGAGAGGGGCAGGAGTCTGTTGAATTAAGAGACAAATGTTGGAACACTTGACATGATGGCTAAAAATATTTTGGACAAGATTAGGGTGAGAGGATTGCAGCAGTGTGCCTGGGATTCATTCATATTCCTAACAACATGTTTCACTTCTAATAGCCATTAGAATGCTGTTGGAGTGCTAGGATAGTATTGGTAGCCATTTCCATTTCTTACTAAGAAGTGATCACTCCATTAAGCCATAGCTGCCTTTGTAGAACAGCAATCCCTTCTCTTTTTGATCTGAGCCAGTCTTTCGGAATTAGGACTATGTTGTCAAAAGTTTATAGCAGCCTTGTTTGTATGAGCTTAAAACAGGATATAATCCAAATGCCCATTGACAGTAGAGCAGGTAAGTACGTGGTGATTATATATGTCATGTGGTGACCGTAGGTGATCCCCCCAGCTACATGCTTCAACATAAACGAACCACAGAACAGAGTTTGTTGAATGAAAAAGGCAATCTCAGAAGAATACATAGAGGACAGTTCCATTTATATGAAGTTCAGTGGCCAGATGAACTAAATATCCCTTCATTGTATAAGCATTCATAGCAAAATTGTGAAGTAAAGTAAAGGGAATGATTAACACAAAATTTAAAACTGTTACTGTGGTGGAAGGGGTGGGAAGCAGAGAGGATGCAAGGGGTGCGTTCTTGAAACTGTACATATACAATATGACTTTTTGTAGCTAAGTGTCACCCTTAGGCCCAAGAAAGAAGGGTGCCCATCCTGGGGTGTGCTTTGCTTTTCTCATACTGCACCCATCCTCATAGGCCAAGGTTTAAGAGGAGCTAAGAGAATAAAGAGAATAAGCCCACCAGGAGCCCCTACCTCCCCTTCTAGACCTGTAAGGAACCCCAAGACCCTCTTGCTGAAGGTCCTATAGGCGGATTCCCAGGCCTGCTTCAATCTCTGTCCCAAGCCCTCCAGGACCTCCAGAGGACAGGTCTTAATGCCTGAGTGCAACACTAGACCCCATTAAGGAGCTATTTGTGGCAGGGAGGAGGGTCGCGTTGTGGATAGCACTCAGATGTGCAGGCTGGACAGTTTCCAAAAGAGCTCAGGTGAACAAGGTCCTACCTCTGCAAAGCCCTAAGTAGGAACAAGTGTGTACTGCTCTTATCATTGGGCCTGCATTTATTTCATGACAAAATCTGGTATGAGCAGATAATTTTGAGATATTAGTTATTTAGGTGACATAAGTTTTGAAGCTTTGTTTTTTAAAGTACTTAACACATATGCACCAGGCCCCTCAAGGGGGAGGACAGAGCCTTGGGCGAGAAGAAAAGGGTTAGGCCAGGCCCTGTGCCCCCTAGGACCTCACACACTGGTGCGGCATTCCAAGGTGTTATGAAGTTTTGTTTGTCGAGGTAGGAGGATCAAATATATTTTATTTAACACCTTTTCAGCTTGACTTCCAACTTCTAGATATTTAGACATATGACCTTCCATTTTCACCCTTGCCTCTAACCTTTGAAATTTTAGGGGTGAGCCTGGTACAATAAAAAGTTTGTTTAGGTCGGGCTTGGTGGCTCACGACTGTAATCACAGGACTTTGGGAGGCTGAGGCAGGAGGATCACCTAAGCCCAGGAGTTCAAGACCAGCCTGGGCAACATGGTAAAACCCTGTCTCTACAAAAAACACAAAAAGTTAGCTGGGCATGGTGCACACATCTGTAGTCCCAGGTATCCAGGAGACTGAGGTGGGAGAATCACCTGAGCCGGAGAGTTCAAGGCTGCAGTGAGCCGTGATAGCACCACTGCACTCCAGTCTGGCAACAGAGTGAGATGGTCTCAAAAAAAAAAAAAAAAAAAAAAGTTTGTTTAGTTTTGTTTCACTAAGTGAAACAACTAGAACATCCCTTGAATAAATATTTCGTAAAATAACAGCTTAGTCAGTCATGCCAAGTAAACTTGTAACTTGTTTTAAATGTTTTTTGAGAGGATTGAGAAACTGAAATGTCTGACATTTACTTTTACCACTAGAACTTTTTATCCCATTTTATAGTGGGATAAAAATCATCCCACTATAATAGTGAATATTTTACTGCTCTAATTCATTTAGTTTCAAAGAACACATTTTAACATAACAATGTTATAGTATATTACATATTACAAAGAAAAAAATTATCATTATTTTACCATAGGATAATAAATGTCTCGTTGCCTTTTTTTTCCTAATAGCATTCCTGGTTCTTCTTTGCAATTATCCTAAAATCGATGGCACAGCACTTGATTGAAACAAATAAAATCCAGGTAAGAACATCAGTAATATAATATTATAATATGTTTACAATATTATCCAACAATTGCACTAATGATTATGCTGTCATTAGTTCCATTTTTACTTGCTTTATAAACCTTAGCAATTTACAATAATTACTTTATAAGTAGGAGAAATGATTGTGTACATCTGCACAGGCCCTTCAGAAGCAGATACCAAGACAATATTGGAAATGCAAAAGATGTATTGGAGGGAAGTAACTATAAAGGATAAAAGGAACAGGAAAAAGAAATGGGAAAGTCTGATGCCTGTAAATGAAAAGCGGGAAGGAAGGAGGACTGGCTAGGAAGAGTCTCACAGTGATAAGGTTTTAGCTGGGCTAATGGGAAGTCTGAGAGCAAAGAGTTGTCATTAGAGGAACCCTGCACTGGGGAGGCCATCTGACTCTAGGACCTCTGCAAGCTAAGTCATTGACTGGGAGCAGCCTGGGGAGAGGGTAGCCTTGGCATGAATGCTGGAGCAGATCCCAAGATACAGCAGCTCTTTATATTCCTCCACTAGATTCTGTCTTGAAGAAACATTTGAGCAATGCACATTCCTGGCTGCCACATTCCAAGTTTGCATGACATATTGTACATGTTCATGAATCTGCTTCCCCACAGGCCTCTCCTCCTGAAAGGAAGGAAGCTTAGAAGAGGGACCCTGATGGAATTAACTAAAGCCCCTGCCATGGCTTTTCAGGAGCCTACGTATTACTCATCATCTCCCGTCACAACCCTCCATTCTAGATCCCTCTCACCCTAGCTAGCAGCTCCAAAGGTCTTGGTGACTCACCTGGTGATGTAACCCAAACCCTCATTCTAGAGTGGTCTTGGCCTCAGGTCATCTACTGTACTCACACTAGAGTTGGTACATGTGGCCATTCACAGTTACAATGGAGTGAGGAAGACCAAGAAGCAGCCAAGTAGATCACCTGAGTTCCACACACATTTCTCTCAGCCCCCATTGTGGGTAAGGTCAAGGGAAGACCTTTGGCATTGCCCTTGCCCCACGTGGAGAGTAAATCAGAACAATGCTGCATGAGGTGGGGTTGGTGGTGTACAGTGATGTTGTTTTGATTTACTCTTTTGGTGGGGGAGAAGCAGCGTCAGAAGCTCCCACCTGGCCTCCCCCTCTAGGCTACCTCCACAGACCAAGCACCCCATGGAAGGTTACTCCAAATGCCAATTTTACTAATACAAATTATACATTTGGGACCAGTTACATGACTATTGGGGGAGATCTTTGAACCCAATGGATCTACTGTTAACAGAACTTTAGTCAGGACTCCACTTTTAATCCCTGTAAGTGCCCACTCTATCAGGGTGATGCTTTTCATTTCTGGATATCAGTGTCAACTCAGATCCTGTGTCCAACAGTCCTTGAACTGTATTCCCTTCTTCTCAGTGTAGAGTAGCCTGAGTAAATGGCTACAGGGCCCTTTGGAGAAGAACTGATAGACTCATTACACTACGTACCTACTGCATTGTTGCAGCAGAGGCTTTCCTTTAGGGACTCCATCACCTCTTCATTCAATGTGTACCAGATCTGAATTGTGACTCAGGTCCAGGAACAGAGAAAGGAACCATGACTATTCATTAGAATGAACATCCTCATCTTCCAGTTGCCCATTCTTGCCTTCTTTGTTAATATGATGTACCACCATTGCTGGTTGCTGTCTGTTTTGTCCCTAGGAGTTCCAGGTATCATTAACCAGCTCTACAACTCCCTGAGAGTTGGTCCCTCTTGGCTTCCCCACCAGTCTTGCCATTTGTCATGATACTCACAGCCTCCTGGCTCCTAAGATTAAGCGTAGCACATGGCCTCTGTTGTTTTGGTGATCCCTGATCCCCATGGCTGCTCATGAGCCAATGCTGTGACTGCTGCTCCTGCCAACAGATGGGAAACGCCCCTGACTTTCTTAACGATATTGGTCCCCAGCACCTTCTTGATGGCCGTGGTGCATGCTGTCTTCTGGGCCTGCCTGGGGAACTTGATATGCTGGTGGATCTTCTGGTCTCAATTAATATCCATTCCCACATATCCATCTCTCTCCACCTCTTTATTTTTTCCTCTATCCTCTGCCAGGACAACCAGACATTTCCACTTCGCTTAAAGTAGGCCATCTCTGGATTCTCAGAGCAACCCTAGCAGTGAGTTGCTCATCCCGTGAGTCCTTATTTAATCCCGTGTTCTGAAAAAGCACCTCCATGTCAATGCATTCTAAGTTACCTGCCCTTACTTTCTGGCCCACATCCTCAATGTCCAATTGCAGAGGTTCTGCCCTACCTCCTGGTGGTACATGCTAGCTAATTTTTATAGCCCCTTTGGGTGTATTCTCTTTCTTGCTTTTTTTAGGACTAGCAAGCCCCCAGCTGGGTTAAGCTAGGATTTAACCTCCAGGTATTGTCCTGATCACCAGAAGGAGAGGCGGGACAGCTCCTCAAGGGTTTGCCTGATTCCTAGCAGGGAGAAGCCTCTGCAATATCATCTTGCATGGGAGGAGTGCTGACACTTAATGGGGAGGAATTAAACTTCTGCCAGCACTAAGGCTTCAGGGAAGTATGCAGATCCACTTCCTCAGAGTCATCCATCCAGAGGTCCTCATCCACGCTCTAGGCCCCAAGTCTTTCTAACCACGGCCTTGATCTTAGCATGACAGAAATGCCTTGCTGGACCTTTAATTGTCTGTAGAGTTCCATAACTCTTAACT
Organism: Macaca nemestrina; assembly: GCF_043159975.1. Classification (NCBI taxonomy): domain Eukaryota; kingdom Metazoa; phylum Chordata; class Mammalia; order Primates; family Cercopithecidae; genus Macaca; species Macaca nemestrina. Next base: position 122,939,882 of record NC_092135.1, on the reverse strand, counting down.
CGTAAATCCTGTGTTTGCTTTTCTGCTGTATCTGCTTTCCACTTCTGGAGATGAGAACCTCCTACCTGGGAGGGAGAGAAAATCTAACACAAAGATAAAAATGGTTCGTATCTCGCTGTCATTAAGCTCTACTGGGGTCAGGAAACCTCACTGTTGAAATTCCTGCTCTGTCACTAACTTGTTAGCTGATGAAAATGACGCTTCACATCTCAGTGCCTGTTTTCTCATCGGTAAGAAGAGTGGATTGGACTAAAACTCTCTTCTAGTTCCTACCAATATGCATCTGCTTGTATAGACAGGTCACAAAACACACCTGTGAGCAGCCTAAGAATAAATGAACTGATAATAGCCAGCATGATTGTGTCCAGCAGTTTGTCTTCCCCGATAGAGGTATGCTTTTCATGACCCCCTTCAGTGGTAACCCTCACACCCTAGTCTTCTTTCAGGAGCGCTGCACCTTTCACTCTCTAACCATCTCTCATCATCTCACAGTGGGAAAAGACCTGATACCATCTTTTTTCTTTTTTTTTTCCGAGACCGAATTTCGCTCTGTCGCTCACGCTGGAGTGCAGTGGCACGATCTTGGCTCACTGCAAGCTCCACCTCCTGGGTTGAAGCGATGCTCCTGCCTCAGCCTCCCAAGTAGCTGGGATTACAGGCGCATGCCACCACGGCCAGCTAATTTTTGCATTTTTAGTAGAGACGGGGTTTCACCATGTTGGCCAGACTGGTCTCCAACTCCTGACCTCAGGTGATCCACCTACCTCAGCCTCCCAAAGTGCTGGAATTACAGGCATGAGCCACCATGCCTGGCCCATTTTTTTTTTTTTTTCCTTGAGACAAGGTCTCACTCCTGTTGCCCAGGCTGGAGTGCAGTGGCACAATCATAGCTCACTGCAGCCTCAACTTCCCCAACTTAGGTGATTCTCCCACCTCAGCATCCCTAGTAGCTGGGACTACAAGCACGGCCACCAAGCCTAGCTAATATGAGAGCGAGCGAGCGAGAGAGAGAGAGATGACAGATAGAAGATAGATAGATGATAGATAGATAGATAGATAGATAGATAGATAGATAGATAGTAGATAGATAGATGATAGAAGATAGATGATAGATGATAGAGATAGAAGATAGATAGATAGATGATAGATAGTAGATAGATGATAGAGATAGAAGATAGATGATAGATAGAAGATAGATGATAGATAGATAGAAGATAGATAGATTGATAGATAGATAGATAGATAGATAGATAGATAGATAGATAGATAATATATATTTAGTAAAATGGGGTTTCTTCATGTTGCCCAGGCTGGTCTGGAACTCTTGGGCTTAAGTGATCCACCCACCTCAGCCTCCCAAAGTACTGGGATTACAGGCGTGAGCCATTGTGCCCAGCCCTGATATTATCTTTTGACACCAAAGCATTCATAGTAAACTTTCCCCAAGCTATTTGTGGCGCCTGTAATCCTAGCTACTTGGGAGGCTGAGGTGGGGGAATCACTTGAACCCAGGAGGCGGAGGTTGCAGTGAGCTGAGATCACACCATTGCACTCCAGTCTGGGTGACACAGAAAGACCCTGTCTCCAAAAAAAAAAAAAAAAAAGGGCCGAGTCTGGGTTGGAAGAACTCAGCTGCCTCAAACATTCTCTTCATATAGGAGTCCAAACAGGAGGGATGGATTTCTGGACCTGAAATGGTCTTTTGGGATCCCTAGAGCTTTATTCAGTGGATGTAATGTCATCTCACAGCCAAGCCCTTCTTTATCTTGACTTGTGAGGCTCCATTGGTGCCTCTTAACTATGTCTTATACTAGGACCAGGGAGTTAAAACTAGCTGGGACTCACCATGTATCAGAGGACATTTCAAACCAGTATCTGTACTCATTCAGTTATTCATTTATTAATTTCTTAAAGTTGTTTATTGGGGGAATTCCTAGTTGTAAAAAAATCAAAATAGTTTATTTTAAAATGAAATAGAGGGGCCAGGTGCGGTGGCTCACACCTGTAATCCCAGCACTTTGGGAGGCCAAGGTGGGTCGATCACCCGAGGTCAGGAGTTCAAGACCAGCCTGGCCAACATGGCGAGACCCTGTCTCTACTAAAAATACAAAAATTAGCTGGGTGTGGTGGCAGGTGCCTGTAATCCCAGCTACTCGGGAGGCTGCGGCAGGAGAATCACCTGAACCCAGGAGGCGGAGGTTGCAGTGAGCTGAGATTATGCCATTGCACTCCAGCCTGGGCAACAACAGCGAAACTCCATCTCAAAAAAATAATAATAATAAAATAAAATAAAATGAAATAGAGAACTACATGTCCAAAATATCTAGAATAATGTTCATTAAATCATTAATAGTAGCTATTCCCTGAGAGGGAAGGAGGGGAAGTAAGATGTGACAGGTCACAGAAAAGGTTCACGTTTTACTTTGTACATTGCTACATTGTTTCAATAGTTTGCAATTAATATTTATGATTGACTTTTATTATAAGGTGAAAATTTAATTGACCAAAATTGAAGGAAACATTAAATAAAAATGATGGAAATCATGACCTTGAAATTAAAAGGCTTCTATTTTATTATTGCTTTCAAGTTTTCAAAAGGATTCTTTTTATTTGATGACCTATAAAATAAAGTAAATCTTTCGATTGATATTTCCTCAGCTTAATATTTCACATGCCACATTATAAAGAAATAATCCATTCTTTCCTTAGCTTCCCCGGCCTCAGAGATTTCCTGAATCTTACCAAAATGAATTGGACAATCTTGTCATGGTCCTATCCGACCATGTGATTTGGAAATACAAGGATGCACTTGAAGAAACGAGAAGAGCAAACCACAGCGTTGCCAGATTTCTCAAGGTACAGTTATATGAGATCACAGTTCTATTCAAGGCCCCATGTTGGTGGATGCAAGATAGTCTAAACGTTCATCAGTTCACATCTTCATGTATGATGAAAAATCAAAACTAGCACTGTCAGATGAAAACTTTCATTTATACATCTTTCCTGCTTTGAAATAATTTTTAATTTTTTTTTTCCAATTTGAAGTTTTATTGAATAAAGACTAAGGTTACAGGGCCGGGCGCGATGGCCCACGCTTGTAATCCCGGCACTTTGGGAGGCCGAGGCGGGCGGATCATGAGGTCAAGAGATAGAGACCATCCTGGCCAACATGGTGAAACCCCATGTCTACTAAAAATACAAAACTTAGCTGGGCGTGGTGGCACATGCCTGTAGTCCCAGCTACTCGGGAGGCTGAGGCAGGAGAATCACTTGAATCTGGGAGGCGGAGGTTGCAGTGAGCTGAGATCACACCACTGAACTCTAGTCTGGTGACAGAGTGAGACTCCGTCTCACAGGAAAAAAAAAAAAAAAGAAAACTAAGGTTAGAGCAAAGTATCCATTTGAGTGTAGTCAAATCATAGTACTTCTAAATATATTTGAAGAGAAAAAATGAAATTTTTAAAAGGGAAGCTGCACTACAGTAATATTGTCTCGGGCATTTCTGCCCTTGAAAGTGATGTTATAATGGCTTTAGGTCTGACAGTGATACCAAATAGCCACTTTTTGAAAACCTTCAGGAATTTAGCATTTTTGTTTATTATCTCCAGACTCTTTTTATTCTTTCTTTCTTTTTGAGACAGGATCTCACTCTTGTCACCCAAACTGGAGCACAGTGGCGTGATCACAGGTCCCTGCAGCCTCAGTCTCCCTGGGCTCATGCGATCCTCCCGCCTCAGCCTCCCGAGTAGCTAGGACCACAGACACACACCACCAAACCTAGCTAATGGTTGTATTTTTTGTGGAGACGGGGTTTTGCCATGTAGCCCAGGCTGGTTTCAAACTCCTGAGCTCAAGCGACTGGCCTCCCAAAGTGCTGGGATGACAGGTGTGAGCCACCAAGCTTGACCTAGGCTGTTTTTTACATTATGAAAAGATCACACTGATCCCATGAAAGAAAAATTATCAAGTAAAGCACTGAGCAACTACTTACTAAACTGGATATGTATGGAAATTAGTTATATTTCATTGGGTTACAACCATTTATATTGAGCTGAGAGGAAAGAAATGCAAAGTCAAAGAAAAAACTAAGATACATAATTACAATATACAATTTAACAGATGATGCATGCAGTTAGAAAGACAATAGTTTTCTGTGCCTCCTTCTTTTGTCTAACTCTTGACTACTGTAACCTTTATGAAGTCATCTGACTTGTTTCTTAATGGTAGTCACCAGAACTTATGGGTGGGTGTGAGAGGGTATAAATAAATGCTAATAATATACAGTTAAAAGCCTATAGAAGTAGAAAATGAGCCCAGCTTGTCAGTGGAGAGCTTTAATCCAGCCTAATTTTCTTTTTTAATGTGTTAAAAACTATTTCAAATTATACACTATATGTGTTCTTACCCTGAATTTATTTTTTTCTTTAAGGTTTTGTCTCTGATTTTAACTTTTTCCTTGCTTCCAGAAAGAGATAAGAATAAGTGTTAAAGGGGAAAAGTTTACAGGGGGGAAAAATTACTGTAGTTTTATACCACGTTTTAAGACCTATGGGAATAAAGTTTATTGCTATGCTAGTTGTTTACTAGGAAACTTAGAATTATATATAGTTCAATTTGCAAATAAAATATATTGCAAGAAACATCTGAAATATTCTTCCCTAAACTACAAAAAAATGACAGATAAGCAAGTCTCTAAAAAAGGGAAGAGACCCCATAGTTGCCCTCCTTATTACTAATTTGAAGTTTTAATGGCATTTATTTGACACATAAAATTAAAACAAAATTGGAACACTTATTAGATGAATCATTTGAACTAGGAGAGAAGAAAAGAAAGGAAAAGAAAGTGATTTTTGAAAATGTAAAACTGAACATCGTCATTTGGTGCAAGTCCAATACGTTTGAATTTTCAGCTGCTCAACACAGCCCACTCCCAGTGCTGATGTCATAAATCTCTTATATTTCCAGCAAACAGTAGTTGTTTGCTCAATTGGGGCTTCAAATGACTGCTACCTCTTTTTGTTATTGAAGTCTACATTAGCAGTCAACTACTGTGAATTAGTCAACGTTGGAATTTGACAATTAAAATATTATTGACACTCCACGGGTTGCTCAAAATTGGTCTCCACGAATCAAGAAGAACCTCTGGGAACCAGTGTGTGGGCATGTAAAAATATTCTACGTTAAAAGGTAGCCTCCCTTAGCCCACATTATGGGAAAGTAATATTTTTTCAGCAATTTATGCCAAACAGCTGGTACATTTCTCAACTATTCTCTCAGTGAAGTAGATAGGATTCAAATGAATGCAGCTTTTGTCATTTTTCTTTTTGCCGCCCACCTGGGTCACAGCTCCACTTATCTGAACATACCTATTTAGACACGCTCTTTATGAAGCACAATACCAAGATGGGAGCAAAGACGGATCCATTCTGATTTTTATTTTCCTGATTGGATAGCCATATCTTTTAGCCCTTTCGCCTGACTAACCACTGCTTTGTTTCAATGAGCTTTTGAAAAACATTTGGAAATCACCTAATATGAGAGAGAGACTTGGTTTGTTAGCAAAATATGTTTAAAGAAACATCTGTGGTATTTCTCTCTAAATATCAGATAAGGATGGATAAGCAAGTCTCTAAAAAGGGAAAACCCTTCACATCTCCTCTACTTGGCTTAAATAGTCTGTGCTTTTGGAACAGATGAATATTTTCCATAGAGCTCCTCTGTGCAAAATTTGCTGCTGGTGGCACATGAGCTAAAGGTCTAACACGCGGGCAAAGGAAACGCGTCCAAGGTGAAAAAGAAAATGGGGCGGGGGAGGCAGTGGTTTTGTAAATTATGTAAGGAAAGGACAAGACATTCATGTGGTTTGTTTTGAAATGTGAAGGTTCATAACTCATCTCTCAACCAATTGTGAAGTAAAATTCTCATTGCTCTCACAGTTGGTGAAATAAAATAAATAAATTTTTTATTATCATATATTTTAACAGATAATTTAGAATATTTGGTCCTTAGTTTATTCAACCAAACTGTGAAAAAAGTTTGGTAGGGTCTAAGTTATCTTCTAAATTAAGAGTCTGCACACTTTTTATGTAAAGAGCCAAATACTAAATATTTTTAGCTTTATAAGCCATACAGTCTCTGCCACGACTACCCAACTCTGCAATTGCAGCACAAAAACAGTAATTCGCCATACACAATATGTAAAGGACTGAGTGTGACTGTGTTCCAGTAAAACTTTTATTTAAAAAAAGAATGGCAGTGGGCCAGATTTGGCCCATGGGGCATAGTTTACCAAAACCTGCTACAATTTATTTTCTATTAATATAAAAGATGAATATAAATTATCTTAAAATGAAATGAGAGAGGCCCCTCCAGGCCTCAGCCATAAGCAAGAGAGCCACTGCCCCTGGGGGTCAAGAAGATGCTAAAACAGATCAGATTCAGGGCCCAGGGCAAGAGGGACACACTACACTTGGTGAAGCCAGACCTGAGGGAGGGCTTTTTGCAGGAAGACAGCTGACTCTGGAGACCTTTCACCCTAGGAATGATCCCCTTTCACCCTCACTGCTCCTTGGAAAGAGGATGCCAAGCTGATCACATAGAAGGTCTTTCCTCACAGTCAAGAAACCTCAAGTTGATTCTTCTACTCCCCAGCACCACTTTCTCCCCACAGTCCCCATTTATGAGTGCTGGAGACAGGTCTCCTTCAACGTTCTTCACAGGTCTTATCTGCAGAGCAGCCGCCACAGTCTCTGCGATGTAGCAGTCACCATCCCTACTCTGGACTAGTTCAAAGACAGGACTCACCAGGCCCCCCTTCATGCAGTCAAACAGCCCTGCATCTTTGCCAAAGACTTCCCCAGGGCTCCTTTCTCCTTCTCTTTCTTGGGAAGTTTCTAGAGCATAGAGATGTGCTGGGTGGTCTCCCTCTCCTCTGCAAGATGAGGCAGGGCCCCTGCTATTCCAAGGGTGGCCAGGTTGGGACTTCCTCCTGCAAATGGAGAGCCTGGGAGACAGGAGCCAGCTCAGTGCAGAAGGCACCAAGGCCCCTTTCCTTCCCCCCTCCCCATTTGGCTCTGTCTTTTTAGGCTATGATTATACTGTGGTGTCTACCTCTCTCCCACTATTCTATTGAGACATGTGAGGACTCGGAAGCCATTAACTTTTTACTGAATGAAGAATTATTGAAAGAACTAAAATTTATATTTAAAATGAAAATATAGATGAGGCCATGTACTAACACAGTCATGAATAGGTACATTTAAAAATTCAAAAGAAAGTAAAGAAAAATTGAAAGGAAAAGCAAAACAACAATATAAATGACCTAACATTTCGAAGAACAACTTTGGAGAAAATAGCTCTTGCTTACACACAGGTGTATTTCAAGAGGAGACTTTTCACTTGGTCCACTCTCTATTAGCAAGATTTTATGTGTAGTCCTGTCTGAGAAAAGAGAGTTGTGAGTAAAACTGAGGAGAGATTCCAAGAAATGCAAAACCACTTTAATGGACCATCCTGGACTCTTTGGACAAGAAAGAAGCACTCCACACCAGCTGTGGAATTTTCCCAAGCACCATGTTGACTCACACCCACGTGGGTGAATAGAATGAGACTCACACACCAAGTGATGAGCTGCAGATCCACTGTGGGAGACACCTGCTCTAGTGCCTCCCCAGATCCTACATTGGGAACTATGGTCCTTTCCTCCTGCTCCACACTTCGCCTGTGCAGTCTTTGGCCACGGTAGCTTGGTTACTGGTTACATGACCATCCATCTTTTAGAGAGACAGCAAGTGCTCCTTCAAGCCTACTTACTGTTTAAGACTCTCCTTGATACAGTAAAGAGAAATTTGACCACAGAATAAGACAGGTAGTGAGCAGCTCACTGATAGAAATCTTAGGATCTCCTTCCTTCGGCCTTGAAATGCAAGCTTCCTCAGCTGGTGAGGAGAGGAGCTACTCTGTTGAAAGGGCCCAGTGAGATTTAAAAGGCTTTCCTGACCCATCTCTACCACTCCTCATTATGACCCAGTGTATACAGGAGAAGATCTACAACCCCAGAAGTGTGAAATAGAATTACTGAAAGAAAATAATAAAATGTAACTAAGTGGTTAAAAAAGTAGACAACCGAAAGCTAAAGCTTTCTGTATAAAAAAGAAGGGGCTATAATATTTCATTGCAAAGCTCCAGTGACATTTTATAACATCAATAAATCTAGATTTGTAGCTTTCTGATTGATATTTTTGTTTTGTTCAGTTATACTTTCATTTTGTTTTTCTTTCAACTTTTCTGTTTTCTTCTGAATTTTTAAATGTACCTATTCTCTGTTAGTATATTGCCTCATTTCATTTTCATTTTTAATATAAATTTTAGTTATTTTAGTTGCCATATGTGGATGACTGCTTAAACATATTTAGGAGATTTCTAAAATACCTAATTATACAACACATTTAGTTCAGTGTTATTTTACCTCAATATATTTAATCATATTTTCTAAAATCTTTAATAGATTCTTCAAGTAAAAGTTTTTGAATTTAGAATTTATCTATTTTAGCGTTGCTTTACGTTTATGGACCGAGGCTATGTGTTTAAGATGGTCAACAATTACATCAGCATGTTCTCCTCCGGTGACCTCAAGGTAAGAACCATGTACAGGAGTGATCGTTTTCTAAACTATGGCATTGTAAATAAATAAAGTAGTCTCTGTGGATACCTGCTTAAGTCATTAACCTATCCATTCTCTGTATCAGAAAGTGATTTCTACGCTAAGGAGAGGCAGCCTTTTAATGGTTCATCTGCTGAGTATGCCTACCAAGTCCTCCCTTAATGCGGACAAAGGAGAGTGGAATGAAAGTGTTTGGTTTACATTTCATTTCTATTTCCTGTGGGTGGTGAAGAGAATGGCTCTTTGTAGCTACAATTCCTACAGTCCAGTTTGCCCTAGACTGGCTTGGTTTTAGCACTGAAAGTCCTACTTCCCTGGAAACCTTTAAGTCCTGGGCAAAATGGGACAGTTGAATGCCCTACCCAAACAGGGGTATATGTTGGGGAGATGTAAAGAGAACTCTAGAGCAGTGGTTCCTAGACCAGAGAGGTAGCATCACTTGGGAACTGAACTGCTGGTAATGGAGCCCAGAAGTCTGTTTTAACAGGACCTCTAGGTGATTCTTACGCACTCTCAGGTTTGAGAACCACTGAGCTATGGTTATGACACATGCTGGAGAGAACTTAGACTGGAAATGGGCCAGATGATGAAAGTTGGATCAATTACTGTTCTTTGGGTTGCAAGCAACAGAAACTGACTCCAATTTGAGCAAAAGGGAATTGACTGGGAAGGTATTGGGAGTAAACAGCATTGATGAAGCAGCTGCAGAAGCAGGCTTTGAAAAGAGCAGGGGCCAAGCCTTTTCAAGCACAAGGAATACAGTCATGCGTCACTTAATGACAGAGACACGTACTGAGAAAAGCATTGTTAGACAATTTCATCACTGTGTGATTATCATTGAGTGTACTTACACAAACCCAGCTGGTATATATCCTACTCCATTATATAGCTCTGTTCTCATTGTATGGGACCACCATTGTATATATGGTCTGTCTTTCACCAAAATGTTATGTGGGGTCTGACAATAATTGCAAATGAAGAACCATTTGGCCAGGGTGCTGCTGCAACTGCTTAAATGAATCAACTGAAGCCATTTTCTCCCCCCAACACTCTGCTTCAGATTCACTTTCCATAGAGGAAGTGTGTGAGCAACCTGCTTTGGGTCACATGCTTGCCTCTTAAGAAGGGAAGACAGGGCATATGAATTAATAATTCTCTGTTAACCTTTACCCACTGTGAAGGAGGCCAGTCCTCAAGGGAAATTATCTAGGTATTTGAAAAGAACAATGGATTTAGACCAGTTAAAAATAAATAATGAGACTCTTACAGCCTTTCATGTCATGCTTAGGTGCTTAAACATTATTTTTGGGAGATGGGGTGCAGTGGAGATTTACTTTTGACCAGAGGTACATGATTTTATGTCATTTGGTTTTGAAAATCCAATTCTCCCTCTAAATATTTTTTTGAAAGTATATTCTTTATTTGTGCTCCTCTCATGCATGAAATTTGCAGAATAGACCTAAATTATATATTTTCAAAGACCAAACAGAATGTTCTCAGTGTAAAATAGTTAAAATATAATTTAATAATGCTTCTGTTCACTTTGATGTACAAAAGTTTAAGTCAAATACTATCCTTTTTGAAATGGCAGCATTTTAAATTATTAACTAAAGTTGCCACAAAATATAACTCTAAAATATCTGAGTAAATGGGATATATTTTATTTTGTGAGCTGAGATTAGTGAATATAATGATGATCATCAAACTTAAGTCTTAAAACATGGTTACTTAGCATGCATAAGAGTGAAAATAGAGCAGTTAGGAACATGCTAATTTTTCCTACTGATGTGGCTTTTCTTGACTTCTGTGTTACAGTAGACTTTGGCCGTGCCTGGACTCCATTTATCTCTGTCTAACTCAAACATTATTGGAAAGACAGACTTATTTCCAAGGGCAGGGAGGAAAGGGGAATTAAATAATGTATTATGTGAACATGTAGCATACAGAGTTTCACTCTAATTTTATGTGATACACACCATTGTCTTCCTTAGCTCTGGATGGTAGGCCCTCATTGTAGAGGTCTGTTTCATTATCTGAGTGTAGTCTTTGAGAGAATTCTGTGCATGTGTTACAGCAGAAATTTTTTTCAGAATAAATGTGTCATGATACATGCTAAAAGAAGCTACAAAATATGACTCAGTAGGATCTTATCTCATAGAAGCTACACGTAGGTTACAAATGGGATTATTTCCTGAGGAGGCTGTGACCAGTTTCCAAAAGTAGGGAGCTTAACTACAGTTCAGAGGGGACAAAATCCTTTCAACTTAATTACCTAGTGGTCCTACAAGTATACGGTAACTACTTTTTCTTTTTAGGGATAAGATTCAAGTGCAGATTTTGTTTGTTTGTTTTTATTCAGTTTCTTGGTCTGTAAGTCATAGTCATTTAGCTTGCCTCTCTTTCAGACCTTGTGTCAGTATAAATTTGATTTTCTTCAAGAAGTATGTCAACATGAACACTTTATTCCTTTGTGTCTGCCCATAAGATCAGCAAACATTCCAGGTAATAAAATTCCCGGAATTTTCATCAGTTCCTGCAAAGTGAATGCTTTTGTTTGTTCGTTTTACCTTTTGTTTATTATTATTTTCCTGTTTCCTCAGTCATAATTTTGTTTGAAGCTGTCCCATGGGTATCAGACGCAGGTAATCAGAATTAAATTAAAATGCAAAAGAAGTTGTTGGCGTGTGGTGATGAATGCAGCTTCATATTCCTCAATTTTTGAGTGTTTCCCTTTTTATTAAAGAGAAGGCCAACAAAATTATAAACCTGATGATTGTAAATCAAATAATTTGAACCTAGAGGCACCTTACTGGCTCCAAAAGACAGCTTTCCTTTGATTTTGACACATAGGGAAGAGAAGTACTATATATATAATTTATAAATATTATATATAAAAATATATATGTGTTATGGTAGAGAGTATTACCCATGTAGACATCAAAAACTAATCAAACATCAAGATGCAAATAAAATAATAAAATTATTTAGGAGCATGAAATACTTTATTACTAAGCAATGAGTAAACTATTTATGAGGTACAGTTTTTTTCTGGGGGTGGGGGTTGTTTTGTTTTTCAGGCAGAGTCTCACTCTGTCACCCAGGCTGGGAGTGCAGTCGCGTGATCTTGGCTCACTGCAACCTCTGTCTCCCAGGTTTGAGCAATTCTCTCACCTCAGCCTCCTGAGTAGCTCAGACTACAGGTGTGTGCCACCTCACCTGGCTAATTTTGGTATGTTTAGTAGACAGGAGGTTTCACCATGTTGGCCAGGCTGGTCTCCAACTCCTGACCTCAGGTGATCCGCCTACCTCAGTCTCTCAAAGTGCTGGGATTACAGGTGTGAGCCACCACGCCCAGCCAAGAGACATATTTGCTTTGATATTCACAAACGCAAACACTAAGATTGGTAGAGAGCCTCATACTTCCTTAACCTATTAGCTTACACTAGTATTCTGGAGGGAAAATTACATTATCAAGTCTATAAAAGTTTTGCCATTTTAATCTTAAATATAATCTATATAATATTCCAATTTTTTCTAATTTATGAAGCATATTTCATAGAAAATAGGGTAGAAATGGTATATTAGATAATAATGCTTTAAGGTTTTTACTTTGTTCTGAATTTATTTTTGTTTTATAAATTAGTGACAAGTTATTATTGGTTAGACAGGCTGATTGAGATATTAAAGATGACCAAATCTTTATTCGGTCATTTTTATTTCAATTGCTTACTGTGTTAGTCCATTGTCCCACTGCTATAAAGAACTACCTAAGACTGGGTAATTTATGAAGAAAAGAGGTTGAATTGACTCACAGTGCCATATGGCTGGAAGCCCTCAGGAAACTTACAATCAAGGCAGAAGGTGAAGGGGAAGTAAGGACCTTCTTCACATGGCGACAGGAGAGAGAAAGGGAGAGAGCAGGAAGTGCCACACTTTAAAACCATCGGCTCTCAAGAGAACTCACTTACTGTCATGAGAACAGCATGGGGGAAACTGTCTCCATGATCCAATCACCTCCCACCAGGTACCTCCCAAAACACGTGTGGATTACAATTCAAGATGAAATTTGAGTGGGGGCAGAGTCAAACTATATTACTTACTACTAGTCAGTAGCTCAGAGAAAATCCTGATAGTCTCTTTGTAGATCTGATACTATAAATAATGAACATAAAAATATGTTTCATAGCAGGCAAAGTTCTGACAGAAAAATAGATGCTCAAGTAGAAGGCTAACAATTAGAATAATTCTGCTCATGACTCTTTTTTAAGAAAACAAATAGGCTGGGTGTGATGGCTCATGCCTGTAATCCCAGCACTTTGGGAGGTCGAGGCAGGCAGATCACCTGAGGTCAGGAGTTTGAGATCAGCCTGGCCAACATGGCAAAACCCCGTCTCTACTAAAAATACAAAAATCAGCCAGGCGCAGTGGTAGGCACCTGTAATCCCAGCTACTTGGGAGACTGAGGCAGGAGAATCGCTTGAATCCAGGAGGCAGAGGTTGCAGCCAGCCAAGATCGTGCTACTGCACTCCAGCCTGGGTGACAGAGCCAGACTCTGTCTCAAAAAAAAAAAAAAAAAAAAAAAAAAAAAGGAAACAAATAACCTAAGACATTCTCCTTGAAAATTGGCAATACTGAAGACTCACATTTTTAAATAAGATAGTTTAATTGTTCAGTATAAACTACACATAATGAATCTATATGTATCTGAGTATGTATATGTATATATCTGAACTTTTTATTTATATTAAATTCAGATCCTTTGACGCCTTCAGAATCAACTCAAGAGTTACATGCATCAGGTAAGTGATTATTACCTTATCTAAGCATCAGTAACCACCTAGTAATCCAGTAATATTGACAACTATAAATACTATAAATTTCCAGCTTCTGGGTGCTCATAAGTATTCATATATTTAATATCATATAATAAAAATATTCAAAAAGTTGACTGTTTTCTTGTCACAGATAGCTTAATGATTGCCTAATTTCAATTCTTTCATATTTTATTCTCCAGAGGTTGGAAATATTTTTTAATTTCCCAAAGCATCTGAAATTTCCTTAATTTGTATCATAAATGAAATTCCCAGATATATATAATAGCAAGCTTGTTCAATGTAACTGACTTTATTTGATACGTGTCTTTTCCTAAACCACAACCTGGTCTGATCAATCTTGTTAAGACAGAGGATATTAGTATAAGTTTATTTTGTCTGAAATAGGTTAGTAACTTAAAATGGTCTAGGCAAACCTTTTCTGTAGTCATAGATGGGAATTTAAAAGTTGTGTTCTATTCCTGGATCTTCAGTATTACGATGTCACTAAGAAATTTATTTAACCTGAAGCCCTGTGAACTTCCATATTCAGTAGCTTCTTTATGGACTAAAAAAGTCAGTATGTTTAATTTGCTATTGGTCATCTATGAGCTGGAATATTCTAATAGTTAATTATATTAATCATACCTCCCTATGGGTTGTCTTGCAGATCAAATAGGATAATGCACATAAAGTGCTTAGCCTAGTGCTAGCAGACAGCAGGTTGTATACATGGGTGCTAGTACTACTGTTTTCCCCCAGCCTTACTGAGGTAAAATTGACAAAAATTGGGCGCGGTGGCTCACGCCTGTAATCTCAACACTTTGGGAGGCCGAGGCAAGCAAATCACTTGAGGCCAGGAGTTCAACATCATCCTGGCTAACACGGCGAAACCTCATCTCTACTAAAAATAGAAAAATCAGCTGGGCGTGGTGGTATACGCCTGTATTCTGAGCTTCTCGGAAGGTTCAGGCACAATAATCATTTGAACCCTGGTAGCAGAGGTTGCAGTGAGCCAAGATCGTGCCACTGCACTCCAGCCTGGGCAACACAGCAAGACTCTGTCTCAAAAAATCATAATAATTTTATATATTTAAGGTGGAAAACATGATGTTTTGATATATGTGTGCATTGTGAAATGATTACTACAATCAAGCAAACACCTCATATAGTTTTATGTCTGTACGATTAAAGTAATTAAGGTCCACTCACTTAATAGATTTCAAATATACAATATTGTATTATGAATGATTCTTACTATGCTACATATTTGACTTCCACAATTTATTCATCTTATAACTGAAAGTTTGTATCCTTTGACTAAAATCCACCTCCCATTTCTCCCATTCACCAGCCCATGGCAACCATCTTTCTACTCCGTGCTTCTATGAGTTTAACTTCAATAGTTTCGTAGAAACTTATGGGAGTACAAGTATAATTTTGTTACATACATAGATTGCATAGTGGTGAAGTCAAGGCTTTTAGGATATCCATCATCCAAATAATGTACTTTGTACCTATTAAGTAGTCTCTTATTGTCCACCAGAGCTTGACTTCTTTAGATTCCACATATTAACTGAGATCATGCAGTATTTGTCATTCTGTGTTTGGCTTATTTCACTTAGCATAATGACTTTTAGGTTCACCTGCATTGTCATAAATGGTGGGATTTTCTTTTTGTCTTTTTTTTTTTTTTTTTTTTTTGAGGCTGAATACTACTCCATCGCATGTATATACCATTTTTAATCCATTCATCTATGGATGGTCACCTAGGTTGTTTCCATAGCTTGGCTATTGTGAATAATGCTGCAACGTATCTCTTCAACATAATGATCTGAATTCTTTTGGATATATACCCAGAAGTTGGATTGCTAGATCATATGGTAGCTCTAGTTTTACTTTTTTGAGGACCTTCTATACTGTTTTCTATAATGAACGTATTCCACCAACCGTGTACAAGGGTTCCCCTTTCTTTACACCCTCACCAACACTTGTTCTCATTTGACTTTCTGATAATAGCCATCCTAAAAGGTATGAGGTAATAGTGCGTTGTGGTTTTGATTGGCATTTCCCTGATGATCAGTGATATTGATATTGAGCACTTTTTCTGTATCTTTTGGCCATTTGTATGTCTTCTTTCAAAAAATGTCTATTCAGATCCTTTGCCCATTTTTAAAACTTGGTGGGGTTTTTGTTTGTTTGTTTGTTTGTTTGTTGCTATTATGTCGTATGAGTTCCTTGTAGAGTTTGGATATCAGCCCTCATCAGATATGTGGTTTGCAAGCATTTTCTCCCAATCTGTAGTTTGCTTTTTCATTTTGTTGATTGCTTCCTTTGCTGTCCAGAAACTTTTTAATTTTATATAATCCTACTTGCTTATTTTTGCTTTTATTGACTGTGTTTTTGGGGTGATATTCATAAAATCATTGTGAATGCCAGTGTCAAAGAGCTTTCTCCCTATGTCTTCTTGTAGGTGCAAGTACTACTATTAATGGTTACATTTTAAAAACCCTTTGGACAATTTGAATAAATCCACTATTACTGGAAATTTTAACATTCTTTTCTCTATAATCCAGGCTCAAAATCTGGCAGTGCCTTTCTCTCCCCTTGCTCCCTCACATACTTAAGTCAACTTTTCCTAGTGATTTACCACTCAGTTTCTGCTACCCCAGCACAGATACCACGTTGTCACTTGTCCCCTCCCTCCCCCATTGCTACAATGTCCTGTACTGTATCCCTCACCCCACATCTCCCCACAGTCTAATTCATTTACACCCTGCCACACCATATTAATAAGTCAGTAAAGCATGAGCCTTATCAGGGCACTGATCTCAAAGCTGTCCATGTGTTAACATTTCTTACAGAATTAAATACAAATGGAGAGGGACCTAGATGGCAGCTAAGGAAATTGTACTGTTCTCCATCATCTAGCCCCAGCCTCTCAAGCCTAATTCTCTCACCATTCCTCTTTTAGCCATTGTGCTTATTGATTCCCACATACCCGTGCTCCCCTCCATACCTGCTCCCTTCCATATCTGTGCTTTCAGAATTCTGTGCCATTGAAAATCCAATGGCTTCTCCCAGCCTCCTGTTCCTTCCACTGCCTCCATCTGTTCCCACAAAGATCTGCACCTCCAAATTTTAAGTATCCTCAAAGGCTCATCTTGATGGATTCCTACTCATATCCTGATTCCTCCAAGCAGAAAATGTGTTTTCCCCTCTCAGCTCTTGTAATCCCGTAAATATGCTGTATTATGGGATTCAAAAGTTGATGTCGTGTGTTAGTTTGTGCCCGTATTTGTGTTTGTATACACAGAATAATCCCCTTACTGAATGCTCCTTGAGGATACAACACACCTCATTTCTATAGCAAGACTGTATTCCTGAATCCCTCCTAATGGTGGAAGAAGTTGATGGTAGTTGTTTGGTGTATCTGTCTCAATTATAAAGTGATCATTTGATTTTCAATAACATGAGTTATTTTCCTTCCTCACAAAGATATGCCTGAATATTCAGTCACAAATGAATTTTGTCGCAAACACTTCTTAATCGGAATTCTGCTCCGAGAAGTTGGCTTTGCCCTGCAGGAAGACCAAGATGTCAGACACTTAGCTTTAGCTGTCCTAAAAAATCTAATGGCTAAGCATTCGTTTGATGATCGATACAGAGAGCCAGTAAGTGATCTTCCTTTCTCCCTTCCCTAAACACCATTTAATGGCTCACTGCATTAAATGCATATGATACCGACAAGCCTATTGATTTTTATGTGAATCATTTCTTTTGGCTACCTTTTCACCTAGAGAAAGCAGGCCCAGATAGCAAGTTTATACATGCCCCTGTACGGCATGCTCCTGGACAATATGCCAAGGATTTATCTGAAGGACCTGTATCCTTTTACTGTCAACACATCTAATCAGGTACGTTTGCACAATAAGTCACATTTCGATGTTAATAAGGAATTTGTCTTTTTAAAATTATTTTTGCCCTGGGTAACCATTTCTTCTCATCTGTGAACATACTAGGCATTGAACAACACTTTCTGCTACGTACTCACATCGATGGGTCATTTGTTCCAGATATGTCCCTTTAGCCTTCCGCCTGATCCACCCTTCAACATTAGGCTTTCATTTCCCTCTGTTCTCTGTATCAGTTTCCAATTCTTTCCAGCTTTTACAGTTTCCTCTGTTGCAATCATGGCCCCTTCCTCAGTGGACACCTTCTCCTACCACTGTCTACATTACCTACATCCCCACCTGGTGTCAGAATAAATAGCCAAGTGCCTTATTTGTAGTCACAACCCAGGAGTGACTATAATCCTTCCTCCACTGAGGCACCACAGTGACTACGCACAATCCACTAGAGATCTGTTGCCTGTGTTCTAATCTCAGATGAAATAACCCACTGCTGAATCCAGTATCTAAGGAAGGTATTACCATCTAGGAGTTAGGAGCTATGCCTATGGATTTTTTTTTTTTTTTTTACCTTGTTCAAATCCCAGCAGTATCAGTGACTATCTGGGTGGCTGGAGATAAGTTAGTCAACCTCCTTAAGACTCCATTTCCTTCATTATAATATGGAATAAAATACCTAAATCACAGTGTCTTTATGAGGATTAAATTGTATACTAGAAAACATTTATTATAGAGCCTGGCAAATAATAAATATTTAAAATGTAGTTGTAGGCCAGGTATAGTGACTCACATCTCTAATCCCAGCAACTCTGGGAGGCCAAGATGGGAGGATCACTTAAGGCCAGGAGTTCAAGACCAGCCTGGGCAACACAGCAAGACCCCACCTCTACAAATAAGAAATTTTAAAAATTAGCTGGGCATGGTAGCACATACCTGTAGTCCCAGCTACTCAGGAGGTTAAGGGCAGGAGGATCCCTTGAGTCCGGAGGTTGAGGCTACAGTGAGCTATAATCATGCCATTGCACTCTAGCCTGAGTAACAGTAAGTTCCTGCCTCTTAAATAATGAAACAGAATAATTAAAACAAAATAAAATGTAGTTGACAATAATAGTAATGTACATAAGATAACTCATGGTAATAATGATATCCATAATGTGATCCATGAATATATCCATAACCAATCCAGCCATGTGGTCTACATATCTGTATCTAAAAGACTGTTTCTACAACATTGTAAAAAAGTCACATAAATCAAATTATAACTACAAGTATGGTTTTGGCTGTATTTGTTTTCACTGCCTACTTTAGCAGAAAACCTTTGAGGGGATATAAAAGAACAAATTAAATATCACTTAATTGGAAGTATAATGAAGATGGCATATGTGGGTTAACAATGTTGAAATACCGTGATTCCCATTAATCTTTACTATACTTTGAATACAGGGGTCTAGAGATGATCTAAGCACCAACGGCGGATTTCAAAGCCAGACAGCTATGAAACATGCAAACTCTGTGGATACATCATTTTCTAAAGATGTTTTAAATTCCATAGCAGGTACTTGAGATCTTCTGAGATCACTTATTTTTAACACTCATCCATGTTTACATTGTATATCATTGTGCTTTTTACTTAGTCCATAATTTATTATGCATAATCTATGTGGCAAAGTATACTACATTTATACAACCAGAGTCTTTTTAACATATTTCTTTGAATTCCATCCAGTGACTTCCTCTTCTACTTAGTGTTCATTATTACTTGGCTTGAGGAGCAGCCTACTTAGATGTTATCAAATTACTTTATTCTGGAAACCATCTTTAAGTTTTCACTGCAGACAGCCTTTTAAAATATAATGGATTTTCAACTTCAAGGATTATTTTTAAGAACTGTTTTGGAAATGTCATTTCAATTTCTCATAAACAATCAAAAGTTGAAAGCTCCTTCCCAAAAGTATCTTTATGAACTTTTACTAAAGCATTTTTAAAACAAGAGCTATCTTGAATGCCAGTCCCAGGCGCTGTTATGTTGGTCTTTCACAACACTGCTGCCACCTCAGTAATCAACATCTTTTTGGTTCATCATGTGAAGCTTTTGTGTGTGTGTGTGCCCATACATCTCATTCCCATATGTGTGCTGTGGCTTGTGTTTACAGCATTTTCATCAATAGCTATTTCTACAGTAAACCATGCTGACTCCAGAGCATCTTTAGCAAGTCTTGACTCCAATCCAAGTACCAATGAGAAGAGCAGTGAGAAGACGGACAACTGTGAAAAGGTACGGCTTCCCTCTCAAACCTACTGATCATTACAAGGCAGACGTCACTCACTCTCACTCAATCCTGATTGGTTCTTGAATTCCCAGATCCCAAGACCCTTGTCTTTGATTGGCTCAACTCTTCGATTTGACAAGTTAGATCAAGCAGAAACCAGGAGTCTCCTGATGTGTTTTCTTCACATTATGAAAACGATTTCGTACGGTAAATAGAACTCTTCAAAATTAATTTTTTTGAAAAAAAGAAAACCTGCAGATTCTCATGCTACGTGATGTTTCCTTTTAGAGACTCTGATTGCCTACTGGCAGAGAGCTCCCAGTCCAGAGGTGTCCGACTTCTTCAGCATCTTGGAGTAAGTTTTAGAGTTGATGACATAACACTTTTTTCTGGAAATTTCTAAATAGTCCACTATACCATGTTTCATTCAAGAACGCATATAGTAAGTTATCAATAATAACACATGAACTATTTAAAGAAAATTTAATATTTTTCTTTCAATATACTTAGATGAACAGTTTATATAATGAAAGAATATGAATAATTAGAACGTGGTTTTTTGTTTTTTTTTTCGTTTCTAGCGTTTGTCTTCAAAATTTCAGATACCTAGGAAAACGCAACATAATAAGGTAATAATTTTAAATTCCAATAGGTGAATCTGGTCTTTTAAAAAGCATATGACATGTATTAACATATCAGGTTAGAGTTATAAATATACGTTAGAAATCTTAAAATGCAAATAAGGATTGTTAGGTTGACTTCACATTAGACACAGAAGTTTGAAGATTGCCTCATACACATTGTAGATCTAGGAATAGTTCATGTTATCTAGGGAGAAAAGCACAAAAGCACAAATTTTTGAAAGAAAACCACATTTCATGTATCTTCAGAACGAATTTATCATTATATAGATATAACTTGGAAGATACCTATTTCAGAAGACATTTTCAGTAAACTAAAAGAAAAAAGTAATCTGGAATAACTTTGCACTGTCATCATTTTCTTATGAGATAACAATGTTTGAAGCACCTTCACGAAATCCCAATTTCTGATTTCCAAAGGAAAACAGGGTTTTATTTTTGACTAATTCACAGCATGTGAAATATTTCATTGTGCAGTAATCATTTTGTCAGTTGCCATTCATTTTTATATGTAAATTACAAACACTGAGCTATGATTAAAACTTCCATTTTCATTGCAGAAAAATTGCTGCTGCATTTAAATTTGTGCAGTCCACCCAGAACAATGGAACTCTCAAAGGATCCAATCCTTCCTGCCAGACATCAGGTCTCTTGTCACAATGGTAATGTCACATTTGCTTGGTATTTAAAATTATATATAGCTCTGTGTGTGTGTCTGTATATGCACATGTCAGAGGACACACACACACACACACACATATTTCTATTTATATATTCAAACCAAGTGCAGATTTCAAATAACTATGTGTCTATCTAAAGAAACTTCCTAGATACTTTACTGTCTGCCCTACTGGCTGGTAAAGACCAGAGATATATGTGTGCACTTAGAGCACAATCCCTTGCATAGACTGAACATTAATGAGTATTTTCATTTAACGAAACCTGAGACCTAGGCCCAATAAATGCCTCTTTTAATGCTAGCTAATCTTCCAGTGACAAACCAAAATGTGGGATCATGTCTCCCTAGGCTTTTCAGTAATTATAATATTTTTGCAATGTTCTTGAAGCTGAAATTGTTTCTTAAAGGGTCAAAGGCAATGAGGAAGCATGGATAGTCCCATAACCTCACTTTAGATTTCCTAGTCATTAGACTGATTTGACTAGCAGATAGGACCTGGAGATCATCCCTCACCAGCCTAACCAATGGGAAACATTTGCCCTGAAATTCTACCTAGAGCTCCTCTGGGTCTCATAAATGAGAAGTCTTTGCTAAAATTATCCCCACTTTGATTTATTCTTCCCAGAGGTATCATCATAATATATATTATGAATATTTTAGAAAGGATTTTAGAAAGAAATATGAAAGTAATACATAGCAAATAAATCATAAAATAAATTTTGCCTCCCTCCATGGGAATCCTTTGAAATTGCCCCCTTGTGAAAAGTAAATGAAAAAAAAAATATAATGGACATTTTTTGCAAATAATAACAGAATAGAAGAAAATAAAGAATTAGTTTCCATGTTTAATAATAGTGAGCCACCTGAGGTCACTCAAGTTTTGTAGATGGGTGGTGGGTTAGATTTCAGGCTGCTCCTGAAACATCTGGATGGGTCCTGGCCATTTCTGTCCCTCACATCCTAGAAACCAGGGCTTTTCCTCCACAAGTTCAGTCTGTACTACACTCAAAACCTAGAAATAAGCCAATCCAAATGCCTAAGGCCTACAGCCAAGGAATCACTCACTCTTTTTAGCTGCAGGAATGACCCAGGCTCCCCTGGCTATTGAAAGCCAAAGTCACATCTCCTGGGCCTCCACCCATCCAGGTTTTCGGATTTAGCCAGAACCAAAACAGCCTTTAAGAGTGGGAGAAAGAGTCATTTTTAGGTTAAGGCCTAAAAAAGGAATTAGGGAATACTTCAGGGTATTTCCAAATGCTGCTTTCTTTACGTAAGTGTTTTTATAAATAGTTTTTATGACAGCACATATCCCAAGAATTATCAACCTATTTCCTTGGCCAAATGATAATGTCAGGAGTAGGAAATATTCCCACTGCCACAGTAACACTGGCTTATTTTTCCCAGCTGGAAATGCCATGGGGTGTTGAATGAGTCATTGCAGGCCATTGTCATTGCCCTGGAAGCACAGAGGCACAGAAGTCCTTCAACTACCTAACTCCCACAACCATCACATGTCAGCCTCCTGTGGACATGACACCAATGAAATGACAAATCAACAGGAATGTCCAAATACAAATACCTCGGAAAGCAAGGGTTGTTTTAGAACCCGATTTTTACACTTTATCTCTTTTTTTTTTTTTTTTTTTTTTTTTTTGAGACGGAGTCTCGCTGTGTCTCCCAGGCTGGAGTGCAGTGGCGTGATCTCGGCTCACTGCAAGCTCCGCTTCCCGGGTTCATGCCATTCTCCCGCCTCAGCCTCCCAAGTAGCTGGAACTACAGGCGCCCGCCACCACGCCCAGCTAGTTTTTTGTATTTTTAGTAGAGACGGGGTTTCACCATGTTAGCCAGGATAGTCTTGATCTCCTGACCTCCTGATCCACCCGCCTCGGCCTCCCAAAGTGCTGGGATTACAGGCTTGAGCCACCACGCCCGGCCCTCTTTAAAAATAAGTTGATGCATCTGAGCTATACAATATTGTACCTTTTAATGTCCACCACTGTACCTTCCTGATCAGCCAGTAGCCAACTTAACATTCATAGAATCCCATTATTTCATAAACAATAATGAATATGCTTGAATAGATTTCACTCAAGGATCTGTTATTCTATAGATTATCCTTCTGAACGCTATTTTGGCTTAAATGAAATTTCTCCAAAAGTACTTTAAAAAGTCCCTCTCATCATGTCACCTGTAATTAATATTTGTAATAAAAAGTTGCTTTCCAAACTAGTTTTTAATGTTTGACTCAATTTAGAACATTTGAATGAACAAGTATTATTTGGCTGTAACATCCCTAAAATAACTCTAATCACTTTTCTTATTTCATTTTCAGGATGCACTCCACTTCCAGTCATGAAGGCCATAAGCAGCACAGATCACAAACTTTACCTATAATTCGAGGCAAAAATGCACTTTCTAACCCCAAACTCTTACAGATGTTAGACAATACCATGACCAGTAAGTAAACTGAAATAACAGGAACAAGATGGTTACCAGTTTTTCTCTAGGTATGTGTAGGACATGAAATGCACTAAAACCACTGCTTTTAAGGTTTGCTGTAGCTCTGGAAATATTTCTTTTTTTTTTTTTTTTTTTTTTTTTTTTGAGGCAGAGTCTCCCTCTGTTGCCCAGGCTGGAGTGCAGTGGCCGGATCTCAGCTCACTGCAAGCTCCGCTTCCCAGGTTCACGCCATTCTCCTGCCTCAGCCTCCCGAGTAGCTGGGACTACAGGCGCCTGCCACCTCGCCCGGCTAGTTTTTTGTATTTTTTTAGTAGAGACGGGGTTTCACCGTGTTAGCCAGGATGGTCTTGATCTCCTGACCTCGTGATCCACCCGTCTCGGCCTCCCAAAGTGCTGGGATTACAGGCTTGAGCCACCAGGGAGTGGTTAAAAAAAATGTAGTGCCCGATGGTGAAGAAAGGGGAAAGGCAGAACCCTCAATTATCATATGTTTAGCATAGCTCCCTTGGAAACAAGTGACTTTCAGCATTGTGCAGGTTATGGAGGCTGCTGTCAAACAGATGATTACTGCTTCCTCTGTGGGGAGGAGATAAAGTTGCCAATGTCCCAGAAGCAGCAAGGGTGACATCTTGAACCTAGAGATGCATACACTCCGGCTTGTGAATGAGGGTAAAATGGAGGCCAGCGTTTTGTAAGCATGTAATTTGAGGACTAAACTCTGACCTTTTCTCTTCTCTTGCCCAAATTCTTAAGAGGCCTGGAAAGTCACACCAGTCTCATCAGAGGGGTTTTAGTTAGCCTTATATAACATGGCTTACTTTCCAACCTGACTCTGGCATAACATCACATGAGAGATAAAGAAAGAAATCAAAATATTTTACCCCCAAATATATGTGTGTGTGTGTATATACATATATATATATATATATATATATATATATATATATATATATATATATTTGCCATGTCTTAAAACAGCCTTGCAGAGTTGTCTCTTATGGGGAAAAATTTGCATTCTGTAAAGAATCCCCTTTCCCTCTTCAGGTCCTTTTCTTGATCCAGGAGAGAATCAGTTGAGAGTCTGGCACCTTTTTCAGTCTGATAAGAAACATTTACAGTCTCTTCTCTCTGAAGTCTGCCATCTGGAGGCTTCATCTACATAATAAGAACGTTGGTCTCCACAATCCCCTTTCTTAGCCCAGACATTTCCTTTCTATTGATTCCTGGTCTCTAGATAAACTCTTTCAACCATCACCAATCAGAAAATCTTTGAATCCACCCATAAGCGCCCCTCTCCCCAACTTTCAGTTGTCTTGTCTTTCCAGACCAGACCAATGTACATCTTACATGTATTGGTTGACATCTTATGTGCCCCTAAAACATATAAAACCCAGCTGTAGCCCAAACACCTTGGGCACATGTTCTCAGGGTTTCCTGAGGGCTGTGTCACAGGCCATGGTCACTCATATTTGGCTCACAATAAATCTCTTCAAGTATTTTACAGAATTTGACTCTTTTCATTGACAGATTGTTAGCAATTATGGGCACGTGGCCCACAGTTACTTGTTTGGAGGTATTTGCCTCAATCTATAAATACACTTTGTGACTTTCTGAGGGGACATGAAGACTGTCCACTGAGACTGTACATTTGGTCTACTAGCCCAGAAGCCTAGAACTTGAGACAGCCTGATTATGAAAGAAATATGACCCTGTCTTTGGCCAAATTAATGGAAAATAACTCAGAAACAATGGAAACCCCACAACTGATATATGCAAAGGGCACACACACTAAAGACTCTAGTACTTTTAATTCAGCCAATGAAGAAACTGAACAAACAAAAGCACTTTGATTTAATAATTAATCAAAATGCCAGTAAACTTTGAATATATTGTAATGAAAGGAAATACTTTATAGGGTACAAAGTATTGTCTTAGACTTTTATGCATGTTTTTTTATTTTACAGGCAACTCCAACGAAATAGACATTGTGCATCACGTAGACACGGAGGCCAATATTGCTACGGAGGTGTGCCTCACTATTCTAGACCTGTTATCGCTCTTCACTCAGACTCACCAGGTGAATATGACAACATTTTATGCAAAAATGATGAAATGTGAGGTGGAAAAACCATGTGAAGTCAAAAACATGTTTTTTTAAAATTATTTATGAAATCAATTAACCTTATATAAATCAACCCAAGTGTGAGTGGAAAACATGTTAAAGATGAGATTTTGATTTTATCACAGGTTGACTAATGTTTGCTTGATATGTACATGTATGCATTTCACTATTGTCAAATAGTCTTTCTTCCTCATTTATCTTGCTTCACTCTCAGGCAAGCTGGACTGAGTGGGAATGTGACTCTGTACTTTTTCAGTAGAAGAGAAAGCGATAAATGGTCCTGTGTATTAAATTTACAGCTAGATCTAAAGAAAGCTAATAATGTTGAACATCTTTTTGTGTGCTCATTTCACATTCAGATAACTTTGATGAAATGATTATCACTACTTAGAATGGCTAAAATTAAAAAGACTGACCATCTAAAGTTTTGGCAAGGATATGGAGAAACTAGAACTCCCATTTATTGACAGTGGGAATGCAAAATGGTAAAAACACATTGGAGAATAGTATGGCAGTCTCTGAAAAGCTAATCATACATCTATCATATGACCACCCATTCCAATACTATAATAGTTATTTACCCAGGAGAAGTGAAAGCATATCTCCACACAAAACTTTGTACACAAATATGCATGGCAGCTTTATTTTAATAGCAAAAAAAAAAAAAAAGAAAAAAACTAGAAACAACTCAAGTATACATCAACAGGTGGATAGATTTAAAAAGCTGTGGTATATCCATACAATAGAATACTACTCAGCAGTTAAAAGAAATAAACTACTTATCCATGCTATAACATGGGTGAAACCCAAGAAACCAGAAACAGTATATACTATATTACTCAGTGTATATTATTCCATTTATACGAAATTTTAGAAAATGCAAACTATAGAAACAAAAAGCAGATCAGTGGTTGCCTAGGGATGTGGAAGAAGGATGGGAGGAAGGAATTACAAAAAAAAGTATTTAAAAACTTTTGAGAGTGATAGATATGTTCATTATCTTGATTGTGGTGATGGTTTCATGGGTATATGCAAGTGTTAAACTTATTAAATTATACATGTCACATGAGTTCTATTTACTGTATGTCAATTATATTTCAATAAAGCTACTAAAAACATTTGCAGCTCCTACCAAATGAGCTTAAATACCTAGGCTAGCACATTAAAGATTGAGCCAGGGGCAGCTGTGGTGGCTCATATCTGTAATTCCAGCACTTTGGGAGGCCAAGGAGGGAGGATCACTTGAGCCCAGGAGTTCAAGACCAACCTGGGCAATATAGTGAAACTTCATCTTTACAAAAAAATTTAAAAATTAGTCAACTATGGGGACACATACCTGTAGTCCCAGCTATTTGGAAGGCTGAGGTGGGAGGATCACTGGAGCCCAGGAAGTGGAGGTGCAGTGAGCTATGATGGTGCCACGACACTCCAGCTTAGGTGACAGAGTGAAACCTTGTCTCAAAAAAAAAAAAAGATTGAGCCAGGAAAATTTGGATTCTTTGAATAAAGTCTACACAGAACAGCATAATTATGCCAAGAAAGCCCTACTGCAGGTGAAATGTCAGCATGGTGGTAGAGAAAGTAATGACTATATTGATTCTTTATCAGGCTATGAAAATGTCACTCAAATCTCACAAATTTTAAGGACTTTACTAGTGCCTTCAAGAACCTGTGACCTCATCTCCCATTTCTCCCCTAACCCCACCTCACTTGCCATTGCACCAGCTACTCTGCTTTTCTTTCTCAACCTTGAACTCATAAGCTCCTTTCCCAATCAAGGCCCTTGGACTAGCTGTTTCTCCCCCATGGGACAATCCTCCCAGATCTCTCCAGGGCAGGCCCCTTGAGCTCACGTGCCAATTTTCCATTAGAGAGGTCTTTGCAGACTACCCTATGGAAGTAATTCTACCCTCAAAGCAACTAGTTTCAATCACATCATCCTAGTCTATTTCAATTTGTCATGTTTTTTCAATCACTGCTATGTAAGTTTCACAGTAAACATCAACTGTGTCTCCTTGTTCAATCCTTTACTTCTAGAATAGTGCCTCACCACAATAGGTTCGCAACAAACATTTTTGATAGAATGCAAATTTTCTTTCACTTATCCTGAATAACATCTGCATTGAATTTCCAGAGACAACTCCAACAATGTGACTGTCAAAATTCATTGATGAAAAGGGTCTTTGATACCTACATGCTCTTTTTCCAAGTCAATCAGTCAGCCACAGCACTGAAGCATGTGTTTGCCTCCTTGAGATTGTTTGTATGCAAGGTAAGGATCCTCCAGGTTTCAGTGAAGTTTAGGTAGGATGACAGTAAACCCATAGAACAGTAAACCCATAGGAATCCCTGCGTCTCTCAGTAGAGAGGGAAGAAGGATTGTTTTCTTCAATTTGGGTTTTATTAGACATTGATTCCTGGTCTCAAAATGAGTGCACAGCCTTGACAATATGTCTGCTCAAATACCAGAAGATATTAGCATCTGGTGACAATTAGCATCTGGTCACCAATTCTTTGAGTTATCTGTGTTTGCAGCACCAAGTTAGGTAAAATGCACCCCTTGAACTGTCATATCCATCCATATCAAGTTAAAGATTCCACATTAAAGTGGATACAGCCACTGCCTTTGAGGACACTTGTAAATAACACCTGTGATTTTAACAATGTCAGATGAATTGAGGTCATTTCAAAGCTCTCATTCCCTTATTTTGGACCGTCATCAGTTACTGATACAAAGGATACTTATACAATGTAGAGAATAATTATGTCTAGGAAAAAAAGATAAATGCTAACATAGACCTTAACAAATTCTATCCTCCTCACTTGCAAATGAAAAAAAAAAAAAAAAAAAAAAAAAGACCAGATTGAAAAAAAAAAACAAAAAAAAAAGGAGAGGGATTTTGTTTGTTTTAGGGAATTTTAAAGTATGAGCATGAACAGAGCAAAATGAAGGCATGTTGCTCCTTCACCCATTCTTTCATTTCTGCAGTTTCCTTCAGCGTTCTTTCAAGGGCCTGCCGACCTCTGTGGATCATTCTGTTATGAAGTCCTAAAATGCTGTAACCACAGGTCACGGTCAACTCAGACAGAAGCCTCAGCCCTTCTGTACTTTTTCATGAGGAAGAATTTTGAATTTAACAAGCAGAAGTCAATTGTCCGGTCCCACTTACAAGTAAGTGCTGCCAATTTTCATTAACATTGTTGTTAAAACCACTGATCTGTTTCAGCAATGCTTAAAGCCTACTGTCCTCAGGGCAAGCCGTTACTAACTCCTCCACCAAAGTCCTCCTTAAAGACACCCATAGCATTCAGTTCTGTTTAATGGGAGGGGCGCCGCTGGGCAGAAATCAGCAGAGCCCCATCTCCACTTGTACTTTCCTTTCTTCTTCCAGGAAATAGAATCACATGGAATAAACAACTAAGGAAACCATGGCTAGCTCCAGCAGGTCAAACCCCACCAAATTCCAAACATAATTTTTTTTTCTTCTAGGCATCCCGAGATTCCAAGATTCCTGCAGCCTCTCTTAGATATTTAAGATTATAGGAAACACACTAGATTTAATAATACGTTCTGGAGCTTTAATACATAAACACATCTTTTATTGGACCTACAGGGAGAAAGTAATTGTACATTTACCCAGCCCAGTGGATTTCTTTAAGAAGACTATTTCTGGTCTTGTTTTTGAGAGTTCATTTTTTTTCTCTTCCAGCTCATCAAAGCTGTGAGCCAGTTAATAGCTGACGCTGGGATCGGAGGCTCTCGGTTTCAACATTCGCTTGCAATTACCAATAATTTCGCCAATGGAGACAAGCAAATGAAAGTAAGAAATGCTTTGTGGGCTTTTACTACAGAATTTGTTAAAATCTGAAGTGGATTCTTTTTGTGAGATACCAAAATCATAGAAATAGATCGGATATGGTGGTTCACGCCTGTAATCCCAACACTTTGAGAAGCCAAGGCAGGAGGATCGCTTAAGGCCAGGAGTTTGAGTTTGAGGCTACAGTGAGCTATGATGGCACCACTGCACTCCAGCCTCGGTAACAGAGCAAGACCTTGTCTCTAAATAATAATAATAATTGTTTATTTTGTTTATTGAGACTTTGAGCTTTGAGCCCTCCTCAAAGTAAATGATCAAGTTTATTGTTTGAATCGCTAAGCAGCTCTTACACTTTAAGCATGTGATCTGTTAAGTGGCATTCCCAATATGCATGGTTGAATGGCCTAGAACAAGAGGATTTACCGTAAATATCCAGAAATACAATGACTCCCTCCTAACTCTATTTGGGGGAAAATTCATCTTATCTTTTGTTTAGTGCTTTCTGAAGACTTCTCCTGTAGTCATTATACTGAAAAGTCCAAGTCTAGAGCCAGACTTCAGTCACGGCTGGACCCAGGGATTAAAATAATTTTCAGACCCATCCCTCCACTGCTTCGATCTTGCCTCTCTCACTGTCTGTCAGTTCAGCTTTCCTCTTTGTTTACTTATTTCCAGACAGGTTATCGCCCTGGGCATGTTCTCAGAAATTCTAAGGACCCTATTGGTATCTTATGAGTAGAAAATCACCTTGTTTGATAGTTCCAATTAAAGTCCCACAACTGAATCTCTTTGATCCAAGCTTAAATCATATGCTTATCCCTAAACCAATCACTGTAGCCTGGAGGATCAAAAAATAGAATTGGCCAGGCCAGTGTTATGTGCCACCCATGGTCCCTAGGAGTAAAGTCAGACCTGTGCAAATCACACAAACTAGAGTCAGGAAGGGGAATATATCTCAAAGACAATCAGGATGTTTTACCAGAAGGTGTGCTTGAAGACAAAAGAATAGAGCCTCCTGAAATTTTTATCTTCAAATGTGTATATCCACAGTCATAAAACATAGAATGCACATATATAGAATGCACACATTTATAACTATAGAATGCTCCAAACTGTGATGCCTAGCTATAATTAATAGCATGACTTGAAGTCAGTTAACCTACAGGTTCTAAACAGATAATGACCCAGGCTCTCTCTTTTCCAAAGAACAGCAATTTCCCAGCAGAGGTGAAAGACCTGACTAAGCGTATAAGGACTGTTTTGATGGCCACAGCTCAGATGAAGGAGCATGAGAAGGATCCCGAGATGCTGGTGGATCTCCAGTACAGCCTGGCAAACTCCTATGCAAGCACTCCCGAACTACGGAGGACCTGGCTGGAAAGTATGGCCAAGATTCATGCCAGAAACGGAGATTTATCTGAGGTGATTAGCCAAGGCTCGGTCATTTACCATCAGTATTGTCCTCTTTATCAGGAAAATTGGATCTTCATTTATAGCATGGACTAGAAAAAGAAGCTATGTTTTTCCACTAATCTAGAAATGACTCAGTTATATATCATATACAATAAATTTGCATATCGCGTTCAAGGATACCTGACTCTAAGTAAATGACATCAAATAAAGGCCAGAGTCAGTGGGGGCAACTGCAGGTGTATAAATTGTAACGCAACGCTGAATGCTAAAAACCTGAGGCTAAGGAGGAGTGTGGTAGGGGTGTCTGGCAATTGAGTCATTAAATTAATGTTCTGTGTTTTAAAACTTCTTCTCTGCAACTGGAGTTGAATGGGGAAGCTTGCCACCATAGTGAGTAAACTCAGGCAGGGGGAATCAGTCCTCATTTACAGCAGTCTGAACTGGCCATAGAAAAATTAATGATCCTTAGCACCACATGAGGAGAGTCCACTGTGCGAAGATTATAAGTCAACACTTAACTTTTTATGTCAGTTTCAATACCGGGTGGATCATATGCAGCAATTCATAGCACCCAAGGGCTTCTGAGTACCAAATGGGAAGTTCTACTCCATTCCAGAACTATGTCCCTTTGGGGAAGAGATTAATTTGTCTAGGATAGTCCTAAACTCTGAATCTCTTTTAAACACATGTGGTAATCAGGGACTCTGGAATGGAAACCACAGGCCTGGCTTGGCAGCAAGCCAAGTGAGGACAGGAATGAGAAGCCCTTGGGCTGCTCTGAAAATGATGAAATTCCTCCATAAAACCTCAAAAGGAAAAAGCTGAAGTCATTTGGAATCTTTAGCAAGTTGAGTTTTAATATGGATTCAGCAATGTTCAGGGCTTCATAAGAAACATTAGAGTAAAATATAACATCACTCACATAACCTGGTTTGTGGGGAGCCCAGGTGTTAGTTACATCAGGTCACACTACTTAATCAAGCACTCACTTGTGAAGTGACCGTTTTAAAGGCAACACAAATTCAGAGGGGCTATTCCTGGAGGTAAAAAAAAGTTATTTAGAAGGCAGATTCTTTTTATTTCCAATTTATATCTAAATACTAGAATTATAGTTTTAATTGTAAAAGGAGAACTATGATTTATTTTTAATATAGGCTTAGACATTAAAGGAGGAAGATAATTCTATGGGAAAATTCTTTGGGCCAGCTCCTTCAGCCATCTCCAGACTAATCAAGAACAAACAAAAACCCAAATATTCATTTTATTCTTGATGGTGAATTTTTTGGAAATACAATTGATTCTTGCTTTCAATTCGGTGTTTACAAAGGATCCTTCTACATAACATATTCTGATATGGAATACTGACTCGCCTTGGAAGATTAGCCCTAATTATATTAAACTGCATCCCCTGAGCCTCTTTATTTTCTTTCTCATTACAGGCTGCCATGTGTTACATCCATATTGCTGCTCTCATTGCAGAATATCTGAAAAGAAAGGGTAAGATGACCACGTGAGGGAGATAAAAAGCCCAGATTTCAACACACTGAAGCCTAATAGAAATAATGTATTAATTTTACATTTTATTAATCTGTTATGTTTAATTAAGTAATAATTGCTTTCACAGATACTTCTAATTATGCTGTACTTTAACATTTTCAGTCTGTTATGCCACTGACATATTTATTCTATGTACAGCAAAGGCTAACTGAATGGTCAACTTCTTAGTTCAAAACGAGAATGCATCATTGGCTAACAATTTGTAGTCTCAAAAGCTTGTATTAACATAAACATGTAGCAACGTCCTAACCTCATCTTGCACTACCATAGGTTACTGGAAAATGGAAAAGATTTGCACAGCATCCCTGCTCTCGGAGGATACCCACCCCTGTGATAGCAACTCATTACTAACAACTCCCAGTGGAGGAAGTGAGTGACCTAACTGCTCATTTATCCCAATGCAGAGGAAATCAACTTGCTGCTTAAATTCTACTTCAGTGAAACCTTCTTTATTCTTTTTTTTTTTTTTTTTTTTTTTTTTTTTTGAGATGGAGTCTCGCTCTGTCGCCCAGGCTGGAGTGCAGTGGCCGGATCTCAGCTCACTGCAAGCTCCGCCTCCCAGGTTTAGGCCATTCTCCTGCCTCAGACTCCCGAGTAGCCGGGACTACAGGCGCCCACCACCTCACCCGGCTAGTTTTTTGTATGTTTTAGTAGAGACAGGGTTTCACCGTGTTAGCCAGGATGGTCTCGATCTCCTGACCTCGTGATCCGCCCGTCTCGGCCTCCCAAAGTGCTAGGATTTAAATACATTCTTAGAAGCAAAAACTATCTCAGATCTACACAACTTACTCTGCAAAACACTTAAACTCCTGCCATTCAGAAATCCCATCCAAAATTTATGAAATTTAAATAACTGAAAAGTTGTCAGCAAATAGAACTGTATGTTCTCCAACATTCAAGTTTATGAGTTACGGCCATATTTAGCTACCAATCTGCATGCCAGTCTGCCATAGGGATTTTACTCTGAATTGCAAGAGGAATCTATTTTAATTTTTAAATGTAATAAAACTGTTGATTCCAAATAAAAGATAGGGCCAGGCGTGTTGGCTCACACCTGTAATCCCAGCACTTGGAGGCCAAAGTCTCTACTAAAGTACTGGTCTCTACTAAAAATACAAAATGTAGCCGGGTATGGTGGCGGGCACCTGTAATCCCAGCTACTTGGGAGACTGAAGCAGAAGAATCTCTTGAACCCAGGAGGCGGAGGTTGCAGTGAGCCAAGATCACACCACTATACACCAGCCTGGGCAACAGAGTGAGACTCCATCTCCAAAAAAAATAAAAAGAAAAATGAAGACATATACATATATATATACTATATATGTAGGACTTTATAATCAGCGTGTTCCATTTCATTTTTAAAAAGTATAAATGACAATTTATAACATATGGTTTATGGTACAGATTTCCTTTAGAAATATCCCATCAATGTCTGATTTCTTGAAATTATAATGACTAAAGAGTTACTCTTTGCACAAAAAAGTGGGTGATATAGTTTATACATTTAATCTACATTCTCTTGCAAAAGTTTGTTCAAATCTGAATTTTATGAACTGTAGTCTATTTGATAACACTGGTTTAACTTTCCAAATGCAGTGGAAAACTCAGTGTACAAACAACAGAAATACATTTTTAGATGTTGAAAATCAGAATACTTAAAACGAAATGTAAATGGACTTTACTTGCTATATTTCAGAAACATAATTCATCCCTTATTCATTTAAATATTTGTAGGTTTTCTAAAAGGTCTCAGTGGAGTTTGCATATAAGACATTTGAACTGGCCAGGCACCATGGCTCACGCCTGTAATCCCAGCACTTTGGGAGGCTAAGGAGGGTGGATCACAAGGCCAGGAGTTTAAGACCAGCCTGGCCAAGATGGTGAAACCCCATCTCTACTAAAAATACAAAACAAAAAAAAAAATTAGCGGGCATGGTGGCAGGTGCCTATAATCCCAGCTACTCAGGAGGCTGAGGCAGAGAATTGCTTGAACCCAGGAAGCGGAGGTTGCAGTGAGCTGAGATCACACCACTGCACTCCAGCCTGGGCAACAGAGCAAGACTCCATCTCAAAAAAAAAAAAAAAAAAAAAAAAGACATTTGAACCAAATGACCAAAGCAAACTGAGAGACAGTGAGGTCACTTGTTTGAGGACCTTGGAGAAGACGCCAGATGTGGCACCCTGTGGCACCCATGGCTCATGTCCACCCTAAAATTCAGGAATCTTCTTGCTTAGTGTCACATGTCCCATTTAGCCTGATTTTTATATGCAAGTCATCAAAAACATCATTGCCTTATTTAACATGCCCTTCCTCCTCCTCTATTGCTTATCATAACCAGATGCCATAACGTTCCATAAAGACTTTCAAATTCTAAGAACAAAATTGAAAAAAACCGATAAAAGCAGGTGTTAGTTTGAGAACTTGTGGAAACTTATATGCCAAAAAGTTGTGTGAATCTTTCATATTCAAAATGCTTTAAATGCCCAATGTTAGACCTAAGGTGATATTAGAATATAATGTGTTCAACAAGAAAAGGATATATTTGTTTAGGAAACGTTAAAATTAGGAAGGTGATCATCTATGACATATTAACATATATCTGATGATACATTAACTGATGATATAGGCTATGATATATTAGCATATTCTAACTAGCACATATCATCAGCATATATGTGAATGTCATTGGCATGTATTTGAAGCCCTTAATATACTTTTCTATTTTGATATTTTTGAGTCAAAGGAGTGAACTATCCCTTCCCTACAATGTGCACAATGGTATGAATATAGGCAAATATAGGCGACCCCAGAAAGTACAGCTGCTTCAGTTGTACTAATAAGTGATCATCATCCTGCAAGAAGTATGTTGTGACTTCTCCTCCTTCAATTAACTCTGATATAGTTTAATATATGTTTAATATTAGAAAAAGTAGAAAACTAAAATTTATATAAAAGCAAGTATTAGATTGCAATAATTATTATATTTATAATTTCTAGCATGTTTGGGGGGTGATCATTTAGTTACATAACCAATGAGCTGATTATTAAAAGCAAAAATATTCCACAAAAGTATTAGCTATAACTTAAAAAGCACCACACTAAGCCCTGTACCAGCAATGTCTCAATTAGTTGCCAGTAACAAATCTGTGAGTTAGGTGCTATTATCACCTCCTGTTTATATAGGTGAGAAAAACAAGAGAGGCTAAATAATCTGCCTCAAATGTCCTGGTTAGCTTGTGTTGGAGCCAAAGTTCAGAGGCTGGTCTGTCACTCCAGCTAGTGCTTTTCTAGTCACTCACATTCCCCACAATTCAGATCTATCTCTCCTCTGGGAATGTTGCCCGTTGTCAGCTGTTTTCACATGTATCTGTAGAGGGAGGCCTTTTTAAATCTTGTTGGCTAAGATACTAAGAAAATTTGAAAAGGTTTCTACATAATGTAAAAGAGTGACATATAGCAAGTATTGGCCAGGCACAGTGGCTCACGCCTGTAATCCCAACACTTTGGGAGGCTGAGGCAGGCAGATCACCTGAGGTCAGTAGTTTAAGACCAGCCTAGCCAACATAGTGAAACCCCATCTCTACTAAAAATAGAAAAATTAGCTGGGCATGGTGGCGGGCGCCTGTAATCCCAGCTACTCAGGAAGCTGAGGCAGGAGAATCGCTTGAACCCAGGCGGGAGGCGGAGGTTGCAGTGAGCCAAGATGGCACCATTGCACTCCACCCTGGGCAACAAGAGTGAAACTCCGTCTCAAAAAAAAAGCAAGTATTGGGCATTGTCTTGTCTTGTGGGGGAGCCATTAGGGGAGAGATAGGGTCCTACTCTGTCACCCATGGCATGGTGATAGCTCACTCCAGCCCCAAACTCCTAGGCTCAAGCAATCCTCCTGTCTCAGCCTCCTAAGTAGCTGGGATTACAGGCACCCACACATCCAACTATAAGCATTGTCTTTATAATGTGCTGCGTGTACCCGGTATTTTCTCAAATATTAATGTTTTGAGTCCTTTCAACATCCTTTGAGATAGATATTAATGTCCCCAGTTTAACAAAAGAAGGACACAGTCTCAGAGATTAATTAAAGCAGAAGATTGGAAGTGTAACATCTACCCACAAATCTTATGTTCTGTCCATAATCCCATGCTATCTCTTTATTAAAAATACCATCTGAAAATGATACAAAAATTATAAAAAGGGGAATATTGTTTGTCTGGCAGACAGTATTTATCAACAGTCATAATCTAACCATCTTGTTGATTATGCGAGCTTTGTAATACTACCAATTGGTAACATCATGAAGAAAGGCATTATCTAATCTAAGCAAAATTTGTCTCAAATAATAACATTTTATTCTGCTTGGTCCTCCCAAGGCATGTTCTCTATGGGATGGCCAGCTTTTTTGAGCATTACACCAAACATTAAGGAAGAAGGAGCAATGAAAGAGGATTCCGGAATGCAAGATACACCATACAATGAGGTTAGACCAAAATTATCGCATGTACAGTAACTAAGTGAAGAGATGCATTGGCTTGTGACATTAAGCTAAATAAGAGGAAGCAAGCTTACAGCTGTTCTATAATATAACTTAATTAGACGAAATGTAGGCTAAAATCAAGCCAAGATTAGTAGATACCAGATTTCAGTAAAAATTTAAACTATGTCTTACTTCTGTAAGATGGGCTCAAATGTATATTATCAGCTCTTCTATAAGATAATATCTCTGGCCTTTTGGTAAAGGTGATAAGGGATGCTAAATTTTGCGAACTGATCATAGCTTTTTTTCTAAAAGCATTAGCAAGTTTATTTACAAATGCAGGTGGACGTAAAAGTTCACTAGTTTAGAAAAACTTCTGTTATGGAACATAAGCAGAGTTATTTTTCATTAACACAAAAAGAAACGTTCTACTGGGAATTACTTAGCAATAGTTCTGGTGAAGAAAACAGAATTCCTCTCATTAAGTAAAATATTTTATAAGCTAATTTTTAAGTCAGTATTACATAAATGGAAAAAATTACACAGAAAGTAAATTTTCAGATGAATATTAATACAATTTTACACATGGTTCTACATCAATTTAGCATATATTGCAAATAAATGAAGTAAATGTAATTACATATTTATGTTAACTATTTTAAATAATGTTTAAGAACCTTTTCTTAAAGGAAATTGTTGAAAACATTCCAACAATATCATACATTTGCTTGAAAGCTTATATAACTTTATTCAGTTGAAAATTTATTAAGCCACTAGTATATGAAAGGAATTGAGGTAAGGGCAGGGAAAAAAAATAAGGTATAATTCCTGCTCTCAAAGAATTTAGAATATTGAGAAAGACAGTTCCTACAGAGTGGGGAATGGCCAGGCAAAAACAGATGCCCAGTGACCAAATCTAGGTATCATATACACTTGCAATTAGAAGGGGAAGTTTTTTTTTTACATGACAATTGTTGAAATGGTGATGAATAGAATGTAAATAAAAGCTCTTCATTTTTTTTGTGCTGAGTCTTGATAGGACTTGAAGGTGTGAAATAAGAAGGTTCTTATAGGTGCAGCTGTAACACAGACAAAAGTATGGAGGTCAGAGAGTGTTCTAATAATGGAGTGGTATATGGTATGGCCAAATGCAAAGTCAATGACAGAGCACTGAAAGAAGGGGTCACTGAAAGGGAGGTTGGTGCCTGATTGTGGAGCTTCTTGAAGGCATGCTAGAGTTTGGACAGCAGCTTACATACTGGAGTTCCAACAAAGGTTTAAGGCACTGGAGGTCTCGTGATCAGATTTGTGTTTTACAAAGAAAGATGACTGGAGAGCAGCAATTGGAGAGGGAAAACAGATTCGCTCAAAACTGTTGCAGGGGTCAGGGAGTACGTAAGTCAGTAGCAGTGGGAATGGAAAGGAGGAGACAGATCTGAAGGCATTTCACAGATTTAAATTAGCACTTTTGAGGCACTAATTAGGTAACGGTAATGCGGGATAGGCAAGAATCCAAGATGACACCATGATCCCCTGCTGGGTTTTAAATGCCAGTAACAGAGGAAAAAGTTTGACAATGCAACAGCTTTGAAACCAAGTTTCAGGCATGAGCCACAATCCTAATCATGTAAAATCTCATTTTGATTGGGGGAATTGCAGAATATCCTGGTGGAGCAGCTATACATGTGTGTGGAGTTTCTCTGGAAGTCTGAGCGATACGAACTGATTGCTGATGTCAACAAGCCCATCATTGCCGTCTTTGAGAAACAACGAGACTTCAAAGTATGTATTCCAACCCTGTAGAAGGAGTTATTTAAAATATCCTATGTTGAATTGGAAAATTACTTACAGTTTTCAAAATTAAAAACTCTCTATTTGTATGTCAGCGTGATCTTCATGAAACTCTTTCACTTATGGTTTCAGAAATTGTCAGATCTCTACTATGACATTCATCGGTCATACCTGAAAGTGGCAGAGGTGGTGAATTCAGAGAAGCGGCTGTTTGGTCGCTACTATCGTGTGGCATTTTATGGGCAGGTAAGTTCACCAGAAATAACATGGCCCATAAATTCTGCTGAGCAGTTGAATGTTGTCTTTCATTCTTTACGAGACATCTGTGTGTACCAGTGAATGGAGAGGTATGGGTGTGTCTGACTATACTTGAGTGTTTCTCCGGATGTGATGGTCTATATGTTTGTCCATAGGAATGTACTAAGTTGGAAAACAAGTGAGCTAAGAAATCCATGGGTTGAGTTAACGGTGATTTCTGACTTCTCAAAGAAAGAGGGCACTTATTTTTCAACATTCTCTTCTTTCCAGCTCACCCTAAAATATCTGATTATGAGTTTATGTCATATATTAAAGTGAAATTAAATTGAGCATGCTTTAAGAAATAACATTCCTAATATTCTAGGAAATAAGAGAATTCCTAGGGGCTCCACCATATCAAACCTTTGATTTTACAATCACTCAATTTTTTTTCTCCTATTTTCAAACTACCACTGTTTCTAGACAGAATACCAGATAGTTATTTTGTTTTCTATATTGCAAGTCAGTGTAATTTCAAAGTTATTTTTCCCAGTTTACTGCATAAGCAATGAAGAAGATGGAAAATATTACTTAGCCACTGTATTGGCCTGAAAGTGAACATACTATATATTAATTGTGAATGTCTCTGAGCAACATTTTCAATGGGATAAACCCAGGCACCATTCATTTCTTTTCGGGAAGGCTTATAACGCTATTATATTTCAGCAGACGTAGTTTAGACTGTTGCTCGTGTGGATAGACATCCCATGCTTTTATTTTCAGAGTGGCAGTGGCTCTCAGACCTCACACTTCCTCTCCCCGCAACCTATCGTCTCACTTAGTAGCCCAGGCTGGAGTGCAGTGCAGTGGCATGATCTCGGCTCACTGCAACCTCCGCCTCCTGGATCCCGGCTCAAGCAATTCTCCTGCCTCAGCCTCCTGAGCAGCTGGGATTACAGGCAGGTGCCACCATGCCCAGCTAATTTTTGTATTTTTTAGTAGAGACAGGATTTCATTATATTGGCCAGGCTGGTCTTGAACTCCTGACCTCTTGTGATCCACCCACCTCAGCCTCCCAAAATGTTGGGATTACAGGCGTGAGCCACCGTGCCCGGCCTCAGCTTCTTGTTCTTAAGGCTGCAGCAGAAGGAGTCAACTCCAGCATGTTATTCTAGGTCACTCCCCATTGAAGTTGTTTGAAAAGTACATATTTTCCTCTGCTCACCAAAAGCAGCTTAAAAACTAACCTCTGGGCTGAGTGCCGTGGCTCACGCCTGTAATCCCAGCACTTTGGGAGGCCAAGGCGGGCGGATCATGAGGTCAGGAGATCGAGACCATCCTGGCTAACAAGCTGAAACCTTGTCTCTACTAAAAATACAAAAAATTAGCCGGGTGTGGTGGAGGGTGCCTGTAGTCCCAGTTACTCGGGAGACTGAGGCAGGAGAATCGCATGAACCCGGGAGGTACAGCTTGCAGTGAGCCGAGATCGCGCCACTGCACTCTAGCCTAGGTGACAAGAGTGAGACTCCGTCTCAAAAAAAAAAAAAAGAAAAGAAAGAAAAAAAAGAACCTCTGAATTAATAAAGCTAGATACTTTCTACCTGGAAAGGAGAAGTATCACCAAGTAGCCACTTATTATAAACAAATTAATCCAACCAGGATTTTTCTCAGGACACAGCAACATCAGGATAGTGGAGACAGAGAAACTAATGGTCTGAAAAATGGGGATCTGCATAAACAATCTATAGAATATAAAAAGCAAATGTAGACATTTTGGGGGTCCATGGAAAAGAATCTGAACTATCTGAAGTGAGAACATAGATGGGGAGAGAGCGAGGTGTGGGAACCTTCAGAAGAGGAAGAGAGAAAAGAGAAAATGACACTTTGGAGCCATTTGGGAAGCTACGAAGAAAAT
The DNA here is from genome assembly GCF_043159975.1 of Macaca nemestrina. NCBI lineage: Eukaryota > Metazoa > Chordata > Mammalia > Primates > Cercopithecidae > Macaca > Macaca nemestrina. Next base: position 122,899,122 of record NC_092135.1, on the reverse strand, counting down.
ATACAATTTGTGACACTGGTGAGACAGCAAGAAAAGTGGCAGAAAATGCTGTAAGTAGGGAAGGGGATGTGGGAGCAGAAGAATTGAAAGGGAAAAACAGAGTTTCAAGGGAGATGGCCACAGGCTAACTGGGCAGCACAGAAGTAGCACAAAAGATGTGCTTCTGGGTCACCAAGACATGACTCTCTAACGCCTCAGGCATTCCTTCCAATGAAAAAGTAAAAAAAATCATTGATAACCTGATCATGAAAACAGGATTGCCTACCAGATGGTTGCTGCAACCACTATCTGAGACACGGGCTCTAAAGCAGGTAGAAGTGAATCACACTGCTTTTCAACTAGTTTTTAATGCAGATGTTTACTCTTTTCTTCTTTTGGTCTTGATTGTTCCAGGCCGTGGTAAGTTCTCACTCACTCTCGCTCTCCATTTGCATGCTCTAACACCTCTCACACTTCCCTCTGTATGGTTTTACTGAAACTTAACCTTTTTGTGCAAATCAACATTTGGTACGAAGGGTGAGATAATCCTGCTTTCATTCATTTTTGGAATCATCCTGCATCTCTTTAACTAAGTTAGTTTATGCCAGTTATCTGAATTACAAAAAATGTATCCTTTGTTTTTCATACATGCTATCTTTCTGCCTAAAGGTAGATGTAGTCTGAAAGCCTTACATACACAAACACACACAGAGATAAGTATGGGTACCACGTATCTTAAATATACGTAGCATAGACTTGGTATTGTAGATTGTCTACTTATTTCAGGCCACTATGAGCTGCAGCTTATTAAGAACAGAATGGTCAGAATTTTGGAAGTTGGAGTGATGGTTATTGGTGGACACCTCCCAAGATACTGAAAAAACTGTGTTTTTTCCAAAGGAGTGTCTTAGAGAGATGGGGGTCTATGGTGGTGAGCTCTGAGCATTCTCAGAGGTGATGGGAGTAATTCCCAACATAAAAGATGAACTGGGGAATAAATCTTTACCCAATACGTCTGGGTAAGTCTCCAGAGATGCAGAAAGGAGCAAGGTAAGAAATTTGGAGAACAAGCCATGTCCAAAATAACCTGCCAGTACCCAGAGCTCTGTGACAAAGGATTTTCTTCATCTTATTTTGAGCCATATGAAATTGCCTATATTCAATCACTTTTTTATGTGCAAAAATGGCAACTTTATATGGTTCAACATAATTATTGTCAGTTAAGCTGGAAAGAGAAAACATTTAATATTCACACATTGTTCATATTCAGCCCTACTTGTCTGACCAGTACATACTTTTTTGTAATTCTTTAAATTCCTTCCCACATTCATACCATATCAGCATTTTCTATGTTCATTTATAAATTTGGGATTATGGGCCCTTAACTCACCTACTAAAAGAATACTTGAAAACCCCTGTACTAAATAGACTGAGGGGGGCAGTGGGGAAGCATTGGGGGGGCCCTTGCAAATGACCTAACTTTATTTTTCTTTCAGACTCCTCAGTAAAGTGTGCTGATTTTGCACCTGATTTTTTTTTTTTTTTTTAATGCTGCAGTACTCTCACTTGTCTTTGTAAAAAATTCCAAGGCCGGGCGCAGTGGCTCACGCCTGTAGTCCCAGCACTTTAGGAGGCCGAGGAGGGCGGATCACGAGGTCAGGAGATCGAGACCATCGTGGCTAACACGGTGAAACCCTGTCTCTACTTAAAATTCAAAAATTAGCCGGGCGTGGTGGCGGGCCCCTGTAGTCCCAGCTACTCGGGAGGCTGAGGCAGGAGAATGGCGTGAACCTGGGAGGCGGAGCTTGCAGTGAGCCGAGATCGCGCCACTGCACTCCAGCCTGGGTGACAGAGTGAGCCTCCATCTCAAAAAAATAAATAAATAAAATAAAAATAAATAAATTCCAGTCTGAGCTTAAAACGCAAAGTGTTTTGTTAAATCCTCTGACTGAGAACCTGCCTAAGCACGACACTCCATAAGCTCAAACCCAGCTACCTTTGAACAACGAGAACTAATGGAGGTTGTCCTGATAAACAGCAAATCACAGCCTCAGTCATCACTGCTTAGACGAGATTCAAATGCCTGTCTCAAGATACCACATGGAGAGTGAGAACTGCGGGATTCAACAGGAGCAGACAGCACACATCACTTCACACTCGATGATAAATAAATACCAAGCAGGCTCCAGCCTTCCCCAGAACGTGTACAGAATGAAGGTTCCAAAGATTGAAGATAAAATCTTGACTACTTGATTAGCATAATCCCCACGGTCAGAAATAATTTCTTATTCATAATGGTGCTTTATGTCCCATATGGTATGAAAGTTACCTTTTAATATCCAAGTTGACATGCCTTGCAATGATGTTAAAAAGATTATGGAAATATGACATGCAACAGGCTCTTTGCCTGCACAAAGGCCTTTGGGTACATTTTTTTAGTGTCCCATGTAGACCACTGCTCTCATTTTATAGTTTTGGCTGAGGTATTAATACTGTGTCTGTAATGAGCCAGACACTAGAAAACAAGTATAAATAAAACTGATCGTTCATAGCAGGAACTTTACAAAAATGCAAGTCTTGCACAACATGAACTGTCTAATGCAACACCCGGCATCAGCATCAATATGGAAATTTGACATAGAGCAGCCTATACAAAGTGTCCTCCAAAGTGTCCCTGAAGTATTGATTTCCACAGTAATGAAACAGCAGCAGTGAGCAAACATCAACTATAATCAATGAAGTCCTTAGGCCCTGGTATTTAACATGAAAGCAAGTGAATACCCATTACATAACAAAATATCAGATGCCCCTGGAATTAATTAAATAAAAGACCACCAAAGAATTTTATTCTATCCACCAAAGTCCATAGATTCCGTAATTTGCAGTCATGCCTACATGGGTGTACTTGCATCTCAGGATCTTAATAAAAAAGGAATTTGGGGGAGGAGGGAAGGTGCATGTGTAGTGTGGAAAACCGCCATCTCTACTTTGAGACATGATATAGCTCTCCGCCTATAGGAAAGTCGCTGATCTAGGCCACATATCTATACCGTATAAACATCATAATTGAGTTCTGATGTATATGCTAAGAGAAGCTATATGAATGCAGAGAAATTCATTCATGTAGCTTCTTTTCTCTTAGCATTTAGCCTCGTATTGACATTTTCTGGCCCATCTTTTGTATACTAGATTCCTCTTCAAATACATTCTTCTCTTTGTGAACTTTGAATGAGTCTAATATAATACCAGGGGCCCTGATATTTGACATCACAGTGATGATCCAGGGACATTGCAAGATGCTAACGTACCTGCAAAAGCATCTGAGGAGGAGTCAATGCTTTTAGTTGTCAGTTTATGGAAGTACATTTTTACCATAATGTATTGCCTTAAAGTTTCATAATTCATACAGTCCTTGTTTAACCCCAGGGTATGTTCTTTCTTGACTAGAGCAGATGAAGGTGTTTATTGCATTGCAAAATGACATTTTAAAAATAAAACTAGCAAGGGAAGTGCAGAGATCACCTTTCCCATTGCCTTGAAATTCAGTCAGCTTATAAACTTGGGGCTAAAGCAAAAGAGAAACTGACCCTGGTTTTTGTCACTCTGTGTCCCTGTTTATAAATCATTTATATCATAGACAGAGCTGAAATTGAAGCCTTCCTTCAGATAGTGCCTGGAGCTCAGTGGGCTTTGCTTTGATAGCTTCCCTGGGTATAAGGTGACCCTGCATTCCAAACATTTTCAGAGCTGCCATTTGTCTGGCTTCAAAACTGTTTACAGAAACCCCAGTGGACAGCAGATTAAACGCTTTATTCTGCTCCTCCATCTCCTTCTTACTCATTTTACAAAACAGGTTTACCTTTCCAAGCTCTTTAGAAAAAGGTTCCAATCACTAATTTATCAGTTACCAAAATATTCAAATGAGCTTCAATAGACCTTTTATAATAAGAAAAACTTCATTGCCTAAGCAAGAGAAGCTGAAAGTATGTATTTTCAAGCACTGAACACTGAGTTACGCTGCGTAAAAGCCAGAACTGAAATTGCTTTATAGATACCGAGTTTTTTTGTCATTGTTGTCATCACCACCAGCATCATCATCATTACCATCCTCAACATAGCTAGCACTCACCAAAGGCCATCTGATTACCAGGTGTGGTTCTTACAACCCCCCAGTAGGTTGCTGAGTCTGAATTTTCCCACCCCATAGCCCAAGGAGGAGGGATGAAAGAAAGCCACAGGTTATGAACAAGGCCACAAAAGTCACGATGATGGCAATTTTTTTTTTTTTTAGACAGAGTCTCACTCTGTCGCCCAGGCTGGAGTGCAGTGGCTCAAACTTGGCTCACTGCAACCTCCGCCTCCGAGTGATTCTCCTGCCTCAGCCTCCTCAGTAGCTGGGACTACAGGCATGCGTCACCATGTCCAGCTAATTTTTGTATTTTTAGTAGAGAAAGCGTTTCACTATGTTGGCCAGGATGGTCTCCATCTCTTGACCTTATGATCCACCCACCTTGGCCTCCCAAAGTGCTGGGATTACAGGAATGAACGACCGTGCCCGGCCGATGATGGCAATTTTTACCTGCCTCCTACCACTCATTTTCTGCTCCCTCTAGATTCAGAAATTTGTCAGGGGTTTACAGTGAAAATGTGTCTTTGTACTAGTTTTCACACTATGGTGAAAAATAAAAAATCTTTTCCTGAACCTTAGAGACATTTTTCTCCTTGAAATTGAAGTTGCAAATGTTGCTTCAGCTTTAGCCCCATGAGGATTCTGCCTGAAGGCTTTAGAAGGTCTTATTTCTCTGATGTGTCAGTCTGTCAATTGTAGCCACTAACTCCTGACCTTGAATCAGACAAAACTCCACAAAGACAGCAACAGAAAAAAACATAGCAGGCTGGAAGTCATGTGGGAGTGGAGTCAGACCTCACTACCCCTGTGAAATCTACAGGAATGACAGGGAGCTGCTTTTCATGCTTTCAACATCATATGACACTTTGTAGAAGTTTGGGGTCAAGGCACTTATAATTACTTGTATTTTGTCTTGAACATTTCTCGAAGAAATTGTTCATTAAAAACATCTTTATTTAAAGCCATGGACTATTTTCCAGTTATGCCTGGTGCATATACGCCTGTTTAAGATGTATGCCTTTTAAGAATTCTTTCATTCATCTGCTTACGCAACAAATAGAGTGACCTCCCCCTAAAGACCAGGCATTGTGCTAAACACTGGGCATGCAACGTTGAAGACACACTTCCTGCCTTTAGAAAGCCCAAAGTCAATTAGGGAGATGTGCAAGGAAGCAGGCGATTACCTGATTGGCAAGAATTCCACTATGGAGTAGACCTTATTCATTTGCTTCTGCAAAGGTACAGCTACAGTACACTTAGAATACAAATTACCCTGTTAAAGATGATCCCATTTGCATGTATGAAAGTGCTTTTGAAGTATAAAGCATCATACAGATTTGAGTTTAATCAATATTCTTAGATTGTCTCACATTAACCATGAAAAAATATAGCACTGGAACACTTTGCCTATGCTTTTTTTTTTTTTTTTTTTTTTTTTGAGATGGAGTCTCGCTCTCGCCCATTCTGGAGTACAGTGCACAATCTCAGCTCACGGCAAGCTCCGCCTCCCAGGTTCACGCCATTCTCCTGCCTCAGCCTCCCGAGTAGCTGGGACTACAGGTGCCCGCCACCACGCCTGGCTAGTTTTTTTGTATTTTTAGTAGAGACAGAGTTTCACCGTGTTAACCAGGATGGTCTCGATCTCCTGACCTCATGATCCACCTGCCTCAGCTTCCCAAAGTGCTGGGATTACAGGCGTGAGCCACCGCACCCGGCCACCTATGCTTTTTTTATCATATAATTTTTAAATAGTCAAAAGTGATTTTTTAATATGGCTAAGTTTCCTTTTGACGTCCAGTGTCTTCACCCAGACCTCAAAAGCCATTTCCTTATGGGTCAACTCTACAATCAGGAGAAACCAGATATAGCCTGTAATTCCAGCACTTTGGGAGGCCTAGGTGGGTGGATCATCTGAGGTCAAGAGTTCGAGTTCGCCAACATGGCAAAACTCCATCTCAATTAAAAATACAAAAATTAGCTGGGCGTGGTGGCACACATCTGTAGTCCCAGCTACTTGGGAGGCCGAAGCAGGAGAATCACTTGAATCCAGGAGGCAGAGGTTGCAGTGAGCCAAGATCACACCTCTGCACTCCAGCCTGGGCGACAGAGCAAGACTCTACCAAAAAAAAAAAAAAAAAAGAAACCAGATATCCTTGGGTTCTTAACTCCAAACTTAATCTGGTATTCTGAGGCCACATGTATTCCACAGGAAAAATGCTTCTGTGTCTCTTCAAAGAGAAGGAATTATAAAGATTGCTTCACTTAGTTATCTTCAGATAATAGAATCTTCCCTTCCCTCTGCTTCCAACCAGACAAATAAATTAATAGAGGCTAAAACCTACTTGCTCTTGTGGAATAAAAATGATGATATGGTTGCTATTTTTAATCCTATAATGTCTTCCTTTTCAAGAATGTAAAAGATCTCTTAGTAAGGTAGATTGCATGATTAAGTTACATATAGCTAAGTTTCAGCAGGTCCCTGAAGTCATGTTGACGTAAAGTTATTTTTTAAATAGCAGTACTTGGGAGCATAACACATGTAATTTCTGTTACGACAACTATATAAAGTCTTGTGATTTTTCATCGAAGATTATGTGGGATGCACGTCAGCCCATTTAAATAGCTTTACATGCCGTACACATTTCCTATGTTAGTTTCAAAGACTTATAGAAGATCTTATTAAAAAGGATACTGACTGCTCTTTGCTGCAAAAAATTGCTCCATATTTCATGTTCTACCCCAAGCTACCACAAGAGGGCATGCTTCCCCCAAAATATATGCAAGTAGGTAGTACCATTGAGTTCTACAAATAGAGAAAACAGTATTTGCAAGATATTTCATGAGTTTCTTTGGCCTGGCTAGGAAATATTTACATTAATGTCTGATTATAAGATGATATTTTATTTTCTTCACTGTGTTTTCTCTGATTTTGAATGTTATAGGGTGTTAACCAATGGATTGGATGACAACCAAAAACTGTATATATTTTTTAAGTAAATGGCTTTTTGTTTTGCTTTTGATTTATGACTAGCATTCTCTAATAAAATTGGTGGTTCATTATGTTCCATAGGGCTTTTTTGAAGAAGAAGAAGGTAAAGAGTATATTTATAAAGAGCCTAAGCTGACAGGTCTGTCCGAGATTTCCCAAAGACTCCTCAAGCTCTATGCAGATAAATTTGGAGCAGACAATGTGAAGATAATCCAGGATTCCAACAAGGTAGAGGAAAATCAGTTTTCATGCAAGTGCTAACAATTGACTGAGTTTTTTACTCTTTAACCACATTAAGTTTTCATTTTCTGCCTGATGATGCAAAGTAAACTACTACAACGATTTTAGATGTTTTGCTTGTTTGCCTATTGGTTGCTTAGTTGGTTAGTAATTTGAGGGGAGAAGAGTCAAAAACATTATATGTGTTTATTTGGGTAACTTTTAAAAAGATCTTAGTAAATTCTCTATGTCTCCATTGGTTATTTGCATTTGAATAGCAATCAAAGCCTTAAAGTAATTGGGCTCAGTGGTGGAACTGGAGAAAACAGCAAATTGAAAATATTTATTGTCAGGGAAGTCTTCCTAGGCGTATTAGTCAGGGTTCTCTAGAGGAACAGGACTAATAGAATAGATGTATATATGAAAGGGAGTTGATTAAGGAATATTGACTCACACGATCACAGGGTGAAGTCCCACAATAGGCCATCCGCAAGCGGAGGAGCAAGGAAACCAGTCTTGTGTCCCAAAGCATCAAAAGTAAGGAAGTTGACAGTGCAGCATTCAATCTGTGGCTGCAGGCCCGAGAGCCCCTGGCAGATCACTGGTGTAAGTCCAGGAGTCCAAAAGCTGAAGAACTTGGAGGAGTCTGATGTTAGAAGGCAGGAAGCATCCAGCACAGGAGAAAGATGGAGGTCAGAGACTTAGCCAGTCTAGTCCTTGCACATCCCTCTGCCTGCTTTTATCCTGGCTGTACTGGCAGCTGATTAGATGGTGCCCACCCAGATTGAGAGCAGGTCTGCCTCTCCCACCCAGTTCACTGACTCAAATGTTAATCTCCTTTAGCGACACCCTCAATGGACACACCCAGGAACAATACTTTGCATCCTTCAATCCAATCAGGTTGACATTTAATATTAACCATCACAGTAGGCCACACCAATTTTGAAAGCTGTCCCCTATAATAGAGGCAGACTTGCCAGTTACATTACATTAACCTTTGAACATTCAGTTACCCTCCTCTTGGCTTCTGAAAGCAAATACTTACCTCTTCTCTTAGATTACCCAGCATCTTCTTATACACTCTTGTTCAGTTAGGCAACCTCTATCAAATGCCTACTGAATGCCAAGCCCAGAACTGGAGATGAGGCACACAGGGTCTCTTCCTTCTGGAGCTCACAGTTCACATGGGGCTAAGAAGAGAAGGACCTGTGCAAACAGCCAATTAAATAGATTACAATCAAGTATCACCAGAGAGTCAAAGTCCAAGTTGTACAAGGAAAGCTCAGGGCAGGGGACCTCTCTTAACAGCTCATTCTTGGTTGGGCAGCATTACATAGAAGGGATGATGTTTGAGTTAGTTTGCTGGAAGCAAAGGGCATGCTGAGAAGCCCAGCACATGCAATGATGGGGAGGAATGAAAGAGGGAGATATGTGTAGAGAATGGCAGGCCTTTGAAACACAGGTTGGATAGAAGAGTGTGGCAGAAGATGGAGCTGGAAAAGATGGTTTTTGCCCAATGGCATACAGTCCTATTGGGCTATACAAGTCTTTTCTTTCTTTTTTTTTTTTTTTCTGTCCTCTTTTACAAACTCAAGTTTGGAGGCATCTGGGCATGAAATCCCTGAGTCTGGGCAGAAATTTTTGTGAGTGCGTTCATCATTCTCCTTCTCAGCTTGATGGCTACAGTCACCTTCCCCAGAAAGGCAGGCAGCTGGAACTACTGTGTTACTGGCTCTCCAAAGTAGAAAGTATGCACAGAGTTCCTGGGGCAGCGTGGGGGATGAGAAAATGCCAAATTTGGTATCAGAACAACTTGAGTCTTCATTCTACCATCCCACCACCTATCAGCTGATAATCTTAGAGAAATTAGTTGGTCACTCTAAATCTCTGTTTTTGATCTGTAAAATGGTTACAATTATACCCACCTTATAGTGTAATTAGTAGTAGCATTACAAATAAATTCAGGAGATCCCTCAAATCTCTGGGACTGGATAGGCAGCGGATGGGTAGACAGATGGAGAAAACTGGAAGAATTTTTTAAATTCTTTGAGGTTTCATTAGAAAAGAAGCTGAGAACGCCATCTCTTCCAACTCCAAAGGAGAGCAAGTGTGATTTCCTGGATTTTCTTAGTACCCCCAGCCTGTCTTCCTTGCTATTTGTCAAACTCACTCCCCAAAGCAGAGTTGAATTTTTTTAAAATGCGTAGGATGACTTGTTACAGATTAGAGAAGGATCCTGACATTAAAACTACAAAATTTCGCAATCATGTAATAGGCTCCTCAGCTAATCTGCTAAATAAAACAAGGAACCTCCCTCCTTGCCACAAGCCCAAAGCCAGTGGCCCCAGTCTAGATACATGGGTAAAATCATAGAGGGACCAAAATATATTTTTTTAAAGTTTTCATTTGAAATACTGTCAAGAAGCTTGCATTCTAGGGCTGGGTGCAGTGGCCCATGGCTGTAATCCCAGCATTTTGGGAGGCCTAGACGACAGATCTCTCAACACCCTCTGTACTAAAAATACAAAAATTAGCTAGGTGTGTTGGCACATGCCTGTAATCTCAGCTAGTAGAGAATCTGAGGCAGGAAAATCACTTGAACCCAGGAGGCGGAGGTTGCACTGAGCCGAGATCATGTCACTGCATTCCAGCCTAGGAGACTGAGCAAGACCCTGTCTCAAAAAATAATAACAATAATAATGAATAAAATTAAGAAATAAAAGAAGTTTGCATTCCAGACAAAGGTGATTGAACATTCATTACAGCGAAGAGAGAAAATAAAGGACTAAATAGCATGCCACAACCAGGCACATCTGGAAGAGCCTCAGCTACTTGGTGAGCTGGCTCCAATCCCCCCTCTACAGACCAGGCTGCTCAGGTGCAGTCCAACCTTTATTCTCTCTGTGATCCTGCCTAGCTCTGATATGATGTGACTGCCTATTTTTCTCCAAGGGGAGAGGCACAGCCTCGTTGGTATGCAAGCTGAGGGAATGGGAGCTTCCTGCTTTCAGGAGCACTCCAGGGCACACCACTCACTTTGCCCATAATCTGTTAACACAGGTAAACCCCAAGGATTTGGACCCCAAATATGCCTACATCCAGGTGACCTATGTCACGCCATTCTTTGAGGAAAAGGAAGTCGAAGACCGGAAGACAGATTTCGAAATGCACCACAACATCAACCGCTTTGTCTTCGAGACGCCCTTCACGCTGTCGGGCAAGAAGCACGGTGGAGTGGCGGAGCAGTGCAAGCGACGGACAATCCTGACAAGTAGGTGCAGGCAGCCGGGCCACATGTGTGCACCTGTTCCAGCACAGGAACATAGGGCTGGATCAGTAGGAATCAAGAGTTATTTCAGTCCTGCAGAGAAGTACTCAAAATGTGCTAACTTGGAAACGTTTGCCAAGAAGAGATTTCCATCTCTTTATTCTCTATTAACAGAAGTCAACCAGAGGAGAAATTGTCAAAAGAGTTGCTTTGCATACCTGTTCCCTTTAGGTTGTAAGTGTGAAGGGTCATGGGGTCAGTGCCTTGGGAAAGGCACAAGGCACTCTGAACTTTCCTCTAAGTCTACCTTCAAGTGTTTCAGGGTTAGCAGCTCTCATCGTGTGCTTTGGGGCGACATTCTAAACCACCACTCTGGGATTCAGATTCTTCATCTGTAGAGCTAATGCAGATGTGGATCTCCAATATCCCTCCATGCGCTCTCTAGATCCATGCTGTGAGCTAGTCATCCTTTCATTTCCTCAACACACATTTAATGAGGCCCTACTAGGGGCTGGGCACTGTTCTAGGTACTGGCAACGCAAATGAAACATGATTCTTGCCCTCAAGGTGCTCACAGTCTGGTGGGAGAAAGAACCAAGTAAGGCAAGAATTTCAGGTGAGCAGAGCATGAGAAATGAAACAAGAGCACCCGTGGGGGCTCCTAAGGCTGGCTGCAAGGTGAGCAAGGGCATTCTGGAGGAAATGGTCAGTAACCCGCTTTGAGAACTGGGCCATCTCGGATTAGGCTACAGCCTGTCCATAGCACTGACGTCTAAACTGTGACAAGCATCTGCCTTCAGCAAATGTATCCAAAACTTTTGAAATAAAAAAGCCACAACAAAGCTGTATCAATATATACTATTTGGCATATATTTAGGCATTCTGTATTGTGGGTTAGTATAGTTTTTATATGAATTACAAGTTGCTGTGGAAGCTTTAATCTTTTCAGTGTTTCGAAATTCTAAAGGCTAGCTGGGCGCGGTGGCTCACGCCTGTAATCCCAGCACATTGGGAGGCGAAGGTGGATGGATCATGAGGTCAAGAAATCAAGACCATCCTGGCCAACATGGTGAAACCCCATCTCTACTAAAAATACAAAAATTAGCTGGACATGGTGGTGTACACCTGTAGTCCTAGCTACTTGGGAGGCTGAGGCAGGAGAATCACTTGAACCCGGAAGGCAGAGATTGCAGTGAGCCAAGATCGTGCCACTGCACTCCAGCCTGGCGACACAGTGAGACTCCATCTCAAAAAAAAAGAAAAAAAATCTAAAGGCCTAAAACAGCCCTGAGAATGAGGGCCTGTTAGCAGTGGAGGCAGAAGAGCACAACAGGTCAAAGGAGTTTGGGCAAAAGCTAAGAGGTATGAGAGAGGATGGCACCTAGCAGAAAAAGTAATTCCCACGCATGAAAAGCATGCAGAATGGAAGGTGCCATGTGCTGTGAAATGATAGGTGATTCTCTGGTCCTTCAGGGAAACCCTTGACTCTTCACTAATCCTCAACCTTGAAATCCCTTTTGTATGGCTTTTGTGCAGCGAGTCACCTGTTCCCCTACGTGAAGAAGAGAATACAAGTCGTTAGCCAATCGAGCACAGAACTGAATCCAATTGAAGTGGCAATTGACGAGATGTCCAAGAAGGTTTCTGAGCTTAATCAGCTTTGCACAATGGAAGAAGTGGACATGATCAGACTGCAGCTCAAACTGCAAGGAAGTGTCAGCGTGAAGGTGAGTAAGCATTGCCCAGGGCTGAGATGCACATGGCCAATGAAACTGGGTGGAAAATGCCCTGGGAACTTTGTTTACAAAGAATATAAGAAACATTTTTCTGTTTGTGAGAACACCTTTATCTGGGTCTTTAAAATTGCTTCGAGTTGTCAATGTGCATTAACGTTACTCGAAACCTGTAGATATCTCTTTCTTAGGTTTAGCTGAAATAAAATGTATTCTTCCTCCACTCTGCTATCCCATCTTCTATGGATAACTGTGTCCTATATCTGTATACTAACAAATGAATTAACAAATGAAGAAACACCACATTCTTGTACATATTTGTCATTAAGGGCCTTAAAAAATCGTTCCGAAACAAATCCAAAAAAGAATGATTACTAGTTCATAAAAGGTGCATACATGTTTATCTGTCTGGCAGAGCTGTGACAGGAAGCAGCTGGCATGCTCAGTGAGTGATTGAGGAGGATAGAGTAAATAAACTGTTCCCAAAAGTGTGTGCAGCATTTGGGAAAGCCAGAAAGGGCTGGCACAGGGACTGGCAGCACTCAGGCGGTGTGACCAGCCTAGACCTGAAGATGCAAGCAGAGGAGGGTTAGTGGAAGCAGACAGGGGAGCTGAGAGGTGCGTCTCATGACAGACAAGTAGACAGGAGGGGCTTCAGCTGGTGATAGGGAGGCTTCTGCAAGCAGGAAGCCTGGGGCCTAGTACTCTGACCAGAGCCAGGCAGGTGAGGTGAGTAAGGCACTCACCTCGGGCACAAAATTAAAGGAAGCCCCAAGTAACTCAGGAATAAGGCATGAATTTTTATTTATTGTATTAATAAATTGATCCTAAGCATTCATAAGGAACAAAGTATTAAATTTTAAAATAAAGGAAGATCAGTAGTAGCACCCTGCACAGCTGTACTGGAGCCTAAACGCCAAAGAAGGCTGGACACAGTGGCTCATGCCTGTAATCCCAGCACTTTGGGAGGCTGAAGCGGATGGATCACTTAAGGTCAAGAGTTCGAGACCAGCCTCGCCAACATGGTGAAACCCCACCTCTACTAAAAATACAAAAATTAGCCAAGCGTGGTGGCACACGCCTGTGATCCCAGCTACTTGGGAAGCTGAGGCAGGATAATTGCTTGAACCTGGGAGGTGGAGGTTGCAGTGAACTGAGATCGCACCATTGCACTCCAGCCTGGGTGACAGAGCAAGACTCCATCTCAAAAAATAAAAAAAAAGAAAGAAAGAAAAAGCCAAAGGAAAAATTAATGCTACTGATCCTGACACTGACCACACTCTTCCCTTCCCTACCTCCCTTGTCTGTGTCCCCCATGGGCCGAGAAGGCCAGAAAGCATGAGAGCCATGGTCCTGTCCCATGCAGGATGACTTCCCTAGGCACATAGCTGAGTGGAGGGAAGTGGAGATTGGATCTGAAGAAGCAAAAGATGGTACACCCAGTACCAGTGATTGCATCTGCCACACTGGCCATGCCTGCTGGTCACAGGCCCCTGAAGTCAGCTTCCTTCTTCTTTTACCTTTTTCCTTCCCAAGCCTGACAGCCACATTAAACGCTTCTATGCACTAAAGGATTTGGACTCCTGCACAAGTGAGGCCATCCATGTGCATGAGCATGAACTGAACCCATTGTGCATTCATTCAGCAAATCTGATAAATGCCTCCTTGAGCCAGACCATGAAATGGAAGCCAGTGAAACAGTGATTCCGGGGCAGTGCCCACACCACCACCACTGTGGGTTATCCCTTCAAAGTAGTATGTGTTTATCTGAGTGTTAATAGAGAAAAACTAGCACTTCAAACATTTGATTTCACAAATGTTCAATTTAAATAAATATCCTGGAGTTACTAGAAGTGAGTCTAGTTTTAAAAGCTATTAAGAAAACGGCAGATTCGGTGGGTGGGTCATACCTGTAATCCCAGCACTTTGGGAGGCCGAGGCGGATGGATTGCTTGAGGCCAAGAGTTCGAGACTAGCCAGGACAATGTAGTGAGACCGTCCCCATCTCTAGAAAAACTTTTTTAAAAAAATTAGCCAGGCATGGCAGCAAACGCCTGTAGTCCCAGCTACTTGAGAGGCTGAGGCGAGAGGATTACTTGAGCCCAGTAGTTTGAAGCTGCAGTGATCATGCCACTGCACTCTAGCCTGGGCAACAGAGTGAGACCCTGTCTCCAACAAAGAAAACAATGAAGAAAAAAAAAAACAGCAGTTCAGGTAATGTGCAGATATGGCAAAAAAAAAATGGAAGGATTGGCAAAGGACTGAAGTTTAGGAAGTTTGTCAATGAAAGGTAGAGCTCAGACTCATGCTTTATTGACAAGTTGGAGGACAGCAACTAAGTCAGGTATACAAATGAGTGGACTAGAAGGCAGGGTGGGAGATCGGGGTACCACACCATTGGTGCACAGTTGCTACTCCTTCCATGCAGAAGGTAGCTCTTCCTCCACCAATTCTCTTCTCAACAGGTTAATGCCGGGCCAATGGCCTATGCACGAGCTTTTCTTGAAGAAACCAATGCAAAGAAGTACCCTGACAACCAAGTAAAGCTTTTGAAGGAGATCTTCAGGTAAGCTTCTCTTTGTTGGAATGTTCTTCCTTGAACTTCCTCAGACAGGGAGTCCTCAATCCCCCAAGAATCCATCACACCAAAACTCACTGAGGTGGCAGAGTCCATCAGCAGCCTGACTCTGAACTCAGTCACTGAACTCAATGCTACTTGCAAGGACTGGTTTTTAATTTGTTTAATGCTGTTGCTAAAGGCAATTTGCAGATGCATGTGGGCAGGCCCTTGACGTGAATGAGCGCCTCATCAAAGAGGACCAGCTGGAGTACCAGGAAGAACTGAGGTCCCACTACAAGGACATGCTCAGCGAACTCTCCACTATCATGAATGAGCAGGTAAGCGCTCCTTGGTGCACATGCGCGATCAGTGGACAGAAAATCCCTTTCACCCCCAATGCCAGAAGGACAGGAAAGAGGCCCTTTTCTTGCTGCAGAAATCACTGCATCAGCGCCATGTTGCTGATCTATTTTCTCTCCTGTGCACACCACCTCTTGCCCCAAAGCAGAGGTCAGGTTGGGGAAAAATTTATAGAAAAGGATCATGAGAATCCAGATACTTTCCACAGTCCACATGAACCCTTGGTTTTTCTAGACTATGTGAGTCCCATCAAATGCTGAGGAACACTGGGTGGCATTCCCATGAGGGTTTGCTGCCACCCTCCGCCATCCCTGTTTGAGGACCGCACTACCCCAAGGCTGTGATGTGGAGTCCACAGTTGAGGGGGTCTCTGTACTATACTCAGGATGAACCCCAAGACTAGTCATGGCTGTTTGCTACCAAGACTGCCTCTGTGGCGGCTGGGCCTCCTGCAGATGTGCAGAATTCAGATCAAACTCTACCACCCACTCCATAAGCAAGTCATCCGTGATGTCTCGGATGTGTACAGCATGTTCTGTAAGGCTGCACACAAAATGTGGGCATTCAGTCATCTCAGTACTTTTGGGGTGGCTAAAAATCAACTGGTTGAAAGCCAAATATTACTTCCTGGCCGAGTTCCTAGAATTCATAAATACCCCCACGCTCTACCTGCACATCTCAGCACCCGTGCCCCCCCATCCCCCCACGCTCTACCTGCACATCTCAGCATCCGTGCTCCCCCCCCATACCCCCACACTCTACCTGCACATCTCAGCACCCGTGCCCCCCCCATACCCCCACGCTCTACCTGCACATCTCAGCACCTGTGCCCCCCCATACCCCCACGCTCTACCTGCACATCTCAGCACCCGTGCCCCCCCCATACCCCCACGCTCCACCTGCACATCTCAGCACCCGTGCCCCCCCCATACCCCCACGCTCTACCTGCACATCTCAGCACCTGTGCCCCCCCCATACCCCCACGCTCTACCTGCACATCTCAGCACCTGTGCCCCCCCATACCCCCACGCTCTACCTGCACATCTCCGCACCCGTGCCCCCCTGATACCCCCACACTCTACCTGCACATCTCAGCATCCGTGCTCCCCCATACCCAACACTCTACCTGCACATCTCAGCACCCGTGCTCCCCCCCATACCCCCAAGCTCTACCTGTACATCTCAGCACCCCTGCTCCCGCCCATACCCCCACACTCTACCTGCACATCTCAGCATCCGTGCTCCCCCCCATACCCCCACACTGTACCTGCACATCTCAGCACCCATGCTCCCCGCCATACCCCCACGCTCTACCTGCACATCTCAGCACCCGTGCCCTCCCATACCCCCACGCTCTACCTGCACATCTCAGCACCTGTGCTCCCCCCATACCCCCACACTCTACCTGCACATCTCAGCACCTGTGCTCCCCCCATACCCCCACGCTCTACCTGCACATCTCAGCACCCGTGCCCCCCATACCCCCACACTCTACCTGCACATCTCAGCACCCGTGCCCCCCATACCCCCACGCTCTACCTGTACATCTCAGCACCCGTGCCCCCCATACCCCCACGCTCTACCTGCACATCTCAGCACCCGTGCCCCCCATACCCCCACACTCTACCTGCACATCTCAGCACCCCTGCTCCCCGCCATACCCCCACGCTCTACCTGCACATCTCAGCACCCCTGCTCCCCGCCATACCCCCACGCTCTACCTGCACATCTCAGCACCCGTGCTCCCCCCCATGCCCCCACACTCTACCTGCACATCTCAGCACCCGTGCCCCCCATGCCCCCACGCTCTACCTGCACATCTCAGCACCTGTGCTCCCCCCCATACCCCCAAGCTCTACCTGTACATCTCAGCACCCCTGCTCCCGCCCATACCTCCACACTCTACCTGCACATCTCAGCATCCGTGCTCCCCCCCATACCCCCACACTGTACCTGCACATCTCAGCACCCATGCTCCCCGCCATACCCCCACGCTCTACCTGCACATCTCAGCACCCGTGCCCTCCCATACCCCCACGCTCTACCTGCACATCTCAGCACCTGTGCTCCCCCCATACCCCCACACTCTACCTGCACATCTCAGCACCTGTGCTCCCCCCATACCCCCACGCTCTACCTGCACATCTCAGCACCCGTGCCCCCCATACCCCCACACTCTACCTGCACATCTCAGCACCCGTGCCCCCCATACCCCCACGCTCTACCTGTACATCTCAGCACCCGTGCCCCCCATACCCCCACGCTCTACCTGCACATCTCAGCACCCGTGCCCCCCATACCCCCACACTCTACCTGCACATCTCAGCACCCCTGCTCCCCGCCATACCCCCACGCTCTACCTGCACATCTCAGCACCCCTGCTCCCCGCCATACCCCCACGCTCTACCTGCACATCTCAGCACCCGTGCTCCCCCCCATGCCCCCACACTCTACCTGCACATCTCAGCACCCGTGCCCCCCATGCCCCCACGCTCTACCTGCACATCTCAGCACCTGTGCACCCCCCATACCCCCACGCTCTACCTGTACATCTCAGCACCCGTGCCCCCCATGCCCCCACACTCTACCTGCACATCTCAGCACCTGTGCTCCCCACCATACCCCCACGCTCTACCTGCACATCTCAGCACCCGTGCTCCCCGCCATACCCCCACGCTCTACCTGCACATCTCAGCACCCGTGCTCCCCGCCATACCCCCACGCTCTACCTGCACATCTCAGCACCCGTGCCCCCCCCCATGCCCTCACATTCTACCTGCACATCTCATCACCTGTGCTCCTCTCCAGGACTTAGATGTGTTCTCTACAGAAAAACTGAGGGACAGAACTTGAATTAGCCTCCCAGTAGTGCTTCATACATGGTAGCCACCCACTGAATATGCATTTCCCTTGTTTTCCTTAAATGGCCTGGCATCAATACGATTCACAAACCATGAAGTGTGTTGTATGAATCTGTTTTTTCTAATTGCATTTCCCATCTAGCTTTTCTTTTTTTCCATCTTCTTCCATCTTGATTTTTAACTCTCCATTGTAGCTAGAGAAAGAAATGGTTGACCGAGTTATATTGGAGAAAATGAATTGCCGTAGATAGGATTCCTCATGGAGGTAGTATTGGTTTGGGCTACTTGAGGGGTGATGGGAATTAAGTACTCAGGAGAGATGACTTGATAGAATGGGGAAAATCATACATCTGGGAGTGAAATAAAAAGAACAAACGATGGATCTGAAAGTTTGGGAAGGTGGTGAAGGAATGCTTGTCTCCAACTGTCAATCACATCTGACCTAGAAACTTTGGACAAAAATGCTTTTTCTCTTTTTTCCTGGCAGCTCTGTCGAGGTCCGTGTTTATACAGCTTCTGTTCCTCTGTGTCTAGTATTTCCCTCAGTACTGTAAGCAAAAGTGGTATGTTTTTCTTTCTTTATGTCTACTCTGTCCTTTGTGGCCTTCTGGTGTACCCCTCTCTTCCTAGCCATTCAGTTTCTCTAGTCACCTCCGTAGTAGCTAGTACTCTCTAAGTTTTTATTTAATCAGAACAATTCCATTTCTGTTTCAAGGTAGATCAACAGCGCGGGGAGGTGGGGGAAGCCTAGTGATTTAAACTGAAGTTAACAACGTAGCTTTTAAAATGAAAATGCATACTCCAACTTTTAAAATATATTTGAGCTGATTTGTTTCCAAAACAAAGATAGGCTATACCCCAAAGTGCTAAAACAAAAATATAAAGACAAGGACCAGGTGCTTAAGGGGAGAGAAAAATCATTTCTTTTCCAGGAAACCTTTGCTAAAAGAAGCAAAACTTGACTCTATGCCTCGTGGAAACTGACACAAAGAAAAGAAACTGATGGATTGCACAGGCCTTGTTATAGAAATAGATCTGTAAAAAGATCTGTCCACAGGAAAGATACACCTCCTCCTGGTTCTGAACTTCAGTGGGGATTTGTCACCTAGGTCTCTATCTATCGGAATGCCTTCACATACCTATCTATTCATGCACATATTCTGAAAACAGGTACATATAAAATTACAATGAAGAAAAAAATTCTATTGAACACTTGAAAATAGAAACAGGCTGGGCACAGTGGCTCACGCCTGTAATCCCAGCACTTTGGGAGGCCGAGGTGGCTGGATCACCTGAGGTCAGGAGTGCGAGACCAGCCTGACCAACATGGTGAAACCCCGTCACTACTAAAAATACAAAAAAGAAAAAAAATTAGTCGGGTGTGGTGGCACATGCCTGTAATCCCAGTTACTCAGGAGGCTGAGGCAGGAGAATCACTGAACTCAGGAGGCAGAGGTTGCAGTGAACCAAGATCATACTATTGCACTCCAGCCTGAGTGACAAGAGCAAAACTCCGTCTTAAAAAAAAAAAAAAAAAGAAAAAGAAAAAAGAAACAATTAGAATGGATAGCTAGACATCAAAATATAAAAAAGAAATAGAAAAATAGAATTAATTATGTGTAAGCAAACCCAGATTTGGCTGCTCTCTGCTCAAAAGCTGAACGCTAGAAGTGAGAGTTGATGGGAGGAAAAGCAGGTTTATTCAAAGAGCCAGCAAACATGAAGATGGTGATCCAGCATCCTAACATGGCATCTTAACTCAGTACACATTTTAGGTGCTTTTTAAGTTAAGGGCAAGGAGAAAAGAAAGTGGTTGAAATCAAGAAGTGTCTGATGACCACAGATATCTGGGCACCAGCAAGGGTCTGAGGAGGCAGGAAACTTCCTTGTCCTTGGTCAAGTCACAGTGCTCCTATAAATCTTTTAACAAAACATTGTCAGTTGTTTACGTACTTCTTTAATCCCATAGTTAGTTTTAAAATCTACGTGAGGCCTGGCGCAGTGGCTCACACCTGTAATCCCAGCACTTTGGGAGGCTGAGATAGGCAGATTGCCTGAGGTCAGGAGTTCGAGACCAGCCTGGCCAACATGGTGAAACCCCGTCTCTACTAAAAATACAAAAATTAGCTGGGCGTAGTGGCAGGTGCCTGTAATTCCAGCTATTTGGGAGGCTGAGGCAGGAGAATCGCTTGAATCCAGGAGGCGGAGGTTGCAGTGAGCTGAGATCGTGCCACTGCACTCCAACCTGGGTGACAAAGGGAGACTCCGTCTAAAAAAAAACTACATGATTGCTGTTTTTTCAGATTGTATCAGTGCTCCAAAATGATCCCAGCTTACATGCAGGAATAGGTAAAAGCCCCATGATTAAAACTAAAAAATGTAGTTATGTTCGTCCTTCTGCTGTTTCAGCTACATATGCAATTCACTCAAAAAGTGTCTAGAAAAGTATTAGCTTGGGGAGTATTTTGAATACATCTAGTTAATGAAGGAACCTTCAGTATAAGGAAAGAGACAAGACAAGATAAAGTGGATGCTACTGTGTAAAATGGAGATGTTGAGATAAAGTAGTTTGAGTTGTCACTGACCAGCAGGCAATAATTTTTTTTTTTTTTTTTTTGAGACGGAGTCTCGCTCAGTCACCCAGGCTGGAGTGCAGTGGCACAATCTCGGCTCACTGCAAGCTCCGCCTCCCGAGTTCATGCCATTCTCCTGCCTCAGCCTCCCAAGTAGCTGGGACTACAGGTGCCCGCCACCTCACCCGGCTAATTTTTTTGTATTTTTAGTAGAGACGGGGTTTCACCATGTCAGCCAGGACGGACACAATCTGCTGACCTCGTGATCCACCCACCTCGGCCTCCCAAAGTGCTGGGATTACAGGCGTGAGCCACCGCGCATGGCAATAATTGCTTTTATAGGTGCCAAAATTCCATACTGTTTATAATAAATAGCAAAAAAACATAAAAGGCTTCTTTGAGGCCAAAGGAATGCATATAAGCATTCAGATTAAGCATCAGTGTAAGATGCCCATTTGGAGTCTGTTTCAACATTCAGTAAGAATAACAGCATACTGAAGTCAACTGTGACGATGGGTATCCAATGTAAAATACAGAGAAAGGAACAGACCCAATCTGGTGTGATGCCAAGCATAGGTATACTGCACCTGGAGTCTACTCTTTGAACACATCATCAGTCGGATTATTTATTCAGAGCTTTGTGATATTGATCGTAAGGAGAATTTATTGGTAGTATAGGATGCTCTCAGCTGAGTGCTCTTTGGGGAACAGAAGTAGCGATTTTATCTTGGAAGAGTAGAGATGGTGGTCATGGCACAGTGGGACAATGTGTGAAGTTAGTGGAAAAATCTTCACAATTCTTTGTACAGAAATCTCTTCTGTACAAAGATATATTTTTAAAGTGTCTGCAGTTTCTGCTGTTATTGTGCTTACACATCCTTATTTGAATCAATCTGATAAAGTATTTTTTAGGCACACTAACATTATTTTCAAAATTAAAATCAGGTCAAGACTTTTATTTACTGTATTTCCTTTTATGCAAACATTTAAATGAGGTTTCTAATGTTTCCCCTTTTTTGGCACATGCTGACAATATAAATGATAACCTTTTAGAATAGAATAAAATCCTGGAATTACTCAGATATATTTTGTAAGTTTCATCCAACATTTATAAATTTATGTCAGATAGCGGAAGATGATGGTGAAACTATTTTTACTTTCACCAAAAGTTAAAGCCAGCACACCGTCTTGGGGAAAAATTATTTAGATCTACTTTGATATGAGTCTTTTCATAATTTGCATAAATTGCCCTGTGGGGAATAAAAACCTGTATTCTGGGTTTTAATTTTGTGTTTGGGATATTAACATTAACCTCTGCATTATTTTATTTTGTTGTGTTGTTTTTTCCTGTTTTAAGATTACGGGCAGGGACGACCCATCAAAGCGCGGAGTGGACCAAACCTGCACTCGAGTAATTAGCAAAGCAACTCCGGCCCTACCCACGGTCTCCATCTCATCTAGTGCTGAAGTCTGAGGGCTCTGCAGCATCAGACCCGCCTCTAAGAGAACTTTCTGAATTTGCAGCTAATCTCGGGGAAGATAGGTTTAATTTATTTGAAGTTTTCATGGTGTTAATATTTTTGTTTACCTCGCTAAGCTTCAGAATTTTGCCAATCTCTGAATTTGCACATTTTGTATAATTTTTTTTTTCTTTGAGCAGTGTTGATCAAGCCAAGGTGAGTATTTGCCATGAAATTCCAGTGAATGTGTAGCTCAAATGCAAACCCTAAGTTTGCTGTCAGTTATTGTATGGTCAGTACCCCAGTCCTAGTACACATATTTTAAAGGTTAAAGTGAATGTTTTTGTAACATTTAAGCATATTTCAGATGTAAATAAAAGATTGTAAAATATACGGTTTTTACCAAATTTAAAAGATCCTTTTTAGTTAATACTATGACAGTACTAAAAATATATGAATAACATTTCAGATACCATTATATTAAAATATTTGTGTATGTGTACAGAAGTGTTGATAAATACTAATCTTTAAAGTTTGTGGAGTTTCTTTATTTGTAATATATGTGCTCTTAAAAGCAATGGGATGTGAAATTATGAAAGTATTTTATTGTTCATAGAAATAAAAAATACGGTTACTTTGCATTTGGTCTCCTCTTGAAGACTGGGTGCGTTACTGAGAAAAACGGTTCATTGGATACCTACTGAATGCAAATCTACACTCAATACTTAGGATGCCTTGCCAAGAAGCCAAGAAAGGACTCACATCTCAGCTCAGAAGTTCCTCCAAAGATGAAATGGGTAGATCAGAGGTTTCCAAACATAAGAGAGACTTAGAATGACTTGGGGAAAATATAATGAATCCGAATCTTAAGGTTTGTGGAGGTTCTCAGAGGGATCACAAATGTTCCATTTCTCTGCTCTAACCTTGTGGTAGGATTGCACTTTCCTGCCTCTTTTGAAGGCAAGCATGATCATGTGACTTGCTATAACCATTGAAATGTAGGCAGAAGTAACATGTGTTACTTTCAGGCAGAGGCTTCAAAGCCAGTAAGTAGTTCTTCCCAGTCGCTTCCCCTGATGTACTTACTGATGTACCTGAAGCCGTGATTTACTTACCTTTGACGTACTGTGTCAGCCTCAATACCCAAGTAATCACAGTGAGCAAGACACACACACTCTCTCTCTCTCTCTCTCTCTCTCTGCTAACCCTGTTGGTCATATAGTCTTGAGTGAGAAATACCATTTCGCTGTGTTACGATTCAAGATTGTTTGTTACCGCCATGTCATAAGCTTATCAGAGCTATGACTGATAGGTGCTGACCCAGGTTTGGGAACCACTGACATTTTCCACCCTCTGGCCCACTTCCCTTCCCTAGCGAATACTGCCTGCCATGGACCTGAACTGAGCTGCTTCTAGGTGTGCAGAAGGCAAGCTAGAGAATTTAATTTTCATATTCACCTTCAGCAGTCATTCCAAAGCCTCAGACTCAAAGAAGGAGACTTTAGCTGAGTTCATATTTCTGCTATGCAAGTCCATTGGCCATGTCAGTACTTGATGGTGAGGAGGGAGGTGAGAGGTTGGAATGCATATTTAAATGTTGAGTACACAGAAGTGACAGAAAGATATTTTGGGTGAGAACTCTGATGCCTCAAGACACTTTTTTTTAATTTTGTTTATTTATTTTTTTGAGACAGAGTCTTGCTCTGTGCCCAGGCTGGAGTGTGATGGCACGATCTCGGCTAACTGTAGCCTCTGCCTCCCAGGTTCAAGCGATTCTCCTGCCTCAGCCTCCCGAGTAGCTGGGATTACAGGCATGCACCACCATGCCTGGCTAATTTTTGTACTTATAGTAGAGACAGGGTTTCACCATATTGGCCAGGATGGTCTCAATCTCCTGACCTCGTGATCTGCCCGCCTCGGCCTCCCAAAGTGCTGGGATTACAGGCATGAGCCACCGCGCCAGGCCTCAAGACACATTTTAACTATTCTTTTCTTAAATAGATCTCACTTCTTTATTTAGAAAAGATTGCCCTGTGATGAGCTCTGGCCCAAAGCATTATTCCCAGCTTAATTCTGGCTCCAGTTCTCTTGGTTCCTGACTGTCTGGGTCAGCATCTCAGGTCTTTTAATTTCCCTGTATGTAGCTTTAGGCCACCTTAGATATCACTATTCCAGGCACCCAGGAGGACTCTGCCTCCGATATCATCTCCCACCTAATTCCCTCCTGTAGGCTCAAGTCCTCTCGCCCATGCCAATCCACCCATCTCCCATGCCCCCAGGACATAGCTGGCAATGGGTTGCCTCCAAATCTGAAAATAAATCTTCCCAAAAAATCTCCAAGGAAGTAATTGAAAATAATAGACCTTTGTGCCTGTGTCAGGTGCCAAATATTCTAATTTTTCCATCACAAACCACAGTATCTTTGAGAACGTCACTGTTTTGCCCCTGACACTGTTCACAGAACAAGAATTTTAAATACAACTGCTCTAAAGAGAATCACCTAAGACCACTCTGCCTTAACAGCATTGAAACTCACCCTGCACAATCCCAACACCTTTTACTTCTTCCTTTCTCTAGAGCAGATGCATCAGACTGGCTGCTTAGCGATGGAATCCAGTATGCATGTTTTATCTGCCAAACACGTAGTCTTAATTTTATTTCAGTTAGGTGTCAACATTTAAATATTAGGAGACTTTGTATAGATTTCCAGCTCCCTGGTATCTGTTGAATGGTCAGGCCATTTAGCAGTATCGGAATCGCACTCCCCCATCACAACAATAAGTGAAAATTGAGACACTGTTGCACCACTTGTGTTTTCCGGCTTGCAGCAATATGCACCAAGCCCTAATCGACTTATACCAGGCAGCCCCTCTTATTTATATTTCCTGGCTAGATCCCATAGGCATGTCTAGACCCCAGTTCAAACAAACTATTATTATCTATCTCACTGTAGTAATCACTCATGGACAGAAGACCACTTGCTTCAGAATCAGATAAAACACCTGTTAAGATGCATACTTCTCTGTGCCATAAGAACTTCTGAAATAGAACCCCAGGAGTGGAGTCCAGTACCCAGGCCCACATGATTCTTAGACATACTGGGTATAAAAAAATCCACTGGGTCCTCTGCTAATTAGCCACCCCTAAAAAAATTACTGTACAGATGATAAAGCCTTGTAAAACAGTGACCTGATTTTGAATTGCCAAGAAACCAAATTCTTATTTTATATTCTTTTTCATCTTTGTATAAAGTTAAATTAATACTCCTCAAAATAAGCCCAATAAAAAATGGTAGTAACTCTTCCAGTTCTACAGATGAAAGGATGAACAGAAGACAAATGGCATTTTCCCCTATAATTTACCCTGGAAAGGATCCAACACAGAATACGTGGATCTAATACTTGGGATGTCAGCCCTGGCTCTGTCCCCTCATTCATTCATCATCCCGCTCAGTAGCTACTTCTCTTTTCATTCTCATTTCAAAGTGCAAAATGCTCAGACTATAAAAAATGAACATAATCCCCTATTTTTGGTGACAATTACCTTACAAGTGAGTGTCCATTATCCAAACGTCATATAGTACATCTCTAGTCCTGTGTTAACACTCACTTAGAAACCAATACAAATGGTCCAATCACCATGTTTCCTTCCTAGTGACAGCTTTCTTGGGGATGTAGTCACAGGGAGATGGAGAGAACACTGCTGGGAAGGCCTGGCTTTTACAATCCTGAACGCTGGTCTCTCTGCAGAAGGGGGTCCACCATATTTGCAGGCGGATGATTTATCATCTTATGTTAGTCAAACCCCAGAAAGCCAAAAATATATATATTATAGAATTTTAGTACTCCTATGAGCAGTCAGGAAATAAGAAACTTTTGAGAACAAATGTGACAAAATGATACCAAATCAAAGTTATTATTTGCTCATATTACAAGTGGCCCCCACATCCCCCACCCCTACACTTAGAGCAGTGAAAAACTATATACCATATATTAAATGTTATATGTTAATATATTTTGTTGAGAAAATGACGAAGTGTCGGCATGATTGGCCTTCAAGATTCTCTGCAGAGAGCCCCTTGCCTTCCTCCTAATTTCATATCCCATCTGCTTGCCTATGCGCAACCTTCACTAGAGCTGCAATGTTCTGCTCACTTAAGAGGAAAAAAAAAAAAAAAAAAACAGGCCGGGAGTGGTGGCTCACACCTGTAATCTCAGCACTTTGGGAGGCCGAGGTGGGTGATTCATGAGGTCAGGAGATCGAGACCATCCTGGCTAACACAGTGAAACCCCGTCTCTACTAAAAATACAAAAAATTAGCCGGGCGAGCTGGCAGGCACCTGTAGTCCCAGCTACTCAGGAGGCTGAGGCAGGAGAATGGCCTGAACCCGGGAGGTGGAGCTTGCAGTGAGCCAAGATCTCACCATTGTACTCCAGCCTGGGCGACAGAGCAAGACTCCATCTCAAAAAAAAAAAAAAAAAAACCATTCCTGTCCTTTCCTCCCTTTTCTCCCAGCACGGAAATCTAACCCATACACATCAGGAGCCAGCTTAATTCGTATGTACAGTGCATGCAGTGAAATCATACCTAGATCTTCCTTCAGAACTGAGATCCCCGTTTCCCCAGCTATGTGGACTCCCAGTGGATCTCAGCTGAGTCCCTCTTGCTCCAGGTCACATCATCAGCCCAGTGGCAGCTCACTTCAATGACTGGTTGAGGATGAGAAGCACAAAGGCGCTCATTGCCCCAGCTCTAAAAATCATCCTGGTTCCACAGCTCTTCCTAATAGGCCTCTTGCAACTGCTTCACAGTTCAACTCCTCCCTCTAAGCAAATTCCCAAGAAGCACTGGAAATTGCTTTGTAAACATCTTGCATGTAAATCTCCACCTCAGAGCCTGTCTTTTTGGGAGTGGGTTAAGTCAGGAGGTTCTCCTGAGGCTTTGCTTGTGTTCCTAGCTTGCCTGGATTTTCCATCCTCTGCCCATGACTGGCAGGTGTTGCTTGCATCACCCGTCTCCCTCTTCTCCTTAGTTATGTCATCCGTTATCATGTCATTGTCTGTGTTTTCTTCCAATCCTGTCATGGCTTCCCTGAAGCAGATTGTGTCTTAATCTTTGTAATCTTGAAGATTTGACATATTGACCTGCCCTTCAGAGTTCTGGAGTCAAATTCTCAACGTTCTGTTGAATGGAGTCGTTCCAGAGAAAATGCTAGGGCAGGGAATGGGGAGCAGAGGAAGATGGATTAGGGGCCCAGACTTCATCGTAGGAATGAGTGTCCTTGAATCTCTTTTACAAGGGACTATTTTTGAAAATATCAGAGTTTACTGGATTTTGGCTTCTTTTCAGTTCTCAGGGTTTTGCCACTGAAGTATTTGATACTGGATATGTTTATCTGCAGGAGCAAACTTAGGCAAAATTGTTAACAACATGATCTTTTTATTTGGAAGTTTCCCAAGTCGTCTTTGCTCCAAGCTCCGTTAGATTCTTGTCCTCTCCGGTCACCTGCTACCTACCATTACCTTGTCACAGTCCTTTCTCAGCCTCCACCCAGGCCCGCCTTGGTTAAACAGAGCCCCCTCCCCTTCTCACTCCGTGCCTTTTTTGTTTCCAAAGGGACTCCAATTCAAATGCCAACTCCAATCAAAAGGAACTTGTTTCCTTGAACACTGGGTTGAGAAGGAGCACGTGAGGCCACCTCTGCTCCAGGAGGTTAGAGCATCTTATGAGGTCCGGGGCACTGGCGTTAGAAATGGTGGCCCATTTTCTGTGTCTTTGCCACTCCTGTGAACCCTACTCAAGACTAACACTAATTCAGCTCAACCTAGAATGCAAATGGCTGATTATAGGGAAAAGAGCTATGGTGTCCTGAGATAAATTAATACCTTCAAAGGACAATCTTTAACCCAAGAGGATGAATTTCTGATTTGGGTGATACTAGGTTTTCAGATACTCTACCACTGAAGTTCTTCTCCACCCATACCCCCTCTTCATCATCTCACTGCATGAGCAATCATCTCCTGTATCTAGGCCTAAAGCCAGTCCTAAACATATTCATTTAAAATCTAGGTGGCATAGTAAGTTATGAAGAACCATACCTGGTAATGGTCTCAAGGCTCAAATCAGTATGTCCTTGGGCCAATCACTTAAACTCTTTAAACCTCATCTCTAAGAGGGGAAAATAATAGCTACTGAAAGAGTTGTTAGAAAAAAAGGCAGGAGGACATATGGGTACTTTGTAGAGTGGTATATATATATGTCATATGATAGTCCTGAATTGACAAGTTCCAATGAGCAATCCAAGCTACTCATTCCATCTTCTTACATAATTACAAAGCAACTGACATCAATGAGACCTGATGCTCAGACAGTATTCAAGGTCTGAGAGCCACTGAGAGAGCTGCATGTGAGTAAAACTAATAAAAGAAGTTTTCAAATGTAAGAAAGTTTATGTAGGATCACGATTTTTTTAAGCAAATGGAGACAAGTGTAAGGAATGACAAAAGCTGGCATCTAGGCCAGTCCTCTGCACATCCACTCAGCCATGTCCCGAGCCTTCACTAGAAGATCCAGGGACTACTTAGAGAACACAGCCCCATTCTAACCAGGAGGTCATCTGCCTGAAATGGAGCATGACAAAAATTAATCTGGGTTTTAAAGGCCAATCTGGGAGGGGCTTCAGATAACTAGAAGCATCTGGTACTCACCTCCTTCACAAAGAAGAACCAAAATAGTGAGTAGATAATCACACTTTGAATACATAATTTAAGATAGAACAGCAGAATTCCACAGAGAAGTGACAGCAAACATGGAAGGCAAAGGAGAAAGAAGTGAGGCAGCCTGCTCTCCCAGAGCATCTAGAAACCTGGAGAAGCTCCCTAATGTGGGCAAACAGTAAGTGAGAGACCCCCAGTGGTCCACATTCCCACCACAGACTTCTGCAATCATAGCCACAGGAGAGCCGCTTGACAGTCATGGGCCCTCAGGCCAACATAGGAGGTGCTTGGAGATTGCTCAATAGCACTGATCCAGAGAGGGAGCTCACACTGGGTCCCACACATCCATAGTTCTAAGCAGTTACAGCACAGCACCATTCTGGAAACCCAGCCCTCACCAGAAGGCATTCTGCTTTAGGTCCCAACAGACCCTATATCTCTATACCCCTTTGGCCCCACTGACATCCCCCACCCACAGCTGCTGCTACAACACCCAGCAAGCTGGCAAGAGCCACTGGGAGCAAGCACTACCCCTGCAATTCCCCACCCAGCAGAGGAACTACCATGTATTTCCCATGCACCTTGAGGTCAGGCTTTCCTGCCCACAGACACTACTGCTCCCAGCTGCCACCACCAGGGCCAAACTTCTGCCTAGACATCCAGGCATTTCCATACATCCTCTGAAATCTAGGCAGAGTTTCCCAAACCTCAGTTCTTGACTTTGGTGCACTGGCAGGCTCAACACCACATAGAAGCTGTCAAGACTTGAGGCTTGCACCCTCTGAAGGCCTGAGCTGTAACTTGGCCCCTTTTAGCCATGCCTGGAGCAGCTGGGATGCACAGCACCAAGTCTAGACTGCACACACCACATGGACCCTAGGCCTGGCCCACAAAACCATTGTTTCCTCCTAGGCCTCTGGGCCTGTGATAGGAGGGGCTACCGTGAAGATCTCTGACATGGCCTGGAGACATTTTCCCCATCGTCTTGGTGACAATGTTCGGCTCCTCATTACTTATGCAAATTTCTGCAACTGGCTCAAATTTCTCCTCAGAAAATGGGATTTTCTTTTCCATTACACTGTCAAGCTGCAAATTTCCCAAACTTTTATGCTCTGTTTCCCTTTTAAAACTGAATGCCTTTACCAGCACCCAAGTCACCTCTTGAATGCTGTGCAACTAAGAAACTTCTTCTGCCAGATATCCTAAATCATCTCTCTCAAGTTCAAAGTTCCACAAATCTTTAGGGTAAGAGCAAAATGCCACCAGTCTCCTTGCTAAAATATAACAAGAGTCACCTTTGCTCCAGTTCCCAACAAGTTCCCCATCTCCATCTGAGACTACCTCAGGCTGGACCTTATTGTTCATATCACTATCAGCATTTTGTCAAAGCCATTCAACAAGTCTCTAGGAAGTTCCAAACTTTCCCACATTTTCCTGTCTTCTTCTGAGTCCTTCAAATTGTTCCAACCTCTGCCTGTTACCCAGTCCCAAAGCTGATTCCACATGTTCAGATACCTTTTCAGCAGTGCCCCACTCTACTGGTACCAATATACTGTATTAGTCCCTTTTCATGCTCCTGATAAAAACATACCTGAGACTAGGCAATTTACAAAAGAAAGATGTTTATTGGACTCACAGTTTGACATGGCTGGGGAGGCCTCACAATCACAGCAGAAGGTGAAAGGCACATCTCACGTGGCGGCAGACAAGAGAAGAGAGAGCATGCGCAGGGAAACTCACATTTTTAAAACCATCAGAACTCATGAGACTTATTCACTATCGCAACAACAGCACAGGAAAGACCCACTCCCCCAATTCAAACATCTCTCACTGGGTTCCTCCCATGACATACGGGATTTGTGGAAGTTACAATTCAAGATGAGATTTGGTGGGAACACAACCAAACCATATCAGCATGTAACAAAATAACACATGCACCCCATAAATATATATAAATATTATGTATCAATTTTAAAAATTTAAAAAGAGTTGATTAACCTATGGGCAAACAAGAGAATCCTCTATGAATAAGGGGCAAATAAACACGTTTGGGCTCAGAATATGGGTGATTATAATGTTCCAGGTAAATTGTGAGATGAGGAATGTCAGTCAAAAAAAAAATCCCATAAAAGTTCTAAACTCCCTTATCTTGTTATTCTTATAATAGGTTGCATGTGGTAGGGGATGGGATATATGAGAAGATTAATTTGATGGAGAAGGTAATGGTGACTGAGCCTGAATAATTGAGCAAGGTTTAAAAAGAATAGCTTTAAATAACACTAACACGAAGGATTCTCCAGAGGAATCTGCTTGCAGTTTTCTTTTTTTCTTTTTTTTTTTTTTTTTATTTGAGACAGAGTCTCACTCCAGGCTGGAGTGCAATGGCACAATCTTGGCTCACTGCAACCTCCACCTCCCAGGTTCAAGCAATTCTCCTGCCTCAGCCTCCTGAGCAGCTGGGACTACAGGTGCAAGCCATCATGCCCAGCTAATTTTTGTGTTTTTAGTAGAGATGGGGGTTTCACCATCTTGGCCAGGCTGGTCTTGAACTCCTGACCTTAGGTGATCCACCCGCCTTGGCCTCCCAAAGTACCGGAATTACAGGTGTGAGCCACCACACCTGGCCAATATTAATATACTAACTATAGCAACATTGTTTCTTGGATATATTTCTAATTCATAAAGGGTATTTATTTTTTAGGCTGATGACTTTTCTTTTTTGTTTGTTTGTTTTTTGAGACAGAATCTCTCTCTGTCACCCAGGCTGGAGTGCAGTGGCACGATCTCGGTTCACTGTAACCTCCACCTCCTGGGTTCAAGTTATTCTCCTGCCTCAGCCTCCTGAGTAGTTGGGACTACAAGCACATGCCACCACACCCAGCTAATTTTCTATATTTTTAGTAGAGACAGGGTTTCACAGTGTTAGCCAGGATGGTCTCAATCTCCTGACCTTGTGATCCACTCACCTTGGCCTCCCAAAGTGCTGGGATTACAAGGCGTGACCCCTGCCAACGTTTCTTGCATGTTATCAAAAATAGTGCAACTGTAACTACTAAAACTATGGTGGGTAAGGTGTTGTTGGTGTTGGTGTTGTTATAAATAGGACAGTGGTACTTGCAGGATTTTTTATTAAACAGTGTGGCCCATGGACTGAGAAAGTAAGTTTGTTTAATAACACTTGCGTGGAGATTAGTGAGTTCCCTTGGATTTTAAGGAACCTGTCTTCTACAATGTGACTTTTCCCTTTAGATGAGTGAATTTTTAAAGAAGTAAGAATAACAAAGTTGCATAATAATTTAAATCCAATAAATGATAAATTTTTACTTCTTAACAAGAGTAACATGAACTGAAAATTTAGCCCAAAAGGCTCTGGGTGGTTCTACGGAAACATTTCCAAGCAGCAACCCCCAAGCCCAGGGAATACGGTTTTCACTGCCTCCCTTTAAAAACACTCCTTTAAAATCCTGCAGTCAAATAGGCCCATCACATTCTACTGAATGGTTTCAAATTTGCGTGTCTTTCTTCTTCTGAATAGCTGAGCAAAAAGACATCAACTCCCTTAGGTTTATTGAACTGAGTCTTCCTGAGTTAAAGAATTTATGGAGTATATGACCCCCTTACTTTGCCTTTAACATTTAGAAGAGCTGAAAATAGAAGTCCTCACCAGAAAGAAACTGTTTTTGTTAGGACTTTAAGCCCAAGAGTTGCAGATAATGATGCAAAACAATCATTATTCTTTTCCTCAAGGGACCTAGGTTCACATATTATGTTATTTATAGAGACCACTGGGAAAAGTTGAGAATGAAAAAATAACAGCTCTTTCCAAACCAATGTTCACTGGCTTTTATAGCATAACTTGGGAATATAACTGTGCTAATAGAGTCTAATTCTTCTGCCCATTTTCCTTTCCTATCTCACTATTGCTCCTGCTTGGAATGAGTCAGAATCCCAAGACGGGGGTAGGTACCACACCCCAGTAATGGGGATTTCCTAACATCATACATTTGGCAAGAACAAAAGGGATGTTTTAAAAAATGCACGAAACACAAATGAATTCTAGCCCAACAAAGTCAGCCAACAATTCTCTGACTCCGTGGCAAGTCACTGGCCCTGGAGGATCTGAAGTTTCCCATTTACAGAAGCTCCCACGTGTTGAGGCATCTGTTTGTTTCTGGTGGATAACATGGCAACATTATACTTTATTTGTACAGTATGTACAGCATTAAAAGTTAGATTTTCAAATCAAATTGTCAATAAAACAACAACAGGATGCCTTAAATTTGAATAATAGGTTTCAACATGGCTTTGAGTTACCATGGATTTTTCCACTCTCCTCAAGGGCAGCTTTCCTCCTCTACTCAAACTGATAAAGACTTTAGTAAAAATGCAGAGCCCATGGAGGACTGTGTAGCTCAGAGGTGAAGCCAGCTGGACTTCCTGGGTCTAGTGGGGACTTGGAGAACTTTTCTGTTTAAAGGGTTGTAAACACACCAATCAGCACTCTGTCTAGCTAAAGGTTTGTAAATGCACCAATCAGCACTCCATAAAAACGGACCAATCAGCACTCTGTAAAATGGACCAATCAGTGCTCTGTAAAATGGACCAATCAGCAGGATATGGATGGGGCCAAATAAGAGAATAAAGGCTGGCCACCCCAGCCAGCAGCGGCAACCCACTCCCATCCCCTTCCAAGCCGTGGAAGCTTTGTTCTTTCACTCTTTGCAATAAATCTTGCTGCTGCTCACTCTTTGGGTCCGCACTACCTTTATGAGCTGTAACACTCACCGCAAAGGTCTGCAGCTTCACTCCTGAAGTCAGCAAGACCATGAACCCACTGGGAGGAACGAACAACTCCCAACGCACCACCTTTAAGAGCTGCAACACTCACTGCAAAAGTCTGCGGCTTTACTCCTGAAGTCAACAAGACCACGAGTCCACCAGAAGAAAGAAACTCCAGACACATCTGAACATCTGAAGGAACAAACTCTGGACACACCGTGTTTAAGAACTGTAACACTAACCGTGACTGTCTGCAGCTTCATTCTTTTTTTTTTTTTTTTTTTTTTTGAGACGGAGTCTGGCTCTGTCACCCAGGCTGGAGTGCAGTGGCCGGATCTCAGCTCACTGCAAGCTCCGCCTCCCGGGTTCACACCATTCTCCTGCCTCAGCCTCCCGAGTAGCTGGGACTACAGGCGCCCGCCACCTCGCCCGGCTAGTTTTTTTTTTTTTGTATTTTTAGTAGGGACGGGGTTTCACCGTGATAGCCAGGATGGTCTCGATCTCCTGACCTCGTGATCCGCCCGTCTCGGCCTCCCAAAGTGCTGGGATTACAGGCTTGAGCCACCACGCCCGGCCTGCAGCTTCGTTCTTGAAGTCAGCGAGACCAAGAACCCACCAGAAGGAACTAATTTTGGACACAGAGCTACAATTTAATTGCATCTTCGGGAGGCCACAGAAATAATTCATGGCTAGAATCACAGATAATCATCCCACCCTTTCACCCTAGAAATGGCCTTGAGTGCAGTGCTCATCTTGGGCGAGAACCTTACTTTCTCCTCTAAGCAGTTTCATCTTTTGAATGGAATTCACAACTTCTTGGGTTTACTGTTCACCGTATCAGATGACATTCCCTCTGAGGTCTAAATGTTAGCATATTCTTTTCTAAAATTAGCAAATAGTATTTTCCTTGTCAGAATAGCCCACTGATATTTTGTATACTATGATACCTTGACATTTGAATACACAATTAATATCAGATCTGAAAGACTTGCTACTGCCCAGGGTAGGTGACAAACACCTTCTCCTGGTCTCACACAGCTAAGATGTTACATGGCACAAGAGTAATGAAAAGAGAAATCCATGAAGGAGACAGAAAAGAAATAATTGAATATAAGCAAGTAACTCCTGAGAGGCAAAGATCATGTCTTGTTTGCGTCTATCAGAGGCCTAGTGGAGTGCCTAGCACAGAGAAGATTTCAATCGACACTTTCCGAACACATAGGTGAATGAATAAATGAATCGAAAAGAAATCAAGGTTAGAGTTCCTTGAGCAATTTCTACTGACTAGTAACTCTTTTTGGTTTCCCTATTCATACTGTTGAAGGTGGAACATTCTAAATCAGAATGACATAGCAATGTGGAGCACCATTCTGGTTGTGGAGCAGGGTTGTACAGATGGAGGACTCCAGCTCCACTACTAATTGCCTGTGTGGCCCTGAGTGAGTCTCCTCAGTGAGCTTCAGTCTCATTATCTGTAAAATGATAATAATAAATACACAAATTTTGAAATTGGCCCAATTTTTCCATAGAATTAATGGGTTTTTTCAGTAAATATAAAAATTGATTCTTTTGGTCTTAAAGCTGAAAATTACAGCTGTCTTCTCTGAGCCCCCTTCTCAGAAAACGGACAGTATCAAGGAACTGAAACTCACCAGAACTGAAACATTCAGACAATGAGATGCCAGACCACTCATCTGTCATAATTCCCTAACTGACCACCTGCTTCCTACTGACCAATCCTCTTCCTTCCCTCTCCCTAATTCCTGTTTTCTCACACATAGTCACATTCCTTCCCCACTATATAAACACCTAATTTTAGTTGGTTGGGGAGACCAATTTGAAACTTACCCTCCATCTACCAGCTGTCAACTGCATTAAAAAGACTTTCTTCCCTGGCAATACTCGTTGGCTCAGGGATTGGCTTTCTGTATAGTGAGCAACAGGACCTTGGTTGAACCCCTGGTATTTGGCAACAGTTTCACCAGGTTGTTAAGAGGATTAAGTGAAATAAAAAACCTAAAGTCCTTAGCACAAAGCCAGACAACAGTAAGCACTCAATATTTGCGATATCACTCATAACTGAGATATAATTATGAAGATGGTACCAAATAGAGCCCAAGTGAGAAGTTCAGGGTTATGACTTTAAGTTGTTTTTCTAATTATCTTTATTAAAAGAATGATACAGGCCAGGTGCAGTGGCTCACGCCTGTAATCCCAGCACTTTGGGAGGCCGAAGCGGGCAGATCACGAGGTCAGGAGATCAAGACCATCCTGGCTAACATGGTGAAACCCTGTCTGTACTAAAAATACCAGAAATTAGCTGGGCGTCACGGCACACGCCTGTAGTCCCAGCTACTCGGGAGGCTGAGGCAGGAGAATCGCTTGAACCTGGGAGACGGAGGTTGCAGTGAGCCAAGATCATGCCACTGCACTCCAGCCTGGGCAACAAAGCAAGACTCTGTCTCAAAAAAGAAAAAAAAAAAGAGTGATACAAATAAGTGAGTAATAATGAATGCATAAACTGGGAAATGGGTAACTCATGTGGTCTCCTTACATGGTCTCTAATGAACAACCTAGTGCCAGCTGGAAAACCTGGGGTGGTTTTCTTCTCTGCAAGATTTCTTAGGGCGGAAACACATCTACTCAAAGACTAGCAGAGTGCACACTGCATTGTGGGCACTCGGGAAGTGTTCAAAGCACAGAAACATTACTCATTATCTGTAAACGTCCCTAAGGAAAGATGTTAGCTACTATTTTTGCCTTGGATAAGCCCTCTGAGCTTGTCCATAAAAGATTAAACTGGAATTGCTGACAAAGAAAATGAACACAAAAAAGACATTGCTCTGTGGTAGGCAGACCTATGTAAACCCAGCCACAAAGGCCAAGGAAGTTAAGAGACCAAAGAAAGAGACTGACAAATCCAGTTTCTCAGAAGGGAACATTTAATAGTGACTTACAAATAAAAGCCATAGTTTCCGGTGGTGGTGAGGCAAGATGGTGGATCCTGGCACCATTATCCCCCAGACCCAAGGCTTCTATATGATAGGGTAGGAATGTGTAGGACAATTGAAGTCAACCCCTCAAAGAAAGGCACAAATGTCATGTGACTCTCACTAAGGGCAGGATTTATGGTCAAAGTTGTTTTGACCTAAGGACAGAATTTACTTGAAACATATGCTCTTATTCAAGGAACAGTAGATAAAATAGAAATCTTACAGACATTCCCAGAACTGGGGCTAGTCAAAAGTCAACATGGCGACTACCATCCAAGATGGTGTTGCTTTAGTCTCCACAGGCATGCTTTCTTGGGTCCAGCTGGATGAGACAGTTATTTGTGTAAAGACATTTTCCTTTTATAAGTCAATGATGTCAAAAATAATTTAAGATGTGACTTATCTGCTAGGAGATAAGTTATCAACTTGATCTTTCTTAGTGGCAAAAAATTGGGAAGATGTAAGGTTTTGTGGTATTTTAAAATTCCTAGAAGATATGTAAAAACAAGAAAATGGATAATCCTGACCTGCCACATGCGTTAAAAGTTCAGATTGAATCCTTTGAGCTGGAGAGTAAATTTAAAAATAAATGAAATAATGTTGAGATTGGAGACCAATTGATTAATGTTCTTGGCAACCATTTGTTGTAATTAACACCCCCAAAACAGCTCAAAGATGGAATTTATAGCTTTTCAAAGCAATGCTGTGAAATAACTAAATAGATATATGTATATGTATACATGTAATACTGTGAAAAAAAATATAAGACAAAATTCAAATAGAGATGATGAGGACATGGGGGAGCGCATAGAAAGGAAATCTAAAGTAAACTATTCATTTGGTCCAGGCGAGGCGGCTCACACTTGTAATCCCAGCACTTTAGGAGGCCGAGGTGGGCAGATCATTTGAGGTCAGGAGTTCGAGACCAGCCTGGCCAATATGATGAAACCCTGTCTCTACTAAAAATACAAAAATTAGCCAGGCAGTAGTCCCAGTTACTTGGGAGGCTGAGGCAGGAGAATGGCTTGACCCAGAAGGCGGAGGTTGCAGTGAGCCCAGATCACGCAATTGCATTGTACTCCAGCCTGGGCGACAGAGTGAGACTCCATCTCAAAAAAATAAAAATAAAACCTATTCATTTACTAGTTTATTCCAAGGACCAACACATGCACATCCACACGCAGAGATCGTATGACAATTTTGACTAGAGAGCAAGACTTTATGCACATCACAATGAGTGTGAAATAGAAGAAATGAACAGAAAAACGACAGACTGCTCCAACCTAGTTACATTGTACTTGTTGGATTTTACATTAAACAAATTGGAGTAAATAAATTGATGTCATATAGTGTTGCATGTACTTAATCTATACAGAAGAACGGCAGAACTTCCAGTCAAAAGGCTTTTTACCACACTCCAGGATAACTTGGGAATCATCTCTGAGGACTCCATAAGCTGCATGGAATCTATTATACTTTTACACAAGGTTGGTCTAGGTTGTGCCCTCTGGTGGTACTTTAGGAAATTTTGAGGGATTGGGGGAAAGAAGAATGGAGAGAGAGAGGAAAGGTAAAAAAGAGAAGGGCAGAGTAGAGGGTAGAAGTAGGGGATGGATTCCTTGAATGCCCACCATTTATACCATGCCAAGCAATTTTACCTAAATGGTCTCATTAATCCTCTCAACTCCACTGTAAGTAGGTATCCTAAGCCTCATTTCATGGCTCAGGAAATGGAGGTCCAGAGAAGTGAAGAAATTGGTTCAGTCTCACAGTATAGTAAGTGGCAGAACAAGATTATTCTCAGTTCTTCTGGCCTGCCCACTGCTGTTCTGCAACTCACCAGATGCCTGCACATACTTGACCCTAAACCAGATTCCTCAACAAGTCAACAGCAACCCACCTGCCCTGGCCATTTAGCTATTGCCCACCATGTCATCAGGTACCCTTCCTGATGGCACTCCCAATCCTGCGAAGGACATCCCTGATTCCACATGAGGTTAAGGAGATGCTGTTGCCTACCTGTTTCACTCTAGGGAAATTCACATAATGATGTTTTTCACCCTAAATGCCAAAACCCAAAGTTTTTTACAATGAAAAAATCTCTTCTGAGTAAGCTTGAAGTCTACTCTGGAAGGTAAATGTGTCACTGGACGGCTGATAATGAACTTAAAGTTACTATACTAGACATAGATGTTTTAAAATATATTTCATTCAAGCCAAGTCTGCTAAAGCCCATCGAAAAACATTTTGACTTATTTTATTTGAAAAGAAAATGTGTGTTCCCTTTCAATGGTATGCCTTTCTATAAACTGAATTATCACTGTTTCCTCTATTCCAAGAACTGCATGCAATAAACCTTGAGAAAAATGTTTTTCTCCAACCTCCTTTTTCTTAGAAATCTATTGAGCATTTTGATTTTCATTCTCAATGCATAGCTACTTACATTTTGTTTTCCAGTTCTCTTCTGGGGTGTGTTCACATTCATTTTGGTAGCCATTTAAGTTTGTCTCCTGTTGATCTTTGACTTTATGTTTATTTCCATCAGACATACTTCATTCTTACTTACTTCTGAAATTGGCATTTCTGCCAGAGATGGGTAGCTGCCGTCCCAATATCTGTTCTGCACAACCATGA
Source organism: Macaca nemestrina (assembly GCF_043159975.1). Taxonomy (NCBI): domain Eukaryota; kingdom Metazoa; phylum Chordata; class Mammalia; order Primates; family Cercopithecidae; genus Macaca; species Macaca nemestrina. The sequence continues at coordinate 122,859,869 of NC_092135.1, read as the reverse complement.
TTTTATGCAAGGGATGAAACTGCTGAGACAAAAGACTGTATTTCTCATCCAACCTTGCTGTGTCGATGTGATTAAGGTCTGATCAATGACACACAAGTGGAAGTGTCAGTGACACTTATAGAAATGCTCCTTGACAGAGCACCAGACAGCTGGCCCGGGCCTTTTTTGTTCTTCCTCACTTCCTTCCTCCTGCCAGACATGTGAGCCTGAGCCCTGCTAGCCATGTTGGACCAGAGGGAAGATTGTCAGTCATACACGTTACATGTGGCAGAGCAGACAGGATACCAGGTCCAAGATAATGGTGGAGTGCCACGCCAGTCTTACACTGCCTATTTCTGGAGAGAAAAAAGGAAACTTAAGAACTCATCTCATTTAAGCCTGTGTTGCTCCTAGTGTTGTTACTAGTATCTTTACACAATTGTTAATAAATGCAATCTTCCTGGACTCCCCTGAGGATATGGAGTGCCTTTCTCCATAGATAGATGAAAGATACTTAATTTTCAGGTCGGGCCACGGTAGCTCACGCCTGTAATCCCAGCACTTTGGGAGGAAGAGGTGGGCAGATCACGAGGTCAGGAGATCAAGACCATCCTGGCTAACATGATGAAATCCCCTCTCTACTAAAAATACAAAAAAATTAGCCAGGCGTGGTGGCGGGCGCCCGTAGTCCCAGCTACTCAGGAGGCTGAGGCAGAAAAATGGTGTGAACCTGGGAGGCAGAGCTTGCAGTGAGCCAAGATCGTGCCACTGCACTCTGGCCTGGGCGACAGAGCAAGACTCTGTCTCAAAAAAAAAAAAAAAAACAACTTAATTTTCATCTAATCCTTTGGGATATGACCAAGTGAAATGTTCTAAGGTATTAAAAGTCTGATTAAAGACAAATCCTATGACAGTAAATTTAACTTTGAGTCAAACTTCTATAATACCACTGTACTATAAAAACTGGCAAATAAAATTTCAATACAGCAACTTAAACACCATATTTTTTAAAATATTCATTGTCTCAAGGGCTGATGATGATCTATAAACTGAAAAAACTAAATACTGGGTCATGGCTATGGACCTTGGGTTGCAAGAACTAGCTTAGGAAAAACAAAAGTATTGGTTTACCTAACAAAAAAGTGTAGTAATAGACCTGCTTTCCAACATGGCTGGATCTTCAGGAATCTGTCTCTCTTCAGCTCTCAGCCATAATTTTCTTTTTATTGGTTTTATTCTGAGGCAGGCTCTTTCTATATGGCTGCAAAGTCAACCACTAACCAGTCCAAGACTACAGTTTACCAGCTTAAAACAACAGTGGAAAGGCCAGACGTGGTGGCTCATGCCTGTAATCTCAGCACTTTTGGAAGCTGAAGCGGGCAGATCACCTGATGTCAGGAGTTCGAGACCAGCCTGGCCAACATGGTGAAACCCTGTCTCTACTAAAAATACAAAAAGTAGCCGGGTGTGGTGGCAAACGTCTGTAATCCCAGCTACTCAGGAGGCTAAGGCAAGAGAATCCCTTAAACCCAGGAGGTGGAGGTTGCAGTGGGCTGAGATCACACCACTGCACTCCAGCCTGGGGGACAATAGCGAGACTTTGTCTCAAAAAGAACAAAACAGTGGAAAGAAGGCACTTTTTCCCAGATGTATTAGATTATCATTCAACAAGTATTCATTATCGCCCCCTCAACTTTCATGAGAGCCTTTGATGTCAATATTGGTCATATGATTTGCTTTGGCCAATGGAACATTAGTCAATGTGACATGTTTGGCTGAACTAGGTTTACACAGTGGGACGTGGTCTTTTACACTTTACTTTCATCATTAGAGGACTATGCTTTGAGTTGAGTAGCTACTGGCCCAGGGAGGATGAAGGACACATGGAGCAAAATTGGAGCCAAGCCCAGCCCATCTTACCTTGCGTAAAAAATAAATAAATAGTTTTCAACTGAGATTTGGAGCAGTTTCTCACACAGCGTATGTGAGGCAACAGCTGATTGGTGCATATGAAATTCCAACAAAATTGTTTAATCTCATTAGCTCAGGTCAGTAGTTCTTAAGTGTGATCATCAGTGTTGCCTGAGGACTTAACAAGTCATCAGGTCTCACCCCAGACCTACACAACTAAACACTCTGAAGTAAGGGACCAGCAATTTTTGTTTAAAGAAGTGCTCCAAGTGATTCTGATTTCCTATCAAGTTTGACACCCACTGACTTAGGTCATATGCCCATCCTTAAACCAATCTCAGGACCTAAGAATTCAGGCCTGGAGTTGTACGATGGCTCAGTGGCACTAGAATTACCTGAACTAGGGAACGGAGTCTAAGAGTGGACATTTCTGACAAGTCCATAGGTGATGCTGATGCTCCTGGTCTAGGGAGAACCTCTGTTGTAGGCTATGGGTGTGGCAGCAATAATTCCCTATTGGGAAATCAGCATCTGTTAATAAAAGAAGAAACAAACAAAAGAAGAATGATGCTGGTCAGGGAACAAATGTCAATCACGACTCCATTCTCATTAAAAGAAAAACATTCTGACAACCACAAATATTCTCCAACAATTCTGTAGGGACAGGGGAATCTGGAGTGAAAAGAGAAATCTCATCTGTCATTCAGTTTGTGAAATTGATTGAGACATGAACTGATGTTTTTGTCTCTTCAATTTTGCCAAAATTCAAAACAGAGCTCAGGAATCAAATAGAAGATGGCAGTTTTTGCTAGAGAGAACCATGTATCATTTTCCAATGTGATATGAATTGTCACATAAATCTTTCTTAGTACAATTCACTGAAGATAAATATAGTGCTTAAGGAGATAATGTCTATATATCAAACAATTGAGTCATTTTGATCCATTCTACTGAAACCAAGACAGCAGCCTATAGTTTTGAGTGATCCAAGATAAAAGATAGAATCACAGCCCCTAACTACTGCTGTTATTTTTAATCTGTTCTTGGTACGCAGAAATCAAAGAATTTTAAAACTCAAAGGACCTTAGAGATCATCTAGCCCACGTATTACAAACCACCAGACAAACTACATTTCACCTCAAAAGGTGTTTTATTTGCCCTGTACAGAAGTGTTTTATGTTAATTAACATTTTTGCCATATTTTAAATTTTTCAACTTTTTTAATGAGTTTGAAGATCTGGTGTAACACATTACAGACATAAGTCTATATTCCCTCACAGCATGTTAAGTGAGAGGTGAATGCTACCAATGCTACCACCCTCTTTTTTTTTTTTTTTTTGAGACGGAGTCTAGCTGTTACCAGGCTGGAGTGCAGTAGCACGATCTGGGCTCACTGCCACCTCTGCTTCCTGGGTTCAAGCAATTCTCCTGCCTCAGCCTCCCAAGTAGCTGGGACTACAGGTGCACGCCACCAAGCCCAGCTAATTTTTATATTTTTAGTAGAGACAGGGTTTCACCACGTTGGCCAGAATGGTCTCAATCTCTTGACCTTGTGATCTGCCCTCCTCGGCCTCCCAAAGCGCTGGGATTACAGGCATGAGCCACTGTGCCCAGCCTACCTCCTTTTGAATGAGCTCTTACTCCTACTCCTCAGTTTGATGAGGACACTACAGCACTGTGATTTTACAACCAGATCTCTTTACTTGTCTCCAGGACCTGCTGTGGTCCCACAGGCATTTAGGTTGGCTGCCTCTCATCTAGACCAATTCCCCTGTTTGACCAATGAGAACACTGAGGTCCATGGTGATGACGAACTTTAATGCACATCATCTCTCAGGGGCAGACCAAGTCTGCATGGCTAGTTTTTCTCATTTTTAGAATGTAGTTTCCCCTAGAGACAAATTTTTTACCATAAATAAGATAATTGCAAAGTTTACCTTTTAAATTCTACTCATTTGGGGCTGGGCACAGTGGTTCACACTTGTAATCCCAGCATTTTGGAGGCCGAGGCTGGGGGATCACCTGAGGCCAGGAGTTCGAGACCAGCCTGGCCAACATGGTGAAACCCTATCGCTACTAAAACTACAAAAATTAGCCAGGTATGGTGGTACACACCTGTAGTCCCAGCTATACAGGAGGCTGAGACAGAACTGCTTGAACCCAGGAGGCAGAGGCTGAGATGAGCTGAGATCACACCACCACACCACTACACTCAAGCCTAGGTGACAGAGCAAGACTCTGTCTCGAAAAAAAAAAAAAAAAAAAAAAATCTGCTCATTCCACCACGCTCAGTGGCTCACACCTATTATCCTAGCACTTTTGGAGGCCAAGACAGGAGGATTGCTTGAACCCAAGAGTTTGAGACTAGCTTGGGCAACATAGCGATGTCTTGTCTCTACTAAAAATTTTAAAAATTAGCCAAGTATGGTGGCACATGCCTGTAGTCCTAGCTACTTGGGAGGCTGAGGTGAAAGAATTGCTTGAGCCTGGGAGATCAAGGTTGCAATGAGCTATGACTGCACAATTGCACTCCAGCCTGGGCAACAGAGCATGACCATGTCTCAAAAGAAAATAAGCAAATAAATAAAGAAATCCTGCTCAGTCATACTGAGGTAGGTGATAAAATCAGTATATAGCTTATTTCAGAAACCCAAAGAAGAACAAATCCATGAAGAATGTAAGAATGATAAACCACAAGTTTAATGTGAAGTGAATCTTACTTGGATTAGGTACCTTAGATAGTTTTAATTCCTTTGGCTAGAAAGTGATGGGTTTTTTCTGCTTAAAAGTGATTTCTTGTGGGCCGGGCGCAGTGGCTCAAGCCTGTAATCCCAGCACTTTGGGAGGCCGAGACGGGTGGATCACAAGGTCAGGAGATCGAGACCATCCTGGCTAACACGGTGAAACCCCGTCTCTACTAAAAAATACAAAAAAAAAAAAACAACTAGCCATGCGAGGGGGCGGGCGCCTGTAGTCCCAGCTACTCGGGAGGTTGAGGCAGGAGAATGGCGTAAATCCGGGAGGCGGAGCTTGCAGTGAGCTGAGATCCGGCCACTGCACTCTAGCCTGGGCGACAGAGCAAGACTCCGTCTCAAAAAAAAAAAAAAAGTGATTTCTTATACCTTATACCCATTAGGATGGCTACTATCAAAAAACACAGAAAATAACAAGTATTTGAGAGGATGTAGAAAAATTGTGATCTTTGTGCACTATTAGGGAAAACGTAAAATGGTGCAGCCACTGTTACTAAGACACCAGGGTCTAGATCCTGCTGCTCACTGCACAGAAAGCCAATCACTGAGACAATGAGTGTTTCCAAGAAAAAAGGCATTAATCAGTTGATGCTGCCAAGGATATCAGTCTCAAATCCATCTCCCTAACCAACTGAAATTAGGGGTTTATATAGCATGGAAGAAATGTAATCACATGTGGGAAAACAAGAATTAGGGAGGGGTAAGGAAAAGAAGTTGGTCAACAGGAAGTAGGTGATGGGTTAGACAATCATGATGGGTAAGGAGTCTGGTGTCTCATTATCCAGATGCAGTGATCTGGTAAATGTCAGTTCCTTGGTACTATCTGGGAGGCCTGATATTTGGTTTATTTATTTATTTATTTGTTTATTTATTTATTTTTGAGACGGAGTCTCGCACTGTCAACCAGGCTGGAGTACAGTGGCATGATCTCGGTTCACTGCAAGCTCCGCCTCCTGGGTTCATGCCATTCTCCTGTCTCCTGAGTAGCTGGGATTACAGGCACCTGCCACCATGCCTGGCTAATTTTTTGTAATTTTAGTAGAGATGGGGTTTTATCGTGTTAGCCAGGATGGTCTCGATCTCCTGACCTCATCATCCGCCCATCTCAGCTTCCCAAAGTGCTGGGATTACAGGCGTGAGCCACCAAGCCTGGCCGATGGTTGTTTTCTTAAGAAAGGTACTCAGGTAAGACAAATGTAACTTTTTCAAGTTTTAAAACTGAGAGAGTCAATTTCTATGTTTATTCAAAAGAAACCATAAACATTAGTTCTATGGGACAATTGGGTTGGTTTCCCCATTATAAAAAACAGTATGGCAGTTTCTCAAAAAAAAAATTGAAATAAAATTAGCATACAATCCAGGAATTCTACTTCTGGGTATATATCCAAAAGAATTGAAAGCAGGATCTCAAAGACATTATTTGTACACTCATTTTCATAGCAACACCATTCCCACTAGCCAAGATAGAAACAACCTAAATTTGCCTGTCCATTAACAGAGGAACAGAATTCTACAATGGGTATGTGTGTGTGTGTGTGTGTGTGCGCACGCGTGTGTGTGTGGAATATTATTCAGCCTTCAAAAGGAAGGAAATTTTGACATATGCCACAACATAAATAAACCTTAAGTACATTATGTTAAGTGAAATAAGTCAGACACAAAAAGATAAATACTGTATGGTTCCTTTCCTGTGAGTTATTTAGAATAGTCAAATTTATAGAAACAGAAAGAAGCATAGTTGTTGCTGAGGATGGGGGGAGGGATAAATGAGGAGTTATTGTTTAACGAACATAGAGTTTCAGTTTTGCAAGATGAAATAGTTCTGGAGATCATTTGCACAATAATGTAAATATGTTTAACACTACTGAATTGCGTGCTTAAAAATGGTTAAGATGGTAAATTTCATGTTATATGCTTTTTATCATAATAAAAAATAATTTTTGAAAAAGAATTTCTTAGTTAAGTCGACTAGAATGTTTTTTAAATCTGGTGTAATTATTTCACAGGTCAGAATGTGGAATCCAAAGATGAAACAGAAAGCAGGTATGTCTCATCCTGCTGAGGCTAACTGAACATTCTGGATATCTCTGGGGGAGGAGATCTTCCACGTACATGAACATAGCTAAGCAAGTTCAAAAACAAGGTCAGACTTTAAAAATATTTTATTGAAATGACAAATTACAGAATGTCCTCTAGAGCTGGAACTAATAAATTTTTATATTACAATTTCACCTCACTCCAAAAACTACAGCAAAAATGTTTGTATTTAGGCCAGGCATGGTGGCTCACACCTGTAATCCCAGCACTTTGGGAGGCCGAGGCAGGAGAACGTCATGAACCCGGGAGGCAGAGCTTGCAGTGAGCTGAGATCACGCCACTGCATTCCAACCTTGGTTACAGAGCGAGACTCCGTCTCAGAAAAAAAAAAAAAAAAAGTTTGTATTTAATGTTTAAAACTTACTCTAAAAACATAATGTGTAAAAAATTGAGAAATTCCATTGCTATAATTAAGAAAATTCAGATATGTGGAGAATAGAAAATATACTTTATAATATTTAACCCATCCTTATCTTTGGGATAAATAATCTAGTTTTTGGATTTTAATAATTTTCTCAATATAGATTAATTACCTCTATTCACTAATCCCAGAGATCATTGTTCCTGAAATTAACAGCAAGGACAATATTGGTTGCTCACAATGTAATAGTTGTATATCTACTGGGTCATCAATCACTGAGAAAATGTAAGATCAGTGTCAATGTCCCAGAAGGCGGTTCTAATGCAAACCACCCTCTGAAGATTTTATAGTTGTTGACCTATATTTGTCTACTGAATAAGGGATCAGTAAGCCACCAGCATGCATATCATTTTGTCTGAACAGCTTTCCACAGTCTCCTCTTCTCTAAAGACTGTCAAGGAAAGCACCACACTCCCAGGTGCCCCAAAAGCAACTCAATGGGCTGGCTTTGGTTCACTGGGGACACTTCATTCAGCTCCTCTCCTCTCTGTCAATGTTTCTTACAGACAGTCTATAACCATTGTGCCCCTGGTTCTATATAGAAGAGTATCTGTAAGAGACATTGACAGAGAAGAGCTGAATGGATGATTCTATTCAGCTGTAAACAGTAATGTCCAGGTCTATGGAATGGAAACTGGAATCTACCCAGGAAACAGATTAGTACTACAAGGCTAGGCCATCCTTGAAATGCCAATTAAAAATTTGTGAGAAAAATGATGAAGAAGCCACAGTTATTACCTGTGTCTGGAAGCTCAGTTGCACCAACAAACATTATTACTAGGCGACAATATTCTCGTGAATTCTGAGTGATGAGGAAGGGGAATAAGGGGAGAGGAAATAAAGCAATGAGACTAGTCTTTGCTCTTAAGAAGTTTGTATCTTAGTCAAGGAGATAAATGCTATTTACGCAATTCCAGAAAATGCATGGCAGTCTATAATCAACCATTAAGGTTTGTGATTATACTTTTATTAAAAGAATTCAGAGGAAGGCTTTGCATGATGGCTTCTGCCTGTAAATTTCGGCTCTTTGGGAGGCTAAGGTGGGAGGATCACTTGAGACCAGGAGTTTGAGACCCACCTGGACAACATAGTGAGATCCGGTCTCTGAAAAATAAATAATGAAATAAATAAATAAAATGTTAATTAGCCGGGTGTGGTGGTGATGCAACCCTATAGTCTTCACTACTTGGTAGACTGAAGCAAGAGGGTCACTTAAACCCAGGAGGTTGGGGCTACAGTGAGTTATGATGGGGCCACTGCACTCCAGCCTGGACAACAGTGCGAGACCCTGTCTCTAGAAAAAGAAAAAGAATTCAGAGGAGGAAAAGACCGAGGTGATGTAGGGTGTCAAGAAGGGTTTCATGAACTTGATATGGTTCCCATTTGATAGAAAGGTGGAATTTGATATACAAAAATAATTTCAGAATGAACCACCCATATGTTCCTGCCTAAGTTCTACAATAAACACTTTCTATATTTGCTTTATCACACATTATGCTAAGTGACACAAAAGGCCACGTACTTTATGATTCTACTTATATGCGATATCAAAACAGGAAAATCCATAGAGACAAAAGTAGATTAATGGTTGCAGGTGTTGGGTGGGGGCAGCCATGAGGAGTGACTACAGATAGGTAAGGAGTTTCTTTTGGGGATGATGAAAATATTTTGGAATTAGATTGCAGTGGTGGTAGCACTACCTTGTAAATGACAATATCTTGAACAAATCTGAGATCAGACCCAAAGGTCAGTAGCCAATCTCTGTCCAGGGGAGAACACTACCCTTACTGTCTTAACCCTTTTATGGAAAACCTGTTGTAACAGTTTAACTTTTTTTTTTTCAGACACAGTCTCACTCTGTTGCCCAGGTTGGAATGCAGTGACACAATCTTGGCTTGCTGAATCCTCTGCCTCCTGGATTCAAGCAATTCTCCCGCCTCAGCGTCCCGAGTAGCTGGGACTACAGGCATGCACCACCACACCCAGCTAATTGTTGTATTTTTAGTAGAGGCGAGGCTTCACCATATTGGCCAGGCTGGTCTCGAACTACTGACCTCAGGTGATCCACCTGTCTCAGCCTCCCAAAGTGCTGGGATTACAGGTGTAAGCCACCATGCCCAGACTGTAACAGTTAACTTTATATGCCAACTTGACTACACCACAGGGTTCCCAAATTGAACATTATTTTTGAATGTGTCACTGAGGTTGTTTCCAGATGAGATTAGCATTTGAATTGGTGGACTGAGTAAAGCAGATGTCCCTCTCAAATGTGTGTGAGCATTGTCCAATTCACTGAGGGACGAAATAGAAAATAAAATGGCAAAGGAAGGGGGAATTTGTCCTTTGCTTTCTGCCTGCCTGCATGAACTGGGACATCAGTCTTCGCTTGTCCTTGGACTTGAGACAAAGCAGGGACCCCTCTGAGGGACCTGTGGGCACCCCATACTGTGAAAATAAAAGAAAATATTTGGTTCCTTCAAGGGAAATTCCAGGCACCTAGCTAGCCCTGAGAAGTAAATGAGCAACTTGAAAAGTAAGAAGGAATAATAGCTTAAAACAATAGCCAAGGAAGTTAGAGAATGTTTGGTGTTCCCATAGAAACTAAAGGCAACATCCTAACCTATGTGCCTGAGCTCTTTTCAGAAACCTGGATCCCCATCAAATAAACATGATGGCATGCAGACCTCAGATAAGGGAAAACCGAGGAATGAACTCTGCAGTTCTTCACTCTAAAGTTCTTCCTGAGGGGTCTGGAGGAAATCATGCCCATGAGCCAGAGCTAACATTCTTTTCTGCTAACCCCACATTTCAAAACAGACATTCTCTTCCTTCACTAATTGCAAATCAGAAAGTCTTTGAATCTACCTGCCTTAAGATATCAAACCATTTTAGGCCAAATCGATGTGTAACCTCCATGTATTGATTTATAATTTTTACTGTAACTTCAACTTTCCTAAAATTTACCCCCACCTTTAGATAACACTCACAAGCCATCACGGGTCATGTCTCAAGTGTAAGCTGCCCAATTCTTCATGCTTGGGCCCCTCCTTTCTCCCTCTGCAAACTTTCATGTAGATAGTTGGCCTATGGCACAGGGTAAGCAGATCCCAGTTTGGTCTGGTAACAGAGATTTATATCATTGTGCCCCTGGTTCTTAGGCCTATGGACTCATCTAGGTCTTCAGCCTGCAAAAAGTAGATCACAGGTGCATTAGTCCATTCTCACACTGCTATAAAGAGCCACCTGAGACTGGGTAATTTATGAAGGAAAGAAGTTTAATTGACTCAAAGTTCCTCAGGCTGTACCAGTAGCATGGCTAGGAGGCCTCAAGAAACTTACAATCATGGCAGAAGAGAAATGGGAAGCAAGCACATCTTACCATGGCAGAGCAGGAGACAGAAAGAGAAGAGGGAAGTGCAACACACTTTTAAACCATGAGATCTTATGAAAACTCACTCACTAACATGAGAACAGCCAAGAGGAGATCCATCCCCATGATCCAATCACCTCCCACCAGGCCCCACCTCCAATTCAACATGAGATTTGACAGGACACAAATCTAAACCTTATCATTCTGCCCCTGGCCCCTCCCAAATCTCATGTCCTTCTCACATTTGAAAACCAGTCATGCTCTCCCAACAATTCCCCAAAGTCTTAACTCATTCCAGCATTAAATCAAAAGTCCAAATCCAAAGTCTCATCTGAGACAAGGCAAGTCCCTTCCACTTGTGAGGCTGTAAAATCAAAAACAAGTTATTTCCAAGATAATACAGACATGCAGGCATCAGGTAAATGCTTCCATTCCAAAAGGGAGAAATTGACCAAAACAAAGGGGCCCCAAGCAAGTCCAAAACCCAGCAGGATAGTCATTAAATCTTAAAGCTCCAAAATGATCTTTGACTCCATGTCTCACATCCACAGCACACTGATGCAAGGGGTGGGCTCCAAAGGCCTTGGGCAGCTCCACCCCGTGGCTCTGCAGGGTATGTACAGCTCCTGTGGCTGCTTTCACGGGCTGGCATTGAGTGCTTGTGGCTTTTCTAGGTGCACAGTGCAAGCTGTCAGTAGATCTACAATTCCGGGGTCTGGAGGATAGTAGCCCTCATGTCACAACTCCACTAAGAAAGGCCCTAGTGGGGACTCTGCGTGGGGGCTGCAACCCCACATTTCTCATCTGCACTTCCCTAGTAGAGGTTCTCCATGAGGGCTCTGCCTCACAGCAGACTTCTGCCTGGACATCCAGGCATTCCCATACATCCTCTGAAATCCAGGCAGAAGCTCCCAAAGCTCAACTCTTGTCTTCTGTGCACCCACAGGCCCACAGCCATGTGGAAGTCTCTGAGGCCTGGGGCTTGCACCCTCTGAAGCAACAGCCTGAGCTGTATGTCCTCTCCTTTTAGCCACAGCTGGAGCCGGAGTAGCTTAGACACAGGGCACCATATCCCAAGGCTGCACAGAGCAGCTGGGCCCTTGGCCTGACACGCAAAACCAGTTTTTCCTCCTAGGCCTCTGGACCTGTAATGGGAGGGGCTGCGGTGAAGGTCTCTGAAATTCCCTGGTATCTGATATTTTCCTCATTGTATTGGCTGTTAACATTTGGCTCCTCTTTACTTATGCAAATTTCTGCAGCAGGCTTGAATTTCTCCCAAAAAAAATGGGTTTTTCTTTTCTACCACATGGCCAGGCTGCAAATTTTCCAAACTTTTATGTTCTGCTTCCCTTTTAAATATAAGTTCCAGTTTCAGATAATCTTTTGTTCACATGTATGAGCATACACTTTTAGAAACAGTCACGTTAGCTCTTGAATGCTTTGCTGCTTAGAAATTTCTTCTGCTAGATACCCTAAATCATCTCTCTCCAGTTCAAAGTTCCACAGATTTCTAGGGCAGAGGAAAAATGCCTCCAGTTTCTTTGCTAAAGGATAGCAAAGATGATCTTTATTCCAGTTCCCAATAAGTTCTTCATCTCCATCTGAGACCAACTCATGCTAAACATCATTGTCCATTATCACTATCAGCATTTTGGTCAAACCATTCAACAAGTCTCTATGAAGTTCCAAACCTTCCCACATTTTCCTGTCTTCTGAGCCCTTCAAACTGTTCCAATCTCTGCCCATGACCAGTTCCAAAGTCACCTACACATTTTCATGTATCTTTATAGCAGAGCCCCATTCTCCTGGTATCAATTTTCTGTATCAGTTCGTTCTCACACTGCTATAAAGAACTACCTGAGACTGGGTAATTCATGAAGAAAAGAGATTTAATTGACTCATAGTTCTTCATGCTGTACAGGATAGCTTCTTTCTTTCAGGAAGCAAGGCTAGAAGGCCTCATGAAACTTACAATCATGGCATAAGGAAAAGGGGAAGCAAGCACGTCTTACTGTGGCAGAGCAGGAGAGAGAGACAGTGAAAGGGGAAGTGCCACACACTTTTAAACCATGAGATCTCATGAGAACTCATTCACTATCACAGGAACAGTAAGGGGAGATCTGCCCCCATGATTCAATCACCTTCCACCAACTGTATGTACATACACACATATATATATACACATACAGAGAGAGATTTATTATGAGGAATTGCTTTACATAATTATGGAGGTTAAGAAGTCCTGTTGATGTGGTTTGAACTTGTGTCCCTACCCAAATGTCATACTGAATTGGAGGAGGTGCCTGGTAGGGGGTGATTGAATCATGGGGGCAGATTTCCCCTTGCTGTTCTTGTGATAGTGTATGAGTATATATATGTGTGTATATGTGTGTGTGTGTGTGTGTGTGTGTGTGTGTTTATCTACAGCTCCTGAAGGTTCTCTCTATATATATGTATGTGTGGGTATGTATACATAAATATATATATGTATGTATATAAGCATATGTGTGTATGTTTATAAATCTCTGTTGGTCCTCTCTCTATATATATACATGTATATATACAAATATATACGTATATATACACATATATACATATATACACATGTATATACATACATACACACATATATGTGTATATACATACATATATACATATATGTGTACACACACACATGCATGTGCATGCACACACACACATCATTTTGTTCTGTTTCTTTGGACAAACCTAAGTAATAACCTATAAACACACAATAGTCACATAAACCTAACAGATAGAAAATGGAATGTGTGATTTTGTGAAATATATATGTGGTCTTTGACCTTGTTTCCTGGCATACAATTCCTAAAATTCTTAGATTCTCCAAATTGATGTATTTTTGTTGCTAATGATTGACTGATGGCTGGAGCCCTAAGGTGGCTTCAAGATGGGGGTTGGTCGCCAGAAAAACCAAAGCAGGATTAGAGAGTTAGGGTTTTCAGCCTGCCTCCCTTAATTCAGGGAAGGCGAGAGAGGTTGAAAGTTAAGGTGATCACCAATGGCCAATGATTTAATCAATCATGCCTACATAATGAAGGCTCACTAAAAGCACAAAAGGACTGGTTTGAGGAGCTTCTGGATAGCCCAACACCTGGAGGTTCTTGGAGAGTGGCATGCCTGGGAAGGGCATGGAAGCTTCATGACCCCTTCCTTCATACCTTACCCTATGCATCTCTTCATCTGTACCCTTTGTAACGTCCTTTATAACAAACCAGTAAACCAAAGTAAGTGTTTCCCTGAGTTCTATGAGGTGCTCTAGCAAATTAATTGAGTCCAAGAAGGTGACCACGGGAACCCCAATTTATAGCTGGTCAGTCAGAAGCACAGGTAAAACAACTGAAGGTTTGCAATTGGTATTTAAAGTTGGGGAACAGTCTTCAAGACTGAGCCCTCAACCTATAGGACCTGATGCTATCTCCAAGTAAATAGTGTCAAAATTGAACTAGAGGTTACCCAGCTGGTGCCCACTACAGAACCGACTGCTTGCTTGGTGTGTGGGAGAAAAAAATCCCACGCGTTTGGTCACAGAAGTCTTCTGTATTGATTGTTATTTGAGTGAGTAGGAAAAAAAAAAAAAGCATGGTTTGAGTTTTTTCCACTCAGAAGAGTGATAGAAAAAAATAACAAAAGCGTCTTTCCAATAATGAATAACAGAGCTATTCCTGATGGTTAGAAAACAATATGTTTTCTTTTTTCAAAAAAAAAGGTTGGCATCTGTGATCTATTTTCATTTATGATTATAGCTAAATGTTTCCCAACGCTTATTTGCCCTCTGCATTTTTTTTTTTTAGACGGAGTCTCGCTCTTTCGCCCAGGATGGCATGCAGTGGCGAGATCTAGGCTCACTGCAACCTCTGCTTCCTGGGTTCAAGCGATTCTCCTGCCTCAGCCTCCTGAGTAGCTGGGATTACAGGCACCCACCACCACATCCAGCTAATTTTTGTATTTTTAGTACAGACAGGGTTTCACCATGTTAACCAGGCTGGTCTCAAACTCCTGACCTCAATGATCCACCTGCCTTGGCCTCCCAAAGTGTTAGGGTTACAGACATGAATGCCCTCTACAATAAAAAAAAAAAAAGTAAGGTAATAAATAATAGCCTAGCAAGATTTCCTGTTTCTGTGTCACATCATCACTGTCCAATATCTCTAAACCATTGCTTTTAGATGTAAAAAGACAATGCATAGATATGAGATATATAAAAGAAGCAGGATTTTAATACCAAAATGCTGTACTGCCAAGAAAATCTGCAAGAAAGAACAGAGGACCCAAAAACTCAATTCCAAAAACATAATTTGATTAACTACTTAGATCAAAATAATAGTCAGAAAAAATGGTAATGGCTATATAAACACAGAAACTCTAATTTTAAAAAAATTTATTAGGCTGGGCGTGGTGGCTCACATCTGTAATCCCAGCACTTTGGGAGGCCAAGGCAGGCAGATCATGAGGTCAGGAGATTGAGACCATCCTGGCTAACACGGTGAAACCCCGTCTCTACTAAAAATACAAAAATTACCCAGGCATGGTGGCGGGCACCAGTAGTCCCAGCTACTCAGGAGGCTGAAGCAGGAGAATGGTGTGAACTCAGGAGGCGGAGCTTGCAGTGAGTTGAGATCGCGCCACTGCACTCCAGCCTGGGCAACAGAGTGAGACTCCATCTTAAAAAAAAAAAATTATTCATATTGTTTCATTCCACTGATCCTTTTTTAAGCCCACCTTCTGATACATTGCTATTCTCTATGTGGCAACATACCAAAAATCACAGATGGTGGCCAGGTCTTTAAAGAAGAATAACATATTTTCCTGTTTGAATCACAAAACCTTAGAGCTGGAGATGACCTCAACACTTCCATTAGGCAGATGAACGGCTATCTAAAAAAAAAACCAGATGGCCATTTTCTTAATTTATAAGCATTTCCAGAGACCAAGAATTTGAATTGAACCCAGACAAGAATAAACTGTAAAATATTTGATGGAAAAAAATTTTAACAAAATCACAAATGCAAGTGAACTCTGTATATTTTGTTTGTTAACTTTAACCTGTATGTTTTTATACTCATTAACCAAGTTTAATATAAAAGCCAGTGAACTAAATCTAATATAAATCTCATGAAAAGGGAAAACCAGAGGTGAACCAAAATTTAACCCATTTTCATCAGGTTGTCATAATGGCTAGTTCAGGGAAAGAACTCAGCTCTCCATCAATTTGTATAATGGTCAGATGACTCCTTTGCCCTGTGAAATCATTTCCATAGGCTGGCCTGTTTCTGCCACAGCATGAATTATTGTTATGAATAAGAGCTCCGTCTCCATTCATCATGGCAGGAGTTGAGAGTGGAAAGAGGCATGGGAACCCTATTTTCAGGACCTCCAACCCAGCCAGACTGCATGCAACACATGCCAATGACTTCACAGAGATTTAATCCAGAGTCAAATAGTCTCATCATTTGCATTACTCATGCTTAAAGAAGTCCCATGCATAAACTCATTTATAATGACACCAGCCATTTGTTGAATAACTAAATGAGTAGGCATTTTAGTGCTCATTCTATTGGCAGAGTACCTTCTATGTATTTTTTAAATATATTCAGAGAAAACTGCTATTCATTTCTTCCTTTACCAAACACACCATAATAGCATAAGGAAAAAAGAAAGATCTTTGTTCTACTATAATGGCAGTAGTCAAAATACCACAGTTCATTTGGAACAGTCTCTAGTATAAACTAGTAAGAGAACAAAAAGTAACAGTTTGTCGCTTCTCCTCTTTGAAATAAGATTTATCCGCCACCACATAAGTTCAATCACAAACTTTAGACAATTGATCATCAGATAAATTCAAGGATGTCTTGCCATTTTAAATAATCAGACATGTTTAAATAATATTTCTTAAAAACACAATGTTTTTGTCCACCACAAACAATGCAGTCACCCAGAAAGCAGGACTTTTGCAGACAGGTCATAACAAGATCATTGTTGTCAAGCTTGGGATTGAAAATTATTTTACCAAAAGACTATGGGTAGGAAGAATTCCTTAAATAACATTGCAATACTTAATGAACTTTTAAAATATTTTCTCATAAATTATCTGGTCTCCTCATCAGGATTTATTACCAGTTACTTATTATCACTTAAACCATTCTTCACTGAATAGCCCAAAGGATCTTCTTCCTAAGTCTTAAAAACTTAAAATAAAAGCCAAATTTCACCATGTGGTCTGCAAGGCCTTTTATAAGCTGGCTGAATTTTTTATGGGACTCTCAAGTTCTACTTCTTTGTGACACAGAGAGGTCTCCCTGATATTCTCCTTAAAGAAGATTGTCCTTGGTGGTTTCTTTCTAATACTAATCACAAACAAACCGCAATCTATATTTTGATTATTTTATGTATTTACTTTGTTGTCTCCAGTGTCTAGGATAGTGCATTAGAGATAGAGAGATGCTTAATAAGTATTTGCCAAATATATACATGAATGAACAAACAAATAAATGGATGAATTATTTCAACCTCTCAAATAGTGTCTCTCTTTCTTTCTTTCTCTCTCTTTCTCTCTCTCTCTCTCTCTCTCTCTCTCCTCCCCCCCTTACCCCCGCCCCCAACATACACAGGTGTCAGGCTTGTGGTAAAGGATCCTTTCCAAACTATTGCATCACTGAGTTAAGAACTTGAAATACATTGTTTGATTCATACTAAGTAAGCTATGAGGTATCCCATCAGCCTGGATTTAAAAGCACCGAATAACCAGGGATAAATGATACCTTCCCTTCACCCTTGGAAAGACAGAACAGGCTCGGCAGTAGCAGAAAAGCATGGGTAATGTTTACTGGAGATTTGTGATACACCTTGATTGAGTCCCTTTACTTGACCAGCCAATGGGGGAAAAAAAATCTGAGAATGAAAGCAGAACTTTTAGAGAATGGGCATTTCAGAGGTCAGGCCGGAAAGCAGCATAATTACTTCTGCCCACATTCCACTGGCCAGAACTTAGTCACGTGGTCCCAGCTATCTGCGGGAAATGTAGTTTATCCACAAGTCAAGGAGGAAAAATAAAACAAATTTGGTAAAAGCATTAAATAAATTCACTTCAAATATCAAATTTTCTTCTGAAGATAGTTATAGTGGATTTCAGAGATTTTCCATTCATTTTTAATTATTTTAATTTCTGTATTAACACATGGCTGTTTTTAAATTTCTATTAGTTCGGTGCAAAAGTAATTTTGGTTTTTGCAATTACTTTAAGTTATGCATTTGGTCAGTCTCTTAGGGATGGAAATAGAGATCTCTCTTGCTTATATTAACTATCTTCAGAAAATGTGACCCATACATTTCTGCCACCTTGTTTTTAATTTCTAGAGGCTCCTTATTTCTCTAAAGGTTCTCTTTTTATGTACATTCTGTTTTTGTTTCATTAACACTAATCTTCACATAGTTTCCAGGAATACTAATTATAGTTACTTGTTTGAATTTTCTTCTTACATTATCTCTGTTTCCTACAAGTACTTTTTTCTGTTTGTTTTGGCCCTTGTCTGTTATGTTAGATGATTTCCTCAATTTGTTAATGATTTACTACCCATCCATACTCAAAGTGGGGCACTGCTAGTTGACATTAAACTCAGTGAATGTGCAAATGTGTATACACGTGTGCATGCAAGAAATAGAGAGAACACCTTTCTATACTGAGCTTCGTTGTTGAGTGACCAGAGCAGACTGGGCATTAACTTAGGGAGCTATCCACTGACAATATCTATAGATTTTTCTTATTGGGCTGGTCAGTGTCCCAGAAATCAAGAGAGAATCGCCAAGGATTATAAACCTAGGCCAGGCGCAGTGGCTCACGCCTGTAATCCCAGCACTTTGGGAGGCTGAGGTAGGCGGATCACGAGGTCAGGAGATCGAGACCATACTGGCTAACACGGTGGAACCCCACCTCTCCTAAAAATACAAAAATTAGCGGGGTGTTGTGGCAGGTGCCTGTAGTCACAGCTACTCAGGAGGCTGAGGCAGGAGAATGGCGTGAACCCGGGAGGCAAAGCTTGCAGTGAGCCAAGATCATACCGCTGCATTCCAGCCTGGGTGACAGAGCGAGACTCCATCTAAAAAAAAAGATTATAAACCTGTTTGGCCAAAACTGGTTCCAGCATTTTCATCATTCAGCAGGTAGAGCATCACTTAATCCTGTTTTCAGTATAGGATTCACACTTTCAACTTGGTGTTCCCAGTTCAGAGTCCCTTTGCTTCATCCCTTCCAGAAAATAAATCTCCTGTTTTATATTAATGCTCAGTAGTTGATTGTCTATATGGGGTGAAAGGGCATCTAGAGATCTAACTGCTTCAACCAATTCTCCTTGTTTTGGACCTTTCCATATCTGCACATTGATCATCACCTGATTTTTCCAAAATCTCAGGTTCTGCATGATGAATTAGCTGTTTCAAGGACACTATCCAGGTTTTCAGTCTTGCTTCCTAAGTGTGCTTTCTCTGAGCTGCCAAGTCAGTTACCGGTTTTGTGTCTAATTTCTAGCTTCAAAAATTTATTGCCATTGTGTCTTCTTTGTCCTTCTGGAGCCATGCTTTCTTTTTCCTTCTCTGTAGTGGGGTTTTGAGAGGGAGTGGAGATAAAGCATGTGTTCAGTTTGCTATATTGAACTAGAAGGACTGGCATAAGATTTCCTTTTCTTTCATTGTCATTTTGTGTGTGCTAATGCTTCTACTGCAGCCAACATTTAGCTAAATTATAGTATCCCACACAAAAACCCCAATCCAAGTACCTCTATGAAACTAATGCATTCATCATAAGGGTAATGTTTATATGTTTAGATCTATTCCTTTTTGGTTATTTTATATTTTCTATTTATCAGCAAGTATTTTGTGGTGGTATCAATTTTTATCTCTAGTGGTTCAGAAGACATGCATTCTATCTCTTTTTCTAGTACTATCCTTTACATTTTTAACAGACCTATCTAAATCTGTATTCTTCTATAATTATATTAAATGAATCAATATCTAGACATTTCCATAGAGAATAAAAGAACTTTATCACCTTACTATTTCAACAATATTTTATATTATAAGCTATGGAAATTTAGGTCCAGAAAAGTTACTATAAATTTTCTTCTATATTATATATCAAAGATTAATAAGATAATTATACCTTTTACAGGCTTATTTACCTATCAGTTTCTTATATCTTAGGCCTTATGCTTTCTCTGATTCAATTTTCACTTGCTACAATATATCCTTAAGTAAATCTTTCTGAAGCTTGTGAGTGATAAGCTTTCTGAGTTCTAACAGTCCTAAACAAAATCAACAAACCTTAAGCTACACCAAGGAAAAAAGAAGCCTCACATTTTAAAAATCAGAGGTGAAAAACGAAACATTACAACTGATACCACAGAAGTACAAAGAATCATTAGAAATACTATGAGCAACTATGCTCCAACAAATTGGAAAACCTACAGGAAGTAGATACATTTCTAGACAAATACAACCTACCAAGATTGAACCATGAAGAAACTGAAAACCTAAACATAACAATAGCAAGTAAAGGGAAGCAGTAATAACAATAACAAGTAAAGGGAAGCAGTAATAAAGAATCTCAAAGAAAAGACCTGATGGATTCACTGTTGAATTCTATCAAACACTTATAGAAGAACTAATACCAATTCTACTCAAATGATTTCCAAATATCAAAGAGGCAGGAGTACTTCCAAATTCATTCTATGAGGCCAGCATTACCCTTATACCAAAACCAAGCAAAGACCAAAAAAAAGAGAAAACTACAGACCAATATCCTTGATGAACATAGATGCAAAAATCCTAAATGAAATACTAGCAAACAGAATTCAACAACACTTTTGTGCCATTCCTGCACTGCTATAAAGAAATATCAGAGGCTGAGTAATTTATAAATAAAAGATATTTAATTGACTGACAGTTCTGCAGGCTGCGCAAACATGGTGCTGGCATCTGCTCAGCTCCTGGGGAGGCCTCAGGGAGCTTTAACTCAAGGCAGAAGGTGATGTGGAAGCAGGCATCTCACATGGCGAGAACAGGAGCAATGGGAGAGAGAAAGTGGTGGAGGAGATGCCACAAACCTTTAAATGACCAAATCTCACAAGAACTCACTACTGCAAAGACAGTATCAAACCATGAGGGATCCACCCCCATGACCCAAACACCTCCCACCAGGCCCCATCTTTAGCATTAGGGATTACAATTCAACATGAGATTTGTTCAGGGACAGATACACAAAATATATCAACACTAAAAAGATCATTTACCATGATTAAGTGAGATTCATCCCAGAGATGCAAGGATGGTTCAACATAGGCAAATCAATAAACATGATACATCACATCAACAGATTCAAGGACAAAACCCACATGATCTTTTCAATAGATGCTGAAAAAGTGTTCAATAAAATTCAACATCCTTTCACGACAAAAACCCTCAACAAATTGGGTATATAAGGAGCATACCTCAACATGATGAAAGCCATGTATGACAAACTCACAGCTAACATACTGAATGGGGAAAAATTGAAAACCTGATTTTTAAAAATTGAAAACTTGTTCCACTAAAATCTGGAACAAGACAACAATGACCTCTTTCACCACTTTTATCTTTTATTCAAAACAGTATTAAAGTCCTAACAAGAGCAATTAGGCAAGAGAAGTTTTTTTTAAAAAGGCATCTAAGTTGGCAAGGAAAAAGTCAAATTATCTTTGTTTGCAGATGACATGATCTTATGTTTCAAAAATCCTAATGGCTCTACCAAAAAAACTCTTACAACTGAGAACAAATTCAGTAAAATTGCAGGAAATAAAATCAACATACAAAATTCAGTAGCATTTATATATGCCAATAGTAATCAATCTGAAAAAGCAATAAACCCCAATAGCTACAAAGAAAATAAAATACTTAGGAATCAATTTAACCAAAAAAGTGAAGTAT
Organism: Macaca nemestrina; assembly: GCF_043159975.1. Classification (NCBI taxonomy): domain Eukaryota; kingdom Metazoa; phylum Chordata; class Mammalia; order Primates; family Cercopithecidae; genus Macaca; species Macaca nemestrina. The sequence continues at coordinate 122,838,346 of NC_092135.1, read as the reverse complement.
CTCTACAAGGAAAACTACCAAACACTGATGAACGAAATTGAAATGGACACAAAAAAATGGAAAGATATTCCATGTCCACTGGTTGGAAGAATCAATATTGTTAAAATGTCCATGCTACCCAAAGGAATCTACAGATTCAATGCAACACCCTATCAAAATACCAATGACATTCCCCACTGAAATAAGAAAAACAATTGCAAAATTTGTGTAAAACTACAGAAGACCTAGAATAGCTAAAGCAATCTTGAGCACAAAGAACAAAACTGGAGGCATCACACTACCTGATCTCATATTATACTACAAGGCTATAGTAGACAAAACAGCATGCTATTGGCATAAAAACAGACACATAGACCAATGGAACAGCAAAGAAAATTGAGAAATAAATTCACACACTTAGAGACAACTCATTTTCAACAAAGGTGCCAGGAACATGCACTGGGGAAAAGACAGACTCTATAATAAATGGCGCTGGGAAAATTGGATAACCCATATGCAGAAGAATAAAACTACATCCCCATCTTTCACCATAAACAAAATCAAATTAAAATGGATTAAAGACTTAAATGTAAGACCCGAAACCATGAAATGACTAGAAGAAAACACTAGGAAACACTCCAGAAGAGTGATTTGGGCAAAGTTTTCTGGGCAAGACCTCAAAAGCACAGACGACAGAAGCCAAAATAGACAAATGGGATTACATCAAGCTAAAAATGAAGAGACAACCTACAGAATGGGAAAAATATTTGCAAATTATCCATCCAACAAGAGACTAATAACCAGCATATATAAGGAAAGCAAACACCTCAGTAGCAAATAAATAAATAATCTAATTTAAAAATGGTCAAAATACCTGAATAGACATTTCCCAAAAGATGACATACAAATGGCCAGCAGGTATACAAGGGAAATGTGAATTAACCACAATGAGATACTATCTCACCCCACTTAGAATGGCTATTTTTTAAAAAAATGCTAGCAAGAATGCAGAGAAAGGGGAACACTGGTGCACTGCTGGTGGCAATGTAAAGTAGTAGAGCCATCATGGAAAACAGTATAGAGGTTTCTCAAAACACTAAAAATAGAAGTACCAGCTGGGTGTGGTGGCTCACACCTGCAATCCCAGCACTTTGGGAGGCTGAGGCAGATGGATTATCTGAGGTCAGGAGTTCAAGACCAGCCTGGCTAACATGATGAAACTGCGTCCCTACTAAAAATACAAAAAATTAGCCAGGCGTGGTGGCACAGGACTGTAATCCCAGCTACTAGGGAGGCTGAGGCAGGAAAATTGCTTGAACCCAGGAGGTGGAGGTTGCAGTGAGCCGAGATGGCGTCACTGCACCCCAGCCTGGGAAACAAGAGCAAAACTGTCTCAAAAATAAATAAATAAACAAACAAATGTAAAACTAAAACTACCATACAACCCAGCAATTCCACTGCTGGGTATATATCTAAAAGAAAGGTGATTGTTGGGCTGGGCACGGTAGCTCACGCCTGTAATCCCAGCACTTTGGGAGGCCGAGGCAGGCAGATCACGAGATCAGGAGATCGAGACCATCCTAGCTAACACGGTGAAACCCTGTCTCTACTAAAAATACAAAAAACTAGCCAAGCGTGGTGGCAGGCGCCTGTAGTCCCAGCTACTCGGGAGGCTGAGGCAGGAGAATGGCGTGAACCCAGGAGGCAGAGCTTTCAGTGAGCCTAGATCGTGCCACGGTACAGCCTGGGTGACAGAGTGAGACTCCGTCTCAAAAAAAAAAAAAAAAAAAAGAAGAAGAAGAAAGGTGACTGTTATATTGAGGAGATATCTGCACTCCCTTGTTTATTGCAGCAGTATTCACAACAGCCAAAATACGGAATCAACCTAAATGCCTATCCACAGACAAATGGATTTTTTTTTAAAAGTCCTGTCATTTGCTGCAGAATGGATAGAGCTGGAAGTCATTATGTTAAGTGAAATTAGCCAGGCTCGGAAAGACAAGGAGCACCTGTTCTCACTTATATGCAGGAGCTAAAAAACTGGATCTCATGAAAGTGAAGAGTACAGTGATGGTAACCAGAGGCTGAAAAGGGAAGGTGAAAGGAAAGGATAGAGAGAAGTTGGTTAATGGGTACAAAAATACAGTTTGAGAGAAGGAATACATTCTAGTGTTTGATATTATAGTTAGTAATTTATTGTATATTTCAAAATAGTTAGAACAGAAGAATTGTAATATTCCCAATGCAAAGAAAAGATGTCGGAGGTGACAGATATCCCAATTGCCCTGATTTGCTCATTATACATTATATATATGTATCAAAATATCACATGTACCCCCCAAATACGTACAACTCTGATACATCAGTTAAAAATACACCGAAAAATCTGAATGCCCGGTTTCTTTTGGAAAGCCTTGTGAAAGCTGCTGAAGCCAAGATGGAGTCACTTACGTCAGACCTAAACCAAAGCAGAGCCAAGAGGTCATGAGGGAGGGGACCTCATGCATGTATGTTTGAGATTAGAACTATTTCAAAGCCTCTCTGAAGGTCCTTATTCACATATGCCTACGATAAGAACTATTTCAAGAACTCTCTGACACCACAAAAAATTCTAGATAAGGTGATGCTTCAATGAAGACGTCTTTCCAACAATGATCAGCATTGCCAGTGAGTAATCAACAGCTCCTGCAGTGAGCCTCTGTGACTAATGAAGTTAGTTTCAGGACAGCTTGTGTGAACTTCTGCTTTTTGCCTTTAAAAATTTCCCCTTATCCTAAACTCCTTGGATATGCCTGTGATCCACCATAGCATGCATATCCTAAATTATGATCCCCTGCTCGTTCCGGAACAAACTCATTTATTTTGAGAGCCACTCTCGCTGATGTTACTTGAGGTTGACAGTCGAAAGAATTGGAAACACTGCAATTACAATCCTTTATGGCAGCAAATGGCTGGAGCTGAGTAGTTGCCAACCTCAGCATCTCTAGTCATTTATTTTACCTGACTCCCTCTATAAGACATTTATTTATAATTTTTGCAATGTCTATATTTTGTAATTAAGATTTAATAATGAGTTAATGACAGAGCGGAAGTTAGGACCTGGGATCTTCTCCCTGTCCATTACATTGGTTCAAATTGTTGGCACACATGCCAGTCAAGGGGGCTTTGAAATTCCTATTCTCATCGGCTTACCAAATGGTAGATGTTCCTTCCCATACCTGCCTCCAAGGAAGTCCCTGTATTCACACAAACCTAACCAAGCCATGATCATCTCATGTCTGGCTGAACAAGGAAGCAGCTAATCTCTTTCATGTGAGTTGACCCAGGGCATCTGTAAACATCCCTCTCACAGACTCATCAGCATTTCATGTATGTCGTGCCCATCAAAAACTTTTCATCTCCTTCTGCCTTTCCACACGACTGCTCTGACACTTTGTGGTACTCAAATGTCAAAACAACAGCAAAATGGCAGACTGTCAAATCTAGTGCTGAGTCTGGGCTCACAGAAACACCACATGCTTCTGGTCACCTGGGAAATCACTGTGACAATAGCTGCATATCAAGTTCAAGGTCAAAGTAAATTCTTGGCAAATGCTGCAAAAGTAGAATTTCTCAGCAGCTGTTTAAATAATTTATAACAGCAGGATGTATGTCTGCTTGAAAAGTAAGACATAAGATTTCATGTAAGTGACATTTTCCTATTATGTCATAGAGGGTAAGGCAATTGGTTATCTCTGCACAGAAGGAAATATGATCGAGTGCTGATGATCCAGTCAAAATCCCTTCTTTTTACTCTGACCTTGTTCATTCTTTGTCATTGACTAAAATGGAAGGTTCTGACAGGTAAGGAAGCCACATATCACCCCTCCACACCATATCCCAGAAAGATGATGTTATGTCTAGAAAAGGCAAATGTGGTATTTGTTTGAGCAGGGTGGAAGGAAGGTACTTGCCAGGTTTCCAGTGTCTGAAAAGCAGACATCCTAATGTGGCTAATCTTTTTTTCTAAAATGTTGCCCTCAGACCCGAGAAGAGCCAAAGGCCTACTCAATTCCCACAGAGCTGACTCACGCTGGAGGCTGGGGGCTGGAGGTATGGTGTTTACTAGCTGATGCAGGAGACGAGGAAATTAGCTATGTAGATGCCTAAGGAAACCTTGGCCTATTCCACTACATAAGACATCCACGTGCTTTACAACATATACGTACGTACGTACGTGTGTGTGTGTGTGTGTGTGTGTGTGTGTGTGTGTGTGTAAACCAGCTGGCCGTGGTGGCTCATTCCTGTAATCCTAGCACTTTGGGAGGCTGAGGCAGGTGGATCACTTGAGGCCAAGAGTTCAAGACCAGCCTGGCCAACATGGTGAAACCCCATCTCTACAAACAATACAAAAATTAGCTGGGTGTTGTGGCAGGCGCCTGTAATCCCAGCTACTCAGGAGGCTGAGGTTCGGGAACTGCTTGAACCTGGGAGGCAGAGGTTGCAGTGAGCCGAGATCGCACTACTGCACTCCAGCCTGGGAGACAGAGCAAGACTCTGACTCAAAGAAAAAAAACAAAAAAAAACTTGGTTCTTGCATTTGTATAAAAATTTACTAATTCTAAACAGCTTTCACTAAATATCAAAATTTCAAATTTTTATGACAACTATTACAGACTACAACAACTTTGGTAAGAAAATTCCAGTTTTCACTAGTCATCTGACTTCAAAAGTCCACCAAAAATTCCAAAAAAATGTAATATCACTTCATTTTATTAAATTTCATTCATATTATTTATTCCACTTTCATTACTTAATTTTTTTATTATAGAAGCCATTCACATAATTACAGAATTTTTTAAAATTCAGATAACATACATGGGTAACTAAAAATCATCAAAAATCTTACCACACACAGTTAGAAACTGTTTTTCCTTTGGGATATTTCTTTCCATTTTTAACATAGTTTAGATAATGTTTTATGTACAGTAGGTGTATTAGTCCATTCTCACACTGCTATAAAGAACTACTTGAGGCTGGGTAATTTTTTTTTTTTTTTTTTTTTTTTGACATGGAGTCTTGCTCTTGTTGCCCAGGTTGGAGTGCAATGGCATGATATTGGCTCACCGCAACCTCCACCTCCCGGGTTCAAGCAATTCTCCTGCCTCAGCCTCCCAAGTAGCAGGGATTACAGGCATATGCCACCACACCCGGCTAATTTTGTATTTTTAGTAGAGACAAGGTTTCTCAATTTATAAAGAAAAGAGGTTTAATTGACTCAGAGTTCCACAGGCTGTACAGGAAGCATGGCTGGGGAGACCTCAGGAAACTTACAATCATGGCGAAATGGTGAAGGGGAAGCAAGCACGTTTTCACATGACGGCAGGAGAGACAGGGAGAAGGGGGAAATGCTATACACTTTTAAATAACCAGATCTTATGAGAACTCACTCATGAGACACCACTAGGGGGATGGTGCTAAACCATTAGAAAACACCCCCATGATCCAAACACCTCCCACCAGGCCCCATCTCCAACACTCGGAAACACAATTCAACATGAGATTTGGGTGGGGACACAGAGCCAAACCATATCAGTTGGGTATACTAATTTTTGCACTCAATATTTTCGGGTTCAGAATATTATTCTGTTTTATGGTTATACCATATTTTGTTTATTCATCTTTCTCTTTTGGGCAATTAGGTTATTTCCAGCGTTTTGCTATCAATGTGCAGTATGCATCATTTTATAAGAATCTTTACATGCAATTACTTTCTTAGGTAGAGTCTAGAAGGTGGAATTTAAAGGCTTATAGTTAAGAACTTGTTAAATATCCTTGATACTTATTGTTAAATTGCTTTATCTGAAAGACTTGTCAATTATTAATAGTATTTGCATTAACTTTTTTTATTTTCAAAATCTTTGCTAACTTCTTAGGCCCCTCAATAAAAATTTCAGTAATTTAATTTGCAAAATTACTGATGAAGTTGAGCTTTTTTCCTCATGTTTTGCCATTTGCTATTCTTCTAGGAAATGTCTGTAACTTTACCCTGCCTGCAAATTCACCAATATTTGCTGTTTTCATCATTATAACTTCATTTTATATTGAAAAATTAAATACAGCAAGTCCCCAATAATTACTCTTCATTTTCACATACTTCATAATAATTGTTTCCAGATGACCTTTACAATGATTTCAACAATTTCTTTTTTTAAAAGTCCCATTGAGATTTTGATTAGAAATTCAATTAAGACGGCCAGGCACAGTGTCTCACGCCTGTAATCCCAGCACTTTGGGAGGCCAAGGTGGGTGAATCACGAGCAGAAGAGCTCAAGACCAGCCTGGCCAACATGGTGAAACCCCATCTCTATTAAAAATACAAAAATTAGCTGGGCGTGGTGGCGTGCGTCTGTAATCCCAGCTACTCAGGAGGCTGAGGCAGGAGAATCACTTGAACCCAGGAGGCGGAGGTTGCAGTGAGCTGAGCACTCCAACCTGGGCAATAGGGCAAGACTCCATTTCAAAAAGAAAAACAGTAAAGAAAAGAAATTCAATTAAGTCTTCTTTTAAAATATTCAGTCTTCTTGCCAAGAAAATAGTTTCCATTTTCCTAAGTTTTCTTTTATATCTCAGCAAAATGTTTTTTGGGTTTTTTTTTTTAATAATAAACCTTACAAACTTTAAAAAAATTACTGGGTATTTTACATGCAGAGACCTATTGTCAGTGGAATATTTTTCATTTGTTTTCTACTGGTCATTGATAGTATTTTGAAAAACTGTTGATTTTTAAGTGCCTATTTTGTAACATACGAGTAGATTACAAAATAAAATTTTGGACTTATTTTATTTGTGGGGTTTTTTTGTTTTGTTTTGTTTTGTTTTTTCGACACAGGGCCTTGCTCTGTTACCCAGGTTGGGAGTGCAGTGGCACAATCTCGGCAGCCTTGACCTCCCTGGCTCAAGCGATCCTCCCACCTTAGCCTCCTGCGTAGCTGGGACCACAGGCACATGTCACCATGACTGGCTAATTTTGATATTTTTTGTAGAGACAGATTTCACCATGTTGCCCAGGCCAGTCTTGATTCCTGAGCTCAAGGAATCCACTCACCTCGGCCTCCCAAATTTCTGGGACTACAGGTGTGAGCCACTGCACCCACCCAGATTTACTTTCTTGGGCTTTCTAGATATGTAATCAAATTGTCTATAAATAATGATATAATCTTGTCATTTCCAATAACAATACAAGCTGTTTTCACATTCTGCTTTGTTGCTGAATGCAATTTTAAGCAGCAAATACAATTTCAACACTGAGTTCAATTTCAAGAATGAAATTTTATGGCCCATTTTTGTGGAATATACCACAAAATACTTTATGGAACCTGAGGCAGTTTGTCCTATTCTAGTCAGATGCATTCAGGAGAATGCCTTTAGACCTAGATATCCTAGTTCAAGACACCTACTGACAAATCGAATCATGTTAAGATGCACTCCAGGCCCTGGAACACACATTAGAATAAAACAATACCTAAAAATACCGAGGCTGTTTATTCTAGAGTGTAGAAACTCGCTGGAACATGATGGAACAATAATGTTTATTAAAGCAAAGATTAGACATACTGCATAACATCTCCAAAGAGTAGCACTAAGAACGAGCTGCATGAGACCAATTTTTGGTCAATGGAAATAATTGTAGTTAAAAAGCAACATAAATAAATGATAAATGCTTAAGGTGGTGGATACCCCAGTTACCCTGATTTGCTCATTATACTTTGTATGCTTTATCAAAATATCACATGTGGGCCGGACGCGGTAGTTCATGCCTGAAACCCCAGCACTTTGGAAGGCCGAGACAGGCAGATGACGAGATCAGATCAAGACCATCCTGGCTAACACAGTGAAACCCCGTCTCTACTAAAAATACACACACACACACACACACAAAAAAAAAAACCGGGCGTGGTGGCGGGCACCTGTAGTCCCAGCTACTCAGGAGGCTGAGGCAGGAGAATGGCGCGAACCCGGGAGGCAGAGCTTGCAGTGAGCCGAGATCACGCCACTGCACTCCAGCCTGGGCGACAGAGCAAGACTCTGTCTCAAAAAAAGAAAAAAAAATCACATGTACCCCATAAATGTGTACAACTGTTTTGTATTAATAATACTTAAAAATAAAAAAAATTTAAAGAATATCTGATGAGGTGGTCACAATTCTAAGGGGCACAGTATAAGTAATTATTTAAACTCCTGAGTCACATTGCCTGCATTTAGTATCCCTGACCTAGGCCAAGTCTCTTCAACTTTCTATGCCCATTTCCTTTGCTGTAAAATGGGGATAATAATACTGCCCATCTCATTTATGAGTAAATTTTCTTAAAAAGAAAATCGTAGGAAGGAAACTCTCCTACAAAAGAAATACTCATATATAGGATCAATGATCCGCTGCAGAGATACTGTGGAACAGATTTGAATATCCACTGGGTGGTGAGGTTGGATGACCTTTCCAATCCCATTTTGCTCCATAGTCCATATTTCTACAACCTACTTCTAGAGCCTCTGGAGTGGCACATGTTCACTGAAATTCAGTTAAATACAAATATAAATAGTATATCAAAATGCCCTCATCATTTTTATATACTGACTTTTTAGTGAACATAAAATTCAAACATATAAAATACATTTGTATGAATAAAAAAGGAGTAATACTTTCTCCAGTCATTCCTTCCATCTAAACAGCCTTGGATCAATCAACAAATATGTATTAGGACGGGAAAATACACACAGACACATACACACACACGCGCGCAGAGAGAGAGAGAAAAAACAAAAATGAATGTGAAAGAAAATCTGTCCCCATAAAAAGTTTTCTAATTAGTTTCACCCTATTGCAAAAGATTATTTATGTTTAAACATTAATTGAATTTCCAAGCAGATACTGCTATCAGGGCATATGCTATTTAAGATTTGTACTTTTCATTTCCCCACAAAGAAACCTCTTCAGGAAATAGGTAACAAAAGCTGTAATTGTCACGTGTCTCTCTCATTCAAGATTAATGTTTAGCCTGTATCTTCTTACATTCCCAAAATACCCCTGGCAGCCTTTGCCCAGGCAAACATCCTATAAGTAAATAATAGCAAAATGCTTGTAAGATAGAAACTTGCTGAGGAGTGATAATATCTGTCCTTCCTTGGCCTATCTTGAGGGATTTAGGCATTAATTACCACATCATATTTAAATAATATCCCTGCAGTTCATATGACCCCTGTGATTAATGTTACTACCCTTCCTTAATAAGTGTCAAAATTAATAATTTAGCAAAAAAATGCAGAACTACGGCACATTTGACAGAGAAGACATGGCATAATTCTTCTATGTCCATTTTGATGCAGTTGTGGCAGCTGGTGATCCTGAGAAACATTTGATCCCAGAAGTGGCAACAGAGAAAAGACGGAGTGGCTGTTGTGATGGTAAGTTCATGATGGAAACAAGAAACTGTTCCTCACTGGAAATTTGTGGAGTGTTCTCTTCTCCTCCCACGCAAAGCAATATTCTAGAACTGTGGATTGACATGAAATAAAAGATAGAAAGAAAATCTCTGTTTTGAAAAACAAAACCCACAATGAATACTTCATGGAAGATCCTTTACCTCCCTTGGCAGCCTAACCCTCCAGGTGCTGAAAGATGGTGCAGAGAAGAGTGACATCTATTGTTCAGGAAGGTTTATGAGCAGGATCAGCCAGACCCATTGAGTAGACTGTGTTTTGGGCTCATGAGGAAAAGCCCACTTGTCTCTCCCAAAGAAGCCAACCAGAGTGACAAGAGAAGAGGCAATGGAAGCTAATATCCAGCTCGTGAGAGTTATCCAGGAAATGCAAGCAGAGATCCACAAACTGGAGAAAGAGAATCAAGCCCTCCGGATGAAACTCACTGCAAGTAGTCAGAAGGCCTCAGGCTCAGGGGGAGAATCAGGAGACGAAAGGGAGGAGGAAGCACCAGGACAATCTCCAGCAACCCTTCAGGGTGCCGTTTCCCCTGATGCAGCACCAGCAGTGCAGGAACACCAAGGTACCCAAACATTCCAAGCTCTTCTGGACTGTGCCCATTTTGCAAATATTGTGAAATAGTTAAGTGTATTGTGCTGATCACATAACTGTATAGTTTGGTAATAATAGTGGTGGGTTTCATCCCTTTCCTCCTAGTAGATTACCTTTGAATCCCTAGACAAAAATGCCTTTAGCATCTTCAAGCAACATATTATAGCAACACTAAATCTTCTTCCATATTTGCTAGGAAAGATAAGAGAGACAGGTTTGTGGAAACCAGTCACGCTAGGAACATTGTGGTCTTTTTCCTCTTTAACTTCAACTATTTAAATGCTGCATAATAGAACATTGAATGTGTGTATGTCAAACGGCACACACACTTATAAGGCTGGAACAGTATGCACACCAGATAAGGGAATGGATGTCAGAGTAAACAAATATGGTTGCCAATGATTTGTCATTCAGCCACTTGTCTCTAAGCCAGTGATTAGACCTCTTTAATCTCTGTTTTCTTCATCTGGAAGTGTTACAGTACCTATCTCACAAGGTTGTGAGGATTAACTACAGTCATATGAATTAAATGCTTAGTATTGTACCTGGTGAAGGCAAAACAAATGGCAGATACTATTTCCTATCCATGTTTTACTAATAACTTTACTGTCCTGTATGAATGAATGCTGCACATAATTCAGCCTGCTATCCAGATTGAAGACTTCAAGATACAGGGTCAATGTTTGATATAATCTAAAAATCAAATCTCTCACCTTTTTTTCTTTTTTTTTTTTTTTTTGAGACAGAGTCTCGCTCTGTCACCCAGGCTGGAGTGCAATGGCATGATCTTGGCTCGCTGCAAGCTCTGCCTCCCGGGTTAAAGCCATTCTCCCGCCTCAGCCTCCTAAGCAGCTGGGACTACAGGCGCCCGCCACCATGCCTGGCTAATTTTTTGTATTTTTAGTAGAGACAGGGTTTCACTGTGTTAGTCAGGATGGTCTCGATCTCCTGACCTTGTGATCCGCCCGTCTTGGCCTCCCAAAGTGCTGGGATTACAGGCATAAGCCACCGTGCCCAGCCAAATCTCTCACCTTTTACGAGAAATATTTTGACTGTGAAGATTACACATGGGGTCAGAAATCAGCAGAGTGAGAAATACACTCTATATTAAAATCGTCAATACTTGCCTACACACAACATAGTCAAATAAAATAATTGATATACATAATTACTCAAAACTCTTAAAATAATCTGTCAAAAGCTTCAGGCACTGCCAATTAGAAGCACTTTGGGAGGCCATGGCGGACGGGTGATGAGGTCAAGAGATCGAGACCACCTGGCCAACATGGTGAAGCCCTGTCTCTACTAAAAATACAAAAATTAGCCAGGCGTGGTGGTGCACACCTGTAATCTCAGCTACTGGGGAGGCTGAGGCAGGAGAATCACTTGAACCGGGAAGGTGGAGGTTGTAGTGAGCCGAGATCGTGCCACTGCACTCCAGCTTGACGACAGAGTGAGACTCTGTCTCAAAAAGAAAAAAAAAAAAAAAGAAGTTCTGAACAGCTTGACAATGGAACAGGTCATATTTGCTGGTTTGGTCTCCCAGTTAGAGATGTGTCTCTCTAATATGAGACCCTATATTTGAAAGCTGAAAACAGATTCCGATCCAGGTCTTTTTCCCTTTTCATAACTACAACTCTGGATTGAGTAACTGTCTACTGGTTATTTAATAAAACTGTGAAAGAGTGAACTAAAGGAGGTTAGACATTCTCCTGCTGGGAAGATAAAGATGTGGATATTTGTAATATATGCTTAGTTGAGGGTTTCTCAACCTCTGCACTACTGACATTTGAGACGGAATAATTACCGTAGAGGTCATAGAGCATGGTGGGGTGTTTAGCAGCTTCCCTGGCCTCTAACCACTAGATGCTGGAGTATTCAGGCTTCTCCTTCCAGTTATGACCATCAATAATGTCTCCAGGCATTGCCAAGTGTTGCCTTGGGAACAAAATCGCACCCCATCCACCATTGAAAACCACTGCCTTACTCCAAAAATAAACAATAATCCTTCAAATCTATTATCTGTGGTACTTATCCTAAGAGAAAAGTAAGTTGCGTCTTAGAACTAACTGTCCTGTTTCAAAACATGTATTAACACTGTTCAAAGAACAGAGTATTGCCCTTTAAATTCTCAGGGTCTAATCATCAAGCTTAGAGGAGGTTCGAACATATTCGTAAGAGTTAAACGCACAATTGGTATCATACTTCTTCAGCATATGGGTGGTAATTTCCAGTAAGAATGTTAGCATTAACTTTGAAAAGGATTGGTGAGGCCAAGCATGGTGACTCATGCTTGTAATCCCAGCACTTTGGGAGGTGAAGGCAGGAGGATCACTTGAGGACAGGAGTTTGAGATCAGCCTAGGCATGCTAGTGAGACCCCCATCTCTACAAAGAAAAGAAAAAGAAAAAGAAAAAGATTAGCCAGGAAAAAACTAGCCAGGCAGGATGGCGTGCATCTATAGACAGCTACTTGAGAGCCTGAGAGGCTGAGATGGGCGGATTCCTTGAGCTCAGAAGTTTGAGGTGCAGTGAGCTAAGCGTGCACCACTGCACTCCAGCCTGGGTGACAGAGTGAGACCCTGTCTCAAAAAAAAATACTGGTGAAAAATATTTGATAAAATTGTAGGAAACCTTGCTTATTGCACAAATAAAACACAGAAAGAAATGTGATTTCGATTTGTAATTGGGAGTCCAGTTGAGTTACTTTAAATGATGTTTACCTGTTTCTTAAATGTTATGAGCTATTAAAATAGCAAGTGACATAAGTAGGAAGAACATTGTCCTCAGCATGAAGACACCTGGGCTGTATTCCTAATTGTTTTGTAACAGTTGTTCAACATTGGGCAGATCACATAAACTTTCAGATCTTAGCATCCTCGTGTAAAAGTAAGTGGATTGGGCTACAAGTTTTCCAAGTCCTATTCCAACTGCAAAATTCTGTGATTCTATGAATGTAGAGTGATGTAGAGCTTTTTATGATCACTCTTCTCATCTGTAAAATGGAGGTAATGATGGAATCTACCTCACAGGGCTGTTGAGAGGAGTAAAGATAGTGTAAGTGAGACTAAATGTTGTCATAATATCATTGGACATGTCAGAAAAAATATTGACTTGAGCATAAGTTTTATCAGTAGTTTTAATACCAATTGCCAAAGTCAATTGAAATTCATACTCATAATTAATTGAATCATACAAATCTGTTACTAGAAAGGAACGTTAGAGGCCAGGCACTGTGGCTCACTCCTGAAATCTCAGCACTTTGGGAGGCCAAGGTGGGTGCATCACGAGGTCAGGAGATCGAGACCATCCTGGCCAACATGGTGGAACCCCATCTCTTCTAAAAATATAAAAATTAGATGGGCGTGGAGGCATGTGCCTGTAGTCCCAGCTACTTGGGAGGTTGAGGCAGGAGAACCGCTTGAACCCAGGAGGCAGAGGTTGCAGTGAGCCAAGATTGCACCACTGCACTCCAGCCTGGGTAACAGTGCAAGACTCCATCAAAAAGGAAGGAAGGAAGGGAGGGAGGGAGGGAGGTCATCCAGTAGAAATTTCCTTATTTACAGTTGAGAATATAAGCCTCATAGAGATTATCTTATCCAACTTCTCCAATCCTTTTTTGGAAACAAAAATACATAAACCTGTTCTTTCAGAAAGAATAATGTGAAATCAGAAATATGAGTCTCCTTTAAGAAAGGGAACAATTAAGGAGGGCCTGGAAGTGGATCACTTAGAACTAAAAGTTCCTCCATGTGTTCCTTGGTATGTGTGGTGAGATGAAGTGAGGCTCTCTGTGAGTGGAGAACCCTACTTCCCCTGAAGTCACCTGAGGACACAGAGCTACGCTACAGCCCAGACAGCTGCGTGGTGATAGAATGTACTGAGAATGCAGAGTGCCTGCTCAGAATGAATCCTTGCTGGATAAATGCTCATGGAAACATCTGTAATAGTGCATAAATATTTGGTAGATATGAAATCTAGCCAGCACTTTCAGAGATGTTTCCCAGCCCCTCTTGCCCTGTGGAACCTTGAAGCAATTTGCCGCAGTGAAGATAAAAGAAACAACTCTCTACAGCATTGCTGGACCTCTGATTCTCTGCTCACATCCTTTGCTGGCAAATAAACTGCATTTGGCTGTGATCTTTGAAACTGTTCTAATAAGCCTGTGATGCTGTGTTGAATATCTTTTCTCTTTTGTTAATAAGAAACTAAAGGACACAGACCCTTTGTGACCCATGGAGATGAACAATGAGCCTATATGCTAATCACTCCCAAATTAACTGTAGGTCCCCAGTGAAAATAAACCTAACTTTGCTATCATCAGCATGATTTCCTGTTGTGTTTTCCTACGATTCAGTATCAAGGGATTGTTTTATAATCCTAAACAAAAACTTTTATGTTTGTAAGTAGTCACAGATCTGTTTTTAGATAATTATACAAGTTATATACCATGACCACAGGGAGCATTTAAAGATCATTTATGAATAATATTTGCAGTTAATCACTTCAGATAGATTTGAACTTAAACTCTCCCTAGACTTCTCCTACAATTCAGTCTTCTGTTCTACAAAAAGCCGAAATAGCCTCCACCTTTTGCAATAACCATAATGATTTTCTGTCTGCTTTTTCCAGAAGCGGCCAGCAAGCATAAATAAAAAATAATTGTGCTTCTGGCACTCGCAAAGCCTACCCATAATGCAGTGCTTTTTTTTACACTTTCAAGCTCGTTCATGGCAAAGCTGCAGTGAGAAAGAATGAAGATTCCACAATCACTCATAAAGTGCTCTGGAAAATGAAAAACAACCCATGAGGTCAGTGTTGTAAGCCACATGGACAACACTGGACAAGCAAGTAGATGCTGGATAATCACCAGACCTCCAAGTAGAGGTTAAATGACTGGCTCCAGATCAGAGTTAATGCAGTGTAAGAGCTGGCATTCAGACATACCAAGACCCTCTAAAATAAAGCTCTTTTAATCAACATGTTTTCGTTATTAAAAAAAAAAAAAAGAAGAAGAAAGATTTGATTTACCTCAAGGAAAGGGTTTATTGGGAGACACTATGAACAGAAACTGAATTGGAAGCCCCTGGAAACTAAAGCCACAAATCTCTCCATCTCTTTCAGGGGCTCTCCAATTTCCCAAGCCATGCATCTTTGCTCTTTGCCATGTGTCTCCTTGGTGTTCATCTCTCATTCAATAGACATCCTCCTAACGACTGTCCCAACTAAGGCCAAGACATGCAATCATAGGCCAGTTAGCAACAACCTGTTAAATTCCTGAGGCCATTTAGGTGATCAGACACTATGGATAAGCCTGTTCTTCTAAAATCAGGAGTAAGAAGGCCATCAAGAATTGGCATGTCTGGAAGATTCACGTTCTCCCAATTTTAAGGTCTTTTTTTTATTATCTATGTATGTCAAGCCCTCATTCTAATGCTGTATTCTCAGAAAGGTCTTCCCTGGCCACACAATTGAAATAGCCTCTGAACATCTTCCTGCATCTGTCTCTATCCCCTTGCCCTCATCAGCCTTATTTGTCTTCCTAGAATGTATTACTATGTGAATTCTATTATATATTGTTTGTTTACTGTCTGTCTTCCACATAAGAAGGTGTACTCTGGAATTTTATGTTGTTCTCTACCACATCCCATCTTTTAAAAAAGATCCTGGCATATGGTTGGCACTCAATTAATATTTGTAAAATAAATCAATGAATGCTTTTTTTTTTTGTCTGTTTGTTTGAAACGAAGTTTCCCTCTTGTCACTTAGGCTGGAGTGCAGTGGCATGATTTTGGCTCACTGCAATCTCTGCCTCCCGGGTTCAAGCAATTCTCCTCCTTCAACCTCCTGAGTAGCTGGGACTACAGGTGCCTGTCACTACACCCAGCTAATTTCTGTATTTTTAGTAGAGACGGGGTTTCACCATGTTGGCCAGGATGGTCTCCATCTCCTGACTTCATGAGCCATCCGCCTCGGCCTCCCCAAGTGTTGGGATTACAGGCATGACCCACCACGTGCGGCCAAATGGATATCTTTTATGCCAAAAAAGTAATGAGAAACAATAGTTCTGTCTAGTTGGTTTCAATAAAATTCTATCATTTTTCAATTGTGAGTGTCATTAGGGTAGAATATTTTTAAGTTGAATTTTATGTTTTTGTACAGGCAATGTCATGATTGTCAGACGCTATTCCATTTCATCATCAGTTTGCTCATCTGCTGTAAATGATCCCTGGAAAGCTGGGAAAAGTCACTCAAAGAGCGGAATTCTAGAAGCTCAGGGAACACTTAAGTCACTGGCATGTTCTCCAATTAAGAAGCAAGACATGGAAGAAAAGGTGTTTGCCACAGATTCTTTCACCAGCAATAGTACCAGCCAAAGATCTTCTCCTGAGCATGTTTGTGGTTGCAGGTAATGTACAATACACTTCAAGCTGGTGTACAGGCACATGCTGAGATGGTTACTGAGACATTCCCCTGGATAAGTGAAGTCTTATCTAGTGGAGGAAACTAAACCAAATAGCATATAAATAATTTCCATCTCACCTATGTCCACTTTGGGAATTTAAAGTAACAAATTTATTTGAGGTTAAATGGCACCCTCTAATAGATGCCTCTAACAAGTGGACAACTTAGTATCCATTTATTCATTAAGCATTAGTGATCATATTCTAAGCCAGGCACTGGTGATACAAGATTCAGCAAAAGTAAGCTGTTACATTCAAAACTCTCATTTAGTGACAAAGGCACACAAGTAAACTATCCACTGCAATTAAGTGCATCTCAGGGAGAAGGCACAGTTACTTTAAGAGCTGAATGCAGAACTCCTCTCTGAGAACAGCTGTTCTGGTGGAGGCAGGTGCCTTAGTGGGCTTTAGGGGAATTGTTTTAAAAAAAAAAAAAAACTACTTAGGCATAACTCATAAGGGCCAAGAGACAAAGAAAAAACCAATCTGCTCTCCAAACTATGTGAATTGGTATTTGGAGAGCTGGAACAGCCTGAGATTAGGAGGGATATGAGACAAGTCAAGAAAGCACTTTGGGAGGCTGAGGCTGGCTGGATCACTTGAGGTCAGGAGTTCAAGGCCAGCCTGGCCAACATAGCAAAACCCTGTCTCTACTAAAAATACAAAAATTAGCCAGGCGTGGTGGCCTGTGCCTGTAACCTCAGTTATTTGGGAGTCTGAGGCAGGAGAATCACTTGAACCCACGAGGCGGAGGATGCAGTGAGCTGGGATGGCACCGGGACTGCACTCCAGCCTGGGGGACAGAGTGAGACTCCATCTCAAAAGAAAAATTAAAACAGGCCACGGTCTGTTAGGGGAAACTTGGCCAGTGGCTCCTGAAGCGTTAGAGTCAAGTCCTCTAACACAAACCCCAATTTATCTGCACGACTGTGCAGCAGCGTGCACTGCCCCCTCTCTCCCACACTCTGTATCCCTACCTTCCAACTCCCAGTGAGGCCCTAACTCTTCAGCAAGATCTCTACTTGTCTTTGTCTTGTGTGAGTAGAAGGAGGAACATCAAGAGGAGGGGACCTGGGTCTCATGATTATTAGCTTACCACAGGAAAGAGAAAATGCAAAAATATGATTGTTGAGAGACCAAGAGCACCATCGAACTCAGCAGTGGCAGAAAAGCAAATCAAGAGATAACCATAAGCAAGAAGCCTGTAGGAATTCTCGTAAATATTGGAAAGGGCACTGGACTTCCCACAGGATGTGGGATACAAAGGTTGAGCCAGCTTTATTTGGATTTCCAAAAACAGGATGAAAATTGTGTTTCCCTTGCAGAAAGGGAAGAGTAACTGGAGTCACCAAGGACTACTAGATTTAGCCAAAGAAAAATGGAAAGGTCATCCCAAGTAGAATGAAACTGACATGAGGATAGAAGAAGTCATGTCTTTGAGAGAAACTAAAAGTAGTAAAATAAATGAGGATGGAGAAGTGAGAAGAATTCATCATTAAAGGCCACTCATGGAATGCTAAGGAATATATGCTTTATCATGAAATTATTGGAAAGCCAGAATAAATGTCTTCTGAAAACTTCCAAAATACAGAAATATTCAGAAATTAATGTTACATGTACCAATAGATTCAAAAAGTTTTGCCACATTTGCTTCAGATGTTTTTATATATAAAAGAAATAAAATGTGGTGGCTCACGCCTGTAATTCCAGCACTTTAGGAGGCTGAAGTGGGCAGATGCCTTGAGCCCAGGAGTTCGAGACCAGCCCGGGGAACATAGTGAGACCCTGCCTCTAAGAAAAAAGGAAGGAAAAAAGGAAGGAAGGGAGGGAGGGAGGGCGGGCGGGCAAGGAAGGAAGGAAGAAACGAGCGGTCATGTGCAGTGACTCACACCTGTAATCCTAGCACTTTGGGATGCTGAGGTGGGCGGATCATGAGGTCAGGAGATCGAGATCATGCTGGCTAATATGGTGGAACCCCATCTCTACTAAAAATATAAAAAACATTAGCCAAGCATGGTGGTGGGCGCCTGTAGTCCCAGCTACTCGGGAGGCTGAGGCAGGAGAATGGCGTGAACCCGGAAGGCAGAGCTTGCAGTGAGCCAAGATCGCGCCTCTGCACTCCAGCCTGGGTAACAGTGAGACTCCATCAAAAAAAAAAAAAAGAAAGAAAGAAAGTTATGTAACTTTTCCCTTGTCCTCCCAGGAGCAAATGTAATCATGACATTGGTTTTTATCTTTTCAGTCTAGGTTTTTATACTTTTATTACAGTCATTCATTCAATAAATGTATTCTGAGGGTGTGCTGCATGTTGGGCAGGATTCTCTGCCCTGCAGATACAGCAGGAAAGTGAACTGTCAAAAACCCCTGCCCATGTGGAGCTTATTTCTTTGCAACATGATAATCAGTAAACATGCAAATACATAAAGTGTATATCATGTTAGATGGTGTTAAGTACCAAAGCAAAAAATAAAGCGAATAAAGAAGGATTAGAGGAACATGATGAAATGTTTGATACCACGGCCAAAGAATGCCTTTCCATCGGAGTAAAGAAGGCAGAGAGAGAGTGAGTCCTGATCAAGGCTGAGAGAACTCTCTAGGCATTGAGAAGAGCAAATGCAGAAACCCTGGGTAGGAGCATGGCCAGTGTGTTCAAGGAGAGGCCAGGAGCCTGGTGTGACAAGTGAGCAAGCCGGTGAGCAGAAGGACAGGTAGGCAGAGAGCCAAGGGTGGCCTTCCACCCAATTCCAGTGACTCTGGATTTATTCTAAATAAATTTGTGTGCGTAACATGCTCTTTTCATTTTGTAAAAAGCTCTTGGGTTGGAAACCGTATTGTGAAAAATTTTAAGAGAACAATATCAAAAACAAGGAGACCAGACTGAAGGCTATAAAATAATCTAGGCAAGAGGTGATTATTCCTTTGCCAAGCATGCCAGCAGTGGGTGTGATTTCTAGATGTGTATCAAAGGTGGAGCCAACAAGATTTATTTATAGAGCAAATGTGGGATATGGAAACAAGAAATGAACACTCAACCATTGGGTTCCATTGGTCACGTGTCTCCAAAGGAAAACAGAAGAATGGCAGAGATATGTCCTTTTCCTTAAAAAAAAAAAAAAAGTGTGTATATATATATACACGCACACGTATATGTATATATATACCCACATATATGTATATGTATATACATATATGTGTGTGTGTATATATATATATATTTTTTTCCAGTTCTATAAGAGCACTAAATGTTTATCATAAAAAAAGTTATGGTCAGGTGCCAGGCACGGTGGCTCATGCCTGTAATCCCAACACTATGGGAGGCTGAGGTGGGCGGATCACCTGAGGTCAGGAGTTCGAGACCAGCCTGACCAACATGGTGAAACCCCATCTCTACTAAAATACAAAATTAGCCAGGCATGATGGCAGGCGCCTATAATCTCAGCTACTTGGGAGGCTGAGGTAGGAGAATCGCTGGAACCTGGGAGGCAGAGGTTGCAGTGAGCCGAGATCACGCCATTGCACTCCAGCCTGGCAACAGAGCAAGACTCTGTCTCAAAAAAAAAAAAAAAAAAGTTACAGCCAGGCACGGTGGCTCATACTTGTAATCCCAGCACCAGCACTGGGAGGTTGAGGTGAACAGACCACCTGAGGTCAAGAATTCGAGACCAGCCTGACCAACATGGTGAAACCCCATCTCTACTAAAAATACAAAACTTAGCCAGGTGTGGTGGTGTATGCCTGTAGTCTCTGCTACTTGGGAGGCTGAGACAGGAGAATTGCTTGAACCCAGGAGGCGGAGGTTGCAGTGAGCCGAGTTTGGGTCACTGCACTCCAGCCTGGGTGACAGAGTGAGACTCTGTTTCAAAAAAAAAAAAAAAAAAAGTTACAAAACATAGAGGCAATATACAAAGTAAATAATCCTACTACCTGAATAACTACCATTGAGATGGATAGCTTGTGTCCACATATGTTGAAATTATATGGTGTATATATCATGTTTTATTTTTTGCATTTAAATCATTCTCAGAGACCTACAATGCTCAGAATTATAGTACTATTAGTTTTTCCATTTCAATTTATATTATTTTCTACAATAGTATGGGAACCTAACCAACATTTATAAGGTATTATTTTTCTAAAGTAAAATGTTTTCCAACTTCCAAGCTGCCAACTAATGAACTATTTAGAACACAACCCATTTCTAACGTAAAAGTTAATTTGAAAGGTTGAGCCAATTGCAAGGTTGTATTAAAGCAAGAAAGTCAGTATTGGCTTAAAATCAACAGCTGGATTGGCATGAAATCCACTAGAACTATTGAGTAGGAATTGAGCATGTATTTTTTCATTGTAGTCCTTTTTAAATATGTCTTTTATAGTCTCAGGAATTAACTAGTAAAATGTCATTATATTATTCCTCTGATTATGTGGGAAATTAATTTCCTTACTAATAGCTTTCAAAGCATTTTACAAATATTTATCCAGAACCAATTTGTTTGCACTGACTTTTGAATCATATCAGACAACATACCTAATTTGCTGTGAATTTTTCCATTATACCAAGAAAGTATTTTACAAAATAATGCCAATGTCAGTATTTCTAAGAATCAAAGCTTTCCAGAAACTAAAGATAGGATTTTAATTTTTCCTTAATTTTGACATAGAAATTCGATCTTTTCTTCCTGTGTTTTAGAAAAACAAATTTCAGTTGACAAGCTTAGGGACAAGGGCCCACATAAACAGTTAAAATTAGAAATGTTATGTTATTCAGTGTACTGATAGGCTAAACCAAATTCATTACAATAAATATATTCTGTCCTTTTCCAAATCCAGAAAGAAGTTTAAGGAGGCAGCTTCGAGAATCAGCCAAAATTCCACCTCTGTCATCATTTACAAACAATGTGGGCTTGGAGAAAGTTACTAGTTTGCCCTGTGTCGCAGTTTATTCTTCTGTAAAAAGGGAATCCTAAAGGCAGTGACCTCACAGTTTTTGTGAAGAGTAAATGAGGTGGTTGAGTGACTGCTCACCAAGTGGCAGTGGCTGTTATTATTTTATCGATCCCAGTGCTTAGAAGCGCTGGCCTGCCTTCCTCCCAAAAGAGGGTGCAGCTGGCCTGGCCGGAAATGGTGGCTCATGCCTGAAATCCCAGCATTTCAGGAGGTCAAGGCAGGCAGATCACTTGAAGTAAAGAGTTCGAGACCAGCCTGGTCAACATGGCGAAACCTCGTCTCTACTAAAAATATAAAAATAAGCCGGTATGGTGACGTGCACCTGTAATCCCAGCTGCTGGGGAGGCTGAGGCAGGAGAATCACTTGAACCTGGGAAGAGGAGGTTGCACTGAGCCGAGATCACACCACTGCATTCCTGCCTGGGTGACAGAATGAGACTGTCTCAAAAAAAAAAAAAAAAAAAAAAAAAAAGGTGCAGCTGTATTTTCTGAGACACAAGCCACCAAATGTCATTCAGTGAAATTATTGCCTTATCTACCCTCTTTGTTCCCACAAAAGAGAACAAAAATGAAGAAAAGGCAGTCATTTTAAACACTGTTCTTTAGATTTATTCCCAAGAGCAGTTTCTCCTGGTTAACGTCTAAATTCTATGTAATATTTTAGAGGTAAAAGGAGAAGTAGGCAAAATGAAAAGATATAATCCCTCAGATAACATGGGGCTATTGCTCTTACCCCCTTTACTCTTCAGGCATGATGGATATTCAGTTAATTCACAGTCAAAGGGAGCATATTTATCTGGATTATAAAATAATTGCCTCACGTTTCTACTTCATTTCGTGAGCTGAAGAGATTTGAAGCAAGAGACTCTGCCTAACAATGAAATAGTCTTCTACTTTGAACATCAAACTAATAATCATTTCTCAGCCATAGTCTCTCCCTCAATAGTTTTAAGTTTTTATTTTATCCACACTATTCTTTGGGTTTAATTAAAAGGTCATTCCAATATATATACTTATATCATTGTTGAACAACTTAAAAAATACCATGATATATTTTTAAGTGACCTTTTTAACACTGTAGACAATATTTGGTGATTGGGGGAAAAATCATCAATGTTCTGTATAAAGGCTCACTAAAAAGTCTTTTTCTTCCCTTTATTTTGCTTCCTATAGGGACAAGACAAAGACAGTCAGTTTCCTGTTACCCACGGACATGTCTTCATATTCCAAAAATTCAAGTTCTTTGAAATACTCACCAAATCAGACCACAAACCGGCTAAGTGTCATTGCAGAATAGGATATGTGAAATGATTAAATGTAAGAAACAGTTGATTCTCAAGAGATGGGAGCACCAAGTCTAGCTGGGTCAGTGTCTTTCCCTATAAAGAAGTCTGGCAAGATGTCTAGTAAGACACACAAAATACTTGGTATTGGGTCAATGGACCTGTTTGGCCAAGGAGTGGAAGCAATTACTTTTTGTTGTTGCTGAATGCTAAGGACTGGTATGTGTGCAGTGGCTACTGTAGACTATACAACATGTGAGTAATTAAATGTGATTATATGCTAAGTGTCAGGGTCTGTACTATGCCATCAAGAAATGCTTCTGTTCACTTTCCAGATGAAGCTAGAACAAGCCTAGAAAAAAAGTTCTGGTTTTGATTAGTAGCATAAAAGCAACTATCCTTTGTTTTCTGTGACATAAGTCTGACTCTCCTTTTTGTTCATCATGTATTGATACTTCACTGACACTAGCTCATTTGTTCTTTAAGAGCCTGTGTCACAGACGTGTGAGCTCAAACACAGCAACATCCGTAGTGTACATTGTGGACTCAGAGCAAGTGCGAGCTGACTAAGGGCAAACACACTAAACCTGACTGGAAGGAGAGAAAAAATGGTTCCGCTCATCACCACTCAAGAGATGGAAGTTCTCAGAACTCCCCAACTTCTAGTTAACATAACAGCTCCTCTTCCTGTTTATAGCAATTGAGTTTCTGATACAAATACCCTTCTTAAACAAAGATCATATTGTATTAGAATCTCCAGATTGTTAAAATGCGGATTCCTGGGCCTCAGCACAGACCTACTAGATTGATTGGGGGAGCTGGGGAAGGCAGAAAGAAGACATGAAATTCACGTTTTAAATGAGCTTTCCAAGGTGACTTCCGCCATACAGCTGTGCTTGCGATCTACTGTTGTAAATACCAAGAAACATGGTCCAGGACCCTACGAGCTTGCACCAAGTGGAAGCAGTGAAGCAAAGAAAGGATAGGAATGGTTCATACCATTTCTAAGAATAAATTTTAATAGTCACAGGCTTCTAGAAAAGAGAGAAATAAAGCAACCAACACCCTGTGGTAAAAGTCATGTAATAAAATGAAATCCTTCTTTTATTTATGGTATTCATTTAATATTAACAAGATTCCCAACATGATAACAAATATACAATAGGGCAAGGTTACAGTTAGAGGGGAAAGATACAAATTGGACGTGAAAATACACGCCTCTGGGAATAAAGACACACACTGAGTCGATAATTAAGCTATTACCTATGAGATACTTGGCATTTTTAGTTTATGCACAATTATATTCTTTGCATATGTATAAAATTGGGAATTTTACCTTAACCTCACTTAAAAAGAAACATTCCCCAAACAGTAAAACTTTTTTAAAATACATGACAACTATGCAAGTTGTAATGTCATAACTGGCCAAGCTAATATGACAAATATCCCCAATGCTTAGCTCAATGATGAGTATGTAACTGGCATTTCACCCATGTTCAGTGAGCTGAACAGTTACATGAATCTAACAGTTTCTGGTGAAAAAAAAAAAAAAACTACCACACTATAAAATGTTAAGCTTTGAAATTAAATCATTTAACATTTTGATTAAAGAAACAAGGCTCTATCTCTGTTCCTCGGCTGGATATAGTGCTTAATAATAAGCCCTCAAAGCATATTTTTAAATATAATGAATTACAAAGAATATGAAATGCATCTTGGTCATGCTCTGATTGACTAAATATATTTGTCTTCTTCTATGCCCAAAACTTCCAGTGGTATGTATGAAACTAAGTCAGGAATTCAAATGCCTAGCAGTGACAGGAAAGTAACAACAATGAGTGAAGATTCTGGAAAACAGACATGTATATGCTCCATCTAAGAAGAGCCACTGTTACCCACCTTCATAGTGCCATATGGCAAAGCAGACATAGTATTGCCATATGGCCTATTTTTCAAGAAACATTAAAATCTGGGTTTTTATACAAAATTTCCTGATTCACAAATGTTGGCAATGTGCTCAAGTTTTTTAAACACTATGAAAACCAAACACAATGTATCTAGGGGCCAGATCTAGCCTCTAGCACAAGGGTCCCCAACATTTTTGGCTCCAGGGACGTTTCGTGGAAGACAATTTTTCCATGGATGGCGGAGGCAGGTAGAGGGGTTGGTTTGGGGATGAAATTGTTCCACCTCAGATCATCAGGCATTAGATTCTCATAAGGAGCATGCAACCTAGATCCCTCACATTGGCACTTCTAGTGGCCCTATGAGAATCTAATGCTGCTGCTGATCTGACAGGAGGCAGAACTCAGGCAGTAATATTCACTCGCCTGCTGCTCACCTCCTGCTGTGCAGTCAGGTTCCTAAAAGGCCACGGACCAGTACCAGTTCATGGCCTAGAGGTTGGGGACCCCTGCCCTAGGATATCAGATTTTGATCTCTGACTTAAATGCAACTTCCTCAACATAGAGATCCAGAACAAGAAGGGGGATGTGGAAAGTTACACTTTGGAAAATGAAAAAGGGAAGAGGAAGTCTGAGGATGGGAAAAGAGAATAAGAGGGTCGTATAAGAAGTGACATCTACGTGGATAAAAAGGCTAAAGTTTCATCTTCATGAAAATGTAGCCTAATCCAGAGTCAAGACATATTTGCCACAGAACTGAAACATAATGTTGGAAAGTACGAGTATATTTTGTCTTAAAACTTTTTTCAAAATATATTTTTGTCTGTTTTATGGTTTTCACTTGTACAGTTATCTTGTAAGGAAAACAATACATAAACAAAAACAATCACTCTGGCAGATTTTTCTTTTTTTTTTTTTGAGACAGTCTCTCACTCTGTTGCCCAGACTGGCGTGCAGTGGCATGATCTTGGCTCACTGCAACCTCCGCCTCCCGGGTTCAAGCAATTCTCCTGCCTCAGCCTCCCAAGTAGCTGGGATTACAGGCACCCACCACCGCACCCAGCTAATTTTTGTATTTTTAGTAGATTTGGGGTTTCACCATGTTGGCCAGGCTAGTTTTGAACTCCTGACCTCAGGTGAACTGCCCACCTCAGCCTCCCAAAGTGCTGGGATTACAGGCATGAGCCACCATGCCCAGCTGATTTTTCTTCCTTTTGATGGGGAAAGGAGATTCCAAAATCAAAAAATCATAAAATATTCCTGCAAAATTCGAGTTCCAGGACATAATTTCATAGACTAAGAATAGCTCACGGTGGTTGCACCACCAACCTGACATGGTTAGTTTGTAGCACAGCCAAAACCAGAACTTATATTTCCTGATTCCTTCTGCAAGCGTTCCTTGCTATCCCCTAAATGTATGACACTAAGCGAGTTATCAAATTTAAATGTTTGTAATTTGAGGCATTCTCAAAAGTGATGATCTCAATGTTCTCAATGTCTGGGTGGTTGTGTTAGTTTGTCTTCACATTGCTATAAAGAAATACCCAAGACTAGGTAATTTATAAAGAAAAGACATTTAATTCACTCACAGTTCTACATGGCTGGGGAGGCCTCAGACAACCTACAATCATGGCGGAAAGTGAAGGGGAAGCAAAGACCTTCTTCACATGACAGCAGGAGAGAAACGGGAAGGAGGAATTTCCAAACACATATAAAACCATCAGCTCTCAAGAGACTCACTCTCACAAGAGCAACAGAGGAGAAACTGCCCCCATGATCCGATTACTGCCCTCCCTCAACTCGTGGGAATTACAGGTCCCTCCCTTGACACGTGGGGATTATAATTCGAGATGAGATTTGGGTGGGAACACAGAGCCAAACCATATCAGGGGCATTTAAAGATCAAATAAGATCATGAATGTCAATATGTTGCATAAAGCACTAAACAAATACAAGATACTGTTATTTTGTTCCATTCAAAACAGACTCCCAACATACACCTAAGTCAAGGTGTTAAATTGATAAAATTTAGACGTGAGATTTCTAGCTGCTGTTTTTTTCTAGCTTTTGATTTTCTCTAGGTTGAACTGAAGAGTGATCAGCTAATAGTTGGAGAGCAAGACACTTCCCTAGTGCTGGGTCAAGAGCTTCACCTGTAAAGAAGAGTAAGAGAAGAAAAAGACAAAGAAGAAGGGGGAGGAAGACTTCATGATGAATTCTGGATGGTCAACACTACCAATAATGGTACAAATTAATAATCCTGTGGGAGATGAAAACTAGGGGTTAGCAAATACATCCATCTATTTATTGTCAAGCATAACACCGTCTGCCAGAGCTATCGGCTTTCGTAAACACGGCCTCCAGCAAATTTCCTTGAACAAATGAGCATACTGATGCAAAGGATGCCTAAACAATGTGTTCAGGCTGGCAAGCTCTGGCAATTTTTCTAGCACCCCAGTTCTGTCTGTTCTCATTGCCTTGAGCTACTTCTGCTCTCTATGGTAAAAACCTACAATAAACTTAACCAGAGAGATAGCTGTGTACAGGGAAAATGTGAAACATAATGGAGTTCATTTTATTTCTAGATCCAAATTCTAGTTTATCCTCTAGAAAACAGATCTTTGCAACTTCTAAGAATCCTGGAAGGCACAAACATTGAGCTTGATAATTTTAGCCACCAAAATTAAAGGTAAAATACAGTAGTACCTGCTGATTATAGAAAACACCATTCATAGAACTTAAAGGACAATAAAACCATCTGGGAAAGAAAAAGTATGTTATTCCAGTCAACAATCTTCAACCATATTCCTTTCTCAAGAGACTTGAGTTCTGCCACCTGCTGCAATACTTAATTTTTAAATATCAATGCTGGAGAATGTTCACTTAATCAAGCTGCATTTTTAAAAGCATATTAACAGCATTTGGAATGACCTGGATGAGATTAGAGATTATTATTCTAAGTGAAGTAACTCAGGAATGGAAATCCAAACATCGTATGTTCTCACTGATATGTGGGAGCTAAGCTATGAGGACACAAAGGCATAAGAATGATAAAATAGGCTTTAGGGACTTGTGGGGAAGAGTGGGAGGGGGCAAGGGATAAAAGACAACAAATATGGTGCAGTGTACACTGCTCAGGTGATGGGTGCACCAGGATGTCACAAATCTCCACTAAAGAGCTTACTCATGTAACAAAATACCACCTGTACCCCAACAACTTACGGAAAAATAAAATTTTTCAAAAAGCATAGATAGTTGAAGAATATGCTTTTTCATACAGGAATGAATAAACGACCTGTTTTGGCTTTTTTTATGGTTTCTATCTTTACCATTAGTGCTGCCACACAGTCAAAATATTTCATGACTATAATCATCTGCTAACAATTCATTTTCTAAACTGTGAGACAAGAAAGACTGAGTTAATCCAATCTCATATATACATGTGTAATAGTTTGGCATTATTAAAACTACCTTAAAAATTGAACTGGAAACCCCATTCAGCCTGAACTCAGAGAAAGATTAAACTTGTTCCTGTCTGGGTTTTCCTAAAAGATAATTCTCTGTGGATGTCAGATTTTCAGTCAGGAAATAGCAGCTCATTCTTCCTTTTTCTTCCACTAGAATATCTTCTCTTTCAGTTACTTCAGAATTCTTATACTGGGTATGTCTATATCTGAGGACCAATGAAAAGTCCGTACCTAACAATGCTAAATTCATCCTGTCGTTTGCTCAACACTGTTTTGGGAAAACCACATACACACTCACTTTTCTAAAGAGCATCCCAAGAAACACAGCAACCCTCTTCTTCAAGGAACATAATTATCACTCATGGTTTCACTCATTCATGAAGACTGTCCCCAGTTCTACACAGAATTAATTCTCAAGCCCACACACTTCTTTCTTCCTCTTCTTCCCTGGCCTTGAGGATTTTTAATTTATATAGAGTTACTTCTAACCAGAAACTCACTGCTGATGGAAAGATGATGGAACAACCAAGACTTGCTAAGGAGGAGGAAACTTCACTCTCCAAAACACTCAGAAGATCCTTTGATTTTGAAGCACCATTTTCCAACAAATCCAGTTATTTAATATAAAAGAGCATTCAGCATTGCAGAGCAGGAAGGTGAATAAATAACCCAGAAGCAGATAACTCTTTGGTTCAGTTGTTATACCATTTAATATACTAGAAAATGTAATTTGCTCAATGGCTCATAGTCACATGTAACAGATCTGACTAATTACCAAGAAGTAAACTAATTGCTGGCTTTTTTTTTTTTTTTTGAGACGAAGTCTCACTGGAGTGCAGTGGCGCACGGTCTCTGCTCACTGCAAGCTCCGCCTCCCACATTCACGCCATTCTCCTGCCTCAGCCTCCCGAGTAGCTGGGACTACAGGTGCCCGCCGCCACGCCCAGCTAATTTTTTGTCTTTTTTTAGTAGAGAGGGGGTTTCACCATGTTAGCCAGGATGGTCTCAATCTCCTGACCTTGTGATCCACCTACCTCGGCCTCCCAAAATGGTAGGATTACAGGCGTGAGCCAATTGCTCCCTTCTTAATTTATATAATCTTATCTACTATGTGGATGGTATAACATTGTCCACCCAAACTGTGACCCTTTTCATCTCTGCCATGATCTTCGGTTATGGGCCTGTCTGGATTAATTATGTGGGAACTTGTCACTACGTCATCACGCATAGAATCTTCTTTTTCTCTTTTTTTTTTTTTTTTGTTTGTTGTTGTTGTTTGAAACAGAGTCTCGCTCTGTCGCCCAGGCTGGCGTGCAGTGGTGTGTTCTCAGTTCACTGCAAGCTCCACCTCCAAGGTTCATACCATTCTCCTGCCTCAGTCTCCTCAGTAGCTCGGACTACAGGCACTTGCCACCACGCCCAACTAATTTTTTGTATTTTTTTTTTTTTTTTTTTTTTTTTTTTAGTAGAGACAGGGTTTTACCATGTTAACCAGGATGGTCTCTATCTCCTGACCTCGTGATCCACCCACCTCGGCCCCTCAAAGTGCTGGGATTACAGGTGTGAGCCACCACGCCTGGCCCTTTTTCTCTTAAAACAGGAACTCCCCTCATATCAAATATGCTCTCTGAAACCAACTAATTCAAGTGTTCCTCCCAAAATACTTGCTCCTTCCCTTCCACAAGTGCTTTACACTTCTAGAGCTGCATTGACGATTAGTCCAAATCCCAAGAATTTAGCATTTAAAGAACCTCTTCAAGAAACTCTTCTAAGAAAAGCTAGCTCTCTGAACCCTGGAGCTCCATGACCAGGAAGTGCCTCAACCCTACAAGCTTTCTCTTCTCAATCTCTGAAACTTCACATAAAGCTGTGGTTCTCAATCTTGGCTGCAAAATAAAACAAACTGGGAAGAACTAAAAAATCCCACTGCCCAGGCTTCACCCAAGACAACTTACATCAGCATCCCTTGGGGTGGAGCTTGGCATCAGTGTCCTTTAAAGTTCCCCTTCACCCACTATGATGCCAATGGACACGCAGGCTGAGCATCACTCTTGTAAAGGTGAGGGGTTACTCATATCAGCCCTGCTTGTTATCCATCTTAAAGCAGAAAGTGCATAGGCCTTGAAATCAGACAGTCCTGGGCTCTAACACCTACATACCCATGTGACCTTAGGCAACATGACCGCACCTCTTTAAGTCTCGTCCTCTCCATTTGTTAAGATGAGATATACTGACATTCTCTGACATAAAAATTTAATGAGGCAAATGACGCAAAGCACTTATTATGATATACTTAGTTCCCAGTAAGCACTGAAGAAATAGTAGCAGTAGGCCAGGCATGGTGGTTCACGCCTGTAATCCCAGCACTTTGGGAGGCCAAGGTGGGCAGATCATGAGGTCAGGAGATCGAGACCATCCTGGCTAACACGGTGAAACCCCGTCTCTACTAAAAATACAAAAAACTAGCCAGGCGAGGTGGCACACGCCTATAGTCCCAGCTACTTGACAGGCTGAGGCAGGAGAATCGCTGGAACCTGGGAGGCAGAGGTTGCAATGAGCCAGGATCGCATCATTGCACTCCAGCCTGAGCGGCAAGATTTCATCTCAAAAAAATAAAAAAGAAAGAAAAAGAAATAGTAGTAGTAGTAGCAGTAGTAGTAGTAATAGTAGTAGTAGTAGCAGTAGAAGTAATAGTAGTAACATTATATATAAGACATCGTTTTCGCCTTCGAAGAAAATTACAGTGGGTGTTCATTTTGATTCCAAGTCCTGCACAGGAAGTTAGTGGCAGAACTTGCCCAGAAACCCCATCTCCTGACTCATGGTCCGATGCCCTTCCCATGGCATCACACTTCTGCCCTCAGTGAATTCAGCCTTGTGAACATTTCCAACCCAATCCCTACACATGCTCCCCAACACTGGTGAACCATGACATCATTTTGCTGCTGCCAGGCCCCAGAGCAAAACTGTGTAATTAACTGAATAAGCTTATAAATGGAATAAGTTAATGAAATCTATAGTAGAGAACAAAAATTACTCTGAAAAAGTATTGATTATTGGCAAATAAGTATATTTGGTCATTTTAGAAGAAGGTTTGCATTCAGAGCTTTCCAAAGATTACAGGCCTTTAAAGCAAAGGGCATTTTCATAACTACTCACTGATAAGTACTTGGACTGAATTTTGCTTGGAATCCTGTAACTCTCTACACAAGATTCTTTATGAACTGTGTCTTCAAACATTCAATATACCTCTTCTCAACAAACATTCCAGTTAGATTACCCTGTATGCCAACTCTTATCTTTATCAAATACGACAAGAATATTCAGAGATTCAAAGGTCACTTGCCTGTTCAACATTATATCTCAACATCTATACAACCCTTTGCAATGTCTCCTTTAGTTATCCTGATTTGAAGTTCAATATAAAGAATGGAGGACACACGGGACAAAATATATTCTACTGTTATGATAAAGTATTATTTATTACTGTAAATAAACACAATGCCCATTCCCTCTTCCTGACTTGTGACATGTGAGATGTGATGCTTGGAACCAGGCAGCAATCATGTCACCATGAGGAAATTAGTCTGAAAACAAAAGCAAAAACCACACTGAGGATGTCGAAGAGAAAATTGTTAAAGAACCTGGGACTATGAATATGTCACTGAGCTGCTGAATTCACTAACCCGTGAAAACATCCTACCTCCTACCATCATTCTGATGTTCACTGGGAAATCTTCATCAGTTTCCTGTTGTTGTTACAACAAATCACCACAGACTCAATGGCATAAAGCCATACATATGTATTATCTTATAGCTCTGGAGGCCAAATGTCCTGAAATCAAGGTGTCTTCAGGGTTGTGTTGCTTCTGGAAGCTTTAGGAGAGAATCTGTTTCGTCGCCCTTGCCAGCTTCTAAAGGCTACTTGCAGTCCTTGGCTCATGGCCCCTACCTGTATCTTTTAGCCAGCAAAATAACATCTTCAAATCTCAATCTCTATCTTACACACACACACACACACACACACACACAAACACACGCTTCCATCATTACATCTTCTTCTCCGACTCTCACTCCTTTATCTCCCTCTTTCACTGATAAGGATCTTTGTGATTGCATCAGGCCCACTCACATCACCCGGGATAGTCTTCTCATCTTAAGAGCCTTAGCTTGATCATATCTGTAAAATTCTCTTGCCATGGAAGGTGACACAGACACAGCTTTCAGGGATTAGGACATGGACACCTTTGAGTGGGGAAGGGGAATCGATATTCAGCCTTCCATAGACATTGAGGCAGGGTGGATTTCTTCAGACTGTATCATGACAGAAAGCAAATATTGATGTCTCTTCCATGTGAATGAAAATTGTTCCTGGTCTTCACCATTACAGCAAGTGTCTTTTGCAACTGGGCTGCAAAGAAATGCATTTGCCAAATCCATGGCCACTTATCAGAAACTTGAGAACAAATTGTTTAATAATTTGTTCCAACAAAAATACCTTATCTTACTATCTGTCATTTATAGCTATCTTCCAGGATCCATTGACTTTCTTTGGGGTCTATTTGGTGAACTGAATGGAGATACAATAGGGACCACTGACTCCTCATCCACTGTATCCTTAAGGGTGGCTCTAATCTCTCCATGCCTCCTAGGATGCAATGTTATTTTTACTTACAGTCTTGTCTAGGGATTGAGAGAGAGTTTCAGAGGCTCCTACTTGAATAGGATAGATATAACTCAGATCAAGGAACCAATATGAGGGCACAGTTGAAGGAAAGAAGACAGGAATGTGTGGGTGATATTAGACTTCTCCCTGTAAAGAGAAAAATATAGAATCTTTGTGATAAAAGACTGTTTAGAGTAAATACAGAAGTCTCACATGTGAAAAGAAATAATCTCAATAGAGCTATTTTTTTTAATACTAGAAAGGACAGCTCATGTCTAAAAAAATAGAACATCAATAATTTCAGGAGAAAAAAAATAAGCGAGTTTAAAGTTTATTATAACAAAGAAAACTGCAGCTATTTTACTTTAGGTAAGTTTAAAGTTTATCAGAGCACAAAAAGCCATAGCTACTTTACCTAAATGCAACTATGGGGGGAAAAAAGGTGGGGAAAACATGCAAGTGTAAGGGTATAGGAAGATGGAAAATTACCTGACTTTTTCTGTACTTTTATTTACGATGCTTTTGTTTTCACAGGACTCAAATCATGTATTTATAAAGACTCTCACACATTCGGTACCCATCATAGTATAACAGCTAAGATGATTAGCATGCTCGGCTCCAGCGTCCAGTCATATTGCACCACAGAAAGCTCTATAGTGGATCAATTGCTTCTGTGCAGTCCCTAATACTTGGTCTCCATTGAAGTTTATTAATAAAGCTGGCGCACTCTTTATTTTTTTATTTTTTATTTCCATAGGTTTTTGGGGAACGGGTGGTGTTTGGTTGCATGAGTAACTTCTTTAACGGTGATTTCTGGATTTTGGTGCACCTATCACCCAAGCAGTATACACTGAATCTAATTTGTAGTTTTTTATCCCTCAACCCCTTCCCACCCTTTCCTCCTGAGTCCCCAAAGTCCACTGTATCATTCTTATGCCTTTGCATCCTTGCAGCTTAGCTCCCATCTATGAGTGGGAATATACGATGTTTGGTTTTCCATTCCTGAGTTACTTCACTTAGAATAATGGTCTCAAATCCCATCTAGGTTGCTGCAAATGCCATTAATTCATTCATTTTCATGGCTGAGCAGTATTCATATAGATATATAGATATAGATATGTATCTATGTGTGTGCGTGTGTGTGTGTGTATATATCTCTCTCTCTCACAGTTTCTTTATGCACTCATTGATTGATGGGCATTTGGGCTGGTTCCACATTTTTGCAATTGCATATTTGTTCTTTGTTATTATCCAGATTATATAAATCACTTGGATTGTTATTGTCTAAAGTGAAAGAATTACCTTGAATCTCTCCTGTTTATGAATGGTAGCACCCTCTGATTTCATTCAGCACCTGTGATGTGTGCCAGTGTTTAGCACTTCTTTACTGCCTGGTGGCAGGAATCATTTTTACATCATTATTATTGCTTTGAATCTTCTACCCCAGTTAGCCCAGTGTCTTGCATATAGAGGTGTTGAATAAACAGTTTTTAGTTGGCAAGTTTACAATTTGTAATCTAGGGGTATTTTACAATCTATGTGTCCCTCAGGTGATTCATTGACAATGTTGATAGAGAAACACGTATAGTTTTGCTTCTATCATAAACAAAAAACACTGGGCTGTTTTTAAATTGCGTATCACCTTTCTGAGCACACTCTAACCTGAGTGAATTGCATGAGAGTGTGTAAGGGGATACACAAGAGTGGGTAAACATGTGTGAGGGTGAATTTAGATGTGAGAGAACATTAATGATTGAAAATCACTCGGGGTAAGCCTCAAGGTCATTGCCCCTAGTCAAGATCAGATACTTTATAAGATTTTGCAATTCCTCTTTCTCACACCCATCACAGTATACTGTGTTGCTCATTTCCATGTCTTCCTCCCAAAGCCATCTAGGATGATGGGATGTCTGGTCATTTTTCTACTCCTAAAACCTTATTCAGGGTATTCGCTCAATACATGTTAAATGAGTGAATACACATTAAGCCAATGAGTGAATGAATGGTTGAAACAGTGGTGGGAATGCACAGTAGTCACTTGATTTGGAATAAGAAACCATTGTAAGAACTCTAAGGGAGACCGAGTGTTAGAGTGAACGTAGACTTTGAAACTGGACAGACCAAGCTGTTCATGTAATGTCAGATTTGAGGAAAGTGCCTTGATTTCTCTGAGGCTCAGTTTCCTCCTCTGTTAAATAAATATTGAAGAAAAAAGGGCTGTTTGAGATATAAAATAGGTATACAAAGAACAAAGAGCACTGGCCAGATTGAAAGTGATTTCCCACACATTGTTCGTTGCCATTATTCTTTAGACAATCTAGGCGTTTTATAAGTTCAAGACTATTGTTAGAAATGTGTGAAAGGTTTACTTGGAACACACACACACGGAAAAAAGCCAAATCAAATCACTTCTCTATATAATATTTATAGGGCAACCTTTTTTTTTTTTTCTCTTTTGAGATGGAGCCTTGCTCAGTTGCCCGGGCTGGAGTGCAGTGGTGCGATCTCGGCTGACTGCAACTTCTGCCTCCCAGGTTTAAGTGAACCTGCCTCAGCCTCCTGAGTAGCTGGGACTATAGGCTTATGCCACCATTCCCAGCTTCTTTTTGTATTTTTAGTGGAGATGGGGTTTCACCATGTTGGCTAGCATGGTCTCAAACTCCTGACCTCAAGTGGTCTGCCAGCCTTGGCCTCCCAAAGTGTGGGAATTACAGGCGTGAGCCACTACGCTTGGCCTACATAATATTTATATATACCGGGTTTTAGGAGGTGGGAGCAATAATTGTTTTGTTTTGTTTTTTATTTTTAGACAGAGTCTCCCACTGTTGCCCAGGCTGGAGTACAGTGGTGTAATCTTGGCTCACTGCAAGATCCGCCTCCTGAGTTCATGCCATTTTCCTGCCTTAGCCTCCTGAGTAGCTGGGACTACAGGCACCTGCCACCACGCCTGGCTAATTTTTTGTATTTTTAGTAGACATGACGTTCACCATGTTAGCCAGGATGGTCTCTATCTCCTGACCTCGTGATCTGCTCTCCTCTGCCTCCCGAAGTGCTGGGATTACAGGCGTGAGCCACCGCACCTGGCCTGTTCTTAAAGGTCTTCTAAGGCCAGTGTGCCTGATCCCCTTGTAAATACTGTTAAAAATATCCTGAAAGGAAACTGGGCTTAGTCTCTATATGCTTGGATTTTCTGGCTCTGAGAAAATCTTAAAAGAAAAACAACTTCAAAAATGTATTGTTCTCATTTTAAATATTCAAACAGTTTTTCTGGACAATGTTATCTTTTTTCATCAAAATATCCAGCTTTAGTCATAAAAAGTCATGATTGGCAGATTCAATTTAAAAGGCAAAATTGTAACTCCAGGTACCCGCCTCCAGGAAAATGGCTAGAGAGAGAAGCTATTCTATCAAAACTGGATATTGGACTTGACCCCAGTGGTAGATTCAGAGCCTCTAATTCAGTAGCCATCACCACAGGGGGGACAACTCCCCTTCCCTCCAGTCATCCACATCAAAAGGCCCTACGATTATAATGGGCCCAGAGAAACCTCTGCCAATACCATAAAAATTCCCCACACCCTTTAACCCTATAATTACAGGTCTAGGAATTTATCCTGAGGTGGCAATCAGAGCTATGCAAAAGCAAAAAAAAAAAAAAAATGTGCAAATATACTCATTGTGGTGTTATTTTACAAGAGCAAAAATGTAGCCTTCCTGCCCAAAAATTTGGGGGTACGATTTTAGAGTTTTTGGAGAATATTTCATGAATATGTGGAAATACATGGAAACGTTCACGACATATTAAACTGAAATGGTACAAAGCAAAGCATGTAACACTATTTTGTTATTTTAAAAAACACAACTAATGTCTGTGAGTATATATGCACAAAGGATAAAAAGATTGAATCCCCGAAGTGCTCATCTCTGAAAGGCAGAATTATGAATAAATTATTTTCTTCTTCACCCTTTATCTCCCAGATTTTCCATAGGGAATTTTATAATTGGGGGAAATGTTACTGACTTCACAGAAAAACAACTCAGAGCTTCTGATGTGCTGATAGGGTGAGTCGGTGGCATCATCTTCATGCGTGAATAGCTGGAGAGGTCACACACTCCAGGAACTCTCAATTTTGGCTGGGCTGCTTCTCTCCAGATTCTAGCATCAACCTTCTCTCAGTAAAAAAAAAAAAAAAAAAAAAAAAGGACACACACACACACACACACACACATTGTCCTTCTCTCAGTAAAAAAAATTATATATTTATATATAACACATTATGTTATATATGTGTGTGTATATATATAATATATACAGTATTATACATATAAAAAATATATATATATATAATGTTATTGGCCAGGCATCATGGCTCATGCCTGTAATCCCAACACTTTGGGAGGCCAGGGTGGGCAGATAACTTGAGGCCAGGAGTTGGAGACCAGCCTGGGCAACATAGCAAAACCCCATCTCTACCAAAAATACAAAAAGTTAGCCAGCAGGTGGTGCACACCTGTAGTCCCAGCTACTTGGGAGGCTGATGTGGGAGGAGGCTAGAACCTGGGATGCAGAAGCTCCAGTGAGCCAGGATCCCCCCACTGCACTCCGTCCTGGGTCAGCCTGGGTGACAGAAAAAGACTCCATCTCAAAAACAAAAACAAACCAAAATATATATATAGTGTTATCATATACATATAATATAAACTAAAATATTGGCAATTAACAACATCTGAATAACAGATACAGAGGAAATTGCTTCAGGGTATCTGCCTCACTCTAGACAGGTCAAGAAAGAATTCAGTTCTGTGTTCATCAAGTCAGTAAACAGAGCTTCGCTTCAGCTACACTGTATATAACAACTTTTCAAAAATTCACAGTGTCACACGGAGACACCGTGATTCAACTATCTTCTAGTTAAAAGATTTCTCTACAGTATGACACTGGCACTCTGAAACCTCGACTTGCAATGATAGAGTTCTAAGTTATGTGAGAAACCTTTTTTTTTAAATTTATGGCTGTCACTTAAATATATATGAGGCTGATAATATAGAATGTGTTCTTACTATGTTTACTTATATATATATATATATATATATATATATATATATATATTTTTTTTTTTTTTTTTTGAGAAGGGTCTCATTCTGTAGTCCAGGCTGGAATGTAGTAGCATGATCACAGCTCACTGCAGCCTCGACCTCCCAAGCTCAATTGAGCCCCATGCCTCAGCTTCTCGAGCAGCTGGGACCACAGGTACATGCCACCATACTCAGCTAATATTTGTATTTTTTGTAGAGAGCGAATTTCACCATGTTGCCCAGGCCGGTCTCGAACTCCTGGGCTCAAGTGATCCATCCACTTCAGCCCCCGCAAAGTGCTAGGGTTACAGATGTGAGCCACCACACTGGCCTATGTTATTTTCTAATAGGTTTCATATATTGTTATTATTGCCATCTTCTCTCCTCAGATCAACTCATACTTCTTAAATAGAAGACAGTGGAATGAACCGAATTCCAAGTCATGGCAATTCCTCCACCTGGCTAGGCCTCAAATTTCTCACCTGTGAAAGAGGGATGTGGACTGCTACAACTGAGGGACTTCTCATCACTGACATATAAGTCTATAACTGTTGCTACAAGCTTGTTATCTATTTTAGCAGAAAAGACAGATATAAGAGTAAATATGAAGCTGTATGTCTAGAACCTAAAAGAGATCAGGATGGGCTCGCATGAAACTTGGCTACGAACCCACAGAAATCCCCTTAGTAGATCAGTGGGAAGTCCCAATGGGTTTCTATGTTGGTTTAATGGGTTTACCATCAAGAATTTCTCCGGGATGTCAGTGGAAGTGAGGGATGATGTTCCACAGACAGCTGGTACTCGTTATTAAGGGTAGTTATGTTCTGTAAAGCCACTGTGAACACTGAATTAGTGAATACTGAACCATCATCTTAGGGGAAACAGGGTTAGATCCTGTGAGCCTCTGGTCTTTTCATCAACTGATCCATAAGAGAAGCTTGTTGTATGTGTGCTTCTGCTTAAAAACACTTTATTTAATATATATTGAGATTCATTAACATAAAACTCACTGACAACAGCATTATAACTCACGTCTGAAAGCAGCTTATCAAACACTTGTATTTTCTCCAGCAGGTATGTCACAGCCCTCTTGCACTTAGAAACACTAAATAGCCCTTCATCCCTATGGTTGGGGCCATTTTAAAGGGCAAAATCCCCAACAAAAAGCAGAAAAATGCAAACAAAAATAAATGTGGTACTAAGACTGTGAGAACAACACTTGTTTGCAACATGAGAGCTGAGACAAGATTGCCAAGAGTAGATTTTGTGTTTTCATGACAAAAAAAAATAAGTATACAAGGCAATGCATATATTAATTAGTTTGATTTAGCCATTCTACAATGAACACATATCAAAACATGTTGTGCACCATAAATATATACATTTTGTATCTGTTAATTTTAAAAAGTTTTTGTTTGTTTTGGAGACGAAGTCCCGCTCTGTCGCCCAGGCTGTAGTGCAATGGCATGATCTCGGCTCACTGCAACCTCCGCTTCCTGGGTTCAAGTGATTCTCCTGCCTCAGCCTCCTGAGTAGCTGGGATTACAGGTGCCCACCACCATGCCCGGCTAATTTTTATATTTTTAGCAGGGACGGGGTTTCACCATGTTGGCCAGGCTGGTCTCGAACGCCTGATCTCAGGTGATGCACCCACCTTGGCCTCCCAAAGTGCTGGTCTTACAGGTGTGAGCCTGTGCCTAGCCAATTTTTAAAAGTTGTAAAAAGAAAACCTATACTGGGCGACAGAGGAAGACTCCGTCGGAAGGAAGGAAGGAAGGAAGGAAGGAAGGAAGGAAGGAAGGAGGGAGGGAGGGAGGGAGGGAGGGAGGGAGGGAGGGAAGGAAGGAAGGAAGGAAGGAAGGAAGGAAGGAAGGAAGGAAGGAAGGAAGGAAGGAAGGAAGGAAGGAAGGAAGGAAAACCTATTCATCAAAAACTAAATATCGTTGATGAAAACCTATATATGTGGATTTGTAAACAAAATGAAAAAAAGATAAAGAAGAATGCAGAGGGCAGAGCATCAATTTTAGGACGACTCAAAGTTTTCACCACTCTGCATGCATCCAACAAATGACTATGAAAGTGCAACAAGTATTGATTTGGGGGGTTCAAATAAATTTTAGTGAGTAGGTGAATTCACAATTACAAAATCCACGAAAAACAAGGATCACCTGCATTTCTCATCTCATCATCAACAGAAACATAAATGACAAGGATGATGGGAGGCTGGGGACTAGAGTATTTATGAACTTTAACATTTTTGAAAAGTAGATGCAGAGTGATCATTCAATATATGTCTCTTCAGTATCTCCAGGAGTTGGCACTTGTCATTTCTTTCTTTTTGAGATGGAGTCTCACTCTGTCACCCAGGCTAGAGTGTGATGGTGCGATCTCAGCTCATGGCAACCTCTGCCTCCTAGGTTCAAGCGATTCTCCTGCCTCAGCCTCTGGAGTAGCTGGGATTACAGGTACCCACCACTACGCCCAGCCAATTTTTGTATTTTGAGTAGAGACAGGGTTTCACATTGGCCAAGCTGGTCTCAAACTCCTGACCTCAGGTGATCCACCCGCCTCTGCCTCACAAAGTGCTGGGATTACAGGCGTGAGCCATTGCGTCCAGCTGGCACTTTATTATTTCTGATAGGATCCCTGTACTAACTCCAAAGGTCACTATATTTATTTTATATGATGCATGAAATAATTTGACAAAATCCCAGCCCCAGAGCGTTTTTTGTTTTTTTTTTTTTTTTCCTCTCTCTCTTCTTCCTTTGGTCTCCTTCACATGTATCCTTCAATGTTTCCCCAAATAATTATTAACATAGTAATAGTGCTAAATTAAGCTTCATAACATCAGCTTTTAATGCTGACAGGTTAACGGAACAGAGTTGAATATGTATTTGAAGTGGCAGATGAAAGTCCAAAGCACAGAGTCCCAGCCACTGTCTCAGCAGCTCTTTGCTCTCCTCCCAGCACCTGGTAATGAGCCTTGTGCAACATGGTGCCACAAAACACACCCTTTTCATC
The DNA here is from genome assembly GCF_043159975.1 of Macaca nemestrina. Lineage (NCBI taxonomy): Eukaryota > Metazoa > Chordata > Mammalia > Primates > Cercopithecidae > Macaca > Macaca nemestrina. Next base: position 122,797,475 of record NC_092135.1, on the reverse strand, counting down.
AATAATCATGACTGAAGGGAGCCCACTACAGAACATTCTTAAGTCCTTCCACAGAGATTTTGTACATCTGGGTCAAAGCTTTGCAAAATTATTCCGCAACAGTACAACCACTCGAAAGAACCTTGGCACTTTTTACTAAATATAAACCTATCTATGACCAAGCAATTCTATGCCTAGTACATCTCCAAGAGAAGTGCATATGTCCATAAAAAGCCTTGTGTAAGAATATTCAAAGAGCAATATTAGTAATAGACAAAGCTAGAAACACAGAAATAGAGCAAACAGATAAATTGTGATATATCCATACAATGGAATACCATATAGCAATAAAAATGATGTTGATAGATGAATTTCAAAAACATTATGTAAAAAGAAAGAAGCCAGATACAAAAGAGCATATGGTATGATTCTATTTATAAGAAGATCGGGTAAAGGCGAAACTGAGAAGTCAGAATAGTGGTTACCTCTAATGGGTGATATTGACTGGGAAAAGGTATAAGAGAACTTTCTAGGGTGGTTAAAATGTTTTACACTATGTAAGTCGGATTGTATTGCTATAAAGGAATACCTAAGACTGGGTAATGAATTTTAAAAAGAGGTTTATTTTGGCTTATCTTTCTACAGGCTGTACAAGCATGGCACCAACATCTCTTTGGTTTCTGGTGAGAGCCTCAGGAAGCTTCCATTCACAGCGGAAGGCAAAAGGAGAGCCAGGGTATGACATGGAGAGGGAAGAAACAAAAGAGCAAGGAGGAAGTGCCAGGCCCCTTTAAACAACCAGCTCTCATGTGAACTCAGGGTGAGAACTAACTCATTACTGTCGGGAGGGTACCAAGCTATTTATGAGGGATCTGTCCCTCTCACCCAAAAGATTTATTTCACTGTTGTACTGGGTTTCTATTGCTGCCAGAACAAATCACCATAAACTTAGTAGCTTAAAACAATACAAATGTACTGTCTTACTGTTCTATAAGGCCAAAAATCCAACCAAGGTTTCCTTTGGTGAAAATCAAGGTTTTGGCAGGGTTGTGTTCTTTTCTAAAGATAGTGGAGCTTTGCGAGGCTGAGGTGGGCAGATTGCTTGAGTCTAGTAGTTCAAGACCAGCCTGGGCAACATGGCAAAACTCCTTCGCTACAAAAAAGTACAAAAAATTAGCTGGGTGTGGTGGTGTGCGTCTGTGGTCCCAGCTACTCGGGAGATTGAGGTGGGAGTATTGCCTGAGCCTGGGAGGCAAAGTTTGCAGTGAGCCAAGATTATGCCACTACACTCCAACCTGGGAAACAGACCAAGATTCTGTCTCAAAAAATAATAATAAAAAAATAAAGACTGGCTGGGTATGGTGGCTCACACCTGTAATCCCAGTACTTTGGGAGACTGAGGTGCGTGCATCAACTGAGGTCAGGAGTTCAAGACCAGCCTAGCCAACATAGTGAAACCCTGTCTCTACTAAAAATACAAAAAATTAGCTGGGTGTGGTGGCAGACATCTATAATCCCAGCTACTTGGGAGGCTGAGGTACAAGAATGGCTTGAACCAGGGAGGTTGCAGTGAGCCAAGATGATGCCACTGCACTCCAGCCTAGGGGGACAGAGTGAGACTCTGTCTCAAGAAATAAAATAAAATAAATAAAGACTGTGGAGAATTCATTGTCTTGCTTTTTCCTGCTTCTAGAAGTCAACCACACTCCTTAATTCATGGCCTCCTTCCTCTATCTTCAAAGTCAGTAATGGGTAGAGGTCTTACATTACATAATTCTGATCTCCCTTTTGCCTCTCTCTCCTGCTTTTAAGAACCTTTGTGATACACTGAGTCCACATAAATAATCCAGAATAATCTCCCTACCTCAAGGAGATTTAAGCACATCTTCAAATTTCCTTTTGTCATATAAAGTCACATATTCATAGGTTTCAGGAATTCAGATGTGGAAATCTTTGGTAGTACATTATTCCGCCTAGCACAGTGCTTAAGATATATGCATTTTACTGTGCGTAAATTATACCTCAACAAAAAAATAAAGCTTTTCAAAGAGAAAAGAAAAATGCCAGGCAGAAATCTTGATAAAAACCCCAAGAATGTCAAGCTTTATGAAGCAATTCATCAAAACAGAAGCCAAACAGAATCCAAACTACTAAAAGTTAATTCATAGCTCACTCAGTACTCTAACATAAAAAACCAGTCCCTTTAGAAGTAAATCAATTTCCCCAACTTACATTTTGATTGAGTTGAAGGACATATGCAGAAATCTACATAAAGTATAATTCCGTATGTAAAAATGTTACGATGCCTAAGAACCAACTAATCTGTGATTGTCTCATGTCCCTTCTCATATCTCATCCCAGAGACCATTAACTGTTATTTGATGATGTGGATCATTTAATTTGTACCTCACTTTGACTTTTAACTGGATAAATGAGCCAACAGAGAAATCATTATCTCAATCTTGAAGGTTTATATTTTGAGATTTCAGCTGAAAATTGCAATTGAAAAGCTTGTAAGATTTAAATGTTTTTAAAATGCAAAAATATTACATGGTGGTAAAATAAATGAATATAGATGCAAAAAATGGTGTCAACCTTATTTTTTAAAGGTAGTTTAGCTATTGCTTTGTTCATTAAAATATATTCACAACACATACTTACTATGTATAACAGATTAGCAGTATTTGCCTAATAAGAAAATAAATACACCACCATATGGTCCAAGTTACATTTGCACTATTTTGCCAACATGTATTATCACATTCCCTTGAGGAGAAATAACTCTGTGGATTAAGCTCAGAAAATAATATAAAATAAAAAGCTGTGCCTATAGTCCTACTCCAGAGTAATCCTGCTTACCTGAATGTGCACCTGCTGTCCTGCTAGAGATCTGAGCCATCTTGATTGTAGCATACCCCTGGGGCTGGAGATTGTGCCAAATATCTTTCACTAGAGGCAATTTTGCTTCTTTGATGACTATAAGCAATGCTAAACCAGAACATAGGAGTTTTCCAGGTAAGGAGACTATCCAGGTATACTGTTTGCCAGGCAACTTCTCACCACTTCTGAGCAACAGAAATGCATTTTGGTCTTAGAAATTCGGGTAGGAAGGGACTTTTATGGGAGGGAATTTAGCCCCAGGAAATAAAAATCCACAGACCAATATTGGTAGACAATTCTCAGATAGGAGAAGTCAATGTCTCAATTCAAGTTGTTATAACCAAATACCATAAACAGGGTAGCTTACAAGCAACAAGAATTTATTTCTCTCCATTCTGGAGGCTGCAAAGTCCAAGATCCAGGCACATTCAAAGTCTGGTGAGGGCCCACTTCTGGCTCATAGATGGCACTTTCTTGCTGTGGCCTCACATGGCAGAAGAGACCAAGGTCTCTCTGGGGTCTCTTTAAGGGCACAGTAAGGGCACAATTCTATTCATGAGAGCTCCATTTTCATGCCCTAGACACCTCCTAAAGGCCCCACTCTATAGTTTGAATGTCTCCTCCCAAACTCATGTTGAAATGTAATTACCATTTTAACAGTATTATGAGGTGAGACTTTTAAGAAGTAATTAGGCCATGAGGGTCTATTCTCAGGAGTGGATTAATGCCATTATTAGGGTATGGCTTTGTTGTCATGGGAGTGGGTTCCTTATAAAAGAATGAGTTTGGCCCCTTTCGTCTCTCTCTCTCTCTGTCGCTATCTTGGCCCTTATACCTTCTACTGTGGGATGATGCAGCAAGAAGACCCTTGCTGGAGACCAAGCCCTGGATCTTGGACTTCCAGCCTTGAAAACTGTAAGAAATTAATTTCTGTTCATTATAAATTAACCAGTCGGAGGTATTATCTTATAGCAGCAGAAATGGACTACCTCCTAATATCCCACCTCCTAATACCATCACTTTGGGGGTTAGGATTTCAACATACGAATTTGGAGGAGGCCAGACATGGTGGCTCGTGCCTGTAATCCCAGCGCTTTGGGAGGCTGAGGCGGGTGGATCCTCTGAGGTCAGGAATTCGAGACCAGCCTGGCCAACATGGGGAAACCTCATGTCTACTAAAAATACAAAAATTCGCTGGGTGTGGTGGCGGGCAGTCCCAGCTACTCGGTAGGCTGAGGCAGGAGAATTGCTTGAACCCAGGAGGTGGAGGTTACAGTGAGCCTAGATTGTGCCATTGCACTCCAGCACTCCAGCCTGGGCAACAAGAGTGAGACTCCGTCTGAAAGAAAAAAAAGAATTTAGAGGGGAGACGTAAACATTCTGATCACAGAAATCACTTTCCCAAAGTCATATTGACATTAAGTAATACAGACAGGGTCTGAATTCAGGCAGTCTGACTCCCATGGAACTAGCCACTATCTGATGCTGCCTCCCAAGTCACAAAAATCATAGCCATACATATATCCATCTTAAAATAATTCTTCCTCCATTCTCCACACATTGGTCTGGACAAGGAGGAAAGAACACAGGGCTCTCTGGGCTTGATGATATCCTGAAATGCTGTAGAAGGTCTAATTGCAGACTGACTCTAAGTTGGAGGATCCCCAAGAATTGCATGTGTTCCCCAGAATTTCCAGGCCAGTGAGAAAGTTCTAGAGGCATCTCAAGTTCACTTCGATTCAGAAAATAAAAACAAAATCCCAGGAAATAGAAACAAAATTCCACTGAAGTGGACCACTAAGTTTCCCCAAGATAAACCCACTCAGGAAAACATCCCAGATTTTGAACACATTGGAAAAACCTACACTTTTGGGACTAGATAGATTTTAAGAAGGATTCAATGAGAGGACTGAGGTGTGTCATCCTCCAAAACTTCTGTTGCTTACCAAACTGAGGGGCCATATACAGATAGCTGAAAGTACCAAGAATACTCAAAACTGCTGACGTAATAGAAACATTGCTTTTGAAAGCCCAAATGTATGTTACAGCCTTATTCATTCATTCATTCATTCATTCATTTTTGAGACAGAGTCTTGCTCTGTCACTCAGGCTGGAGTGCAACGGCGCAATCTCAGCTCACTGCAACCTCTGCATTCTGGGTTCAAGCAATGATCCCGCCTCAGCCTCCTGAGTACCTAGGATTACCGGCATCCGCCATCATGCCCAGCAAAATTTCTCTATTTTTGTAGAGACGGGGTTTCACCATGTTGGCCAGGCTGGTCTTGAACTCCCGGCCTCAGGTGATCCACACACCTCAGCCTTCCAAAGTGCTAGGATGACAGGAGTGAGCCACCACGCCTAGCCTAACAGCCTTATTTTAAAAGCAATTTACCTGTACTAGAGCCAGACATTCAGGGACATATGGTTATTACCTATCATTTTCAGAAAGGCCATTTCATTTATTCAGGGAATCTTTTTTCCTTTTTTTTTTTTTTTTCAAGGCAGGGTCTTGCTCTGCCACTCAAGCTGGTGCGCAGTGGAGTTACCATAGCTAACTGAAGCCTCAAACTCCTAGGCTCAAGAGATCCACCCACCTCAGTCTCCCAAGTAGCTGGGACTACAGGTGTGTACCATCACACCCAGCTAATTTTTTTTGTAGAGAAGGGGTCTAACTTTGTTGCCCAAGCTGGTCTTGAACTCCTGGACTCAAGTGATCCTCCCACTGTGGCCTTCCAAAATGCTAGAATTACACACGTGAGTCACTGTGCCTGACTCCAGGAAATCTTAACTTAGTACTCACTATGGGTGAAGTGCTGGAACCACACAGGGATTACTGCAGTGAACTGGACAGACCTGTCCCTGGCTGGCTGGATTTTAGCGTATAGCTGGGGACACAAAGAGATTTCTTAACCAAGCAAGAGATTTAAAAACGAACAAACAAAAAATAGAAAACAAAACACATAAATACTGGGCACGGTGGCTCATGCCTGCAATCCCAGCACTTTGGGAGGCCGAGGTGGGTGGATTGCTCGAGGCCAGGAGTTCGAGACCAGCCTGGGCAACATGGCGAAACCCCATCTCTATTGAAAATACAAAAACACTAGCCAGGTGTTTTAGCACATGCCTGTAATCCCAGCTACTTGGGAGGCTGAGGCATGAGAATCGCTTGAGGCCCGAGAATTACTTGAACCTGGAAGGCAGAGTTGGCAGTGAGCCAAGAGTGCGCCACTGCACTCCATCCTGGGTGACAGAGTGAGACTCTGTCTATAAACACACACACACACTCTCACACATAAATACTATTGTAATAAGTTTTGAGGAAAAAAATCCATCAAGTGCTAAGTGGAGAAAAATTAGGTCCAGTTTTAGGAAAGGTTGAAGGGTGAGACGGAGGCAGCTTTCAAAGAACCGAGAGCAGAGTCTGCAGTGAAATGGAAGAATAATTTATATTCCAGGTGCAGGTAGTCATCCCATCCCCAAACCCACAGAAGCCATTTTCCTACTACCAGGGCCCCTTGATCTTTCACGACGGAGAATAAATAGTAGGCAAAATCACCCCAGAATAATTTTAGCTTACCTTTTTAAGATCTCAGACCACAGCCTTCATCTACACATCTTGACGTCATAAGAAAGTTGAATATAGGGTGAAGAACTGAACCTTCTCAATACCAAGCCTCTAGCCCCAACCCTGTCCCTTCTCAGGGTGTGCCCTGGTTAACTGTGCCTCTGTTCACTTAACAAGGCGGGGTCTCCATAAACTGCAGGCGTTGGATTATAAAATCTCTTTCATCACTCATGCAGCTAGTGATTAACTGACAATTGCAAGCTTGTACAACCCCTTAATCTTTTTTATTGCATCACATAAGCCATGCTATATTATATAGTTTCTCTTTCATATTATTGGCTTTTAAGAGCTTACCCCTGTGGTTTTTGAAAATGGATAAAAGACGGAACAACTCCAAATGGTTCCTCACTTCCCAAACGTCACAAGTAAACAAGTGATCTTTCCATAAATGTCTTACCTTGCAATTACAATTTGTCCTTGGTAGTGAGTTAACCTCTCATTTTCCCACATTATTAATTCCACGTGGCATTTTTTTTTCCAATTCTGTTCATGCATTCTCGAGATGTCTCCTTCAAAATTTCATTTTTACCTCATTTTCATTTACTTTCCAGGCTGACTGTACCACCTGTCACTGGGAAATCCAGGGACATTTATTCCAAGCTCGGCCCTATAGTACGCTGGGTGGGCACAGTGGTTTCTCCTCAGCATTTAGAGGCAATTTCCACCAGGTTGTTCTGATTCCCACTGAATGGCCCATGTGTTCCAAAATAGGACCCAATTTTTTTTTTTTTTTCCTGAGACAGAGTCTCGCTCTGTCGCCCAGGCTGGAGTGCAGTGGCGTGATCTCAGCTCACTGCAAGCTCCACCTCACAGGTTCACACCATTCTCCTACCTCAGCCTCCCTCGTAGCTGGAACTGCAGACGACCGCCACCACGCCCAGCTAATTTTTTGTATTTATTTTTTAGTAGAGATGGGCTTTCACCGTGTTAGCCAGGATGGTCTCAACCTCCTGACCTCATGAGCCACCCACCTCGGCCTCCCAAAGTGCTGGGATTACAGGTGTGAGCCATCACTCCCGGCCAGAACACACTTTTGTCCTTAAAAAAAAAAAGGCAAGTTTTGGGCCGGGCACAGTGGTTCACGCCTGTAATCCCAGCACTTTGGGAGGCCGAGGCAGGGTGATCACAAGGTCAGGAGGTCGAGACCATCCTGGCTAACACGGTGAAACCCTGTCTACTGGAAAAAAAAAAAAATTAGCTAGGAGTGGTGGCAGGCACCTATAGTCCCAGCAACTCGGGAGGCTGGGGCAGGAGAATGGCATGAACCCGGGAGGCGGAGCTTGCAGTAAGCTGAGATCGTGCCACTGCACTCCAGCCTGGGCGACAGAGAGAGACTCCATCTCAAAAAAAAAAAAAAGGCAAATTTTATCTTTTCGTTTATAGTAAGTCAAAAACAAACTCTGCTACAGTTTTAGAAGTCAGGAGAGTGATTACCTGTGAGCAGGAGGGATGGTGAGTGACTAGGAGGAGCATGGCATGGGCTGCTAGGCTCTATAATGTTCTACTGCTTGACCAGAGCAGTGCTCATGAATTTGTCCACTTTGATAAGTCATCAATCTGTCCACTCGTGATTTTTACACCTTTTTTTTTTTTTTTTTCTTTTTTGAAACAGAGTCTCGCTCCATCACCCAGGCTGGAGTGCAGTGGCGCCATCTCGGCTCACTGCAACCTCCGCCTCCTGGGCTCAAGAGATTCTCGTGCCTCAGCCTCCCAAGCAGCTGGGATTACACACATGCGCCACCACGCCTGGCTAATTTTTGTATTTTTTAGTAGAGATGGGGTTTCACCATATTGGCCAGGATGGGCTCGAACTCCTGGGCTCAAGTGATCCGCTTGCCTCAGCCTCCCAAAGGGCTGGGATTACAGGCGTGAGCCACTGTGCCCAGCCTTTTACACTTTCTTCTTTACGTGTTGTCTTTTCATTTAAAAAAATCCATTAGAAAGTCAAAACTGTTCTCTACACTTTATTTAGTAACACAACCAACATAGGTAATTTAGTGGTTAACAGTGTGGCCTCTGGAGTGAGACTTCCTGGAGCCTAACTCAGTTTCTCCTTTTTATTGCAACATAGCTTTTCTCTTCTGTAAAATGGTAATGATAGTAATATCTACCTCAGAGAGTTGTTCTAAGGTAGAGTTACTGTTTATTAAGCCCTTAAACAATGCTAGGCTCATTGAGGGCAGCATTTAAATATTCTTTCTCATATAAAGAGGAATGAAACCTTAGTTGTACTCCTAAAGTCTGGAATCCTTACCAGACTTCAATCCTGCCTCTGCTACTCACTAGCTATGTTAACCTGTGATGAGTGTCTTGACCTCTTTGTTCCTCAGTTTAGTTACCTGCAAAATAGGGGAACTAACTGAATTTGAGGGCAGGTAGAGGTTATAACACATATAGGACTTAACAGGCCACAGACTATGAAAAAAAATGGGCTTTTGTTCCCCTCAAAGTATAATGGGAAGCCTTTCAAAGGATTTTTTTAAAAAATCATTTGTTTTATATTTTCAAAGATTGTTTTTTGCTACTATAGAGAAAGGAATGGGAAAAAGTAAGTCTGAAGGCAGGTAGACCAGGTAGGAAGGAGTCCAGGTAAGAGGCGAAGCTAGATTTGAACACAGAATTGACCATATCTGCTGATAGCTAGATGGGCATCCACAAGGACTCTTAGGTTTCTGGCTTTAAAAACTGTATGAATGATGATGACATTTACCTGATTTGGGGATCATGGTGCCTTTATGGATCTTGGGGCCAGATAGGCTGGGTCTATGTCCAGAAACAATTCCAGAACCAACACGCTTCCTCCCCTGCTGAATACTCCAAGTTTGTTCTTGCCTTAGTTTTCATATAAGCTTTTCCCTCTGCTGGGAACTCTCCTCCTCCACTTTTCAGGTAGCTAATTAATATGGTTTAGCTGTGTCCCCACCCAAATCTCATCTTGAACTGTAGCTCCCATAATCTCCACCTGTCATGGGAGGGACCCAGTGGGAGGTAATTGAATCATGGGGGCTGTTACCTCCATGCTGTTCTCATGCTAGTGAGTTCTCATGAGATCTAATTATTTTATAAGGGGCTTACCCCCTCCCCCTACCCCATTCACTCTGTACTTCTTGCTGCCGCCATGTGAAGAAGCATATGTTTGCTTCCCCTATATGTTTGCTTCCCCTTCCGCCATGATCGTAAGTTTCCTGAGGCCTCCCCAGCCATGCTGAACTGTGAGTCAATTAAACCCCTTTCCTTTACAAATTACCCAGTCTCAGGGGATGTTCTTATCAGCAGTGTGAGAAGGGACTAATACACTAATTTATTCCTACCCTTTAGATCTCAGCTGAAATGCTACTTTGTCAGGCAAGTTGGCCCCAGGCAACCTATACGAAGTGAGCATCTCCCACCATTTTTATTTACTTTGTAACTCTTTTCCTAATTCATAATCATTTGATCTGCTCACTTGTTTTTCTCCATCTTCACCAGCAGTACCTAAGCTTCATGAGGGCAGGCACTGTGTCCATCCTGTTCTCCACTCCTTCCCTGTTTCCTGGAACCTAATAGAGCTCTACATGGATGAAGGATGCATGATTTCCAAACAAGACGATCGTTACTATCTAACAGGAGGGAGGAGTAACCCAGTATTTGTCCTATTCTTTTTAATATACTTTGACTTATTAACAGGAAAAGTTCTATTATGCTGTGAATTTGTTCATTCTTATGTAATTTTATAATCTTTCAAACATGCATTCATTAAAAATACTAAACAAAACATAGTTACATGTTCTTTTTCTTCTTTTTTCAGAAATAGGATCTTACTCTGTTGTCCAGGCTGGAGTGCAGAGGTGTGATCATAGCTCACTGCAGCGTCCAACTCCTGAATGCAAGCAATATGCCTACCTCAGTCTCCCAAGTAGCTGGGACTACAGGTACACAACACCATACCTGGCTAACTTTTGGGGGGTTGGTAGAGCTGGGATGTCACCATGTTGCCCAGGCTGGTCTCAGACTCCTAGCCTCAAGTGATCCTCCCACTTCAGCCTCCCAAGGCACTGAAATTACAGATGCGAGCCACTGAGCTCAGCCCTGAAACTTACATTCTAATGATGAGTCAGACAATGGATATCAGACAAAATAAAGGAGTAAAGTATAGAGCACGTTAAAAAGTGGTAGGTGGGCTGGGCATGGTGACTCATGCCTGTAACCCCAGCATTTTGGGAGGGCAAGGCAGGACAATCACTTGAAGCCAAGAGTTTGAGACCAGCCTGGGCAACATGGTGAGACCCTATCTCTACAAAAATTTTTTAAATTAAATAAAAATTGTTAAGTGATAAGCGCTGTGGAAAAAGAACAAACAGAGTAGGTGTAGTTCACTGCTACACTGGTAGCCCCCACGGATCCTTACCTAATGGTGTTCGTGCCTTTCTGCAGTTTGTCCCTTCCATGTCACCTCCAGCCTTGGTGATATGACTTGCTTTATCCAATGGGAAATTACCAAGCATGATGCAAACAGAGTTTGATTAAGTGATTGGACACTGGGGCTTGACCGCTTGGAAAGCTCCTCCTTGGAAGCTATCTACCATGCTACAAAGGAGCTTCTGGAGCCCAGAAGCTCCTCTGGGCTACACTTGAATCATGAGATACCACATGGAAAGGGGCCCTGGAGTTGGAGAGCACATCTTGGACACTGCAGGCCCAGCTGAGATCCCAGATGAATGCAGTTACAATCAGACCACAAAGCTGGGCCAATCCTTTTCCCTGTTCTTTCATCTTTTTGGAATATTAGTCAGTCTTTAAAAGGAAACGTGTTGTTACATGCTACAACACAGATGAACCTTGAACACACTATGCTAAGTGAAATAAGCTACTCACAAAACAACACGTACTGTATGATTCCAGTTACACGAGGTATCTAAAGTAGTCAAATTCATAGACATAGAAAGGAGAATGTTGGTTACCAGCGGCTGGGAAGAGAAGGCAAAGAGGAGTTATTGTTTAACAAGTACAGTTTTAATTCTGCAAGATGAAAATGTTCTGGAGATCTGTTTCACAACAATGTAAATATACTTATGACTATTGAAATATACACCTAAAAATGGTTAAGACAGTACATTTTATGATAGGTGTTTTTTACTACACTTTGTATTTATTTATTTATTTTTTGAGATAGAGTCTCACTCTCTCACCCAAGCTGGAGTGCAGTGGCACAATCTCAGCTCACTGCAACCTCCGCCTCCTGGGTTCAAGTGATTCTCCTGCCTCAGCCTCCCTAGTAGCTGGGATTACAGGCACCCACCACCACACTCAGGTAATTTTTTGTATTTTTAGTAGAGACAAGAGTTTCGCTATGTTGGCCAGGCTAGTCTCAAACTCCTGACGTCAGATGATCCACCCGCCTCAGCCTCCCAAAGTCCTGGGATTATAGGTGTGAGCCACTGCTCCCAGCCTACATTAAGGAAAAAAAAAAAAAAAATGTGGCAGTTACCTACTGCTGCATAACAAACCATCCCAAAGCATGTGGCTTAAAATAGCAGTCATGTATTATTTCTCCCAATGCTGAGATGGCTGGATGGTTCTCCTGAGGTTTTGCCTGGGCCTGTTCATCCTCTATACTCGGCTGAAAAGCTGGCTGGGCTAGAAGATCCTAGATGACCTCACACACATCTCTGGTGGTGAGCATGGCTGCTTGCTGGGCCACCACTTTATGACCTCTCCCTATGACCTCTCCCTCTCCAAAAGAGTAGAACTACTTCCCTATAGAGCAGTCTCAGAACAGTGTTCCAAGAGTGTAAGGATTCCGGGTCAAGGCCTCTGGAGGTTTAGGCATCAGAACTCTCACAATGTCACTTCCACTACATTTTATTGGCATAAAGCAAGTCTCAAGGCCCAACCAGAATCAAGGAAGGATGACATGGGCTCCACCTCTTGATAGGAAAAACTATAACATCTTGAGACGGGGTTTTATAATTTACCAAAGCCCTCTGCTTTGTTAGAATCAAAAATTATTTTCAAACGCTGTTAGTTTGCTGAAGGGAAATTAACTCTACACTACCTGGTATAATTCTCAACAATTCCAAGTTTGAGTAAAAGTAGCCTACAAATTTTTGGACAATCAGTGAAAAATTACAAGATCATGCTATGTTTGGGGATGAAATTTATTATCAACATCACAGGAACTTGCAATGATTTCTAGGAAAGTTAGTATAAATCTGAGAAAACTCCCTGATTTTAATAATGGAGATCCTCATCCCTTGATTACTGAAAATTGAAGAGTTTTCTGATAAAATTCACCATTACCATTAAAGCTATTTATAATCATCTATCTTTGCAAAAATGACTTTTCTAAGAACATCATTGGCAGGGCTGGGCCTGGTGGCTCATGCCTGTAATCCCAGCACTTTGGGAGGCAGAGGCAGGTGGATCACCTGAGGTCAGGAGTTCAAGACCAGCCTGACCAACATGGTGAAACCCTCTCTCTACTAAAAATACAAAAATTAGCAGAGCATGGTGGCACACGCCTGTAATCCCAGCTACTCGGGAGGCTGAGGCAGGAGAATCGCTTGAACCCAGGAAGCAGAGGTTGCAGTGAGCCGAGATCATGCTACTGTACTCCAGTCTGGGTGACAGAGTGAGACTCTGTCTCAAAAAAAAAAAAGAACGTCATTGGTAATGTGTGATGAATCTCTCCTAATAAGTGAACTCTTCATTACCTAAAAAGAAAAAATACACAGACTCTAGATAATAATACCATGTTTGTTTTTATGAGTAAGCCTAAATCCTTTCCTTTAGAAAATGAATACAAACAGCTGCCTGCCATGAAGTTCCTTTCAAAAGCATAATGCTATTTGGCTGGGCTTTGCCAGGTTATATTTATTTTGCCTTTGAAAAGGAAGAGCTCTCCATATGTTCATAAAGCTCATACTCCTGGCTGTTTTTAAGCCATCCTCTTGGAATAATCCTGTGGGACGTCCCTGATCCCAAATCAGTACAAACATTGTATCATCTCTGATTATTGGTTTCTTCAATATATGGTAGAAATACGAATATATTAAAAACAACTACCAGTAATTTATTTGAATTCAAACCTCTTGAAAAACTGACTACACCATTTTGTTAAACAAATTCAACTTTATCAGTCATTGGATTTACTCTAAATGTATGAAGAAGGGAAGAGATTTGGGAAAAGTATCTCTAATCTTGTACTTTTATCTAATGAGGAGGGATGTCTGATCTGAAACAGTACTCCTCAAATTTTAGTACATGTAAGAATTACTTCGGAAATTTTTTTAAAATACAGATTCTGGGCCCGCACAGATTCTATTTCAGTATGTCTTGGATGGAGCCTGAAAATTTTATTTCTAACAATCTGTAAGGTGATGCTAATGCTGCTCGTCCCTGGACCACATAATAAGGCTGTCTTAATCTACATTCGATACAAAAAGAGATTGCATAAAAGAATACACCTTTTATGTTTTACCTTTGTTAAAAGATAATATGCAGGCACTACATAACATATCCTTCAAACACAATAACCTGTGAGTCCCCTTTTTATTTGCTCTATGAAGTAGCTTAACTGGTTATTGCTGAAAGCAGATTCTATTGAGATTTGGACTTTTCATTTGTTTGTTCCAAGTAAGCCTTTCACACAGCTCTAGCAATGGTCTTTGGTATTTGGTAAAGAATAATGCAACCTATCGTATCGTCATTGTGGTAGACTGTTTAAAAGCCAGAAATTCCTCCCATCTCACATTGCACTCCTTTGCAGTGTGACATGGCTGATTCTCCCATCCAAAATTAAGAGTCTATTCGTCAACCTGCCTGAATCTGAGCTGGGTTTGTAACTTGCTTGAATCAATAAAATGTGCTGGAAGTGATGTGATACAAGTCTCAGCCCCTCAGTCTCAAGAGATTTTGCAGCTTCCACATTTGCCTTTTGGAAAACTGTCCTGGAAGAGCCAAGTGAGACAGTTGGTCTAGCTTAGTGAACGACGCCAGACCATGAGGGAGAACGGAGGCACCTCAGCCTGCACCAACTGCCCAGATATGTGAGGGAGGCCATCCTGGAGTTTAAGCCCTGGGGATCTCCAGCTGAAGGGCATTACATGAACAGACTTACGCAAACCCAGTGAAGAACCTGCCAAGTCAATCCTTAAAAACCTGAGAAATAATAAGCCATTTTTTTGGTTTTTTGGTTTTTGTGGGTTTTTTTGTTTTGTTTTGTTTTGTTTTTTTTGAGATGGAGTCTGGGTCTGTCGCCCAGGCTGGAGTGCAGTGGCTGGATCTCAGCTCACTGCAAGCTCCACCTCCCAGGTTCATGCCATTCTCCTGCCTCAGCCTCCAGAGTACCTGGGACAACAGGTGCCTGCCACCATGCCTGGCTAATTTTGTTATTTTTAGAAGAGACGGGGTTTCACCATGTTAGCCAGGATGGTCTCAATCTCCTGACCTTGTGATCTGTCCGCCTCGGCCTCCCAAAGTGCTGGGATTACAGGCATGAGCCACCGCGCCCAGTCATAGTTAAGTCATTGTTTTTAAGCCACTACATTTTGGGTGCTTTGTTCAGTAGCAATAATTAAGTTATACAGCCATGCTGCATGCTTCAATTAACTTTGATAAGGACAGACTCTGAGTTCTATAACTGGACACAACTAATAATGTAACAGCACCTCACAGTCAGCAGCGCCTGTAATAATACAGCACAGCTCACATCATTGAGTAATGGTGCAATGCACTGGCTCGTCCTTACTCTTCTCTGGTAAGAGAAAGTGGAGTAATTCCTAATTTTTTTTAATTGTATGAAATTGTATAAAAATTGCATACATATATAATTTATATCACCATTATTTTTATATATTATATATAATGTATATATAATGTATAATTTTGTATATTACATATATGTACATAGTTTTATATGTACATTATATAGTATATATAGTATATAGTATAAATAGAAACCACATAATGTATATAATATATACATTGTTTAGCTATTATATACATATATATAATATATGCATTATTTTTATATATTACATGTACATTACATATAATATATGAATATATAATGGTGATATAAATTATATATTTATATATTTTTATATGTATATATAAATATAGTGGTGATATAAATAATATATATGTATACACCATTAATTATTCTCCATCTGGAGTCAACAATGACATAATCAAGAAAATAAACTCTTGCCATTACCAAGTTCTCCTTACACTTGGAAAATATGAGCAAAGCTTGCATACAAGTACAATACACCATCACATAAGAGAAGATGATTCAACAGAGAAGAAGATGTTAGGAATTGCCCCACCACACAGGCAGGGCATTAGTTGTGGTAAAAACAAAGCAAAGCTTTCCAGAATAAAACCACTGATAACTCAGTGGCTACTTTTTCCAGAGAAATGGGTAGGAATTACATTGAAGTAATATCTTCCTCCATAGTCTGTTAATTAGATGATCTGAATAAAGATAGCTTATAATATGCCCTTGCATTTCTAAAACCTTTATAAGTTTTAACTTTCATTTTCAAAAGATTTAATTTGATTCTAGAAGATAAAATAGGATATATTTTATTATCCTCACTGGAGAAAAAAAAAAAAAAGCAAAATTTGAAGTCCAGACAAAAATTTGCCCAAAATCTAACTGATGAACACAGATATTTCTCATTTAGTGCTAGAATCACCTCAATTTCAATAGACCATAGTGAAGGGGTTGAGGGACTCTAATTCAGAAGCAAAGTAAGTATTAAGGGTGTTCATCTAGAGTTGTTTCTTTTTTTAGAATTCAATATCTTGCCACCTTTCCCCAGTTTCATATTCAATGGGTCTGAGTTGAATCCCAGAACCTGCTTTTTTTTTTTTTTTTCTGAGATGAAGTCTTGCTCTGTTGCCCAGACTGGAGTGCAGTGGTGTGATCCTGGGCCACTGCAACCTCTGCCTCCCGGGTTCAAGTGATTCTTCTGCTTCAGTTTCCCTTGCAGCTGGGATTACAGGTATGTGCCACCACATCCAGCTAATTTTTGTATTTTTAGTAGAGCCGGAGTTTCACCATGTTGGCCAGGCTGGCTTGAACTCCTGACCTTAGGTGATCCACCCATGTCTGCCTCCAAAAGTGCTGGGATTATAGGCATGAGCCATCACACCCAGCCTGAATCTGCATTTTTAATAAGAATCCCAGGTGATTTTTATGCAAGAGGTCCTTGGATCAGTTTTTGGAAAACGATCCAGAGGTTTAAAACACAATCTTTGGAGTGGCCTGAGTCCAGCCCCAGCTCCGCCCCTTGCCAGCTGCTTGACTTCAGACAAGTTTATCTTCATGGGCCTCAGAATCTTGACCTATAAAATGAGGACCATAATTACTTTGTCCAGGCTGCCATAACAAAGTACCACAAACTAAATTTATTATCTCACAATTCTAGAACTACAAGTCTGAGATGAAGAGGTTGCCAGGGTTGCTTCTTGCTAGGGGCTGTGAGGGAGAATCTGTTCCATGCCTCTCTCCAAGCTTCTGGTGGTTTGCTAGCAGCCTTTGACACTCCTTGGTTTGTAGATTTCTGCCTTCATCTTCACATGGTGTTCTCCCTATGAGACTGTCTGTGTCCAAATTCCCCCTTTTATAAGTACAACAGTCATGCTGGATTAGAGGCCTACCCTACTTTAGTATGACCTCATCTTAACTGATTACTATTATATCTTAACAATGACATCTTAACTAGTTATATTCCATTGTCTCCTGAAACACTGGGAGTGTGAGCCTCCTTTCTACCTTTACTACAGATTATGACACAGAATTATCATTTAAACAAGAGAATTGGCCCTTTTAAAATGTTTCTTGTATACTAGAAAGATAAATGATCTGTTTATTTCATAAAATATAAAAATATATAGCAATTATGCAAATCTTACTAATACACTCAGGGTCTGAAAGCTTCTGGGAAACAAAGCAATCACCTTGGTGCTTGCTTCTGCTTTATAAAACAACTTATTTTTTAAAATCCTGCTTTTAATGATATTACTCAGGCCCCAGGGTACTAAGTCTTTTCTAATCGTTTCCCTTTTGTATAAGAGGTTTTTGATTGTTTTAAGGTTTTATTTACTTACGTATAATTCAGCTACTAGAATTGTTAAATCTCTTAGAAATTAAGGTAGCTTGCCGGGCACAATGGCTCACGCCTATAATCCCAGCACTTTGGGAGGCCGAGGTGGGTGGATCACCTGAGGTCAGGAGTTCGAGACTAGCCTGGCGAGACCCCAGCTCTACTAAAAATACAAAAAGTAGTCAGGTGTGGTGCCTTATGCCTGTAATCCCAGCTCCTCAGGAAGCTGAGGCACAAGAATTGCTTGAACCTGGGAGGCGGGGCTGCACTGAGCCAATATTGTGCCACTGCACTCCAGCCTGGGTGACAGAGTGAGTTCATCTAAAAAAAAAAAAAAAAAAAGAAGAGGAAGAAAAAAAGAAGTTAAGGTAGCTTAAAGGGTTTATTGTTTAACTTAGTGATTAAATTCCCCATGTTGTCCCAAAATATGGCACTCCTTACAAAGAAAAGAGACACTATTAAAAAGTAAGTAGAATTGTATAAGAGCAATTTTTAAAGTAACTATCTATTCTCATTCCCCAGCAAATTAGCCACTTCACAGATTATTTGCTGAAAACATAAACTCTTATCAAAGAGAGGATGTGAAAGCTAAGGTACTTGCACTACCGTTAACCCTCTAGTGACTCTGCAAGTCTGAAAACTCTCAAAATATGTCATTTCTTGGCTGGCTGATCAAATATGACAAAGACAGGTGTTATGGTTAATTTTATGTATCAACTTGATTGGCCATGGGGTGCCCAGATTAGACATTGTTTTTGAGTGTATCTGGGAGGGTATTTCCAGATGCGACATCATTTGAATCAGTGGACTCAGTGAAGTAGACCGCCCTCCCCGTGTACATGGGCATCATCTGATCAATTGGAGCCTAAATAAAAGAAAAAGTGGAAAAAGGAGAAATTTGTCCCTCTCTGCTGAGCTCGGACACCTCATTTCAGCTTCTTTGGCCCTCAGAATACGATTTACATAATTATTTCTCTCCTGTTTTCAGTCCTTCTGAATTATACCACTGGCTTTCCTGGGTCTCCAATTTACAGATGGCAGGTTGTGGGGCTTCTCAGCCTCCATAATTGTATGAAGCAATTTCTCATAATAAATTTCCACATAGGCTGGGCACAGTGGTTCAAGCCCATAATCCCAGCACTTTGGGAGGCCAAAGCAGGTGGATCACTTGAGGTCAGGAGTTCGTGATTAGCCTGGCCAACATGGTAAAACCCTGTCTCTACTAAAATACAAAATTAGCTGGGTATTTTAAAGATTTAAAATATTTAAAATTTTAAAGATTAAAGGTGGTAGACTCCTTTAATCCCAGCTACTCAGGAGACTGAGGTAGGAGAGTCACTTGAACCCAGGAGGTAGAGGTTGCAATGACCCGAGATTGCAGCACTGCACTCTAGCCTAGGGGACAGAGCGAGACTCCATCTCAAAAAAAAAAAAGAAAGAAAAAAAAAACATATGTATATTACTGGTGCTGTTTCTCTGGAGAACTCTAATGCAGATAAGGAACTATGTAATGCATGCAAGCTTTCCATAAAGTTGTAGAAATTTCTAGTTAGGATCATCAGCACATGATCAGTGTCTGACCTTTTGCAAAACTCAAAGGAATATTCTCCAAACTTCTTCAAAACTACATTGGGGTCAATATATGGTAAGATAAAGAAAACTGAGTATGCTTTACACTTTAATAATGTCTTTTTTTTTTTTTTTTTTTGTGAGACAAAGTCTCGCTCTACCACCTAGGCTACAGTGCAGTGGCACGATCTCAGTCATTGCAACCTTCGCCTCCTGGGTTCAAGCGACTCTCCTACCTCGGCTTCCTGAGTAGCTGGGATTAAAGGCACCTGCCACCACGCCCGGCTAATTTTTGTATTTTTACTAGAGACGGGGTTTCACCATGTTAACCAGAATGGTCTTGATCGCCTGACCTCGTGATCCGCCCGCCTCAGCCTCCCAAAGTGCTGGGATTACAGGTGTGAGCTACTGTGCCTGGCCCTAGTAATGTCTTTCTATATATTCCTTTAGTTAAATCACCTGTGAGAGGTAACCTATTACCTTGCCTTTGTAAAATCCTTTATAATTTTTAGATTTCATTTGAAGGATTGAATTTGATCCTGTGAAGTAAAGTAAGGCACATTTTATTGTCCCCACTTTTAAAGGCAGACTCTAAAACCCATTAGATTTTGCAGTTTTGTAGGAGATAACTATTGTTTTGGCCTGGCCAACATCCAGCCACCCTCTAGAAGTCAGTACCTGGTCTTCTTTCAAGGAACTACCCCTTTCCCAACACTTAGGTTACATGATTAGATGAGTCGACCTCACACCCACAAACCTCCTGGCTCTAAAGAGAAGCATGTGATTCAAATTAGCCAACAGGTGCATTCCATTTCCCTGGGCACAACAACTGATTCAGGGTAGGGCACATGACCCATGATGTTTCAAAAAGAATTGACTCTGGTTCTTTTATTTTAACTGTTGTGAAAGATGAGCCTTTCCAGAAGGTGCTAACCTTGCATGATGCCTTCTTTGTCACCACAAGGGAGACCCTGCCCAAAAATGAAGCCAACATGAAGAGAAACAGAATCAGGAACTGAGAGGGACGTATTATTGGTGATGTTGGGCCCCTAGAAAAAGCTGTGTCTGCAACACTACTGCTTGACTTTCCAGATAAGTGGGCAATATATATATTTCTCTTTTCTGGAGAAATTTCTCTTTTCTGCCTTACTTTCTCCAGAAAAGAGAAATATATATTCTTTTTTCATCGAGTTTAAGTACTATTTCTGTTACTTGATAATAAAATAGTCCTTACTGAATACAGTTAAAAATTCTAGGCCAGGCACAGTGGTTCATGCCTATAACCACAGTAGTTTGGGAGGGCAAGGCAAAGTATCCTGAACACCTGATTGGAAACTGCAATAAGCAGACACAAAAGAACATCAAGATGTGGTGGCATCTGCTCAACCTTTCAAGTTAGCACAGACATACCAATGTGTGTTGGAGGATTACTTGAGCCCAGGAGTTCCAAGACTACATACACACAGTGTTTCTCAGAGGTGACATTCTGGATCAAATAAGTGTAAGTAATGGTTTAGGCTTTCTAAAATCCATCTCGGTGAAGCACATGTAATGGTTTCTGGCCTTGTCTTTGAGACGGTGTGGGTCTCACTCCAGGTGGGAAAGGATAGGCAAGCTTGGTGAGGCTTTTATGATTGCTGGAAATCATGTCTCCATTACCTGGGAACCACAGAAACAGTACTGCCTTTGGTTTCAAGCAAGAAGGGCTGCGAAACTGAATCTCACATGTTAGAGGAACCCACTCTGGCCTTAGTCTGGCTACCGGCTCTCCCCACAGACCAAGGAGTCTATAAGCCCAGTGGACATACTCCCCTGGATCCCACACTTTCCTCTTCTGAGCCTTGATCCACATATACAGAATCTCAGAATCTTCTGCCCAAAGAGCCCCACGCCTGATTCCAGAGCCTAAGCTCTTCCTGGACTCCTCATACTGAGACTAGAGTGGCCAAAAGCAGTTATGTATGTGAGATGTGGAGAGAACCACTGCACAAGGCTTCTCACAGGGCAAGACGGAGCTCGGATGGGAAAAGGAAAGTCATGGATGCATAGAGACACGGAAGTCCAAGGAATCCAATAATTCTAAAACTGAAACCAGGGCTGCATGCAGTGGCTCATGCCTGTAATCCTAGCACTTTGAGAGGCCAAGGTGGGAAGATTACTTGAGCCCAGGAGTTCAAGACCAGCCTGGGCAACATAGTGAGACACAACTCTATAAAAAAGACTTTTAAATAATTTTTAATTAGCCAAGAGTGGTGGCATGCTTCTGTATTCCCAGCTACTCCGGAGGCTGAGATAGGAGGATTACTTGAGCCCAGGAGACTGAAACAACCCTTCTAATCATTGTGAAGATGAGGACATAATATGTCTTATATAACAGTTCGGTTCCTTGATTTATAACTTTTACATATTTGCACATATGGCATGATGGCCTCCATTTGGACTCCTGCCCCAGACCTCACAGTATTCAGAGCAGGCGCACAGAGGAAGCAACAATTAAAGGTCCAGAGAACGGAAAAGAGGACTCTGTTCTGGAAAACAGCTCCCTCTGATAATGATTTGGGTGTGTCCCCATTCAAATCTCAACTTGAATTGTATCTCGCAGAATTCCTATGTGTTGTGGGAGGGACCCGGGGGAGGTAACTGAATCATGGGGGCCAGCCTTCCCCATGATATTCTCATGATAATGAATAAGTCTCAAGAGACTTGATGGGTTTATCAGGGGTTTCCGCTTTTGCTTCTTCCTCATTTTCTTTTGCTGACACCATGTAAGAAGTGTGTTTTGCCTCCTGCCATGATTCTGAGGCCTCCCAGCCATGTGGAACTGTAAGTCCAATTAAACCTCTTTTTCTTCCCAGTCTTGGGTATGTCCTTTATCAGCAGCCTGAAAATGAACTAATACAGTAAATTAGTGCCAGGAGTGGGGTGTTGCTGAAAAGATACACAAAAAATGTGAAAGCAACTTTGGAACTGGGTAACAGGCAGAGGTTGGCAGTTTGGAGGGCTCAGAAGACGACAGGGAAATGTGGGAAAGTTTGGAACTTCCCAGAGATTTGCTGAATGACTTTGATGAAAATGCCGATATAGTGATGCGAAAAATAAGGTCCAGGCTGAGGTGGTCTCAGATGGAGATGAGGAACTTGTTGGGAACTGAAGCAAAAGTGACTCTTGTTACATTTTAGCAAAGAGACTGGCAGCATTTTGCCCCTACCCTAGAGATCTGTGGAACTTTGAACTTGAAAGACATGATTTAGGTATCTGGCACAAGAAATTTCTAAGCAGAAAAGCATTCAAGAGGTGAGTTGGGTACTATTAAAAGCATTCCATTTTAAAAGGGAAACAGATCACAAAAGTTTGGAAAATCTGCAGTCTGATGATGCAGTTAAAAGAAAAACCCATTTTTTTGAGGAGAAATTCAAGCCAGCTGCAGAAATTTGCATAAGTAGCAAGGAGTCTAATGTTAATCCCCAAGACCACGGGAAAAATGTCTCCAGGGTATGTCAGAGACCTTCACAGCAGCCCCTACCATCACAGGCCCCCAGGGCGCAGGAGGAAAAAGTGGTTTTGTGGGCCAGGCCCAGGGTCCTCATGCTGTGTGCAGCCTAGGGACTTGGTGCCCTGTGTCCCAGCCACTCCAGCCATGGCTGAAAGGGGCCAGTGTACAGTTCAGGCTGTGTCTTCAGAGGATGGAAGCCCCAAGTCTTGGTGGCTTCCATGTGGTTAAGCCTCTGGGTGCACAGAAGTCAAGAATCGGGGTTTGGGAACCTCCACCTAGATTTCAGAAGATGCATGGAAATTCCTAGATGCCCAGGCAAAAGTTTGCTGCAGGGGTGGGGCCCTCATGGAGAACCCCTGCTAGGGCAGTGCAGAAGGAAAATGCGGGGTCGGAGCACCACCCCCACCGAGTCCCTACTGGGGCACTGCCTAGTGGAGCTTTGAGAAGAGTGTCATCATCCTCCAGACCCCAGAATGGTAGATCCACCGACAGCTTGCTCCGTGCACATGGAAAAGCCACACACAGGCTCTCCACGCCAGCCCATGAAAAAAAAATTTTTTTTTTTTTTTTTTTGTTAAAGACAGGATCTTGATTCCTTGCCCAGGCTGGTCTCCATCTCCTAGCTTCAAATAATCTTCTCACCTCAGCCTCCCAAAGTGCTGAGATTACAGGTATAAGCCACCATGCCCACCCATCATTTCTTTTTATTGTAGAATAATATTTCATTATATGGTATTTACATAGCTATAAGTTTTCACGGCTACAATTTGTGCTGGCTAGAGTTTGTGCCTGTTGTAGAAAAGGACAGTGCTGGTAGGTGGGAGGGAGGAGCCAGAAGGGAGGCAGTACCTTGCAAAGCCACAGGGGCGGAACTGCCCAAGACCATAAGAACCCACATTTTGTATCAGCGTGACCTGGATGTGAGACCTGGAGTCAAAGGAGATCATTTTGGAGCTTTAAAATTGGACTTCCCCGCTGGATTCTGGACTTGCATATGCCCTGTAACCACTTTGTTTTGGCCAATTTCTCTCATTTGGAATGGCTATATTTACCCAATGCTTGTACCCCCATTGTATCTGGGAAGTAACTAGCTTGCTGTTGATTTTACAGGCTCATAGGTGGAAGGGACTTGCCTTGTCTCAGATGAGACTTTGGATTACAGACTTCTGGGTTAATGCTGAAATGAGTTAAGACTTTGGCAGACTGTTGGGAAGGCAGGATTGGTTTTGAAATGTGAGGACATGAGATTTGGAGGGGCCAGGGGTAGAATGATATGGTTTGGCTGTGTCCCCATTCAAATCTCAACTTGAATTGTAGCTCCCAGAATTCGCACGTGTTGTGGGAGGAACCCAGGGGGAGATAACTGAATCATGATGGCTGGTCTTTCCCATGCTATTCTCATGGTAATGAATAAGTCTCACAATATCCAATGGGTTTATCTAGGTTTTCCGCTTTTCCTTCTTCCTCATTTTCTCTCGCTGCCTCCATGTAAGAAGTGCCTTTCATGGCCAGGCACAGTGGCTCACACCTGTAATCCCAGCACTTTGGGAGACTGAGGCAGGCAGATCACGAGGTCAAGAGATTGAGATCATCCTAGCCAACATGGTGAAACCCTGTCTCTACTAAAAATACAAAAATTAGCCAGGCGTGGTCACAGGCACCTGTAATCCCAGCTACTTGGGAGGCTGAGGCAGGAGAATCGATTGAACCCAGGAGGCAGAGGTTGCAGTGAGCCAAGACCACACCACTGCACTCCAAGCTGGTGACAGAACGAGACTCCATCTAAAAAAAAAAAAACAAAAAAACAAAAAAAAAGCTGACTTTCGCCTTCGGTTATGATTCTGAGACCTCCCCACTCATGTGGAACTGTAAATCCAATTAAACCTCTTTTTCTTCCCAGTCTCAGGTATGTCTTTATCAGCAGCATGGAAATGGACTAATACACCCTGTCTCTAGGAAGGGCATATCTACACATTCCACCTACCAGGACTGTCCTTTTCTACAACAGGGATAAATTCTACCCAGCACAAATTGTAGCCACAAAAATTCACAGCTATATAAATACCACACTATGAAGCATTATTCTGCAATAAAAAGAACTGATGGGTGAGCATGATGCCTCTCACCTATAATCTCAGCACTTTGGGAGGCTGAGGTGAGATTATTTGAAGCTAGGAGTTGCAGACCAGCCTGGGCAAGAAATCAAGACCCTGTCACCACAAAAAAAATAAATAAATAAATTTATTAGCTGGGCATGGTGGTGACAGGTGACAACCTGCTAGCAGCCCTCGCTCACTCTCAGCGCCTCCTCCTCCTTGGCGACCACTCTGGCCACACTGGAGAAGCCCTTCAGCCTGCCGCTGCGCTATGAAGGCCCTTCTCCCGGGCTGGCTGAGGCAGGAGCTGGCTCCCTCTGCTCGCGGGGTGGTGTGGAGGGAGA
The DNA here is from genome assembly GCF_043159975.1 of Macaca nemestrina. Classification (NCBI taxonomy): domain Eukaryota; kingdom Metazoa; phylum Chordata; class Mammalia; order Primates; family Cercopithecidae; genus Macaca; species Macaca nemestrina. The sequence goes on along the minus strand of NC_092135.1, from coordinate 122,772,396 downwards.
GGCGCAGGCCGGAGCTGGGGCTGCGCACTGCCGGCCGGGGCAGGTTCCGGGTGGGCGCGGGTTAATGGGCCCCTCACTCAGGGAGGCAGGCTGGCGCCTGCTGGGCTTGATCTGGGAGGAGCTCCCTCCAGGCTGCCAGAGTGCTCGGGCTGGGTGCCGCAAAGTCCTGCAGCCAGTGCCAGTGAGAGGTGAAGCGGGCTGGGCTTCTGGGACGGGTAGGGATTTGGAGAACTTTTCTGTCTAGCTAAAGGATTGTAAACGCACCAATCAGCACTCTGTCAAAACGGACCAATCAGCTCTCTATAAAATGGGCCAATCAGCAGGATGTCAGTGGGGTCAGATAAGGGAATAAAAGCACACCACCCCAGTCAGCAGCGGCAACCCACTCAGGTCCCCTTCCACACTGTGGAAGCTTTGTTGTTTCGCTTGTCACAATAAATCTTGCTGCTGCTCACTCTTTGGGTCTGGGTGGCCTTTATGAGCTGTAACACTCACCACAAAGGTCTGCGGCTTCACTCTTGAAGTCAGCGAGACCACGAACCCACCAGAGGAATAAACTCCAGACACATCTGAACATATGAAAGAACAAACTCCGGACACACGATCTTTAAGAACTGTAACACTCACCGCCAGGGTTCATGGCTTCATTCTTGATGTCAGCGAGACCAAGAACCCACCAATTCCGGACACAGTGGCATGCACCTGTAGTCCAGTTACTCGAGAGGCTGAGAAGGAAGGACTGCTCGAGCACAGGAGTTGGAGGCTCCAGTGAGCTATGATCATACCGTGGCACTCCAGCCTGAGCAACAGAGCAAAACCCTATCTCAAAAAAATAAAACAAAGGGTGGTGGGGGGCCAGGCACCGTGGCTCACGCCTGTAATCCCAGCACTTTGGGAGGCCGAGGTGGGTGGATCATGAGGTCGGAAGATCAAGATCATCCTGGCTAACACAGTGAAAACCTGTCTCTACTAAAAATACAAAACATTAGCCAGGCCTGGTGGTGTGCACCTGTAATCCCAGCTACTCAGGAGGCTAAGGCAGGAGGATGGTGTGAACCCGGGAGGCAGAGCTTGCAGTGAGCCGAGATGGCGCCACAGCACTCCAGCCTGGGTGACAGAGCGAGACTCCCTCTCAAGAAAAAAAAAGGAAAGAAATTATATACTGATTATACTGATACATGCTACAATGTAGATGAACCTTGAAAACATTACCCTATGTGAAAGAGGCTACATGTTGTATGATTCTGTTACCAGTGGAGGGTGTCCAGGATCTTGGCATCTTGAACAAAGAACTGGACAAAACATACAAACAAAGCAAGGAAAGAATGAAGCAACAAAAGCAGAGATTTATTGAAAACGGAAGTACGTGCCATAGGGTGGGAGCGGCCAGAGCACAGGGGCTCAAGAACCTGGTTACAGAATTTTCCGGGGTTTAAATACCCTCTAGAGGTGTCCATTGGTTACTTGGAGTATGTGCTATGTAAATGAAGACACTAAAGAGAAGTTACAATGTCATTTACTCAATGTATGCCCTATGTAAATGAAAAGGATATTTCCTATCATCGCTGAAGTGTTTCTGTTTGATTTAGTTCTAGGGAGTCCTTGAGTTCCCTGCCTCCAGCCCCTATTCTCCTGCCTCAATTCCATGTATATAAAATGTCCAGAATGGGAGAACCCACAGGGACAGAAAGTTGACTAGTGGTTGCCTGGGGCTGGGGGAATGGAGGTGGGAGGTGGGCAGAGGAGGACACATAGGGGAATGACAGCTGTCTTAATCAGTTCAGGCTACCATAACAAAATACTACATACTAGGTAACTTAAATGAAATAAATTCATTTTCTCACAATTCAAGAGGCTGGAAGTCTAACATCAAGGGACCAGTAGAGTCTGTCTCTGGTGGAAGCTTTCTTCTATGGTGAGAGAAGAGAAAACAAGCAAGTTCTCTGGGGTCTCTTCTTATAAGGGCCCTAATCCTATCATAAGGGTCCCAATCTCCTGACCTCATCTAAACCTATTATCTTCCAAAGGCCCCATCTCCAAATACCATTACATTGGGGATTAGGGCTTCAACATATAAATTATGGGGAGAGGGATATAGAATTCAGTCCATAGCAACAACTAAGGGGCACAGGGCTTCCTTATGGGGAGAGGAAAATGTATCAAAACTTATTATGGTGATAGTTGCACAACTCTATGAATATACAAAACCCATTGAATTGCACACTTTACATGAAGAAGTTGTATAGTTATATGAATTATATCTCCATAAGGATATTAAGGCCTTCAAACTGAATGGCCTTTTTACATTGTTCATTTTTGTTGAGGTGAAATTCACATAACTTGAAACTCACAGAATGCATTTTAAAGCAAATAATGCCGTATTTAAATAGAACAATTCCATTTAGTACATTCACAACGTTGGGTAACCTTCACATCTGTCTAGCTGCAAAACATTCACACACACACACACAAATTGGCCATTGTTGTAATAAGAGACCCAAATTAGAAAAATACTCAAATGCAATAAACTCTCATGCAGCCCATGAATTGGCCTCGGCTTAATGTCTGCATCCTGAGGAAGTAAAAACAAGGAAAGGACTAAGCTCCATGAGGGTGGCAAAATGTCTGCCTTGCCCACTACTGTAACTAGGGCACCAGGCATATGTCCTCCTGGGTGATGCTCTGTGGAATTAATAAATGTGATTAACATAAAATTCATGCCCCAGAGAACTTATCATTATATACTCCTTACTTCTGACAAAAGAAATTAGCCTTTCCTTTAGTCCAAGAGTCCACAAATGATGACCCTGCAGCCAAGTTCATCCTCTACCCTGTTTTTTAAGGCTTTTGAGCTAAGAATGTTCTTTAAGGTATGTGTTTGTCTTCCTTGAGGTGAAATTCACATAACAGAAATTGAACCATTTTAAATTGAAATTCACATAACAGAAATTCATTTCACAGAAACCGAACCATTTTAAACAATGCCATGTTTTAAGTGAAATAATTCCATTTAGTACATTTACAATGTTGTGCAATCTCACCTGTCCAGTTCCAAAACATTTCATCACCTCAGAAAGAACAATCAAGCCCATTAAACAGTCGCTCCCTTCCTCCTCCCCTAGCTTCTGACAACCGCCAATCTGCTGTCTCCATGGACTTACCTATTCTGGACATTTCATATCAATTGAATCATACAATATGTGACCTTTTGTGTATGGTATCTTTCATTTAGCATAATGTTTTTGAAGTTCATCCAAGTTTTAAAGAGTTATAAAAAATAACAACAAAAAAACAAAAAATAACAACAAAAAATGTGACAGAGACCGTCTGTAGCCAGCAAAGCCTAAAATGTTTGCTATTTGACCTTATAATGAAAAAATCTGCCAAGTTAGCCTGAACCCTAGCCTGCCCCCAGGTTATCCAGAACAGTGTAGTTGATGCTAACATGTGTATGTGGACACACTCATGTGTATCCAAACTGAGTTCAGTTGCCCTCGCTCAATGGACAGCCAAACACCAAAACACGGGTTTGTGCAGAGAAAGGTTTGTTATGACTGTACTGACAAGGTGGTAAGAGGAAATGCTCCCAGAGCTGAAGGCTGGGTTGAGTTTTATAAGCATGAGGTAAATGAGGTGTGATCTGACGGATCCAGCCATGAGGTGATGCTGGAGCCTGGTCTGATTGGATCCTGGATCCTGTCATGTAGTTTTTTTTTGTGGTTTCTATTTTTTTTTTTTTTTTTTTTTTTTTTTTTGAGACAGGGTCTCATTCTGTAGCCCAGGCTGCAGTGCAGTGGCACAATCATGTCTCACTGCAGCCTTGACCTTCTGGGCTCAGGTGATCCTCCTGTCTTAGCCCCCTGAATATCTGGGACTACAGGCATGCACCACCATAACTGGCTTATTTTTGTATTTTTTGTAGAGATGGGGTTTCATGTTGCCCAGGCTGGTCTCAAACTCCTGGGGTCAAGCAATCCACCTGCCTCGGCTTCCCAAAGTGTTGAGATTATAGGCATGATCCACCACGCCTGGCCCTCACCTCTCTCAAGGCATAACATTTAAAGATTGGCTGGATCATTGATTTTTCCAAAAACTTTTCTGACCTCAACATGTGTTCCCACCACAAAAATAACATTTAAAAGATTTTTCACCTGCTTTAAACTTACGTTACAGAGCCTAGGAATTATTTTACTAAGTCATAAACCTCTGAAAACCTGAGAGCTGATGAAACTAACAGATTTCTAGAGCTTCTCTGACCATGTCAAAGACCATTTTCCTCTCTCTTGCCCAAGAACACATTCTTTCTGCCTGAGTTAAAAGCCACCTTTCAAGCATCATATTCTACTGCAGAAAGAGCCAGATACAGCCATGGGAGTTGGGATAAGGAAAGGCAATTCATATGACTCCGTTTTTGTTTTGTTTTGTTTTTATCTCTTTTTTTTGAGATGGAGTTTCACTCTTGTTGCCCAGGCTGGAGTGCAATGATGCGATCTTGGCTCACTGCAACCTCCGCCTCACAGGTTCAAGCAATTCTCCTGCCTCAGCCTCCTGAGTAGCTGGGACTACAGGTGTGTGCCACCATGCCCAGCTAATGTTTTGTATTTTTAGTAGACACGGGGTTTCACCATGTTGGTCAGGCTGGTCTCGAGGTGATCCACCCACCTTGGCCTCCCGAAGTGCTGGGATTACAGGCGTGAGCCATCATGCCTGACTTGAAATTCATATGACTTCTTTCAAAAAGCTTTTCTCTAAATAAATCTGGTTTGAAGGAAGGGAGACAAGTAGGCATGGTTGATCTCTGTGAGAAGCAGAGACAGGAAAGACATTGCAGGGGTAAGAAGTAAGACATCAAATTAGAGCTCTTCAAGCACAAGGCTGTTTGCTCTTATAAATGTCCTTTAGTTTTTTCTTTTAATTAAAAATATTTTTTTTAAATCACAGAGGACTCACTCTGTCACACAGACTGGAGTGCAGTGGCACCATCACAGTTCACTGCATCCTTTATCTCCTGGGTTCAAGTGATCCTCCTGACTCAGCTTCTGGAGTAGCTGGGGCTACAAGTGTGAGCCACCACGCCCTGCTAACCTTGGTTTTTTGTTGTTGTTGTTGTTGTTTTTAAGAGACAGGATCTTACTATGCTGCCCAGGCTAGTCTCAAACTCCCGGTCTCAAGCAATCCCCCTGGCTGGCCTCCCTAAGTGCTGGGATTACAGACGTGAGACACTACACCTACCTGTGAATGTCTTTTAAAACCAGATCCACAAGAAAATAATTTTCCAGCCAAATTTCGGCAGAATACAAACCTCAGGGGAAAATGCAACTTGATGACCACTGGGCTCAATGCCAGCAACTGGAAAATCACACTGTATCAGACTTTGGGTCTGACTATAGTCTGCCCTGCGAGAACAAGGTCTTTGCAACATTAAGTATCCAGGATTGAGGCAAAGGCTGCTATCCATTATGGTAGAGTACTACGTTAATCATAAGAATGTACCTACTTTTTATTGATTTCAGAACCTTATGATTCCTCCAAAGGTGGACCTTATAAAATAAAGTGAAAGATAAAAAGTTTGGAGGATGCACATTTATGACATTATGCATTTTTACCTTAAGCCATTCTTTGGTTGGCCAATTTCACACATGCTACTGAGATTAGTTTTAGAGAAAATATGTGCAGTATGGGTAGTGTGTGTGTGTTTGCGCGCGCGCACATGTATGTATATTTGCTTCTTAAACTCCATTTATCACAAAATGTGTCCCAGACCTTTCATAAGTATTAAACGCATAAACTATATTTGTAACTACTATCCTTTCAAAAGTAACTACATCGGCTGGGCATGGTGGCTCACATCTGTAATCCCAGCACTTTGGGAGGCCAAGGCGGGCAGATCACAATGTCAGGAGATCAAGGCCATCCTGGCTAACACGGTAAAACCCTGTCTCTACTCAAAATACAAAAAAAAAAAAAAAATGAGCCAGGTATGGTGGCGGGCGCCTGTAGTCCCAGCTGCTCGGGAGGCTGAGGCAGGAGAATGACATGAACCCAGGAGGCAGAGCTTGCAGTGAGCCGAGATCACACCACTGCACTTGAGCCTGGGTGACAGTGCGAGACTCTGTCTCAAAAAAAAAAAAAAAAAAACTACATCAAACAAAACTCATCATATCTATAATTTCAAATGCTTATCAAAAACTACATGAATTTATCACCAAAAAGATAATATATGCAAATTTCAGGTTAATAATCATTTCATCCAACATTCTTTGGTATCAACAGAAACAATTCCAGGATAATGTTGAGTGATACTGTCCTTCATTTACATGGCCTATTAAGGAATGTAAAGGAGAAAAAATAATGACAACATGCTATTAAATCAAATCTTGTTCCCTAAAAGTATATGCAGGTCTAAATCCTTGATGTAAAAAATACTCCTCTATGCATCTTGTTAAATTCAAGTCAGTGGTCCGCCATTTCTTTGCTTAGCCAAAGAAGACTGTTTTCCTCCTGGTTATGTGTATCTGTGTCCTGAGTTTCAAGTGCCACATTTTTCAAGTCAATTTCACATCCTGCCTTTAGGCTCTCAGACTTATACTTCATGGATGCTGTAACTCTTGTTTACTGATTTTATGCCTTACTCCTAGAATTTGTGATCTTGTAAGACTTGCCAGCTAAGATCCAATCAGCTTTCAGCTCACTTTCTGTCAGGAACCAAAAACCATTCAGAAATACGCTATCTTGGCTAGGTGAGGTGGCTCATGCCTGTAATCCCAGCACTTTGGGAGGCCAAGGCAGATGGATGACTTTAGGTCAGGAGTTCGAGACCAGCCTGACCAACATGGTGAAACTGCATCTCTACTAAAAATACAAAATTAGCCGGGCATTGTGGCACACACCTATAATCCCAGCTCCTTGGGAGGCTGAGGCAGGAGAATCGCTTGAACCCAGGAGGTGGAGGTTGCAGCGAACCGGATCACGCCATTGCACTCCAGCCTGGGTAACAAGAGTGAAACTGTGTCTCAGAAAAAAAAGAAAAGAAATAGGCTATCTTAAAAGAAGGGTGATTTTTTTTCTCCTCTTGAATGCAGTTTTCTAAACATGTTGATGGTAAACAGTAGAAACTTAAGTGACAGTGACTACAAAGCTCCATTACTTATCTATTACCAAGTATTTGCATAGATAGAAAGATTCAATACGTGAAACATTTGCTTTCCAGCTTGTTTACAAGATATAAATCACATTTCTCTGAAAATTAGTTTACTGTACCAAAAAATTGTTAATATTGAAGTGAATGCATTAGATTTTCAGTGATCCAAGTGAACTAATACAAATATCTTCAGTGCATGCCATTTTCATAATGAAGTAAGTTTTGAATAAAAATTTCCTGCTTAAATTTAGATGCCAGTTTTAACCCTGTTCAGGCATTCAGAAATATGTTTTATTAATTACTGCTATAATTACATTTTCAAAAGTATTTCTCCTGTCCTTTGTCCAAGTTCCCAGAACTTGGGCCTTGCCTTTCTTACCCTTAACTACATGCATTTCTGTAACTGACTTCAGGACTTTCACAAACAGACAGTATAAGAAGAGTTCAAGCAAAATCTAGTGGAACTAGCATTTCAATACACTCTGTCCAGTCTTGACGCATTAATCAAACTATGGTAAAGTTAAAGCAATCAATCTTGCAGCAGTGATGGGAGCAAATAAATAGAAATGCCCCCAACTGCTGATTATTGCTCTTTCATTTATTGCTCTTGAATCTCCTGCTTATGAAAAAGGTTGACAAATTAAAGATTTGCTGCTGCATGGGGAAGCGTGAGAAGAAAGGTAAGCTGGGCTGTCAAATTACCTGAATTATACTAATTATTTCCACGTGATAAAGTCTCTTCCCCTCTGCAAAACTTTAAATTCGTCTCTCAAATTAAGAGTTTTCTTCAGCTCCAAAAATCCTCATGAAGGGGAACCTCATCTGCCCAAATCTAGTCCATTCTGTAGGTATACGCTCTTTATTTTGACCTCTAGAGGGCGATCCTTCCTAATTTTAACAGGATCTGATTCTACAGGGAATGAGCTGAGACTAACCAAATCCCAAACTAGAAAGTAATCTCTTAGGAAAACCACCAGGAGGGAAAATTATCACTGCTGCTTCCAAGTTCCCTGTGACATACCAACCACCTGGTCTTCGTTTTTCACACTATGCCTTTTTCTTTTTCATTCCTTCATCCATAAAAGGAAAGTGTCAAGAAAAATTAGGTAATCCCTCAAAGCCCTTTCCAAGTGTGTAAATCGTACCATGTGTGACTTTGTTTCTTGGTACCAAAAAAATAGCAAATGCTGTTTGCTGTACATCAAAATATTAACTCAATAGGTATCCAGTCTCTAGCTTACTCTTCCTGAGTTTGGTTTTGCTTAATTTTGCTTTTAAGAACAGAGGTAATATAGAAGTGTTTTACTACATGTAACCAAAAAAAAATATCACTAGTGATGTCTCAGGGCAGGTGAGCCCCAAAACTTGGGCTCAGCCTGAGAAGGTTTTTTGGTTTTGCTCAGGAAAGAATTCAAGAATGAGCTGGTGACAGAAGAAAATGGCTTTATTGAGGCGGCAATGTTAACAACTCAGTGACCGCTTCCACAGAGCAGGGCTACCCTGTAGGCAGTTATGTTGAGAGTAGCAGCTCAGAGGCAGCTCTGCAGATATATTTATATCCACTTTTAGTTATATGCAAATTAAACAGCAGATTATTCACAAATTTCTAGAAAAGGAGTGATAACTTCCGGGTCATTGCCATGGCAAGGGGTGGTAACTTCCACGTGTTGTCATGGCAATGGTAAACTGTCATGGCACTGGTAGGCATGTCTTATGGAGAGATGCTTTTGGTGATTCTTCCATGTTTAACTAGTCTTTAATCTGGTCCGGAGTCAAGTCCCACCTCTTATATGTGAGACATGTACCACATAACAAATTATAAAGATAATCATATCTACATAATTATAGACTCATACATTACATAATAAATAACTTACAAATAAAAATTTCCTTTGTACTTTTTTTTTTTTTGAGACAGGGTCTCACTCTGTCACCCAGATCTCACACTGCCATCACAGCTCACTACAGTCTGCACTTCCTGGACTCAAGGGATCCTCCCACGTCAGCCTCCCAAGTAGCTGGGACCACAGATGCATGCCACCACACCCAACTAATTTTTGTATTTTGGGTAGAGACAGGGTTTTGCCATGTTGCACAGGTTTATCTCAAACTCCTTGAGCTCAAGAAATCCACCTGCCTTGGCCTCCCAAAGTGCTGGGATTACAGGCGTGAACCATCACACCCAGCCTCCTTTATAAATTATATTAAATTCATTATGAATTAAAATTTCCAAAGTGCCAAACCACTTTCCAAGGTCACCTTATTTCAGATTGGCAGAAACAGAATTTAGTTTCACAGTTTCAAAATGTTTATCTGAGATTTGCTTGCTAATCCACCCCCATCCTGTAATTCTACCATGAAGCTCCCTGCAAAACAATGAGAACTATCCTCTACTGAGCCCTTTCTTTGTACCAGGCACTGTGTCAGGCACTTGACCTGAATTATATCACTTAATCCTTACAACTCAAAGATGTGTTGTTATTCACTTTACAAATGACGAACCTGAGGCTCGGGGACACTAAGTGACTTGCTCAACATCACTCAGCTAGTAGATTTAACTAGAAATCAAGTCACTTCCGTCCAACACAAAGTGAATAAATTTCCTTGTCCACTGCCATCTTGCCACTCTGCAGAGACTGCCCCCAAAGTGTCTCCAAACCCATAAACTTTTAAGTATAGTTAAGTTCTTACTTAACCGCGTCAACAGGTTCTTGGAAACTACAACTTTAAGCGAAATGATGAACTGCAGGTCTTCAAATAACATCATTTTGTTATAATATTAATGAGAACAAAATGGTTTTGTTATACATCATTTTGCTAAAAGCTGCAGTTTCCAAGAACCTACTGACGATGCCAAGTGAGGACTTACTGTAGTCCATTCTCATCCACTACAGTCCTCCACTCTATCAGCTGAGCTATCAAAGGCATCACGTGTACTCCTTCCTTCACTTGTACTCCTTTCTTTCAAAGGCAGTGAGGATAATTCACCGGAAATAATTCAAAGGAATCTCAGGAAAAACAAGAAATCAATTTTCTCAATATCCCCCCATGACAAAACTGACTCGTGGCTTAGAAAAATTCTAGATCCTGATTTCAGACTGTACAATACATCACAAATTCTAGGGCTAAATTGCCTAGCTTGAAGTTTGACTCCTCCCTTACTAGCTAAAGTCCTTTAAACAAATTATTTACATTCTCTGGGCCTCAGTTTCCTCATTTGGAAATTGGTTAATAAAATATATTTCACAGATGAGGCTTAAATTAGCTATGTGTAGAGTGCTTACAACAACATCTGGTAAGTGCTCAGGAAATACCAACCCTTCCTATTTTTGTTTGAAATCAAAAGAGAGAAAGAGGTTTAATAATGGGAACTATGAAAGAGGATCACCAACTTGGGAAAAAAACGTAAGGATGTGTACAGTTAAGTTTAACAATTAAGACTTTTTAAAGACCCCATGTAGGCTGGGCGCAGTGGCTCACACCTGTAATTCCAGCACTTTGAGAGACCAAGGCCAGCAGATCACTTGAGGCCAGGAGTCCGAGACCAGTCTGGCCAACATGGCGAAACCCCATCTCTACTAAAAACAAGGAACAAACAAAACAGAAATTAGCCAGGCGTGGTGATGCACACCTGTAATCCTAGCTACTGGGGAGGCTGAGGCATGAGAATTGTTTGAACCTGGGAGGTGGAGGTTGCAGTGAGCCGAAATCGCACCACTGCACTCCAGCCTGGGTGACAGAGCAAGATTCTGTTTTAAAAAAAAATAAAATAAAAATAAAAAAAAAAAGCTGGGTGCAGTGGCTCACGCCTGTAATTCTGGCACTTTGGGAGGCCGAGGCAGGTGGATCACGAGGTCAGGAGTTTGAGACCAGTCTGGACAACATGGTGAAACCCCATCTCTACTAAAAATACAAAAATTAGCCAGGCATGGTGGTACATGCCTGTAATCCCAGCTACTCAGCAGTCCAAGGCAGGAGAATCGCTTGAACTTGGGAAGCAGAGGTCGCAGTAAGTCGAGATCACACCATTGTACTCCAGCCTGGGTGACAGAGCAAGACTCTGTCTCAAGACAAATAAAAAACAAACAAACAAAAAAACCCGCGTAAATATTCCAGTTTGGGTTTTGGTTTCTGTTGGATTCTTTTGGGTGATACGACTTCCCTGGCTACATAATGAGACTGTTTACAGGAAAGCGGGAAAACCTACCTTAATAGTTTTTGTGCAGATTTCATTTAAAAACCAGGCCCCACACTCCTGCCCCTTTGCAGTAAAATCAAAATGCCTTAGTGCAGTGGTTCATTTCTGTAATCTCAGCACTTTGGGGGTTGAGGTGGGAGGATCACTTGAGCCCAGGGATTCAAGACCAGCCTGAGCAACAAAGGGGAACCCCGTATCCACAAAAGAAAAAATATTTTAATTAGCTGGGGGCGGTGGCACGTGTCTGTAGTCTCAACTACTTGGGAGGCTGAGGGGGGAGGACAGTTTGAGCCTAGGATGCAGAGGCTGCAGTGATAGCACCACTATAGCACCACTGCCCTCCAGCCTGGGTGACAGAATATGAATGTCTCAAAAAACAAAAACAAAAACAAAAACAAAAAAAAACAAAAAGAAAAAACAACTGCAAAACCCAAAACCCTCAATCTTGCTTCTTTTCTATTAGATGCTTCATGAAATTCAGCATTTTATCTCAATATCCCAAACTTTTCAGTTCTTTTATGTTATCCTTTGTCCTTAACAGCTCAGACTATACTTCAGGGTAGAACTCCCCTTTAGGAAATAATGGCCTGCATCTTCAGTGGAGAGGTATCTCAACTGAGTAAACACTGTACTTGACAGATAATTTATCCACAGCACACTCTATTGCATGAAAGCCTCAGCCTCTGTTTACCTGTCTTTAAACTTGTTTTATATTTAAAGCATCTGTTAGTAAAGCAAGATGTCAAAGGAGATAAACGCTACCACATACTGGGAGCAATGGGTGGAGATGACACAATTGGTGGGTCCATTCAGAAGGATCAAGGACCCTAGGTTTTGCTCTTCAAGTTTTTTCTATTCATATGATTTTTGCTCTGCATATCATCAGCACATTCATCTTTTGGGGGGCTTCCACGTGCAATATTAAGCATCTCCTTAATAGCGAAAATGGTTTTCTTGTTATCTGAGGAGGTAGGTTGGTTTGATTAATTCAGCTAAGAGTTCATGAAGAGATAGCAATGTGCTGTAATCAGTCACACATATGGACACCTTTAACCCTTTAATTTACGTGCATATACATGGCAGCCTTGAATTTACACCCCTAAATTTCCAAATAAAAAAAATTTAATTTACGCCCCTAAATCATTTCTAAAGTTACACGCAGATGAATTTTTTTCTTTCAAAACTATTGCATATTTCAAACTATTTTGACCTTGTCTCTGTTGACATGTTGGGCCTGATCATTGTAGGGGGTTGTCCTGTGCATTGTAGGATGTTCTGAAACATCCCTAGTCTCTATCACTAGATGCCAGTAGCAATCGCTACCCTCAGTTGTGACAACCAAAAATGTCTCCAAACATTGCTAATGTCCCCTGGTGGTGGTAAAATTGCCCCCGTTAAGAGCCACTCATCAACTGCTATTGTCCTATAACTTTTAAGTAACAATAAATGTTTGATTCTCATTTTGAATATTAGTAATACATATTTAGCCTTCATTTTCCCCCAATTTTGTACCTTGCTTGTCTCTGCCCATGCATAGAAGACCATTATATAAGTACAGTAAAGTCTTAATTTGAGATTGTTGAGTTATGAAAATGATAACCAAATAGCTGTGTGATAATGCAAGTCATTAAAAGTGAAACTGAGCTATTGCATTGTATGTGCACCTGTTCCATAGTTCACTTTAGCGTGCTGAATTATATTACCTGACTCTAGCAAAGTCTTTCCACTTACACTCCCCTCCAGAATCCCTGCATCAGGTAAGGCCCACAGAAGCCTCAAGACAAAAGCAAGCCATTGCCTAATTATGGATGATGCCATCGCTATGCACAGCAGGTGCAATTCAGGTCCCAGGAAGCCATAGGAATTGAACAATACTGCCTCTGTGTAACCTGATTGCCAAGGAAGTAAAAACAACCTGTATTCAAAGTGCAGACATCTGTGGCATTGCGGCCAGCCCTAGATTAGGTTGTGAAGTATGCCCAGGTCACCTTCGGTCACAGGCTTCATCTTTTCAGCATCCTCCTTGCTCCCAAGTCCAGTCTTTCTCCTGCCCCAGAACAGCTTCTGAGGATCCTGTCAGAACCCACCTGAGCCTGTCACTCCAGTGTTTCCTGGTGCTCAAACCATCCTCCCATGTATATTGACCTTCCTGGATCCTATTTCTGGCTGGTTTCACAAACTAATCTGCAGTAGTCTAGATCAGCATTTCTAAACTGGTGGTCTGTGGGTCAAGGCCACTCCCCTGAAACACACTTTTTTTTTTTTTTTTAGCCAGCAAGGTGTTTCTAAACTCTTTGGTTAAACTGCTAACATTAATAAACCCAGAAATCTCAGCTATTAATAAAAATTTCAGATTTCCAACTTCTCTGAAAGAATCTGCAAGTGATACTGCTGGTATTGAAATAGTTGGCCATAGCCTATTTAGACAGATGTGATTCTGACTGTGGGCCCTTCATCCCAGAGCTTGCACCCTCATTTATTTGTGTGACCTGTCTCACTCCATTGCCATCTGAGGGTGTGATCCTCTCATTTAGATACCAGAGATTAGATCTGTGTGATAATGTTGTAATTATTTCTGGAAAACAGAATCAGCAAGGATAATGGAGGTTGTAATAAAAAGTTAACACAATATCTTTTTTTTTAGACTAAATCTCACTCCGTCACCAGGCTGGAGTATAGTGGCGCGATCTTGGCTCACTGCAACCTCTGCTCACGGGTTCAAGCGATTCTTGTGCCTCAGCCTCCCAAGTAGCTGAGACTACAGGAGCACACTACCACACCCAGCTGATTTCTGTATTTTTAGTAGAGACGGGGTTTCATCATGTTGGCCAAGATGGTCTTGAACTCCTGACCTTGTGATCTGTCTGCCTCGGCCTCCCAAAGTGCTGGGATTACAGGCATGAGTCACCGCACCCAGCCCCAAAATAACTAACTTTTTAATGCTGTTAAAGTACTTTTCATGGATGTAATTTCTTAAAATAACAGACATCGTCAAGAGCCTCTTTTATCAACAGCAATTTTTTTTTTTTTTCTAAGATGGAATCTCGCTCTGTCGCCCAGGCTGGAGTGCAGTGGCACAATCTTGGCTCACTGCAAGCTCCGCCTCCTGGGTTCACGCCATTCTCCTGCCTCAGCCTCCCAAGTAGCTGGGACTACAGGTGCCCACCACCACGCCCGGCTAATTTTTTTTATTTTTACTTTTTGGATTTTTAGTAGAGATGGGGTTTCACCATGTTAGCCAAGATGGTCTTGATCTCCTGACCTCATGATCCGCCTGCCTCAGCCTTCCGAAGTACCGGGATTACAGGCATGATCTGGCCTCAACAGCTATTTTTTAAGTGCTATAATCAAATACCAGTCACAGTTTAAAGCATTTCCCATAAAATATTTCATCCAATTCTCACAAGCATAACAAGTAGGTACCATTTTTATCCTCTTATTGGGAATAAGGAAACAGACACAGACAGAAACTTGTTCCCATAGTCCCACAACCCAAAATTCCAGACGGAAAGGAATTGAAAGGCCTGACTCCACACTCCAAGCCAAGCTTACCTGGGCTGTTTACTGCCTCTGAAATTAAGTCAATTTTCATAAAAACTCTAAGAAGCCATAATTATTACTGCTCTTACAGATGAAGAAATTAGAGCTCAGAGAATTAAGAAACACTTCTGAAAGTACTTGTCAAAGCACTGCAGATGAGAAGCTTTCTACAGTCGACATCAGCTTCCCACAGAGTCAGCCCAAAGCTGCCAGGCTGGGGTTTCAGTACCACCAATCACCCATGGCTGCAGCACCCCTTCTACAAAGACCCTAAATGAAAAGAGACACGTGTAGGGGTCTGCTCTGCTCTAGCCCCCAAGCCTTGTTCAGTATCAGCACAGGCAGCCAGGATGACATTTTCTGTTTGTTTACTTCTTGAGATGGAATCTTGCTCTGCCGCCCAGAATGGAGTGCAGTAGTGCATCTTGGCTCGCTGCAACCTCCGCCTCCAGGGTTCAAGTGATTCTCGTGCCTCAGCCTCCCGAGTAGCCGGGATTATAGACGTGCACTGCCACACCCAGTTAATCTTTGTATTTTTAGTAGAGATGGTGATTCATCATGTTGGCCAGGCTGGTCTCGAACGCCTAACCTCAGGTGATCCGACAGCCTCGGCCTCCCAAAGTGCTGGAATTACTGGTGTCAGCCACTGCGCCTGGCCTAGGATGGCATTTTCTATTCACCAAGCCAAGAAGTCACACCACCTGAAGGCAAGACCCATTGTCAAGGGCCTGTGCCAAGCCAAATGAACTTGCCACACCCTGGGAGGCTGCTCCTGTCCTACTGAGGTGCAGAGGAAGCAGAAGTGGGAGCCAGGAGTAGAGTAGAAACATGGGAGAGTTGGGGATAACTGAAGCAAAACATACAAAGTAATTCAACAACTGTATCCATAAATGAAAAATCCTAGAGGATTCAAGAAGTAATCAACCTCTCTTCTCTAATTCCAACAAATCTATAGCCCAGTCTTGCTTCTCACTGACAATAGCATACACAGGACTAAGTGCATCTTGTACAAGAAATTGCTCCCTTTTAAAACACGCAATGGAACATTAAGAGAGCCCTGAATTTCCAATCAACAAATGCTCAGTCAAAAGCCTGAAATCATCCTTTATTCCTTTCTGTTCTTTCGCTCCCATGTTTTATCCATCTAATAGATCCTATCAGCTCCTCTCCTAAACTTATCCCAAATCCATCCTCTTCTCTCCAGCTCAGCTAACTAGAAGCCTTGGCCAAACCACAATCACCTCTCACCTGGAGTACCACAGTAGCCCTCTCATTTTTTTGCATGCTCCCTTGCCACCTTAACCTCTTCAGTCTACCTTTCAAACAGCCGAAGAAATACTCCTTATAAAACAGAAATCAAATTGCATGGTTCCAATATTCAAAAACTTCCCGTCACATTTACAATAAAGATCAAATTTCTTGCCATAGTCCTAGAAAACCCGATCTCTTTCTTCATCTCCTCCACAATCACTCTCATTTGTCAAGCACCAGGAACCCTGAGTTTCTTCCTGCTCCTCAAACCACACGAAGTTCACTTCACTTGCATACCCTCTGCCTCCAACTCTGTTTTCCTATGTTTCTATTGCTGTTTTCTCTCTTCCCTGTTTCTTTTCTGATGTCCCCTTCTCTTTAAAGGTTCATTCCCGGTCACCATTCCTAAGGTAGCCCTTCTTCATTGTCTCCCCTGCCTCATCCCTCATGCCTCTGCCACCTCACACTGCCTTGTTCCTCTGTTTCCTTCGCACTGAGAATGGTCTGAAATTCTCTAGTATACATATTTGCTTGTTGTGTTCAGAGCTATGACCTCAGAACCTAGAACCAGGCCTAGCACACAATAGTTGCTCAATACACATTTGCTAAACGAAAGAATGAAATGATAAACTTACCATTATATTCCTAGTGTGTCCGGAATTGGTGGGTTCTTGGTCTCACTGACTTCAAGAATGAAGCTGCAGACCCTCGCGGTGAGTGTTACAGTTCTTGAAAATGGTGTGTCCGGAGTTTGTTCCTTCAGACGTTCAGATGTGTCTGGAGCTTCTTCCTTCTGGCAGGTTCGTGGTCTCGCTGTCAGGAGCGAAGCCGCAGACCTTCGTGGTGAGTGTTACAGCTCTTCAAAGGCAGCGCGTCTGAAGTTGTTCCTTCTTCCCCGTGGGTTCGTGGTCTCGTTGGCTTCAGGAGTAAAGCTGCAGACCGTCAAGGTTAGTGTTACAGCTCATAAAGGCAGCATGGACCCAAAGAATAAGCAGCAACATTTATTTGTAAAGAGTGAAAAAATAAAGTATGGAAGGAGACCCGAGAAGATTGCCGCGGGCTGGCGCGAGCGGCCTGCTTTTCTTCCCTTATCTGGCCCTACCCACATCCCGCTGATTGGTCCATTTTGACCGAGTGCTGATTGGTGTATTTACAATCCTCTAGCTAGACAGAAAAGTTCTCCAAGTCCCGACTACGTTAGCTAGATACAGAATACCAATTGGTGTACTTACAAACCTTGAGCTAGACGCAGAGTACTGATTGCTGTATTTACAAACCCAGAGCTAGACACAGAGTGCTGATTGGTGTGTTTACAATCCTTGAGCTAGACACAGAGTGCTAGACAGAAAAGTTCTCCAAGTTCCCACTAAGTTAACTAGATACAGAGTACCAATTGGTGTATTTACAAACCCTGAGCTAGACACAGAGTGCTGATTAGTGTATCTACAATCTCTCAGCCAGACATAAAAGCTCTCCCAAGTCCCCGCCAGACTCAGGAGGCCAGCTGGCTTCACCCAGTGGATCCCGCACCGGGGCTGCAGGCAGAGCTGCCCACCAGTCCTGAGCCATGCAACCGTACTCCTCAGCCCCTGGGCAGTCGACTGGACCAAGCACCGCGGAGCAGGGGTTGGTGCTCATCGGGGAGGCTCGGGGCCGCGCGGGAGCCCACTGTGGGGCGCGGAGGGTGGGGGGTGGAGGGGGGTGGAGGGGGGTGGGGGGTGGAGGCGGGTGAGGGGGTGGGGGATGGAGAGGGGGTGGAGGGGGGTTGGGGGGTGGAGGGGGTCTGGGGGAGGCGGCAGGCATGACAGGCTGCAGGTCCGGAGCTCTGCCCCACGGGGAGGCAGCTGAGGCCCGGGGAGAACTCAAGCGCAGTGCTGACCTGCCGGCACCCTCTGCAACTGCTGGCCCGGGTGCTAAGCCCCTCACTGCCCTGGGCCTGCGGTGCCGGCCAGCCGCTCAGTGTGCTGGGGGCGCCCCGAGCCCGCGCCTGCGCCGGCACCCGCCGGAACTCCCGCGAGCGCTTTGCGCAGCCCAGGTTCCCACCTGCGCCTCTTCCTCCACACCTCCCTGCAAGCAGAGGGAGGCGGCTCCGGCCTCAGCCAGCCCAGAGAGGGGTTCCCACGGTGCCGTGGGGAGCTGAAGGGCTCCTCAAACGCCGCCACAGTGGACGCCGAGGCTGAGGAGGCGCTGAGAGTGAGGGCTGCTAGCACGTTGTCACCTCTCACAAGCTTTAGGGAGGTAAGAATAAGAAAACAAAAGGAAATTAGAAAGAGTGAAAAAAACTTGTCATTTTTTTAAAGTGCCTACAAGGAGCTCAGCACAGTGCCTCAAATTAAGCCCCCAACAAACAGTACCTGTGTTTGTTGATGCTACATGCCCACTGATTTACATGCACAATTGCATTTAATACTCTCATAGATCCTGTGAAGTGGACACTAGTGGTCCCATTTTACAGAAAAGGAAGCTGAGGCTGCGACTTTAAGTAACACGGGCCGGTCAAATAGCTAGAAAGTGACAGAACTGACCCCAAAGCCAGAGTTATTTTTCCTCCCACTGCTCTGTTTGGCTTTGACTGCTGTCTTTGAGATTCACTGTCATGACATTCCATCCTTGCACGTTCTCCTACAAAAAGGTGGAGCTAAAAAGAACTTTTCCCCAGGTCCAGGCATAGGTCTGGCCAACATGGAGAAACTGCATCTCTACTAAAAATTAAAAAATTAGCCGGGCGTGGTGGCAGGCACCTATAGTCCCAGCTACTCAGGAGGCTGAGGCAGGAGAATTGCATGAATCCGGGAGACAGAGGCTGCAGTGAGCTGAGATCATGTGACTGCACTCCAGCCTGGGAACAGAGAAAAACTCTGTCTCAAAAAAAAAAGGAACTTGCCCTCTCTATCCTAGGAATGTGACCAAGGCAAGAAGATAATGCTAAAAAAATTGTTTCAGCATCTTTGACAACAAAGTGACTCTTGATTATCTCGAATGCCGGAACAAATTGTGTCCACACTGATATAGTGAAGTCCAACAATGGAAGACCTGTTGATGGATGTGCCCATTCCTGCTCATACCCGTACAAGGTAGTTTCTATATTTGCTGGTCTAGTCACCCAATGGAATGGCCTAGGATCCTAGGTTTCCCCATCAATTAGGATGTGTTGGAAAAGGACCATGATGTGGTCATACATAATGATTATAAACAAATTAACAAATTGGCTTTCCCATGTGAGGAACCGTTATCAAGAATCAATTTCTTAAGGAATTTATTTTTTAAAATTAACAAAATAGCACCCTGGGAATGTAAAATGATATGACCACTCTGAAAAACAGCTGAGCAATTTCCTACAAAAGACTACACATGCACTTATGACATATCCTAGCAATTGCATTTATCCCAGAGAAATAAAAACGTAAGCCCACATGAACTTGTACATGGTTATATATAGCAACGTGATTTGAAAAAGCCAAAATACTATGACACATCCACCCAGTGGAATACTACCCAGCAACAAAAAGAAATGAACTTTTGATACATGCAATAACTTGGAAGGATCGCAAAGGCATTATGCTAAGTGAGAAAAGCCCGCTCTCGAAAGATCACATACCATATGATTCCATTTATATAACTGTCTCAAAATGACAAGTTTATACAAATGGAAAACAGATCTGTGGTTGCCAGAGTTTAGGGGTTGGGAGTGGGGCAGGTAGCAAGAGGGATGGTGTGGGGAGGTAACAAGAGGGCAATCTTCCTGGTGATAGAACAGCCCTGTATCTTGACAGAGGTAGTTGTTACATGAGTGTGCACATGTGATAAAATGGCATAAAACTAGACACATACATTTTGCCAGTGTCAGTTTCTTAGCTTTGATATTGTACTATAGTTATACAAAATATAACCATTGGGAGAACCTGAGTCACTTGTACAAAAGAACTCTCTGTACTATCGTTACAACTGCCTGTGAATTTATACTTTCAAAACAAAAAAATTTTTTTTAAGAATACCATGTTTAAGTCACTTTGGACAACTAGGAAACAGCTGGAATAAAGATGATCACTTATCCTCTAATTAAAATACTAAAATTCATATATATCATAAGGATTTATGATGTACCTCTTCACAAATGACCTGAATTAAGGTTGCCCTAAAGGACTGACTTACAACATTCCTCATTTTTCACAGGTTATCACCCACAGTTATCCAGTTAGGCAAGGGTTAGTACAGCATGGTTCAGTAAGTACTCAGTCCACAGCAGTAGCTCCAAATATTGGCTAACTGGATGTATGAATATAAAAATGATAAGAGTAGATATATAAGAATGTAAGAAGGGCTATGCGCGGTGGCTCACGCCTGTAATCCCAGCACTTTGGGAGGCTGAGGCAGGCAGATCACCTGAGGTCAGGAGTTCGAGACCAGCCTGGCCAACATGGTGAAACCCCGTCTCTACTAAAAATACCAAAATTAGCAAGGCATGGTGTCAAGCGCCTGTAATCCCAGTTACTAGGGAGGCTGAGACAGGAGAATCACTTAAACCCAGGAGGCGGAGGCTGCAGTGAGCCGAAATGTCACCACTGCACTCCAGCCTGGGCAACAAAGAGCAAAACTCCGTTTCAAATAAAAATAAAATATATATATATATGAAGAAAAGACAGCCTGCATGGGAAATGGGAAAGAAATGTAATAAATAAAACAACTTGTAATGCTAGAGAATAAAGATTGAGGTGCGGGGGAGGGGGAGTAGCCGCAGTGGCTCACTCTAATCCCAGCACTTTGGGAGGATCATTTGAGGTCAGAAGTTCGAGACCAGCCTGGCCAAAATGAAACCCCGTCTCTACTAAAAATACAAAAATTGGCCGGGCACGGTGGCTCACGCCTGTAATCCCAGCACTTTGGAAGGCCAAGGCCGGCGGATCACCAAATCAGGAGATAGGGACCATCCTGGCTAACACAGTGAAACCCCGTCTCTACTCAAAATACAAAAAAATTAGCCGGGCATGGTGGCGGGCGCCTGTAGTCCCAGCTACTCGAGAGGCTGAAGCAAGAGAATGGCATGAGCCCAGGAGGCAGAGCTTGCAGTGAGCCGAGATTGCGCCACTGCACTCCAGCCTGGGCAACAGAGCGAGACTCCATCTCCAAAAAAAAAAAAAATACAATTATTAGCAGGGCAGTAGTAGCACGTGCCTGTAATCAGGGCTACTCGGGAGGCTGAGGCAGGAGAATCGCTTGAGCCTGGGAGGCGGAGGTGCGGTGAGCCAAGATCTCGACTGCACTCCAGTCTGGGTGACAGTGAGACCCTGACTTAAAAAAAAAAAGAAAAAAAGATTGAGGTGGGCGGAAGACGGTGTTTCTCACTTAGTGATATAGTGCTTTATGTACATACAGAAAACACTGCTCTTCCTCCAAAACCAGATGATGTATCTCTTCACAAATGAAATGAATTAAGCTTGCCCTAAAGGACTGGCTTACAACATTCCTCATTTTTCACAGGTGTGAAAATGAGATGAACTAAGTTTTTCAGGTAGTCCTAGGAAACGTCTTTTTTTTTTTTTTTTTTTTTGAGACAGAGTCTTGCTCTGTTGCCAGGCTGGAGTGCAGTGGCACGATCTCGGCTCACTTCAACCTCCCCCTTCCAGGTTCAAGCGATTCTCCTGCCTCAACCTCCTAAGTAGCTGAGACTTCAGATGCCTGCCACCACACCCAGCTAAATTTTGTATTTTAGTAGAGACGGAGTTTCACCATGTTGGCCAGGATAGTCTCGATCTCCTGACCTCGTGATACACCTGCCTCGGCCTCCCAAAGTGCTGGGATTACAGGTGTGAGCCACTGCGCCCGGCCCAGCCCAGGAAACTTCTTTGAGCGCCAAGTCAATCCAAAATCACGCTTCTGTATGCGTAGGTGTAATGGTAACCAGGCTTTGAAGGTCCTTCTGAGTTTCATCACAGTTCTGGAAGCAATGATTGAAAATACTAATGGCTATGTTTATTCTAGGAGGGTAAAAAAAAAAAAGGTATCTGCTTAACTCTGTTCTTTTCCCTACTTAACGTAAATAAACTCTGCCTCAATGTCTATGCACTTCCTTCTGTGGGTTGGTCTGGGGAGGCAAGGTCAACGCCTACAGGAGCTGGGCACATAATGGAAACACATTAGTCAAATAAGAGATAGTGAGACTTACAATGCACAGAAAAAGCATGTCTCAGCCAAAGTCATTCAAATCCAAATACCATAAAAAGAAAAAATACAGGCTCAACCAAACACTGTTAGTTGCCAATCTGGACCCTGGTTAGACCATCAGGGCCTAGACTGGCACAATCACCATTCACCTCTTGCAGGTGCACAGTAGCTGAGGCGGAGGCCAGGCTTGTTTGTTTTCTTTAGAATCAGAATGAGGAGGCAGCCAAAATGAGGAAGTGCTGAAGTTTATTGCTATGAAAGACTAAGGGCTCCTCCCAAAGACACCCACTTGTCGAAGTGTTTACATTGTAAAGCGTTTGGCAGGGACAAGATATCGCCAATGCAAAGAAATAGACTACAACCCTAACAAACAGCAGCAAAAGGCTGGGCAGATTCAGGTCTGAAAGGCCGCTACAAAACATTCATTAATATCCTGTTTCCTCCTACTCACAGTAATCCAATCAATGCTGATAATTTGTAACATTTATATTGTCCTGGGTAAATTGTGAAGAAAGTAGAGAAAAAAACTTGCAATCAGCAGGAAGTAGTTCCTAACTGGTGCCAGTTGCTTTCTGTTGAGTTTCTATTAAGCCCTGTAAGTGCTAAATCCCAATATAATCTTAAAATCTGGAAGAAATGCCTGCAAACCACCAGCCCACGAGTCCATCCCCCCATCTCCAAGCAAAATAATTCTAAATCGATTAATGTAAGCTGAAAATCTGGAACCTTCCATTGTGTGAAATTCAGAAGCTCATTTGATTCAGTATCCAAATTGTTCGTTAAAAAAATGTAGCACTTATGTGTATTTACTGCTAAATGTTATTTAAATG
Organism: Macaca nemestrina; assembly: GCF_043159975.1. Classification (NCBI taxonomy): domain Eukaryota; kingdom Metazoa; phylum Chordata; class Mammalia; order Primates; family Cercopithecidae; genus Macaca; species Macaca nemestrina. The sequence goes on along the minus strand of NC_092135.1, from coordinate 122,749,274 downwards.
GTTGACAGCTGGTCTATTATAAAATCCTATGTAACTTGAGTCCTGATTATATTATTGGATACTCCCCTGTACCTTCTAGATAGGATGTTCTTTAAAATGCCTTCCTATTTTTTATTTTTTATTTACTTACTTACTTATTTATTTATTTATTTATTTATTTATTTATTGAGACGGAGTGTTGCTCTGTCGTCCTGGCTGGAGTGCAGTGGTGTCATCTCGGCTCACTGCAAGCTCCGCCTCTCAGGTTCACACCATCCTCCTGCCTCAGTCTCCCTCGTAGCTGGGACTACAGGTGCCCACCACCACACCGGGCTAATTTTTTGTATTTTGCATACAGACAGGGTTTCACCATGTTAGCCAGGATGGTCTCCATCTGACCTCGTGATCCGCCTGCCTCAGCCTCCCAAAGTGCTGGGATTACAGGTGTGAGCCACTGCACCTGGCCAAAATGCCTTCCTTTTGAATTTCAGGAAACCAGGGATTATTTGAACTTTTTTTTTTTTTAAACTACAGGGCAAATATGGATCAGACTTGGCACTTTTCCGGGTACTCGTTTATTAATTTTTTTTTCAATGACATTTATTGAATAATTACAATGTACCAGCCACCATGATAGATATGAGAAATAAATGAATGAGTAAAACATGGTACCCACCTTCAGCAAAATCCTGCAGAAGGAAACAGTAGGGGTGGGCATTACCGATTGCAAATCTAGAAGGCATCCCTCCCTTAGGCCTTCCAGAGCTCTGGTTGAAGGGTAAATCACTGTCTCTTGTCAGTCATTGGGCAGGTGAAAATTCTTGCCTAGTCATGAGAAGTATACTGCAGGTTTCCCCCATCCTCTGGGTTAGGGTCCACTAAATCAGAACCCTCAGCTTCTGGAAGGTTTTATTTGTCTGCTTCTGGATGATGTCATTCACAGATTACACATCTGGAATTGGTGTATCCGTTCACCACGGGCCTGAGGATGGAGCTGACCCATGGAGAAGCACAGAGCGAGCTGGAGAAGGCACAGGGAAATGGAGCCAGAGTCAAAAGTGAACATAACTGAAAATCTGTCCTATGTCTGGGCTTCTGGTCATGGGGGCCAATGGATTTGTTTATTATTTAAAGCAGTGGTCCCCAATCTTTTTGGCACCAGGGACCAGTTTCATAGAAGACAGTTTTTCCAAGGACAGGGGGATGGAGGGTGAGAGATGGATTCAGGATGAAACTGTTCCATCTCAGATCATCAGGCATTAGATTCTCATGAGGAGTGCACAACCTACATCCCGCACATGCACGCTTCACAATAGGCTTCTCGCTCCTATGAGAATCTAATGCTGCAGCTGATGTGACAGGAGGCAGAGCTTGCTGGTAAATGCTCGTTCACCCGCCACTCACCTCCTGCTGTGTGGCCTGTTTCCTAACAGGCCAGGTACTGGTCCATGGCCTGCGAGTTGGGGACCCCTGATTTAAGGCAATTTGACTTGGATTGCCTTGTACTTGCAAACAAAATGAGTTGATATGCTTATACCAACAGCTCTTCCCATAAGAAGATCCATGGTTGGCACCAACTTTTTCTCCAACACGATAGTGACATGCTATGCCACAAACATTCCATGGCGTGTGCATGAACTGTGCTTCTGTTTCTCAGTGAAGACACTGGATGCTTTTGGACACTTTCCCCTCTCTCTTTTCCCTTGTATTTGCAGTGTCCCTTCCCCATTCCCACCTAGTTTAACTTAAACTACCGCATGTGAAATGTAAAGTAGGCATGGGAAAGTTTCTCCAAGTATGAGTGTTTCTGTAGGTCAATTTTCAGTCACAAAACATTTTTTTTTTAGTGGAAATATCTTTAAAGTTAGATTTTGGTTGCATTCATATGACATAGCTTAAGGATAGTGCAGCTGAAGCAAGGGCTTGCAGAATGGCTGCAGATAGACTGGAAGATCTCTCAAGAGTGCTTTCCACCCTACTGTACCTGTAGAACCAGCTCAGTCTGATTCAACCTTGTCAATAAGAAAATGTAACAAAATGATAAATCTGATGAGTTGTTTTTCTTTTTTCTTTTTTTTTTTTTTGTTTTGAGATGAAGTTTTGTTCCTGTTGCTAAGGCTGGAGTGCAATGGCACAGTCTCAACTCACTGGAAACTCCGCCTCCCAGGTTCAAGCAATTTTCCTGCCTCGCCTCCCAAGTAGCTGGGATTCCAGGTACCCACCACCACACCCAGTTAATTTTTGTGTTTTTAGTACATACTGGGTTGTGCCTCGTTGGCCAGGCTGGTCTCTGCCTCGTTGGCCAGGCTGGTCTCAAACTCCTGACCTCAGGGAGTCTTCCTCCCTTGGCCTCCCAAAATGCCGGGATTACAGGCGTGAGCCACCGCACCCAGCCATCTGATGAGTTGTTTTTCAGTTGTAGAGGACGCCCAGGTTGCAAGTCATATAACCTGAGCAGGCCCAGATAAATCAAGTGTGCTCAATTCATGACCCTAGAGCCAGCTAGACAGAAAAAGTCAACCACTTATGGAACTTAAGTACCCAGATAGAGGAACGGGGACCAAATTAAGAAGCAAGGGGCCAGCTGTGATGGCTCGCACCACTAATCCCAGCACTTTCGGAGTCCAAAGCAGGAGGGTTCCTGAGGCCAGGAGTTCAAGACCATCCTGGACAACACAGAGAGACCTCTGTCTACCAAAAATAAAAAATTAGCCACATGTAGTGGCAGACTCCTGCAGTCCCAGCTGCTGGGAGGGCTGAGATGGGAGGATTGCTTGAGCCCAGGAAGTTGAGGCTACAGTGAGCCATGATCACAGGACTGAATTCCAGCCTGGATGACAAAATGAGACACTGTCTTAAAAAAAAAAAAAAAAAATCAAAATTAATTTTTTTTTTTTTTTGAGACGGAGCGTCACTCTGTCACCCAGGCTAGAATGCAGTGGTGTGATCTCAGCTCACTGCAAGCTCCGCCTTCCGGGTTCACGTCATTCCCCCGCCTCAGCTTCCTGAGTAGCTGGGACTACAGGCGCCTGCCACCACACCTGGCTAATTTTTTGTATTTTTAGCAGAGACAGGGTTTCACTGTGTTAACCAGGATGGTCTCCATGGTCTCCATCTCCTGATCTCATGATCGCATGCCTCAGCCTCCCAAAGTTCTTGGATTATAGGTGTGAACCACTGTGCCCAGCCCAGAATTAAAAATATTTTAAAGCATGTCTGAAATGTTTAACTAAAATGCATTAATTTAAGGATAAAACCTTGTAATATTTATGATTTCCTTTGAAAAAATCCTTTAATATCAACTTTTTTTTTTTTTTTTTGAGATGGAATCTCGCTCCCGTTGCATAGGCTGGAGTGAAGTAGCTCAGTCTCGTCTCATTGCAACCTCCACCACCTGAGTTCAAGCGATTCCCCTTCCTTAGCCTCCAGAGTAGCTGGGATTACAGGCATGCACCACCATGCCCAGCTAATTTTTGTATTTTTAGTAGAGATGAGGTTTAACCACGTTGGCCAGGCTGGTCTCGAACCCCTGACCTCAAGTGATCCACCTGCCTCAGTCTCCCAAAATGCTGGGATTACAAACATGAGCCACCTCACCTTGCCAACCCTTTTTTTTTTTTTTTTTTTTTTAGAGGGAGTCTCGATCTGTCACCCAGGCTGGAATCCAGAGGTGTGATCTCTGCTCACTGCAACCTCTGCCTCCCAGGTTCAAGCGATTCTCCTGCCTAAGTCTCCCAAGTAGCTGGGATTATAGGCATGTGCCACCACCCCTGGTTAGTTTTTGTATTTTTAGTAGAGATGAGGTTTCACCATGTTGGCCAGGCTGGTCTCGAACTCCTGACCTCAAGTGATCCTCCCTCCTTGGCCTCCCAAAGTGCTGGGATTACAGGCGTGAGCCAGTGTGCCCGTCCCAATATCAACTTTTAATGTAGGTAAAAATGTTAAAAATTTACTCATTCTTTACAGTCTCTGTTGCTAACTGAAGCATATGATGATAATTCTATTTTGAGTATTTTAAAATTTTTCTCTTATATTTCTGAGTCTGAGTAGGGATTGTCGTTTTCAAAGAACCACTGCTCGTTCCTCTAGCTACTGATGATGGAGCACATGATCTACTGAGTATTTTAAAATATGCTTCTGGGACTTCCATCATATTCATAGATTAACTATAGAAAATAGACAACATTTTCGCTATAATACCACCTTATCTTTCTGTGTTACTTTTTTGTTTACAGTGATTCTTTGTATACATATCACATTTTATTTTTCATTTACCTATGAGGGAGGCTTCATTATACTGATATTTTAAAAGTGAATAATGAGGTCAGGTGAGGTGACTCACACCTGTAATCTTAGTACTTTGGGAGGCCAAGGCCGGCGGATTGCCTGAGCTAAGGAGTTCGAGACCAGTCTGGGCAACATGGTGAAACCCTGTCTCTACTAAAAATGCAAAAAATTAGCCAGGTGCGGTGGCTTGGCATACGCCTGTAATCCCAGCTACTTGGGAGGCTGAGGCAGGAGAATCACTTGAACCTAGGAGGTAGAGGTTGCAGTGAGCCGAGATCGTGCCACTGCACTCTAGCCTGGGTGACAAAGCAAGACTCTGTCTCAAAAAAAAAAAAGGTAAATAAATGAATAAAATGAAAAGAGAATAACGAGCATGAAAATTCACAATTAGTTAATTAAAAAGTGGGACTTCAACTCAGGTTTTTGAAATGGCTAGTTTAGTTCCTTTGAAAATGATCGACTGGGCACGGTGGCTCATGCCTGTAATCCCAGCACTTTGGGAGGCCAAGGCAGGTGGATCATGAGGTCAGGAGATTGAGACCATCCTGGCTAACACGGTGAAACCCTGTCTCTACTAAAAATACAAAAACTTAGCCAGGTGTGTTGGTACGCACCTGTACTCCCAGCTACTCAGGGGGCTGAGACAGGAGAACTACCTGAACCCAGGAGGCAGAGGTTGCAGTGAGCCGAGATCGTGCCACTGCACTCCAGCCTAGACGGCAGATGGAGACTCCGTCTAAAAAAAAAAAAAAAAAAGATATTCTTCTCCATACACTGATACACTGGTAGTCTGAAGAACATCCCTGACAGTGTCCCCTGGGTGGAATTCATCTGAGCAATATCAAAGTGGCACAGACTCTGTTACTTATTAACTTCGATTGTCATGATTTTAGACTGTGATGAAACGATTGCTTCTATTTTAATAGAATAGCAAATACTTAAAGAACAATTCCCACATAACTTCTCTTTGTCCCACGTTGCTTCTTAAAACTTTAAATGTATTAGGTTGATGCAAAAGTAATTGCGGTTTTTGCAATTACATGGCAATTATGTTTGTACCAACCTAATAACTGAGTCTCAATTTCTACACAAACAGGAGTAACTACATGGTGCCTGCAAGGAGCAACATCCGTCTTCCCTAGAAGTTCTTAAATACATCAACAGGGGCCAGTGGAATGCCTCTTGTCTGGTCTTCCTCTCCTCCAATAAGATCAAAAGAAAGCTTGAAATACCTCTCCTTCTCCGCCCTCCAGCCTGCAAAGTCTCACCACCACTGCCATGAATCCCCCTGGATGAATCTCAAGTCCCATAATATTGTGCATGTCAATCACCCTAATAAGACCCAGATTCTCAGGTCATCTGGAATCTTTCTCACTCGAACCCCCATGGCACTCTGCACAGCACCTGTCTGGCCCTAAGTTCTATTCCTCCCCAGCTCTTAGAACCTTTTCCACACTGCCCTCTGCAATTCATGGTCCATCCTTTATAAAATCCCTGTACCCTCAGGCCGGGCGCAGTGGCTCACACCTGTAATCCCAGCACTTTGGGTGGCCGAGGCAGGCAGATCACGAGGTGAGGAGTTCAAGACTAGCCTAGCCAATATGGTGAAACCCCGTCTCTATTTAAAAATACAAAAAATTAGCCAGTCGTGGTGATGTGCACCTGTAGTCCCAGCTACTCAGGAGGCTGAGGCAGGAGAATCACTTGAACCCACAAGGTGGAGGTTGCAGTGAGCCAAGATCGTGCCATTGCACTCCAGCCCAGGCAACAGTGCTAGACTCCGTCTCAAATAATAATAATAATAATAATAATCCCTGTACCCTCAAGCTATCTCTAAATATCCCCCCTTTTACCTTTCTTTTTTTTTTTTTTTTCGTTCTTGTTGCCCAGGCTACAGTGCACTGGTGCAATCTCAGCTCACTGTAACCTCTGCCTCCCGGGTTCAAGCGATTCTCCTGCCTCAGCCTCCCGAGTAGCAGGGACTACAGGCACGCACCACAGGCCTGGCTAATTTTTGTATTTTTAGTAGAGAAGGGGTTTCACCATGTTGGCCAGGATGGTCTTGATCTTCTGACCTCGTGATCTGCCCACCTCAGCCTCCCAAAGTGCTGAGATTACAGGCATGAGCCACCGCACCCGGCCTCTCCCTTTCTATCTCTAAATACACCCCCCGACACACAGTGCTTTGTTTTTCTAGCTTTAACTATAACATGGCTTTCCCCTGAGGACACTGTTTCCCCTGCAGCCTCTCATCCAATGATCCTTTTTCCCCCATAGCCCTTGTATCACTTGGACGTCTAATCAGCACCTCAAAGTTAACATGTCCAAATGGAATCCTGATCTTCCCCCACAAAAAGCCTCCATCACAGACTTCCTTATTTTATGGACGGCAACTCCATCCTTTCCAGTTGCTAAGGTCAAAAGCCTTGGAGTCAGGCCGGGCGCGGTGGCTCATGCCTGTAATCCCAGCACTTTGAGAGGCCGAGGCATGCGGATCACTTGAGGTCAGGAGTTCGAGACAAGCCTGGTCAACACGGTGAAACCTCGTCTCTACTAAAAATACAAATATTAGCCAGGTGTGGTGGCACATGCCTGTAGTCCCAGCTACTAGGGAGGCTGAGGCAGGAGAATCACTTGAACCCGGGAGGCGGTGGTTGCAGTGAGCCGAGATTTTGAGATTGTGCCAGTGCACTCCAGCCTGGGCTGACAGAGTGAAACTCTGTCTCAAAACAAAATAAAACAAAAACTTGGAGTGATGCTTGGTTCCCTTTTCTATCACACTCCACATTGAATCTGTAAGGAAATTCTGTTGGCTCTACTTTTTGGATATATCCAGACTCCAAGTTCTTCTCACTCCCCACGCTCCTCCCTGCACAGTAATCCATATGATTCCCTGCCTGGATTACCGCAATGGCATCTCTAACTCTCCCTGCTTCCACCTGGGTCTGTTCTACCTTCCCGGAGTGTATTCTCAACCCAGCAGCCTGAGTAATCCTTTGAATTCATAAATCAGATTATGTCGTCACTCTGCAGGAAAATTTCCAAAGACTCCCTGTTTAAACAAGAGTAGTACAAACCACTTACAATGGCCCATCAGGCCATACATGATCTGGGCCGCTGGCCCCTCGGATCTCTTACTCTCACTGGCTACTGTGTTCTAGCCACTCTGTACTCCCCGATCCTCCCTAGAGGAATTGGCAGGCACTGTCTGCCTTAGGGCAGTTGAGCTGACCATTTCCTCTGCTTGAAACAGACTTTTTCCAGGTACCTCCCACCCCAGTTCTCCAATCCCTGCACCCTGCTTTTTGTTTTCTCTTAGCTCTCATCTGTTTTAACATTGATACAATTTTCTTATGCATTACACTTTTGTCCCCACTATCCATGAGAGTGTAATGTCAGAGGCTTGGATCTTTCCTTATCTTGTTCACTAAGGTGTCCCAATGTCTCTCTAGAGCCTAGTGACTAACTCGTAATCACCTCCCACAAACCTGCCTTACCACAGATTCTCCTGTCTCACTGGATGGCAACTCCATACCTCCAATGACCCAGGTCAGAAACATTGGAGGCATTCTTGACCTTCTCTGTTACACCACATCCAATCAGTCAGGAAATGTTGTTGGCCCCACCTTTAAAATAATTGCTCAGTAATTTTATGTTGAAGGATTGATTGATCTTTGTGAAGTTGGCTAATAACATGGCCCAATCTCAATATCACTAATCCTTTTACATATCCCACACATTGACGCCCCATTGATTACGTGTGTATGCATGGGTAGTCTTCTCAACATTAATATTGAATCCACATTTGCCGGGCTTGACTTCTACTTTGAATTTACAAACTTCATTCACTTCCTAAGTGCTGGGACCGTGTGCAAGATACTTCATACATCTTATAGGTCCAGTTTCGTTCTCCTAGCTGTGAGGCTTTGTAAATGTTAGTTAATGGTAATGCAGATAGTGATTTCACAATCAGCAGTCAGTCAGAACTCAGAGTTACTGAGATCCTGAGTCCATCCAAATGAACAAATCTTTTTTTTCTTTTTTTTTTTTAGATATAGGGTCTTGCTTTGTCACCCAGGCTGGAGTGCAGTGGCACAATCAGGACTTACTGTAGCCTCAGCCTCCCAGGGCAAGTGATCCTCTTACCTCAGCTACTCCAATAGCTGGGACTAGGTTACAGGTGCGTGCCACCACACCCAGCTAATTTCTGTATTTTTTTATAGAGATAGATTTTCATTGTGTTGCCCAGAGTGGTCCCAAACTCCTGGGTTCAAGCTATCTGCCCGGCCTCGGCCTCCCTAAGTGCTGGGATTACAGACGTGAGCCACGGAGCCTGGCTAAAAATCAGCAAATCTTTAGCTGGGCATGGTGGTTCATGCCTGTAATCCTAGTACTTTGGAAGGCCAAGGCAGGTGGATCACCTGAGGTCAGGAGTTTGAGACCAGCCTGGCCAACATGGTGAAAACCTGTCTCTACTAAAAATACAAAAAATTAGCTGAGCATGGTGGCACACGCCTGTAATCCCAGCTACTCTGGAGGCTGAGGCAGGAGAATCGATGGAACGCAGGAGGTGGAGGTTGCAGTGCGCTGAGATAGGACCACTGAACTCCAATCCCGACAACAGAGCAAGATTCCGTCTCAAAAAACAAAGAAATCAAAAAAACAACAACAAAAAACCAAATCTTTACTGCATGACTATACCAGGAATTCTACTATATGCTGGAGATTTAACAAAATGTGTTTTAAATCACATCATCTGATAGAGTACCCATATTTAAACAAATAATCTCAATACAGTGTGATAAATAGAATACGAGCATTGATACAAGGTGAGAGTAATTAACTCAGGGTAAGTCAGAGTTCACCAGGAATATGATGTGGTGAAAGATATTCCAAGCAAGGAAAATTGAACAAGATTTTTTTGTTTGTTGTTAGGCTTCTGTCCTTTATTATTAGTGTTCCTGCTTTTGGCCATAAGAATAATAGAGTAGGTAGCAGGGGGGTGGGCATTCAATTCATGAATCAGAATGCATACATTGGGTAAGTGTTTGGATTAAACTGTTTCCAAGGTCTCCTACAAAATTTTTATATATGATGATTCAAATATCAAAAAAGGACTGTATTAATTTAGTCAGGTTTTGACTCAGAATGCTTTTGGCAAGGTTTGCATGAATAATACTATTTCATGTGCCTGATGCCAAAACTGAAATATTAATAGACTGTGTTAAGATTTAAATCTAGTCATAAACATGTCTCTAAGATGCATGATAATTAGGAGAAAAAAAATAATCTGAAACAGTTTCTTTCTGTGAACCATTAGAACTGCGAACAGCTACAATCTGTCTGCGTTTTCCTTGAAAGTAAAATCACAAAACTACAAAGAATAGAAGTGCCTATTCCTATACAACAGCCTGGGTATAATTCTGTTTTAACTCTGTTTTAGGAAATTCTGACCACTTGTTATGGCAACATTTTCTTCTGGATCTGTAACTTACTCTAGACACTGCTTTTCTAATGAGCATGAGTAAATATATTCACATCTTTACAAAACTAAAAATAAGCAACAAGTTTCACCTTTTCCAGAACATTCTGTGCTGCTTTTGACATTTTTAAGCTATTTTTTAAAAAACAGGACTGGATTAGCGTGCTGACTCTAGCACAAACTAGGCAATTATCTCTGAGAGCCTGTTTCCCTAGCGGCAAAATGGAAATAGGATTTGTCTTATCTTACAAAGTGTTTGTGAGGCCCAATGAGACAAGCGACCTTAAAGGACACCATAAATACTAAAACAGCATATATGAACAAAAACTTGTACACTAATTTCATAGCAGCATTATTCATAATAGTCAAAAAATGGAGTTTTGAGCGCTGTGGGTCATATCTGGAATCTCAACACTTTGACAGAAAGTTGCTTGAGGCCAGGAGTTCGGGACTCTGTCTCTACAAAAAAATTAAAAAGTTAAAATTAAAAAATTATCTAGGTATGGTGGTGTGGTCTGTACTCCTAGCTACTTGGGAGGCAGAGGTGGGAGGATGGCTTGAGCCCAGGAGATCAAGGCTGCTGCACTCCAGCCTGGGTGACAGAGCGAGACCTTATCTCTATTAAAAAATAATTAAAAGTAGAAATAACTCAAATGTCCATCAGTTGATGAATGGATAAAGAAAATGTGTCATACCCATGCAATGGAATATTAATCAGCCATGAAAAGGCATAAAGTACTGATACCTGTTAACCACATAGATGAACCTTGAACCCATTTTGCTAAGCAAAAGGAGCTAGACGCAAAAAGCCACATTTATATTATTCCACTTATATGAAATGTCCAGCATAGGTAAATTCATAGCTGCAGAAAGTAAATTAGTGGTTGGCAGGGGTTGGGGGCTGATGGATACAGGAGTGATGAAAACGTTTTGATATTAGAGATGATGGCCGTACAACTCTATGAATATTTTACAAACCACTGACCTGTACACTTTAAAAGGATGAATTTATGATATGTAAATTATATCTAAGTTTTTAAAATTATTCAAATACAATATCAAATATTTGTTATTGTCATTTAGGATTCTCTTGATTTCCAGGTGAAGTGTCCTACTTCCATCTGTTATGGGTTGAGGTGTATCTTCTAGAAGAAATGTTATATCCAAAAAGTTCTAACCCTCAGTGACTAGGAATGTGACCTTAGTTGTAAACAGAGTCTTTGAAGATGTAATCAAGTTAAGATGAAGTCATACTGGATTAGAATGGGCCCTAAATCCAATGGCTGGTGTCCTTATATAATATTAAGGCCATGTGGATATGCAAACAGACTCAGGGGAAGACCATCATTTAAAGATAAAGGCAGCCTGGAGGATCCCTTAAGCCCAGGAGTTTGAGGCTGCAGTGAGCTATGATTGCACCACTGCACTCCAGCCTGGGTGAACAGAGCAAGACCCACCTCAAAAACAAACAAACAAACAATAATAGAGACAGAGATTGGAGTGACTCAGTTGCAAAACAAAGAACCAAGATTGACAGCCACCATCTGAAACTAGAAAGAGGCAAGGAGGGATTCTATCCAGAGTCTCAGAGGAAGCATCGCCCTGCTGACACCTTGAAATTGGCCTTCTGGCCTCCAGAACTGTATGAGAATAAACATCCGTAGTTTTAAGCCACCTAGTTTGTGGTACTTTGTTATAGCAGCCCTAGCACACTAATACACACACCATGCCTGGCAGTCTCCCTTCCAGAGGAAGGTTTGGAGTGGTTCCTGTCCACAGGGACCTTGGTTACAAGCACAGTCCAAGAGCATCCCAGCGTGCTTGCACTCTCTCTCTTTCTCACACATACATTCCAGCAGCCAGCTTTTATTCTTCCTTTTCTTAGAGAGGTTGCTGGGCTCTATTTTTCTGGGCAGTTCTGTGTAGTATTCGGGAAGAACAGGGGCTCTGCAGGCCGGTTTTCCTGCTTCCTGTGTTGTGACTTTGGCCAATTCCTTAACTTTGGTCAAGTGGCTCCATTTCTTCATCCTTAAAATGGTGATGACAATCATACCTACTAAAGGGCTTTAGTGAATAGTAAGTTAGTACATGGGTACCATGTTGGATCAGGTGAGCCACATAGTAAGAGTACAACACTTAATCACTTTTATCATGATTCCCTCCAATGGTGGCAGGATGCTTCATATGTAAGCACTGAATGAATGCTTAATATTGATTTGCTAAGGATTTGAGGAACATTTACCAAAAAATAAATAAAATCTAGGGTGATGAGTTCAGGTCTTTGAAGGCATTCCATTGTACTCTCTCTCAAATACGTCTTTGAGGACTTTAAAAATTCAGAACTCTCAATTTCACACCATGTGATTGATATTTAGTTTTATATGGCAACTTGACTGGGCCACAAGGTGCCCAGATATTTGGTCAAACATTATTCTGAGTGTGTCAATGGAGGAGTTTCTGGGTGACATTAACATTTAAGCAGGTAGACTGAATAAAGCAGATTGCCCTCTCTAATGTGAGTAGGCCTCATTCAATCAGTAGAAGGTCTAAATATTAAATAGAACAAAAAGGTTGACCCTCCCCCAGGTAAGAGAGAATTCTTCCTGCTTGTCTTTGAACTGTCACATTTTATTTTTTATATGTTTGTTTTTACTTTATTGAGATGAAGTCTCACTCTGTCACCCAGGCTGGAGTGCAGAGGCATGATTTTGGCTCACTGCAACCTCCATCTCCTGGGTTCAGGCAATTCTCCTGCCTTAGCCTCTCTGAGTAGCTGGGATTACATGCGCCAGTCACCATGCTCGGCTAATTTTTGTATTTTTAGTAGAGACAGGATTTCACCATGTTGGCCAGGCTGATCTTGAACTCCTGACTTCAAGTGATCTGCCCGCCTTGGCCTCCCAAAGTGCTGAGATTACAGGTGTGAGCCACTGCACCTGGCCATGTTTATTTTTGAGACAGAGTCTTGCTCTATCTCCAGGCTGGAGTACAGTGGCACGATTACAGCTCACTGCAGTCTTGGCCTCCCAGCAACACACTACCTTCCATCCATGTCTCTTAAACGTTCTGCTTTCCTTGGCTATTCTTCTCATTGTGTTCACTGTCTTCTATACAATTCCAAGACAACAGTCATTGTGTTTTTCTCAGTAAAAGTGAATTGTTATGTAACTCATAGGGTAGACTTTTTCTCTCTCACTGAGAGATAGCCATTGCTCACAGAGTGATTCTTCTGACTCCCAGTGGCCCATGGTGAGGGTTCCATGTAACCAGAGAGGAAATAGAGAGCTATGTCTCTGCCTCTTACGGACACTGCCTCTCAGACCTTTAGCTAAAGCACCCGTGCATGGTACTGCCTGAAGAGTGAAGCCAAAGCTTGCCTCAAGTGAGCCTCTCATCTCAGCCTCCTGAGTAGCTGGGACCACAGGCCCATGGCATCATACTCGGTTAATTTTTCATTTTTTATAGAGACGGGGTCTCACTATGTTGCCCAGGCTGGTCTCGAACTCCTGGGCTCAGGCAATTCTCCTGCCTCAAGCTCTCAAAGTGCTGGGATTACAGACGTGAGCCACTACACTCATCCTGAACTGTCACATTTTACAGATAAAAACAAGTCACAGGTTGGGCGCGGTGGCTCATGCCGGTAATCCCAGCACTTTGGGAGGCTGAGGCGGGTGGATCACCTGAGGTCAGGAGTTTGAGACCAGCCTGACCAACATGGAGAAACCCCACCTCTGCTAAAAATACAAAAATTAGCTGGGTGTGGTGGCAGGTGCCTGTAATCCCAGCTACTTGGGAGGCTGAGGCAGGAGAATCTCTTGAACCCAGGAGGCAGAGGTTGCAGTGAGCCAAAATTGTGCCATTGCACTCCAGCCTGGGTGATAAGAGCAAAACTCTTTCTTAAAAAACAAACAAACAAGGCCGAGACCGGCGGATCACGAGGTCAGGAGATCGAGACCATCCTGGCTAACACGGTGAAACCCTGTCTCTACTAAAAATACATTTAAAAAAATGAGCCGGGTGTGGTGGCGGGCGCCTGTAGTCCCAGCTACACGGCAGGCTGAGGCAGGAGAATGGTGTGAACCCGGGAAGCGGAGCTTGCAGTGAGTGGAGATCACACCACTGCACTCCAGCCTGGGTGACAAAGCAAGACTCTATCTCAAAACAACAACAACAACAACAAACAACAAACAAACAAACAAAAAATGCAAGTCACAGGGATAGTCCAGATTTAAGTACAGTCATGTGCCGTATAACACTGTTTCAGTCAATGATGGACCGCCTATATGACAGTCCCATAAGATTATAGTAACATGTTTTTCCTGCATCTTTTCAATGTTTAGATCCAGAAATACTTGTGGGGCATGGTAGCATGTGTCTGTAGTCCCAGCTGCTCTGGAGGCTGAGGCAGGAGGATCACCTGAGCCCAGGAGCTCAATGTTGCAGTGAGCTGTGATGGAGTCACTGCACTCCAACCTGGGCAACAGAATGAGACCCCCATCGCAGGAAAAAAAAAAAAAAAAAAAAGGAATTTATTTCATCTTTTTTGAGAAAAACCAAAGCCGTCTGAAAATATCTGGGAAACAGGTGATTTTTGAGGAGGAGATCATTAGGTGAACCTAAACTTTCAGAACAAAGAACAATTTGGTGATAAGGTCTAAAGGGAGCATATGCAGACAGTGTATCCAATACATATGCAAATAAACAGAGAGTGAAATTTTTTTAAATCACAATACTTTTCTTTCGTATATTGGCCTCATTTGACATGTGCAACATCTCTATACAGTGATAGTAATGGTCTTATTTTATAGATGAGAAACGTGAGGCTTAGAGGCTTCAGTAATTTTAGAATCCAAGACTCCATACCACGGCAACACACCACCTTTCATCCATGTCTCTTACGCATCCTGCTTTCCTCGGCTATTCTCATTGTGTTCACTATCTTCTATACGGTTCCAAGCCAACAGTCATTGTGCTTTTCTCAATAAAAGTGAATTGTTATATAACCCATAGGGTAGACTTTTTCTCTCCATCTCTCTGAAAGATACCCATTGCTTGCAGAGTGATTCTTCTGGCTCCCAGTGGCCCATAGTGAGGGTTCTATGTAACCGGAGAGGACATAGAGAGCTGTATCTCTCCTCTTACGGACACTGCCTCTCAGACCTTTGGCTAAAGCACCCATGCATGGTACTGCCTGAAGAGTGAAGCCAAAGCTTGCAAACAAAACTAAAGACATGCAAGCAATCATTGGTAAGGAGGGTATGTTTTTTATTTGAATCTGAAGGCCTTTAGGTGATACACACTTGACTGCCTCTGACATTTGAAATACTTCTGTGGCCCCTGAAGCCATCTGAATTTGCAGCTCCAGAAGCAGGTCTTTACCTCTAGCGCTCTGGGTTTACTCCCAGGCTGCAAAGAACAGAGGGAGTAGGGAGATGAGGGGAAGAATCAAACACTGCACCCCTCATCTTGCTGTTCAATTCTCTTAAACTTCACTGTGGCTAGGATTCTATGTGTCACTTCCTGGGTGAAGGGAACAGCCTTATGAGGACAATCGCCAGCTTTCGGAGGGAGCTCTGCCTGCATCTCTCTTGTTTCCTGTCTCCTCTCTCTCTCTCTCTCTGTTTTTAACCCTTTCCCCTTCACTGTTCCATTCCCTAATTTTTTCCCAGGACTTTCACCCTTCCCTAAAGAAATCATCAAGTAAATTCAATTCCACAATCCCAGGCATGGAATGCCAATAGCAATAACAATAGTTAACATGGATGGGGTTTATACTACATGCCAGGGGCTATGTGCTCAAGGCTTTAGCATGTTATATGATGCTCAAGGGAATTATTATTATTATTATTATTATTTTGAGATGGAGTCTTGCTCTGTTGCCCAGGCTGGAGTGCAGTGGCACGATCTCGGCTCACTGCAACCTCCATCTCCCGGATTCAAGCAATTCTCCTGCCTCAGGCTCTCGAGTAGCTAGGACTACAGGCACGTGCCACCAAGCCTGGCTAATTTTTTGTATTTTTAGTAGAGATGGGATTTCACCATGTTAGCCAGGATGGTCTCGATCATCTGACTTTGTGATCCGCCCCCCTCTGCCTCTGAGTGCTGGGATTACAGGTGTGAGCCACCATGCCTGACTGGGAATTATTAATTCTATTTTATGTTTGAAGAAGCTGAAGCTCCAGATAAAAAGAATGACATTCCTGGTGCCATAAGGCTGTAAGATTCTGATCCAGACCTCCTGTCCTGGGCTTTCAGCCACCATATCACCTCTTCTTTCTCCCCTAGCCACCCAGAGCCATCATCTGCTCTGAAGAAGAGAGAGCTGGGGTCTGACTCAGGCTGTGAACACCTGCCCCAGGGAAGGAAGGATTAGGGATGGGAAGAAGCAGAGGAGAGAGGAGGTGAGAGTCATTCTCCCAGGGTGCAACTCCCCCACCTACCCTCCCCTAACACGTCCTCTGCAGAACCAAACACATCCTGCAACACAATGACTCATCTCCTTCTGAAACTTCATCTGG
The DNA here is from genome assembly GCF_043159975.1 of Macaca nemestrina. Taxonomy (NCBI): domain Eukaryota; kingdom Metazoa; phylum Chordata; class Mammalia; order Primates; family Cercopithecidae; genus Macaca; species Macaca nemestrina. The sequence goes on along the minus strand of NC_092135.1, from coordinate 122,733,008 downwards.
GGGTAGAATACGAATAGAAATTAATGTTCTTCCCATTAACATAACTTTGACTTTATTTCTTACAAATGAATATCCTCATCTTATTCGGCCTAGAAAGCATTGTCCTGACTTTTTCCTAGATCACATCATGAAGTATCCCATAACACGAAGCCCAAATCATCTTTCCCGAGAGGGGAGATGGGGGAAGAAAGGGAGAATGGAGAAAAGAGTCTCTGTGTTTCCTTTCATAGTATAAATGTATGATACATTTTGATTAAACGTTGATGACTTTTTAATATTGTCTTTAGAACTCTACATGAAATAGGGAAAATAGCCCCCAGAAAATGAATCCTGATGTACAGTTCTAGGAATTCAGGAATACCCAGAGATATCAAATGAATGGGGATGGGTCAGGCGCAGTGGCTCATGTCTGTAATCACAGCACTTTGGGAGGCCGAGGCAGGCAGATCACTTGAGGTCAGGAGTTCGAGACCAGTCTGGCCAACATGGTGAAACTCTGTTTCTACTAAAAATACAAAAATTAGCTGGGCATGGTGGCGTGCTCCTGTAGTCCCAGCTACTTGGTAGGCTGAGGCAGGAGAATTGCTTTAACCTGGGAGGTGGAGGTTGCAGTGAGCTGAGATTGTGCCACTGCACTCCAGCCAGGGTGACAGAGCAAGACTTCGTCTCAAAACAAACAAATGAAAACAGCAACAAATGTATGGGGATGGATGGCTCCATCTACAAGAGGCTAACTTATGTTCATAGAGACAGGGCCTATGTAAGCCTGCTAAGTGACCCAGCCTCCCGCTCCCTGGAAATCATCCATGCGATGGTAACCACAGTGGCTTACAAAAGTTAAATAAAATAATAAGAAAAATAAGCAAGGCAAACATGCATTCATAGATTTATAATGTATTCAGGGCAAAAAAATCCATTCAAAGTTAATTGCTAAGCAAATTAACAGACTAACTGAATTGTCTGGAAATGGTTGTTTAGTTATGGGTAACATAATGCAGTGTGTTAAATACAAACTATTGCTGACCCTAGAGGAACTTTTATTTAAGAAGGGGGAGAAATTATGCCTTAAAGCACTCGTTTTGTAAGTGCTCTGCCGTCTGTTGGGGTGAAAGACTATATAAAGGCCAGTAATTACCATTATCACTAATTATCTGTCACTAGAAATCTTTTTCAGTTTACCATTAGCATTAAATTTAAAGCAAGAAGCAGACTTATCAAATCCTAGAGTAGATTTGTATTCTCTATAGAGACATGCAGTTTACAAAACACTTTGATATTCTAATGTGGACTTTAAGGCCCAACATATAGTATGCAAGTCAGCTGTACCTCTGTACATGAAACTGCCTGTCCAGTCTTCAGAACCATAGGGCTATATAATCTGGAATCTGTTAGGTTCTAGGTAAATGGCCAATTACCAGACAGACTCTGGTAACTGTTAGAGGATTAACAGATATTTCTAAAGGAGACTCTGCCCCTGGCATGGAGGTCACAGTCCTTCACAACTCTTAAGATTCAGTGATTCTGGGCCATGAAAGAAAAAGATTATATGTGTTTAACAGATGAATAAAACACTCATTCACTTACCTTATACCATTCACACAAATGCTTAAAACAGTAGTGGGCCCATAGAAGAAACCTTATAAATGCTGCTGCTGCTGTTGTTGTTGTCATTGTTATCTGTATTTGTTGTGTAATGGCTATTGGCTTCTTGGCTTGGATTTTTAATTAGGTCATTTGTAGAGATCTACTAGCTTTATTTTAAAAGTGTTGAAATAACAGATAATCTATTTTTTTTTTTTTTACTAACTTACTAAGTAGACTCTTAATCTAAGTAGACTTCTTTCTACATTATTTCAATTTGTGGATTGATTTCTCTTTCAATGCACTGTAAAATGAAATTAACCTGCTATTTGACTCGATCCTAGGGTTTACCCAGGAACTAAATAATATTTTCTAGAAAAACTTGGCAGCTTCCCTCCATGGTGTATCCTCAGACATTAGAGACACCCTAAAAAATCTAAATGCCTCAGTCTGGCATTTAAAATGCCCTTGACAATCTGATACTAGAATGTATCTCCAGCCTCATTACCTTATTGTCCTCTATGTATATCTTGGGCTACAATAAATCCAGACTATGTAATGATCCTTGAACATCAGTCTAATTAATCTAGAAAATTTACTGAATATGTATATATATAAAATATCTTTGTTTTGTGCTTTTGTTGGTGCCATTTCCTCTTACAGAAGTTAATTTCTTCCACATTTTACCCACCCACTAAGGCTGTGGTAGATAGGTCTTAAGAAATGTATCTGCCCAAACTCCCTTCCCTGATAAATGCCATCCTTCACCTCAGTCCACTAGAGCTGCTAAAGGAATGGGCAGAGGTGACCATGTGTTGATCATGTGCTCCCTCTCCTACTTTCAGCTGAATTAATCATGTTGGGTGCATAGCTGACCCAAATTCAACCAATCAGATTCTTCTCCTGGGAATCTGGAGAATAACAGAGTCAGTTCAACATAGAAAGCTTTGTGAAAGCTCATCTAGGGTCTGTTCACAGGTCAACACCATGTCAAACCAAAGTCATGGGCAAGACAAAGCTATGGATGATCAGAGACCAAGAGTAAGCAAAGAAAGTCAGTTTGCCAAACAGAAGAGAGCATACTTGCAAAATGATGCATAGAAGAAGGATCATGCAGCCACGTAAAGAAAAAGGAATGATGATCCTCAGCAGCTCTTCAAGTTGCAGCTCCATTCCCAGCTGTGTCTCATTTACGTGAGTGCGCTATATCCTAAAAATAAATCTTTCAGTTGGAATTAATTTGAATGGATTTCCATCCCTTACAACCATTGAATTTTGCTTTTAAAAAAACACCCCTGCTCAGATGACAATTCTTCCATTACACTTTTCTGAATCGTCCCAGCTCAGATGATTCTTGCCTTGCTCTGCTATCTTGTCATGACCTGTCTGCTTTCCTGTTCTCACTGCCTCCCCACCTAGCGGCTTAACCCCCCATCCTAAGCCCTGGGATAGATGTTCTACCCTCCAAGGACTAGGAGAAGGCCTAGTTCAATCGCCTAGCACTACTCTGATCAAAGTTAAAACAGATAGATTAGTTTGTTACTATGACAAAACTCCCACCTCTACCCTTACTTTGATAATTTGGTATGTGAGATCCTCCTAAATTGATCCTACCTTGACCTGACCAGTTATTTTCTGAAACCCCAGTTCTAAGGCCAGGGACTCTGGTGGGCCTCCCTAACCTCGTGAAGCTGCTGGTGTTAGAGCAGTGGTTCTCAACCTGGAGCGATTCTGCCCCCAGAGCGCATTTCCACAAAGGTTTTTTGTCTGTTTGTTTTTTTTATTATTATACTTTAAGTTCTAGGGTACGTGTGCATAATGTGCAGGTTTGTTACATATGTATACATGTGCCATATTGGTGTGCTGCACCCATTAACTCGTCATTTACATGAGGTATATCTCCTAATGCTATCCCTCCCCCCTCCCCCGACCCCACAACAGGCCCCGGTGTGTGATGTTCCACTTCCTGTGTCCAAGTGATCTCATTGTTCAATTCCCACCTATGAGTGAGAACATGCGGTGTTTGGTTTTCTGTCCTTGCGACAGTTTGCTGAGAATGATGGTTTCTAGCTTCATCCATGTCCCTACAAAGGACATGAACTCATCCTTTTTTATGGCTGCATAGTATTCCATGGTGTATATGTGCCACATTTTCTTAATCCAGCCTGTCATTGATGGACATTTGGGTTGGTTCCAAATCTTTGCTATTGTGAAAGTGCCGCGATAAACATGCGTGTGCATGTGTCTTTAAAGCAGCATGATTTATAATCCTTTGGGTATATACCCAGTGATGGGATGGCTGGGTCAAATGGTATTTCTAGTTCTAGATCCTTGAGGAATCGCCACACTGTCTTCCACAATGGTTGAACTAATCCACAAAGTTTTTTATCACAACCTGAAGGGGAGGGGTGCTACCAACATCTAGTGGGTAGAGACCAGGGATGCTGGTAAACATCATACAATGCACAGGGCAGCCCCAACAACAGAGAATTATCCAGCCCCAAAAGTCAATAATGCTGAAGTTGAGAAGCCCCACTTTAAAGTACTGGGCAAATGACTTTGAGCAAGTGATTTAACAATTTTACGTTTCAGAATCTCCCTCCATAAAAATACAGATATATTTCCTGTGAAAATATCATAGGACTGAACACAGTGCCTTTGGAGCTTTAAGTATTCTGTCAGAATTATTTTTGCACAATGAAAATAAGCATGTTAAATGTTTATGCTTATTAATAATCCTTTCCTTATTCTAGCTATACAGTGAGGTTGGAAAAACTCTTGGCAAAGATTAATTCCATGTTTACTAATCCAACCTTTCAGAATTCTAAAGCCTTTGATCATATGCTCCTCTTGATTTTTTAAAATAACACTTTTAAAATAAATTATTTTTACTGGGGTAGAATATACATAATATTAAATGTACTATGTTAATGATTTTTAAGTATACAGTTCAGTGGTATTAAGTATATTTATACTGTTGAGTAAACATCACTCCCATCCATCTCCAGAACTCTTTTCATCTTACAAAACTGAAACCCTATACCCATTAAAGAGCGATCCCCCAGTTCCCCACGTCCTAATCCCTGGCAACCACTATTCTACTTTCTGTCACTATGATCTTGACTATGCTAAGTGCCTCATATAAATGGAATCATACAGTATTAGTTTTTCTTCGATTGGCTTATTTCCTTGTGTAAAAATTTTTAAATTTTTGTTTTAGATGGAGTTTCACTCTAGCCCAAGCTAGAGTGCAATAGCATGATCTCAGCTCACTGCAACCTCTGCCTCATGGGTTCAAGTGATTCTCTTGCCTCAGCCTCCCTAGTAGCTGGGATTACAGGCACCTGCCACCACGCCCTGCTAATTTTTGTATTTTTTGCAGAGACGGGGTTTCACCATGATGACCAGGCTTGTCTCAAACTCCTGACCTCAGGTGATCTGCCCACCTCGGCCTCCCAAAGTGTTGGGATTACAGGCATGAGCCACTGCACCCGGCCTTCTTTCCTTTGGCATAATGTTCTCAAGGTTCATCTGTGTTGCAGCATGTGTCAGGAGTTCATTCCTTTTTGCAGCTAAATAATACTCCACAAATAAGTAAGTATGTAGATTTTGCTTATTCATTGATCCACAATGGACATTTAGGGTGTATCTACATTTTAGTTATTGTGAATAATGCTTCTGTGAACATGGGTGTACGAATATCTCTTCAAGATCCTGCTTTCAATTTCTTTTGGTATATACCCATAAGTGGAATTGCTGGATCATACAGTAATTCCATTTTTAGTTTCTTAAGAAACTGCCATAGTATTTTTTACAATGGCTCTACCATTTTACAATTCCACCAACAGTGCACGAGGGTTCCAATTTGTACACATCCTTTCCAACAGTTGTTATTTTCTGTTTCATTTGTTATTTGTTTTTTATGGTAGCTGTCCTAATAGGTATAAGGTAGTATCTCGCTGTGGTTTTAATTTGCATTTCCCTGAAGATTAATGTTGAGCATCTTTTCATATGCTTATTGGCCATTTGTATGTCTTTTTTGGAGAACTGTCTATTCAAGTCCTTTGCCCATTTTTGAATTGGGTTGTTTAGTTTTCATTGTTGTTGAGTTTTAGAAGTTCCCCATATAGTCTAGATATTAATCTTTGATCAGATACATGATTTGCAAGCATTTTCTCCATTCCGTGGGTTACCTTTTACTCTGTTTAGTGTCTTTTGATGCACAAAATGTTTACATTTTCATCAAGTCCAGTTTGTCTATTTTTCCTTTTGTTGCCTGTGCTTTTGGTGTTATATACAATAAATCATCACCAAATTGAATGTTGTGAAGATCTTGTCCAACGTTTTCTTGTAAGAGTTTTATAGTTCATTCATATTCTCCTCTCAATTTATTTTTAGAGCTTTATTTTTCCAGATAAAGTCTTTAGCCTGGCTGGGCACGGTAGCTCACGCCTGTATTCCCAGCACTTTGGGAGGCCAAGACAGGCGAATCACGAGGTCAAGAGATAGAGACCATCCTGGCCAAGATGGTGAAACCCTGTCTCTACTAAAAATACAAAAATTAGCTGGACGTGGTGGCGCATGCCTGTAGTCCCAGCTACTTGGAAGACTGAGGCAGGAGAATCGTTTGAACCTGGGAGGTGGAGGTTGCAGTGAGCTGAAATTGTGCCACTGCACTCCAGCCTGGCGACAGAGTGAGACTCCGTCTCAAAAAGGGGAAAAAAAAAAGAAGTCTTCAGCCTAAACATGTGCTGGGTGCTGGGTAAAATACACACAGATAAATTACCCATTGACAAAACCCAAAGGTAGTTAGTGTGTGCACATACACACACATTTTAGAGTATCACTTGCCACTAGAAATAGAAAAAGCTTTTAACAGCAATACAGAAATAATGCTTCTATGAACATAAGTGTACAAATCTCTCTCTCTATATATATTCTCTCTATAAAATATATATGTATATATGTATATATCTATACACATACACACACACGATAGAATAGGCTAAACTGCTAAGCAAACAGAAAAATATATATAGCAGTTCAAACCAGAAAAGTTGATTTCTTGCTTAACATCCAAAATAAATATATATATATATTTTTGAGATGGAGTCTCACTCTGTTCCCCAGGCTGAGTGCAGTGCAGTGGCGCAATCTTGGCTCACTGCAAGCTCCACCTCCCGGGTTCACGCCATTCTCCTGCCTCAGCCTTCCGAGTAGCTGGGACTACAGGTGCCCGCCACCACGTCCGACTAAGTTTTTGTATTTTTAGTAGAGTCGGGGTTTCACAGTGTTAGCCAGGATGGTCTCGATCTCCTGACCTTGTGATCTGCCCTCCTCGGCCTCCCAAAGTGCTGGGATTACAGGCATAAGCCACCGCGCCCAGCTCATATCTGCTTCTTTTTTTTTTTTTTTTTTCGAGATGGAGTCTGGCTCTGTCACCCAGGCTGGAGTGCAGTGGCCGGATCTCAGCTCACTGCAAGCTCCGCCTCCCGGGTTTACGCCATTCTCCTGCCTCAGCCTCCCGAGTAGCTGGGACTACAGGCGCCTGCCACCTCGCCCGGCTAGTTTTTTTGTATTTTTTAGTAGAGACGGGGTTTCACCGTGTTAGCCAGGATGGTCTCGATCTCCTGACCTCGTGATCCGCCCGTCTCGGCCTCCCAAAGTGCTGGGATTACAGGCTTGAGCCACCGCGCCCGGCCTCATATCTGCTTCTTAACCACCTTCTTTTTGGAAGTGACACACATAGCTTCTACTCTTAGGTCTGGTAATAACTAGTCATGTGGTCATTCCTAGATGCAAGACAGCCAGGAAATGTAGCCCCTGCTAGAGCAGCTGCCTTCCAGTAACTGTTCTATGTCTGCACTCTCCAACAGGGTAGCTATTATGTGGTTATCGGGCATTTGGAATTCGGTCGTCCAAACTGAGATGCACTATAAGTGTAAAACGCACACCAGAATTTAATGACTTAGTATAAAAATAAGAATGTAAACATCTCAATAATTTTTATATTGATTACATATTGAATAGCAATATTATATATAGCGTTAAATATATTACTAAAATTGATTTCACTTGTTTTTAAAATATTCTTAATGTAGCTATTAGAAAATTTTAAATTACACATGTGGCTTGCATTCTATTTCTGTTGGATACTGTTATAGAAATTAGCTTTCTCTGTTACACAGATTATCTTATAGAATCAGGATAGAACATACATCTGGGCCACTCACAGAACTACAATGAGGAATTGGAAGGATCTCTGAAATCAAAATGTGTACTCTCTCTTTTTCCTTTTTCCTCCCTCTCTCACTGGAGCCACATGGTTACTGGTCTTTGACTACCTGCTGGCTTTGCCCTTTTTTCCTCTCTCTGCCTCTACGTGTATCTCCCTCTCTTCCTCTGTCTCTTTCATCTCTGTTCCAAGCCACTGTGTCCAGGAGGACGGGGTCATGTGGCTTGCTGTGCATTCACCAAAAGTAATGGTAACAGGTTCTCAGGAAGAGGGCACAGCTAGGTCAGACAAATTGACTGACATGTTTGCTTAGCATATAAAATGTGTAAACACGATATGGGCTTGGCAGCTGTCAACATTCCCCAGTTTTTACACTTAACAGACTATATTTGCTTTGAGGCCTTTTGTAAGTACTCTGTTGAATAGGTGACAAATTTAATCTCAGAGTGTATTATTTAATTCATGTCATCACTAAAGAAAACATGTAACTAATCTTTCTTTCTGGGGCTTGTACCAGTGCCCAGAAATAGTCAGCATCACTGATAAGCCTCAAATTTCCAACAGTGTACCTTGAACTCAATGCCTATTCATATAATAACAGACTTTGCCCGTGAGACCAGGCTCACCATATGCATCAATTATATGAAGCCATCAAGTTAATAAATGGGTGACCTACCCCCAGATAGAACTTTCTTATAGGTCTGGAACTGTCAAATTTAGTTCCTGAGGGTGTTTTGGGCTGGTCTCAATAAATGGATGACCTTCCATAAATGAGTTGATGAAGAGCAAAGAGACATAATTCAATCAATTATTATTGGATTACTTTATAACCACATCATTTTCTGTAATTTAAGAAATGTATCCAAGTGGCCCCTGTTAGAACATATACATGTGACCTACAGATATTATTAGATTACCAGATGCTTTTATATCTTCAGCAAGTATTTTTGTGCCAGACAGTTTCCTAAATCCATTCTCATCATTAACAATTTATCAGAAATAGATTTTTTGAATATTATCTTTCCCGAGGAAAAAAATGGGGCCCATAAAAAATGGAATAAAGAGTAGCAACTTTTGTTGAAAGATAGGATTTGGTTCACTTTAGAATATACCCATGAAAAGTAAGCTTTAGTGGGATGCTGCAGAGGAACCCCAAATAGATCGGATGTGGCCTAGGACCCTGGGCACTTGGGAGGGAAGGGAGGTAGGAGATAGTGCAGAAAGAGAAGGCAGTGGTGGCCCCCAAAACACTTTCTGCCTACTTTATCATTCTGATGGAACTTGAGCTTTGACAATGATACTCTTCTTTGCTGCTCCATTTCACAGCTCAGCTTTGGGGCTATGGTCTTCAAAGTCGGTAGGAATATTCTAAGTTCCTGAGGGTCTTTTGGGCTGGTCTCAACAAATGGATGACTTTCCATAAATGAGCTGATGAAGAGCAAAGAGATATAATTCAATCAATTATTATTGGATTATTTTATAACCACATATATGCACTAAAAGACTATTTAAAACATTTAAAAACATTAAAACACTTCTTAACCTCCATAAATCTGTAATACAATTTGAACTTATTTTTTAAACTTGGGTTTAGCATTTAGCTGAATTTCATTAATTTCTCCTCCCTAATAGCCTGAATATTCTGTTTAAGATAACAACATTTGGTTCACATTATCTATAGCAATATATATTTCTTTCATATATATTAATATATTTTTTCAGGCTGGTATTCAGCAGGAAGGAAAATGGCTAGGAAAACTCAATAAAAATAGTGTCACAGTGTATATGGATTCAATTGATAGGAAATTTTATTCTACCTTTTACTTAGAAAAAATTTTTAGGTCAATAAGACATCAAAAGCTTTTTAAAAGTTGACTAATGGATTAAGAGAAAGTTTATAGGTTTTTACAACTCTTGTGGTTCATAGCAAAAATTAAACACCATTTAGTAGAGTTCAAATTTAAGATGTTTAAGGTGGAAAAAAAAACAGTAACTAGAAAAAAAATTTAACTAAAATTTTCATTGCAAAAAATTATGACTAATGCAGAAAATTAATGCAGAAAATTATGACTAATTTTATTTTGGCCTAAACACTGATAAAATATTTATGGAAAAATTATAACTTTCTTAACTTTTAACAATATTCACATATACATTGTGTTAAGATATCCTTAGACGAAAAAAGAATACCTATATGAGCAACTGCAAAAATGAAAGAAGGGTTTGGGGAAACTTCTTTAGCCAATTTCCTTAATATAAGGACTTGGATAATATGTAAAAGTGACTGGGATCTTTAAATAAGAGGTCAAGAGTGAAGACAGGGTAAGCCGGGTGGGTGCAGTGGCTCACGCCTATAATCCCAGCACTTTGGGAGGCCAAGGCAGGCGGATCACGAGGTCAGGAGATTGAGACCACCCTGGCTAATATGGTGAAACCCTGTCTCTACTAAAAAATACAAAAAATTAACCGGGCGTGGTGGCACACGCCTGTAATCCCAGCTACTCGGGAGGCTGAGGCAGGAGAATCACTTGAACCCAGGAGGTGGAGGTTGCAGTGAGCTGAGATTGCGCCACTACGCTGCAGCCTGGGCAACAGAGCGAGACTCTGTCTCAAAAAAAAAAAAAAGATCGAGTAAGCCAAGAGGACTGTTGGCTTACTAAAATAAAAGAAAAGGGAGAATAAAAAAGAATGTTACTAAGGTAGGAAACAGGCAAATCTATAGACCTCTGAGGAGTTGGTTTCCATAAATATGGGCCTCTTTCCCAGTAAGTTGTCACTTCCTACATGCGCTGTTTAGCTTAATAGTAGAATTTTACCATAATCGAAAGTTAAGTAGGCTTACTAAAATTCTTGCGTATTTTGTTTTGGCAAATTCCATAGTTACTATGCCAATTCGCAGGAGTCTGACATAAATGATACATAATGCTAGAAAATTGAGTTTAAAATACACTTCTATTTTATATTCTCATTCCCATAATAGAGGAACAGAAAATTGAGTCTAATGCTGCTGTGTTACTGACACTTCAAAAAAGATTTAATTAGTTTCTCTGACAAAGCAGTAAATCTTTAAATTAAAGAGTTCAGGAGTGCTGAGCCCCATAAATTCTCTAAGGAAATTTAAATAGGAATAAGTTTTAAACGCATCCTTCTGGTGCTTCCCATGAGGCAGCCAGTGCTGCCCCTGGACAAATGTCAAACATAAATATACCTCAAATTTAGAAGACTCAATCACAGGCATGTAGTATTAATAAAATAACATTTCACGATGTTAAGAAATTAGAAGTCAATCTCCAAAATGCTGGAGAATGAGACAGAAAAAAAATGTCAATAAATACAAAAGGTCACCTTCTTCTACAACAATAAACAACATTTCATAAGTGCTTATGAAATACTATGGCTTATTTTAAGTGTTTTACATGGACTGAGTTTTTAATTTTTTCATCAACCCTATACGATTGAGGCTATTATTCCCATTGTACAGATGAGGAAACAGGGGCATAAACAGATTGAGTAACTGCATAAGACTATACTGCTGGAGGGTATCTATAGCAAAAGCTGTGGCTGTGCCAACTACATTCCCTTGGGCGATGCATACCCAAATCTCACATCTACCTGCCAGGGCCTGTGGCAGTCTATTTTGTATTGTGCAAGGCAGACCAAAAAAATCCAGGACTAGAATCAGTACCTACCCTCTTCCAGGACCCATTAACCAAGGACTCGTGCAATTTAGTGTATAACATCCAGCTCCCTCACCCCTCAAGTAGGAAAATCAGAGGCCCATGTTCTGTATTGGCTACCAAGAGCTCCCAAATAAGATTAAACTCTAGCTATCCACAGTCATAACTCACTTGAAAATTCATCACTTATTGTCTGCCTTCCCTCTCCATTCCAACTTTCTCAGTTCCTATCACAGATTCCTAAGATCACCTTCCAAATAAACTAATCTCACTCACATCCATGTCTCAGGGTCTGTTTCTGGGAACCCAAACTAAAAGGGACCACTATTCAGGATTAGAACCCAAACAGCCTGGCTGCACAGTCTATAAGATTAATCACTACAATACACTGCCCACTCTCAAAAAGTTGACACATATTTTGTGAAAATTGTCTCAAGTCACGATAGAAGGAAAAACCATTCCCCATTTTACATCCCAACTTCCTGTCAAGAATTGTGAAGGGCCTGAGATTTTATTTTTTGCCAGCCAACAAGTTAGCCTGCCACAGAGTATGATAAAGATTGTTAGAAGACACAAGACTCGTGGGGCAGAGGCAAGAGGCTTTACTACTCACAGCAAGAGAAGTAGACAGAGCATCAGCCTTTTCACCAGTACCCCAAGGCCCAGTTCCCACAGGGCAACAGGGACAAGCCCAGATAGACAGCTGCACATACAGCTGATTGTATTATGGTAGAGAAACACTAAAGTTAGGGAACTCTAATCTTTTATACTGAATAGTAAGCATGCCTGCTGTTTGCTCCGCAAAGAGACATTCTCTCCGTCTTTCAAGGCTGTTCTATAAAAATCATTGAAAAAATAGTCTGTAATAAAGGAAATCAGTGCCTCACTTGCAACATGTGCAGATATGCAAGAGATCAACGGAAAATTGTCTTCCAGCACTTCCATATTCTGAAATCAAGAACGATGTTTATAGTTTCATCATACACTAATAACGTACAATTATGCCTGATAGAAAATGGCAAAAACAAAGGGTAATTTTTTTAAAATGTTGATCACCTTGTTCTTTTCTGTCTTTGCTTTTTTGTTTTCAAAGCATAAATACATTTTGATTTGATACCCACAATAATCCTGTCAGGTTAGTATTTTATAGCTGATGGAAAACTGACTCAGAAGACAAAGTGTTTCACTGACACTCATCTAGTGAGTGATGGGGCTGAAACTTAAACTCAAGACTTCTAACTTCAAAGCTGCCAAACACTTGACTAATTGTACTGGAATCAATGGACAACTGTCTAGAACTTAAAACCTAAGAGGAGATTGAGTGGCTCTCTTCGTTTCTTCAATGCTGCCACACATCCACATCAGGATTTCAAAAATAATACTGAAGACAAATCTGGGGGAAAAGGGATAGATTGTAAGTGGAGGAAAGGACACAAATGTTCTTTTTATTTTTTAATGTTCAACTCCCCTTTCCTCTGTTCATGTGTTTTTAGGGTGGTTTGTACCATGGAAATCAGAGGAAAAAAAAAAAGCCCAGGAAAGCTATGGGTTTAGAATTGAGCTGTGAAACAATTTCCAGAATTATCAGAATTACGGCATTTTCACCCAAATGGCTGCAATATATATGTATTAAATACTTCAGAATTTCATGCCTTTTTCCCACTAGGGAAATCTGCAGAATATGAGTTCATTCAGAAGCTCAAGCTAATGTTACACTGTCAGACATACTGTTTGTAGCATTAGGGTGCCCCTGTTTACTGCATATATGATGCCTGAAAAAAAAAAAAGTATATAGATCAAATTCTAGTACATCAAATTAGAATTAAAGTGTATTATGGAAAATTTTTACTTAAAGGAATCTTATAGCGAATCCATTTCGTAAAAAACAGCTGTACTTAGCGACACACAGTGACTAGTGGGAAAGCCTTGACCAAAGAGTAGAAACCCTGGGATTCTAGTGCTGCTGAACATTTGTGTCATTTGTAACAAGGGGTGGGGACATTGAATTAGATAATCTCTAAAGGTTTCCAGTTCAGTTTTGCCTTTCCTGGAGTGCTAACAGCATTGGCTGTAGACCCAGACAGATAAGAGTTTCTGTATCTGCTGCTTACTGGATATGTACTCTCTGAACGTTATATAACCTTCTTACGCTTGTTTCCTAACTTGTAAAATAAGAATAATTCCCCACAGTTCAAAAGACACTTATATTAAATTAGATAACATTTATTTTTATTTATTTATTTATTTATTTATTTATTTGAGAAGGAGTCTCACTCTGTCGCCCAGGCTGGAGTGTAGTGGTGCAATCTCGGCTCACTGTAACCTCTACCTTCTGGGTTCACGCCGTTCTCCTGCCTCAGCCTCCTGAGCAGCTGGGACTACAGGCGCCCGCCACCACGCCCAGCTAATTTTTTGTATTTTTAGTCGAGATAGGGTTTCATCGTGTTAGCCAGGATGGTCTCGATCTCCTGACCTCGTGATCCGCCCGCCTCGGCCTCCTAAAGTGCTGGGATTACAGGCATGAGCTACCGTGCCTGGCCTAAATTAAATAATATTTATTGCTTTGTGCAGTTCTTGGCACTTACTGGGCACTTGATAAATTGTAACCAAAGTCATTTTTAATTCTATGTTTTCATAATCAAGTTCACTTAATGTGAGATTTTCTATAATACAAACATTTTCTGGACTCTTTTAAATAATGTCTGACTACAAGTAATTTAATTCATGCATTCATGTTTTTCCCAACATTTTATTGAAAATTTCCAAACCTATTGTAAGGTTGAAAGAACTGTGCAGTGGTATTATCACTTATTTTTCTACCCGTCCCTATATCCATCCAAAATCCTTATTATTTTGATGCACGTCAAATCAAGTTGAAAACATCAGTATACATCACGCCCAAACATGTCAGCCTGCATATTGTTAAACAGAGTTTAGGATAAAGAGTTGTTTGTGGTTCTTTTTTTTCCTTTTGAGCTAAAATTTCACATATAATAAAAGTATGTATTTATTTTTATATTTTAAGGTGATTCAGATATTCAGAATTGAATCACCAGTTATATTTGCTGTAACACAATGCATTAGAATGGCTTTAAAATCTGGTGTTAAAGGGAAACCTCACCCTATAGGCCAGCTGAAACACACCAAGTTACTCTTTAGTTGACTGATCTATTTGGGCACATGCAACTTGATACACAGTATACCCAAATCCAGAAAATGATAAACTGCAATAAAAGAAGTTCTACTGTGGTTACTAAAAAAGAAAAAAATATATCTTAACCATAGATGGGACATTTAAATAAATATAAATTTTCTGGTGAACTGAGAAAATTTTTTCGCTTCAAAACTTGTTGAAACTTTAGCTCCTTTCTCTAACAGAGAGAGAACACTTAGCAAAACTAAATCTTTTCTCGAAGATGGTGGTCATGAGTAAAGATCATAGTAACACACAGAAATAGAGAAGTTGCAGATGGCATGGAAATTGACTGACTCTGTGGGACCCCATACCCACCCCAAACCACGCATGAGAGTTGTATTGCTGTATTGGTTTGTTGGTTTGGTTTTGCATATAGATATATATATATATATATATATATATATATATATATATATATATATATATATAATTTTTTTTTTTTACCTGTTTATTTTGATGGAATTTATTTCACCAGAGCAGAGACAACAAAGCCTGATTCTTAGGTCCTGGTTACTTAAGGTTTTTCTATATACTGTCCTAAATTCACTTTGAACACACTGGGAGCTTTTTCAAAGCGAGGGGACAATTCAGCAGGGCAGTCAGGAACTTGGGTCAGAAATGCAGCCACGCACACTTCCCCCCGGAGTTCTGCCACCTGCTAGCTTTATGACCTCAGGCAAACCTCTTCACCTTGCTAAGGTATGAGTGTTTTATTTTGTTTTGTTTTGTTTTGAGACGGAGTCTCGCTCTGTCACCACACTGGAGTACAGTGGCCTGATCTCAGCTCACTGCAACCTCCGCCTCCCAGGTTCAACTGATTTTCCTGCCTCAGCCTCCCGAGTAGCTGGGATTACAGGCATGCACCACCATGCCCGGCTAATTTTTGTATTTTTAGTAGAGACAGGGTTTCACCATGTTGGCCAGGATGGTTTTGATCTCTTGACCTCATGATCCACCCACCTCAGCCTCCCAAAATCCTGGGATTACAGGCATGAGCCACTGCGCCCAGCTGGTGTGAGTATTATTACATTTTCAGTCTATTACTGAAAACTGTAACATGGTAGTTTATCAAGGTCTTAAGCATAGATTCGCCATTTTTCAGTCATGCAGCAACATCCGCTTAATGCCTCCTAAGTGCAGAACACTCAGAATGATAACAAAAAATATTTATTTTAAATTTCCAACTTTTAGGAGCTTCATCCCATTATCTTGCGTAATTGGAATAAAATGTTTGAAATAGACTATTCAACAGAAAGATGACATAGTTGTGAAATATCTGACTCTAGAATTGGACAAACCTGAAATTAGACAAAAGGGTTTGAATTCCTCTCTCATGACTTACTTATGTGGTGACCTTAAGCAAGTGACTTCACATGTCTCTGATATGACACGTTACTTAATCTCTTGGAGATAAGACTTTCTTATCTGTAAAATGAGGAAAACAACAAAACACAAGCAGACATTTACTAAGTGCTTATTATTTGCAAGGTGCCGAGTGAAGCACACTCCAACATCCCCTAGCTCATTTAATTCTCATGACCATCTCGTGAGGCAGGTACTGTTACTATCCCCTCCTTTATGTTTTTAAAAAGGAGCACCCAGGGGCATTTGGCTAGTTAGTACAGAGCCCAGGGTTGACCCCAGTGCTCTCTGTCACAATACTATTATAATAATACTCAGTCACACAGGACTGTGTGAGCATGACATAAGCAATGCAGCCATGACACAGGCACACATGTGGTGTTTTATCAGTGGTAGCCCTCCGTTCTGTTGCGAAAGTATGCCCCCGAGAAAATGCCAGAAATTGTACCTTAGATATTTCCTTACTTTAGGAAATCAGGCCAGGTGCGGTTGCTCATGCCTGTAATCCCAACACTTTGGGAGACCAAGGCGGGCAGATCACCTGAGGTCAGGAGTTCAAGACCAGCCTGGCCAACACGATGAAACCCCATCTCTACTAAAAATACAAAAATTAGCTGGGTGTGGTGGTGTACAGCTGTGATCCCAGCTACTCGTGGGGCTAAGGCAGGAGAATCAGTTCAACGTGGGAGGTGGAGGTTGCAGTGAGCCAAGATTGTACCATTTGCACTCCATCCTGGATGACACAGCAACACTCCGTCTCAAGAAAAAAAAAAAAGGCCGGGTGTGGTGGCTCATACCTGTAGTCCCAGCACTTTGGGAGGCCTAGGCGGGCAGATCATGACGTCAGGAGATTGAGACCATCCTGGCTAACACGTTGAAACCCTGTCTCTACTAAAAATACAAAAAAGTAGCCAGGCATGGTGGCACACACCTGTAGTCCCAGCTACTTGGGAGGCTGAGGCAGGAGAATCACTTGAACCTGGGAGGCAGAGGTTGCAATGAGCTGATATCGCGCCACTGCACTCCAGCCTGGGTGACACAGCACGACTCTGTCTCAATTAAAAGAAAAAAAGGAAGTTAGTAAATGTTTCCCAAAAAAGAAGCGACTAATTACAAATAAATCTGACCTGAAATACGAACTTCTATTCCCAAAGGGAAGTTTCCTTGTTATGCCAGCTGTTCACGTCTTAGGGAGACACATGCACTTTTGCTACCAAATTGTAAAGACAGGGTCAAGCGCTTGAGGGGTTCCACAATGACTGATAAAACATTTTTGCATCAGTCGAGTATAAACATTTCTGCACTAAACATCCCAATACCAAATTCTCACATACCCCCTCACTCTTCTTAGGAGGGTCCAAAATGAACCCAAGATTACACTTTATTCTTTGGAGATGTCTTGATTAATTTGTAATGTAATGTGCCAGTTTCTTACCAACAAGCAAGAAATGAAGAACTGAATCCCAGCATCCTTCTCAGGAGGCAGATTATGAGAAGAAGAGCTCCCAGAAGGCCACACGGGCCCCTCTCCTGAGAGTCTTATATTTGTGGTTTCTTACCCATATATTGGCTCAAGTAGGACACATACTTGAATCTGTCACATTATTTTTCACGTGTTTTATATAGATGTGTCTGTCTTACTAGAAAGTTTGGCAAAATGATAAGGCAGTTTCTTTTTCTTTTCTTGAGATAGGGTCTCACTCTATAGTCCAGGCTGATGTGCAGTGGTGCTATCACAGCTCACTGCAGCTTGACCTCCTGGACTCAGGTGATCCTCCCACCTTAGCTTCCTGAATAGCTGGGACTATAAGCACACACCACATCTGGCTAACTTGAAAAAAAATTTTTTTCTGTAGGCTGGGTGCGGTGGCTCACACCTGTAATCTAAGCACTTTGGGAGGTCGAGGCTGGAGGATCACCCGAGGTCAGGAGTTTGAGATCAGCGGGCCAACATGGTGAAACCCCGTCTCTACTAAAAATACCCTGACTCTACTTGGGAGGCTGAGGCGAGAGAATGGCTTGAACCTGGGAGGTGGAGGTTGTAGTGATCCAAGATGGCGCCACTTTACTCCAGCCTGGGTGACAGAGCAAGACTCCATCTAAAAAAAATATAACTTTTTTTTTTTTTGTAGAGATGAGGCTTCATCATGTAGCCCAGGCTGGTCCCATAGTTATCTATTGAGTCTACCTGAGCATGAAGCTAATTTGGTTTCTGTGATTTTGTGCGTTTGGTTTGCTTTATTTTTGGAGCAGAGCATTTTGGAGGGTAAAGGGCTGCTTGCTCCCCAAGTTGCATTGTGTAGGCAACCACCTTGTTCTCATTTGCCTGTGGCTAGTTTAGTCTATAGATCACATAAAAGCTGGTAACAGGGAATAAGATTTCTCCAAGAGCTTCTGAAAGAGCAGCCCACAACCCCTGACAGGAGAGTGCAGGTGTTTGCGGAAATGTGCATGCCCATGGTAACTTCTGCAACAAGCCTCACCTTTCCGTGGGGACCTGGCTATGAGGTACTTTTCTTTGCTCTCATCATCCGAGAACTGTTGTGGATGAGAACTATTCTTTCAGTGCAGTTTGAAGCCTGAGATCATGCACATTCATTAGCCAAACACTATTTTATACACACACACACACACACACACACACACACACACTCTTCCTCGACATTTCCCTTCCTACTCATTAATCTCCATGTAAATCTCTTCAGAAAGAGATAAACAAACATGCTCTGTACTAATAAGCGGTAGCGGTTGACTCCCAAGATCTATTCCACCTCTATGACTAGTATTAACTATGCCCGTACCCCTTGGCACTGAATGGATTAAAACAGGAATGTAACCTAGTCTTGGCTGATGAGCCATGAGAGAGAGTCTCCTGCCTCTGGGAACAGTTTCCCACCTCATAGTACAATAGTACAGACCCACAAGAAGGAGGCAGTCTCTCTTCTTCCTCTGGTCTGGACTTTGTTGTGTCTGGGATACCTATAATGACTGCAGCCACCTTGCCACCAGGCAAGTAGGAGGCCAGGGCCAAGAAAACTGTCACAACGTTGGGCTGGGGCCCTGCGATGTAGCATGCCTGGAATCCATCCTGCCTCTGGACTTCGGCTATATGACATATTTGATTATGCCAGCTGGAGTTAGGTTTTCTGTTACTTGCAGTGGAAGGCAATTTAGCTGATTCAGATGCTATTTAGTTGCTATAACAGAATACCTGAGAGTGAGCAATTTATAAAGAAACAAGGTTTATTTAGCTCACAGTTCTGTAGGCTGGAAAGTACAGAAAGCATGGTGCTAGCATCTGCTTGGCCTATGATGAGGGCCATGAGCTAGGTCAAAACATGATGAGGATCAAAGGGGAAGTGAACATGTGTGCAGAGAGATCAAAGAGGAGGAGGAATCTCACTTTATAACAACCTCCTTTCAGAGGATTTTTTTTTTTTTTGAGACGATGTCTCACTGTCACCCAAGGTGGAGTACAGCGGCACGATCATGGCTCACTGCAGCCTTGACTTCTCAGACTCAGGTGATTCTCCCATCTCAGCCTCTCAAGTAGCTGAGACTACAAGCACACATCACCATACCCAGGTAATTGTGTGTGTGTGTGTGTGTGTGTGTGTGTGTGTGTATTTTTAGCAGAGGTGGGTATTCGCCATGTTGCCCGGGCTGGTCTTGAACTCCTGAGCTCAAGAGATCCGTCCGCCTTGGTCTCTCAAATTGCTGGGATTACGGGCTTGAGTCACTGCACTTAGCCAGGGGAATCTATTCCTGGAGCACTAGTCCAGTCTTGTGAGAGTGAGAACTCACTACAGCAAGAATGGCACCAAGTCATTCATGGGGATCCGCCCCCATGATTCAAACACCTCCTAAGAGGCCCCACCTCCAACACCGCCACATTGGGCATCACATTTCAACATGACTTTTGATGGAAACAAAAAAACCATAACCAAACCACAGCAGATGCACTATAATTTTCACGGGCAAACTTAATTGTTAGCAGTCATCCAATGTCATGTATTTCTCCAGTTACTCATCTACTCTATTGCTTTGAGTAATTATAATTACTAATATGCTTTGAGTTCAAAGGTATTAGTTGTTGATATAGACGAGAGTCTGCTGACTTGTTTTAAAAAGCAGTATTTCGCCGGGCGCAGTGGCTCACGCCTGTAATCCCAGCACTTTGGGAGGCCGAGGCAGGTGGATCACAGGGTCAGGAGATCAAGACCATCCCGGCTAACACAGTGAAATCCTGTCTCTACTAAAAATACAAAAACAAAATTAGCTGGGCATGGTGGTGGACACCTATAGTCCCAGCTACCCAGGAGGCTGAGTCAGGAGAATGGCATGAACCTGGGAGGCGCAGCTTGCAGTAAGCCGAGATCACGCCTGTGCACTCCAGCCTGGGCAATAGAGTGAGACTGTCTCAAAAAATAAAAAAATAAAAAATAATAATAACATAAAAAGCAATATTGGGCCGGGCGCGGTGGCTCAAGCCTGTAATCCCAGCACTTTGGGAGGCCGAGACGGGCGGATCACGAGGTCAGGAGATCGAGACCATCCTGGCTAACACAGTGAAACCCCGTCTCTACTAAAAAATACAAAAAACTTAGCTGGGCGAGGTGGCGGGCGCCTGTAGTCCCAGCTACTCAGGAGGCTGAGGCAGGAGAATGGCGTAAACCCGGGAGGTGGAGCTTGCAGTGAGCTGAGATCCGGCCACTGCACTCCAGCCTGGGTGGCAGAGTGAGACTCCGTCTCAAAAAAAAAAAAAAAAAAAGCAATATTGCTTGTATTCAACTAATTTGTAATCCTTCTCTATCCCTCCCACAATTGCTCATTAGCATGTAGCACTGGTTAGTGTAACATTGAGAGTAGCCATGAAAATTCATCAAAAACCAATGGGCCAGGCGCTGTGGCTCACGCCTGTAATCCCAGCACTTTGGGAGGCCGAGGTGGGTGGATCACGAGGTCACGAGATCGAGACCATCCTGGCTAACACTGTGAAACCCCATCTCTACTAAAAACACAAAAAATTAGCCAGGTGTGGTGGTGGGCACCTGTAATCCCAGCTACTCAGGAGGCTGAGGCAGGAGAATGGCCTGAACCCAGGAGGCGGAGCTTGCAGTGAGCCGAGATCGTGCCACTGCACTGCAGCCTGGGCGACAGAGCGAGATTCTGTCTCAAAAAAAAAACCCTTCTTTACTAAAAATACAAAAAATTTGCTGGGCATAGTGGCCCACGCCTGTAGTCCCAACTATTCAGGAGGCTGAGGCATGAGAATTGCTTGGATCCAGAAGGTGGAGGTTACAGTGAGCTGAGATCGCACCACTGCACTCCAGCTTGGGAGACAGGGCAAGACTCTCTCCACAAAAAAAAAAAAAAAAAAAAAAAAAAAAAAGGCAGAAACTAGTAAACATGCACGTATCACTTACCAAACCTAGACTGAAAAAACAAAGACGAGATTAGAAATTAATCATAAAATAACTTCTAATATTCTTTGAGTTCAAAGTATGTGTGGGGTGTTGTGTTAAATACTTTATCTACATTATTTGATTTAATTCTCAAACTAGTCTTATGAGGTTGGTACTATTATCAGCCTAATTTTACTAACGAGAATAAATGGGGCTCACTTCACACACTGCAGAATTTGGATTAGAACCCAGATAGTCTGACTCCAGGACTGGCACTTTTAACCGTGGTGCTCTATTTAGTTTTACACTTTAAAGTATGAGTTAACATGGCAATGCACAGAGCCACTGCTAATCTACGTGGTGGCTTTGTGCAAATCAGAAAAAAACAAAAGGCCCTGCCCACCTCCAGAGCAAATGCAGCTCCACAGCTTCAAAGCTTAGAGTGGAGGTGGCGTCTCTGACCAAGCAAACAGGTGCTACGTCCTCCAGGTGATAACGGCCCTTGCAGGGCACAGGCCTTGGAAACACAGGCCTAGTCTCCATTTGCCTCCTCAGCTAGACACCTCCCTACAGTGTACAGACTCTGTAACTCTATGAGGGGCTTTACCATAATTTATATTAATGTATGTTTTTTACTGTTACCACTCTAAGGGCTTGTTTACAAGCTCTCCACACGAACATCCCTTGTTAGCCTCTCCAGATCTAATGTCCGCCTTTCTCCACCCTGGACAGTTGTACCCTTGTGACTTTTATGGATTCCATCAATGGCTCCCTTGAGCTCTGGCTTCCAGTTAGGTTCATACAACGGGAGGCACCAGTCAGAAATCCCACGGAAGGAGGAAAGTGAGGCGGGTATTTTGTCTGTGGGCAGCCTTCTCACTGTGCCAGAAAGCAACAGTAGCTTTGGTTCCCCGCTAACGCCTCAGGTTGTCAGGCAGCTCTCTCCCACAGTAACAGCAATAATCTCTGGTGGGCCACTTCTCCCCTTTTGCCCTTCAAGCCTGGAAGCGGTGCAAGGTCCCCCGCTGTTGCTAGTCCTAAGATGCTTCATCATCCCTTGATCACGCTCTATCTCTACCCATACTCTATGAAAGTCCCGTAGTTAAACTTCCCAATTTCCCTGTTGGAGTGAGCCATCTGTTTCCTGCCAGGACGTTGAGTGACACATGGGGGAAACAAACTTTCACTATTTTAAGCAAAAATGGAATTTGGGGAAGGCATGTTTGGAGTCACAGAAACTAGGGGAGGTAGGAGGACCAGGGTTGGAGAAGAAGCAGGAACTGGAGGACAGCTGGAAAGTCGAGGAGCAGGAATTGCAACTAAAGTCATTCTGTGGCAAGAGCCCAGGCCACCCACTGCCACTGCTTGAGTGCCCACCAACCATCCTGTGTCCTTCAGTCACCTACTCAACAGTCAGAGCTTCTAGGAGAGGGTCTGATTGCCTGTGTCTCCCACTCAAGAGTCAGAGCTTCTAGGAGAGCGTCTGATTGCCTGTGTCTCCCTATACCTCCACTCCCAGGCCGAACTGGGCAGAGGACGGGAAAGATCAGGCCCCTCTGACTACCGTGGTAGGAAGTGGAAGCCACTATCCACCAAGACCACATCCAGTGGGTGATTCCTTTAAAACAAGAGACCAGGGTACTAATAGGAAATACCTCCTCCCCTCCACAAGAAAGGACAAACATCACTATACTAATTAATAGAAGAATATGAAACCGCCTTTACAACAAGCATCTAAAGTAGTTTTTTTCCTCAAAAAAACCCAAAGATTCATGTAGAGATAGCCACTTCTCAATGAGAATTTCAGTAACAGAGAAGTTCCATACCATTTTCAACCAATGTCTCAAAAATGAAAATTCTTTAAAAGGTTTTTAACTAGGTTTGATGTCGAGTTGCTGGTTTTATCCTAATAAGGTGTCCACTTGTCACACCATTGCAGAATTGCCCATTAAAGGGATTCTTTTGCCCAATATCCAGCCATGAAAAAATGAGAGGACTCAGAGACCAATAACTTAAAAATCAATTTACTCTAGGAATTCATGTCATCTATTTCAGGCTAGAAATAGGTCCCAACAATTTTTTTTTTTTTTTTTTTTTTTTTTTTGAGACGGGGTTTTGCTCTTAGGGTCCAGGTTGGAGTGCAGTGGCACGATCTTGGCTCACTGCAACCTCCACCTCCCAAGTTTCAAGTGATTCTCCCGCCTCAGCCTCCAAAGTAGCTGGGATTACAGGTGCCCGCCACCACACCTGGCTAATTTTTTTTTTTTTTTGTATTTTTAGTAGAGACGGGGTTTCACCACATTGGCCAGGCTGGTCTTGAACTCCTGACCTCAGGTGATCCTCCCACCTCAGCCTCCCAAAGTACTGGGATTACAGGCATGAGCCACCATGCCTGGCCTGGCCCCAACAATTTTATATCTTTTAGTCTCTTAAAGGTTCTTTTCTTTATGAGGGCTCCTTCTCTCAGATTCTGATTTCTACCAGCTCTAGATATAAGAGTTAAGAATATAGTTTTTTTAGGAACTGAAGACAATGGGGTATT
This sequence comes from Macaca nemestrina, assembly GCF_043159975.1. Classification (NCBI taxonomy): domain Eukaryota; kingdom Metazoa; phylum Chordata; class Mammalia; order Primates; family Cercopithecidae; genus Macaca; species Macaca nemestrina. The sequence continues at coordinate 122,709,010 of NC_092135.1, read as the reverse complement.
CACCAACAATATGTCATCTTATAATGCACATGGTACATGCTACTACCCTAAATATATACAACTCCACATCTAATGGCCTATTACACTTATTAGTTGCCTAGTAGAGACAAGAAAGTAGAAGATCTAGCCCTTCCATTCCAGGAGCTGATAATATCTATACATCTTTGCCTTCCAACTTGAAAAACATTTTCTTTCTCTTAACATAGTCTTGGTCTACTCAAAACCATTGAACAGGTCTTTCAAATGGAAATGGTAGGCTTCGAGCTGTTTTAATAACCAATATCTGTACAATAAAATCAGCAGATCTGAAACCCTGATTAAAGTGACTTGGTATCCTGAATACCTAGAAACTGATGGTCGAGAAGAGGCTATTACTTCCTTTTACCAGCTCCTCACACCTTATATTGCTCTTTTACAGACTGGGATGTAGAAAAGGGGCTGGCCCACCCAAATGCCTGATCTCTCTGAATGCACGTGCTCCATATGCATAAATGGAAAGAATAAATCGAAATGAGGCCACTGTTTTCCTGTTTTCCTGTTTCAGGACACTGTCAGCATGAGTAGGAATATCAATCGCCAGGCATGCAAGATCTAGTGAGTTCCTATTCCAGTGCTGCTTTCTCTGCTAGATCAGGTGGCAGTTTGTAGCAAAGCAACATCCTGAAAGTTTATTTGCTATTTGCAAGTCAGGGAATATGATTGGGCACAGAAAAATAGTCTACTACTGCTTCAGAAAGTATTTCATAGACATTTTGAGGATGTTGCTTCCATAGGAAAGAAAATATCTGATTTCTGGACTGAAGTATACACAAAGTTGGGGCCAAATCCAACGTGGGTCTGTGGTTTACAAACTGTGAGATGTGAAAAAGGATGTGATGGCAGGTCCCATCTGTCTCATTCACCCTAGTTCCTGACATACAGTAGCCATTCAATAATAATTATTGAATAAATGAATAACTGAACAAATAAATGAGCAGATTTCTTAATGACAAATTCATTTTGAAGCATTTTTTGGTTAAGCAACACCAATATATGAAAATCTGGGTTCACAAAATAAATACATTAGAGTTACTATACTTACTATATGCTTTACAATTAAGTTGAAATATACCTTAATGTAGTGGGTTTCTAAATGCTGGCCCATGAGGTCTCCTTAGGTTCATAGTGAAATAAGAAAAATTAGTGTGACATATTGTCCATCATGAGGCTGTTCAATTCAAGGAACTGTCCTTTATTCAAAAATGAATCTTCCCCCATTTCTGAGGTTAAAATACTTTTTAATAAATGATGGGCATAATCTATGCTAGTTGTTCCTTTTTAATACTCTTGCCAATATAAAGTTGCCAAACCTATATTGACTCCCTTGCTTATCAGAAAATATTTTATTAGTCTGAGAGATCCAAACGTCGGCGACTGGCTTAGTTTCCAAATATGACTCATTTTATAAAAGCATACAAGTGCTTTTGTTGTTGTTGTTTTTTAGAAACCTATCTATTGAATAAAGGAAGTAGTATAACCTTGGCTTTAATGCCCATGTTAATGACAGCCAACAGGTGGTAAGTTGCTGCTCCATGCCTAGCTCTCAGGGCTTTTCAAAACATATTCATCCATTTAAATTTCACAGTAGCCCAAGGAGGAAGTATTGTTATTGTCTCCGTTTCACAGATGAGGAATTCTAGGGATTGTCAACTCCATGCCCCAAAGGATGCACAACACAGCTAGCAAAGTGGCAGAATTGAGATTCAAACAATGGCTCCAAGAACATATATTCTTTTTTAAAATGTATTTTTTTGGTTTCTTTTTTTGATTCCTCAGAGATCCCTACTCTGAACATATATTCTTACATTACTAAGAAACTGGGTCATATGAGAGTACAACGAAGAGAAAAACATTGTTATTATATTATAATGTTATGGAAATGGAGGTTCAATTAGCGTAGAGATTATAAACTCCTCTTCAAGACTGACATTATCTTACACTGAAGTCAGAACCTCTCCCAATGTTAGTTTATCAACTCAATTCTTGATAACCTATTTTTAGCTTCAGTATTTGCAGATACTGTCTTAAGCAACATTGTTGCTTAAGCTCCTGCTTTAATTAGCCAATTCCAAAAATCTCCCACAAAAAAAACCCCAAGAAAATACGGTATTTGCAATGGAGTGTTTCAACCAAGAAGGGGCTTTAAGCGCAACACTCAAAAGCTTAGACATCAGGATTAAGTTAATTTAGGGCAAATTCAACCTTATAGTCAACAAATAAGTGTATTTCACTTTATATTAAGTTTGTTATGTAAAAGTATTAAAATACCAGCTTCTAAATGTAGCTATCCATCCCCCAAACAGATGCTTCTTTAAAATAGGAAGAACACAAACTTTAGTTGGAACTCACATATTCCCTTGCAGAGTCAGAAACCCAAACATAACAGCAATTGGGCAAGTAGGTAAATGAGGAAGTACAATTCATAATAAATGGACAGCAAAACCGATGAGTCAAATTAGACATTTTGACTATAAAGCGACCAAACGCCTCTCCCCAAAAACCAAAAGCCAAAACCTTTTCAAATATACAGCAACTGAATCAGACGGTAATTTTGGCTTTAAAAATCTACAATACTCTTGGTAATGCTAGAAATGATTTATCTGGTAGGTTAAAGTTAGGTATCTATCATTCCACTTAACATCATTTACCAAATGCTGCATTTCATTAATGGAGCTGTCAGTTTATTCTGATGGTAATGAAAAACAGGTTTTAACATTAATAAGCCCTGGGTCCACCAGAAAATAACAGTGAATCAAGAGGTCCTGAGGTTTATGCAGTTTAAGGTAACTCTGTAGATTAAATTTCCACCCTCCAGTCCTGAGAGCTGTGGTGTACACCCTCAGTCCGAATACCTTGTTGAGCATACAGGACAGTCATTTCCGACACTGCAGGTAACTCCTGCACAGACTCTTCATTCAAGTTGCTGGCTTCTGCTCAAGTACCCATCCCTAGCCCACATGCCCTAGAAAAACACAGGAACCAGTTCGGGACGTAGTTATGCATCCAGCACCCCACGCTCCTCCCCAAGACTATCCTCCTGCCATCCCAGCTCAGTGGGGCCCAGCCCACTACAATCCAGCTCCCGCTCTCCGAACTTCCCCCGCCCACTCTCCCCACGTGACCAGGACCCTCCCAACCGCCGCCTCGAGTTCCACCAATCAGCAACCACCTCCGCCCAGAATCCGGGACCTGGCGCTCCTCTTTCAAAAAGGCAGCTTAATCCTCCCTCCCTCAGCCACGCCCCCTTTCCGCTTCCCCGCCCCGCCGGTCCCTCCCACTTCCCTCAATTCCCTGTTCCCCTCCTCCCCTCCGGTGGCGCCCTCCCGCTCCCGGGCTTCGCCCCGCCCCACCAGGGCAGCGCGCTCGCTCTCTTCTCGCGAGATCTGAGCGTCCCCGCCGCGGCCGCCGGGCTCCCCCTCCCGTCCTCCCACCTCCCTCCCCCGGCATCTCTCACTCTCCGGCTCTCCTCCCTCCCTCCTCCCCCCTCCACCCTCTGGGCCGGATCTCGTCTCGCTCAGGCGGAGGAGGAGAAGGAGGAGGAGGAGGACGACGTTCGGCCTGCGCAGTGAGATGTTTGTCCGCCGCCGCCGCCGCCGCCATCGCAGAGGAGCGCGATAAAGGGAGCAGAGCCGGGCGTGAGGGGGACCCTGCGGAGCCACCGCGCCAGCGCAGCCCCCCAGCCGCGTCGGAGCAGCCGGAGCCCGAGCCGCCGCCGCCGCCGCCGCCCCCGCCGCCGCCGCGGCTGCCCAGGGGCCGGCCAGCTCCCCAGCCCTGCCCGGGGGCCGCGCCGCCCCCAGCGTCGCCCCTCGCCTGCCTGCCCGCCTTAAATGTGACACCGGCGTCGCGGAGCGCGACCTGAAGCCGCCGCCGGGGAGGGGACGAGCACCATGTCGAATCTGAGCAAAGGCACGGGCAGCCGGAAGGACACCAAGATGCGGATCCGGGCCTTTCCGGTGAGTCTCTCCTCGGCGTCCGGGACCCCGGGGCCGGGGGCCGGGCCGAGAGCCGCACGCGAGGCCCGGGCTGAAGTCCCCCAACAGGCCGCAGGCCCGGCCTCCCCTCCCCCACGCTCGCCGGCCGCGGGGCGCGAGCCTTCCCGGCAACCGGGCGGCGCGGGGCCCCGGCGCGGCCGCCCTCCCGGGCCGTTCCCCGCGCCGGGAGTCCGGGCCTGGCGCCGCGCCCCCGTCCGGGAGTTGCTTCTTCAGCCGCTCCACGGGCGTCGGCTGCGGCCGGAGCCCCTCGGCCGCCCCACGCCTCCCCACGTTGCCGGGGTTGTAGGCCCAGGCTCCGGCGCTGTTAGCAGCGGCGAAGTCCTCCCTGTGTGGGGCGTGTGTGGAACTTTTCACGTGGGGTTTCGTTACACTTTCAAAAATTACCCAGTCTAGCTTGTAGGGTGATGAAGGGGCTGCCCTCTCACTCTGCCCCCCTCCCCAGGCCCTGCCCCCGAAGCAGTGACAGTGGTTCCACGGAATGCTCAGTGGTCATAAACTAGTAACATTGGGTGTATTTATAGCGTCTTTCATCCTACAAGCCTCCTAAACACTTTACAAACTGTTGTGCAGGATTGCCTCGCCACTCGGAGGAAGGCCGGGTGGGAGGAAGCAACAGAGAGCAAACCGGACAATTGGTTCTCCATTTCTCAGCCTTGGGAGCCCAAAGAATGAGTGTAGTCGCCTTGCAGAGTTGCTTTCTTTCATCACTTTCAGTGACAGCAAACGTGTTCTGTTCAGAAACCTTTTCTTTTTTGGCATTACGTTGTGTCGTAGCCTTGTGGTGTTTAGCATATAGGGTATAACTTTGGGTGTCATATCTGGTTCGTCCACACTATGGCAAGCAATTAAAATGTATTGTTGTTAACAAACTGGACATACTTGCCTATGTCGCTACAATAAAAGGCGTACGTCAAGACAGACGAACTAGCAATCGGACAGAAGATTTTAGAAAGCAAAATTAGAGAAAGATTTTGGTCTTCCCTTCTTAGATTCATAAATACTTCGTATGATGTGCAGGCGAAAGAGGGAGGTTTGTTGTCACTTTTTAAAGAGAGCTTTTCCTGAAGTGCAGTTGCCTGAGAAAATACTTATATTAATATGATTGCCCCAGTTGAGTCAAGTAATTTAGTCTCAGAGAACATGAGGACCTCTCTGAATTCCTAAAATTTAAAAAGATACAGCTCATGCAGAATTCTGAAATTGCAAGAACATAAATACTAAAATCAGTGTGCGAAAACCTCTGCTTTGTGTAAATAGGTACGGTGTATTTAGGAGAATTAAGTGTTTTGATAATAATTAAAGATTTTTGGAATGTTTCGAACTTTTTTCTAAGTAAACATGAGAAATGTTGACAATAGAGTACTAACGAAGCTTACTAGTATGTTTTCCCTTATGATTGGGCACAGAGCTGGGTTATGAATTTGTGATTAATATTAATTTTCCTACTAAATTCTGATCACTTTAGAGTTTAGAATTACTTAGAATTTTATGAAGTTAATAGTTTTATACGACAGGTTTTCTTTTTCTTTTCTTTCTTTTTTTTTTTTGAGACAGTTTCGCTCTTGTTGCCCAGGCTGGAGTGCAATGGCGCGATCTCAGCTCCCAGCAACCTCCGCCTCCTGGGTTAAAGCGGTTCTCCTGCCTCAGCCTCTGAGTAGCTGGGTTTACAGGCAGGCGCCACTATACCCGGCTAATTTCGTATTTTTAGTAGAGACGAGGTTTCTCCCTATTGGTCAGGCTGGTCTCGAACTCCCGACCTCAGATGATCCACCCACCTCGGCCTCCCAAAGTGCTGGGATTACAGGCGTGAGCCACCGCGCCCGGCCTATACAACAGATTTTCTAGGAGTGTTTGCGGCCTTACACTACTCAATTCTTGAAGTCTTACGTTCTGAATAAGATTTTTTGCTAAAATGTGGAGGAACTCAAATTTGACATCAACTCACTCAAGTGAATGGCGTTCTGATTGACCAGCTGTACGTTCATCTATGTGTAATCAAACTCTGACCACTTCAGGTTTCCCTGCTCTTGCCTGTTTTGCCATCATTTAATTTGTTCAGTAAATATTGAATATTATGTGCCAGGCACTGTTCTGGGCGTCTGTCAGGATAGCTAGAAAGACCGAGATCCCTGCCTTCTGGAGCTAATATTGTTGGGGAGAAGAGGTGGGAGAGAATTTCATTATTCCTTTAGCTGACTAGTATAATAACGTTGTGTGATACGTTACCACATAATACTGGAACTTAATTTTTTTTTTTAGCTTCGTTATGATTATGAGCTAATTTGGACCCATTCTGTCTATGACTTTTGCAGGTTTTTCTGAAAACCTTACAGAAGTAAGTGACTAGTTTTGATATTCAGTAGTTAATAGCTGCTGATTTCTAAAAGAATTTTTCATTACTGTTTAATAAGTATTAATAACATTCATAAGTAGTTCCCATTGAAAAGAACTATTATAGTTTATGACCCTTTGTTACAAATATATATATATCTCAGTGGTAGGGTATTTCATAGTTTTATCTTGTTAACCGTGTGCTTATGGACCTTCAGAATTCCTGTCTTCCAGATTAGCAGTCTTGTGCATAACTACAGACTGCATGAGTTGCTGGTCAAAAGTAGTTAATGCATAGTATGCCATAAGGAAAAAATATGGCTGGGTGCAGTGGCTCACGCCTGTGATCCCAGCACTTTGGGAGGCGGAGGCAGGTGGATCACCTGAGGTCAGGAGCTTGAGACCAGCCTGGCTGACATGATGAAATCCCATCTCTACTTAAAATACAAAAAAATCACGGGGTGTGGTGGTGGATGCCTAGTAATCCCAGCTACTTGGGAGGCTGAGGCTGGAAAATCGCTTGAACCTGTGAGGCCGAGGTTGCAGTGATCTGAGATAGCGCCATTGCGCTCCAGCCTGGGCAACAAAAGCAAAACTGTCTCAAAAAAAAAAATTGTTTATGGTTATACATATGTACATCCTTAATTGTTTATGGATCCACATATGTACGTATTTTAAAATAACTGTATTTTACATCTGTTGTTTGGATATATAGTTACTATAATTTAAGGGAAACTATAGTTTCACCAAAAGTCTTAAGCACTCGGCTGGAGAAGGTGGTTCACACCTTCACACCTGTAATCCTAGCACTTTGGGAGAGGCAAGCCGGGTAGATCACCTGAGGTTAAGAGTTGGAGACCAGCCTTGCCAACATGCAAACCCCTGTCTCTACTAAAAATACAAAAATGTACCAGGTGTGGTGATCACACACCTATAATTCCAGCTACTCGGGAGCAAAGGCACGAGAATCATTTGAACCTGGGAGGCAGAGCTTGCAGTGAGCCAAGATCATGCCATTGTACTCCAGCCTGGACAACAGAGTAAGACTCTGTCTCATAAAAAAAAAAAAGAAAAATTGTGTTTAAGGTGGACAACATGATGTGTTGATAATGTATGCATTCTGACATGCTTACTACCATCAAGCTAACACAAAATCACCTCTTTTTATTTTTATTTTTTATTTTTTGAGGTGGAGACTCGCTCTGTAGCCCAGGCTGAAGTGCAGTGGCATGATTTCGGCTCACTGCAACCTCTGCCTCCTGGGTTCGAGCGATTCTTCTGCCTCAGCCTCCCGAGTAGCTGGGATTACAAGCATGCACCACCACGCCTGGCTAGTTTTTGTATTTTTAGTAGAGACAGAGTTTCACCATTTTGGTCAGGCTGGTCTTGAACTCCTGACCTCCTGATCCGCCCGCCTTGGCCTCTCAAAATACTGGGATTACAGGTGTGAGCTACTGCACCTGGCCAATAGTTCTGGTTTTTTTGTCTGCATGATGAGAACAATTAAGATCTACTTCCTTAGCAAATTTAAAGTATATGATACAGTGTTATTAACTATTCTTACCGTGCTGCACATTTGATCTCCACAATTTATTCATCTTACAACTTGTACCCTTTGATCAAAATCCACCTCCCCATTTATTTCATTCCCCAGCGTGGGCCACAGAGCACGCTGTCTTAAAAAAAATAAAAATAAAAAGTCTCAAGCACTCTTCTCAGGTTGTTTTACAAAATTAACTCGTAGAAAAGTATAGAATTATGTTTTGAGACTGTTTTGTTTTCATTGCAAAATAGAGTGGTAATTGAACTTACTGGATATTTTATAGATACTACTCCAGATAAATTTCCATCAATAATGTCAGATTCTTTTTAGTGTTTTGAGTGCATTTTTTTTTTTCTTTTTTGAGACAGAGTCTTGCTCTGTCGTCCAGGCTAGAGTGCAGTGGCATGATCTTGGCTCACTGCAGCCTCCACCTCCTGGGTTCAACCGATTCTTGTGTCTCAGCCTCCCGAGTAGCTGGGACTACAGGTTTGTGCCACCACATCTGGCTAATTTTTATATTTTAAGTAGTGATGAGGTTTTGCCATGTTGGCCAGGCTGGTCTTGAACTCCTGATCTCAGGTGATCCGCCCACCTCTCTTTCCCAAAGTGCTGGGATTATAGGTGTGGGCCACCGCATGCAGCCTTAGTGCATATTTTAAGTATCATTGTCTGTAGAAGTTATAATACACAGTTTAATGCACAATTTGCATTTTTAAGTAGACCTTTTCCTAGAAATTCTTTTTAAGATGGAAGACAATAAGGAAGTTTCTGTTTTTGTAAGCTGTTGACAAAGGAAAAGTTTATTCCAGTTTATAAGCTTTCGTGCATTGCACAAAGTATATCATTTCACATCTTTTTGATAATGTTTAAACTTTTATTTGTATGCGAAGAAACAACAAGGACCATATAACTTTTTAAAGAAAGGAGGCAGTAATTGTGAAACTCCTGGAAATAATGTGGGTCTGGATCAAATAATCTGCCCCAGGGAGTCTCTTTCTTACTCCTGGGCTTTGTTCCACCATGTAGGATTAGTTGCTGTCAGGTAAATCTTTTATTATCTTTATCTTTGAAAAGTGATTTCTTACCATTTTTACTGTATGGGGTTTTGTCCATATGGGTTTGAGGAGCTTGATTAGAGTTGGAGGGGTTACATTTGAATGAAAATGCCGTCCTGTCCTCTGTCAAACAGTAATGAAGCCTTTCTTGGCCTAGCCTTCAGAGTTTGGGAAACCTGTTATGAAGGTGAGTGTCTCCAGAATGTAATCATGCTCTTAAGATCTCTACCTTGGGGTCCTGGAAGTAGCTTCAGTTAGTTTATAAAAAGCTTGCTAACTCACCATGAGAAAGAGTGTTATGATGAAATGCCCACTCCCTAATGCTAGATGAACTCCACCTGTGTAGCATGGACAGCAACTGTTTGGAAGTGATTGTTGGCTGGAACATACAGAGACTCACATTAGTGAAACAGTTTTATGTTCATTTGTGATATACTTAACAGGAAAGAGTCTAAGGGCAGATGGGTACAGTTAATCTTTTTTTGTTTTTTTTTCTTCGAGCTACAGAAATATTTGTTAGATTTGAGGGAACAGCTTCTATCTTCATAGTAGGTTTCTCTTTCTTAGGGAAGGTAGTTGTTGCATAGTACTACCTGGACTGGTGCATAGAGGAAAGCTGGATGGTAGTCTTGCAGATCACACAGAGCAGAGAATTAATTATAAATTTGTTTTTCATTTTTCATGTTACAAAACAAGGTGAAACAGATTCATTAAAGTGTTACACTCAAACTGATACTGTTTATAGTTTTGGGACAGCCAGTATTGTCATAGCTGTCAGTACCCCTCTGACTTTAGAAGTTAGAAAAATAAAAGCATACAGTTGTTATTAACAAAGTATTTATTTTGCCTTGTCTTTCTAGATAGCAATTCAGAGGAACCTGGAAAATTATTAGTTCCAATAGTGAATTAGAAACTATTTAAGTAATATGAGATATAATGTAAAAATTTGGCTTTTTAAGTAATACATAAGTCACAAACTTGATTCAGACAAATTAGAGACTGCTTCATTTGTTTGTACATCATTCATTAAATGAAGTTAAGGGATGAAAGCATTTGTCCAGTTCGGGAAGATTATATGATTAAGGCTAGAAAAAGTGGTATGCCTTTTCGTTATATTGTACATTGGGAGACTTCAGCGGTAATTTTTTGTTATTTTCATTCCAGAGTACATGGATGCTCTTAAGTAGTTTTGTTAGGTTTATATAAAAGTTACTAGACAATTTGTAGTTTTAAATAATGCAACTTTTTTAAAAAGTAGTTCTTGCTGGCCCATTGTAAGGTCAACAAAATGTAAAGGTATTACTAGTAAGAACAAATCACTGAGTTAACACATAGTTTTTCATGACTATCATACTTTACTTCAGTTTGCTTAACTGTTTCCCTATTGCCAAATATTTGGTTGATTCCAGGGAGTCCATATTTTTTCTATTAAAGAAGATTGCAACTGCGACTATTTAGACACATGAATATTTGAGCCCGTCTCTGATTATGGAATTATTGAGCTGAACATAACTGAAATATATTACCTAATTGACCTCCATAAAGGTAATAATAATAGCTAACACTTTCTAAATGTTTATCATGTACTCTGCATGTCTAAACTTACTCATTTGAGCAACTCTATAGAATACTATTGTCTGTTCTACAGATGAGGCTTTGCACGACTAAATAATTTGCTTAAGATATTCTTCCAAGTGGCAGAACTAGGATTCTGACCCAAGCAATCTGGCTCTGAAGTGAGCACTCTTAAGAATTAATTGTATTTCCCAAGGTTGTATCAGTTTAACTTCTGTGTAGCAGTGTCTTACCCAACATAATGTATGTTTAATTTTATAGGTGAAAAAATAGTACTTTAATGCTTTAATTTGCATTTCTTTGACTACTTAGGAGAACAAAACTGTGAATAGAGAATTTTCATGTACTTTTGCACTGGAGTATTCAACATACGAATATAGGGATGTGACTAAAAAGTAAAGAGACTGAAAGCATAGTAGTTAAGAGTGTGGGCTTGAATACCAGCTCCACGTCTTTCTAGCTGCATCACCCTTTTTTTTTTTTTTCTTTTCTTTTTTTTTGAGACTGTCTCGCTCTGTCACCCAGGCTGGAGTGCAGTGGCGCGATCTCAGCTCACTGCAACCTCCGCCTCCCAGGTTCACACCATTCTCCTGCCTCAGCCTCCCGAGTAACTGGGACTACAGGTACCTGCCACCACGCCCGGCTAATTTTTTGTATTTTTAGTAGTGACGGGGTTTCACCGTATTAGCCAGGATGGTCTTGATCTCCTGACCTCGTGATCTGTCTGCCTCTGCCTCCCACCGTGCTGGGATTACAGGCGTGAGCCACCGCGCCGGCCTCTAGCTGCATAACTTTTAACAAGTTAACTTAACTTCTTGTAGTTTCAGTTTTCCTCTATGTAAAATGAGACTGCTAATAAGACCCACCTTACAGGTTTGTTGTGTGATAAATAAAGCTTTAAAATAGAACTTAGCACATAGTTAACTATTGTTATACCAATATTTAGCCATGATTAGGCCAATATTAAAAATTGGATGTTATTTTTGCAAGCAGTTACATTGAATGCCATACACTTATTTGAGCGGTCCTGTCATATTATTGTACAACTTCTAGAACTTAAGTTTTGAAAAGCCTGCAGAGCCAGTTTGTGAACTGTGCTAAGAAAGCATTCTCAAAGGATATGGGTTTAGTACCACTGGGACACTTAAAGAATCCTGTTGGCTCTTGAGGGGTGGCTTCAAAAACAGAAGTTCCTATATGATTCACACATAATCCTTGGAATAACTGTGTAACCTCTCGTAACTTTATTGAAGGAGTAAATACTCATTTGGTTTGCATGTTCTATAATATGTACATTGAGTGTTCATCTAAAAACACATCTAGTTTTTCTTTTTTCCTTCCTTTCCTCCCTTTCTCCTCCTTCTCCTCCCCTTCCCCCCCCTTTTTTCCCCCACTCCTGAACTAGGTTGTGGTCCCTGTCCAAATCTTATACTAGACACCCTTTTGTACCCACACAGCATTTAGCGTAGTGTGGGTGGTTAGTGAATGATTGATTAAATGAGAAACTAGTCCTCTAAGCTAAACCATAGTAATTGATAAATTCAGTAAGTCAGTACAAATGATGCTCTGAAATGTTTGAAGTTTTCTAGCTCTAAGTGGTGAAGTCTTAAGATGTAGTAGTGTGTCATTAAAGATCTTGTGGCACTTTCTGTATGTAGCAGGGTAGTCAGCCTAGTCTCCTGGAAAAATGAGTTGAAATTATCAGTGACCCTGAATTGGGAGTCAGAAGGCTTAGTCTGTGGTCCAGTCTTTCTGTTTACTAGCTGTGCTCTACATTTCACTTCCTCCACCAGGACTCCCCTTCACATCTCATCCCTTTCTGTCACACTGTTAAATTGTACACTCTGGTCCCCTATTTCTCTTGCAGATTAATTTCCCTGTATCTTCAGCCTATTCCTAAAATTCTCTTGATTTCTTTCCACCTGAAACATGGCTTTGCCCTGAGGATGCAGGTTTATCTTTTTGAATTGAGGTTTTTATTTTTCTTACAGTCCTTGAATCATTGGGCCCAGATGTGGTTTATTGCCATGTTCATCATCTTTTTTGGCTTGAGAATTACCCTGCTGCTCTCTCCCTATGACCATCTGACTTCCTGAACTCATGCTTCCTCAGTCATTGAGGAGTTTAATACCTTCCTCACAGATACTATGTTAATACATTCCTCACAGATATGTCTGGCCTCTATCTTAATTTTGTTCATTGCCTGTGGAAGTCATTTATTTATTCAATTTAAAATACATTTATTGTGTGTTGCTGCTATGGGTCAGGTACTGGATCTACAGTGGCAGTCAGGCTTGTATTGCAGGGTTCTTCACGCTGTCTTAGAGCTTGTCATCCTACTGCTTTAAAAATCTTCCAGCTCCAATATTGCATTCTATCCTAGCTCTTCTGTTTGTTAGATGTAGGACTTTGAGCAAATCACTTAGTGTCTGTCTGTTCCCTCTTTTGTAAAAAGGAAAAAATGATGATACCTACCTCATAAAATTGTTTTAAAGATGGAGTTAATACATATAAAGCTCTTTAGAATAGTACTTGGCACATACTAAGCATTATAAATAAATTCAAGCTGTTATTATTTAATTATTCTATCTTGTTGCTTCGTTCCTTCTCACATTAATGTGCCCTTTGGTCTCGGGAAGACCCTTTCATTCTCCCAAGCCATGGTGCTTTCACTTCCACCTATGTTACCAGTTGCCTCTTTCTTACTACCTCCCCAGAACAAGGCCAGAAATAGCAGCAGAAAGTATCTTGGATCCTTCCACCTATTTGCTCCCACTGAACTTATTTTCTAGCTGCTCCTGGAGAAAATTGCAAGACAGTGGTCTCTAATTTAGCTGGACTCTCATTGCCTCTGAGCAGTTTCTTTTGTGTCCCAGGTCAACTTCCTCTCCCCTTTCTTGCCTGAGCTATTCCAAACTTTAACATTGTCCCTAAGCTCTCTATTGAGAATTCTCTTACTGCTCTTGAAGAAACCTAACTGCTACATCACTGTGAAAAAGGAATGTAATTAGGTGAAAGTTCAAAGTTCTTTCAGCATTCTTCCCTTTCAATTATATTATTTAATCTGCATCCTTATTCATTCTCGACTCCTTCCCTCTGGTCTCAGTGAAGGAAGATGTCTTTTCCCTGTCTTCTGCATTATAGTAACTACCTCCTTTCACAGCCAAGATTCTTGAGAGAGGAGTCTGTGTTTCCTTTTTTAGAGCATAGTTTTCTTGAGGCCTCAGTCTTTTTTATGACTTTGATCAGTACGGCAGTATGCACCCAGCATATAGTACACAATGTTGAATAAAGAAACTAACAGACTCTTTAAGTTTGTTTCCTCCTCTTTAAGATGAGAACTACAGCGGTCTTTCACAAATTGTTGAGGATTAAATGAAATCATACCAGAAAATGCTTTCTAATAGTGCTATCACTAAGACATTTAAAAGAATTTCCCAATGATAAAATCAAAATTTTCAACTATAATTCTGTTTCATGTAGGGCAGTTATTTTCAAACGTTTACAGGGAGCCTGGAGGGTGTCTAGGACCCAGGAGGCCTAGGAAGTGTTAAGTAGAAATCTTCCAGATCTCCCTCTGTGGTCCTTAAGAGCAGCTCCTGTGTTACCATTTGTATGTGGGGTTTTGTAAAAGATTTCATTTTAAGAAATTCTGTTAACCATTGCTTCAAAATCACTAGTTATTAATGAATCTTTTTTAAAGATGAGGAGAATACTATTTGCTCAACTTGATAACAGTTAATAGGAAATTGAGAACTGATCCTATAGTTGCCTTAACTCCTAATCCAAGTCTGTTGCTACTAGACAGCATTCTGTTTTTTTAAATTCGGTTTTAAAGTTGGAAGTGTAACTAAGCAAAACTTCCTAATTTGACCTCCATTTAGTACTTGTAATCATTGAGAAAGGAATGGACCCAGATTTACTCTTTAAATGAGAAATGTTACTGCTGAGCAGATGAATAAAGCGACTTCAAAGGGGAATTTTTACCTGCTTTAAGAAAATACAAGATTTCTTAGCGATACTTTTTTATAAAAGCAAGCCATCACCGCTAAGAGGAATTCTTTGACATATGTGTTTTTAAGTCATTCTTACCTAGAACAGCTCTTAACTGAGAAACTCTTAGCCTCTTCTGTTTGCCCTGTCCTCTCCAAAGTGATGGTGAAAAATTCCTTTTTCTTTTTCATCTCCAATTCCTTTCCATTTCCGCTAGAGGTTGTCTTATAAGATTAGTGACAACTTGTTGGATGTCTGACTTGTGGTAGGCTGTTTTAGATACTTTGAACTAATTATCTGAAATCCCCAAAACAATTTTAAGTATGTTGTTGTTACTCTTGTTTTAAATCTATTTGGGTCTCGGGGAGGACTAGTAAAATATTTATGATATTACATATACAGCTGGAGAAGGGCAGAGTTGGGATTCAAATTCCAGGTATGTCTGACTGAAAAGTTCGTGTTGTTTTCATTATACAGAAAATTAATTCTAAGGTTACGTTTTTAATTATTAGCCAGGGGCAGATCTGGGGACCCTGAAGCTTATACAGTGCACTACTCTCTTTACAAAAAGAATCTAACTTTAGGTTCCAGGTGTTGGAAGGAGACTTCGTAAGCTTCCTTTGTAAGCTTAAGTAATGGCTTTAAGTAAATGGACCATTTATAAAAGGAAAAACTTTGGAAATGTGCATTGTTCAGTAACATTTGAATATATAACTTGTTTACGGGGACCGTAGTGTGTATTGACTTGAATAAAACAGTCAAAAGCATAACCTGTAAGAAAGGCTTATTATTACTAGTTGACCTATTTATGAGTTAACACTTTGCTACTCTAAATTGTAAGGCTGACTACACACATTAAAAAAAATTGGTTAATAGAAATCTAAGTGTATACTTTGCAAAAAGTGATTCCTTGAAGTTAATATGTTTAAAATACTTTGATTTTTAATTTTTTGTCTCTAAGAATATACTAAAGTGATAAACAGTGAAATGTATTGGAAATACAAGGATTAAATTCCCTAGTAATAATTTGCTACTTTTGGTGTATGCAAATGAGACATGAAAGCAATATGCTTTTTTGATGAATGCTATCACTAGCCAAATAAAATAATAATTTGCGTGCTCTTATTTATGTTAGTATTTTGATTTTTAAGCACTAAAAGTGACTCCTGTAATCTTTTTGTGGTGCTATAACAAAATCCTGCAGACTGAGTAATTTATAAAGAACAGAAATGTATTTTCTCACACTTGTGGAGACTGGGAAGTTCAAGATCAAGGTGCTGCAGTTTCTGCTGTCTGGTGAGAGCTGCTGTCTGCTTCCAACACCACGTCTTGATGCAGTTTCCTCTCGGAATCCTTTGGTGGGGAGGAATCCTGTATCTGCACATGGCAGAGGCAGAAGGGCAAAATGTAAACTCTGTCAGCCTCTTTTATAAGGCCACCTAATCCCATTCACAAGGGTTCTACCCTTATAAGTTAATCACCTCCCGAAGACCCTACCTTTTTTTTTTTTCTGACTCTCACCCAGGCTGGATTGCAGTGGCTTGATCTTGGCTCACTGTAGCCACACCCTCCAGGGCTTAATGGATTCTTTCACCTCAGCCTCCTGGGTAGCTGGGACAACAGGTGCAGGTCAGCAGCTATTTTTTTTCTTTTTCTTTTTGTAGAGACAGGGTTTCACTATGTTGCCCAGGCTGGTCTGGAACTACTGGGCTCAAACGATTGCACGCACGTTGGCTTCCAAAAGTGCTAGGATTACAGGCGTGAGCTATTGCACCTGAATTACCGTACCTTTTAATACTGCTAAATTGACGATTAAATTTCAGCATGAATTTTGGAGGAGACACAGACATTCAAACCGTGGCAGAGACTTTTGAGAGAATCTGTTCTTTCTTGCACAGATGAGGAACAGAGGTCTAGAGAAAGTGGTTTACCAAGGGATACACTCCTGACTTGAATTTATGGAAGAACCATGACCAGAAGCTTGATTTCTGGTTAAAAGCTCTTTCTCTTTAGCAGACTGAAACAAACATGTAGCCATAGTAACTCAGTGTTAACACTGGCCTATTTAATTATAAAATGGTTTCTCAGTATTGAGCACTCTGATGATTTGAGTTGACATGGTACTCTGGAGGGACACTCAGCTTAGGACCCTTGGACTCCTTCATTGCGCTGTGTGATCTTGGATAAGCTCCTTAGCCTCAGTTTCTTCGTTGTAAAATGAGGAGGTTTTAACTTGGGGTTACCTTAGGCTCATTTGAGCTCCAAAAATTTCAGTAAAAGACAGTTATGTGTTTGTACATAAATCTAGGCACCAACTACTAGTGTTTTCCTGTGGCCTTTGAAATATTTTGTGTGATGTTGCAAGAATTACCTACTTTTTTAGTCTTAGATTTTTCTTTAAACTATGAATGGTATATTTCAGTGATGATGGTTAAGTTCCAATGTGAAGCAGTGGGAAAGTTAGCTGTGTTCTTGTGTGCATTTTTTTGGTGAGTTGACAGTTGCAGGAAAGTTTTAAACAGGCTTATAGCAGATTTTTGTAACAAAATTTATGTCATAGATCTTTTGCTGTCATATCTTATTTGATTACAGTTAGAGTCATTCAAAGACAGCAAACTATGGCAGTTCAGTATTTTGTATGTTTTTTTCCTTTCCCTTTGGGTTATGTGTAATTGATTTAGGTACAGTCAATTTGTCATTGTCTTACAGTTTATAGAGTTTTTATACATTATCATAGAAGAATGTGTAAAGAGTAATTTTATATACATGTGACCCATGTATAAATAGTAGTGTTAAATAGTATAAATAGTAATGTTTTGGATTTCATAGTATATTGGGAAATACAACAAATTTTATAGTGTTGATTTTAGATATAATCACTCATTTTCTTAATACAGAGGGTCTGTACGTATGATGTCTGAATTCTAGTTATGATGACTACTGTGTTTTTTGGGTAAAATGTGTTTAAGGGAATCCTGTAACATCTCTTTTTTTATGGGTAAAAATAGCACCAATCGTAGAACAGTGACAAGCTTTTTACCTCAATGAGAGTACTTACATTATTGTATCTTACTTGTTGTGATCATTATCACATTTTGAAATGTTATACATACTTTTTTTTTCCATATATGCGAAAGTCATTCACAGATATAGTTAAAAGAGTTGTTAGTACTTTTAGCTCAATTGCTCCGTGACTTAAATGCACTTAAACAGGCTAATCTGGAAGCTTGACCTTGTGTCTTTGAAAAAATTGTTTCAAATTTCCCAAATTCTCAAATTGAGTTTTGGATAGCCTACTCATGTTGAGGACTGAAATGCAAATCATAATTGAACCTTCTATTGAGGATTTAACTTTCTCATTATGAATGTTACTGTTCTGTAATGATATTAGAGCCCAATTGAATTTTGATCAAGTTGTGATTTCATGGAATTGTCCCATGCTGCTGTGCTTTTCTAATTGATAATCTTTTTTTTTCTTTTTCCTTGACATCAGCTCTTTTTTTGGCAGCACTCCTCCACTCCCATCTGTTCTCCACTGTAACCAGAGAAACCAGTTAACCAAACATCAGTAGTTTTTACATGCAGTTTTAAGTCACTAATCAAGGCTATATGTCTCTTCTGCATGGGCGGGGAAGAAATAAACAAACATATTTATTGAGCAAGTGCTGTGTGCCAGATGTTTTCGCAGACTTTCTTAATTACCCCACAGTTCACCATCTCACATTTCTCTGGCCAGGAGCAAATGAGGAAAGTGAGCTTTGAAAGGTTAATTTGTTCAAAGTCTGTTTGAATGTGTCCCGCTGGTCTGTTTTTCTCAAAGCTTGGATCTTTGGCTGTATTTTTGATGGTTGATGTTGCTTAAGGAATAACTGATGGATAAATGGTATTATTGCAGATGTCATAAGTAATTGTATACTGGTTGGTCATCAAATAAGACTCCTTATCGTTAACTGCAAATGGACTATATTCAGATCATATTTTTTGAATATTATCTATACATTGTGCTGTGCATTGTAAGGGATACACTAACATAAAGGAAGAGAGACTTTATCTACTCTGAGGTGCTTAGAGTTTGGGAGGGAGCTTCCTTATCTGATTTTAAAAATACTGCCATTCCTCAGATACTTGTACCAAAGCTTTTTTTTTTTTTTTTTTTTTTTGAGGCTGGAGCTTGAAATTAAGATCAAGTATTTTTGCTTGTTTATTTTTTTTCTAGCTGTGTCATTCTGAATTGCCTGGAATTTCAAATTCTCACCCTTTCCCCCACCCACCCTGTTCTAAATTTTTTCTTGTAGAAAATTATTCACGGAGGACTGAAGACTTCTTGTCCTTTGTATGTAGTAGATGTTAAGAATTCGCTTCTTTTCATTTTAGTTTTAATTTGTCTCATGATGTAGTTTTCTCTCTTAGTAATCACAGAAACTTCAAGATGTGTAAGTATATAATAGACTGACATGCTTTCAAATTCAGGCATTTTGAAGGTTACAAATCAGAAGTAACGTAAATGAACAGATTTTGCTTTAAAGAAAACAAAGACCGTTACAGACTTATTTTTGTCATTGATACTTTACTGATGAGGAAATTGTAATCCTGGATTGGAGGGAGGTAAGGAGGCAAAGATCACTTTTAAAAATTAAATTCTTGACTTCGTTTTTAAAAGTCTCACTAAACTATATGCATTTAAGAATCCTTAATTATATCTTTCCTTTAAAAAAGCTTTTGTTTCTTTTTCTGCTGAATGAATTTACTTTGCTTGCTGATCATTTTGTAACTTGGCCTTCTTGGGGAAGGGTCCTGTATACCTCTAATAATTAGATAGCAAATATTATATGTTTGTATATATAGATGATAAATATGTGTGCAGTTTATTGTTTTGCTGAAGCATTGGTTGCTAGATCCCTTAGCGTATTTGCAGTTATTGCAACTTAATCAGTTTTATCAATGGGATTAAAGCCCTGCTCAAATAATTTAGAATGTTACTTTAAAAGAATGTTACTACTCTTTAAAAAAACACATTAATACATAAAGTTAGAGCCTTTAAATTTTATTGTTCCTGGAATGAAGTATAGCCTAAAGTTTTTATTGTTAACATACTGATGAGGTGAGAGTTGAACATTTAGTCATTTTAAAAAATTTTCGATAGCAGTTAGTGTTGCTTCTGTGTCAGGGATGGGCAAGTGGAAAGATTAAAGTTCATTAGTAACATCATTATTTTGCCAAGGCTGTTGACGTGTATTTGATGCCAAGACCCCATCGTGTGGATGTATTAATCTGCACTTGAAGTCCATTTCATTTGATACGTAGTTTTTGGACTTGTTTGTTTTAGGGATAGATTGTAGCTTATTGATCCGCTTCTGAAGGGCCTATTTCGTCTGCCATTTTTTTCCCAGTTAATATTTATTAGTAAAATTAATGATTAAGCAGCCTTCTGAGTGAGGCCTTTAGTTAGGTGAATGGGAAAAATCTGAAAATATTGCTTGATGTAAAATTTAAAAGTGTGTTACTTGTACACTAATTCTGTTAGAAAAATATTTGATTATTTAAAAATTAGATTACTTGCTGAGGGTAAACACATTCAACCATTTTCCTGTATCATTGTGACTTATAAGTAAAATGTTTGTGTTGTCAAAATTACATTGGTATAACATGAGTAAAGTGTATTTATTCAACAGACATTTGTTTACAACCTTCAATGTGGCATTGAAGAAAAATGCATAATCACTTAAGAAGCTCATAGTCTAGTGAAAGAAGATGCATAAACAGATAATTAAGCTATATGGGAGTGTAGTGGTGGTTACAAACTGTCACTAGTAGTTATAGACTATCACCACATTCCCATATAAACAAAAATACACTACAGTTTATTTAGTGTATAGTTAGGTAAATATAGTTTACACTATAAAATATCAGGGAAGAACTGAGAAGAAGTTGTTAACTTTGCTTGAGGAGTTCAGCAAAGGATTCCTGGAGGTTATGACACCTGAGCTGTGTTCAGAAGATATGTAAAGAATCAGATAAAGAAAAGGCAAAGCAAAGGAGGACCAAAAGCAGGGGGAAAAAAAAGATATGGGAACTGAAATAAGTGGGGAGGGGCTGTGACAGTGATGGAAAGATAGTGAGAAATAGCAAGTTGTGTAAGAATTCCCATTGGTTTAATGTTGTTAGGAAATACATGTCAGACAGGTGTGGAGAAGTGAGCATAAACTAGGTCTATGCCTACTATGCTACCATAGAAGGGTTTTGAATAGGGTCGTGGTATGCCTGTGTTTATTTTGATTGTGATTTTGAAGGAGTAGATTCCATGACGTTGGAGTTCATAGTGTTTGGAAGGCTTTTGCAATGAAGTGTGAAAGTTTTTGGTTTTTTTTTTTTTTTTGAGATGGAGTCTCACTCTGTTGCCCAGGCTGGAGTGCAGTGGTGTGATCTCTGCTCACTGCAAGTTCCACCTCCCCAGTTCACACCATTGTCCTACCTCAGCCTCCCAAGTAGCTAGGACTACCAGGCGCCCATCACCACACCCAGCTAATTTTTTTGTGTATTTTTTAGTGGAGATGGGATTTCATCGTGTTTGCCAGGATGGTCTTGAACTCCTGACCTCATGATCCGCCCACCTCTGCCTCCCAAAGTGCTGGGATTACAGGTGTGAGCTACCGCGCCTGGCCCAGGTGAAAGTTTTAAGACCGTAGTAAAGTTGACCCTTGAACAACATGGGTTTGAACTTCATGGATTCACTTACTGCATGGGTTTTTTCCAATGACTATATTGGAAAACTTTATGGAGATTTGAAAATACTCACAGATGAAATGTGTAGCCTCAAAATAACAACAACAAATAACTGTTACGAATGCATACAGTGTATGTAGATGCTAGTCTGTGTATCATTTACGACCAAAAAATATACACAAATCTATTACAAAAAGCTAAAATTTATTAAAACTTAGGCACACACTTACAGATTGTACATGGTGCCATTTGCAGTCAAGAGAAATGTAAACAAGTGTAAAGATGCAGTATTAAACTGTAACTGCATAAAATTAACTGTAGTACATATTGTACTGCTGTAATACATTTTATAGCCACCTCTTACTGCTAACAGGGTAAGCTCAATCAAATGTTGCAAGTATGCACTTAAAATGCCTTGTGGCTAGGTGCGGTGGCTCACACCTGTAATTGGAGCACCTAGGGAGGCCAAGGCAGAAGGATTGCTTGAGCCTAGGAGTTTTATTTATTTATTTATTTATTTATTTATTTATTTATTTTTGAGATGGAGTCTCACTCTGTCGCCCAGGCTGGAGTGCAGTGGTGCGATCTCGGCTCACTGCAACCTCCACCTCCTGGGTTCACGCCATTCTCCTGCCTCCGCCTCTCGAGTAGCTGGGACTGCAGGCGTCCGTCCCCACACCCGGCTAATTTTTTTGTATTTTTAGTAGAGACAGGGTTTCACTGTGTTGGCCAGGATGATCTTGATCTCCTGACCTTATGATCTGCCCACTTCGTCCTCCCAAAGTGCTGGGATTACAGGCGTGAGTCACCGTGCCTGGCCCAAGCCTAGGAGTTTTAAGACCACCCTGGGCAACAAAGCAAGACCCCCAGCTCTACCAGAAAAATTTAAAAAATTAGCCATGCATGGTGGCACACACCAGTAGTCCCAGCTGCTCAGGAGGCTGAGGCGGAAGGATCCCTTGAACCTGGGAGTTTGAGGCTGCAGTGAGCTATGATTGCACTACTGCACTCTAGCCTTGGTGATAGAGGAAGACCCTGTCTAAAACAGAAAAACATCTTGTGACTAATATCTTCATTGAGCAGTTTCTCTTTGTAGTACAGTAAAAATTTTCTTTTGCGGTTTTCACATATTTTTCATTATGCTTAGTGGAATACTGTAAACCTGGAATAACCCAATGGAACCCATTCGACGTGCCCCTAGTGAACCTGGAAGTGCTCCTACAAAGCAGAGAAAAGTCATGACATTACAAGAAATTGTTGAATTGCTTGATGTGCACTAGATTAAGTTCTGCAGCTGTGGTTACCTGCCATTTCTAGGTAAATGAAGCCAGTACCATTGTTAAAAGGAAGTTTGTGAAGCCGTCACTACACCTGTGCCAGCTGGTGCAAAAACTTTGTGCTTTTTGCAAAATACTTTTTTTTCTTTTTTTTTGAGACGGAATCTCGCTCTGTCGCCCGGGCTGAAGTGCAGTGGCGTGATCTCAGCTCACTGCAAGCCCCACCTCCCAGGTTCACTCCATTCTCCCACCTCAGTCTCCGGAGTAGCTGGGACTACAGGTGCCTGCCACCACGCCCAGCTAATTTTTTTGTATTTCTAGTAGAGACGGAGTTTCACTGTGTTAGCCAGGATGGTCTCGAGCTCCTGACTTCGTGATCTGCCTGCCTCAGCCTCCCAAAGTGCTGGGATTACAGGCGTGAGCCACCGTGCCTGGCCTGCAAAATACTTTTTTATCTCATATTGAATATGCAGCTTGTATGTGGGTGCAGAATTGCTGTAAGGAAAGTATAGTTAGTGATTCTAATATGAATTGAGGAAAATGAAGTCATTACATGACAAAGTCAAGGGAAGGTGAAGGATCTAAAGCTGGAGAATGTAATGCCAGCAAAGGATGGTTTGATAATTTTAGAAAGAAGTTTGGCTTAAAAAGTATCAAGGTAACAGGAGAAGCAGCTTCTGTCGATGAAGAGGCAGCAGACAAGTTCCCAGACACCATCAAGAAAATCATTGAAGAGAAAGGTTATCTGCCTAAACAGGTTTTTGATGTAGACAAAAGGGCCCTATTCTGGAAAAAAGTGCCACAAAGGACATTGGCTTGTAAGGAAGAGAAGCACATACTAGGGTGTACAAGGCAGGAAGGGATAAGCTAACTCTGCTGTTTTGTGCAAGTGCAGTTGGGTTTATGATCAGGGCTGACTTTATCTATAAATCTACTAACCTCTGAGCCGTGAAGAGAAAAGATAAATACTGGCTGCCAGTCTTTTGGTTGTACAAGAAGGCCTGGACTTCTTTTTCTTAATTGGTTCCATCAGTGCTTTGTCCCTGACGTCAGAAAGTACCTTGTCAGTAAGGGACTGCCTTTTAAGTATTTTTTCTATTGGACAATGCACCTAGCCACGCAGAACCTCATGAGTTCTTCATCACTGAAGGTATTGTATCCTTGACCTTAAATAAAGTGTTTTAAATTCAGCCTGTAGATGGGGAAGGTGGGGGGTTAATACGTACCTTTAAGGCTCATTAAACACAGTAGTAGTAATCTATGGAAAAGATTGTCATTGCTATGGAAGAGAACCTCAATAGAGGGAACATGATGAAAGTCTGGAAGGGTTACACCATTGAAGATGCCATCATTGTTAAAAAGCTGTGAAAGCCATCTAGCCCGAAATGATAGATTCTTGCTAGAGAAAAACTGTGTCCAGATGTTGTACATGACTTCGCAAGATTTATGACAGAGCCAGTCAGAATCCTGAAAGACAGTGTGGCTGTGGTAAAGTGGGGAGTGAAGGGTTTCAGGATATGGATCTTGAAAAAATTCAAGAGCTAATGGACGTCACACCAGAAGAATCAACAGAAGATGTCTTGATGGAGATGAGTGCTTCTGAACCAGTGACAGATGATGAGGAAGATGTAGAAGAAGCAGTGCCAAAAACCAAATTGACATTAGAGAATCTGGCAGGAGGTTTCTGATACTCAAGAATGCTTTGACTTTTATGACATGAACCCTTCTGTGATGGTGGGCACTGAAATTTAAAAAGTGGCACAAGGATTGGGACCAGATAGAAACATTTTTAGAGGAATGCAAAAGCAGAAAAGTTAGACAAATTACAATGTGTTTTTGTAAAGTTACAGAGCATGGCTGCCTCTCCTGCCTCCCCTTCTGCCTCTACCTCCTCTATCTCTTGTGCCTCTGCCACCCTTAAGACAGCAAGACCAACTACTTCTCTTCCTCCTGCACCTCAGCTTACTGAATGTGAAGACCAGAAGGATGGGGACCTTTATGGCAATCCACTTCCACTTATTGAATACCAAATACATTTTCTTTTTCTTAAAATGTTCTTAATTTTCTCTCTGTTGCAATGTTATTAATATTTTTTCTTTTTCTTATTCTTAGAATACAGTGTGTAATATCTGTAACATACAAAATAGGTGTTAATAGACTGTTTATGTTATTGGTAAAGCTTTGGGTCGACAGTAGGCTATTAGTAATCGGGGGACTTAAAAGTTACACACAGTATTTTGACTGCACAGGTGGTCAGTTTTTCCTAACTCCCACGTGGTTCAGTGGTCAACTGTATTCGGGATGAAAAAATGGGAACATATTTGAGAAATATCTTGGGCTTAATGTCAGTAGTACTTGATGATTGAATAAGAAGGAGATGAGAGATAAGAAAAAATGTAAGACTTCTGCTTCTAGCTTGTATAATTATGTAGTTTGTATTGCCACAACTGAATTAGAGATTACAGGAAGAAGGTTTGGGCAGGTTTGAATGGTGAGTTCACCAGGGATTTTTGATGTGTTGAGTTTGATCTGTGTCTGGAGCATTTGATTGGAGACATGTAGCAGGTGGTTGAAACAAGAGTTTTAGACATTGGGGGGAAGATCTGGGCAGGCAGTATAGATTTGGGAGTCATTAATGCAAATACCAGTACAGAAGTCCCCCCCATCCACAGGGATCTGTTTATTCCAAGATCCCCAGTGGATACCTGAGACCATATAGCCCTGAGCCCTGTATGTACTGTTTTTTCCTATGACATTTAATTTACAATTTAGAAATAATAAGAGATTAGCAACAACAATAATAAAGTAGAACAATTATAACTATATTGTAAAAAAAAAACATGAATGCCGTCTCTCAAAATAATCTTGTACTGTACTTAACCTTTGTGATAGTATGAGATGATACACTGCCTATGTGATGAGATGAAGTAGGGTGAATGATTGTGGCCATACTTCTGTAGTTTTGAGTTGTGACAGCAAAACTAGTGCAAATTATTTTTCCTTCTCCACAGTTTCATGGATAGAAGATGTGTTCTTTTTTGTTGTTGTTGTTTTCTCCTGAGACAGAGTCTTGCTCTGTTGCCCAGGCTGGAGTACAGTGCCATAATGTCAGCTCAGTTCAATGAACCTCCACCTCCTGTGTTCAAGTGATTCTTGTGCCCTAGCCTCCCAGGTAGCTGGGATTACAGGTGTGTGCAACCGAACCCATCTGATTTTTGCATTTTTAGTAGAGATGGAGTTTCATCGTGTTGGCCAGGCTGGTCTTAAACTTGTGGCCTCAAGTGAACCGTCCGCCTGGGCCTCCCACAGTGCTGGGATTGCAGGCGTGAGCCACCATCCTGGCCAGAAGATTTGTTCTTAACATAGATCTTAGCAATCTCAGCTTATCTTTTTTTTTTTCCTTATTAAGTAGAGAACTTTCACCTTTTCACTTAGAGGAAGCACTTTATTGCTTCTCTTTGGCATTTCTGAATTGTCAGTGTCACTACTCTTGTGGTTTGGGGACAGTATTAAGTAAGATAAATATTGCCGGTACACAAGCATTGTGATTTTGATCTGATAAACCAGATGGCTGTTAAGTTACCAAGTTTTTACGGGTGTGTAACATAGTGTAGAAATGCTGGACAAAGATATAATTCAGGATTCACATCCTGAGTGGGATGGCACGAGATTTCATGATACTGCATAAAACGGCATGCAATTTAAAGTTTATGAATTGATATTTCTGGAATTTTTCATTTAATATTTTCAGGCAGTGGTTGATTGCAAGTAACTTAAACCAAGGGAGGTGAAACTGTAGATAAGAGTACTATTATAGTTTATCTTCTTTAAGATATGG
Source organism: Macaca nemestrina (assembly GCF_043159975.1). Taxonomy (NCBI): domain Eukaryota; kingdom Metazoa; phylum Chordata; class Mammalia; order Primates; family Cercopithecidae; genus Macaca; species Macaca nemestrina. Next base: position 122,682,644 of record NC_092135.1, on the reverse strand, counting down.
ACAAACTTGGGAAATCTGATAAAAATTAGGGACCTACTCTCCAGAAAAGTGAACTCATAGTATACTTGGAAAGTTTTGTTTATTGTTTTAGGAACCTCTGGAATCCCTTGCAGTCAATCTGGAGTCTCTTAAGTTTTAGAACCCTACATGTACGGCTAACAGATGTAACCATGACAACGAATGAAAATACATAGGGACCCAGTAGAGAGTGAAAAGAGCCAAGGACAGAGTTCTGAGGAGGAAAGTGATTTAAATGGCTCTGGAAAAGTAGTATATAAGAGATGTAGGGGAATAATGTTTTCTAAAAGAAAGCTACATTATACTGAAGTGCATTTATCATAGTGGTACTTTTAAGGTGCCTTTGTTTTAGTGCATATCTGTATATTTGCTAAGTTTGAAAAAGCTGTATTTCTTTCTGACATTTATTTGATGACTGTTGATGAGAGTTCAAGAGACTCTATCATTGGGCACTTTCCTTAATTGATGTATGAGGGATTATATTGTGCCCTGGCTGCATTAAATCTGCTGACATTCTCATTTAATCTTCATGACAGCCCTTTGAGATAGATACTGTTATTGAACCCAGGACTTAATTTTCTCAAGGTCACATGGCTTGTGAGTAACAAAGCTGTGGCACAAACCTAAGCCTGTCTGACAGCAAAACCTATGTTCTCTACCAATATACTATGTTTACCAAGATAATCAGTGACTCATACTGTGATGTTACTTTACCATATTAGCACAATGGAATGTGACGTTAGTCCACTGATACGGACTAGGTTTGGGGATATATAAGCTCTAATCCCAGCTCTGTGATTTTGGGTAAGTCATTTAATCTTTCTGGGTCTATTTTCGTTGCTGTCTTTTTTTTTTCTTTTTCTTTTTCTTTTTTTTTTTTTCTTTTTTTGAGACAAAGCCTTGCTCTGTTGCCCTGGCTGGAGTGGGCTGGCACGATCTTGGCTTACTTCAACCTCCACCTCCCGGGTTCAACCAATTTTCCTGCCTTAGCTTCCTCTGTAGCTGGGATTACAGGCACGCACCACCACATCCGGCTGTTTTTTTGTATTTTTAGTAGGGATGGAGTTTCACCATGTTGGCTATGCTGGTATCGAACTCCCAACCTCAAGTGATCTGTCCACCTTGGCCTCCCAAAGTGCTGGGATTACAGGCGGGAGCCACTGTGCCTGGCTCTACTTCTCATTTGTTAGAAAAATTTTTAACCTTAGCTATCACCAGAAGAACATTTTTTCCTGTAGCCCCATCTCTTATCTATCAATAAGGCATGAATTAAAAAAAAAACAAAAGACTGCATACAACCTTGTGTAGTAAAACAACTCTTGATGTATATATGTATGTATATAGGTGGCTCACGCCTGCAATCCCAGCACTGTGGGAGGCCCAGGCGGACGGTTCACTTGAGGCCACAAGTTTAAGACCAGCCTGGCCAACACGATGAAACAACTCTTGATGTAACGTATGTATATATGTTATAATAATGTGAGAGTACTTGTACAATGTTTGAGGCCTCTTGGTTTATAGTTTTAAAATTCTTCAGCTTCTAGTGGAAAAATTCAGTAATTTACTCTGGGTAGAGACCTTTTCATACTTTTTTCTGGCTTTCAGGGGATTTTAGGTTATAGAGCCTGAAAAGATCATTTGATGTTTTGCTCAGCTATTAGCAGTATAGGTATCTTTGAGGCTTATAGTTGACATTAACTTTGCTTTTTTTTGAAATTGTTCTGAGTATTTCGTTTTATCTGTTTGTTAATGTCAAGGGGTAGTGTCTTAGTTTGCTTTATTAGAACCTCAGCATATGCAATCAACAAACTAAAACCACATTGCACATACATAGCTATGGTATCTGAGGCCATCATTATTGCATGGCCTTGAATCTTCTGTTTGTGAATAGCCATATCTGTGCATGTTAATATGGATGACATCCTGTCTATCAGGATATCTGATTAAAAATAGGTAGCAGTATAGGTGTAGGGGTAAATTCTTTTACAGTCATTTGACATCAGTCTGTGACAGACTTAGGTCTTGCATAGGATTTCGGTAAAAGAAAAGAAATTGTTCTGTTAAAGTTCCTTCTTAAGCTCTCCAGAAAAGATTAGAATAACAAGACTCAGTTTGAGTCATTTGCTTAAGGATCCTCTGGATTGAGAGTTGAGCTGGTATTTTACTGCCAGGGTGACTAAAATAACTATTTTGCCTACTCCTTCCTCTTTTCACATTCATACACATCAGACATGACTTCGAGAGTATTCCACTAACTCAGTAATTTTTATCCAGTTCAGATCAGAAGTATCTGTGAAGCTGATCAATGTTGCTTAGGTTGTAAATGGAGAACTTGGAGATTTTATGTGGCATTTACAGAGGGGTCATTAGTCAAATATTAGCAGAAAATCAGTCACCAAGTATGAATGCTTGTTATGTGCCAGATAGAGGCTGAGGAATTTGGCAGTGAAAAAAAGATCCCTGCCTTCATGAAGCTGACATTTGGTTGTAGAGAGAGAGACTAGGAAAATAATGAAGAATATGGGTTGGAGTTGGGGATCAGTAGTGAGGTGAGGCTGTTACTGTAAAGAAAGTGGGCATTTAAAACTTCACTGTAAGATGACAGTTGAGTAGAGGTTTGAGCCATGTAGGAATCTGAGGGAAGAACATTTCAGACAGAAAGAATAGCAAATACAAAGACACTGAAATGAGCTTGTTTGATGTGTGCCAGGGAGTGCATGGAGCAGAGTGAGCAAAGGGGAAAAATGGATGAAGTTGAGAGATTGTCAGATCGAATAAAGCTTATAGAACGTTGTAAGGACTTTGACTTTAACTCCAAGGGAAATGAGAAATCATTTGAGGATTTTTTGAGCAAATGAGTGACATGATTTGATTTATGCTTATAGAAGGTCACCCTGGTTTGCCTGATGATAGCAGGCCAGTAGTGGAGATAGAGACCAGTTGGAGGTGATGGTGGTTTGACCAGGATAGTAGCAGTGGAAGTGGTGAGAAAGAGTTGAATTCTGGGGATACATTTTGAAGTTAGAGACAACAGGATTTTCTAGTAGTGGGATCAGAGAGTAGTTGATGATGATCACAAACTTTTTGGCCGGAGCAGCTGGAAGGATGGAGTAGATGTTTGTTCAGTTGGAAAAGACTTCAGGGGAAACCAACTGAGGGAAAAGATTAGGAGTTTTGTTTCAGACTTGGTAACTTTGAGATGCCTTCTAGGCATTCAGATGGAAATGCTGAGTAGGTAGCTAGATATATGACTCTGGCATGTGACAGAGGGGGCTAAACAGAGAATGTATCAATTTTGAGATTGATTTAAAACCATGAGAATAGATAACATCAACTCCACCTAGAAACTGAGTGTGGCTAAAAAGAAAAAAAAAAAAAAAGAAACTGAGTGGCTAGATAAGGAATCAAGAACGTGAGCTTTAGGATTGGAGGTTTAGGTGATAATTAAGAGCCAGTAAAACAGACGAACAAATAGGAGACAGAAATAGAAGAAACACAAGAGATTGTAGTGTTTGGAAGGTAAGTGAGGAATTTGTTTCTTTTTCTTCTTCTTCTTTTTTGATACAGGGTCTTGCTCTGTCATCCAGGCTGGTGTGTAGTGGCACAGTCTCCACTCACTGCAGCCTCAACCTCCTGGGCTCAAGCAATCCTCCTGCCTCGGCCCTACTAAGGAGCTGGCACTACAGGTGCACGCCACCATGCCCAACTAATTTTTGTACTTTTAGTAGAGACGGGGTTTTGCCATATTGCCCGACCTGATCTTGAACCCCTGGTTTCAAGTTCTCCTCCTGCTTCGACTTCCCAAAGTGCTGGGATTAGAGGTGTGAGGCACCATGCCTTGCCAAATTTGTTTCAAGTATTAGAAGTGATCAGCTCTTTCAAATGCTGCTGGATAGGTCAAGTAAGAGGAGAACTGAGACTTTGACCATTAGATTTTAGCAATATAGAAGTCACTGGGGGCCTTCTCAAGAGCAGTTTCAGTGAAATGGTAGAGATGAAAGCCCTATTGGAGTAGATTCAAGATAAAATGGAAAGATGGAACTTGGAGACAGTGTATGTAGAATCTCCCCTGCTCGTTGCCTGTGGTTTTGCCATAAATGGAAAGAGAGATTAGATGGTGCTGAAGGAATATATAAGTTTGTGCGGATTTGTTTTTGACATAGGAAACTGACAACTTTTTAATCTTTTTTTTTTTTTTTTTTTTTTTTTTTTTTGAGACGCGATCTTGCTCTGTCACCCAGGCTGGAGTGCAGTGGTGTGATCTTGGATCCCTGCAGCCTGTGCCTCTGGGCTCAAGTGATTCTCCTACCTCAGCCTCCTGGGTAGCTAGGACTATAAGCATGCGCCACCACACTCAGCTAATACTTAAAATTTTTTTTTTGTAGAGACAGGGTCTCACTATATTGCCCAGGCTGGTCTTAAACTCCTAAGCTCAAGTGATCCTTCCACCTCAATCTCCCAGAATACTAGAATTGCAGGCATGAGCCAGTCCGCGTGGTAAAACTGACAGTTTTTAGTATGAATGGAAATTGTCTACCAGAGGAAAAATTCTGATGGTGCTGAGATGAGTGATTACTAAAGGGAGACCTTTTCAATAGGTGGTTTGGCATAGAACTAGAGATTTACTTTGTCAAATTTCATCCTGTGTAATATTGCCTTGGGTTCTTGTTAAAATGTCGAGTCTGTTTCTGTAGGTCTGGAGTAAGGCCTGAAATTCTGCAATTCTAACAAGTTCCTAGGTGTTGCTTATGTGTCTGGTCCTTACGCTATACTTCAAGTACAATAACTTGGCACTTTGAGCTCAAGATCCTAGCAGGTTTTATTGGCATAAAATCAGATTGGTTGGTGTGTGAATATGATTGGAATTTGTATAGTGTCTTATCAGGTTGTTTTTACTTTCTCAGTGGAATAGGAAGCAGTCATAATCATAGAATGAGGATGGAGGATATGGTATAAAATCATCTAGAAGAGTAGAGTCAGTAGACTAGTGGAATTGTGAGGTTGCATGAAGGCTGCACTTACAACGTTAGTGGTTATGAATTTAAACTCACATGGACCAAAAATATGGGCATATGTTATTCTTCATTTTCTTTCAGCTATACGGATATATGTCAGGAGTATGTGGGCTGTTGGGATTTAACTTGGCAAGTATTTTGGTGGGAGAGAGAGAAGGGGTAAGTGACTTACAGGTATATAAATCATTATGATTTTATTTAAAGTGAAGAGTTCTGCTCCAGGTAAGATTGGAGGGAGGTCTTAAAAGATTTGAAATTGCTTCTAACAGATTTAGAAACTATTTTTAAATGTATCCCTTTTTTTCCCCCCTGTTAAAACAGGTTGTTAATGTTCTTATGTGTCATACAGTTATAAAATATTTACTATATATGGACAAAATATAGAAAGACTTTCAACCATTGGTTTTTTTTTTTTTTTTTTTTTTTTTTTTTTTTTTTTTGTCTCTTCTCTCTCTTGGATATTACAGATGACCATGGATGAAAAATATGTAAACAGCATTTGGGACCTTCTGAAAAATGCAATTCAAGAAATCCAGCGTAAGAATAACAGTGGTCTTAGTTTTGAGGAGCTCTATAGAAATGCATATACAATGGTTTTGCATAAACATGGAGAAAAGCTCTACACTGGACTAAGAGAAGTTGTTACCGAACATCTCATAAATAAGGTATCAAACTTTAAAGGACTGTTGCTAATACTATATTGAATGTAGAAAATCCTTTATACCATATTGCACTTTGACTGGAACTATTCTTTTTAAAGGCACCAGAGCCTATAGAAATTACTAATTCATGACTATTATAAGCACTCATGAAAAATTTATAATCAGCTAAATCGAGAATTTTGATAATTGAGAAATGAAGTTTGTGAGCTATAATGCATTCTATAAATCATAATGAAGCAAACTCAGTAATTCACAAATGTTTGTTAATATGTTAATTACAAGGAATTTTTTTCCTTAAAGTGATTTAATCAGCCCATTTTTACTTTCTCATTTTTCTGTATATTTGAACACAATAAAACTACGTTGTTTAAAAGTATTTTTAAGACAGTTCGCTAACTAAAATTCACTTTAACTGAGTTCTGTGGTACATGTGAATTTTTTTAAAAGATAAATTATTGGTGGGCTGTGGACATTATTACAAATGGTTCTCTGATTTCAGAATGATATATTTTTTTTAGAACAAATGTTTTTATAGAGCGAACTCTTCCATTGCATGTAAAATGTAATTTCATTTAGAAAATAACTTCTGTTACAATGCCTTGCTTTAAGATTGTCAAATAAAATGTAAAATACCACACAGACTGATAAAAACTTCTCATAGTCTTTATGTGGTATTGGGGTATTTATTTTTTAAATTTTATTTTGAAAAAAAGTTTTATGAATAGCACGATGTGAACTCTTGTGTACCCTTCACCTAGATTCACCAGTTGTTTACATTTTGCTACGTTTTTTTTGCCAGTTTTTCTGTTGATTACTGTTATCATTATTATTATTGCTGAACCATTAGAGAATAAGTTTTAGATTTCATCTACCCTAAAAGACTTTGCAACATTTCTTTTAAGAATAAGGAAATTATCTTACTTAACCAAAGAACAATGATCAAAATCAGGCAGTTTAACAATATAATACTGTTGCCTAATACATTCCTTATTCAGATTTCACCAATTGTCCTGTAGAGCGGTGATTTCCTTTATAGCAATTTGTTTTCTGATCCAGGATCCAGTCCAGGATCTCATGTTCAATTCCTCAGCCTTTCTTTGTCTTTCAGCACATTGACATATTTGAAGAGTATAGGTCAGTTGTTTTGTAGATTATCCCTCAGTTTTTGGTGTGTCTGATTGTTTCCTCATGACTAGTTTCAGGTTATGCATTTTTGGCAGGAATAATACGTAAGTGATGTTGTGTCCTCAGTGCATCACATCAGGAGGCACTTGATGTCAGTTTATCCCATTATTGGTGATGTTAACTTTGATCATTGGTGTCCGCCAGATTTCTCCACTGTGAAGGTACCTTTTTTCCCTTTGTAATTCATAAGTAATCTGTTCAGATATATTTTGACACTGTATGAATAATCCTGTTCCCTAGAAACTTTCATGTGATGGTTTTGGCGTCCATTGATGATTCTTGCATGAATCATTATTACTATGGTGGTTCCAAAACAGTAATTTTCTATTTCTACTCTTTCTTCTGTAATTTCTTTCTCTTAAAGGGAATTACATGAGCCATGCAGTTAGTATCTTATGAAGCAAGGTGATTGTTCTTCACACAATCAGCAGTTTTTTATTAAGTGCCTATTATGCACAGCTTTCAGTGATAATATAGTGGATGCAAAGAGATACATACTGTCCTTTCCTGGGGTTTTTGTTGTGATGTGAGAGATGGATGATACACACATTGAGATAACTGTGTGAGGCATTATATAATTAAGTGGCACGTGAGTTCCTTAGGCAATAAATGGCTTAAGAATTCAAACAAAGGAGAGGTTGCCCTGGGCTATAAGATTTTATGGGAAAGGATGAAATTGAGTTGAGCCTTGAAAAATATTTGGGATATATATGAACAGTGTGGTGGAAGGCATTCCAGGGTGGCAGATGTTGTGAAATTATATAGAGATGAACTGGTTGGTTAAACTTACGTGGTAAGTAGAGTTTGAGGCATATATTAATTATGGGGATTAGTAGACTGTAGTGTTACAAAGATGGTTTGGGAACAGATTGTAGAAAAATTTGGGTGCCAGGCTAAAGAATGTGGACTAAACTGTAGACAGTTATTGGAGGTTTTTAAGTGGGTGATAATGTGACAGAATATTTGAAGATGTGCTTTAAAGTGGGTGATTATGTGGCAGAATATTATGAGGATGCTTTAAATGTAAAATTGAGAGGAGGTTTATAAAACCAGGAGAAGACCTGGAAAGATCTGGGTAAAGTGATAGGCTAGAAATGAATGGATGATGTCAGAAATTCTAAACTAAGTCTAGACAAAGCTTGCTTACTTGGAGAATTACAGTGCCACCAATAGAATTATAATGCCACCAATAGCAAATACTATGAAGTAATAGTGGGAAACTGACTTGAAATGGATAGAGAATATGATAAGTTTTGTTTAGATTATATTGAAAATATATTCTCACTTGGAAGATACCTTATCAATCATTTTGCATGTGAGGAAAATTGAGTGTGAGATCATAGTAAGATGCCCAAGTAGAGATATCATATGTTTGGAGACACATAGATTTAGAGCTTGAGCAGGAACTCAAAATTAGATGTGGAGATTTGGCATTTGGTAACATATACTGAGGAACAAGTGTTGGAGTTCAGAAAAGAAAGAGCCCAGAGCCAAAGGATGAATCTTAGGAGCAAACTATAGTAAGTAGGTGTGGGAAATGGAAAAAAACAATTTAAGAAATTTGGCATCAAAAGAAGGACAAGTGGAAGCGTTTTGTTTAAAGCTGCTGAAGGAGAGAAGGTTGGAACAGCCAAGTTATTGGATATAGAGAGTATGGGATTAAGAACAATGGAAAAGAAGTAAACTTAGAAGAGGGGCATGTTCTCATTTGCCGGAGGTTCTACAGGGAATGATAATGAACACAACTTTTATTTAGCATTTACTGTGTGCTAGACCCAGTTCTAGTGCTTTTACATGTTTTAACTTAGCTAACAGTCACAGCCCAATGTTGCAGATACTACTATTATGTCTGAAAACAAATGAAGAAACCGAGGCACAGATAATTGGTCATTTGTCCAGATCCATGTAACTATTAAGCGACCTAACTGGAACTGAATTCAGGCAATGTGGCTTTAGTCTGAGCCCTTGAATTCTCTGTGGATCTGCTCCTAAGGTAGAATGATCAAGTTGGAGTATGCTGAAATTCAGTGAAAGGGGCTTCAAGTTAACTGACTGTAAAGCTCTAGTCCTTTAAATTCTAGGAATCCTTTAAATTTACTTATATGTACAATAATGGAGTTGGAAATAATATCCCTGAGATTCTTTATTTCTAAAATTACTTTGAATCTAATAAGCCATCCATTTTCTGAAAATGAGACGAAGAGACTTGGAGTAGCCTTTGTAAGGGATATACTAAGGAATTGGCAAGTGAAGAAAAAGATAGCTTAGTAGGAGTTGGCCTGTGTGCAGTGTCAGTTTTTTTAAAGCTTGGGCATAGATGCAGACGAAAACATCAGTAGTTGTGTGTTAGGGTTGAGAAGTGGCTCATCCAGAAAGTGAGGAGAAGAGAGAAGGCCAGAGTGTGAGATCAGTGTTAAGGTGACCGAGTTTTGGGCTCAAATATGGTCAGTTTGATGTTGAAGATATGGTCCAGTAGATATTGAAGTTATGTTAGCAGTCACTCCATGAGAACTCTGAGTTTTAGTGTATTATGAGTTGCTTAAAGTGGTCCCATATTTAAGGTTAACTGTTGTCTTCATCATCTTAAGCTACTGTAACAAATACCATGAACTGGGTGCCTTAACCAATATTTCTCACCATTCTGGCAGGTTCTCACTTGCTGAGATTAAGGTGCTTGCAGGTTCATTTTTCTGGTGAGAGTCCCCTTCCTGGTCTGTAGACAACCACCTCCTTGCTGTGTCTTCACAAGGCAGGGAGGAGGAGAGGTCATGTCTCTCATGTATCTTATAATGGTACCATCCTCTTAATGAGGGTACCATTCTCAAGATTTAATTGCCTCCCAAAGGCCCCACCGCTAAATACTATCACATTTGGGGTTAGGGCTTCTTAATATGAATTTGGAGAACACAAGCATTCAGTCCATAACAATTATCATTTCAGAATATAGGCAATTTTTATATTATATTACCCAAAATATACGTTCAAGTTGATTGTACTAAATAAATTTTAAAATATACAGTATATGCTAAATTCTTAAATTTACTTTCCTTATACATAGTCATTAATGATCATTGCCAGCATCTGAAAATGTTCTTTTACTTTTTCTTTTGTTTCACACTCATTTGACTAGTCAGTTTTTTTACTAGGAAATGTACCAATTTCAGCATGTCTGTTCATTGATTATTTAAAGTGAATTAGGTTTTGAAGCCTCTGCTAGTTTCTGTGCTTTTGTTTTCATGTTTACTCCTATTTTATGAAACAGTTTTAATAATCATATAAACGCAGTACTACTGTATTGAATGGGACACTACCGAAAGAGAACTATTAACTGATAGGTAGGACCATCAGTTACTACCTTTGTCTCCTAAGGTAGTAAGTCTCAGTTTGTTCTACTAAATGGGACTTAGGGATGTTACTGATACAGTATGCAAAAGCGTAGTTTGCATGAAAATCAGTATTGCCTATCTCTGCATTGCATCTTTTGACTAGAAGGTGAGATATTGTTTCAGGGTTCTGTGGTATCAGAATACCTACCTTTAATCTCACAAAATATATCTTTTTTTGTTGTTGCTCTGAAAGCATTACTGTTTGGTCTGCTCATCAGTTTTTAATTCACAGTGCTTTTGGCAGTTAGCTGAACTGCCTGACAAACCATATATTTATTTATTTTAAAGCAGAGTGCTTTTAGTGCTATGGTGTACATAGCCAAGACCCATCTTTTCACGTTGAAGAATTCCAAGGAAATACAATTTTTACATGAACTGAGGGCTGGTTTGTTATATAATTTGTTGGTACTTTGATTTCACGGTGAAGATAGTGAACATAGTCAAACATTTTGGTAAAGTAGCACAACACAAACTCCCAGACAACAGATGACGGGAGGCTTCAGAGAGTACATCTCTTTGGGATGAAAGTAGCTTATTGTTGGCTTTCAAAATAAGTTCACAAAATTGAAGGAGGCATAGAAAATATAAATATTGTTTCTCTAATAAAAGCACTTCTGGTAGGATATTATTTTTCTTGTCTCTGGAAGAGTGTTTCCTTTGAGGAAACTGACATCCAAAGGAATTTAGTTCATTTCTCAAGACCACAAGGCAAAATTTAGGGTGTAATGTGGCCTTTATACCTCACCATAAAAAAAATCTTGATTTAGAAAATGAAAACATTTCAACTTACACAGGAATTTGTTTTTTAACTTTTTTTCTAAAGTAAAAAAGCATAGTAATGGAGGAAAAAAGTTCTGTTTTTCAGATTTAAAGACGTTTAGAATATATATCATTTTGTCAAAGTGTCAAAGGTATCCTGTAAGACTTTTTCTATCCCAGAATTCAGCATTCAAAACTGTTTGCCAGGCTCTGTGCTAGGTGTGAGGAATATATTGGTAAATAGAACACATCTGGTTCCTGCACTTACGAAACAGTAAACAGGTAAACAAGTATTTAGTTATATAATCAAGAAAACGGGATACAGTGGTAGAGGAAAAATGATAAAGACAACTACATAGGTCAAGAAAGGGCTGTTTGAGGAAGTGGTAGTGTTTAAACTGGGATTGCAAGAATGAGAGAGAGCTCACAAGAAAAGTGGGTTGAAGAGTATTCTAGGCAAAGTAAATGGCTATACAATACTTTTTTCTGTAAAGGACCAGATAGCATTTTTGTTTTTCTGAGCCATACATTCTCAGGCACAGCTCCTCAAAGTCTGTTTTTGTAGCACAAAAGCAGCAGCAGACCAAATGTAAATGAATGAGCATGGCAGTATTCCAGTAAAACTTTAAAAAGGCAGCAGGCTGAGTGCAATGGCTAACACTTATAATCCTAGCACTTTGGAGGCTGAGGTGAGAGGATTACCTGAGGCCAGCAGTTTTGAGACCAGCCCAAGCAACATAGTGAGACCTTGTCTCTGCAAAAAAAAAAAAAAAAAAAATGGCTGGGCCTGGTGGCTCTCTCTTGTAATCCCGGCACTTTGGGAGGCTGAAGTGGGCGGATCACGAGGTCAGGAGATCGAGACCATCCTGGCTGACACAGTGAAACCCCATCTCTCCTAAAAATACAAAAAATTAGCCGGGCACCTGTAGTCCCAGCTACTCAGGAGGCTTAGGCAGGAGAATGGTGTTAACCCAGGAGGCAGAGCTTGCAGTGAGCCATGATCGCACAACTGCACTGCAGCCTGGGCGACAGAGCAAGATACTGTCTCAAAAAAAAAAAAATTAGCCGGCCTTGGTGGCACACACCTTTAGTCACAGTTGCTCAGGAGTTTGAGGCTGCAGTGAGCTGTTACTGAACTACTGCACTGCAGCCTGGGCAACAGAGTGAGTTTAAAAAAAAAAGAAAAGAAAAGAAAGTGGGAGGCTAATCTTTGCCACTTCCTAAAGTTATTGAATAAAATCCTGTCATAAGTGGGGAGCTAAGAGTTGGTAATGGAGAAGAATGGGACAAGGTGGGATTGCAGAGAGAAGCAAAAGCTAGATCATGCCAGGCCCTGAAGCCGTGGCAGAAGGCTTTGTAATTAATTATATGTACATTAGGAAGCCATTTAAGGATTTTAAGCAAGATCAATAAGTTAGAGGGCTTAACAGTTGAAATAAGGGGAGTAATCCAGTAATTCAGGTGAATAACAGTGATATTTACACTACTATAGTGACAGTTAATGATTGAGAAAATTTTAAAATGTAAGATATATTTTGGATATAGAATGAAAGTTACCTGCTAGCAGATTGATTATAGGGAATAAGAATCAGTGACAAATCTAAGATCAGTTTTAGGTTTTTGGCTCTTGGCTAACTGGCTGGTGATTTAATTTTCTGATACAGATTTGGGGCAGACAAAGGAGCTCCGTTTTGAATAGGTTAGTTTTAAGATACCTATAAAATTTGATATGCAAATCAAATTATCTGAGAAGTTTGAACTGGAAATGTGTATTTGGTAATTGTGAACATATATATGGTACAGGTTGAACATCCCTAATCCAGAAATTCAGAATGCTCCAAAATCCACAACCTTTGGAGCGCCAACACGATGCCACAGTGGAAAATTCCACAGCTTATCTCATGTGACAGAGTCACAGTCAAAGCATACCCAAAACTTTATTTCACAGACAAAATTACTAAAATATCACATTACCCTCAGGTTATGTGTGTAAGGTGTATATGAAACAAATAAATTTCATGTTTACACTTGGATTCCATCCCCAAGATCTCTCATCATGTATATGCAGACACTCAAAATCTGAAAACTGAAACACCTCGGGTCCCCATGCATTTAGGGTGAGGGGTACCCAACCTGTATTTAAAGCCCTGGAAGTAAATGAAGTCACAGAGACAAGAGAAAAGAGGGCCTAGGATTGCACCCTGATGAATTTAAACACTTAGTGTTCAGATACATTGAGGATTGCAGTGGAGACTGAAAAGTTGCCAGTTAGTGGTACTTAAGACTTAGCTCTAACCTTACATTATAAGATGATAATATTTGACAGGTATTTAGCAGAGTTACAGTTTTTCACAGCCTTTTTGCGTGTGTGTGTGTGCGCGCGCGCTTCTATGTGTATATGTATGTATTTCAGATACTAAAGCACGGTTTTAAATTTAGGAATAGTAGGCCGGGCGCGGTGGCTCACGCCTGTAATCCCAGCACTTTGGGAGGCCGAGGCGGGCGGATCACAAGGTCAGGAGATCGAGACCACGGTGAAACCCCGTCTCTACTAAAAATACAAAAAATTAGCCGGGCGCGGTTGTGGGCGCCTGTAGTCCCAGCTACTCGAGAGGCTGAGGCAGGAGAATGGCGTGAACCCGGGAGGCGGAGCTTGCAGTGAGCCGAGATCGCGCCACTGCACTCCAGCCTGGGCGACAGAGCGAGACTCCGTCTCAAAAAAAAAAAAAAAAAAAAAAATTTAGGAATAGTAATAATTAGTTTTGCTACTTGTGGGCACGTTAAAGGTGGAGCCATCTTCTTTCATTCTCCTTTCATAAGGTTTCTATTTGGGATTCAAACTTGACAGTCTTTAAGCTTGTTGTAGAGTAACAAAGGACTTGCCTTTTCTTCTAACTCCTGTTGAGCACTTTAATAGTAAGAAGTAACCTAGATGCAGCTGCAGTGGGAAAAGTACTAGGTAGAAAATAGAACTGAGCATTGGGACTAATTCTCTCAGTAATAATCTTGAACAAATTACTAAACCTTTCTGGAATTTAAAGTATTAATCTATAAAATGAGTTTGGGGTTGGTTGTTTTAGCCCAAAGAACTTTAAAAATTATGATTATGTGTCTTGATAAGCTTAGGTTATTAAGACTTAGGAAGATAATAGTCTCTAAGGCTGTTTATTCCTGTGCCATGTGTTTGGAATAAAAACATTTCAATTTTTTTTCTTTTCTTTTTTTTCCCCTGAGACAAGGTCTTACTGTTGCCCAGGCTGGAGTGCAGCGGCGCCATCTTGTCTCACTGCAATCAACCGCGTAGGTTCAAGCAAATCTCCTGCCTCAGCCTTCCAAGTAACTGGGATTACAGGCGTGTGCCACCATGCTTGGCTAATTTTTGTATTTTTAGTAAATATAGTGTTTTGCCAAGTTGTCCATGCTGGTTTTGAACTCCTAGCATCAGTGATCAACCCGCCTTGGCCTCCCAATGTGTTGGGATTACAGGTGTGAGCCATGGTGTCCAGCGTTTTTTGTTGTTGTTTTTGCTTTTTGGAGACAAGGCCTTTGTGTTTCCCAGGCGGAGTACATTGGCAGAATCTCGGTTCACTATATTCTCTGCCTCCCAGGTTGTAGTGATTCTCTCACCTCAGCCTCCTACATAGCTGGACTATCGGCGCGTGACACCATGTCCGGCTAAATTTTTTTGTGTTTTTTTTTGTAGAAACAGGGTTTCCACCATATTGCCCAGGCTGGTCTCGAACTCCTGGGCTCAAGTGATCCATCTGCCTCCCAAAGTGTTGGGACTACAGGCATGAGCCATTGTGCCTGGCCTCAATTTTTAATTTTCTTGAAGTCAGGGGAGAAATTTTAGTTTTAATATGGGAAGAGCTTTATTATCTCAATTTTGTAATGCTTAGCGGTTTTCTTAGATTTACCTTATGCTTAATTTCATTTTTAATACTCCATAGTAATAATCAAATAACATGGTAACCTCATAAATGAACCTATAAAAATTATTGAACTTTGAAAGTTGGTTTCTTAGAAAAAAAGCTGAACAAACAAAAGTTAACATTTAAAATTAACTTGTCTTTTTAGTTATTATTGGAAAGAACATTTATTCTAGTGGTTTTCAAAGTTTTTCTATCTGTATGTCCTATTCTTCAAATAGTATCTTACTTCCATCAAATGGGAGGAAGCCAGAATAAGAGGAGCTTCATCCTGCTCAGTTTTCATTTATTCAGAAAACTGCCTGTTGAGCAAGGCACTGGTGTAAGCATTTGTACTATATCAAGCAAAGATTCCTGCCTTTGTGGAAGTTATGTTTTAGACTTACATACTTGGATCTATGCCTTGTAGTCTTAATCTGTTCTAAGCACTTCTGTTTTACCGGTAGGGAAATTGCAACCTTAAAGGGGACATAGTTTCAAGTTTTCAGTGACTTTCTTTTTTGAATTTCTTTGTAAACTGCAGTGTCTTTTCGTAGAACAAATAATACCTCACCATTTATCTTCGGTACCAAGGGTTTTATTTGCTGAAAATGCTGTCTCTGTGTAAACTACTTTTTCAATATATTTTTCTCCCTATTTCTAGAGGGGGAAGAAAAACCAGTTTTAAGTTGTATATTTGTTTGGAAATGAAGTTGGTAACTTTAAGGTAAACTGTGAAGTTTTCTGTATGTCAATTTCTTAAACAGACTTTTATAATAAAGCTTTTGGAGTGCTTTTCCCTTTCTAGGCAAATATTAAGTAATTTAATGGAAAACATTAATGTTTTTAATGGTATTTACATACGATATGTAATGACTGCAGTGAGTTAAGGATATTGATAGAAACACTTGGGACTAAGATTTTCCTTAGCAAAGACAGATTGATTTCAGAGGCCCACAGAGATTGAGTTTCTCCTATGTTTCAGCCACCCAAAAATAAATAAGACATGATTCTTGCCAGCAAGAATCCCATAATTTTAGTGAGGTAATCAGATTTGGGGGGGGGTATTTTGCCTGAGGAATTCTGGGCAAGGTAGAAGGAGACTGTCACTTTCGATTATACTTAAAGCATTACTCAAGATTCATCATGTGAACAAAGCCAAAATATTATCCCGATAACAAGGAGAGAAAGTTGAATGAGAAAAATGGCAGGTAGGTATGAGCATAGTGAGATAGATCAGTGTAGATGGAAGGTGAACATGCTGTTCTTAGTATAGATGAACAAAAGCATCTTTGAATGTTTTTGTAGGAAATGAAGATAGTAAAGTGGATTGGGCTAGATTTGGAAAACCATTGTAGGAGATTTGAGTTTTGTTCTGTTGGTGGTGGGAGCCATTGCTTTATAAGCCTTAGAAAGGCTGACTGCAGTGGAGAAGATGTAGTCAGGTATTTAGGATGAGTGCCATTTTCAGTGCCTTGTTGCTGCTTGCTGATTTTTAGTTCTCATGCTGTCTTGTCTTAATGTTTAACTTAAAAGTTGTTGGAAGGTACTCAACCCATTATGTTTTTTTGGGATGGTGGTGACAGGAGTGAGAAGAGACTGTGAGCCAGGTGTAAAAACTGTTAATGGGTATGATACGGGGATAGTGACCTAAATATAAATAGTGTAATCCCAAAAGAGACAGAGACTGTTGGGGATAGTGTATGGAAGAGATTATTAGAGAGTCAGAAAAACAGCATCCGTGGGATATGAAGGACTTTGGAAATTGAATGGCTTCTACTTTGAAAGGGATGGAAGAGAAATGATGTTGGGGGAGAGTGACGCTTAAAAGTGTTGTTTTGACAAGTTTGCCCATGTTAAGTATCAGCTATTCTGCTTAAGTTGTTAGGTAGACTGTAAGTACTTTGAGGGCAAGTACCGCCCCCCCCCATCCTATTTCTGTTGTATTTTTTAGTGATAGTCTTCTACTGTTACTAAGTAAGTGAATAGATGAACTAGGACCTGTTCATTTATCTTTGTGTCTCCTGCTCTTTGCATGTGATTGGCACTCAGTTGTCTGTTGAAATGAATCTTTGAGAAGAATACTACCAGCAGTCAAAATGGAAACCACCATGGTTCGTAGCCAAAAATAGCTGAGATCTATTTTTTTTTCTCTCTCTCTGTTGGGTAATACCTCTCCCTACTCAAGTTAATTACTAAACCTAACCACCATTTAGAAGCACAGGTGATTATCGGGCTATATGCCTCTGTTTTTTTGAGATTGAAGTCTGTCAGTCGGCTTAGAACCAGATCATATAATCTTGAGAAACCGTGGTTCTTTTTTCTATCATACTCAAGAGAACAAAAGACGAGTTGCTGTGTTGTCATGCTTTGTGTATGTTTTCCTGATTAATTCTGTCAGTTTGCCTGTTACTAAGTTTAACCATGATACTAATGCTATAATAGTTTTTAATGTATATCTTAACCATTGGGAATAGGATACTTTACAAATAATAAGTCATAGTGGTGTTTTTCTGTGGTGTACTGTCATTTTTCTATCTGCATTCCTTTCCAACCAGTAAGTAAAAAGCTATCATTTTTCATAGTAGTATTTTGTACTGATTGAGAAATCATTATTTTTCTAAGTCATACTATTTTAAGAACACTTTGAAAGCATATTTGAACTAAGAATGCCTTTAAAAAATGTCAAATTTCATGTGATTTTAAAAACAGTATTTGCTTCAACATGTAGCAGATTATGTATGAAATTGTGAAAGTGTATTGTCCTAACACCTGTTCTGTGTTCCTTCTTTAAACTTTGTAACTTTTTTGTAGTGCTATTTATTGTATTCTACTTTGTATTGAGGTCATTTGAATGCTAATATTCAGCTCCCCCTTCTCCCCTCTCCCTCAGAGATTGTAAAGTGGCTGAAAGTGTCTTGTATTCCTCATAGTGCCTAGCACCCTGCTTTGCCTGCTGGAAGCAAACATAAATACATAAATTGTCAGTCTGGGGAAATATTTAGTATACTTTTGAATGGGTGGTTGATGTCTGATAATAGGACTTCATTTCTTTAAGAGCTTCATTTTGGACACTTGAAGCAAAGAGTAAGAATGGGGAATATTTCCACTAAGAATGAATTTGATTTTGAAATTGAGATTAGTGTGTTTTTTGTGAAATGCTGTAAGTTACATTACTGTGTATATTAGAAAGTTACTTAATGAAGAATCTTCTGGCAGCAGTGGAGAAAATGTTTTCCCTACAGTGGCTATCTTACGGTTTTTTTTTTAAGGATACTGGTATGATTTTCCTGATCACTATTGCCATCTTAATTCTTAAAGTTAATTAGAAATAATGAGAATAACACAGTCTACTGTATGAAAAGGACAGTGAATTTTATGTCATTCAGGAATCTCATCATTAGTTAATTCTTGGAAAGTTTAAAATATCTACAAAACTTTAAATTAATTATCTTGGCCTTAGTAGAAGCTTGTTTGAGATACAGAAACCTTAAGATTGCTTATGTATTGTGAGAGTAACATCTGTTAACCAACTTTATATTAATTGTACAAATAATTGGAGTTTGGCTGCGTTACGAATTCCTCAAAGTACGAGGTAAAAGAGTTCCTTCCAGTTATTCAGAAATTTCTGTCCTTTAGAGGAAAAGAAAGCAAGCGTCCCTGTTCCTGACCTGCCCCTATTTATTATATATGACTTCTGTAAAAATCGCAAAACATTGCAATGTTTCTTTTTAATGTTTGAGTTCAGGAATTCTCAGGGTGAGGGAAAGAGCCATGAAGCTTTTTTTCCAAACAGTTGTGTCAGCTGTCCTCTATACCTTATGACTTGACTCCCATTGTGATTCACTTTCTGTAGTAAGCCACTTTTATTGATAGGTTTGTGTCATATCACTGTGGTGTGATAAGGTGGAAAAATTTTGAAATCTTCAAGCATTATTTAATGGCATTCCTTGGGAGAATAAAATTTATATAACTGGCAAAATTTATAAAGCGACAAACCCCCAGACCACATGTGATTAATGCAGGACTGAAAAAAGTATGTTTTAAGTGGAAATTTAAATGCTATTTTTATTTTTTTAAACTTTTTTTTATATGTGTAAGAATGTTTTTGTAACATTATTTGTAATGGTAAACTAAAAGCAACTTATCCATCGTTAATAAAGTGATTGAAGAAATTATGGCATTAAGTGCTGTTTTTGTAGGTCATAGTAAATGTTGCATGTTTTTGTATTGCGCTGTCTTTAACAGATGAAACAGGCAACATGTTTTGGAATTTAGAGCCAGAAAGATAGCAGGCATCCAGTGGCTGTCAATTATTTTAAAATAGAACCCCTAATTTTAAAAATCATACAAAACTATTATAAATCATATTTAATCAGGGGAAATGAAGTCTTTTTGGCACTAGTACTAAGTAAGGCATTTCAGTGGAACAAGACATCATTGATCTAATCAACCATAGTCATATCACAGGTAAAGAGGTGCTACAGACTAGATAGGTTAGGTGACTTGGTCAAAGTCCTTAGTTAGTGACTTCCTGGGCAGTTGTCTGCAGAGAGGTTGAGTATCCCTAATCCAAAAATCCAAAATCTGAAACTTTGTTTTGTTTTGTTTTTGAGATGGGAGGGTCTCACTCTGTCACTGTAGCTGGAGTGTAGTGGCATGATCTTGGCTCACTGCAGCTTCCACCTCCTGGGCTTAAGTGATCCTCCCACCTCAGCCTCCTGAGTAGCTAGGACTACAGGCATGCACCATCACGCCCAGCTAATTGTTTGTATTTTTGGTGGAGACAAAGTTTCGCCATGTTGTCCAGGCTGGTCTCAAATTCCTGAGGTCAAGTCATCTGCCCACCTCAGCCTCCCAGAGTGCTGGGATTACAGGCATTGAGCCACCACACCTGGCCAAAATCCGAAACTTTTTGAGTGCTGAGATGATGCTTTAAGGAAATGCTCATTGGAGCATCTCAGATTTTGGATTTTCGGATTAAGGATGCTCACCTGGTAAGTATTATATCCAAAAATCTGAAAAAACCGAAAATCTGAAAAAGTCAAAAATCCGAAGCACAAGTGGCCTCCAAGCATGTTGGATAAGTGATACTCAACCTTAGATGATTTTGATTATCTTAGCTTCTGGGTGAATGTTAAAATACTATAGATTTATAGAATGACATACCTTTGAGTTATTGTACCTTTGTGATACTTTTTAATGTCCTGGTATAATTAGGATGTGCTCCATGTTATTATGTCTCATTTTATGTTTTTAATACACGATAAGTATTTTTTCGATGGACAGTAATGGCAAGTATAAATTTCTGTACTTTGGGAATTTGTCTTTATTTGGACCTAATGTTGTCCTGAATTTGGAGACTTGTTTACCAAGGAAGTCCTCAATTTTCAATATTCCATATCATCATTGATTATGTGACTCTGTTTTAGTTTCAGTGAACTTTAGAATTAAAGTTCTTAATTTGTTTTAGCTGATGATTTCTTTGTTTTACCTAGACGTTTAATTAGGATTGGCTGGCTGGGATTTTGCCCCAGGCATTGAAATTTAGAGTGTGAAAAATTTTAGTTAATGATTAAAAGCAATTCTGTGCGTTGTGGGGTATGGGAGTACTGTGCACATTATGTCCTTTAGCTCTTCAGCTAGCCCAAGAGCTGCTGGCCCAGTATCAGCTTCCTTGTCAATCCACGGAGATCCTTGAGAATGAAAACTCAAGGGCAGAGTTTGGGAGCATGTAGCTCCTGGTCATGCCAATGCCTGCTGTTCTCTCCTGTCGTCCTCCTTTCCAACTCCTTTTGTTTCTCTTTACCAGTAATTTGACTGACTTGAGGATGTGTGTATTGCAGCTTGGACATTAATTTATCATTAAGCAGGTTTTATTATACAGTTGAAAATAGGCCAGACACAGTGACTAATACGTATAATCCCAACACTTTGGGAGGCCAACGTGGAGGGATCATTTTGAGGCCGGGACTTCGAGACCAGCTTGAGCAAAACAGACCCCTTAGCTACACACATGCACACAAGCACGCACGCGCACACGCATGCACGTGCGCGTCCCAGAAGTGCTGGCGTGCGCTGCTGAAGTCCTAGCTACTTGGGAGGCTGAGGTGGGAGCATAACTTGTGCCCAGGAGCTTGAGGCTGCAGTGAGCTATAATTGTGTCACTGTACTCCAGTTTGGGTGAAAGAGTGACACCCTGTTTCTTAAAAAAAGAAAAAGGTTTCCTTTTGACAGTAATTCCACTTTAATCTTTGCTAAGGATTTAAATTTTAAAAATGCAAGAAAAGCTATATCCACAGAAACAAAGAATAGGCAAATTTGAATTGTTGCAGAGTGGTTCATAAGGTTGATACACTCAAATTGTTTAACAATTCTTTCATTGTTTGGAATTTAAATTGCTTTTATGAATAAAGCTTGTGGCATCATAGCTTATGTTTATGATAAAATCATAAAACAGGACAATATTCAAATAATAATTACTTCAAATTTTTTTAAATTAGTGTATAATAAAATTGGCCTTTATTTTCATATATGTCTGTGAATTTCAACACACATATAGATTCATGTCACCACTGTCACGGTTGATATAGAACAGTCGATTGACCCCAGTAAACTTCCTGTTACCCTTTATAGTTCTCTTAATTCCTAGTTCCTGGCAACCACTGATCTGCTGTCTAACACTATAGTTTTGGATTTTTTTTTTTCGAGAGTGTCATATAATTGGAATTATAGTTTGAAATCTTTTGAGACTGGTTTCTTTCATTCAGCAAAGTGTCTGTTCAAGTCTTTTGCCCTTTTTTAATTTATTTGCTGTCATCGCTAAGTTCTAAGAGTTTTTGGTTTTTTTTTTTAATATATTCTGGATACAAGTCATTTGGTTTTTCTCCTAGTGTGTAGCTTCTCTTTGTTACTGTGTCTACAGAACAAAAGTTTTTAGTTTCAGTAGAGTCCAGTTTAGCATTTTTTCTTTTATAAATTATGCTTTTGGTATCATTTGCTTAAAATTATCAGATGACATCTTCTTCTTACATTTTATTGTAATGTAACCTTTTTCTTTGGACTACTATGGTGCATTGGAAATGATATGATACAGCTAGGTATTTTCTACTAAACCAAAAGTTAATATTAAATGTTAATCAGTGGCATTAAAAAGTCAGGACTCTTCTCACTCATAAGTGGGAGTTGAACATTGAGAACACGTGGACACAGAGGAAAACAACACACACCAGGGCCTGTTTGGGGCTGGGAGGTGAGGGGAGGGAACTTAGAGGATGAGTCAATAGGTGCAGCAAACCACCATGGCACACATAAACCTGTGTAACAAACCTGCACATTCTGCACATGGATCCTGTGTGTGTTTTTTTGTTTGTTTTTTAGAAGAAAAAAGCAGGACTCAGAATTGCATAAGTGCTATTATTACAACAATATAAAAACATGTTCATGTTGAAGAAGTTCTGCAAAGGAAAGAAACAGAAATGGCTAGTGTGGGAACCAGTGGTTTCCTAGTCCTGGATGGTGTATCAGAATCACCTGGGTAGATACTTTAAAATTAGGGTTGTCTTTTGATCTTGGGTGGCCCCCAAATGTTTCTTCTTCTTTCTTCTTTTTTTCTTTCTTCTTCCTCTCTTCTTCCTCCTTCCTCTCCCTTTTTTTTTTAAAAAAAATATAAACTTTATAATATATATATAAATATATATAAAAATATAAAGTTATTTTTATAAAAAATATAAACTTTGGATTTTAGAGCAGTTTTAGATTTACACCAAAATTGAGTGGAGAGACTGGACACAGTGTAATGCCAGCACCTTGGGAGACGGAGGCGGGTGGATCACTTGAGGTCAGGAGTTCAGGACCAGCCTGGCTAACAAGGTGAAACTGTGTCTCTGCTAAAAATACAAAAATTAGCCAGGCGTGGTGGTGCACATCTGTAATCCCATCTACTAGTGAGGCTGAGCCAGGAGAATGACTTGAACCTGAGAAGCAGAGGGTGCAGTGAGCCAAGATTGCGCCACTGGACTCCAGCCTGGGCAACAGAGCGAGACTCCGTCTGGGAAAAAAAAAAGTGATGGACGGAAGATACTAAGATTTCCCACATACACCCCTACCCCAACATATGCACAGCCTCCCCCCATTGTGCACATCCCACACCAGAGTGGCACATTTATTACAGTTGATGAACCTATGTTGACAGGTCATCATCACTCCATAAAGTCCATAGTTTACATGAGGGCTCACTTTTGTAATGAACTCAGTCTATGCGATTAGACATACATTCACTAGTATAGTATTATACAGAATAGTTTCACTGCCCTGCGAATCCTGTGCTCTGCCTACTTATATACCTATTTTTTTTGCTGTCTCCTTTGTTTTGCCTTTTCCGGAATGTCATATAGTTGGATCATACAGTATACACCCTTTTCAGGTTAGCTTCTTTAACTTTGTAATATGCGTTTAAGTTACCTCCATGTCTCTTCATGGCTTAATAGCTCATTTCTTTTTAGTGCTGAGTAATATTCCATTTTCTAAATGCAGTACAATTTATTAATCCATTCATCTGCAGAGGAACGTCTTGGTTTCTTCCAAGTTTGGGGAATTATGAATAAAGTTGCTTTAAACACTTGTGTGTGGGTTTTTGTGTGGACATAAGTTTTCAACTCATTTAAGAAAATACTCAGGAGTGTGATTGCCAGATTATATGGTAAGAGTGTGTCTACTTTTGTTAGAAACTGCCAAACTGCCTTCCACAGTGACTGTACCATTTTGCATTCCCACTGGCAGTGCATGAGATATTCTGCTGCTGTACGTGCTTGCTAGCATTTGGTGTTGTCAGTGTTTTGGCCATTCTCAAAGGTATGTAATGGTATCAGATTGATGTTTTAATTTGTAGTATCCTAATGACATATGATCTTCTCAAATGCTTACTTGCCATCTGTATATCTTCTTTGGTTTTAAAAATTGAGTTACTTTCTAAGTTTTAAGAATTCTTTATATATTTTGGATAATAGTTCTTTATTAGATTTGTCCTTTGCAAATACTTTCTCCCAGTCTGTGGCTTGTTTTCTCATTCTCTTCTCTGAAGTCTTACTTATTTTTAGAGATAGGGTCTTGCTGTGTTGCCCAGGCTTGCCTCAAACTCCTGGGATCAAACAATCCTACCCCCTCAGCCTCGTGAGTAGCTGAGACCACAGATGCACTACTGCATCATACTTAAATCTGTTTGTAAAAGCTCTTGAGTGACTCTGATTCTCTGCCTGATTTGTGATCCACTATTTTGAGCTTTCTCTTTCTTCCTTTGCAATGCTAGTGCCAGGCACAGCCATCAGTTCTCCATCACTCATACTTCATTTCATCTTTTTTGTCACAGCTGGTCCCATCCTGCTCTCAATTTCTCTGGTGTTGCTACTTGTTCTTCCATGTCTCTCCCTTCAAATTTCAACTCTTTATCTGTGTAATTTCATTATAGGTTTTCTTTAATTATCTGTTCATACTTAATCCGTAGGTCGTTTTGGTTCTGGTACCACCTGTAGAGCAGGGTTCCCTCCCATTTGCCTTGCTGGTGCAGAAAGTAGGTAATTGTGTTAGGCCATGAGATTAACAATGTTACCCTGGGAGGGGTATTTCCACCATATTTCCCATGCTTGCTTGCTTTTTCAATTTTTTATAAGATGTTAATAATTTGTAAAATAAAGATCTTTTTTTCACTTAATGTGTAGTTTATGTGCCAACTTAACCATCTTTTTAAAAGCTTATTTTAATCTTCATAATCTTCATCTCATTCCTACCATTTTATTGTGTATGTTTGAGTAAATATCTGTTCACTTTCAACTACTTTTCTACAGAAATGTTAGAGGAAACATTTTTTGTTCATAGTGTAATCTGAATAAGAAGACCTTGCAGTAGTGTATCTAAGGCATTCATTTTATTTCTTTTAGTCATGAGTTTGTGTGTGTGTGTGCATAATTGAAAAATAAACATAAAATTAGCTCTTAATTGCAGCTATTTTCTGCTAGTAAAATTCACTGTTATTGGTTGGTCAGGATAATTTTTTGAGGTATGATGCAAATAAGGCAGTTATTTATGACACAGTGTACTAGTAGATCACATTTTATTTTGCTGAAAGGCAGGTATAAATATAAATGACAAATATGTAAATACTTAATAGATTTTATCATAAAATGTACAAATCAGTGATTTTAAAGAACTTGCCTTATTTTATAACGTTAACTTTTTATTTAATTGGTCAGTGTTTCATTCATTCAACAAATATGCAGGCACATTTTTGTGTTCCAAATTCAGGGTGATTTTAATGTAGTTAACATTTAACTTAATTTTATAATGTAGCAGTATGTAGAAGTTCATGTAAGTCCTTAAGAATAATTAATGGACTTGATAATCTGATGTTTCAAATACGTTTTTTTTTTGTATGTAGTATAGATTGCCTTTGCATTGTCATGATTTTAATTTAATTGCTACTCTTCAGTAAAGGAATACAAAGCTTGGTGTAAAATTTTGAAAATAAGCACGTTTTCAACTTGCTGGGTTTTTGTGGGGGAGATTTGCATCTGACAAGTGCTAGATTTAATGAGTTGAAACAAATGATACATTATTCATTTTGTATTTCTATTAACTAACGATATAGTTAAAATTTTTGGAATAATTTCTGGATGATGTAACTTGAAGTCATGGAGCTTAGTCTTGTCAACAAAAGATTAAATATATGATAAAATTCTAAATTATGTGGTATAGGCCTAGTGATTTTTATACTGTACATTTAGTAGACTAGATGTATTGTCTCATCATTAAATCTAATAACCTCATTTTCCCCAATATGTAGGAAAAGATTCTGTTTTCCTAGTTTGAACTTGTTCTTCCACAGTGTGTTGTGTGTATTTTCTTTGGCACTTTTAGCCACTTGTTCATATTAGATCTGATAACAGAATGGTGTTTTATTTGTGTATTTATAATTGTTTCAGAGGTGTCTATATATCTCAACATACGTTAAGTAGTTGATGTTTCTCAGAAAGCACCATAACTTCAGCATTTTCCTAATCTGAAAAAGTGTAACCACTATTAGAAATTCTCTATGGTAAAGGATATTTGGAGATAAAATAGTATTGTTTAGGCTAGAGTTATTGAGAGTTTTTTGAGCTGGATTATGGAAGGTTGGTTGGATTTGAATAACTGTAGAAGTTGGCAGTATAGTCCCAAAGTGTTACAGGAACTTAGGGACAAACACACGACGACTTTGTGATAAAACGAGAACCAGAGTCTGGATTCTGTTTCTGAGTGAAATGGTCTTTCTACTGGGCAGCTAGCATAGCAGGAAGGAGTAGTGGTCAATAACATTTTATCAGGATGGTACTAAGCTTGTGGACTGTGGAAAGGAATTCTTGAAGTCTTGAGTAGTCTTTATCAGGGTTGGATTAGAAAGACATTTCAGACTTAAGGGAACTTTATGTGCAAAAGCAGATACCCTGAAAGTGCTGACGTTGGAGGTGAATCATGGCATTGGAGGGCAGGGATATGAAATAAATGGTATTATATATACCAAGCACTATTCTAGGTGTGGGATATACACATGGAAAAGACAGAAATCCTGCCACCATGGAGACATTTACATTTTAGTGGAAGAAACAATAAACAAATAAATTGTAATATTGTAGGTAATGATGAATACTATGACAGGAAACAAATTGTATGATGAAGAAGTAGAGCTAGGGGTTCTTTGAAATAATTGGTTGGGAAAGACCTCTCCAGAGACAAAATTTGAACAAAACAAAATGAGTGGGACGAGCCATGTGAATTGCAGCAGAAGGAATGGCAGAGCACAGTTGCTGTGTTTAGTAAAGAGGCCATTGTAGCTGAAGTGTGCTAAGTAGTTTATTATAGAGTGTTTACTGAGTACTAAGCACTGTTTTAAGTATATTACTAGTGTTAATTCAATTCTTAAAACAATCCTACAAGAAGAATGCTATTTCACATATAAGGAAACAGGCACAGAGATTAATTTATCCCAGGTCACCCAGTTTGTTAGGGAGCTGGGATTGGAGCCCAGGTAATTGACTCCAAAATCAGTGTTCTTAACCATTATTCAAAGTTGGGGAAGGGAAGGTGTAGTAGGAAATTTAGCAGTAGCATGGAGCCAGTCTTACAGGCCCTTGTAACTTACTATAAGAATATAGGATTTTACTCTGACAATGACGTTAAGTCATTGGAGGGTTGAGAAATACCTAGGAAGTTGATTTATGTTCTGGAGATCAGAAGAGAAGTCTGTACTATACATATACATTTGATACTCATCTGTGTATAGGTTATAGCTTAAAATATTTCTACTAGCCTATAACATTTCTTTGATTTAAAATTAAGGATTCCACTTCATTATTTTATTAAACAGATATGTGCATGCCTATATATATGAGTGTGTGGATGTGTGTGTGCAAACTAATGAACTCTTCTGTTACTAGGTGCGAGAAGATGTACTAAATTCATTGAATAACAACTTTCTTCAAACGCTAAATCAAGCTTGGAATGATCATCAAACAGCTATGGTGATGATTAGAGACATACTAATGTACATGGTAAGTAAAGCTTTTTTAATGTTTTCTTCCTTTAAGCAGTTAAGCATTTGAAGGCTGGGCCTGTAATCCCAGCACTTTGGGAGGCCAAGGTAGGCAGATCATTTAAGGTCAGGAGATTGAGACCAGCCTGGCCAGCCTGGCAAAACCGTGTCTCTACTAAAAATACAAAAATTAGGTGCAGTGGTGGGCACCTGTAATCCCAGCTACTTGGGAGGCTGAGGCAGGAGAATCGCTTGAACCGGGGAGGTGGAGGTTGCAGCGAGGTGAGATCGTGCCACTGCACTCCCACCTGGGCAACAGGGTGAGACTCTGTCTCAAAAAAAAAAGGAAATTAAACATTTGAAAACACAATGACTTTCTGTCTAACTTATAGTACATCTCAGTGTGGAAGGTGGTTTTTGTTTTTTAAATAGTACTTTCTTTGTAAGGGCCAGCCTAAGCCTATGTGAATAAAAATCTTAATTGTTCACATAGTTAGTGAATGCTTAGAATGTGAAACTGAAAGGGAATGATTTAATTTTTTTCTTAGTATTTAGCACTTGTCAGTGAAAAATGTGGAAAAAACCATATTAACATCTCTTCTTAAGAGTTGTTGAATGACAATATGAGAAACAAAAGCTGAATATTCTCTTACAAGTTTTTACATCCTAAATTATTTTTTTTTTTTTTTTGAGATGGAGCTCACTCTGTCACCCAGGCTGGAGGTGCAGTGGTGCTATCTCTGCTCACTGCAAGCTCCGCCTGCTGGGTTCACACCATTTTCCTGCCTCTGCCTCCCAAGTAGCTGGGACTACAGGCACCCACCACCACGCCCAGCTAATTTTTTTTGTATTTTTTAGTAGAGACAGGGTTTCACCGTGTTAGTCAGGACGATCTCGATCTCCTGATCTCGTGATCTGTCCGCTTCAGCCTCCCAGAGTGCTGGGATTCAGGTGTGAGCCATCGCACCCAACCCAAATCCTAAATTCTTACATCTTCAGTGAGAGAGGATGTCATATTAATACAAGTATTTTTCCTGATAATCATACTCTCATAGCTGCCATCTATTTCTCTTAATAGTAAATTATTGCAGTGCACTATTGCAGCTAGTCTTGTTTAAGGATATTAGCTTCTCCACGTGTATATTCCATTTTTCACCAGCTGTTGCTGTATTTTATTTTTATCAGTCAAGAAAAAAAATCCTGTTCAGCAAGCCCACTTGGAAAACACTGACTTTGATCTAAGCTGTTTAATAACTTTCAGAGAGATTAAATTATCAGTTAAAAAAAAAATTGGTGTTATAGAATGACTCTAGATTCATTAAGTTTAATTATTGTATCACTCTAAAATTAGCAAGTTAATGACTTGTTTTACTTCAGGGTTTATGTTTGTGTATTGGATATAATTATTTTTTCCCAAGGTTTTGCCTTTTTATATTTTTATTTCTAGTTTTTTTAGTTTTAATGTAGTGATGAGAGCTTGTCCTAGTTTCTTTTATTTGGTAGAATAAAGCAATGTTGGAAAGAATTTCCAATGTGAACAAACAACTGTAAAGTTTTTTGTTCTGCCCTGTGATTTCAGTCAGGCCTGTTACCCCTGGTTTTGTAAGGGCTTAGTGGCAAAGGGGGTCAGGGAGAGGTCACTTCACTTTTAAGGGATTTGATAAAAGGTATAACATATTATTTAGCTTTTCTGAGCATCATTTTTCTCATCCAGTTATAAATTAACCTTGTGTTATCATTTTGAAGTTAAATGAGATGGTATGAGACAACATGTATCATGATATCTGGCATATAAATTTGAAATAAGTTAGCTTGTTGCTGTTTTCGAAGTTCTAGATACGGTGAGTCTTTAAATTGCATCCTGACTATCTAACATTAAGATAAAAAACCACTTGTAATCTTACAGTTTATTCTGTTGACAAAAGAAGTATTTTAAAATTTTATACACATGCATACTCTGATGTTATTTTTAAAGTCTGTTTTGTTTTAGTCCTCTGCCTCCCTTTTTTTCTTTCTTTTTTCTTCTTCCTCTTTTTTTTTTTTTTTTTTTGCTGTGAAATCTCAAATCTTGAATTCCAGGTCTACATGTGGTCAAGAAGTTAATTATTTCATGCTTCAGGTTCCTTGTCTATAAAATGAAAATAATATGGGGTAGAGTAGTCATGAGGATTAAGCAGAACTATTCATGTAAAGCACTTGTAGGGCTTGGCCCATAGTAACATGCTCATTAGAGATTAACTGGTATTATTTCTTGTCCCTTCATCTTTTCATCAAACCCGTTTGGTTGTACCACAGTGCTGCATGAACTGAAAATTCATACAGGGTAGATTGATGCCACTGTTTGTCGCATCAAAGACCTGTGGTCAACCCTTCACACTGCCCAGCAGTTTCACTCTTTTTCGTTAGTCAGCTTGCTCCAGCAGTTATTTCTCTTCAGACCTCCCGCTCTGCCTTGGGTTCTCTCCCTTGTAGTAAATGATATTGCCTTCTACTTCTCAGAGAAAAGAGAAAGCATCAGGTCGGAACTATGCTTATTTTTTGCCACTAAATCTAGAACTTTACTTGTATTTTCTCCTCTTTTATGTTTTTCTTTTTCCCTCTCTTAGTAGAGGGTGGTGTCCTCTTCTGTCAGAGGCCATGTCTCAACCTGTGCTATAGGTCAGTCCCCTTCTACCTTGTCATGAACCTTAAGTATTTTAGGGTTCTGCCTTTCATATTGGATCTTAACCAACATTAAACATGTTCAGGCCACTCACTCAATCCTCAGAATATAATTCCATTAAATTCTCTGGTGAACCCCTGCGCTGTCTCCCGGGATCTCTCATCTGTCATTCATAGCTAAATGTGTCATAAGAAATGTTGACATTTGCCATCTTCCTTTTCTGATCTTTCATACACTTTGAATACATTATAGTTAAGCTTCTACCTCAACTATCATGTTTGGTTTTGCCCTTACTAGTATCACCATGGTATCTGCATGTCAGAATACGAAGAGACTGCTAATCCCCATTCTCCTTGATTTTTTTTTTTTTTTAAAGCAGCATTTGTCATAGTTGGTCATTCCTTCCTTCTTCTAACATGTTTCCTTGATTTCTGTAACAAAGAACTCTCTTTGTATGCCTCCTACCTGCCTTTTTACTGTTTTTAGCCTCTCCTCCTCCAACTACTACTAACTGCCCCCACCATCTCCCCTTAAATAGAGGCATTCTTGGGATTTAGTCCTAGATGTTCTTCTCATGGTATGCGCACTCTTCACCTTCGGGAGCTTCATGTGCTTCTGTGCAGATGATTCCCAAATTATGTTTCTAGCTTCGTTTTCTGAGATTCAGACTCATATATTCATTTGTCTAGTTAATGGAGCCTTCATTCTCTGAAGTACTTCAAACTTGGCACGTCCAAATGAGCTCATAATCACTGTCATTCAGTTGTTCATACTGAAACCTGAGAATTATTCTTTTTTATTTTTTTTATTTTTTGAGACAGTCTTGCTCTTTCGCCCAGGTTGGAGTGCAGTGGCGCTGTCTCGGCTCACTGCAAGCTTTGCCTCCCGGCTTCACACCATTCTCCTGCCTCAGCCTCCCAAAGTGCTGGGATTACAGGCGTGAGCCACGGCGCCCGGCTATATTCTTGTAAGTTTCTTCTTTCTCCCTCCATTATCTGTTGCTAGACTCTGCCATTTTCTCTTTATTGTCTATTATTCAACATCAAACCACCTTCATTTCTTTCTTGAAATATTCAGTGTTGCTAGTCTTACAGTGTTCACTGGGCTTTTCTCTGTTTTCCATATTGCTCCCAGGATTACTATTTTAAAGCCTAATCTGATCATGTTACTGCCCTGTTGAAATCCTTACCTCTCATCTTGGAATTCTTTTACATGTTTTCTGTCTGGAAATGTTTCTAGAATTTTTTTTTTTTCCCCTTAATGTCACTTGCTCTACTTACCCTTTATGTCTTACCTTATATTTCTGGTAAGCTTTCCCTGACCCACGTACTCCCAGCTGGCTGCAGTTGCTCTCATTGTACCTAGTACTATTCCTTTGCAACATTTATCACAGTCATTAAGGACCCAACAGCTCAGTGTGTAGTTTGCCCACTAGACTGTATGAGGATGGAAACAATGTTTGTGTCACTATTACCTCTTTAATACCTACCACAGCTCCTTGTACAAACTAGGCACTTACATATGTGTTTAATGAATTGGTGCAGATGTTATATAGTATTTTTTTTTTTAAATAAACTACACTTTTTAAAAATGCTTATTAAAAATAGCTATTTTAGGCCAGGCACAGTGGCTCACACCTGTAATCCCAGCACCTGGGGAGGCCTAGGTGGGTGGATTACTTGAGGCCAGGAGTTTGAGACCAGCCTGTCCAATGTGGTGAAAGCTCGTCTCTACTAAAAACACAAAAAATGTGCCAGGTGTGGTGGTGCATGCCTATGATCCCAGCTACTCGGAGGCTGAGGCAGGAGAATCGCTTGAACCTGGGAGGCAGAGGTTGCAGGAAGCCAAGATCATGCCACTGCACTCCAGCCTAGGTGACAGGGTAAGACTCTGATGCAAAAAAAAAAAAAAAAAAAGGCTATTTTAGATTCAAAAAGAAAGTGTTGATACCTTCATGTTCTACAAGATAAATTTTTAAAATTTTTCATATCCTTCATTTACTTATATTGCCTTTTTATGTGTAGTGTTCTAGGGTTAATTAAAATGTACTTAAAAGTACACTTTTATGTTTTTAATTTTTTTGAGACAGGGTCTTGCTCTGTCGCTCAGGCTGGAGTCCAGTGGCACAATCTCAGCTCACTGCAACCTCCGCCTCCTGGGTTGAAGCGATCCTCCTGCCTCAGCCTTCTGAGTAATTGGGACTACAGGTGCGCACCACCACACCTGGCCAATTTTTGTATTTTTGGTAGAGATGGGGTTTCACCATGTTGGCCAGGCTGGTCTCGAACTCCTGGGCTCAAGTGATCCACCTGCCTTGGCCTCCCAAAGTGTTGGAATTACAGGCGTGAGCCACTGTGCCCAACCAAAAGTACATTTTAAAATTAAGGTAAAATTTAATATACGTTGAAATGAATTAAACTGTACGAAATGATTTTTGACAAACATATGCACCTAACCAATACCTCATCTAAGATAAAATAGGTTTTTAATTTTTCAAAAATCAAAAAAGTTTTCTGTGGACATCTCCACTTTTTTTTTCCTTTTTTTTTTCCGTAAGACTTTACCCTCAACCTAGACTCTTAGGTCATATTACCAAGTATGCAGGTTTCTTGTGATTACTGGCTCTAACTATTGGGATTTTAGATCTTAGGCCCAGAGCAGAAGGAGAGAAGAAACTTCGTTGTCTGCCCACCCACTACCTACTCAGCTAGCTGACTTTTTTTTTTTTTTTTTTGAGATGGAGTCTCACTCTGTCACCCAGGCTGCAGTGCAGTGGCACGATGATCTTGGCTCACTGCAAGCTCCGCCTCCCAGGTTCACTCCATTCTCCTGCCTCAGCCTCCCGAGTAGCTGGGACTACAGGCACCCGCCACCACACCTGGCTAATTGTTTGTATT
The DNA here is from genome assembly GCF_043159975.1 of Macaca nemestrina. NCBI lineage: Eukaryota > Metazoa > Chordata > Mammalia > Primates > Cercopithecidae > Macaca > Macaca nemestrina. Next base: position 122,649,590 of record NC_092135.1, on the reverse strand, counting down.
TTTAGTAGAGATGGGGTTTCACCGTGTTTGCCAGGATGATCTCCATCTCATGACTTCGTGATCCGCCTGCCTCAGGCCTTCCAAAGTGCTGGGATTACAGGCGTGAGCCACTGTGCCCGGCCTAGCTGACTTTTACTCTGACAAGGAGGTGTCTGTGTCTAAAATGTTATGCATGATACTCTGGGACACACTGCCTCTTGAAAATGTCAATAAAGTCACGGGTTACCTGGTGGAGATATGCATTGTTCAAAATTTGCCCCACATAACTTTGTTGTTTGGCAGGTTTGGTGTTGCAAAAAGTCAGGTCTACATGTCTCTTGATGGAACATGTGGCCTCTAGTTTCTGCCACTCCACCCCTTCCTAATGTTTGAGACTTGCATTACCTGTTTGGCTCCTGAGTTGTAATCCCTGCTTTACTTATATTTGTTAATTTGATTCATCCTTTTTTTTTTTTTCCTTTTATTTTTGAGACGGAGTCTCGGAGAGCAGTGGCTGGATCTCGGCTCACTGCAAGCTCTGCCTCCCAGATTCATGCCATTCTCCTGCCTCAGCCTCCCAAGTAGCTGGGACTACACGCGCCTGCCACCACGCCCAGCTAATTTTTTTTTTTTTTTTTTTTTGTATTTTTAGTAGAGACGGGGTTTCACCGTGTTAGCCAGGATGGTCTCAATCTCCTGACCTCGTGATCTGCCCGCCTCGGCCTCCCAAAGTGCTGGGATTACAGGCATGAGCCACCACGCCCGGCCGATTCATTCTTTTATTAAAGAAGTAACTCCGTGTTTAGCTTATAAGATAGTTTGGGACTGGTTAATATGTTTCACTTTCATTTTAATTATTCAAATGATTAATGATTGGGAAAAGATTTGATGTTACAGAAAGTCTGTTATATACATTGTTACAGCCTGAATTATTGATACAATCCATAAGTATTTATTAATATTTGGTTCATTTTTCTCTTTCAAGCTATGAAAATGAATATAATATTAAGGAAAATTATAGATAGTATCCCATAGGCTACTCAGGCAATTACAATTAATGTCAAAGGGAAAAAATCATTTTCTATCTTGATCTTCTATTAAGAAGGCTAATAGAAGAATTGCTACACAAAACTTTATGGAGAATTTCAAAGGTATTTTTCTGTTTCTTCTTGAATTTGTCTGTATTTCTAATCATTTTCACAAACAGCAAAGGTAGAGTAGTATTGCAAATTATTCTGAATGGAGATTAGAGGGAATAAATTCAAAGGAATGGGGAGAGAGTAACCCAAGAAAGGAGGGTCACTGCTTCTTTGAGCTATTTGGAAAGTTGTCAGAGATGGGTAAAGAGATGAAGTGGAGTGTAACAATAAATTTATGAAAAGGAGAGAAGCTGAGGAACTCTTTTTTGGTATTCTAGTCTCCTTAGTAAGGTAGAAGGTAGGACCATCAGTTTAGGGTGACAGAAGCATATGAGTTGTGAGCCCTTAAGGAGTGTGGTAGGCTGCCCCCCAGCCCCCCAATCCCAAAATATGTCCATGACTAATCTCTGAAACCTGGGCATGTTAGCTTTATATGGCAAAAGGAACTTTGCACATGTGATTATGTTATGGATTTTTACATGAGATTATCCCAGGCTGTTCCCCTGGACGTGATGTAATCATACTGGTTCTTACCAGAGAGATGAAAGAGTCAGTCAGGGAAAAAGGGTGATATGATTGTAGAAACAGAGACTGGAGTGATGCACTTTGAAACTGGAGGAGGGGGCACCAGCCAAAGAAGACAGATGACCACTAGAAAAGCAAGGAAATGGATGCTCCCTGAGAGCCTCCAGAAGGAGCCAGCGCTGCCAACATCTTTGCTTTAGCCCACTGAAACTGATTTCAGTTTTCTGAATTCTAGAATATAAGAGAATAGATAAACCACAAATTTGTGGTAATTTTTACAGCAACAATAAGAAACTAATACAAGGAAAAAAATGGAATGCTCACTGTGCTGTGATCAACTAAGTGTAAATAAATGGATTATCTATAGTTGTGAGGGGCTGATTTAGGTGAGTTGGCACAAATTTTGTATAGTGGAGCCAGTTAGAGTTTGTACTTTTTCCAGGGTACTTCGCAGTCTCAGAGAAGAGTGTTCAAAATAAGGAAAACTCACTGATAGAATTTTCCCTCTTGGGTGTTGGGGAGAATTCTAAGATAGCGTTTTTGAAATGGTTGCTGTGGGTCCTTGCTGTTAAAGGAAGGACGTGAATCTCATATGGTCCAGGAAATAGAAGTATTACATATTTGGAATCAGTAGACCTGGAGATCTAGTGAGAATGAGAAGCAGGATCTTTCAAGTGTAACAGAGTAGGAGAGGTGGGAAGAAAAAGATGATCTTCAATGCCAGAGTTATTTGATGTCTTCTAATGATGAGGTTCAAGGTTTGCTTATATCAGCGTGTGGCTGAAGGGAATCTTGATAAAATGGAAGATTAAAATTTAGGCATCTGTAAGGAGTGTGTCAGATTGCTCGTTAGTGCAAATGTTGTGGTTACCAAAGGTAATAGGTGGCAAGGAGCAGAGTTGAGATGAATACTATAAGCTATTTGCTAAAGCTACCATGGAGAATTTGTGTGCCTTTGTGGAGGCCAGAAGATAGGATGAGAACATAGAGATGATGGAGTCTGTGGGTCTGTGTTTTCTCCTTAGATTTTGATGATTTTAGCTCTTTAAAAAGTTTGTTCACAGTATTCTAGGTTGCACATTTAGAGAATTTTGAAAATAACTGTATTCTGGAAAAGCACAGATAGATTAAGAATTTTCCTGGCACCTTCTCTGCTTTCAGAATGATGTACTAGAAGAAAACAGGATACAGTGACTTTTCGGCTACACCTCTTCAACATTTTGTCTGACTTGACTTTGCTTTTGTAAGAAAGGTCTTTTTAAGACAGGCTTTCCCCATTCGTGCTCTAATTTTTATAGCTATGACTGACCGGTGTCCGATATCCTGGCATCTTTTTATAGTTTTGTCAGAAGCCAAGTACTAGGCCTTATGTCTGGGAAACCAGGGCATCATGAAATACTGTGAAGGTTAATAATGTGCCTGATAATAAGAGTTTCTTCCTTCCTTAAATTCCTGCTTCTTTTTTGTTTTATTTAATTTTTTCTTGCTATTTAAAAATGTTATTTAATATTTTTCAGCTCCTATCTGAAACAGATTAATAGAAAAGTAGAACAGTAAACTTTTTTTTTTTTTTTTTTTTTTTTTTGAGACTGAGCCTTGCTCTGTTGCCCAGGCTGTGCCTTGTGAACTGTTTTTCTGAGTGTATGCAGTGATGATTTTAGCAGTCCATGCCATTAAGTTTAGGAAGGCAAGTATTTGGTGTTTATTACTGCCTAACATGAAGTGTAGACCCTGTGGTAAGTAATAGAGCACATTATTTCTTTTCTTTTTTTTTTTTTTTTAAGATGGAGTCTCCCTCTGTCGCCCAGGCTGGAGTGCAGTGGCGCAATCTTAGCTCACTGCAGCCTCCGCCTCCCTGGTTCAAGCGGTTCTCCTGCCTCAGCCTTCCAAATAGCTGGGATTACAGGCACCCACCACCACATCCAGCTAATTTTTTGTATTTTTAGTAGAGACGGGGTTTCACCATATTGGCCATACTGGTCTCGAACTCTCGACCCCAGGTGATCCACTCGCCTCGGCCTTCCAAAGTGCTGGAATTACAGGTGTGAGCCACAGCACCCAGCCCAGAAATACATCACATCTTGATAGAGTAAAGGGAATGAACTTTTGTACATAAAGTGGACTCTGACAATGTGCATAGGAAGTTTGGAGTAGTTAGAAAAATGTTTAATGTGAATTAAGAAACTAGTTCCTGCTTTGTCATTAATTTGCTTAAGTTATTTACCCTCTCAAGAGTCTTGCTTCCTTATCTGTAAAATTATTGGACAAGACCTCTGATTCTTATCTTTTGGGAGAATGATCATATTTCGTGAACTGTCTTCTGGAAGAGGCAGGCATATGTGCATCCACATACTACAGAACACATACTTTGTGCAGTTTCAAGGGGTTTATGGGTGCCTGAAAGCCTGTCTAAGGAATCTGTAAGGATATGTTGATTAGATTATTTTAAATGTTAGAGCGCTTTTAGCTCTAAAGTTTTATACCATCTTAAAACTGAAAGTGAACAGCTAGATGTGGTGCCTGAGGAATTACAATAATGAAGGAAGAAAACAGGAGATGTGGGTAGATTAAGTTGATCACAGTTTCTTTAGGAACTCTTCGAGTGGGTTAATGTAAGCCTTCCTTGGCTATAGTCTCCCCAGTACTGCTACTCAAAAGAGCAAATAATACTGTCACCTTTGGTGCGTGCCAGGCACTGTTTAAGCAATTTATGTAGATTGATTTATTTAATCCTAACAATATTATTTTATTATTATTTTTGTTATTTTTAAGCAGTACTTTGGGAGATCAATAAAACAAAAAAAATGTGTTTCTTTGAAAGTAAATGTTTTTCCGAATACATAACAAATATCATTTATTACATACCTGTGTCACTGTGCCACGTTTTAAATACTTGACCTTAAAGTTGAATGTTTTCTCCATTTTTGTGAATGAAAAACTGAGGTTAGAAAGATTAAGAACTGAGGTTAGAGAGACTAACCTGTCAAAATCATACATTTGCTAAATAACTGGAGTAGAACATTGGGTTTAAGCCTTTGAATTTGCAGTGTTTGTGATTGAAATTTGAATTTAAAATTTGATTCTAAAGCTCATCGTCTTCACTACTGTGCTGTATCAATTGCCTCAGTGCAGAAGAATTACATTAATTGACTCTGTTTAATAGAGTTTATGATAAACCCAGAGTTTTAACATATATCACTTGTTCCATATATTGAAGCATTTAGTTTGTTTACATTTAAAATAATTATTGATACATTTGGGTTTAAATTTACTGTCCTATTTTTTTCTCTCATCTGTTCTTCCTTTTCTCAGCGTTTTTTTTTTTTTCTTTTGCTTTCTTTAGATGAATAAGTGTATTTTATTATCCCCACCCCCCATTAGCTTATTATTTACATGTTGTTGTTATTTTAGTAGTTACCGTAGAGATTATATGCATTGTATTAGTTTTTTGTTTTGTTTCTTACCACTTTCTGGGTAGGGTAAAGGTCTTAGAACATTTTGACTTCTTGGGGTTTTTTCTTTGGTTTTTATACTTTTGATCCTGGGTTGTTTTTGTTGTGTTTTGTAGGGGAAAGGGTCAAGCATGGTATTTTAAAATTTGAATTCCAGTATTGTGTATAAAAAATTGTGGAGGCCCTGGATGATATCTTTCTCCAAAGTAAATTGAATTTTGTTCTGGCAGGCAGGTAGAGTCAGATCACCATGATCTAGTTGAGGCTAGCTTTTAGGCTTTGTTAGTGTTGATCTGTTAACAGTTTGCCTTTATTTCCAGGACATACCTATTCACAGAGCATAGTTCCTCTGGGGTCTGAACTGAAAGAAAGCCTGAAGTGTTTGCCAGGTTGCCTTCTGAATTAATGTTCCTAGAATTCTAACAGTTGTGTCTTCAGCACAGATCTTCAGCCTCCCTTTGATACTTTCTGTTTGGATTCTTGGTGTCATCACCCTCGCTTGGGGTGCTGTATCAGTAAACATCTCAGTGAAAAATTTCTTGCAGAAATGGTGGCTCTTTGTATTTCTCTCCTCTTCAGAACCTTGACCCTCTTAAGTCCTAGCTGCTTGGTAACCAACCCCACTTTTGTCTTTCTGGTTGGGCTCTTATTTCCAGTCCTCCAAATACAGCAGATGACGGAAGGGAACCAGTGAAGGCTGGTATGGGGCTCCTCTCAGTATGTTTGCCTTTTCTCCGGAATCTTGGCCCCATAAGTCTGGGTTGCCTTTGTTACTCTTGATGCTTTTAAACACGGCGGATTTTTGGTTTGTTTTTTTAATTGTGGTCAGATACATATAAAATTTACCATCTTATCCTTAAGTGTGCAGTTCAGAGCTATTAAGTGTATGTTCACATTGTTGTACAGCTGTCACCACCATCCTCTCCAGAATTCTTTTCATCTTGCAAAAACTGAAATTCTGTACCCACGAAACAGTAACTTTACATTTCCCTCCCCCGCCCAAGCCTCTGCCAGCTACCATTCTACCTTCTCTGTTTATGATTTGATCACTCATTACCTCATGTACGTGGAATCATAAGATGTTTGTCCATTTGTGACTGGCATCTTTCACTTAGCATGTCCTTAAGGTTCATCTGCATTACGGCTTATGTGAGAGTTTACTTTCTTTCTAAGGCTACATAATACTGCATTGTATGTGTAGACCACATTTTGTTTATCTGTTCATCTGTTGATGGACACTTGAGTTGTTTTCACCTTTTGGCTACTGTGAATAATATTGCTATGAACACGGATGTACAAATACCTCTTCAAGACTGTGCTTTCATTTCTTTTGGGTGTATACCCAGAAGTGGAATTAGTGGGTCCTATGTTAATTGTTTTTTTAATTTTTGAGGAACTGATATGTTGCTTTCCACAGCAGTTATACCATCTTAGGTGCACGAGAGCTCTAATTTCTCCACATCCTTGTCAAAACTTGTTGTTTTGTTATTTTGTGGGGGGGGTGTGTGTGTGTGTGTGTTTTGATAGTAACTCTTCTAATGGGTATGAGGTAGTAGCTTTTTATTTTCATCCAGCTTTTGTAGTTGTTCTTCCTTCCAGGGGAGTTGGTCTTACAAAAGCTTTTCTTTCAGTGCTAAAGGTGGAATAACATTTTGAGGTAGATGTTATTTTACAGATGAGGCAACTGAGACAGATGCTAAGGTCACATCTAGTAAATGGCAGAGACAAGACTGAAACAGAGGCTGTCTGGTTCTTGAATCAGTGCTCTGAACCACTGAATTGTACTGCTTCTCTAATACAGGTCTTCTTTCCTAAAAGATAGTCTTATAAATTCATTGCTGTAAGACCTCAAAGTGTGATTAACTTTTTTTTTCCTCTGACCTCTAGATTATTAAATTTGAAGTAGAAGTAGAGAACAGTGTTTTTATTTTATGATTTATTGCAGTTTACACAACTTTAGAGAAACATGGGTTTGATTTGTCTAATACCTTGGTAGACAATTCTTAAATGAAAAGTATTTTTAAATAGAATTTTTTCACAACTATGTTTTTCTTGTTAAAAATTTTCAGACCCCTGAGAAGGATTTTTTTCTCTTCTTTTTCTTTTTTCTTTTTGAGACGGAATCTCGCCCCGTCACCCAGGCTGAAGTACAGTGGCATGATCTTTACTCACTGCAAGCTCCGCCTCCTGGGTTCACACCATTCTCCTGCCTCAGCCTCTCAAGTAGCTGGGACTACAGGCTCCCACCACCACGGCCAGCTAATTTTTTTGTGTTTTTTAGTAGAGACAGCGTTTCACTGTGTTAGCCAGGATGGTCTCTATCCTGACCTCATGATCCACCCACCTCAGCCTCCCAAGAAAGATTTTAAGAAAATTTTACTGTGATGGAAACTCTGAGCTTTTCAGTAGTGGCTAAGTCTACACCAGGTTTTTTTACACCATATCATATGCTTCTCTACCAAATTTATCAGTAATATTTTTATATCTAGAAATGTTAATCTGTCTGTACAATTTACTAATTCATAAGTTACTGGTGCTGTTTTAGAAATGTAGTCAGTTACTGGCATCGCGGAAAGTGTTGACACAGTTCTTTAAACTTGGATCTAATTATAATTAAACTTTTTCCCCCCTACTATGATTCTGCAGTAGAAACTTTTTGCTACTTTTCTGCTCATTTAAAATTTTTCTATTTCTGTCTTCATTGTGTTAAACCTTTTTAAATCTGTATTTATTTCATTATTTGAAAGTGAACTCTATTTGAAAATGTTTTATTACTTGTTAATAGAGGATTACCCTAGTGATTGCATTTGGTAAGGCAGGTTCTAACATGTTCTGATAGACTTGCTATAGTTATTTGCCTCTTTTTTTTTTTTTTTTTTTTTTTAATTTTAAATATGAGTTTAACTTTTCAGGGTTTATCTCTAGCTTACTAGCAGAATAAGTATTTAATATTTATAAAGATTTTTTAACCCTGTTTACATTTGTCTTTTCCTGTCCTCTTTCACAGTAGTAGACAAAAACAGTTATAGATGTTCTTAGTATGAGAATAAGAAACTGAAAGAAGAACTGTTTAAGAGTTTGATTAAGCAGCTTGACAGTTAACTTAAAAAACCAACTTTCACAGCAATTCACACATGTTTAACTCTTTTTTCCCCCCCCTAAATAAATAGCTACTACTGGCCATATGTGGGACCAGGCAGAGTATAGGTGAATGAGTACTAACAAATAACCATCCTTGGTCTATTAGTAGTAGTATTAAAAGTACTGAACTACTTTGAGAGGCCGAGGCGGGTGGATCACATGAGGTCAGGAGTTCGAGACCAGCCTGGCCAACATGGTGAAACCCCGTCTCTACTGAAAATACAAAAATTAGCCGGGCATGGTGGCACATGCCTGTAATCCCAGCTACTAGCGGGGCTGAGGCAGGAGGATCACTTGAACCCAGGAGGCGGAGTTGCTGTGAGCCAAGATTGTGCTACTGCACTCCAGCCTGGGCAACAGAGCGAGACTCCGTCTCAAAAAAAAAAAAAAAAAAAAGTACTAAACTACTGGACTTTAAGCAAACATGTTATTAAAAGCTCCGTTAAACTTTGTAATAGAACCAGAGGACTCTTGTATTTATACTAAACTTTCGGAGTTGAATGTGATCTAAAGGTTAGTTTTAGAATTTGCTTCTCGAACACCTGTTTACTCATAGTTACAAATGAAACATTACGATAGGAATGATAAAATAACAATTTTTAAGTTGTTTCTTTCCTTGGGTGTACCATTAATTTTGCCCAGAACCCATTTATCCTAGCTTGCTTTTCTGTAACATAATGACTGTGAAAAATATTTACTAAACTTTTTTTGCGGGTAAATTAAGAGTAATAAGAGTTAAATTGTTTTTTGGACTTCATTTTCAACTTTGTTTTTATTTTAACTTTTATTTTGATTTGTTGGTAATGCCATTCCCTGAGTAATGAAGCTATTTAGCGCACTTGAAGAGACACCCATTGACTTTGTGTAGGTTTAGCTTCAAAAGGAACTGTGTTTTTGCATCTTGTGTCTTGACACCTTTGAGCATACTTTTATGTGTTGAATTTGATTTCTTATACATCATTTAACTATTTAGGTATGTTGGTAAGGTGAAGAGGAAAAGGCACATCTTTGCCAAGATGGTGGAAGTAGTAATATCTGTGGTCTTGTAGGGCCAAGCATTTTGTTTGTTGGTGTCCTCGTGTCTTCTGGGCACGCAAAGAGTCCTAGGTCTTGAGTAAGCATTTGCAGGAGTTTTCCATGGAGGTCACCTGGTTGAGCTTTCCTTTTCTTGTGGCTTAGAAAGACTCCATTTCTCTCCACTCCAGCTCCTGGAGACCTGCCTGTCCTAGTTGATGTTTTAAAACAGGTGGTGCTTTTGTATTTTTTATCCAGCCTTTATAGTTCTTGGCAGGGAAGTTGGTCTTAAAAGCTATTTATTTTCAGAACTAGAAGTGGAAATGAGTGGAATAGCATTGTGAGATAGATGTTACAAATGAAGTGCTTATGTTACAAATGAAGTTGGTTTATCAAGCTTACTGTATGGATGAAGTCCGATGCAGAACCAGCTGTGAAAAAGGGGTCATGAGATGTGTCCCCACCATTGGCTCCTGTCTAGCTTGTGAAAGTTTTTGCTCATTGTAGGCCTGCTTGGGCAAGGAATAGCAACCCTTGAGAGAGAACTGTAAATAGAGATTTAAAATGTGATTTATCTCTGTGGTGATGAAACTCACATCTCTTTATATAAATATAATGCTTGACTCACATTAGGCTTTCAGACATGTTTTTCAGAACATTTTATATTTAAAATGCCTGTTTTGGCTTTAAAAAGGCAGATAGAAGCAGCCACCAACTTTCTATCTCTGCTAAGCTCTCTTTAGTAGATAAGGACTAATGTCAAACTCATACTACATTTTGGTCAGATCGTGGGGTTAAGACACTTTAAAGTCAGTCTTTGATTTTTTTTTTTTTCTCTTTTGGAATGATTTTTAAAATCTTTTTCATACTTTGAGATTGCTAGAGGTTAACCGGAGCTGGGGCTTTTAAAAAATCTTTAAAAATAGACACATAAAAATTAAAACCTCACAAGAATTTAAATGATACTAGAATCATATCATGTGCATATCACAAGTTTACTGTGAATATATGTCTACATTTCTGTTTAACATATGCACACATAAATACTCAAGGGTTACGCATCTGTACCCTTAATTGTACTTGATGGTAATTAATCATATGTGTCAGACATTTAATATAAATGGTTATTTAGTATTACTATTAATAGTTCTATAGAGCCAGACTTAAGTTTCTGTGTTTCTTCTCCATTTATTAGCTCTTTGTTATCTATAATGAAATTTTAGAGTTATCAAGTTTTTCTTAATATTATGTGTCATTTAATTATAATCACACACATCTTGACTGTCTCAAGTTGAAAGACAAAGGCTTAGCTCTTATACCACGGTATCCTATGGCTTTAAACATTGTATGTTCTGCCTGCACCTTCCAGCTTCAGGTTGATTTTATCTCATATCCAAAATGCTTGTGACCATAAGTGTTTTCAGATTTCTCATTTTTGGGGGATTTTGGAATATTTGCATATACATGAGAGATTGTAGGGATGGAACCCATGTGCTAAACATAAAAATCATTTCTGTTTTGTATACACCTTATATACATAGCCCAAACGTAATTTTATACAATATTTTAAGTAATTTGTACATGAAATAAAGTTTTGGCCGCAACCTGATGCATGAGGTCAGTTGTGGAATTTACTTGTGGCATCATGTTGATGCTCAGAGTTTCAGAGTTTGGAGAATTTTAGATTTCAGATTTTTGGATTGGAGTGCACAAAACTGTATGTGTTCTCATCTCATGCCTTGGCTTCCTTTACTGAAGCATCATTTTCCTCTATACACAGCATACCTGAAGAATTTATCAGTTGTGACTGGTGTCTTTCTGCCTTTTTGCCAGAGGGCTTAAGATAGCAGACATAATAGGCCATCAGGTAATAGATTTACCTCCTTTAGTAGTGATACCATCACTGCGCTTAAAGTTGGGACGGGGGAAATCCAAGCCATGGGAGACCGATAACAAATAGAAAGGGAAGAAGTAGTGAAGTGTATTTGTATTTGATCCTGCACGTATGTTATTTTTTGGTGGAGGATTAAGCTTCATAGGAAATATATTAATGTTTTAGAGAGTATCTTTACCAGCACTTTGTTTTACTGAGGGCCACAATGAATAAGTGACTTACTTAAGGTCACATAGCCAGTTAACAATAGAGCCAGGATCATATAAAGAATTCCTAACTTCACATCAAATGTTGTTATTATTAGAGGTTTTGTATTAAAAAATTTACCATAACTGTTAGATCACCTTTAGAAAAGTTTGATAATTTCCATACAGTCCAGTAATTCCTCTCTTAGAATCCACCCGAGAAAAATGAAAGCATATGTCCACAAAAATATTGTACCCAAATATTTATAGCCACATTAATCATAATAGACAAAAAATGGAAATAACCCAAAATATCCGTCAGCTGATAGATAAGCAAAATGTAGTATGTCCATGCAGTGGAGTGCTGTTTAGCCCTAAAAAGAAGGAAATACTGTTATATGTTACAACATTAATAAGCCTTATAAACTTTATGCTTAGTGAAGGAAATCAGACACGAAAGATTACGTATTACAGGATAATTCTATGAAATGACCAGAAAAGGAAATTTATAGAGACTGAAAGCAGGAGTGAACAAAGGAATTGTCAGAATTGCAGTACTTTCTATTCTAGCTGCAAATCCTGATGAAGGGTTCTCTTACTACTGTTAGGCTACTTTTCCAGTATAATCTTCCATATTCTTCACTTACCAGTTTAACTTTGTGCTTATTGAAGTTGTGTGGTATTTTTCAAACCTGTGTATTTGAATTGTACTTCTTACTATTAATATATAATTTAATATTGTGTAAATTGATAAAATCTTGTGAAAAAATAAAACTTTGGCAAGCTAGGTTGAATGCTTTGTAAAGACTTCATAAAAGCAAATGGCTACATACTGGTTTGAATTAAATGTAGGTAATTTAAGACATTGGAGTGAAAACAGTAACTCTAGAAGGATTTTACATTGAGATTACTTCATAAATGCCTCTAGTTCATGCTTCACCTTAATGAAACTGAACTAGGAGTGCTATACAATTTATTATGTGTGAGTGTTTATAAGCACACTATTTATTTTATTTTATTTTATTTTATCTTCAAAATGGGGTCTTGCTCTGTCACCCAGGCTGGAGTACAGTGGCACAGTCTCGGCTTACTGCAGCCTCCTCCTGCTGTGTTGAACTGATTCTCCTGCCTCAGCCTCCCGAGTAGCTGGGACTACGGGCGCGCACCACCACGTCCAGCTTTTGGTATTTTTAGTAGAGACATAGTTTTACCATATTGGCCAGGCTAGTCTCAAACTCCTGACTTCAAGTAATCCCAGTGCTTCAGCCTCCCAGAGTGCTGGGATTACAGGCGTTAGCCACCCCACCTGGCCTGTACGTATACAATCTTGAACTTCAGTCACAGGACTTATTTTTCAGAGAAAGTCCTGATGTCTGAATGAACGTTTATATTTTTAAATTAAAATGTTTAAGATGCAAGTGTTTGTATATGTTATAATAGTTTTACTGTTTTTACTAGCTGTCTTTAACCATTCAGATAGTGGTTTTGATCACATTGGTTAAAAGGTATTCTCCTGTCTCTGGTGCTTTTCTGTACAATATATACTTATATGTAGAACTTAGAAAAATCAAATTTGTAAAATAATTTAAGCAGTAAGAGTGATTATTTTTATAATAAAAGGGATTCTTGTTGCTTTTTGAATTATTTATGCTAGTTTTTATTATGTACATATTCTGTGCTGAGAAGTAAAACACAATTACCATGACAGTAGGGAAAGGTTGGGCCTGGAGGTCTTATGAGATGAAAGAGGAGGTTTACAGGTGGTGGATCACGAGGTCAGGAGATCGAGACCATCCTGGCCAACATGGTGAAACCTCATCTCTACTAAAAATACAAAAATTAGCAGGGCATGGTGGCGGGTGCCTGTAATCTCAGCTACTTGGGAGACTGAGGCAGGAGAATCGCTTGAACCTGGGAGGCAGAGATTGCAGTGAGCTGAGAACACACCACTGCACTCCAGGCTGGCAACAGAGTACTAAAAAAAGAATAGTAGCCATCAAAAGAAAGGAGGGAGGCTGGGCTCGCTGGCTTATGCCTGTAATCCCAGCAGTTTGGGAGGCCAAGGTGGGCGGATTACAAGGTCAAGAGATCAAAACCATCCTGGCCAACCTGGTGAAACCCTGTGTCTACTAAACATACAAAAATTAGCTGGGCGTGGTGGCAGGCACCTGTAGTCCTACGTACTCAGGAGGCTCAGGCAGGAGGATTGCTTAAAACAGGAGGTGGAGGTCGCAGTGAGCCAAGGTCGCACCACTGCACTCCAGCCTGGTGGCAGAGCGAGACCCCGTATCCGGAAAAAAAAAAAAAAAAAGAGGGATGTGGTCAGAGGGAAACTTTGAATTTAAGATCTGGAGGATGGAAGTGTGAAGTCCAAAAACTTCGAAGTCATCAATGAAAATTTTGAACTCATGAAAACTGATGTTAAGATTTGAAAACTGTGAGCTCGTGCTGAGATTATATAGAATGTAGAAATGTGAGCACTAAAGAAGATAATATAAAAAATAGCTTTCCTTGTTATTAGGTGTATACCATCATACAAGATGAACGAAAGGAGAAGGTTGGAGGAATGATGTCATAGGAAGCAAGGACTGCATGTAGAGAATTTAATTAAAATTGTTTGGGGCCGGGCATGGTGGCTCACGCCTGTAATCCCAGCACTTTGGGAGGCCAAGGTGGGCAGATCGCTTGAGGTCAGGACTCTCAAGACCTGCCTGGCCAACTGGTGAAACCCCGACTCCACAAAAACATAAATTAGCCAGGCATGGTGGTATATGTCTGTAATGTCAACTACTCAGAAGGCTGAGGCAGGAGAATTGCTTGAACCCGGGAGGAAGAGGTTGCAGTGAGCCAAGATGGCACCATTACACTCCAGCCCAGACAGCAGAGTGAATGAGACTCCATCTCAAAAAAAAAAAAAGAAGTTTGGAAAGCTGATTAATAATATTCTGGTTACATTGTTAATATGGTAGAGCTCTCTTCATGTTCACCTTATCGTTAGCTATAACCTATAGATGCATGTTCAAGAATCTGGTGAAAGTTATGGGCTTTCTTTCCAAAGTACTTAAGCGTGAACAAACATGTAATAACTTAATAATTTTAGAAGACTTACAGACCCACGAAAGCCCAGAGAGATCCTTGTTGAGATGAGAAGGGAATTAAACAGTAGTTTTATTTCAGTGTGTTTTGCTATCAGTATGGATTTTCAGGGAATGCACAAGACCGAACTTTTATAACCAACACTTCTGGGTTATCTGTGCTCTATTAACTGAGATATCTATAATCATGTTGGTAAGAACTTGAAAGTATAATCTGTTTGAAGTGCAAGTAAGTAGAGGTGTTTTAATTATGTAATACTTAATGCTGCTCTATTATATGCATTAGAGCCTTTTAATATTTATCAGTAACAGTCTAAGTTGTATAAATCCGTACTTTATTCAGCTCTCAATTTTACTTCCAAGAGTATGTTCTTCAAGTACAGTATTTAAGAATGAACCTTGTTTGAATATGCTGTGGCTTTGGGGAGAAAGTGTGCTGCCTGTTTACCTTTTTTACTTGCTTTTTTGTTTCTGACTGTGATGCTTCCTTTGTCCCCTTTTTCTTAAGGTAAATGGGCCACCATTTATACATTGTCAGTTGTAAAAACTTAACTTTATATAACTTGAGAGGTGCTAGAAAGTTCCACATTACTTAAGATCGTTTGAAATGTTTCTCACCTGAAAAATGATTGCTTTTGGAGTTTTATTTCCTTTATTTGTTATTGTAGCACACAATAATTATTATGTTCACAAGAATTGTACTCATATTTATATGACTTTAACTGTAGGACCGTGTATATGTACAACAAAATAATGTGGAGAATGTCTACAATTTGGGATTAATTATTTTTCGAGATCAAGTTGTACGTTATGGGTGTATTAGGGATCATCTACGGCAAACTCTGTTGGATATGATTGCAAGAGAGCGGAAAGGAGAAGTTGTAGACAGGTAAAATTTCTCTTTACTCTGGTGGTTTTGGTTTTAGTGATTATATTTTGAGAACAATTCTCTGTCTTAGTTTTATTAAAATAAATAAAAGTTTGAATGTTCAGCACATTGGGAAAATCCTCAGAAACTTTGTATCAGAGTTAACAGTTACCTAGAATTTAATTTGAAAGCACACATCTTTTATATTTTTAGAAGAGACTATCCTAAACTTTTATTTAATATGCTTTTCAGCTAGTCATCACTTTTGGCTTTTCATTTATTTTTCATGCCAGCATTTTGTTTCTTTTTTTCTGTATAATAACTTTTATTTTTTTTTATTGATCTTTTTCTTTAAGGGCTTTTGTCTGTCCATCATTCCTAACATTTTTGAAGAAAACTGTCGAACATAGCCTAAAATGACTAGGAACTGCTGTGCCCCTTTTAAATCAGAGTTCCTCCCCCTTCATAACAATGATGGCAGTGTCATTTTGGTGATGCTGCAGCTAGAATGGCTTGAAATACAAGATTTTTTCTCTCTCTTTATCTGTTTTCAGAAGAGCTGTTAGATGAAAACGTGTAAAGTTCTTTTTATTTCAGCTTTGGTGCTTGATCAGGATTGTCCAAAATCCATTTAGTGCAAAAAGTTATATTGCCCAGGAGTAGCTATATATTGGACCCATGTCTGGCAGTACAGCTTAATATGCCTGTCTCCCTCCTTCCTTCTGGATGAACAACCTCTCTATGTTTTCAAATACATAGAAATATTTAGACATTTTAATTTTCTTTAAAAATTTTGTTGTAAGCCGGGCGCGGTGGCTCACGCCTGTAATCCCAGCACTTTGGGAGGCCGAGGCGGGCGGATCACAAGGTCAGGAGATCGAGACCACGGTGAAACCCCGTCTCTACTAAAAATACAAAAAAAAATTAGCCGGGCGCGGTTGTGGGCGCCTGTAGTCCCAGCTACTCGGGAGGCTGAGGCAGGAGAATGGCGTGAACCCGGGAGGCGGAGCTTGCAGTGAGCCGAGATCGCGCCACTGCACTCCAGCCTGGGCGACAGAGCGAGACTCCGTCTCAAAAAAAAAAAAAAAAAATTTTGTTGTAACAGAGTAAGAACACCTTGAGATAAATAGCCGTGCAGTCAAGATATGCTTTCCAACTTAAAATTAGGCTAAATCCTTTTGTTTTACATGAGTGGCCTGTGGGAGATTGGTCACTTCAATAGAAGTTAAATGTCCTGAAGATACTTTTACCTACTACTTTTGTAATTTTTATGTGAATTTTTAATGTAATTTAATTATCAAGTGATACAACTTTTTTCAACAGAGGCGCAATAAGAAATGCTTGCCAGATGTTAATGATTTTAGGTCTCGAAGGAAGATCCGTCTATGAAGAAGATTTTGAGGCTCCTTTTTTGGAAATGTCTGCAGAATTTTTTCAGGTAATCTGTGAAAATGTTAATAATCTTTTAAGATGTTCTTAATGTTATTTAGTTACTAATTGAACTATTTTGACCTTTTTTGACTGCGGCCCATTGAGGGAGGGGCGTATGCAAAAAATGCCCATCAGCACACCTACCTCACATTCTGACCATTCCACTTAAGCAACTCATCGATAACAAATTGGAGAGCTTGAACTTACACACATGGTTTTTAAAATTACAGAGATAATCCTTGAACAGTGTGGGGCATAAGGACGCTGACCCTGCTGTGTGGTCGAAAGTCCACATAACACTTTTGACTCCCCAAAAACTTAACTAATAGTGTGCTGTTGAACGAAAACCTTACACATAACATAAACAGTTGATTAGCATATATTTTATATATGTATTGCATATTGGATTCTTACAAAAAAGTAAGCTAGAGAAAAGGAAGTGTTATTAAGACCATTATACAGAAGATAAACTATAATTTACTGTTCACTAAGTGGAAGTGGATCATCAAGGTCTTCATCCTCATCTTCACATTGAGTAGGCTGAGGAATAGTAAGACGATAGGCTTGGTCTTGCTGTCTCAGAGGTGTCAGGGGAGGAAGAAAATCCACTTCATGGACCTGTGCAGTTCAAACTTGTGTTGTTCAAGGGTCAACTGTATGTTATAAAACTGTAAACTTAGAAATATCCTTAACATTTTACTCTATCTAATATTATGAATTATTTAAGTACCATAAATTCACAGCAGTACATCACCAACAAAGTCTCATCTGCAGGCTTTTAGTCACTTAAATTACTAGTAAAACACACATAAGGATATGAATGATTCTGTAGTGCATATTTGCCTTAAAGGTTGTTGATTAAAAGGTTACAGGCCAGTGAGTACTATTGATAGAAATTTGCAACAGTGGTCCAAACCAACTAAATTGCTAAAAGTAAAGCTAAACTGGTACTAATTTGTAATGAAATGATGATAATAATAACTGAGTACCAGTAAGCATAAGATAGTATTTATAAGGTAACTGTAACCAGGCATTTTTCCTGAATACCATAACTATCTGAGCATAACATAACGTAGCATAACATAACATTCCATAACAGTAGGAATTTTGTAGTGTTGCCAAAACAGATGTATTAGTAAGAAGCTAAAATGTTGGCCGGGCGCGGTGGCTCACGCCTGTAATCCCAGCACTTTGGGAGGCCGAGGCGGGCAGATCACAATGTCAGGAGATCAAGACCATCCTGGCTAACACGGTGAAACCCCATCTCTACTAAAAATACAAAAAATTAGCGGGGCGTGGTGGCAGGCACCTGTAGTCCCAGCTACTCGGGAGGCTAAGGCCGAAGAATGGCGAGGCGGAGCTTGCAGTGAGCTGAGATCGCGCCACTGCACTCAAGCCTGGGTGGCAGAGCAAGACTCCTCCACCTCAAAATAAATAAATAAATAAATAAAAAGATTATTAGTTATTTAAAAACTCTTTTTCTCAAACGTTAGTGTATATGTTTACTCCGTTGAGACTGGGAGTGGGATGGCAGGAAGACTTTAGTAACCAGCAGTATGCCAGCAAAGCGTATGATAAACATGATGAATCTTTCTGGTTATAATTTTGCATTCAGACAAATCAAAAAAGAACATCCCACTCTATCTTGGAGTCAGATGCTTCTATATTTTTGACCCTCACTGGCATATATATTTACTTTTTTGGCTATTTTTTGGAGTGCATTGGCACAGTTTGAAAAACATTGTTTACAGGTAATGTTTTAATTTAGTATTATGTAAACACCAAAGGCTTTAAAGGATATAATTCAGACTATATCAATCTTTGTAATGAGAGATTACACAAAATCCTATTAGTACTTATTTTACTTAGGTTGATTTATTATAAACATTATAGAAACCCCAGCTAAGAGCAAAAACACCTTTTCTTCTATATTAAAAAAATTACATTTTTAAATTGCAGATGGAAAGCCAGAAATTTTTAGCAGAAAATAGTGCTTCAGTATATATAAAGAAAGTAGAAGCTAGAATTAATGAAGAGATAGAACGAGTGATGCACTGCCTTGACAAATCAACGGAAGAACCAATTGTGAAGGTAGTTGAGAGGGAACTCATTTCCAAGCACATGAAGACTATAGTAGAAATGGAGAATTCTGGGCTAGTACATATGTTGAAAAATGGAAAGACAGAAGGTAAGTGTTACCGATTGAAAAATAATTAAATCCTTATTCTGCCTTATCGATATTTTTAAAACTTTCCTACATTTAAAGCAGGTATCAGTTTTCAAGAAGTTGTGTATATTGTTAATTTGTCTCCGCTGTTAACCTGGGTGGGATTTCCAAGCTTGATACTGTCTTACCAATGAAGATTTTAGATATTTCTAATGAATTGAGCATTTCCTGTCTTTAAGTCTCATTTTATGTTTTTCTTAATCCAGAAGATAAAAAGTGTAACAGTATTGGTGAGCCCAATGAGCTCCTCATTCATTCCTGTACTTGTCGTATACCAAAGGATGTGGGCTGTCTTTATTCCTACATACTCTTGGGGTTTTGTGATTCTCTTAAAATCTTAAATTTCCACCTTAGATTTTTGTAGACTTTCCTTTGGGATTTAGTTGTGATAGGGTGCCAAAAATGCAAAAATATTTATGTCTTCCATATTGATAACACTTAGATAAATTAGATTGGTTTGGGGAACACTGAAGTTACAGAATGGAAAAGGAGGAAGGAGGAGTGCATAAAAGTAAAAAACATTATTGAGATAACTAACATTTATTTTTTGTAGCTATTTTATCTTTATTTCCCTGGGGTAAAAAAAAAATTGTGACAAGTATCCTAGAAGAAATTACAAGTTAAAAGAACAATAACCATATCTTCTATTCTTAGTTTCTGATGCTTTGATTTAAAACTTTGCCTTTATCAGTGATATGGTATTAGAAAATAAAAAAACATGGTCCCTTGTTCTCCTGCTTCGTAGATGAAATCTGAGCGATATTTTATCCACTTCTTTTTAGTAAAAGAAATACGTATTGCCTCTTGGGGTCATGAGCTATGTAGGGAATGAAAAAAAGTTTTTTAACAGAGAATTATGAAGAGCAGGAGGATACAAGAGAAGGGAAAAAGAAAGCTGGTGGGAAGTTGAGCCACGTTTCTCTCTAGTGGAATCCTTACCTTGTGTTTTAAAATTGTTAAATTTTTGTATATATGATAAATCCCTGAAAAGTGATATATAATTTAGAAAAAAAAAGAAAAACTAGAGAGACTTCCTTTTTAAAAGACTATTCTGTTAAACCTTTTTTTGTAAAAGCAAAAAAAAAAAAAAAAACAAGTCATCTAGTATGTTTGCCGTGTTTCCTAAAATTAAGGTCTAAGTCTGGGGTTGGCAAGCCTTTTTTGTTCTTGTTGAATAAAATGGCTTGTGAGCCATGCAGTCATAGTGAGAAAATAGTCATAGACAATAACAAATGAATAAGCCTGTGTTTCTATAAGACTTTATTTATGGGCCCTGAAACTTAAATTTCATATAATTTTTATGCGTCACTAAATAGTATCCTTTACAGTTTTTCCTCAGCGATTAAAAATGTGAAAACCATCCTTAGTTCATGAGCTGTATGTACATAAATAGGTGGCAGGCTTATTTGCCCCACGGGTTCTAATTTGATGACCCTTCTCTAAATGGTCTCTGGTAGACTAGGACTTCATGCAAAGCATTTGCCCTGCTTAAACAAAATGAGTATTGATAAATTATGTAATGTACTGTTTAGGTATTGAGTGAATGCTTTCTTACCTACCTTAGGGGCATGTAGGGAGGGATGATTAAATGGGCTGGAGATGAGGGGCTAGGAAATGTTTGATGGAGAGGTTGTTGGGCATACCTGAATTACAGCATCTCTGTAACTTGTGTGGAGATATATGTAAAAGGTGTCAGGTGTGCCTATCATGGCAGGCACTTAACGTGAATGAAGGAATATCATAATAGTACTCACCAGAGTTCTCCTTTATTTAGTACCTTAGGTTTCCAACAACACAGTAGCTATCTGTGATTCTAAATTAAATTTTAAAATCCTGTTTTTCGGCCGGGCGCGGTGGCTCAAGCCTGTAATCCCAGCACTTTGGGAGGCCGAGGCGGGCGGATCACAAGGTCAGGAGATCGAGACCACAGTGAAACCCCGTCTCTACTAAAAATACAAAAAATTAGCCGGGCGCGGTGGCGGGCGCCTGTAGTCCTAGCTACTCAGGAGGCTGAGGCAGGAGAATGGCGTGAACCCAGGAGGCGGAGCTTGCAGTGAGCCGAGATCGCGCCACTGCACTCCAGCCTGGGCAACAGCATGAGACTCCGTCTCAAAAAAAATAAAATAAAATAAAATAAAATCCTGTTTTTGTCCGGGCAGTGTGGCAAACGCCTGTAATCTCAGTACTTTTGGGAGGCTAAAGTAGGTGGATCGCTTGAGCTCAGGAGTTCAAATTGGTGATACCCTGTCTCTATGAAAAACACAAAAATTAGCTGGGCGTGATGGCACATGCCTATAGTTCCAGCCACTTAGGAGGTTGAGGTGAGAGGATCATTTGAATCCGGCCAGGGAGGTCAAGGCTGCAGTGAGCCAAGATCATGCCACTGCACTCCAGCCTGGGTTGCAGAGGGAGATGCTGTCTTAAGAAAAAAAAGGGGAACTGTTGTCTTTAATTTTTCTGAGCTTCCACTAGAAACCTAGTGGCAAAAGATCTTAATTGTGGTAGACCCCGCTCTTGGAAAAAAGTTGCTCTTGTTGAGAACATATCAGAGGCAACTTCACCATTATGAAGCCAAATTCTCATAAATCAGAAAACGAAAAACAGTTTTCTCACTGTGAATGGAGGATAAATTGGATTGTTATTAGATGCAGATAGCGTTATGAAATTAAGTTCAAATGGTATCTTTTTTTTTTTTTTTTTTTTTTTTTGAGATGGAGTCTTGCTCTGTCACCCAGGCTGGACTGCAGTGGCGCGATCTCAGCTCATTGCAAGCTCTGCCTCCCGGGTTCATGCCATTTTCCTGCCTCAGCCTCCCGAGTAGCTGGTACTGCAAGCGCCTGCCACCACGCCCGGCTAATTTTTTGTATTTTTAGTAGAGATGGGGTTTCACCGTGTTAGCCAGGATGCTCTCCATCTCCTGACTTCATATCCACCCGTCTCGGCCTCCCAAAATGCTGGGATTACAGGCATGAGCCACCGCGCCCAGCTGGTATCTTAACTATTTTATTAAGTGTGTATAGAAATAATGATATTTAATTTTTGAATGCCAGATTACCATTTACTCTTTTACCTTCTCTTTACCCTGACATTTAAATACAATGAAATTGTAGTAATTTATGTCAACTAAATACACAACGTGTAATATCTAAGCCACACTTACAACAAAGGAATGAAATAGACATTTTGTTAGAGGTATTTGGTGTGCCACGTTTACTGTGGTATGTGTCCATACATTGTTGTTGCATTTGTAATACCTGTTTTAAACATGGGAAACTTGGTTGTAATTTATGCTAAGCATGTGAGAAGCTATAAAATTGCCATGTGTAGGTTACTATGGGCATATATTATTAATGGAAACTAATAAATTTGCTGCCGAAAGTCACTGAAATAAAGATTAGTAAAACTTTGTCAGACTTGCTTCGAAATATTTTTAAAATACATACAACTTTAGTTTAAGCTCTAAACTACTCTTAGAACTGTAGACCAAGGTTGGCAAATTAGGGCCTGTCCACCAAATCTGATGCACTACCAGTTGGTTTTTTTTAAAAAAAAAAAATCTAGTATTTAATTACACATGAAAATTTATATAAATTTTCAATACCCATAAAATTTTATTTGAAACATAGTCACACTCATTAATTTATGTATTGTCTGTGGCTCCTTTCTTGCTATAGTGTCAGAGTAGAGTAGTTAAGTCAGAGATCTATGGCTCACATTTAGAAATATTTATTATCTGATGCTTTACAGAAAAAACATTGGTCAGCCTCTGATCTAGAAACTCTAACTCCATTTTAAAAAGTTATTGATTGTAAAACTTTTAAAATTATCATTGTAAAGTTCTGACACTGTGTTCTTCCAGCAAGTTGTTATTATAAAGAAACACTAGACATATGGGAAAACTGTATTTTAAAATCTATATTTTAGTCTTGTGAAAAATGATATTGAAAAATGGATAGGATCCAGAGTTTTCATTCTAAATTTAAAAAGTGTAGTGAGAGAGACCAAATTTTGAAGTACAGATACTGGCTTAGGATGCCACCTGGGAAACATTAGGGATTGCTCTGAAGAAAATATTTAAGAAGTGGTGTTTATATTATACATTTCATAAAAACTTTACCTGAGGTGTAATGAAGTAAATCTTAGTATAGTTCATTTGATTTGTTTTCATGATTATCAGTTAAACCTTTGGAAATACCCACAAGACTTAAATTGGTTTTAAAATTTCTTCCTCATTACAGGGACTATCAATTATATCTTACTTAGTGACCCTTTTTGTAGATGTTTTGTAGTGTCATTAGGTCTGCATTAGAGTTATGTAGGATAAAGTATTTATGAACTCAAAACTGCAGTTGCCATGTTTTTGTGACATTGTTACGGTTTTTGGCATCTCTTCTTCCATGTAAATTTAAATTTGCTAGGACATTTAATTGATACTTTCAAAGCATCTCGTCTAAAAGTTGTGTTTTATAAATTACAGTAATAACCATTAACTAGCCTACTTTTTCATGTTTTCATTTTGATACATGTATATTTTTAATAGTCATGCGGTCAGTAAATGGGGGTAATGGAGAAATAAGCTTCTCTAAGTATTATAGCGTGAACACAGATTCGTGTTTTTTTCTTTAATGTAGCCAATTTGTGTTTTCTGATTTGTAGATCTTGGTTGCATGTACAAGTTATTTAGTCGTGTGCCAAATGGTTTGAAAACAATGTGTGAGTGTATGAGTTCCTATTTGAGGGAGCAAGGTAAAGCTCTTGTTTCTGAAGAAGGAGAAGGAAAGAATCCCGTTGACTATATCCAGGTAAGTAAACCCAGAAGATGCTCTACATTTATAATAAAGGCAATTTGACAAGTGCTAAAACGTATTTTCAACTTAATTGTCCCAGTCGTAAATTAATAGTTGTAATTATCCTAAGTATTTTAGGATTTTGCAAGGTGCGCATATTTACATCAGGGAGCTAAAATTCAACTGCTACTTTTCATTTAACTTCTCTGATGAAGATCTTGTTTAAATAGTCTCAATAGCGAATGTGAGGTTCTTTGGTATGCCTTAGTGTTTCTATACTGTAGTATATTGGAATAAACAACTGTTTATTTTTTGTTTGAAAACGTTTTGTTTTCAAGCAGTACTGTGAATAAATTATATGCCGTGTTTTTGTGTTTTAATATAATCAGCTTTTTTGGTACATTTTTTAAGCTAATTTTTTCCCGGGCTAACCCATTCCATGAAGACAGGAGAATGAGAAGCAGTGAGGAGGTTCTTTGGTTCGTTTGCATTGTGTTAATATATATATGGAAGTTATAATACCTCTCTCATTGACATTTTTAATAGAGGCTTAGATATAGGCTTAAATAATATCAAAGCTGTAAGTTTAAAAATGAATATACATGTTTATTACCAGCAAAGTTAAGATAAACATACATGGTCATACGTGTATTATTTATGGAAAAATTATTATAATGTGTCCTAAATTTTGTTTTTATTTCTAAGGGTTTATTGGATCTGAAGAGTAGGTTCGATCGCTTCCTCCTGGAATCATTCAACAATGACCGGCTCTTTAAACAAACTATTGCGGGTGACTTTGAGTATTTTCTCAACCTCAACTCCAGGTCTCCTGAATACCTCTCATTATTTATTGATGATAAGCTGAAAAAGGGAGTCAAAGGGGTAAGTAGTAATGCATTTGAAAATAATATTTAATTTTATTTAAAGATACAAAATTATATGTAAAATTAGGACATTTCACAGATAAAAATTAAGCATGACCCATTGCTGTGCTTAAATGTGTGCCATGGTGTATTAAAAAATAGTTTGAAATACTTGACATGCTCAAAAGTAGTTAGACATTTCACTTAATGTGTAATTGGCTTCAAAAACAAGCAACTGGATGGGCTTGGTGGCTCATGCCTGTAATCCCAGCATTTGGGGAGGCCAAGACAGGAGGATATCTTGAGGCCAGGAGTTTGAAATTAGCCTTGTTAACATAGTGAGACTCCATCTCTACAAAAAAGAAAAAAATTAGTGGCACATAGTGGTATACACCTGTTGTCTCAGAGGCTGAGACAGAGGATCACTTGAGCTCAAGAATTCAAGGCTGCAGTGAGGTATGATCGCACGACTGCACTCCACCCTGGGCAACAGAGCAAGACCTTGTCTCAAAAAAACTGAACAGCCGTCCAGGTGTGGTGGCTCATGCCTGTAATCCCAGCACTTTGTGAAGCCAAGGTGGGCAGATCACCTGAGTTTGGGAGTTCGAGACCAGCCTGACCAACTTGGTGAAACCCCGTCTCTACTAAAAATACAAAATTAGCTGGGCATGGTGTTGGATGCCTGTAATCCCAGGTACTCGGGAGGCTGAGGCTGCAATGAGCCGAGATGGCGCCATTGCACTCCAGCCTAGACAACAATAGTGAAACTCCGTCTCAAAAAAAAAAAAAACCCTGAACAACTACACAGCTGTAGTTGGTTTTAAACAGTCATTTTTGTGACTGAGAGTTAGGCATGTTGAAAATAAAGAACTAGAAAACTTTCTAGTAGTACAGAGTGTTGTTTGCTCTCATCTGATTCTGGAGGTTGTGTGTCAAACAGTAATTGGATGCCAAGAATGTTAAGGCATAGATAGAATACATCTCAGAAAATAGTTAGTGTAGCTTAATTTCAAGACTTTATGATATATGATATCTCTGGAACCTGGGGAGCTCACGACAGCATGGAAAATTAACTGAAGCATGTTTTGCTCACATCTGAATTGGTCTCTCCTGACTTCGTGTTGGAATTTGTGACACCAAAGGGAAAAGCAACATGTTGTCACAGGTTTTACAGGCAGTAGCTGCAATAAGGAAACAGAATCACTAAGGATGCACAGAATAGAAAAGTCTATTAATTTACTCATTCATTTAGTCTTCCATTTTTCTAAATATATTAATACAACCTGTCACAGAATCCTTTTGCCCTTATTAAAAGTAAGGGCAGCCGGGCGCAGTGATTCACGCTTGTAATCCCAGCACTTTGGGAGGCCGAGGCAGGCGGATCACCTGAGGTCGGGAGTTCGAGACGAGCCTGACCAACATGGAGAAACCCTGTCTCTACTAAAAATACAAAATTAGCTGGGCGTGGTGGTACATGCCTGTAATCCCAGCTACTCAGGAGACTGAGGCAGGAGAATAGCTTGAACCCGGGAGGCAAAGTTTGCAGTGAGCCAAGATGGTGCCATTGCACTCCAGCCTGGGCAACAGGCGTGAAACTCCCATCTCAAAAAAAAAAAACAAAACAAAATAGAAATAAAAAAATAAAGTAAGGGCAATGGCCTTTTTACTGTTTGGATTATAACAAATTATTGCCTTGTGTTTGCACAATTTAGGCTGTGAGCTTAAATGAAAAATTCCATCTTTTGGCTGTGTAAGTTTTTGCCTGCATATGCAAAGCCTTCATAAAATAATCTCTGTGACTAAAATTTCATTTCATCTGTTCTCAGTCATCCCTTAACCCAGCGCTATATTACCTTATGCCTCCAATTCAGTGGTAGCCCTCTATGGAATAGAATTCACTCCAACCCCTCATTCATGATGCACTAAATGAGAATGTAAGAATGATGCTACTATGTGAAGTAGGAGACCCTCATCAAACCATGTCCCTTTTTCTGATGTATGTCAATCAGATACCTGTGTTTTCAAACAATATTGTTTTTAAGCTGTAAGTGAACTGTAGTACTACTTTTGTAGAACTAAAATTGTGTAATTGTTAAATCATCTTCATTTTGCAGCTAACAGAGCAGGAAGTAGAAACAATATTGGATAAAGCAATGGTCCTTTTTAGGTTTATGCAAGAAAAAGATGTATTTGAACGTTATTATAAACAACACTTGGCAAGGAGACTTCTCACAAATAAAAGTGTTTCTGATGACTCTGAAAAAAACATGATATCTAAGTTAAAGGTAAGGTATGTTTTAGATGGAATAGAGTGCACCTAACTGATGTTTATCATGGTTGTGTACTGACAACATGTGATTAGAAATTATTTGGTTGATTATTAAGTGTTTATTTCTAGAAATAAAGGTAGATTGTTTTGGAGAAGAACACAGACTACACTAACATTTGTTCAAGTTCAGGGACGTTCATAGTTTGCTAGAATTTCTGTTGGTGTGTCAGGATACATTCATGGAGGCCTGGAGGGGAAGATTAGTAAAAGGGAAACAAAGAGGCTTTTGCCATGTAGTTCTTTTTCGCATAATGTGGTCCATAGAATACTTGCACCTGAATCACCTGAGATGCTAGTTAAAAACAGAGTTCTGGGCCCTACCTTTCAGGGCGTAAGTTGGACTCTCTGAAAGAATCTGAGAATTTGCATTTTAAAATCCTGAAGTTTGCTAACCACAGGCATAGAGCAACTACTGGAAAAATTTACAAGAAGATTATCAGGGATAGCAATAACATGAAATAGTTTCTTTCTTTCAATACTTCCTCACAGAAAAATCTACCATTTATTTGTGTAAATTTGTGTTTTTCCTCCACAGACTGAATGTGGATGTCAGTTCACGTCAAAACTGGAAGGAATGTTTAGGGATATGAGCATCTCAAACACAACGATGGATGAATTCAGGCAACATCTACAGGCAACTGGTGTAAGATTCTGCATTAATATCTACTTAGATATTCATGTAAAGTCTTTTGTAATGGGCGTTTTCATCCACTTAGCAGATGACAGTTGTTTCTTTAAATGTCATTAGTGACAACATGTGTTTTGTCTGTACTTAAATTATTTTCCTTCACATTACCTCTTTTTCTGTGTTCATGTTAAAATTTTTTATTCTTTTAAAATTTAGTTTCTTCTTCCCACTTGAAGGAATACACTGACAATTTAATAAAGAGAATTATTCTGTTGTTAATAAAGATAATACACATCTGTTACAAATTGTGGAAAGAGTACTGGGCTTACACAAGTTTACTAAGTTTCAGTATTATTCTTTTCACTTTACCCCAAGATTGTGTCATCTTGGGATAGTCACCTGACCTTCCTATACCTCACTACTGTCATTCTCCTCTGTCAGTTTAGCTTAAATGGGCCTTATATCCTAAGCGTGCGTAGCAGGTGAACTGAGACTATAAAAACATAGAAATTAATGTATTATAAATGTGTTTGGTATAACTCCTCAAAGGTGGTGAGCTGGAACTTCTATGGCTTTGGAGTCTGATGGGCATTTTGTGAGCATTTAATGAAATTCAGAATTTAGTTTCATTTTTTTACTCTGATTTTCAACTTAATCTTAAGTTAGGAAATAGTACAGTTTTTAAATTTTTTAAATCACCAAGTACCACTCTATAATTAAAATGCGTCACAACCGTTTAACAGATTTGTGGGTCTTTCCTTTGATATCTGAATATGAGATCATCACTTCTACTGGTTTCATAGGCTCACAAACCAGATATGTGAAAATACCTAATTCTGTAGAATAACCATTTATTTCTGTGAAAACATTCTGACTTTAATGTAAATAGTTGTATGATTTGCTTTATAAATATCAGTGTTTACAGTTGAGAAGAGCTGAGAGGAGGAAAGATGCAAGTCCGTGACAAATTTCAGGTGGACAGGAAATGAGTAGTGCAATTATCCTGGATTTTGTTTTTTTTTTTAGATTGTTTAGGAATGTGTAGTTAAATCTAATATATTGATATATTTTCTTGTATTTTTTGTTTGCTATAGTAAGTTTTTAAATTTTTTTCTTCCACTAATCTTACACATTGAAAGCTATAGGGATGATTGGGGTAGATCCCATGCATATTGATGTGGGTTGAATGGACTGACCACTTTGTTACCCTCCCTTCCCCTAACCAACTTGCAAATGTATAAACAGTTCTCCACTTCCCCCAGTATACCATGTAAGAGTCTCTTCTATGATCCTCTCTTCTCTGCGTCATCTAAGTTTTTTATTTCCAGTTTCCTTAAAGTAATAATTTAGTGGATACTTGTGAAGAAATATGAGTGTAGAATGCTTCTTGATATTCATAAACTCTGATTCCTGCCCTTAAAAATTTATATTACTAAATCATTGAGGCAAGATAAAAATGAAATGATGATTTATAACACATTGAGTATCAATAATAAAGATAATATTTAATCTTTAAGAGTTTTTGTTGTGCTTCGTTGTTTACTTAAAAATTTGTTTAAAAGAAGAAAATAATTGTGACAGTGATACTAGCTTAGAAGTAGTTATTCATTGTACAGATATTTGTAGAGCACCTGCTTTGTAGCACTGGGTCTATAGGGTCCTATGCAGAGGTTGTTGGAATGTGAGCTACATGTTAAAACACAAAGGTTTTAGTTACTTTAGTTGAAATAGTTGCTGGAATATTAGAAATATGTGTTAAGATGGCAAAAATATTTTAAAACTGAGATGAAGGATATTATGCTAGAATTTTCTCTAAAATGATATAATTGACCCCCTTGACTTTTTATTTGAAAAGGCCCAAACTTTTCTGTTCTCAGTGATAACAGTAAGACTTGATTCATGTGTCAAAAACTATTCTTTGGTCAGTGTTTTTAAATTAACATCATAAGCAATAATTATAACTATTTGCCATAGCAGTTAAAATTCGGGAAACACTGGGTGGGTCTGACATTTAAGAAAATCTGTTTTTTTGCCGGGCGTGATGGCTCATGCCTGTATTCCCAGCACTTTGGGAGGCCGAGGCGGGCAGATCACCTGAGGTCAGGAGTTCGAGACCAGCCTGACCAACATGGAGAAACCCCGTCTCTACTAAAAATACAAAATTAGCCAGGCGTGGTGGGCATGCCTGTAATCCCAGCTACTTGGGAGGCAGGAGAATCGCTTGAACCTGGGAGGCAGAGGTTGTAGTGAGCCGAGATCGTGCCATTGCACTGTAGCCTGGGCAACGAGCGAGTCTGTCTCAAAAAAAAAAAAAAAAAAAAAAAAAAAAAATGGTTTTTTGTTAGATATTAGACATGGAGCTAACTAACTGCTTCAGTAAATCTAACACAATGTCTTAACAGAACAGAAAGCAAATCCTAGTTAATTTTGAGGGGACTATCTCTTTCTGTTTTACATAGGTATCTTTAGGTGGTGTTGATCTTACAGTCCGGGTGCTCACGACAGGATATTGGCCCACTCAGTCAGCCACACCAAAGTGCAACATCCCACCAGCACCAAGACACGCTTTTGAGATATTCAGAAGGTAAATCAAAATCAGACTTTGTATTACTATGTACAAATAAGTGTTCAAAATTAAAATGAATTCGAACATTAATATCCATAATTGAGGATGAATGTATTCCATTTATTACCTCATGTTCAAAAGGAACATTTATCCTGGCATGCAGCAATTTCCCCCTCTATAGGATCTTGATGAATAAAGTAAAGCAGGCATAATTTATCTCTAGAAAGATTGTTTATATGCTGGCATTTGAAATGCCTTTTATTTAGAGCAGTAGTGAAAATGGAAAAAGAGAAAGTAAATGATGATGGAAAACCAGACCCAGAGAATTCCTTGAACTTTCTGAACACTTCAGCCAATTTGCATTGTTGGAAATATGTGGATACCTTATTCCCACTAGTACTCAGAGGCTCTGAGATAGCAGTTTTGATGAGGAAGAGGAGCAAGATGAAAAAAACAAGAGTGATATGCAAGAAAAAAACAGAAAAAGATCCAAGCAAATATCTTTTTTGGGCTGCTGAAAATAATTGATTTACCCAGTGTGGAGACTACTTTGTGAAAAGACCACTCGTGTGAACACTAGGGATGAAGATGAGTATATCACCCCCTTCATCGAGCAGCCTAAGGTGGACACTTAGACATTGTCTGTGAGCTGATTGCGCAAGGGGCAGATGTTTTTGCAGTGACTGTGGATAGCTAGATACTCCTGCAAGGTGCTTATAAGTGGAATAATACCAGAGTGGCTTCTTTATTTCTTCAGCATGGTGTAGATCAGTTACCAGTGACCAAACAAAAGGCCTCCTGACCCCCTTGAATCTTGCTGCTGGAATCAGAGACAACAGAGATACTCTAGAACATCTGCTCGTGAGCTGTTAATCTCGAACCAGATCTGAAAAAACAACTGGGAAGAAACTGCATTTGATATTGTCAGGAGGACCAGTGTCTGTCACGACCTCTTTGAAATCGTGGAAGGCACTGTACAAATTCTTCACCTTAGTCTTAATGATTCTAGCAATTGTCTTAAGTTTCCAAGTACCAGTGCCTTCTTTGTGTGGGATGTAAAATATTCCCATAATAAAAGGTTGACATCAAACATCTTACTACAAAAAATTCATTGGTACTCATTAAGATGTTCTTCCAGGTGAACTGCCTGACCTTGATGTCAAAATGTATTTGAAAGTTGTTTGACTATATCTTCTTGAATGATTTCTGTGGAGTTTGTGACTTTCATCAGAAATAATTTCGACTTGCCTATACTTAAAAACTTGACATAGGTTGTACAGAAACTAAAGATATTTTTGGTGCTGATCCGGGAGATAATATATTTTTAAGTAGCGCATATCCTGGATCTTTGAGTATTCAGCATATTGACATGTATCTTTGTAAGGCAAGGTAACTAAGATTTTAACTTAAAAAGCCTCAAACATTCTGGTGCTATCCCAGCTGTCTTCTCTACATTACCATAGCCAGTTGCTTTCATTTTGAACCAGAAGCACTAGCATATTACTGACTTGTAGCTTCATAAATTAAAAAAATAAAAACTAGATTTGTCTTTTAGAACATACACGATTTTCCGGGAAAGCAGCTAGGTGTTTAATCCATGAATCTTGTATACTGTCTCCACCACCACAATTCACATAATCCTGTGGACAGTCCTGCTTCACCCTGGTCAACTGCATCATCCTTATTGTAATAGTGAATCAGTATAACCCTTTAGACATGCACACAGATACACCCTGTTGCAAGAGTTCACAAAATATCTGCTGTCCAACTAGTTTTACTTGCCTAATCCCACTGGTTTAGGCACTGCTTATAGTCTCTTGAGTTCACAGAAATGTCGGGTTTTTTCCCTCCCCAAAGTCCTCATTTTTTACAAACTGTAGAAGGGGAAAACGACAAGGGAAAAGGAATTCTAAGAGTGAAGGGATGGTGGTTATACTGGGGCAAGAACCACAGAGTGGCTCAGGCTTTGAAAAAATACAGTGTGGATAGTGACAAAAAAACATAAATATAAAAATTCAAGAAAAAGTACCAGTTCTGAACAACAAAAACAAAGGGAGAGTTTATCCTTTATAATTTTAATATGTAAGAAAAAGTTACATAAACTTTTCTCAGGAATATTTTATAAATGCCCTTTGTTCAGCATTAGTGCATTGAGTATTTTTTGTACTGTGGTATAGGAGTGTATTTTGTACTGTCGATGTCTACTACTGGCTTAGGACAAATTGATTATTGGGTTACTGTGGAGAAAGGTGGTCTTAAGAACAGCAGGGGCTGAGCAGCAGTAGGTTGGGCCAGAGTGTACAGTAGAAATTATTTAGTGTGCTGCCTTTGTCATTTAATATCTAGCTGAGTTACTTAGGGCTCTCTCAAGGTCTCTCCTGTGGAAAGTTGCACCTGAACTTGATTCCTAAGGTTTCCTTAAACTTTTAAAATCCATACACACACACACACACACACACACACACACACACATACATGTTTAAGGGATGTTATCCTGTGGTTTGTAATTTCAAATGTGTAAGTTTGTTTGATTTGCTAAAACCTGGTTTGATTTGCCGAAGGTTCTACTTAGCCAAACACAGTGGTCGACAGCTCACACTCCAGCATCATATGGGTTCTGCAGATCTCAATGCCACATTTTATGGACCAGTTAAAAAGGTAAATATTGATAGTTTGAACATATTATGTAACTTAAAGTTAGTCTGTTAGAGCTGATTTGTGATTTATGTTGACCTGGGTAAATTATTTATTTCTCCTGTTTCTCTGCCTGTCTCACAAGTTAGAAAGGTTAAAAATCCTAGCTTTATTACTTATGTTCTCTCAGTTGCTAACTGCAACTTTGAAAATATGAAGACTACACCAGTATAGTCGTCACTAAGGACTAAACATTAGGAAAATTACATATTTTATTTATAAAATTAGGTTTAAGAAAATATTGCGTAAAATAGTAAAATGTAAGTTGATTTCAGGACATACAAAGCTGTGAGCCCCTTTTCAAAATTCTGTTACCTATAATCTTTATTTCTAATAAATCAAGATTGCGAAGATTAACATTCGAGGTTTGTTAAATATACAAATGTTATTAAAGTCATTTAAAAATTAGTATTGGACCAGTAATTTGCCTTCACTTTTAAAAAGCAATCACATTTTTATATCTAGATTGAGAGGTTTAGAGGAATAATTTATTTTCATTACTTGATGTGAATCAGGATTATTTGCCTTCAAAAAATTCTAAGTCTTCTAGAAAAACTGTAGAAATATACCTAAATTGTCATCTAGGCAACAAATAAGTTTTAGATTTTAATGAGAATTTTACTAGTTTGGTATGATGAGTCACTGTTAACATCAGTTTTTAAGTATTGCTGAAAATGCCTATAAAAACATTCTAATTTTGATATTTAATTGAAATGGGAAATAGTACTTTATAGTTCATTTAGTTAAATAATATTCGACACATACATTTGAGTGTAAGTGGGAAGGACAAGGAAACTAAAGAACTTAGCTTTTAATTACTGCCTGCTTTTGTTTTAAAAGATAGGTTTTCTTTCCCTAAATACTCATGTTCTTTTAAAGTTTATTAAGCAGATCAGTAGATTTTTAAAACATATGCATATGTTAATTTTTGAAGAATTAGAAAGTTCCAATTTGTATCCTTAAATCATAAAGCAGGAATAGGCTTTGAGAATGGCGCTTGCCCCTTGCTCCCCTGGGCCCCATGCTATGCTATGATATTTTTTGATCTCTTACTGTGATCAGGTCACACAGAAAGAAACCTAATCCTGTTACTTTTGGTGGTAGTATAACAGTAGTGATGTTTTGTAAGTCCATTATTATTATCATCCCATAGTGTACTGTTAAAATAATTTTAGCATTAAATATAGGGAATTGATTAGTTACTTGCTCAGATAACATTAAAATGTTCACAGTGGGGGGACAGGAGACAGTCCTAAATGTGTGTGTGTTGGGCGGTGGGGGGGGTCTACTACTAAAAAGTAGATTTCCGGGCCGGGCGCGGTGGCTCACACCTGTAATCCCAGCACTTTGGGAGGCCGAGACGGGCGGATCACGAGGTCAGGAGATAGAGACTCTCCTGGCTAACATGCTAACATGGTGAAACCCCATCTCTACTAAAAATACAAAAAATTAGCCGGGTGTGAGAGGCAGGAAAATGGCATGAACCCAGGAGGTGGAGCTTGCAGTGAGCCAAGATCACGCCACTGCACTCCAGCCTGGGCGACAGAGCAAGACTCTGTCTAAAAAAAAAAAAAAAAAGATTTTCTTTATAGAAATAAGTTACATAGTTTTTGTTGAGGGGGAGGATGGAGATTATGGGACCTGTTTCTGAAACATGCTGTTAAAGTTACCAGGAAATTGGTCAGCTGTGGTGGCTCATGCCTGTAATCCCGGCACTTTGTGAGTCCGAGGTGGGCAAATCACTGGAGCCCATTAGTTTGAGACCAGCATGGGCAGCATGGCAAAACTTGGTCTCTACAGGAAATACAAAAATTTAGCTGGGCATGGTAGTACACACCCATGGTCCTAGTTACTCGGGAGGCTGAGGCAGGAAGATTGCTTGAGCCCAGGAGGTTGAAGCTGCAGTGAACCATGTTTGCGCCACTGAACTGCAGCCTGGATGACAAAGTGAGACCCTGTAATGTACATACATACATATGTACACACATAGGTACATAAATGTTACCAGGAAATGATTGTATCTTTGTTTATATTTTTTAAAAAATGAAACAGGAAGATGGATCTGAAGTTGGTGTTGGAGGTGCACAAGTAACTGGCTCTAATACACGGAAGCACATATTGCAAGTTTCCACTTTCCAGATGACCATATTAATGCTCTTTAATAATAGAGAAAAATACACATTTGAGGTATGAATTGTGGTTATATACATTTTAACTGTGTTGTTTCTAACTCACTTTTTACTTGTTTCTTATTTGAGTAACCCTTGGAGAGTCTCTTTGGAGACCTTTAGAGAAAACTGTGTAAAATGGATCATGGAACTGTATGAACATCATACATTTATTGAGTTGTGTTTTATTATTTTTAAATTTATAGAAGTATTTTTATATAAAACATATATAAGTAGACAATTTGATGAGTTTTAAATGAGTGCACCTGTGTAACTACCATCACAAGACTATTGCCCAAAAATATAGAGCATTACCTCCAGAATTGCTTTGTACACCTTGCCAGTTCATTCCCTCCTACCACCTCAAGCCCCAGACAGCCAGTGACCTGCTTTATATCACTATAAATTAGTTTTGGTTTTTTAAGACTTTGATGTAAATGGAATAATGCATGTTGTCTGTATGCTTTAATCCTTTTGTCAGTTCACCTGTTGATGGGCATTTGGGTTGATACTGGATTTAGGCTGTTATAAGTAGAGCTAAGTGTTTAACATTTTAAGAAACTGCCAAACTGTATTCCAATGCAGCTATACCAGTTCTCATATTTGCCAGCAGTGCAAGATGGTCCAGTCGCTCCACATCCTCCGCAGTCTTTAGATTTTGAGCCACTTTAGTTGGTGTGTAATTGTGTCTCATTTTGGATTTAATTTTCTTTTTTTTTTTTTATGATGTTGAGCATCTTTTATGTGTTAATATGCCACTGATATATCTTGTTTGGTGAAGTGTTTATCTTTTTTGGGTTGTTGTCTTACTACATTATAAAAGTCCTTTATAAATTCTGGATACAAGTCCTTCATCAGATATATGTGCTGTGAGTATTTTTTTCAGTCTGTTGCTTGCCTTTTCATTTTCTTAATAGTGTCTTTTGAAGAGCAGAGTTTTAAAATACTGAAAAAGTCC
Organism: Macaca nemestrina; assembly: GCF_043159975.1. Lineage (NCBI taxonomy): Eukaryota > Metazoa > Chordata > Mammalia > Primates > Cercopithecidae > Macaca > Macaca nemestrina. Next base: position 122,613,647 of record NC_092135.1, on the reverse strand, counting down.
AGTTCATCACGTTACTTTTTGTAGTTCGTGCTTTAAGTCCTAAGAAATTATTGCCTACCCTGAAATTTTAGCGATTTACTTTTATTTTTTCAGTAGTTTATAATTTTAGCTTTTACATTTATGTCTACGATGAATTTTAAGTTAATTTTTTTATATAGTATAAGGTAAGGATTAAGATACATTTCCCCTCACGCAGTCAGTTGTTGGTTCCAGCATCATTTGTTGAAGGCACTGTTTTTTCCCACTGAATTACCTTGTCGTCATTATTTAACAATCAATTGATCATATATGGGTGGGTCTATTTTTATGCTGTCTGATCTGTTTCATTGATTTCTGTGTCTGTCTTTATGCCAGTTTTTTGCTGTCTTGATAGTGCAATCATTTTTCTCTTCACACCCATGTTGTTTCATTAGAGTAACTAATGTTATAATATGCTTTTTATTTTTTCTTTTCCTTTTCTCGCAATTAAAATATGATTTGATTACATTAAATCCAATTAGTCATTTCCTGTACATTTAAAGGGTGTTTTGGGGTTAAAATGAAGGTCATGTGATTCATATTAAGTTGAAATTTAAGGTAATGAATGAACATTTTGAAAGACTCTTAAAATTAATTCCGTATTTTTACTTAATTGAAAACTTTTGAAAATTGTCATATACAGGTGAACACAGGAAAAAAAATAGTATGTTTGAAATTAAGAGCAAGAGTAAGTTCTAGGCCTATTTAATATTCACGTCCATACTCCCATTTATGTGTCCCGTTTATGAGAGAGTGTGGAAATTAGTGTAATTAAGAGAGCATCATTTTTATGTGATATATTTAAAGGGAATGCTTGAAATCTAGGTATTTTAATAGCTCAATTGCTAAATTGAGAAGTTTTTCTCATGTATTTCCATGTGAGTCTTACCTAGGGAATAACCTTGATTTTTTTTTTTTTTTACTTTTAGTTTTATTTTATTATAACCTTGATTTTCAAGCACAAGTTATATTTGATTGAGTCCCAAGAATATTGATTAAGCGAGCATTGAGTACCTTATTCAAACCTAGGCTTTTCAAACAGAGGTGGAATTAAATTATCTCTAACAGCTGTGTTTGTGTAGTCATTTTTTAATCTGCAGCTCTTAATGGATAATATATTTGAAACCAAATTAGCTACTTGGTAAATGCAAGAGTTGGTTTTCAGAGTCCTGGCTTATAAAGAACTGGTAAAAAAAAAAATAATGAGATAATCAAAAATACAAATTCATTTTTTAAAGCTGTTATCGGAATTGTTGGAAATTTTAGTGGTTCAAGCTTTTCTCTTTCCCATCTGACTTGGGATCATTGATGCTAATGAGCAGTTATTAGATGGAAAGTTAAAATTAAGTAGAAAATCTCTCTAAGTTTTCCAACTTCAGCTAAGTCACAAAGCAGAAACTGATTGTCGTGTATATAGGATGCCATGCGTATGGCTCCAAAGCTTACTGGCTGCTGACACCTCAAATCTGGGGCATTGTGAGAAGGCATGAGAAATGCATCTTTGCTCACATCATGTGTTTCTCTACAGTCCATTGCTTATGTTTTATTAGCCACTTTTTTACAGAAATCACCTCCACAAATTAGTGGAGATAGTTAAAAGTATTTTATTATAATAATTTAAAGGAAGGTGAACTTTTATTTTTGAATATTCTCTGAGTTCAGTAAGATGGTGTATTATTTAATGCCACATGACAAATCTCAAAAGTTAGTGATTTAAAACAACCACTAACAATGTATTATCTCTCATGGTTTCTGTGGGTTAGGGATTCAGAAGATACTCAGTTGGGTAGTTCTGGCTTGGGGTTCATGAAGTTGCATTTAGATGTTGTCTGGGGTTTTGGTCATGTAACGGTTTGACTGGAGCTGGAGAATAGCTTCCAAGGTGGTTCACATGGCTGGCAACTTTGTTCTGGATGTTGTTAAGCGGCCTTAGTTTCTCTCCACATGGGCCTTTTTGTGTAGCTCTTTGTCCTCAAATCTTGGTGGCTGGTTTTCCCAAGAGCGAGCAATCCAGAAGACCCAGGCAGAACCTGCAGTGCCTTTTTTTATCTTTCCCTGGAAGACACCTAGTGTCACTTCTCATTTTCTTGGTTGCCCAAGTTAGCCCTGATAGAGTGAGAGGACCACACAAGATTAACATATACCAGGATTATTACACGCTGTCATAGAAGCCGGCTACAACAGTTGGCATTAATTTGTAGTGTCATATTTAATCTGTAGTAGTCAGGCTGCTGCTGAGGTTTTTTCTTTTCATATTTTTTGAATGGATAAAGGTAAGTTTATTGTGATTTAGAACAGCAAAAAATAGGAAATACGTACAGTGGTAGTCTGTGCCTTGGACTTTAGTAATTAGCAGTGGGTTTTTGAAAGAGGTATGGATAAGAACTATTAATACATATTTTTCTTAATGTTCTTTATTTTTTATTTTATGAGAATGAGTCTGAAATTTAAAAACTATGGACAATAGCACTATTAGTGTCAGAATTTAAATAGAAAATTTAACAGTAATATTTGATCTTCAATAATTTATAGCAATCATGAGTGACATAACTTCACAATATGAAAAGGAAAATGAAAGTACAAAGGAAAGTAGACAACTCTGGAATCATGGAAATCCCTTACAAATTTATTGACTAACCAGACAATTGAAAAGGGGGATACAGAAAATTTGAATAACACAGTTAGCAAGTTAAAAATTGAAGGCTGTTTAGCGAACTTTGAACTCAGAAAGCAAAGTAGATGTACTGCTCACAGGAAATATCTGAGGCTAGCATAACTTTTTTGCTAAAACTGAGCAAGGAAAATACAAAAGAGAAAGCTGAAGGTTGTTCATCATTCTGCCTTGCTCCTTAGATCCTAAGTAATATACTAAAAGTATAAATCTCAATATTAGCAAGTCATTTTCAGTAGTGTATTGAAAGAATAATGCACTGTGTTCAAAAAGGATTTATCCGTAGAATACAAAGAAGGATCAGCATAGGAAAACTTTTTGAAAATATCTTAATTATTAAGATATTGTAATAATTGTAAAAATAAGCAATTGCCTAATTGCTAGTCACCATTTTAAGGAGAAAACCATTTGATCTGTACAGATGAACAAAAAGTATTTGATACAAGTCAGTCCTCATTCCTTATAAAAGTGGGGGACTCATTGCCACCTTAGAATGGAATGCCCTTAATGTCATAAGGTTGTATCTGATGACAAACTTAAGCATTATAATAGTAGGACAATACTAGACAACTTTCTATTAGACTTAGGAACAAGATGAAGATGCCTATCTTTACTACTACTGTTACACCTTGCTCTGCAGGTCCTAATATACTAAGAAAAAAAAAGGAATGAAATTTTTAAGTATCGGGAAGAAATTGAAAAAATTGTCAAAATCTGTAGACAGTATGATTGTCAATTTGGCAATACATGATAATCAGTGAGAAAACATTTCTTTAGAAGAATTTTGTTGGAAAAAAAAATACCCTTTCTGTAAACCAGCATTAATCAGTAAATGACATGAAGAAAAGGATGTTTTATTAAGAATCATAACCTTCCAGGAATCATTTTAACAAGAAATGTGTGGACAGGCCACTTACACTAAGAAGACAGTAAAAGCTAAAGAATATGAAAGGGTAAATATACCCAAATGGGAGAATTACATGTTATAAGTGTGCTGTTTTTAAAAGTCGCCTATAAATTCAAGGAAATCTGAATTGAAATTTCCAAAATATACATTGTTTTAAATAAAACTCGACAAGCTGATTCCATAATTCATCTGGACAAGAAAATGCACAAGGTTAGGCAAAACTACTTTTGAAAAGGAATGGGGTTTTGGGTAGGAAAGCTCAGTAAAAGGGGAAGGAATTTGTCCTAATAACAAAACATACCGTATCACATTTCTAAAAATTTTTAGTTTTTATGGGTACATAGTACATGTATATATTTAGGGATACGTGAGATATTTTGATACAAGCATATAGTGTGTAATAATCACATCAGGGTAAATGGGGTATCCATCATCTTAGCATTAATTATTTCTTTGTGTTATGAAAATTCCAGTTGTATTCTCTGTTATTCAAAAACGTACAAGTTAGCGTTATTTTAAAATCATAGCTCATTTGAACAAAAGAGAGTCCAGAAGCAGACTGTTATATTTGTAGGTGTCTGGAATGTGATAAATTTCTCTCTCTCTTTTTTTTTTTTTTTTTTTTTTTGATTGTACTTTTAAGTTCTGGGATGCATGTGCAGAACGTACAGGTTTGTTACATAGGTATACATGTGCCATGGTGCTCTGCTGCACCCATCACCCATCATCTAGGTTTTAAGCCCCGCATGCATTAGGTATTTGTCCTAATGCTATCCCTCCCCTTACCCCTTACCCCCAAAGGCCCTGGCGTGTGATGTTCCCCTCCCTGTGTCCATGTGTTCTCATTGGTCAGCTCCCACTTATGAGTGAGAACACGCGGTGTTTGGCTTTCTGTTCTCGTGATAGTTTGCTGAGAATGATGGTTTCCTGCTTCATCCATGTCCCTGCAAAGGACAGGAACTCATTCTGTGGCTGCATAATATTCCATGGTGTACATGTACCACATTTTCTTTATGCAGTCTGTCATTGATGGGCATTTGGGTTGGTTACAAGTCTTTGCTACTGTAAATAGTGCTGCAATAAACATACGTGTGCATGTGTCTTGTAGAATGATTTATAATCCTTTGGGTATATACCCAGCAATGGGATTGCTGGGTCAAATGGTATTTCTAGTTCTAGATCCTTGAGGAATCGCCTTACTGTCTTCCATGATGGTTGACCTAATTTACACTCCCCGCAACAGTGTAAAAGCGTTCCTATTTCTCCACATCCTCTCCAGCATCGGTTGTTTCTGACTTTTTAATGATCACCATTCTAACTGGCATGAGATGGTATCTCATTGTGGTTTTGATTTACATTTCTCTAATGACCAGTGATGATGAGCTTTTTTTCTTATGTTTGTTAGCCACACAAGTGTCTTCTTTTGAGAAGTGTCTGTTCATATCCTTTGTTCACTTTTTGATGGAGCTCTTTTTTTCTTACTGTAAATTTGTTTTAAGTTCCTTGTAGATTCTGGATATTAAACCTTTGTCAGACGGATAGATTACAAAAATTTTCTCCCATTCTTTAGGTTGCTTGTTCACTCTGATGATAGTTTCTTTGCTGTGCAGAAGCTCTTTAGTTTAATTAAATTGCATTTGTCAATTTTGGCTTTTGTTGCAGTTGCTTTTGGTGTTTTAGTCATGAACTCTTTGCCCCTGCCTATGTCCTGAATGGTATTGCATAGGTTTTCTTCTAGGGTTTTTATGGTTTTAGGTCTTACAAGTAGTTTTTTCTATCTCTGTGAAGAAAATCAATGGTAGCTTGATGGGAATAGCATTGAATCTGTAAATTGCTTTGTGCACTATGGCCATTTTCACAATATTGATTGTTCCTATCCATGAGCATAGAATGTTTTTCCATTTGTTTGTGTCCTCTCTTATTTCCTTGAGCAGTGGTTTGTAGTTCTGCTTGAAGAGATCCTTCACGTCCCTTGTAAGTTGTATTCCTAGGTATTTTATTCTCTTTGTAGTAATTGTGAACAGGAGTTCACTCATGATTTAGCTGTTTGTTATTGGTGTATAGGCATTCCTGTGACTTTTGCACATGGATGTTGTATCCTGAGACTTTGCTGAAGTTGCTTATCAGCTTAAGGAGTTTTTGGGCTGAGACAGTGGGGTTTTCCAAATACACAATTAAATCATCTGCAAACAGAGACAATTTGACTTCCTCTCTTCCTGTTTGAATACCCTTTATTTCTTTCTGTTGCCTGATTGACCTGGCCAGAACTTCCAATCCTATGTTGAATAGCAGTGGTGAGAGAGGGCATCCTTGTCTTGTGCCAGTTTTCAAAGGGAATGCTTCCAGCTTTTGTTCATTCAGTATGATATTGGCTATGGGTTTGTCATGGATAGCTCTTATTATTTTGAGATATGTTCCATCAGTACCTAGTTTATTCAGTGTTTTTAGCAGCTAGGGATGTTGAATTTTATCAAAGGCCTTTTCTGCATCTCTTGAGATAATCATGTGGTTTTTCTCATTGGTTCTGTTTATGTGATGGATTACGTTTATTGATTTGCATATGTTGAACCAGCGTGGCATCCCAGGGATGAAGCCAACTTGATTATGGTGGATAAGCTTTTTGATGTGCTACTGTGTTCGGTTTGCCAGTATTTTATTGAAGATTTTCACATTGATGTTCATCAGGGATATTTGCCTGAAATTTTCTTTTTTTGTTGTGTCTCTGCCAGGTTTTGGTATCAGGATGATGCTGGCCTCATAAAATGAGTTAGGGTGAAGTCCCTCTTTTTCTGTTGTTTGGAATAGTTTGCGAAGGAGTGATACCAGCTCCTCTTTGTACCTCTGGTAGAATTCGGCTGTGAATCCTTCTGGTCCTGGGCTCTTTTGGGTTGGTAGGCTATTACTGCCTCAGTTTCAGAACTTGTTATTGGTCTCTTCAGGGATTTGACTTCTTCCTGGCTTAGTCTTGGGAGAATGTATGTGTCCGTTAATTTGTTTGTTTTTTCTAGATTGTCTAGTTTATTTGCATAAAAGTGTTTATAGTATTCTCTGATGGTAGTTTGTATTTCTGTAGGATCAGTGGTGATATCCCCTTTATCATTTTTTTATTATGTCTATTTGATTCTTCTGTCTTCTTTATTAGTCTGGCTAGGAGTCTTACCTATTTTGTTAATCTTTGCAAAAAACCAGCACCTGGATCCATTGATTTTTTTTTTTTTTTTTTTTTTTTGAAGGGTTTTTCCGTGTCTCTTATCTCCTTCAGTTCTGCTCTGATGTTAGTTGTTTCTTGTCTGCTGCTAGCTTTTGAATTTGTTTGCTCTTGCTTGTCTAGTTCTTTTAATTGTGATGTTAGGGTGTCGATTTTAGATCTTTCCTGCTTTCTCCTGTGGGCAATTAGTGCTATAAATTTCCCTCACACACTGCTTTAGCCGTGTCCCAGAGATTCTGGAACGTTGTGTCTTTGTTCTCATTGGTTTCAAATACCGTATTTATTTCTGCCTTCATTGTGTTATTTACCCAGTAGTCATTCAGGAGCAGGTTGTTCAGTTTCCATGTAGTTGTGCGGTTTTGAGTGAGTTTCTTAATCCTGAGTTCTATTTTGATTCCACTGTGGTCTGAAAGACTTTGTTATGATTTCCGTTCTTTTGCATTTGCTGAGGAGTGTTTTACTTCTCATTAGGTGGTCAATATTAGAATAAGTGTGATGTGCTCAGAAGAATATATATTCTGTTGACTTGGGGTGGAGAGTTCTGTAGATGTCTGTTGGTCCAGAACTGAGTTCAAGTCCCTGAATATCCTTGTTAGTTTTCTGTCTCGTTGATCTGTTTAATATTGACAGTGAGGTATTAAAGTCTCCCCCTATTATTGTGTGGGAGTCTGAGTCTCTTTATAGGTCTCTAAGAACTTGCTTTATGAATCTGGGTGTTCCTATATTGGGTGCATATATATTTAGGGTAGTTAGCTCTTCTTGTTGCTTTGATCCCTTTACCATTATGTAATGCCCTTCTTTGTCTTTTTTGATCTTTGTTGGTTTAAAGTCTGTTTTATCAGAGACTAGGATTGCAACCCCTGCTTTTGTTGTTGTTGTTGTTGTTGTTGTTGTTGTTGTTGTTGTTGTTGTTTTGCTATTTGCTTGGTAAATATTCCTCCGTTCCTTTATTTTGAGCCTGTGTGTGTCTTTGCACATGAGATGGGTCTCCTGAATACAGCACACTGATGGGCCTTGACTCTTTATCCAGTTTGCCAGTCTGTCTTTTAATTGGAGCATTTAGCCCCTTTACATTTAAGGTTAACATTGTTATGTGTGAATTTGATCCTGTCATTATGATGCTAGCTGGTTATTTTGCCCATTAGTTGTTGAAGTTTCTTCATAGTGTCAATGGTCTTTACATTTTGGTATGATTTTGCAGTGGCTGGTACCGATTTTTCCTTTTCCATATTTAGTCCTTCCTTCAGGAGCCCTTGTAAGGCAGGCCTGGTGGTGACAGAATCCCTCAGCATTTGTCTGTCTGTAAAGGATTTTATTTCTCCTTTGCTTATGAAGCTTAATTTGGCTGAATGTGATATTCTGGGTTGAACATTCTTGTCTTTAGGATTGTTGAATATTGGCCCCCCACTCTCTTCTGGCTTGTAGGGTTTCTGCAGGGAGATCTGCTGTTAGTCTGATGGGCTTCCCTTTGTGGGTAACGCAACCTTTCTGGCTGCCCTTAACATTTTTTCCTTCATTTCAACCTTGGTGAATGTGATGATTATATGTCTTGGGGTTGCTGTTCTGGAGGAATATCTTTGTGGTGGTCTCTGTATTTCATGAATTTGAATGTTGGCCTGTCTTGCTAGGTTGGGGAAGTTCTCCTGGTTAATATCCTGAAGTGTGTTTTCCAACTTGGTTCCATTCTCCCCGTCACTTTCAGGTACACCAATCAAACGTAGGCTTGGTCTTTTCACATAGTCCCATATTTCTTGGAGACTTTGTTCCTTTTCATTGTTTTTTCTCTAATCTTAACGCTTTATTTCATTAAGTTGATCTTCAGTCTTTGATATCCTTTCTTCTGCTTGATCAGTTCAGCTATTGATACTTGTGTATGCTTCACGAAGTTCTCGTGCTATGTTTTTCAGCTCCATCAGGTCATTTATGGTCTTCTCTAAACTGGTTATTCTAGTTAGCAGTTCCTGTAACCTTTTATTCAGGTTGTTAGCTTCTTTGCATTGGGTTAGAACATGCTCCTTTAGTTCAGAGGAGTTTATTGTTACCCACCTTCTGAAACCTATTTCTGTCAATTTGTCAAACTCATTCTCCATCCGGTTTTGTGCCTTTGGAGGAGAAGAGGCATTCTGGTTTTTGGAATTTTCATCTTTTTTGCCCTGGTTTTTCCTCATCTTCGTGGATTTATCTACCTTTGATCTTTGATGCCGATGACCTGCGGATGGGGTTTTTGCGTGGACATTCTTTTTGTTGATGTTGAATGTTACTGCTTTCTGTTTGTTAGTTTTTCTTCTCACAATCAGGCCTCTCTTCTGTAGGTCTGCTGCAGTTTGCTGGAGATCCACTCCAGACCCTGTTTGCCTAGGTATCACCAGTGGAGGCTGCAGAACAGCAAAGATTGCTGCCTGCTCCTTCCTCTGGAAGCTTTGTCCCAGAGAGGAACCTGCCGGATGCCAGTCAGAGGTCTCCTGTGTGAGGTGTCTGTTGACCCCTGCTGGGAGGTGTCTCCTGTCAGGAGGCATGGGGGTCAGGGACCCACTTGAGGAGGCAGTCTGTCCCTTCACAGAGCTGGAGTGCCGTGCTGTGAGGTCCACTGCTCTCTTCAGAGCTGGCAGGCAGGAATGTTTAATTCTCCTGAAGCTGGGCCCATAGCTGCCCCTTCCCTCAGGTGCTCTGTCCCAGGGGAGATGGGAGTTTTATTTACAAGCCCATGACTCAGGCTGCTGCCTTTCTTTCCGAGATGCCCTGCCCAGTGAGGAGGAATCTAGAGAGGCCGTTTGGCCACAGCAGCTTTGCCACCTGCCCACTTTGAACTTCCTGGAGGCTTTGTTTATACTGTGAGGGGAAAACCGCTTACTCAAGCCTCAGTAATGGTGGACACCCCTCCCCCCACCACGCTTGAGTGTCCCAAGTCGACTTCAGACTGCTGTGCTGGCAGCGAGAATTTCAACCCAGTGGGTCTTAGCTTGCTTGCTGGGCTCTGTCGGGGTGGGACCCGCTGAGTGAGACCACTTGGCTCCCTGGCTTCAGCCCCCTTTCCAGGGGAGTGAATGGTTCTGTCTCGCTGGGGTTCCAGGTGCCACTGGGATATGGGAAAAAAAAAAAAAACTCCTACAGCCAACTTGGTATCTGTCCAAACAGCCACCCAGTTTTGTGCTAGAAACCCAGGACCCTGGTGGTGTAGGCACACAAGGGAATCTCCTGGTCTGCGGGTTGCAAAAACTGTGGGAAAAGCGTAGTATCTGGGCTGGATAGCACGGTCCCTCAGGGCTTCCCTTGGCTGGGGGAGGGAATTTCCTGGCCCCTTGGGCTTCCCAGGTGAGGTGATGCCCTGCCCTGCTTCTCCTCACACTTGTGGGCTGCACCCACTGTCTAACCAGTCCCATTGAGATGAACCAGGTACCTCAGTTGGAAATGCAGAAATCACCCGCCTTTTGCGTTAGTCTCACTGAGAGCTGCAGACCTGAGCTATTAACTATTCGACCATCTTGCCAGATCTCAAATTTGTCATTTCTAAAAACTGAATTTAATTGTTTGTTTATTTGTGGGAGTGAGAAGAGGGTAGTATTAAGACCTCAATTCCATGGATCACATCAAATACAAAATTCCAGATAAGTGTGAAAATCTAAATATAATTGCAAATCTATATAAATAATAAAAGAAAATTTTGAGTATTTTGGTAACCTTAATGTGAGAAATGTCTTTTAAAAATTTATTACAAAAATAACAAAGGAAGAGACTAACAGATGTAACCACATAAGTGATAACACATCTATATAAGATATATTAAGTTAAAAATAGAGACTAGGAGAAATTATTTATAATGTATAAAAATTGAAAACCATAATCTATAAAAAGCATCAGTTAAATCAGTATGAAGAGAAACAATTGAGTATAAAAACATGCAAGGAATATAGATAGAGAAAGCATAGAAGATTACAGATATCCTGTAAATATAAAAATATTTTTTCCCATAGTGGTCATGGAGAAGTACAAATTAAAATAATGAAATTTCATTTTTAGCCAAACATATGAGCAAAAGAAAATCTGGTATTGAAGAAGATGTGAGGGAGTGGATATTCATGTACTATTGTAGGGGGTTACATTTTTAAGCAACTTGAAAGCAGTTCATTAGTATTTATCAAATACCAAAAAAAAAAAATTTGAGACAGGGTCTCATTCTTGCCCACACTGCAGTGTAGTGGTATTATGTCTCACTGCAGCCTCAACCTCCCAGGTTCAAGCCATCCTCCCACCTTAGCCTCATGAGTAGCTGGGACTACAGGCTAGTTTTTAAATGTTTGGTAGAGAGCAGATCTTGCTGTGTTGACCAGGCTGATTTTGAATTCTTGGGCTCAAGTGATTTTCCCACCTTGGCCTCCCAAAGTGCTGGGATTACAGGCATGAGCCGCCGTGCCTGGCACAAATATAAAATATTTATAACTTTGAGGAAGCAAGTGCATTTCTAGAAATTTGCTTCTGAAAAACAGGCTTTTGTGCTCAAAGTCAGAAATGCATGTACCGACAGAACATTGGATCTAGTCTCAATCTCCACTTGTGTCATGATAGAACAGTACTGTGGAATTCCTTGTAGCTTTAATCTCTTTTTGCAAGCGGAAAAATCTGAAGAAATTAATACAAAAATTCATGTTATCTCATTTAACACTAATACTGGTGTATAGGTGGATGTGTTCACGTACATTCATGTATATGCATATGCTTGTATTCATGTGTATATATAGATGAATAGGAAAAGGCAGAGTGCAGGTAGAATAGTAATAGTAAAGATAGGCATCCTTATGTTGTTCCTAACTCTAATAGAAAGATGTCTAGTATACTACTGTTAAGCTTAACTCTCTCATTATATGTACAACCTTATGACTTTAGGGGCATTTCATTGTAAGGCAGCTAAGAATTCCCCACTATAAGGTTTGAGGACTGACTTTTATAAAATACTTTTGATAATAGTTACCTCTGGGAATGATCTGTAATTTTAAAATATCACCTAAGGTTTTTCTGGTTCATTGAATATGATTAAGCAATAACTAAAATATGTAAATAAATCACTTAGTGTGTATGTAATAATAAACATCTTCATTCTAATAATAGCACCTATTTTCTGGGATTAACATTTATAGTATTTGAAATGCCTAAAGTAGGTAGATATAACCAGAGATTATTTGAAGAAAATGAATATGCAGAATCACTGAAAATCACATTTCTCTGAATCCTTGCTTACCTGACAGTTTTTTAGAAGAACAGAACTGTTGCTCAAAGACTTCTCTAGAGAGAATGACTCTCCAGATCAGTTACTCATATAATCTGAATATCTTCATGCCCACTCTTCGTAAGCTGCTTTTGAGAAAGAGACAGCTGTATACAGTTCATCAAAACAATAAATCCTAGTGTCAAGACTTTTAAAACTCAAAATCACGTATCACTATAGACATGTAGAGACTAAATCATAGAACTACAGTTTTCTTACTGTCCCACTGACATAACAGAATAGTGAATTTAAAATTACACAGCATTCTTTACCGAGCTGCTTTTTCTCCCCTAGTATTACATTTTATTCATACCATAATATGCAGAAAAGATTATCACCTGAACTTCAACACAGATTGCTTGTTGATTTTTATGTTTAATGTAATTTACAGGGTTGGTTTTTTTTTCTTCATTTGGTCATAGAAGCTTACATGTGGTCAGTTTGGATGGTAAATTTTCGTTGTATGGTAGAAGGCCTGAGCTCAGGCTTATCTTCCTTTTTTCTATGAAGGAAATTACTAAGCAAAAGAGGAGTATGGATAAACTTGGATGGGAGACTATAAAATATTTCTAAAATTAGCAATTATATGTTGGTTAACACTTTATTTTTGCAAAACTAAATGTTAAAGTAGGTTCCTGATAATCTCTACTGGATAACATTTTTAGATTAACCATTGTATCTCCTGAAACAAAAAGTTACTTGTCTTTTTAATATTATATAATTTGAATCACCCTTTCCTCTAGTTTGTTCAAATAATGAGATTTTAATGATGTGTCATAATACTCAAGATAATTCTTTTTTGTGCATTATTTATTTAATGGAATTACCTCTTTTTATCTACTGCTTGGTCAGTTTACTTGCTAATTAACTAATTAACTTTAATCTTTCAAAAAGTCTAATTATGTTAATCTGATGAAATTTCAGGAAATTCAGCAAGAGACAGATATCCCTGAAAGAGAGCTTGTTAGAGCCCTACAGTCCCTCGCCTGTGGTAAACCAACACAGCGGGTTCTAACAAAAGAACCCAAATCAAAGGAAATAGAAAATGGTCATATATTTACAGTTAATGATCAGTTCACATCCAAACTACACAGAGTCAAGATTCAAACAGGTATCTGGAATTATATTTTTCCTCTCAAAAAATTATATATTTTTCTCTTTAGAAAAAGAATCTCATCTGTTGGATTTCTGTCTTTAAAAAATACTCCTTTTCTGGTGCTGCATGGTATTTAGGCTTAAGAAAAAAAGCAGCTTTTGTTGATAAGTATTTGTATGAAAATGCATTTGAATCCAAGTACAGTAAGCATTTTAAAAAGTAATTTATGGTGTGAACAAAGCACTTCTTTCCATTTTTTTTAACAAATAGAATACAACTTATGAACCTATTAGTACTTAAAATTGTTTTTAACTGGTTAATAGTCAGTGGAAGTCTTTTTAAAGCTGATTTAGAGGTTTTTCAGAATTGGGAGACCTATGTAAAAGTTTGATGTTTGGATGTTGCTATTTATATTTTGATAAATATTTTTTGTTTCAAAATCTTAAAACTCTTATCATCTTTAATTTAAAAACAGCAATGATACTGATGTGAATGATTTTTAGTAGAGCCATATAAGTTGATAGTGAAAATTCTATTCATTAAGTATTTAACATAATGTAGGATGCTTGTTTTCTGTGTATTTAAAGGGGAAAAAAGGCACTCCACCCTTGCTGATTGATGTTTAAAACTAATTGCTACTTGGCTTAAAAACTAGTATTAGATAGGCTTCCTAGTCCTAATATATTCATTACAGCCAAATATGTGTGCAATAAAACAGTGTCCTAAGATAAATAAGATGATCTTTTAAATGACTGATTTGCTGATATTAAAAGTTATTTATATTGTATATTATGATAGTCTTTTAAAAAGTAATGTTAAATATACAATTGATTACCAGATTACATGGATTCTAGAGCTTTATATGCACACTTAAATTTTTTTTTTTTCATTTTGATCTTTTTGTTTTGTATGTATACTCTGTAGAGCAGAGTAGTGTCTCTGGCAGGGTTTTACCCCTTTTGTCTTGTAGTTGTAAACTGTATCATAGTAATCTGCATGAGCCAAGATTGGCCCATGTCTTGACATAAATACATATTAAGAATAAAGCAAACTATACTAGCGAGTGTCATGGAATAAAATTTATTTTTCTTCCAATGCAAGACATAACTATACATTTGGGCAGATACCAGTTTTGGATTTTAGGGCTCATTTGTATCCTAGAATTAGAGGAAAATATGTGGGAATATTTATCTGGATTACCTTACCCTCACCCTACTGTACCCTAAATAAGTTAACAGTCTTTGTTATCCCAGATTCTATCATGCCCAGCAATAATAATATCAGATATTAGTATTATGTTTAAAAAGAAAGAAGTCTTCATAGATTTTTAGATTTTCATGTTAAGTGTGCACACTTACATGTGTTTCTGGAGTACATGTATATAGTGTTTTAGGTATGTTCAAAACATATATGATGAAGAATTTTACTAGAGGAGCTTAAAAGTTCTTTTAAGCAATAAAATTCTATGAAGCAATGTTTTTTTCTTGGGAATGGTTTTTAAATGATTTTGGCTCTTACTCATAGTTTAAGTCAGAATTTTCTCTTTGGTGGTAAACATTGTGACCGCATTGGTTTTATTGTCAAAGGCTCACTAACATAAATATTCAAAGACTCAGACCCTACCTATTTATGCTGCTTTTACTGTAGCCAGTAATAAAAGTTCATGCAAAGAAGTTAAAGGAATTACTAAAATAACACTGCCTTTGAAAAAAATTAGATTAATTTTAATCTGGGGGGTTTCCAGAGTTGACAGTCTTCACCACCTGCCTTTCTCAAATTCCATCCCCCAGCATGCATATAGGTCATGTATAGGCACATGCACAGCAACCCCTTCTGCTGCACTCAAGTGAGGAGTATTGTGTTAGGCTCCAGAGTGAGTCCCTCCCCTCACATTTAAAAAAAAAAATACTCATTTTGAATCATTAGCACAATCTGACATCTATGTTTTTCTGCAGGTATTTAAGACGACGCTTATTTAGGTGACCAAATCCAGATGAGCCAAAGGGATTGTTTAAACAATTACTTTTTTCCCTGCAACTTTGTATTTTTTATTTTCAAATCCACAAAGTGAAAAGCACCATAATGGACATCAGTATGGCTGTGACCTACATTTACCAGTCATTAGAATTTTGTCGTCTTCCATGCCTTCCTCTGTGTGTATACGAACCCGTGTGTGTGTTTGCTACAGCGTTTGAAGTTAATTTACAAATATCTCAACAGTTTCCCCCTAAAAAACGTTAGCACACATCTCCTATATCATATCCAAGAAAATTAATTACATGTCATCTGTTTACACCCATATTGCCTCAGTTGTCTCAAAAATTTCTTTTATATCTCACTTTTTGGATTCATGATTCCCTCAAGATTTCCATATTACATTTAATTTTTATGTCTTTTTAGTTCCATTTAAACCAGTACCTCTTATCTTTTTTTTTTTCATGACGTCAACTTCTGAGGAGAAGCATCATAAGCATCATTCTTAGTAGATTATTTTCTTCGATTTTTCTTTTTTTTTTTTTTTTTTACTAAGATAATGATTATCTTACACTGGGGAAATGACACTGAAAGCAGTATTTTTATCCAAAGGATTCTAATTAGAAACAGCTGAATGGATATGCACACCAGAATGATCTTCTAAATTGTACAGTCTGCTGTCTCATGGCTATCTATGCCTGTGCCTCAGTCAGCAATGCCCCATGTGCTGCTTTGCAATTTTACAATTTCTACTTCCAGAAACTTCACATCTATCTCCTTTTGATGAACAAATAAAACCTCAGTTTTCTTTTTCTGCTGTTTCATTTGGAGCAGAGTTGCAGAAGAAGACGACTTCTGTATTTAATCCCTTAGCAGTTTCTTTGAAGACTATAGGGAAGAAGAGAGTGAGACTTCTAAAGATTGGAATCTGGGATGAATTTGTGATGAGGTCGTGACATAAAAAAGCATAATAAAATATACGGCAAGAAATGGTTAGGTAACAGAACTCTAGGGAGATTTTTGGCAAGGAGATTTTAGGAACTGACATCCTAGTGGTACTTTTAAATTATTTATTTCACAATCTTGGCAATACATACTCTTGTCTCCGCATAAAACCTTAGCGATTACAGCTACATTTTGAGTTAGTAAGACAACAGATACTCACCTATCTGAGATACTTTTGGTGAGTTTTAACTTGGAACCATGGTAATAAAATAATCAGTTGACCTCTGACAGTCATAAGCAATGAAAATTATTTACTGGCAATTTTACTACTGAATATTTTCAGCTACTATTTTTCTTCCAGATAAGAAATTATATTCTGCATAAAAACAAAATTGACTTTATTATCTCAAAGTTAAATTCCTCATTTTTGAAAAGGATAATTTAGTATTCAAGTAAACATTAAATGAGACACTTTTTGAATGTATACTTAAGTGTGTATATTCAGAGACTGAAATTGGTTTTTGTCTGTGGATTACATTGAATTATATTAAGCTTGCTTATAAACCAAATTTTAAAATTATATTTATGATCAATGTCTTTATTTCTATTTTAGTTGCTGCCAAACAAGGTGAATCAGACCCAGAGAGGAAAGAAACAAGGCAGAAAGTAGACGACGACAGAAAACATGAGATAGAAGCTGCTATAGTGCGGATAATGAAATCTAGAAAGAAGATGCAGCACAATGTTCTAGTAGCAGAGGTGAGGACTCTTCACGACTGGGCTAATATAGAAAAAAAAATTAACAAAATTACTGTATTCAACTAATTTTAAAAACAATTTTACAATTAAGAAATTCTAGTGATGTAACACTTATGAAATGTATGGTACTCACTTGGTAATTAAACATAATGATACATCCAAATATGTGCACACTCCCAGAACTAATGTGTTTATAACAAAAATAATAGTAGAATATTGTCACATGAAGTATTAAGAAAAAATTTTCACTGCTATTTAATACCTTTGTGTAAACAAATTCCCTTTATTTCTAAAAATTACTAATGGTTACCATTCATTAAATGCTTTCATTTTACAAATTGGGGAACTAAGGAGGGGAAGACCCCTTAAGAGGCCATTAAGGTAGGTGGGGGAGGATTAGGACCTGGGTAAAGTGTTGGTAGAGGGTAGAAAGCTGAATCAAGATAATTGGGAAGTAGAATTGACAGGCTTACTGATTGATAACGGGAAGTGAGAGGGAGAAGTTGAAGACACCTTTTAGGTTTCTGGCTTGAATGAGTAGATAGAGATTGGTTTCTGTAACCAAAAAGACAAGGGTAATGTAATGTGCCGCTGTGGTCCAGATGTCACTTAATATTGTTTTGTACAAGTTGACTTTATTGTATATTGGCACATCCAGGGGCAGGTGGAAGACAATAGACACGAGGGCTAGAAGTTGCATTGGGAATTAGCTATATGAGAATGCAGTTAAAACCACAGGTGTGGATTAAATTGCTCAGTGTTGGCATGTAGAGCAAGAAAGAACTATGGGATAGACCCCTCCCTCATCATTTTAGGAACGGTGAGTGTAACAACTAACAGAAACTCTTTAGAGCACTGGTTTTCACATTGTGGTTCTTGGAGCAGCTACCTCAGCATCACCTGGGAACTCATGAGAAACACAGATTCTTAGATTCCACCAGAGCCTGAGAATTGAATCAGAAACTCTGGGGATAGGGCCCAACAGTCTGGTTTTTTAACACGAACTGTAGGTGATTCTGATGTTTTTTCAAATTTGAGAACACTGCTTTAGGAGGAAAAGAAAACAAAATGTCAGTGCCCTAGCACAAGGGAAGAGAATTACAAGGAGTGAGTGGTCAGTAATATCAAAAATCATGGAAAAACCAAGTTGAATAAACACTTACTTTAGCAATTATGTGACAGGTTAACTTTCTCAGACATTTTCATTGGACTCGTGAAAGTGTATATCCAGTGGTAGTTCCTTGAGAGGGAAATGGAGGTGGAAACTACCAAGAGTGGCTTATTCTTTGAAGTATTGGCTCAAGGGAAAGGGCAGAGAGAGCAGTATTAGAGGATTCAGTGTAGAGTTGAAGGGTTTGGGCTTTTTTCCCCCCACAATGGGAGGATACTGAGGATGTTTATATCCTAAGAATAAGGAAGGGATCCTTAAAAACAAATGGAAAGAAATGAGATGAAGGGATCAATACCACATTCTAGAAAAGGAAACGTGAGGATTGTATAGGGAGTATGATGATGGTAGTGTACTGACACAGATGTTACTGAACATGCCTCTTCCTGAGAACCCAGGGCAGGGTGCAGGGGTATGTGCTAAGCAAGGTTTAGTGTAAGTATGGATGAATGTACATGTGTAGGGTGGGAATTTGAAGAACTTCAAATTGAAATGGCTTATTTTCTCTATGTAAAACCTGATATGAGCTTGGTGCAGGACTGGGTTGAGGAGTTTAAGGAGATTGTCAAAAATTTGAAATAATACTTGTCAAAGAATGGTGCTCAGGAACTTGCTGAACTTTTGAATACTATAAATTTGTGTTACCAGTCTACACCAGAGATTGGCAGATGTTTTTGTAAATGGCCAGTTGTAGCATAGATAATACATAAATGCATGTGACTCACAGTGGCTCATGCCTGCAATCCCAGCACTTTGGGAGGCCGAGGCAGGCAGATCACCTGAGGTCAGGAGTTCAAGACCAGCCTGACCAACATGGCAAAATCCCGTCTCTACTAGTAAATACAAAAATCAGCCGGGCGTGGTGGTGGGTGCCTGTAATTGCAACTACTCGGGAGACTGAGGTAGGAGAATTGCTTGAACCCGGGAGGCAGAGGTTGCAGTGAGCCGAGATTGTGCCATTGTACTCCAGCCTGGGCGACAGCGAGACTCCATCTCAAAAAAAATTAATAAAAATAAATACATATGACTGTGTTTCAGTAAAATTTTATTTACAGAAACAGATAGTGGGGTGTATTTGGCCTGTGACTGCAGTTTACTGATTCCTGGTGTACACAAGTGGTGTAACAACTACATCTTTACTCAGCAAAGAGCTCTGTGGTAGGTTGATAATGATATAGTATATATAGAATATAGGTTTAATCAAATAGTGTTTATGAGATAGAACCAAAAGAATCAGGAGTAGAAGGTCCTGTTGAGAGTGCAGCTGAAGTGATCTTGAATGCAGTTTAGGCTCTGTTACAGGGGAGAGAGCAAGTCTATAGGAGCTGTTAATAGGCTGGAAGAAAAGAAGGGCAAAGGGTGGGAGGTCTCAGGTGGTGGGTTGAGAGCAAGTTTGTAGATACTGGAGTGGTAATCCTGGAAGGATGATAGATTGTAGTTGCAGAGTGAAGTGCTGAATTTTCAGATTTCAAAGAATTATCAATCCATTATGGCTTTGGGAAATGAGCTGATCAACAAGAGTAGAAGCAAAGCTGGCTCACGGATGGATTTGAGCAAAGAACATGGACTTTGAAGTCAGAAAGGTTTAGATTCATCTCTGCTGGCTCTGTTATTTACTACTTGTTGATGTCAGTTTTCTTCTCTGGCATATTTTCCTCATTTGTAAAATGAGACAACTTTGCAGGGTTAAGAACATTAATTAAATAGGCCGGGCATGGTGGCTCACGCCTGTAATCCCAACACTTTGGGAGGCAGAGGCAGGCAGATCACGAGGTCAGAAGATCAAGACCATCCTAGCAAACACAGTGAAACCCTGTCTCTACTAAAAATACAAAAAATTAGCCGGGCGTGGTGGTGGGCGCCTGTAGTCCCAGCTACTCGGGAGGCTGAGGCAGGAGAATGGTGGGAACCCCGGAGGCGGAGCTTGCAGTGAGCGGAGATCACGCCACTGCACCAGCCTGGGCGACAGAGCAAGACTCCGTCTCAAAAAAAAAAACCAAACCATAAACTCATAACATGCAAAATGACTGATGCATAGACAGACTGTGACTGCTACTTTAGTTACTGTTTTATTATTATATGTAGCACAGTACTTAGAATCTGACAGTACTTGGAACAACAGAAGCACTTTTGATTGGGCATTATTATTCTAAGGCATTATGTCTGTTAACACATTGAGTGTACACGCCAGTGGGCCAAGGTCCCAGAGCTAGTAGTGGTGGAGCTGAGTTTATCCAGGTACTGTGAGTCCAGAGTTTGTGTTCTTAAATACATAGGCTACCCAAGTAATGTAAGTTTTGAGTGTAACCCAGAAGTCAGTAGATAACAGCATCAGAAGGTTAAACTATAGGTGACATATACTCACACTAACATAATTCCAACTAATTCATCTATTCAACTGCTGTCCTTAGCATTCACACTCTGATTTGAGGAAGTGTGTTGTAACCATACATTACATTTTCAGACAGAACCTTTTTAAAGTTTCTGTGCTTTTAGCTTTGTTAATCCAGTTAGTAAAGTTCAATCTCTCAGTGTTAAAATGACATATCAGTTCTGTTGAAAGATAGGAATTTCTATGTGTTTATATAAAAATGCTGTCTACTTTCTTTTTTAGGTAACTCAGCAGTTGAAGGCTCGATTCTTACCAAGTCCAGTTGTTATTAAGAAACGTATTGAAGGACTTATTGAGAGAGAATATTTGGCACGAACACCTGAGGATCGCAAAGTATACACATATGTAGCATAAAATGCGTTCAGAAATTTGATTTATTCTTGGACTGTACTCTTCGCATGGACTGGGAAGTTCTTTTAAATCATTAAATATTAAGACGACCATCTCTTCTATTAAATTACAGTACATGTTCTAGACCATTGAGATCAAGCCTTTACTCCCTTTGAGAGTTTTCAACAACAGTTGATTGAGCTTCAGGCTTTACAACGTTTATCCCTGTAGAGATCATCTTTACAGTTCCTCGGGAAAATGTGAATGTGCTGCGTTTTGTTTTCTTTACTGTATGAAAACAGGAAAATAAAACAAAAATTTAGAAAATACAGCTCATTAAAATAAAATTGTTGGATTTCATTTCCCCAGGTCTTCAGTGTTGATGTAAATGTGTTTTTGTAGTGTTGCTTAGCACTTTGCGCATTGTGTAAGTTGGGTAACAAAAATGGCAAAAGAAATGCAGAATTCCCAGTTATCTTGCTCTGAAGACATTTCTTTAGCTAGTCTTACTTAATTTAAAGGTTTGATAAATATACAAAGACCCAAGCATACAATTTGAGCATGCTGTATTCTACCACTTGCACTTACTAATCTTCTAGCCTTATGACCAGGAACCTTTGTTTTGGGCTCAAGTACACATCCTGATTTGGTTTTTCCCTATTGTAATTTGAGATTTCCCAGATTAAGTCTTACAATGATTAGGTTTTGTTCTGAGTTATTTCTAGAGAAAGAAAATATTTTAGTATGTATAAATTGTACAATAATTTTTTTGCTGTTGTACTCACTGCTAATAGTGGATTGTATAGGGTGGTGTTTTTATTTCATTTATTGTAGACAAAAATAAATGAATTTAGTATACACAAACCCACTAATTCAAGTATGTCAGAGCACAAAGTTGGCAGCTGGTTATATTTAATTCAGCCCCTCTGAAAAGCACATACACTCTATACTTTGTTTATAAATATCTTAGGTCCTCCCTGCCCCTAAATATATATTTTGGTGAAGCTGTGGTGCACTATTAATTTTCTGTTTCAAAATGCAATCTAAAGATGCAATAAATATGAAGACCTTGATAGTTTTAATGAAATCTTCAATTCTTGCAGCTAACTGTGTTTTGGAAAGTGATTAAGCAATATTTCTCAAACCTGATGATTCTTGGATATTTAGCTATTGTCCTCCAAAGAGTCATCGTTTCACGTTTTCAAAGATGTGCTTTGTGCTGAAGATTCTTGTCAGATATCCTGTGCTTCCAGAGTATTTTTATCTTCAATTTTATTTAATTTTCATTTTGTTTTCATAAGACAATGTTTCAGATATGTAATGGGGCAAACCACTATAGATTTCTGTTGGATAGAAAAATGAAATGTTACTAATAAGTTTAAATTGACCCTTCGTTGACTATCAGTACTGTTGATACATTTATTAGAATGTATGTCTCAGAAGATGGTTTCTGTTTAAATTTATGGTCAAGTTAAAACAACTGAATTCTAATACGGATTAAAAACTCCACATAAATATTTTTCCCCCATGCGTCTTGGGTTATAATTTTCCTTTTAGACTTGCAAATATGTTTTTATTGCAGTTTTGTCTCCATCTGTACTGTAGAATTATAAGCCTTGTGCTCTTTATCTCTGCATTTTCCACTTCTACATGATGCAATTAAGATGCCAATGAAAAATATTGTGAACATTGTTCTCGGGACACTTTTACCATACTTGAACAGTACTAGGTCAGGTGTAACATGGAAAGCTAAGGGTTTCACCTTCTGATTTTGACATAATTGGAAATTTTCTATAATGGTAAGGTGTTTATAGGAAAGTAATGTGATATTTCAGGTTTGAGAATTTTATTACTGCTTTCATTTCCCAATTAAATGATACTTGAACACCTGGGAAAACAGGACAGCTCAGATTGTCGAGTTAGTAAACATGAATGATGAAAAAACTACATTTGAAATCTCCAGAGACATTAAACATTTTAGTGCTAGTTTAAGCCATTAAAAGTAAAGTTTAAGTTTACATCATTGTCTCAAGTGTGGCTGTAAAAATCAGATCTAGAGTTTAGAGACATACTTGTTAATTTCGGAGCACAGGTTTGATGTTTATGCTTCTAAATATATTAAAACATTTCTGAATTGCAGTTGAGTTGAATGGTTGGAGAATGCTGACGATGTGATGCTGCACTGAAAAAATTGGTCACACAAAACGTTTATATGTTTGACTTCATAAGTATTATTTTAGGTCATAAAGGTTATAACAAAATACACTTTAACACTGCTTTCTTTTTAGCAAGAGGTCACAGATGCTATTTTTTTCCTCAGTTTTTAATGCTTTAATTTGAAAGAAAAATGCATCCTAACCATTCTGTCCTGTTGATACGGAGAAATTTTGGTGATTTATTAAAAGAGTTCTGAGGAGGATGGGTACATAGTTTTTCAACTGCAAAAATGATGTCATCTCTTCAGTAATTGTTAAAGTGTAATTCTCTGCCTTCATTATCAAGTCCAGGACAGTGTTTATTTTCAATCGTTACATTATTTAAAGACTGAAAATTCATTGCAATTAGAGAATGCGCAACCTCACAAAAAAGTGGTTGTGATGCAAGGTTTAAAAGGGAATGGTGGAAGGGATGCATGCCTTTCTAAAGGATGTGTTAAGTCACCTGTGTAGCATTGTAACTATGTGCTATCAGACCCCCAAGATGATGATGATACAGCTTCTCAGTAAGAATCCTTCTCATAGTGAAGCACTGTTGATGTGGTGTTCACTGGGTATGTTGGGTAGCAGGAAAGGCTTAGAACTGATTTTAAGATGGCTACATCTCTAGAAGACTAGTACACTAGCATCATCTTAGGCTTCTAAATTATTTAATTCCTCAGTTTGGAAAGCAGTATTAATGTTTACAGTTTAACTCATTTTCCATAATAAAGGATTTTTATCTGTCTACTGTAACTTAAGACATGACTTTTATAGCATAATTTTTTATAAAGTATGTGGTATATTGTGTCAATCTTGGAAGGAAAGCTGTTACATATCGATTGTAGGTCATGTATTTTACTATATGTTGCATAGTATTTTGCATTCTATAAATGCAAATGTTAAAACATTGCAGGTCAGCAAAATTAGAAGTCATTTCTAGTCCTCAAAGCAGAAATAATTAGAAATGTTAGTAACATTTAAGTGCTTATCATATGCCAGATACTATTCTGAATATTTTATGTACATTCATTTAGTTGTCATATTGGCTTTATGTGAGAGAACCGTCATTATACCAGTGTTGTCCAGCATTGCTAGTAGGAAATGGCAGAGCCACGAGTTAGACCTAGGTTTAAGCCTATCCATATTCCATGTTACAAATTGACACGATTTTCCATATTAAAAATTTTCCATTTATTTTGTACCTCGTTCTCATGAATAGTAATGTGACAAACTAATACATGAAGCATTGCAATATGGAATTTTGCATAATTTTGTTAGCTTTATGTTATTTGCTGATACCAACTTTTGGTAGGAAGGAAAACAGGGAAGGTGATGGCTGCCCTTCTGGAATGTGTCCATTGAAAAGAAAATAGGCGTTTTGTCTCCTGCAATCTTAGAGAAAGTTTTACATACTTAAGTGGGGACCACAGGTAGGTGTGTACCTTAAATTCAAATCTACAAATTTACAAAATGTTTTCCTTTGTGTGCCTTTCCTATGTCAAATTAGCTAGAGGGAAGAGGAGATGTAAGAATGTCAGATAAATTTAACAGGTAATGATACAGAGATTGGCCATTACGCGCTCAGGAGAAAAACAACTAGGGTGTCTTGAAACCCATGCATTTAATTTTAGAAATGGCAAATTTGTAAGTGCGTCATGTAAGTAAGTTGATCCTAAGTTTTAGGGTCTAAGTTGACCTCGAGTGAGCCATGCAAAAATAGCTTTAAAATTATACATGAGGAGCTCAAAGTATACTTGTGTATTTTTTAGTAACAATGAAATTGTCAAATTCCAAGATTTTAATAACAGGACAGTTCAACTAATAAACTTTATTGCATATAAGATTTATTGCAATGTGGGAAAATTAAAATTCTCAGTCTCAGAATTCTTTCTGCAGTTGTGATTCTTGAATAAATGCCTCAGCATGATGTCTGGTATGTAGTGGGTGTAGGCACTCAGTAAACCTCATTTGAATGTGCTAAATGATCAGTAAGTGTCTTGAAAGAAAATCTTAAAATAATTGAACTTCACAAATTAAAATTTGTACTGCACTATTGGGGCTATGACATAGTGTGATACTGTTATAAATAGAAGTTATTTGATACTTTTAGATAAAACGTGGAAAATACAGACCAGCTCTTGGGTGGTTGCAGAGAGAGAGAGAGTGTGTGTGTGTGTGTGTGTGTGTGTGTGTGTGTGTACAGCATCCTGCTCTGTCGCCCAGCCTGGAGTACACTGGCATGATCGTGGCTCACTACACCCTCAACCTCCTGGCCTCAAGCAATCCTCCCACCCCAGCCTCTCACATAGTTGGGAGCACAGGTGCATGCCACTATGAAAGCTTTTTTTTTTTTTTTTTGGTCTTTTAGGCAGAGACAAGGTCTTGCTGTGTTGCCTAGGCTGCCATCAAACCGCTAGGCTCAAGCAATCCTCCTGCCTCAGCCTGCCAAAGCGCTAGGATAACAGGCATGAGCCACCATGCCCAGCTGGCATATAGTGTTAAATGCTGACTTCTAAGCCTTCTTGCATAGCATCACTGTGATAAGAACTTTACCAGTATTAGATCCTTTGGTCCTGTGGAGATCCTATGAAAAAACTCAGGCTTAGTGACATAAAAACTTTTATGAAATCCCACTGATAGTTAATGGGGTGCAGGAATTTAGACCCAGTTCTCTTAATTCCAAAACCTGTGCTTTTAAAAGCGTGTGTCCCCAATTACTGGCTGTTTTGGGGGACTGCACAGAACCTTGTAAATTGAATTTGAATCTGAAGGTAGATTTTCTTGGCACATATTTTGGTGAAAGTTTGCATTGTTTTATTAGAAAATGTTTTTGGAGAATTTGATCTTGTAAAAATACATCCTTCACAAGAAAAAATTGGTAATATCAGCTATGCATATTGGTATATGGTATAGTTGAAGTATTTCTAATTTATACAACTGATGTCAGATATCAATACCTACAGAATTAACGTTTTTATTTTCTATATAATGCTATCTTCTGTATTTAAAAAATAGAATGATTTTTCTAATGGAATGGAATTGTAGACTGAAAGCGACTGAGGAAACTTACCCAAAGAAGTGAGGAAAAGGACAGAATTTGCATTTGTTCCAGTGCAACTCTAGCATTAGGCAACCAATGTGTGTATGTAACTATAGAATAGACTGTCACAAATCTATTGCAACTTCTACATCTGATGGGGGAGAGGGTGCTGAGGAGGGTACCCCTCAGAGCAAGAAAGTCTGTATACATACTGTGTTCATCGCATTTTAAAGATTCTCCTCTTAAGCTTGCCTACAGACTCTTACGCAATACTCCTAAGAGTCCTTACTTTTTTTTTTTCCACCAAAATTAGTATTATCCAAGTTTGTAATAAGGCCTCCATATTCTCCAGACTTCCCTTGAGCTAATTAAAAGTGCAAGCCACCGGGTGTGGTGGCTCACGCCTATAATCCCAGCACTTTGGGAGGCCGAGGTGGGCAGATCACCTGAGGTCGGGAGTTTGAGACCAGCCTGACCAACATGGAGAAACTGTCTCTTCTAAAAATACAAAATTAGCCGGGCATAGTGGCACATGCCTATAATCCCAGCTACTCGGGAGGCTGAGGCAGGAGAATTGCTCGAACCCGGGAGGCGGAGGTTGTGGTGAACCGAGATCGCACCATTGCATTCCAGCCTGGGCAACAAGAGTGAAACAAAAAAACAGTAAGCCATTTTCAAAGAAATGAAAGTTTGTAATCATTAAGGCTATACAAAAGTGCTATAGATTTTTTTTTTTAATTCCAAAAGAAGTGTGGCAAGTGCTTTGGTGTTTTTCAACCTAGCTGCACACCAGATTTTCCTAGAGAAGCTTTACAAAGAAACACAAAGGTAATGTCCCTTGTGGAGATGATTATTTAATAAGCCTGAGGTGATTCTTGCGGGCAGCTAACTTTGAGAACCATTGCTTTAGATTGTACATGTTACAATAAAGCATAAACTTCCAGTTTCACTGGTTAGATGAGAATGTTGATGTGATTTGCAAGTTGTGGGGTTTTCTTTAACATACTTGATCTGTATTTACAATGCCTCATCTGGTTAAGGCAACATGTTGATCAAATGAGGTCTGATTACAAAGTGGACCAGCTAATTTCTAGCTACTCGCGGTCACAGATCATAGTATTAATCACAGCTAACCAACTCTCAGTGGGTCCTAATGGGTAGGGGGAGGAAGAGGGAGAACTGGTAATAGTGTCTTCACAGGCAAAAGGCAACCTGTGATCTTACAATTTTAATTAGGTATTCCCACTGGCAGAAGTCGAATTTAGAAACCAAGTGTTCAAAGCTCAGTGACCTCTATCCCATTTAGATAGCAAAACTGAAAGAGGGATGCTAAGTCTAAGAAAAAAGCAAGTGCCTACTGAACAGATGTGGATTCTTTTTTTTTCCCCATAGCAACTATTGGTTGTGAAGCAATTTAGTGAGATCTGGGTGACAAAAATTGAGATGTTTGTGCCACCAACTTTGTAAGATCACAAACTTAAGTATAAACCGTAATCTTGGCTATTTTTATTGCAGCCTAGATGGTGAAGTGTTTCTACTGAGATTTAGTCTTTGATGATCGTCAATGTAATCTGACAGGAGGTGACTCCCTTAAGAACCATGGTACTTCCAACTCCTTAATACTCAAATGTAACTTTTGGGTTTTTTTTTTTTTTGCCTTTTTTTTTTTTTTTTTTCCTGATACAAAGTCTTGCTCTGTTGCCCAGGCTGGACTGCAGTGGCATGATCTTGTCTCACTGTAACCTCTGCCTCCCGGGTTCAAGCGATTCTCCTCCCAAGTAGCTATGATTACAGGCATGCTGCAGCCAGCACACCCAGCTAATTTTTGTATTTTTAGTAGAGACAGGGTTTCACCATGTTGGCCAGGCTGGTCTGGAACTCCTGACCTCAGGTGATCCACCCGCCTCGGCTTCCCAGAGTGCTGGGATTACAGATGTGGGCCACCACACTTGGCCCCAAACAACTTTTAGATTATTTCTCACTAATGAGCTTTCATAGAATGATCCATATTCTCTTGAGCCACAAATTAAGAAAAATGACATGTTTGTAAATCTTTTATTTCTTGTAACCAAAATGAGACTCATAAAACTGTGATCAAATTGGTATAGATTAAGGTCTTAAATATGTAAGAAAGCCTATGAACTCTTTGGCAAAATCAAAACTCCAATTCTCAAGGTTGGTTAAGCAGGAAGGTGCAGGAAAGATGCACCTTCCCTTTGGAGACTCAGTAATTATTGCTGCTCTCATGACCCTGGCCACAGTAATTGCTGCTTCAGCCTGCATGTGGATACACAGCCTATTAACGTTAACTTCTCCACACAAATTTCCTTTTCCATGGGACTTAACAATACATCCAATAGCAGTACTGAGTGATGCATGGCTTTGTCACTGCTGTGGGAGACTTTCCCTTCTACCACGTCTCTTAGAAGATTGAAGCTTAAATTCCCAAAGGAGCAGCTGGTGGCATGCTATCACTGTAACAGCTCTTAGCAGGGTATCTGTCACTTAGTGAGTTCTCAATAAATGGTAACTTCATTCTGACCCATTAATGACAACAGCATTCATTTATGAGACAATGGGGAGGGTCCCCCTACTTTTGTAGAGTTAATGGTCTTGCATATGAACCCGAGCTGTTCCATTAGCTTGATTACATCATGCTATAATCAACTGAGCTTACTGTGTAGAAACTTTGATTTATAAACGAAGCCAGATCATAGTATTCTCCCCTCTCTTTTGCTAGTGTAACTTCCTGTATACAAATTATCTACTAAGAACTTCCTGTAGTCCTTAAAAATCCCATTTTCCTCATTTTTTGCAATGAATATGGCCTAAAAAGAACTAAAACAGCTGTGAAAAGTCACTACTGAAATCTATTTTTGTGTAAATGTGTTTCGCACTTGTATGCATGTATGCATATGTGTGCACATTAGTGTTCACATTTGTATATGCGTGATGAATGGCATTACATCTTAAAACTAGACAGCTGAAGGGCAGATTGGTAATTTTTTCTTGTTTTTTAGATTGATAATTTCTGTTATAAAGGACTAGATATAGTTCACCAAATGGCAAAACACATTAGTAATAAAATGAGTCTAAACCCTGATTTTATTTCACTACCTTTTTACCTTTGTTAAGAAACAGCGTATTATTAAGTAAAATTCTATATTAGGCCAGAAAAATATATACACGAACAAAGCCATATAGATGGAACTTTTTAGGAAATGTGTTTACTAAGAAATAAAATGTTTTTAAGTTAATTTCCCATTGCTAAGTGCATCATTATCAGGTGACATGCTGTGAATACCTCCCTTCCTTGGTTAAAAAAAAAATACTAGAAATATATAAAATATAGAAAGAAGTCTACATACATACAAAAATGTTGTTTATCTAACACAGCCAAAGATTTACATGATTTATGCAATGGCTGTGAGTTGCCCCCCTTTTCACTGTGCTAGACTCTCAAAGCCTCCTTGCTTCTCTCGTGCTGGAGACTGGGAAGCAAAATCACTAACATGGCAAAATGGCTACACAGGAGTCAATGAGGATGAAACAGAAGGGAGCAAGGAAGGACTTGGTGTTGTGAGAGTTCATTTTGATGTGGCAAGATAATTTGGGTTTAGATTCTGAAGTGCAGAGAAAATCTAACCTACAGATCAATGATGTGTAACTGTATAATTTAAAATTACTGGCCAGGTGAGGTGGCTCACGACTGTAATCCCTGCACTTTGGGAAGCCGAGGCGGGCGGATCACTTGAGGTCAGGAATTTGAGACCAGACTGGCCAACACGGTAAAACCCTGTCTCTACTAAAAATTCAAAAAGTAGCCAGGTGTGGTGGTACGCACCTGTAATCTCAGCTATTTGGGAGGCTCAGGCAGAAGAATTGCTTGAATCTGGGAGGTAGAGGTTGCAGTGAGCCAAGATCATGCCACTGCACTCCAGCCTGGGCGACCAAGTGAGACTCCAAGTTTGTGGTATTTTTGTTAGAGCAGCCTGAACAGACTAAGACACATTCTCACCATAGAGAAAAGAACTTGGGACTTGACCACAGTCTAATTGGTACAACTGCCAGATGTAGTCTTCTGGTTGCCAGTCCAGGACACTTGACTCCTTAATTGCATTGAATTCATCCACTATGTAGCATTTTCTTTTGAAAATTCTGATCTACAAATAGTGATGAACATTTTTATTTTTCTTGATTTAATGGAAGTCCAACCATTATAAGTCAACTTCTTGTGGTTAGGTATGAGTTGTTTCCTGATGTAGAACCCAAGTGATACGGTTTGTATTTGTGTCCCCACCCAAATCTACTGGCAAATTGTGATTGGATCATGGGGGTGGATTCCCCTCTTGCTGTTCTCATGGTAGTGAGTGAGTTCTCATGAGATCTAGTTGTGTAAAAGCATGGTAGCTATCAATAATCCACAACATGCAAGGCACCCAACCGTCTTAGTCTGTTTTGTGTTACTATAAAATACCGACACTGGGTAATTTATAAAGAAAATAGGTTAATTTAGCTCATGGTTCTGCTGGCTGGGAAGTTCAAGATTGGGCAGCTGCCTCTAGTGACTTCTGGTGAGGGCCTCATGCTGCGTAAAAACATGGCAGAGACATGGAAGGAGAGCCAGGCAAGTGCAAAAAAGGAAAAATATGAGGGGCAACCTTGCTTTATAACAAGACTTTCTCAGGAACTAATCTATTCCCACAAGAACTAATCTATCCCATGAGAATTAACTCAGTCTCAAGAGAAAAACATTAATTCATCTTAATGACCCAATGACTACTTACAGGCACCATTTCCCAACACTGCCACATTAGGGACGAAGCCTCAACATGAGTTTTGGTGGGGACAAACCGTATTCAAACCATAGCATTAACCAACCACTTTAGAGAATGTACCATTGAATGGGAGAAGCAAGACAAATAACATGAATTTATAGCAATATGGGAAGTTCAAGCACTACTTAGGAAAGAGGCAATAAATCCAGAAAGACTTTGTATTGTTCCTTGCTCCTTCAATATTTCATTTTCACCTACCTACAATTGGGGAAAATTAAAAAATAAAGAGTGAATAGGAAGATACTGTTTTTTTTTAAAAAATACTTTGTTTTTTAAGAGCAATTTTAGATTTAAAGGAAATTTAGCAGAAAGTACAGAGTTCCCAAGTTCCCATATACCCCTTCTCTCTCCTGCTATGGGTTTTGACAAGTGCATAACATCATGTATCCACCATTACAGTATCATACAGAGTAGTTTTGCTGCACTAAAAGTGCCCCGTGCTCATCTTTTCATTCCTTTTCTCCTCCTCTCAAACATCTACTAATTTTTTTTAGTCTCTATAGTTTTGCCTTTTTCAAGACATCATATAGTTGGAATCATACAGCATGTAGCCTTTCAGACTGGCTTTGTTCACTTAGCAATACACATTTAAAGTTCCTCCATGTCTTTTTATGGCTTGATAGCACATTTCTTTTTTATCATGGAATAGTGTTCCATTGTATGGATGTACCATAGTTTCTTTACCCATTCACTTATTAAAAGACATCTTGGTTGCTTCCAGATTCTTTGTAATTATGGATAAATCTGCTATAAATGTCAGTGTGCAGGTTTTGTGTGGGTGTAAGTTTTCAACTCACTTGGGTAAATACCAAGGAGCAGGATTCCTGGATGATAGCGTTTATAAGCTATCTTTAGCTTTATAAGGAACTGCCAAACTGTCTTCCAAACTGGCTGTACAATTTTGCATTCCCCATCAGCAATGAATGAGAGTTCTTGTTGCTTCGTATACTTACTGGCATTTGTTATCATCAGTTTTGGGATTTTATCTGTTATAATAGGCATGTCATGGTATCTCATTGTTATTTTTAATTTTCAGTTCCCTAATGACATATGATGTTGAGCATCTTTTCTTTTCTTTTTTTTTTTTTTTTTTTTGCCATCAGTAGATCTTCTTGATGAGTTATCTGTTCAGATATTTTGCTCACTTTAAAATTGGGTTGTTTTCTTACTGTTGAGTTTTAAGAGTTCTTTGTACATTTTGGATGTAAGTCCTTTATCAGATACATGTTTTGCAAATATTTCCTCCCAATTTGTGGCTTGTCTTTCATTCTTTTAACAGTGTGTTTTACAGGGAAGTCTGACATTTTAGTAAAGTCCAGCTTTCATTTGTTTCTCATATAGATCACGCTTTTGATGTCGAATCTAAAAACTCATTGTCAAACCCAAGGTCACATAAATTTTCTTCCAAGTAATTTTCTGAAAGTTTAAAAGTTTTGCATTTTATGTTAAATATACTCTTGATCCTTGAACAACATGGGTTTGAATTTTGAGGCTCCACTTATACGTAGATTTTTTTCAACCAAATGTGGATGGAAAATCTAAAATACAATATTTGTGAGATGTGAAACCCATATGTATGGAGGGGTGACTTTTTGTATACACGGGTTCCACAGGGCCAAAGTCAGATGAGCATGCATGGATTTGGGAATACATGGGGTGGGGGTGGGGAGATCCTGGAACCAATCTCCAGTGTTTACTGAGGGACAATTGTATAATCCATTTGAGTTAATTTTTGTGAAAGGTGCAAGGTCTGTGTCTAGGTCCTTTTTTCTTTTTTGCATGTGGATGTCCAGTACCATTTATTGCAGGAATTCTCTTTTTCCATTGAATTACTCTTGTTCCTTTGTCAAAAATCAGTTGAGTATGTATTTGTGTTCTCTATTTTGTTCCATTGATCTATTGGTCAATTTATTGGCCCATACCCTGCTGTCTTAATTATTATAGCTCTATAATAATTATTGAAGTCAGGTAGTGTCAGGCCTCTAACTAGAATGTTTAGTCTTTCATATGGCTCTTACATGTTTCCGTGAAATATGACTGTTTAGAAGTTCTTTCTTGAAAAATTTATTTTTTTCTATATGGTGAACACCGTTATGTTACATTTTATTACAGCTCCAAATTCTAGGAAATTTTCTTTCTAACCTCATTTACCTGCAGAAGTATTTGACTGGTATCAATCCTTTCTGAATGGGAAAGGATTATTACCTAGTAAGGGAAAAAATGTAGTCCTCTTTCTGAACTCTGATTGTTTGCATAAAATGGATTGTAACCTTGAATGTAGTATGCCTAAGCCGCTCTCACCCCACAATTCTTATTATCAGGCAAATGTGAGCATAATGCAGACTAAGAACATGCCATCTTGATCTCTATCCTTCTCCAAGTTCTTCACCCACGTGTCTCACTGATGTGGAAAGAAAATGCTCTCTCACCACTGAAAACTAGAGATGGGTACCATCCTCAACCCTGGTGCCACAAATGTCAACTGAGATGATACAAATGAGACTGACATATTTGCCATCAGTTATCTTGCAGGGGAAAACTCACTTACCAAGTAATTTCATCAGGCCAATGTAAGAAAATAATAACTCCCATGAGCTTCCAAAGCTCAGGGCAGATCACCTCTAAATTATAGGAGATAAAATTGCCCCAACATACTCACTGGCCTAAGGTAAAACCTAAGCTGGGGCCTCCTGCAGTCAGACCACCATGGAGACTGACAGCCCATGTCCCCAACAATATAATACAATTAGGCTCTATGATTGCAGGTGAGGATGGGGCCAGCAGCAACCACGCACGGATCCTGAATAGCATCAGCCACTGAAAGACAGGATGCCAAACTGAAGAGCTGATAAATGGCCCCAGTAAGACAGAATTAATGCAGAAAGCAAAAGATAATTTAACAATATTTAAATGTGTGTCTTCAAGGATATTGCAACAATAAATCTTTATGGTCAGGAAAAAGTACCAACCAAAAAATAAATATAAAAAATAAGAAAGACTTCTTAGAAATAAACATAATTGTCAAAAAAATTCCTTAACACATTGAAAGTACTGAATAGGATGAACATTCCCAACAATGAAAATATTTTTAAGAGTAAAGAACTCTTCCAGAGTGCAGAGCTAAACAACCAAGAAAGAGAATTTAGAAAATAAAAGAAAAGGTGAGACATAAAGAATAGACTAAAGAGGCCCCATATTCATGAAATAGGAGTGTCAGGAAACGAGCAAAGGGATGATAAGCCATAAATAAACACAAAGACCAGCCTGAGCAACATAGGGAGACCTTGTCTCTTTTAAAAAATTTAAAATTATTTGGGCATGGTGGCATGCATCTGTGGTCCCAGCTGCTAGGGAGGTTGAGATGGGAGGATTACTTGAGGCCAGGAATTTGAAGCTGCAGTGAGCCATGATCACACCACTGCACTCACTTGGGTGACCAAGTGAGACTCTGTCTCAAACCAAACAATAAAAACAACAACAACAAACCCTCCAAAACAAACAGAAAGAAAATTTCCAGGCTGAGCACAGTGGTCCACGTCTGTAATCCCAGTGCTTTGGGAGGCCAAGGAGGGAGGATGGCTTGAGCCCAGGAGTTTAAGACCAGCCTGGGCAAAACAACCAGAACCCATCTCTAAAACAATGAAATAAAAACATTAACCAGGCATGGTGGTGTGCGCCTGTAGTGCTATGTACTGGGAGTCTAAGGTGGGAAGACCATTTGGGCCCAGGAGTTAAAGGCTGCAGTGATCTAAGATCAATGTCACTGCACTCCAATGTGGGTGACAGAGCATGACCCTGTCTAAAAAAAAAAAAAAAAAAAAAAAAAAAAAAACTCACCAAGTTTAAGAATGGCATGAACTCTAACTCAAAATGCCTCATAAATGTTCAGCCTGAATATTTAAAAAGTTGAAACAAATTGAAAAACATACATTTGATTTCTCAGAATAAAATGTGTTTTCACACGTTTTAACAAACTAACACACACAATAAAACGTTTGCCTACAAGGGAGAAAGAAGCTGACTGACATCAGAATTCTTGTCTCCAATACCAAATTCCAAATGCAGTGTGGAGCAAAGTTGGCGATTTCTGAGGCAAACACATTTGCTGAGAGTTCTATACAAGACAAACAATGGGGCATCTCTGAGGGCAAAAGAAAGCTGCTTATGAATCAGCCACAAAACTTTCTAAACAGAGTTATTTTGGAATTCTCCAGCCAAAAGTAAATTTGTATCCAAATTCAAATTTGCAAAACCGTTAGACAGTGAACATATAACAATGATGAACAAAAAGACTCACTCTCCGACCTAGACCTACTGTATCAGAAACTTCCATTTAATCTGATTCCTAGGAGAGAAGCTCTGCTTAAAGCAATTCTGAATTCCCTTCCAACCGCCATCTGCTGAATGGTAGGACAAATTTTAAATTTTAGTCCAATTTAGTTTTATGCCAATTTGGCTTAAAACAACATTCGATGCACTCTCTAAGCTTAACTTGGTTTATGGGGGCATGACTGTGCAGACTTTGGTTTCGTTGCACCTCCCCTGATCTTTTTTAGCTTGATATCTGGAACATGGGGTGGAGCTGAGAGAGTCTTGTGTTGTTTTCGGGTGAAAAAAGCCTTCTGATCTTGAGTTGGTCCTTGGGTGTTGATATGGTTTGGCTGTGTCCCCACCCATATGGGGACCCAGTAGGAGATAATTGAATTGGGGGGCAGTTCCCCCATACTGCTCTCATAGTAGTGAATAAGTCTCACGAGATCTGATGGTTTTATTAGGGATTTCGGCTTTCGCTGCTGCTTCTCTCTCTTTGACTGCTGCCATCCATGTAAGACATGACTTGCTCCTCCTTGCCTTCTGCCATGATTGTGAGGCCCCTCCCCAGTCATGTGGAACCGTGAGTTCATTAAACCTCTTCCTTTTGTAAATTGCCCAGTCTTGGGTATGTCTTTATCAGCAGCGTGAAAACGGACTAATACAGGTCTGCACTGACTGGAATCTGCCAAGAGGTGGATGGTCCCATCCAACTCCCAGTATCCACTGCATCTGGCTTCTGGAAGGGGTCAACTCATGGTTTATTCATTCTAGGCTCCAAGAGGTTCACTTGCCCCTCCCTACTGCCTCATAAGCCTGCTCTCAATTTTCAGTGAAGTTGCAGTCCCTCACCCACATCCTCCATCCCCACTTGAGCTCATGTGCCCCCACCACAGACTTTGCCCTACCTGCTGCTTGTTAATTCAGTGTCCCTGTCTCTGAACATGTGAACAAGGGTGGGGGCCTCACACTTAGGTCCCCACTCCTGGCTGCATAACTACACCGCCTATCTTCTTACGTTTGCTAGGACTTCCCTTGTTTGAACTGGGCCATCCTGGCGTTCAGGCTCCTTCCACATCCCAGCTGGGAAGAGAGGCCTCATGGTCATTTTAACATGGTTTTCCTCACCAAGCCAAGGCTCCAAGAAGAGGACTTTGGGACACCCGTGTGACTTCCTCCCCCTGTGCCTCAGTCTCCTTTTGCATCTTTGTCTTGCCCTTCCAACTACATTCTTAGGACTAGAAGGGAAAAAACCCCCATTTACTTCCTCTGTTAATTATCCTCCACCTGTCTGATTGTAGCCTCCTGGTTAAATCCCAATGGCAGACAAGATGATTTTCTATGAACTCTGGGGAAAATTCCACATCTTTCTGATCTATGCCTAGCATTTGGTATACTAAGTGGTAGCAAAGGAGTTTAGGCATTTCTTTGTTTTCTACTGACTTTCAAGCTTATTCGCCTATTGTCTTACTGCAAAATGCCATTTAAATGTCAGAAACTGAACACTCTTTGTTCATCATTACATTTCTTCTCTATGGAAGAATCTTAATAATTCTCATTTTAAAACATCTCTTGATGGTGAATGAAC
Source organism: Macaca nemestrina (assembly GCF_043159975.1). Lineage (NCBI taxonomy): Eukaryota > Metazoa > Chordata > Mammalia > Primates > Cercopithecidae > Macaca > Macaca nemestrina. Next base: position 122,576,944 of record NC_092135.1, on the reverse strand, counting down.
ACCTTAGATTCAAATATGTGACAAATAGCAAAGCATATAAATGTTTTAAAAAACATTGTCTGCATTATGCTACTTAAACTATGATTAAGTCTAAATTATTTTCATAGGGGGATTATGAAGTTTTATAGGCTGCAAAAAGAATTTAAAAAATAAGAGTGGCATAATATAAAAAAGTAAAAAAAATTAGTAAAATTCTTACAGACCTACTTTCTCTTCATGGGCAGTGAAGCAAGGTTAGACATTAATAAATAAAAAGATGACAAAATTATCCCATTTGGAAACTTAAGACTGCTCTTCTAAAACGCTCCTATCAGGCTGAGTGTGGTGGCTCATGTCTGTAATCCCAGCACACTAGGAGGCCAAAGTGAGAGGGTCACTTGAGCCCAGGAACTTGAGGCTACAGTGAGCTATGATTGCACTACTCAACTCCAGCCTAGGTGACAGAGTGAGAGCCTATCTCTAAAAAATAAAAATAAAATAAAATAATAAAATCAAACTAAAGTTAAAACACTCCTGTCAGAAAGGAAATAAAAATTGAAATTATGATCTCTTTACAACTGAATGACAATGAGAATATTAGGTGTCAATAACAACAGAATTTGGTCACAGCCATACACTGAAGAAAATTCAGGGTAAAATGCTTTTATTATTATTATTATTTTTGAAATGGTGTCTCACCCTGTCACCCAGGGTGGAGTGCAATGGTGAGATCTCAGGTCACTGCAACCTCTACCTCCCAAGTTCAAGCGATTCTCCTGCCTCAGCCTCCCGGGTAGCTGGGACTACAGGCATGTGCCACCACGCCCAGCTTATTTTTGCATTTTTTGTAGAGACAGGGGTTCACTATGTTGGCCAGATTGGTCTCAAACTCCTGACCTCAGATGATATGCCCGCCTCAGCCTCCCAAAGTGCTGGGATTGCAGGCATGAGCCACAGTGCCCGGCTGATGCTTTTGTTATTAAATAAGAAAGAGACTAAGCATTCAATTCAAGCATGTAATAAAACAATCACAAAACAAGTCAGAAGAAAAGAAAATGATACACTAAAATTAAAACTAGAAACAAATGGGTGAGCAAACAAAAACAGAAGTGATGGATAAAACCAAAACTTTTGCCTTAGGTGAGAGTGAGTAGGTCAGTGACAGAAACAAACTGTTTCTCAAGTTCATCTGAAAGTAAATGGAGACTGTTGGTTAAAGAGGTCAGATTGGACACATACATTTAATCTCCACTCCCTATTGACATTCTACAAAAATGAGAGTAAAGGAGTTTTTAGTTGTTTGTTTGTTTGCTTTTTGCATAATCGTCAAGGACAAAGATGGCAAGAGAAAGCAGTAAGGAAAGTTAGGATCTGCAGAGAAGTTCCTAGAAAGCTGACTCATCAATGGGCAGTGGAGAAAATCAAGCAGCAATTGATTGACTCTTACAGAACCTTCCAAACTCTCAGGATTGGACATATCAAGAAGTCATGAAAGTGGATGAAAAGACCAGAGAGGATTATTTGCTAGTGTGTTTAAGAAGTTAGACCTTCAGTATCTTTTCTAGCTCTCCACAGAGCCTTTAACTGGCTCTCTTCCACTTTCAAATTTGGACTGAAGTTGTTGGTTTTCCTGGAGAGAGTAAAACGGAGGGCACCAGGAGAAGTTGAGGGTGAAGATATCTTTCTGAAAATGGAGGGATAAATGAAAGTTGCTGTATTAAACCTGAGACTTGAAGCCCACTTCCCCAGCAGAGCTCTCAGAATGCTGGCCACCAGGCAGATGAATCCTCTAGGCAGATGGACTGGGTTTCCCCCAACACAAGAGAAACAGAGATGTTTACATCGGGGGTGCCCTAAAGAAATGGCCCAGCCAGAGCTTTGCAAAGTGAAGGCAATGGTCAACAAACCTCACACTCAGAGCTTCCAATTTGCCTTTGGATGCCTATTCTAACAGCTAACGACAAAGCATGAAATATGAGAGACCAAGACAAGCAGAGAAACTTACTTAGAAGCACAGAGAGACTCTTCAGGGAGAAGGAAAATGCGCAAGGACTACCTTCAGAGGGCTAACAGAAGATATGGTATCAATGAAGGATACCATCAATGAAGGATAATATGAATGAAGGATGCTCTAAAAATAAAAGATATTTAGAGAGTTAAGAGCTCTTAGAAATTAAAAATATCATCATAGAAATGAAAGACTCAATAGAAGAATTGGGAAATCAAGTTAAGGAAATTTACTGGAAAGCAGGGAGGAAATGCGAGAAAAAAGATTGAGAACCGGCTCAGGATGTTAGATATCTAAATGGAATTCCAGAAAGAGGGAATAGGAAAAAAAAAAGAGAGAGGAAAGGCAAAGAAACAGTTTTGTCTTAGGGTTAAATGAGTTTTTCACATGGCATGGGCCTACCAAGTGCTCGAAGTAGACACAATCCAAAGTCTATCAATATGATACAAAATTTCATAACACTGGAAACAGAGAAAAGAGCTTACAAATTTTCCGACAGAGAGGGAAAGGTTTCATACAAATATCAAAAGTGAGAATGAATGATATTCTTGACAGTAACATTGGAAGGTAGAACACAATAAAGAATTTGAAATGCACAATAAAGAAGTGCATTTCAAATTCACAGGAGAATGACAGTTTTCCAACAAACATGAAAAAAGCTGCTCGATATCAGTAATAAAAGAGGATAATTAAAACAACAATAACTACATAGAAAAAATAAAAAATATTAATACTGCTCAGTGTTGGCAAAGATACAGGAAAACAGACACAGTGTTCAGTTGTTTGAAACAACTAAAATATACCAGGGTCCACATTACCTGCAGGAGATACCAAAGGTCATTCTGGTGTCAAATTGTCTTGTTCTGGGTTCGATATTGGAGTTGAGAGCTAGAAAATCCAGGAGCTATTTCAATTCATTCACGATTAATCAAACAAACCTGATTTATTAATTTAATGCTTATTATGTTCTGGAAGTTATGCATAGGTTTGTAATGATAATTAAGATTCAATCTCACTCTCAATGAGATCTTGGGATGCCTGCAAGTTTGGGCTTCACTTATGCAATCTGTAAAATGAAGGCATTGGGCTTAAATGACTTAGATGGTTTCTCCAGTGTCTTACAGCCTTACAAGTTATATTTTTCAGTTGCTAAAGCATGTTTTGCAAACTCTGACACCAAACAATGTTTTGCATTCCTACAGCATAAATAAAAACCATATTTATGGTAGCCTTACTCATTGTCCATTGGGCCTTAGGTGGTATAGTGATGTCCAAGTGACTTGTGACCTCTCACTTCTTCCACTTTTTCAGGTAGAAGATCAGCCTTGCTCAGCCTCCTGGATTAGGAGATGTTTTAAGAAAAAGAGAATTTGCATCAAAGTTCTGACATTAATTGAGGAAAAGAGGTAGTTCTCCTAAAAATTCCCCTCTTCGTATGATATGTTCTCTTCAAAATAATGATATGAGTTGGGCACAGTGCCTCACACCTCTTATCCTGGCACTTTGGAAGGCCAAGGTGGGCAGATCACTTGAGGTCAGGAGTTCGAGACCAGCCTGGCCAGCATGGTGAAACCCTGTCTCTACTGAAAATACAAAAATTAGCTGGATGTGGTGGTGCATGCCTGAGGTTGCAGAGAGCTGAGATGGTGCCACTGCACTCCAGCCTGGGCAACAGAGTGAGAACCTGTCTCAGAAAAAAAAAGTTATATCCAGTTAAAATCCTAGAATCAGGTCAATGACTGTTTTTGATTATCTATTCTAACTCTAATGGAGACATGCCAAGGAAAGTGAATAATGCAGTAAACTTTAAAAAGTAAGTTCAGACATGTTCCTTATTGGCATATTTTAAAAAGGATTCTAACATTCAGCCTCCAATATTTCTGAGAATTAAGTAAACATGTTAAATGAAAGGAAAAATCTCTGAGATATTCTCATAAATGACACAACTGTACCATAAATGAAAACCAATTTAAGAGAATTAAAATTGATTTTTAAAATAAACTAAAACTTCAAACATTATGTTAAAAAATTTTAAAAAGGTTGAGACTGAAGATTTTGAAATTAACATGTTCTATTTCACAATTTTACTTATAGAATAATCTCATCATTCATAAATATAGAAACAGGAAAGGGGCTGCTTTATTTGGGGAAAAAATATTTCTCATGGTAGTGTTTCTCAAAGTGTCATTCATGAGCTACTTTTCTCAAAATTATCTGTGATGCTCGCTAAAAACACCCTGATGTCTGGACTTCTTCCCATACCACTGAATCAGAATCTCTGAACGGTGGGCCTGGGAATATTTAAATTTAACAATATCCCCACAAAGTATTCTATTGCACACTAAAACTTGAAAACACTGCCTTAGACAGCTATTAAAATTTGTATGTAAATGTCATGGATGGACAGCGTTTGTACATGTTAGAGTTTGTATGCATATGTGATTTTTTAAAATGGTGGTATTTTTGAGTTATTGTCCTATATAATTATTTATTTATTTACTTATGTTTTTTGAGATGGAGACTCTCTCTGTCTCCCAGGCTGGAGTACAGTGGTGTAATCTTGGCTCACTGCAACATCCACCTTCCGGATTCAAGTGATTCTCCTGCCTCAGCCTCCCGAGTAGCTGGGACTACAGGTGCGTGCCACCACCCCTGGCTAATTTTTGTATTTTTAGTAGAGAGGAGGTTTCACCATGTTGGTCAGGCTGGTCTCCAACTCCTGACCTCAAGTGATCTGCCTGCCTTGGCCTCCTAAATTTCTGGGATTACAGGCATGACCCACTGTGCCCCGCCAAGAATTTATGTATTAATATTTTATTTTAAATTTTATCATTGTTCTTAGACAATTATTTCAAGTCATTAAACATATATGCAAATATGTGTGTATATATATGTGTATATGTATTTGTGTGTATATGTATGTGTATATGTATTTGTGTGTATATGTATGTGTATATATATGTACACACACACACAAACACACACACATACTCCTGAAGTTTCTTTGCTACCATAAAGTTTTGTCAGGAGCTTGAGTGTCTGTGAGAGGAACCAGATAAGAGAGAACAATGGTGTATCAAGGGAAGAGAGCGTGAAGGAGAGATGAGAACCAAGAAATCCATCTACTATGACTTTGAAAATGGAACTGGAGATCTGCCTGGGGATGCCACACTCCACTTCTTCACATTCATGTGAGACATGGGGAAGGCCAAGGGTTGAGAACAGAATGCCCTTCCCATGAGAAGAGCAGTCTGATTTTCTTGAGTGGCACAGTTAAGACCCAAAAATATGGTGGTTAAAAGAAATGGGCCAGGCACAGTGGCTCACACCTGTAATCCCAGCACTTTGGGAGCCCGAGGTGGCCGGGTCGTGAGGTCAAGAGATCAAGGCAATCCTGGCCAACATGGTGAAACCCCGTCTCTACTAAAAATACAAAAATTAGCTGGATGTGGTGGTGCGCCTGTAGTCCCAGCTACTCGTGAGGCTGAGGCAGGAGAATTGCTTGAACCCCGGAGGCAGAGGTTGCAGTAAGCTGAGATCCTGCCACTGCACCCCAGCCTGGCAACAGAGCGAGACTCCGTCAAAAAAAAAGAAAAAAGAAGGAAGGAAGGAAGGAAGGAAGGAAGGAAGGAAGGAAGGAAGGAAGGAAGGAAGGAAGGAAGGAAGGAAGGAAGGAAAGGAGGTAGAGAGGGAGGGAGGAAGGAAGAAGAAAGAAAGAAAGAAAGAAAGAAAGAAAGAAAGAAAGAAAGAAAGAAAGAAAGAAAGAAAGAAAGAAAGAAAGAAAGAAAGAAAGAAAGAAGGAAGGAAGGAAGGAAGGAAGGAAGGAAGGGAAGGAGAGAAAGAGAGAAAGAAAGAGGAGAGAGAGAAAGAAAGAAAAGAAAAAGAAAGAAAGAAGTAAAGAAAGAAAGATAAGAAAGAGAAAGAGAAAGAAAGAAAAGAAAGAAAGAAGAGAGAAACAAAGAAAGAAAGAAAAGAAAAAGAAAGAAAGAAGTAAAGAAAGATAAGAAAGAGAAAGAGAAAGAAAAGAAAGAAAGAAGAGAGAAACAAAGAGAGAAAGAAAAGAAAAAGAAAGAAGTAAAGAAAGATAAGAAAGATAAAGAAAGAAAGAAAGAAAGAAAGAAAGAAAGAAAGAAAGAAAGAAAGAAAGAAAGAAAGAAAGAAAGAAAGAAAAAGAAAGAAAGTTGGATGGGGACTGGCAGGTGGAAAATTTCAGACTTAACATGGTAAGTAATAGGAAGCCACTGTAGCTTCCAAGTGAGTTATCTATCAGCCAGATCCTGGAAAACAACTAGAAAAGTAAGTTTAAATCGACCAGGGGAAAAAAAGATTAAATGCCTTTTAACAATCACAATTAAAATTGATTAAAATATCCAAAGTAGAAATATAATTTGGATTTTTCCCAACCTCAACAAAAATGAAATATTTGATTCTAGAAAACCACTGGTCTTACTACTTTCAGATGATTCATTCTTATTCTAATCATGCTCCCCAGTTAAAAATATAGCGTATCAGGATTCGAATCTGATTTTAACTTCTTAAACTTTAAGTTGACTGTATAAAAGCTAGAGAAAAAATATTTATTTAGTATAACATTTAATGTTTTATAGAAGAAAATTTTGCTCTACAAGGTCCCAAATAATATGTACCACAAACGTTTTTACTTAAAACAGACAATAATACATGCATTTGCTTGAAGAATAATATTCTCACCCATTGGTCTTGTCAGCAAATGTCTAGTAGTAGGTTATAAAAAAGAGCCCACTGTAGCATTGATTAGTTTTTGCTATAGGATTAAGAGTGGATCATGGAAAGCACATTAGTTATTAATTTACAAACCGAGCTTGGGGTGAGACCTCAGGGCAGGGGCACAGCCTTTCTCTGTGTAACTTATACAAGGTAGTTAGGGCCAGACTGATTGGTCCAATCAAGCTCTCCGATCAAATTTTCACTATGTGTATGTGTTTTGCCAACATTTTTTTTTTTTCCATTGGTTTTATGTGACTTGGCGCATAAACATTTGGTGCCATGTGTATGGTCATATACAGGGCATATTTGTCATTACACTGGCACCATGATCTATGGTCATATGGGGTCACCTGACACATTTATATAACCTGCCTAGCCTCTTACAGCATTTGAATCAGGCTACTGGAATAAGACCTACTTCACCTTCAAAAATTGTCATAAACAGGCACTCACTGAATCCACCAGGGGTCAGCACACCAAGTATTATGACCCCAATATTGACAGGAATTGAACAAAGAAAAAAAAATGTAGAAAGCTTAGAAAAGCTAAATACCCTTTGAAATGTGCATTTGCCCCGTAATTTTTTTTTTCCATTCAGGTCAGGCAAGTTGCCATATTTATGTTTGTTTTCTGTTGCTTCTGTCCTTCCCTCTAAGGACCAGGAACTAGGCAGTCATTAACCCTGATTTCATCCGAAGATGACTCCACAGGTTAACCTTTCAACTCATTTCCCTTGCACAAAACCCATGGCAAATACAGATAGCCTATAAAAAAGGAAAAGTGTTGTGAGAGGGTCTGGATGAAGAACGAAATAAATTATTTCGTGGACCAGAAATTGATCAGAAATGCAATGCTATACAACAGCCAAAGCCACATGAATACCCTCACTAAAATAATTATTGCAGAATATACTTCAGTAGGAAGAAAAAAAAAAAACCTAGAGTAAAGGTATGGAATGCGGAATCACAGAAATGGATAAAGTATAAATAAATGTTTATAAACCATTGACTATAAAAATATTCTCCATTTTTATTTGTTTTGCTCTAAGAAGTGCAAAACTAAAACTCTCTAGATAATAATAAATTGAAGAGGAAATGTGAATGGGAAGTTAACATGTGCTAAGGACTTTTTGCTGTTGTTCAGGACAAGAAAATAAAATTACTAAACATTTTGTATTATTTAGAAAAATATATGATGAATATATTTTTCATATATTGAAAAGGTGAATAAAGGTAAATAGGCAAAAAATGAAAACACTATGAACAACTTCCAAAACAAAAGGGGGTGATATAGCAAACTTCACTAATTCAATGAACTATTTAAAAAATGAAAGAAAAGAAAAACAAATGAAAGTGAACAGAAAATCAAAACTAGGAGGGAGGGTAGAAATCATTTTAAATCAATCGATAATGCAAAATTAGAAAATGCAGTAAGCTTGCTATAAAAAAATAAGAGACTGTATGATTAAGTTTTAAAAAACTCTAGGCATAGTATCTTGGTCTGTTCCAGCTGCTGTAACAAAGTACAGTCAACTCGGTATAAACAACAGAAATTTATTTCTGATAGTTCTGGAAGCTGGGAAGTCCAACATCAAGGCAACAACAGACAGGTTTTCTAGTGAACGCTCACTTTATGGTTCATAGATGGAGCCTTCTAGACATGTTCTCACATGGTAGGACAAGGCAGCTCCCTGGAGCCTCTTTTATAAAGACACTGATTTCACTCTCATGACCTAATCACTGACAAAATAGCCCACCTCCTAACACCATCACATTGGTAATTAAATTTCAATATACAAATTTTGAGGGTATAACATTCAGACTATAGCATACAGAAATTCTAATTCTTTTTTTTTTTTTTTTGAAACAGAGTCTCACTCTGTTACTCAGGCTGGAGTGCAGTGGGAAGATCTCAGCTCACTGCAACTTCCGCCTCCCGGGTTCAAGCAATTCTCCTGCCTCAGCCTCCCGAGTAGCTGAGATTACAGGTGTGCGTCACCACCGGCTAATTTTTGTATTTTTAGTAGAGACAGGGTTTTGCCATGTTGGCCAGGCTGATCTCGAACTCCTGACCTTCTGCTCGCCTCAGCCTCCCAAAGTGCTGGGATTACAGGCATGAGCCACCGCACCTGGCCAGCATATAGTATTCTTATAGAATATACACACAAAATGAAATCAACGAGATAAATTGAAACTAAAGGAATGGAGAAACTTGTCTCATGCAAACAGTAATAAAATAATAAACCTAAAAAGCTGGAATAGCGATATTGATTTTAGACAAAATATAATTTATATTATAATATATAAATACATTAAATTTTACATAAAATATTATATAAATAAAAAAGGAAATAATTTAAAAGAGAAACATATAGTACTCATGAACTTATAGGCACCTGAAAGCTGGACCATACTCATTCTCTGGTCACACTGAAACTAAATAATAAAAAAAGAAGGCTGGGTGCGATGGCTCACACCTGTAATCCCAGCAATTTGGGAGGCCGAGAAGGGCAGATCACCTGAGGTCAGGAGTTCGAGACCAGCCTGCCCAATATGGCGAAACCCCGTCTCTACTAAAAATACAAAAAAAAATTAGCCAGGCGTGGTGGTGGGTGCCTGTAATCCCAGCTACTTGGGAGGCTGAGGCAGGAGAATTGCTTGAACATGGGAGGTGGATGTTGCGGTGAACTGAGATTGAGCCACTGCACTCCAACCTGTGCGACAAGAGCGAAACTCCATCTCAAAAAAATAGAAAGAAAAAAAAAAAAGAAACTAAATAAGAATTTAACAATAAAAAATAGCAAAATGAGTAAATAAAAGTACTAATAAAATAAGTAATATACACGCACATTTGGAAACTCTGAAATGTAATCCTGAATAATTTATGGATTAATTTTAAAAAGATAGCACCGTGGAAATGACAGCATGTGTAAGACAAGAATACTAATAAATGTGTTAAATACCAACATTTGTGGAATTCAGCAAAAAGTTATTAGAATTTCATTTTGTGGGATTAAATCCCAGTACTTTTGGAAGCCGAGGCAGGAGGATCACTTGAGGTCAAGAGTTTGAAACCAGCCTGGCCAACATGGTGAAACCCTGTCTCTACTAAAAATACAAGAATTAGCCAGGTGTGGTGGCGCGTGCCTATAGTCCCAGTTATTCGGGAGTCTGACGCAGGAGAATTGTTTGAACCTGGGATGTGGGGGTTGGAGTGAGCTGAGGTGCTTTCGCTGCACTCTAGTCTGGGTGACAGAGAGAGATTCCATCTCAAAAAAAAAAAAAAAAAAAAGGAACAGGAGCAGAAGCAGAAAGTAACAAAGTATTAAAAAAAAAAGGAATGAGAATCAACAAAATCAAAAGCCAATTTTTGTCTATAACAAGAAATAAGAAGAGGCTATATCTATTGATTTAATAAGCATTTTAAAAACTGCACATGAACATTTAAAACTTACATAAAATGTTTACTTTTCTTAAAAAAACATATGAACTACAGAAACTAATCCAAAACGACAAAGAAATTCTGAATAAACCCATAGCCATGACAGAAATTAAAGTAGCCCTCAAAAGTTCTCCTAGCATTCTCTCTACTCCATGAAAACATATTGTGTCTTCTAGACATGTCTAGAATCCAGGCCAAATGATTTTTTACAGGGAAGGTCTTACCAAACTTCCAAGGATCTATCGTCCTATCGTTTTATCTTTTACTTTTAAAAAAAAAATTTTTTTTTAGATGGAGTCTTGCTCTGTCACCCAGGCTGAAGTGCAGTGGCGTGATCTCGGCTCACTGCAACCTCCCCCTCCCAGGTTCAAGTGATTCTCCTGTCTCAGTCTCCTGAGTAGCTGGGATGACAGGTGCATGCCACCACACCTGGCTAATGCTTTGTATTCTTCATAGAGACCGGGTTTCACTGTGTTAGCCAGGATGGTCTTGATCTCTTGAACTTGTGATCCATCCGCCTTGGCATCCCAAAGTGCCAGGATTACAGACGTGAGCCCCCATGCCTGGTCCGTTGGTCTTATCTTAAACCATTTCAGAGAAAAAAAAAGGGGAAGTTACCCAGCTAATTTTATGAAACTTATATAACCTTGATACTCAGATAGCACAAGGACAGCAGAAGAAGAGAAAGTCACAGGCAAATGCAAATAGAATTCAGCTTTATATATATCTAAGAGGCCAAAGTGGAACTTTTAAGGGATATTTTGACCTGGCCTAAGAAGTCACACCCTGATGTCTTCTCTTGGTCATGCACACCAGCTCTGACTCAGCGAAGCAGTTGCCCACACCAGCATAACTGTGGGGCACGTAGAGACTAGCACCCTTTTACATATTAAAAATCAGGCTGGGCATGGCGGTTCATACCTGTAATCCTAGCACTTTGGGAGGCGGAGGCGGTGGATCACTTGAGCTCAGGAATTCGAGACCAGCCTGGCCAACATGATGAAACCCCGTCTCGACTAAAAATACAAATTTAGCTCGGCATGGTAGTATGCACCTGTAATCCCAGCTTCTTGGGAGGCTGAGGCACGAGAATTGCTTGCACCAGTGAGGTGGAGGCTGCAGTGAGTTGAGATCATGCCACTGCACTCCAGCCTGGGTGACAGAGCGAGACTCCATCTCAAAAAAAAAAATCCAAAATCTACATAGGTTATTAACTTCTCTAAGAAGTGCTACTGCAAACTGTTTTATTTTTTAAGTTAAACTTTATATTTTGTGATAATTATAGATTCATATAAAAACATAGTATGTATATAAATATATATGTATAATAAGGTAAACAATATAAGATATAATCATGGGCTGGGTGCCATAGCTTATTTTTTGTAAATAAAATAAAAATACATTTGAGAGGCTGTAAGTATTTTGTTTTGTTTTATTTATTTTGTAAACAAAATAATTTGAGAGGCTGAGGCAGGAGGATCACCTAAGAACAAAAGTTCAAGAACAGCCTGGACAACATAGCCAGATCCCCGTCTCTACAAAGTAAACATAAAATGTTAGTCAGGGGCCGGGCGCGATGGGTCAAGCCTGTAATCCCAGCACTTTGGGAGACTGAGGCGGGTGGATCACGAAGTCAGGAGATCGAGACCATCCTGGCTAACACGGTGAAACCCCATCTCTACTAAAAATACAAAAAAAAGAAATTAGCCGGGTGTGGCGGTGGGCGCCTGTAGTCCCAGCTACTCCGGAGGCTGAGGCGGGAGAATGGCGTGAACCTGGGAAGCGGAGCTTGCAGTGAGGCGAGATTGCGCCACTGCACTCCAGCCTGGGCGACAGAGCCAGACTCCGTCTCAAAAAAAAAAAAAAAAAAAGTTAGCTAGGCATGGTGGCACACACCTGTAGTTCTAGCTACTCAGAAGGCTGAGATGGGAGGATTGCTTGAGCTCAGGAGTTTTAGGCTTCGTTGACATGTGATCGCTTCTCTGCACTCCAGCTTGGGCGACAGAGTGAGATCCTATCTCAAAAATAAGTAAATAAATAAATAAATAAGAGATCCTGTTTACCCTTCATCTAGTTCCTCCAATGGTAACAAGCAAGACAATAGTGGATTATCACAACCAGATATTAACCTTGATACAGCCAAGATACAGAACCGCTCTAACACTGCAAGCAACCTTTGTGTTACCCTGTTTAATTTTTTTTAAGTCCCATATTTGTTTAATCCACATGTGTTTGACCATGGAACCCTTTTATTTACCCAAAACCTACTGAATCCTACAGAGCGCACTTGGGAAAATGTTGTTTTCAGTCTTTAGTTGGTGAGACTATTAAGGAACCCAGTGTTCGTGGCACGTTAGGATCAGGCAACCCTTTATAAAAACATCTTTTGAACTTTTTGAGTGTTCCATCTGTAAGGCAACATCTGATTTGTTTCTTGAGGTGCAACAGAGGAAGCCCAATCACAACTGGTCTGGCTTCCCTCTCTTCAGGTGTGGGTGGCTCATCTCTTTTGCAGGCAAGGTTGGACAATACCCTCCAGCCCCCAGGTCTAGGCACAGGTCTTAAGGGAGCGCTGGGGGAAGACTTACTAGGGGCTTCTGGAACTGGGTGGGAGGGAGTCAGAAATTCTTAGTCCCTTTCTACTCCTGAGATTCCATGATTCTGGCTTCGGCTCGTGCCTTTGGGTTCTCACTTCCCACATCTTGCATCTTTCAACGTATCACAGCACTTTGAAAGCCAGGCTGGGTGGTCCTGTCTTTACCACATGATGTCACTCTAAGAAAATTAGTAACTCCCACTGAGCATGGCTGTGGCTTTTATATGCTGAAGATATCTAAGACTTGCCCGATAAAACAAGCAACTCATCAAGTTAACTGTCTTCAATTCGGGGCACATTTAACTTAAGATCATCTCATAGGCATGACAGCTACCAGGCTCTGGCTGAGACCCCACCCCTCCTGGGGAAGGACTTTTGGGAGGAGGAGGAGAACACACAAGGATTGGAGGGCATCTCTGGATCAAACCTTCAGGAGAGCAATTGGAAGGAAGGAAGGAAGGGCTAAAAACCAGAACTTCCAAGATGGACTTTTTGAAGCAAGTTTTATTACTTTTTCTTAAATACTTTTCAGGAGTAATGTTCCTTTTGGAAAACCCTGGCTGGCCTCAACTGCTAAGGGAAAACTGACATCTGTTCTCCCATCTCCTGGGTGGGTGGGAAAAGTGGCAGGAGTTTGGCATGGTGGTATCTGCTGAACAGATCCCAGAGGGAGGAGGATGGGGATAGGAAACAGAAGAGACCGGCCTGACAGGAACACGTGTTCCTGAGGAACATGTGACAGCTCGTGGAGCCCGCAGAGCTATGGGCGAGACGAATCCCTCCCTAGCTGCTTGAGTGTGAGCCTTGTGCATTTATTTGAGCGTGCAAGCAGCAAAACCCTTGCAACTTCCTGATGCTCAAGGAGGAAGGGAAGAATGAAAAAAATTTAAAAACGAAGCCTGGAGAGGCCGGGTGCTGTGGCTCACGTCTTTAATCCCAGCACTTCGGAGGCCAAGGCGGGCGATCACAAGGTCAGGAGATCGAGACCATCCTGGCTAACATGGTGAAACCCCATCTCTATTAAAAATACACAAAATTAGCCAGGCGTGGTGGCGGGCGCCTGTAGTCCCAGCTACTCGGGAGGCTGAGGCAGGAGAACGGCGTGAACCCGGGAGGCGGAGCTTGCAGTGACCCGAGATCACGCCACTGCACTCCAGTCTGGGCGACAGAGCGAGACTCCGTCTCAAAAAAAAAAAAAAAAAAAAAAAAAAAGGCTGGAGCTCTTCAGTGTTCATTTGTGTTTAGTTTTTAAAGTGGGGGAGCGATGCTGTGCACTGCAAAACAGTTCAGGGGAGTGGGTTTGCGGCGAAGGGGGGAACGGGCGCCAGGTAGGCCGGCCGCTTCTCCGAGGGTCTCTTCATGCCACGTGCTGGGCTGGTTGCTGAACCCACCTAGCAGTTCTCCCAGCAGGTGGAAGGAGTGCGAAAGACAAGCCCCAAAGGCAGGAACCCGTGCGGGAGCCGACAGCTTTGGACGTCATTGTGCCGGCTATGAGCAGCCACAGCTGTTAGAGGAGGGGAGAGTCAGCCACAGCGGGGTCGCTTATTGAGATGGTGGAGGGGATGCTTCCTGAGCTTAGTGAGAGAATAATCACTATGAAAAGGAGAAAGGCCGGCCAAATTTAAACACTAAGCTCCTCCTAGAGGGAGGCCCAGTTTCGTCCTTCGCGCTCCCCTCCTCCAGGAAGCTTTCTGGGGTAGTGCCTTTTCCCTGCGGACCCCATCAGAACCGGATGGACCAGGTCCCCGCGCAGCCTCGGCTCGGCGCGTCCTAGGTCTTGGCCCTCGGGTCCACCGCGAAGGCCCGGGGTGGTGGTGCCCGCAGCCGGGCGGGGATCCTGGCAGTGTCAGGGGGTGACCCCGGCGGGGCGCGGGGGCCGGGGCGCGGCAGAGGTGTCGCGGGCTCGAGTCCTGCGGGGACCGGGCAGGAGCAGCTCGTGGAGCGCGGAGCTGTGGCCGAGAGGCGCTTCCAGCCAGCCCGGTGTCCCCGGGAATTCCCCCGCGGCGTTACACGTGGCCCTGGCCGGCGGGGAGGCGGAGAGGCGCGGCGAGGCAGGGGGCCGGGGCCGGGCCAGGGGCGAGTGGGGAAGCAGCGGGACTTGGCCGCGCTGCCGGCCCGGGGTCCGGGCGATGGGACGCGCGGGTCTCCTCCTGCAGGCGCCCGGAGAGATGGGGCAGGACACCGGCTCTGGGGGGCCTGCGACGTCCCGCGTTGGCCGGGGCGGCGCGGAAAGCTAGGATTCGGCGTCCTTCCTCTCCCTCGCTGGCTCTGGGCCCGAGGTCTCTGGTTTTGTTTCATTGCCCGGTGTTAGTCTGGTTCCTGAATCCTGAGTTAGGCTTCACATTTTGAATTCCCCCCAAATCCGTGTCCCCTGAGCTCAAAGCGCCTTGTCCCGTCTTTCACAGCACACTGCAGTCACTTTGCACCCTACACAAACAAAAAGTCACGGAAACTATATTTTTTCTTATTCTTTTTCCTTCCTTCCTTCCTTCCTTCCTTCCTTCCTTCCTTCCTTCCTTCCTTCCTTCCTTCCTTCCTTCCTTCCTTCCTTCCTTCCTTCTCTCTCTCTCTTTCCCTGTTTCCTTCCTTCTCTCTCTCTCTCTCTCTCTCTCTCTCTCTCTCTCTCTCTCTCTCTTTTATGAATATCACTCTGTCGCCAGGCTGGAGTGCAGTGGTGCGATCTGGGCTCACTGCAACCTTCGCCTCCTGGGCTTCAGTGATTCTCCTGCCTCAACCTCCTGGGTATCTGGGATTACAGGGACGCACCACTAGGCCTGGCTACTTTTTTGTACTTTTTTTTTAGTAGAGACAGGGATTTCACCATGTTGGTCAGGCTGGTCTTGAACTCCTGACCTCAGTTGATCCACCTGTCCAAGCCTCCCAAAGTGCTGGGATTACAGGTGTGAGCCACGGCACCTGGCCGAAACTGTCTTCTTTTACTCCCTACTGCCCCCAGTCCTTACCCCTCCCCCATGTCCATCATGAAAAGATCCAGTGATGGGTGAGACAGCGGTTCTCTAAGTGGGCTGTCAAACTGGAACAGTCAGTCCCACAGTCTCCTGAGCCCCCCCTAACCAATCTCCTTTGGATGGGGTTTGTGGAAATCCACTCTTCTTCATTCCTATTTTTCCCTTTGTGGTTTTTGACTGTGTGCTGTCCTGGATACTGAAAAGCTTATTCCTTCTTTCCTCTTTGCACTAAAAGGTGCCAGCACTATTGTTAGAGGAAGAGTCAAAGAGGTGAAGGTGTGTGGCTGGGATGAAGCCACAGGTATCTGAACGACAAGCCCGCAAGCCTGCAGAGGCAGGGAGCACCGACTACCTGAGCCAGAATAGAACCTGGAAGTTCCGGTAATCTGCGTTATCAAGGATGAAGCTTCCTTTTTCCCCTTTCTCACTTGAGTGAATATGGTTTTTGATTCATAAAGGCTACATTGTCACAGGTTGCTTATGTAATGCTCACCCAATGAAAAGAAACATTCAAAGGGTGACTTTGCCATTTGCTTGCAAAATTAACGTCTTAGAGAAAAATGGGTAGAGCTAGAAGGGACCTACCCCCCAATAACTGAATAACTGGGGAGTAGAAAGTAAACTGTAGGAGTGAGAAATAGCTTGACCCTTTGAATCTTGACACTGATCAACAGGGATTCCAGTTCAAGTGAGTGGGTTAAGTAGCTAGAAAACAAATAGAACAGGTCCCCAGCATTGCAGAAGAGTCATTACTTCACAGTGTTAAGCTGAGAGTGTTGGGCAAAAAAAAAAAAAAAAAAAAAAAAAAAAAAGAAAGAAAGAAAGAAAAAGAAAAAATATGGAGAAATACTTTAAAGCATCGAGTTGAACTAAGAGGTGAAGGAAAGCAATTATGAGTAAACTCAATTCAAGAAATGTAATTTTAATGGATTAGATGGTTGCTTGCAAGCCAAAGATGGGAAATGTGGCTTTAATGATGAACCATACAAAATATTTTGTAGACTGAGGATATTTCATTCCATTACTCTCTTCTTTGGATTATGACTTTGTAGGAGAATATGGAAGTTGTGATCAAAAGAAATCAATTCAAATCTGAATTTGGGCCTTTCTAAGATGCATGATCCAGTGGGGTTTAGGGGTGGAGGATAGGACGTAGGGAGAGAAAGTTACTGACTTCTCAGAGACTCTGCTTCTTCATCTGCTAAATAGGATTTTTGTGAGAATTAAATGATATTAAGTATCTATGTACTCCTGGTAGCTGCTATTAAAAAATAAAATTGTCATTACTAAAATGGATATTCATAATACTAAACTATTTTTGTAGAAATCATACCACAGCTTTAATAGGCACTCAATATATACCTTTAAAAAATAAACAAATGACCCCAATTTGTTAGTAATACTGTCTATGTCTTATACATAGTCACATACTTCTTGTTTTATCGGAAAAGCAGTACAGTTGTCCCTGAGTATCCATGGGAGATTGGTTCCAGGATATAAAAACCCAAGGATACTCAAGTCCCTTATATAAAATGATGCAGTATTTGCATATAACCTATGCACATCCTCTTTAAATTATCTCTCTAGATTACTTATAACACCTAATATAATGTAATGCTGTGAAAATAGTTATTTCGTTTAAGGGATAATAAGGAAAAAAGTCTGTATATGTTTAGTACAGACGCAAGCATTCATTCTTTTTTTCAGAATATTTTTGATCCAATGTTTGTTGTATCTATGGATGCAGAACCCACGGATAAGGAGGGCTGACTATATTACACAAACTAATCTAAATGTTGGCATTTTCTTAGTTATAATTGGTTCTATTTGAGAATAATAGAAAAGTTTACATACTGTGGCACAAAGGAGCCGGTAACAGCTCTGTAATCAAAGTTACGATCAATTAAAACGAAAGAATGAGAAAGGAGACCATAGTCAGGACTACATAGAGGGACAATTTGTCTTTCAAAATCCATTTTGACTTCAGGAAATTCCCAATTTTTCTTGTCATTCCCAAGGCTAGCCTTCCCAGGGTACAAAGGAGCTTTGGATGTCAGAAAAAGTGGAAGCTATTCTTCCTGCCTCTGGAATTATTGCATTCCAGGGGTGATAGAGAAAAGGGAGAATAATTAAACAGTAAGTAAATTAATAATGTTCTCATTCTGCTTTCAGGGCCATATTATGGGATTCACATGGCAAAGGTTGAGTTCATATTATAAATAAATCCTTTAGGCATTTTATAACTAACCCTCTCAAGCAAAGGCCTGCGAAGACTTGCCTTGTCTCACTGAATGTTACTCATAAAGTATCCCAATTCTATGTGATGAATTATGTTTGGAGTAAATAAAGGATTTGGTAGGTGGGAGGGTGGGGTGGTGGTGGGGAGAAGGCACAGCTGGGTAGAATGTATGAACAAAAACTTGACATAGGGTCTGTGAAAGTGGAGAGGAGAGTTCTGTGGTCAAGGGTAGAGTAACTTCTATATTGACATGACCATCCTTATGATGGTGTAAGGTTGGGAGGTAGAAGAACTTGCACTGGGAATAGGAATTAGCTCACAAATCCAGAGGCCAGAGCACTTAGCCATGCTGGACAGGGCAGGAGGGAAAAGGAATGGTGGCTGTGGATAAGCTTAAAGCCCTGGACAGGAATTTTTGTGTGATGCCAGGGGCAAATGTGAAAAAAATGACAAGGTTCAAAAGAAAGGCAGTGTGTCTTCTGTGGCCATGCTAGAATTTCCAGTGTAGCAGGTAATTTGGGGCAGCCACCTTCTTAGGAATGCCTAAGATTATTTCTCTGGAACTCATCTGCAAGGCAAACATACTGATTTTACTTAGATTGCATATTTATTTAGAGTGGGTGGCTGTTGATTAAGGAGAATGCAGTGGCTAAAACACTCCTTCTTTCCCCAACTGCCTCTTGTGTTATTTAGATCTTTTAAATTGTAAGAAAAAGAGAGAGGAGGAAGGGGAAAAGGAAGAGGAAGAGAAGAAAAGGTAACTGCATTAGTCAGGATTCTCCAGAAAATCAGAACCAACAGTATATATAAATAATAAATAGAGTGATATTTATTATAAGGAAATGGCTCATGTGATTATGGAGACTGCGAAGTCCCATGACCTTCCATCTGTGAGCTGGAAACCCAGGAAAGCTAATGGTATAAATTCCAATCCAAGTGTGAAGGCCTGAGATCCAGGAGCACCAATGGTATGAATCTCAATTCAAGGGCAGGACCAATGTCTCAGCTCAAGCAGTCAGAGAGAGAGAGAGAGAGAGAGAGAGAGAAAGAGAGAGAGAGAGGAGTCAATATTTGTCCACGTTTTTGTTGTATTCAGGTTAGGTGATATTGACTCACATTGAGGAGGGCCATCTGCTTTATTCAGTTCATAGATTCAAATGCTAATCTCTTCTGGAAACATCCTCACAGATACCCCCAGAAATAATGTTTCACCAGATATCTGGGCATCCCATGGCCCAGTCAAGTTGACAGATAAATTAACCACACAGTAACTGCAAAAAGTGGAGTTTTATTATAAAGATATTAGGGCAATTATGGCCCTAGTTACTTCCCATAGAGACCCAGCAGCCATCACACACACTGTAAAAGAATCATGGTTGGTGGTGCAGAATGCAGGAACCAGGAACCAGATTACTGCAGGCATCCTTGATTATCCTCTGTTTTCACGATTTACAGTCTTTGTCGCCATTGTTGCTGCTCACTAAGGCACCAAATCCTCTGCCATTCATCTTCCTTCTGGGATCTCTTTGATATCAACTGCCTGTCTCTGTGTTGCCCATTAATATCCCTCTATAAAGAATACCCAACTGGTCCAATTTAGTTACCATGATGTCAGGATAGGTGCCCTACCCTTCATAGGTAGCAGGAGAGGGAGGTCACTACAGAAGTCTGTGATTTCAAAACTGTCTTGCCTCAGCAGAAGCCTGTAGGAGAGACCTCCATAGAAGGGGCTAAGGCTTCCCCAGGAAATGTATTGATTTCTACTTTGAAAGTGAGCTCAGATCAGGAGCATAAAGGACTGGAAAACATGCTCAAGTTCCCCTGCCTCAGCACCTAATGAATATGTGGAGAGGAAAAGGAACTTCAGTGGGTATAAGGAACACTCTTTGTCTGAAACAACAACCCCCTGTCTTAGTCTGTTTTCTGTTGCTTATAACAGAATCCCTGAAATTGGGTAGTTTATAAAGGGAAGGGGTTCATTTCTTGCAGTTATGGAGGCTGGGAAATCCAAGGTTGAAGAGTTGCATCTAGTGAGAGCCTTCTTGCTGGTGGGGATTCTCTGCAGAGTCCAGAGTTGGCATAGGGCATCGCATGGCAATGGGGCTGAGTTTGCTATCACGCTATCTCTGGTCTCTCTTCCTCTTCTTATAAAGCTACCAGTACCACTCCCACAATAACCCATTAATCCATTAACCCATGAATGGATCAATCTATTTGAGGGTAGAGCCTTCATTATACAGTCACTGCTTTTTAAAGCCCCACTTCTCAATACTGCCACATTAAGAGATTAAGTTTCAATGTGAGTTTTGGAGGAGACATTTAAACCATAGCACTCTGTTTACAACATTACTGGCAGGTCACTCAGGCTCTCTTTGAAAATGACAATAGTAAATAATAACTCATTTTTATGGAGTGTTCATTGCCTGGCAGGTATAGGCACAGTGATAAGCCTATACCTGCCTATATGATTCTCTGCTCACAGAATCACACATATTCACGGATTCTTATCAATGTGATGAAGTAAGCACTCTTGATATAACTGGCCACCTTTTGGATGAATCATCTATTCCTGTGTAACAAACCACCCCCCAACTTAGTGGATTTCAAAGAACTACTCTTTTATTTGTTCAGATCCTGTGGGTCAGGGCTTCAGGTAGGGCTCAGCAGGTCATTAATGGTGGTAGGTACTCAGCTGAGCTGGCTGGGATGGCTGGGTCGCTCTGCCATGATATTGGCTGGAGTGGGGCTGGAGGATGCAAGAGGGCCCCACTCACAGGTCTGGGCCTTGGTGCTGGCTATAGGCTGAGGGGCTTGGGTTCTCCTGAATGGTCTCTATTTCTCTCCCTGGTCTCTCATCCTTCAGTAGTTTAGCCTAATCTTCTTGACATGGTGGCTCTCTTCTAAGAGGGCAGATGTGGAAGCTGCAGGGTCTCTTAAGAAGGAGCCCTGCAAGTCACATGGTGCTGCTCTGAAGCATCCTATTGGGTCAAGCAAGTCACAGGGACAGCCCAGATCCAAGGGGAGGGGAGACAGACGCCCCCTCTGGATGGGAGGAACAGTTGGTGGCCATCTCTACAGACCAACTACCCCAAGGATGCACACTCACTAAAGGTGGCAGGTCTACCTCTTTCCTCAAGTCTGACCCTCAAGTCCTTGCTTGAAAATTGTCTCAAATTTCCAGTAACAGCCAAGTCAAAATTGGACATTTGTATTTGTTAGAATTTTTTTCTGTTTAGTTGAAATCTAATTCCCATTCCAGGGTGGTGATATGAATTTAGGCAGGCTCTTTAAACCTTCCTATAGTTATGAAATGAACTATTTTCCTTGTCAAGGATTAGCTCACGATGGTTGTGGCAGAAGACCCCAGTATTAAAGGAGATATAAATACACACACACACACCCTTTTCTGCTATAAAGTGGTTCTGCCCTGGGAGTCGGGGTGGGGTCACAGAACAAGAAAATATTGCAAAGAAAGCCTTTAGAATACTTTGTCTTTAGAGCCTTATCTCACATAAAATGGTGATGCTCATAGCTCCAAACGATTATTTTCCTCTTATCTCCTACCCTTTGGAATATGCTTCTTTTTAACTATTTTCTTTTTCTTTTTTTTTGGCCTGGATTCAGCTGATGAACTATCAGAGAAAGAAATTGGATAGCATTCCACGTTTCTTATTTTTGCAGAGCATAGTACACTGAGAAACACTCTAGGAAAGCCAGAGCCATCAGAATGCTCAGCAGTGGGCTCCCAGAGCTTAGATTTTTATGGTAAACTGAATATTTAGCTCTTAGCATTTCAGTTCCTGTTGCAAAAATTTTAGAAAACGTACTTATTTAATTTCTTGGCTTTGTAACCATAGTATATGAACATATTTGAATTTTGGTTCACAAGCAAATGTCTCTCTGTCCAGTGTAAGCATGGTGGTTAACATCTATAATCCCAGCACTTTAGGAAGCCAAGGCGGGCAGACCACTTGAGGTCAGGAGTTCGAGACTAGCCTGGCCAACATGGTGAAACCCCGTCTCTACTAAATATACAAAAATTAGCTGAGCATAGTGGCGCATCCCTGTAGTCCCAGCTACTTGGGAGGCTGAGGCAGGAGAATCGCTTGAACCTGGGAAGTGGAGATTGCGGTGAGCAGAGATCACGTGACAGCACTCCAGCCTGGGCGAGAGAGTGAGACTCTGTCTAAAAAACAAACCAAAACAAAACAAAACAAAAAAACACATCATTTTTTGAGGGACTTGTAGCGGGACTGTTACCGGTGGAGGGTGTCCAGGACAAAAGGAACAAACAAAGCAGGCAAAGAATGAAGCAACAAAAGCAGAGATGTATTGAAAATGAAAGTATACTCCACAGGGTGGGAGCGGCCCGAGCATAGGGGCTTAAGAGCCTGGTTACAGAATTTTCTGGGGTTTAAATACTCTCTAGACGTTTCCATTGGTTACTTGGTATACACCCTATATAAATGAAGAGGATGAAGTAAAGTTACAAAGTCATTGACTTGGTGTACGCCCTATGTAAATAGAGAGGATATTTCCTGTCATAGCTATTAGATTTAGTTCTAGGAAATCAGCGGAATTGGCCTTATGTTCCCTGCCTCCAGACCCTATTCTCCTGCCTCAGGACCCAGTGTCTGTGGCCTGAAGATGAAGCACTCAGGAAGTGGCTTTGTTGACAAAGCTGAATTAGTTTAGTATAACTTTCCTTGCTCTGATAAAAATTAAAGGCAGCCACTCTTATCCGAAAATGCTATCTACCTGGAGATTTTACTATACACTTAAATTCTTTATACCAAATGAAGGGAAACTATTTTATCATTATAATCTTGGAGAATTTTACCCTTGTTTTGTCTGACTCTTAAAGAGGAAAGAAGTGATTAATATGGGATTGGTCTATATCAACATGGAATCCCAGTTCTCCCTAAAAGGAAGGCTCTGAGCAATAGGGGATGTGAAGTTTTATTGGGCTATTATAGTAAATAGGCATGTCTGTCTAAACACATTCTTTTATAACTTCCATTTCAGTTGAAACTTTTATCTCTCATACATTTCCCCACTAGACGTTTGATACCCTCTGAAAGAAAGGATTTGTATACATAACTATGTTTTAGGGCTGGGCGCTGTTTGTATTTGACTGGATAAAGTTAACTTTGAACAAGAGTTATCTGGTGATTTTTATTTTAAAAAGGAAACCCTCCCAATATAGTTACATTATTTGTCTAATCAAGTATGGTTTACAGAATAAAAATTTCACATGCATGTTCCAACCTACATGTATAATCAGGAAATGTGACAACTACCGAGGTTCTGGAGCTGTAAAAGTTAGAATCATTTCTGTAGTTAATAAAACCCAATTAATATGGGTATTATACATCACATCAGTCTCCACAGCTGTCCCCTTGTGTTTGCCCTCCATGAGTTTCTTTATTTGTTTCTTCATTTATTTATTCACCAAGCTTTGAAAAACCTAGTATGTGTCAGGCACTGGGAATCTAAAGGTAAATAGAACTGTAGCCCTTCCCCTTTGGAGAAAGATATTCAAGGGTAGTTGTTGCAATATGCTAAGTTCTGTAACATGGATATGAATGTGGTGAGGCCTACAGGCGTCAGAGAAGACTTTTGGAGGGAGCAATGCTTATGCCAATCTCTAAGGAGCAGGAATTCACCAGGTGCCAAGCGGGGATGAGGTTTAGGCACAGACATTTAAGAGGCAATTTACATGTGAAAACGCAGAAGAATGCAGCTTGTTGGGGAAGCTGCAAGCAATTGGATGCAGCTGGAGATCTGTTCTCTTTGGGAGGTATGCCAGCCAGCCATGGAAGGCCTGTCAGGAATGGGGCTCTGGAACCCCTTGGTGTCAAGCCCAGGAGCTGGGGCTTTATTCTGCAGGGCAGACAACCCTGAAGGGCTTTAAGGCTCTATAAGTAAAAGTGGTGGTGGTTGTGATAGGGGGTGAAGTAGAAACACAGAGGTAAATAACGCTATGGGCAGAGGCTATCCATTGGCTCACCTTAAAAAATAGGGATGATAGGCCTGGCCGAGTGGCTCACGGATGTAATCCCAGGGCTTTGGGAGGCTGAGGCGGGCAGATCACCAGGTCAGGAGATCGCCACCATCCTGGTTAACACGGTGGAACCCCGTCTCTACTAAAAATACAAAAACTTAGCCGTTGTGGTGGTGGACACCTGTAGTCCCAGTTACTTTGGAGGCTGAGGTAGGAGAATGGCGTGAACCTGGGAGGCGGAGCTTGCAGTGAGCCGAGATCACGCCACTGCACTCCAGCCTAGGTGACAGAACCAGACTCTGTCTCAAAAAAAAAAAAAAAAAGGGATGATAGGCAGAGTGGTTCACGGCTGTAATCCCAGGGCTTTGGGAGGCCAAGGCAGGCAGATTATTTGACGTCAGGAGTTTGAGACCAGCCTGACCACCGTGGTAAAACCTGTCTCTACTAAAAATACAAAAAAATTAGCTGGTCATGGTGGTGCATGCCTGTAATCTAAGCTACTCGGGAGGCTGAGGCAGGAGCATTGGTTGAATGCTGGAGGCAGAGGTTGCAGTGAGCCAAGATCATGCCACTGCATTCCAGCTTGCGCAACAGAGGGAGATTCCATCTCAAAAAAAAATAAATAAATAAAACAAAAAGATGATAAGAATATGGCCTGTCTTATAAAATTGTTGAGATGTTTCAATGATTTAATACATGTAAGACGTGATAAAACAGCATCTAGCCCATCACTGTCAACAGTAGCTGTTGTTAATAGAAGCCTGCAATGTGATAGAATATGAACTCAGAAAGCTTGCTCTGGTGGCCCAGCAAAGAAAGGTTTAGGGGAAAAGGGCCAAGGAGAAGGTGTTCGAAGTTCACCAGATGAGACACCATTGAACCAGAAAATTGATTCAAAAGATATTTAAAAGATAAATTCTTCAGGATTTGGCAGCTGACAGGATGTGAACAGGGAGAGTGATGAATCATGGGTGACACCCCAAGTTGCTGGCTTGGCAGTCTGGGGGAGTGAGGTGTTAATAACAAGGAAAGGAAAAGAGGAAGAAGGGAGGGTTTGGAGCAGGCTGGGGAGGAATGAGCTCAGTTTTTGACATGTTGTATTTGAGGTATCTATAGGACACCAAAGTGGAGATGCTGGCCTGGATCTATGGATCAGGCGTAGGAATTTGGATTTGAGACTCATCACGCCATGGGTAGTAGGGGAAGTCATGGGCATGGTTGAGCTGGTACCATGTAGATGGGGCACAGAGATGTGAGCAGCATCTCCATGGAGGTCTGGATCAAGAGAACACTGGACCCTTTCCTTCTGGAGTGATGATGAGGTTAGAATGAGTCCAAAGTTGTTCTACTTGTGTTGGAATGATCCATCAGGAAGACAGCCCATCCACGGGGGAACGGCTGCTGGAGACAAGAGGGGAAGAAAGAATCTCCAAGTGACTGGAAATGGTGTCTAGGGATTATAAGGGAGGAAAACATCTTTTCATCCTAATTTCATGGCCTAAGGCTCCTAAAACAAATGACTGATTCACAAGAGAAAAGCATACAAATTTATTTAACGTAAGTTTCACATAAGGAAGTGAAGACCTGAAGAAACAGTTGAGCCAGTGTTTGTTTGTTTGTTTGTTTATTTGAGACAGGGTCTCACTGTGTTGCTCAGGCTGGAGTACAGTTGCACAGTCATGACACAGTCATGTTTCTCTGCAGCCTCAATCTCCCCTGGCTCGGGGCTCAGGTGATCCACCTCAGCCTGCCAAGTAGCTGGGACTACAAGCATGCATCACCATACCCGGCTAATTTTTCTATTTTTTGTGGAGACAGGGATTTACCATGTTGCTCAGGTTGGTCTCAAAATCTTCGGCTCAAATGATCTGCCTTGACCTCCCAAAGTGCCAGAGTGTTTTCTATAGTAGGTTTGATAAAGAGTGGATAGTCATGGAGAAATAAGAGAAGACAAAGAGTGTGATCTAATGGTAATTAACTGGGGGAAACTAAGTAAGGCCCGCCTGTCCAGATGCTTCTCTGTGCCCCTTCATCTTCAGAGATAAGGGTGTTCCTTTTCTCTGGTACAGGAAAGGCACCCCTCACATGAGGGTTGTATGACTTGCTTCAGGAGAGAAGGTCTGGGGAAGATCAGAAGACCTTCCTTCTTCTGCATTTTCTCATATTCCTTCATTTAAAATATTCTGGAGTAGTGTGTCCTGAACCTCATCATTTGAGGAGCTAGCAGAGTCCCTGTAGAAATGTTCCCAGGCAGGGCTGGGCACGGTGGCTCATGCCTGTAATCCCAGCACTCTGGGAGGCCGAGGTGGGTGGATCACAAGGTCAGGAGATCGAGACCATCCTGGCTAACACGGTGAAACCCCGTCTCTACTAAAAATACAAAAAATTAACCAGGCGTAGTGGTGGCTGCCTGTAGTCCCAGCTACTGGGGAGGCTGAGGCGTGAACTAACTAATTGCTTGTTAGTGTTGGGCAGGTGGTGATGAAGAGCAGTGGGTGATGGGGAAAGTGGGAACTAGATGCTGACTGGAGGGCAGCTGCTCCCCCAGATAACTGCTGTTTATTGAGCATTCCTGTGTGCCCCTCATGGTGCTGGGCCTCTCAGATGAATGTGTTAGTCCTCATAGCAACCTTCTGAGCGCATACTATTAGCATCTGTGTTGTATCAATTAGAAAACAGTCTGGCTGGGCATGCAGGCCTAGTTGGGAAGATCGCTTGAGACCAGGAGATCAAGACCAGCCTGGGCAATGTACTGAGACCTCACCTCTACTACAAATAAAAATAGCCGGTGGAGTGATGCGTTCCTGTAATCCCAGGTACTTCAGAGGCTGAGGCAGGAGGATCCCAGGAGGTCAAGACAGCAGTGAGTTATGGATGCAGGATTTTTCTCAGCCCTTTTGCTGGACTCCCAGCAGGGGCACCCTGTCTACTTGGCCTGCCATGCTCAGCCCCTTGCAGGAAGGCGCACATGAGCAAGCGAGTATAGGACCCTGCTGGTCACTCTGCTGAAACAGGAGCAAGCTCCATGCAGGGCTCAGGGCCAGACCAGGTGTGTCTCCTCAAGCAGAATGCAGCGACACCCAGGCAAGGGTGCTCACAACCCCGAAGCCCCAGAGTAGGTGTTAGTATGCTAATTAGTTATTTTAGTTCTGTCGTGCACAGCTCAGTGGATGGCAGTGTGTTTGCAGCTCAGTTGGCCCCTGACCCATTGCATGGAGTGGTTGCCCCCTGCCGGTGAGGGCAAAGTACCAGTGTAACAGCCTTTCTGGGTACCTGCACTCAGTGGGTCCTGAGCTCTTGTCCAGTGTCCAAGAAGAATGAGGTCATGCTTGACAACTGAAGAATGGTGAGGGCAGAGAATTTTATTGAGCGATGAAAACAGCTCTTGGCAGAGAAGGGAGCTGGACAGGGGATGAGAAGGACAGGTCATCTTCCCCCAAAGTCAGGTGGTCTCCGCCCCAAAGTCAGGCCATCTCCCCTCTACCAACTGAATATGGGGTCTTTATAGGCACAGGATGGGGGTGGGGCAGACCATAGGTAGTATTGGAAAAGGCAACATTTAATTGGCTAAAAGGCATTATTCAGAAAGAATCAACTGGGAGAGAGTGGGTAAACAGGAATATAAGTTCTCACTCTGATCCATGGGTTTCAGGTTGTTTTTGGCTTGAAGGTGGGATTTCACCAGGGACCTGCTCCTATGAGTCTAGGATTTCTCTGCCTCCTGCCTCTATCACTGTGATTGTGCCACTGAATTGCAGCCTGGGCAACAAAATGAGACTGTTGAGAGTGAGAGAGAGAGAGAGAAAGTCTTAAAAGGATGACTTGCCCGAGGTCCCTTGTTAGTGAATGGCAGTTTCAGGTGTGTCCACCTCCTGAGGCTGTGTATGATCTCTTGTGGGCCAAGGTTCCATCAGGAAACAGATGGCACTTTCAAATTGGGTGGTTTGAGGTGAGTTAAGTGACAAGTTTTGATGGTGTGAGCAGGGTGTAAGGAAACAACAAGGAATAATGCAAGACATCAGGGCAAGGAACCAGGAGGTGCTATGGCAGCACTTAGTTCTGGAGGGGTGAGGGGAGAGGCAGCCATGGGATCCTGGAAGGGGGACAAAAGGAGCTGGGACCTGCAGAGTTGATCAGCCTGAGATGACCTTGCAGGAAGGGAGGGAGCCTGAGAAATAGTTTCCTGCTCTTGTAGTCCTGCAGTAGCTCCTCACTGGCCAAACTCAAGCAGAAGCCAAAGGGCAAGAGGCCAGTCTCAGGGCACAGACCAGGGAGGAGAAGGGTGCAGAGTGATCGGGAAGAACTGGTGGAAGCCTCCAGCACAGTCAGGCCAAGGGAGTGGGGCTGAGAGAAGTGGGGAAATAAGGCCATGCTGGGGCCGGGGTCAGGCAAACTTAGCTGCACCTCTGGCTGTGAACTGGAATGAGACACTAGGAGCCCCCGAGGAGATCCAGTCCAGGGTATCACTGAGGCACTACAAAGCCCCTTAGGCATCTTTGCCCAGCTCCAGGGCCCAGAGGACTGGCAGTGACTAATGCCACACTTGGCACATCAAGAGCTTCCTCTCCCAGAACCTCAACCTGCCCTACATGGCATTTCATGACACTTGTGAAGGAAATTCTGTCAGATTTTTTCAGGGCATTCCCAGCAGTCAAGTGCATGTCAGCAATGTGAAACTGGGCTCTGACCTGGAGACCACTTAGAAGGGCTCTGTCTGCTTTATTCAGGGTAAAAGAGAAGTGTTTATGTGCCTGTGTATTGTATGTGTGTGTGAGTGTATGTGGGTATGTGTGTGTGCCTGTGTTGTGTATATGTATGTGTGAGGGTGTGTGTGTGTGAGGGTGTGACTATGTATAGGCATTGTATACAAAGAGAGAATGGGGCCAGGTGCGGTGGCTCATGCCTGTAATCCCAGCACTTTGGGAGGCCGAGGTGGGTGGATCACGAAGTCAGGAGATCGAGATCATCCTGGCCAACACGGTGAAATCCCGTCTCTACTAAAAAAAATACAAAAAATTAGCCGGGCCTGGTGGCGGGCGCCTGTAGTCCCAGCTACTCCGGAGGCTGAGGCAGGAGAATGGCGTGAACCGGGGAGGCGGAGCTTGCAATGAGCCGAGATCGCGCCACTGCACTCCGGCTTGGGCAACAGAGTGAGACTCCATCTCAAAAAAAAAAAAAAAAAAAAAAAAAAGAAAAGAGAGAGGGAGAATGAATGAATGAATACATGAATGAATGTGCTGGAAGTGAGATAGGATAAAACTGCCATCAGAGCCGGACTGCACTCCTAAGCAAAGTGCCCACACAGCACGCTTCTTATCAGCACCTAATTCCTCCCCAGATCCTTACATTATGACTTGGTCCTACATAGCTGGCTGAAAGCAGGACAGTTTGATGAACTCGCTACAGAATTAGAGCAAAATTAGAGTGTAGAGATAGGTGGCTAGGTTCCCAAATTCACCATAGATCCTGAAGATAGTGACCAGTGGTGATCTTTGTGTAACCTTTCATATGGTGCCTTCGGGTGGCTTTAGTATGCTTCCTGCCTCCCAAGAACACCCAAAAGAGTATTGTTTTCAAATTCTGATTTGGGTAGCTCTGAAATCCCATTCCTTCATTTGTAAAAATTAATATGAGGAAAAAGCATTTATTCAGGTCTTACAACGAACAGGAAGCTAAGTTAGATGGAAGTGGAAAATTATCATGCAGACATTCTCTGGGGGAATGGCATCTGTGGGGAATAGTTTTCATCTGCTGACCACCAGCTGTGGCTTTGCTGGCCCTGCACACATCACACATGACACATGGCACCTAAGTCCCCAGATTGGTTCTAGGATGGTCAATCTGGTTCTCACTTCCTTAAATGTTGCTTGGCCATCAAGAGGCTCAACACAAATGACTGTGTTAGTTCTTCCACCTTGAACATGTTTCCACCTTTTCCTGCTTTTGGTTTCTCCTTTCATTCCATGTCATCATTATTTCAATTTATAACTTTAATATTAAGGATGTTGCAAACCTGTTTGGAAGGGGGTAGAGGATAAATTATTATAAAAGAGTAGAATGGAGAATGTAAGATGTAAATAACGCATCATTTTTTTTTTCTCCCCAAATCAGACTTAGTTGCTCTGATATTACCTGTCAAATAGCCATAAAACTAAAACACCAGAAAGTAGTTATTAAAGACCATTGCAGTAGGTGATGGTCCAGGGTTTATCTGGCTTACTAAATGTGTTAGTCTCTCCAGGCTGCCATAACAAATTACGACAGAGTGGGTAGTGTAAACAACAGAAATGTATTTCCTCACAGTTCTGGAGGCTAGAAGTCCAAGGTCAGGGTGCCAGCATGGTGGGGCTCGGGTGAGGCTCTCTTCTTGGCTTGCAGAGGGCTGCCTTCTTTCTGTATGTTCATATGATAAACAGAGTGACAAAGAGCTCTCTGTTGTTTCTTTTTATAAGGACATGAATTCTACTAGATCAGGGGCTCACCCTTATGACCTTTATGTTGATCTGTTCTCACATTGCTATAAAGAACGATCTGAGATTGGATAAATTATGAAGAAAACAGGTTTAGTTGACTCACGGTTCTGCAGGCTGTATAGGAAGCATGGCTGGGAGGCTTCAGGAAACTTATCATGGCATAAGGCAAAGGGGAAGCAAGCATGTGTTACTATGGCAAAGCAGGAGAGAGAGACAGAGAAGGAGGAAGTACCACACACTTTTAAACCATGAGATCTCACTATCATGAGAACAGCAAGGTGGGGATCCACCCCTGTGATCCAATCGCCTCCCGCCAGACCCCTCCTCCAACACATAGGGATTACAATTTGAGGTGAGGTTTGGGTGGGAACACAAAACCAAACCATATCAACCTCATTTAACCATAATTACTTCCTTAGAGGCCCCATCTCCAAATACAACCACATTGAGGATCAGGGCTTCAACATATGAATTTTGATGGGGAGGGGAGACATGGTCATTCCACAGGTCTAACCAAACTGATTTGGATGCTAGATTCCACAAAGCATGGGTTATGCTTTGGCTCTGGTCTTTAGCACCATCACAACTGTATGTCTCTGTTCTGCATTCAGATTTTATTCCTGAATTCCTTCATGCGATGCATTTTGTTTATTTTCTGAGTACCCCACTAGAATGGGGAGAAAACAAGGATTTTTGTTTTTGTGTCTCTAGAACCATGCCTGGCACATAATAGTACCCAATAACTAGTCACTGAATTAATACATAAAATGATGGTATTGATTTGTAAGTCAGAAAAAAGAAGCAAATGCAATTACAGATATTTTGAAAAGGGACAAAAATTCTGAAATCTCTGAAGAATGAGAAGTTTCTCTAGTCCATTCATCCAACAAAAGGTTTTTCAGGTTCATAGCAAGGAGCCACTCACACCACCCTCATGCCTTCTCACTGTGTATTCAGTTTCAAGCTATAGCACCCATCACAAAGCCCATGCTATCAGACAGAAGAGTCATGAAATATAAAATATATTTTTCTTGTTTTTGATATATTAGATAATTTCTCACAATGGTGATATTTGAAACCAATGTTATTAGTCTGTTTTCATGCTGCTGATAAAGACATACCCGAGACTGGGCAATTTACAAAAGAGGTTTAATGGACTTACAGTTCCATGTGACTGGGGAGGCCTCACAATCATGGTGGAAGGCAAGGAGGAGCAAGTCATATTGTACATGGATGGGAGCAGGCAAAGAGAGAGAGAGAGAGTTTGTGCAGGGAACTCCCGTTTTTAAAACCATCAGTTCTCATGAGACTTAGTCACTATCACAAGACCAGCATGGGAAAGACCTGCCCCCCCAATTCAGTTACCTCCCACGGGGTCCCTCCCACAACATGAGGGAATTCAAGATGAGATTTGGGTGGGGACAAAGCCAAACCATATCACCCAACATACTGGCAATTGTTTCCACAGTATCTGAAATATTTGATTAATCAATAAGTTGTTTTGCCATTATCATTTAAGAATTATAGTATACCCACAACATCCTGTATTTAATAGTTTCCAAAAACTCTCAAAAGTATTTAATAAACAACTGTCATTTTGGCATATGGTAATTCTAGGAAATTTGTACTTTCTTCCCCCAAACATCAAAATTTCCATTTGTTCAGCAATGTCATTGAATATGAACAAATAAAATGAGGAATATTACTCTTAAAATTATGACTTCTTTTTCATAAAAAATACATATTTTTATGAAGAAAATGTGATGTAATTAAATTAATTAATTTATTTTTGAGATGGAGTCTTACTCTGTCACCCAGGCTGGAGTGCAGTGGTGCAGTCTTGGCTCACTGCAACCTCCGCCTCCTGGGTTCAAATGATTCTCCTGCTTCAGCCTCCCGAGTAGCTGGCACTACAGGTGTGTGCCACCATGCCCAGGTAATTTTTTTTGTGTTTTTAGTAAAGATGGGGTTTTGCCATGCTGGCCAGCCTGGTCTTGAACTCCTGATCTCAGGTGATCCGCCTTGCCTCAGATCACCTCCCAGCACTCCCAAAGTGCTGGGATTTCAGGTGTGAGCCACCATGCCCGGCCGAAAATGTGATTTTAATAATTGTGTTCTTTTTTCCTTTTATTTTTAGTTGACACATAATAATTGTACATATTTATGTGATAGAGTGATATTTCGGTACATATATACAATGTGTAATGATCAAATAAAGATAATTAGCATATGCATCACCTCTAACATTTATCATTTGTGTTGTGAGCATTCAAATTCTTGTCTTTTAGCTTTTTGAAAATATCTAGTAAATTATTGTTAATCGTATTCACCCTACAGTGCTACGGAACACTAGAACGTATTTTTCCCATCAGTCTGTAACTTGGTATCCATTAACCAATCTCTTTCTATCCTCCCCTTCCTCCATCCTTCTCAGTCTCAAATAACCACAATTCTACTCTTTACTTCTATGAGTTTAATTTTTTTCAGCTCCCACATGAGTGAAAACATGTGGTATTTATCTTTCTGTGCCTGACTTATTTCACTTAACATAGTAGCCTCCAGATTTATTGATATTGCTGAAGATGACAGGATTTTATTCTTTTTTATTGCTGGCTTGTATTCTGTTGTGTATATATACCACATTCTCTTTATCCATTCATCTGTTGATGGACATTTAGGTTGATTCCATCTCTTGACAATTGTGACTAGAGCTGCAATAAACATGGGGGTGTGGATTTATCTTTTATATACTGATTTCCCTTCCTTTGGATAAATACCCAGTAGTGGGATTGCTGGATAGTACGGTAGTTCTATTTTTAGTTTTTTTTTTTTTTTGGAGAAATCTCCACACTGTTTTCCATAATGGCTGTACTAATTTACATTCCCATCAACAGTGTATAAGAGTTCTCTTTTCTCCATATCCTTGCCAGGATTTGTTATTTTTTGTCTTTTTGATGATAGCCAGTCTAACTGGGGTAAGATGATATCTCATTGTGGTTTTGATTTGCATTTCCCTGATGATTAGTGATGTTGAGCATTGTTTATGTACCTATTGGCCATTGGTCTTCCTTCTTTTGAGAAACGTCTGTTCAGATCCTTTGCCCATTTAAAAATAGGGTTATTTGTGTTTTTTGCTGTTGAGTTGAGTTCCTTGTATATTCTGAATGTTGGTTCCTTGTCGGATGAATAGTTTGCACAACTTTTCTCCCATCCATCAGGTTGTCTCTTTACTCTGTTGATTCTTGTCTTTGTTGTGCAGAATATTTTTAGTTTGATATAGTCCTATTTGTTTATTTTAGTTTTTGTTGCCTGTGCTTTTGAAGCCTGACCCATAAAATCTTTGCCTAAGCCAAGGTCCTAAAGTGTTTTCTTCTAGTAGTTTTACAGTTTTGGGTTTTACACTTAAGTCTTTAATCCATGTTGAGTCCATTTTTAAATATGGTGGGAGATAGGGATCTAATTTCATTCTTCTGCATATGAATATCCAGTTTCCTAGCACCTTTCATTGAAGATACTGCCCTTTCCCCAGTGTTTGTTCTTGGCGCTTTTGTTGAAAAATCATTTGGCTGTAAATATGTGGACTTATTCTTGAGTTCTCTATTCTGTTCCATTGGTCTCTGTATTTGTTTTAATACCAATACCGTGCTGCATTGCTTACTATAGCTTTGTATTATTAATATATTTTGAAGTAAGATAGTGTGATGTCTTCTGACTTTGCTCTTTTTGCTCAGTGTTGTTTTGACTCTTCATGGTCTTTTCTAGTTTCATAGAAATTTTAGGATTATTTTTTCTATTTCTGCGAAGAGTGTCATTGGAATTTTAATAGGAATTGTATTCAATGTTTAGATTGCTTTAGTTATCATGGTCATTTTAATAATATTATTTCTTCTGATTTATGGATCAGAAGAATTAATGCCAGAATTAATGCATGGAATGTCTCTCCATTTTTTGTGTGTCTTCTTCAATAAGATATTAAGACTTTAGAAAACATTGTTAGAGGTGGCTGGTGTCAGTATTGAGAAGAAAATGTGAAACATTCTAAATTAACATCTTTTGTTTTGTTTTGTTTTGTTTTGAGATAGAGTCTTGCTCTGTCACTCAGGCTGGAGTGCAGTGGCGTGATCATGGCTCACTACAGCCTTGACCTCCTGGGCTCAAGTGATCCTTTCACCTCAGCCTCCCAAGTAGCTGGGACCACAAATGTGTGGTACCATGCCCAGCTAATTTTTGGGGGGGCGGGGGATGGAGTCTTGCTCTGTCACCCAGGCTGGAGTACAGTGGCATGATCTTGGCTCACTGCAACCTCCGCCTCCCAGGTTCAAGCGATTCTCATGCCTCAGCCTCTTGAGTAGCTGGGATTACAGGCATGCACCACCATGCCTGACTAATTTTTGTATTTTTAGTAGAGATGGGTTTTCACCATGTTGGCAAGGCTGGTCTCAAACTCCTGGCCTCAAGTGATCCATCCACCTCAGCCTCCCAAAGTGCTGGGATTATAGGTGTGAGACAGTGTGCCCAGCCCCAGCTAATTAAAAAAAATATTTTTTGTAGAGATGGAGTCTTGCTGTATTGCCCAGGCTGGTTTCAAACTCCTAGGCTCAAGGAATCCTCCCACTTTGGCCTCCCAAAGTGCTGGTATGACAGGCATTAGTTACTGTGCCTGGCCTGACCTCTTTTTTGTACAGTCAAATCAATATCAGAAGAGAGGAAAATGTCTAATCTGACTCCATTCACTTCATTATTTTAATACAGGTGGAAGTTGGGAGTAACTCTGTTGAACCAATTAACCAGGGGTCTTCTTCGTTTCCCTAGTATAATTGGTCATGATTAGCAAATATTTACTGAACAGAAGTGAATTCATTGAGCATTCCTCATGTGTACAGAACCATGCCAGGCATTGTCAAGAACAGAGCAGGATTATAAGGCAAGATCTCTGCAGCTTGAGGTTTATAGTCTCTCTAAGGAGATTATTGATGCAATGACCAGCAAATGAGAGACCAGAAGAGCATGTGTTATTTATGATATTGAGTTGCTCAGCACTCTGCTCTGGCTTGTCTCCTCTCTTTATACTTACCCTGTTGGTGACCTCGCACAAGGCCTTTTATTGGCTTTGAATAGTGTCTTTATGCTGTTGACTCTCAAATGTGTATCTTCCACCCAATGTTCTTTCATCTGCATCTCAAATTTATACGTTCAAGACACCCTCCACCAAACCTTCTCGTTGACCAAGTAGCATCCTCCCAGTAAACATCACCACCCACCTGGCTGTTTAAGCTGTGCAAGCCAGAAACCTGTGAGCATTTTCATTTCTT
Source organism: Macaca nemestrina (assembly GCF_043159975.1). Classification (NCBI taxonomy): domain Eukaryota; kingdom Metazoa; phylum Chordata; class Mammalia; order Primates; family Cercopithecidae; genus Macaca; species Macaca nemestrina. The sequence goes on along the minus strand of NC_092135.1, from coordinate 122,541,177 downwards.
CCCTTCTCTCATCTCTCACATCAAGTTTACCCCAAGCCTTATGGGCTCCACCTCTTCTATCTCCCAAATAATTCCATTTATTTTCACCATCTCTGCTGCCTTAACGCTAGATTGAACCACTAATGGCCCTCATGGCATTAAAGTAGCAGCCTCTTAACTGGTCTTCTGACACAACCCATTCTCCTCTTAGCAGTTGATGTCAAAAACATTAATCAGATTATATCACTCATTCAGAATTCTTTGCTAGAATCCATACAAGGGATAAAATTGCATAAAACTATATACATGTATACAAATGAATGAATGCATGTAAACATTAGTAAAAGCTGAGGCCGGGTGCGGTGGCTCACACCTGTAATCCCAGCACTTTGGGAGGCCAAGAAGGGCGGATCACAAGGTCAGAATATCAAGACCATCCTGGCTAATGCGAACCCCTTCTCTACTAAAAATACAAAAACAAAATTAGCCAGGCATGGTGGCGGGCACCTGTAGTCCCAGCTACTTGGGAGGCTGAGATGGGAGAATGGCATGAATCCAGGAGGTGGAGCTTGCAGTGAACTGAGATGACGCCACTGCATTCCAGCCTGGGTGACAGAGTGAGACTCCATCTCAAAAAAAAAAAAAAAGCTGAATGAGACCTGTATCTAGTTAATAGTATTGCACCAATGTGAATCTCCTGATTTTGATATAAGATACAATATATATATAGTATATATCAAATACAATATATACATATATTGTACTATATATATGTGTGTGTGTATATAGTGTGTATATATATAGTATACACACACACATATATATAGTACAATATATGTATAGTACAATATATGTGTGTGTGTGTATATATATGTAAGATGACACCACTGGGGGAAGCTGGATGAAGGGTACACAGAAATCTGTGTACTAACTTGGCAACTTCCTGTGAATCTATATTTAGTTAAAAACAAAATGTTTTTTAAACATGTGCAATCATCCATTGGCTTCTGCTGCAGCAAATCTAACCCTTTACCACAGCCTGTAGAAGCCATTGCCTGCTGTGACTCCTGCCAACCTCCTTTGTAACCCCATCCACCCCATATCATTCTCCTACCAGTTACCCTGCCTCAGCTACACTGTATTCCTAGCAGTTCCCAAAACACAGCAAATGCCTTTCTGTCCCAGGACATTGTGTATGCTGCCCCAGCTGCCTAGAATCTATTCCTATGGCTGGTTCTTCCTCATCTTTCAGAGAAGTCTTTACTGACATCTCATGTATACCAGAGCCCCACTCGGTTCTTTTCCTTAACAGAACTGTTGTGAGTTGTAATGAGTACTAGCTTAGTGTTCATTGATACTTACATTCTAGTGAGAGCAAGAGCAAATGCAGAGATCATCTCTGCTTTATTTGTTAATGTATTCCTGTTCACTAGTGTAGTGCTTGGCCTATAATCTGCTCAATTCATCGTTATTGATAAAAAGAAAGAAAGAAAAATAAATATGCTTTAGGGTCCCAGAAAATGGGGATATCAGTTTTGAAGGGAGCTTTCAAAAAGTTGCATGCAAGAGCTTGCTAAAATTCGAATTAACACAGGGTATCGTGTTTGGTAAAACGTTGCTGGTGTGTGTGTGTGTGTGTGTGTGCGCGTGCGCACATGTACAGTTAAGATTCTGCCTTTGAAATGTACATGTATATCATGGATATGTACAGTTCTATTTTATGTTTTATTTGCTTTGAAATTTTGCAATCTATTATAAAACGAATGCACGAACTACTGCAAAATCTAAACATTTTGTTTTCACAAATGAACTCTGAATTCATTTGGACTCATTTTACCTGACATTTTTATGCAGGATAAAAGAGGGAGGTACTGCAGTTAGGCTACTTTATATTTTTATTTTTAAATTTTTTATACAGATGGGGTCTCACTTCTTGCTCAGGCTGGATTCAAACTCCTAGGCTCAAGCAATCCTCCTGCCTCAGCTGCCTAAGTAGCTGGAACTACAGGTGCACACTACCATGCCCAGCTTAGACAACTTTATTTTAAAACAATATTGTTTTATTTTTATAAAAGTTCTAAATGTACATTTCAGATAATTTGGAAAATACAAAAAGATAAAAATGAAAAACATCATAGTTATTCCATTATTCAGAGATTCACCGTTTTTTTTCTAACTGTTCTTCCTATAGATTTCCTTACCAAAATTAGAAATATACTATGTATGAAATATTATATCCTTACCTTTTTTTTTTTTTTCTGTCACCCAGGCTGAAGTGCAGTGGTGCAATCTTGGCTCACTGCAAGCTCTGCCTCCCAGGTTCACGCCATTCTCCTGCCTCAACCTCCTGTAGCTGGGATTACAAGCACCCGCCACCACGCCTGGCTAATTTTTTGTACTTTTAGTAGAGACAGGGTTTCACCGTGTTAGCCAGGATGGTCTCGATCTCCTGACCTCATGATCCACCTGCCTCAGCCTCCCAAAGTGCTGGGATTATAGGCATGAGCCACCACGCTCAAACTATATCCTTACTTTTAAAATTTAACATTAACATAAGCAGTTTTACATCAGTGGGTAGTATTAGAAAGTAGCTTCTAAAATGATAATGTTGGCCATGAGAGGTGGCTCACATCTGTAATCCCAGCATTTTGGGAAGCTGAGGCAGGCAGATCACTTGAGGTCAGGAGTTCGAGCCCAGCATGGCCAACATGGCAAAATCTTGTCTCTACTAAAAATAAAAAATTAGCTGGGTGTGGTGGTGCACGCCTGTAAACCCAGCTACTTGGGAGGCTGAGGCAGGAGAATCCCTTGAATGCAGGAGCGGGAGGTTACAGTGAGCAGAGATTGTGCCACTGCACTCCAACCTGGGCGACAGAGTAAGAATCTCTTTCCTGCATCCTCCCTACACAAAAAAAGATAATGCCATAATTTATTTCACTGTTCTCCTAGTGTATGGATACATTCTAACTTATTATTTTCATATTTGAAATTTAGGCATTTTTTTTCTACTTTTACAGATTTGCACTGTGACAATATTATCCTAAGCTTCCTGCACTTTTATTTCCTTACTTTTTTTGGAGAGAAATGCTAGTATTTGGTTCTGGTTTCCTGAGCTTTAAGTTGGAGAGAGAAGTGGAGGCAGTGGGTTAATTTAAATTTCCAGAGCATTCCTTTGCATCAGTGCAAAGTTAAATTTTTTGAATAGATACCTGCATTTTGGCTGGTCCCATGGTGCCAGAGGAATTTAGGGCATGATTAAAAGAGATGAAAGGAAACAGTGTCAAGACCTAGAAAATCTAGTGTGTTGAGCCTGAAAACAGGATTTCAAGCTTTGTGAATCCTACAGTCATGGCTACACATCCTGTCAGATTTAGGCCACTGGGTGAGCATCTATGGAAGATATCAATGGAAAATATCATTGACATTTAAGATACACACACACACACACACATATATACACACACACACATATATATATATATTATTTATTTATTTATTTTTTTGAGACGGAGTTTTGCTCTTGTTGCCCAGGCTGGAGTGCAATGGCTCTATCTTGGCTCACTGTGACCTCTGCCTCCCGGGTTCAAGTGATTCTCCTGCCTCAGCCTCCCGAGTAGCTGGGATTACAGGCATGCCCCACCACGCCTGGCTAATTTTGTATTTTTAGTAGAGACGCGGTTTCTCCATGTTGGCCAGGCTGGTCTCAAACTCCCGACCTCAGGTGATCCACCTGCCTTGGCCTCCCAAAGTGTTGGGATTAGAGGGATGGGCCACCGTGCTCGGCATAAGATATGTATTTTTCAACCTTAGAGCAAATGAACAACTGAACTTACAATAGGATGATAGGTTTTTCTGGAAAAGTAGTCATTTTTATTCTTAATGAGGTAGATGATTACTAGTGTGAGTCAAATAAGTATTTTTGGCTTTTCCATCTGTGTCTTAAAGTATTTAATTTCAAAATTATGTTGACTGAACACAGGAGGAACTTTTCACAGGTTTGATTGTGGTGAAATACAGTGCATTAATAACAAGGTAAACAATGTCAGAGCCAATCGTGGTGGCTCATGCCTGTAATCCTTGCACTTTGGGAAGCCGAGGTGGGAAGAGCACTTGAGCCCAGGAGTTCCAGACTAGCCTGGGTAACACAGTGGGACCTCGTCTCTACAAAAGATTTTTTTAAAAATTAGCCTGGTGTGGTGGTGGACTTGAGGCCCCAGTTCTTGGGAGGCTGAGGTGGGAGGATCACTTGAGCCTGAGAGGTCAAGGCTGCAGTGAGCCACGACTGTGCCACTGTCCTCCAGCCTGGGTGAGAGAGTGAGACCCTATCTCAAAAAAAGAAGCAAGAAAACAAACACCAAAGTCTTGTGTGTGTGTATGTATGTGTGTGTGTGTGTGTGTGTGTTTATAGACAAAAAACTTTAGTGTAGAATTATATATTCTGGAGATCATGGAATCCAATATGTCCCTGTAGGTTGGAAGTTTCCTCTTAGACCCCTTAAGAGCCTATGTGGCGACTAGGGACAAGTCAGTAAATCCAGAACAACAAAGCCTGGCATAAATACTCCTATCTTCAAAGCTGCAGTTCCAGTAGAGTTAAATTCCTTTAACACTGTATTTCCTGTTGTTCAGGAGGCTGCATTGATCACAGAGATAGGAATCTCACAATGCTTGTGTCATGCTTTCCTTTGAAGGCATGCTTGGGTGTTAACTAATTACTAGGCAAATGGACTATTGTTTTTAAGATTTTTTTAAAAGCGTGTTTGTTGATATTATGATTAGGCTATTTAAGGAAATCTTTTAAAGGTGTTTTCTGAGTATCCTTCTGTAAAATCAGAGATAAAACTAATATAAATGGTAGTGTGGAGAGCAGTGGTGTTAGCTCTTTGGACAAGAATGTGGTGCTAATGAGGGCACCATTCCCTGAAGCCCAGAAAAACAATTCTATCCGTGCCAAATGGATAATTCTCCCAACCGTCACCAGCTTTTTCAAAACTTGAGGCTGTTTGTCATGAGAGGAGCAGGGTCAAGGGGAGAAAATGGAGCAGCCCAAACTTACCTTCCCCATGGCTCTCCTCCCGGCGATGAGTTTTCATCATGACCATTTTGAATATGATGACTTTCTTTTTAGTTAACAGAGAGTTGAAAATATGCCTCATAAATTAACCGTGGCTTTACCTTGCAAATGCCAGGTATCAGCTAATACTTCGGGTGAACACAAAGAGGACACAGTCTGTGCTTACAGAGGGAAGACAGGCAAGGTGTTGAGTGCCTGCAGGAAGCCCTGGGGGTGGCAGTTGCAAATACGCCTCCTGTCCAATAGTCCGTAGCTTGCTTCGGGCATGGCTCTCACTGCATCGCAAGCAGTCAGAAAATGTTCATTGATGAGATCAGGGACAATGATGTCTGCCCTTTCAAAACCACATCTGACTGTGTCTCCACCTTCCAGCCCGTCCAGAGGAGAATCCATAGCTGGCATAACCTATGAGTGGAGAAAAGGAAGCTAAGAAAGGATTTTCTGATCATGTCTTTAACACTTTAAAAAGTAATTTATTGGGAGAACCTAACTGTGGCTGTTTTTCCTCCATGTTTTCTCCCATCATGCTTACTATTACTGCTTTATTGTTTGACACCATCACACAGCCAAAACCAAGTATTGTTGGAGATATTTTTTTCTTTTTCTTTTTCTTTTTCTTTCTTTCTTTCTTTCTTTCTTTCTTTTTTTTTTTTTTTGAGGTGGAGTCTCGCTCTGTCACCCGGGGTCTCGGATCACTGCAACCTTCACCTCCCAGGTTCAAGTGATTCTCCTGCCTCAGCCTCCCAAGTAGCTGGGACTACAGGCGTGCACCACCACACATGGCTAATTTTTGTATTTTTAGTAGAGACAGGGTTTCACCACATTGGCCAGGCTGGTCTTGAACTCTTGACCTTGTGATCCGGCTGCCTTGGCCTCCCAAATTGCTGGAATTATAGGCATGAGCCATCGCGACCGTCTGGAGACATTTTAAAAATTAACAATAATGCTATAAAAATATACATTCATGAAATTAGTAATCTCTACTTTCAAATGATCCTAATACCCAAATGTAAAGTGTTTCATTTCTTTTAAGAAATATAGCTGGCCGGGCGCGGTGGCTCAAGCCTGTAATCCCAGCACTTTGGGAGGCCGAGGCAGGCGGATCTCAAGGTCAGGAGATCGAGACCACAGTGAAACCCCGTCTCTACTAAAAATACAAAAAATTAGCCGGGCGCGGTGGCGGGCGCCTGTAGTCCCAGCTACTCAGGAGGCTGAGGCAGGAGGATGGCGGGAACCCGGGAGGCGGAGCTTGCAGTGAGCCGAGATCGCGCCACTGCACTCCAGCCTGGGCAACAGCGTGAGACTCCGTCTCAAAAAAAAAAAAAAAAGAAATATAGCTTCCATGGTACTACAGAGTTTTACCACTTCCTATAAGAGTAAATGGACATGGTAAAGCAATTCAAGGGATGTCAAATAATGGCTGCTCTTTTCCTTAATGAAATCTCAAGGTCTGTTTGCTTTGGATGGCCAATGAGCCTAGTAGACTCTAATTAGCTAATTTATTTAATCTACTATTTTTCTTAAAGTTATCATGAATATCATGGTATTTCTTCGCTAAATACTGACTATGCATCACTGAAAAGTAAGACCGTTTTCCTACCCACCTACAATACCATCATCACATCTAACAAAATTAATAGTAATTCCTTAGTAGCATTTAATACTCATTTTATTTTCAAGTTTCTCCAGTTGTCCCTAAATGTCATTTACAGTTGGCTTATTTGAACCAGATCCAGTCAAGGTCCACACATTGTGTTTGGTTATTATAGCTCTTAAGTCTCCTTTAACCTAGACTGGGCCCTTCCCTCTCTCTCCACATCACTGACTTAACAAGGAAATCTGGCTAGCTATTCTGTAACACTTAGCCTTATTTTATTAATTGTTAAGCATGAAGTCAATAATGGGCACACTAGTCTTGCCATCTCAATAAAATTTGGTATCTTTATTACATAATTGATCATTTTAACCTAGGGTTTATTGAAACCCAAACCCAAGAACAGAGAAAATGTAAAACAAAATAAAAACCCTGGCCGGGCATGGTGGTTCACGCCTGTAATCCCTGCAGTTTGGGAGGCTGAGGTGGGCGGATCACCTGAGGTCAGGAGTTCGAGACCAGCCTGGCTAACATGGCGAAAACCCATTTCTATTAAAAATACAAAAATTAGCCAGGTGTGGTGGTGCGTGCCTGTAGTGTTGGCTACTTGGGAGGCTGATGCAGGAGAATTGCTTGAACCTGGGGGGCAGAGGTTGCAATGAGCCGAGATCACACCAGTGCACTCCAGCCTGGGTGACAGAGGGAGACTCCATCTCAAAATAGAATGAATGAATAAATAGATAAATAAAAGCCCTGACCTTGACTTGGGTACCGTTCTACATGTGGTAGTTCCGTGGCAAACTCCCTTTGATTAGTTCCATGAATCTGAGTCAATGGGCACTTTTCACTGATTTGGTGCCCAGTTCCTTCGAATGCCCACTGTGATTTCCTTCTACCTGTTCTTCATTCTCAGTTCACTTTGCAGACAGCCAGCAATCTTTACACCCTGGTGCTTTTAGGTATGCAATTCCCTCCTAGCTGTATAAGTTATCTCCCCGGTAAAAAGAATGTATTAAGTGGGAAGATGTTTCCTGAATTTACCTTTCAGTGGGTTATATCTGGTCTGCTTCTCTACCCTATTCTTATATGGAAAAGAAAGCCCCCATGACAGAATGGCAAATTAGTGCTAGTATTCTCTTCAATAACTTTAAATTTTCCAGGGCCATGCACTGGGGCAAGCGTTCTTCATTCATAATGAAAGAAAATTGCTGTTAAAATAATGTGACCAGGTATGGTGGCTCATGACTGTAATCCCAGCAATTTGGGAGGCTGAGGTGGGAGGATAGCCAGAGTTCATGAGTTTGAGACCAGTCTGGGCAACAGAGTAAGACTCAATTTCTACAAAACCTAAAAATTAAAAAAAAAATTAGCTGAGCATGGTAGCACCTGCCTGTAGTCCTAGCTACTTGGGAGGCGGAGGCGGGAGGATCTCTTGAGTCCAGGAAATCAAAGCTGCAGGGAGCTAAGATTATGCCACTGCACTCAGCCTGGGCAACAGAGAGGGACCCTGTCTTTTTCACTCTATGTATAACTCCTACATGAAATATTTAGAAAATGACACCCACTGGTTAACTAGTATGGGTTGAATTTTTTCTTTTTTTTAATCTTTGGACTAAAGTGCCTCAATTAGACTGTTTTCTAGTTACAGTTAAAACCATATTAAACTCGGGTGAGCTGAGGCGATCTATTTTCCTTTGTCTTACACTCTCAATCTAAAAGGTCAGGAAATTGGACTAGACTTTTTTTGTTTGTTTGTTGTGTTATTTTTGCGGGGTGGTGGGGAGGTTTGTTTTTGTTTTGAGACAGGGTCTTACTCTCTCGCCTAGGCTGGAGTGGAGTGGCACGATCTCAGCTCACCGCAACCTTCGCCTCCCGGGTTCAAGCGATCTCCCCACCTCAGCCTCCTGAGTAGCAGGAATTACAATTGCGTGCCACCATGCCTGGCTAATTTTTGTAATTTTTAGAGACAGGGTTTCACCATATTGCCCAGGATGGTCTCCAACTCCTGAGCTTAAGTGATCCACCTACCTTGGCCTCCCAAAGTGCTAGGATTACAGGTGTGTGCCGCACTGCACCTGGCCCTGGACTAGACTTCTAAGATCCCATACAGCTGTTGAGCTTGATGACTTAAGACATTAATAGCAACTACAATTTTTTCATTTTGTCTCTTCCCTCCTCCCATTAGTAGCCTCTTCTGACAAGCTCTTGTCTTTCTGTGTGTAGGGAGCCTCTGTAATGGTTAAGGAGCCATGAGTCAGGAAGTCCCTGCCTGTTCTTCGCTGGGCCTGGTGGCTCACACCTGTATTCCCAGCACTTCGGGAGGCTAAGGTGGGTGAATCACCTGAGGTCAGGAGTTCGAGACCAGCCTGGCTAACATAGCGAAACCCCATTTTTTACTAAAAATACAAAAATTAGCCAGGCATGGTGGTGTATACCTGTAATCCCAGCTGCTGGGGAGGCTGAGGCAGGAGAATCGCTTGAACCCAGGAGGCAGAGGTTGTAGTGAGCTGAGATCATGCCACTGAACTCCAGCCTGGGTGACAGAGGGAGACTCCATCCCTCCCACCCCCCCCAAAAAAAAATAGGTCCCTGTTCTTAATCTTCAAGTAGGACTTTGCTGAACAGATAATTTCTATCCCATAGGCTTTAGATTTCCCTTATATAGAAACTACTCAGCTTTCTACTTAAGAACAGTAAATCCAAATGCATTTATGTTAAAATGTGTGTTCTCATAAAGTCGCTTAGAACTGGTTGGATTAAAAACATGGAGCAAGCACATATGGTAGTACCAAATGAAATCACTGAAATTCAGTACACACATTGCCTACGCTAAGGAAAGGAAGGCATTATTAGGCATAGACCCTGTGCCAGGGACATGCAAGCTCATTATCTCACTAATCTCCGCGAGCTGACTGGCCTGTTTTGGGAGTGAGCAAAGCCACTTGGCCTTGCGCATGACACAGTGAGGATTCCAGCTCGGGTCCTCTTCCCACCCAGACCAGTTCTCTTCCCACTGTTCAAACTCAGCTTTTAAAGTTGTGTATTTGAGCAATATTATTGTTTATATTTAGACTGTGTGTAATTCAAGAGCTGCCCCCATTTTTCTCATATATTATCCCACGGAATAGATACCACAGATAACTTTAGAAAGCTTTTCAAAATGATTCATATTTGGAGGAAAATTCAGCCACAAGATATTTGTACCAGGCAGCCATAGAAACCACAGTCTCAGTTTGTGTCTTATAAAAATTCTTTCATGAAGCTGAATAGACCCAAAATTCCTGTTTCAGGCTTTAAAAATGGATTGGTTATTAATGTGAATGGTTATTTCCTCCTCTTCTATTTTTGCTGTCTGGTCGGCACAGCCGTGGCCTTTTCAAGCAGCTGGGATATAAATATAAAGTGGGAATGGAGGTCCATTAGGAGTAGAAGAAGAACAGCTGACGGAGCACAGCAAAGCCCCGGGCTCTGCAGGGCCAACCGACCCGTCCAGGCACGCTGGTTTCGGTTGGATTGACTAGTCAGCTTTACGTGGAACAGGCTTTAATGATTTACAGGTTGGCATAAGAAGCTTTGTTTCTTGCCATGAGACTGTCCATCTCTATTTGTAATCTACATGGTAATTAAAGCCAGACTTTTTGACGGAGCATCATCTTTGGCAAATAGCGAGGTGTGGAATTAGCCCCTCTCTAGCTTATTTTTAAAGGTGCACCTTAAGTGTTTAAAAATTGTTTATGGTTCGAAGTCAGTTGGCGTCATCCTTACCAATTTATAGATGTGTTACTTCATAAATGCAAGTCCTGAATTTGGAAAGGCGCTTGTCTAAAAGCAAAGATAACATTTATAACAACATTTGTAATTTCTCTTGCACACCCTTGGAAGGATTTCTGTTTTTGTTATTTTCTTTTGTTTGTTTCAGGAGGGATCATTTCTTAAACTTCTCATGAGGGAGGATTGCTATTGCTGATTAATGATGGTTGACTTACGAGTCAAATCGTGGACAAAGAGCTAACATTTTTCTATCAGGGGACTAGGGGTCATGTAATGCTTCAAGCAGAAAATTCGCCACATATATTCAGCTCCCACTTTACGGTTGCACACATTTGTGAAGTACCCACTAGGTGCTAGGCATTGTGCCAATGGTTGGTTGCACAGACGTGATCTTAGCCCTCCAGGAGCATACAGCTGTTTTCCCCAGTTCAGTGAATCCTATTTTTTGTAAAATTTAAAAAAAGTGTATATTTTAAAAAATATATATTCATTCTTTTTTCTACTACAATAATTAGAGATTCTTTTGGCATTACATATCTAGATGTCATATGATGAAAACTTCTATTCTCCCATTTTTTCCACTTGTTTCTCAGTTTTCTCATCTGTAAAATGGGCATAATGATAGTACTTACCTCATAAGGTTGTGGTGAGGATTAAATTAGTTAGTATGTATCAGTGTTTAAAACAATACCTGGCACAAAGTTAAGTGTTCAATCAGTATTAGCCACTGTTCTTACCGTCTGTCCAGTAATTATCTGGATTTGCTGCTTCTTTGGGTTTCTGGGAGCATTCTGAATCACATGGCATTTTTCCAGAGGCTCCTCCATCAAACGCCTTTTTGCCAACACCCTAGCCAAACTTGTTCTTGCAGAAATTCCTATCTTAGCACATGGTACCACCAGTCACGTAAACCAGCCCTTCATTCCACCATGCTCCCACCTGCCACAGGGCCTTTGCATAGGCCAATTTTGGCCCAATTCTCCCAGTTAACTCCTGCTCCTCTTCAAAGAGCACAGCTCAAGCTTCTTCTGCTAAGACGGTCTCTGACCTCCATGAATAGGTCAAATCTTATGTACCATTTGTTTAGTATTTATTACAGGTGCCATGTTACATTTAATTGTTGAAGTATTTGATTAATAGCTGACTTTCCCACCAGAATATAAGCACCATGAGAACCAGGGCTGTATCAATTTTTGTTAATCATGATATCTGCTGCATCTAGCCCAGTTTCTGAACTACGTAGTAGTCGTTAAGAAACATTAGAATTGGGGTTTGAAGGCTATAGTTCATTTGTTATTCAAATTGGTTCATGTATTATTATTTAATTACACCTCTAATACATGGTGTTTATTAGATGTGAAATTTATCTGTGATAAGTTTATCTGTGATAATAATGCAGAAATATAGGAAGTAAGAAATGAACCTGCTCTTAGACCCTGTGATTTTTATCTCCCAGAGGTAGTCACTATTGATATCCTATGAATACAAGTTTAGCTTATATTCTTCCAGGCTTTTTTTCTATGTTTACCAATCATACACACATATACATATGCACATATATAGTTCTTATAGGAAAATAGAATCATATGCTATATGTGCTTTTGTTTCATTTAACACTGCGATGAAGCCATCTTTTGAGGTCTGTGCATAACAAAGAGGTCTAAAAGATCATATAATGAGCACTTCTGTACTTACTACCCCTCTTAATAAAGAAGTATTATCAATGCAGTTGTCTTATTCCCCTGCACACACATGAGGCAACCCTCGACTTGAATTTGGTGTTTCTCATCCCCAGGTTTTTCTTTATTCTTTGATTACTGAGGTTTATATCTATAACCATTGGAGGGTTTTTTCATATTTCCAAATTTTGTATCAGTGGTATAATTCTGTATGCACTTTCTGCAACTTGCTTATTTCACTCAACATTGTGTTTGCAAGTTTCATTCAAACTAAAATGGGGAGCGTTTATTTTCCTTAACATAAATGTGTTACTGTAAGAATATCATATAATTGATGATCTATTTTTCTATTGGTGCACATTAATTTTTTAATTTTAATTTTTTTTTTTTGAGACAGGATCTCCCTCTGCGGCCTGGGCTTGAGTGCAGTGGCATGATCATAACTCAATGCAGCCTTGATCTCCTGGGCATGGGCTCAGGTGATTCTCCCACTTCAGTCTCCCAGGTAGCTGGGACTGCAGGCACGGACTACCGCGCCCGGCTAATTTTTTGTTTTTTTTTTGTAGAGACAGGGTTTTGCCATGTTGTCCAGGCTGGTCTCAAACTCCTGGGCTCAAGTGAGTCCCTTGCCCTGATCCCCCAAAGTGCTGGGATTACAGATGTGAGCCACTGTGCCTTGTCTAGTATGCCTTTAGAGAGTCCTCTCTCCTCACCCCTGCCTCCTTGGTTTTTATTTTTTTGGGTATTTCAATCAATGCAGCTACAAACAGTTTGAATCTGTCTTCTTTTGTGCATTTTCACAGAATTTCTCCAGAGATTATGCTTGGGAGGGCAAGTGCTGAAGTACAGGTTATGTAAATCTTCAACCTTATTAGCTGTTGCCAAATCTAGTTCTGTTGAGGCTGAGAACACATCACTCCAAAATATGAGTTAGGAGACTAGAATATGCCACCCCAAAATATACTTCTTTGGCATATTTTGAGCTGGTTATTCTGAGAAACTGCAGACACAGGAGTAGCTCGGAAAAGCTGTCCTGTAGAAGAAATTTACATCTATTAAGGAAGTCTCTAGGTGAAAGTATCTGTATCAGGAAGAAGGCTGCTCCGAGACAGCTTTTATCACCTGGGAGACTTCAATTCATTTATTTGAAAAATGGATACATAATAATTGTATGTATTTATGGGGTACACACGATATTTTGATACATGCATAAAATGTGTAATGATCAAATCAGGGTAACTGGGATAGCCATCACCTCAAACACTTATCATTTCTTGGTATTGAGAACATTCCAAATATTCTCTTCCAGCTATTTTGAAATATCCAACAAATTATTGTTAACCATAGGGCATAGCAAGACAACCTTTATTCACCAGACATTTCCTCCTCTCACCCTCCCATAACTTGTGTCTTCACCACTACCCAGATGCACCAAGCTTCTGTTCCTTTCTGTAGCTCACAATGCTACAGAAGCTTTAATTATCTGAAAGTCTCATACTCTTCTTTGAGCCTCATATTTTGTGGGACTTCCATGTACACATACATATTTAAATATGGCTTTTCTTCGTTAATCTGTCTCACATCAATTTAATTTTAGCCTAGCCAAAGAACCTATAAGGGTAGAGGGAAGTCATTTTTCACTCCCCTACATCTCCAAACTTTTTTTTCTTTCTTTTTTTTAGAGATGGGGTCTAATTCTGTTGCCCAGATTGAAGTGCTATGGTGCAATCATGGCTCCCGCAGCTTCAACCTCCTGGGCTCAAGTGATCCTCACACCTCAGTCTTTCAAGTAGCTAAGACCACAGGTGTGTTCCATCGTATCTGGCTAATTTAAAATTAAAAAAAAATTTTTTTTGAGGAGACAGCGGTCTCACCATGTTGCCCAGGCTGTTTTTGAGTTCTTGAGCTCAAGCAAGCCTCCTGCTTTGGCCTCTCAACTTTCTGGGATCATAGGCAGGAGCCACCGTGCCCAGCCTCTTTCACTGGTTTCGTTGTTGTTGTTGTTTTTGAGATGGAGTCTTGCTCTGTCATCCAGGCTGGAGTACAGTGGTGTGATCTGGGCTCACTGCAACCTCTGCCTTTCAGGTTCAAGCAATTCTCCTTTGTCAGCCTCCCATGTAGCTGGGATTATAGGCACCCACCACCTTGCCCAGCTAATTTTTGCATTTTTAGTAGAGATGGGGTTTTGCCGTGTTGGCCAGGCTGGTCTCCAACTCCTGACCTCAGGTGATCTGCCCGCCTTAGCCTCCCAAAGTGCTGGGGTTATAGGCGTGAGCCACTGCGCCTTGCTGCTTTTGTTGTTGTTGTTTTTACAACTGCATAGTATTTCATTAAAATAATGTACACTACTTTATCTATTCCCTATGGCACTTACTGGATTTTATTTGAGGAGTTAAAACAATGTGAAATGTAAAGTCTTTCATGTTGGGATGTCTACAGTAGTAGAGCACTTGGGAGCTTGGGGTATTTAGCTCCTTTGGTCCTCTCTATTGAGAAAGTCAGGTTACTTGCCACCATTGCTACTTGTTGTCTTCAACAAATGATGAAACCAAACCCGAGCATTTAGGAATCTCAGGTCCTCGCTGGGTGAGCAGCAGAACCAGGTGGAACGGCCAGCCCTCTGACTCAAGGTGTGCTCCACGTGACTTCTCTGCCTTAGCTGAGAACTATAACTGACCAGAGCATGGGAAACAAAGTCACTGCAGAAGACCACAACAAAGAGTGAGCAGGAAACATGCCTTCTTTGTGTGCACCTGTGAAAACACAGGGTATCAGCTCACAGGCTGAGACTGGGCTGCATTGTCCTGGAAAAGGGGGAAACAGATGGCAATTTAAGAGGAACCTGATAGCATTGTTTGGGGCTGGGCAGGAGGCATCCTCTGGGAAACTAGCAGAGAAGCTTTCAGCTAAGAGCCACGGCAGCACGAAAAAGGCACTTACTGTGGCCACTTCCTCCTTCCCCACCTCGGCCCTAGAAGGAGCCCGGAGCCCGTGGGAGTGCACAGCTCTCCATTGTTTGCCTGGTGCTTTTTCTGCCAAAACTCCCAGAAGAAGCCCGGAGCCCTGACCCAAAGGCCTTTGGTGTGTGTGTGTGTTTGTGTGTGTGTGTGTGTGTGTATGTGTGTGTGTGGTCGGGGAAGGGCTGAGCACAAGGATGGCACTGGCTTAGGAGTGCCCATCATAGGGAAGCACACATTAACCAGAAGTGATATGATTTAGCCATGTCCCCACCCAAATCTCATCTTGAATTGTAACTCCTGTAGTCCCCACGTGTTGTGGGAGAGACCCAGTGGGAGGTAACTGAATCACAGGGGTGGGTTTTACCTATGCTGCTCTCTTGATAGTAAGTAAGTCTCACGAGATCTGATGGTTTCATAAAGGGCCGTTCCCCTGCACATGCTCTCTTGGCTGCCACCATGTAAGACATGCCTTTGCTCCTCCTTCACCTTCCACCATGATTGTGAGGCCTCCCCAGCCATGTGGAACTGGGAGTCAATTAAACCTCTTTTTCTTTATAAATTACCCGTCTTAGGTATGTCTTCGTAGCAGTATAAAAATGGACTAAGACAAGAGGCATCTAGAGCATGGGACAGGAATAATGTTAGGGCTCTGAGAATAATCCCTACTCCTTGGATCTTGGTTTTCCTTTTTATGTGTCCTGAGCCTAAATGTCTCTACCTGAATAGCTACATGGTATTGTCCCCTTAGGAGTGGTGAGGGAGCATGGTTTAAACCCCAGAAATCCAGGCTCTGCCAATAACCAATTGTGTGGTGTTGGGAAAGTCTCTCAGCCTCCCTGGGATTCTGATCACTTAAGAGATGCCAAGATTCCTTCATTCATGACAGATCCATTTAGTGCCTGTGCTGTAGGTTCAGGGTTAGAGGCTGCAGTCAGGGGTTAAAAAAATAAGCACCATGTGGTCCCTTCTCCACACCTTTTCTCCAAGTAGTGCCCCAGGTTCTAGAATGCCTCGCCCCTGGTTAGCAATTGAGCATCACACAAAGAACCAGAGTTAAGGTTGTTTGGGAACAAGGAAAACAGAGGCTTGAATGGCTCTGAGGTTCGCTTGGTGACAGCTGCTTCTTTGAGTTTGCCTAATTGAGAAGGGGGAATGAGTCACAAATGTTAGCCTGAAACACTAAATGATGCTGTCTGCCCAGCCAAGGCCACGTTCTGAAGTCCTCATAACACACTCCACTCACCATTTTGCCCTGGGTGCCACTTAAACATTGCTTGTCTCTTAAACTGGGTACTCCTGGAATCCCATCCTCTTCCTTCTTCTGTCCTTGTTGTGTCTTCTCTTTCTGGGTAGTCACATCCTTTCCCATGGCTGCCTGAATACTAGCGGTTCCCCAATTCCTATTTTCTGGTTTACTGCTCCCTTCAAAGCTGCAGTGAAAAGGCCACTGGGCATCTCAACTCTGGCTGTCCCACGGGCATCCACGCACAACACAACTGCCCTGCACTCCTCATCCTCACTCCCAACTGCCTTCCTTTCCAGTATTCCTTATTTGGTGACTGACAGCCTCATCCAAACATCTGCAAGTACCACCCTGGAATGCCTCCTGGACTAGCCACTGTGGTTTTCTGCCCGCATCCAACCAGCCAACAAACCTGCCCTTTGACTTTGCATATCTCGCTGGACCTGTGGCTTCCTCAAAGCATCACTTCCCTTTTCATGCTGACTTTTAGGTGGTTCTGGTCATATTCGAATAAAGTGGCCTGCAAGGCCCTTCCTGATCAGGCTCCTGGCTTCCTTCCACCCTCCTCTTCAGTGAACCTCCACTCCAGCCACATTGAACTGCTTGCAGTTGCACCAGTGGGTGACAGTCCTGGTCCCCTTGTCTAACTCAGTGTCTCCCCATGGGGTCTCCATGCATCCTGCAGTGCCCTTTATCATGGCACTGACCACATCATTTAGGGTGCCCCTCCAAGGTGGGGGATGTTGATGATTCTATCTTCCGCTCCTGGTGCAAAGCCTGGCTCTCGACATGTGAGGTAAGCATATTTTATAAATTAAAGATGGAAAGAAATTCTTTCTCAGACTTTTCCTGGGTTGGGGGTGGGTGGGAATCTCGAGGTTATAATGCATCCCATTGTATCTTGTAGAAGGGACAAATCCCTGAGGATTTCTATGGGTTCCAACAGAGCCTCAGATTTTCTAGGTTTGCTTGCACGACTCATCACCAGCCTCTCCATTTGCTGTAAGGAGTGGACCAACCATCTGCCATCCAGGAGCTGGTGACTGCAGAAACCTGGACATCATTGCCAAGTTTAAGAAAAATAAGGTAGAGAATTGGAGTGACAGCTGTCCGGGTGCTGAGAGTCAAAGCTGATGATTTCTCTTAGTATTTTCGTCTATGCCTGCAACAGAAGCACCATGCTAAAACAGTGTTGCGGTGCACAGCTGAGAATCTGACATTTGTGGTGGGTGGAAGGCCACGACCGAAGGTGGAGACGATTTGGGGAAGGTCAGTATTTCATGTTGTTCCTGGGGAAGTAATCACAGAGACAGACAGTCCGAAATGAAGCTGGTCCCCCTCTTCCCTGGCCTCCTGCCCCTGGATTTGTTGGCACTTTGGCTGCCAACAGATTAATGAAATCTTTTCAGTCCTGAAAGAAATGACAACCTCATGGGGAAAAAAGTGTGTTTTCAGCATTCAATGGAAGATCATATCAGGAAACAAAATCTTTTCCTATGTAAGAGCTTTAACACTTGCCTTGTACAAAATGTTGTGAGTTAATATTAGTGGTCTCAGGGGAACAATTTTTCTCCTCAAATCTTTAGAGTTATTTCCAGAATTTCAAAGCCTATTTCAAAAACTATAGTTTTGTGTAATGTACAGTCAGCTCTGTGCATGGGAGGGTTGTGGAAGGCAGAGTGTTCACGCTGAGAGATGAGAAGGTTATCTGCTTCCAACGCCAATGCATGACATGAATGCTGTTGAGTTTTCTTAAAAAGCTTGAAATCTGTAATGCCAAAAAAAAAAAAAAAAAAAACCTCTAATGATTTTTTGAAAAGTTGAAACAAGATGAATTGAATTACTGAGCTGCTCACGATAACTGGAAAACAATTCCTCTGTTATAAATTGTGTTTATGTATTTTTCTCATGCAAAAAGTATAGGAATTATGAGACACAAATGATTAGAATTGTAGGTTAGATTTAGATAGTGAATCTGAATAGAAATAACTCCTTTTCTTGGATAATAATATTTTACTTTAAATTAGGTTATTATAGTATTAAAGGAATCCAGATATGTAAAGTAAAAGGTGTTATTTTTTCATCAGAAAAGTGTTTTTTAATTGTCACACTGTGTTTCATTATAAGGATTCATAAATTGCCTCTTTTAATTTTTTACAAGCCTTTTTAAAGCACATTTTTTTTCTTTGAGACAGGATCTTGCTCTGTTGTCCAGGCTGGAGTGCAGTGGCACGAACTTAGGTCAGTGCAGCCTGGAACTCCTGGGCTCAAGCGATTGTCTTGCTTTGGCCTCCCAAAGTGTTGAAATTACAGTTGTGAGCCACTTCGCCTGGTCCAATTGCCTCTTTTAAGAAGAATTGTGTTCAGAAAAAGTGCTTGTTCATACCTGTTGAGGAGCACAGCTATCAGGAGAGCAAATGATTTTTTAAAAATTTATTTATTTATTTATTTTTATTATTTTTTATTTTCTGAGACGGAGTCTTGCCTATCACCCAGGCTGGAGTGCAGTAGTGCCATCTGCAACCTCCACTTCCCGGATTCAAGTAATTCTTGTGCCTCAGCCTCCTGAGTAGCTGGGACAACAGGCACGCTCTGCTTTGCCTGGCTAATTTTTGTATTTTTAGTAGAGATGGAGTTTTGCCATTGCCCAGGCTGGTCTCAAACCCCTGATGTCAGGTGACCCACCCGCCTCGGCCTCCCAAAGTGCTGGGATTACAGGCATGAGCCACTATGCGTGGCCACAAATAATTTTTAAATCAATATTTAGAACACATTTAGGGTGAGTGTTGTTTAGAGCTTGACAACATTCTCATTGAAGATTATTCCATTTAAGATTCAACAGCTCAAGAGTCTGCAAATCTAGATCCTTAACCAGAACTTGCTTTTGTATTTTCCTTACAAGAGGAAGAAAACCCAGGCTGGGACTTCAAGGCCCCAGAGAGGCAGTGCAGCAGGTTCCTGGGTTCAAATCTTCCCTCAGCTACTGCTTAGCTGTGTGACCTTGGGCAAGTTACTTAGCCTTTCTATGCCCCAGTTTCTTCATCAGTAATTTGGGGCTAGTAATCTCTTCTTCATAGGTTTGTTGCAAGATTAAATTAATTTACATTAAGGGCCAGGTGTGGTGACTCACACCTGTAATCTCAGCACTTTGGGAGGCCAACGTGGGCAGATCACCTGAGGTCAGGAGTTCGAGACCAGTCTGACCAACATAGCAAAACCCAGTCTCTACTAAAAATACAAAAAAAAAAATCAGCTGGGAGTGATAGGGCATCTGCAGTCCCAGGTACTGGGGAGGCTGAGGCAGGAGGATCTCTTGAACCTGGGAGGTGGAGGTTGCAGTGAGCCTAGATCACACCACTGCACTCCAGCCTGGGCAACAGAGCAAGACTCCATCTACAAAAAAAAAATTTTACTTTAAGAATTAGAACAGTTTATGACTGGTACATAGTAGATCCTCAATAGACACTAAAAGTTATAATTATAATTGTTAATTATAATTATTATTATAATTATATGAGCAATTATTGGAAAGCTCTCACTCTTTCTAAAGAATTTGCATGAATCAAGGAAGACTAATTTTCTCAATGTCTTTTTAGTACACTCAGAATTTTCAGTACAGCAAATAATTTTCAGTGAAGTCAAAATTATTTAGATAAAATCTTCTCTTCATGCCCTAGCAGAAAATGTTCAGAAACAAAACGAAATAAAGAGACAAAGGAAAAAAAAAAAACTGGCAAGGGGTCAAGTTTTGAGAATTGTTTTCAAGAAGTCATTGTGTTCAGATTGGTGGAGCAGGCTACTGTAAACCGTAAGTAGGAAATGAGAACCCGTTGTGGGTTGATAAAATGGATGTCTTTTCAACTAAACAGATTGCTATCAGCCCAACAGAGCCAACTCATGTTCCTTTTTGCCTGGTCACTTCCTTTACTAAGTGTCTGTAAGAGCCGCCCATTTGGGTGTTTCTCAGGATTATAGGTTTTTAGGTCATATAGAAACCCTGGGGAACGCCTGAAAAGGCTAAACACAAGCAGTTACCTTATGCACAGGCTGGATGACGTGACTCCACTGCTGCTGTGTGGAGCAGAGGCTGAGGAACCCGAGCTTGTGTGAGCTTCTCTTGCGGCAAGTCCAGGGGTGGCCAGGAGCACGTGTTAGTCTGGTTAAGAGCTCTGCTCAGAAGTAGCTGCTGTAGCTGAAGGTTTTCGGGTGGGCTGAAGGCTGGGCCGCTCCTTCGTTCATTTCAGAAGTTGAACAGTGGGCCTTCTACACACGCTGTCCTTGTCATCCTCAGGCAGTTCCTCCATGGATGAGACACAGGGGCCTCTGGCCATGACTGTCCATCTTCTTGCCAACTCTGGGCACGGTTCGCTTCTGCAGAGGACTCTGGACCAGCTCCTGGATTGCATTTGCCCAGAGGTCCGGCTCTTTCAGGTGTCTGAACGGGCTAGTCCTGTGAAATACTGTGAAAAGTCCCTTTCCAAGCGGTACCGGTTTCCAGGGATGTCCGTGTTGCTTTTCCTGCACAAAAGCCTGGGAGAGGATCGGCTATTTCGCGTCCTGGACTCTCTCCAGCATTCGCCATGGCAGTGCTACCCCACCCAGGACACTTGGGGAAGGCTGTGTCCCTACCTTTTTGCCAACCAGGAGTTCTACAGCCTGGACAGCCAGATGCCCATCTGGGGGGTGAGGCAGGTGCACTGTGGCTCCGAGATCCTGAGGGTGACGCTCTACTGCAGTTTTGATAACTATGAAGACGCCATCAGACTCTATGAGATGATCCTGCAGAGAGAAGCCACCTTGCAAAAGAACAATTTTTGTTTCTTCGTGCTGTATGCCACCAAGAGCTTTGCTCTGCAGCTCTCCCTGAAGCAGCTGCCCCCGGGAATGTCAGTGGACCCTAAAGAGTCTTCGGTGCTGCAGTTTAAGGTTCGAGAGATCGGCCAGTTAGTGCCTCTGCTACCCAATCCATGCATTCCCATCAGCAGCACGAGGTGGCAGACTCAGGATTACGATGGCAACAAGATTCTGCTTCAGGTATTCCTGTTTCATCTTAGATCTTGTAGAGGCTCATGGAGCTGTGTAATTTTACATTGGAATGGGCCTAAGCTAGTGGTTCTCAGACTTGGTTGCACATTAGAGTCCCTCAGGGGCTTTTTAAAATTCCCACCCCAGGCCAGTTTGATCCAAATCTCTGGGAGCATCCAAGCCTGGGTAACTTTTTTTACAGCTTCTTGGATGACTCTAATCTGTAACAGGGTTGAGAATCACTAATCTCATAAAATCTCATCCGACAGATAAGAAAGTTCAGATTCCATGAATTCGCAGCTGACACAGGTACTTTATAGTAGAATCAGACAGGATTCTACTATAAAGATCAGAATCTTTACAAAGAATCAGCCTCCTTTCTCAGGCTTGCTGTTTAAATGCCTGTTAACTATACCCATATCCTTTGCTTACTCTTTGGGCTCAAGAATGTCATAAGCTCTTCTCATCTGACCGAAGGAAGTTGAAGTCATACTTATGCTTACAGACTTTTTTTTAATTTTTAATTTTTTTATTTTTTAGAGATGGGAGTCTTCCTCTGTTGCCCAGACTGGAGTGCAGTGGTGCCGTCATAGCTCCCTGAGGTCTCCACCTTCTGGGTTCAAATGATCCTCCTGTCTTAGCCTCCTGATTAGCTGGGACTACAGGCACGTGCCGCCATATCTGGCTATTTTATTTTATTTCTAGAGACGGGATCTTACTATGTTGGCCGAGCTTGTTTAAGGATGTTAAGTTTGCAGTGCTATTGACTTAATTTTTATTTTTTATTATTATACTTGAAGTTCTGGGGTAAATGTGCGCAACGCAGGTTTGTTACATAGGTATACATGTGCCATGTTGGTTTGCTATACCCATCAACTCGTATTGACTTAATTTTTAAGCATCTTGCATCACTGTCAAATTTTACCACATACCAAGTTAGACAGAATGCTTTCTTTAAAAAATCTTGAAATTAAAGCCTTCCTTTGTAACCATCCTTGAAAACTTAACATAGCAAGTGTGTATTTAGTCACGATAGCCGCCATGCATTGCCTTTCATGGTATGTGAGCCTGGGTGCTTAGTAGCTGTATGACTGTGGGCCTCAGTTTCTTCATTAGCACAATAAAGGCACCAGATAATTAGCATCTTCCTCTCTCATTTACAGTAAATGACCTGACACTCACAAAGTACATAATTAAGATAGTGCCAATAACTCAATTTTAGCTACTATTGTTCACATTATGCCCTATACTAAGGATTTTAAATTGATAATTTTATTTAATGCTTATAACAACCTACGAAGTTACTATTTTTCCCATTTTGGAGATAAGAAAACTGAACTCTCCAGGGGGTCAGTTATTTGCCCAAGACAGGAAGTATCTATCCACCCTGAAAGTTCATGTGGTCAGCTGCTGCAGTCCAGTGTATGTGTGTAAATGTGCATACAGGGGGATGAATGTGATGTTCACAGCAAAATATCCTGTGGCTTCTGTCATTAAGAAATGGTCAGAAGCTCCTTAAGGCCTACTGGATAAAGTAATAAGAGACTACAAGATGAGATGTCTTTCCATTTGGTTAATTTTGTTGTCATCACTTTGACTTGTTAATAAAATATGAATCATACTGATTCTACATTAAATGATTTCTAAATTATTCACCTTCTTGTTCACATAAGGTAGATAGGCACTGTTTCTGTTAGTTGCCTATTATAAAACCCCATAATTTCCAAGGCACCTAAAATTTCTTTCAGTTTTAGCGACTCTCTAGTACTTAAAATCAACCTCATTGTCAAACAAAAATTTAATGTTCGTGCGCAGCAAGGGACATGATTTTAATCATTCTTGTCTTTAAGGCTGACTGACATTTTTGCTTTGGAACCACAGTTTAAACAACTTAGTTACTTTGGAAAGTTGAGTCATATTTGGGGAGGGTAGAAGAGTTTTTTGGATAAAGACAAACTCCATGAGTTGCATGAAGAGAGCCCTCTTGCTCCTGGATTGTCCCAGGAGCCTGGCCACTTCTCAGGCATCAGCCCCTCACTCTTTTGTTTCTGAGACAGAGTCTCACTGTGTTGCTCAGGCTGGAGTGCAATGGCGTGATCTCAGCTCACTGCAACCTCTGCCTCCTGGATTCAAGCAATTCTTGTGCCTCAGCTTTCCTGAGTGGCTGGGACTACAGGAGCCTGCCAACATGCCCAGCTAATTTTTGTATTTTTAGTAGAGATGGGATTTCACTATGTTGCCCAGGCTGGTCTCAAACATCTGGCCTCAAGTGACCACCTGCCTCAGCCTCCCAAAGTGCTGGGATTATAGGCATGAGCTACCAAGCCCAGCTGCCTCTCACTCTTGATAGCCCCCTTCTACATCACCTTTGTCCTGACCTCCAAACCTCAGGGACTTCTGCTGCCTCACTCCAAAACATGCTTTGATCTCCTCTTGTTAAGTCAATGAATCTAAGCTTTTGCAAACAGAGTGGGAGATTGCCTTCTGGAAAATTCTGCTTCCGGTGTCATATAATAAAAGTGCCTGAGGAAAGTGTGCAAAGGCTCGGCCATGATCCAAAGACAACACATTGTAGCTCCCAGGTAGCTTTTCACTCTTCGAATGGAGTGAATTTTTCAGGATAGTAAATTCCTGGGTGTGTTGGCTCGGGCCTGTAATCTCAGCACTTTGGGAAGCTGAGGCGTGTGGATCACTTGAGGCCAGGAGCTTGAGACCAGCCTGGCCAACATGGCAAATCCCCCTGTCTGCTGAAAATACAAAAACTAGCTGGGCATGATGGTGTGCACCTGTAGTCCCAGCTACTTGGGAGGCTGAGGCAGGAGAATTGCTTGAACCAGGGAGGCAGAGTTTGCAGTGAGCTGAGATTGTGCCAGTGGACTCCAGCCTAGATGACAGAGCAAGACTCTGTGTATTAGTTTGTTTCACAGTGCTGAGAAAGACATGCCTGAGACTGGG
This sequence comes from Macaca nemestrina, assembly GCF_043159975.1. NCBI lineage: Eukaryota > Metazoa > Chordata > Mammalia > Primates > Cercopithecidae > Macaca > Macaca nemestrina. The sequence continues at coordinate 122,516,897 of NC_092135.1, read as the reverse complement.
AAATTTACAAAAGAAAGAGGTTTAATTGGACTCACAGTTCCACGTGGCTTGCGAAGCCTCACAATCATGCAGAAGGCAAGGAGGAACAGTCGCATCTTACATGGATGGTGGCAGACAAAGAGAGAGCTTGTGCAGAAAACTCCCGTTTTTAAAACCATCAGATATTGGGAGACTCACTTACTATGAGTGAATTCATTCACTCATTCACTCATGCCTTAAATAGCACCCAAGTCACCTCTTGAATGCTTTGCTGCTTAGAAATTTCTTTCGCCAGATACCCTAAAATATCTCCCTCAAGTTCAAAGTTCCACAAATCTCCAGGGCAGGGGCAAAATGCTGCCAGTCTCTCTACTAAAACATAACAAGAGTCATCTTTATTCCAGTTCCCAACAAGCTCCTCATCTCCATCTAAGATCACCTCAGCCTGGACCTTATTGTTCGTATCACTATCAGCATTTCTGTCAAAGTCATTGAACAAATCTCTAGGAAGTTCCAAACTTTCCCACATTTTCCTGTCTTCTTCTGAGCCCTCCAAACTGTTCCAGCCTCTGCCTATTACCCAGTTTCAAAGTCGCTTCCACATTTTCAGGTATCTGTTCAGCAATGCCTCACTCTACTGATACTAATTTACTGTATTAGTTTGTTTTCACACTGCTGATAAAGACATACCTGTGATTGGGCAATTTACAAAAGAAAGAGGTTTAATGGACTCACAGTTCCACGTGGCTGGGGAGGCCTCAAAATCATGGTGGAAGGCAAGGAGGAGCAAGTCACATCTTACATGGATAGTAGTAGGCAAAGAGAGGGCTTGGGCAGAGAACTCCCGTCTTTAAAACCAGCAGATCCCGTGAGACTCATTCACTATCATGAGAACAACATAGGAAAGACCTGCCCCCATAATTCAGTCACCTCCCACTGGGTTCCTCCCATGACACATGGGAATTGTGGCAGTTACAATTCAAGATGAAATTTGGGTGAGGACACAGCCAAACCATGTCACTCTGTTTCAAAATGAAAAGAAAAGAAAAGAAAAAAAAAAGAAAATCCAACCTAAATTTCCTTGGGTCCTGGGGAGAGGGGCTGGGTAGCAAGTCTGACTTCTTTAAGTGAGTAGTCCAGGCCTTACACTGTGTGCTCAGGATCCAGATCCCAGCTCTGCTACCGCTGTCTTGGCCCTATCCTCAGACAGGCATCCCCCAGGGTTGCCAGTTGGCTGCCAGCAGCTCTGAGGGCTACATCCTCCATGTGGGCTCCCAATGCCTTGCCCCACCATGGCCCAACAAAATGTCTGGACTTCAGTTGGAGCAACTTGGATCAGATTCTCTTCTCTAAATCAATTATTACATGCAGGAAAGTGAGATTATATGGATCCGTTTAGCCCTGAGGCAAAGGCTCTGCCTTCTACCCCTAGATGCTGTGTGGTGTTCTGTGGGACTCTTAGGGAAGGTTGTGGGTCTCCAGAGATCAGGGCAGAGGAGACAAATATAGAGTGGCCCCAAATGGCTGATGTTCAGAAAAAGCAAGAAAATAATATCTACTAAAGGAAGAACCATAACCACAAACTAACCTCTCTGCAGACCATCCCTCCACATGGCCAGGATGGAGGCGTGTGAGCAGGAGGCCTGAGTGTGAGGGGAGCTAGGTCGAGGCGGGGGCGGTGAGAAAGCTTTCCTGAGAAGTGATGCCGAGATCTGCCTGAGCTGGATGGCCCAGGAGGAATTAGCCAGTTGGAGAAAGGAGCAAGGGTGTCCCAAACAGGTGACCGTGGGTGATGGTGTTGGTATGGTGCTGCTTAGCAGGCCATGCTCAGCAAACTTCCTGAGGTTTCATGTGGCTGGAGTGAAGGGAGGGGGAATCAGGGGAAGGGGATGGGCAGGTGGCCTGAGGCTGGATCAGCGGGAACATGGTTAGCCACTGGAAAGTAAGCGCCGAGAGTGGGGGGACCTTTTGGGCTCGCTCCTGTGAACCCAGAACCTAAGGTCAGTGTCTGACACATGGTAGGCAAAAACATCCTTCTATGAATGAACCCAGGCTAAGTAGCTTCTATTCCATCCTTGGTGTAATGAGCAGTCACTGATGGATCCTATGAATGGAACTGACATGGATTATTTGTGTTATGAGGGTCAAATGAGAGAATGTACATGGAGGTGCTTGGTAAAGTAGAAGCCCCTGGAGACCATGTAACTGTGGTGCAATTGTCATCTGTGCATATGAGAGGCTGTCGGCTATCTCCACCAGCACACCCGTGAGCAATGCATTTTCCACATGACGTCTTGCCATTGCAGACCGTCTGATGCCTCTTAGAGGCTAGAATGGATGGTTTTGATGAGAGTGATATGAGGGTATCAAATAGATGCTCAGTAAATGAATGTATGAATACATGAGAAGGCAAGTCCATGTTTATTCATTCCTCAGAACTTTGTTGAGTTCCTGCTGTGGGCCGGACACTGTTTTTCCTTTGGCAGTTTTAATTCTGCTATCTCAGTTCTTAGTGGGTGCAAAATGATAGTGGGTTCAACCTTCCCTTTATTCGTTCCAACAGTCCCTCTGCTTTTCTCCCTGTGCTTTTGCCTCTGGTGGTAGGGACAGTGTCAGCGTGTTCTGAGGGAAGGTAGCATGGGTGATGATGTCCCGCTCTTTTTTAAAACCTCCTGCAACTTAAACTGTGCCCTCAGTCAAATAAGCTATTTTGTCAAATCAACCACATGCAGTATCTCTAGTCAGTTACTGCAGGCTTTCAGCTTTCCACAGCTGAGCCCCATGTCCAAAGTTGCATTTTTTGTACTCTTTATAGATTTTTTTTTTTCAATTTTTCACATTATGGTTCCTCTTCCCTGATTCACCTGCTGAAGCATTCATCTCCTGGCCACCCCCTGGCATGGGCAATCCAAGGGGAGAGCCCATGACTTTGGTGTTGGGCTCTGGCAGACTCTGAATTCTAGGTCACTTGGTTAGCATTGATGACCTTCTCATTCTGTTTGATGTACAGTAGGCAAACTTTATAAATGAGATGATAAACCTCCCTCAAAGCCCCTTGAAATGCTCCAGCAAGGTCTATATTTCATGGCCCCGTGGGAGATGTGAAAGCCATGCCCTTGTTAGCCTTTGGGTGGGTGCTCTGTGTGGGATCCCACTGCCCTGGTGGTCTAATGAGGAGCTGGACCCTCCTGCAAGCGCCTGCAGTACCAGGCAGCCTGCAGGAAATGCAGTGTAGAGCTGCAGCCACCCACCTTGTGTGTAGGGAAGGAGAAGGTGAAATTGACTGAGGATGTCAAGTAACATGGAGGACGTGTGACTTGGGGGATGATCGAATGGGCTATAGCGAAGTGTAGGGCTGGGGAGTTCAAAGGAGTTTAGAAAATTTTTGGTCCACTGAAAATGGGTGCAGGAGGACACAAAATGGGATTTGAAGAAATCCATTTATTATGGTGTTTAGAGAAGGGGCAGACATACTCATACCTATAATACATAATTTAGGACCATAATCCTGTTAGCATCAAATAGGACACGCTGGAAGGGGGCTTGGCTGACCTCTTCAGAGGGGACTTCCATTTTCCAGTCAAAGCAGGTGCAGTTTTGAAATAGGGAACTCATAATAGAAATAGGAGGTTAAATTTCATGGGTAGACTTGACTGAATTTGGCAGTAATTGGACACGGAGGGTGAAGAAGAGGAAGGTGATGATGAGTCTGGACGCATTGGGCTTGAAGTGCTTGCAGGTCTTTCAGATGAAAAGAATCCATGGTCAGGTGGTCTCTGAGGGCTGGAACTCAGGAGGGGGCATGGGCTATGGGCACAGGTGGGGTTGGTGGCTGAAGCCCTGGGAAGGATCGACATTACCAAGGAAGAGAGTGTAGAGGGAGAAGAGGTAAAGACAGTGCCTGGAAAATGTGTGCACTTCGGGAGGAGAGGGAAGAAGAACCAGAGCGAGACGCTGAGAAGAAGCAACCAGAAAACCAGGAGGGTGAGGAGATCATGGTGTCATGGAAGTCAATGTCGCTTGGTGGCTTGCAGTCCCTAAGATGTGGCTTCTCAGGTGTGCTAGAGCAGAGCCTTCAGGTTCTGTCCTGGTCTCCTCACCGGGCCCCCAGTTGCTTGTGTGTTGCCATTGCGCCTCGAGATGTTGGCACCTGCTGCAGGCCCTGTGTCCTCCACCAGTAACTGCTACTGCCACCACTCTGGGCTTATGGAACCGTCCCCAAACACTGCTGAGACCAAGCTGTCATTTCAACAAGGTCTTGAGGTGGGGAAAAAACCCCCAAAGAACTCTAGTCCAGAAGAATAACTTATAAGCACCTCTAGATGTCGTTATTCTCAGAGCTCCCAGGCAAGGTATGGCCTTGAGGTCCCTCCCAGGTCTCCTCCAAGTCTTCTCTATCCCCTTCTCCTGGAGGTGCTCCAGACCAAACTCACACGGTGAAGGAGGATGGTTTTCTCTCTTCCTCTCTGAGGTCCTTTCCAGGTCTTCTTTCCTTGATAAGGGTGACTGCTTCCTAAGTTGACTAGATGGGAAAGGTCACACACATCTCGCCTCCCACCCCCATTGTTTGATGTTCAGTAGCAAAACTTTATAAATTAAAAGATAAAACCTCCCTGGAAGCTAGGGAAGTTTTAGAATAAGGTGGTGTCCTATTCTTTCAACCTGGGCAGGACAGATCAGTAACAGCACAAGAGTACAACATCAGTACAATCTGGGGTGTGCCATCTCGACAACACATGTTAGTTGCTGGCTATCCATTCTGGAAGCTTTTCCCGACTTAATCATATGGATGAGCTGAAACTCATACCTGTGTAGCCTTCTTGCAGTCCTGGGGCCTCACCTCTGGATCCCCTGCAATCAGCACCTGAGCTAGAATCCACGCAACTCTCCAAGACAGCCATGTGGGAGAAAATCATGTGATTTTGAAAGATTTGGTTTAATACATACGCTCTCAATGGAGACCCATTTCTCAACTGAGACCCATTTCTCTAGACGAATGTATTGTCCTCTAGGACTTTCTGTGATGATGAAAATATTCTATATCCGTGCTATTCAATGTGGTGGCCATTCACCACGTGTGGTTACTGAGCATTAGAAATATGGCTGGTGAGACTGATGAACAGAATTATTAATTTCATTATATTTTAACAATTTAAATGGCCTTATGTGGTTGGTGACTAGTTTATTGGACTGCCCTGGCCTAAGTCATTTCTAAGGTCTCCTGCATCTTGAAGCTTCTGTAACTATACTGTGTATAGCCTTACTGGTGACAAAACTTGATCTCTTATCTCATCTGTCTTTTTTTTTTTTTTTTTTTTTTTTTTGGAGACAGAGTCTTGGTCTGTTGCCCAGACTGAAGTGCAGTAGTGCAATCTTGGCTTATTGCAACCTCCCTCTCCTGGGCTCAAGCTATCCTCCTGCCTCAGTCTCCAGAGTAGCTGGGACTACAGATGTGCACCATCATGCCCAGCTAATTTTTGTATTTTTTATAGAGACTGGGTTTTGCCATGTTACCTAGGCTGGTCTCAAACTCCTGAGCTCAAGTGATCCACCAGCCTCAGCATCCTAAGTGCTGGGATTACAGGTGTGAGCCACCATGCCTGGCCTATCTCATCTTTTTTCTTTGCTTTTTTAGAGAGAGGGTCCGATCCTGTCACCCACGTTGGAGAATTAGTGGCATGATCATAGCTCACTGCTTTAAACTCTTGGGTTCCAGTGATCTTCTCATTTCAGTCTCCTGAGTAGCTGGAACTATAGGCACGCATTACCATGCCCGGATAATTTTTTAATGTTTTATAGAGATGGGAGTCTTGCTACGTTGCCCAGGCTGAACTTGAACTCCTGGCCTCAAGCAGCCTTCCTGCCTTGGCCTCAAAGTACTGTGATAACAGGCATGTGAGCCACCGTGCCAGGCCCAGATCCTCATCTCTTAAGGGTAGAATTCAGTTCAATTTTTGGAAACAGTCAAAAGATATTTAGCATTAATTGTATTGAATATGGTACATAGTTGAAGATATTTTAATATTTTAAGAGTACAACATATGTTACCTCTCTATACTGAGAATTGTCTCAGATTCTGAAACTCAGGTTGCTAAAAAAAGTTCCAAAAATATTTAACACAATTATCAATCTTTTAAGTGGTGTGTATAGCTTTTCATAATCTACCTAAGGACAACAGATAATCTAATATGATATTATATATAACAGTTAATGAACACTTATATACCAGCCACTGTGTTGTGTTGTTTCATTATAAATATCTCCACTTTAAAGATAGGAAATCGAGGTTTAGAAAGTTTAAACAACTTGCCTATAGTCAACCAGGAAGCAAGGATAAAGTCAGGTTTCAAACTCAGGTCTCTCTGTCTCCAAAGTTCAAGCTTTTAACGCTTACATAATTTTTGTTTTCTTTTAAAAAGAATAGTTGTTAATATATAGTGTTTTGATTTCCATTACAGTTTTAACGAATATAGCACCTAGAATTGATCTTTCAAAACAAGATAATTCAGCCTGTTTTAGATAATCAGCTTCTTTCATTTCTAACATTGTAGCGAAACTTGATACTTTTTCCTCTTACCAAGTTTAATGACAGTTAGTTTCTCTGACGGCACTTTCCGTTTCATATCTTAGCAAGATTTTAATAAGAATAACCTACTGGATAAGGTTGCAAACAGCATTTTTTAAAATTGCAAGATTACCAACAAATGTACCTTCTTTCCTTTCCTCCCTCCCTCCCTTTCTCTCCCTCTCTCTCTCTCTCTGTCCTTGTTTCTTTTTTTTGAGACAGAGTCTTGCTCTTGTCACCTGGGCTGGAGTGTAGTGGCATGATCTTGGCTCCTTGCAACCTCTGCCTCCTGGGTTCAAGCTATCCTCCTGCCCCGACCTCCTCCCCAGTAGCTGGGACTACAGGTGTGTGGCACCATGCCCGGCTAATTTTTGTATTTTTAGTAGAGATGGAGTTTCACCATCTTGGCCAGGCTGGTCTCGAACTCCTGACCTCGTGATCCGCCCACTTCGGCCTCCCAAAGTGCTAGGGTTACAGGCATGAGCCACCGTACCCTGCCAAGTGTTTCCTTTTCATTAGAGGCTCTTTTCCAGCTTCCAATTAAAAATAAGTTTGTTGACAAGTATCGGGGGAATCTTTCCTCCAACTGATTTAATTGGTAAACGTCCGAGTGGTGTATGTTCACGCCCGCTGGTGGGATTCCTTCCTGTGTGGTTTCTCCTCTTTGTGGACCTTGCTCTCCCATTTGTTTGCTCACTCGATGAACTCAGGCATTTTCAGTCTCTCTTCTCTGTTACCAGAGGCCCTCATCATCTCCTTCAAACTCAAACAAGCAGATTTTCCTTGGCTCGATGGCTCTGATATCTTGCCTTCTTTCTATGCCTGGCTTCTCAGTTGAGCTGTCTGTTTTTGCCCCCTTCTGCTGCAAACTGACGGTGCTTCTCCCTCTGCCATTCTGCACGCTGAGCCTTCCTCTAGCAGTTGATGAATCTGCTCTCGGGAGGGCCAGCAGTGCTTGAGGACAAGACATCAGTAGCATTGGTACATGTGGGCCACTCCTGCCTTCTTGAAATCTTCTCCTCTGTGGGCTGCCATAACCCAGTTCTTTTAATTAAGGGGTTTATTTTCTCTGACTATTCCTTTTCTGTGTGTGTGTGTGTGTGTGTGTGTGTGTGTGTGTGTGTGTGTGTGTGTGTGTGTTCAAAGACTCAATTGTTTCTTCCTCTCTCTAAATCATGTTTTCTCAACCTTGACACTGTTGACATATTTTGGATGAGATAATTCTTTGTTGTGTGGGGTGTCTGGTGCATTGCAGAATGTTTAGTGGCAGCCCTGATCTCTATCAGTCGGATGTCAGTAACACTGGCCCACTCACCCCTGAGTTGTGACAACCAAAAATGTTTCTAGACTTTGCCAAATGTCCCTTGGGAGACAAAAATCACCCCAAATGAGGACCACTGCCCTGCACCAAAGATCTCCCCGCTGAGGTTATGAAATAAAAATCACCCTGTGGATTTGGTTATCACTTTCGTTCAACTTAATCCTGTACTTGAATTTCCTCTGTCTCTTGAGGTTTTAGCCTCTTTCCTACTCCCTGTAAGACCATTTAAGCATAATGTCTCATCCCCATCCCAAACTCAATCCAGGCAAAACCAAGTCATCATCTGCAGCCCTCCTCTCCCCACCCCCGACTTCTCCAGCTCCGTTCATTCTTCTCCCATTTGCCCAGATTTTGAAACACCAGTTGTTTTTAAAGCCTTGTTTTTTCTCAGAACCCCCACATCCAATCAGTCCCCAGCTGTTCTAATTTTCCTTGGGAGTCATTTCTGCTTCCTGCCTTCCTGCTTTAAGCCCACGTTGCTTCAAACGCAAATTATTATTACAGCATTAGCTCTTCGCCCTGGCTCCAGGCATTCTGTTTCATCCTGCACAGCGCTATCAAAATACATTTTTAAATGACTGCCAAATTTATGTTCCTTCTCAGTTCAATAACAAAAGGTGAGAAAATCAAATTAAAACGTCCCTGCCTGGCTTTAAAGACCTTCACATCAGACCTCTACTAGAATCTCCCTTTGCAGGCCAGTTGTGGTGGCTCATGCCTGTAATCCCAGCACTTTGGGAGGCTAAGGCAGGCGGATCACTTGAGGCCAGCAGTCTGAGACCAGCCTGGCCAACATGGTGAAACCCCATCTCTACTAAAAAATATAAAAATTAGGCTGGGTGTGGTGGCGCCTGCCTGTAATTCCAGCTACACGGGAGGCTGACGCAGAGAATTCATTGAGCCTGGGAGGTGGAGGCTGCAGTAAGCTGAGATCGTGCCATGGCACTCCGGCTTGGGCAACAGAGCGAGACTCTGTCTCAAAAAATAAAATAAAATAAAGGATCTCCTTTTGCCACCTCACTTCTTCACCATCCCAGCCTTCTTACCCTCCTCTTCCCTCCAGAGCTCTGGGCTCACTCCCACATGCTTTCTATATTTTATGTATTGTGTATTTGCTTTCTATATTTTATGTATTGTGGTAAAATATGTGAGACAAAAACTTACCATTTTCATCTTTTAAAAAATTTAGGAAACCTTCTTTCTTTTAAAAAATTGTGGTAAAATACACATAACAATACTTTTACCATCTTAACTATTTTTCGAGGGTACAATTCAGTGGCACTAAGCACATTCACAGTGTTGTGCGACCATCACCACTATCCATTTCCAGAACTTTCTCGTCATCCCAAACAGAAACTCTGTACCCGTTAAATCAAACTCACCGTTCTCCCGCACCCTTGGTAACTTCGACTCTACTTTCTGTCTCTGAGTTTGCCTATTCTTGGTACCTCATATAAATGAAATCATACAATATTTGTCTCTTTGTGTTTGACTTCACTTACCACGATGTTTTTAAGGTTAACCAGTGGCTGTAGCATTTATTACAATTTCATTTACTTTTATGGCTGAATACTATTCCATGCTATGTATATCTGTATCCGTGCGTTACTTGAGCTACTCCTTAGCCAACGATGCCTTTCATTTAATCTTCAATTATCCAATTTCAAGGCTCTGATCAAACTCCACCTCCTCTTTGAAACCTCCCACGAAGCTCAAGGGCACATTAATTCCCATTCCTGAGTAGAACATTGCATACCTAAATATTTGCAACACATAACTGATTATATATTTTCCCTTTCTTGTATTTTATAATGTGGGACTTTATGACTCTCCTTCTCTTTTCAGTATTTTATTACGCATGTTTCTTTCCAGTAGAGTACTTGGCAGACAGCTGCTTCTGAAATACTTGTTGACTGACTGACTACTTGTTTTCAGGAAATCAGTTTATCTCTTTAAAGAAGGTATATACAGAAACTGGTTTGGCATAAGCAAGTGTGTGTTTCATTTTGTTTTATCAACAGATATTTAGCTGTATTCGTTTCTATTTTCTTTATTAGCCATTTAGAATAAAAGAACATAGTGGCTCTGCAAGTAGATAATTTATTTTCTTCTTCTCTAGCATTTCTTGAGGGCTCTGTGTTTTCATTCCTGAGTCTCTCAGCTGTACACTCTCAGGCTCTGTTAACTCCCTCTTAGTTTCTCTCATTCCTCTCTCATTCTCCAGCCCCACCCGCAGCATACCCCCACCCCAAACACACACAATCCCACTTCTACACCCTTGCTCAATACTTTATGTTGCTGTGAAAGAGGCATTGCTCAGGAGGGTCCTGCTATTACAGGAGAGCACGTTGCCATTGGTGGTTTTGGCCAATTGATGAAAATAAGTACCTTTCAAAGGATCAGTTAATTGCAAAAGTCTGGTTTCAACTCTAAAGTGAGCCTGACACTATGTAGAGGTTTCTTATTATCTACCTAAATTGTTTCCATGACGTCATTTTTTCCCCCAGTGTTGAAGAAATCCTCTCTTGCTATATCTTCTTGGAATCACTTACAAAAGAAACATTATTTTCCCTTCATGATACGAGTCTGCCCCTTAACAGCTTAATCATTTTTCAATGATGTACTTTCTCTTGTTTTTCAAGAGTTTAGAATTATAAATGAGTGACAATCTTTCTGTTAATCACATAATGCTGATGTTCCTTGAACTTGAAGAACCTAGCTCTCAACTGTAACATTTTACAAATATTTCTTAGAAAGATGATCTCTAAATGATCAGAATTCCTACAAATGCATTTCAATTTGTTTTTTGGCAAGAGCTTAATTCTCCCTGAAGGGATTCATCTCATTCACTCAGCATTATGTTTCTCCTGGAAATTCTTCATTCCAATGCCAAACATCTGCATTTCTATGTTAATAACGTTACACTCACTTTTGCCCTATGCTTTAAGGATCTTACACTTCTCTTTAAAAAAAGTGGATATTCTCCTCTCTTAAGAGGATTGTGCAAATGTCTAGCCATATTAATAAAAATCATTATGAATTTTCTTAAGACTTTATATCCACCTGATATAGAATAATTTGGGGCCTAGTTTATAGATGCTACATTCTCATTCGCTTCTATGTGCAAAAATTCATATTTTGTTAAGCATTAAGTTTTATTTATTTATATAACAGATATTTAGTGATTACTTATTGAATGTTAGGCACAGTGGTAGGCACTGGACATATGATAACAAAGAAGGTGTATATAACCCTGCTATTCCAGATTACAAAGTCTATGAGAAGATACACAGGAGTAAATAGCCAAGTACAAAATGGTGTGGCGAGTACTCAAATACGAGAAGTTCAAACTGTGCTGTGAGAGCTAGTAATAATACTAATGATGATGATAATAACAAATGCACGCATGGCACGGCTATAATTTAATCTTCACAACTCTACGATGTTGGCACCTATTTATCTTCTTTTCCATATAAGGAAACTGAAGGACAGAAATATTAAGTAAGTGGTCTAAAATCCTACTGCTAATAAGTGGCAGAGTGGATATTTAGTGACACCTAAATCAGATTTAGTGATATTGAGAAGGCTTCCTTCTCAATGCTGTGCAAGCTTGGAGCTAACAATGAGAGGAAGTTTCAGGAAAAAGGGCTAGAGGAGGCACATCCCACATAGAAGGAATAATATGTATGAACCCTGGCATAGGAAAGGGCAAATCATGTTCAATTTCAGCAGGTAGAGGCTGAAAGGGAGAAAGTGGTGAATTACCAGTGTGGTGTAAGAAGAGACAGACAGTAAAGGGTGAGGCAGGCCACATCCAAGGGCTTAGATTTTTATCTTCAGAAGAGTAGGGCGTCATTGAGGCAGGATGACGGTGTAATCCAATCCTCTGGTAGGGGAGCGGAGAATGGATTTGTGGGAGATGACAGCATCTGTGGGGACTTCCACTGGATGGCCACTGCTGTAATTCAGACAAGAGTTGATGACGGCTTGCTCCAGGGTGAATGACAGTGGGAGCAGAGAGAGTGAGTGGAATGTCAGCGATCTATAAGAGGAAGTGTCCATGGGGATGGGTGGCTGGTTGTACCCGGGGTATGGAGAAGGGTGACCGCTGCTCTTGCTTGGGTCATGTGGGAGCTAATAGTGCCATCTTTTAAGATAGGAAAAAGAGAAAGCAGAACAGACTTGGTGTGAGAGGGAGATGAGTTCATGGTGCAGATGATTTGGGGCAGGTTTTGTCTGAGGGATTGGTGGCTGGAAGGCAGTTGGATAGATAGGTATGAAGCTTAAGAGACAGTTGAAGCTTATGGGACAGATCTGAGGTGTAGTTACACTTTTGGGAGCCTTCATCATTTAGATGATAACTGAAGACCTAGATGCCCATGAGATTGCCCTGGGGCAGGTAAAGTGAGAAGAAAAGAGGAACCAGGCCAGTTCTGAAGAACGACAACATTAAATGAACCAACAAGGGAAGAGGCTCCCTTAATGGAAATGGAGAAGGGACGGAGGGAAAGGCAGGAGAAAATCCAGTGGAATTTGTTGGCAAAGAAGCTGAAGAAAAAGACTTTAGGACGAAGAGTACAGACTTCGATGTCAAGTTCTACCAAGAACTCAAGAAAAATGAAGGACAAGTGGGCTGATTGTAGATGATCTTGGCAAGAGCAATTTCAATGGAGTGGTAGGAGAGAATTACCAGCGTGGTGTAAGAAGAGTCAGACAGTAAAGGGTGAGGCAGGCCACATCCAAGAGCTTAGATTTTATCTTGTCAGTGGCATGAGTAGAGAAAATAAGGGGAGGTTTGTAGAAAAACATGACTGTACACAAATTTCCTATAGAGGTTTGACAGTGAAGGGGAGGAGAGAGAAACCTGGAGGGAAAGAGAGGGTGGAAAGAATGTGCTTTTCAAGACAGGAGACTTGAACAAGTTTAATTGCTATTGGAAAGGAATAGGCAGAGAGAGAGAGAGAAAGAAGAGAGGGAGAGAGATTAAACATCCAAGATAAGAAAGTGGGAAAAATGAATAATTGATAGGTCAGGGTCACCAAGAAGGCGGGAGGTGATGGGAATATTGGCCCAGGGACCGGTCACTTTCACCTAGTGAGAATGGTGAAGCTGCAGGTAAGTTTCGCGATAGCAATGAGAGTGTTGCTAACTGGTGACAGCATCTGCTTTCTTAGTAATCTAGATGGTGAGACCACCTGATGAGAGAGAGTGGGGGCGATGGTGTCGCTGAAGGTTTCAGGACAGTTCTGAAGGTTTTAACAGCTGCTGGTTGAATGGAGAGAGGTGACGAAAGAAGCAGGCAGACTGGCAGATAGCCTGGGAGAGGCTGGGGCAACCATTTCACAGACACATGCGTTTCTGTGGCATCCTGAGCACATGTTCAGAAAATGTGGGCAGGTAGACGGATGAAAGGTGGGGAGATTTTGTGGGAGTCTGTGACAGAATGGGAATAGCGAGGGGAATTGGAGATATTGGCGAAGAAATGGTTGAAGTGATAGTCTTTGGACTCAGATTGGCTCTGAAGGGCAGTGCGGATGGGTGGGGTTGACAGGGAGAAGCTGGGGATTGGGAATGTTGATGTTGAAGAGCGGATGTGATGGGGAATTGATGCTGGAGCTTGTGGCCTCAGAATGCCCGGCTTACATAGAATCTTTCAAAGATGGGACATTTGCAGGTGGAGAAGGCCCAGTGGAGGGGCTGTGGGACTGAGTGACAGAGGTGAGTGGAGGGGTGAACTGGGCTGGCCCAGGAGGGCACTTCCTGGCTGCCCTGAGATGTCTCAGCACTGGTTGGGGCTTCAGGACCAATTTCATTGTGATCTGACATTGATTTAGGTGGCAAGAGGGAGATTACTCAGGCTTCTCTCCCTGTTCACAGTTGCTAGAGAATGAAATACAAGCCCCAGAGTCAAAGTTATTGATTTCCTTCTCCAGATTGGATAATCTAATATCAACCCTGAACCATTTCTGAGTATGGAAATATCCATGCCAGTTTCCATTTCTAGAAGAAAAAGATGTCATTGGGTCAAATAAAAAGGTACATTATGATACAAGGACAGTGTCAAATGATTCTCCAAGAGGCAATGATGGTAGTTGGCCCTTTGAAGGACTGAGGGAGTTTGTTCTCCAGGGGAAGGGAAACCCCAGCTGACATTTCGGAGATAGAATTTTTTCCTCCTGATTTTGAAAGGATAAGCAGATAGTTTTCATTGGACAGTGAGAATTTGGGGGTGATTTGAGGTTGGGGTGGGGAGAAGGCTTTACTTTTTATTTTACTCATTGGTACAATGAAATTATTTTTATGGTGATAAATTACTACTTTTATAATAAAACTTTTTTAAAAAAAACACAAACAGTTGAAAAGAAAAGAAAGGAAAGGAAGGGAAGGAGGAAGGAAGGAGAGAAGGAAGAAAGGAAGGGAGGGAGGGCGGGGGTGTGGAATTAGAGCAAAGAGAAATATAGAGAGAGATAGCTAAATGAAATTAGGCAAAGAGTTTTTCAGAAATGTGGAGGAGAAGTTCAGCTGTATGTGATAAGAAACAGACTCACAGCAACTGCAAGGTAACTGACTACTCGAAGCCTAGCTTTTCTGGCTCCATGGCAGTAGTTTCCAAACTTTGTTGCACATTAGAATTACCTGGGGAGATTTATCAACTGTGATAGCCAGGCGTACTCTGAACTGATGAAATCAGGAGGTCGTGGGCTGGGAGCAGGTTTCATTGTTTTTTAATGATTCCAGGACGTTCCCTTGTGCAGCAAAGTTTGGGAACAGAAATTTCTCCTATGGGTTTGCATAAGGTCACGTGCCGCAGTGCAGTGGGCATCCCTTCAACAGTATCGCCCCCTAGAGAGAGTTTCTGATGCTGGCGGAAGCTCTCTTCAACACACTCTAGGGCACCACACTCAGCTGTGGTTCAGTACAAACACATCTGGGATGGGGGTTTCAGGTGTGTGTGGCTCTCTAATGAACTGGCTTGGCCCAGGGGTTGAATTTAGATATTCTAGAATAGTAGTTTTCAAGCTGGTTCTGGGAAGCCCTGGGAAACTAGGGAGGGGGTCCAGTAGGCAGAGGCTACCCTCTGCACTTCAACCAGGGCTGCTCTAATTAGATTGTTTCATATTTTGGACTACCAGTTAATCCCAGCATTTTGGGAGGCCAAGGCAGGTGGATCACTTGAGGTTGGGAGTTTGAGACCAGCCTGACCAACATGGAGAAACCTCATCTCTATTAAAAATACAAAATGTAGCTGGGCGTGGTGGAGCATGCCTGTAATCCTGGCTATTCGGGAGGCTGAGGCAGGAGAATCACTTGAACCTGGGAGGCGGAGGTTTCAGTGAGCTGAGATTGCGCCATTGCACTCCAGGGAAGCTCTGTCTCTCTCTCTCTCTCTCTATATATATATACACACATATAAAAAGAGAGAGAGAGAGAGAATCATTGATCTAGAATAGGGCTTGGTCAACTGTGGCCCGGGAACTAAAAATAGTTTTCTATTTTTACATGATTGGAAAAAAAATTCATGACACATAAAAAGATATGAGATTCAAATTTCAGGGTTCATACATAGAGTTTTACTGAACACAGCCATTCATTTATATATTGTCTATGGCTGCTCTGCGGCAGAGTTGGGTAGTTGGGATAAAGACCATATGGCCGGCAAACCCTCAGATATTTACTGTCTGGCTCCCTGCTGAAAATATTTGCCAACTTCTATTCTAAAAGAATCAATGGAAGCCCTTGTTTTTTTGTGTTTGTTTTTGCAGTTTGGTAATAGGCATCTCATCATTTCTATCAGAAAATTGAGAGAATGTACATGTGCGTCATCTGTACAACGAATACGTTCTGTGTGTGTGTGTGTGTGTGTGTGTATGAGAGAGAGAGAGGGAGAGAGAGAGAATTTACTCATTTCTAGACCTGTTTTCTCACTGCCCTGATTTCTGCCTTCTTGCCTCGTAAGATAAATATGTATCATTTTTTTTCTCCCTTGAAATAGACTTCATTTTTTTTTTTTGCAGCAGTGGTAGGTTCACAGCAGAATTAAGCAGAAAGAACAGAGAGTTCCCATATACCACCTTCCCTCCCAAAAGAGCATCCTTTCCTGTCAACATCCCTTATCAGAGTGGTACACATGTTACAACTGGGGAACCTACAATGACACATCACCGTCACCCAAAGCCCATAGGGTACATTAGGGTTCATTCTCGGTGTCATACATTCTGTGGGTTTGGACAAATGTATAAGGATGTGCATCCACCATTACAGTATCATGCAGAGTAGTTTCACTGCCCTAAAGTCCTCCATGCCCCACCTATTCAACCCTCCCTCTCCCCACCCCTGGTTGATCTTTTTACTTTCTTCATAGTTTTGCCTTTTCCAGAGTGTCGTATAGTTGGCATCATATGGTCTCTCTCTGTCACCCAGGCTGGAGTGCAGTGGTGCAGTCATAACTCAATTTAACCTTGAACTCCTGGGCTCAAGGGATCCTCCTTCTTCTGCCTTCTGAATAGCTTCTGCCTTCTGAATAGACTATAAGTGTGCACCACACGTCTGGCTAATGTTTTTATTTTTTGCTAGTTGTCCAAGCTGGTCTTGATTTCCTGGCCTCAAGTAATCCTCCCACCTCAGCTTCCCAAAGGGCTAGGATTCCAGGCATGAGCCCAGATGGGCGTCTTTCAGTTAGTAGTATTTATTTCAAGTTCTTCCGTATCATTCTTCTTGATATTTGATTAAGGGCTGGGCCAGGTAGGGATGGATCCTGGATACCAATTTCCAAGGGCTGTTATTAAAATGGAAAAAATGGACTTTTTCCAGAAATCTTCTTGGG
The DNA here is from genome assembly GCF_043159975.1 of Macaca nemestrina. NCBI lineage: Eukaryota > Metazoa > Chordata > Mammalia > Primates > Cercopithecidae > Macaca > Macaca nemestrina. The sequence goes on along the minus strand of NC_092135.1, from coordinate 122,500,208 downwards.
AAGAGTGTTGTGCATGGACTAGGATGCAAGGCTCCCAAGGGTCAAAGTCTTAAAGGGGAGGTCAGTGAACTCCATTCTGTGGAGGGAGAATGCAGTCAACTGTGGGGTGAGGGTTTTGCTGAGTGGGGTCTGTAAGTTTGTAACCAGAGTGGAATTGCTAAGAATTAAAACACCTGAAGTTCCATAGAAGATGTGCCCCCTTTTTGTTTTCTCCCATAATACCAGTCCTCTAATCTAAATAAATGGTGCCCCAAGAATTTAAAGGACATTGCTGCCAAATTTTTAGCCTGCCTGGAGTGGTCCCATGTCTTAGAATGGCACAAGATACATATTTTTATTAGAAGGATCACCAGCTTTGGAAGATTGAATTCTTACTTCAATCCTTAACTTTAACCACATGTTTTGGTGGCGTTTTAAATTTCTTTTTTTGCATGGTTGCTAATAAATACATCATTAACAACATCCAGTGAGGTCACTAAATGACATGTGTGAATGTCTGCATTGTTTGAACAACTTGCTGTACCAGAAATGTGGTGTTGTCAATTGACCATTTGATTCCCAAAGTCTTAACCTTATCAAAAACTTAATTTAGGGAGTCTCAGAGAGAGGTATTTGGAACTGGGGCTGATTAGATACCTCATAATTATATTGTACTTATCACTTCTGTTCAATTCAACCAAATTTACTGAAAGTCTGCTATGGACATGGCATGGCAGAGGGTGAATGAGGCATAGTCAGCTCTTGGCACTTAGTTAATGGAAATTATGTTTTGTATGTTCCTCCTTTTCTTTTCCCTTAGGTCCAGCTGAATCCAGAACTTGGTGTTAAGAATGGCACCTTGGGAGCTGGCATGCTTCCCCTGGGCTCTGGGCTGACTTCTATCTCTGCAAAGAGGACCTTAGAACCCAGGATCCAGAGGAACCAGGGCAAGAGGTCCCAGGGGCGTTCTCTGGAGCTTCCTGAACCCACTGGGAGCCCCACATCAGAGAGCTGTGGTGGCACTTTGTGGAAAAGCCCTGGCCGGTCATTCCAGACCAGCAACCCAGCTATGGGTTCCCACCTACACCTGTCTTCTCATCACCTTGAATCCGGGGCCAGAATGAAGGTCCTCAACCGGGAAAACAACTTTCAGAAGCTTGAGGCCGAGACGAATGTTGACACTGGGTTCACCATCATAAATTCTGAACCCACGCAGATTTATTTTGGTGGATTTCCAAGGGATTTGCAGACCAGCCAGCCACCATTCTGCTTGCCAGCCTCTTCCTTGGGGGTGGCTACCTCCAAAAACAACAGTGTCCTTAAGGAAAGTGTCTCTCCTTTGCCACTTGCTGGCCAAAGGGACCTTGGTACCAGGAAGACAATTTCAAAATGTCTCTTTCATCTGCAAGTTCAGGGTGAAGAAAAAGAAGAAGACGAAGAAGAATTCTTTATATAGCATAAAATAAATGTGGTTTTCTAAAACACAAGATCAGATAGAATGTTCTAGAAATGGAGTACGGACCCAGAATCAGCCTGTTAGTTGTTCATCTGAGAGGGTCTGAATGCTCCCCATGCACAATCTGTATTGATTTTGTTTCAAATGTTCAAAGTCTAAAGGTGCTGGGAATGATTGTTTATTTGCAATCACAGTCATAAGAGAACACAGCCAACACACAGGGAAAAAACCGAATGCCTTTGTTCCCTGGAGATGCACTAACCCAGCTGGATGTGTTGAATCCAGCACCTATCAGGATAATTGCATTGTATGCAAATGAATCGGTATGTTATACAACACTAATTAGTGTCTGTAATTTGGTTTTAATTTTTACTTAGGTTGCATAGCTCATCCCCCTGGACAATATGGACTGCTATTTATCCTTCAATGCTTTTTAATTTTCATGTGACCTCTTTTGGTAACTAGGCCTTGTACACCACATACCCTCTTGTGATTTTGCCTTTGAAGTTGTTTGTATCTGGAAAGAGTGAAAATGCAAAGAGTTTTGAAAATTATAAACAGTTAATTTTGTTTTCCTGTTTAATGAGCCAAAATACTGGAAGCCAGAAAATCAGGTTAAAAACGAATGCTAGGCTCTAGGGTTTTCCTGCTCATCTGCTTCTCATTTGTTTCTGCACTATGTCAAAGAGGACAGTGGTTCTTGCTACAAACCAAAGAGGAACGTTGAGCACAGTGGGAAAATTGGACTGGTTAATCTGGTCACTGGAGCAGGACTTGGGTTCTTCTGGCCACATTTTGACTCCCAGATTCCTTTACAAAACACACTCATTCATTCATTTATATATGTTCATCCAATAAACATTTTTTGAATGCCCATATTTGAATAAGACATGGTGTATATGGTACATATACATTCAGGGGCCATGAAACCCAAAAAAGTATTTATGGTTTCACCACTATAATAAATTCATTCTACCAACTCTTAAAAAGATATTGAATTCCAAATACCTTCCTCCAAAAACTTTTTCCACAGTTGAGGCCCACACTTGCCACATAATGGTGTAATAAGCATTTGCACCCTGCAGATGGAGACTGGGCATATTGTGAATTGCAATTATAATTGCAATGGACAAATTCTCAGTTGCTCATATGCAGAATTTTTTGGTTATGTCTGTACACACAGTTTTTAAAAAACCTGAGTCCTGTGTTTCAGTTCATTTATAAGGTTATTCAGTTGCATGAACTTCACTCTCAGAACAGATGTTACATAAGAGTATAAATGTTGATTTAGCTGGATCTTTTGGAGACTTGGATACTTACTACACCTAACTGGAGACAGAGATGAGTTCAGCCCTAAAGTCAAATCTTGCAAAAGTGAGTCTAGGCTGATTTTGGGTGCTCTTCTCGGCAAAAGGGATAGAAACGGAGGAGAGTTGTAAATGGACAAAGACAAGACTCCTCAGTTGATATTTTTTGTCCTTAAAACATCAACATATTCTCATTCCCATTTTCTCTCTCCCTCCCCTAGACTACAATTTGATTTTAGAAAATGGGATGAAGAGTTTAACTTTGGTATAGCTTTCTATAATAAGAGTTAAAAAAAAAAAAAAAAAGGAAGTTGCACTACTCAACTTTGAATAAGCACAGCAGGAAGAAGTTTTGAAATTTACTTCCCACTTTTTTTGATGTTATCTAAATTTTCTTAATATAATACCTGAAAATTATAAAGAATATTGAGAAATGTGAATCAGGCACTTTACAAAATTGACTTGTAAAATAATATACCCTTAAAATGTCATCTATTCTATCCTACTTGTATTATTCAGGCTTCCCTAGAGGAACACAACTAATAGGATAGATGAATATATGAAAGGGAGTTTATTAAGGAGAACTGACTCACAATCACAAGGTGAAGTCCCACAATAGGCTATCTGCAAGGTTAGGAGCAAGGAAGCCAGTCCAAGTCCCAAAACCTCAAAAGTAAGGAAGCCGACAGAGCAGCCTTTGGTCTGTGGCCGAAGGCCCTAGAACCCCTGGCAAATCACTGGTGTAAGTCCAAGACTCCAAAGCTGAAGAACTTGGAGTCTGATGTTCAAGGGCAGGATGCATCCAGCATGGGAGGGTGATGAAGACTGGAAGTCTCAGCCAGTCTAGTCCTTCCATGTTCTTCTGCCTGCTCTATTTTAGCCACACTGGCAGCTGATTAGATGGTGCCCACCAGACTCAGGGTGGGTCAGCCTCTCCCAGTCCACTCAGTCCACTGACTCAAATGTTAATTTCCCTTGGTAACACCTTCACAGACACACCCAGGAACAATACTTTGCAACCTTCAATCCAATCAAGTTGATCCTCAATATTAACCATCACACTACTCAATATAGGAATTCAATTTTCAACATGATGGGATGGAAATACTAGTGGACTAGGCGGGGGAGGCCCAGATTTTGGTTTCACTTTTTAAATTTACTATTGATTTGACCTTGAGCATGTCAGGCTCCTTGGTCCTCTGTTGCTTTATCACCTGTAACAAAAGATTGTTAGGGAAATCAAGATGATGTATATGAAAGCATATGGATTTCATGAAGCATTATAAACCTGTGAGTTTTTTATGATTATTGTATTATTTTTTATATTATATAATATAGTGTATTATTAATACCATTGGTCCTTCGGACCCACAGTTTAAAAATGTCATGAGAACAAAGGGCTTTTTTTGAAACAAGTTTTAGTGAAATCAATGAGGCAATAAAAATAAATTCACCTTTCTGAGATTTGTACAACATGTGCCATTTACTTTATGTTTCTATAGCTAAGAATAAAATTATTTATAACAAATAATCAAATGCATCCCAAAGTTCAATAGAGATTATATACAACAGGGATAAACTATGAACTAGCTCAATCCAATGTATCAAATTAATCTTAATTAAATTATACAGTATTCCCTAAAAAGGTATAATGTGTCACTTTTTAAATCTGAAAACCTTCTGATGATCAGAATACTTTACTTTTCTATAAATAAAATCCATATCTATTGTGAGTTCAGTCCTAGACTGCTGCAATAAAGCAAGTCCCATGAATGTTTTGGTTTCCCAGTGCATATAAAAGTTATGGTTACAATATACAGTAGCCTATTAAGTGTGCAATAGCATTATGTCTGAAAAAACCAATGTATATACTTTAATTAAAAATATTTTATTGCTAAAAATTGCTAATGATCATCTGAGCCTTCAACGAGTCATAATCCTTTTGCTGGTGGAGGGTCTTGCCTTGATGTTGATGGCTTCTGACTGATCAGGGTGGTGGTTGCTGAAGACTGGGGTGGCTGTGGCAATTTCTTAAAATAAGACAACAATGAAGTTTGCTACATCAATCAGGACTCTTCCTTTCATGAAAGATTTCTCTGTAGCATGTGATGCTGTTTGGTAACCTTTTGCCCACAGTAGAACTTCTCTCAAAATTGAAGTCAATCCTCTTAAACCCTGCTGTTGCTTCATCAACTAAATTTATAGAATATTCCAAGTCCTTTGTTGTCATTTCAACAATGTTCACAGTATCTTCATCAAGAGTAATTTCCATCTAAAGAAACCACTTTCTTTGCTTATCCACAAAAAGCAACCCCTTATCTGTTCAAGTCTTATTATGACACTGAAGCAATTCAGTCACATCTTCAGGCTCCACTTCTAATTCTAGTTCTCTTGCTCTTCTTCTGCTAATTGACAACGCTCTTGGTCACCCAAGAGCTCTGATGGAGATGTACAAGGAGATGACTGTTGTTTTCATGCTGCTAACATAACATTCATTTTAGCCCACGGTTCAAAGAGTCAGTTCTACTTTCAAGTCTGCAGTTACTTCCTTCACTGAAGTCTTGAACCCCTCAAAGTCAATCATGAGGGCTGGAATCAGTTTCTTCCAAACTCCTGTTCAAGTTGCTATTTTGACTTCCTCTCATGAATCACAAATGTTCTTAATGGCATCTGGCATAGTGAATCCCTTCCAGAAGGTTTTCAATTTACTTTTCTCAAATCTATCAGAGGAATCACTATCTATGGCAGCTATAGCCTTACAAATTAGATTTTTAAAATCCTGAGACTTGAAAGTAGAAATGACTCCTTGATCCATAGGCTAGAATGGATGTTGTGTTAATAGGCACGAAAACAACATTTATCTCTTTGTACATCTCCATCAGAGCTCTTGAGTGACCAAGTGCATTGTCAATTAACAGTAATATTTTGAAAGGAACTTTTTTTTTTTTTTTTTTTTTCCTGAGCAATGGGTCTCAACAGTGGGCTTAAAATATTCAGTAAATCACACTGCAAACAGATGTGCTGTCATCCAGGCTTTCTTGTTCCATTTATAGAGAACAGACTGTGTAGATTTAGCATACTTCTTCAGGATCCTAGGATTTGCAGAATGGTATGTGGGCATTGCTTTCAACTTTAAGTCACCAGCTGCATTGGCCCCTAACAAGAGAGAGTCAACCTGTCCTTTGAAGTTTTGAAGCCAAGCATTGACTTTTCCTCTATATAAGTCCTAGATGGCATCTTCTTCCAGTGAAAGGCTGTTTCATGTACATTGAAAATATTTTGTTTAGTGTGGCCACCTTTATTAACGATCTTAGCTAGATTTTACAGACAACTTGCTGCAGATTGTACATTAGCTCTTGCTGCTTCACCTTGTACTTTTATGTTATGGACACAGCTTCCTTCTTTCAAACTCACAAGCCAACCACTGTTAGCTTCAAACTTTCCTTCTGCAGCCTCCTCACCTCTCTCGGCCTCCACAGAATTGAAGAGAGTTAGGACCTTGTTCTGGATTAGGTTTTGGCTTAAGGCGATGTTGTGGCTGGTTTGATCTTTTACTCAGACCATTCAAACTTTCTCCACATAGCAATATGGCTGTCTGGCTTCCTTATCACTCATGTGTTCCCAGGAGTCATACTTTTTATCTTCTTTAAGAACTTTTTTTTTTTTTTTTGCATTCACAACTTGGCCGTGTGGTGCAGGAAACCTTGCTTATTTCAGCTTTTGACATGCCATCTTTACTAAGATGCACCGTTTCTAGCTATTTATTTATTTATTTATTTGTTTTTGAGACAGAGTCTCTTGCTCTGTCACCCAGGCTGGAGTTGCTCACTGCAGCCTCCGCCTCCCGGGTTCAAGCGATTCTCCTGCCTCAGCCTTCCGAGTAGCTGGGATTACAGGTGCTTACCACCATGCCTGGCTAATTTTTGTAGTTTTTTTTTTTCAGTAGAAACAGGGTTCTGCCATGTTGGCTGGGCTGATCTCAAACTCCTGACCTCAGGTGATCCGTCCACCTCAGCCTCCCAAACTGCTGGGATTACAGGCATGAGCCACCATGCATGGCCTCTAGCTTTTAATTTAAGTGAGAGAGGTGCAACACTTTCTTTCACTTGAACACTTGGGAGCCATTGACTCCCAAGGGTTATTAACTGGCCTAATTTCAACATTGTTGTGTCTCAAGGAGTAGGAAGGGCTGAGGAGAGGGAGAGAGATGGGAATGGCTGTTCAGTGGAGCTGTTACAACACATATGACATTGATGGATATGGGCGCTATTTGCTATGTCTCCAAATAATTACAGTAGTAACATCAAAGACCACTGATGACAGATCACCATAACAGATATAATACTAATAAAAAAGTATGGACTATTGTGATAATTACTGACATGTGACCCAGAGACATGAAGCGAGCCCAAGCTGTTGGAAAAATGGTGCCAATAGAGTCACTTGGTGCAGGGTTGCCACAGACCTTCAATTTGTAAAATTAAAAAAACAAACAAACCAGTATCTGCAAAGAACAATGAAGCAAACACAATAAAACAAGGTATGCCTGTATAGGTATATGAAAAATCAGTTGCATTGCAGTTGTTTGGCTATTTTTAGTCTTATTAATAATATTCCACACTCTTTGCAGGTATTATTTGTTCATTGCTAAACGTTAGCAGAGATGGTAACATTTGGAAGCTTGCAAACATATTAGTCTGTTAATGGAAGTAGAGCAAGGGATGCGAGATCTGAGGGTGGAGCAGGAGACGATAGGAAGAGACGGACACACCTTGGTTTACAAAGGCAGGTGAAGCTGAAGCCTCAGCAGCAGCCGCCATGTGCCTTCTGGTTGACGGGAACTTTGTAAGACAGCCTTGGTCTTTCCATTGCCCCTTCAACAACCTGCTCGGTCACTCCAGCTACGCATGGAAGAGGTGCCGGTGAAAGGCCCCTTTCTTCCCTCCCAGAGAAAGATGGAGAAAGGGGAAGGGAAACATAAAACAGAAGAACGGAGCCACAAGCACTCACTGCATTTTCTGTTGATTAAAAGCTCCTCAATTACATGTCCATGTTACAAAATGTATTCAGAAGTTCCAGAAACAACTCACTACTGTGTGACTTCCTATTGATCTTTCCCTTTCTCTCTGTTCCTTTCTCTTCCCTTTTCTTCCCTTTTTATTTCTTTTCCCTTCCCTCCCTCTTTTTCTCCCTTCTTTTTGTGCTTCAATTTGATCCTCTCTTTATTCTTTGCTCTGTTTTAAAATACCTTTTCTTTTCTGTATCTCCCAGGATTCTCTCAAGGGACTGAGATGCAGCTGCAACTTCTAAATGGACCTCTTCGGCTAAGCTCAGAGAATGAGAAAGAAGAGGTCTCCGAGGAAATTCTCCCCGGTTTCCAGTTCATTTTCAGGATTCTGCTCTGGGTCAACGAAACTCACATCACTTAGAAACAAGCTGATCTCTGCATCCACAGCTCCCTCGTTTTGCATCTGCTAAACCCTTACCTGAGGTTTGAGATGTTTCTTAAACATTTCTCACAATTTGCAATGTTTAAAATTCACTGTAGCAAGTAAGAGGAAAAGGTGCTTATGGCCCCCAGGTGCTTATGGTCCCCAGGCCACATAATTAGGATGTATGTTACTAAAAACTTGGTTTCATCAAAATTTATTTTCTAATATAATTATTTTAAAAGTCTTGTTATTCCAGAGAACCTAGCTGGGTTATTGGAGACACAAGGTCTCTCTTGTTGGAAGAAGAAACATATTGTTTTCACAAATCCCAGTTCTGCCAGAGATGTTTCTGAGGTGAGTCTTTTGAGAACAATAATTATTTTTTTTCCTTTGTACTTTGTTACTTATTTTTTTACCTTTAATTGGTATGATTACATATTCAAAATTTAATAAAAGAAATATTCATTGTCTATTTCTTTTTTGGACACTATTATTTTTTATTTGTTTTTAGACATTCACTTCTGAATATTATCATAATTAGTTTCATTGATTATAGCTCAAAATAATTTTGTCATATATAAAATTTCTGCCGTATGTCAAAAATGCAACTTAGGCCTTTCTTACATAAACATCTGCATTGTCAAGCAAAAAGCTGCTCTTAACTGAGTTTCTTTTTTTTAACTTTTAAGTTTGGGGATACATGTGCAGGTTTGTTTTATAGGTAAACTTGTGTCGTGGGGGTTGGTTGTATGATTATTTCATCACGCCAGGTATTAAGCCTGGTACCCATTAGTTATTTTTCCTGATCCTCTCCCTCCTCGCACACTTCACCCTCTGATATGCCTCAGTGTCTGTTGTTCCCCTCTATGTGTCCATGTGTTCTCATCATTTAACTCTCACTTATAAATGAGAACGTGCAGTATTTGGTTTTCTCTTCCTGCATTAGTTTGCTAAGGATCATGACCTCCAGCACCATGCATGTCATTACAAAGGAAAAGATCTCATTCTTTTATATGGCTGCATAGCATTCCATGGTGTGTATGTATCACATTTTCTTTGTTCAGTCTGTCATTGATGGGCATTTAGGTTGAGTCCATGTCTCTGTTATTGAGAATAGTGCTGCAATGAACCTACGTGTGTGTGTGTGTCTTTGTAATAGAATGATTTATATTCTTTTGAGTATATACCCTGTAATGGGATTGCTGGGTCAAATGGTATTTCTTTCTTTAGGTCTTTGAGGACTTTCCACACCATCTTCCACAGTGGTTGAACTGATTTACACTCTCACTAACGGTGTATAAACGTTCTTTTTTCTCCACAACCTCTCCAGCATCTGTTATTTTTTAACTTTTTAATGATAGCCATTCCGACTTGTGTGAGACGGTATCTCATCGCAGTTTTGATTTGCATTTCTCTAATGATCAATGATGTCGAGCTTTTTTTCATATGATTGTTGGCTGCATGTATGTTTTCTTTTGAAAAGTGTCTGTTTATGTTGAGGACAATAATTCTAGGGAGAGACAATAATACTGAATTAGAGTTGATACTGATGACAGAGCTGTCTGGTACTTCCCACACGCGAGGCACTCTCTTGAACATTTTGGTCTTCACAAAAGTCCTGTGGGGTAGGTGCTATGATGATCCAAACTTTACAGTTGAGAAAACTGAGGCACAGAGAGAGGTCTAGAGCCTAATCCTGGACTGTACAATGAGTCATGGGCACAGTTAGGATTGGAAGCCAGGCTGTTAGGCTAGAGTCTGTGTCTCTGACCACTAGCCTAACAACCTGGCTTCAATCTATTAGGAAGAGGGGTGCAAGAAGAGTGACCTGAGCCTCACATGGTCCATGCTGCCTCCACACTGTGCACACACACAACTGGCGCCACCCTGGTTTCCTTTCTGCTCCTCTAGCATGCTCTACTTGTTCCATCTGCCTGGAGCTGTCTGCCTAGACCTGCCTAGTGGGCTCCTTGTCATGGAGTTTCAGGATAAAATCCCTGTTGCAGGGGCTTGACCAGCTGACACCTTATTAGAACAACCCTGGTACCCAAGCCCTAGCCCAGTGTCAGGACCAGAGTAGCTGCTTTTACAAATAGTTTGTTCAACCAATGCACAGCAAGGAATAGGAATGTGCAAGAAACTTCCATTCTCTGGAAGCCAGAAAGTAAGAGATAGTCTTAGTGAGTTTGGGCTGTGTATTAGTCTGCTTTCACACTGCTAGTAAACATATACCTGAGACTGGGTAATTTATAGAGAAAAGAGGTTTAATGGACTTACAGTTCCACATGGCTGGGAAGATCTCACAATCAGAATGGAAGGTGAGTGAGGAGCAAAATCACGTCTTCAATGGTGGGAGGCAAGAGAGCTTGTGCAGGGGAACTCCCCTTTATAAGACCATCAGATCTCGTGACAGTTATTCAATATCACATGAACAGCAGTGGAAAGACCCACCCCCGTGGTTCAATCACCTCCCTCCAGGACCCTCCCACATGGGAATTATAGGAGCCACAATTCAAGGTGAGATTTGTATAGGGACACAGCCAAACCATGTCAGACTGCTATCACAGAAAACCATAGACTAGGCAGCAATTTATTTCTTATGGTTCTGGAGGCTGGACATCTGCGTTTAGGCTGCCAGTATGGTCCAGTTCTGGTGGGGACTTTCTTCTTGGCCTGCAAATGGCCACATTCTCACTGTGTCTTCATGTGGTGGAGGGAGACAGAGGGAGCCAATTCCCTGGTGCCTCTTCTATTAAAGGCTCAACTTCCATTATGAGGACCCCACACTCAAGACCCCATCACCTCCCAAAGGTCCTACCTCCAAATATCATCGTATCGTCATATTGGGGGTTAGGCTTCAACATATGAACTCTGTAGGGGGGCGGTGCACAAAAACATTCAGACCGTAGCAGACATGAACTGTATCATTCATGTTTGTATCCCAAGTTCTGGGCCCACTCCAGAGAGCCCTCTCTGCTTTTCTCAGGTACATACTTTTCCTAGTTTGCCTGTTGGATGCAGAGCTTACAGCAGCAGTGGCTTCTTTCTCATCTCATCCTTATTAGTGTACAAGCACCACTGCCCGTGTCTTTCATGGTTTGTGCTGTTGTGCTCTATCTGAAGCTCACTCCCAAGGTTGGGGCCTCTTCTGTTGGTCCCACAGGCATGTCCTGTGAGCCAGATCCCAGAGCTCATTCAGGCTTGATGGGGCTCCACCAGCCAGGATCACTGCAGGAGCCCTGGGTGCAGCTGAAATGAGGGGATCTGGGGATGTGGGGGCTTCTAAGGAGCAGTTTTTCTCTTCAGTCAAACGATGCTCAAGGGTCACAGCAGAAATGACGCTGTCACTCTCATGACATAGGGCTGTTTGAGTTCCTGCAGGCACTGATGGTGGTTGATTCAAGCTAACATCCATTAAAAGTCATGGTTCCTTTATGTTCCTCTCACGGGATTGCAGTTGCATTTGGGAATCTTCTCTTGCTTTGTGCAATGATCTAAATCACAGAATTAAGAAGGACTGAATTTCAGCAGGACTTTTTAGGGAGTGTGTATCTATTTACCTTGCTTTTCACCCTATCAAAAGTCTGTCATTAGAGGGCACTGTTGTAACACTATCTAAATTACTGAGGCAGAATCGCCAAACCCTTTCTTCCCCCTCCACTTCACCCCAAGAGAAGACATAGTAGATATTTAAAAGTTAATTAATGCATAGAAAGTTCCCCCATAGGAGTCTTGGTGGGAGGCAGAGCTCGCCTGAAAGATGTCCCATCCTCATCTCCCCTGACTTGGGCTCACGACTTACACTTGGCCAGTCAGCTAGTCTTACCTGGAGTTCTGATGCTCACATGCAAGAATGGGGCAGATTTCTTTCGGGTGGGGAGGGGACGTGGTCAGCATTGCTCTGATCAAAGGAAGAAGTGATGTCCAGTCTTTGACTGTGTGGGTGGTGGAGGCTTTGGACCCACCTGATTCTGGGCCTGATTTTGCTTGTGATTCTGCCAAAGTTCTCGTGTGTTTTCTGAGCCCAGTTCTCCAGCCTTCTGATAAATTCATTGTCAGCCTGAATCAGCCAGAATCGGTTCTGCTCTTACAGCAAATAATGGAAGCTGATACAGGTGCAGCACTGATTGGGTTACGGCCAAGTACAAAATTGGGGTACAATGTTAAGAAATTGAATTTTCAACGAGATAAAGATCTGAAAAATTTTTGGGGGGTTCCATGTCTCCTGGATGTTCTGTTGGCTTTGATTCTTTTACTCTTTTCCTTTTGATTTGCTCCTTTCTCCTTTCCCATAGCTTTGACAGTAAGGGGCCCGGCTCCTACTCCTTTAGCAGGCTAAGAAGGAAGCAGGAGGGGTCACAAAGATGGAGGCAGGGTCCCTTTGGAGAAGTAGGTCCTCCTGTTAACTTTTGTCCAGGCTACACAAAACAAATCCTGCAGGCCACGTGTGGTCTGGCCTAGGTTACCAGGACAGAACCTCAAATTAGTGTAGGGCTCTTTCATTTATAAACAAGAGTGACTGAGAATGGATTACTTAAACAAAAAGGGAGAGAAGGAAAGTTATTGGTCATGTAGCTAAAAAGACTGTTGTCGGGGGATCACGTCCCCAGAGCCACATCCCACCAGCTCGGCCCTGAAGTGGGAAGACTATGTCTTTTCAGAGAGCTCCAGGAGAAAATCCCCAGGGAGAACTCTGATTGGCCTGGCCTGAGTCACACACTCATTCCTGGGCCAATTGGGTGGTCTGCATGGCAGGGCTCTCTGATTGGTGGGACCGTGGCTCTAGGTCCATTTGTTGGAATGAGAGATGGGGGGACCAGAGGAAGGGAGCCAGCCCCTCAGAGCAACAGGGAAGGACCCTGAGCAGGAAAGGGACAGACGTGAGAGGAGACAGCAAAAGCAGGCATCCACTTCTGGCCAAAACTGTACCTGGCAGAAGGAGAGGAATGCACTTTGCATGTCCCCTGTGAGGGGGTCTGTATTAGTCCATTTTCACACTACAATAAAGAAATACTCGAGACTGGGTAATTTATAAACAAAGGAAGTTTAATTGACTCACAGTTCCACATGGCTGGGGAGGCCTCAGGAAACTTACAATCATGGCGGAAGGCGAAGGGGAAGCAAGGACCTTCTTTACATGGTGGCAGGAGAGAGAAGAGAAAACAGGGGAAATGCTAGACCCTTATAAAACCATCAGCTCTTGTGAGAACTCACTCACTATCAGGAGAACAGCCTGGGGGAACCCCATGATCCAGTCCCTTCCCACTGGGTCCTTCCTTCTACACGTGGGCATTATAGGGATTACAATTTGAGATGAGATTTGGGTGGGGACACAGCCAAGCCATATCAGGGTCCTTGGATGTGGACTTTGCTCATGTTTCCATGCCTTTTGACCTTGTGAGATCCCCCAGCATGCAGTGACCCTCAGTCTGTTTTGTTTTCTTTAAAACCTGTATTAGTTTTCTAGGGCTGTTGTAACAAGTGACCATGAACTTCATGGCTTAAAACAGCAGAAAGTTAAAGTTATTCTGTCATAGTTCTGGAGGTCAGAAGTCCAAAACTAAGGTGCTGCCAGGCCCTCCTGCCTTCATGGGACCCAAAGAAAGACTCCCCTGTCTTTTCCAACTTCTGGAGGCTCCAGGCCTTAAATCTCTGCCCCGTCTTCACATCGCCTTCTCTTCTTTGTATCTTCTCTGTGTCACTTATAAGGACACTTGTCATTTGGTTTTGGGCTCACTCAGATGATCCAGGATGAACTCATCTCAAGATCCTTAATTTAATAACATCTGCAAAAACTCTTTTTCCCAATAAGATCACACTCACAGGTTCTGGGGGTTAGGGTGTGGACATAACCTTTTGGGGGGCTACCATCAACTTACAACAGAACTCTTAGATAATCTTTTCTGGTTCAGTCATTTATTTGTATTATGTGTCACCGTCTCTGTGCCCACTCCCCTGCTTGCTCTCTTTCTCTCTCTCCCCACCCAACTCTCCTCTCTTTTTCACTCCATCAGAGCTAGGATCTGTCCATCATCTCCATAACTGTATCCATAGGACATAAAACAGTGCCTGAACCAGGGAAAGAAGAAATGAAAGACTGGATTTCCTTGGATTGTGGCCCCTTAGCACTTTATCCATAAATTTGGTGCTGCTCTTAACCTATTGTGTCAGTGCTGGGTATGTATGTACATGCATATGGATCCCTGGTTTTAATATGCACTCCCCGAGGCCTGTTTTTCATAATTCTAGGTAATCATTTCTGCCTCATAATTCACAGCAATAAAAGTATGTGCCAAGTATTATGCTACATGCTGACTTGGTTATTAATAAGAGATAAAGACAAGTATAAATACAGCCCACACATTACATAGGTTTGGTTTTATTTGAATTCCAGCTGTAAATAATTTTAGCTTTCTCCCGTTCCTCCCAATATTTTTCTCATATCAAATTACAGGGTAAGCTACCAAGCATTGAACTCCGTGTGGCCAGAACCTTTAAGTATGTTTTTACTCGAACTCTTCTTTTTCAAGTCAATCACTTTGCCAAATTTTTAATTTTCTTAAATTGGCCCAGAACAATTGAGGCAGGAAAAGAAGCCTTCGTAGAGACAGTAAAGTGGTTCTAATAAATTGAAAAGTAAGAGACTAAAACTTGTGTTTGACTGCCTTCCACCTAGTCGTTCAAAAAATCAGAGTTACCATGTTCTACCACCTGAGCCGCTGCCTCATCAGTCTGAAACACCTACTAGGAAGAAGTATTAATGGAATAATTTCTAGTGAGACACTTCACAGCCACAGAGATAATTAAACGACAGCACTGATGCCCTACCGCTTTGAGGGTTCACGTGTGTCCACCCTGTGTACGTGGAAGGTTTCCAGCCAGCCTCCCCTGAAGTCTGTCTTGATTGCCTGCTAGCAAGTAGCTCACTGAGGAAATATTGGCCTGGTTTGCAATCACAGGGATTTAAATGGATTCTGGGAGCTTTCTGCAAGAGAACCGTTCTCCCGTGTTTGAAGAAAGTAGTAGGTGTACTCCAGAGAAACAGGTTTCGATTACATCGTACATTGCTATGCTAAACAAGCAAGCTTTAAAGGGACCCTGCAGATGCCACAAAAATGTTTCCCAAGTGCAAGAGTGTAAAAACATAAGCGTCTTTTTTGTAAATGTTGCCCTAAAAAAGCCTGCCATAGGAATGAAAACCCAGATCCACAAGATACATAATTAGTGAGCATATCACCTCCTTCGATGGTTACTCATCTGTTCTGACCACACCGACGTGGGCCAGAGTTTGCTTTCAGTCACACCCATGAAAGTCTGGGCGAGTCTGAGTTTAATGCATAATTTGACTTTGTGAATATTTGCAGCTTGCATAGAAAAAAGAGCTAGTCCAGTGAGGCAGTTGAAGTCAGTGTCATAAGGAAATATTTTCCCTTTTGCTGTGAGCATCATTTAAGAAAAAGGCAAAAGGATATCAGTGTCCTGGGCAGTTTTGATGAAGTCTAAGAAGTGCACTCTTTATCAGCACTTGAATTCAATATGGTGGGGCACCATTCAGTTACACTACAGACCAGCATGTTTCTATATCGTGGTAACATTAAGATTCTAAGTTCCTGTGCCTGTGTTAGGTTTTGTTGGGTTGCTTCTGCAGAAAGCCTACAGAAGTGGATGAAAATAGAAAGGTACGTGATGAAATAAATTTATACTCTCTATCCTTTCAGCTGTCATATGAGGCCGTGACCAGTTTTCTTGCCCCAAGTGGCATGAAAAGGAGGGTACCAAGGAAGAGGAGATGAAGGCCACGTTTTAAACATATTAAGAGAGAAGTGCTAGAGCCTCAGTTTTCACACAAAGGCAAAGGCTTTACTTTTTCAATTGATGCTCTGTAGTTTCTTTCTCTTCTTCTTTTTTTGAGACGGAGTCTCACTCTGTTGCCCAGCTGGAGTGCAGTGGCGGATCTCACGGCAAGCTCCGCCTTCCGGGTTCACACCATTCTTCTGCCTCAGCCTCCCGAGTAGCTGGGACCACAGGCGCCCGCCACCTCGCCCGGCTAACTTTTTGTATTTTTAGCAGAGATGGGGTTTCACTGTATTAGCCAGGATGGTCTCGATCTCCTGACCTCGTGATCCGCCTGCCTCCACCTCCCAAAGTGCTGGGATTACAGGTGTGAGCCACTGCGCCCTGCCAATAGCTCTGTAGTTTCTGTTTAGTTATCCCTGAGTCAGAGTTGCAGAAAGACGTGGTGAGGTCACCTGCTCTCAGATGGATGACTTGGGAGCTGGCAGTGACTGCGTGGTACAAGTCTGTTCCGTGAGAAACACTGAAGGAAAAAAGGAATATGTGTCTCTGGATGGTGATTTTGTAATGCAGAGGAGCGGCGAAGGAAGGCTTGAGCCTGATGGGGGAGAAATCACATCACAGGAGCAAGATGGGGAAAAAGGAATTGGTCCAAGATCTCACTCTCAGCTGCCAAATGGCCATGGCAACAGGACCTTTTGCTTAGTGTGACAGGAGCTGAACCAAGGTCCCTGGCACTCAGTGAGGGGTTGCCATAGGGAGAATTGGAGGGTTCTGGGCATTTTAAGCACTGGGCTTGGAAAACACAGAGGAGAGCCAGCGCCCATTGGCTGTGGGCCTGGAACCAAGGTAAGAAAAATAAAAAGACAAAATGAGCCTGGGCTGTGTGTGTCTGTGTTTGTCTTTGGGATGTGCAATTCTGTGGTAGAATAATAATGATCATGATGGGCACTCAGTATGTCTGAGGAAACAAGATTTTTTAAAGTGTACAGTTCAGATTCTAAGATTTTTACATTTATTAACTCATTTAATTCTTACAACCCTACAAGGGAGGTAGTATTATACTATTCCTCATTGGTTAAATGAGGAAACTGAAGCAAAGAGAGTGTAAATCATGCACAACTAGTAAGTGGAGCCCAGGCTGTCTGACTCACTGATTCCTGCCTCTTTTTGACGTTGCCATATGTGGCCAGCTGAGCACTGGAACCACAGAAAACCTAGTTCCCAATCCCTGAATCTGTGAATATTACTTTACATGGCAGAAGGTATTTTGCAGATGTGATCAAATTAAAGGTATTGAGATGCGGAGATTATTCTGGATTATCCTGCAGTGTAAATGAATTTACAGAGGGAGGCAGAGGGAGATTTGACTACCGAAGGGGAAGAGGGTGGTGGGATGTGAGGATGGAATCATGAACCAAGGAATGCAGGTGGCTTCTAGAAGGCAGAAAAGCCAAGGAAACACATCTTCCCTAGAGCCTCGAGGAGGAGCTAGGCTGGCCAACATCCTGATTTTAGCCCTGTCTGATCCATGTTGGACTCTGGCCTCCAGAACTGTAAGATAATAAATTGATGTTGTTTTAAGTCACTCAATTTGTAGTAATTTTTTTATAGCAGCCATGGGAAACTCATACACTGTAATTCTCAAATCTTTTCACACAAACACATGGAGACGATGTTCCCAGGGTGAACTTACGTTCATAGGCACACCCACATGTTGACACCCTTGACTCCCACCCAATTACATAGTGTGTAGTGTTTGTGGATAAGCGTGTGTGTGTGTGTGTGTGTGTGTATTTGGTGAGGGCAAGGCATGATAAACACATGTCGTAAGTATGTGATTCAGTAGTATAAAAGATCTGAAAATTCATTTTTTAAGAGAATGTGAATACGTATCTGATACATCATTTTAAACCTTATTATTTTGACTCCACAAAACATATTAATGAATATACCTATTTGTACCTACCATACCTAATGCCATGGGTTGAATATGGTTTGTTCCCTACAAAACTCAGGTTAAGGCCTAGTCTCAATGTAGCAGTATTGGCAGGTAGTGCCTTTAAGTGGGAGGTGGGCCTTAAGATGGATTAATGTCTTTCTCGTGAGACTGGGTTAGTTCTCAAGGGAATACATTAGTTCCTTCAAGAGTGAGTTGTCATAAAATGAGTTTGCTTCTTGTGTTTTTCCCTATTTTCACATACCCAGTTCCCCTTTATTTCTCCGCCATCTTTTGATATAGCATGAGGCCCTCACCAGAAGCCATCAGATGCTGTCTCCCATTATTGAACTTCTCAGGCTTCAGAACCATGAGCTAAATAAACCTCCTTTCTTTATAAATGACCTAGTCTCAGGTATTCTGTTATAGCAACAGAAAATGGACTAAGACAAGGTAGCATTGAAGAATAAACCCATGTAAACCTTATTTGATTTTTTGTAGTAATATATTTATTATTTACCTTATTAGTTTGATTTGGTGATAATTAACTTCCACTGACACCCACAGAAATGTTCTCAGCGTGATTCTTCACTCCAAAAAAATGTAAAAATGTAAATGTAGATGGTCTACTCTACTTTTTAATCTTTCCATATCTTTCTTTCTCCCTCCCTCCCTCCCTCCCTCTCTCTCTCTCTCTCTTTCTTTCTTTCTTTCTTTCTTTCTTTCTTTCTTTCTTTCTTTCTTTCTTTCTTTCTTTCTTTCTTCTCTTTCTTTCTTTCTTCTCTTTCTTTCCTTCTTTCTTTCTTTCTTTCTTTCTTTCTTTCTTTCTTTCTTTCTTTCTTTCTTTCTTTCTTTCTTTCTTTCTTTCTTTCTTTCTTTCTTTCTTTCTTTCCTTCTCCTTCCTTCCTTCTTTCCTTCTTTCCTTCCCTCCTTCCATCCTCCTCCTTCTTCCTCTTCTCCTCCTCCTCCTCCTTCCTTCCTTCCTTCCTTCCTTTCTTTCTTTCTTTCTTTCTTTCTTTCTTTCTTTCTTTCTTTCTTTCTTTCTTTCTTTCCTTCTTTCTTTCATTTTTCCTTTCTTCCTTTCATTTCTTTCTTCTTTAGTTCTTTCTTTCTCCCCTTCCTTCCTTCTCCTTCCTTTTTCCTTCCTTCCTTCCTTCCTTCCTTCCTTCCTTCCTTCCTTCCTTCCTTCCTTCCTTCCTTCCTTCCATTTTTGAGGCAGGGTCTCACTTTATGACCCAGGATGGAGTGCAGTGGTGCAACCTCTGGGCTCAATTGATCCTCCTGTCTTAGTCCGCTGAATAGCTGGGACTACAGGTGTGCACCACCATGCCTGGCTAATTTTTGTATTAGTAGAGATGTGGTTTTGCCATGTTGGCCAGGCTGATCTCAGACTCCTGGACTCAAGCAATCCACCAACCTTGGCCCCCCAAAGTGCTGGGATTATAGGTGTGAACCAATGCACCTGGCCTCTTATCCTTTTCTTAATAAAGATGTATCCACAGTTAGAAGGATGAGGAAAAGGGACATAAAAACAAAATTCACAATTCTGTACATCAATCCCAGGTCACCATTAGGGATTGGGGTTCAGGGATGCTTTCATTCTGTCAGCATAAACTGTATCCTTTAGCTCTAATTTAGAGCTAAGGTGATCAGAATGCAAGCGGTGGGAAGTAGGGTTATGATTGGAGTAACCTGGAATATTAGTTGATAAAAACTGTAAACTTTGGTTCTGTATTATTAATTGTAAAACACTAGCATTTTGTCAAACAGCCATGGATACAGATATCCAGTGTCCATTGGGATAGACAGGAAGGTACATTTCTCTTTTGCACACGCAACCAGGGCCCTATCATATAGTTGTACGTGTTGGGTGTGCACACTTGAGGAACTACCTTCATTGTTTTCGCAGTTTTGGATTCATGTTAGTTAAGATAATTTTTCAGAGGGGGCAGTTGAGCGTAGCAGAGGAAAGTTTCCTTTTTCCAATTTACGCAAGGATGGCATATAGGCTAACCAGAGGCCATGAGGGCGTTTGCACAGACACGGTGGGAAGGGCCAGTGGTAGAAAACACTGGCCTTATCAAGGCCATTTTTTCCCGAAATTGGTGAAGACAGCAACTGAGAAAAGGCAAGAAAGGCACCTGTCATTGCAGATGGGCCTCAAGTCCCAGTCTTAGTGGGACTACCTAGAAATCCTTTGTTAAAAATCACTGCAGTCATTTTTATGTAAGATGACTCATGTACATCACAGGGACATGCTGATGTCTAACCGATGTTAGTGTTAAGTGGATTCTTGTTTGTGTTATATTTATTGATCATAAAAATTATCTTTAAGTGGAAAAGCAATAATCCACAGAAGCAGTCAAACTATATTATAGAAGGCTAAAAAAATTTCTAAATACTTTTGCTAATTTTCCTTCCTAGTTAAACTTTATGCCAAGCGAACTTGCAACCTACTAGATTGTCACGAGGCCAAGTTAGTTGGCAACAGAATGTAAGTTGCCCACGTATATAATTGAGCTCTCCAACTATAACAAGTTCTCGTGTTTCATTTCACTCTTAGAAGGAATTGTGTTCAGTAAAGATTCATAATTTGTTCTATAGGAGGCTACATAGCTTGTCAGGTGGCAGTGATTTACTTGAATTAATCAAGAATGTACTAGTTTTAAAAAAAGTGATTTTTAAGTCTTTATAAATCTCCAAATTAACACTGAATAAAGAAATGTAGAACATATAAAAGGAAATAAAAATGTTGGATTCTCCTTCTCCTTCTCCTTCTTCTTCTTCTTCTTCCTCTTTTTTGGGGGAGAGTTTTGCTCTTGTTGCCTGGGCTGGAGTGCAATGGTGCCATCTGGGCTCACTGCATCCCCTGCCTCCCAGGTTCAAGCGATTCTCTTACCTTAGCCTCCCAAAGTAGCTGGGATTCCAGGCATGCACCACCACGCCTGGCTAATTTTTGTATTTTTAGTAGAGACAGCATTTCACCATGTTGGCTAGGCTGGTCTCGAACTCCTGACCTCAAGTAATCTGCCCTCCTTGGCCTCCCAAATTGCTGGGATTACAGGTGTGAGCTACTGCACTCAGCCTAAAAATGTTGGATTATATCCACAATGGAAATCTCTTCCTAGAATTAATCTCTCCTTTTCCTACCCTCTCATATTTCCTTGTATCTCTCTAATGGCAATGATCACAGTTTGTCTTATAATCCATGCTATGTTGCACGTGTACCTGATTCCTCTAAGGAGTGATGAGGGGTGATGAAGACTAAAGATTATTTTAAAAATTCTTATATTCTCTAAATTACACAGTAGAATGTTTAGCTCATAACAGATGTTAAATAATAATTCTATGCATGATAGTTGGCAATCATATCTATGGGTATAAATTTATTCTAATCATGTTGAAAATATCAATATTTCAAAATTGTCTTGAACCTTATTAAAATGATGTTTTAAAATGTAGATTTTATTATTCAATTATGAATATTATTCATAATTATATTATGATTCAATTACATATAACTTAATTATGGTGAGGCCAACAGATCAGGAGACAACTGCCAGACTGCCATTGTAAAGATAGTTATTGCTCACAGCTCCTGGTGGACGGGCCATGCCACACCATTTAGGGCCACATGGGGGAGCACCAGGACAAGTCAGGAGGCAGAAGGGGTGAGGGGACTAGTGGGCAAGAACCTTTATCCTGGTTTCCCTGGCGGGGCCGGCTAAGCAGGCTTAGGATTGGTTAGTTTGAATAATTCCGGTGAGCTCTAGGGTGGAGGGACTGTGTCTGGTTGTCTGGTATTTGGCCTTGGGGTGATTATGGCAGGGGAATAGTGGCCTGAGTCTGAGGGTCCTATGAGAGATACTAAAGGAGGTGGCTGGGTGTGGGCTCTGGGGTGGTTGCTTGGCATCTGAAATGTGCACTTGCAGGTGAGTCCTTTACTATTTCTAGAAATTGACTAGCTTGATTCAGGCAGTTTCTCTAGAGTCAGCAAGGTCCTAGATGTCAAAGCATCAGAATAAAAAGACACAACACAAGTGGGGAAACTGCTGCCTGACATATAGAACAATCAGAATAGGAATGGCCAACACGCCCAGAAAAAGTGTTTTGTGCCTGGCCTTGTGCCACGTGCTGTGCACCTGTGAACCCAGTTCATCCCACACGACCCTCGGAGTTGTGCTGTTTCAACTTGCCCAACAGCATTCTGTTGGTAAATTTCTAAATTAGGAGTACCAGCCTAGACAGTCTGTCTCTTGAGAACCAAAAGGAAACAGATTTTTTTTTTTTTTTGAGATGGAGTCTGGCTCTGTCACCCAGGCCGGAGTGTAGTGGTGCGATCTTGGCTCACTGCAACCTCTGCCTCTTGGGTTCAAGCAATTCTCCTGCCTCACCCTCCTGAGTAGCTGGGACTACAGTAGGTGTGCACCACCATATCTGGCTAATTTTTTGTGTCTTTATTGTAGAGATGGGGTTTCACCATGCTGGCCAGGCTGGTCTCGACCTCCTGACCTCAGGTGATCTGCCCGCCTTGGCCTCCCAAAGTGCTGGGATGACAGGCGTGAGCCACTGTACCCAGCCAGAAAACATTTTTAATGCAGGTGGCATGGGGTGGTTAAAAGAACATAGCATCATAGAGAGGATGAGCTTAGTGAGAGGGTGGGTGCAAAGTGGACTATGCATTCATCCGAATGGAGAGAAGAATGAAAGAATATGTTTCTAATGAATGAAATATATGTACACACAAAATTTCATTAAGCTAAAAGAAGTGTATACTCTTAATGATACTCCATTCTGATGTTTAGTCTCCATTTGTTCAAATGGACTCAAATTAATTGCCTTACATTAAAATGTACTTTTCATTTATTTATTTTAAATTTTAAATATTATTTTATTTTATTTTTTGAGACAGAGTCTTCCTCTGTCACCCAGGCTGGAGCACAGTGGCACGGTCTCGGCTCACTGCAACTTCCACCTCCAAGGTTCAAGTGATTCTCCTGTCTCAGCCTCCCGAGCAGCTGAGATTACAGACATGCACCACCATGCCTGACTAATTTTTTTGTATTTTTAGTAGAGACGGGGTTTTGCCATATTGACCAGGCTGGTATCAAACATCTGACCTCGTGATCTGCCTGCCTCGGCTTCCCAAAGTGTTATGATTACAGGCGTGAGCCACCTCCCCGGCCAAAACGTACTTTTTAAGAAAAATGGAAGGGGACTTGGCTTCAGCAGTGGGTGGGTTTTGCCAGTTTCCTCAGCCAAAAGTCTCAAAGTGTCATGGCCACTTGCAGGTCAGAGGAGATATCTCTTCCTAGGGGTCAGAGTAGGGACAGGATGCGTGGAGGGGATGTGATGGTGGGATGTCCACTTTAAGTCAGGTCACCTGCAATTCTGCCATCGGGGGCACAAAGATGGAGAAAATGAGGCTGGTACCCAGGCCACTCCAACTGGCCTTAAAGAATCTCTACCATTTGTGGTAATTTGTCACAAGGAAGCCAATTTTAGACTATCTGCATCTTGGAAAACTCCAAGACCATGTCTTATTGGAGTTATATCCAAGCCAATATAGTCTGAGACTATGCTAGGAACCCACTCAAGAGTCTATCTTGTTTTAGAAGACTAAAATATGTGTCGAGGTAACCCCGTCAGGTCTATATCAAAACCAAGAATCCTTGGGCTTCCTGTAGCGTAGCATTCAGTAAATATTTACACAATTAATTCCATTTCATTGAAGAAATCTTGACCTGCACGGGGAAAAGGTGTCACACGTCCACAATATATACTCTCACTGTTTTAACGAGTATTTGCAAATTCCCAGGGCCTTGGGTGCATTTGTAGTAAATGAGCGGGGTGCTATCGCCACCTTGTGATGAGAAATGGAAATACTTTCATTCTGAGAGTTGATTATGCAATGCTTCATTTAAATACGGATTAGTTTCTGTCACTTGCTTTTGATCAGTCCTTTCATTTTCTTGTTTTGTTGCCTTACATATATTTACAAGAATTTGCACTAAATTAAAAAAAAAATCTGCACTAACCTAAAATTGGTGGAAAACACCCTCAAACCTTTTGAAGCAAGGAAAGGGGCCGCTGTCGCTGCCTCTAGGCGTCCCTAGCCTATGCTTATTCTCACATGGGCTGAACCTAGCAGATTTGGGGCCAAATACCCGAAATATCAGGACATCTGTTAGATTAATTCCTAAGAACTCCTGACCATTTTAAGCATTCCTTCATAGGTAATTATTACACATTTCTCTGTGTTTGTCAAAGATGATTGGTGCTACCTCCTATATTGATTTTACTCCTTTTTTTTTTTTTGAGACAGAGTCTTGCTCTGTCGCCAGGCTGATCTTGGCTCACTGCAATCTCTGCCTCCCAGGCTCAAGCGATTCCTCTGCCTCAGCCTCCCGAGTAGCTGGGACTACAGGCGTGTGCCACCGCGCCCGGCTAATTTTTTGTGTTTTCAGTAGAGACTGGATTTCACCATGTTGGCCAGGATGGTCTCGATCTCCAGACCTCCTGATCGCCCACCTCGGCCTCCCAAAGTGCTGGGATTACAGGCGTGAACCACCATACCGGCTTCATTTTTTTTTTTTTTTTTAGTGAATGAGAGGATTATGTATTATAAAATCTGGCTACATATTTTGTAAATCTTATCGACAGAGAGCATTTCCAACCACTGAAAATTGAAATAAGTAAAATATTACTAACAGGGAAAGCTTCACATTGATTCTAAACTAACATAAACCTTTTAAAAATGTATCAGAAACTAGCTTGTTTTTCCCCCAAATTAGGAAGTTCATAAACTTTAAGTGTGATCCATCTCCTATGCAATATTCAGTCATTTTATTCTCATGAATTGCTGCACGGACTCTGTAATTTGTCTGCCTCTTGAAGGCTGTCCATGTGGCTGTGACACCATTTTGGAGAGAGGTTGTTTTTCTCATAATATTTCTTTCTGGTCTTTTATTATTCCCATTTCACCTGTCTCATCACCCTCTCACCCCGTCATTGCTAGCACCCATAACTTTTAAGTGTTATTTAACCTTGAGCAGTAAATATTCTTTGTTGAATATGGAAAGAGTGTATACTTGTAGAGGGCAAATACAGGTCTTTTTGCTTTTTGATTGAAAATAAGAATCTAGGTCTTGTTTGTGGCAATAATTTAGATAAACAAAAAAATCAGGATCCTAAAATATGGAAGGTACCTGATATTTAAAAGGAAGAATTGCCTAACAATATCTTAAACAGCTCTATAGCCTTAATCTTCTGGGGAGAAACACTAAGGGAATCAGTCAATAAATTATATCCTGAGTCATGTTAAAACTACTCCCTCCTATTCTAATACGGCTCATTGGAACCCGAGTGGAAATAGGACTGGGAAAGAGGGCTCATTTCGCTACTCCAGAACAATACTTGGCTGATGGAGTCCTTTGGGTTTCCTGAGGGTGTGAATCCAGGGCCCTGCTCACCCTGTGCATCCCTCTGTCAGAGCGAGGTGGGTATCCTGGATATGATTATTGATTTCTGGACCTCTGCAAGACAGCATGTCTTAGGCCCTCCTTGGAATCATGTCCTTAACCTTATAGCATCCCATCTGGGTTCTAGCTCTGAAAAAGTACAAGCAATTGAGAGGCCAATGAGGGCAGAATTCTCACATCATTAAAAATCCCCAGTACCACCCTGACCTTTGAAGATTTAACCTTTGTGCAGCCCCAGCTGAGTTCTTGCTGGTTAGGGGGTGCTCAGTGGACACGTTTCTCCCAGGCTGTTTAAGGAGGCTCTGACTGTCCTGGTGAGTTAGTACACAGCTCGCATTGCACACCCACAGGCTCAATGGGTGCTCTTCAACGTTTCATGTGGTTTCTTGTTGTCCCAACTAAATGAGAAGCTCTTTCATGGGCAGGGAAGTTGTCAAGTCTCTTTAGCTCTCAGGGAAGCTCAAGAAATTTGTGGGAACTCAATGCATGGTTGGGACTGATAATCAGAGCATGAAGAATGAGGAGACTGGAGGAGGAAGAAAAAAAGGAGGAGAAGAAGAGGAGGAGGAGGAGGGAAGAAGGAGGAGGATGAGGAGTTATCGAGGAATAGTTCTCAATAAAACCCAGGGCATCAGAAGAGTAAAACAGGGACCCAACATTCAAAAGCCCTGAATTGAAGCAGAACAATCGCACCTACTGGGATCTTGTCATCTTAGGTTTGGGGTCTTGGATTGTCCACCAGCGGACAACAAAAAGTGAGGCAGGATTGTTCGTAGGCTAGGAAAAAAGTCAAGCCAATCCTTCCAAAGCTGGTAATAGAGGAGTTTCTCAGCACCTCCCTCCTGCTCTCCCCCTACCCCACCCTGGGCTCCCACAGTCCCGGGAATTATCAGCCCAGGGCATCCACCTGGAAGAACCAGGTCAGAGGCTGCTAATAGACTAATAGGCATTGCTGACTGCAGAGTTCCAGATTTCCCCCCTTTCCACATTTAGGCATTTTTATTTTAAAGAATATCCCCACAGAATGGTGATCAGGCACATCTTACATTTCTGACATAAAGAAGCCCAGGGGCCAAGAATGCCTGGGAGGCCCTGCATCAGAACGGTGGTGGTTGCAGTAGAAATTGCAGCAGCACCAGAGAGCACCATGCCAGCCGAGACAGCCACAGCCTGAGCTCCTGGGCGGAGGCTGCTGCTGCTGCTCCTCTGTTCCTACGTCCAGAGTTTCATCCCCTGATGGAGGCGATCTGCTCCACTGTCTACAGAGAAGGATGAAAATGACCAATGATTCCAACAATAGCTTGACAGTTTCAGCAATGATAGTGGGCAAGTCTGGCAACAGGTAAAAACAATAACCACGGTAGGTGGTGACAGGTGAGGGATGGTGCCTGCTCTAAGGTTTCGTTGGAGGAGCTCTGGAGGGGGTGGGAGAGGAACCAGGGTGTTCTGCAGACCTCTTCCGGGCCAGGTTCTGAGGTGGCCATTTTACATCTTTTTTTTTTTTTTTTTTTTTGAGATCGGGTCTTATTCGGTCACCCAGGCTGGAGGGCAGTGGCATGATCTCGGCTCACTGCAACCTCCACTTCCTGGGCTCAGGTGATCCTCCTGCCTCAGCCTCCCAAGTAGCTGGAACTACAGGCACGCACCACCACGCTGGCTAATTTTTGTACTTTTTTTGGTAGGGATGGGGTTTCACCATGTTGTCTGGGCTGGTCTCGAACTCCTGACCTCAAGCAATCCACTCGCCTTGGCCTCTCAAAGTGATGGGATTACAGGAGTGAGCCACCACTCCTGGCCCCATTTTGCATCTTATCACACTAATTTATATTTATTTTTAATGATGAAATCTTTCAAATATGCAAAAGAGTACAGAAAACAAAATCACAGACTCATGTAACGACACCTACCTAGAACAACTGTAACATTTTGTCAAATTTCCTCATATCTCTTCTGAGGTCTTTTTCAGCATCTGGGTTTTGAAGAGGTTGCTTTGGGGGCATGTGGTAGAGCCCAGCTGCTATAATTTTAAAAACAAATAAACAAGGAAGCCATAGCCAATATTTGGCTGCTAGAAGGGCAATCCTGATGTGATTCTTGTATCAATTCATATATTCTGTTGATTCCTTATTTTCAAAAGTATTTTTTATATATATATATATTTTTGAGATAGGGTATTGCTCTGTCGTCCAGGCTAGAATGCAGTGGCACGTTTACGGCTCACTGCAGTCTCGACCTCCAGGACTTAAGTGAGCCTCTTGCAACAGCATTCCGAGTAGCTCTCAAGTAGCATCCCGAGTAGCTCTCAAGTATCATCCCAAGTAGCTCAGCATCCCAGCTACTTGGGTTGCGGGGGCAAGAGCCTCGCTTGAGTCCTTGAGGTCGAGGCTATTTTTATGTGTTTATTTTTTGTAGAAATGGGTTCTCATTATGCTGTCCAAGCTGGTCTGGATCTCCTGGCTCAAGCAATCCTCCTACATTGGCCTCACAAAGTGCTGGGATAATAGGTGTAAGCCACTGTGCTGGACTTGATTTTCTGCTAAAGAAAATTTTACTTGTGTTTCCTCTTCCTTACACATGCTTCTGTTTCCCTGTGTTCTTGTGCATTTTTATCCTTTGAACGTAGTTGCAACCGTGGTTTCCATGTAATTCTGTGCTCTACTTTCCCTCTGCTATGGCCACAGACTATTGTTTCATAAACGTCCATTTCACTACACAGTTAGCATCTATGGCAAATTGTAGTAGCTGCAGGCGATTCTGTTGAGCTTATATGCCCAGATTTCCTTTGGGGGAAATTTAAGTTATTTCTCTTGTTTTTTTTTTCTTTCCGTTCCACAGTATGATACTGAAGATTGTTTAGTGGCATTAAACGGAGCTGATTTGTGCTCCTAATTTCATGGCACTTTGTCACCATCATTTTATGCTGCAGCCCCTCTTTTATTTTAATTTTATTTTCCTCTCTTTTCACTCCTGGTTCCCAATCTCATTCCCCTCCTCATGTCTTGTATATTTACTATGTGCCCTTCCAAGTGACTTTCAACAAGTTTCTTTAGATGTGTGTCCAATGAAAAATATACAGTGTTGCTTTTGCTTTAAAAAATGTACTGAAATGGTATTGTGCCCTAGATCCATTCTTTCCCCCCACCTTTTTTTTTTTTTTTTTGAGACAGAGTCTCTGTTGCCCAGGCTGGAGTGCAATGGTGCGATCTCAGCTCACTGCAACCTCCACCTCCTGGGTTCAAGTGATTCTCCCGCCTCAGCTTCCTGAGTAGCTGGGATTACAGGCGCCTGCCACCATGTCCAGCTAATTTTTGTATTTTTAGTAGAGACGAGGTTTCACCATGTTGGCCAGGCTGGTCTTGAACTCCTGGCCTCAAGTGATCCACCCACCTCGTCCTCCCAAAGTGCTGGGATTACAGGGGTGAGTTTTTTTTTTTTTTTTTTTTTTCCCAGTGCTATGGTTTGGAGATCCATTCATGTTACTTATACGTGCAGCTAGTTCCTTCCTTCCTCTCTCCTTCCTCCTGTACAGCATTATAGTGTATATGTGGTGAACATTTTACTCATCTGTTTCATTTCGATGAGCATTTTTATTGTCTCTGACTCCTGGAAACCCCAGTGCTGTCTTCATCCCACTAGTACCTAGTCTCCTGGGCACCTGTGAGATAATTTTTCTGGCCTATAGACTCAGGAGTGGAAAAGCTGCATGTGAGGATATTGGTGTGCTCAATTTCAGAAAATCTTGCCAGACTGTTCTCCAAATGAACACATAAACTACGGTCCCACTAACAGTGCATGATTCTTGTTTTTTCACATCTTTGTCAAGAAATGATTTTACCAAAATTCTAAATTTTTGGCAATCTGACGGGTGAAAATCGAATCTCAGGGTTGTTTTAACTTACGTTCCTCTGACCCTAGAGAAGGCTCAGTTTTCTTCTCTGAGTCGCATTTTAATATTCCTTGTCCAGTTTCCTATTGAGTGTCCTGTTTTTCTTCCTCTCTGATTCGCAGGAGTTCCGCTGATAGAGCAAAAGCGCTGTAACTTGTCTGATTACTTTCTAGTCACTTTGCAAATGGACTATGAACAATGTAAGTCTAAGTAAATTGAGACAATTTGTTGCCCTAACATGACCTGTTAATTTAAATGCTGGGGGAGAAGATCACAAGGAGGAAGATGTTCGGTGAGGATACTTTTATTTACAAGTGATAAGATCACAGCTCAGAATAATTTAGACATAAAGGAGGACTGTATTGGCTCACAGAAGTTTATGGCAGGACAGATTTCAGGCGTGGTGGAATACAGAGGTTTAAAAGAGGCCATCTCTTCATCTCTTGGTTCTGCCTTCTGCAATGGCCTGGCTCCTGGGCAGCCCTCTCCCCATAGCACTAAAGACGACCCCGGGCTCTCCAGGCTAACGGGTCCTGGATGCTTGTGATTTCCAAGTAAAAGTGAGTGCTTTAGTGTTGTTGAGGGAGGAGTTTGTGCTTGAATAAGATTACTCAGGTTCTCATATGTGTATGCCAAAATTTAAAATTTGATTTTATTAAGTAAAAATTTGACTTTGTTAAAGTTTATAACTTTAATAAATTATAAATTTAGAAACCCAATTTTTCCTTAAGCTTTGAAAATTGAATTATGAATATTGTCATCAATTTTAACTCCAGCAAGTTTCAACAATCACTTTTAAGGGTGCTTTTTATAACCTAATCAAATTCCCTTAAACATTTAAGCTGTGTTTATAATCGTAATGTAGTTTATTTTCTTTGAAGTACTTTAAAGGCCTGATTAACGCACAAACCTTCTCAAATCTTAGACAGTCCGATAAATCATTAAATGCATTAAAACGGTACATATGGAGAATCTTAACTTCTGTTAAATGTTTTTATACTTTTTATGACCTTAGTCAATTTCTCTTATTCCTTTCATCTTAAAGATTCAAGCCTGAATTAATTACTCAAATGCCCTTTTACATTGGAATGACTAGACTAATCTGTTAAGTAAGCAAATTCTCTTAAGCATTAACAGTGTTTATACTACTCAATGTGCACAGATTGTTTTTACTTCTATACTTAATGAGGCTGCATAAAACCAGCAGTCTTGGTTGGGGTATAGATCTGGAGTAACATAATGGGAGAGTATTTTTCGCATCATTCACAGGGACAAATGGAACCCTTTTTCATGGCCAGTAAGCCAAGAGGGACTTCAGGTCCATGCCTCTCAAATGGAGTGGTCTTAAGTCCTCTTAAAATTGCACATTATCTAATTCTGAAATCAGATTTGATCTCAACACTTGGTTGGGTTCAACTCAACCAAAAATTAACTCGTTAATTCTAATTCTGAATTCTTTTCATATCCCTCCTATTTGGTAAGACCAGGACTCTAATAATTTTGCAAACAAATTTCATTGGATTCTCTACATCTCTAAAGGCTCGGTCAGGCTTTGCAATCACAAATCCAAAGTCATGCTAAAGACTGACCCTCCACAGCATAAAAAGCCACTTTCCAGGCATAGCTCCCGATTCTCGCTGAGAGAACCCACTTGGTTTTATTTGTGTCATGTGCTAATTTCTGAAATAATCTCTATGTTCTTGGCTATGAAATACTTGGAATGGCCTATCTTGAGAAAAAGGCTTTCTCTTCTTCATGATGGCATCGGGAAAAAAACACATACTTAACATGCACTTTTATAGTTAACCAAACATAATTACATATAAATATATGTGTGTATATCCTGTAGATAGTTATAAGGGGCATAAACTCATGACACAAAGATATGTATCTATTCTGTTTTTAAGGGACAGATGTTGAATTTTATCAAATGCCTTTCAAAAATATTAAAAATGGTCATATTAATGTTTTATAATTTATTAAAGTGATAAATTATATTAAATTTCCTAACGGTGAAACATCCATTCCTAAAGTGAATAACACCAGGTCATCACATATTATTGCTTTCAAGTGCTGACAGAATCGTCTAATATTTCATTACATTAATATTCAGAATTGAAATTGCGCTGTAATTTCCTTTTGCATTGACTCTCCATGTGATGCTTCGGTATTACATGTAACTTCAACTTTTAAAAAGGACTGTTTTATCCCTACTCTATGCTCTGAAACAATTTAAGAAACATTGGAATCTGTTCCTTAAAATGTTGACAGAACTATATTTCTCCCTTGTTCTCTGTCTTCTCTTGCAATTTTCGTTATGTTCTCTATCATAATTTGTTTATAAGTCTTGTCTTTTCTGCAGCCTCTTTTGGTAATCCATATTTTCTGAGAAGATTATTAAGTAAGCAAATTGTCTTAAGCATTCACAGTGTTTATATTACTGTCATTTGCTTAAAGTTGAGTGAAGTCATTTGCTTAGATTTGAGTAAAAAGTGTTTTATAGTTAAAAAAAGTCCTTGAGTTAGGCTATTTCTCTATCCTCATTCTTATTTTATTTATGTGTACTTTCTACCATTTTTTTCTTGATGAGATTAAATCAGTGTTCCTCAATCTTGGCAGAATTGACATATTGGGCCAAATAATTCTTTGTTGCGGGGGACTGTCCTAGCATTGTAGGATATCTAGCAGCATCTTTCACTTTTCACCAGATGCCAGTGGCAACCTCTTCCCCACCCTTGTGACAACCAAAAATGTCTCCAGACACTGCCCAGTGGCCCCTGGGGCGGAGGCTGGGCAAAATCACCCATGTTGAGAACCAATTGACCAGGTAATGATTTACTTGTGTGTGTGTGTGTGTGTGTGTGTTTTAAATTTTCTTTTTGTTTTCAAAGATCCAGTTCTTGCATTTATTTTTATTTTCATTATTCTTCACTCTCCTGATTTGTTTATTTCTCCTTTTATCTTTATTATTTTTTTCAGGCCTTCTATGGATCCATTTTGTTTGTGTTTGTGTTTGTCTAAATGCCGGGGTTGGAGCATTATTTATTTTTTACCATTCTTCCGTGTCCCCTGTGGTGTCAAGAGAGATGCAGGGGGCTTCTGCATCCCCTGACCCAGTTCCTGCATAAAGATCTTTCTGTATCACATAAGAGGTCACTGACTTGTCCCACGAATGTTTCAGCATTTTGCAGGAGCCTATGGTTTGCCAGCTCTTCCCAAGGTTCCCAGCTCTTTCCATCATAGAATCCATCATAGAGTTCAAAATCCAAATTGTATAATTTGTTGGGTCTGATTAGGCCAACTACATTGTTGGCTGGTAATTTTCTGTCTCTTTTTTTATTCTACAGATGGACTCTCACTAAGTTGCTCAGGCTGGTCTCAAACTCCTGGGCTCAAGAGATTCTAACACCTCAGCCCTCCCAGTAGCTGGGACTATAGATGCAAGCCACTGCGCCTAGCTAGTTGGCTGGTAATTTTCAATACGTGCACTTTGCAGAAACAGTGACTTGTAGTGTCACTTGCTTAGGTCAGATCACAGATCATCACCCAGTTCTTTATTTTTGCCAACTAAATAGTACAACCATTAGTTGAAATGTTATTTCTAAAAATAGACAAAAAGCAAACAACAAATCCTAATTAATGATTTGAAATGATGCTTTTCTTTCCACAGAGGTTATTTCATGACTGATGAGTTCCACTAGCCTGGAAGCCCGTGTTTCTAATTGTTGGAGGCAAAAGCACTCTTGAGAAAGCCTGGCTGTCCAGGAGGGCTCCCTGGATGGAGAACGCTAAGAAACTGGGGCCCCTCTGCTTCTTTGTGGAATACAGATTTTACAGAAAAAGCAGGCCAACCATGTACATTTATGAGTTTTTTGTACTCTTTCTCTAAATGAAATAACGCTGACTGTTCACGTTCTTAAACACAATCTCATGTTCGAAGTCTAAACTTGAAAAGACATTTACCCTGTCAGTTTCAAAATTCTCTCCTATTAGCACTGAGAGGACTTGAAATGAATTAAATTTAAAGTCTGAAAATAACCCACCACTCAGAGGCAGTAGTGACCATTTTATTAAAAACTGTTTGTCATTGTTAAGTGTAATGTCAAAGTTTTGACTCACAGCAACACAGGAGCAAGAGAAAGAGTCTAGTTGTTCAGGATTTTATTCTTCCATTCTGGTATTTTTGTGTATTGCATAGTGGGAAAATTTGATTTTTAAAATAACTTACTTATAATTAATATCATTAAATAAAATCAAAACCAATTATAAAGGGCTTCTGAAAGTTCTAAATATATCAAAATTTGGTGCACTGTCTTTAAATCTCATTTTAACAAGAAAGCATGCATTGCTTTTTACAACCTCAAGAATGCTATTAATGTCAGTAAAATGGTATCTTTATTGTATAAGTCACAATTCTAGGGACAGTTTAGCTGTGAAAAACTATTAATAATTTATGTTAATAGTATAGATCTCTTTGTAGCTTCAAAAAGAATGAGGTTTTGGAATCCTAAATCTCTAACTTTGAATGATATGGTAATGTCCAGTAATTTCACTAGTTCTACATTTTTCCTTAGAAACTTTGATTTGTGTGTGGCTGTGGGTGTTACTGGAATTTTGATAGTCTATAGAAAGTTTCAACATAGATATTCTGTATTACTCTGGAACAAACTTGTGTTGACCAAATTTACAACTTGTATGGATGAGGTCAGAAACAACAGCTGATTCAAACTCTTCATCTAATGAATCTGGAAAATATCCAAGGGATACAGTAGATGGTTTGGGGTGAAGGTGATCTTGAAACTATTAACAGAATATTAAAATTCCAATAACACACACACACACAAATCAAAGTTCCTAAGGAAAAAGGCTGAATTAATGAAATTATTGGATTGTTACCACATCAATAAAAAGTGAGTGACTTAAAATTCCAAAATCATATTCTTTATTTAATGGGACAACACTTACAAGCCCTGAAATGTTTACAGCACTCTTTCCATCCTCATTTGCTGTAGACAATCCTTTATGTGCCAGGTCCCTTCCTCTCTCATGCCAGCCCTGCCCTCCAATATCCAAAGAAGAGAACTTCATGCTATCTGGGAAAGACAATTAGGTTGATCCAAGTGAAGAAAAAATTCTCGGGAGAGAGGGGGAAAAACATCCTTGAGTTGGGGCCAAGGAACAAGCATGAGGATTTGCCTTCTGCCATGAGTAAAAGCTCCCTGAGGCCTCCCCAGAAGCAGATGCTGCCAGGCTTCCTGTCCAGTCTGCCGAACTGTAAGCCAATGAAACCTCTTTTTAAAAAAAATAAATTATGCAGTCTCAGGTATTTCTTTGTAGCAATGCAACAACAGCCAAATACAGAAAATTGGTACCGTGAAGTGAGGCATTGCTATAAAAATACCAGGAAATGTGAAAGCAACTTTGGAACTGGGTAACGGGGAGCAGTTGGAAGAATCTAGAGGGCTCAGAAGAAGACAGGAAGATGAAGGAAAGTTTGGAACTTCCTAGAGACTTATTGAATAGTTTTGACCAAAATGCTGATAGTGATATGGACAGTGAAGTCCACGCCAAGGAGGTCTCAGATGGAGATGAAGAATTTATTGGAAACTATAGTAAATGTCACTTTTGTTATCCCTTAGCACATGACTTGGCTGCATTGTGCTCCCACGCTAGGGATCTGTGGAACTTTGAATTTGAGAGTGATGGTTTAGGGTAACTGATGGGAGAAATTTCTAAGCAGCAAAGTGTTCAACATATGGTCTGGCTGCTTCTAACAGCATATGCTCATATGCGTGAGCAAAGAAATGATCGAAAAGTGACATATTTAAAAGGGAAGCAGAGCATAAAAGTTTGGAAAAGTGGCACCCTGGCCATGCAGCAGAAAAGAAAAGCCCATTTTCAAGGGAGGACTTCAATCAGGTTGTAGAAATTTACATAATTAAAAAGGAACCAAGGGCTAATAGCCAAGACAACAGGGAAAAGGCCTTGAAGGCTTTTCAGAGACCTTCATGGCAGGCCCTCCCACTACAGGCCTGGAGGCCTAGGAGGGAAAATTGGTTTCATGGACCAGGCCCAGGACCCCGACTGTGCAGCCTTGGGACACTGCTCCCTGCTTCCCTGCCACTCCAGCTCCAGCTGTGGCTCAAAGGGGCCAGGTGCAGCTTGGGCTGCTTCCGAAGGTGCAAGCCATAAGCCTTGGTGGCTTCCACATGATTTTAAGCCTGTAGGTGTGCAGAGTGCAAGAGTTAAGGCTCAGGAGCCTCCACCTAGATTTCAGAGGATGTATGGAAAAGCCTGGATGTCCATGAAAATGCCTGATGCAGGGTAAGAGCCCTCATGGAGAACTTCTACTAGGGCAGTGCAGAGGGGACATATGGGGTTGGAGCCCCCATAGAGTCCCCACTGGGGCACTGCCTGGTAAAGCTGTAAGAAGAGGGCCACTGTCCTCCAGACTCCAAATTGGTAAATCCACTAACAGCTTGCACCATATGCCTGGAAAAGCTGCAGACAGGCACTCAACACCAGCCCATGAGAGCAGCTGCAGGGGCTGAACTCTACAAAACCACTGGGGCGGAGCTGCCCAAGGCCTTGGGAGCACACCCCTCACACCAGTGTCCCCTGGATGTGGAACACAGAGTCCAAGGAGATTATTTTGGAGCTTTAAGATTTAATGACTGCCTTGCTGGGTTTCAAACTTGCCTGGGGCCTATAGCCCCTTTCTTTTGGCTGATTTCTCTCTTTTGGAACAGGTGTATTTACCCAATGCCTATACCTCCATTATATCTTGGAAGTAACTAACTTGTTTTTGATTTTACAGGCTCATAGGCAGAAGGGACTTGCTTTGTCTCAGATGAGAGATACTTTGGACTGTGAATTTTGAGTTAATGCTGGAATGAGTTAAGACTTTGAAGGACTGTTAGAAAGGCATGATTGTATTTTGAAATGTGAGAAGGACATGAGATTTGGGGGAGGCCATGGGTGGAATGATATGGTTTAGATCTGGGTCCTCCCACAAATCTCATGTCAAATTTTAATTCCCAGTGTTGGAGGTGAGACCTGGTGGGAGGTGGTGGGATTGTAGGGACAGTTTCTCATGAATGGCTTAGCGCCATTCCCTTGGTACTGTCCTCACGATAGTGAGTACTTGTGAGATCTGATTGTTTGAAAGTATGTGGTACCTACCCCGTCACTCTCTCTTGCTCTTGCTCCTGCTCCTGGTTTGCGAGATGCCTGCCTTCTCTTTGCCTTTGCCATCAATTAAAGCTTCCTGAGGCCTCCCTAGAAGTCGATGCCACCATGCTTTCTGTGCAGCCTGCAGAACCATGAGCCATTTAGATATCTTTTTTAAAAAAATAAATTACCCAGTCTCAGGTATTTCTTTATAGCAATGTGAGGACAGTCTAACACAGACAGTAAATATAGAAGATTACAAAGACAGAAAGAAATGTTACTCATATTCTGACCTACAGAGATAATTGTTGCTAAAAGCTTCATATACATTTGTTTGCTCTTTTTCTATGGCTAAATGTATAGATTTTTTTTTTCCAAAATAGAGTCAAACTGTGTTTAAAGTTTAGATACTTTTTTCCCCTAATGACATTGTTGTAAGTTTTTCCCCATAACATTAAATAGCTTTCAAAACCACGGTTTACAAAGATAGCATAGAAAATATATTTTCTTCAACAGATGAGTTACATTCATATAACCATTCCAATTAGTATTGGATATTTATGTTCTTTCTTCTTTTTAAAATTGTGAATAACCCTGCAGAGAACATCCTAGTGCATGAATCTTTTTGTGCATTTCTGTTTGTTTGTTTTTTTTTAAGGGTAGAATTTGTTTCATTTAGAATAAAGTTTGGTTGTAATAAGACCCTAAATAGCAGATATAATTTTTTGATCCTCTCATATAAAAATTCAGAAATAGGCAATCCAGGCATGTACAAACCTCAGGCTGGTTCCAGCATTTTTACAATTATTAGTAGTACCACATTTGTTTCACATGCTCATTGGCTATCTGCATTTATTCTTTGTGAATTGTCTTTTTATATCCTTAGCCCATTTTTTTGAGATATGCATTCAGCAGCTTGGAGCATTACACTGCTTGAAATTATTAGGTCTAGTAAGGAGAGGGGAGGGTGAATTGGTTCTTTTGGTGTTGAGGATTAAAAACAGACTTCACACAAATAACACAAACAACAGACTTCCGTAGGATTATAGGAAGCTCCACTGAACAACAGCTCAATGGTAAATTGCTCTTTCGTTCCTTCATACCTTAGGAAACCCAAGCTCGTATTGGCTTAGTCTGTATATTAACAGGCAAACCAGAAAGACCATGAAATACTCTCTACACAATTAACCATGGATTCTCTGAATTCTTGGAAAACAATGAAGCTATGTCAGTTTATTTCTTTTAAGTACGAGCTACCCTTGGAGTGAAGCTAATAAATTCATTACCTCATTTCAGTTTGCACAGGGCAAGATGAAAGAATGTCTTGTGATAGGGGACCCTCTGGAATTTCTAACCCGTGCTAAGGGTGGGAAGTCCATATTGAAAATGAGACTTGAGAAATGATAGTTCCTTCTGCTTTCTCCTGCCTCCATTAGGTGTCACTGTTAACCAGAATGTTCTTCTGCACATCTTTATTAAAATATTCAAAGTTGGGGGAATAGATCTCAATATGCCTTCCACACTTGCATTTTGGCCTTATCAAGCATGTGTCAAGTAGTCTGTCATTCCTCTCTATCTGTTGTCATAAATAAAGAGTCTCATAGAGACCTGAGTATTTCTAGCCTCCACTATCTCAGCAGCAGGCAAGGCTTGGCCAATCTTGCCAACTTCCGAACCATCATGGCAGAGAAAATGGGACTTAGTGACAACCTGTAGGTTGTGTTTGGTGGTTTCTTTTGCAGGATCCCTTGCAGTGTGATTGAGAATAAAATACTCCCAGCCGTTCCCTGCAGTCGTGGACAGCAGTGCATCACTCTTAGCAAAAGTTGATTTTTATGGTGAGTACATGTTTAATATAGAAAGATAGTTCTGGAAGGGGATGAATCACTTGATAAGTTCATTGATCACCCTCATGGTCATCCAATAGCACCTATGCCTACCTCCAACCTCATTATGTGATAATAGCTCCATGAGAGACACCCAGGCCACACACTGTTATTTAATGGACAGTTATTTATCCATTTCTAAGAGTAACTGATTGGGTTGCCTTTAAAGCGGGTTAGCTCAGTTGTAACTTGAACAGTGAAGCAAATAATAATCCAGAATTTCCAGGTAAATGAAAGAAAAGTTCTTAGTTTTGATAGATATATTTTTCTAACTTCAGAGTTGTCTTTTAATTCTTCTTTCTATAACCTATAAAAATTAACTGTTTTATGGAAAATTATATACAATTAATGTCTTGGGATTTTGGCAGGTGTATATGACTAAATACCTATCATTTACATTCAAATGGGAAAGGCACAAAACTTTTAATCAGAGAGACATTTCTGAAACAAGTAATTTCAGATGCACTTTAGCTAGCATTTGCTTTAATAGTAAATGTTTCCATGGTGAACAAGCATTAAATGGCACAGAATTTCCAGTTTCTATAGCCTCACTGTAAGTTTATTATCTTCTAAGTCTAGAAGGTCCTCAAATAGAGTTTTCTTTCTTTCTCTCTCTTTCTTTCTTTCCTTCTTTCTTTCTTTCTTTCTTTCTTTCTTTCTTTCTTTCTTTCTTTCTTTCTTTCTTTCTTTCTTTCTTTCCTTCTTTCTTTCTTTCTCTCTCTCTCTCTCTCTCTCTCTCTCTCTCTCTCTCTCTCTCTCTTTCTTAGAGACAAGGTCTTGCTTTGTTGTCCAGGCTGGAATGTAGTAGTGTAATCATAGCTCAGTATAACCTTAAACTCCTGGGCTCAAGGGATCCTCCTGCCTCAGCCTTCCAATAGCTGGGACTTCAGGCATGTCCCACCACACCTGACTAATTAATTTTTTTCCCTTTTTTTTTGTAGAGACAGGGTCCTGCTCTGTTGCCTAGGCTGGTCTTGAACTCCTGACCTCAAGCAATCCTCCTGCTTTGGCCTCCTAAAGTACTGGGATTATGGGTGTGGGCCACCATGCTGGGCCTCTTTGCTTTCTTGCACGTTTTAGAAATCACTGTGTCCCAGTTGATTGATTAATTAGGACTTGCAGAACATAGCTTTGCTTCTCTGCTCTCATATTGAGTTTTTGTTCCATTCTGAAAAAATAATTAAATTCATCAGTTCCTAGATCTCTATATTAAGAATAGGTCAAAGAGAACTTAAAAGAAATTAAATTGTTCTGGTGCTTGAATTATCAAAACTAAATCATATTAAATGACTGTGTTTAACTTTTTTCCTCTAGTCTATGCTACCTTGAAGTTGTGCAATATTCTCTGGCTGCACATAATAGTGAATGCCCAGAAATTGTGGCAGGCTTCTGACATCGTGGTGGAGATGCTGAAAAGCTCAGTAAACCATGATGAGCTAACAAAATATTTCAAGTAAGTGAAGCTTTGTGCATGAGAATGCAGAGACTGTGGGCCCTGAAAACCTGACATGGACTTGGATTTTCCATCATTGTTAACATTTCCTTAAATTAAGGCCTGCTGCTTTGAGGTAACTTACAGAGGTTTATCACTATGAAATAATTTTGATAGTTCATCATTAACATGTAGTAGATATTGAATAGATATATTTTTTGGTTGGGTGTGGGGTGGAGCTCAGAGAAAGAGATGTTGGATGCCATAGAAGGAAGCTCAAGGGAGGTAGGCAAGAGTAGGTGCTATCAAGGAACACCTTAAAGTCCCCAAGAGAGGAAGGAAGGACCTTGGACCCCAGCCCATGAAATATTCCTCTTAGCTGATAATGTAAGGGTTTTGGATAATGCGAGGACTTCGGGCTATTGAAACCATGACATGTTTAAAGGAGTCTCTTTTATACCAAGCACAAGTATCTTTTACACTTGAGGCAGGTTTTCCTCCAGCACAAGAAGGTCTTGTGTTTGGTTGATTGCTTCGTGTAGTTTAAATGAGAGTAGAGGAGTTTCTTATCAGAAAATAGGAGAGTTCTACTGAAGAAAAGAATGTGGGAGATGAAAATAAGATATAATTAAAGGATATAAAACAGTGGTTCTCACTGTCTTCTTGAAGACTGATCAGACACTGTTTTGGGAGATAGTCCCTCAAAGGCCATTTATAGCTGTATATTTTAATGGATCTTAGGGCAGAAAAGAAAAGAAAAGAAAAGGAGGGGTTAAGAAACAGTTTCTTGAAAAATGGTCAAGAAGACACTTCTGGGACTGTCTGAGGACCTGCTTTGGAAAATGAGAATTTTGTTAGTTATGAAGGGACCTGAGGCATAGAAAACTCACAATCAGACTTTGTCAACCAATAGTCACACTTTTGTCCCTCTCTTGGTTTCCCAATTATTAATTTTGATAATAAAATTCACCAGTGTGGCAGGGAGCAGGGGGAGAGACAAAGGGCAATTATTTTCTCAAATTACCCTTTATAGATGGGCAAGGTCACCAGGGGGCACATTGGAGTTTCTATATCTTGGCAGAAAAGAGGGTTGTTATTTTTGGGGGAGGCTTATCAAATAACCTGGGTGTTGTGATCAGTTAGATTGTACATCAAATTAGAAATCATTTAAAAACACAGAAGATTTAGGTACAGAAAGTCTACAACAGGAAAAAACTAAACAGAACAAAACTTCAGTGCATTAGCAGCTCATTCTCAAAGTACTTCATGATTGTTCTAAAGAACCACTCTGGTACCTAATACAACAGAATCATTATGGGTAAGTGTTTCTTTTATTTATTTATTTAGATGGAGTTTCGCTCTTGTTGCCCAGGCTGGAGTGTAATGGTGCTATCTCGGCTCACCGCAACCTCCGCCTCCTGGGTTCAAGCAATTCTCCTGCCTCAGCTTTCTGAGTAGCTGAAATTACAGGCATGCGCCACTCTACCCAGCTAATTTTGTGTTTTTAGTAGAGAAAGGGTTTCTCCATGTTGGTCAGGCTGGTCTCAAATTCTTGACCTCAGGTGAGCCGCCTGCCTTGGCCTCCCAAACTGCTGGGATTACAGGCGTGAGCCACCGCACCCATTCAAGCATTTCTTTTAATCAGATGAAGTTAAGTTTTACAATCTCTTTAAAACAGTGTCATAACAAATTAAACCTCTCCAAGTGAAAGCAGTTTTTAACTCGTGCTAGCATTTAAGGCATGGTTTCTGGCTACTTCTTTTGGAATTCCTTAACGCCTGACTTGATGTATTGCAAACCCGAGTCCTACTGATCCTTTTCTTAGAGGCTCTGGATTATAATGAGATCCAGAATATAGGTTTCATCGCTACATGCTCTGTTTTGTGCCTTAAAGAACCTCTAACCGTGTCAGCTATGAAGGGATTTATGAAAATCTAGCAGCTCTTACAAGAAATCAGCTGAAAATACAGTCAGCCAGTGATGAGTCAACAGCATACCTCAACTAAACACTGTGCAGGATGAAGGGTTTTCGCAGATGCTGTACCAGGTCTTGCAGGCATGGAAACACTATCTGGAGTCCTGATGGTTGTGCCCTGAAGGTTATAACACCCCGCCCCCCACCACCTCCCTTGTCTCTTCTGTCCTACCCAGTGGCTATTGTGCCATGGAATTCTAAAAGCTGGACCTCACAGGGGTCTTAGAGAACACATTGTCCAGTTCAGAGCTAAGAAAACTGGAGCCCAGAGATGTTTGGTCATAAGATTTCAAGATGGCTAATTGGGGTTAAGAATGAGGCCGGGAGCGGTGGCTCACGCTTGTAATCCCAGCACTTTGGGAGGCCAAGGTGGGTGGATCGCCTGAGGTCAGGAGTTCAATAACAGCCTGGCCAACATGGTAAAACCCCGTCTCTACTAAAAATACAGAAATTAGCTGGGCATGGTGTCAGGCGTCTGTAATCCCAGCTACTCGGTGGGCTGAGGCAGGAGAATGGCTTGAACCTGGGAGGCAGAGGTTGCAGTGAGCCGAGATTGCGCCACTGAATTCAAGCCTAGGCGAGAAGAGTGAGACTTTGCCTCAAAATATAAATAAATAAATAAATAATAAGTAAAAAGAAAAAGAATGCAATCTGTGACCAGAGACAGTTTGTTCCCACATGTGAAGGACACAGTATTAAGCCATGACTATGCCATGAGTGCCCTAACCAAGCCTGTCTATTGCAAATCCACAGGGAATTTAGAAACTCGTTGTAGGGAATCCAGCTTCTAAAAGGTGATGCTGCTTTCTAGGAGTAAATTCTATTCTGGGGAAATCTGGAATCTCCTAGTGTGAAGTATGCCCGAACATGGAATAGGATTTCAGCCTAGAGGGAGGGGTCAGCATCAGGCAGTTCAAACTTTGAACTGTTGAGAAGCTTCAAAGATCCAACACCACCGGTCACTTCCAAACACAAAGTCCATTGGGATAAAGGTGGGATCTGGGTCAGAATGATGAAACCATGTGTTCTAGGCCAGACTGGGTGGGTATCTCAGGGAAGCAGTGGGGGAACAAGACATAGCGGGCACAGGGTTAGAATGGTATAAGGGTTATGGGCAGAAGACAGAGCTTTTCCTTCTTCCCAGTAATCCAGGCATCATTATTACATGATGTTTGGGCTCTGTAATATTTGTACACACACATGCGAACAGTAGTGCTTGTGTTTACAGAAAATTTGCATTGTGTTGACCAACATACTTGGAAAGACAATTATCTTTTAACATTTTCGTTGTTTGCATGATTATAAAAAGGTCTAAATTATTGAAACATGAATTTATTTTTGAGATAGAGTTTCACTCTGTAGCCCAGGCCAGAATGCAGTGGTGCAATCTCAGTTCACTGCAACATCCACCTCCTGGGTTCAAGCGATTCTTCTGCCTCAGGCTCCCAAGTAGCTGGGACTACAGGCACATGCCACCATGCCCAGCAAATTTTGTATTTTTAGTAGAGATGGGTTTCACCATGTTGGCCAGGCTGTTTTCAAACTCTTGACCTCAAGTTATCTGCCCACCTTGGCCTCCCAAAGTGCTGGGATTATAGGTGTGAGCCACCAGGCCCGACCTGAAACATTAAAATTTAAGCAAAACTACATTCTTTCAGAAATAAAGATAGATTTCCTCTAATCTCATCCTTAGAGACAATCATTGTTAAGAATCTAGTGTCTACTTTTCTTTCCAGAATTTTTCTATGCATCTGCTACTATAAAATGAATGTATATACACATAAATGCCACAAATGCACTTATCATTATGTACAGGAATTAGACAAGGGCATAACATTGTTTCAAATATTCCAAAACACCACAACTGAATGCCTACAGAGAGGTTTATTTTCTTTGGTATGTTTTCTTTTCACATTTCTTTTAATGGAAGCAAAGTAAAATATTAAAGGAAGCTCAGAAATAAAAACTAAAAGCCTAACTCTAGAATAAGCCTAATAAAAAAGTCACATTTCTATGAAACTTTAATGAGGAAGGCAAATGAGTCTTACTGGTAGTAATGATGAAAATAGTTAAGAGGTAACTTACTGAATTTTAATTTTGTGTCAGATCCAATTCTGAGCAATCTTCCTGCCTCAGTCCCCTGAATAGCTGGAAATACAGTTGCATGCCACCACACTAGGCAGAAATTAATCTAATTAGTGTATTAGTTTGTTTTACCTTGCTAAAAGGGAGACTGGGTGATTTATAAAGAAAAGAGGTTTATTTGGCTCATGGTTCTGCAGACTGTACAGGCATGGCACCAGCATCGGCTCAGCTTCCAGTGAGGCCTCAGGGAGCTTACAGCCATGGCAGAAGGCAAAGGGGGAGCCAGAGTATCACATGGTGAGGAGGAGCGAGAGAGAGAGGGAGAAGGTATTACACTTTTAATTACATCTGTATTAAACAACCAGATCTTGCCTGAACTCATTACCACTCATTACCATAGGAAGGGCACCAAGACGTTAATGAAGGCTCCAGTCTCAGGGCCAACACCTCCCGCTAGGCCCTACCTCCAACATTGTGTGTCACATTTCAGCATGAGATTTGAGGGGACAAATATCCAAACCACATCAATTAGTGATCAGGAAATCTAAAAAGCAGAGAGCAAACAGACATTTATAGCAATTTGAAATTATTGATAGAGTAAGTAGTTGACAATGTCCCAAAGTCCAAGAAAGAGACCATGATGATTGGCAGTAGCAGAGCATTTAGAAAAGCATCATTTTAAGGCCAGGTGTCATAAGTTGCATAAACATAATTTGTTCAGTAATAAATATATCACTAAATGAGTGATGGTAGCTTAGATGTGTCACTTAATTCATATTAATCATAAAAACATCAATTTTTTTAACTTCTTATGTTTAGGGTGATGCTATTTACAATGATACAAAAACACTTTCACA
Organism: Macaca nemestrina; assembly: GCF_043159975.1. NCBI lineage: Eukaryota > Metazoa > Chordata > Mammalia > Primates > Cercopithecidae > Macaca > Macaca nemestrina. The sequence goes on along the minus strand of NC_092135.1, from coordinate 122,455,529 downwards.
AACATCATTATTTTTATATAATACTTTAATTAAAAATCACTTTGAAAGCTTCAATGGTACATAAAATGAGTTGAAATTATATTTACAAATCATTCTCAGTGAGAATTAAAAATGTCGGCTAGAACTGATCACTTGACTCATATAAACCTATTAGAAACAATAAAAACTATTCAAAATCTAGTGTTGATTCTTGCATTGGCTCATTTCATTTCTACATTTGGGATTTCTAGCTTCAGTGGAATGGAAATTATAAGCATGCTTTTCTTTTCCTCTGAGTATGCAAAACTCTTCAAATTAACTCAGAAATGGATCCAGCCTATTTGCTGGAAAGTCGGGCAGCCACTTTTATAGAGGCTATTCAGTTTAATAAAGACAACTTGTCTTTTTGAGTAAGCAAAGTAGAGAAAGAAAGAAAAGGACTGAGAGAAAGCACAGAAAGAGCAGAAACTAAGTGGGTATTCTCTTCCTGAGAGCTGTCAAAATTAGGAGTAGGGTAAAGAAATCAGACTGAGGCCAGGCATGGTGGCTCACACCTGTAATCCCAGCACTTTGGGAGGCCGAGGCGGGTGGATCACCAGAGGTCAGGAGTTCGAGACCAGCCTGACCAACATGATGAAACCTTGTCTCTACTAAAAATACAAAAATTAGGGGGGCATGGTGGCAGGTGCCTGTAATCCCAGCTACTTGGGAGACTGAGGCAGAAGAATTACTTGAACCTGGGAGGCAGAGGTTGCAGTGAGCTGAGATCACACCATTACACTCCAGCCTGGCTGACAAGAGCAAAACTCCGTCTCAAAAAACAACAAACAAACAACAACAACAAAAAAATCAGACTGGAGAGTTAACTTTGCGGACTTCTTTTTAGGCACTAAAATGTGCATCTCTAGTCTTGAGGACCAGGAATTGTTCAGAGGGGGTTGGCACAAATTCAACGATGAGCACAACTTTTACCACATTATTTTAAAATTCTGTATTTCCGTATTTTACTCATCTTTTATATTAAAATATTTAGAAGCTATTTCAAAACATAAAATAATGATGACTATATGCCAGAATGTAGCCACTTTTTGTAATCTTTGGTTTAAAAAACTTTAGAAGCTAGGCGGGCTGGCTCATGCCTGTAATCCCAGCACTTTGGGAGGCCAAGGTGGGTGGATTCCTTGAGCTCAGGAGTTCGAGACCAGCCTGGGCAACCTAGAGAGACCTCATCTTTAATTTTAAATTTAAAAAATTAAAAAATTTTAGAAAGTGATCTCTATTGAATGTGAAACCAAAAATTTAACTATATATGTATATTTTAACCCTACCAGCCTCTCTCTTATTCTGTATTTTAAATAACTTCTGTGTTTGGATTCTTTATAGAAGGAAGTTCATAGGAATAGTTAGACGTAGCCAATGGAAAATCATGGCCATCCAGAGACTGCTGCTGTGTAGCAGACCTTCTCAACAATTTCTCTCCAAAAGCACAGATTTGGCACATGCTGTGTGATTTACATATATATTTTTTTAATTTATTTATTATTATTATACTTTAAGTTGTAGGGTACATGTGCATAACGTGCAGGTTTGTTACATATGTATACTTGTGCCATGTTGGTGTGCTGCACCCATCAACTCGTCATTTACATCAGGTATAACTCCCAATGCAATCCCTCCCCCCTCCCCCCTCCCCATGATAGGCCCCTGTGTGTGATGTTCCCCTTCCTGAGTCCAAGTGATCTCATTGTTCAGTTCCCACCTATGAGTGAGAACATGCAGTGTTTGGTTTTCTGTTCTTGTGATAGTTTGCTAAGAATGATGGTTTCCAGCTGCATCCATGTCCCTACAAAGGACACAAACTCATCCTTTTTGATGGCTGCATAGTATTCCATGGTGTATATGTGCCACATTTTCTTAATCCAATCTGTCACTGATGGACATTTGGGTTGATTCCAAGTCTTTGCTATTGTGAATAGTGCTGCAATAAACATACGTGTGCATGTGTCTTTAGAGCAGCATAATTTATAATCCTTTGGGTATATACCCAGTAATGGGATGGCTGGGTCATATGGTACATCTAGTTCTAGATCCTTGAGGAATCGCCATACTGTTTTCCATAATGGTTGAACCAGTTTACAATCCCACCAACAGTGTAAAAGTGTTCCTATTTCTTCACATCCTCTCCAGCACCTGTTGTTTCCTGACTTTTTAATGATTGCCATTCTAACTGGTGTGAGATGGTATCTCATTGTGGTTTTGATTTGCATTTCTCTGATGGCCAGTGATGATGAGCATTTTTTCATGTGTCTGTTGGCTGTATGAATGTCTTCTTTTGAGAAATGTCTGTTCATATCCTTTGCCCACTTTTTGATGGGGTTGTTTGTTTTTTTCTTGTAAATTTGTTTGAGTTCTTTGTAGGTTCTGGATATTAGCCCTTTGTCAGATGAGTAGATTGCAAAAATTTTCTCCCATTCTGTAGGTTGCCTGTTCACTCTGATGGTAGTTTCTTTTGCTGTGCAGAAGCTCTTTAGTTTAATGAGATCCCATTTGTCAATTTTGGCTTTTGCTGCCGTTGCTTTTGGTGTTTTAGACATGAAGTCTTTGCCCATGCCTATGTCCTGAATGGTACTACCTAGGTTTTCCTCTAGGATTTTTATGGTATTAGGTCTAACATTTAAGTCTCTAATCCATCTTGAATTAATTTTCGTATAAGGAGTAAGGAAAGGATCCAGTTTCAGCTTTCTACTTATGGCTAGCCAATTTTCCCAGCACCATTTATTAAATAGGGAATCCTTTCCCCATTTCTTGTTTCTCTCAGGTTTGTCAAAGATCAGATGGCTGTAGATGTGTGGTATTATTTCTGAGGACTCTGTTCTGTTCCATTGGTCTATAGCTCTGTTTTGGCACCAGTACCATGCTGTTTTGGTTACTGTAGCCTTGTAGTATAGTTTGAAGTCAGGTAGCGTGATGCCTCCAGCTTTGTTCTTTTGACTTCGGATTGTCTTGGAGATGCGGGCTCTTTTTTGGTTCCATATGAACTTTAAAGCAGTTTTTTCCAATTCTGTGAAGAAACTCATTGGTAGCTTGATGGGGATGGCACTGAATCTATAAATTACCTTGGGCAGTATGGCCATTTTCACTATATTGATTCTTCCTATCCATGAGCATGGTATGTTCTTCCATTTGTTTGTGTCCTCTTTTATTTCACTGAGCAGTGGTTTGTAGTTCTCCTTGAAGAGGTCCTTTACATCCCTTGTAAGTTGGATTCCTAGGTATTTTATTCTCTTTGAAGCAATTGTGAATGGAAGTTCATTCCTGATTTGGCTCTCTGTTTGTCTGTTACTGGTGTATAAGAATGCTTGTGATTTTTGCACATTAATTTTGTATCCTGAGACTTTGCTGAAGTTGCTTATCAGCTTAAGGAGATTTTGGGCTGAGACAATGATGTTTTCTAAATATACAATCATGTCATCTGCAAACAGGGACAGTTTGACTTCTTCTTTTCCTAACTGAATACCCTTGATTTCTTTCTCTTGCCTAATTGCCCTAGCCAGAACTTCCAACACTATGTTGAATAGGAGTGGTGAGAGAGGGCATCCCTGTCTTGTGCCAGTTTTCAAAGGGAATTTTTCCAGTTTTTGCCCATTCAGTATGATATTGGCTGTGGGTTTGTCATAAATAGCTCTTATTATTTTGAGGTATGTTCCATCAATACCGAATTTATTGAGCGTTTTTAGCATGAAGGGCTGTTGAATTTTGTCAAAAGCCTTTTCTGCATCTATTGAGATAATCATGTGGTTCTTGTCTTTGGTTCTGTTTATATGCTGGATTATGTTTATTGATTTGCGAATGTTGAACCAGCCTTGCATCCCAGGGATGAAGCCCACTTGATCATGGTGGATAAGCTTTTTGATGTGTTGCTGAATCCGGTTTGCCAGTATTTTATTGAGGATTTTTGCATTGATGTTCATCAGGGATATTGGTCTAAAATTCTCTTTTTTTGTTGTGTCTCTGCCAGGCTTTGGTATCAGGATGATGTTGGCCTCATAAAATGAGTTAGGGAGGATTCCCTCTTTTTCTATTGATTGGAATAGTTTCAGAAGGAATGGTACCAACTCCTCCTTGTACCTCTGGTAGAATTCAGCTGTGAATCCATCTGGTCCTGGACTTTTTTTGGTTGGTAGGCTATTAATTATTGCCTCAATTTCAGAGCCTGCTATTGGTCTATTCAGGGATTCAACTTCTTCCTGGTTTAGTCTTGGAAGAGTGTAAGTGTCCAGGAAATTATCCATTTCTTCTAGATTTTCCAGTTTATTTGCGTAGAGGTGTTTATAGTATTCTCTGATGGTAGTTTGTATTTCTGTGGGGTCGGTGGTGATATCCCCTTTATCATTTTTAATTGCGTCAATTTGATTCTTCTCTCTTTTCTTCTTTATTAGTCTTGCTAGTGGTCTGTCAATTTTGTTGATCTTTTCAAAAAACCAACTCCTGGATTCATTGATTTTTTGGAGAGTTTTTTGTGTCTCTATCTCCTTCAGTTCTGCTCTGATCTTAGTTATTTCTTGCCTTCTGCTAGCTTTCGAATGTGTTTGCTCTTGCTTCTCTAGTTCTTTTAATTGCGATGTTAGAGTGTCAATTTTAGATCTTTCCTGCTTTCTCTTGTGGGCATTTAGTGCTATAAATTTCCCTCTACACACTGCTTTAAATGTGTCCCAGAGATTCTGGTATGTTGTATCTTTGTTCTCATTGGTTTCAAAGAACATCTTTATTTCTGCCTTCATTTCATTATGTACCCAGTAGTCATTCAGGAGCAGGTTGTTCAGTTTCCATGTAGTTGAGCGGTTTTGATTGAGTTTCTTAGTCCTGAGTTCTAGTTTGATTGCACTGTGGTCTGAGAGACAGTTTGTTATAATTTCTGTTCTTGTACATTTGCTGAGGAGTGCTTTACTTCCAATTACGTGGTCGATTTTGGAGTAAGTACGATGTGGTGCTGAGAAGAATGTATATTCTGTTGATTTGGGGTGGAGAGTTCTATAGATGTCTATTAGGTCTGCTTGCTGCAGAGATGAGTTCAATTCCTGGATATCCTTGTTAACTTTCTGTCTCGTTGATCTGTCTAATGTTGACAGTGGAGTGTTAAAGTCTCCCATTATTATTGTATGGGAGTCTAAGTCTCTTTGTAAGTCTCTAAGGACTTGCTTTATGAATCTGGGTGCTCCTGTATTGGGTGCATATATATTTAGGATAGTTAGCTCTTCCTGTTGAATTGATCCCTTTACCATTATGTAATGGCCTTCATTGTCTCTTTTGATCTTTGATGGTTTAAAGTCTGTTTTATCAGAGACTAGTATTGCAACCCCCGCTTTTTTTTGTTCTCCATTTGCTTGGTAAATCTTCCTCCATCCCTTTATTTTGAGCCTATGTATGTCTCTGCGTGTGAGGTGGGTCTCCTGAATACAGCAGACTGATGGGTCTTGACTCTTTATCCAGTTTGCCAGTTTGTGTCTTTTAATTGGAGCATTTAGTCCATTTACATTTAAGGTTAAGATTGTTATGTGTGAACTTGATCCTGCCATTATGATATTAACTGGTTATTTTGCTCGTTAGTTGATGCAGTTTCTTCCTAGCCTCGATGGTCTTTACATTTTGGCATGTTTTTGCAATGGCTGGTACCGGTTGTTCCTTTCCATGTTTAGTGCTTCCTTCAGGGTCTCTTGTAAGGCAGGCCTAGTGGTGACAAAATCTCCAAGCATTTGCTTATCTGTAAAGGATTTTATTTCTCCTTCACTTATGAAACTTAGCTTGGCTGGATATGAAATTCTGGATTTAAAATTCTTTTCTTTAAGAATGTTGAATATTGGCCCCCACTCTCTTCTGGCTTGGAGAGTTTCTGCCGAGAGATCTGCTGTTAGTCTGATGGGCTTCCCTTTGTGGGTAACCCGACCTTTCTCTCTGGCTGCCCTTAAGATTTTTTCCTTCATTTCAACTTTGGTGAATCTGGCAATTATGTGTCTTGGAGTTGCTCTTCTCGAGGAGTATCTTTGTGGCGTTCTCTGTATTTCCTGGATTTGAATGTTGGCCTGCCCTACTAGGTTGGGGAAGTTCTCCTGGATGATATCCTGAAGAGTGTTTTCCAACTTGGTTCCATTTTCCCCCTCACTTTCAGGCACCCCAATCAGACGTAGATTTGGTCTTTTTACATAATCCCATACTTCTTGCAGGCTTTGTTCATTTCTTTTTCTTCTTTTTTCTTTTGGTTTCTCTTCTCACTTCATTTCATTCATTTGATCCTCAATCGCAGATACTCTTTCTTCCAGTTGATCGAGGCGGTTACTGAAGCTTGTGCATTTGTCACGTATTTCTCGTGTCATGGTTTTCATCTCTTTCATTTCATTTATGAACTTCTCTGCATTAATTACTCTAGCCATCAATTCTTCCACTTTTTTTTCAAGATTTTTAGTTTCTTTGCGCTGGGTACGTAATTCCTCCTTTAGCTCTGAGAAATTTGATGGACTGAAGCCTTCTTCTCTCATCTCGTCAAAGTCATTCTCCGTCCAGCTTTGATCTGTTGCTGGCGATGAGCTGCGCTCCTTTGCCGGGGGAGATGCGCTCTTATTTTTTGAATTTCCGGCTTTTCTGCCCTGCTTTTTCCCCATCTTTGTGGTTTTATCTGCCTCTGGTCTTTGATGATGGTGATGTACTGATGGGGTTTTGGTGTAGGTGTCCTTCCTGTTTGATAGTTTTCCTTCTAACAGTCAGGACCCTCAGCTGTAGGTGTGTTGGAGATTGCTTGAGGTCCACTCCAGACCCTTTTTGCCTGGGTATCAGCAGCAGAGGCTGCAGAAGATAGAATATTTCTGAACAGCGAGTGTACCTGTCTGATTCTTGCTTTGGAAGCTTCCTCTCAGGGGTGTACTCCACCCTGTGAGGTGTGGGGTGTCAGACTGCCCCTAGTGGGGGATGTCTCCCAGTTAGGCTACTCAGGGGTCAGGGACCCACTTGAGCAGGGAGTCTATCCCTTCTCAGATCTCAACCTCCGTGTTGGGAGATCCACTGCTCTCTTCAAAGCTGTCAGACAGAGTCGTTTGCGTCTGCAAAGGTTTCGGCTGCGTTTGTTATTGCCCTGTCCCCAGAGGTGGAGTCTACAGAGACAGGCAGGTTTCCTTGAGCTGCTGTGAGCTCCACCCAGTTCGAGCTTCCCAGCAGCTTTGTTTACCTACTTAAGCCTCAGCAATGGCGGGCGCCCCTCCCCCAGCCTCGCTGCTGCCTTGCCGGTAGATCACAGACTGCTGTGCTAGCAATGAGGGAGGCTCCGTGGGTGTAGGACCCTCCCGGCCAGGTGTGGGATATGATCTCCTGGTGTGCCTGTTTGCTTAAAGCGCAGTATTGGGGTGGGAGTTACCCGATTTTCCAGGTGTTGTGTGTCTCAGTTCCCCTGGCTAGGAAAAGGGATTCCCTTCCCCCTTGCGCTTCCCAGGTGAGGCAATGCCTCGCCCTGCTTCAGCTCTCGCTGGTCGGGCTGCAGCAGCTGACCAGCACCGATCGTCCGGCACTCCCCAGTGAGATGAACCCAGTACCTCAGTTGAAAATGCAGAAATCACCGGTCTTCTGTGTCGCTCGCGCTGGGAGTTGGAGACTGGAGCTGTTCCTATTCGGCCATCTTGCTCCGCCCCCCCGTGATTTACATATTCTTCACTTCGTTTGCATGTTTGGCATAAATCTTTCTATCACTTTAAGCAACTGAGTTGACTGAATATGCATTTTTATGTTTTTATGGATATGCAAGATCCACATTTTCGCAGCAATGCTTGCCCCTGTAATTTATACAGGGAGGAATTCTTGGCTTTTTTTATCCATGAATCACTGATTTTATGCCCACCTGTCTTGCCTCTGATTAAAGGGAGGATGGTTGTTTGCTTTATCAGTGCGGACTTAGGTCTCTCATTCCTTGAGCAGGAACTCTCTGCAAAGATGACAATAGGTCCAGGACACACTGGCTGGTCTCCAGTGATCTGGTAAATCATTCAGAGGTTACTTTCCAATGCTGATAGAATCGTTCTATCTATAGAAGGCCAAGAGCATACATCCTCTATATGAGGCCAAGAGCATGCATTTTGATCTTTGCCTTATTTATTAGTCTTGTGAAAACAGCAAATTTGCCCAGAAATGAACATTGAAGCTCTCTGAATAGTTCCATATAGTTAATGAACAATACTGATAACACCTTCCATAAACCAAGGCTTAGCTGGCCTCAGCCTGATACTAACTAGTCTCTGTTCTTTCTTCTATAATCCTTACAACATCCCCATGTTACTTTAATTTTACAGATGAGGAACTGAGACTTAAGCAGTTTCCGTGGCTTGTCCAAAGTGACATGAACTATAGGCCGGGTCATGATTTGAACTTGCCTGACCCCAGTCCTGGCTTACTTGCCCTGCTATTACCGACCATGTTCTTATCTGGACATGTGGCCTATCGATCAATTCCACACGTCACTGGATTGGAGTAAAAATTCTATATCAATCCAATGAGTTCATCCTCCTGTCTTTTCCTTAATTAAATGTTCAAACTGTCATGGGGATAGTATGGCTTTACTGAATACTAATTCTGTGCCAGACACTCTGCTTGACATTTTCACAAACTTTATGTCATTCCCTTGAAATAATAGCTCTGGAGGTGAGCATTTTTATCTCTATGATTCCAGTTACGAACACTGAAGCACAGGGAGGTAATCACATGGCTAACTGGGCACAGCAGACTGCTCGCACCCACCCCTACTGGTGCTACACTGAGGTCTTCCTGGAGCTGATGGTGTTATCTGATGAGAGCCAGTGCTCCAATTCACACTCATGCTTTGTTCTTAACCAGTCCAAACCAGATCCTTTCCTTCAGCTCATGTTGGCTTGGGTTTTTATCAAACCACACCCAATAATTCTGGGTGGAGTTCTATGGAAAGTGACTAAAAGACAGATGTGGAAGAACTTGACTTTTCTCTCTGATGCCTAATTTTTTTTTTTTTTGACAGAGTTGCACTCTGTTGCCCAGGTTGGAGTACAATGGTACAATATTGGCTCACTGCAACCTATGCTTCCTGGGTTCGAGCAAGTCTCCCACCTCAACCTCTTGAGTAGCTGGGACTATGAGAATGTGCCACCACACCCAGCTAATTTTTGTATTTTTAGTAGGATGGAGTTTCATCATATTGGCCAGGCTAGTCTTGAACTCCTGACCTCAAGTGATCCTCCCGCCTCGGCCTCCCAAAGTGCTAGGATTACAGGTGATCTCTAAATTTTTAAGATGCTAAACATACTTGTTTTTGTTGTTGTTGTGTGTGTGTTTTAATTTTAATTTTATTTTTATATATTTTTTGAAAGAAGATCTCATTCCCATTGGCCAGGCTGGAGTGCCATGGCATGATCACAGCTCATGGCAGCCTCGACTTCACGGGCTCAGGTTATTCTCCCACTTCAGCCTCCCAAGTAGCTGGGACTATAGGTGCATGTCACTACACTTGGCTAATTTTTTGTTTTGTATTTTTTGTAGAGACGGGGTTTCATCATGTTTCCAAGGCTGGTCTCAAACTCCTAGGCTCAAGTGATGTACTAGCCTTGGCCTTCCCAAGTGCTGAGATTACAGACCAGCCTTGGCCTTCCCAAGTGCTGGGATTACAGGCATGAGCCACCGTGCCTGGCTGTGGTGTGTGTGTGTGTGTGTTTGAGGGAATTAGGTCAGAGAATTTCAGAACAGCCTTGGATCTGCGTGGGTCTGTAACAGCAAATTTTAAATCTTCTGGCCTGTCATTTAAAAAAATCAGTCTTTTATTCTGAGAACACACTAAAATTAAATATGAAGGTTCCTTTTGCATTAAGTGGTAGAACATAGTCTGAAAATCTTGTGAGTTTCCTTATCCTGATCTGAATGTATAGTTCTACTGTGAAGTTTGACATTTGTCCCTAGAGTCAGAGAAATGAGGAAAAAAGTCACTTATTCCATGGCAATACATTATGCACTCAACAAAAGATGTTATTGAAGTCTCTTCCCTTGGTTCAACCAAAAACATTGAATCCATGCTTGATTATAATGCAGCTTCAGACGTACTTTGTCAATCCATTCCCTAGAGGCCTCTGGATATGTAGTAAGCTACATAGTAAATGTTGTCCTGGCTGAAATTGGGTTTGGCTGCTGAATCCTCCTGAAGGGAGGGAAGCTGGGCTTTAGGCTTCAGGGTTTGCCAGACCCATCAAAGCCTAGATTTACTGCTTGGCTGAAAAGACACTACCCTGCTTTCAAGGTGACAGATGATTTTAGTGCCAGGTCATTTCTGTATTTTCTTCTTTGCACTGTCCTTAGTCGCTGATCATTCCTGCTGCCAGAAGGCACTGTCTTACTGTCTCTGCACAACTTTCCAGATTTGTCTCAATTCCTATCTTCCCCAGAAGCCTCCAGTAACTACTCAAGCCCATATTGCTCCCCTATCTGCAAAGTCCATCAGCAGCTTATTTTCATGTGTTGTTTTGGCTTTCTGTCCTGTCTTTTCATCGAGATTGTCTTCCCCCGGGACAGGCATGCTGCCTTATATGTCTGTTGTGGACAAGCTGTCCTGAGAATACGGCAAATGTACAGGCAAAGTTTTGTAACTTTAGGAAGTTGTGAAAATGCAGTCTTTACTCACAGGCCAATAACCCCAGGGATTGCTTGCCGTTGCTAAAGTAAATGAGCAGTTGTAAGAAATGTCTCTCACACAGGAGATTTTCAACTGTGTTTTTTTTTTGTTTTTGTTTTTTGTTTTAAAGTATCCCTGCAACCAGTTCAGTGAGTTGAGCCTTTTTTTTTTTTTTTTCCATCTTTTACAAGGAAAAAAACCCAAAGTGGCAGAAGCCTTGTGCCATTATCTTCCAGGCTAAGTAACCTGGAGTCTTATCTTGTAGGAATTTATATTTATTTCATTTGTATCTTCTTTGAATAAAAGCAATCACTTTAGACATTTAATATAAGTTGCAAATGTAAATTTCATTCAGACTTGAAAGCTAGTTCCATGTATATTCTTTTTTTAAAATTTCTTAAAAATCGAGGCATACTTGACATACAGTGAATTTTATTCTTTTTTTAGTGTATGGTTTTGAGTTTGACAAACATAAGCAGTCAAGCAACCACCATCACAGCTAAGATGTAGAACACTTCCATCACCACCCACCAAATTCTTCCAGCCCTTTACAGTCAGTCCCTTCTGCCACCTCCACACACCATGAATCAATAGATATGCAATGGTTTCGCATCTCATGGCTGAGAAGCACAGAGTTCTGTGCCATGACCCGAATTACAAGACATACTTGGAGGAACTGGCTAACTCTTCCTGGGAAGGCCTAGGTGCAGGAGGAGGTAAAGTATTACCTGGTGACTTCTGGAGTATGCATCTGGGGGTTGAGAAATGTGAGCATAGATCACCAGCATTAAACATTTTTGGTACACAAATTACAAAAATTTGAAGTTAGCACAGGGAGGAATTACCAAGGAACTAGGAACTAAGGGGGTGCTGGACATCACAAACAACTCTCTTTACATAGGAAAGAGGGCAATTCTCACATGCCCCTGGTTTAAAGAAGCAGAATCAAGAAAGATACTAAACAGGGCTTTTCAGAAGCATGCTGTTATCTTTTAACCACCTGAAACAAGGGCTGCCAGTAGCAAGAAAGTGCTCTATCTCCAGTTCCTTTTAGGGTTTCTCATCCTTGGCTGGACCTGAGAATCACTCAAGGAGCTTTTAAACAGCACCAATGCCCTGGCGCCCTGCCTGAGGGTTAGTGTTTATCAGAATTTAACATCGCCCTAGGAGGAGGTATTTATGCTTTCTTCTGTGCTTTTTTTATTTTTATTTTTATTTTTTATTTTTTGCCTAGGGATCCCCGGGGTGAACTAGAGCCCAAATAGACTAGAAGAGTCCTTTGCCTAAAATGCTGCAGCAAAGGTGTGGATAGTGCCACTTGCTAGCAAGTTTAAAAAAAATTTTTTTAAGGACAGAGAAAGGGTCTCAGTGTTGCCAAGTGTGGAGTGCAGTGGTGTGATCACAGCTCACTGCAGCCTCAAACTCCTGGGCTCAAGCAATCTCCCCACCTCAGCCTCCCAAGACGAGTGGCTGGGACTACAGGCATGTGCCACCACATTTGGTTAATTTTTAAATTTTTGTAGAGATAGGGTCTGGCTATGTTACTCAGGCTGCTCTTGAACTCCTGGCTTCAAGTGATCCTCTGAGTTGCTGGGATTACAGGCATGAGCCACTGCATCCAGCTCCTCTGTTAGCAAGTTTTAAATTTGCTTCCAGGGGTGCTGTAGGCAGAACCCGAGAGGGTGTTCCGCCAGAGTGTGAAGGCTACAACTGCTGCCAGTTTGCAGAAGGAGTAGGCTTAAGTGCAAGATGTCTCGGAGAGGGTGAAGTTAAAGCTGTGCTGTATGTTTGCCTCTTCTACTAGACTGTCAACGATTTGAAGCCAAAGACGACTGTGGCTTGTTCATTTTTGTTTCTCTAGTGTTTGGGATAGTGCTTGGTGCTAATAAGGACTCACAAATGTTGGCGGAGTTATGGAAGGATTGATATCCTTGGGAAAAGCATTGCCTCTTAAAATTAAAGTTCAGTATCTGATTACCGATGCAATGATTTGTCCATAACTCATACTTTCAAGGAGTTAGATATACCTGCAGGTGTAATTGTGTGTAATATAGGCATAGTTCAGGTATATATATGCAAAACTCCACCTGTAGGAGGGGTAATAATCTTCTTTTAAAAACTGCATTATAATAGTCTCATTGCACGTTCGTATCAAATGTACATATGTAAATATAAAGAGATAATTATGGAGAATGAGATTGACAGGAAAATAAGAGAAACTTTAGTCTTCCTGTTATACTTGAAACACAGCAAATCTTCCAAATGTCTTGGGCAGGTCAGAGCTAGAAATTTTCTTGAGATTACGACTCCAGAATATGTACTTGGAAAAATTCCAAGTTGATTTCCAAGACTGTTTTTAAGTTTTGGAGCCTAGGTTTCTCCAGAATCTAACTCCTCTGGCTCTGCTTCCCTGGCTGCCACCTCCTCTCCACTGGATTATTGGAACAGCTTCCTAACCTGTTTCTGTGTGTCTGTGCTGGCCTCTACACTTATTCTAATTCAGCAGCTGTAGTGATCCCTAATGAACAAATTGAATCCTCTGCTCAAAATGGTGCAACGATGGCCATTTCCCTTAGAGGAAAGGCCATTGTCCTTACAGTGGCAGACAGGATCCCATCCAGTCTGACGCCATTCCTACTCCCCTCACCCTGCTTGCTCTGGGACAGCCACACTGGCTCTGCGACGTTCCAGGACATCATCTTCCCCACTCCTTCACTTCCTTAGAATCTTTATTTATTTATTTATTTATTTATTTATTTATTTATTATTATACTTTAAGTTATAGGGTACATGTGCATAACATGCAGGTTTGTTACAGATGTATACTTGTGCCATGTTGGTGTGCTACACCCAGAATCTTTGCTTAAATTGCCTTCTCAGGGAAACCCACCCTGTTCTCCCCATTTAAAATTGTAAACTGTCCCTCTCCCCACTTCCAACCACTCTGGGTCACTTTTTATTGTATTATTTCCCTATCTGCTAAGTGCTACAAACTCTTAGGATGATGCCCAGGTTCTTCATATGACTGCTAGACTTCACATGAATGACATTTCCAAACGGTTACTCGTAGTTCTAATTCCTGGGTTTAGTTCCCAGCTAGGCACTGTGTTAGATGCTGAGGATTGGTACTTTCATAGGAACGTGTGCAAGAAGGTTGGAGAAGCTCTGGAAATGAAACAGGAAGACAGTCTGAAGAAAGGGTAAGGGAAAAATTCAGAAGCAGCGACCTCTGAGTTGGGCGGCAGGATGGGCAGAAGTTTTCGAATCAGAAGGTAAAGCATGTTGTTTTATGTAGGTAGGAGTAGAAGTAGAAAAGGCACAGAGATGTGGAGCAACCTTGGGTCTAGACCACAGAAGTGAGGTATAGCTTGAGAAATGGGTGTGTGGGAGGTGGTGGTGTAGTGGCAGGAGATGAGGTTGGACCAGTGGGTGGGGCCAGATCGGAAAGAGCTACACATCCCATTAAGAAGCCTGAACTTGATCATACAGTCCATACACATCAAGAAGAGGGGAGGGGAAGAGCATGCATGAGGTTTAGAAATATTTTCCCAAAGGCTTGCAGGGTGGACAGGACAGGAGATAACGAGGCAGGGAGCCCTGTTGAGAGTCTTTTGTGACAGTTCACCTATGAAATGATGAAGATCCAGCATTTGACAAGGGCAGTGACTATAGAGACAAGAGTGCTGGGAAATAATACTGGCAGGACTCAGTGACCCATCGATGTAAGGAGGTGAGAGATAAGAAGGACCTCAAGATGGAGTTCATTTTTTTCTGGCCCAGGTAGATGGATGAGAGGGTGCACAAGTGGAGAGGATGTCTAAGAGTAAGGAGTCTGGTTAGGGTGATATTTGGCTCTGTTTTAAGCATCTGGTTTTTGAGGTTCCAGTGAAGGCATCTGGAGGGTATAGTGTGCAAGTGAGAGAGGGATTGGGCTAGGGGAGAGATTTGCGAGTTAATAACTAGGATTTGGGTCCTGGAGAGGGGAGGATGAAGAGAACACCAACATGTAAACAGTGGGCAGAGGAAGGAGCTGAGCCTGGGCGGGGCAGGAGGGAATCTGAGAGGGAGGTGTCCCAGAAGCCAAGTGCGAAGTTCAGAAGGTGTGCTTGGCGGGTAAGGTCAGCTATAGAAGCAGGAGGCGGGTGTAAAGTTTCTTTATTGCACTTGAGAGGTCACTGGAGACCCAGGGAGGAGGGCATCCTGCCACAGTGTGACTAAGGGTATGGAGAAGGGGATGAACAAATGGACCAAGTGTGCATCACTCGTTCAAGAAAGAAACTTTGCTGTGAAACAATAGAGATCTTGAGGGGAAGTCAGCTAGGGAGGGATGCAGAGGGCATTGAGCATGATCTAGAAAGCTTGGGAATAGAGGAAAGGGAGTGGACAGACCCCAGGTGCTGTGAGGAAGGGAAGGGGCTCCTTCAAGAGCATATGGGTGCCATGACAGCGTGCCTGATCACAGAATACAGTTTCAGCACCTTGGTGTGGTTATGTTTGGACGTGACTAAAAAACGTTGAAGAAAACTGAGATCCAAATTTTTCTTCTAGGGTGTGACAATGTTGTAAAAAGGAATCTTTTAAAATTTTTAGGTCTTTTTCTGGTCACCAGCGAAAGAGTATCATTCTCAAGATAATTGACGCTTTGCTTTCTAGCCAGGCAATGGTTTTATCAGACTTGCACTGAATTTGGCTTCTAGCAGAGCACGAGTTCAAAGAACCAGCCCTTCTCTGGATTCCCTGTGAGGTAAGAATTTGAGTTCTGTTTGCCACTAGAATCCACAATTGCAAATTGTTTCTATGTTTAAAGGAATAATTATATTCATCAGATTAGCCATGCCTAAATCAATGAAAAATTAAGGGAGACATTTTCCAGATGGATGTTTGAGAAATCACAATAAAATATAAAAAATTAAAATTCGGTTTATCTAAATCACTCTATTTTGATATCAAACTCCAAAGAATCAGAAACACTAATGGCTCTCTATGACACAAGAGAGGGTATACACTAGCATTCTCTGTCCTAACGGCTAGCATTACTGAGATACTTCATTTAAAACTTGTTTCCCCAAAATATCTGATATGTTGATTTAAAAAATCCAATTTAGGATCATAAGCTACACCCAAGATATAAGTAAAATACACATTCTCATCAAAGAATGCAAGATATCTATATATTTTACCTTTATAGATGAGGCAAGATTTACTGGAGAAATGACACCAGGCCTCTAACTTGCATCTGGTCTGTTCGTGTTCTTTTGTTCTTATTTATTGGCTTGGTTCAGCCAAGGATAGACCCTGCTCTTGGAAGTTCACATTATAAACTGAGGTTGCTAGACATGGAGAATGATTTCCTATTTCCTCCTCTTACCTTTCCTTTTTTCTTTCTTTCTTTTTGGTATGAGGAGCAGAAGGATTTTGTGTGTGTATCTGTGTGTGTGTGTGTGTGTGTGTGGTGCACATGTACATCCATCTTTGTATGTCTGTCTCTCTCTCTCTCTGATTTTGAGGATAAAATAACACAAAATTACCAAATGTCCAAGTGAAGCCCCTAGTTTCTCTTTTCCGGCTCCACAACCCTCTCAGCTCCCCAGTGAGGAGGAATGTAGCTCTGGTTTAGTAAGGCAAAAGATCCACACCAGGCCACATGTTTCGGAGTGGTGCCTTGGTGGAGGCACAAACAGCCTGGACAGGGGCCAACGCCTCTGTGTGTCTCTTCATTCTGGGCCACTGGGTGTGAGGAGCCCAGGCCTCTTTTTCTCCTTTTGTTTGGTTTGGATTCACCGCCCATCCAGCTCCAGCCCAGGATTCAGGAGGGAAACTTCTATCCTCCTTCCTTTCCTTCTTCAATTTTTCATTGTTATGACATATTCTTGCAACTAACCATTGCTATCTTGCTTTTATATATTAATTGCTTTCTTTTAACTTTTTTTCCATCTCTTGTAACCTTTGGGAATTTGACTAAGCTGGACTATCCAAACTCTGGCTAATTGTATCTGAAAAAAAAAAAAAAAAGTCAAAGAAGCCAAAAGTTTACTTTTGACTTAGAGGTCTACTGCATAAGATTATTACCTCTGTTCACCTTTTTTTTTTTTTTTTTTTTTTTTTTAAAATAGGAGGGTCACTGCTACAACTGAATTTAGAAAGAAAGTAGTACTACCTTTCTCTAATACTAATTCATTCAGTATTAGGGATTTGTCTTGAGTCGTGTATAATTTCTTTGATTAAGAAATGCACACCTTAATTTAAGTCTGAAGTCAGCATTTCTTATGTACATAGGAAGTTAAGGTTTAGAGAACAGGATCTCAGCACATGCTTTCATCTGAGTAAGAAAGAATATCATGTACATAGACATGTATATAAACCTTTCTTTGTTGAAGTTCAATGGAATGCAAAATCTGCCCTCCATTTTCTCACCAAGGCACAAAACCTCTGCAAGGATGAAGTTAGAGGAGATGGAAGAACAGTACTTTTAGATTTAAATGGGGTGTGTGTGTGTGTGTGTTTTATATTTTAAAGAGTTTTTTTTTTTTTTATCAAGGTCTTCCTTTGTGATGTTTAGAAGCATCAAACCATTCCAACACTTAGAAATTAATATATTTCATGGAAATATATGCATGGGTCAAATGAAAAGCTACCTTGCTGTATCACAGTACCTTTAGGTGTTCGGCAAGAGACTAATAATTTAGCATGTGGAAGAAATGTCTCCATGAGAAATAATGAACCTGAGAAGATTGGGTTTTCAATAATTTATTCTTATTATTATCTTTTAGAGATAATAATATTATCTTGCTCTCTTGCTTAGGCTGAATTGCAGTGGCATGATCATAATTCACTGTAACCTCAAATGCACCACCATACCTGGCTAATTTTTTCTTTTTAAATAATTTTTTGTAGATATAGGATCTCGCTATGTTGCCCAGGCTGGTCTCGAACTCCTGGCCTCAAGAGATCCTTCTGCCTCAGCTTCCCAGAGCACTGACATTACAAGCATGAACAACTGTACCCGTCCAATAACTTCTTTTTTTTTAATTACAGAAGTTTCTTTAGTAATTTCAGTAAATCCAGATTATCAGAAGAAAACAAAGCACAAAAATTAATCTCCACCATCTTTCTCTTTATACCCTTCTTGAACTCCTTATTCCTGCTTGATCAAAACTATAATTTTTTTTTTTTTTTGCTGATTTTTTCTTCAACAATGTTCATATATCTTGGTCTCCGACTTCAATAATGTTTCAGTGGCTCAGGCTGTTCAGGCCACCACTGAGTTCTATGGTGGCCTGAATGTGACACAGGAAGCAAAATTGTCTTTGCCAAAGGTTTCATTGACCCTTGACATGCTTTGGGAGTCATAAAAGATATCAGTAAAGATTTGCCTGCTGTTTACATTGAAGGTAACACAGTTGTTCATATTTGTAGGGGTACAAAATGAACGACTTTGTTAACTATTGGGCTTAAAGGTTTTCGATAAGTGGTTTACGCAGTTTCAGATAATGTGACGTAAGGTCACATTCTTTCAGGACTCTTGTTACTCATTAAATTGAGCTATTTTGTCTATACACATTTGATTTGCAGGCAAATGATGTACCCAATGATGTATCTACCTGGTTTTTAGTACAATAAATTCATGAGAGATGCAAGGAACCTGTGACTGAAAATTAAGTTTTGTTTGTTGGAAATTATTGAAGTAAGCTTTAAAATAATCCAAAATAATCCATTTTTAGTATTGAAATGTTCACATGTTATGCCACTTGCAAAATGAAAATCTTCAGTTTATTATGTTAATGTATTTGCAAAGCTATCACCTTGATTTCAAGCCCAAAGTCTTCCCAAATCCTTGCAAATCAATCAAAGAAAAGTCAGGTGTAGGTGCATGAAGGAGGCTTCCATATATATACATTTCTAGATCACTGTTAAGTCAGGACAGATAAAATACACGTCCCGGTGACCTGGCTTTGTCAACACGTGACTTTACAAGTCACGTAAACTATCTGAGCTTCAGTTTGGTTTTGTTTTCTTTAACCTGAAAAAGAAAGGAAACAAAAATATTTATTAAACATAGCTTAAAATTCTACAAAACTGTAAATCATGCTTTTGTTCTGATTTTAGTAGCCGTTAAATTTCTACTTGTAACTTCCAGGGAATAAACTCATATCCTGGGAGCTTAACTTACGTCATACTTTTGAGTTGAAGGATGAGATTATTAAAAACATTAATCTCTAAATTGATAAGATTAGGCAATTTCCTATAGTGTTCATTCATTTGTATCACTTGATAATTAATAACAAGCAATAAGTGTTTTAAATAAATATCGGGCCAATTAATTGAGAATTTCTGGGAATTGTCCTGGACATGGGTATTTTTAAAAGCTCCCCAGATGTGTTGATGTGCAACCAGAGTTAAGCATACTTGCTGTAGAGGTATTCTGATCTTTCCTTTTCACATTTTGAGTGAAGCTCACTGTGCAAATTTGTATCCAGCCCAAACTACCGATTCAGCTGAACTAACTCGTGCAGGAGAAAAAATCTTTTGAGTTTCCGCAAAAGTGGCTAACTAACCCAAGCGATTGAAGAGAAAGGAAAGCTCAATGGAATGCAAAATCTGCCCTCCCTTTTCTCACCAAAACACAAAACCTCTGCAAGGATGAAGTTAGAGGAGATGGAAGAACAGTACTTTTAGATTTAAATGGTTTGTGTGTGTGTGTGTGTTTTATGTTTTAAAGAGATTTTTTATCAAGTTCTTCCTTTGTGATATTTAGAAGCGTCAAACCATTCCAACACTTAAAAATTAATTGTACTGGAGGATCATGTGCATGCTAATTATTGGTTGCTACAGAAACAGACTGGATTTCCTAGGACTATGTCAATTTCATGTAATCTTGTTCTTTTCAAGATTTATGAAATGTACATTTATGAAATGTACATATGTGATTTGATTAAATCATTTTGTAAGCTATCTTTGTGTGTGTGTGTGTGTGTGTGTGTGTGTGTTTGGTTAGGAAAACTATCTGGGCCCAGGTGTCCTTGTATGAATTTTTTATACCAGGGAATTTTGCCATCGACATCCCGTGCCTACATCAGCCAATCAGAAAGGAACTTGTAAAGCATACTAGAATCCCTAGGAAACATTGGTTCCTAATCCTCTTGGAACTTGGAGTCTGTCATCTACTCACAATAACACCAATGGGAACATTTCATTAAAATTCTGTCCAGACTAGTTTATTTTCAGTTCTGAAAATAGACTCAGTTAACAAAATTTCATGAATTAAAAATTTTTTAAGTTGGATTTTTATAGCACATACTTTTCTACAGAGAACAATTCTGTCATTATTAGTCATATTTATTCAAAATTCAAGATACAAGAGAAAGTCTTCTGAAACAATATGCACAAGCACATTATTGAATTACTCTGCAGCTTTCCTTGAAGATGCATCTTGTCCAAGTACATTTTTATCCTGCAAATGAACTGCTTTTAACTGCCATTTGAGCTGCGAGAGTCATTCAATGGCTTGCCATTGCTTTCAAGGTGAAGATGGACTTGGTTCATCTGGTTTCCAGGGCTCTGAGTAAGTCATCCCACTACCAGCTTCTCTACCCTTGTTTTAGACCAACTTTTCTCCATATCTCCCTTCCAGCCACACTGTCTTCTTCAGTCCCTCATATTCTTCATGCTTTGCTGGCCACAGGACTTTTGACTATGCCATTTTTTACCACCTGGATGGTTTCTCTTGGCTTTTGTGACCTCATTATCTCCCATTCACCTTTGAGATCTCAGCTCAAACATCTCTTGTTCAGGGAAGGCTTACCCGACTTTCCTTCCAAGATAAAATCTCCTCTCAGATAAGTCAGGATGCTTAATTCTATCATCAGCCTTATTTGGCTTTTGCCATGTGACCTGACATATTCACAGGTTGCAGGAATCTGTGAAGGGACCATTATTCTGCCACAGGTTCCTAGTAAGTATAGGCCTCTGCTCACAGAAGCATCATTAGCAGGGTCTTTTCTCCTCCAGGAGATGTGCCTCCCAGACATCAATTTCTATGTCTTTCACTTTATTGCCAACAATTGACAACAGGACTGCTTACAAACCTATCTAATTTATTACATGCCAACAGGTATTCTGAGAAAAAAAAAACCTTAGAAGGACAGTGAAAGGGAAGAATGTAACTTTATTTAAGCTAATTGACTCTTTGGAGCTCAGTTCCTTTCTTTCTTTCATCTCTTCCTTCCTTCCTTCCTTCCTTCCTTCCTTCCTTCCTTCCTTCCTTCCTTCCTTCCTTCCTTCCCTCCCTCCCTCCCTCCCTCCCTCCCTGCCTCCCTCCCTCCCTCCCTCCCTCCCTCCTTCCTTCCTTCCTTCCTTCCTTCCTTCCTTCCTTCCTTCCTTCCTTCCTTCCTTCCTTCCTTCCTTCCTTCCTTCCTTCCTCTCCCTCTCTCACACTCTTCCTTTCTCTCTCTCTCTCACACTCTCTCTTTCTCTCTCTCTTTCCTTCTTTCTCTTGCTTGCTTGCTTTTTTTTGAGACAAAGTCTCGCCCAGGCTGGAGTGCACTGGCACAATCTTGGCTGACTGCAACCGCCACCTCCCAGGTTCAGGCTATTCTCATGCCTCAGCCTTCTGGGTAGCTGAATTACAGGTACACACCACTAAGCTTGCCTAATTTTTGTACTTTTAATAAAGATGGAGTTTCACCAAGTTGGCTAGGCCATTCTTGAACTCCTGACCTCAAGTGATCCACCCACCCTAGCCTCTCAGAATGTTGGGATTACAAGAGTGAGCCACTGAGCTCTTTTATTATTTATTATGAGCCAGGTTTTATTATTTCTAAATGTAAGGATGGAATTAGATCTTCTATAAAGTATGTTGAGGTCTAAATCTAGGAATCTTTAAGCATAATGTAAGAATAAGACTTTATAAAGGTTATGATTTAGTCACTTCGAGAGTTTTAAATTGTATTGTTTCAGAGAACTAGAAACTTAAAAAATGCTAACCATCTTGATGACTTCCGTTTTTCTCTCACCTACTCTGCAAACTGATTCATAGAGAAGTTCGGTAAAATAAATGAGCATAGTTGGAATCTAATTTTTTAAAAATGCTTTGATAAGCTTCTAATTAGCTAAGAAAAAATTTGGAAAACTTGTGATACACAAGATACTGAGTTTTTAAGTATATGATTGTTTTAAGGCTAATATTAACTGATTCTTTGACACAAAAAACACTGATTCTTGGCTCAGCTCACAGACCCTCCCTCCATTAAACCTCAGATAAAAGGGATTCTATCCCAGCTAGACTCCCACGGCACTAATTCAGTACCTCTCTTAGTATTCATCACTTCTCAAGGTTAAGTGCCTTTTGCCCACTGCTAGATTAGATTCCAAAGAACATGGAGGTTTTATTCCTCAATGTTTCTCCTACCGAGCCTTTGAACATAAGAGGTGCTTAAGCAAGATGTGTTGAATGAGCACATTTATTCTAAATGGTATTTTAGGGAAAGCTGGAGGTAATAAAGAGGCACTTAGTATCAACTCATGGTAGTAAATGGAGGTCACAGCTAATCTTCAACAGCTCATCAATGCTTCCCAATGGCAAATGGTAATATCCATCAGTAGTTGGTCAAGCCTGTAACTTAGTGGATTAAAAATTAAATTCCTACTTTAAGGTCAAAAGAGAGGAGACATTCCTTCAATTGATATCATGGGTCATGGTCATTATTTTATAAAACTATTTCTGCACCAATCACTGGTAAACCACTGCTAATCAGGCTTTTTCCACCTGGGGCTTTGTTCCTTCCATCTGAAATACTCCTCCCCACACTGTTTCAGGCTGGCTTCAGATTAGATGTCATCACAGGTTCAGATCAAATGTTACTTTTTAAGAGACAGTGGCCCTTCACCCCCTATATAGGCAGCTCCAGCTCCCAGCTGAGTATGTGGCACACCGTAGTTGCCTTTTTTTTTTTTTTTTTTTTTTTTTTTGAGATGGAGTTTTGCTCTTCTCACCCAGGCTAGAGTGCAGAGGCGTGATCTCTGCTCACTGCAAGCTCTGCCTCCCAAGTTCAAGCGATTATCCTGCCTCAGTCTCCTGAGTAGCTAGGATTACAGACACCTGCCACCACACCTGGCTATTTTTTGTGTTTTTAATAGGGACAGGGTTTCACCATGTTGGTCAGGCTGGTCTCGAACTCCTGACCTCAAGCAATCCACCTGCCTTGGTCTCCCAAAGTTCTGGGATTACAGGCATGAATCACTACACTGGACTGCAATTGCTTTTTAAATATTTTGTTTCCTTCATGCACAGCCAAGGGTGGGGCAAAGGCACCCTGGTTGCCAAAGGTGAACTGGGAATCATATCCATAGCTGCCTGGGCTCTGGAGCTCTGTCAGCCCTCCCCTTCCCTCACTTGCACCTGCTCCTTCTCCATTCCCAAGGCTGCACTTTTCTTGCTTTCCTGTTAGCTTTGTGCAGAGCTGGATGCCCAGTTTGCCTGACCCAGGAAAAAGTGAAAATGTAGGACTCTTTGTTCAAAAATCAGAACACTTCTTTTCTGATTCAAAAAGAGAACACTGCCGGGCGCGGTGGCTCAAGCCTGTAATCCCAGCACTTTGGGAGGCTGAGACAGGCGGATCACGAGGTCAGGAGATCGAGACCATCCTGGCTAACACAGTGAAACCCCGTCTCTACTAAAAATACAAAAAACTAGCCGGGCGAGGTGGCGGGCGCCTGTAGTCCCAGCTACTCGGGAGGCTGAGGCAGGAGAATGGCGTAAACCCGGGAGGCGGAGCTTGCAGTGAGCTGAGATCTGGCCACTGCACTCCAGCCTGGATGACAGAGCGAGACTCCGTCTCAAAAAATAAAATAAAATAAAATAAAATAAAATAAAATAAAATAAAATAAAACAAAAAGAGAACACTTTTTTCCCTAGTCTCTCTTGACCTGCCGTATTGTGTTTTATTCACTGGTTAGTGTTGCGAATCCTCTACACTGGGCTACTCTTGAAGGAAGTGTGAGTCTACCCTAGGCCCCACCCATATACATGCTCAAGCCTCCATCTGGAGGTGGCCGGTTGGGGAAAACTCCAGGCCTCTCTCGGGAGGTGGGGAGGGAACAGGAGGGGGGACACACCTGAGTAGAGGCTCCAGCCCTTGTGCAGCCCATAGGACTTTAGACAAATTCAAAGATAAAATTATTAAGCATTTCAAGACAGTGACCCCAGAGCATTACACGTTTAGCTCAGGGTCCCCCCTTCTGAGTGTGGCACCCTGGGCGACAGCTCTAGTCTCTGGTCCACGAAGTCACCCTTGTTCTGTACTTAGCTCTCAAAGTCTCCCTCCCTTCCCCTCCCCTCCCCTCCCCTCCCCTCCCCTCCTCTCCTCTCCTCTCCTCTCTTCTCCATTTGATTCAACGTGAACAGTGAAGTCACATACTTGAAAATCACTTTCAGTGTTGTGGTTTTCTCATTTTTTCAAGTCACACCTCCTGACTCTAAGAAGCTGGCAACCTGGCAGGGAAGGAGGGCAGTGCCACCATCCCCAGACTGTGATGCTCACAGTGCAAGGCTGCTTGGGACAGGGGGTTGCAGAGGAGCAGGTTTTCTCTGGCCAGGAGATGCCACCATACTCTGTCATTGCAACAGCAAAGCAGCTGTTTGAATTCCTGGGGACCCCTGTCGTGGTTGATTCCAGTCTGCAGATCCATTGGAAGCTAACGTGCGTTTTACATTCACAGAGAATTTTGAGTTTTATTTCCTTTTGGCTTATGCAGTCATTTGTCAGACTCCAAAAGACTATTTTCAGCAGGACGTTTTATAGACCATATAAATCTCTGTCTTGTTTTCCCCTCTACCATAAAACTGTCACTGTTGGTGGCATCTAGGCAAAGGAAGCCAAGGCAACTTCTTCCTGATGGCTCTTCACTGCAGAGGGTAAGTTAGGTCTCTTTTATTATTTTCTCCTGGACCTTGTCTTATCTCCTTTCTCATGTGCAGGGGAGTAACTCCCCCACCCCTATGAGTGTATTGGGGCAGGTGTGGGGAGGGAGGTTGAGAGGTTGTGCGGGGGTAGGCGGAGGTGGGGGGCCGCTTCCCACTGTACAAGCTAAAACTCCAGATGTTTGCCTCCCTTCTCTGGCAGTGAGAGCTGGGAACAGGAGACAACCTTGGCAAAACAGATCTATCCACAGGAACTGTGGCTCTGGAGCCAATCATGGAAGACTCAGAGTGAGGGGATAGCCCTCCAGCAGCTGGTAGCAGCGGTGTGAGTGCCAGTGTGCTGAGGCCAGGCCCAGGCAAGCTCCGGAATGCAGTCAGGATGACGCCCCTCAGGCCTGATGTTTCTCTGGTTCTGGCTGCGTCTCCTCCTTGCTTTGTTTCTGTGCTTTATCGGTCTTGTTTTCCAGCCTTATTAGCTGTTCCATGAGCTCCTCAATATCTTAACAAAAAAAGTTTTTCAGGTTCTACCTACAGCAGGCTTCTCACTATTCTTTAAATATGTACAGCACTCTTAGGGCCTCTCTCCTGGTGCTTCCCTCCTCCTGGATGGCTCTCTCCCTGCAACATCCAGATGGCCGTCCCTTTCACACCTTCACGTCTTTGCTCCATGTCAGGGTCTCAATGAGACCTACCCTGGTCACATTACACCCTTGTTAAAATTCGCAAACTGTGCCTCCACCTGGAAATCCTGGTTGCCTTACCCCGCTTGACTTTTCATTTATCCATAGCACGTACCAACTTCTACCATATGATAACATTTGTGTTTATTAGTTGGAGTCATATGACATTCATATTTGTTCATTTTTTTGCCCACAAAAATGGCAATTTCGTATCATTCAACTTAATAAAATATACTTACCTTTAAAATAATTTTTTAAGAGATGGGATCTCACTCTGTAGCCCAGGCTGGAAGGCAGTGGCATGATTATGGCTCACTGCAGCCTCGAGTTCCTGGGCTCAATCGATCCTCCCACCTCAGCTTCATGAGTAGCTGGGACTACATGTGTGCATCATGTCTGGCTATTTTTTTTTTCAGGGTTTTAAAGATATGATCCCTCTATATTGTCCAGGTTGGTCTCAAACTCCTGGACTCAAAAATATACTTATCTTTCACTGTTCCCATTTCCATGTGAGCTACAGAAGAGCAAAGATCTGTATCTATTTTGTTTTAACAACTTTATTGGGGGTGCAATTGACATAGCATAAATAACCAGTGTTTATTGACTTAAGCTCAACAACAAGCTGCGTATATTTAAAAGGTATCATCTGACAAGTTTCAATATATGAAACCACCATTGCAATCAAGATAATGAATGTGCTGATAATGAACATGAACCCCCTGAAGGTTTTCTTGTGCTCTTTTGTAATTCCTCTCTCCTGTCTCTCTTTATATCACTACCTTCTCCTGTCCCCAGGCAACCACTCATTTGCTTTTACTATAGATTCGTTTGCATTTTCTAAAATTTTACATAAATGGGATCATTTAGTACATATACTTTTTTGGTTTGCATTATTTTATTTTGACACTCATCCATGATGTTGCATGCATCAGCAGTTCATTGCTTTTTAAATTTTTTTGACATGGAGTTTCACTTTTGTTGCTGAGGCTGGAGTGCAGTGGCAAGATCTCAGCTCACTGCAAACTCCGCCTCCCGGGTTCAAGCAGTTCTCTTGCCTCAGCCCCCTGAGTAGCTGGGATTACAGGCATGCGCCACCACACTTGGCTAAGTTTTGTATTTTTAGTAGAGACAGGGTTTCACCATGTTGGCTGGGCTAGTCTCGAACTCCTGATCTCAAGCAATCCGCCCGCCTCAGCCTCCCAAAGTGCTGAGATTACAGGTGTGGGATTACACTGTGCCCGGCCTCATTGCTTTTAATCAGTGAGTAGTATTCTGTTGTATGGATATACCACAATTTGCTAGGAACATTTATGTAAGAGTCTTTGTATAGACATAGGCTTTCATTTGTCCTGGGAAAGTATCTAGAAGTAGAAGAGCTGGGCCATATGGTAGTTTCTTTGTTTGACTTTTAAAGAAATTGACAAACTGTTTTCCAATATTGTACCATTTTACATTCTTACCAGCAGCAAATGAGAGTTTCAGTTGCTCATTTTTACCACTGCTTGATATGGTGAGTCTATTATTTCTAGTTTGCTTGTAGTAGTGTCTCCTTGTGGTTTTATTATCACTTGCATATTGTTAATGACTGGTGATACTGAGTACTTGTAATGTGCTCATTTGCCATCCATATGTTTTCTGTAGTAAGTATCTCTTCAAATCTTATGCCCATCTGTTAATTAGGTTGGCTTCTCATTAGAGTTTATTAGAGTTTTGTTATATTCGACATTGAATTCTTTTATCAGGTAGGAGATTTGAAGATATTTTCTCCCAGACTGTGTCATGCCTTTCATTTTATTAATAGTATCTTTCAAAGAGCAGAAGTTACTCATTTTGATGAAGTCCAAATTTTTCCTTTACAGATAATCATTTTGATCATATCTAAGAATTCTTTGCCTAACCCAAGATCATAAAAATTTTCTCTTATGTTTCTTCTAGAAGTTTTATAATATTACATTTTACATTAAGGTCTATGATCCATTTTGAGTTTAGTTTTATATAGTATAAAGCATATGTTGAAGTTCTATGGGAAACAAAGCATGCTGGAAATGGTAACTGTGTGGGTACAAATACAGTTTTTTATTATTTAAATTTCTTGTTTAAAGCAAAAGCATCACAATATAGTATGGTGTTTAAAATATAGGTGGAAGTAAAATTTATAACAACAATGCCATAAAGACAGACAGGAGAAATCAAAGTTCTTACACAATACGTGAAACTTTAAATTGCTTTAAAGTTCTTATGCAATACATGAAATCTACTCGAAGGTAGACTGTGATGAGTTAGAGTATGCTATGAACCCTCAAGCAACCATCACATAGCCATGCAGAGTTATAGCTGGTAAGTCAGCAAGGGACCCGAAAGTACGTGGAAAACAAGGAAAAAGTGAACAAAGAACAGATGGGACAAGATGGTAGATGTCAACCCAACTACATCAGTAATAACATTAAACTTTAATGGTCTAAAGGCACTGTGAGAGTTTTCTGCTCTCCTCAACAAAGAACTCACAAAGAAAAGCAGCTTAACTGGACAATCATTGATTATATTGCACAGTTTCTGAAAACCAAGAATCAGGGAGCAGCTTAGCTGGGTGGTTCTGGCTTAGGGTGTCTCACCAGGTTGAAGGTCAAGCTGTCAACTAGGAATACAGGCATCTGAAGACTTGACTGGGCTGGAGGATTTGCTTCCAAGCTCTCCCACATGTTTAGAGTTAGGAGGCCTCAGTTCCCACCATATGAACCTCCATAGGGCTGCTCCAGAGAGACCCAGAGTGAGAGAGAGTGGGAGAGTGAGAGGGACAGAGACAGAAAGAAACCAAGACAGAAGTCTTGATGCCTTTTATAATGTAATCTCAAATATTTATCCTAACAGGAGGGATGTAGGCATAAAGGTAGATAGGGGCTGTTGGAGTCTGTAGAAATTTTCTTTGATTATTTAAGTTTTAAAAGGTTGAATGTAAAATCTTTAGCTGAGAAACTGTCATCGAAGTTTGCTCTCTGCTTTCAAGCCAAGCATCACACTGAATTTATTTTTATTTTCTTAATTTTGGCCTCGAATAGGTGAGGCATAAAAAAATAAATTCCAGATAAACACTGAACTGCCTCTAATTAAAATGGAAAATTAGGGAGTAAAAATTTGTTTTTGACTGCCCCAAATCGACAAATTAAAAAAAAAAAAAGAATAATTAATACATAGGTAGGAATCTGCTACTGGTGTAGTGGCCTCGTCTATCTAGAACGCTTACTGGGGATTGATATTAATGTGATAGTTTCCATTTAGACTTCTACAGCTGGAGAGACAATTAAATCCCAGCCGCGGTTTCCCAGCAGTTTTGAGAGCTTGTATGTGTCCATCCTCATGCTGCAATGTTTACATTACAACTAGCCTATCAAGGAATGTTTTTTGAGCTCCTACCAGGCAAGCAGCACAGTGCTAGACACTTGAATATTCCTCTATTCAGGACTAAGGAGTATTAAATTAATTTCTGTGACTTCCTCCTAAGAGAAGATGTCTCATGAATTCAGAAAAAAATGGAGATTTTTTTCCCTGGAACTCTCCAAAACAGGGTTCCTGGGGAGCTCTGTTTTGATGGCTTTGCCTATCATGCTAAAGGAGCAGAGTTTTAAATGGCCCCAGAGGCACCGTGGAAATATCGCCACGTGCAAAGCCATGTGTATTTCTGTAGACCTCACCTCACAAGTCGTAACGTAATGATCTTAAATAATAAAATGTAGCACAGGATCAGGACTGTGGGGAAGGGTGTACATTTGTGAGCAAAACCCCTGCTTGAGTTTATTCTCATCGGTTGTGATGGGCCAAATTTAGTTTTTAGTTACACTGTGAAGGCGTCGGTATGTTTGGAGCAAAAGTAATTTAACGCATAATTTAGCCATGTGAATGTTTGTAGTTTGCAAGTGGAAAGGAGATATTCCAGTGTGACAGATAAAGTTTGCTTCCTAAGACATTTTCCTTACTTATGATCTTTTCACTTAGAAAAGATGCTTAAGTATTGTCATCTGAATCATCTCCATTAATTTAAAAAATGCTACCCCTACCTCCTTCTGGTCTAAATAGAGAGGACACCATGCTGTTGTCCTAAAAACTGCATAGCTCTATCGTACCACATACCAAAATTGGGTTTATAATTATCTTAGATTTTAGGCAGTGGTTGTGTCTATATCTTTGTAGCTGTGTGTGTGGGTATATGTTCACACCTACAGAACTGACCCCTGGTCATTTTTTGTTAGAGAAAACCAGCATGACATATTTAATAAATTAGTGTTTCCTCTCTACCGACACATACGACTGTGATTATAAGATCGCTGCTACTAATGGAGATTGTGAAGGGGAACAAGCTCAGAGATCAGGGAGAGCTGGGGAAGGCATTAAAAAAATGTGTCGCAGTGGCTCAGTTTCCATCCTGTTCGGTGTCTGCTTCCTGGTTCTAGATTCATTATAGTTGCAAGAAGGTCTAGAGAGGTCTGCTGTGCCAGGATGAATGATGGAGAGGTGGCAACAACGCCCTTTGGTTCAGTTCTCTGTTTGTGGGAGATGTCAGGACAAAGAGGCAGTCAGTCTCTGGCCTGGAGATTTTCTTAGGTGGATGAGGCGATGCACTGAGGGAGAAGAGATGAGTGATCCTGTATTCTGTGTTCCCGGGGAATAAAGTTATGGAGTAAGGAAAAAGCACTTAGTCAGACTGCTAATCTCTGTGACCAATAGCCACAGCAGCTGTCTCCTTTATAGATGGCAAAAGCAGCCAAGCAATGTTCCCTGAAGCTCGGTGGCAGAATTGTCTGGCATTTCAGACAAGGAGACTCGAAGCCTGAGGGTGTGCAAATTTCCAGTGGAGTGATAGTCATACCTACCATTTATTGTGCATCTGCTATGCACTAGGCTGTGTCCTAGACCTTACATGCATTCACTTGTTTAGTCTTTACACCAACCCTATGAAGTAGGGACTATTTTGACTCTGTTTTCAGGTGCAGAGCTGAAGCCCAGAGAGGTTAATTAGCTTGCACAAAGTCACAGAGCGGCTAAGGGGCGAAGCCAGAATTTGAGCACAGGATACATAACAGATGGCATTCACATGAGGAACAGAGATCTGTGGACATACCTGAAATTGATACTACCCACCCCTAACACACACATATTAAAATATACAGTGTAGCATATTTTTCTGGGGAAGTCAAGGAGTACATTAATGTAGTTCATTTGTGTGTGTGTGCGTATCCACAATCTCAAAGGTAATTTCATGGAAAAAAGAAATAAATATTACACATTTAATTATAATAGGAAGAAACATCCTGCCTTCAATAATGCAAATTTAGATACAATAAAATTGGTGATTGGCCTCCCTCCTCCAAGGTAGGCTCACGCCAATAATTTTCTTATTGACGAGGATTTTCACAGCGTAATTATTGTACCTCTAACATGGAGAGGTATATGCACTGTCCATAGTTTGTTCTATCCCTGATCTTCTTACTTAATGTAAATTTATCCATGGTTAGAGAAATTAGAAAAAAGACAGACAACTGCAATATGACACCTCAGTGAATGAGAACTAGTCTATGTCTTGAAACATCAGAAAATAAGTGCATTAAAATGATGCTGTCATAGGGATGACTTTGACTCTTACTAATAAAAAACATTTTTTTTTTGCCACAATAAAGGTTTGTTTCTTGTACACACCGCACATACAATTGTCAGCAAAAGGCTGTGTTCTCCTGTAGTAATCATCTTTAAGGGACCCAAGGTGATAGAGGCTCCCCAACCCAAATCCCAACCCATCGCCTATAACCAGCATCTCAAGACAAGGTTAAAGAGTTCTCTGCAGCAGGCAAAGAGAGGGTTGAAAAGTAAAGCACCAGCAATGAAATGCTTCAGCCCAGTAGTGACACAAGTCCCTTACTAAGTAAAATATGTAAACAAACAAGATGCTTTTGGAAAACCACTCAAAACCAGTCAGTTAATGGAAAACACCCTCAGCACTGGGTGTGTATCTTTCTCTCCTGCCTTTTAAAAATACTTCCACATCTAACTTCCTTTCTCAGATCTCAGCTTCGTTTATAGATAAAACACTTCCAAATACAAGGTGCCACCCCTCTGTCCTTTCTGAAGGATGGGACTTTGCATTAGGTATAGTTGTTTTTAACTCGCTAGCCATGAATCTCACTTATCAAATTTTGTGGTAACTTTGAGGGTTTTATTTGTTTATTTATTTCATTGTACAAAAATTTTAAGTTCTTGCTCGACTAGCTACATTTGTGTGCGGCTAATACAAACAGGTGAAGAGAAGAGGGTGAATGGGATGATGTTCTGAAGGTCAAGTCTTCCAGGAGAGCAAAGAACACAGTTTGGATGCTTGGTGTGGTGCATTTGGAGAAGGGGAAAGGCCTTGGCCTTGCTTGATGGGCAAGGAAAGTGGCCTCCAAAGAGACTGCAGAGACAATCAGGCACCCAGAGCGTGAAGGTCCCGGCAGGCCCTGGAAAGAGATTTAAATGTGGTTCCTGGAGAAAATGGATGTATTGAGAAAGCAGATCTAGAAAACATCACATATTCTTTTTTTGTGTGTGTGTGATGCAGTCTTGCTGTGTTGCCCAGGCTGGAGTGCAGTGGCATGATCTCGGCTCACTGCAACCTCCACCTGCCAATTTCAAGTGATTCTCTTGCCTTAGCCTCCTGAGTAACTGGGATTACAGGCGTGTGCCTCCACACCTGCTAACTTTTGTATGTTTAATAGAGATGAGGTTTCACCATGTTACCCAGATTGGTCTTGACCTCCTGACCTCAGCCTCCCAAAATGCTGGGATTACAGGCATGAGACACTGCACCCAGCCAAAATATCATGACATATTCTTCATTGTGGAAGGGAAAATGAAACAGTATATTTAAGGGAAATATAGATAGTACAAAACTTTTATCTAGACAAAAAACGATCCCTGTTTCTATTTTGGTGCTTATTTAACTGGACTTCGATTAATGACTTTCCTTTAGATCCATTTCTTGAAGGAAGATGGCATGAGAGCCTGGAATCAGCAGAGGCTTGCTGTGCTGCCCTAGCCTAGGGCATGACTCCGTGAGGAAGGAGGGAGGGAGCAGGCTCAGGAGGAAACTGGAGGCTACAGAGACGCATCCAGGGCTGGTACCCAGGAGGATGCAGATGAGTGGAAAGGGGCTGGCAACCCCAACCCAAATCCCTGTGGAGGCACAACCACTATCCCACGGATAGAGCCTCCTAAATCTGAGAGAAGAGGTGCTGAAGATTGCACTTGGGTACTGCCCGGGGAAGTGAGTGAACTGAGCCTTGGCCACGTTGAGAACTAGGACAGATGGCATTGTCCAATATAAATATAATACAAGGCACACAGGTGGTTTAAAATGTTCTAATATCCACATTTAAAAATACAATAAAAAAAACAAGTGAAATTATTTTTAGTAATGTATTTTATTTAACCCACTGTATCCAAAATAGGATCATTTCAACATACAATCAATATAATGAGACATTTTTCATTCTTTTTTTTTCTGCTAAGGCATCCAAATCCAGTGTATTTATAGCATCGCTCTAGCCGTATTTCAAGTTCTCAAGAGCTGCCTGTGGCTGGCGGCTACTGCATTGGACAGCGCAGGCTGAGGAATTAGAGGATGGTTTAACCAGCTGGATACGGTATGAGGCCAGACCACTCCCTGGAGGAAACTACAGCGGAAACTTTCCTGACCACGCTGTGGCTTGCAATAGTAGCTTGTTGGGAAAAAGAAAGGAACTTTTAGATGACATTCATCAGAAAAATTCCCAGATCACAACTACTGTGGAACTCCAAGGCACTTCAGCCATGAACCATCCCAGGTGCTTTCTGTAGGTTCGACCTTGTTCTTGAAGGTGTGAGCTTGGGTCAGTTGGGTCAAGGGCAAGTCTGAAAGGACCACATCAAATCGAGCATCACTCAGCCTCCCTTAGACTTCTAACCAGAATGCGTTCCATTAACTTGATTACATTGAAAAATGTAAAGTTCAATGAGAAAAAGGTGTCATATATGTTGAACACTCTATTCCCACTATAATCAGTACTGTCAAGTCAATTTTGTAGTATTTTACCTTTACAAATTCCCTTTGAACTGGGTTCATCCATTTTAAGAGAGAACTGCACCATTATAAGCCAAGGAAAGGTCATTGTGTAATATCTGCCTGAAATACATATTATCCTGTCTCCTTAGCTGTCCTTTATTCATTTACTTGTTTTAGTTCTCTGCAAGAATTTACAAGCCTTTAGGTTAAGAACTCAAGGACTTTACTGTCCTTAATGGGTCAAACAACCAAACAAACCTTGAGCAGGCCAGACGTGTACAGAAAATAGAGTTCATGGACTACCTGTCCACTTTGCTCCTCTCACAGATCAGGGTTTACCTGCTCACCCCTTGACAGGCCACTTCTGATTTGATAAGTCTCAGGCAAACAGTCGAGCCCTCAAGTTGTTAAAAAAAAAATCCATTTTAAATTTCGTTAACAAGCACATCTTTCAAATATCCTTTTGGGAAATCACCAGAATTTTATTTGCAGCTTCCTTCTTTCTCTTAAGTAAGAAAACCAAAAACTCAACATAGCGGTTCTTTTGTGAGTGAGGTCTATGCCAAAGCTCAGCTACTACTTTGCAAAGCTCATCTGAAGTTAACCCTCCCTCACCAGCTGAAAGTGAAATAAACATGCAAATATGCCTTTCACAGGAATAATGTCACCTTAATCCTAAAAGCAGTATAAATGTTTTATATATTGAGGAAAGTATCTGGGCCAGGGATTTATCATATAATAAAAGACTATATATTATTTTTATGTCTGGGCCCCTATTCAAGGCATGCTAAATTCTTCTTGTCTGTTGCTGACATTGACTCTGACATTGTGATGTGTAAGGCAGAGGTCTCCAACCTTTTTGGCACTGGGGACTGGTTTTGTGGAAGACAATTTTTCCATGGATAGGATAGGGGGATGGTTTCGGGATGAAACTGTTCCACCTCAGATTATCAGGCATTAGATTCTCATAAGGAGCGTGCAACCTACATCCCTTGCATGCACAGTTCACAGTAGGGTCACACTCCTATGAGAATCTTACGCTGCCGCTGATCTGCCAAAAGGTAGAGCTCAGATCGTAATGCTCCTTCGCCTACCACACACCTCCTGCTATGCAGCCTGAATCTTTTTTTTTTTTTTTTTTAAATTATACTTTAAGTTCTAGGGTACATGTGCACAGCGTGCAGGTTTGTTACATATGTATACTTGTGCCATGTTGGTGTGCTGCACCCATCAACTCATCAGCACCCATCAACTCGTCATTTATATCAGGTATAACTCCCAATGCCATCCCTTCCCCCTCCCCCTCCCCATAATAGGCCTTGGTGTGTGATGTTCCCCTTCCTGAGTCCAAGTGATCTCATTGTTCAGTTCCCACCTATGAGTGAGAACATGCGGTGTTTGGTTTTCCGTTCTTGCGATAGTTTGCTGAGAATGATGGTTTCCAGCTGCATCCATATCCCTACAAAGGACACGAACTCATCCTTTTTTATGGCAGCCTGGATCTTGACAGGCCACGTGGTACTGGTCCATGGCCCGGGGGATTGGGGACCCCTGGTGTAAGGCCTGACTCACAGTGAACTTTCCTCCGTGGTGGTCACCATTTCTGTGGCAGCAGTTGCTGACTTTATAAGTATTTTTCCTGCTCTTTTTCTTTTTCCAAATTCGACCCTTTTTATTATACTTTCCTCTCCTTAAATGCACAATAGAAGCATTTAATACAGGCACAAAAATCAACTAAACATCATAGCTTAGCTTGGCTATGATGTGCTTAAACATGCTCCGAATGCTTACTTTAGCCTACAGTTGGGCAAAAGCATCTAGCACAAACCTATTTCATAAGAATGTGTGGAATAGCTCATGTAATTTACTGCTGTTTTACCAAATGCATATTGCTTTCACACCATCATAAAGTTGAAAAACTGTAAGTTGAACCATCGTTAAGTTGGGGATGGAGTGAGTGTAGACTTTGCAATCTGTAACTTTTTTTTTGGTAGTCGATGTTTTGTGATTTGTATATTAACTTTATTGAGCTATAATTGATATTCAATCAAATGCCTACATTTTAAGAAAATGTTTCTATGAGTTTTTAAAAATCAACTTTATTGTGGAATAATTTACATATAATAAAATAGCCATTTTAAGTGCACAATTCTGTATGTTTTGACAAATGGTTACAGTTGTGTAACTACCACCATAATCAAGACCTGGAACATTCTCACTAACCCTAAGATTGCCCTTACAGCACCCATAACTTTTTAAACAATATCTTCTAGTATTGACCAGAAGTATTATTTGCCAAGCACGAAAGGGGTAGGTGGGAGACACTGAGTCATTCTATTTTTAATAGTAAAATATCAGATAACAGACTTTTTCAGATATTCTTAGCATTACTGGAAGGGGTTAAAAATTACTGAAAACTCTAACATCACTGCTTATTTTCTAGCATCATTATTATTATCTGAGACAGGGCCTCACTCTGTCAGCCAGGCTGGAGTGGCCATATCACAGCTCGCTGCAGTCCTAACTTCCCAGGCTCAAGCCATCCTCCCATTTCAGGCCCCACCCCCCGCCTTGAGTAGCCAGGACTGCAGGCACACACCATCATGCCAGGCTAATTTTTAAACTTTTTTGTAGAGATGGGGTCTCATTGTGTTGGCCAGGCTGGTCTTGAACTCCTGGGCTCAAGCAATTGGCCTCCCAAAGGGCTAAGATTAGAGGCGTGGGCCACCATGCCTGGCCCCAGCATTATTACTGGGGGAAAAATAAGAGCTATTTGGTTTTCAGAAGGAAGAATTCCCTGATCAGATGATTGTAAAAGTCAGAAATGTTAGGCTGAAGTCTCTTCAAACAGCTATGTAACCTTGAACTTCAGGGGGAAAATATTTAAAAGACCAGGATGAGATACTTTGCTGAGGTCAATTCTCAAATCCTTACTCCCAGCTTCTGTGAATATCTGAGCCTGTGTGGAAACGAGGAAGATGCAAATGATTTCACTGCTCCACAATAAAAGCCAAATAATAGAAGAGTCAGAGTTCCTCAAGGAGAAAGCATTTACTTCTGCTCTTGAGTTACATCTATCTCCAGGGAAGGCTTGATATCTGAATATATGTTTCAGAAGATCTAGATTCACTGCCAAGATAACATGTCTGAAACTTCAAGTATAAGCACTATTCTTCCATGTAAGTAAAATAGTAGCAAACATTATACCATGTAAGACTTATTATGTTCCCAGTGCTGTCTTAAATCCTTTTGCTATATTAACATTATATATACACATATATATACGTGTGTATGTGTGTATATATATATATATTTATTTATTTATTTTGAGATGAAGTCTTGCTCTGTCACCTGTCACCCAGGCTGGAGTGCAGTGGCGCGATCTTGGCTCACTGCTACCTCTGCCTCCTGGGTTCAAGCGATTCACCTGCCTCAGCATCCCGAGTAGCTGGGATTACAGGCACCTGCCACCACACCCGGCTGATTTTGTATTTTTAATAGAGACAGAGTTTCACCATGTTGGCCAGGCTGATCTCGAACTTCTGACCTCAGGTGATCCACCCACCTCAGACTTCCAAAGTGCTGGGAGTACAGGAGTGAGCCAGCGCGCCCGGACTTAAACTGTTAGTTTTAATAGATCAACTTTACAACAAAAAGAGAGCTAACCAGACATTTTGGGTCCCTGCCTTGATGCAATAGGAAATCCACAACTTCACTTGTGAAGTGTTCTTGCCAAAAAAAAAAAAAAAGAAAGGCCGGGCGCGGTGGCTCACACCTGTAATCCCAGCACTTTGGGAGGCCGAGGCGGGCGGGTCATAAGGTCAGGAAATGGAGACCATCCTGACTAACATGGTGAAACCCCGTCTCTACTAAAAATACAAAACATTAGCCGGGAGTGGTGGCACCTGCCTGTAGTCCCAGCTGCTTAGGAGACTGAGGCAGGAGAATCGCCTGAACCCGGGAGGTGGAGGTTGCAGTGAGCGGAGATCCCACCACGCACTCCAGCCTGGGAGACAGGGCGAGACTCTGTCTCAAAAAAAAAAAAAAAAAAAAAAAAAAAAAAAAAAAAAAAAAAAAAGAAAAGAAAAAGAAAAAGGAAAAGTACTATCAAACCTGTAGATATAACTACTACAATTTACAAAAAAGCACAAGGGATAGAGACATAACGTTAAATGACATCAAGGAAATACTCTACACGAAATTCAAACTATAAGAGATTTTTTTGGACCAAAAAAGGGAGCAAAGACAGAAAACCAGAGACAAAGAAAAAAGGGAAGAAATAAAGAAAAAGGGAGAGAGAGAAAGAAAAAAAAGGGAGAATCTATCAAATGTTCTGAGATGATGGAAATATTCTGTATGTCTGTCTGTCCAATAAGGTCGCTATGAGCCACATGTTAGTATTCCAGTGTGGCTAATGAGATCCAGGAGCTGAATAACCAAATTTTAAATTCTGTTCAATTTATATTGATTTATGTAAATAGCCACATACGACTAGTGGCTACCATGTTGGATAGCATGATAGAAACCACAAATCCAATAATTAGGAGATAAATCAACTAATTGCAATGTGTAGATTTTGCTTGAATCCTGATCTAAACAAACTAACATGATGTTTAAGTATAAAAAACAATGATGGGACCATCTGGAAGTTTGAAACACAAAGGGATATTTGATATTAATAACTTTTTGTTAATTATTTTTATTTGTGTTATTGTGGCTATGCTTATTTTCTTGTTTGAGTTCATATTGTTTCATAAAACAAAATGAAGTATTTATGGATAAAGTATTATTGTGCATGTGATGTGCTTCAAAATAAGACAATGGAGTGTCTGTTGGGGCGTGTGTGTGTGTGTGTGTGTGTGTGTGTGTGTGTGTCAGACATCAAAATTTGATAATAGTTGAAACTGGAGTATTAGTTTTCTATGACTGCTGCAATAGTTACCACAGACTTGGTGACTTAAGTCAACACTTATTTATTCTCCAGTAGTTCTGGAGGTCAAGGGCAAAATCAGTTTCACTGGTCTGCAGGTGTGGTGCCTGCAGGGACTGCTCCCTCTGGAGGCTCTAGTTGAGAATCCATTTCTTTGACTTCGCCTGCATCCTGAGCTGTATTCCCTGCATCCTTAGCTCATGGTCCCTTTCTCCATCTTCAAAGCCAGCAGCATTGCATCTTCTGACTCTGCTTCCCATTGCTTCCATCAAATGGCTTCTTCTCTTTCATCTGAAGTTAAGTTTCCCTCTGCCTCCCTGTTAGAAGGATATGTATGATTACATAAAAGGACCCACTTGGATAATCCAGGCTGCTCACTCCGTCTCAAGATCCTTAATGTAATCACATCTGAAAAGAACCTTTTTCCATATAAAGAAACATTCGAAGGTTGCATGGATTAGGGCCTGGATATCTTTGGGAGCTATTTTTCAACCTACCGTACTGGGTGATGAGCACATGGAGATTCATTATTTTGGTCTTTGTACTGTAGTATTGTCAGAGATGTTTGAACCAGACCAACTCCATCTTGAACAGGATCTGGGTAAAATGAGGTTGAGACCTACTGGACTGCATTCCCAGATGGTTAGGGATTCTAAGTCATAGGATGAGATAAGAGGTCGGCACAAGATACAGGTTATAAAGACTTTGCTGATAAAACAGGTTGCAGTAAAGAAGCTGACCAAAACCCACCAAAACCAAGACGGTGATAAGAGTGACCTCTGGTCGTCCTCACTGCCACACTCCCTTTTGCACCATGACAGTTTACAGATGCCATGGCAACGTCAGCTAGTTACCCTATATGGTCTAAAAAGGGGATGTGCGAATAATACACCCATTGTTTAACATATAATCAAGAAATAACCATAAAAATGG
The DNA here is from genome assembly GCF_043159975.1 of Macaca nemestrina. Taxonomy (NCBI): domain Eukaryota; kingdom Metazoa; phylum Chordata; class Mammalia; order Primates; family Cercopithecidae; genus Macaca; species Macaca nemestrina. The sequence continues at coordinate 122,416,361 of NC_092135.1, read as the reverse complement.
GCAACTAGTAGCCCTCAGGGCTGTTCTGTCTATGGAGTAGCCACTCTTTTATTCCTTTACTTTCCAAATAAACTTGCTTTCACTTCACTCTGTGGACTCGCCCTGAATTCTTTCTTGCAGATCTGAGAACCCTCTCTTGGTGTCTGGATCAGGACCCCTTTCTGGTAACAGTATCTGTTGAAAAAATTTTAAACTAAAAAGCAAAAAATAAATGTGCCCAATGTATACGCATAGTAGCTTGTGCAGTGTCATTGATTGAGGTGGGATCTTGGACCAATAATCTGCAGGACAGTTCTCCAGGTGGCTTTGGACTGACCCGGCTCAGATGCATGCAACCTTTCACAGTTCCTGAGTTGCTGTGCAAATGAGGCGATGCAAATGAGCAGCTTTCCTGAGTTTGAGGGGCCAGCTCAGAATGACTCCTAGCCTTCTGCTGTCTCTCACTGTCTACCTGTAAGTAAAGACCTGCTCCATGTAACTTGTATGTGTGGGTGTTTCGCCTCACTGGACTCAGACACATTGGTCATCAGTGCACAGTGAACCTGCTTCATCCAAATCTTGGCTCTGACAAACCAAATTGTGCTGCCACCCAGTTATCACAAATCACAAACAAATTGCAGGGCATGGCAAATTAATGACCTAAAAGAATGCTTTTCTTTTTACAGAGATATTTCATTAACAGTGACTGTTTTTTTGAGCCAGAGTCTTGCTCTGTCGCCCAGTCTGGAGTGCAGTGGCGTGATCTCGGCTCACTGCAACCTCCACCTCCCGGGTTCAAGAGATTCTCTTGCCTCAGCCTCCTGAGTGGCTGGGATTATAGGCACGCACCACCACGCCTGGCTAATTTTTTGCATTTTTAGTAGAGACAGGGTTTCGTCATGTTAGCCAGGCTGGTCGCAAACTCCTGACCTCAAGTAATTCGCCTGCCTCGGCCTCCCAAAGTGTTTCTAATGATTGAAGGGTGACAGTTGCCAGTAGAAACTCAATGTCCTGACTGTCCCCTGTGTTACTTATACCAAGGGAACTAGGAGCCTTCTGCTTACTTCCAGAACACAGATTTAACGGGCACAGCCAACCAGCAGGGTAACCTGAACCTTTTCCTGACTGTTCTTGTTGCTGTTGCTATACTCTCCCTGTCTCTTTTTCACGGACTTTTGATTAATATGCCCCTCTTTCAAAAAGCTGAATATCTGAAAATTCAAATATCACAAAGAAAAACTGTAGGTAGGACGGGCGCGGTGGCTCACACCTGTAATCCCAGCACTTTGGGAGGCCGAGGCGGGCTGATCACAAGGTCAGGAGATCGAGACCATCCTGGCTAACATGGTGAAACCCTGTCTCTACCAAAAAAAATACAAAAAATTAGCCAGGCGTGGTGGCGGGCACCTGTAGTCCCAGCTACTCGGGAGGCTGAGGCAGGAGAATGGTGTGAACCCATGAGGCAGAGCTTGCAGTAAGCCAGTGAGCCAAGATCATGCCACTGCACTCCAGCCTGGGCGACAGAGCAAGGCTCCATCTAAAAAAAAAAAAAAAGAAAAGAAAAACTGTAGGTTGAGGATGGGGATGGGGCAACTTTCTTGATGAAAAGATTCACATGAAGTTTCTTTTGAATAAAATGTACTCCTTCTGTACAACAATTCCATGGATTTTCCTGAACATATTTAGCAACATGGTATACCTAGTAATAGTTTTTTCCTCCAATGGAATTTTAAATCATGAAAATTGCTCTCGCCAAGGAAGCAGGGGTGACTTTTTGTTAAAGCAATTCATCAACAGTAACCAGATGCCCTACTAAAGTGCAGATTTTAGTGGGTGATTGAGAAGCAAGAAAATGAGGACTATTGTTGCCTTGATAGTTTGTTCTTGCTCCCTACATTTTGGCTTTGTCAGTTGAAAGATGTATACTTAGTTTTCTTTTTGTTATTGTTGTTAGTTCATGTTTTTTATCAACTCATACACAGTCACTTGTCTTCTGGTTTGTTGAAGTGATAAGCCAGACACCCTGTGCCACAAGAATGTGTCAAAGTGGCTGGCCATAAAAACTCTAGGACCTGAAAGGCACTCCCAACAGAGGCGACGAATTTTGCCATTGTCATCCATCCTATAGTATTTCAGGACAGCCAGCTTCACCTTCTTTCTCTTACGCTTGTTGTTCTTGGGAGGGGTGTAAGACTTCTTCCTTTTCTTAGAGCCACTACAAAGTCTCTACATGAGAAGAAGAGTAGACTCCTTTTGAATGTTGTAGTTAGACAAAGGATGTCCATTGTATTAGTGCATTTTCATGCTGCTGATAAAGACCTACCTGAGACTAGGTAATCTGTAAAGAAAAAGAGGTTTAGTGGACTCACAGTTCCACGTGGCTAGGGAGGCCTCACAATCATGGTGGAAGGCGAAAGGCATGTCTTACACAGTGGCAGACAAGAGAGAACGAGAACCAAGTGAAAGTGGAAACTCCTTATAAAACCATCAGATCTCGTGAGACTTACTCACTACCATGAGCATAGTATGGGGGAAACCACCCTCATGATTCAATTATCTCCCACCGGGTCTCTCCTACAACAAATGAGAATTATGAGAGCTACAATTCAAGATGAGATTTGGGTGGGGACACAGGGCCAAACCATATCATCCACCTTCCAGTTGCTTGCCAGCAAAGATAAGTCTTTGCTAACCAGGAAGATTTCCTTCCTTATCCTGGATCTTGGCCTTTACATTTTCTATTGTGTCTGAAGGTTCAACCTCCAGAGTGGCGGTCTTCTCTGTAAGAGATTTTATAAAAATCTGCATTTTAATGGTGGTTCCGTGGCAGATGGTGAATCGAAAAGCTTGTTTTCTTGTTTATAAACTGTTCATTCCATAAAGTCAAGCAAATCAAATGAAGTTTAAAAAGTACCCCTGAAGGTTATGAAAAATCCAGTGTAATGTCAAAGTCTTTTATTCCCATTTAAATAAGAAGTAAGGATTGCTTTTTACAACCATGAGAATGTGATTAGTGTCAGTGAAGTGATACCTTTATTATATGACTCATAATTCTTGGTACGGTTTATCATGACAGACCAATAATTACTTAAGATTCCACCAACCTCTTTTTAGCTGTGACTCCACAAATGTGATTTTGGATTCGAAGTCGTTTAACTTTTGATGGGGAGGTGACATTCTAGTAATGTCATCACGGCTACACTTCTTGACTTGAAACTTAGGTTTGTGTGTGGGTGTTAACAATATTTGATATCCTATAAATAGTTTTAAATTTGGTTTTTCTTTATTAATCTTTCTAAGGAAACAAAATAATTTTCAAATATGGGATAACTTATGTTGAGTGAGATTAAAGCAGTTTGCCATAGAAATCATCTTCATGAGGTTGAAAACTCTTGCCAGACTTAACTTCTTGATATCATTATCCTTCAATCAGTTGTTTAGGGAGGGGAAAAAGATGATTAACTTCCGAATGTTCTGCATAGCCCGCTTTCCCCCCAAATGCTAGTGGGAATTCTTCATTGGCCTTGCTCCTTTTTCCTGACCCTTTTGAAACTCGGGTGGAAGAGGCTAAAATGATTTACATAATAAAAGGCTGGGGGGAGAAGGAGAAGAAGTCCTTGTGTTTGGGTTGTAGGAGAGAGTCTAGGGTTTGCCTTATGCAAGATTTCCAAGCAGGAGCACAAGGGAATGGAAGCAGAGGCTTTTGGGAAGTTTTTAATTTAGGTTATGCTCGAATCGCTTTAATCTTTTTTGAGAGGAGTCAATAGAGAATGAAATTTCTTACCACTGGCTGTTAAATGATGTGTCTGTAAATTTGACTTAGCCACAAGCATGGAGCCTTCAAAATTGTCCCTTATCTCACCACCCCACCACTGATCTATTATAAGTCTTTATTCATTGATCTAGCTTTGCAATCGCGATAGGGTTTTCTATGAGTTATGCTGGTCATTAAACAGTTTTGTTTTAGAAAAATCAATTTGTTTGGAAAAACAAATTTGACATTATCTATGTCAATGTACTTCAGCAAAATACTACCAGAAATATACCTGAAGTTAAATAAATAAAATTCATTACTCATTGCAGCCAAGGGAACATACACCATGGGGGTACTGGCGATCTCAGTAAAAAGATGTTAGAATCTACAATTGAATTTGCACCTTGATGGAATAATTTGGGGGGAGTCTAAGGAAGTGTAGAGAATTGGGTATTTCAATAAACCTTATCCACATGGTGGGGAGACACAGCAGTTATTCATTTTGATCCAAAGGGAGTATGCTTGGTATTTTGTAGGTGACATGATGACCTTGTTTTTCTCTGTGCTTAGACAAAATTAAGAAATTATGAAGTGGCCTTGCTTGGTCCCTTTTATCATGGTTTCAGGGTACCCATGTCTGAGATTGAATTTCTGTGAGATTATTTAGGAGATTATTTACCCAGGAGAAAACATGGATTAGTTGTGAGTGCCAGGCCAGCTTCTAAATGTCAGAGGCAGTTTTTGTTTGTTTGTTTGTTTTAAATTTCTCCATTCCTCTTTTGGCCAAGGACAGATGAAGTCACAGTATAAGACACTGACCTATGATATCCAGATTTTCATCATTGCCAAGTTTTGTTAATTAACATTAGAACAGTGCTCACTGAACATAATCTAGTGATCCAGGATTAATCTCTCATTGTGCTGTGGGATGAGTTGTTGACCTATGAAGAGACAACGGCTGTATGGTAGCATTTAAGGCTCTGTAGCAGATATATTGGTAAAATGTAACGTAGTCAATTTTAGAAAAAAAAATGTTATTCGTCTTTGTAATAGATCTTGAAACTAAGCCCTACATTATAATAGCAAGGCAAGTAAACATATCCCAGAATCTAGTTGGGCCTGTTTTAGAGAACCAGCTGATTTTTTTAAAAAAGCTCCATGACAGACTTTTCTATTTGCTCTGTGGTATTGATATAGGTGGAATAATAGTATTTGCTCTAGTACAAATTCCCCACTGGCCAGCTAAGAGAAAATCAAACACTATATGATGGTCTTTGACAGTTGTGGTTAATTGATTTAGACCAGAGAGTTGGGCTTTCAGAGCAGAAGTGGTGTCATTTTGTGTCTTCCTATAAGATTAGAGACAAGATCTGGGTCACTTTTTATAATTGTATTATACCTACTGTGGGAACTGTAGCTATAGAGTCCTCATGAAGCATGAATCTGTTATCCTTCTTGGAAGTTGCTTCAAATAACCTGCACTTGCTGTATTTTGGAAGCTTCTGGTATTATTTTTAAGGAAATGTGATTTCCTGGAGGGATGGTAGTTTTAAATATCTGAAAATCTCTAACAATGACTACAAAATAGACAGGGTACGTTATATGTGGTAGTCGGGTACACAGAGTAATATCTTAGTGGAGCATAGATTGTGTGGGGAGTATAAGTATTATTTATTGCAAGAGATGGGTGCCAATTTTGTGTCCCTTGAATTGGACAAATCCTAGCATGAGGTTGAACAGTTCCTGCAAGACAGGCTGAGGTGTCTCTGAAGAAAACAAACTGACTATCGCAGTCAGAATAGCCCCCATATTCATGTTTGTTCTTGATTGACTAGGTCTTACTGATAGGATTGTGTCGATGTCAGCAAAAGCAATTTGTCAATGTGAGTTCAAGGTCTATTATTTGCAAGACTGAAAATTGGGATTGATGATATTGGGGAAATGTATATACTAGAAAGGCCCTATTAAAGGGAATTTGGCTTCTGAAGTATGTAAAGAATTAGTTACTAAATTTTGTCAGTCATGTCAGGTAAATGGTGATAGATCCAGCACCTATTTGGCTCAGTGGTTAACTATAGTCGAGGAAAAATGTGTAGGAGAGTTTTATTTTTCCTTAAGTGGTAGGAGACCAGCAGGGGTCAGAAATAAGTGGATGAAAATAAGGAAAATCCTACTAGTGTTTCAGAGGGCACCAAAATGGAACAATAGGCTGGAAAAGGTGTTGAGGAATCAGAAGTTAATCTTGTTCCACCTTGGGCAGAAGGTGTTCAGTTTTGAGGTTTGCTACTCATTCTAGTTATCCTGGGCAAAAGCTGTCTGCCTCAGAAATCAGCATCTTCTAGAAGATTCCTGAGAATCCTCAGTTTACGATTTCCAGATGGAACGGATGTCAAGTAGTCAAGGAAAAGGTACGTGTCTTTTTTGAGCTAGGAAGGATGAGAGTGAGGAGCGATATTTTGTGGTTTTACTCTTGTGTCAGTTGTTAATGGTCCTTGATAAGGTCGTCTTCATCAGGACCCGAGGGCAGTTGTTCGGTGGTGTCTCTTTTTTGGAGACTAAATCTCCAAATTGTTGATTACACAGAGACTTTAGGTGGGTAGTTAGAAAAGGTAGTTCATACCTGTTGCTTACAGAGCTGGATGTATCGTATGACTCTCTTGTAGTAATTAATCATATTTCATTGTAATTTGGTAGAATTTAAGTTTGGGGGTGAAATGTCTACATTACTTGAGGTAATCTGTTATTAGTTAATAGGAGTAGAATCTGTGGGGTTGTGGAGGGATTGACCTTATAAATATTAAAACTAATGGCAATGCTGTAGGACATGGGAGTTCAAGGATTTCTAAGAATTTTGCTAATTTTGGTTTTGAGTTCCATTAGTTCTGCTTTCCCTCCCCCCCACTGAAGAGTATAAATGATAAGAAGAGTAAAGTTTCTGTAAGAAAAGGCAAACCTTTATAGGGTTTCTTAATAAAAGTACCAGTAAGACAAGTGTCTCTGTCACAAAAGAAATAAATGGGAATTCCTTAGGGTAGAAAAACAAAATCAAGTATTTTTTATTTCTGCAGTAAGGGTTTATAGGCTTAAACCCATACTGAGAATAAGCACACAATAGCCATACATAAACACACACTAGTCATGCTAACCTATCCGAGGCTAGGCTGTTATTAAAAATACTTGTTTACTTTCTTAAAATCTTTTTTAACGTTTAGCAGATGGGTCAAGTAGGTGGTTAGGTGACTTATAATTTCCTGGGATAATGGGCTGCATTATTGGATAAATCTTTCCTCTGAATGCAGGAGAAAAGACTTAAAAACATCAAAGAGATTAGAAAGTAGTGAGACATTGCAAGGCTAAAATTGAAGGGGAAATGGGAAAAGGGGAAGAGAGAAAAGATGGCAACTGCTTTTTCCTTGACGGCACTTTTGGTGCTGAGCAATGTGAACTTCTGTTTTGACAGCCTCGTGGGCAAGCAAGACAATTCAAAACTCAGGGCTTGCATAAAGATGGAATGTGTAAGGAAAGACGTCCTCACTATAAGTGAAGAAGAATGAATGAATCCCAAGCAAACAAGCTCTTATGTATGTCTGTTTCTTCCAGATAGTTAAGGGAATCTGGAGCTGTGGGCTTGGGCTTGGGCTTGTTTAAGGTCATCCTAGATTACTGGTACCCCAGGTAACTGGAAGAGGCAAACACACTCATCTCTGGAACAAAGTATCTGTATCCCAGACTTTAAATTATTTCTACAAATTATTTGTAAAGTAAATGACCACTACACAATTAAAAATAGCAACTCTTGCAAAGTCAAGACCTTGTGAATGAAAATCATCAAAAAACCAAAGAGAAACAGCCACAAAAATTTCATAGGTTGGAATTACCAATGCAGATTATGTATCAGTTATGATGACCATGTTTAAAAACATAAAACACATCTAGGGCCAGGCGCAGTGGCTCACGCCTGTAATCCCAACACTTTGGGAGGCTGAGGCAGGGAATCACGAAGTCAGGAGATCAAGACCATCCTGGGCAACATGGTGAAACCCCATCTGTAGTAAAAATACAAAATTTAGCTGGGCAGGGTGGCACGTGCCTGTAGTCCTAGTTACTTGGGAGGTTGAGCCAGGAGAATCGCTTGAACCCGGGAGGCGAAGGTTACAGTGAGCTGAGATCGCCACTGCACTTCAGCCTGGCGATAAGCGCAAGACCCTGTCTCAAAAACAAACACACAAACAAACAAACAAACAAACAAAAAACCACACACATCTAAAATACCTGTGACTAGAATAGAAAAGTAAAAATAAAAAGTGACAGCATATTTCCATATTTGAATGAGAAATACAATATTAGAAATAAAATAAATGTAACAAGCAAAATTATAACCCCCATAGAAATAATCCACAATACAACTTGGAAGAAAATAAATGGAAAATAAATTCTAACGAGAGATTAAAGATATATGTTTCATATTTTTCTTGAGTTTCAGAAGGAGATATAAGAGAGTGAGCTCCACACCTAGACATATCATAAACATCTCTTCAGAAAATCAAAGAAAAAGGGAAAAAGGATAATCTTCAAAGGGCCAATATTTAGACAGTCATAACTAAGTTCCAAACATCAACGATGAAAATCAAAAGAATGTTATCTTGTATATATTTTTAAATGAAATAATTTTAAACAAATGAAAGAGTTTTCTATAAGTGGACCCTCATTACAAAATTACAGGCTGGGCGCAGTGGCTCACATCTGTAATTCCAACACTTTGGGAGACCGAGGTGGGAGGATCACTTGAGCCCAGGAGACCAGCCTGAGTAACATAGTGAGAACCATCTCTATTAAAAAGAAAAGTAACAGATGATGCATTTCAATCAGGATAAAACTGATTCTATATGGAAGAGTTGAGATGTAATAATAAATAATTAAAAAGCAAACTAAAATAATTGTGGAATGTAATAATAATAATGAATTATAATACACCCCATAATAGTATATAAGTTAGAAGGGGATAAGTTGAATTGAAAAGTTTTCTTTAAGGTCCTTACATTTTGGAGAAAATAAAGGTGCTAACTGTAGACATTCATATGTTAATACACAAGCTGTAACTTTGGGTAATAATTAAACGAATAAAAGAACGACGTATAATTTCTAAATTACCAGAGAAAAACAACAGTGATTAAAAAATTGATTTATTCAAAAGAAGTCAAGAAAGAAAAGGATAAAAATAGGTAAGATAAAATGCATTGGTTACGTATTGCTACATAACAAATTAATCCCAATCTAGCAGCTGAAAACTACAGGCTGGATCTGAAAGCGGAAATATCTAGAATTTGTTTACAAAATAGATACATGAATGAGCATGAATAAGTACTAATACGTTAGTTTTAGTTAAAATGAAGATGTGCGTACTTGTGAAAGATTGTATTGTTCTCCATTCCCCTAATTAGCACATGTCATGAACTGTCAATAAATATCCTCAAAACTAAGATTCTCATGACTCCATTACTGCATTGTAAAGTATGTTGCATCAAATGAACATAATATACTTTATATAATTGTTCTTTTATTATTGAACATACAGATATTTATCTGCTCTTCACAATGGTGAACATAAACATTCTTGAATATAAAGTTTTAGTGAATTTTTAGGATATATTTCATGTTGGTTGTGAGCAACAGAGAACCAAAATAACAACAGTGGCATAATGATAAGTGCTTTTTATTTCTTTGTAACACAAAATTCTACATTTAAACATCCCATAGAACCATGAGTGGCATTCTATCTCTATGGTTGTCTGGGACCCAAGTCACTTCCAGTTTTCTCATCTAACACTAATGGGGTGAGGATCTCACCTTCGCGATCCAAGACGTAGCCTCACCGTCCATTCACATTCCAAGTGGCACAAAACAGGAGAAAAGACTTACTGCAGCTGCCTTTTAAAGACATTTCTCGGGAGCTTATACATAATATTTTCAGTTATGTCCCATTGGCTAGAATTTAAGCAGTTTATGTCTGACTGTAAGGATGGCTGGGATATGTAATGTTTATTCTGGGCAGCCACGTGCCCAGCTAAAATTCAGAATTTAATTACCTAAAAATGAAAGAGACAATGAATATTACGGGGAAATTAGAAAGTTCAGCTATGGGTTCTTAGCAGTGGAATTCCTGAGCCAAGCTATAATTTTGCCATTTGAAGCCCTTGTTATATATGAGGACACATTGGTACCAGAACGTCTCTACTGCTTAATCCTCCTCAAGCTGTGCATGAGAGAGTCTGCACACTCATCATGTCCTTGCCAACACCCAATACTATCATCCAAAATAAATCTCTGCCAGTTTGATAGGAGGGAAAAATATCCCGTTTATATTTGCATTACTTTAACAATAAAAAGAGTTGAATTTTTCATATATTTGCTGGTCATTCATATTTGTTTTTGTGAATATCCTATGTCCTTTGTCTACATTTAAATTAATATTTAGCTAGCTATAGTATTATATGGTTTGAGTGTGTCAGGAGGAAATTTTTCTTTGCAGTAATTAGGATTTTGTAAAATCCTACTTTTATAGGTAACCTTTTCATGGAAAAAAACAACCGTTGAAAAGTAACTAAATAGCAAATTTTTATGTAGTTTTCTTATGACTGAGAAAACTCAGACTCAAATATGGCTTTGTCTGATGTCGCAGGCAAACCAGGAAGATGGAAAAATAATATCAAGTACAATCAACTATGAGTTTTCTTAATTCTTTGGAAAGAGTTAATTACTGACATTTTAGCTCTTTCAAAAACAGGCTCTTCTCTGAGTTGGGTTGATCATTTGATGGTCATGGTTCAGTTCAGTGTGTGAGGAAAGGACACCCTATGCGTAGGGACAGGCACTTGAATTGCCTTCCCAGTGGCGACCAAAGGAAATGACATCATCCAAATGAGACTGCAAAAATGCTTGTGATTATTGCTAGCTCCTGCATTTCCGTTTCCCCGTTATCCAGATTATCTTAATGAAATTTTCAAGTTGAACCTGGTATAAACATGCTTTTAAAATACACGTTTTTATTGGATAGTCAAGTCGATTGCACTGTTTTCATAAACAGAGTTTGTTTATACTTTACTTCAAGTGATCTGAACATGCCCACCTTTACTGCCTCAGCACAGGCAGCGTTGGCAGACACTGTCCCCTTCCAAGTGGCAATAGCGAGGATGTGGAGCTCACCACCACATGTGGGTCGTGTTGGTAGTTCTTTTGCAGGATCCCTTGCAGAGTGGTTGAAGATAAAAATTCCCACCTATTTCCTGCAGCCTTGGACAGCAATCACCACTCCATGCAAAAGTTGACATGTATGTTGAGTGTATATGTAATCTAAGAAAAGTTTCTGTGAGTGAGTAAATTATCTTAACAAGTGGACCTATAACACACAGTTCACCCTACCCGAGCTGGGTTTATGGACCCCTGCTTGCCCCCATCACCATGATACCATTTTATAAGGGAATCCTAAGATGCCCCCCGTTAGTAGCTGTTATCCATATCCGCAGATATTTTGTTAGTAATAGCTCCTTAATGGGTGGAAATGGTAGGGTAAGTCTTAGCTGTTGATTTGATAGTGAAATTAATCCTTGAGTTAGCTATTTTCAAAGAAATGAGGAAAAGCCCTTATTTTTAAGGAATAACATTTCCTGTTTCAAATTTGCCTTTCAATTCTCCTTCCTACTATTTGAATGGATGATAAATCATTTATAATTAATGTCCTTAGGATTTTGCCATGTGGATAAATACTGGTGATTGGCGATTTGGGTCTCTGTATACGTGCTCCTGTTAAAATGTGTAAGAGATAAAATTACTAGTCAAGGCCGGGCGCGGTGGCTCAAGCCTGTAATCCCAGCACTTTGGGAGGCCGAGATGGGCGGATCACGAGGTCAGGAGATCGAGACCATCCTGGCTAACACGGTGAAACCCCGTCTCTACTAAGAAATACAAAAAAATAGCCGGGCGAGGTGGCGGGCGCCTGTAGTCCCAGCTACTCGGGAGGCTGAGGCCGGAGAATGGCGTGAACCCGGGAGGCAGAGCTTGCAGTAAGCTGAGATCCGGCCACTGCACTCCAGCCTGGGCTACAGAGCAAGACTCCGTCTAAAAAAAAAAAAAAAAAAAAAAAAAAAAAAAAAAAAAATTACTAGTCAATTAAGTTTTCTTTGCCAAAAAAATGCAAACAAACAAACAAACCAAACCACACACATGAGAAAACAACCACAAAAACCCAGAGATACATTCTGGGTAAAATTTGTTTTCATATTTCAACTTTTCAGAAGTGAGCAAATATTCGGTTATCATACTAGTTCAGGTTTGTATAACTTTCATATAACCTTATCTAGTCTATTGACTCTGAAAGTTGGAAAACTGAAATACTTCTCTGTCACTTTTAAAGAGTGAAGCCATGTGCCAGTGGATCTATAGATCAAGATTTGCCAAACATGTAAGTCTCTGATTGCTACTGACTTTTCTTGCCATCCTGGCAAAATTGTTTAATTGTGCAGTTTCTTAGATGTGCCATTTTATAAGAGAGAGATAACTGCAAATTTAAAAAGAGTTGCATTCTATAAATGAATACGATTAAATAATGTTAAATGCACTGGCTTATTACTATTATTTTTTATAGTCTCAGGATGCCTCCAAGTAGTTCAAAGGTCTCTGGTCACTCATAACCAAACAAACGTCCAAAAATAGTGAAAGATGCCTCAGATATCATTGTGGAGAGGCTGAAATATCCAGAAAACTTTGCAAAGCTCACACTCCATTTCAAGTAAGTAGACTGGTTTCCATGTGAGAGGCTCTATGCCAAAATCGTCTAGTGTTTACTTGAGTTTTACAGTATTAACATCCTCCCCTTAAGTAGGTCTTATGTCTACTTACCTGGGAAGGAAGGAAGATTTTGAACAGTTTTATTCTTTTTGGATATTGTTTATGTTACTTTCTTTATATCATACAGGAAGGGGCCCAGTATCACTGCAGATGTTTTAAAATATGATGGGAGTGGATATTAGAGGAAAAAACTGTGGGAACGACATCTTAACAACAGTGAGATGGAGGCTCGCAGAGGAAAAAAAGGGTGAGTGTCACCACTGGGATTTTTAGGCAGCTAAGGGACACCACAAAAGCATTTATTCCTGGAGAAGAAGGGGTAACCAAAGAGGAGGAGCCCTGAAAAGAAAGCGCGCCGTTTCCATGAACCAAATCATGTTGATGTTGTCGACTAAGACACGATGTGGCACTGGGGCCCTTCAAGCCCTGACCCAAAGGAGATTTACATTTAGATTCCCCCTCATGCTGTTGAATAAGGAAGTCTATGTTGTTCTAAGATCTAGACTAGAAATTTCCATGGTAGTGGTGGAAGCTCTTTTTTCCAAAGTAGGAGAGTTCCTTGCAACTGAATTTGGCAAAATAAGATAACCTAAAATGACAGATAAGAAATGATGGTGTTTGTCTTTACCTTGAAGAATGGAAGAAAATACGCATTGGGAGACAGGCATCCAAAGACATTACACAGTTTTACTGTAGTGGTACTTAGGTTAGAGCAAAGAAAGGAGGTGATAATAGCCTCAGGATTAACAATATATAAAGTCAAATATCAATGAAAGATGAGGTGAAGCTCTGGAACTGGCAGAAGACCTGCTGGCAGGAACCACAATCTTGCCTGAATGTCTCATAGTAGCCATGCTTACCTTTCTTAGCTCTCAGACATCATAATTAAATTCTGATGATGATAAAATTTACCAGCAGGGGGTGCCATCTCCTCAAATTTCCTTTCTTGGACAATAAAGGTCATTCTCAAAGGTTTTAATTTCTTTGTCGACAAGCCAAGGCTAATTGTAAGTTCATCAAATAATTGAGGTCTCTCAGTCATGGCATTGTCTAGATTGGGTATTATCCAGATGAGATGGGAACATAATTGTCATCTTCACCTACCTTAGGCAACTGGCTTCTAGGCATCCACCTTTGGCCACAAGGTGACAGGAGGAGACTGTGTGAATGGGTTAAACACCTTTTGGGAGGCTGAGGAGGGCGGATTACCTGCGGTCAGGAGTTCAAGACCAGTCTGGCCAACACAGTGAAACCCTGTCTCTCCTAAAATACAAAAACATTAGCCGGGAATGGTGGCAGGCGCCTGTAATCCCAGCTACTCAGGAGGCTGAGGTAGGGGAATTGCTTGAACTAGGGAGTATGAGGTTGCAGTGAGCCGAGATCGCGCCACTGCACTCCGACCTGGGCGACAGAGTGAGACTTCATCTAAAACAACAACAACAACAACAACAACAACAACAACAACAACAGTTTTCAGGGGAAACTGTCTCAACCTACACTGTCTGCCAATGGAAAGTCAAGGCATGTGTTGCCTTCAGATCAACATCATTTAGATTTTTGTTCATAGATTTTAAATGCTCTTTGGAGAAGAAGGTCTGCAAACGTTCACTCACAAATCATGTTTTACATTTAGACTGCAGAATTAAGTTGAGGCACGTTACTACATATTTTAATATTAAGTTAACTTTTCCTCCGATAATTTTTTCAAGCTTTTCAGTTCGTTTCACGTTCCCGTGCATGTTCTTCAAGATCTCAGCCATCCCCTGTAGGGATCTCCTGGGACCCTCAGCCAGTTTGCTCCAGGCTAGTCCAGGCAGCAGTCCCTGCGTGAGCCGAGACTTGCAGGGAAGACGCCATCTGCTATGGTCTTGAGGCTTGTGTGATGTGACTGCTCACACTAGGGGCATGGCAGTTATGACCCCATTTGCTCATGACCCTGCTGGCTGAGCAGATTCTCCTCCCCAAAGTTCTGTGGGTGGTCAGCTGTCACCCCCGCAGCAAGGGTGGAACAGAAGAGATCAGAACTCTTGGGGCTTCCTGAACCCAAGATCACAAATTAGAGCCACTTGCCACTAGTCCTTGCCCTGCTAAGCCCTGGACCTGGAATCTAACTTGAGCTTGGTTTACCCTTCAAAGCCCTCTAGGTTCAAAAGCAGTGGATTAGGGTTCAGAAGAGCTGGGCTGTGCTTGCAGGAGTTAAACAAGATGCTGCCCAGGCCTCACTCATGCCAAAGCGCTTTGCTTTTCTAAATGCTACTAGGACTCCAAGCGAAACCGTCTTGTCTTTTCTCCTCATTTATTATTTTCCTCCAATACCATTTATGCTCTCTCCTTTTTCTTTCTGTTCTTGCTTCCTTTGTTCTATCTAGAATAAAATATTCCAGAGACCCTTGACGTACTAAGGCAACAATTCTCAGCCCGAGATAGGGATTGGACTCTGGGATGCTTTTCAAAAATACAGAGCTCTATACCACTCCTCCCACCACAGACACACTGGATTAGACATCAGTATTTCTAGAAAGCTCACCAAGACATTCGAGGGCACAGCCGAGGTTGAGAATTACAGAAAGGTGGGGACAGATTCAAGAGAAATGTAGTCCCTGGAAAAGGAAGGCTTAAATATTAAGTAAATATAGTAAAGGAAAAAGTAATTCCGCCAAGGAAAATAAAAGTTGGTAACAGGATGAATTAAAGCTTTCCTCTCCACTGATAAACACTGGCATAGATATATCTTTCTCTTTTATATTCTTACTCTTTGATATTTTTCTTCCTTTTCCCCCTTTTCATTTTCCTCCGGGATGGAGTAAGGAAGGGAATCAATGTCAGGTTGAAGAAGACTGAGCTGGGTTGAGATGGACGGGAGGACTCAGTGGAAATGGAAGGTTGAGTGTTTGCAGGCATAATGACAAATCCTGACATCCCAGCTTGGGCACTGGCAATCCAGGCTGGCAACAGAGGGGAGATTTTCAGGGGCACAGTATCTGTTCTCAGGGCGTGGGCAATACAGCAAAGTAAAAGTTCTCAGCAACTCTCATTTCTTCTGACATTCCAAAATCCTGAGCTTTTCAAACTCTACCTTTGCCCAATGTCTCCTGTCTCCAATACTACCTCTTCCTTCTACTTCCCAAAGGAAAACTCACTGGGATCTCATTACTGCCAAGACATAAGAACCTTGACCTGACAGTTGGTCATTTGTTATCTTCAACACCTAGGAGGTAAGATGTACCATGGTGTTGGTAGCATCGGTGTTCCCAAACTTTAACATCTTACTAGATGTGAATACATTCAACTAGCTTAAAAGGTGGATTACATATATTTTATTGGTTAAAGCAATCACAATACATACTTATTAATAAATGTTTCATAGAGCTGGATATTTTAAAAGAAGATTCATAATAATTGGTAAATTCACAGAATCCTAGAAGCTACTCAGAGAATCCCCTGGCTATGCTTCTGCTTTTATACATGATGCCAGAAAATAGGGAGTTTGGGTGATTTTGCCCAAAATTACAGACCCAGGAAATAGCTGTGGTCTCTGGTTTTCAATTCAATAATATTTTTAATCAAAATCATCTTATCATAGGCATTGAATTATACCAAAGTTAATTCTCAATTAATTGCACTTTTGTGGAACTTCATTATTTAAGCGGACACTGATTAACCATTATTATTCTCGATATTAAGCAGAACCACTTGCTGGAAAAGTATGCTACTTGGAGATGCCTTTTATTTTATTTTATTTTATTTTATTTTTTTTACACAGGACTTGCCAATACCCAGTTTCATTTTGCTTCCTTCTTTTTTCTTTCCTTCTCTTTTTGATCCATCTTTTCATCCATTCACCCATCCACCCATCAACCATCCATCCAACCCATCCACCCATCTATCCATCTATCTGTCTATCCATCCATCCATCCATACTAGACACCATGCTAGGCACTGGAGATACAACAGGAAGAAAAAAATGAACATAGTCTCTGGCTTTCATGGAATTGATAGACATGTAAATGGACACAAATAAGACATAAACAATAAGAATTAAAATTGCAATTACAACCTAAGGTAAACCTTCTAAGAAAAGAATGAATAAGATCCTATAAAAATTTAGGTAGGGCATGGCAGCTCACCCCTGCAATCTCAGCACTTTGGGAGGGTGAGGCAGAAGCATTGCTTGAGCCCAGAAGTTTGAGACCAGCCCAGGCAACATAGTGAGACCTCACCTCTACCAAAAAAAAAAAAAAAAAAAAAAAAATTAGCCAGGCATGGTGGTGCATGCCTGTGGTCCCAGCTACTCAGGAGGCCAAGGCAGGAGGATTGCTTGCGCCCAGGAGGTGGAGGCTGCAGTGATCCATGATTGTGCCACTGCACTCCTGACTGGATGATAGAGTGAGACCCTGTCTCGATACATACATACATACATATATATATATAATAAATTTTGAACAAAGGAAAGAAATTATCTTGGCTTGAGGGCAGGATAGTAGACTTCCCCAAGGATGTGACCCTTGCCCTGCCTTCTAATGTATCTAAAGTCGAAGAGAGGCAAGCAGAGAGTATTACAGAGAGAGCAGCGAGGACAAATGCCCTGTAATTCAAGGAACTGAATGGAAGCCAGTGGCTAGACAGCAGAAAGCAAGAGGCAGCATTTCTGAGAGGAAGTTGGAAGGTTAGTCGGAGGCAGGCCTCTGCCGAACCTTGCTGAATATGAGATGGGAAGTGAGGCCAGGCGCCGTGGCTCAAGCCTGTAATCCCAGCACTTTGGGAGGCCGAGACGGGCGAATCACGAGGTGAGGAGGTCGAGACCATCCTGGCTAACCCGGTGAAACCCCGTCTCTACTAAAAAATACAAAAAACTAGCTGGGCAAGGTGGCGGGCGCCTGTAGTCCCAGCTACTCGGGAGGCTGAGGCAGGAGAACGGTGTGAACCCGGGAGGCGGAGCTTGCAGTGAGCTGAGATCCGGCCACTGCACTCCAGCTTGGGCGACAGAGCGAGACTCCGTCTCAAAAAAAAAAAAAAAAAAAAAAAAAAAAAAAAAAAAAAAAGACATGGGAAGTGACTGGCTGATTTTAAGCGGGGAGGTTGGGGGTGTCATAATTACATTTTCATTGTGAAAGGACAATTGGCCTGGGCACAGTGGCTCACTTTGGCAGGCCAAGGAGGAAGGAGGTTGGATCACTTGAGGTCAGGAGGTCAAGACCAGACTGGCCAACATGGTGAAATCCCATCTCTACTAAAAATACCAAAAATTAGCCAGGCATGGTGGCGGGCTCCTGTAATCCCAACTATTTGGGAGGCTGAGGCAGAATTGCTTGAACCCAGGAGGTGTAGGTTGCAGTGAGCTGAAACTGCGCCATGGCACTCCAGCCTGGGTGACAGAGCAAGACTCTGTCAGAAAAAAAAAAAAAAAAAAAAGATCGGCTGCAGGGCTGAAATGGACCGGAGAGGAGTTGATATGGAGAAAGGCAAACCAAGGAACAGACTTCCATATAAATTATGGTGACTTGGACTAGAGTACTGCTCTGGAGGTGGCAAGAGGTTTTAGAAAGACTTAGGGGATAAATATCAGTGATGAATTGGACATACAGTATGAGAAATAGGTAGATGTCAAGAATAATTCTTGACATTTTGGCTTATATAACTGGAATGAATTTGTCCAAATTTTGGCAAAAAGTGCAATTTAATTACACTTAATTAGTCTTTACTATTCCTAAGCACCACAGGGGTTACAAAGATGAGTGAGACGTGACCCAAGTCTAGTAAGGTCACCATACCCTCAAAAAAAAAAAGCAACATTCAGAACACTACAGTAAGTATTCCCTTTGCATGGACACATTCTAGAAATGAAGCAGCTAATAGAAAAATTCCTATTTTAGAGTTATAAATCAAAAGTGGGTAGAGACAGAGTTGTTTAAGTTTCAGGATATATATAAGACACTTGCATTTGTAATCAAATTCCTACACTGGATGAGCAAATGTTCCAAGCAAAACCAGACTAAATATAAATGCCCAAAGCAAATTTGTCTTATGGGGTGGACTGTTCAGTGTTAAGAAAGTTTGGGTTCAAATAGATGTACAGAATTGCTGAAGTCCCTTTTTGTACTTTTGGGAGGGCAAAATTTTATGCCCAGTAAGTAAGATTTTGTCCAATTTCAACTTGGCTGGGGGAGGTGGTGAAATCACGGATTCATTCTCACAGTGGACTAAAGTTGCAGATATCCATGTATCTCACGTGGATGCCAAGGCCACCCGTTTGTCCACTGAGACTCAACTCCTTTTCTGCACCTTTTATATACCTTTAATTGAGTCCAAAGGAAATCAATTTCTGTCTGCTTTATTAGATTTTTGAACTATGCCTATGCTGCCTAATGAAAAAGGTCCACCTTTTAGTAAATCTGCAGGCTCAAGGCTTTCCTACTGAATAGCTTACCTACCTACCACCACGGAGCAATATTTAATTCCTTAAATTGCTTATGCAAAATGAAAGACTAGCTTTTTCTTACCCAAGGCCTTGATAGCATAGGCACTATATAGTGACTACGATAACAGGGAACTTAATTCCTTTAGTCTGAGTTTTCTCATCTGTAAAATAAAGGGGTATCATCTAATATCACTACCCCCAAATTCTGGGATTCTCTCTGCTTTCCTCCTACTGCTCCAAATTCTGTCTCCAGCATGTGCCTCCCTGAATTATTTTTAAAAATGTTTTTATATCAACCTCTAACAATTTATGTTAAAATATGTTTTCATAGAATCATAGAGTAGTTAGAGTGTTAGAGTGCTATGAATACATAAATAACATCAGTTTATTGGCTTACTGTACCCCAAAATTGAGAAATACATTCACATGTGATATGTTTTGACATACAGATTCCTGGGTCTCCATAAACCTACTGACTCAGAATCTCCAGGGAAACAGGATTAGAAACTGCATTCTTTCTCTGGTTACATAGACACAGTATTCATTTTATGAGACTATGTGTCTTCTTAGTGTAAGCTGGTATAAAGCTTGAAAATTTCAGTAATGTTTGTCTCCACACACTGTCATCATTTCTGCCTCTGGGTTTGTACACATGTTGCTCCATATTCTGGAATGTTCTTTCCCTTCGTCTTAGCAAAATTCTATCCATCAGTCAGAACTTTGATCAAGTCCTATCTCCTGACTAAATAATAGCTCATAACTACGTGCCAGACACTGTGCTAAGCGTCACTCAGACAAGCCTCATGATAGCCCACAAGGGAGCTGCTGTTCTTAACCGCATTATACAGCCAAGGGCACAAAGGCTTAGAGAAACCCAAGGTTAGGTTGCTAACCTAACCATCTCTCAGTGAGTATAGACCGTGGGGTCTGAGCATGCTCTGCCTCACCAAGGACCTCTGTCACCCTCTGCATAGACCACCTTCCTTGCTCACTGCACAGTACAGCTCCCAAGCATCTCTCTTGTCTCTTAACTCCCCCAGAACATGCAGTCTGAGCCCAAGTGAGCACCTATTTGCAAGCTTTGCGATTCTTTCCTTGCATCTTCTGTCTTCCCAACTAAACCACAAATCCAGCAAAGGCAAGGGCAACATGGTAGGCTTGACTAACGTTTCTCAATTGATTACACATGAGAAAAATGTAAATTGTGAAAATGTGCAAGATTGTTACCGTGTTTTAACCACAGAAGAGTATCAAGTAGCAAAAGAAAATATCAAGTGCAGCGTCAATCTTTGTTCTAGAAATACGTTTTTTTTTTCTCTACGTAAGTTTAGGAGTTGGGAGGAGATGGAATGATAAAAAGCACAATGGAAAGAAATCCATTTCTCAATGGCCATATTTCGCTTCCCGGAGACCTTGGCCACACCTCTAGGACCACTCTACTGTATGGATTGTGCTGACCCAGAAAATATGAGAATTGTGGTCTTGTAAAATCTTTTTTTGCTTAAATCAATTCCATATGAGCAGAGCAATAAAAGCTCCCTTGTAGATGTTACACCCTGCAATGCATGCCCCTAATCTCTTCACAGACAATTGGGTAAAAGAATTTGCTGATAGAGTTACAATTTTGAGTTGGGTCACTTTATGAAATGAATGAATTAAAATGTGCTTTCCTTTGTCTTAGGGAAAATAATTTTTTCATATTTGTTGGTACTTTCCATATTTGACTTAAGAGTCATGTTGGCTTCAACACTAATAACTAAAGTTAAGTTAAATTTAGAGAAACTTCTGACCTAATGTGAATTCTATTTGAGGGCCTTTAAATTCTCTTAAGTGGAAATTAAAGATATTTGCCGGAGTAAATGTGTGCAATGCGTTATTGAGAGACTTCTGTTAATGGTAAAATGTAATCACCTGTACTGTTCTCTTTTGTCTTCTCCTACTTTAAAATATTTTTCTCTAATTCACCTCAGTACACACATAGATTCAAAAAAGAAAAACTTGTAATGTATATTAGCAGTTTTACTTCCCGAAACTTTTAAGCATCTAAAATCATTCAGGAAACTTTTTGTTCACCTTGTGTATTTTCAAGTATTTCTCAAGTTGGGAAGGCTAGGATACTAAAATAGATTATTTTTATCGTATTTTCAAAAATTGACAACTAGTAGTTCCTTTGAATGTTTATAACGACTTAAGTTAACAAAGTAGTTTTTCTCCCAGGGTAAAAATAGATTGTGAGAGATTTGAACATTAATTTAATTGTAAAGAGTTACAATTAGTGGCAGTAAACATGTAGAAAGATAAACATCTAAATTTCTTAAATGTCTATAGAGCTTTTATTTTGGCTTTAGAGGTAATAATAAATGGCACATTATTCAAGATGTTACTCCAAATATAATTTAGAAAATTTTTCTTGTCTTTTAAGCATGGAAATAATATATTTAATTAGGTTCTATTAATTTTTCAAAACATTGTTCAGAAATTAAGTTTTATTTCTTGAAAGCCCTGTAACTATACTCTTGAATTTTCTGCCTCTTGTCACTGTCTATTACCAAAGGGTTTCTTTTCGAGGCCCTACAATGGTAATTTAAACTCAAGGACTGGCCCAGTTTTTATTTGCTTCTGTCTGGCTTTATTAGTAGTAATTGTCTTTATTCTTTGTGTGCTTGTTGTATGCAGGGCATGGCTCATGATGGAGGCTTTAAAATATTGTGGAATGACGAATTTCACAGAGAATTATAGTAATGGAGAAGGTCTTAGTCTGTTTGTGGTGCCTTAACAAAATGCCTGAGGCTGGGTAGCTTACAAACAGTGGAAAGTTGTTTCTCATGGTTCTGGAGGCTGGGAAGTCCAAGATCCAGGTGCCAGTGGACTTGGGTGTTTGGTGAGGGCTTCCTTCCTGCTTCCACAATGGCTCCTTGTTGCTGCATGACCGTGTGGCAGAAGGGATGGAGAAGGGACAACCTCACTCCCTCAAGCCTTTTTGGTAAGGGTATTAATCTCATTCATGAGGGTGAACCCTCATGGCTTAATTACCTCCCAAAGGCTCCGCCTCTTAATTCCATCACGTTGGGAGTTAGCTTCCAACATATAAATTTTGGAAGGACACATACATTCAAACCATAGCAGAGGGACCCCCAGTTTTAATTCCACATATATTCAATTTGGTATTTTAGGTGTTAAAAACTTATCTACATGTGGACACATGGGGGGATCAACACACACTGGGGCCTGTTGTAGGGATGTTGGGGGAGGGAGCATCAGGAAGAATAGCTAATGGATGCTGGGCTTAATACCTAGGTGATGAGTTGATCTGTGTAGCAAACCACCATGGCACATGTTTACCTGTGGAGCAAACCTGCACATCCTGCACATGTACCCTGGAATTTAAAACAAAAGTTGAAGAAGAAAAAAAGAAAATGAAAAAAATATCTATGTGTCAGTCAGCTTAGAGTGTGTACTTGAGTAATCATCCTAGCAGGTGACATACTTACTCTTATAATATTGTCATTATTCAAAACACTTACTTTCCTTAGATCTTATTTGGAACTGCTCTAGAGTTAGTTTGCACACTGGAGAATAAAGCTCACCATTTCACGTTTTGGATCAAAGTGGAATTCTATGGCTCAGTTGCCCACTTTAACTCATCTGACTTGGAGCTAAGTGACTTTTCACTGTGTTAAAAAAAATCATACTAAGGAAAAATTTTATCACTATTAATGGCAGTGAGCAATGTCTGTAATGGCAATTCAAAAAAGCACTTTCCAAAAATAACTTGTATATGGCCAAGGCACACTTCTGGGATGAGGGAGCCATCTTTCAAGGACACTTCTTTGAAAAGACCATACCCACTTGTTATGTGTGCTTTGAAACTAGACACATTATTTTATACCATACCTCATTCATTTAATTTATCAATCCAGATATACTTCTGTTAGGAGCTTTGGGAGTGTGGTTTGATTTTTTAAAGCATCACACTGTGCCCAAGTTCTGCATTTCACAATGAGAAACATGGACTTTAGGTCCTACCCTTCTTTAAGAATTAAGTTCTGTAGATAGGTTACAATGCTACAAGTGGAGAATAAGCAATATAAAGGGCTTAGCAAAATATGAACTTGGGAAAGTGAGCTGTTAGTGTCTGAATTATATTTTAATATGTCAAAATTAAATTTTGACAAACCAGACTGGAGACATGTCATAGAGTTTAATTAATGCAAGAGCTTTTAGAGATCATCTAGTTACAATCTCATCATCTTTTGGATTTAAAATATTGATGGTTCAAGCTTACATGACTAAGACCAGAGAAGTAATTTTTAGCCCTCAGAACTAATGCATCAACCTTTGAGCAGAATACCATCCTGCCATCCTACCATCCAAACTGACCCAGTACTGTTAGTTCCCCCATGGTACCCATCACTGAAATACTTTTTGAAATTGTGCATTCATGAGGACATCTACATTTCTTTAGCTATTTTTTAATATATGATTTTTTATTATATAAAGAAATTAATATATCTCATATATTTGATTTATAGGTGCATTGATTTCTATATAATGTATATATTTGACTTTGCATTTTTGGTATTGCCTGTTTTATTAGTGAACTAAAATTGCCCTTTTAAAAATACAGAGTAAGGATTTGTTCACAGGTTTTGTATGTATGCAAGAATTTTGCTTTTTCAATGTCATCTGTTTAAACTAGATGAACTTCTTTTTATCCTTTAAGTCTCATAAGCGTCAGTTTCTTGGGGAAGTCTTCCCTCATTTTTCAAACCTAGTGAGATGCACCTGTGGTTAAAACTTGGCATTGGAAACCCATGCTCCTCCCTGATAACTCTCAATGCATTTGTAGTTAATTGTTCATGGCAGTCTTCCTTGGTAGACTCTGGACTCCATAAAGGCAGGGACCCCATCTGTCTCAGACCCCCAGTATCTCTCCAGCATGTAGCATGCACATGGCAAGCATTTCTTCTCGTCAGGACTCTGGGTTGCAAGGTTACAACTCACACCAACTTATGCAGGAAGAAGGAACCAGTGGCTCACAGAGCTAAAACGTGTAGAGATAAAAGTGGGTTGTTTCATCATGGCTGTGTTCCTAGACTCAAGCTTTGTCCTTAGGATGATTTTTCCTCTTGTTGCTTTTACTCTTAGATATATTCTGTCTTTGTAGTGGCCAAGATGACTCCGGTTGTTCCAGGCTTACCTGATCCTTGGTACCCCATGTCTCAGAGGGGTATCGATTCAGCAAATATTCCAACGTGGGTTTTCATTGTTCTGCTTGGGTTGTGGATTCATCCATGAGCCCCCTGATGGCTGAAGAGTCTGGCGTTCTGACTACGTTAGTCAGGATTGGGAGACATTCCAAAAACTTGGAGCAGAGGTCAACCACATCTGACCCAGATAAAGAGTGATATCTAAAGGGAGACAAGGAATTCTCTTATCAGAACAGGGGGAATGAATACTGGGCAAGCAGAAACATTAATAAATGACTTATATTTATGCAGTGATCTATGTGGGTTTTTTTTAGACAGTGTCTTGCTTTGTCACCCAGGCTGGAGTGTAGTGGTGCAATCCTAGCTCATTGCTGCCTTGAGTTCCTGGACTTAAGCAATCCTCCCATCTCAGCCTTCCAAGTGTCTGAGGCTACAGGCATGCACCACCATGCCTGGCTAATTTTCGTACTTTTTGTAGAGATGGGGTCTCACTATGTTGCTCAGGCTAGTCTTGTACTCCTGGTGTCAAGCGATCCTCCCCCTTGGCCTTCCACAGTGCAGGGATTAGAGGTGTGAGCCACTGCATCTGGCTTGCATTTACTAATTTAAGATGTGCACTGAAATGCCCAGAAAACTGGTGTTGAGGGAATGAATGAATAATACAAAGTTTTATGATTAAGGCCTTCCTATATTTCATACCTACAGTATATTGGTAATATTATGATTATAATTATGATGGTTACCATTATCGTTTATTGACTGCCAGAAACTTTGCAACTGGATCCCTGTACAGTGATAAGAGATTTTTCTCATCATTTATTAGAAAGCAATCTGAAAGGCCAACATCCCTCTAATTGTTTCTCATCCCATATGTATTTGAAGAACTTTGTACATGTCTTTGTTTGTGGCTTGCAGTTTGCATCTAATTTCTGGTTTTTATTTTTCTCATTTTAGCACAATTGCCTGCTACCTCATAGTGTTCTCTTGGGTGAGCTGACCAAGTTTTTTCTTATAATTGTAATTTGTATTTTGAGTGTTTGCATAATTAATTCGGCTTCTTCCCACTCCTCCTTCACTTTTTCATATAGGATAGCTTCCCATCTCCCACCCCCAACTCTTGGGATCTTTCTATTCTTTTGAGAAACACTGAGCTTCACGAGATGAATTTTCTGTTACAAGTCTGGTCCAAAGAGATTTTGTTATTTTACTAAGCCTATTAATTTTGGCATTCGCTTGTTATTAATTTTTTTCTAACTTCACATCTCCCATAGTTTTCTTAAGTATTCTAAATTCCATACTAAGACCTTCCTGTTTTTCTACTGAGTTTTAACCTTCTTTGAGGAAATGTAGTGAAGTTCTTTTTGAGGAAATGTAGTGAAGTTCTTTTTTTTTTTGAGACGGAGTCTCACTCTGTTTCCCAGGCTGGAGTCCAGTGGCACAATCTCAGTTCACTGCAAGCTCCGCCTCCCGGATTCATGCCATTCTCTGCCTCAGCCTCTGGAGTAGCTGGGACTACAGACGCCCACCACCTCGCCTGGCCAATTTTTTTTTTTTTTTTAATTTTTAGTAGAGATGGGGTTTCATCGCGTTAGCCAGGATGGTCTTGATCTCCTGACCTCGTGATCCACCCACCTTGGCCTCCCAAAGTGCTGGGATTACAGGCGTGAGCCACTGCACCCGGCCATGTAGCGAAGTTCTTAAAGTGGATTCTTGAAATCCCTGAGACTGCAAAAACCTGCGTGAGCATTCCCAGACACAATTTCCAGGGGCAAGGTTGGTATCTGTCATCAGAGTTCAAGTTTATGAAGCATGAATTTTTCAGAGCTGAGGTCCTCTCACCACAATCCTGCTGGTCATTGATGAACTGATCTTCAGCTTCTGGCATAAAGGGTGAGGGCCTGGGCTTTTTGTCATGATCGTGTCTTGACTTTGGCCCTGTTCTCTATGTAGGGAGGGTTTCAAAAGAAGAGGGCTCAGACTGTCAACAAACTTATCTTCTGTCCTGGGTCAGTGACTGCAGAGGGTCAACTGCGCAGTGTGACATGGTCTTTGAAGACTTCTACGACCCTGCTACTTTGTGGCACCCTCTCCAGATGCAGCACTGCCTGCCCCCTGTCCAGCCATGCTTTATCTGCAAAGGTAGCACCCACTCCTTTTCCACGCATGCCTATTTAGGAGATTAGTGACTTATCACGTACGTTGTCTTTCTCTTTCCTGTATTCCTAGAGAGTTCTGGGTCTCCCTTTACTTCTTAGACTTGAATACATGTATATGGAACCTGGATGTACAAAAACCACATCAGGCAGCAACCTCCTATTCTTTCTTCTTTATGTCCTTATTGATGTCACTGTGGTCTGGTTGCTCTGCTCAAGTATAACCATATTCAGTCCCTGTTGCATGTTTTCCAGGCTGCTGGTACTTAGGTTCCTCTCTCCTTCATAATTCACCCGCAGTGCTAAGCAGGGCATTCTTTGCCCTGGCCATCACTAGCAGAACAGAGGGACACAGGGATCGGGTTGAAGCTGAGAGGAAGGACTCCCACAGAAGACTCTGTGCCATAGGAGTAAACCAAGCTAAGGTTCAAACACAACAGACTACTTGTAAACACCACATTCTCTACATTAGAGGTGAGATGGAGGGTTCTGAAGCTGCTGCCAAAAAAAAGGTGGGGGGTGGTTAAAGAATCTGGAACAGGATATAATGATTTAGCTGGATTGAGATGTACAGCTACAGTTAGGCTGGATGAAAATGCAAGAGGTAAAGAAACAAAGGAAAATAATACCTGGGATTCTTCCCTACCATCTAAGACTTCCTCAGCATCATTACTGTAGAGTGAGTGATCTGCTCATAGACACTGTGTGTGTGCTTGTGTGTGTAGTGATAGAAGAATGCGATGGACACATGCTCATCATTGACCAGTATGATTGGGAAGGGCATCAAATATCACTTTAGTCTTTATTCCAGACTAAATATTCTGGAAATATACTTATTCCTTAGAGAATGAGTCTCCAGCAATCTCATTCTTCCAGTGGTTACCATCGTTAACAGTGCGATGTCTATTCTTCCTATTCATATATTAAAATAAATGCACATGTACCCACAAATAGATATTTCATACATCAATGGGATCATCCATAATCCTGTTCCATAGCTTGGTTATTCTGCTACCAATGTATTTTAAGTATCACCATTTAAAAAATAAATTTTGAAAATGAAATAGATGAATATTTCCTGAAAATTTTACTGAAGAGCATCAGATTCAATTACATCTCTAAAGAAGCACCAGGGAGAAGTTTAAAAGATACTAATGATTAAGTCTGGAACACTTCTTAGAATCAATGATTACATTTCACAAACTCATTTTTTTAAGTGAAAATCATGCTGGCACAGAATTAGATAATCTCAATGTGAAAACTGCAGCAGCCACCAGCTGACAACTGATGAAACCCGGATGCCACTTTGGAGTGTGTTAGCTATTTAACAGGGTTCGAATCAGATCAGAAATTATGAGAGTCAGATTAAGAACCGAAATTCTAACAAGTTCCACCGTACATGCTTAACATTTTGCTCTCTCTACCCTTGACATCTTTTTTTAAAACTGGCTGTGATTATTAAAGTATCACATTCTGAACTATAGTGTTAAGTTAACAAGTGATTACGTAAGAGCCATCAAGGTCAACGGCTGAAGCCACAGCAGTAGTAGGAATTAATGAACTAAGACCTCTAGCTTCTAGGTTCCAGCCAAGCTTTCTTTTTGATAAAACACTTTCTATTTTGAAAGAATTACAGACTCACAAGAAATTGCAAAAATATTACCAGGAGACACTGCGTACCCATCTCCCAGCTTCCTCCAGTGGTAACTAACGTCTTATATAACAGTAATACATTATTAAGCCTAGGAAATTGACATTAGAACAGTACAATGAACTAGACTACAGATATTACTTGGATGTCACCAGATTTTGAATACACTCTTTGTTTTTTACATGTTGTGTGCATAGTTCTATGATTTTACCCCACGTATAGATCTGTGTAACACCAGAGCTAACAGCCACAGAGCTGCTCTGTTACCACGAAGGAGTTCCTTAGCACTACTCTTTTATGCTCACATCCTTCCCTCCCTCTCTAAGTCCTGGCAACCACTGATCTGTTCTCCATTTCTGTAATTTTGTCATCTCTGTATTTTTGGCCTTATGACATTCCCTGCTACCTCACAATCAATGTTTCTGGTGCAGATCTTCTCTGAAATGTCCATCTGGTCCCATTCAGTCTTCCGTTTTTTGAGGCCTGGAGTTCCTTGATTCAATCAGCCATAAAGGTCACAGATGATCAGTGGTTGATACTGCAGTGAAGAAAGCAAGGTCCGTAGAATCTAACGCCAATGACAATGAGAACTTGACTCAGCCTAATTTCACCAATGTATTTCTGGGGCTATTGTAGCAAAGTACCACACGTTGGGTGGCTTAAACAACAGAAATGTATTGTCTGATGGTTTAGGGGCTGGAAGTCTGAGGTCAGGGTGTTGGCAGGGCCATGCTTTCCCTGAAAGTGCCACGGAAGGATCGGTCTTATTCTTCCCTCTTACCTTCTGGTAGTCTCCTGACTCATGGCAGCACAGCCCATCTTTGTATGATGTTCTCCCTGTGTGCATGCCTACACGTCATGCTCTGTCAATACGTCTCTCTCTCTCTGCCTGTGTCCACATTTTCTCTCTTATAGGGACACCAGTCGTATCGGATTAGGGCCCTCTCTAACTTTATTTTAACTTAATTACCTCTGCAAAGATCCTATCTCCAAATAAGTTCACATTTTAAGGTACTAAGGGCTAGAACTCCAGTACACTATATTTTTGCGGGGGGATACAGTTTAACCCGGTGAACAAGTTCCCTGAAAAGAAATTTAGAAAAAAGAGATTTTATTCCAGTGAAAAGTTGCAAACTGCAGAGATGTAGCTTCAGTATAAACTGGAAGTGCATTCCAGATAATAAGAAAAGCGTTTATCTTCTGTAGAGAGTGTGCCCACCTAGGTTCCCTCTCAGGTCCTCTTTTGTGAATGAAGGATTCAAACTTGCTTAGTTTCGATTGCTTGATCTTTGTTGAGTTCTATTGGTTATATAGGTCACAGCCTATTAGGTGGTTTAGGTGGCATAAATAGGAACAATGAACGTCCCAAAGTTAAGCTGACCTGCAGGTTTTCCAGAAACTCAGGGCATATGTGTGACCTTAAGTCAGCAAATGGCCTAAACTGAACTATTGGAAACTACTGTCTACATGGTGAAATCCAAGAAAGATGGCTGGGTGCGGTGGCTCAGGCCTGTAACCCCAGCACTTTGGGAGGCCAAGGTGGGTGGATCACCTGAGGTCAGGAGTTCGAGACCAGCCTGGCCAACATGGTGAAACCCCATCTCTACTAAAAACACAAAACATCAGCTGAACGTGGTGGCGGATGCTTATAATTCCAGCTACAGGGGAGGCTGAGGCAGAAGAATTGCTTGAACCCGGGAGGCAGAGGTTGCAGTGAGCTGAGATCATGCCACTGCACTCCAGCCTGGGCAACGAGAGTGAAACTCTGTCTCAAAAACAAACAAAAACAAAAGCAAACAAACAAAAAACCCAAGAAAGATCCTTTCTGTGGCTCACGTGGGCTCCGTGTAAGTTCTTGTTTCCCTTTACAAGAGACTCACTTCTTTCCCAGTTAACTTCAGAAATGACCTCATCATCCCAGTGAGTTACCCCCTCTTCTGAAGTGTTCCAAGAAAATGAACGTTCTTTAACTCTACAGTAAACATAATCTCTAGGCAACGGGGTTTCAATGCCAAAAATAAAAATGGAAGGCTTGGTTTTCTTATGGAGTGACTCAGCTTTTTGTTTGTGTAAGCTAATTTGTTCTGAACTAGAAGAACTGCTGAACTATATAGTTTACATAGCCTGATAGATTGCAGACTAATAATGAGAGGTACAACACATCTTTCCGGCCGTTATTTAGAGGCAGTAGGCAATGAAGGTTGGAGAAGTTCTAAAATGCTTTTTTCTCAAAACCAGTTTTGAACGGGGGGATTGCTTGGTTTTTCTCTGTCTTCTAGTGTTCTTTATCTTTGCGCTTATTCCTTGTGGTAGATTTACAAAGCAAAATATTAAATAATGCCAAAAAATAAAAATTAAAAGTCTCAGTTAAAGAATTTTTAAAATCATGCTTTGAAAAGGCATAAAGCAGAGGTAGCAAATATAACTTAATGATAATAATTGTATCTATAATTTATTAAGTACTGATTGTGAGCCAGGCACTCTTCTAAGCATTTTATTTGCGTACACTTATTTTAGCATATAATTAAGGAATCTTAAAAGGAGATAGTAATTAAGAATTAACAGCATTCTGAGTTTGTAGGAAACATGGATTTTGTGTGGCAAAGTAGGTGGTTGAAATGATCACACAGATGTAAAAAAGAATCAGGGAGGAATAATGGCATAGAGAAAATTTAAAGAGTAATGTATTATGATCTCTTTAAGACCATAGTATCATAAAACGTCAACTTATATAACTTATTCAGTTAAAAAAATAAACTTCAGGAAAAATTCATGAATATTGATCAATGATAAATGGCACTCCAAACTTTTTTACACACTATACTGTTTGAGTGATAATGTATAAAAATGTTTTTAAATCCTAATATATCTTTTTAAGATTTAAGGATGGTCATATGACATTTGTGGTTAAATGAGTTGGCTTAAATGAAGCATTTGGAAAACAGAAGCATTATACAAATGCTGAACAGAATTAGATTCATAAGATGTTTAGAAAACTTTAGAGTAGTGACCATAACTCCTTCCACAGTAACAACTTTTTGAAGAAATCTAGAGTCTATTCATTTAGAGCTGTTTTCTACATTTAGGTTTTGAAGCTCAAGTGACGTGAAGGTTCAATGTGTTTTCTTTCCTACAGGTTATATGCACCTCTTGAAATTAAGAAACAGATGAACCTACTTCCTAGAAAACGTGGCAGGTTTTTTTTATTGGAAGTTGTCCCGTATAATAAGGATGACACATTCTCTAAGATAAGAAAATGAAGGAAGAAGGGGGAAAAAGAGATGGTGAAAAGTGGAGAAAGGAAAGCTCTACTAGGTGTATACTGTATGTCTAGATGCTGTAGATTTATTATGGACAAAGATACATGGTGTAGCATTTCCTTATAATTAAATAATGTTCAAACTTCTAGTCTTTGAGTAGCACTTGTTCAGTGTAGAGCTCTTCCAAATTCAATGATGAAAAATGTCTGTTGCCCACAATTTCCTCTTCTTTCTCATCTTTTATCCTAAATATACTTAGGAGCTATTTCAGAATAATAGATTCACTGTAGGATGGAATTTAACTATTTCATTACAATCTTTTATCTAAAAAATTTTAAAAAGCTATTTCAATAAGTATGAGTATTTCAAACTCGACCTATTTCATTGTAACAATTATAAGTAAATAGAAAAAAATTGAATTATGTCTTACATGGACTGAAGAGTGAGACATGGGGAATTTTAATAATTTGAACAATTCTGAGTTGCTGGAAATATAAAAGAAAGTTTTAATAGAAAGACAATACATTTTTAAAGCTCTTTTAATGTATTGGGTCATGGAATAAGAAAGGTTTTGAAGTGGAAAACTTGTAAACTTTGATACATCCAGAAAAAAACAGTAACTCTTTTGAGAGATTAAGGCAATGTTTTTGAAGAATATCAGAGATTCATGGGCATGTCACTGAGTCTGAGATTCCTAATGGAGGCCATCTCACCCGTCAGGTTATCCTGTCCTGCCTTAGCCTGGGAAGCTGCCAAAGAGAGGAAACAAGAACAAGGACAGCCGTCTAACAGAACAAGGCAATGAAAGTGTTTTGCAACTTATGTTGACTTAAAAAACATTTCTTTTTGTTTGGAACTAATTACGAACTCACAAGAAGCTGCCAAAAGTGTACAGAGAAGTCTCATGTCCCCTGCATCCAACTTCCCTCAATGTTAGCATCTTACATACATAGCACATTATCAGAACGAGGAAATTGACGTTGACAGAATACAATGAACTAGACAGCAGATCCCACTCAGATTTTACTAGTTTTTATATACACTCTTTTTTTTTTGGATTGACATTTACAAGTTGAGAATATTTAACCCAAGTTCCCAAAGTCCTAGTTAGCATGGTCTCTAATACTTTCCCTCGCTCTATTCCTCCTCCTTCCTTGGTTCACTCACCTGCTTACTCTTTTCCTGCCTGGTTTCCATCCATTCCACAATGGTACTCATGTAGTATCGGGTGACGTGCTATGTGCTGGAAATATTAGTGAAGACAGTGGTGGTGGGGCCCTCACGCACCACCCAGCCATCTCTCCCACCTTCTCTGCCATCCTCATCAGACCCTTAACAAGCCACCTGATGAATCTTCCAGCCTACCATCTCCCCCAATCCACTCCTTCCTTTCACAGCTCTAGGGTAATCTTCCTCAGGCACAGTTCTTGTCACCGCTTCTCTTGATAAAGAGCTTTTAGAAATCTCTTATTCACCAACAGAATTAACTAGTATAACATATGTTTAGTAACTACTCTAGAAAGTCCTATCCTTCCAATGTCCATAACTCATGCTCTGGCCAAAGTCTTCTATTTGTGGTTCTGGAACTCCCCTGCATGTTTTTACCTCTTGTTGCTCTATTCTCTGGAATCTCTCCCATCTCCCCTCCAACAGATACATTAAGCACAGTTCACGTACCACCTCCTCCATGAAATCTCTTCTGATGGCTCCAAGTAGATGCAATTTTCCTTCCTTTAATTGCTACCCCCCCCCCCCCC
Organism: Macaca nemestrina; assembly: GCF_043159975.1. NCBI lineage: Eukaryota > Metazoa > Chordata > Mammalia > Primates > Cercopithecidae > Macaca > Macaca nemestrina. Next base: position 122,383,335 of record NC_092135.1, on the reverse strand, counting down.
CACCGCTGGTATTTCATTGGCAGTGTTTATCTTCTCCATCTCATTTGGCGTCAGATGGGTCTATTTCCGCTACTAGATCGTGCCTGCCTCTGTAGAGGGCGGAACTCTGCATCATTCTCTTGTAGTTTTTCATTAACGTTTGGAGAAGGAACATGGGTTTGGAGTCAAGAGAGAGATTTGTCGTCTCCCTACTCCTGCAGGTCTCTTAAGGCTCATGTGCCTAAGTCTTGGACATTCAGTAAAATACTGCATGTGGAGTGCCTCCCATAGGGCCTGGCACAGGAAGCATGTATGAAAAAAAGTCTCCAAGCATGGGTGGAAAATGGTCTTTCCAAGAAAAGAGAAAACAGGTTTTGTAAATATGGCTATCTTCCAAGGAATTAGAGATTCCTGGACTAGTGAACACTTCAGAATATCTAAAATAAATGTTGAGTTCAGAACCATCTGAAAGCTAGAGTCATTCTGAGAAAGGAGCTGCCATTAACTCTTGACAACATGTGCTGGGAATAACACGGTCTGGCTGGGAGCAGAAACTCCCAACTCCTCTCCTCAAACACACTTTCCAGGGAGCTGAAAGGGTAGAATCATCCACATCCTTTTATTCCCCTCCCCCTTCCCCATACACCTGGATATTTTACCTGCATGTTACCAGATGACAGTTATACTTTCCTCCTAATTCTCTTTGGAAATCGTTGGTAGAGACAATTCTTGATTGTTTAACTCACAGAAAGCTTGGCTTATGATTTGCGTATGTGTTACCTAATTTGCATATCATTTATAAGTCTTTCTTTTATTAGCCTGAATGATTGAGTTGAATCTATATACATTTTTATCTCTCTAACAGTATGCAAGGCCCACATTTTATCAGATTTCAATGGATTCTTAGGGATATAGGCATTCCCCTGTGATTTAAACTGTGAAGATTAAATCACTTTCTTATTTAAAGGGTTAGAAGATTCACCGACTTTGTAACTAGCATGCCCGGTCTACAATTCAGCTGGCAGGAGCTCTCTGCAAAATGACAATCATTCCAAGACCTAGAAGCCAAATATTATGTGGGCAGCCTCCAGTGATCTGGAAAAAGAGTTTAGAGGTTACTTTTGAGACTGATAAAGTTGTTCTGCCAGAAGGCCAAGGTCATGTAATTTGATCTTTTGCAAACTTATGGGACCTGCACCAAAATAAGCTTGCAAGGTGAGGAACATTCAAGGACCTCCATCTGTCTCTTATTGTTAATGACTAATAATGATAATAGTGAAACAATGATATGAATAAGGACTATCACAGAGCAAGGGCTTATCTTCTCCCAGACCTTAGACTAAGTAGTTTATACTCTTTCTCCTAGAAATTCTCAACAGTATATCTATCTTAGTCACATTTTTAAGATGAGAAGCCCAGGCTTAAAGATTTTAAATCACTTGCCCAAAACCACAAGGTTACTAAGGGACTGGATCAGGATTTAAAACTGAGTTTCTTTGACTAAAAGCTGTGTCTTAACCACTGTGATCTCATATATTACATTTTCTGAACTACTTTAAAAAGAAGACTTTAAGTTTATTAAATTACTTCATCCCCTTTTCTTTCTTTTCTTTTCTTTCTTTCTGAATTAAATGTTCACACCATCGTGGGCAAAATATGGGATTTACTAACCATCCACCCTCTTTATCTTATTTACTCTTAATAACCATACTTGTAGGACATTATTAGCTTCACATTTAAAGATCTGGAAACTGATGTTCAGAGAGGCCAACTCACCTGCCCGAAGTCACACAGCCCATATGAAGCAGAGCGCAGATGTGAGCCTGTTCTGAACATGACGGCACAAAAGTGTCTTCCGGGAAGAACGTTTAAAGGAAGCTTATGAGCTCATTAAAATTCATACCTTACTCTTCACACTCCAGATTCTTTTTCATAGCACCTGTTGGCTTGTTGATTTTAATGTATCATCCCCAATAATTTCTTGGGGTGTGCTTTGGAGTTAGGGAGCAGTAGCAAGAGGCATGGTCAAGGATAGATTTTTCTCATTGATGCCTATTTTTTTTTTAAGTTTCCAAGGTTGTTGTTATTTATAAGAGATCTTATTATACCTTTTGCTTCATGACTGAAATCTCGTAACATTCTTAGAAATATGTGGGTTGGTAACTACAAATTTAAAATCTTTACAGCATGGAAATTTCTTAGGTAAAAAATCTTTTATTCTGAGAAGAGATCAGAAATAGATTTGTGGGATTTTGATGTGCCCTACGGGAAGGCAGGTGGTTATATAGCTCTAGTTGAAAATTAATGTTTGTCCTTTGAAGAGCCAGGTAGGAGTGAAGAATGTGTATTAATTCCCTGATACCTAATATGATGTCATGTAACACCCAACACTTGACAAATTATGGATTTTTTTGAGGCTTTTTCCCTCACTCAAGCAAATACTCCTAATACGTGCCTTGTCATAATGAGGCCTCAGCTACGCTGAATCCCCTGAAATGCCACGATATAGGCCATGTGCTGGGAGGTGGTCCTGCCTTTCAATACCAGCTTCTAAAGTGGTTAAACTCCACCAGAATTTCTCAAAGTGTGGATCAAGGACAATTTGCATCAGCAATACGTGGGATGGGCCTGGCACAGTGGCTCATGCCTGTGATCCCAGCACTTCGGAAGGCAGAGGCGGGCGGATCACTTAAGGTCAAGAGTTTGAGACCAGTCTGGCCAACATGACAAAACTGTCTCTACTAAAAATACAAAAAAACCAACAAACTCCCTGGGCGTAGTGGTGTACGCCTGTAATCCCAGCTACACAGGAGGCTGAGGCAGGAGAATCATTCGAACCAAGGAGGCAGAGGTTGAAGTGAGTTGAGATCGCGCCACTGTACTCCAGCCTAGGCGACAGAGTGAGACTTGGTGTCAAAAAAAAAAAAAAAAAACCCAAAAAACAAAAACAAAATTACTTGGGACTTATATTGAAAATGCAGTTCCTTTCCACCTCAGAATCTCTGACTGGGATCCAGGAATTGGGTTCCTCAGGCAATACTTCTGCAGAGTGGAGTTTAAGACCCTATCTTCTGTACTAACTACTCCTGTCTATCCTTATCTTGTCTTTAATCCCACAGTAAGAAAGTCTTATTGAATTTGAGAACACAGACTCATAAAAGATGAGTACATTTTCTTTCATCATGTTCTGTTTCTCCAGTAACACTTAATGTATTAGGAGTCAGCTGCAGATTCTCTCTGCAAAGTTACCATTAGGGATGCCCAAGTTCACAGATGACTCAACCAGTAGAATTTAAAAATATATAATTTAGCAAATGCATTTGACCTTCATCCACAGTAAAACTTTCAAAGATTTTAAGAAAACAGCAAATTTGAAATATTGGGTTTTTGACTCCTTTAAAAACATTTCTACAAAGGCCATTTATTCTTCTTATGCTAATGATCGACAAAAGTGTACACTTTAGGCAGTCAGATGAGACAGGAAAAATGTGAGGATTCTTGGTGTATGTGTGTGTGTCCTGCCTCTGTGGCTTCCGTCAGGAATATTGCATTGGATACAACTGGGCAGGAACCCAGTCTGCATTCCTCTGTCCAGGATAGTTTTTTTTTTCTACACAAAAGTAGTATAGGAAATTGGTTTAGGGTACTTTGTAATTTCTGAGACTCTTTCCCCTGGAGATAAGAGACGTTGATCTGAGTGCCTTTCTGCTGGATGAATTGAGATGATGGGGGTAGAGAGAATTATTAAGCCGGAAAGTAATACAGAGCCTTTCCCAGCCTCCCTGGGGGTCAGTTCTATTTTTCTGCGTTTGCTGGTGGAAGTAGGGTGGAGTGTGATTGGAAAGCCAAGCTGTACTCTGCAGTTTAGTCTGCAGTTAATATGAAGACTAGCAGCTGACTTCTCCCCAACGTGGGAAGGCTGAGCTTCAGTTGTCAGAGCCGGCCGGGCCCCACAAAGCCCTGATTTACGGCTAAGCTGAAGAGCCACTATGCTCCTCCCTCATTAAAACCACGTGGTCTATTTCTGTCATGAAGGTGTATTTTACTGTCAAGTCACTTCCTCTCTTTCCCTCCTCAAAAACCAAAACCGAACCAAATCCAAAACAAAAACCCCTCAAGAACTCTAGAAATAGATATATCAGTATGTCATAATGCTGTAACTTCCTTGCTAAAAGGGCTGTTCAGGGAAGGCACTGTCAGTTCCTAATGAGTATGTTGTTAGCGAATGTATTTTTCTTTCTAAGAATAACTCAGAAGGGACTTTTATGACTTTTAACATGTGAGGTAAGAAAAGTCACGGATTTCTGCCCAGATCCCTTTCCGGGTGCGTGATGGCTGCAGTTGGTGATTCCTTCATGAAAGGGTGACTTTACATCAATGACTTGGTCAGTAACAGAATGCCAGAATGTCCCTTTCTGTCCCATAATACAGCCCAAACATACCTGCAGAGCTGATCCTCATTGACTATTTTATTTCATTAACCTGCCCCCACCCTGTTCAAAAACTTATTATTACTATTCCTTATTATTTCATCTTCTCAAATTTACAACATTCTACCATCTAGCCACATTCTACCATCTAGCCACATTCTATAGTCAATGACTATTTCCACTTTTTTCGTGGATACTTATCTTGACTAAATAATAATGGTAACAGTGATAGTAGGTATAGTAACAATGCTACTTTGTATTGAATGCATTTTGTTCTACACACTATTCTTTTTTTTTTTTTTTTTTGAGACAGAGTCTTCCTCTGTCTCCCAAGCTGGAGTGCAGTGGCGCAATCTCAGCTCACTGCAACCTCTACTTTCGGGCACAAGCGATTATCCTGCCTCAGCCTCCCAATTAGCTTGGACTACAGGCATGCACCACAATGCCCAGCTAATTTCTTTTGTATTTTTAGTAGAGATGGGGGTTTCACCCTGTTGGCCAGGCTGATCTCGAACTTCTGACCTCGGATGAGCTGCCTGCCTTGGCCTCCCAAAGTGCTGGAATTACAGGCATAAGCCAACGTGCTTGGCCCCTGTTCTACACACTGTTCCGAGAGCCGCTCTTACTTAATCCTCACAACAAGCTGATGAGTTACTGTGATTGGCTTATTTTTATTTTTTATTTTTTGAGATGGATTCTTGCTCTGTCACCCAGGCTGGAATGTAGTGGCGTGATCTGAGCTCACAGCAACCTCTGCCTCCCGGGTTCAAGTGATTCTCTTGCCTCAGCCTCTTGAGTAGCTGGGATTACAGGCGCGCACCACCACGCCCAGCTAATTTTTGTATTTTTAGTGGAGATGGAGTTTCGCCATGTTGGTCATGCTGGTGTGAAACTCCTGACCTCGTGATCTGCCCGCTTCAGCCTCCCAAAGTGCTGGGATTACAGGCGTGAGCCACCATGCCCGGCCAGCTTATTCTTAATGTCTCCATCGAACACATGATCAGACAGGCTCAGAGTGGTTATGTAACGAGCTCAGGGTCACACGGAGGCCTGCTTGATCATTCCCGTGGGCCCCACACATCCTTGCCACTACTTCTGCAAACACGGGGTTCCTCTGGCCTAAGGTGCACTCTTTTTATCTCTATTTTCCTGAATCTTATACAATCTTCTAGACCTACCTCAATTCCTATCTCCTTCAAGAAGCCTTTCCTCATAATTCCTGTTCTCATTAACCTCCTCCCTCTCTTCAGAATTCCACTAGAAACTCATTACTCTTTTCATTTCATATGTGTTTTGTCTTCTTCAACCGTTGCTTCCCAAAGGGTCGATCTTTTGCACCTCCCAAAGGTTCTAGCACTGTGCCGACAGCATAGTAGATGTTCAGTTAAGGCTTTCTTACTTGTAAACCCTTCCAAATCAAACATCTAACTGAATGCCAAAAAACTATTGAACAAACTGATGCTTTCGTGAACTCTGTGCCATGTACAAGGGATATTAACTCACTCCAAATAGGCCTTGCAACCCACTTGGATGAGCTGATAGTTTTTATGTGTTGATCTCCAGGCAAGTCACCAAAGGATTTGCACTTTATAACAGCAATCAGTTTAGGCATTTAAAATAAGTTTTTGAGATGAACTTCGTTAGAAATCAAAAGTCATCCTATGTATACTATTTTAACGGTAATTGGCATCTTGTTTCTTATAGAGAATACTGAGGTCTCAGGTCAACACTGATTTTTGTGCAGGAGTAACTAACACCTCACTGGGTTTGCCACATGAAAGATATGTAACAGTTATAAATAAAATACTCCAATAGGAAAATGTGTCTTCCTTTCTGTAAATTACCATCAATTCATGGAATCCTCATTTGATCCTTCTGGGACCAGCAAAAATTGGGAGCAGGAAAAGTGCCGCTTGGCAAAACTTTGAATTTTCCTTTTGTGAAATGCGAATATAGGACATCAACGATATGCACTAAACACTCTGCAAATTGTGTGGCTGCATTAAGCATGATAAAGCACTATGAGAGGATCACTAGGTAAGGGTTTTACACAAGAATGGAAAGAGAGAGTGAATGAGTTGAGGAGCTTGCCATGTACAAATTAAATCACTTTGCTAAAAGGGACAGAAGTATCGAGTTCTCAGGGTTTCAAGAAGCAGAGTAAAGAAAGATGAGCCTTTAGTACTCTTAGTCATCAATCAAGCATTATTGAGGCTAAGAAAGCATCTCACCCTACTCAAATTCTGTATAGAGCAGTTCTCAAACCTGGCTGTACCCTAGAATGGCCTACAGAGATCTAAAAAGTTTTAAAACCACACCACCACCACCACCTGAAGTCATCTTCAGGTAGGCTGAACTGGAATGTCTGAGAGTGGAACTTGGAGATCTGGAGTTTTGAAACTTTTTCCTGTGATTCTGCTACGTGGTAAATGTTGAAAGCCTCTTTTGTATAATTATCAGAATTCGGATGCCTTAGGAGGTTGATGCTTAAGGCTTCTTTCCTGCTAACTTCTGACATGTGCTATCACAATATAGCTTTGAGGATTTAGGATTAAGCCCAACTCTACTGGAAAAGCTCACTTAGCTTTTGGGCGTGAAGGAGCCCTCTATAGCCAAAATCTTAAAAGGGGTTTCTTATTAATAGGTTCTTGGAATATTCAATTCAAAGTAATTTTTGAAGGCAGTGAGAGTGTAGTATACCTCAAAAAAGATCTCAAAAGGGAGTTTGGAGTTGACAACCAGTGCCAGTGGAATAAGGGATCGGCGTTAATGTTAACACATGGTTTAAGTTAAAAAAGTCTTATTGGAAGAGGTCAGGTTCAGGCCCTGCATTTCCGTTTGTCTTTCTGTATTCTGTAAGCTTATTGAGAGCAGGGATAGTGTTTAGTTTGTCATAAAATCTCGACAATGACTGGCATAGAATAGGCAGTAGATAAATGTTTGGTGAAGAGATTCAGGCCCTGAGAAAAGATGGAGGCTAAAACCTGGATTTCAGACCTCTTTGATGTGACCAGTCAGATACAGCACACGTTTCTACCATGGGAATTTGACAATTCCCAAGACAACAGACACCTGTTATAATGCAACGTATACTTTCATAGACTAGGAGCTACTGTGGTTATGGGTTTATGTGTAGTAAATGCGAGTGTCCCTATGGTCAGACTATAGAAGTTTTTGTTCACTAGCGCAGTGACTAAATGTTTTGATTGTACATTTCTATTATGTATTAAAAAGATGAATAGAGAGAAAAAGAATTAGGCCAGGAAAACAAAATTTTAGTCTTTAATTTATTTAGATCATATGAAATCTTCCAAATTGTCCAGCCTAGGCAAAAGGTAGACTTTTTTTTTTTAGATCATTTCTCAATTCTGTGTGCTCTTAACACCATAATTCTATTCCCAATTATGTTTTTAACTTTTTGGGCCATTACCTTAACATCTATACAATGTCAGAGGGTTAAGGTGATCACTATTGCTTCTCTTAGCTCTACAGCTCACCTACGGCTCTATAATCTGACTTGTAGCTTCTCTACCAGAGAAGTAATTTTACTATTCAGGAGTAGTTTTGGCCAAAGGAAGTCCCCTAATGTTCCTATTCTAAATGTTCTTGTTATCTTCCACTAGCCTGCTTGAAATTAAATGTAACTAGCAACTTCAAGCTATTTATGATATGGCTTTGGGCAATAATCCTAAAAAGCAAAAATCCTAAATGCTGTAATCCTGAATGTTGAAATCCCCAAAGATCAAAATCCCTAAAGCCTAAAACCCTGAAAGTCACAATCCCAAAAGATCAAAATCCTGAAAACATGATTAAAAAAAAATTTTTTTTTTTAATTTAAAGATCTTATTTACATGTTTAAAAGAGAATTTATTTGAAAAACATAGAAAAGCATGACAGGACACTTCAAAGGCCACTTTCCACGGTAAAACAGGCAATAATAACACATAGTTTTACAAGTAGATAACTCAGGCATACTAATGCCAGTCACAGTTATGAGCAGATGAGCTCTATTAATAATGAAATAGTTTATATAATTGTGGTCATCTGAAATATCAAGATGTACAACCCAAGTCTTTTGATGAGATTGATTGAAAATCTTGATGGGTTACCACCACATATGCAGTTGCTCAAAGAACTGATATCTTGGAGAATTTTTACCTTTCCAAAATGCAGATGTATAAAAAAGAAACCTCTTCATTTATTGAGGAAGTTTCAATATTTTTAAGTACATGCACAAGGCTTACATACCAAGTTAAAGTTGGATAACGCACATTCATGGAGTCAAATCTGCAAAATAAAAGTGCATAAAAAGAATTAGAGCTCTCTAAAAATTTTTACACAATTTATTTGGAAATGATGTGAAGATGAAACACCTAGCATAGTAAATTGTAAAAAGTAATGCTGACAATTTAAAACAGTGGGGAAAAGAGCTAAAAACAAACAAACCCCAAAATAGACAAACAGGAAAACTAAAATAAAAGTTTGACATATGAAAAAGTGTATTAAAGGGATAGATTATGGGCAATTGCATGGAGATAGCACAGAAGAGCTGGTCAACTTTTACCATCACTAACCACATTTTGAAGTCTTGCATCACAATGAATAGCTGCTTTTTGTCTTTTAGGACGTGACTTTTCTCAAAATACATTCACATTCGTTTTCTAGGTGGCACTGCTCTTTTTGAAGTTCTTCTATGATTCAATGTACGTTGACATGAACATTTCCTGTTAAATTTTTCCATCTTCTGTGCCATATTTCTATGTTGTTTTGGGTACACGGGACTCCATTCTGCATGCACTCATACACAGACCACAAATTTGGCAGAAACAATCCTGGTGATGGAACCCAACACTGTTGTGTAAGTGTCTTCTTATCCTACCATGCTCATGATTATTTTGGAACCAGACAGTATCTTTGCTGGCGTCTTCAAGAAAATTTGGCTTTAATTCATTAAAAACTCCTGAAGCTGATGAAATAATCTATACACCAAACACCTGTGACAAGAGTTTAGCTATGTAATAAGCCTGTACATGTACCCCTGAACCTAAAATAAAAGTTAAAAAAAAAAGTTCCTGGAATTATGTCAGCTGGAAGGAATGCCAATGCAGACAAATGACACATTTTTAAACTGAAATTTTCGTCATTGCCATATTACGTGGCCAATCCACTCCTCTGGATTTTTCCACTGAATGCATTGGGCTGAATGGAAAAACCCAACTTTATTGGTAACACCTTGAAATTCACTTTCAGAAGCCTTGAGCACACCTAATTTTAAATCTATCATTGTAGTTGGGAAATTCAAGTAGATGTTATGGATTTTAGACTTTAGGGATTTAGATTTTAGGAATCTCAACATTCAGGATTATGGTGTTTGAAGCTGTGTCTTTTGGGATTATGATCGGCGCTGTTATGAAATGAATGGTTCTTAAAATTGGTAACTAAATTGCATGATAATGTGTAAAATTTTTGATATAGCTGATAGACTTTCAATGAACCAAACTTCTAAATTATTATTCATAATGTGATTAATTGATTTAGTCATCCAACCAATATTGGTGACCTCTGGAACAGAGGTTCTAGTTACAAAGTAACTGAGGGTTTAGCAATGGTGAAGAGCAGAGACACTGAGTTTGTGTCCTTCCTACAGGAAGCTTTGCTATGAAAGACCTGCGAGATCCTGAGAAGTTAAATAAAGAAGGGTGCGGAGAGAATGAACATATTCCAGCAGACTGTGAGTAGAGGGGGAAGAAGTGATGGATCCAAGTGCTGACAGGAAGGAGTGGGGGGTTCCTTCAAGGGCACGTGGTGGCCTTGACAGTGCCTGATCCTAGGACATAGTTTCAGTACTTCTGTGTGGCAATAGTTTGGACATGACTAAAAATAACACTAAGATAACACAGAAATCAAATTTGTTCTAGAAGGGTATGGGTAAAGTGTAAATTAGAGTACTTAAAAATTGTAAAACATCTTATTTGGTCATCAGCAAAAATGTCATTTCCAGCTGTGTTAGCCTGGAGTCTCCAGAGAAAAAGAAACAGAACATCTCTCTCAATCTCTCTCTCAATCTCTCTCTCAATCTCTCTCTCTCTCTATATATATATATCTCTCTCTCAGTCTCTCTCTCAATCTCTCTCTCCCTTTCTCTCTCTCTGTCTCTCTCCCTATTTGACTTCTTTCCAAACATGAATTCAAAAAACCATATCTGGGGAGCGAGAGAAAGAGAATTGTTCACTGTAAGCAGAAGCTAATAAATATGAAGAACTTTAAAGGTAGTTTCCTACTCACAATTGGGAGAAGAGGATTATTCGTGGGAGAGAAAGACAAAGAGAGAGAGAGAGAGTGTGTGTGTGTGTGTGTGTGTGTGTGTGCGCATGCGTGCACGCAGGTATATTGTACATAAAGATACAAAGAACTCTGTCTCTCTCTCTCTCTCTCTCTATATATATATATATATAAAGAGATTTATTATAAGGAACTAACTCATGTGATTACGGAGGCTGAGAAATTTCAAGATTGCAGTTGGCAAGCTGGAGTCCCACCAGAGCTGCTAGTATATTTCCAATCCAAGTCTGAGGACCTGAGAACCAGGAGAGCTGATGCCATAAGTTCCCATCTGAATTCATGTCTGAAGACAGAAGAAGACGGATATTCCAGCTCAAATACGGGCACAGAGAGAGAGAGAGAGAGAGAGAGAGAGAGAGAGAGAGAGAAAGTGAGAAAGTGAGGGAATTCTCTCTTACTCAGTCTTTGGTTCTATTCAGGCCTTCAACAGATTGGATCCGGCCCACCCACAATGGGAAGGCAATCTGCCTTACTGTGTCCACCTATTCAAATGTGAATCTCATCCAGAAACACCCTCACAGACACACCCAGAATAGTGTTTAACCAAACACCTGGGTACCCTGTGCCCTGTCAAGTTGATACACATTAATAACCATCATACTGGCTACATTGGTTGATGTTTTGCTTTATAGCCAGAAAATGGATTTATCAGACTTGCATGGAGTTTGGCTTTTTTCCAAACACGAATTCCAAAAAACAGTCCTTCCCTGGATTCCCTGTGAGGTAAAAGATCCGCCTTGGGTTCTGTTTGCGGCTAGAATTCATGATTGTAAATTGTTTCCGTTTTTAAGGGGGGATTATAGTCACCAAATTGGCCACCCGTAAATTGGTGAAAAATTAAGGGGGAAATCTTCTGGAAAGCAAGACTGCGTCTCAAAAAAAAAAAAAAAAAAAAGAATTCAAAATATTCCAATAATATATGTAAGATAAAAACCTTAGATTGCTAAGACTACCTCATTTAGCATCTGCCAGGAAATACTTATTGTTCTAGAGAATGTATAAAAATAAATACACTAGTAGCCTCCTTCTTACATTTTGGCATTACTAGGTTACTTTATTTAATACTTTTTTCCAAAGAAGGTACTTGATATGCTTTTTGAAAAATTTAATTAAGGAATATAGTTGGAAAAATGGACATAGTTGGAAACATGGAAACAAGGAATGTAGCAAAGATAGAAAAAAAAAAGAATTTCAGTTGTCCATCTGTTTTGAATTTTAGATTAGCCAAGATTTGCTGGATATATGAAGCAGGACAGATCACCCTGAGTCAACTTCATTCTTATTGGTTCATAATCCTTTGTTCATATTTACTGGGTTGGTAGAGCAATAGATGGTTTCTAACCTCAATGTTCACTGTAAGCAGAAGCTAATAAATTTGAATAACTTTAAAGGTAGTTTCCTACCCAAAACTGGGGGAGGAGGAGTATTCATCAGTGTGTGTGTGTGTGTGTGTGTGTGTGTGTGTAGGCAGGCATATCATACATGAAGATGCAAAGATATTGTATGTAATATGTAAAAATATCTTTTAGAGTAAAATTGTGACAAAAATTTAGATTTGAAGTCCATAGTTTTTCCTATCAAAGTCCTGAAACCCCCAAATTTCCTAATGAAATGTGGCTATGACTTAGCCAAAGTCTTGGATTTTTTTTTTTTTAGTTTTAGGTTTTTTAGAGACAGAATCTTGCCGTCACCCAGGCTGGAGTGCAGTGGTGAGGTCATAGCTCAGTGCAACCTTGAACTCCTAGTAGGCTCAAGTGATCCTTCTGCCTTAGCCTCCCAAGTAGCTGGGACTACAGGTGCATGTCACCACACTTGGCTTATTTTTAAATTTTCTGTAGCCTCAGGGTCTCACTATGTCGCCCAGGCTGGTCTCAAACTCCTGACCTCAAGTGATCCTCCTGTCTCAGCCTCCCAAAGTGTTGAGATTATAGGCATGAGCCACCACGCCAGGCCCAAAGTCTAGGATATTAATTGGGCCACATTTTTTTAAGGTGTCTATGATGAAGGCACAGTATTGGGACTAACGCCCACTGTAGTCACACTTCTTTCTGTGTCTCTTCCACCAGAGTTGGGAGAAGGCCAATCTGTTTCTTCCACTCTTCGTTTCCTGTGGCTATATTTTTGCTCCTAGGATACAGGAAGGAGAAATCTTGCTTCTTCCTTAGCTACCTTCTTCAGTGTTTTATGGGGCTCTCAGATCTTCTGGGTTAGACCAAACCCAGATTCAAATCTACTGGGTAGATTTGAATAGCCCTGAGTGGGCATCTCTGGACACTGGAGGCAGCCTCTCTCATTACTCCCACTACTCTCTTCCTCCTTGTGGAGGCTGGCATGCTCTGCACTGAGGTTTCGTCCTCCCACTGTGTCTACAGGGAAGTTGCAAGTGTGGGCTTGATAGGAAGGCAAGAATAGGCCTCTCCAGTTTCCTTATTTTGAGGCCATAGGTGGCTTGAGACAAAGGCAACTGACGATTGTCTATTGTGTCTCTCACTAATACTCTGCATTCAGGTTTACGCCCCAGGGTCCACTAGGAAAGACATTTTGCTGGCTCCATTCCTCCCTGCTTACCTACTTACCATAGGATCTCATCGGAGGAGTAGCTGGGCTAGGACAGAGTGTGGGTATTCCTGGGACCTCTGCCCAAAGCTCCCCATAATACATCTGTAACAATTTCCAATGCGTGGGAGAATCTAAGTTTTAAAAACAGATGAATAACTTTTAGTTAAGCCCAACAGAATGGGATATTATCGGAAATATTGTGGGCAAGAATACATTAGTTTGACACATATTTACAAACCAAGCCAAAAGTTTTATTTTTCTTGCATGTAAACTTTATTATTCTACTTGAAAACCTACTGCAATACAGCTTGTTATTTTGTCTTGAAAATATTTGGAATTTTACTAGTCTTAAATAATGCAACACTGTTCAAATAGTTGTATTTTTAAGAAAAATATCAAATAAGCTAAAATTACTATTAATATTGAAAGGCATAATGGGAAAGGTTAGGAAGCCCATTTTAAGTTTTTAAGGAAAGAAGTGAGATAGAGAAAGAGGAAATGGCTGAAATGAGATAGCACGGTGCTTCTTATTCAGCATTAGTGATTCACACATTTGGAAACTGGCATTTTCGATTCAGGAAAGGATTTCTTTCTTCTCTCTGCTTACATTCTATTCAAGATTTTTTACAAACTTATTTTTTAATTGACCAATAATAATTGCATATACTTATAGGATACAATGTGATGTTTTGATCTATTTATGCATTGTAGAGATTCAGTCAAACTAAGAAATTTATATCCATCACCTCAGCAACTTATCTTTTTCTGTGGTGAAAACATTAAAAATCTATTCTTTATGCAATTTTGATTATGTTCATTGGAGGCTAGTTCTAGAGAACACGCGCTTGTTTAGCAAAGTTAGGAAGTCTATCGTGCACACAGACCAAATGAAGATGCTATTTTGCTGTGTCAGAAAAAATTTAGGTCTATGTCAAGGAACTGATAACTTCAGCAGATCAAATAAATTTGCATGACAATTAATTTCTTAGAAATATGGTACGTGAAGAATAAGTTTTCAATAATTTCCTTGTTAGACTGGAGACATTCTTTTAGCTATTTTAAGAAATTCAGATTCTCAGGGGAAAAGAAAGCAAGTTTAAAGACACCACCAACAATCACAGTATTTCTTTTCTTTTTTTTTTTTTTTCTTTGAGACAGAGTCTTGCTCTGTCACCTAGGCAGAAGTGCAGTGGCACGATCTTGGCTCACTGCAACCTCCACCTCCCGGGTTCAAGTGATTCTCCTGCCTCAGCCTCCTGAGTAGCTGGGATTACAGGTGTCTGCCACCACGCCTGGCTAATTTTTGTATTTTTAGTAGTGATGGGGTTTTACCATGTTGGCCAGGCTGGTCTTGAACTCCTGACCTCAAGTGATCTGCCTGTCTCGGCCTCCCCAGATGCTAGGATTACAGGCGTGAGCCACTGCACCCTGCCCACAGTCTTTCTTCTAATATCTTTCTTACACTTCTCAATCCTGCTCTCGATCACCTACACTTTTGTCTCATTTTCTTTGTAGTATTTTACTTCGGCAATGTTCAGATATCTTGGCTCTGAATTCAATGCCATTTCAGTAGCCCAGGCTGTTCAGGCCACCTGTTCAGTGGCCTGAATGTGACAAGAGGCAAATGCTTCTATTGATCCTTGGCAAGTCTGAGAATCACAAAAAAATATTACAAATAAGATTTGTCTGCTGTTTTCATTGAAGGTAACACAGTTGTGACCTGTCCAAGACCTACAAAAAAAGAGAAAAACAAACTAATAAATTGCTTTTGATATTGTTATTGACAAGAAATACAAAATACCTGTAAGCAGGTGATAGGTAGGCAATTTAATCTTCACTAGTATTTAATCATTGGTGCTTTCCCGTAAAACAGAACACCTTAAAAAGGTACTTGTCAGCACAGAAAAAAAAAGTGATGCATATAAAATGTACCATTTGTTTACTGTTGTCATTACTGGTTTTCTTCCAAGAAGTTTATGTTGTTTCAGCTAATCAAGTGAGATGACATTATTTTCTTTTGTGAATTTTTTTATTCATTAAAAAAAACTCTTTTATGTAGGGGGTCCGAATACTAGTCAAATGAGGTGTCCAGCAGTACACCAGCTTGGTTCTTAGAGCAGTAAACACCCTTGGAACACAAGGTCTTTCCAAAAGATTCATTTTATAAGTTGCGATTACTGAAGTTACTTTCAATATAATCTCAATAATCTATTTTAGTAATGGATGCAATGTATAATCGCACTGCAAAATCAAAATCTGCTGCTTATCATGCTAATGTGATATTTACAAGAGTCATCACCATGGTTTCCAGTCCAAAGTCCCTCAAAGCCTTAAGCCTTGGTCAACGAAAAGTGAGACTCATAACCATGCAACTCTTAATTTTTGAAAGATTTCCTTAAAAAATAAAAGAAAACCCCAAGGAGAAATATTTTTGGCAGTGGAAATGTAGCAAATGTATCACTTGCAGAGAGAGACTCAAATGATAACTGTGTTTGATTGCTATATATTTAGTAATATGATCATTGGTGAGTAATAGAGTGTTTTACATGTAAAAGTATATTTACTTAAAATGTTTGATATGTCCTCCATAGTTTATTTTATAACTAACACTAAACAAAGCAAAAACTTCCCACTACTTTCTACCCAGAAATTCTTTCCTTTGTGATAATATTATGATTCTATTCTCAAGATTTCTTGTGTTCAATAATAGTCTAGGCTGTCTAAAGTTTGCAGTCATTTGGGGATCCTATATAGAACAATTGGTTCTGGACAAAATACTGTCCCTGAAAGCAAAAGGGTTGAGCCACAGTGCCCAAGTAGAGCAGAGTAGAACTGTAACGAGAGATAATTTACTCCATAGCACAGGCCAGTTAACCAGAGCCCAATATCTAGCAGTGAGAGGATAGCAAAGACATGGTCTTCATTTCAGTCACCTGACAGTCATTTCAAAGGTGCCTATTAATTTGTTGATTATGCACTATTATCTTAAAATAATCAGTCTAGTTCATATATTGTCAGCAGGGACAACATCACCTTCAAAGGGACCACAATTTGTCCTTGGGGAATGAAAAATTTTTACTTTTTAAATGTATACAGCACAGATACACAATATATCTGTGGTATAAGAATTTCACGGGAGGGGCAGTGGGTAGGAAAATGTCTAAAAATGTCTCTTTAAATGGCAATAATGAAAAAAAAAAACCACAGCTCTAGTTTCATTGAAAGGGATTGATAGACAATATCTGTATTTGTACTTCTCAGGAAGATAACCATAATTGCAAAGTTATCAATAGTGCTTCAGTGTGGCAACTGCTTCTATTATTGGGTTTCTTTAATTCTCTCTTTGGTCCCTATTCTGCTAGGTTGGCCTCAACTGCTTAGCATCATGTGATAGACAGCAACAGGTCAAATTAGCTTGCTGTAAACTTACATAATCATGAATTGACTTCAGAGATACTTTAATCGCTCAATTTTTAAAGTCAAATATTTGTAACTTTATTTAAACTCATTTTAACAGATAATAAAATATGTAGTATTATAGAAATATATTTAATAAAATTCTCATATTCTCCCTATGCCATCTGGATGTTAGTTAACTAACAGGTATTTCTTACGCAACGATTATACGCAATGTACAGAGGTTCAGCAGTTTCCCCCTTGCCCTCATGGAGAGGTGAAATGAGCTTAAAAGTGCTAAATACAAAATTAGTAATTTAATTACAATTCTTTTTTTTTTTTTTTGAGATGGAGTCTTGCTCTGTCGCCCAGGCTGGAGTGCAGTAGCGCGATCTTGGCTCACTGCAAGCTCCGCCTCTGGGGTTCACGCCATTCTCCTGCCTCAGCCTCCCCCGAGTAGCTGGGACTACAGGCACCCAGCACCACGCCCGGCTAAATTTTTTGTATTTTTAGTAGAGACGGCATTTCACTGTGTTAGCCAGGATGGTCTCGATCTCCTGACCTCGTGATCCGACCACCTCGGCCTCCCAAAGAAAATTAGTAATTTAATTACAATTCTTATAATGCTTATAATGATACAAGAGTGGAAACTCAAATACATTATATGGAAGAGCATTGTTAAAGCAAACTGAATATGGCCTGAGAAGGACTCGATACTTCTATATCTGAGTCCTTGTGGACAAACTGCCACCTAACTTAATAGGCAGACAAGATTGAAAACCTAACTTAGGAATATGTGCCTGTAACAATAGCTGAGTCTTGGCCAGTCCTAGTGGCCGTACTTCAACCATTCATACACTGCTGAGTGTTCAAACTGTGTTCAAATAAGGCATATGCCAAGCTGTAATCAATCCAGCCATTCTGTACCTCACTTCCAATTTCTGTATGTCATTTCCCTTTTATTTATTTATTTATTTTAGTCTATATATCTTCTTCCACCACGTCACTACTTTGGAGTCTCCTTGAATCTGCTGTGATTCTGGGGGCTGCCTGATTGGCGAATCATTCATTGCTCAAATAAACTCCTTTAAATTTAATTCGGCTGAAGTTTTTCTTTTATCAGCATGTATCATTGGGAACCGGCATTGTTGGAGGATAAGGAGAACCTACTTTATGGAGAAAAAATCCTGCTGAGATCTAAAGGCTGCAAAGGCATGGGGAGGAAGATGGGAGGACAGAGGAGGAAACATGAGTGGGGACTCTGAGCAGGAACGAGCTTGACTCTGTGGAGGATCTAAAAGGACTGGTGTGATTGGAGAGAGAGGAACTGGGGGTGATGTAGGTGGGAACAAGGCTGGATGATGGCAGGCCAGATGACACAGGATTTTTGTGGGCTGTCCTAAGGATTGGGGAAATATTCAAACAGAAATAGAAGGTGATTTTAGAGCTTGAAGTAACAGTGAATTAATGTGACGAGCATGTTGAGATGCCTTCTGAGCTGCATTGTGGAATTTCATTTGGAGGAGAGTGAGTATGGGTGTGGGAAGCAGTAAGTAGGCTTTTGCATGAACCCAGTAGGGTGGTTGCAGTAGAGATGAAATAATAATTAGAAACTGGTGATCGACTAGACAGAGGAGTGAGGAAGAAATAAGTACAAAATAAGAGGCTTGGGTTCCTACTTGTGCAGCCAGCTGGGTGGATGGTGCGGCCATTGTCTTGGGGTGGCGTACACTGGAGGAAAACCAGATTTAGGAAGGCCAAGACCAGGGGTGTGGTGGGGAGCAGGGAAGGGAGAGAGCTTAGGAACCCAGTTCTGAATACATTAAGCCCAAGGTGCCTGTGAGATATTCCAGCGGAAGAGCTGGGTTGGCAGTCAGATACATCATTTGCCTAGACTTCGAAGAGAGAAGAGACCTGAGGCGGGGACAAAATTTGAGAGGTCTAATTGGATGATTGCAGCCCCAGGCATGGATGAGATAGTCTTGGAAATGGTTATCAAAGAAGAAGACAATTGGGCCTAGTAGTGAGCCTTGTATTACTCCAACATTAAAAGTCCAGCATAACAGACTGAGGGTGGGCAGAGAGGTTGCTGGAGAGCTAAGACAGTTCTGTGTCACCAGGAAAGAGAATATTACAAGATGGTGGGAATGGATTGAGTGGAAGCTTACTGGGATTCCAAATGACATGAGAATGGCAAAACCATTCTCATGTCGTCGGATTTGCTGACCCGGTCTTTCTCAGTGAGAATGATTCAGGCGGAGTCAGTGGAAATGTGGTTAAGGACACTGAGATGTAGAAGTCGAGGAAAGAGAAACAGCTTTCATAGACACCTCAACCATGAGGGATAGAGTGAGAAAGGACAACTATTGGAGAAGGAAGTCGAGTTAAGGAGGAAGACCCCGCTGCAGAGGATGTGCCGGTAGAGGATGTGCCTGCACGTGGGACACCAGAGTCTTCGTGGTTGGAGAGACACATTCCTATTATACAGAAGGGGAGAATGAGGATGAGGATGAGGGAAAATGAAGTAGGTGTATAGACTTGGCCACAGAAATTTGAAAAAGTTTCTAGGTTGGAAATATCATTCTTATAAATATGCAGCCGAATTGCAAAACTCTCTCAAATTCCTGTTACATAGTCCTAAACTTGCTTATATCTTATCTTTGGACAATGCAGAGACATCTAACCAGTATCCCTCACCCACTCTCACCTCTCACTGCACCTGACTCAACAAGTTCTCTCCCTCTGCACCTGACTCAACAAGTTCTCTCCCTCTCACTCTTATAAAAAGGAAGAAGTCATTTGGGCTCCTAATGAAAAGAAAAAGAGGCAGTATCACGCTTGTATCTTCCATAGACGAGGTCCTAAAATAAATTCTTGGTGGGGAAGGTTAAGGCCTTATCCAAAGCTCATAATGGTTTTCCTCCTTTTGGCTCAGGGACTACAAGTCAGTGCCAAAAAAAATCTCATGCCCCTTCTTGTTTTTGCAGAGCACACAACATAAATGTAACCCCAGCAGTAACAAGACTGACACTTAGTTCTCTCGTTTTCTTTCCTCTTCATAGATGCCAAGGATTAGATCACTTCATAATGGAAAATTACAATTCCCTTAGGGATTAATTCAATTGAAATGTCAAAGAGCTGGGTGGGGAGGGTTTTTTCAGCACCTCAGCTCAAAAGAGAAGAAACGTTATTTAAATAGGTTCATATTTCATGTCTGGAGGGCAGGAAGTTTTAAGGTTTAAAGGGGTTACTGGTGCTTCCTGGAAATTCCAGGCTTGAATAGATTTTCCAGGTGTCTTCTCTCTCTCCAAAAAAGATCCTTGCACTTTTCCCACCAAGTTGAATTATATAATGTTCGGATGTGTGTCACACCTTTAGGGACATACCCTGGTCAGGTGTATTCACTATGGCTGTGACGTGGACTCATGTAAGTCCTGCACCTTTGCTGTGACTACCATTTCTCTCTCACTCCAGAAAGATTGTCATAGTTCAAGAGCAAGTGATGTGTATTATCATAATAGAAGTCTTGATGTCAGCTCAAAATAGCACACATTATGTATTACAAATTGTATATGTTATTCACAAACTATAGGATTATGTTAAAATGGTGAGTGCACAATACTTAGTAGGAAGCCTGGCACACAGTAAGTGCTCACCAAATGGTGATCCTGAAGAAGGAAAGTCAAATGGCTTGAAGAGCCATCAAGGTGAACCAACAACACGATAGAACCTTTCACATCCTGCTTCAGAATCGGTGTCTAACACTCAGTTTTAATGACTGCACATATTTATTTATTTATTTATTTTTTGAGACAGAGTCTCGCTTTGTCGCCCAGGCTGGAGTGCAGTGGCGCGATCTTGGCTCACTGCAAGCTCCACCTCCTGAGTTCACACCATTCTCCTGCCTCAGCCTCCGGAGAGTAGCTGGGACTACAGGCACCCGCCACCATGCCCAGCTAATTTTTTGTATTTTTAGTAGAGACGGCGTTTCACCGTGTTAGCCGGGATGGTCTCAATCACATGACCTTGTGATCTGCCCGCCTCGGCCTCCCAAAGTGCTGGGATTACAGGCATGAGCCACCGCGCCCGCCCGACTGCACATATTTTTAGATGGAGGTAATTTTGCGTCCGGGCACCATTTATTCCTGCACTGACAATAAAAGTATAATGTGAGTGCTATACATTTGAATGATACATATAATTTAAATTTTTCTGGTAGTCACAAAAAACAGATGACACACACAAAGCAGGTGAAGTTAAGTTTAATAATATATTTTCATTGGACCCAATCTATTAAAATTTTCTTCATTTTAACATGTAATTAATATAAAAGGCTTATTAACAAGATATTTATATATTTTTTCATGCTAAGTATCCAAAATCTGGTGTATATTTTACTAACAGCACATCTCAATTTGGAAGAGCCATATTCCAAGTGCTTCATTGCCCCTTGGGGCACGTGGTTGCCTTATCCAATATGCTGGCTTACGACTTCATGTGTATAATCTCATTTAATTCTCTGCTCACTCAAGGGTAGTTATACTTTGCCCATTTTACAGATACAGAAAGTGATCATAAAGTTAATTCTACTGATCTAAGACTCACCATATAGTAAGTGGTAGCATTTGAACCCAAACCCAGAGAGTCTCACTGGAAGTCCTGTTCTTTGAACACCATGCCGTGTGCTTTCAAGTCGTTTAGAGACATGCATTCTTATACTTTCAAAAAGACCTTGAAAATATGAGAAGGCCATTACAAATCCTTCTTTTTCTTTCTTTCTTTGCCTCTTACTAGCCTCTGGTTGTTGGAATTCTCAGCCTTCCTTGGCTGACAGCTACAGCACTCTGTGCTCCGCCTCTGTCCTCACGGGTCCTCGTTCCCTCTGTGTGAGCCTCTGTGTGTCTACCTATAAAGACGTCTGCCATACTGGATTTAAGGCTCGCTCTACTCCTCATCTTAAATAATTATGTCTGCAAAGACCTTGTTGCTAAATAAATTCACATTCTGGGGTTTCAGGTAGATGTGAATTTGGGGGGGATGCTATTCAACCAAGTACAAGTGTCTACTTGTATCAGATGCTCTTCTGGGCACTAGGCGTGTACAGGTAATGGAGATGTGCATAGTCCCTGCCCTCCAGGAGGAGTCATGTGTGGAGACAGGAGACAGACATTGATCAAATAACTACACAGACACTTTCCCGGGTAATAGAGGTCTAAACAGAATTGAGAAGGAGGGGAGCAGGTTAGCCTCGTCCTTTAGGAAGCAAACTCCTTCATCGCTGGGACCAAATCTTACTCATTGTTGACTCCTTGGTGCCTGGCACATTGTTGATGTTCAGAGACTGAGTACTAAGGGAAAAAATGCCAATGAACTCATTATAGAAACAAAGTTAAAAGAACTTGGCTCAAGCCTGTAATCCCAGCACTTTGGGAGGCCGAGACGGGCGGATCACCAGGTCAGGAGATCGAGACCCTCCTGGCTAACACAGTGAAACCCCGTCTCTACTAAAAAATACAAAAAACTAGCCAGGCGAGGTGGCGGTGGGCGCCTGTAGTCCCAGCTACTCAGGAGGCTGAGGCAGGAGAATGGCGTAAACCCAGGAGGCGGAGCTTGCAGTGAGCTGAGATCTGGCCACTGCACTCCAGCCTGGGCGACAGAGCGAGACTCCGTCTCAAAAAAAAAAAAAAGAACTTTGCAAGAAGGTCAAAGACTTATTTTGAGATTATTCATGTTGACTGAAGGCGAAGACGACTTATTTCTAACTAGAGAAAATGTCAAGCCCTCAGTCAATTTTTGTGGATAAATAAGTCTTGTCTACCTCACTTCCATTTCAGCACATCTTTCTTGTTCCATTTCTGATTGGTCTTGCATTCAATTAGTTTTTTGATGCTCATTGAGAATACAGTTATTTGGCTCATTATATTAGATAATAATAAAATTAGAATAATAGACTTCTTCCTCTCTTATGAGTTTATTGTATATTCTTGGATATTCATAATTGCAGTATATTTCAGTATATTATTTTGGATGTTTAAACTCACCCATTGGACCAGTTAGGTGCTATTAGGTGGTGAAGGCAATTCAGTAATTGAGAATCTTAATTTTTGGCTAGGGGCCAAGAGGAACAAAGTGAAGCTTGAGTTGCAATGGTAAAGAAGCAGTAGTTACTCATCAGAGAGAGAAAAATATTTTGTTACTTTTGTGATTGCATGGCTTCCTTGATTCTGTCCATGTTCAGATATGATTACAGAGTGGTCTTATTTGGGCTTGGTTTTATCATAGTCATGGTATGACCTCATGTGATGTTGAAATTCTGTGAAATTGTTTATGTTTATAAGGAACACTGTGGGTTGTTACCAGCTGTCAGTTTTCAGAGCCTTTGTTTATCTTCAGTAGACGCCTCCACCCTGTCAGGGAGTCACTTTCATTAGGTTCTTGTTTATCTTTCCAGTATTTCTTTTTTTTTTTCTTCCAAATACAGTCATGTATGTTCTTATTTCTCCCATCATAAACAAAAGGTAGCATACTACATACAGTGTTCTACAACTTGCTTGTTTTTCTTTAGAATATACATTAGAGATCTTTCTGTATCAGTACACAAAATTCTCTCCCATACTTTTTGTGGGTGCATAGTACTCCACTGTCTGGATGCATCATAGTTATTACAGAATTTTGGCACCTTAACAGCATATACCTTCTGATTCAGAACAGGAAAGCCCCAGAATTGATGTTTAGTTGGAGAGAGTTCTTGGCTTTGCCCAGGAAAGAATTCAAGGGAAAGCTGGTGGTGTTTGCAACTTTTATTGAAGTAGCAGTGTATAGCAGGAGCAGAGGTATTGTTCGCTGCAGTGCAGGGCTACCCCACAGGCAGTGTGCCCAGAGGAACAGCTCAGAGGCAGTTCTGCAGTCATATTTATAACCATTTTTAATTATATGCAAATTAAAGGGTAAATTGTTCAGAAATTTCTAGAAAAAGGTACCTTGTAGTAACTTCTGGGTTATCAGGTCGTTGCCATGGAAAGTGGTGGTAACCTCCAGATGTTGCCATGACGACGGTAAACTGACAGGGCACACTTGGTGCACATGTCTTAGGAAGAGGTGCTTTCGCCTCTTCCCTGTTTTAGTTAGTCCTCAATCTGGTCTGGTGTCTGAGGCCTGCCTCTGGAGTTGAGTCCTGCCTCTTACCTCACTTGTACCTCTAAAATAACAGTGCGGACAGATGCTTATGGGTAAAACACTGAGATTACATTTGACAAGCGTTTGCAATGTAGACCGGAGTCAAGACAGATGTGACACTCTGCAGTGTAGACCAGAGTCAAGACAGATGTGACACTCTAGCAAGCTGGCTTCTATTCTTGGTTCCACCAGCAATTTCCTTGACAAGTCACTTAAGGTTTCTGAGCCTCAGTTTTACATCTGTAAAAATAC
The DNA here is from genome assembly GCF_043159975.1 of Macaca nemestrina. Lineage (NCBI taxonomy): Eukaryota > Metazoa > Chordata > Mammalia > Primates > Cercopithecidae > Macaca > Macaca nemestrina. Next base: position 122,359,201 of record NC_092135.1, on the reverse strand, counting down.
GGGGTTGAAAAATATTGGAAGCCTAGTCAAATTTCATCCTTTTGATCTTATTCTCATAGCAGGTAGATGTTTAACCACCGACTTTCCAGAAGAAACAAACACCTGATCTGTAATGTTTGCTGACTTTCACGGTGTAAATACTGTCAGCATGACCAAAATCTCAAGCTACTAACAATTTAATAGTTTTCAAAATTTCCAAAAATTTAACAACTGACTTTTGGAGCTGAAAAAATGTCCTAAAATGAGGCTCACTGAGATTCAGACATTGTAACGTCCTCAGAGAGAAGGTATATCCTACACACTTATCACACTTAGAAAAAATAAAAGACAACTAAAGGACATTATCCTCTGTATCTACTATCTTAAACATTCCCTGAAGTTTTCATTAATTTGTAGCACAGGAGTCCTTAGGAACAAAGAGTAATTCACTTTAGTAACTGTAATAAATTACCCAATCTTTATCTACCAAGAAATTTACTCCATTGGGTCAAAGTTTGCTGTATTAGTATACTATTTAATCCTGATTCTTTACTATTGCTGTACATTTTAATCAGCTTTTGACAATTATGCCAGCCAGGCCCCACCCCAGACTAATAAAGCAGAATTTCAGAAGAGTGGGTCTCAGACACTGGTTTGTTTTAAAAGTGTTCCAGGTGATTCTAATGTGCCCCCAGGGTTAAGGACAACCGGCCTCTGGAGACTTGGTATATAGGTCCTCTGATACTTGCCTTTCTTTCTCTTTTTAAGTGAAGGACACTCTGCAGATACGTGTTCCCATACAGATAACTGATTCAGCTAAACTAACTCATGTGCAAGAAAAAAATCTTCAAGATCATAAAAACATGGCTAATGCGATTGATCTCTCTGAAAAATAAATTCAACAGAACTCAAAATCTGACCTCGCATTTTATTCCTCAAATGTAAAATCTACTGCAAGATTAAAATGAGAGGAAATCCAAATGCCTAATTCCTCTCTGTGAGATTTAAGTTTGTTTTGTTTTAAAGAAAGGTCATTTTGTTCCTCCTCTTTTTGTTTTTTTTTTTTTTTGCTGGCCTTGGGAAGCAGCCGACCATCCCAGCATACAAGAAATTAATTACCCTGGAGGGCCAGGTGCAACCAGTTAGTTGGTTGCTATGGGGACAGAAGCTATACATCTTGGACTTTTCAGGATAGTTTCTTATTGCATGAAATCTTATTCTTTTCATAAGGGCCATTCACAAAAATATAAATGTAAGTGTGATTTGATTACTCTTACATATGCATTAGTACATAAACAGGAAAAAATACATTGCCAAATAATAAGCCCTCATATTTGTAAAGAAAACTTAAGACTAGATACAACTTGAGTGAATTAGTTTTTTTTTTTCTGTTTTTTTTTTTTTCTTTTGAGAGGGAGTCTCACTCTGCAGCCTAGGCTGGAGTGCAGTGGCGCAATGTGGGCTCACTGCAAGCTCCGCCTCCCAGGTTCACGCCATTCTACTGCTTCAGCCTCCTGAGTAGCTAGAACTACAGGTGCCCACCAGCACACCTGGCTGATTTTTTTGTATTTTTAGTAGAGATGGAGTTTCACCGTGTTAGCCAGGATGGTCTCGATCTCCTGACTTCGTGATCCACCCACCTCCCAAAGTGCTGGGATTACAGGTGTGAGCCACCGGGCCCGGTCCAAGTGAATTAGTTTTTATTTATTTATTTATTTATTTTTGAGACGGAGTCTCGCTCTGTCGCCCAGGCTGGAGTGCAGTGGCGCAATCTCGGCTCACTGCAAGCTCCGCCTCCCGGGTTCCCGCCATTCTCCTGCCTCAGCCTCCCGAGTAGCTGGGACTACAGGCGCCCGCCACTGCGCCCGGCTAATTTTTTCTATTTTTAGTAGAGACGGAGTTTCACCATGGTCTCGATCTCCTGACCTTGTGATCCGCCCGCCTCGGCCTCCCAAAGTGCTGGGATTACAGGCGTGAGCCACCGCGCCCGGCCGTGAATTAGTTTTTTAAAGATCTAAGACATTTTGAAATTCTGTCAGAAAAACTAGAAAAATAAACTTTTCTGGAGTCTTGTGACACTTAGAGCACAGGGCTGCTGTGCCCGATACCAGTTAAAGTTAAGCCCAACATGTGAGATGCATCAGCTCTCATCCAAGATTTCATCATAAACTCTGTTCAAGTAGACTGATTTTCAATTCTCCTGAAGAGACCCAATGTAGGGCTGCGTCTCTAAAACATAATTAAAAATGGTAGTGTTTTTTTCTTAAGAAGACATGTTAAAACTCATTATTCAAATAGCGTTTGAGGGATTTCATACAGTTGAACAACATTGGTACTGTTTTTAGGTTTTGACAAATGTACCATGGTTATTAGTGTTAAGATGTTAGCATCAGGAGAAAGTATGTGAGGAGTAGATGGGAAATGTCTGTATTGCCTTTGCAATTTTTCTGTAAACATAAAATTATTAGGTTGGTGCAAAAGTAATTGAGGTTTTTGCCATTGAAAGTAATGGCAAGAACCACAGTTACTTTTGCACCAACCTAATATTCCAAAGTCGAGTCTACTAGTGAGTAAGGTGTGGTCATTAACTTGTAATAGATTAATTTATTATAGTGGATACTGGTAATTGTTATATTGATTATGTTAAATTGGCAATGGAAATAATTTGGTGAAATTTTGGGAATCTGACTTTACCTTGGGATTTCGTGCTGAATTTTAAGCATATTCAAATGAATAATCTAAACCTACGGTTTTACCCTCTATTTGCATCATCTATAACTCTAGAAATGTCATAACTTTCATTTTGAAAAAACCACTGTAGAGATTTAAATGACAGCATTAGCTATCTGTGATGCACTAAATTTCTTTGAATGTCTGATACACTGATGTTGTACATAATTTACTAGAGGCCAAATATTTTCATATTCTTTTTTTTTTTTTTTGAGATGGAGTTTCGCTCTGTTGCCCAGGCTGGAGTGCAGTGGCGCCATCTCGGCCCACTGCAAGCTCTGCCTCCGGGGTTCGCGCCACTTTCCTGCCTCAGCCTCCTGAGTAGCTGGGACTACAGGCACCACGCCCAGCTAATTTTTTGTATTTTTAGTAGAGACGGGGGTTTCACCGTGTTAGCCAGGATGATCTCGATCTCATGACCTCGTGATCCACCCGCCTCAGCCTCCCAAAGTGCTGGGATTATAGGCGTGAGCCACTGCGCCCAGCCTTTCATATTCTTTTATTAAGTCAATCCAATTTGATATTTGAATGACATGTTTGCAATAAACTCTTATTTGCCCTCATTTGAAAAAAACAATTTTGCTTTGTTTTTCTTCAACTTGTCAGGGCAAAAAACGCTTAAAAAGATATGCGCTTTAATGAATTGAAATATGTTAGTTCTAACTACCTCTTTGCCAAATATTGTAGAGAAACCTAGGAAGTGTCAGTGCTTTCTCTTCTTTGGATGTGTGTTAAGATTTATTTTATAATTCATATTTAATATCAAATGACATTTATTGTGTCTAGAAAAGCCCTTGGCACATAGTAAATGCTAATATATATTTATTATATGAAGAAATAAATAGTTACATTTAATGTTTTCATATTTAGCTTCTTTCAAATGAAATTTACTTGAAGATATAGACCTAGTTTATTTACAGGAAAGTTTATTCCTCAGTGTATATTTATCAAAGTCCCATAAAGGGCAATCCAAGTGAGTATATGTCATATCACCATTATACAACTTCCAAATTACAGAACCAATTTAACTTATGTCTAGTTCAGAGTTTGTGACCCTATGAGTTTTGTACTTTTTAAATTCTTTTGCTTTTGACCTGGACTTCAGCACCAACTCCATAGAGACTGAGTTAAATATAGCTTCCAATTTTCAATATATAAGAGAGATGAAAGGTTAAGATTCTTAATATATAAAGTAACTTAAAAATCAATAAAAAAGCACTTCTGGTCAAGATGGAGTGACAGAGACTGGATTTACCTTCCAGCCTGAAACAACCAAAATGCCAGAAAAAAATAAATGAAACAAAGTTTTTAAAGACTTTAGACATCAAGCAAGAAAGGACAGTGGTTCTTGAAGAACAGGAAACAAGTGAGGTGAGACCCATGATAACCCCAGCTTATCGCCTAGATGGAGATTTCAGGAATCAACACAGGGAGGGGAAACTGGAGGAGCTCAAACTTCTTACCTGGGTCCACCTGAGTTGAGGAATTACAGACAAGGGCCTGGGTAGGTCTTGGCCTGAAATTCCAGGGCAGAGTACCAGAAAAGAGGGAGCAGCACAGGGAGAACACATTAACGATGTGTTCTTCAGTTCTTAGCTGAGTACAGAGCAGGGCCTGTATGAGAGGAAATTACCTGAAAACAGGAAAAAAGCTGCCTGACAGGATATAGAGGAAACACTGCCTGTTTTCATATAGCTGGGAATAGTTCATGTTCCAACGACCCAAAGGGGAAATCTTAAGAATTCATGGAGATTTACATAGAGGACTCAGAAGGCTTTTGCTTCAGTAAAATTACGAAATTACTAAATTAAAATTACTAAAAATAGCCCTCAGCAGTTGAGAAAAATTAGACCAAGACTACTGGTTGGAACTTTCTGACAAACCTTAAAAGCAAGATCTGAAATGATTAAAAACTGTTTCCTAGTAATTTAACTATGCTTCAGACCAAAGCTCAAGGATATTTAAAGGAATACAAAAATATCCAGCACTCAGGAAGTTAAAAATCAAAAAGACAGCTATTTAATTAAGGCATGCTAAGAAAAGGCAAGAAAATACGACCTGTAATGATAAAAGAAATCAATTGACACCAGTCTAGAAATGACACACATGATAGAATATAGTAGACAAGGACATTAAAAGTTATTATGACTGTATTTCATATGTTCAAGAAACAAGAAAAAAGGTTACTCCTGAAAGATATAAAGACATAGGATATGAAAAACATGAAAATCAAACTTCTAGAAATGGAAACTATAATATCTGGGGTAAAAAGCCTACTAGATGGGATTCATAGCAGATTAGATATTGCCCAAGAAAAGAGTGCTATGAACTGAATTGTGTCCTTCTACCTCAATTCGTATATTAAAACCCTCACCCCAAATGTAATGGTATTTAGAGATGAGGACTTTGGAAGATAATTAGAGTTAAATGAAGTCATGAGGATTGGGCCTTCATGATGTGATTAGTACCCTTATGAGAAGAGGAAGAGAGGGTGATTACTTGCTCTTTGCCATGTGTGGATACAGTGAGAAGATAGCTGTTTGCAAGCCAGGAAGAGGGCCTCCATCAGGAACTCAGCAGACTTCCCAGCCTCCAAAACTGTGAGAAATACGTGTCTGTGGTTTAAGCCACCTAGTTTGTGGTATTTTGTATAGCAACCTGGGCTGACTAAAATAATTAGTAAATTTGAAAACATAGCAAAGAAACTATCCAAATAAAACCAGAGATAAGAAAAAAAATGTAATGAAAGAGAGTCTAAGTGAACTATGGGACATATTTAAGTTGTGTGTGTATGTGTGTATATACTAATTATATACATATATATAAAATATATACTAATATACTAAATCTATCTATCTATCTATCTATCTATCTATCTATCTATCTATCTATCTAAAATTAGAGTCCATGTGGGAGACAGAGGAGCACAGAAAAAATATTTGAAAAGTAATGACTGAAAACTTTTGACATTTGATATTTGATATAAACTGTAAATACATGTATTTGAGAAGCTCAGCAAACCCCAGCAAAATAACTTGAAGAAAAAATGTAAAGTATCTCATAACCATATTGCTGAACACTAGTGATAAAGATAAATCTTAACAGCAGCCAGAGGAAAAAAGACACATAACAGAAACAGAAACAAGGTTAAGGATGATGGCAAATTCTCACCAGAAACAATTCAAACCAGAAGACAGTGCACTTTGTTTAATGTATTAAAAGAAAAAAGTATGTCAACTTAGAATTCTATACCCAGTGAAATTATTTTCCAAAAATCAAGGCAAAACAAAAACATCTTAAGACACAAAAACTGAAAGAAGTATTCACCAGCAGACCAACAGTAAAAGAAATGTTTAAGCAATCCTTCAGGCAGAATAAAAGTGATACCAAATGAAAATCTGATCTGAGTTTTAAAAATGTAGACAAAGAACACTAAAAATAGTAACAAAAGAACACTAAACCAAATATTTATGAAAATGAAGATGAAAATCATTTTAAAATTATTGAAGATTTTTAAAAAGATAATTGTTGGCTGGGCGCAGTGGCTCATGCTTATAATCCCAGCACTTTGGGAGGCTGAGGCAGGTGGATCAGAAGATCAAGAAATCGAGACCATCCTGACCAACATGGTGAAACCCCGTCTCTACTAAAAATACAAAAATTAGCTGGGCATGGTGGCGCCCGCCTGTAATCCCAGCTACTAGGGAGGCTGAGGCAGGAGAATTGCTTGAACCTGGGAGGCAGAAGTTGCAGTGAGCTAAGACGGTGCCACTGCACTCCAGTCTGGCAACAAAGCGAGACTCCATCTCAGATAAATAAATAAATAAATAACTGTTTAGAGAAAAAATAATAAAATAATAACAATGTATGTGAAGCTGTTATATACATAGGAGCAAAATGTAGGACAAAGATAGCACAAAGGCCAGGAGGGGAGAAATATTCTAAAGTTCTTATGCAATATGTGAAGTAAAGGATGTATACTATAAATCTTAAAACAATTACTATAAAAACACAAGAAAGTTACAGCTAATAAGCCAACAAAGGGGATTAAATAGAATTGTTAGAAATAATGAGTGCAATAGAAGAGAGGAAAAAGAGAAAAAATGAGAGAAGGAAAAAATAGAAAACAAAACAAGATGGTAGATTCAAACCTCAACTATATCAATCATAATATTAAATGTAGATAGTATAGCACCCCAATGAAGAGGCAGAGATTGTCAGATAGGATGAAAAAGTAAGGCCCAACTTAATCCAACAAGAAGACTTAATGATTCTAAATATATACGCACCCAACATTGGAGCACCCAGATTCATAAAACAAGTTCTTAGAGATTTATGAAGAGATTTAGTCAACCACACAATAATACTGCAGGACTTCAAGACCACACTGACAGTGTTGGACAGATCATTGAGGCAGAAAACTAACAAAGATATTCTGATCTTACAGTCGACATGACCATTTGAGCCTAATAGACATCAACAGAGCACTCCATTCCACAACAAAATATACATCCTCCTCATTTGCACACAGCACATACTCTAAGACTGACCACATGTTTGTTTACAAAGCAAGTCTAAACAAATTAAAAAAAACAGAAATCGTATCAGCCACACTCTCAGACCACGGCACAAGAAAAATAGAAATCAATAACAAGAAGATCCATCAATACCATACAATAACACGGAAGTTAAACAACTTGCTCCTGAATGACTTTTCAGAATACAATTAAGGCAGAATTTTAAAACATTCTTTCAATCTAATGAAAAGAGACACACAACATACCAGAATCTTTGGGACACAACTTAAATGGTGTTGAGAGGAAAGTTTATAGTGCTAAACACTCACATCAAGAAGTTAGAAAGATCTCAAATTAACAACCTAACATCGCACCTAGAGGGACTAGAAAACCAAGAGCAAACCAATCCCAAAACTAGCAGCAGGAAAAAAAAAATCAGAGCTGAACTGAATAAAACTGAGATATAAAAATAGATACAAAAGCTCAACAAAACCAAAAGTTAGTTGTTCAAAAGAGTAAACAAGATTGATAGACCACTAGCAATATTAATGAAGAAAAAAAGAGAGAAGATCTAAATAAACACTATCAGAAATGGCCAAGACAACTTTACAACTGACCCCACAAAAATACAAAAGATCCTCAGAGATTATTATAAACACCTCTATGCACACAAACTAGAGCACCTAAAAGAAATGGACAAATTTCTGTAAACACACAGTCTCCCAAGATTGAACCAGCAAGAAATTAAAATCCTGAACAGATCAATAATAAATTTTGAAGCTGAATCAGTAATTAAAGGCCTACCAAACAAAAAAGCCCTGAGCCAGACGGATTCAAAACTGAATTCTGCCAGACATACAAGGAGCTAGTACCAATCCTACTAAAACTATTAAAAAAAAAATTGAGGGGGAAGAATTCTTCCCTAACTTATTCTATGAAGCCAGCATCATTCTAATACCAAAGCCTGGTAGAGACATAATGAAAAAAGAAACCTTCAGGCCAATATCTCTGATGAACAGAGATGCAAAAATATTTAACAAAATACTAGCAAACCAAATCCAGCAGCATAGCAAAAAGTTAATTCACCACAATCAAGTAGGCTTTATCCCTGGGATGCAAGGTTGGTTTGACATACACAAACCAGTAAGAGTGATTTACCATATAAAGAGAATTAAAAACAAAGATCACATAATCATCTCAAAAGATGCAAAAAGGCTTTCAATAAACTTCAACATCCATTTATGTTAAAAGCCCTCAACAAATTAGGCATCAAAGGAACATACCTCAAAATAATAAAAGCCATCTATGACAAACCCACAGCCAGCATCATACTCAGAGACTAATATGAGATGTAAAATAATATTGGGGGAATGGGCAAAAGCTGGAAGCATTCCCTTTGAGAACCGGAACAAGACAAGGATGCCCTTTCTCACCACTCTTATTCAACTTGAAAGTCCTAGCCAGAACAGAAAAAAGAAAGAAATGAAAGGCATCTAAGTAGGAAGAGAGGAAGTCAAACTATCTTGGCAGATGATATGATTCTATACCTAGAAAACACTACAGACTCCACCAGAAAGCTTATAAAACTGATAAACAACTTCAGTAAAATTTCTGGATACACAATCAATATATAAAAATCAGTAGGATTTCTTATTTATTTATTTATTTATTTATTTATTTATTTATTTCGAGATGGAGTTTCGCTCTTGTTGCCCAGGCTGGAGTGCAATGCTGCAATCTTGGCTCACCGCAACCTCTGCCTCCTATGTTCAAGAGATTCTCCTGCCTCATCCTCCCAAGTAGCTGGGATTACAGGCATGCACCACCATGCCTGGCTATTTTTTTTTTTTTTTGTCTTTTTAGTAGAGACGGGGTTTCTCCACGTTGGTCAGGCTGGTCTCTAACTCCCGACCTCAGGTGATCTGCCCCCTTCAGACTCCCAAAGTGCTGGGATTACAGGCATGAGTCACTGTGCCCAACCCAATCAGTAGGATTTCTACACACCAATGACATTCAAGCTCAGAGCAAAATCAAGAATGCTATCTCATTCACAGTAGCCACAAAAATATAAAATATCTAGAAATACAGCTTACCAAGGAGGTGACAGAGCTCTACAATGAGAATTATAAAACATACTGAAAGAAATCAGGGATGACATGAATAAATTGAAAACATTCCATGTTCATGCATTGAAAAAATCAATATTGTCAAAATGGCCACACTATCCAAAGCAATTTAAAGATTCGATGCTATTCCCATTAAACTACCAATGACATTTTTTCATAGAATTAGAAAAAAACTATTCTAAAATTTTAATGGAACCAAAAAAGCCCAAATATCCAAGGCAATCCTAAGCAAAAAGAAAAAATCTGGAGGCACCACACTACCTGATTTCAAACTATACTACAAGGCTACAATCCAAAACATCATGGTACTAGTATGAAAACAGATCAATAGAACAGGACAGAGAAAACAGAAAGTCACACACCTCCAATCAGCTGATCTTTGACAAAGTCAACAATAACAAGCAATTGGGAAAGGATTCAATAAATGGTGCTAGGATAACTGGCTAGTTGTATACAGAAGATTGAAACTGGACCACTTCCCTACACCATATACAAAAATTAACTCAAGATGGATTAAAGACTTAACTGTAAGATGTAAAACACTAAAAACCCTAGAAGAAAACCTAGGAAATACCATTCTGTACATTGACCTTGGTAAATAATTTATGACTAAGTCCCCAAAAGCAATTGCAACAAAAGCAAAAATTGACAAGTGGGACATAATTAAACTAAAGAGCTTCTGCATAGAAAAATGAACTATCAAGAGAGCAGACAGACAACCTACAGAATGGGAGTAAATATTTGCAAACTATACACTCATCAAAGATATAATAACCACAATCTAAAAGAACCTTAAATCAGCAAGCAAAAACCAAATGACTCCACAAAATGGGCAAAGAAAATAAACAGACATTTCTCAAAGAAGAGATACATGCTGCCAAAAAATATATGAAAAATGCTCATCATCCCTACTTATTAGAGAAATGCAGGTAAAAACCACAATGGGATGCTATCTCACATCAGTTGAAAGGTTAATATTAAAAATTCAAAAAACAACAAATGCTGGTGAAGCTGCAAAGAAAAGGGAACACATATACACTACTGGTGGGAACGTAAATGAGTTTAGCCATTGTGGAAAGCAGTGTGGAGATTTCTCAAAGAACTTGCAACTAACACTTGACCTAGCAATCTCACTATTGGTATATACCCAAAGGAAAATTAATACCAAAAAGACACATGCACTTGCATGTTCATTGAACACAGAATCAACCAAGATGCCCATCAATAGTGGACTGAATCAAGAAAATGTGGTACATAAACACCATGGAATACTACACAGCCATAAAAAAGAATAAAATCATGTCTTTTGCAGCAACTTGGATGCAGCTGGAGGCCATTATCCTAAGTAAACCAATGCAGGAACAGAAAGCCAAATACTGCAATGTTCTCACTTACAAGTGAGAGGTAAACATTGAATACACATGATCACAAAGATGGGAATAATAGGCATTGAAGGAATTGGCACAATAGGCATTGGACACAATAGAAACAATAGGCACTGAAGAAGTCACTGCTTGTGGCTGGAGGGCGGGAAGAAGGCATGAATTTGAAAACTACCAACCAGGTACTATGCTTACTACACTGGTGACGGGATCATTTGTACACCGAGCCTTAGTGGCATGCAATTTACCTCTATAACAAATCTGCACATGTACCCTCAAACCTAAAATAAAAGTAGAAAAGAAAAGTAAGGCCAAGCTATATGCTGCGTATGTGAAACATACTTTAAATATAAGGACACAAATAGATTAAAAGGAAAGAATGGAAAAAGATATATGGTGTTATATATAATTAAACTAAATAATCTAAATACTTAAAAGTAGCAGATCGTTTAAATAAATTATAGAATATTAATAAAATGGAATATTCTGCAGTTATTAACAATGTTGATGGAGAAGTAGATTGAATTTGAAAATAATTATGATCAATTAAGTCAACTGTATGATATGAGAAATAATTGAGGAAAGTATTCCTCAAAATATTGCAGGATTGTCTCTGGATAATATAATTTTGAGTGATTTTATTGACTATGCATTGTGTTACTCATTATTAATACTGAATTTTGAAAATTAGCTGCCAGACTGACAATTTGGCTCTGGCTTTCCCCTGACTATACTCCAAGTTATATATTTAGAAGGTGGATTATGCTTTTAGTGGTGCCCATTGCTCTTTGGAAACCTTTTAGTTTTTTAAAAAATAAACTTTGGGAGGATCAAAATATTTCTCTTTTACCCATCTGGCATCTTCCTGTCCCCACACTTGGAAGATGATTATATCTCCTAATTCAATGTAGACCAATACTTCTCAATCTATTTGTGGTGAAATACTTAAAAGAAGTCCCATCTATCTTCGGCTGATTATTTTGGTCTATTTGTAATTGAATGAAACATTCCTACTTAGAGTGGATGCTTAGATATCATAGCAATATTAAATTGTGATAAAAGTTTCTTGATGCCTAATCTTAGTTTCTTTACTAAGACTTGTAATAAAAGGTTTGCCAACCACAACTTAAGTATAAACAGCCATCATGGCACAGTGGATTGTTCCCCTAGTGGTTATAACTGATCTCAGTAATTTACTGATCAATGACCCCTAAATTCAATGTAAACTGAATTGATAGAGATTAGTAAGTGACACCAAGCTTAAAAACAAATCATAAAGAAGAAACTTGAAGTGGGATAGACTTGAATCTATAGGAATTATGAGCATATTGTGAAGACTTAGATGCTTGGAAATGCCACATCTTAAGGCATTATTCCCTTTCACAATGGCTTGACATTTCTATAATTTTCACTTTTGGCGTGTGTATCTTTTGTGTTAATGTGAGTAACATAGCCAATTTAATTTACTTTAAATGTATGCTATAGAAAAGATGTTGCATTCTTGGGTTCAATTTTTATTTCCATCTGGAAGTCATTTTTGTTTTGAAGCAGTAGAATATATTCATTCCATTTTAAGAAGAAAGTCAGTGGGAAAAAGTTTGCTATATAAAACCTTGCTTCACAGTTAACTTCCATATCTGTTCCACATATTGAGGTGCTTTTTTTTTGTATTCTTCTTCCAAGCTCTTACTATAGATTTGCAAAATGTTGAGGGTAGAAGAAAAGAAATACACATTCTTTCTGCTGAAGCAATTTAATGTTTCAATTTTCAATTACTTTCATAGGATTTCCATAAAATAGTTCAATAAGAAATATTGTTGCCAATTTTGTTGTCCAATCTTACTAAGTAATATCAACATAGTTGGGCTAAATCTTATTTTTTTCCAGGACACATAACTAATTCTCATTGCTGTTTCTATTGGCAGATGTTTCCCTTCTTAATCTGACTCTACATTTTATCTTCAAAGAATAAACATTCTTCTCTCTGCTAAGAACACCATGAGACAGAAAAGTATTTTTTTAAAAATTTCCTTTCCTTATAGTCAAAGCTAGAACCTCTCAGACTGCCAAAATGGTTTGCCTCTTTCCCAAGTCAAATTTGTCAAAAAGTAAGACTTGTAGTTTTTCCTAAAAGTTTGGATAGTGAATTTAGGATTTACAAATCAATCAAATATTAAGTGCCAGGAATACTCATATGTAGCTAAAGATGTGCCATACTCTTACAGCTGAAAGTGAGGTCAAAGGAAAGACATTAAAGCTACATAATGGGAAACAAGATACTTCTGAACTTTTGCAAAGCTTCTCCCTCCGCAGTTTCATTAAGGAAAAAGATATCTATAAAATCAAAGTCAAAAGATATTTCCAATTCTGAGGTTCAGACTGACAATGTTAGCATGCTTTGCTATGGCAGACTATTGCAAAGATCTAAGTTACCTAATTAAGATCAAGGATGTAAATGCATCTCTACAGTATCCTGGCAATGGTTTAGACCATCAAGCCTTTTGCAGTTTTTTGGTGCCTGATTAATCTGATGCCTAAGCCTTTTGCAATTTGTTCTTTATTGAAAATTACACATCTTCCTCTTATTACAAAAATTGTTATAAATTCTGTGTTAAATTATTTTTCTCATCTTTTTTCCTGTCTTCTAGTCTAACCAATCTAGTGTAAAGCACTCTGCTAAGTATTCCTTTTGCATGCTTTCTGTTGATTAGTATTTTTCTCCAGCAAGATTCCTTCCAAAGGCTAATCATAGAATTGCTGACTAAAGGCATTTTTATAAATAATTTGTAGCGGTATTGGACTATGGTTTGGCTGTGGAGTGCAATCATATAATTTGGAGTTTCCACTAACATTGTCTTCCTTGTATGTTCACTCAAGGGTGTATCCTGATGTTTGAAAAATAGAAAATTACCAGAGCTGGGGAGGAGGAGAAGCTGGAGAAAGAGGAGGAAGTGAAAAAAGTGGTGGGAGCCTTTCTCCCTGGCTGTATCCAGTGAGTTATGGGATCGAGACAAAGCTACTACATTTTCCATCCTCATCTGCCTTCAAGTAACTTTTAGCAACTGAGAACTGACAATATTATATTTAATTAGCTTTCTCTTCTTCATACCCAGAGGCAGTTTACTTCAGGCCCTCGTTATTTTTCTCCTGAATTCCTGTAATAGCCAGCAAACTGCTCTGCTTGCCCTATGGCCTTGCTGGTCCTGCAATTCATCTCCTACCAGCTACCAGAACGATTTTACTCATAGTGAATTTGATCATGCCTATCTTCCTGTTTAAGAATTCTTCAGAGAAGGGCCTCAGGATAAAGAACAACTTATTTTTTATGCCATGGTAGCCCAAAATGTGAACATGGTGAAGCTATGACCATATATTACAAATCCTAAGCACAGAAGCAACTCATTACTTCTGATCACAAGGCAGTGGCTAGAATATAATCACACGGTTCATTTATTTGCAAAGGAGGCTGGGAAATGTAGTCTATCACTGTGCCCAAATAAGAGGAGAATGTATTTAGGAGGATAGCTAGCCTTCTCTGCCACAGTAGATTGTTTTAAAAAACCCCTTAGCAATCACAATAAATATTCATGAATACGGAATTTTTCTCACTAGCAGAAAAAAGAGAATTGACATTTATTGAATGTCTACCATGTGCTTAGCATAGTTTTTCTAGGAGAAATACTTGGTCTTATTCATCTTGCTACCTCCTGAACTTAGCAGATTGTCTAGCACACAGTAAACACTCCAAAAAAAACTTTGCTAAACTGAACTTTATAAAAACGTGGAATTTTTAAATATATGAATAACAGCAGGCTTTCATAATCTTGTTCATTTTTCCTTTTTCCTTTTTTCCTGTATCTCCCCCTGATACTGCATTATTTTTTCTTTTGTTTTTCTTAGTGTAAGCCTTAATTGTTAATGCTTTTCCACTGTCACTAATTAAAACAAGCAGCTGACTTGAAGGTGAGGGTTGCTTACTATTCTTCAACAACTGCCTCAAACTGACTTCTAGTTGATTATTTCCTTACCAGAAAGGTGATTCAGACAAGTTCATGATTTTTAAACATTTGATTGTTGATGACTAAGCATGGTTTTTCTGGGTTACTTCCTAAGGAGAACATTTAGCAGGAAAGTGGGAATTGATGCCCAAGTAAGTCATCACCCCTCTGGGCAAAGGAATTCCTTTCAAATTCCAAAGGAGCATGTGCTGGCTCACTCCTTATTGTAAAAACAAATCATTGTTGAGAGTTGAAATGTGGCTCAAAGGCCTGGTTGATCCTGATCCCTTTTCTGTAGGAAGTGGGTGCGGGGAGGTGGGAGGAACGGCCTCATATCCCAGGAGGTTTAGTAACAGAAGTTGTATCTGTTGGGAACAAAGTGTCAAAGAAGAGAGGCTGCTGGTCTGGGAGGGAAAGGGCCTCCTCTGAGCCAGCCACGTGGGTCAAGTCAGGCCCGATGATCAATGAAGAGACAGCTGCCAGAGCTAAATCAACTTCACATCCACAGTGGGGTGGGATTCTTCTGATACACACAATCACGGTCACTTGGCAGCTATAGAGCTAGCCCCAGTTTACCTAAAATATTGCCAAGATCTCACTCATTGTTGCCCTCCCGAGCTTTTCTTGGGTCTGTGAAATGCTGATGCCATTTATAATCTTACCTGTGTTGTCTAGGTCTGGTCAGGAGAGGGCAGATTCCCAGGTTTCCCAGGCAGGGTGGTTCCAAAGGCTCCAGCAGCCACTCTCTCACTATCCATGGATAGGGGGGCTTTTCTCCTCCTCCTCATGCTGTTGAGGTTGTAACTGGTGTCTCCATGGACTGCTGAGGACTCTTGAGTCCAGTGAGTGGGCAGGGCCAGCCAGGGTTTCCTTTGATTACAAAGCTGGGATTTTCAAACCAGGGACACAGACATCAATTACCAGCCACTCTGGCCGAAGGTGCTGGTCTCTACCTCCCGCTCTTTTGATAGAAGCTGCCAAATTTCACAGGACCGAAAAGATTCTTAGGAGACTTGTCTTTTTCAATTAGATTTTATCTATGGCAAATGCCATTTCCATAATAAGTTCTGGAACTGTCTCCAACTCCAAACTTCAATATTGAATGTCTATTTCCTTATCCTTTTCTAAGAATGACTTAGCATTGTCTCTAATGACTCATCAACAAGATGCCAACATTCTCTCTCATTTTTTCTTATCTCTGAGGCAAGAATCTTATAGAAGAGCAAATCTGTGTAAAGCTGGATTTAACTTTTTCTGTACCTACACCCCACCTTGGGGAATCTGGGAGCAGGGATTGAGGGGGTATTGCTTTCTCTGGTTGAGAATCATTAAGGAAAAACTGAGACAGGGAAGTAGGAAGTACTGAACTCTGAACTCTATTCAGGAAACCAAATGACAATTTTGGAGATGTCAACTTCTGCAACAATTTTGGGCAGTTTACTGTTAAGAACTCAGGAAGAACTAGTGAGTCAAGTCATTATTTCAAGTTTCCAGTTGTAATTTTCTTAACTGCTTTATTTATACATGTTCCTCATGACTCCAGAGTCAGTTAATTCTGTCTCTGAGTTATGTAGTAAATGTTCATCCAGCAGACAGATTGCAGGTGACTCCCACTGGCTATGGAATCAAAGTGTTCCTGTCATCACTATTTTGGTTCCTGGAGTGACCCTAACTACCTTGTAAAGCTGGACAAACTGTCTAGATTTGAAGTAATTGGTGATGAAATTGGTCAAAGAATATTTAGGATGATATCACATCCGGAAAATCTCTTGCAAAAGAAAGTACTTTTAGAGGAAACACAAAAAGGAATTTTAAAAATACTATTTGGATAATACACACTATGGGATTTTTTTTTTTTTTTTTTAGCTAACAGGAAATGCATCTGAAAGTCTTTCCCCTAACTGTCTGGGAAGGCCTGTGGGATGAATGAATGAGTCCTGCTGTTCTTCGGAATTACCTTACCACAGATGCTGGCACCATCACCCCAGCAGCACCCCAGGATATCTGCCTAGATGAGTGGTTGTCACTTTTCTTCCCCAAGTCTGCCCTGGACCGAAGCTCTTCCTCAAATTTGTAAACTATGGAGTCACAGCATCACTGGTACTTATCATTCCTGCTGGCTTTTGCCCCTGAGGGTGGGTCTCTGTCTTTAGTTTAACAAAGATCATTCCAGAGCAAGACTAGGAAGAAAAAGTGAGGCCTTCATGTGGCATTAAAGAGGCTTCCTTTCTCTGTCTTTCAGGAAACAAACACACAAAGAACAAAACCAATTCAATAACTTCTAAAATTTTCAAATTACAAAGATTTGAAAGAGGTTATCCAAGATGGTTGT
Source organism: Macaca nemestrina (assembly GCF_043159975.1). Classification (NCBI taxonomy): domain Eukaryota; kingdom Metazoa; phylum Chordata; class Mammalia; order Primates; family Cercopithecidae; genus Macaca; species Macaca nemestrina. The sequence goes on along the minus strand of NC_092135.1, from coordinate 122,342,137 downwards.
GTTGCAGGACTTTTCCTTAGTTCAGCTAAAGATGGGGTCCTTGTCTCATGACCACAAAGTTTAGGCTCGCAGGTGGTTTGAAGGGCGAGTAAAGCAGCGTTTTATTGGGTCAAAAGGGAAAAAAGGGGGAACAGGGATTTTCCCCAAGGCCAGAGTTCCTGATAGAGTGCTCATTGTCTCGAAGTTTGGATCCCAGGTTCCACACAGGAAGAGGAGGGGTCAGGCTCCTCCCCACTGCAAATGGCGCGAACATCTGTGACTCCACCCCAGTGCGCATTCCCAGTGCACAGGCTGCCTGGAGTTTTTCCAGGGATTCCCCTCCCACCTGGCTGTCTCAGTAGTTGTCTGTTACAGTGGAATAATTGCAGTCAGAAAAAGGAAAAATGGATAACAAGAGATTAAGGTCGAATTGGTGTCTTCGGATCTAACTAGTGGTGGGAATTGAGGCAAGCCAGTTGTCCTCTCTGAGCCTCTGCTTCCTCACCTGTAAAATCAGGGACTAGTAGTGCCTATCCCACAATATTATGGTGGAGATTAAATGACAGAATGTGCCCATCACAGGGCCTCATATATGAAATGTTATATCCAATTAACATAGTTCTGTGTCCCTTCCTTTTAGATTCTGAAATTTACTTTGCATGACTATTACTAAAATGATGGAAGTCCTTTTTCTCCTTTCCCCAACATTCATCTTGAGTTGTAGATAAAGAGAAGTAAACATCTGACTAAGGTAATGACATCTAGTTTAAAATGAAGGGATACACTTCTTTAGTATGTTCTCTTTTAACTGTGAGATGTGATCTCCCGAAAAAACTACATTTTATGAGCTATAAATCTGACTCATAATTACTGAAGTTTCTTAAACTAGCTTCCAAAATATGATGTATTTTCCTGCTATATATCTAAGCATCACTGACTTACATAATCTTTTTCCTCCACATTTTTGACAATCTTTTCTTTCTCCACATGATTGAAATCTTTGCCCTAGCAGATGCCAAATTGTCACAACTCTAATAAATTTCTCACAAATCTATCTCACTTCTATCCAGGATTCGGCTCAATCTAACAGAGCAAATTCGTCAGCAGTCTTCAAGGCAGTCATTATTAGAGAAGATCTGCACACCCCCTCCTCCTCCCAACCAGTGTGCATAAGTTGCTAAAATGCGTATCCAAAGAGGGCTTAAAATCTTCCCACAGCAATACTCTGTCCGGAGTTCCAATGAGATTCCTTGGCCTTCATAAGTAACCAATACGGAAAAAGATAAAATGAACATAGAATTTTGCTCCTAAAATAGATGGCTCAGAGTGCCTACTTTTTGACTGAGAAAACAACCTCAATTCTCTACCCATCCCTGAATCTGTGCCCTTTGCAGTGTGATTTTGCTGCTTCTTCCATCAAGAGTATAGTCTGTTTTCCTGTTCCTTCAATCTGGGTTGGCCTTTTGATTTACTTTAGTCAATAGAATGTGGCCTTGCCTCGGAACCAGGCCTTATGAGGGCTTATAACACCTCTGCTCTCTATTCTCTCCATCATGAGAACAAGCCTGGCCTAGCTGGCTGGAGGATGAGAGACCATGTGGAGCAAAGCCAGTCATCTCAGCCAAGACCCTTCCACATGAACTAAAAGCGAGTGCACGACTCATAAGTGCAGACTTATGAGTCCCCCCTAGCCAAAAGAAGAAGAACTGCTTATTTAAGCCTAGCCAAGATCGGCAGAACTGTCCAGCCAAGTCCAGAGTCATGAGCTTAAAAAAAAAAAAAGGTTTATTGTTTTATACCACAGAGGTTTTGTGGTTGCTTGTTATGCATCCTAATTGTACACAGACAACTGATAATATTAACTAACAAAGAAATGGTGGGAGCTCCTGGGATATTCAGGGAGATTTGTAGAGCTACTACCTTGGGATGAGAAAGGAGGAAGTCTGTCTTTGTCTGCACTAGAACCTAGACCTTCATGTACTCATAGAATGCCTGGAGCAAGACCCATGGCCAAGGCTTAATGAGGTTATGAGTTAGACTTTATCTGAAGGGTCTTACTCCCTTCTATTTGAAGACACATAAGCCTGTGAGGTCAAGAGTCTCCAGCTGAGGCACAGATAAGCAGAGAGCTGAGAAGATGATGCCAGAGGTCAGGCAAAGTTCTGTTGTGGGACTTTTCCTTAGTTCAGTTAAAGACGGGGTTCTTGTCACAGAGCTACGAAAATTTAGGCTTGCAGACAATTTGAAGGGTGAGTAAGGCAGAGTGTTATTGGGTAAAAAGGGAAACAGGGACCATCTGCAAAGCCAGAGTCCCTGCTGGTGTGATTCCCACCTCGTAGTCTGAATCTCAGTTTGCACACTGGAAGAGGAGGGGCCAGGCCCTGTGGCTCCATCCCACTGTTCGTTCCTGCCAGTGCGTAGGCCTGTTGGAGTTTTACCAGGGAGCCCTTCCGACCTTTCTGCCTTGGTTCCATGATAAACATGATGCCCCTTGTTGGAGCATGAACTTTCTTGAAGGACTTGAGAGACAAAAGTAACATAGGCTTTTTATCAAAATAATAATAAAAAAAACTGTTATAGTGTCCGGAGCTGCACGCCCCGGCCATAGCGAATGATAATTAGGGATTAAAACGCCTGAGCTATATTCATTTTCACCTTACACCTCCTCCTCCCTAGTTTTGCCTTCTTTCCTATATTAATACCGCCATTAAAAGATGGCGCTCTTCCTGCTTCTTCACTCACTTTTTTTGAGCCCAGGAAAAATTGTTACTTGATAGCGCAAGCGCAACATGACGTCCGACCGGAGAAACCGAAACCTACCTGGCCACGCCCTCCGCAATGAGGTCATTTCCGCCTTAGCCCCGCCTCTTCCTCTCCAGATGTATATAAGGCATTGCATTACTGCCATTAAACGAGACTTGATCAGAGCACTGTCTTGTCTCCATTTTTTGTGTCTCTTGTTCCCCAAATTCCCACCCCCTCTTCCAGGTCCTGCCTTGACGATCCCGCAGGACAAATTGATTTAGGCTATGTTGTGTTTGCTAACTGTACCTCCATAATCAATGCCACTAACCCTTTGTGTGCTATAAATGGTTCGGTTTTTGTTTGTGGAAACAACATGGCATATACGTTTCTACCTACAAATTGGACAGGGCTTTGTGTTCTGGCCACTCTTCTCCCCGACATTGATATCATCCCTGGAGATGAGCCTATCCCCATCCCCACTGTTGAACATTTTATTTATAAATCAAAACAAGCCATACAATTTATTCCCTTGTTGGCTGGACTCGGAATCACCACTGCTTTTACTACAGGAGCCACAGGCCTAGGAGTCTCACTAACCCAATATACTAAATTATCTAATCAATTAATTTCAGATGTACAGACCTTATCCAGTACTATACAAAATTTACAAGACCAAGTAGACTCGCTAGCTAAAGTAGTTCTCCAGAATAAAAGAGGTTTAGATTTGTTAACGGCAGAACAGGGAGGGATATGTTTGGCTTTACAGGAAAAATGCTGTTTCTACGCCAACAAATCCGGAATCGTCAGAGACAAGATAAAAACTTTGCAGGAAGAACTAGAAAAGCGCAGAAAAAACCTGGCCGCTAATCCACTATGGACTGAACTCAATGGACTTCTCCCCTATCTCCTGCCATTTCTTGGTCCTTTACTCACTCTTCTACTTTTCCTCACTCTCGGGCCTATAATCCTTAATAAACTTATGACATTTGTCAGACAACAAATCGAGGCCTTCCAGGCCAAACCTATACAGGTCCATTATCATCGCCTTGAGATGACTGAGAATGGTGAGTCTTATTTACCTTAATGAGACCACCTCCCCTGTGTGCTGAACTGGACAGTCAATGATGGGTAAGAGGACACTATCTCCATCGGAGCCTAAGACAGGAGGGCTGCCTTTGCTGCTGCCTTATCCCATGACGGGCCTAGAAGGTGGGGGTGAGTTGACCCAACCTAAGACAGGCGCAGTTCCCGAGGGGTTTTCTTGTCATAAAAATATAAAAGGGGGACCTGTCCGGAGCTGCACGCCCCGGCCATAGCGAATGATAATTAGGGATTAAAACGCCTGAGCTATATTCATTTCCACCTTACACCTCCTCCTCCCTAGTTTTGCCTTCTTCCCTATATTAATACCGCCATTAAAAGATGGCGCTCTTCCTGCTTCTTCACTCACTTTTCTTGAGCCCAGGAAAAATTGTTACTTGATAGCGCAAGCGCAACATGACGTCCGACCGGAGAAACCGAAACCTACTTGGCCACGCCCTCCGCAATGAGGTCATTTCCGCCTTAGCCCCGCCTCTTCCTCTCCAAATGTATATAAGGCATTGCATTACCGCCATTAAACGAGACTTGATCAGAGCACTGTCTTGTCTCCATTTCTTGTGTCTCTTGTTCCCCAAATTCCCACCCCCTCTTCCAGGTCCTGCCTTGACGATCCCGCGGGCCGGGATATTATAGAACTGAATGTAGAGTTAAAATATATTTTTATGATAAAGTACAATCACCCATTTCTCTTTTCTTATTATGGACTAAATTTTGTGTCCCCTTCCCCACATTCACATGTGGAAGCCCTCATGGCCAATGTGATGGTATTTGGAGGTGGGGCTTTGGGGAGGCGCCTAGGTTTAGACAAAGTCATGAGGGGGAAGCCCATTTGATGGGATTAGTGTCCTTATAAGAAGAGGAAGAGGCAGGGTGCCGTGGCTCACGCCTGTAATCCCAGTACTTTGGGAGGCTGAGGCGGGTGGATCACTTGACTAGACTGGCCAAGATGGTGAAACCCCGTCTCTACTAAAAATACAAAAATTAGCCAGGCATGGTGGTGTGTGCTTGTAATCCCAGCCACTTGGGAGGCTGAGGCAGGAGAATCACTTGAACTTGGGAGGTGGAGGTTGCAGTGAGCCAAGATCACGCCACTGCACTTCAACCTGGGCAATAGAACAAGACTCTGTCTAAAATAAAATAAAATAAAATAAAATAAAATAAAATAAGGAAGAGAACGAGTCTGGAGCTTTCTATCTCTCCAGCATGGGAGGAACCAGCAAGAAGTCAGCTAACTGCCACCTGGAAGAGGTCCCTTACCAGGACCTGACTGGGCACCTTGAAATTCAACTTCCAGCTCCTTAACAGTGAGAAATAAATGTCTGCACCAACCCAGGTGATGGTATTATGCTATGGCAGTCCAAGCTGACTGAGGCATTCTTCTCTCAGCCAGCATTTGCTCTCCTCTGCCATCAGATTAATATTATTTGAACAGTTTTAAAATCACTAGTCTGGATAGTGGTTTCCAAATTTTTCTTTTGTGCTTACTACTCTCCCATTATCAAAAGGCTTATTACACCCTTTGCCATGTCATAAAACCACTGCAAACCCTTTTAACATTCTATGGTTGATGATTATCAAACTTTACAGATCAGGGGGTCTTTAGAATTAAATTTTGAATGATGTGTTATACACGCTTTCCTAATCTTTCTGTATTCCTTATGGACTAGTTGACTCCCCATGAGAAAAGAGCAGGTGACTACTCATCCACTGAGAAAATAGATATTTCACATTTGAGACTGGAGGGATGCCAGGCCCAGGTGAGTATCTGACCCTGTGTTCCATTCATTTGTTTCTCGTCCTGACCACTAGTAGAGAGCCCTATTATTCTGTTGTTCCGGGAGTCCGATTTGGATTTTCAGTCACTCAGCTGTTGGGGACTCCAACTGTCCTTATAAGTGTATCCTCACTTGTCATGAGTTGAATTGTGTCACTTCAAAATGCAAGTATTGAAGCCCTAGCCTCCAGTGCCTCCGAATGTGACTCCTGTGTATTTGGAATGGGTCTTTAAAGAAGTTATTGAGTTAAGATGAGCCCATTAGGGTAGGCCCTAATCTGATATGGCTGGTGTCCCTATAAGAAGAGGCAATTTGGACACCAAGGACTACCAGGGATGCGTGCACAAAGAGGAAGGACCACATGAGGAAAGAGAGAGACATCTGCAAGCCAGGGAGACCAGCCTTAGAAGAAACCAGACCTTCCCATACCTTGATCTTGGACTTCAGTCTCCAGAACTGAGAAAATAAATGTTTGGTGTTTAAATCACTCCATCTGTGAGATTTCATTATGGTGGCCTGAGCCTACTAATACGTTACACTAGGAAACCGGCTTTAGTTCTTCAGCTGTCTATAACTTTGGCTTTCTTAAATGCTAAGAAACAGAAAATTGCCTCTTACATTTCTCGTTAAAAACTACTGCTTGGCTCTCCATCTTTGACCTGTAGTCTCAAGAATGAGCCTTCATTGTCTGCAACGGTTTGTGATATCTTATTTATTAATGCATGTTGCTATTGTGTAGAGGATCATCTTGTTCTCATAGCTACTACTGATCAGGGAGAGTCACGGTCTGACTAAGTATACACAAGTACACTTAGCAGGTTAGCCCTGGGTGCTTAGGAAACAATGACTAGTGGCCCAATTTCTCTCTCTCTCTTTCTCTTTCTCTTTCTCTCTCTCTCTCTCTGAGTGTGTGTGTGTGTGTGTGTCTGTGGGTGTGTGTGTCCTCACAAAGTTCCAGCAGCATTGCCTTGGGGATAGGAGAACAATCTCAATACTCTGAGATGCTAGCATGTCATTGAAGGGAGGACAGAGCCACTAGTCAGAAGCCTAGATAGAGGCTGTGCAATGAGGAAGTAAGCAGGGGCTTGTTAAAGATATAGATGAAACTGGGTTCACACCTGTATTTCCAGCACTTTGGGGCAATGGGCGGATCACTCAAGTTCAGAAATTTGAGACCAACCTGGCCAACATGGTGAAACTCCGTCTTTACCAAAAATACAAAAAGTAGCCAGCTGTGGTGGCACACACCTGTAGTCCCAGCTACTTGGGAGGCTGAGGCTGGAGAATCACATGAACCTGGGATGTGGAGGTTGCAGTTAGCCGAGATCGCACCACTGCACTCCAGCCTGCGCAACAGAAAGAGACTCTATCTAAAAAAAAAGAAAAAAGAGAGAGAGATAGATGGGGAAAAAGTCATTGGCCAAAGTCGCAGCCTTACCTTCACTGGAAATCCATGAGCTGGAAGAGTTTACTTGGAGAGTGGGAGGAAAAGGGATTGGAAAGACAAGAGAATAATGAACCACGCAAGGATTACTCTCAGGTTGGTCAGTGACTGCAGCATTTTATTTTAGGGGTCCTGGCCTCACAATAAATTGTTTTTAGTATAAGTATGCCCCATGACATATTTGGGACATGCTTATACTAAAATTATTTGTTGTTCATCTGAAATTCAGATTTAAACTGAGCATCCTAAGTTTTACATGGCAATCTTACCCAAGAGCCAGTTCTCCATATAGCCAGAGAAATCTTCATGAAATCATGCAACTTTGATGAGCCAAGCCTTTCATTCTCCCTCAAATTCAAGGTCCAAATATTTGCCATGGTCTACAAGGCTGGTCATGTTCATCTCCCTAACCTATCTCTTACCACTGTCTGCCGTTCCTATTACAGTCTTTGTTCAAAAGTCACCTATTGGATAAGGCCTTTCCTAGTGACCTTCTGTAAAATAGCCAGCCTCACCTGATAAGATCTATGCCTTTATTCATAGCACAAATGACTCATGAAATATGATGTGCCCATTTGTTACTGGATATCTTCCTTATCAGAATGTAAGCTCTGCAGGCTGAGTCTGTATTTCGCTTTTTTTGCTTCTGTATTCTCAGCATTTGGAGCTCTACCTGAGAGATGATACATACTTAACAAAGAGTTGTGGAAAGAATAATTGAACCAGGATATCATAATCAATATGCAGCAAAACTTAGCACATTGGTGCCAACTATCACTTAGTAAGCTGGAATCTGCCTATGATTTTTAAGTGAATCAATTAAAAATAATTCTAAAGATTATTAATGTTTCTAGCCTCCTTGGAGAATCAACAAAAACAAGAGTTAAGAAACTTTAGCTGGAAAAACAGAACTACTATTCAACCTGGCAATCCCATTAGTGGGGATATGCCCAAAGAAATATAAATTGTTCTATCATAAAGACACATGCATATGTATGCTCATTGTAGCACTATTCACATAGCAAAGATGTGGAATCAACCTAAATGCCCATCAATGACAGATTGAATTAAAAAAATGTGGTGTATACACACCATGGAATACTATGAAGCCATAAAAAAAAGAATGAGATCATGTCCTTTGCAGAAACATGGATGGAGCTGGAAGCCATTATCCTTAGCAAACTAACACATGAACAGAAAACGAAACACTACATGTTCTCACTTACAAGTGGGAGCTAAATGATGAGAACACATGGACACTAAGAGGGGAACAACACACACTGGGGCCTACCTGAGGGTAGAGGGTGGGAGGAGGGACAGGATCAGGGAAAATAATGGGTACTACACTTAGTACCTGGGTGATGAAATAATCTGTACAACAAACCCCCGTGACATGCAGTTTAAATGTATAACAAACCTACACATGTACTCATGAACTTAAAAGTTTAATAAAAAAAGAAACTAGCTGGAGAAATGAGTAAGAAAGACTGAACAGAGCATTACATTGTTGATGTTCAACCACTCTGTTGAATGCATATAAAATTTCTTTTTTTTTTTTTTTTTTTTGAGACGGAGTCTCGCTCTGTCACCCAGGCTGGAGTGCAGTGGCCGGATCTCAGCTCACTGCAAACTCCGCCTCCCGGGTTTACGCCATTCTCCGGCCTCAGCCTCCCGAGTAGCTGGGACTACAGGCGCCCGCCACCTCGCCCGGCTAGTTTTTTGTATTTCTTAATAGAGACGGGGTTTCACCGTGTTAGCCAGGATGGTCTCGATCTCCTGACCTCGTGATCCGCCCGTCTCGGCCTCCCAAAGTGCTGGGATTACAGGCTTGAGCCACCGCACCCGGCCAAAATTTCTTATTTAAATGTGTTTGCATTTAAAAAAAACCCTTGCTTGTTTCTTCATTATGTTAATTTGTTCCAACTCTACATTTTATAATAGAGCTTTCTTACATTTCCATAAATAGGGATAAATATAAGAAATATTTCTTATATTTCCATATGGATAGCTCAAAGTGTACTTTTTTTTTCCTTCATCCAGCCCAATTTTTCTGAGCTTATGTGTCTTTTAATGCACTCCTTTCTTCTTCGTCTCCTGGGTGGGAAGGCATTTCATTTTAACTTTTATCAGTTAGAAGAAATTCACAAAAATAGCTGTAAGAGTCCAATGGAAAATGGAAATATAAGAAATATTAAAATCTATAATTCGCAAAGTAACCACAAGTCTCATCTTTAAATGAAAAGGGGAAATTCAAAGGTCCAGTCAAAGCAAAATTTAACAGAGTCTTTTGGGTAATACATTCCGAAGAGCCTGTGGAACCGAAATCAAGATGAACCTTCGAAATGCAGGAAGTCTGGTCCTATCCATTTTGCATTCTTGTCTTGGAGCAATCGACTGTAACCTTCAAAGTATAATGAATGAATTGTGTTGCATCACAGAGAGGGTGGGAGTGGAGGGAGGAGGGAAGATTTAGGGGAAATGTCAGACTTGAGTGGGAGCTAAAAGCCTGTGATTGCATTCATTTGCTTCATACAGCTGAGGACGGCAAGCAAATGGAGCTGGGATACACTGAAAGAGATGGAGAATTACATATTTTTTCTCAATTAAATGCTGCTTGTGTTTTCCTTCCTGGCCTTCAATGGTATTTATTTTTCCCTACCTGTATTAAAGCAGCATGACATTCTCCATGGGGGGAAAATGCAGAGTTTCTTTTGGTTGTATGGAAATATTTACTGGCAGCAGACAAGAATATGTTTCTCCAAAGGGAAAGCTGCATTTGTCAAAGATTTGCTTGGATTCTGCCTTCCTTGCTGGGAATAGTTATTTACTCTTAATTAGCCCTAAATACAGTTGAGTGGAGGAAGGACCTTATTTTAAATGACTGACAGTGATTAAAAGGGCAGTTGATGGGCACGAATCAGAGATCATCATCAATAATAAAATCTGACGATAGGAACAACATGTATTTTATGTTCCCATAAACATAGATTTAGTGAAAGTAAAGCCCACATAATAGTACTCGTGGCAGAGGCTGAATTGCTCTGAATTTAATTTAGAACAACATAAAAGATCCAGTATCAGCTGCAGGGCTCCAGCCTGGGTTTCAGCTTGGGGGAGGCATCTGTTATGAGAACTAAAAGCCATTTCTGCGTTTTGTACTGCATGCTTTCCATTTAGGAAGAACCTCATACATATCTGGGATTCTCTCAAGGTAAGCTCACCTTTCCAGAGTGTCAGCACAGTCAACTTTCTCAGCTACCCCATAGCTCTCTCTTGACCACCTTATCTGTCACACAGATACACACACTCACAACCTTGCGGCTAATTTAATCTCTTTTTATTATTTCCTGTCTGTCAACTTAATCTAAGTGAATTATCCTGGACATTTGTTACCCTTGGGCCACTATCCACTGTGGAGATCAAGAAAGGGAAAGATTTACTTCCAGTAGAGATGGGAGGGACACATTGATGACCCCCATCTCTCCACCCCTTCCTGACTTCCCTGGATCACACAGGGGTGGGGTGGTGGAGGAAGGCTAACTCTCATTGCTGCACTCACCTGGGCTTGCTTTCCACCACCTTGGGCCTGGGCCTGCATTGTAGTGTTTTACTTACATAACTTTTTGAAATCAACACACACACACCCCCATTGTCCCCAGGGCACATCCCCAGTGCACCTAGAGGTTTCACTGATCACATTTACCTGTCAGAATTGTTCCTACTCCGCCCATGACCTCTTGCCCCGGGATAAAGCGTGTAGGAAGTCCCTCTCCATTTCAGTTCCGAAGGGATGCCCACGTTTCCTGTCCCAGGATGAGTGACAGTTCTTTTAGTGGAAACAACCACCACCACCCCCGCCCCCGCCCCCAGCTTTATTATGAATGCAAACCTTACCCTTGCAGTTTCTGGCAATCTTGATCTAGAGACAGCAAACGAATCTGCTATTATATAAATCCGCCATTATTTAAATTAGATCTCTAGTCAGGAAAGCTGATCTCATCCCTTACACTCTGCCTGCCTGGAAGAAGGCAGCAGTGTCCTGCATGCTTTTCCATGCTTTGCCAGCCAGAGCTCCCCCAAAAGCAGCTTTCCTGGGATACCTCCCGGGGCACAAAATTTCTGATCCCACCGGGCTGAGGGTTAGCATTTTGCTAAGCTGAATTTTCATACTCAAACAAGGTGGGAACGGAATGCAGCTCATTCGTTTTACTTTAGGAAGAATTAAAAGGTAAGATTTCTTTCTGAGACATTTTGCAAACACTGGCAATTTCCATCGATGACTCTCAGTGGTTTCAGTGGTTGACTTGCAGACCTTAGAGGAAAAACAAGGTGACCAGCTGGGTCACACAGCTGTATTCAAGTTAACCAGAAGAACCCAAAACGTTACAGCTCCAAAGTGGAAGTTTTTATCACAAGAATTGTTAGAGACCTGCTCTTTGCTATTTGCCGGAATAAATCCCTACCCCCAGGCAGCATGTGTGAAGGTTTAAGTCAAACCTGCCACCCAGTGCAAAAATAACCCCAGGCCACACTTCCCCAAGAAAATACAGTGATGACAAATAAAATACAATTGCTATTTTGTAGAACAGCTTCCATAAGTCTCTCTTGGTTCTGGGGAAATGAGCAAGATGTTCTTTGTGAAGTTCATACTGATTAGACCAAATGCAGCCAAAGGAAATCTTACGTCTCTTCCATCTTTCTACGCCCAATCTCTGGTGGATAAGGCAGGGTTGCAAGTAACCTAAAATATACAATCACTATAATTTCAGGAAGTGAAATATCTGAAATGACCCCTTGGAGAAATTACAAATAGAAATATGTGACTTAATTAAATAAGAAGCCAATTCTGTGGAGGAAAGGATTGTTTGGCAGTCACTAATGGAAGAAATTTACAGCACTCACTACCTGGTCTCAGCTCACAGGGTGGTTGGCAGAGTGAGGCCCCAAGGGGCCACATGAGGCTGGTGTAGAGATAGGGTTGGCTGCTTGTTCTGGCAAAGTAAATTGGTCTAACTCTAGAGCTCTCCAAATTGTCAGACTTGAAATCCAAGATGTTCGGTTCCCTAATGTTCATGATAATGATGTAAAGGAACGTCGCTCTGTATTAGGAAAATCAGAGTGCTAAATGGCTAGGTCAAGGTATGTGACTTAGGGTATTACCCATTCTTTCTGATGGAAGAGCCCCCCTGAAATCTGTTTTTTTTTTGTTTGTTTGTTTATTTATTCAACAAATGTTACTCGTGAGCTTACTATCCTCCAGGCACTATTCTATGCATTGGAGCTAAGTCAATGAACTAAAGAAGAAAAGGCTCCTTTTGCCCCCAGGGAGCTTGTATTTTAGTCCAAAGAGACATATAGTACTGAAGTAGATGTCCAGCAGATTTTGTGTCAATCACTGTGATGGAGGATAAATAAAGCAGGACAAGGAATACAGAGTGATGGGGGCCCAGTGAACAGAGACATTAATAAAGCAAGGAAAACAGTTGTGGGGAAGAGGGTCTAGAAATGCCCATAAAAATGTCCACTATGTCTGTAGGATATCTCTCATTTCCATGCTGTTGCAACAAAGGGAGGAGCTTAGAAACTCCCTGATGATAACAATAAGAAAGTTATTGAGCCCTGAATATGTACCAAGCACTATGCTATGCCATGTATTTTGTCAATCAATCCATTTATTGACGCCATAGTCAGAGAGGCCCAGAGAAGTTAGGTGATTTGCTGGAGGTCACACAGACAAGATGTAAGTGCTGGATTTGGGACTTGAACCTAGACTTTCCAATGAACTCCAAACTTGATAAGAAACAATAACAGTTTTCATTTATTGGGAAACTGCTACATCCAGGTATTGCATCTTGTGCTTTGCATATATTGAATAGATGTTGGGGTTCATAAGGGAAACCAATGTCACACATATGCCTACTACACTGGAGGTTTCTTTGTGGCTGATAACACACCCTCTCTACCTCTGGCATGCACCAAAGGTTAGAAAACAAGAGCACCCCTTCCATTAAAATACTCTTAGCCTTATTACACAGTCTGCTCAATGAACCATCAGTGTCCTTCTGATCTACCTCTCCGGCCTCATCCTTCACCAGCCTCTCCTTGGTCACACTGCTCCAGCAGCACTGGCCTCCTTGTGGTTCCTTGAATATGCCAAGCACACATCAGCCTCAGGGTCCTTGGACTTGTTATTCCCTTTGCCTGGAACACTTGTCTTGAGATACCCACATAACTGCTCCTTCACATCATCCAGTTCTCTGCTCAAACGTCATCTTGAAAGGATGCATTTCCTGACCAACAGATGGAAACCAGTGCACACCCTGTGCTTGTCCTGCCACTTTCCACCTCCCTTTCTCTGCTTTATTTTTCTGCACAGCTCTTATCACCTCTTGACACGTTTCACATTTGATTTTTGTTGTCTGCCCTTTCCTTGTTTGAAGCTCTGTTTTGTTTACCCGTTTCCCCAGCAACTAGAGAATAAGGCCTGGCATACAAAAGGCATTCAGTAAGCAATTTTTGATAAATTATTAAATCAAGGGAAATGTACCTAATTAACAAGATCTGTGTATCTTGAAAAACGTTGTTAGGTTAACAGAGAAAAAGATGTAATACTCTTTTACATTCACCATGCTTTTCTAGGCAAGGTGAATATTTTTTCACTAATAGTACATAATTCCATTGAGACAAACGTAATAGGGAGCCATTTCTCTGGGCTCCTATCATCAGAGAGGCATTGCAAGGTGGAAGCCAGTGGTGTTCAGAGACAAGGAGCTTTCACCCCAACACAGTCCTGGGTGTTTTATTTAGATGACATTGAGGGAAGGCTGATCAAAGGGTATGAAAAACTTTACATGTTCACAAACATGTTCCTGTTGCTTTCTACAAGTTAGGAGGCTACCTTAGTCATCCAGGAAAAAGATGTTGGTGTCTCAGGTTAAGGTGATGATGAAAAAATAAACAGAATGTATTTGAAGCGTATTTTGTAGATAGAACCCAGGTTTACTGATGAATTGGAGGGAAGGAACAGAGGGAAATGGAAAATGCAAAGTCAATTCTCAGAATTTTGGCTTGATCATGGTAGTTTCTGAAATGTATAAGACTAGAGGATGATAGGGGAAATCTACAGTTACCTTTTTTACGTTTGATAAGTTTGAAAAACCTATCAGTTGTAAGTGGAGACATCAAAGCTTAGGGTAAATCTTTGAAACTGGAATAAATTTTGGACTCATTAGGACAAATATAATATTTAGGCCCTATAAATGGCTGCAGTCCCAAAATGGAGCTTTGATATGCAGCCTTCCAAAGCTAGGTCATAAAATGACTTAGCGTGAGTTGGTCTCAATCCTCTCTTTCTCTTTCTCTCTCTCTCTCTCTCTCTTTCTCTCTCTCTTTCTCAGGGCTCGTGCTTGAAACCCTGTCATCACATCTTGAGGAAGCCCAGGTGTATTAGTCTGTTCTCATGCTGCTGCAAAGAACTGCCCGAGGCTGGGTAATTTATAAAGGAAAGAGGTTTAGTTGACTCACAGTTCCACATGACTGGGGAGGCCTCACGAAACTTACAATCAGGGTAATCTTCACATGGCAGCAGGGAAGAGAAGTGCCGAACAAAGGGAGAAAGCCCCCATAAAACCATCAGATCTTGTGAGAACTCACTCACTATCATAAGAAGAGCAGCATGAGGGTAACCGTCCCCATGATTCAGTTACCTCCCATCAGTTCCCTCCCACAAGCGAGGATTATGGAAACTACAATTCAAGATGAGATTTGGGTGGGGACACATGGAGAGGCTTTCTGTGGATATTCTGACGGACGTTTTGGCTTACATTGACTACTCCAGTTCCCAGTCTTTGAATCTTCCAGAGGAGGCCCCAGACATGGCAAGGAGATAGGACATCCTTCTGTCCTGTTTGAATTCCTGACGCACAGAATTAGTGGGCATAAGAAATGGTAGTTTTACACCACTGAATTTTAGTTTAATTTTTTACACACATAGTTGCTGGCACTTCTGTTTTGGGGCATGTTCCTTCATTTTCTTGAGCTAACATGTAAAAAATCTGACTAGAGTGAAGCTGCCATACTGGACATTTCACATGGAGACCACACAGAGCTATAGAAAGATGCTGGAAGAGCCTCTGCTGTCGGAGTCCGATGTGTTTTGACCTTCTCAGACCCTACTGCCAGACATGGGAATGGGTGAGCCTTCAGATGATTCTTGTCTACAGCCTCAAGCCACCCAGATGGTTCTACTGAATCCTGTCCAATGAGAGGATTTGTGAGCTGTTACTGTTTTAAGCCACAAAGTTAACGTGCTTTGATATGCAGCATTAGATAATTGCAACAGTGAACTTATCAAGGAAATGTAGCAATTAGCATGAGCTGCAGTAGGGGAAGAGTGAGTGAGAGGTGGGCAAATGAAAACAATGTGTAGTCATCTCTTTCAAGAGATTGAATTGGAAATGGAAATCAATAACTGTGGTGGCAGTACGAGAAAGATGAGGACATAATTTTTTTCTAACATGAGAGATACTGAAGCACGTTTGCAGGATGTTGCAAATAATTCTGCAGAGAAGTAGATATTGATTTACAAGAGCAAAAAGAATAGATCAAAGGAACAAAGTCTTCGAGAAGCTTTAAGACTTCTTGAGAAGCAGTAGTCATGAGATTGACCTCTGCTTACACTAGGTGAGAAGGAAAGGAAGATGGGTGTGTGTGGAGGTTTGTAGATTTGTTGGTGATAAGGTGATGGTTTCCATCTGTGCTAGTCTGCTTGGGCTGCTGTAACAAAATACTATAGACTTTGTAGCAGAAATAAGAGATATTAATTTTCTCCCAGTTGTGGAGACAGGAAGTCCAAACCAAGGTGCCAGTGGCATTGATGTCTGGCAAGGGCTATCTCCTTGGGTTGTAGATGACTGCCTTCTTGCTTTGTCTTCACATGATAGAGTGAACACTCTGGGGTCTCTTGCTCTTCTTATAAGAGTACCAGCCCCATTGACTTAGGGCCCCACACTAGTGACCCCATGCAACCTTAACTACTTTCTAAGGGCCCCATCTCCAGCTATAGTCACCCTGGAGGTGGGGGTGAGGGTATTCAACATATCAATTTTGGGGGAATACAGTTCAGTCCAGCACCATTCAATAATTTCTACCTTCTTAATGAAGAATAGGGCAACATTGTTGCTGTTATTTAAGGGGGCTGGAGGGTTGATGTGAGGAGAGATGGGATGGTTGAAATTATTATCTTAAAATGTAGCAAGGTGGCATAAATCCTGGACTATGTTGAGTGTGTTGAGTGCACAGTAGAGGTTGGCCAGCGCAGCCATCCAGTTGGCAGTGTTAAAAGAAGCAAAAACTGGGCAAAACCAGGTTCAGAGTCTTCCCTGGAAGGTACATCAGAGATGTACATCAGAGACAGGGGCATGGCATCTAAGGGTTTTTAGAAGATAGTAGTTGTAATAATGGACTGTGTAATAGACGCTAAGAAAGGAAGTCAAAATAATAAGAAAGTTATGGGGTCCTTGGATTGGTGGTCTTGATGAGGCTCAAAATACATTGCAGTGGAAGTCCTAGAAGGTCTAGAAAAATCTGACCTTCACAGTTTGATAAGATTTAGGCAAAATGGGTTGGAAGGATGGCAAGCGTTAGCTAAAGAGTGCTGGATACTGTGTAAGACAGCTACTAGGGATGACAGAGTCCAAGGACTGTTGCTAGTGAAGAAAACCTGAGTACTTAGAAATACACTCCTTGGGATCAATGACCAAAGATGACCCAAAAGTTCAGAAAGGAATAGAGACTCTTCAGTCTATTTTAAGAGCAGATTGTATTATCTTAGATATGAAACTTTTCCTATAAGAAAAATGGAACTGAAAAATCCTTTGAAAAGTTCCTCCTGAGAATTTTCATTTCCAAGTACTATAAAAAAATTATTGCAGTGTCTCTTATATTAAGGTTAATACTGATGTTAAATGTGAAATGTATGAAAACCTGTTGGAAGTCTCAGAAATGGAACTAATACACCTGTAGCTAGTTTACATAATGAGTCTCCTTTTGTTTTGTGGTATTTGGCCTCAGATAAATTGCTGATCTTAGCCCCTGCTCTGTTGCCTTCTACTTGCTGAGTCTTTGCCCATATAGCTTGATTAATCTTGTGGAGACAAACATAATGCTTGCCACTGCTGTAACTGACCTGGGGCTGGGAGTGCTCGTTTCAGCACTGAACACATTTTCTCATTATTTCTGTTGTTCTTTTTGTCTCTAGTTTTGGAGGTGTTGGAGGTTATGATTACAAACCTTGAAACATTCCCTGCATTGGGAGATGAATTGAAACATGGTTGTTCTGTTGAGATACCCTCTGGAAGAACCATACACACATACCCGTTTATCAGTAAATGTGACTGGTGAACTGTGTGCCCTAGAATGTTTCTAGAAGAATCAGCAAAATGAATATAACCAACACACCAGGCAGTGTTTCATAAAGATTATTTATGTCTAAACCAAAGGTAAAAGGAGATTACAGAGCTCATTTTTTTTCTTTTATTCCCTTTCTCCTCTCTCCATCCTATCATCCCAGCACTCATATCAACAAACCACAAAGAATTTACTTCTCCCAGCCTTCAAAATTAATAAATTACCCCACCTCTAGAATCTAGACATAGCCACTGTCCAACAGAACTTTGTTATGATAGGAATGGTCCATATCTGTGCTGTCTAATATGGTGGCCTCTAGCCACATGTGGCTATTGAGAACTTGAATTTTTATTTTGTCTAATTGTGAATAATTTAAATTTAAATAGCCAGATGTGATAATGACTACCTTATTGGTCAGTGCAACTAATCAGTTCAATTTACTGAGTACCTGCCTTACGTAAAAGAATGTAAGAGAGAAATGGGAAAGACACAGAGCTTTTCTTCTGAAGAAATGTCCTTGGTGCTGGTCCATCAGGCAGCATTTCTAAAGCAGACAGGCTCCCTGGAACAGAACAAGAAGGATAGCTTACCTCCTAGTCATCCCAGAGGTGAAAAGTCTGACTCTCATAGTTTGATGTAGGATTTAGGCAAAATGGGTGTGTAACACAACATAACTAAGCTATAGCAACTTTGCTTGATATACAAGGCACAATTATCAGAAATATCACTGAAAATGTTCCAACAACTGTCTTAATCAAGTTTTTATGGTATAAAAACACAACTCCAATATCCGTGGTTTACAATAACATACATATATTATTCTTACCCATAAGTCTGCAGATTAGCTGGGTAGCTCTGCTTCTGCCTACAGGTTGGGCTTAAATCGGTTGCATGTATCTGTCACCCTGGGAAGCTCTCCTGGAATACGGCACAAGAGGGCAAGCCAAACAAAACAAGTACACTGAAAGTTCTGTTCATGGTATTTGCACTAACATTTCATTGGCCAAAGCAAGTAACATGGCCAACCTGAAAGTCAGTGAGGCAAGAAGCTTTTCCCAACCTACCTTACTAGGAGGCATCATACAGTCACATGGCAAAGAGTACGGATGTGTTACTGGGAGAGAGTGTAGTGTTTGGAACAGTCATACAATCTACCACAAATACTCAGAGCTCCATGGGCTTGGTTAGGGTAATATTTTCTCAGAGAGTGAATTCATCCTTTTCTTCATTGGTTGATTCTCCTACTTGTTGCAACTTCCTCGAGTGGAATCAATTCTCCTTGGTAAAAGCAAAAAGCAGACAGAGCACCGAAGGTAACAAGTTGGCTCAGTAACCCAAGGCAAGTCAGAAGCCACGATACCAGGAGAACACGCCTGGGGAATCCTGGGATCTCCTTCCATGCGACAGTGTCCACTACAGAGAATAGGTGAGTTACTGAGGATTTGCCAAAACTCTCAGTTTACTGGCACTGACTACGACTGTATAAGAAGACACAACAAGTTTGTAGTATACAGGGTGTTTGTAAGTTTGCAGGTTCAATATAATCTTTAAATTCAAAATCCAAGTCCACCCCCTTGTGATCTCTTTCTCTGTCAGTTCCCCGACACTTCTCCAGATCATCTCCCAAGGCAGAACTAGTAGACGATACATTGCTCTTCTTCTAATGACTGCTTTCTTCATTTGCACGTGGGTTTTAAAATCATTTACCCATTCATCCATTTATCCCTTCAACAAATATTGATTGAGCATTGACTCAGCTGGGAAATGTTTTAAGCTCTATGCATACTGCTGTGAACAAAAGAGAAAGATGTGTCTTTCTGATGAGAAATGAAACTAACAGGCAATGGAACAAGTAAATACATAATACAATGTTTTAAAAAGATAAAGTGCTTGAGAATGACTGGGGTGCTGTCTATCTTACACATGGTGGTTAGGGAAGTTAACTCTGAAGATACGACCTTGGAGAAAAGACCTGAATAAGTGAGGAATGAAGAAAATAATAGCAAAGTGTTCCAGGCAAAGGGAACATTGACGACCCAGGTATATGCGGGGCATGTTTAAGAAGGAGCTTGAAGAACAATGTGGCTGGAACAGAAGGAGGTGGGGAGAGAGAGTAGGAAGTACTTAGACCAGATAGGGATTGGGGGCTTTGTAGGCTGGGAAGTCACGGGAATATTCTGAGCAGGGGAGCAACATGAACGTAACTTGAGTGAGAAGGCATGCCGTTCTGGAGCACACTGGCATGGTGTCTGCCTACTTCCACGGCAAACCCACTTCTGTTCTGTCAAGCTGTCCTCCAACTGTGCACTTGCTTCATCTTGACTCATCATTTCTTATGATTCCAAGAATTTAAGCAGTCTGTACTCTCCCCTTCTCCATCTCACATGTCTTCCAGGATCCTCTTTGTATTCACTGTCCCTTGTTATTTCTGTTAGCTCAACCTAATACATTTCCCACATCTGACCTATTAAGATGGAAATCTGATCAATCCATTAGGCTTATGTCACTCACTGCAAACATGCTAATTGTACGCTTGCTGTGTGCGAGGTTTTGAACAAGGAAATAAGAAGGCTCAAATGTGAATTGAAATGGATCTGGCAGTTCAGAAACTTCAGTGTAATATGGGGTTTCCCAATTGTTTTAAGTATAAAGACCTCCATTACCATTAAAAATTCTCCATCTCTTGCCTAATAGTACTATATGATCTTTAATATTCATTCATTGAAGAACTACATAATGACAAGAAGTTCTTATGCATTTTTTTTAATAAAATGGAGTTTCACTTTTGTCACCAAGGCTGGAGTGCAATGGCATAATCTCGGCTCACAACAACCTCTACTTCCCAGATTCAAGTGATTCTCCTGCCTCAGTCTCCCAAGTAGCCGGGATTACAGGCGCCTGCCACCATGCTCAGCTAATTTTTGTGTTTTTAGTAGAGATGGGGTTTCACCATGTTGGCCAGGCTGGTCTCAAACTCCTGACCTCAGGTGATCCACCGGCCTAGGCCTCCCAAAGTGCTGGGATTACAGGAGTGAGCCACCATGCCTGGCCAAGAAGTTCTGATACATTTTCTAACACTCTTTATGCATTTCTTTTGTATTAACCCAATGGCTTCTCACGTAATAGTAAACACGTTTCTGATACAAGTTACCTATTCAGTACAATGTGAACTGTGAGTGTGGATTTTCAATACTTTGTGATAATTTCATCTCACATTACACCAGTGGAACTGAAAAGTACCAAACCAGGAACAGAACCCAGCTGGCCCCCAGCCCCTTTACTCTGACAATAGGGGCAAAGCTCAATGTGCAGAAATGTTGAACTTTGAGGATGCCCCAAAATAAATGAACGGCCTCACATGAGTCAGCATGAGAGTGGCCCATGAGCAACTGTGCTCCTGAATCAATCCCAGAAAGCAGGCGCAGGCCTGGCTACATAATTTGCAGGCCCCAGTGCAAAATGCAAATGCCGTCCCCTTTCTTCAAATACTTATTAAGGATTTCAAGACAGTGACAATTGAACATGAAAACAAGTTAAAAGAGTCTACGCATGGGGCCCGGGGTGACCGGTGAAACCAGCCCTGCATGGGAGCCTACTATAAACTAACACGTCAGCGCACACTAATGCAACACAAGCCATTTCCATTCAGCAGCAGCAAATAAAATGGCGGCACCTACCACGTGCCAGGCATTTCTCTAAGTGCTTTGTGTATAATATCACATTTAACTTGTGAAACAAGTACTCTCCTTATTCCCATTTTGCAAATAAGGAAACTAAGGCACAGATAGATTTAGCAAATTGCCAAGATTATATATCTAGTGAGACAGAGAACCAGGATTGGAACCCACAGAGTCTGGCTGCAGAATGTAGACCTGTAACTCCTAATGTGATCCTGTTTCCCTAATGTTGCTTGGCTTGTTTTGAGGATTAAATGAGAAAATATAGGCGAAAGTGTTTGTTACTTTCATGTTAGACATATTGAGCAGCTACTTTGTATCAGGTATTGTTCTGAACCTATTTTAGCTCATTTAATTTTCCAAACAGTCATATGGATATGTATAATTATTAATGTTGAGGTGATCACGGAATAGAGAGACACTAAGTAAATTGCCCCAAAACACACAGCAAGCGACATATTGAGCCAGGGTTTGAAATATGAAAGTAAGTAGAAAATAAGTAATAAAAAATGAGAACATTCATTGTTATGCAGTTATAGGTATTATATAGTGATTATATAATCATAAGAAATGTTGTGTTTTCTTGCAGGAGGGTTCCGAAAGCATTATCTTTAAAAAATTTCCTTTAGGGTGGAAAGAGAATGAAAGAGTATAGTTAGAATCAGAAGACACAATAACAGTATGCTCTTGCTTATGTGGTATTCACATTTTATGGAAAAACAAGGAGCCCTTATGTTTTCTGGGTAATTCATGTCTTACTTTTTTTTATGATGTTGAAATTGATTCTGTAGTAGAATGTAAATAAGGAGGCTTTCCTTTTTCTCAATTTTCCTCCATTTTCTTACTAATTAAACTTGTCAAGAGGGTAATGATTAATCTTTCTCAACCACCAACTACCCTGCCCCCATCTGTGTTGAGCAGAATTTCCACCCACCCACCGTTTGAAATGCTTGCTCTCTGGTGCCGTAAAGAAACAGCACTTGAACATAAGTTTAATTTATTTAGTAAGCTATTTTTACTTCCTGCAGAAAGGGTACACTAGCCAGCAGTTTTGCCACGAGAGTACACCTAACAAAGAAGACAGGGTCATTTATAACCTGATGCGTCTACCTCACGGCTGTGTCCGGTTTCCATTGGCTGGAATGGGACCTCATATTCTGTATTTGTCCTGATTGGCTGGCAACTTAGAACTTTTTAAAAAAGGCAAAGGTAGAGGAGAACAAAGGAAGGAGGGAGTAACTTGTGGAATGCTGAGGAAGGTAAAAACACTTTTAAATAAGGAAGAGGAACAGGCTATAACCTAATGCTTTCTTGGACCAGTATAAGCATGCCAGGGCAAATATTTAGGCTAAATTGTGAGAGCTAAGAACCCAAAGTACGTTGATTTCTTTATTATGGCCAGCAGATATTTAAAAATATTAGCATAGGTCTTTGAATAAATTTTGCTTTTAAGAGAAGTTACTGTTTATTCCTAATTAGACGGGGAGGAAGTTCTTTGAAGAGGAACCTCTATTTTACATTTTACAACACTGTGCAAAGATTACCTTTCAAAGGAAAAGCCTGGGCCAAAATTGTGCGTGTACAGAGACAGCGAGTTCATGGGTAAAAAGATTGTCTCCTCGTGAAAACTCAGAGTACAACTCTTTTCTGTCTCTTGCCACAAAGTGTGCACTATTTAATTTACCAAGACACAGACCAGAAATCAAACCCCCAGTGGATGTTTTCACTTTTATTGCCTATTAGTGAGCTTCGGTGAGCTGTTGAACATTAGCCATTACAGATAATGAAATCACCTTTTTCTCATACCGGGAGTTGATCTCAAGCTACTCTTTATGTTATTCCCAGCTTCCTGTGAACCCCATCACAGTGATTGTGTGTATTCAGGAAAGAGTGATTGAAAACTTGTCAGTGCCTTGTGAGAGAAGCAGAGGAATCAAAGCTTCAGGTTTTTGGAAATCTGTGATGGAAAAAAGACGTGTACCCTCGGACACCTGATAAACACCATGGGAAGTACAAGGATGGGGTCTAGGAGAGAAATCCCTTTCACTAGAGGTTTCAAAATGGAGAGAAGGGGCTGTGAGCTGATCCATGCATCCGCTAAGAGACCTAATGTCTTACGTGCCTTCTGCACTTTTTAAAATTTTCCCAGATCTTTTTCATTCAATGTAAAGCCCATCTAAGCATTTTCATACCAGAGTCCATCCACGCTCAGGAATCACTTGTAATCGTGAGGTATTTTATCGAACTTTCCCATGATTCAGCTTACAGGAAGAGAAGGAGAAATCAAAGGTCACAGAGAGACTTATATTTTTAATTGCCAAGTCTCAGGCACTGTACCATTTAAACGCTCCTGGTGACTACGGTAGCTTACCTCCAAGCTGGCTGCCATCAATTCCTTTCTTCCATGTGGCCCATGCAATTCTTCCATTGAGAGGTTGAGTCTATTTCTCCCCTTCCCTTGAATCTGGGCTGGTTTGACCAACGGAAATGTGGCAGAAATGGTGTTCTGGGAATTTCAAGCCTAGTTCAAAAGAAATCTTGCATCTCTTGCCTAATTCTCCTGGAACACTCTGGGAGCTGTGAGCTACCTACTGTGTAAGAACTCCAGCTACCCTGAGATTGTCATGCTGGAAAAGCCATCTCTAGACACCACAATGACCGTTCAGCTGAGCCCAGTGTCCCAGGCATCCCAAACAAGCCTCTGGACATGGGATTTTATCTCGGTACTTCCAGACCAGCCCATCTGTCAGTTGAATATGTCAGAGTGAACTTAGACACGATGTGGAGCAGGCCACACACCCCTGTAAGACTCAACTGAATGTTCCATTGATAGAAAGTATGAAATACAATAAAATGGAGGTTGTTTCAACTCTCTATGTTTTAAGGTAATTTATTACAAAACAGTAAAGACTGGATCGGTGACCAATCAGATCTCTAAGAAAATGTTGGCTTCACTGTATGTTTATAAAACAGAACAGACTTTACGTAATGTCGTGTAACGGATCCCCATATTTCACAGATAAGAAAACTGAGGTTTAAAGAGCCAGGCAGTCATCCAGGATTCCCTCTTTCTCTTTCATGACTTTCTTCTTTAATTAACCTTGGCTGTTCTTAGAATAAATTAGAAAAGTTATTAACGTTATTCTTGAATCCATCAATAATGTAAACAAATCTGAAATGGCTGGGAAGAGCAAATATGAAGAAATGGAAAGGGTCTACCTAATTTGCCTCGTAGCCCCAGTCTAGGGCCCAACACAATTTTAGGTACTCAATGAATTATCATTAAATAAACAAACAAAACAGTGAATGAGTAAATAAGTGAAACATCTTCTCTAAGTAAATTGAGAGTTTTGCAACTAAGTAGTTCAGTGTGTGATTCACTTTATCTACTCTATTTTTCACAGTTAATTGATCTGACCCCTGGCCTTTTGACAGGTGACCCCTGGAGTGGCAACTAGTAAACAAGTATTTGTCTCAGAATCCATGACTCTGTGGCATGGCTTTCTGAAGACACAGAAGGCCTGTGCCTGCCAGAACTCCATCTCTTACAAAGAAAATGGCTGTTCCTGGAAGCCACCCTTCTCCATATTATGTACCGTATTTGCTTTTCGGTGCTGCCTCTTCCCTGGAGGTCCTGCTGGCCACATGACAATTCAGACAAGCAATGGCTCACTTTTTTCCTGTGAGTAAATTCATTCTTCATGATTGTTTTGTACCACTTTGGAGTACAGTTATTTGGACAGAAGAGCTGAAAGTGACCAATGAGGGAAGCATATGGTATTTGTTTTTGTCATATTTGTGTGTATTCAACACGGAGGCCTGAAAATGACAAGAGTCCTGCTTATGGGGAACTTAACATTCCTAGTAAAGAACAAACTACTTTTATATTCTCTGTCTCTCCAAGTCAGTTGGTCCTTTGGAGATTGAACAGCACATATTTAAAAAAAAAAACCACACAACATCACTCACTGGTCATTACGCTAGGAGAGCCCTTCTCCCAAGTCAACATCAAAGCTCATGTTTATTGATATCACAAATCATAATACAGTGAAACTTCAGAATGGCAGTGCCCATAGCCTAGGGCAGGAAGTTGAATTTAGGAACTGGGAGGCAAATAGTTCTTTCGGTAGACTTTGTTGATTGGGGTATCCTGCAGAAAGACACCCTTGACCTTTTGACCTTTGACCCCCTGGGAGCACTGAGTCTGCAGCTGCTGCATCTCCTGGGCTCTCCCCCAAGAAGCAGAGCTCTGAAGGTCCCTTGTGAACAGACAATGTGCTCTTATCCAAGAGGGATGGGACTGCCTCTTCTCAGGGAAACAGTCCAGGGCCCCTGTCTTTCAGGGAAATTACTGAATCATAGCCAAACTACAAAAATCAACTGCTAGAATAGCCTCAGAAAAATCTTTTTTTAAAAAAATAAGTAAATGTAATTCAAGAGACGTTGGAGTTTTTAGAGCCCAGCTCCCATTTCTGCCAGGACATCCATTGCCAATAGAAGACCTGGGAGGCACCAGTGCTGTGATTCTGAGGTAAGGCAGCTCACTAGCTGGGCCTTTCAGGGGCCAGTTGCACACCACGCCCCCAGTGCCAACCAGTGAAAACCATTCTTCATCCTTTAGGCAAGTAAAAATTCACCAAAAGCAGGACTAGATGCCAGACATTGTGCTATGCTCTGGGGAATAGAGTTTGCATAAAGAAGACACGTGGTTCCTGCCCTCATAGTACTTACAGTCTTTTGGAAGAGAGAAATATTAATCACACAATCCCATAAACAACATATAGTTGTAACTGTGGTAAGTGTTAAAAAGACACTAAGTGATCAACCGTAAAAAGGGGATTTGACCAGTCAGTGAGGTCAAGTGAGTCAGCTTGGAGTAAGAGGAATTTGAGCTGAGGTTTCAGATAAGCTGAATAGTGTTTAACTAAATGATAAGTGGAGGGGTTAGTATTCCAGCCAGACAAACAGCATATGCAAAGGCCCTGCAACAGACAGAACATGGGAGGGATGAAAGTTTAAGGGATAGAAGATGACCAGAAAGACTGATGTGGAATAGTGGATATGGAGATGACCATGTAGAACCCTCTAAATCACACTAATCAGTCCTGTCTTTATGAATTCAAGTTAGGGGAAGTAGCATACATGACATAGTCAGATTGGGGTTTGAAAAACCAGGTGACTTGCTTACTGGACTCATTGGAGCAGCTGGTGTCAGCTGACCATGAAGAAGTTGAGCCCCATGCTTTGACCACAGGCATCAATTTCCAGCCACAAAGAACCTTGTAGGACTCAAGTACCTACTGTGTCTCCCTTGTCTTCCATTACTTCCTGACCCTTCTCTTTCTTCTCCACTCCCAAACCCTTTTGTCTAAACCAGTATGCTGATCAGCCAGCTCCTTCTAATCCTATCTCTTCCCCAAAGGTTCCCTCTGGCTTCTTCCTTGTAAGTGAAGCCTGGGTGTCCTTTGAGGACACAGCTTCCAATGTGACTGCCTTAGGCTGATGTCCTTTTATCTCTTCCAGCCCCACATATCACAAGTGCAAGAAGGGAGGATGGAACTCTTTCTTACCTGCAAATGCTACTACTTCCAGCTGCTTGTTCCCAGTTCCTTCTTGTTCAATCCCCTCTTCCTTTGAAATGCAAATAATCTTGCTTAAGCACTTTTTCCCTTCACCAGGGAGTCAACTACCAAGCTCTTAAAGTCAAGAGCAGGTGTCAGATTGTGTCAGCAGCAGACATCCTTTCAATCCCACCCTGTATCATTTCTTAGTGCTTGTTCAAATAGCCCCACTGGGGCCATTCTTTGACCACATTGTAACTGCTAAGCCATTGGCGCCAACTCTTTCTTTCTCCCTAGGTCTCTGCCAGTCTTCACTGTGCTCTTTATCCAGATTGGATTTCATGATCCATCCCTGTGGGCAGGACATTGAATTAGATGCTTCCAGGGAGGCATCAAGTCATAGTATGAGGCAAAAAGAGTGAGACAGATAACATTGTAGGACTCTTCAAGAACAGATTACATGACTTTTAAAGTCCCACATACCCTCCAAGGAAGAACTGAAAATGAGAAGAGAAGATTGTGTGGGGTGGCTTTTTGGAAGAAGCAGTTGCTATGCTGAGTACCCCCACTCTAGACAGGGGTGCAGGAATGTTACCTTCATCACCTTAAGCCTAGTGAGGGGCGCTTCTAGAATGCCATGAAGAGAACTTGAAGTGTATTTCTTGCCATTGGAAAATATAGAAGATAGTAACTGTATTACTTACAGGAAAACTAAAGGAAGCAAGGAAGAGGGCTGCGTTTGGAAAAGAATAGCACTCCCCTTCAATGGCACCATGCTAGGATCAGCCTACACTTCTGGAGCATTTTAGCGCAAAAGCACTCATCTGGTGAGTTTTCTGTGGGTTGAATATAAGCCATGGAAGTGAAATAGGAGCACCAGAGCCATTTATCACCTGCTATATTAGTCCATTTCCACACTGTTGATAAAGACATACCTGATACGGTTTAGTTCTGTGTCCCCACCCAAATCTCATCTTGTAGCACCCATAATTCCCATGTGTCATGGAAGGGACCCAGTGGGAGATGATTGGATCATGGGAGCAGGCCTTTCGCATGCTGTTCTCATGATGGTGAATGGGTCTCATGAGATCTGATGGTTTTAATAATGAGAGTTTCCTTGCACAAGCTCTCTCTTTGCCTGGTGCCATCCACGTAAGATGTGACTTGCTCCTCCTTGCCTTCTGCGATGATTATGAGGCTTCCCCAGCCACGTGGAACTGTGAGCCCAATTAAACTTCTTTCTTTTGTAAATTGCCCAGTCTTGGGTATGTCTTTAACAGCAGCATGAAATGGACTAATACAATACCTGAGACTGGGCAATTTACAAAAAATAAGAGGTTGAATGGACTTATAGTTCCACCTGGCTTGGGAGACCTCACAATCATGGTGGAAGGCAAGGAGTAGCAAGTCACATCTTACAAGGATGACAGCAGGCAAAAAAAGAGCTTGTGCAGGGAAACTCCATTTTTTAAAACCATCAGATCTTGCAAGACTCATTCACTATCATGAGAACAGTGCAGAAAAGACTTACCCCAGGTTCCTCTCATGACACATGGGAATTGTGGGCATTACAATTCAAGATGAGATTTGGGTGGGGACACAGCCAAACCATGTCACCTGCCAAGTAAACCACCTGGGAAGCATTCCGTATGGAATGGATTCCCTGCAGATTACAGTTGGAGGGACTTAGTGACAAAGTTCCCAAAGATACCACAAAAATACCCATGGGAGGAAGGGTTGGTATTAAGCCTCTGCTATTCAGAGGCACCCTTTGTTCTAATCATCTGATGAAACCTTAACTCTTAATGAAGCCAATTATCTCTTTTCTTTGTATTAGTCCCAGAAACAAAAAAGAGAGAGACAGAGAGAGAACCACTGGAGAAAATTACCTGAACAGATTCGCATCCCTCTGAACAGATCATCAATGGACACTCAATAGCAGAAGATAATCTCATTATGACTTTCTATTTATCATCATCTCCCACTCTCCAAAAACATCATTTCATACCATTTTCAAAACATCTTTCCTTAGCTTGTGAACTTCTATGACTTTCATTCTTAGTGGCCTTGCCTCAAACTTCAGAGAGAAACAAGAAACCTTGAGATACCAGCATAAAGAACCTCAAAGCACCAGCATCTGCTCCCATCTCCATCTCCTCCCATGTCAGTGGGGGACCTGCTAATGTTTCTATCAGAGGCCAAACTCCACACTTCTGAGCACTAGCCCCTCTCTTCTTAGGACCACCACCTTTGCTCTTAATTCTCTTTTGAGCTCTACCTCTTTACTGATCCTGTTCACATAGGTGCAAAGGTCTCCCAACCTACAAAAGCAAATTAAGAGAAAAATAGACCCCATGGAGATGTTTCCCTGATTCTTCCAAGTCACGCTCAAACTTTACCACAGTGATGTCTATACACTCTTGTCTTCACAAGCTTACTTCCCATTCTCTCCACACCTACTTACAGTCCGGTTTTCAGAGCCACCAAGCCACCCAACTACTCTCTAATAAGTTTAAGGTGAATGAGCCCTATAAACATTGGCCTCTCATTGACTTTTTATATATCGACACTCCTTCCTTTCTTCTTTCATTCAGCAAAGATTTATGGAAGATCTGCTATGTGTATGGTAGTATGCTGGGTGCCAGGGATATACCTATTGTTCTTATGGAGCTTAAATTCTTGAAACCTTCTCTTTCTTGATAAAAGTGTCATCACAATCTCCTGGTCTTTATGCTATTTTTCTGGCCATTCCTCACATCCCTTGCTGATTAATTCTACTCCATTCAACCTTCAAATGTTGTGTGCCTGCAGAGGATCACTGCTGGGCCATCTTCTTTTCACCTTTACATTGTCCTTGGGCATCAACTTATATGCCAGCAAGCCTCATTTATATGCCCAGGTCAGACCTCTCTAGCAAGTTCTGGATGTTTGTATTCAACTGCCTACTCTACATGTTGTGGGCTGGTCCATCAGCACATCTTCTCCACACTTTCTAAACTGCTCCTGTCATCTTCCCATAACTCTGCTCCTCCTACAGTGGTTCTTGTTTCAGTAAACGACATCCGCAGTCAATTCTTGTGGTTGCTCCATGACAACCTGTATTACCAAGTGGATGCTGTCATGATGTGCACGCCACAGCTTCCTCCACATGCGGTTACCGAGCCCTGTTTATTTGATTCCTAAAGTCCATCTATATCTGCACATTTCTGCTGCCATCAGCCTTGTCCAAACCACCATCATTTTTCACCCAACCCATTGCACGGCAGTCAGAGCTCTCTTCCTTTGTCTCACTGTAGGGTGAGGGTAGAAGGCAAAACAATGTCTCTAGCTAAACTTTCAGGAAAGGGGACACTTGGGGCATTAACTTATGGTTCCTCCAGCCAGACATGTCCACAGGGGGACACTTTGCCCATAATATAGCTCCTAACAGAGGTGTGTGTTGTACTTGCTGGTGACTGTTTCTTTCTCTATTCTGGACATCGCCTTGGCCTTTATTTTAGAGGCAAACACACAGAGGAACCCAGGGTAAGGCTGAGTCATTCTTCACTCAAGGAGGTCAGTGATAACTCCAAAGATAGCAGACAGTGGGGAAGGCTGGAATGCTGAGTGCTGAGTTATTCTCCTATCCCAGGTACCTCACCCCCTTAGCCCAATCAAAGAGCCAGGGCACTCCCCACCCAGACTTCAGAGTGTTGCCCCAAATACACCCTCTAACATTATTCTTCCTTCTCCATCTGCCTTTCTGCTTTCACCTTTTTCTTTTTTTCCTGAAATCTCTGCCTCTCCACTTTCCTGGGTACGCTGTCTTCCCTCAGAAGTCAGTGAGTCCCAGGTCTCTGTGTGGGTCTGTTTTTGAAATTTCCAGAGTCTGCAGAAAGTCAAGGCCATTGTCTTTTCTGTTGCTGGGGGTAGGGAAAGGTCAGGTTCAGGTCCTCAGAGTTGGGGAGGAAAAACATCTGGATTACATTTTGTAGCTTTCTCCATAAATCTATAAAACAAACAAAAACCCAAAAATAAGCCAAAAAGAAAGCATTTTGCCCAATGAAGATTAATGTCATTCCTTAAAACCTTACTGACTTATCTATTTATATTTCTCCTTTGAGTATAAGTTTTTCCTATATTCCCCAAACCCTTCCACTCAGGGTCTGCCTTCTCCTTGGGTGAATCTTCTCCCCTTTCTTCAAGCCTCAGTCTAAAATCTGTTCCTTCCTGTTTCCTAAGGGCCCAGTTGTTGACCAGATTCACAGCACTCTCTCTGCAGTCCTCTTTCATAGCACAAATAAACACTGTAAGGAAATTATCACTGAGTGACTGTTTAACACACGTCTCCTCATTTGGATTGTAATCTCCAAGGGCAGAGCCTCTGTCTCCCTCTGCACTATATATCCACATCTGCACACAATAGTCTTGGTTAACTATTAAATGCCTACTAGATAACCAGGCATTTTAAATAAACTACAGTCATTCATTCATTCCTCACAACATTTCTGTAAGATGAGTACCTCACAGAGGTAGGAAGAAAAGTGAGGGAAAGAGAAAAGTAATTTGTCCATAGGCACAGCCAAGTAATTTGCCCTAATAATGTACAGGGTGGATACAGGATCTCAATCCAGGAAGTCTGAACAAAAAGTTATAGACTATATATGAAATATACCTATGGATCAGTTTAAAAACTTCAGTTTCTTTAAAAAAAAATTTAATTGACGCAAAATAATTATAAATATTTATGGGGCACATAGTGATGTTGCAATACATGTAATGTATAGTGATCATATCAGGGTAATTAGCACATCCATCATCTCAAATGACTCAGTTTCTTGATGTCAGAATAAAATCGATATTAGGAAGACCGGAGAGGAAGTCCAGTTATAAAGTTCTTAAATGGGTTGCTGAAATGGGGTATTTTCCCATTTCTGTCTGATTTCTAGATAAATTGTAAAATTTTGAAACAAGCTTTCTCTTAAAGTATGGACATCCCCCTACCTGACCCCTCACTCATCAGATTTCAGGTTTGGTTTTAATTTTCTGTTGTGTTCTATTACTGTGGAACAAGCTAACTTAATAATTTGCTAATATAGAAACTTACTTCCATACGGGACAGAGAGGGGCTTTTCTCAGTGATTATATGGGCAATGGTTTAAACTCTTAATTGTAATCAACTTTTGCTATACTTCAGAGATCCTCCAGCAAACATCTCTGTATGATTTTCTAGGATGAGAAGATGG
Organism: Macaca nemestrina; assembly: GCF_043159975.1. NCBI lineage: Eukaryota > Metazoa > Chordata > Mammalia > Primates > Cercopithecidae > Macaca > Macaca nemestrina. The sequence continues at coordinate 122,310,223 of NC_092135.1, read as the reverse complement.
TATGAATTGATGTCCTGGCTATCAGGAAGTTAGGGATTTAGGACACCCTGAGTTAGGCCATCTAGCTTCTGCTAGCTCCAGAGTGAGCAGTGGGAACTCAGAAGCCTTAACCAGTTATTTACACATTAAAGAAGAGATTCTTTAACTCACTTTGATAGAAATAGATGATAAGAATCATAGTGCTGGGCCAGAATCCCAAGAGGATTCAATGTCTTCCATCTTATAAGGCCCCATAGTCCTTTTACACTAAGAACTGCTTTTAAGTAACAAACAAAATAATTGATCATAGAAGCTCAATGCTACCTCACCACTGTCTTTATTTCCTTCATTGAGTGCAATAAGCCCAAAGTGAGTCTTAAATTCACGCTCAGTGAGTTTTAAGTCTCACAGGGATGTTCAGAGAATCCCTTTGATGTCAAAAGAATGTTGTTCAGAATAATTAGGTAAGAGGGCAGTGCTGGTGTGTCTTGTGGAAATGACAACTCGGGGGAAGAGGTTAGTGAGCCATGGAAACCAGTTTTTATTTGAGGTAAAGAACACACATAAGAGTCAGGAAAGTTGGTGTTTGAAGCAAGGTCATGCATAGTTCTTAGAGCAGACTAGGAAAATGAATGAGAAAGATGATGGTCAGATTGAGGGGAGATCAGGACTTACAGAAAGAGGGCTCCGTGAACCTCTTTCAGCATTAGAAAAGAAACGAAAAAATAAATCTGTTGTGGAAAATCAAGCTATTAGCTGCACTCAATAACCCCTAAAGCTGTTTTAGGCCAATTTAGCCCACTTGGGATGCCTGTGTCATGGCTCCCCTCCTCATATTCCCTCTTCTTCCCACACTAGCATGCCCTGATCAAGTGTGTAGGAGTTAACTCATTATTTTAGAATGGCAAATAAGTATAATCATAAAGTAATCCATTTTATATTAATATTCTGAATGTTGATCTCATTGTGTGGACTTTATGAAAGAATTAAATGTCTCCCAAAGTTCAGCCTCAGATCCCCTGCCTTACCTCATTTAACTGGAGGGAGTTGGCACTTGTTTTGAATGCAGCTGGCCTTGAGCCACCTATGATGTACTGGATTAGAATCCCTGTGCATGCTACCTGGGAGTCTGCATTTTCACAGTTTACATTGCTCAGGCTATGCTTATGCACACATACTTTTGATATCTGAAAGTGTGACAGGTACTGTCCTTAGCTGATAAAATTAGCAGTTTGATTCACACTCATCAAGCCATGGGCTACCCCTTGTTTTTTATTATAAACACACATTGTCTCCAAAGGTTTACATTTGCTGAAAATGGAATACAGCTCACACTCAAGTACCCTTTGGTCTCTTCACCCCTTTCTCCTAAACATCTGAGGTTCTCAGTCCAAGGCATGGGCTATGGTCTGAATGTTTATGCCCCCTCCTCCAAATTCACAAATGGAAACCTAATCGCAAGGTGAAGTGAGGCCTTTGGGGAGCTGATTAGATCATGAAGATAGAGCCTGTATGAAAGAGGCCCTAGAGAGCTGCCTCGCCCCTACACGACATGAGGATATAGTGAGGAGGTGAGGTCTAGGAATTAGTCTGTTCTCGCACTGCTATAAAGAACTACCTGAGCCTGGCTAATTTATAAAGAAAAGAGGTTTAATTGTCTCATGATTCCATAGGCTGTACAGGAACCATGATTGGGGAGGCCTCAGGAGCTTATAGTTATGTTGGATGGCAAAGGGGAGGCAGGAACGTCTTACATGGCTGGAGCAGAAGGAGGAGAGAGAGGAGGAGATGCTATACCCTTTTAAACAACCAGATCTTGCAATAACGCACTCACTATTGCCATGACAACACCAAGGGGGACAGTGTTAAATCATGAGAAACCACCCCTATGATCAAATAACCTCCCACCAGGCCCCACCTCCAACACTGGGTATTACAGGTAGACATGAGATTTGGGTAGGGACACAGATCAAACCATATCAGTCTATGAACCAGGAAGCAGACATCAAATCTGCAGGTGCCTTGACCTTGGAATTTCCAGCTTCCAGAACCATGAGAAATACATTTCTGTTGTTTATAAGCTACCCAGTTTATGGTATTTTATTATAGCAGCCTGAACAGTCTAACAAAGCATGCTTGTTCATATGCCCCATGGACTGAAATGCAGTTTACACAGTGCATTTTACATTATTAATGTCGTTTGAATCTCATCAACTGTGAGTTTGAAATCATTAAAATCTCCTCACACTAACTCTCATTATAACTCTGTGGTAGTTTCAACATAATAGGATAATTTTGTTAACTTTAAAAATAATAAAATTTAAAAATTCTTTCTTGGTTTTCCTCAGTGTGTTTGATATGCTTAGGGATTAAAAATATATGACTTGAATAAAAGATAAGGTCAGAGTAAATTCTAAGCCTCAACGTAGACGGTCATGAGTTTCAAGGAAATAAGTTTAATAAAAAAGCAGCAGCCTGGGCATTTATAAGTTATTATGGATATAGATTTGGTCTTTTAAAAATTATTACTTTCTTTCATTTCTAGCCCCCTCTGGCCTTCTTCTTTTGCTGGGGAAATTTTCTTTCCTTTCTCACATTTTTGTATGAGATGTGTTTCCTTTCTTTGGACAATTGAAGCAGTCTCTATCACTTTAAAGCAATCTCTCAGCTGGAAATTCCACTTGGTGTTTCAGCAAGGCACTGTTAATTAGCTCACAGAGATTACATAGAGTAAAACCAAGCAGGTTTGAGTTTCCAGTCTGGTTTTCTTGGTCAGGGCAGGCAATATTTGAAACGAGGTTGTCATACATTTTTTAAATGTATCTGATACACCGTGTCCATTACCACATTATGCAGATGTACTCTGGGAAACAACTAATTATGACAATTGAAGAATAGGAAAGTCAAATATCTACTGCAGTGGATCATGATCTGAGGAAATGAAAGTGTCACCAACCCTTCAAGGCCCATGTTAGCACCCAACAGAATACTGACAAGCAGACAATATCTTTAAAGAAGTCTCTCAAAGAGACACCAGAAAAAATTCCACTCAGTACACATGAAAAAACGTCTTAACATCATCTCCAATTTTTCTCTCACATCAGAGCAGTAGCCCCTAAAACTCCTCTCTCAAAACTCCCACCACTCCCGTCTCCCAAATCCCAAGCCATGTTGCCTTTTCTCTCTTGCCCCTTCCTCTCACCATCCTGCATAATTTCTAATATAACCCTCTGCCCTTTCAGATAGAACCCCAGGCATGAACATGCTGGTGTGACTTTGGTACAATCAGTAATTTGTATGTAGATTCAAAAACCATGCTGAATTTTAAGAATGTGGTTAGAATTTTCTTAAATGCAATGTAAGCCAATGTATGGGTTATTGTGAAGTAAGTCCTCGTTTATGAAAGTCTGACCTTTTGGATTCAGAAATAAGAGAATATCTGGTTATCCCTGGCAAAGGTCAAAAGAGGAACTAGCATGGCCAGCTGTCACAGATACTGTCCTGGTTTTATCACCAAAAGTGTCACATCCTAGGAACTCTTCAAATCTCAGTAGATGGAGACAGTCAGTCACCGAGGAGGAGGCCCTTAGTTATTTCTCTGGGCAGCCTGATGAAATGAAACCCCAAAGAGTAACCTAGAGCATGTAGCCCCAAGCATGCTTTGTTAGGCTGTTCAGGCTGCTGTAATAAAATACCTAACCAACATGGCAAAATCCTGTCTCTACAATAATGAAATTGGTGCCTCTCCTTTAATTGGACAAGGCAAAGTCATTATTCTTAAGGGATCCATGGGTTACCCAGATAACTCCTTCTCACCTGCTATGGTTTGGATGTTTGTCCTCTCCAAATCTCATGTTGAAATCTGGAACCCAATGTTGAAGGAGAGGCCTACTACGAAGTGTTTGGGCCATGGAAGCGCCTCCCTCATGAATGAATTAATGCCCTCCTTTGGGGGTGAGGGGAGTCACCACTCCATCAGTTCTCCTGAGAGCTGGTTGTTATAAAGAGCCTGGCACCTCCCCCTTCTCTCTCTCTTGCTTCCTGTCTGGCCATGTGATCTCTGCATATGTCGGCTCCCCTTTCATTTTCCACTGTGAGTGGAACCAGCCTGAGGCCCTCACCAGATGCAGATGCCCAACTGTGAGTTTTCTAGCCACCATATATCACAAGCCAAGTAAACCTCTTTTGTTTATAAACTACCTAGCTTTAGGTATTTTGTTATATCAACACTAAATGGACTAAGACATTCCCCACTCTAAATCCCTCCCTTGGTTTCAGCATTCACTGCAGCCTGCTTGTGATAGTGGTAGAGAGCATCTAGGGCAACAGACGCAGTAAAAAACTTGTTCTTGGCTGGGCTTGGTGGCTCACACTTTAATCCAGCACTTTGTGAGGCAGAGGAGGGTGGATGGCTTGAGCCTAGGAGTTCTATCTCTACAAAAAAATGCAAAAATTAGTTGGGTGTGGTGGTGTATGTCTGTAGCCCCAGTTACTTGGGAGCCTGAGATGGAGGATTGATTGAGCCTGGGAGGCAGAGTTGCAGTCAGCTATGATTGTGCTACTGTACTCCAGCCTGGGCAACAGAGCAAGACCCTGTCAAAAAAGAAAAAAAAACAAACTTGTTCTTGCTTTACTCAGATCTTTCAAGTCTTATTCTTATATTTTCCAACAACTTAGCTTCATTTTCACCTTTAGAACTAGAAAATTAGTCATTATCCAGATTAAAACCATCTCTACATGGTGACTTCCCTGCATGGATAAAATGAATAATTTTAGCCTTGAAGTAATTAATTTTAGTCCTGAAGCAATTTAATTGTCCCCATTTTTATGAGAGGATGCCAACACATAAGTAGATACTGTTATTTCTTTTCTTGTGTAGTTCTAATGACATTATAATGATAGCTGTTTTAAATCTTAAAAATGACATTTTGGAAAAAGTCACACATGCCATGCCTTTTCAAAAATTCAAACTGAAGTCCAGGCAGGCATGGTAGCTCATGTCTATAATCCCAGCACTTGGGAGACCAGTGTGGGAGGATCTTTTGGAAACAGGAGGTCAAGACTAGCCTGGACAACATGGCAAAATCCTATCTCTACAAAAAATACAAAAATTACCCCAGTGTGGTGGCATGCACCTGTAGTCCCAGCTACTGGAGAGGCTCAGGTGGGAGGATCACTTCAGCTCAGGAGGTTGAGCCTGCAGTGAGCTGTGATTGCACCACTGTACTCCAGCCTAGGCAACAGAGTGAGACCCTGTGTCAAAAAAAAAAAAAAAAAAAAAAAAAAAAAAAAAATCAAACTGACAGCATTTATGAATGGTCAGAGTAGTTTCTATTTCATTTTGTCTTGTTTTGTGGGCAGATGTGCTGAGGCTCAACTCCTGTATACCCACTCCATAGCCCCACAGATTGATTGGAATTGTCTTCATTTTGAGGCCTCATTGTTCACCCCTGAGTGCATGTCCTTAGAGCTTCTCACTCATTGGTAACTTGGTATAGTTAATTAGGCCTCCGGTGGGCTTAAGTCATTTATCCTTATAATGGTCAGAGGTTCTGGGCTTAAGTGAGACTGTGCAAAGAGAAGAAGCTAAAGTCTTATAAAAGCAAATCTTATTGTTATTACAAATGCATTTATTAGTTTCAAAAGACAAAAGGCATATGAAGCTGAATCAACAATGAACATCAATTTAATTACATCTTTAATTATTTTAAAAGAAAATATAATAAATGTATCAGGTTTCCTAATAACTATTCTGTTAAAACTTTGCTGTACCTTTGCATAATGGGTTTAATATACAGTACGAACTAGATAGATCAACATTTAACTGGAACTAAAATATAGGGTTTATGAAATAATCATTCCATATCTGATAAATTGGGAAAACTTCATCATAAGCATAACCAACCTAAATTCTCAGAACAAGTGATCCACAGACCACACGGCAAAAGAGAAGACTTGCTAAGATAGAAATTCCAAATCCAGGATTTAAAATGATCTCTGTGATTGTAAAAAGCTTAAGTAGAACAGCCTTGTGAACATTTTATGAAATACAACAATCAACCTAAATCTCCTGTTCTCCTTGGTCATCAGCCCAGGAGGTTGGGGAATGTTGCTTCATGTTGCTTCACTCTTCATTTACATGGGCTTCACCTTCCTGACCCTCTTCTAACAGTCAAGCTGTTTGGGGGCATCTCCTGTCTCTCTTGGGTCTTTCCTTTGCCCCTTCACACCAGTTAGGACTCTTTAGATCTGATCACAAACCAGTTCAACACCAACTTAAGCAAAAATGGGGCTTATTGCAAGAAAGAAGGGAATAGAAGCTCAAATGCTACGAAGAGCTGAGGACATACGAAATGCTGGGGACCTCAGGGTTTGCATCCAGCATGCACTGCTTTTATTCTGTGTATTCTTCAAGGCTTCATCCTCATCAACCACAGACAGGCCATCTCCATGTGGCAGGGATGTGGCAGCTATCCACCCCAGGCTGACATTGATTCAAGGTTTGAGAGGAGAGCTCACCTCCAGTAGGAAAACCCCAGTGAAACTCTGGGCCATTTGTGTCACAGGCTCCTCCCTGAGCCAGTTACGGAGACCAGTGGGATGGAGGGACACCAAGGTATCCTGTGGTCTCATCCCCCAACCCTTATCTCTGCTCAGGAAGGCAGAGTCTGTTGCCAAGAAAGGCGCCATGTGTGCTGAATGGACACATTACAATGGCTAATAGTTACTGTGTCCTTAGTGTGTTCCAGGTACTGTTATATTTGTTTTTGGTATATTATCTCTTTAATCTTGCAAGGCCAAGATGCAGGTCTGATTATTGTCACCATTATACAGAACAGGAGGAAATGAGAACAGTTAGATGACTTGTCTGAGGTCACAAACTTGGTGAATATCAGAGGGAGGAGCTGAACCCAGACTAGCTGACCCCAGACCTAGGCACCCCACGGCCCACCTACCAAATCCATCAAATTCTCTTTCCCCTTCTTCTCTCCATGCTCTTCCCTTCTCCTCTGTAGGATGACTGACAGATGGGAGGGCTTGGTCAGGGTTAAGAACTACAATGCAAGGAATTCTATAGAATGCTTTTTGTCCTGGCTACACAAGACAAGAAGGGCCCACAGAGCTTCCTCTGGTCTTTCTCAGTCTCTTTTTGGCAGTTTCTGTTGCTATTTTTATTGTGTTCAACTATTATCTCCCAACTAGAACCAAGAACTAGATTCAGATTCCTGATTTTTAGACAGAAAGCAGTGGCTGATATTCTTCAATATGGCAGACAGCACCACTTCTTGTAGGCAAAATGCCCAATGAACATCAGAAAACAATTTTACACTTTGGGAGGCTGAGGCAGGTGATCTCTTGAGCCCAAGAGTTAGAGACAAGCCTGGGCTACATGGCAAAACCCTGTCTCTACAAAACATACAACAAATTTTCCGAGCATATGGTACATGCCTGTAGTCCCAGCTACGAGGGAGGCTGGAGGTGGGAGCATTGCTTGAGCCTGGGAGGTTGAAGCTGTAGTGAACCGTGATCATGCTACTGCACTCCAGCCTGGGTGACAGAGTGAGATTGTAAAAGAAAAGAAAAGAAAAAAAACAATTTTACATAAAACCATGTAGGGGGAAATAAACAAGGAAAAATAATATACAGAAATCTATTAAAATGAGGAATCACTCCTGTTTTATCAGATTACTATCCCAACTTAGAGCTAAATACCCACTAAAATACAATTTAGTGCTTGATTATAAACTGCCTTCTGTTTCTTGATTTCACATCTGTGAGGGGCTTTACAGCCCATCCCAAGTGCCTTCCCTCTATGTGAGCCCCTCACTGTTGGAGTTTTCCTTTCTCTGTCCTTAAAGCTCTTTGTACCTACACATCCTGTACACATACAACCCCCTGTTCCATCATTACTTGTTCCCATTTGCTTTCCTTCCATGAACAATTATGATTTGCTGAAGAACAGTAACTGTTTGTGGATCTATATTTTTCTATCCTCCTTAATAATAACTAGTACAAAGTACAAGTTCAAGAAATATTAATTCACCTTCCCCATTGATCTCCCTTCAGCATTTCTAGTACATTCTGCATATTCCTGCCTTAGGCCTATGGGCTTATTCTAAATGTTTGAGTGAACGTGCTGGACTCTATGGGATGCTTTCTGCCAAAATCAACCCTACTCTATCCCTCTATTGCCTCTTCAAACCCACTGCTCAAAGTCATTCTGAACCACAAACAAGAAGAAATCTCAGGCAAGTGTTGGCAGTTTTCTGTTCATTCTCAGATAATAGATGAATTGTCTGTTTTTCAGAGACACCAGGGGGTTACATCACTTGGTCCAAACCACAGAGCTAAGGGAGTGATGGAGTTGGAACATGCATGCAGCTGTGCAGGCTGCAGCCCCATTCTCTTTCCCACTTCCAAAAACATTTGTCGAGAAAAATCCCGTGTCTTAGGAGGGACCATGCCTGAGGCACCAGTGCATTTAGAGAAAGCTTTAAATTCTAACTAGTCAAGAACTGGCTTGGGAGAGCCCTGTGGGGCATCTGTGTCCTCTATCAGACTCCACACCTGCAGTGAGTAAAATGGCAGCTGGGTTCGGTGCTGACCCTCACTCCTCGTACCCTGCTGTTCCCAGCCTTTGCATCTGTGTACGAATTGTTCCTTCTGCTGGCCGTGCCCTGGCATCAGCAAGTGCCAACATCTCCTCTGATGTTTGAAATCAGGCTTGGGGGCTCTTCCCACTGTGCTTTTGTTGTACCTTAGTTATACCTTTACCTCACTGGGATCAGTTTGGGGGGGGTGTGTGTGTGTTTGTGTGTGTGTGTGCGCGCGCACGTGCGTGCGTCTCCACAAGACTCAGCTCCCGAGGAGAAAGGATCATGCCTTCTTATCTGTATGGCACTAACGTCTACTTCAGTGCCTAATACGGTTTGGCCCTCTGTCCCCACCCAAATCTCATCTTGAATCGTAATCCCCACATGTTGAGGGAGGGAGCTGGTGGGAGGTGATTTGATCTTGGGGACATTTTTCCTCATGCTATTTTCGTGATAGTGAGTGAGTTCTCAAGATATCTGATGGTTTAAAAGTGTGGCACTTCCCCCATCACTCTGTCTCCTGCCACCATATACGATGTGCCTTGCTTCTCCTTCACCTTCTACCATGATTATAAGTCTCCGGAGGCCTCCCCAGCCATGCAGAACTGTGAGTCAATTAAACCTCTTTTGTTTATAAATTACCCAGTCTCAGGTAGTTCTTTATAGCAGTGTGAGAACCAACTAATACAATGCCTGTCATTGATATGTTATGAATTTTACTGAGCACCAATTACATGCCAGGCCCATGCTACACACTATGGATATAAAGTAACAGTTCCTGTTCTTGTAACTTCCAGTAATGATAGGAATTGTTGCAAATGTCCCCAAACCATTAAGCCTGTACCTACCAGGATTGTGTCTAAGTTCTTGGAGTCCTATGTTATGCTGAGGCATTGGGTTGGTGGGTGAGAGAGCGGGTGTCTGATCTTCAGTTATTGTGCATGCAGGACTCTAGCCCGTTGCTCCTTGGAGTCTTGTCCAAACAGCCCCTTGGAGTCAGATCCTCTGTGCCTTTAACGCTTATCCTTGGCAAGAAGACACATTCTTCTCTCCCCACCCTCAGGCCCCCTCCCCCTTCGCTGGCCACAGGAAGCTCTGAGAACTGACCAAGAGCTTTCTGCTTCTATCCTTTTGAGGCACATGGTGCTGTAGACAACATTTGTATCTTTTCCCTTCAAATTCATATATTGAAGCCTAATCCCCAGTGTGATGGCATTTGGAGGTAGGGCCTTTGGGAAGTGATTAGGTCATGAAGGTGAAGCCCTCTTAAATGGGATTACTGTCTTTATATAAGAGAAGCCAGAGAGCATGCTCTCTGCTTTCTGCTATGTGAGCATGCAGTGAGAAGACAGTCATCTGTGAACCAGGCAGAGGGCCCTCAACAGATACCAAATATGGTGGCACCTTGATCTTGGACTTCCCAACCTCCAGAACTATGAGAAATAAGTGTTTGTTGCTCAAACATCCACTCTGTGATATTTTGTTATGGCAGCCCAAACTAACTAAGACAAATGATATCTGCTCTTAAGTCTCTTTATGTGTATGTCAGGTTCATGTCATGCACCATACATACCCTCTGGATTTTCCCTCCCTCCACCAGAAAGCACACCAGTACCCCTTTATCAGGCTCTGACAATGCCTTTTCCATCGCTCCCCCACACTAAGAGAAAAGTGTCTAGTCTCAGAAGATGGAAGGTGGCTCCAAGTCAGCTTTTGAGTTTGATGTCAAAAGCCTTTTTAACTTTTGTCTGTTACAATGACTTTCCCCCAAGTAGTGGTTTGTAATGGTGATCTCCCCAAATAGGAAAAGAGCAGGAGTAATGGAAAATACCAAAGAAATAAATTTCAAAAATAATTTCAATTTCAAATATTATTGTTTGAAAAACAGTAATAGCGATTGCAGCTAATTACTTCTAAGCTTTTATAATGTGCCAGGAGCTACAATAAGTAATTCATATGTCATGTATAAATTAGTTATCACTACAACCCATGAGGTAAGCAAATTATCATCCCTGTGTGACAAACGAGGCACAGGCAAGTTCACTGAAGGCCAGAGAGCCAGCAGATGTGAGAGCCTGGTGGGACTCCAAGCCGTCTGGCCCCAGAATCCATTTTTAACCACCATCCCCACTGCCTCCCTACATTGTGCAGCTTGACCTAGACTCAAAGTAGCTGACTACAGTGCAACGTGGTAAATTCATATCACAAACCAGTGCAAAGTAGGCACCCAATAAATATTTGCTGAAAGAAGACAAATGGACAAATGCAAAAACATGGTTAATGAAAGCACACACAGAGGCAGTCCATCAGAGAAATGATTTGGAGGCTGTTCACCATATTCTCCAGTCAAATAAAAATGTCATAAGTGAGAGATTTCTGCATGTTCTAGAAGAAACAATGACTGTTATGCATGCAGAGCTCTGAATCCTCCTATGTCCAGACACGCTGTGGACCTGGGCAAAAAGCCAACGCGGGTCTGAGAAGACTCCCTAGAATGAATATATTTACATTTATTCCGTAAACCTGTGTTTCCTTGCCAACCAATAACATCCATCAGCCATGTTACAGGCACTCTCTGAGCTAAGAAAGAGTTCTATTTTTAGCTGGCCTGTGGGTTGGGGCTCCCAGACTTTTATATATTCTGTTTTGGTCTTGATATTTTTCTTTCTCTTCCCTTTATCTTAGAGTCTGTGCTTACTTCATCAGCAGTTAGAACGGAAAACCTTGAGGGCCTCCAGCAGGGCAAATCAGTTTTGTGTGTTGTTAAAGCTCAGTTCTTGATAGCATTCATGCTGTCTCATCATGAGGAAAATTAAAGTAATAATAAAGGTTTTCAAGAGACCTCAAAGTGTGTTTTAACTGCATAAAAATTGGTTTTAAAGAGCAGTAAGCCCTGGAAACTAAAAGCTGGATGCAATCATGGGATATTTCTAAGTCAATGTTCCTGCTTTAACACGGCTATGATATTCGATGATAACTGTACAATGTCCTATTGATCAGTGCCTACCACTGTGCTAGGTTTTAGGGAGGCAGTGTTTTTAATACGCTTATGGACTTCTTGAAGGAACAAGATATATATACACATGAATAAAGAGCCAAATAAGGCTGGGCATGGTGGCTCACGCCTGTAATCCCAGCACTTTGGGAGGCCGAGGCAGACAGATCACAAGGTCAGGAGAGCAAGACCATCCTGGCCAATGTGGTGAAACCCTGTCTCTACTAAAAATACAAAAATTAGCTGGACATGGTAGTGCATGCCTCTAATCCCAGCTACTCGGGCGGCTGAGGCAGGAGAATTGCTTGAACCAGGGAGTCGGAGGTTGCAGTGAGTTGAGATCACGACACTGCACTCCAGCCTGGTGACAGAGTAAGACTCCATCTCAAAAAAAAAAAAAAAAAAAAAAAAAAAAAAAAAGCCAAATAAGACAGATATAATTGAGTGATGAATTAATCTCATAAACAGCAGGCACTGTGTACTTCTAGGAGGATGGGGGCTCCTGCTGTGTGCTGAATTATGCTCCCTTCCCCAAGTCCATATGATATGAAGTCCTAAACCCAGTACCATAGAATGTGATTATATTTGAAGGTAGGTCTTTAAAGGGGTGATTAACTTAAAATGAGGTCATTAAGGTGGGCCATCATCCAATATGACTGGTGTCCATTTAAGAAGAAGAGATCAGGACCCAGACATGCACAGAAGGAGGACTGTGTGAAGACAGAGTGAGAAGGCGGCCGTCTGCAAGCCAAGGAGAGAGGCCTCAGAAGAAAACCCTGTGACATCCTGATCTCAGACTTCCAGTCTCCAGAACTGTGAGAAAATAAATTTCTGTTGCTGGAGTCAGTCAGAGATACTTTGTTATGGGAGTCCTAGCAACTCCATATATCTCCATTAGCTCCATAAGTGGTCCAGGAAGAACTCGTGGAGGATGAAGAAGTAAAAACCAAGCTGAAAGACAGGTAACATCAGTGGATGGGGACAGGCATTCCTGGCAAAGGGCAGAAGACACCCAATGGAACCAAATTAAATGTCTTTGATGTAAAAAACAGCAATTTCATATGGTTCAACTGAATATAAGTAAAGGATCTAGGGTAAGAAGGTGGCTGCCTGTCACACTGGTGAGTGGTGACATATTGCAGTAAAATCTCATGGTTGTAAAGTACCCACTCTACTCAGTGACTGGGGGTCAGTATCCTCTTAGATCCTCAGTTTCCTCTTCCGTGAAGTAAGCACAAAATACTTGTACCTGATTCATAGGATTGTGGAGAGCATTAAAGTAGATGATGCCTGTACATGCTTAGCACAGGGCCTGGGACATATTTAAGATCTCAGCAAATGTTAGGATAGCTTTTAAGACTCCCTGGGTTGCAGGTAATAAGACCTAAATTGAAATAATTTAATGGAAAAAGGAGAATTGAAAGAACAGGGATGTCTTACAGAACACAAAGCAAGAACTTAGCTCAGTGGATCTCAACTAGGGGTAATTCCGCCCTCCAGGGGACACTGGCAATGTCTGGAGACATTTTTAGTTGTCACAGCCGGGGAGGTGCTATTAGCATCTAGTGGGAAGAGGCCAGGGATGGTGTTCAATATCTTACAATGCTCAGGACAGCCCCCACATCAAAGAATTATCTGGCCCCAAATGTCAAGAGGGCTGCTTGTGAGAATCCTCCAGGCTAGGGACTGCAGGGTCACCTGGACCCTCAAGGCCATACCTGTCCATGTGTCCTGGCTATTGAACTCTTATCTCTTGGCTCCAAACACACCCTTCTTAACTCTTCTTTGTGATGCTGCAGTTAGATCTCTACAAATCACTTTTTTCCCCCCTGGCTAACTGGTTCCATGCCTGGCTTTATGGAGGGGAAGGGATGCTAGAGAGAATCTGCCAGGCTGAAGGAGGGAGAAGGGACTACTTGCTGCCTTATCCTTAGTTGTCTGGCTGTTGCTGACTGTATCACCTATCACAGGTCTTTGCCCCAGCAGCAGCAGCAGCTGGTTTCTGTTTCCAGCTTTGTCCTGCACACCCATAACCTGCCTCATGGTGACCCTTTGGAGACACCAGCTGCAGCTGGTCAGCATCTTCTTCCTGGGCCTCTGTCTGTGGGGACTTCCTATGAGTTTCAGAGGCACCAACACCAGCCAGATGACAATCCTCCTTCAGAGTTCCGAGTCTCAGCTCTTCATGTTCCTTTTCCAAACCTCCAGGTTCTGGTAACTTCCTCCATTTGTTCCCCTAGCCTTAAGAATGTGAGCTGCTTCCTGAAGTTACTATCTCTGTAAAACTTCCATGTTCCCTGTTTGCCACTACAGCCCCCAAAGCCTTTTGACCAAATTGCATTATTAACTCTTCTGTTAAAATAGCTGGTGTGGTTTCTGTTTTCCTGACTGAAACTGACCAAGGTACACAGCACATCTACTCCATTCTTCTTTTTCACAGAGTGATTTCACCGCTCAGCTCCCCGTCTGGTGGTTCCAGAGTTCAGCTCCCCGTCTCGTGGTTCCAGAGTTCAGATAGTGCAGGTTTAGCCACTGGAAGAGAGAGAATCTCTCTCAGTTCCATTGCAAATTCCTGAGAAAGGAAATCTAATTGGCCCAGCCTGAATCATGTGTCCATCCTTGTCCAATCAGCTCTGGCAGAGAGGGGGTCCATGTTGTACAAAATGGCAGCCGTTTCTTCTCGATTCAGGTCAAGGGTTTAGCAGGCCATTACTTTCCAGCTTTTTGAAACTCCTAAGTTTGTCCACTTAAAATATTTGTTGTTAGTTGCAGTTGTGTTATCAAAGAGATACCCTCGAAATGGCTCTTAGTAAGTTATCAGTAAATAATAGCCTTTTTGCACTTTGCTATTTTGTCTTAACAGAAAGTTGGGAGGTGGTGTGTATCTTTTAGAAAACAGCATGCAAACTCATATAGCCTGAGAAATATGACATATGAGATTTGCCTTGGAGCCCTCATATTCCTTTTCTGAACCTATATTTAAACTGATCTTAAGGTTAATTTAAATGCAGATTTTAAAGAGGACTAAACGAAATATGATTTCTAATAGGCTGATGAGTCCCAAATACTGAGTTTTAAAAATGGTTAGATAAGTGGTATAAGATTATAGTCCTCAAAAGCTTCCCCTGGCCTTGGGGCTTATAGAAAGGGATCTGGATTGAGAGGCCAATGCCATAGGTTTAAATCTTATCTCCAAAACATATGCCTCAAGCAATCTCTCTGAGCATCAGTTTTCTCAGCCTTTGTGGATTTTATGCTCAACCTCACAGAGATGGAGTCATGATTACATAAAATAATACCTGTGAAAGCTTTGAACAGAATGTCTAGAACTAGAGCCTTCATAACTGTGAGTTATATTCCTTCTGTGTCCTGCAGCATGTTTCTGAACAAAAAAGAATGAACACAAGTCAAGACTTTGTAATAACACTAACATAGACCTGTTACTCCAAAGATGCCAAATGCCGCTTGTACATGGCCTTACTCTGTCTCCAATCCTTGCATTCAAGGTATCATCAGTCCCCATAGACTGTGGCAGCTGGGCAAACAGGGGCCAAGGGGCATAAGTGTCTGGCTAAGAACACAAGCTCTGAAGTCAGAACCACCTGTTTTCAAATCCATGCTGCTAACACTAGCTGTAGGACGTGGGGCAAATTACTTCTGCTTCATCCATCAAATGGGGCTAATAACGACAGTAGCTTTGTCAACACTCTCATTATGAGGAATGAATGAGATCAACCATATAAAAGCACTTAGTTCAGTGAGTGCCTGTTACTTAGGATCTAATAGCAGTGGGCTTTGCTAAGCTCTTATGATTGTCTTCTGTCAGTAAGCCTTTGGGAATTCGATGATTTTGTAAAGTCTAAAAGCAAAAAAGTTCCATTAGATAAAGGAACTGGAAGATTTTAAAGGCATATGGACTTCTTAATTTCGGAGGCATTCAATTTAATGCCTTTCTCTTGTAGCTGGAAAATATTTCTGCATTTCTTGCTGTTACAATATGCTCCAAGACCACTTTTTCAATGGGGTCCATGGTTGACATTGACTGAGATGTCAGCTTCCTTACTTGGCACCGTGCAGTTCTCTTTTTGTCGAAAGCTCTATTGAGAGATTTCCTTAGGTTTGGGTGTTGTTAATAAGGAGGTCAGAGCCTATCTGGGGATGTGTGACCATGGGCTATATAGAGTCCCTCTGTGAATTGAGAAGAGCCACGTTGAACACAGTGCATGACAACTATTCCAGGACTGCGTTAGGTTTGCAGACTTATCTTAAATATAGCCTTCAATGAGAGAGTGGTCTTAGAAAAATATGCAAAAAAAGATAGTTTACAATTATGGCAAATGCTTAGTGTTAAATATCTGATGAAAGAAAATTCTCTTCATATTTAGGATACAAATGACTCTTTTACGTCCATCATCAGGGGAATGGATAAACTGCGCCTTTTCAAACAACAGAATTACATACAGCACTAAAAATAAATGAACAATAGGTTATTTTGAATATGGATAACTCACAAACATAATATTGAGTAAAAAAGGAAGTGGCAAAAGAAATCAATTCTTTAAAAAAAAAGGCATACAATTTTCTAAAGTTTCCAAGCAAAGAAAACTGATTAAATAATATATTGCTTTAGGAAGCATGCTTATGCAGTACTTCTATGAAGAAAGTAAAAAGATAACTTTTCCCTATTTGAGAAATTCCTTTTTTTTAAAAAAAAAGAATTTTTTAAGATAGTGTGATATATTCATACAAAGAAAAAAGAACAAATTACCCATGCCTGCAAAAATGTGAATGAATGTCACAGACAGTGTGCTGAGAAAGAAGTGAGACATAAGAGTCCACACTGTATAATTCCATTTATATGAAGTTCAACAACTTGTAGGTCTACTCTATAGGGTTAGAGATTAATATAGTGGTTTTCTCCTTGGGGTGGGGCAAGGGGTGGAGGTGAGGTATTCACTGGAAACAGTGATTCTATTTCCTCATCTAGGTTATGGTTACATGAATATTTACATATGTAAAAATTACCCTTAGTCCTTCCTAAATATTATTATTATTACTATTTTTTGAGACGGAGTCTCGCTTTTCGCCCAGGCTGGAGTACAGTGGCCGGATCTCAGCTCACTGCAAGCCCCGCCTCCTGGGTTTATGCCATTCTCCTGCCTCAGCCTCCCGAGTAGCTAGTTTTTTGTATTTTTTAGTAGAGACGGGGTTTCACCGTGTTAGCCAGGATGGTCTCGATCTCCTGACCTCGTGATCCACCCGTCTCGGCCTCCCAAAGTGCTGGGATTACAGGCTTGAGCCACTGCACCCGGCCCCTAAATTTTAAAAGTAATTAAAATGATGATAGTAGTGCATAATTTTTGAAAATTCGAAGTCCTTTTGCTAACATGAAAAGTAAACAACCAGGTGGGGCACGGTGGTTTATAACTGTTATCCCAGCACTTTGGGACGCTGAGGTGGGAGGATCGCTTGAGCCCAGGAGTTTGAGACCAGCCTGAGCAACAAAGTGAGACTTTTTCTCTAGAAAAAATTTCCCAGCTGTGGTGGTACATGGGAGGCTGAGGTAGGAGGATCATTTGAGCCCAGGAAGTCGAGGGTGCAGTGAGCCATGATTGCACCACTGCACCCCAGCCTGGGCAACAGAATGAGATCCTGACTAAAAAAAAAAAAAAAAGCACTCTCCATAGTCACTACCACTTTATTTTGTTATTCTGTTGGCTCATGATATCACAAATGAACCACTTCTCTAACCTGTTGAATTTTTTATAGCACCTAATCTATCCTTCCTTATTTATATGACGTCTCTTCTCTATCAGACTATAAAAAACAGGAGAACAGAATCCATGTCCCATGGATCCCAAACTGTACACTGAGGCACCCCAGGGTGCCACAGCATATTCATAGGGTAAATATGGGATATTTTAAATTTTCTAGAGAAACACAGCATCTGGTCAGATACCACATGAACTCCTGGCTCAAAGGTGTTCAGGTTCAGATTATATTATGCTACATTCTTTTTCATAATGTCGTATTTTTGGCAAAGCTGAATTTAGTGGTCACTATCTTAAAACGCAAGTAAGCATGCAGTGTGGAAGCATCCAATCTGATTCTAAGGTTTGAGAATTTATGCAGTGACCAACATGCACATAAATCCCATTTGTAAGTAACCATGGTTATTTACAAATAAAATAAAAATACATTTTTCAAAGTATGTTTTTCAATTTCAAATACATTTCAAATTTTAAATACATTTTTTTTCACAGAAAGATTGCAGAGGGTCTGGAGGCTGTACATGGGCAGGGGCCTGGTGAGCTCTGTACATGGGACTGGGAGACCAGGGAGCCTCCACTTGGAAAGGTACTTTTTAATTAAAAAAAAAAAAAAAAAAAAAAAAAAAAAAATATATATATATATATATATATATATATATATATATATATATATATGGAGCTACAATCACCCTCTCCCCACTCTCTGATTTAAAAGACACAAAAATAGATGTCTCTAAGATAAATGGGGATCCTGGGGCTTAAGGGTGTTTAAAGGGCTTCGCAAGGGCCAGGGCTTACAGGGGGCGTCCCAGGCGCTGGGGCGAGTCCTGCGTCAGTTGGTAGGACAGTAGGCTTCATTGGATGCCACCTGTTTTTCACTTACAGGGAGACACAAGAGTCATTGTAAACGTGCCAACCAGTCTGGCACTGGCACAGGGCTGTGTAGTGGCCATAGTGGATGCTGCCTGAGTGGTTGCAAAGGGCACACAGCTGGTAGACAGGACTTCCAACTTTGCCACTGGCAAAGACCCCTAGGCTCAGTCACTGCAGTGGGAAGTCTACACCTACAGAACTTTACTTGATGGAGCCTCGGGAGACAGAAAATAGATTCAGATGGAGCATGAAGATGCAGGAGAATCTTTGTATAGTCAACTTTTGGCACCGCTTGTTTTCTGCCAACGTGGGTCACACACTGGGGCATTCTCTAACTCTAGCTCTTCTTTCTTGGTAAAAAGGCTCAAACAATCCCGCAGAGACACCTTGCCCCCAGTGAATCCTTTCTTGGGGATGGTCAGGGAGAGGTCACAAAAAAAAAACCTCGAAGGTCATGGAGTGGTATCCACAGGCCTGGCACTTGAGACAACTTTTCAACTGGTCCACAAACAGATCCACCATCTTGTTGTCCTCTTGTTCTTCCAGATAACACTTCCACATTAGGTTGGCCCAGTCTTCATCATTTAACTCAGGCTCTTTTAGCATAGCACCCCCCTCGGTGGGGTGGAGAGGGAGCTGGACCATGGGCAGGGACTGGTGAAGCCCCGCAACCTCCGTGGTTGATTTCAAGGTGTAGCCACTCCATAAAGAATGTCAGGAACTCTTGGGTATCCTGCTGGCTATATCCAGAGAAGAATGTTTTTCAAATGTCTACTAAATTGTTAATCTATATGTATTTATTAAGTTGTTTAAGCCTAATTGTTAAAAAAAAAAAAAACTGTTAGTTATTACTCTTAGACTGGTGGAGCCATAAAAATAGTACTAACAGACTGGGGGTGCCATGACCAAGAAAGTTCAAGAACCCTGCCACGACTCATTGTAAATAACACGTAAACACAAACACATTCACACATGTGCTAGTCACCCAGTGTGGGGTCTGATGTGAAATGCCTTCTTAACAAACGTACTGAAGAATTAGTGAATGAATGAGGAAGCAGTGCTCCTCTGGCTTATCTTCCCATGTCTGGATATGTGTTCAAATTGGCCATCTTAGTGTGCAGCTCTCTCAGTGAATAACTCCCTTCCAGCCTTCCATTGCACAGGCTGGGAACAAGAAAATGGAAGCTAGGTGAGGTCCTGGATCACCGGGGTACCACTCTGGGCACACAAGAAATCTTCACAAAGCAAGTGAGCATGACAGAAATTGAAGGTATAAGGCTGAGGGAGAAGCTTCCATCCAAGACAGTTGACCAGGAACACACAAAAAAACCTGAGAACAAAAACACAAAGCAGCTGAGAGGGGCGGAGGGAGAGCCTGAATGAAAGGGCAGGGAGGTGTGAGAGGAGACAAGAACAGGAGGCAAAGGCTGGCAGAGGCGTGAAGTGAGACACGGAAGAACCAGAAGGTCAAGTCATTGAGTTTGAATGTCATTGAGATTTCTTGAAAAAAAAAAAGAGTAGGTTGGATGATATGGTCAGTGTCTTGGGAAAGAAATGTCATTTTAGCACAAATGCTTGCAATGAAGCAACAAGGATACCAAGGTCACTTGGTTAATATGTAGCTTGGAGAGCTCCCAGATGGGCTCTGAGCAGGATTTGAGAAGAATTCAGAAGCATGACGGAGAGTGCAAAATAGGACCCGGGGTAGATTCATCTGAGGGAATCATCTATTATGTTAGAAGGGTTGCAAGTGAAGGAAAACAATACATGTTTTCTCTCTAGGCTGAAAATTTCTACACTAAACTCACTCCTTCAAATTAGGCTAGAGAACATGGTCTGATAGGGTTCACCTTTAGATTACCAATGGAGCAACAGGGATGTGGCTCAAATATAAAAACCTGCTCTCATACAGATTATGTCTGCTAAACAATGGCTCCGGATGGCTCGCCAGGCTGGCAGATGGCTCTGCTTGCGAGATTCATACCAAGTTTTGTCTCATTCTGTCTTTAAGAGGGTTCATTCATTTTGCATTGCCGCTCAAATTTTAATGTAGATCATATTTCAGTGTTATCTCTATGTGATCATACCATTTAAAATAAAGTGTTTGCATCTGTTTATACTTGGAACATTTTACAACTTCATGTCAGACCTTTATTCTTAGTTGAGCCATTATTCTCTCCACGTATAAGACCTATTTATTCTGAAGTCCCCATTATCTTTTTACTAGTTCTTTGAAGTTGTATTGTATAATGGTCTTTTTGGTGTCCTGAAAGAGAATGATATCAATGTAGTCAGTATCATCAAGAAATGCTGGGGAGGCAGCTGAGATTGGTGGAAATTCACTAGACGAGGATCAAATCCCAAGTCTATCATACATTAGCTGTGACTTTGGCCCAGTTAGGTTACCTCTCTGAACATCTGCTCCTTCATCCATGAAATGACAAGGCGATAGTGACTGCAGGTAGAGTATGAGCTTGAGTTTCCCACGAGCCTGTGTGTGAATTCTGGGCCTACCATTTACTAATACCCTGAACCCAAGGAAGTGATTCAGCTGAGTCCAAATTTCACCTTGTATAAAATAAGAATAATGAGGTTTTCCTCATGGGGTTAATAAGATAAATGAAGGCAAGTGTAAGTAGAATTGCTAAATGTCTTGTTTTGAACCCCGCTGACTAGGATTTCAGTGCTCCCTTTAGGAAAAACATACATATATATACTTTTTAAAGTAGGGCATATATATATAGGGCATATACCATATATATATATATAGGGGATATACCATATATATATATATATATAGGGTAGGTGTTATCTTGTCATGCCATGACTTAGGTGCAATTATTTCTACTTACTCTCTGAATTTATGCCTTACTACAGTGATTTGCAAATTAGACGTAAAGTATGGGACTTGATTCCACATAAATTCTGGTGTGAAAGGCAGACATGGCTGGCTCTATGCAGCAAAGCACACTTCAGAACTGTCAGCACACAGGATGTAATTATGAAATAATGCTCAATACTTTTATTGTGTAAACATAAGGGCAGGTCAGTGTTGGGTTTTGTATTAGTTCGTTTTCACACTACTATAAAGATACTACCTGAGACTGGGTAATTTATAAAGAGAAGAGGTTTAACTGACTCACAGTTCTGCATGGCTGGGGAGGCCTTAGGAAACTTACAATCATAGTGGAAGGCGAAGGGGAAGAAAGGCACACCTTACATGGCGGCAAGAGAGAGCATGCACAGGGAAAAACTGCCACTTAAAACCATCAGATCTCATGAAAACTCCCTCATTATCATGAGAACAGCATGGGGGAAACCACCCCCATGATCTAGTAACCTCCCACCAGGTACTTCCTTTGACACCTGGGAATTACAATTCAAGATGAGATTTGAGTGGGGACACAGAGCCAAACTATATCAGGTCTACTTTCATCTTTTACATTTATTCAGCAATTTTGTTTTTGTGATTCTTTATCCTTAAACTTCATCTTTTATTATCCTTAAACTTCATCTCTTATTATAAAAGTAGTATATACTTATTGAAAAAATTAAGAGAGTACAGATGATTTTAAAAATCACCTGTGATATCATGGTGAGAAATAACCACTACTAACATTTTGGTGTATAAATTCCAGTGTGTGTAGTAGGAGTGTGTGCACATATAAGTAGATATAAATAATATTTCACTGTAAACACAAGTTTTCAAGCTATAGTTTTTCAGGTAACATTTTTAATTGTGATACAATACACATAAAATTTACCATTTTAACTATTTAAAAGTGTACAATTCAGTGGCATCAAGTACATTCACAATGTTGTCCAACCATTAGCACAATTTTAGTTCTAGAACTTTTTCATCACCCTAAAAAGAAACGCCATACACAATTAACAGTCACCCCTCATTTCTCACACCCCTAGCCCATAGCAATCATTAATCTGCCTTCTGTTTGTATGGATTTATCTATTCTAGCTGTTTCATACAAATGGAATCATAAATGTGTGATTTGCATCTGCCTTCTTTCACTTCACTTAGCATAGTGTTTTCAAGGTACATCCATACTGTAGCATGTCTCAATACTTTATTTCATTCATGGATGAATAATATTCCATTGTATGGATATACAATATTTTGTTTATCCATTCATTAACTGATGGGCTTTTGGGTTCTTTCAACCTTTTGGCTTTTGCAAATAATGCTTTTATGAATATTTATGTACAAGTTTTTGTTTGACTACCTGTTTTACTCCTATACCTATGAGTGGAATTTCACATAACATTTTATCATGAACATTTTTCTAGGTCATTGAAAATTCTTCTGCAATGTCTTTCCACATAGCTGCAGAAAGTTTCATTGCATGGCTTTACCAAAATTTATTTCACAATCCCCTATTGCTGGATATTTCATTTGCTCCAAAATTTTCAACACTGTAAGTCATGTTTTAGCTCTGTGGGACCCTTGATTGTTGTCATTTTTCAGCACTTTCTGTGGATCAGACCTGCTTAGGGAGCTGTGTTTCTAATATATCGAAATCTCACAACAATCTGAAAAGATATACAGTGTTATTCTGATTTTACAGGTGAGAAAATTGAAACAAAAAAGACCACATGGGGATGTGATATTAATGCTTGAGTCTGGATCAGAACCCAGGCCTATCTGTTTCCAATACCTGAATACGTTCCATTAAGTTCCATTTACAGGACTATTTTCTTAGGATACAGTTCTAGTTAAGGAGTTATAAATCAAAGAACATGCAAAATTTTAAATTATTTGTTGCAGAACTTTAAAAAGACAAGACACTTTCGGTAATTTCATCAACCTTGAATCAAGAATTGTAAAGATTTAATTTGGTTTCAAAGTACCATAAAAAGAAAGATGCTATAATCTCTGGCATGAAGGCCATATACAAATTGCAGAAAAATGAGCTTCATGTTTATTTAGATCATAAATTTACCGCCACAGCACAAATGTGAATCTAAGAGGTCTCAAGCTGTAGAAGGAATGGCTAGAATTCACCATACCATGCTCTGAATCTTTTGCACTTGTCTAATCGTGATAAATCTTTTGATGAGTAATTCAAATCTGGAGGTTGTCAATGTGAGAAGAAAGGGGCTCCCTCCAAATTTTCTCTGGGAGGAGAGTTGGTATTTTGGACATGATGTTCATATCTCTCAACAGAATGTCATTTTTTGATAAGTGGAAATGTGTTTTCCACAAGGAACCTGCTGCTCTATGTAAGAACTGGTTTTATAATTGCTCTAACTTCTGTATTGAATACCAGACTGAAAAAAATTTTTGTGCTATGAGTAATCTTGGTTTAATGGCTGTAACAGAACCAGTCCTGAATCAGTAAAAACCAGACTCTGTGGTTTGTTGGAGGTTTTTAAAAAAATTACACTTACTTGGTAATAAAAGGAACGTAAATGCAGATTTCCATCATTAAATGTTCCATGAGATAAACAATCTTTACTCGATAAATTGTTTCCAGCTAGTAATTTTGTTGAAACTATCTGACAACCCTATACCAATGTCTAGCACAATGCCTGTCCTCTTAGTAATTATTAATTTAATTCCCTGCATTGATTTTAAAAAGTAGTGAGATTAAAATTTATTTATTCTGGTAATAAATATGTATTGAGCACCTACTATCTTAAATTATTAGACACATCAATGAACCCAACAACTCCCTATCCTCATGGAGGTTAATATCTAGACCAGGTATCAGAGATGGGTGGAGGATACAAATTAGACCAAAAAAACCCAAAAAAACCAAAAAAGCTAAAACAAAGAAAAAGCAAAATAAGGGACAGAATGTAACAATGAGGATAACTTTTGACCAAAGACCTGAAGTGAGAGAGTGATGCCCTTTGATGATGGAGAAGGGACCACAGGCTAAGAAATACAGGTGGCTACCAGCTGCTGGGAAAGGCAGGGAAGTGGATTCTCTCCTGAGAGCCTCTGGAAGGAACCAGCTCTACCAATATTTTGACTTTAGCGGGGTGAAGCTGATTTCAGACTTCTGTCCTCCAGAACTGTAAAACAACACATTTGTGTTTTTTTAAGTCACTAAATATGTGTAATTTGTTACAGCAGTGATAGGAAAGCAATGCAGCCTCAATAGAACTGAAGAATTGTTGAAGCCAAGATACCAGAGGGAGTAACCTCAATAGCTGGGAGAATGGGGTTAGAAAAGGAGGTGCTTGAAGTTGAGCATATGGGAGAGTGAAATCCGTGGTTATGGCGAGGCTGAGACCATGAGATGCATGGATGAGGAAGGATAAGGACACAATCATTGCAGAGGACCTCAGAGGCCAGGGGTGAGAAGGATCACCTAAGTGGGTGTGAAATCCTCAAGGGTCATGATGAATGTGGCAATAGGGAGAGTGACCCTGAGCCAGGAGCTAACTCTTCTAGAAACAGGAGTACGTGACCTGCAGGTCTATCGATGGCTGGAGTAAGGAGGGTAGCAAGTGGTTTAGTCTGATAGCATGGGCTTCAAAATTGAGGGGGAAAAGGGAGGAAAGAGGGTACGAGTATGGTTTGGGAGAAGGACAATAAGGACCAAGGGCAACACCTACCCCACCTCTAAGCCCTTGGGCTTATACCATGAAAGCTGTGGGAGATAGAAGAGAGCTGCAGAGAAAGCATTCAGACAGGATAAGAAGGTAAGAAAGTTTGATGGGTGGGGCGGGGAGGATATGGGCGATTTTGCTGATAATGAATCTTGAGTTCCAGTGGGTCCCATGGCAAGGTTTTGCTCTGTGCAGAAGTGGGAGATGGGACTAGATGGATGATATACAGGTACTGTATGTAGGTGAGAGACTGGAGATGAGAGAGGACTGGGTGGAGGTGGGGGAATCCTAGCTTCCTAATGGTGACCGAGATTTGTCCCAATAGCATCCTGGCAGATGGTGGTGAAAAGGTCGTGTGGATTGGGAGGAGGGTGGGGGTCATGTTATGGACACGCAAGAAGGCTCTACAGGTCCCTCTTCATGCCTGTTTATGGCAGGAATAAAGGAAGGGGTGCTGTGTGTGAACGTGCTTTGAGAAGGATAGGCCATGCTATAAAGGGAAAAGTGTGTGAGTTACAGGATCATGTGATAAAAAGTGATGTATGAGGGGGAAAAAATCCTTTTCCTGCCTTGTTTTCACAATAGCACTCTCAGGCATCCACCCCGGGACTCTACAATGGCTGTCAGGCTTCCAACAACTCCCATTGTAGGCTGGAGCCTGACCTAGTGAGAAATTAGAACACCGTCTTTCAAAACCCATGTCTCTGTCTGTTCAACACCAAGGAGGTCCAAGAATAGACTGAGCTCCTTTCTTATGACCGGGAGGTTAAAATTCAACTTCGTAGGCTTGGTGTATTGTGCCTAAAATGCTCCTAAAACAACAGCTTTATAATAAACACAGAATCCCAATCTGAATATGAGTCAGGGGAAAATAATTCTATACCTTGTGGTTTCTGGAAATGTTTAGATTAAAAATAAAAACCTGTGTGGCAGGACCAACCTTGCAAAGAGTAAGCTTGCCAGCGAGTGCGTGTTGGCTGTCAGAGTTGAGTCATAGGGAAAGGGAGTTGCCACAGGGGCTTTGAGCTGTTTATTATATGATGTCCAGGTCTCAATAGCCAAGTAGACAAAAGGCTGGATATACAGGGAATGGAGAGCCCAGTGGGGCAAGAATTGAAAGGGCATCTTACAGTTGTCTACTATTTACAAAGAGGTCTCACCCAGCAATATATGTGAACATGCAATTCTGGCCATTGTCTTTCTGATATTAGGGTGAGTGTTTTAGTCTGTTTTCGCACTGCTGATAAAGACATATCGGAGACTGGGTAATTTATAAAGGACAAGAGATTTAATGGACTCATAGTTCCACGTGGCTGGGGAGGCCTCACAATCATGGTGGAAGGCAAAAGGCACATCTTACATGGCAGCAGCAAAGAGATAATGAGAGCCAAGCCAAAGGGGTTTCCCCTTATAAAATCATCAGATCTCATGAGACTTATTACTACTATGAGAACAGTATGGGGGAACCGCCCCCATGATTCAATTATCTCCCACTGGATCCCTCCCACACATGTGGGGATTATGGGAGCTACAGTTCAAGATGAGACTTGGGTGGAGACACAGCCAAACCATATCAGTGGGTATTCTGGGGGTTTTAAGTTGGGCTTGCTCACCATGTCAAGGGTGTAATACACCATCCTGCAAGTATGGTGTTCATCTGTGGTGGTGTATCCTGAACAAAGAATAGTCGTCAAAAACAACGGGTCCCTTGGGATCTGAGGACATTTTTTCCATAAATGGAGCACTATCATCTCCTCTTGAGAATACCAGTAGGGTCCTTGGCCATCAGTAATTAATTCAATTTTTCTGATTACTGAAGGGTATGCAAAGAAGACTCTGGAGGGCACCCAGTATCTGCTCTTCCCCATTTTTTGAAGGTGTGTAATCTTTCTTTCCATCCCTCAAGACATGGCAATCGTTAGAGCTACCTCTAACTCCTGTGAGCTGGCAGGGGTGCTCAGAGATGGCAAAACAATTTTGCTATCAGTCAAAAAAAAATTCACTTTGGAAAGTCCCTTCTGATGCTAACATTCTGTGATCCTAAAGCAAACCTCCTAATCCCCACAAATCATAGTGTGTATCCTTAAGGCTAATAGAGTTTGACGTTGAAGGGCCCATCTCATAGCTGCCTCTCCTGATGGGAACAGTCAGAAGGGCACTCCATGCATCTTTCTGCTGTCCTTGAATGTTCATGCAATAGCAGACAACTGTCACTTTGCTTGAACAGAGCATAATTTGCTATTACTTTACTCAAACATACTTCAATGTAATAGATGCAGAGTAACACTGAAAAGCTGGCTTGTTGTTTTAGTCTACACTTTCATCCTTAGTCACTAGTAGCCAGACTTCAAAAATACCAAGCATCCTGTGTTTCAGTCATGTCATCAATTCTTGATTCCTCTCCAGGGAAGTATTGAGTTCCTTAGCATATGGCCTCTTACTAAGATCAGCAACCAATCCTATAAGCAAACAGAGAAGGGTGAAATCTCAGGAAGTGTAGGGCTCTCCAGGGATGCACGAAGTCACTGGTATCTCAAAGGGCATCCACTTATTAGCTTGCTTTGCAAGCAGCTGCTCTCTTGACCTAAGGGAACAAAAGGATTTGAGCTGAGACTGGGGGCAAAGAAGGTAGAGAGAGGAAGAAGGTGCATAGGACCTGTAGGGTCCAAGGCTGCGAAGGGGTGCAGGAGGTATGTCTGGAGCATCTATGGGACTGAATGAGAGCCCTGGAAACCTCTCAGAGGAGGCAGTGATGAGGGAAGATGAAGGCAAAGTTCACCTATTTTTCTATGTTTTCCTAAGTCAGCAAAATTGCTTCCCTATTATCCAAAGGGAATAAAATGTTTAAGGAAACCCAGGAAGCATTTTATTTCCATGTGACTTGTGAGTATGTCAAAGTGATTAAAATTTCATAGTCAGTCACCAAACAGGAGATGGTGTTTCTCTCAACCCACCCCATTGGTTTTACACAGGGGTGGTGATTTTTGTTTGTTTGTTGTTGTTTTCTTATCACAAAGGACTTCATGCACTAAAGGCCTAAGCATCTAAGAAAGAGATTTCTGAGGCTCTTCCAACCCCAGTCCCTTCCTGTCCTCAGCCTGGACGGCAAATCACTATCACCAAAGCCAACAAAATTAGAAGGCTCCTTGACTTGGGACCTGGAATCTATATTTTTAAAATTTCCCTAAGCAGACAGGTTTGGAAACTACTGAAAATTCCCAAGAATGACAGAAAAGAGAGTGGAAGAAGTGCGGGACTAGGGACAGAAGTCAGAAGAGGAGGGGCTGAGCTGTTCTTATGTGTCCTTCTGCAGCAGGAGGCTGCACTTCCCGTCTTCTGCTCCTCCCTGTCTTTTCTCTGGCTCTTGGAAAGAGTGAGCAGAAGCCAGGTAGAAAGACCCTTGGATGCCCTACACTAAGGATGTTTGCATTTTGGGGTCAGACTAAATGGGGTCAGACCGCTTGACCATCTGTGGCCTGTGTGAATTACCCAACTTCACCAAGCTTCAGTTTCCTCATCAATAGCACTTACTAAATGGCTGCCACCATCAGTTCATGGGTCCAAGCCAAGCCATAGTTGGCTGTAGTCCATAGCTTCCAGGCAAGTCCTGACACCACAGCTCTGACAATTCCAGGCACCAAAGATGTGCCAAGGACAGCACTGAGGTGATTTTCAGGGCACACCAACTCCAATGGAGCGGGAGCCAACTGAAAAGTGGACCAAGTCTTTCCACAGCCCATCCCACAGTCCTCTCCTCCTCACCCTGCAGACCCTCAGCCTTGCTGGGCTCTGAATTGCTAAGCCCAAGGCAAGCCTCTTCTTCCAAATGAACCACCATATTTTTCTCCCTGCTTTTGCTCTCTTGCAAACTCTATTCCTTTGAAGCTGACCACTGCTAATACTTGGTCTGATTAAAGCAATTATCAGTAAGGTATAGATGACTGTTGCATTTGCAACTTTACAGGGAGTGTATGTTAATTCAAAAACATCCCCTCAGAGTGGTAAAATAGATTCAGGAGATGGATCTTTATAGATTCAAAGGAAGTCTTCACCCCAAAACTGTTCTGTCAACCCCATCATCACTACCCTATTTTTTTCCTGGGTCAGTTTTGCCTGTAGCTCTACACCACACCAGATGAAGTTAGGTACATGGGCACTCCTGAAGGATAGTGCTGGCTGACATTAAGACTATATGGCTCCATCAGAAGCCACAAGCACAATCACCAGCATTATCTTTCTTCAGAATGTCAGAGTTTCCCAGGGGTATCCATCTGCAACCGCTATCTATTCCCAAGCTCAGTCTGCCTGTATGGAATCCCCTCTACCACGAGTAAAATCTTGAATGGATACACATGTTACACCTTCAAGTCCAAGAATATAGTTGGGCTATAAGACATTAAGAAGCCCAAAATTCCTGGGAATGTCATACAAACTGCCCATATTTCTCTAGGATTAGGTTTGTCTACACATGACCCTCCCCTCTGCCAAACAGCTTAAATATATAACTATATTTCCCTCTCGTACAAAAGTCTGAAATAGGTGGCCCAAGGCCAGCAGGGGTGCCATGGTATCATTCCCATGATTCTGTCTCATTGCTGTTCCCCAAGAGGCCTGCATTCGTGGATAGCTCATGGTCCAAATGGCTGCTCCAGTTCCTGCCAACATGTCCACATTCCAGCCAGAAGCAGAGAGGAGAAAGGATGAGCACACATTCCACTTAAGGACATTTTACAAAAATTTAACACAATTTCCATTGAGATTCTGCTGAACGGAATTTAGTCACTGGACCACACTTTCCTGCAAGGAAGGCTGTGTGAAATGGAGCCTTTGCCTGAGTGCATCTTCATGTCTAGGTTACTGTGGGCTTTCCCCACCCCTCCTGACTTCCATGTGCTATAGCATCCCTGTGCCTGCCACTGCCCGAAGACACTGCCTCCTGGGGTGATATGGTTTGGCTGTGTCCCAACCCTAATTGCATGTTGAACTGTGATCCTGAGTGTTGGAGGTGAGGTCTGGTGGGAGGTGATTGAATCATGGGGGTGGTTTCTAATGTCTTAGTGCCATCGCCCTAGTGCTGTTTCTTGACAGAGTTCTCAAAAGATCTGGTTCTTTAAAGGTGTGTAGTACCTCCCCTTTTTCTCTCTCTCTATCCTGCCGCCATGTTGAAGACATGCTTGTTTCTTTCCCCTTTGCCCTTCTGCCATGATTGTAAATTTCCTGAGGCCTCCCCAGCCATGCCTCCTATACAGCCTGTGGAACTGTCTATCAATGAAATGTCTTTTCTCTATAAATTACCCAGCCTCAGGTAGTTCTTTAAGGCAGTGTGAGAACAGACTTATACATGGGGCATAACACTTCTTTCTTGCTTCAGCGGTTATAGCACCTGTGAGGTCACACCCTGTGCAATCCTTGGTGGTGATCTGGGACTGAGTCCCTGAGAATATTCACTTTTTATTAATTTTCCTAAGGCATGGTGGAGGACATCCTCCATTCTGACATTGCAGTAAGAAAGTCGGGAAAAGCCTCCCAGGTGGTTCCTTTCACTAATCTATAAAGGTGTTAATGAGGCTTCTGATATGGTAAGTCCTGGACAAGGTGTTGAGAACACAGCAAACAAAAGGCTCTGTCTCTGCCCTCAAGGAGCTCAGGGGCCCCCGGGGAGACAGGGGTGAGTGCAGTGTCAGAGATCTGTGGAAGGTTATAAGGGGGTTCTGAAGGAGAGTACCTGGATGGTCAAGGCAGATGGAAGTGGCCAGGTAAGTCACCTCGAAAAGGGTTAGGCTGAGATGAACTTTAGAGGAAAAGCAGGAGTTGGTCAGGCAAAACAGAAATGTGCATTCAATGAAGTTTACCATTGCCAGAAGCAAGGAGAAAGAAAAGAGTGTGCAGTGTTCTTGCAAGTATATGCTATTGAGCACGACTGGAAATGCAAGAAGATGAAATTAGAGTATCAGGAAGGAAGGCATGTACCCACTCACAGTCTTGTATACAATGACCAAGAACAAGCAATGAATTTGACAAAATTCTCTCTGGGATCAGAGTCCTGTTTGGGTACCTAAAGTGTGGGGCTGGATACTCCATTATACACTTACAGGATTTCAGCTTATTGCAACCTTAATCTTCAAATAATGGTATGCTTGTGGATCCTGGTCACTGGTCTCCACCCTCTTGTCAGCACCTTTCTGTATGTTGTGTGGTCTCCTGCATGTCTTGTCGACTATTTTCTACAACTATCTCTGTCATCGACTGTCGCTTTGTAAAGATGCTTTGTTTTGCTCGTCAAACTGTAATTTTCTCTGCATCCTGCATGGAGGTTTATCCCACCTCTCAGCTCAACAGTCAATGGTTGAGGTCCCAGCTTTCACTTGCCCTGGCCTGCTCCTGCCTAATCTGTCATAGCACATCAGTGCTGCAGATAGAAAGGAAATCTAAGCAACGTAGATTAGGGGTGAGGAAAGGTGTCGTAGGTAGTCTCCAAGAAGAACCCCAGTGAGCCTTGCTTCTAATCTTCACACCCTTGTGTAGTTGCCTCCCATATCATACCTAAGTTGGTCTGTGTGATTACAGAATATGGCAGATGTGATGATATGTCACTTTCAAGGCTAGATCATAGAAGACTTTGTGGCTTCTGCCACTCTTTCCTTATCACAGGCTCTGAAGGAAGCCAGCTGCCGGATAGTCAAGGCACTTACATCACCTTATTGAAGGGTCTATGTGGGGAAGAACTAAGGCCTCCTACCAGTGGCCTTCTGCCATCAGGATTCAGTCCTCCTGCCAACAGCCACGTGAATGAGCCTTCTTGGAGGCAGACCCTCCAGCTCCATCAAGCTTTAAATAGCTGCAGCTCTAGCTGACATCTTGACTGCAACCTTAGGGGAGACCCAGAGAAGAACGCTCCAGCTAAGGCCATTTTGAATTCCTGACCACCGACACTGAGATCATAAATACCCATTGTTCTAAGCCAGTGTGTTTTAGTGTTATTTGCTGTGCAGCAACTGATAACTAATACAATAAACTTCCCACCTTCTTCCTCACTCCCCTGCTAGAAGAGGTAATGCGACCTGATTGGCTAGATTTCAAGACATGGATTGGGTTATGCTCATTGGTGAATGGGTCACTGGCAACCAGTCAAGGACTTACTGAGTTCCCTACCATGAGCTGAGTGCTGTTTTAGGTGTTGGAGATACAGCAACATATAAACCAGTGCCCCTGACATTCTGACGGGAGGAGGAAGGCAATGGGTACACACTCTTTATCAATATGTGCTATCAAAAATATGAAATTAGGTTGCTGTTTCTTTTAAAAACATTTTTAATTAGTTGGGCGCAATGGCATGCCTGTAGTCCCAGCTACAGGAGATTACTTGAGCCCAGGAGTTTGAGACCAGCCTGGGGGATACAGCAAGACCATGTCAAAAAAAAAAAAAAAAAAAAAAAAAAAAAGAATATGAAATAGACTCACATGTGCAAAGAGTCAGGAGGAATGCTTTAGCTAGGATGAGCAAGAAAGAGCCCTCAGAGCTAGTGGCATCTGAGTTCTGACATGAAAGTTGAGGAGGAAATGACTATCATGTGGAATGCCATTACTAACAAATGCAAAGTCCAGAGAGAGAAAAGAAGTTGGCATGTTTTAAGGATGAAAAGAAGGCCAACAGTGG
Source organism: Macaca nemestrina (assembly GCF_043159975.1). NCBI lineage: Eukaryota > Metazoa > Chordata > Mammalia > Primates > Cercopithecidae > Macaca > Macaca nemestrina. The sequence continues at coordinate 122,277,781 of NC_092135.1, read as the reverse complement.
AAACGCAGGAGAGTGGAGGGAGGTGTATCTCAAAGTCGCGTACCCGCACTTTCTTCTTGCAGCTGGCTGGGTCAGTGGAGGCAGAGCTTGTGTCCTTGAACAAAATCTTGCTATCTCGTCCTCCCACACTTTACTCCTCCCCACACAGACGCCCTCAGGTCTGGAGTGGAAAGGGGTGGGCTTCCGAGCTTTTCCAAAGTGCTTCACTGTAGGGGAAGTTAGGACTTAGGACAATTTGTCATTAAACGGTAAGTGGATTTTCATTTTTTCTGTTCCCTTGACAACCCCAAGGAGGGAGGCAGGCTTGAGGAGCAGAGAGAACTCAGCTATTCCTGGATTCTTCAAATACTATCAACACTCACCACCTCTGTTCATAGGCGTGACTGTGGAGTGGGCACATGATGGAGAAAGTGTGTGCATCAAAATTAACATCATGAGTCTAGAACAAAGCGCGTGAAGGGGTAACAGATGAAGAGTATGACCTGATTCCTACCTCAAATGTGTCATGAAGAAACTTTCCACAGGAACATTCCTGGGCTTGCATTACATGCTCATATGTGGGAATTAACTCCCTAACACCTTTACATGTTTACGAATATAAAAGTTTCCAGATCACTCCTTTAAAAAATGTAGTGAGAGACTATTGATGAAACAGGATATAGCCGTCCTCATTCATAAGTCTTCAGATTTTCATGCAGAAGGTAAAAGCTGGCAAGGGGGTATTAAAGATCCAGTCATCGATCAATTTGCTTTTAGGAGGGAGGGGCCCAAATCCTCTGGTTCAGTGAATGGGCAAATATCAGAAGCAAGGTATTCCAAACTGGATGACGTCATGAAGTTCGCAAGGTACAAGCATGACAAGAAATAACAAGAAGTAAAGAATGTAGGACTAACTGCTGAGCTCTGTTAACCATGTAGCAGATCCTCCTAAGAGCTTTAGTGGTGAAACCAGAGAATTGTTTTTTGGCATTAACCGGATATGACAAAAATAGCACTAAATTCCTGCAAAAGCTCCGAGTGGGTGGCAGAACTACAGGATAAAATGAGATGTGAAGAGGCTTGTGTGATGTCTGCCTACCAAATTGCTTTGAAGGGCAAAAAGTCAGAAAACCTTATAGATTAGAAATAGAATAAGAATTACTTAGGGAGAGTTACAGAAGAAATAGCTGATTCTCAGAAGACTTCTAAGCCAAATGAAAATAAATGGGATTTCTGAAATTCAACAATGAAAAACAAAAACAAACCTGAAAATGAATCAACCTAGCCAAATGAGTAGGAATCCACAGCTTAAAGAAAATAAGGGACTCACTTAAGAAAGAGCTCATACACTCCGCGGTGTCCTTCTGTTTTGTTTTGTTTTTTTTTTTTTAATAATACTTTGATTTGCATAAGCATCTGACCTGATAATGGGACTTTGATTCTATTTGGTGCAGGTCAAAAGGTGTATCCCTTTGTCTGCTGATAAGGGAGTTGTTGGGCCTGGGTGAGGGCCAAAAAGCAAGGAGGAAGGGAAGTTAAGGAAGAGAGTTTGATTCAGGCCCCTACTGAACATTGCAGACATTTCTGTAAGACGGAGTGCAAAGTAATAATTTGTCATCTAAATATCAAGAATACACAAACGAGAAAGTCCTAATAAGTAAAATCAGTACATAATTTTATTTTTTGTTTTTATTTCAAGCTCTCAACCCCCAACTGTAATCCAAAGTCCTTTTATCTGTCCACCCACAGCTAATGAAGGATGAACCTCATTCTGGACAAGAAGCCCTCAAGGCCCTGCATGGGCACCCAGGGCTGGCCTTTGTCTGGGCAGGGAAGTGGCGGTTTTACTGCTGACCAGCACTATACCTGAAGTTCCCTGTGGCAGGCAGAATTCTAAGAATCACCCCCCAGAGACCCTTGTTTTTGTATTGCCCCTTTCCCTATGAGTGTGGGTGGATGCTGGGAGTAATGATGAGATCCCACTCCATGGTTGTTTCATTATAAGGTGAAGAAAGATTGTCTAGCAGGCCTGATGGATCACATAAGCCCTCTAAAAGCAGAGCTGTCTTCAGCTAGTCACAGAAGAGGATGTCAGTGATTGGAACCACAAACAGGATTTGATGTACCATTGCTGGCTTGAAGATGAAGGCCCCATGGCAAGTAATGGGAGCAGCTTCTAGAAGCAGACAGCAGCCCCTACCTCACAGCCACCAAGGAAATGGTGACCTTGGTTCTACATCCCCAAGGAACTGAATCTGGCCAACAACTTGAGTGAACTTTGAAGCAATTCTTTTTCAGATCCTTCCAATAAAAGCCCAGCCTGGCCAGCACTTTGATTGCAATTTGGCAAAGTCCTGAGCAGAGAATCTAGTCAAGCCTGCCCTGACTTCTGACATCTTGGATTGTGAGATAAGAGATGGCATTACCAAAAAAAAAAAAAAAAAGAAGAAGAAGAAGAAAACTTCAAGCCAATATCCTCAATGAACATAGATGCAAAAATTCTCAACAAAACATTAGCAAACTGAATCCAGCAGCACATCAAAAAGCTAATCCACCATGATCAAGTAAGTAGGCTTTATTTCTAGGAGGCAAGGTTGGTTCAATGTACACAAATCAATAAATGTGATTCATCACATAAACAAAACTAAAAACAAAAACCACATGATTATTTCAATAAATGCAGAAAATACTTTCAATAAAATTCAACATACCTTTATGTTAAAAACCCTCAACAAATGAAGCACTGAAGGAACACACTTCAAAATAATAAAAGCCACCTATGACAAATCCACAGCTGACATCATACTGAATGGGCAAAAGTTGAAAGCATTTTTCCTAAAAACTGGAACAAGACAAGGATGCCCTCTTTCACCACTCCTGTTTGACATAGTATATGAATTCATAGCAAGAGGAATCAGGCAAGAGAAAGAAATAAAAGATATCCAAATAGGAAAAGAGGAAGTCAAACTATCCCTGTTTGCAGAGAATATAATTCTATATCTAGAAAACTCCATACAGTCTTTGCCCTAAATCTCCTTGATCTGATAAAGAACTTCAGCAAAGTTTCAGGATACAAAATAAATGAACAAAAATCAGCAGCATTTCCCTATACCAATAACATCCAAGCTCAGAGCCAAATCAAGAATGCAATTCCATTCACAATAGCCACAATAAGAATAAAATACCTAGGAATACAGCTAGCCATAGATGTGGAAGATCTCTACAATGAGAATTACAAAACACTGCTTAAAGATACCAGAGATGACATAAACAAATGGAAAACATTCCATGCTCATGAATAGAAATAATCAATATTGTTAAAATGGCCATACTGCTCAATGAACTTTATAGATTCAGTGCTATCTGTATCAAACTACTAATGCCATTATTCACAGAGTATTCTAAAATTCTTATGGAACCAAAAAGGAGTCTGAAAAGCCAGGCAATTGTAAGCAAAAAGAACAAAGCTGGAGACATCACATTATCCAGTTGCAAACTATACTACAACGTTACAGTAAGCCAAACAGCATGATATTGGTACAAAAACAGACACATACACCAGTGCAATAGAATAGAGAGCCCAGAAGTAATTCTGCACACCTACAACCATCTGATCTTCAACAAAGTTGACAAAAACAAACAATGGGAAAGAGATTCCCTATTCAATAAATAGTGCTGAGATAACTGGCTGGCCGTATGTGGAAGATTGAAACTGGACCGCACCCTTGCAGTATATACAAAAGTCAACTCAAGATAGATTAAAAACTTAAATGTAAAACCTAAAACTATAAAAACTCTGGAAGATAATCTTTGAAATACCATTCTAGACATAGGACCTGGTGAAGATTTCATGACAAAGTTGCCAAAAGTAATTGCAACAAAAACAAAAATTGACAAATGGGATCTAATTAAACCAAAGAGCTTCTGCACAGCAAAAGAAACTATCAACATAGTAAACAGACAACCTACAGAATGGGGAAAAATATTTGCAAACTATTTATCCAGCAAAGGTCTAATATCCAGAATCTATAAGAAACTTAAAGACATTAACAAACAAAAAACAAACGACCCCCCCCTAAAAAGTGAGCAAAAACATGAACAGACACTTTTCAAATCCATGCAGTCAACAAGCATATAAAAAATACTCAACATCAGTAATCATTAGAGAAATGCAAATCCAAACTACAATGAGATATCATCTCACACCAGTTAGAATGGCTATTATTAAAAACTCAAAAAATAACAGATGCTGGTGGGGTTGTGGAGAAAAGGGAACACTTATACACTGTTGGTGGAAATGTAAATTAGTCCAGTCATTGTGAAAAGCAGTTTGGCAATTTCACAAATAAATTAAACAGAATCACCATTTGACCCAGCAATCCCATTTATATACCCAAAGGAATATAAATTATTCTATCATAAAGACACATGCACATGTGTGTTTGTCACAGCACTGTTCACAATAGCAAAGACATGGAATCAACCTAAATGCTCATCGGCGGTAGACTAGATAAAGAAAATGTGGTACGTATATACACTATGAATTGTTACTCAGAGATCTTTTCTTTTGCAGCAACATGGATGGAGTAATTATCCTAAGTGAGCTAACATATGATCAGAAAACCAAATACCACATGTTCTCACTTATCAGTGGGAGCTAAGCAATGAGTACACGTGGACACAAAGAAGAGAACAATAGACACTAAGGCCTACTTGAGAGTGGAGGGTGGGAGGAGGATGAGGGCTGAAAAACTACCTATTAGGTACTATGCTTATTTCCTGGGTGATGAAATAATCTGTACACCATGACACACAATTTACCTATGCAACAAACCTGCACATGTACCCTGGAACCTAAAATAAAATACTAAAGAAAGAAAAGAGAGATGATATTGTTTTAAGTTGCTAAGTATATGGTTATTTGTTATGCAGCAAATGCAGCATATGCAGTAGCAAATCCGTCTACCCCCTTGCCTGAAATTCCCTCCCACGTATCATTTCTGGAAGGCTGCATTCGTTTCTTATTGCTGTTGTAACACATTACCATAACTGCATGGCTTACACAACACAAACTTGCTATCTTACAGTTCTGGAGGCCAGGAATCCCTAACAGGTCACACTGGACTAAAATCAAAGCGTCAGTAGGGCTGAATTCCTTCTGCGGGCTCCAAGTAAGACTTTGCTTCCTGCTTGTTCCAGCCTCTAGAGGCTGCTGCCTTCCTTGGCTCATAGCCCCTTCCACCAATCACATCGCGATGACCTCTGCATCTGCCGTCACATGTCCGCCTCTGACTCTGACTCTCCTCCCTCCCTCTCTTACTTATAAGGGCTTATGTGATTCCACTGGTCCCCCTCCAATGATGCAGGATAATCTTCTCATAGTGAGGTCCTTAATTACGTCTGCAAAGTTATTTTGTCGTGGAAAGTAACAACACAGTCACAGGTTCCAGGGATTGGGAAACGGACATCTTTGGGGGCCATTATTCAGCCTCTTGTAACAGGCTTCCCTAATTCGGTCTGCTTTTCATCTTTCATTTTTTGCTACTTGAAAGTGAGTAATACTTTTTAGAAAGATTTTCTTTCCCAATCTTCCCATTCATTTACTCAGTATTTATTAGATGCCTATTTCACAAGACCATCCTGTTGTATAAATCAATAATTTATATAAATAGCATCCCTTCTGAAGTTGTTCAGTCTACACAAACATACCAGACGACTCTACTCATGCTTGTTAGACATTGAGCAAGAGATGTAGTGTAAACAAAATGACAAATCCCTGCCTTTATTTGTTGAATGACTGCAGGAGGCTAGGGTGGTGTCTGCGCATGTGAATTTTCTAAAACTCCCCAAGTTATTCTGATTTGCACTGAAACATGAGGACCACTGAAGCCCCCAAGTCTGATACTACCTAGACCTATTGAAGTAGAATCTTCACGGCGGGGGTTGGGATGTCATAGTCTGTTTGGGCTGCTACAATAAAAGACCACAAACTGAGTGGTTTATAAACAACATAATTTTTTTCTTATAGTTCTGAAGGCTGGAAAGTTGGAGATCAAGGTGATGGCAGATGCAGTGTCTGCTGAGACCCCCTTTCTGGTGTCCTTTCATTGTGGAAGGGGCAAGGCAACTCATGGGATAGCTTTTATAAGGGCACCAATCGCGTTGATGAGAGCTCTACCTTTGTGGCTTAATCATCTCCCAAAAGGCTTCGTGAGCTCCTCATACCATCACATTGGTGGTTAAGATTTCAACATAAGAATTTTGTAAGGGACACAAATATTCAGACCATGGCAGTGGGGTAGAGACAACTGTCTTTTGAAAATCTCCCTTAGGTAATTATGATGGACACAAAGCCTTGGGTTTGTCTGCTTGAGACACGATGGTCTATCAGTTGGTGCCTAGAGGGCATGAGATATGGGAATTATATTTGATGGAACTGAAGGAAGGAAAGAGTATGGTAAGCAAGTGTCCCTGGGAAGCCCGAGGGAAGGACAACTCCTTCAAGATCAGGGAACAGGAAGAAGGAGTAATATAGGGAGAAAACCCATAAAGTAAAATCCTCTTCTCCACTAGGCAGTGGTGGTGACAGGGGCAACCTGAGGAGGGCTAGAAGTTGGGGCATCTGTCTCCATTATTGCACATGGGAGCCTTAGTATTCTTAATAGTTGAAGGGACCATAAGTGAGGTATCTGAAGGCCAGACAGAATTTGTTTTCAGAAGGTTGAAGAGAGACATGTTGAGGGGACAATTCAGAAGACCTGTTTATACCTGTCGGGGCTGTAAAGAGCTCAGGAAAGATTTTTAGAAAACAACTTTGACAAAAAACAAAATAGGAAAATGGAAAGTCTATTCATCACCATTAAGAGTAGAAGAGCATTTGGGAGGCCAAGGTGGGTGGATCACGAGGTCAGGAGATCAAGACCATCCTGGCTAACACGGTGAAACCCTGTCTATACTAAAAATACAAAAAATTAGCTGGGCCTGGTGGTGGTGGCCTGTAGTCCCAGCTACTAGGGACATTGAGGCAGGAGAATGGCGTGAACCTGAGAGGTGCAGCTTGCAGTGAGCCGACATTGCGTCACTGTACTCCAGCCTGGGCAACAGAGAGAGACTCCATCTAAAAAAAATAATAATAATAAAAAGTAGAAGAACAGAGAAAATGGCCTCTGAGAAGCACTTTAGGGCACGAGTCAAACTGGGAGAGGAAAGGCAGGACTGTGTATAAGAGTTAAGTTGGAAGGACACTCACTGTGATGAGGAGGCAGCCCGGGTTCAGAGGCCCTGGGCAAATGCAAAACCATCTCAAGGCCGCGAGTAGCAAGAGACTGGAATCCAGGTACCAAGAGGAAGTCAAGGGCCGGAGCTCTGGCCTGGGTAAGGACTGTCTGTGCAAATCCCCTGGGCCGGGGAGGAAAATCTAAGGGTCTGATGAGTGTCTTCTCATTGGCTACGTGGTGAATGCCATGTTGTTTGGTATCAAAACAACTTTCAACAACATTAACAGAATGTTTAAAGAAAATATGCATTTATAACACCATCTACCTAATGTAACAGCAGAATGAAATATTCGAGAACGACCATTTTGAGGACTGACATTCACACATATAGGCATCAAACTCCTATTCTGATTCGGAAAATGATTATTCTCTTAAAATATCTTGCTTTGGACGTCTAGTTGCATGGAGAAGGATGTGAAATAAAAGTCAAGTCAAATAATGCAAAATAAAAGCCACAATTACACTTGGATAAGTGGAAAAAAAGAAAGAAAGAAAAGTAACTCTTAATTTCACCCCTGAGAAATAACATTTTCTGTTTATACATTTATTTACACTTGTATTTCCTAATATCATACTGTACATATAACTTATTTTGTGTACACACACAAGCACACACACTTTATATAATTGGATCATCTTTTTGTGTCATTACATGTTATTCTCCTGCCACACCAATAATAATGCTTATTTAGTAATATATTGTATGGGTGTGCTATTTCTCAAGGTTCTCCATAACCAGGTATGTATTTCAGAGTTTAGCAGCTGGGTCTTCAGTCAATTAGCAAGAACTGAAAAGTTCATTCTCAAGGCTAAATAATAAATGTATTAACATTTATTTAACCAGTAACCTGTTATCTGATATGAAGGTAGTCTAATTGTTTGATATTATTTAAAATGTTGTAGTAGATACCTTTGTGGTCAAATTTATTTCTTTTCATATCTCAGAACATTTTTAAAAATTAAATTCCTGGAAGTATAAGAGTTAGGCCAAAAGTTACACACATTAAGAATGTATTGAAAATGTGCCCTACCGAGAGAGTGAGCCAATTTATATTCGTGCCAACAGTATGGGAGAGAGCCTGTTTTTCTGCACCCTCACCAATATTGGCTATGGTCATTTAAAAATTATTGCCATTTTAAAAAGTGAAAAATGCTATGTTATTTTCAATCATGGCCTTTTGATTACTCATTAGATTAATCTTATGTTTTTGTCTATTTATATATTTTTCCTTATGAATTACCTATTCATAATGTCCTATGCTTATTTTTCCTGGCAAAGATGTTAAACATTTATTGATTGATGGATATTTGTTGATTTATAAGATTTATCGATTTCTAAAAAGTATAATGTACTCTATATATTAAGTGTATTACCCCTGGTCTTGGATGTTGTGAATATTTTTCCTAGCTTGTCATTTACTTTCTGATTCTGCTTAGGGTGAGTTGGGTTCGGTTTGCTTTGTTTTGAAGCCCAGAAGCTTTCTTTTTTTTTTTTTTTTTTGAGATGGTGTCTCACCCTGTCTCCCAGGCTGGAGTGCAATGGCACAATCCTAGCTCACTGCAACCTCCCCCTCCCAGGTTCAGGTGATTCTCCTGCCTCAGCCTCCCACGTAGTTGGGATTACAGGCCCACACCACCACGCCTGGCTAATTTTTTGTATTGTTTGTATCGTTAGTTTCACTATGTTGGCCAGGCTGGTCTTGAACTCCTTCCCTCGTGATCTGCCTGCCTGGGATTACAGGTGTGAGCCACCGTACCTGGCCCAGCTTTCAATTTTTTAAATATAACCAAGTATATCCATTTTTGTTTCCCTTCTAGCCTTCTCCTTTTGCTGTTATACTTAAAAAAGCCATCTCTACTACAAAATTATTTAAATATTGGCCTATGTATTTTTCTAGAATTATTTAGGTTCTCAGTGCGGTTGAACTTCATTTGGGTATAGAATATAAAGAAAAGATCAAATGTTTATTCCCAAATATCTGGCCAAATGTCACAACACTCTCTATTAAATAAATCATCAAGTTCCCTTGTTTGAAAGCTACTCTTTCCATGCAATGATAATACCTAACCCTTATTGAATGATAACTCTGTCCCAGGAACCATGTGAGGTGCCTTTCCTGCATTAGTCCCCTTCATCCCTACCCCATGAGTTTCTGATATTATCTTCATTTTACTGAGGAGGAGATGGGCACAGAAGGATTCAGTGACTTATGCAAGATCACACAGGAAGTAGAAAGCCAGGAATCAAACCCAATCAGGCTATCTTCAGAATCTAAACTCTTCCAATACTATACTATACTGCCTTCATAATTTTTGATATATTCTTCAGCTTATTATGGACTTTATACTCTGTTTATTTACTTTTTCTTTAATTATAACATCATTACCTTTACAACTGTATAATCTATTTTACTGTCTGGTTGGGTGAGCCCCCTACAACTCAGAGCCTATGCCTTGGGTTCCTTAGCTTGCTCTGCACACCCAGGATATCATCACCAGAAGCAGGCTGGCCACAGCTCTGGATGCTAGAACTATAAGTCCCTTCTCTGGGATTACTTTAGACACTTGAAGTTGGAAATATTAGGGTATTCTGTTATCACTTCCATGTACTTCCCAGAAGAGCTTTGAAATTCAGGTCGTCGATGCTGGCTCCATCAAGTCCTTGCTCTGATCCAGTCATTTCCGTGGTCATTTGGAAGTAAAGGCATTGGCTCAGAACAGGCTTCAGCTGGAACCCCATTTTAATTTTAAAAGTCTAAATATATGTTTCAATGCTGCCTCTTTTAAGGGCAGTGCCTTTCAACTTCACCTCCACTATCTCCTCTCTCAGTTCATCCTGGCTATAGTCAATACTCCTTTCCTCTCCCACTTGCTCCCATTGACCTTCCAGAATCATATTCCGCCCTATGTCATGAAGGGGAGCAGGGCACAATTATGGCTCCCAGGCACAATGAATACTTTGAATTAAAGGCCCTTAGAGATTATCAGATGCTAGAAGAGACTTTTACCATATCACATAAAGGCTGGACAGACTCACCAAGGAGAACAATTTTTTTTTTCTCCTTCTCCTCCTGTCTCTTAATTCTCTCCCTCCTCTAAACCACAAGCTTAAGTTCTTTTATCTGCCTGTACTCTGGATGTACCAGAGAAGAAAACAATGACTTCTGGTCCCTTCTCTGAGTTTTCATTAACTGAAACCATATCACAGGAAGGAAGACTAAATCTGTCAACAAACCTGGACAGACTTTTGTCACGAACCATTGTCCACTCTGCAGGCCAAACAGACTTTGCCCGAAGCCATTGTGTGTTCATCAAGCCCACTGAATTCTTCTAAAAATCATTTACTATCCCCCTAAAACTCAGCCACACTTCCCCATCTCCCTTTCTCCAAAGAAACAGGGTATATGAGCCTATGTACCTCCATGGAATATGGGGCAATCGCCCTGCGACTCTCCCTGCGTGCATAGTGGTCATAAATTTTAAAGCTCTTTCTGTTATTAATCTGCCTTATTTAGAGTTAATTTTTCAGGGATACCTCTGAGGGTGAAGGAGAAGTTCTCTTGGCCCCAAATATCGAGACTTAGACTCACCCATTCCCCATCAGGCCCCTGACCACTCACCCACAGAGCTGCCATACAGTCTCTGCTAACTTCTGGAAGGCCAAAATAAAAGAGCAAATTCCAATAAAGAGCAAATGAAGTTCCGACCAAGCCCAGCAATGGGTCACGTGCTCTTTAGAACATCCTCCCATGTTTCCAGAACAGGATGTGATTCATTCCCAAAGCAGTGTCCTCCCAGTCACACACACCAATAAAGGAGAGCTTGGGCCAGAAACAACAAAATCACAAACAATTGCACAAAGGGTATATTTTCCCATGGAGTGTGTCCTATGATATTATGGAGCAATGTGGCCTTCTATTTCCATACTGCTTAAGCCTACAGTAAAATTAGCTTCTATCTCTTGAATTCACAGCAGGTTGCAATGCTGTGGGTGCTTGGACTGGGCTGAGCAGTGATGGAGATGCTGGTCTGAGATTTAAAATATTTGACAACAGGTTTAGTCACCCCACAGGTTGATGATTAAGAAGAAAATTGCCAGAAGACACAATTGTCAGAATTTAGGGGAAGACTTCCCTGGGACTGTCAATTCTTCCAAAAACAAACCAACCAACAGACACCCCCATAGAATTACCACAGTGCCTGGAACACAATAGGCTGTCATTAAATGTTCCTTTAATATGAAGACAGAATAAGTTTTGTAAATGCAAAGGAAATCATGTAGGTTGTGTAACGTTAATGGTTAAAGACTTAACATTTCAAGCTTAATACTTTTTGGAAAGAAATTCAAATTAAAATCTCTTTAAAAAATGTTAATGAACCTCACTTGAAATCTTAGGGGCTTTCCTTGGCTTTGTGCTACATTTTAGGGAAGAAATTAGATAAAGAAAAAACCTGGCGGTTTATGAAAATTTTCATTTATATAATTACTTTTCAAAAACCATGTCCTATCTTGCAAGACCTTCAAGGCTCTGTGCCTGGGTACAAGTCCGTTTCTTCATACTTGATTTGAAATTATTTTAGATAATACAGGTTGATTGAATGAGGCTCTTTCCCCTGAACCCCACTTTCCCTCGGCATTCCTCTATCATGAAAACATGTGCACACACAGACACACACACCTAAAATACCAAGGGCATTTTCATCAAAATATTTGATTGGATTCAACTGGATCTCCTTTGTTTTATAACTCAGTTTGAGAGTTTAGATACAGACAAGTTCAAACCCAGTCTCGTTTTTATTTTTACCCTATTACATTATTTATTAGGTAATAGATTGCTGTCCCTATTGTAATCCTGAGTGAAAATTGGTATCCCTGACAGAGTAAATAAATAAAGGGAAAACCAAAACATTTTCAAGTGAAGCACTGCATTCTTCACTGAATGTACAGCTATATTTTGCAGGTTTCCTTTTTTATTTTTATAAATCAATGATCCCCCAGGAAAGCATCTACATAGTCAGCGTCCCATATAGACAGCATCTCACATGATTTAACCTCTTACTTCAGGTGACTTGTTGGCAAGTGGTCCTCCAAAAAGAGACTTGTTCTATTTCAACTTACTCTGGTTGTAAGAGCCTTGATGTAATGCCTCAAACTTGTTTTTTTCAGTAAAGTGTATGGATTTTAAGCATTGTTAGAGTCAGGAACTGGACTTATTTTCTCTTTTTTTTAAACTCTGTGAAATTGTACAGGTTTTGGTGATTTCTGGTTTTTCACAGGTATTTTTTTTAATGTCTACTAACAAAGCAATTATTAAAAGCCTTGACCCTGAGTCTATCTCACATGCTCAATTTAAATTTACTTCTATGAAGTGGCCTTCTTTTCAGACAATTAGGAAGCTATTCAGTAACTCTTTGAATTTAACCCTTAAAATATTCATAGCTGGGTTCTTACAATGAAGTTTCTTTGTCAGAATCCACTACCTTTAGAATATTTGTTAGGATTTCAATATTTTCAAATTTAGAGGCATAAAATCTCAAAACAATGTTGGCAATATGTTCCAATATGAACAATATGTGGCTCTGGGCGCAGTGGCTCATGCCTGCAATCGCAGCACTTTGGGAGCCCAAGGTGAGTGGATTGCTTGAGCCCAGGAGTTCGAGACCAGCCCAGGCAAAAGGGCAAAACCTGGTCTCTATAAAAATAAAAACAAAAATAATAATACAAAATTAGCTGGGCATGGTGGCATGTGTCTATAGTCCAAGCTACTCAGGAAGCTGAGATGGGAGGATCGCTTGAGTCAGGGAGGTGGAGACTACAATGAACCAAGATTGTACCACTGCACTCCAGCCCGACAGCCTGAGTGACAGAGCCAGACCTTGTCTCAAAAAATAAGAAAAAAGAAAGAAAGAAAGAAAGAAAAGTTGTAATACCTTACTCAGTAGACTATTCTAAATACATTTCTTAACTGAAACATGCATCATCTTCATTGACCCCACTTCATAACACAAGTGTTATCATTCTGGTCTAGTCAGAAGAAGTGGTGCTAAGACACCACTGCCTGTTTGGAGGACTTCTTATGTGCTGGGCAGTTCTAGAAGCATTCATGTAAGGCTGTATCTAGAAGTGTTGAAGATGATTTGCGGAGTGGTTTTCTCAATGAATGCTGATTCCTAGAATTGCTTAAAGGATAAAAGCATAAGGCTATGTTACTAGGCTCTATTTATTAATGAGCTTTTGGCTTTGATTTTAGTTTGATTGATTAAGCTCATTGCCATCCATAATCCCCAAAATTAGTTGTAGAAAGAGTACAAAAGAAGACCCTGTTGAGGAGTACCAAGATGACACTCAGTAAAGTACACACATTTGTGAAAATATTGCTTCTAATATTCATATAATCCAATTGTCTTGACATTTAGAAAGAAATATATTCCTTCTCCTCCTCCTGCCACAGAAGAAAAAAAGATTTACTTGTTGCTTTCAAGTGTCTATCAAGATCATTACATTTTTTTAATTTCATTTACACATGTAGCAGACAAGAGATAAGGGAAAGGGAGTCTTTACATCCCAGAAATGTTTTATCTGACCCAGTAAAACAATTTCGTTTTGATTTTTCTTTTAAAGCCAATATATATTTATTATGGGTTTTGTATTTTTGTTATTTTCCAGATGTTATTTGTCTTTGATTTTCTGTCACCATTTACTGGCCAGAAGAGGGCTCAGAAGTGTTGGAAATTCAACAGACAACTCCTGCTGTTTTCCTTCCCTTGAACTGATTTGTATATATTAACAATTGTTTTTGTAAATTGCTTCCTGGGATCTTGGGTGTCACTTTTAGCTGTCATTTTTTTCCCCTTTTTTATACACTTCACAGGATAGCAGTATTTACTTTTATGCAGCTCAGATTTCATGGTTCAGCAACATTTTTTCTAATGACAAATCTCCTGTCTTTTATGCTGTGAGTCAATGACACATTTGGAGTAATCTGATTAATACATTACTTTTTAAATAGTCAACAAAACCCCGTATTTCATAGCTTCACTTCAACAGGAAAAAGTTTACATGCGTCAACTATTATGACAACCTTAAGTCATATTTGAAGTATTTTAGAACATTTATCTCCATAGTCAATGCCTACTTTATTAATTCCCTTATTTTGCTTTTCTTGTCAATCTTTTTTCCCCTTCTATTACTTTTGGATCATTTATAAGAGCAGTTTCTACGTCAAATTTAGTACACTGAAGTTCGAGGTTACATTATTCAAGATGACTCATATGAGGAAAAGTAGATCCAGACATAAGCAACCCTGTTGCCCTGGGCAAGTCATTTAATCTTTGTGAAACCCAGAAAAACAGATTGAAGATCTCTAAGGTTGGTTCAAAAGCTTGCTACATCACCGGAGCCCTAACCAGAATCCATTTGTCAGCCTGCAGGCAGGCTGTCACCATTGCATCAGAAGAAATTTTTATTTTTCCTTTCTCTATTAGCCAAACATTATGTACTATATTCTACAATAGGCTAGTTACTGTTATCTAAAGCCCTGTAATTTCCAATAATCTTTCCTGTAGTAATTCAGAGTCTTTAACTGGGCAATATTTTGTACAAGAGTTTTCTCTGAGCTATCCCCACACAGCAACCTTGCTCACTCTGCAGTCACCAGGGGCTGGGCATATTATTCTGTGCTCTCTGGATGACTTGGCCAGGCTGGTGTGGCAGCCTGCTTTTGGTCCCTAGTCATTGAGCTTCCTCTGGAAGTTAGCAGGGAGCCTTCTCCTAGAAGTTAACAGAAGTTCTTTCCAATCTGGCCAATGATTACAGTTTGGAGTAAAAAGTATATGTTTTGAATAATGAGATACCTCTTTGCCTCCAGAGGTTGGTTTTTCTTCAAAAGAGGTTCTGTACATAAAACCTCATTCATCTCACCTTACAAATCAGAGCCCCATTTCCCTTGTACAATAGAGAAGCCAACGTATAATATAATAAATACTACTTCTAATTCTATTGTCTTTTTAGATTTCACATCATTGCTTTCCTACTTTGATGTGCACATGAATTATCTGGAGATCTTGTTAAAATGCAGGTTATTTAGCCTGGGATAGGGTCCAGATTCTGTATTTGTAACAAGGTTCTAGGAGCTGCTTGCTGTTGGTGGTCTGTGACCACTCTCAGAATAGCAAACTAACCAATAGCATGCATTGGGTATTCCTCGCCTGTTCAGGGATGAATAAGGTACTCAGTTGTTCCAGTAAGGCATGAAGTACATGTAGTCAAATCATTTAAGAGTATTCATAAAAATCTCGCTCTTATTTTATCCCCCATTCCAAGTGAAATTGCTTACTTAGCAGTTCCAACGCATGGCCCAAGGGCTGATCTCAATTCCCTTAAACCACTCCTGGAGTAGATGAAATCGCACGACCCGTGATGAGTTAACAATAAACTTATTTACTACTTAAAAAAAAAAATCATTATCTGAAAGATCACACCCTAAACGAGCCTGGACAAAGGCAACACGATTATTTTGCACGTCTCTTATAACGTTCCTATGGATATTCTAAAGTTTCTTCGCTGCTAATTGCATAATCTCCTTAATTTATCCAGAAGAACGCCAGTGCTATCCTATCAATCCACCTGTGTTTTGAGTGCCCATTATACTGAAGTCACTGGGAGAAGTCAACGATGCAACGAAAAGCAGAAAATACTGTTCTTTTCCTTCAACACAGGTTCACGCTGAATGCTTACAATGTACCAAATATTTATCTTGACTCTTTTTGTAATTTGACTCTTTGAATTTTTACAAACCCTCTGAAGCAGTTATTATTATTATTTTAATGTTATAGGAACTGGGAACAAGTTGCTTGCTGAAGCTCACACAACTAGCAAATGGTGGATCAGAACTTCAACTCAGAAAGTCAAGCTTAGGGCAGGGCACAGTGGCTCACGCCTGTAATCCCAACACTTTGGGAGGCCAAGGCGGGTGGATCACTTGAGGTCAGGAGTTCAAGACCAGACTGGTCAATATGGTGAAACCGCATCTTTACAAAAAAACACACACACACACACAAAAATTAGCCAGGTGTTGTGACACATGCCTGTAGTCCCAGCTACTCAGGAGTCTGAGGCACAAGAATTGCTTGAACCTGGGAGGTGGAGGTTGTAGTGAGTCAATATCATGCCACTGCATTCCAGCCTGGGTGACAGGGTGAGACTCTGTCTCAAAAAAAAAAAAAAAGACAAGCTTGGATGCATGGATTTTCAAACAGTATATTCTACTGTGTGTGTATCTCATGAGCACAAATCTAAATCTACCTAAAGCTTGCTAAGAATTTTGACAAGGGGAGCTGAGGGTTAGAGAACTGCTTGCCCTGTAAGCAAAGATATTGCCCTTTCCCCTCTAGGGCAGGAAGGAGGGTGTGGGACTTACTGGGCAACCAGGTTTGGTCCAAGCCCAGGTGTCTGTGCTTCCAGGTTGTGTGACCTTGGGCTGGCTCTTTCATCTCTTTGAGACTTAGTTTCTGCTATGGATGGAATGTTTGTGTTCCCAAAATGTGTGAGTTGAAACCCTAATTCCAATGTGATGGAATATGGAGGTAGAGCCTTTGAGAGGTAACTAGGTTATGAGGGTGAACCAAATACCTGTGTTCTCACTTATAAGTGGGAGCTAAATGGTGAGAACTCATGGACACAAAGAAAGGAGCAACAGACACTGGGGCCAACTTGAGGCTGGAGGGTGGGAGGAGGGAGAGGAGCAGAAAAAGTAACTATAGGGTACTGGGCTTTGTGCCTGGGTAATGAAATAATCTATACAACAAACCCCTGTGGCATGCATTTACCTCTATAACAAACCTTCACATGTACCCCTGAACCTAAAATAAAAGTTAAAACAAACAAACAAAAAACAGCCAGGCACAGTGGCTCATGCCTGTAATACCAGCACTTTGGGAGGCTGAGGCAGGTGGACACTTGAGGTCAGGAGTTAGAGACCAACTTGACCAATATGATGAAACCTCTGTTCTACTAAAAATACAAAAATTAGCCTGGCATGGTGGTGCATGCCTGTAATCCCAACTACTCAGGAGGCTGAGGCAGAAGAATCACTTGAACCTGAGAGGCGGAGGCTGCATTGAGCTGAGATCAAGCCACTGTACTCCAACCTGGGTGAGAGCGAGACTCCGTCTCAAGAAAACAAAACAAAATAAAACAAAACAACATACACAAACACACACGCACACACACACACGAACAAGCAACCAATAACAAAAAAGAATGGTGCCAATGTCTTTATTTTATTTATTTATTTATTTATTTATTTATTTTTGAGATGGAGTTTCGCTCTTATTGCCCAGGCTGGAGTGCAGTGGCTCGATCTTGGCTCATTGCAACCTCTGCCTTCCTGGTTCAAGCTATTCTCCTTCCTCAGCCTCCCGAGTAAGTGGGACTACAGGTGTGGCCACCACTCCTGGCTAATTTTTTTGTATTTTTAGTAGAGATGGAGTTTCACCATGTTGGTCAGGCTGGTCTTGAACTCCTGACCTCAGGTGATCCACCTGCCTCAGCCTCCCAAAGTGCTGGGATTACAGGTGTGAGCCACTGCGACTAGCCTAGTGCTAATGCCTTTAGAAGAGGCCAGGCAGCTAGCTCCTGTCTCTGCTCTTTGCCATGGAGGATTCTAGAAGTCTGCAGTAGGCATCCTGGAAGAGGGCCCTCAGCAGAATCCACCCATGCTGTTAGGCTGGTCTGATGTGGAACTTCAGCCTCCAGAGCTGTGAGAAGTAAATTTCTGTTGTTTGTGAACTACCGAATCCATGGTACTTTGTTATAGCAGCCCAAACGAACTAAGATAGTTTCCCTTCCGCAAAAGGACATGAAAACAATAGTACCACTCACATATAGGTGTTATTATAGGCAAACAAAAGAATGCAGCTACAGGACAAGCCCTCTAAAGCATTAACTGACAAAGAATAAAACAGTGGTTAGCAAGAATAGGAGCGAGGAGAAAGAAGTGGGGAGATGTTGGTGAAAAAAGGATACGAAGTGGCAGACATGTAGGATGAAACAGTCTGGGGCTCTAACGTACAACCTAAGGACTAGAGTTAATCACATTTTATTGTATTAGGATTTTTTGTTAAATAGTATTAGGATTTTTCGTTAAGGATTTTTTGGGTTGCTCTCGTCACCCCAAAAAAGTAACTATGTGAGAAGATAGGTGATATGATTTGGATCATGTCCCCACCCAGATCTCATGTCTAATTGTAATTCCCAATGTGAAGTGGGGCCTGGTGGGAAGTGATTGGATCGTGGGGATGGTTTCTCATGAATGGTTCAATGCCATCCCCTTGGTTCTGTTCTTGTGATATAGATCTGGTTGTTTAAAAGTGTGTGGTGCCTCCCTCCTCACTCTTGTTCCTGCTTCTGCCATGTAAGACTTGCCATGATTGTAAGTTTCCTGAGGCCTCCTCAGAAGCTTAGCAGATGCCAGCATTAGGCTTCCTGTACAGCCTGCAGAACTATGAGCCAATTAAACCTCTTTTCGTTATAAATTACCCAGTCTCAGGTATTTCTTTATAGCAATGCGAGAACTGCCTAGTACAATAGGTTAACTTACTTCGCCACAGTAACGATTTGACTGTCTATATGTATCCCATTGCATCATGTTGTAAACCTCAAATATACACAATAAAATTTATTTATATAACAAATAAACCAAAATCAAAATGGTGATTGCTAGTTAACAGCAAAGAGGGCTACAATTCAGATGTCAGTGTGGATATGAACAGGAGGAGGCAAAGACCTTGTGTAGGGACAATCCACACACAGCTTGGTGGTTGGAGGTAGACGGCAAAGAGAAGGAAGAGGGGAAACTCCTGGGGTGAAAACCTCATGACCAGGGAGAAGGGAGCCATTGATTCAGGCACAGATGTCAGAAAGAAGGATAAGTTATGATAGAAGACACAATTCATTCTATTTAGCATTTACTATGTGCTATTTACTATTTACTCTCTGCTAGATGCTTTATAGCCACTGCCTTACTCAGTCCTCAACACTAGAAGTGAGCACTATTTATTATTATTATTACTCCCCCCCATTTTACATATGGGAAAAGTAAAACTTAAAGAGGGTAAATATTCTGCCCAAGGTGACCCAGCCATTGGGTCTGAACCCACTAATCTGAATCAAAGTCATGTTCTTTTATTTTTTGTATAAATTTAAAGGGTACAAGTGCAGTTTGGTTACATGGACACCTTGCGTAGTAGTCAAAGTCATGTTCTTAAGCACTATGCTGACCACAGGTGGGTGATAAAGCAGAAACAAGTATGGAGCCAAAGCTGGTTTCTCTCTCCTCTACATCACAACCATTTCCTCCCTGTACGTTTGGATTCCACCTTGCATTAGGGTGATGTGTTATTTCCTCTTCTAAATTATAAAGTCTCTAAAGGCAGACTTTGAAACCCTTGAGTTCTCAGTGCCCTAGACTCAGGAGGCAATCTCCTATCTAGGGAAGTTAGGGAAGGAAGGAAGGAAGGAAGGAAGGAAGGAAGGAAGGAAGGAAGGCAGGCAGGCAGGCAGGCAGGCATAAATAAATGGGAAGAGTCATCAGGACAAGACAGAAAGATTTTGATGACATTTGTACAGAGAAAATATTTCACCGATTCATAAAAAGAAAACTAACAATAAGGTGCAAATAGTATTAAAATCGTGTAAGGAAAAAAGCCATTCAAACCAGGAGGCTTTCTGTGGACTATGAGCCATCTCTTATTATTTTCCCAGGTTCTTTAACTTTTCACAATTATATGAAATCTCTCTGTGCTTGTCATTGAATCCTTTGAAGATCAAGTATATGGAAAACACCCACCATTTGTCAAGGTACCTCTTATTGCAACCATTCTTTTTCTTTCCCTTTTTGTCTTTTACATCTGCTTTGCCCTCCCATCCAAGAAAGTTAAATCAATTTTTCTTCTGTGCTATTTGAACCTGTAGATGGATATTGGCAGCATCCCCCTTCATTCATTTATATCAGCCCTCTTCCAAATCAGATTTATAGTTGATGAAAAATTTGAATCCATTTTTAGTTCAGTCATGATAACTTGGCAACAAAAGAGAGATCATGGCACAGAACGGGAAATTAGGCTTCTTGTTCACACAGTTCTTCGGAGAATTCTTTAGATGCTTTAGAGCCATCTCTGTTTAAACATCCTCTTATGTCTAACACCAGGGGATGGGAAGTAAACCAAGAGAGAAGGTCGTATTCCAGGAGCATTCCTTGATGGGAATGTGACTTGCAGCCTGGCTTGCCTGCTTGCCTGGGGTTGGCCAATCATCTTGGCTAGATCTGGATCAAGCTTCCACCTTGAGTCATAGCAGAGCGGCCTTGTCATCTAGAGAAAAGACCCTGATCCAGAGAATACAAAATAAATGTGATCTTTCGTAGCACCCAGGCCATTTACTGGAAACTGTCCTTACCTGCGAGAGAGCAGAGGGCCCCAGAAGAGCCTGCCTTTCCAAGACACTTCCTCAGAAGCCTGATACAGGGCCATTATCCGCTGACAGGGGACTACCCATAAATCCTACACTGACCACTCTTTTGGACCAGAGAATGAGTGCTGTGCCTTTAAAAGTTTACAATACTAACTTATATAAGCCCCTGGAGGGGATGAAGATTCTCCTTTCATTCTTCATTCCACATTCAATACACGAATATTTTCTATCACTGGAGCAGAGGCCGATGAGAATCAGGACCCTGTCTGTACTGTTCATCTGTAGTTCCCAGCACTTACCACAGGACTGTCAGCTGCAGGTCCTCAAGGAATACTGTGAAATCAGTGAATGTGAAACAAACAAAGGAATGAGAATGCACTGAGCATCTAGTGTATGCCATCTAGTACCTACCTCTTGTGACTGATGTGAAGGACACTGCAAACCTATTTTTGCCCCCTGTGGATGCCAGAATCTGACTCTAACAGAGCAAGTTTGGTCCATGCACATCAGATACCCACTTGTGAGCACACCCAAGGGGTTCTTTAAGTAGGGGTTGATGACAAAGATGGAAAACCATGATGAAGATTGAGAATTACTGAGCCCATGCCCCTAATGTGAATAAAGTTCAGTGCCTTAAACATAGTCATATCTGAGAAACTACGAAGGGTAGACAATGCATCTTGTACTGGTTTTCAGTTCTCCCGCTTTTTTTAACCTGAAAAGCTGGTATTCAATTCAACCAGTTTTTTGTGGTGAAGGCCTCTGTATGGCTTCCATCTGTAGTCTTTCTTGAGGTCCACATTTCTTTTGTCTTTCAAGTCCTTCTTCTTGGTCTAGAGTCCTTAGTATACTCACAGAAAATCAGGGGGATACCTTACTGGGGCGCTGGATGATGAGAAGGGTTTGTAAGCCCCTTTATAGAGAGGTAGAGGGGAATCACTGCCTCCTTAGAGTTCACCTAAACATGCATTCCCCATTTGTTGATGCCATGACATTTCCTGGGCATCACCATTAAACATCTCTCAGATGAGAGCCTCTGACACATTGCTATTGAAGCCTTCTATGCCCAGTAGCCCCTGCCTCCGCTTTCACATACTTTATTTAATCCTGCAAACACCCTGAGGCCAACGATCATTATTGCATTTTTTAGAATCTGCTAAAGGCAGACTTTCCCTAATGCACCCCTTAAAACATTAGTCACCCAGATATTTCCTTTGAAAAAAATCTTCCACCATCTAACAAGTTTGAAAAAAAATGCACAAATTTCCATGTTGAATATTCCCAGCACATATTAATACCATGGAAAAGAAACATCTAACTTTATTTTCCCATACTTTGATCCCTCTGTTTCTACATAACACCTTTGGAAATGCTGGTCTAGATCACAGAAAACCAAGAGAGAGGGGAGTAATGTGAACCCATGGCCTTTTTGACTTTCACAGTCTACCACAGTAGACTTTCTTCTATGAGACCATTTATATTCATAAGTGTATTATAATATACACAAGTTCATCACATTATACATAAGTTTGTCACACAGTATACAACAGCTACCTTCTATTCTTTTTACTAGTTCAATAATGTACATTAAGTTTACCTGATTATATAGATGGAATACTGAAGGGAGAAAATAGGACCCTAAGAAGAAATTATACGGGACCATTTTGGGAGAATAGAGACAGACACACAACCTAGAGGGATTACGTCCAAGCTAAGCACCTCAGTAGTGACTTAAAATGAATAGTGGCATGTTGAGGAAGCAGCCCACATTCCAGGATTTAGGTGTCACCGTTAATCATACCCATCACATTGACATGACACTCTATAGTTTGCAAAGCACCTGTCAATGTACCATAAAATTTGATTCTCATAGCCAACATGGCTGGCAGGTTCATATGAATGAGCGAAAAGTCCAGGAAAGGACTTGCCCAATGCCCATATAGCTTGTATTATAATTGGGAGTTAAACCCTGGTCTGGTTATTTTAAATCCAGAATTTTTTCCGGGGCAAGGTTGTTATGATGATGAAGGATGAAGCTAAAAATGGGCAAGGAAGAACATTTGGGGACAAATTAAGATGTGAGAAAAAGCTAAAGCTCATCTATTTCACAATTTCACCTTAAACTGGAAATACATTGCAAGCCCATTGAGGGAGTCCTAGGCAAAGAGCTAGCATTCTGTTCAGACACCCAAAGCACTTGAGCTTTTCTCCTGAGAGGGGTGGAGGCTTGGCTGGTGAGGCATTTGGGAATGTTAAGAATTAAATGAGTTTGGGTCGAGTGTGGTGGCTCACGCCTGTAATCCCAGCACTTTGGGAGGCTGAGGCAGGTGGATCACTTGTGGTCAGGAGTTTGAGACCAGCCTGGCCAACATGGGGAAACCCCATCTCTACTAAAATACAAAAATTAGCCAGGTGTGGTGGCATATGTCTGTAATCCCAGCTAGTTGGAAGGCTGAGGGAGGAGAATTGTTTGAACCTGGGAGGCGGAGGTTGCAGTGAGCAGAGATTGTGCCACTGCACTCCAGCCTGGGTGACAGAGCAACATTTCTTCTATAAAAAATAATAATAATAATGATAAGTAAATAAAAAGAATTAAATGAGTTTGAAGCAAGAATTTTCAAGGGTTGGGATCTCTTCCCACAGACCTGGCACTGGAGCTGAGGAGAAACCAGAGAGGTTGGTGAGTCCAGACAGGGTCAGGCTTACCCGGCAGCAGTTGCTGCTCAGAAGAGGAATTGGAGCTAATCCTGAGCTGAGAGGAAGACAGTAGCTTGGCAAGCGGTAACATTAAAAACTGGTAAGTAGAAGGAGCAGAACTACTTCAAAAGCATGAGAAGCCAGCGCTCAGCATCCCAGAAAAGGAAACTTCAAGGAGGTCCTAATTAAATCATGATGATTGAGTCATAACTTCATTCCATGGTAAAATACAATGCATTTCCTTTCTCTCATACATTATTGTCTTAGAATTTCTTTTGTGTGCCATTTCCTAAAACACTAAGCCTTGTGGTAAAGATGAAAGAGTGTCTGGTCCCATTGACAGTTTTGTGAAATGCAGCACAATCACTGACTTCACTCTGAAGAGAAGAGTAGTGATGGCTACCTTTCTAGGCTCCTGTCTCCTACATGCCATCCAAACACCAGAATACATTTTTTTTTCCCTAGAAAATGAGGGTTGAGTTTCTAAACTCCTGGCTTTTGAAGTAGAGAGAAATTTTGCCTTTATCCACTGTATCCAGGTTTCTGCCTTCAGCTCTGCAGAGCATGGAGGCAGCTGCTCCCTGGTCTCTTTTGGGATTTTCACATCTCCTGGCAACTTGCTTCCAAGACCAGCAAATACAGAGAATTTTTCTGACCTTCGTCTACTGGCCTGTGATGCAAGTTATGATCTCACCCACCTGAGCATGGAGCACGTCTACTCACACCTCCACCTTACCTAAAATACTTTCAGTGTTTCCCTATCACCTAAAGGATAAGATCAGCATTTTTAGCACTACATCGAAGGCCTTCATGATGGACCCGCATGGCTAGTCTCAACTATCAAATTTCCACTCCCCAATTCACACCTTACACCTTGAACTCACTGAGCTCTTTGCCTTAACCAAACAAGTCAGCCTCATTCTGTCCCCCTTCCAAGATTTGCCCCAACCTGGAATGCTGTTACCATGTGCTCCCACCCCTGAGTCTGTTATTGGGCCACCTCCTCAGACTTTAAGATACAGCTGCGTCATTCATTTACGTGTCATTTCGGAAGTTTTTCCTTTATTTTATGCATCCCACAACCCAATTTGCATTAGATGAATGCCAGAATTCATGCTGTCATCACATCAACTCTTGTAAGCATCTTCTGACCTGTGCCCCTACTCAACATGTATTACCCAGTCATTTACAGAGTGCCTGCTAGATATTGAATCTTCAAGGGTGAGCAAAATGAACATCCAGATTATAGTCTAATGGAGAAACTCAACAAATTATTACATATAAGAAAAGCATTGGCTATGTTCATTACTGTCAGGGAAAACAAAAGGATTCCATGAGTGTATAAACGTGTAGGCTGTGGAAGGATTCTTTGAAGAGGTGGTAACTGGACTGAAATGTAAAGTGTAAATAGAAGTAAAGTGAAGAGGGGAGTGGGAAATGTCCCAAATAGAATGGGAAGTCCCGTCTTTATTTATCTCCAAGCCCTGACATGAAACGTGCTGATTGGGACATTGAAGGCATGACTGAATGAGGGATTTAATAAATAAATGATACCAAGGTACTGGTTTTCTGAGAATTGCTTCATGCCTCTATATGACTGGCCAAACAAACTCTGAAAGCCGTTGAATCTACCTGGTGATTCTGATGTTGCACCTTCTCTTCTCACTACTCTAGGAGAAGGAAAGCTGTGTAGGTCAATCCCAAATGACCACCTGCTACCCCAAAGGATGGCCAATAGGAAGCTGGTAAGAATATAGCCTCTTAGAAGTAGAGACCAAAAGTCTGAAGCCAAATTATCTGAAAAATAATGGCAAGGCCGGGAAGGAGGAGAGGAAGCGAAGATGAAAGAGGAGAGTAGGAATCATAAGAAGGTAGTTCTGGCCATGGAAAAAGCAGCACTTGAATTATTCTTGGTTAGAAGCCAGGCATAATTATCAAAGGTAAATCCTATTCTAGAAATAGTGGGAGGAAACCTGAACCCCTGGACTCTGCATAAGTAAAAGTTTGTTTGTTTTCTCAGCCCAAAGTGTGTTTGTTCTGAAGGCGATTTGTCGCTGTGAGATCCCTGGGGGCTGAGGAAGGAGTTTTCCTGGAGAATGGGTCTCAGTCCCGGAGTCAAGCTGGGACCAGTTTTATAAGAAGAGCCCCCTCCAAGGGAAACTTCAGAAATGTTTACTTATTTTATTGATAATAAAAAATGGTATTATTGTTATCCTGATCTCATCAAGTCATTTCCCTTTCATTTTTCTTACTTACTGTGCAGGAAACTTTGTAATTAGTTTTCTTTTTCTCTTAAACCTCTAAAGCAATGCCAGGAAGAGATACATAACCATTCCTCTTAGGAGAGAGGGTTGCCTTCCAATCTGGAAAAGTATGAAGGAGCTGGTTGCTATCGAGTTCTACTCAAAGCCAATGTCAGTGTAATTGTAGGCTGCTGCCCTGTATTATTGAAGGGAGCTGTTCACCCAAAAATCTTTCAAATTGCTCTTTCATGCTGTTCTGGACTTGGTGACAAAACTGAAACCTCCATATCTGAATTTCTAAAAGGATCCTCAATGCCTCCCTGAAACAGGAGTATGTACCCCTCATTGGCTTATGCTCTCTGACTAGAACTCAGCCACCCAAAACTTCAACTTTTTTTGTGTGTATGATGGAGTCTTGCTCTGTTGCCCAGGTTGGAGTGCAATGGCACCATCTCAACTCACTGCAACCTTTGTCTCTCAGGTTCACCCTCTCTAGTAGCTGGGATTACAGGCATGCGCCACTACGCCTGGCTAATGTTTGTATTTTTACTAGAGACGGGGTTTTACCATGTTGCCCAGGCTGGTCTTGAACTCCTGACCTCAAGTGATCCACACCCCGTGGCATCCCAAAGGGCTGGGATTACAGGTGTGAGCCACCACACCTGGTCAAAACCACCAACTTCATAAGGAGGTTTTAAAAAAAGGGATCTCCTCTCTGAAAATGGTAGGAATAAACAAAACAAAATAAAACTGAGAACCAGAAAGTAAAAGTCTGATGAGCGGTTGGGAGCCATAGTATAAGTTTCATTAATGGAATTTTATACACATAACTTGAAGGAACACATTTCCAGAATATGACAGAAGCTATTTGATTAATAAAAAAAAGAAGAAGAAGAAGTACAAATTTTAAAGCCAGGCAGACCTTGGTCAAGTCCCATCCCTTCCACAAATCAACTATGGGAACTTGAGCAAATTTTGGTAAGAGGCTGCTCCTTAGTCCTCATTTTATATGAACCATAGCTTAAAAGACTGCCAAGATAATTAGAAATCAGAAAATAGGCTCTCAAAGTTAAGTCTGACTTATTATTATTATTATTATTATTTATTACACTTTAAGTTCTAGGGTACATGTGCACAGCATGCAGGTTTGATACATAGGTATACATGTGCCATGTTGGTTTGCTGCACCCATGAACTCATCATTTACATTAGGTATTTCTCCTAATGCTATCCCTTCCCTAGCCTCCCACCCACCAACAGGCCCCAGTGTGTGATGTTCCCCGCCCTGTGTCCAAATGATCTCATTGTTCAGTTCCCACCTATGAGAGAGAGCATGCAGTGTTTGGTTTTCTGTCCTTGTGATAGTTTGCTGAGAATGGTGGTTTCCAGCTTCATCCATGTCCCTGCAAAGGATACGAACTCATCCTTTTTTATGACTGCATAGCATTCCATGGTGTATATGTACCACATTTTCTTAATCCATTCTATCATTGATGGACATTTGGGTTGCTTCCAAGTTGTTGCTATTATGAATAGTGCCACAATAAACATACATGTGCATGTGTCTTTATAGCAGCATGATTTATAATCCTTTGGGTATATACCCAGTAATGGGATTGCTGGGTCAAATGGTATTTCTAGTTCTTATTTAGTCTTATTTCTAACACAAATCCTGCAGATTTCCTTCTCTGAATTTCCGAAGTAGAAGAAGAAAGAAGTTCTCCCAGGTGGTGGTGAGAAAGGACCTCTGATCAGCTGATGTTAAAGAAAAAGCTGACACTGACACTGAAATAGTACATCTTTCTGGAGTCCATTAGCCGAAAAGAGGAGAAAAACAGTCCTGCCTTCCTCATTAGGTCCTAAAGGGAATAGAAAAATTAGGCAAAATAAGAGTGGCTCAATATGACAACCCACCAAAAGTTTTCCATCTACCCAGAATGTTGTAGTTAAGAAGGCAGAAAGTTAGAAAACTTTTGGAAATATTTTCACCCATGATTTTAAAGGATTTATTTATTCAATATCCATGAAATCTTTACTTACCTGTCACATTCTAGACACTCTTCTAGGTACTTGAAATACATCAATGAACAGACAAGAGTCTCTGTCCTCGTGGAGCTGAAGTTTTTGTAGAGATAGGCACCCAGTGAATACAGCAATGAAATAACGATGTTAGAAGGTGTCAAGTGTGATGAAAGATGGGGGGCAGGGGAAGGGAGGGCAGGGGAAGTGGGAGGGGAGAGGAGCAGTTTGTGGTTTTAAGTAAACCAGTCCAGGAAGTATCAAAAAAGTCTGATACTCAGAAGAAAAACCCAAAAGGAGGATGGTCCTGGGAAAGCTAAGAAATCACAATTCATTTTCTGTGACTTAATTTCTAAATTGAAATTCAACTTTATATCTCACTGCCCAGGTCCACTTAAATTCTTTTGAGAATGAGCCAGATGTGTCCCCCACAGTGCCTAGGATGTCAACAAACATTCGCCTTCTCAAGCTATTTTGATGGATGAATGAATGAATGATGACTATGAAACACTCTCCTCAGAGAAATAATGGCTCAATTCACTCTATTACATTGAGAACCCATCTCCCAAGAAGTGGGTCATTTTTCCCCCGGAACAAGCACATCTCTTGCTCCCTGTTTCTCTCCCTGGTGAATTTGTCATTCACTGTTTCCAAGACAGATGATATGTTTGGGCCAGTATGACACCTTTCACTATAGAACTCTACTCTTACGCAGCCTCACACCAAGCTGCCTCATTGTTGAGTTTCCTTATAGTTCCTTTTCATTCCAACAAAGACCAGAGGTCCAGGACAGACTGTTGTGGTCAGGGTGACAGGGTCCCTGGCAATAGGTGGGAAGAAGGCACCACAGTCCAAACTCCCAAGACACATTCCTCAGAAGGAGGCTTCAAGAAAGGCAGGCATATAACAGTTTTTTTTTGTTGTTGTTGTTGTTTTTTGAGACAGAGTCTCGCTCTGTTGCCCAGGCTGGAGTGCAGTGGTGCAATCTCAGCTCACCGCAAGTTCCGCCTCCCGGGTTCATGCCATTCTTCCGCCTCAGCCTCCCCAGCAGCTGGGACTACAGGCACACACTGCCACGCCCGGCTAATTTTTTGTGTTTTTAATAGAGACGGGGTTTCACTGTGTTAGCCAGGATGGTCTCGATCTCCTGACCTTGTGATCCGCCCAGAAAGGCAGGCATATAACAGTTTTACGAACTAGCAGATATTAGTTTCAAGAAGAAAACGAGGAGAGTGAGGTTAAGGTTATTAGATAAGCCCCTGAGTTGCTGTGCGAATCTCTGTGGTTTTAATATTGATTCATTTCACTGCAAGCTGCAGTAACAACTTGAATAGTTTCACATATCTAACAAGATATGCGAACCTGGCCCCTAGCCAGGCAACAACCAAGATACTAGATTCTCAAATGCAGAATGCTTTTTATTACATACATTTAACTTACAACAGTGCTTCTCTTATATTAGACTTTTCACTTTCCTATGCCATTCCACACATCTGCAAAATCTCAAAAGTTAAGAGTCAGTATCATAAATAAGTACTGGAACAAGGGCCATACTTAAGAAGATGTGTCCAAACCAAAAACCAAAACTCCAGTAAGTGAGTTTTACAAAAGTGTTCACTGTCTCATGAGGTTGGACCTGAATCAGTTCTCAAAATATCTGAATTATATCTACTGTTTAATTCTTTTGCGTGGAGGTTCTTTTGGGTCAAACATATTTATCTGTTTCCTCTTAATACTTAACTCAGGGTCCCAAGCAAGGCACTGGACAGGGCAGGATTTGATGGAAATGTGCTGAGCTGTGCTTAAGCTGACAAAGAGGAACGGTTAGCAGGGTGGCCTGGTGAAAATCAACCCGGATCATAGGGAAGATAAACACCAAGAGCAGTCGTTCAGGTTTAATTTTTGAGGTGTCGTGGCACTGAAGGGCTATGTGTCTGATGACCAGATGAAGGGATCAACCCAGCTGCTTCACTGGGGAGAACAAGAAAAACACATTATTTGCATTAGGCTTGGCTTTGACATTGAACAACAAACAGACATCAAAACCTTCTTTAATGTCAAGTCTTTCTCAATGCTTCTCCACAGAGGTCTTTTCAGTCATGCCTCTGCTCAGACATCTGGGACCGTGTCAGACCACCTTCATCAGCGGTGGCAAACTTCTGGTTCATGGGTAGGACACAGGATACAGGGACATTTTGCCGGGCCTGCGCTGAGTTTTTAAAAAACATTTAAGATAGTTTCCAGTATTTAAAAACTGAGAGGTTTCATGCAAAAATCCTGATACCCAACTTGTCTTGACGAGTCACAAGATCTGGCAATACTGACAAGAAGGGTTAGATTTGGGCAGCCATTGTCCATTTCAGCTAGACAAGGATGCATCAACTCACACAAACCTCTGCCTGGTTTTATGCATAGGTGTTACCTGCTTCATATGTGAAAGCATTTAAATTGTTGACAAACTGCTCTGACCATTTTGACAACCGGTTCAAAGCAGGGAATTATAGCCATCGTTTATTGAGTGCCATCATATGGGCACACAGCGTTCTGAGCTCTCTCCGTGTACAAACTCATCCCTCCAACAACTCCATAAACTCTGCAAACTACAAAAGGGAAACTGAAGCAAGAGAAATTCAGCAATTTACCGGGGGTCATGCAAGTAGGAAGTGCTAGAGATACGAGGAGAGCCAAAGAGCCTTGACTGCAGATCCCGATGCCTAATTTCTAATCTACCCTGCCTTTAAGATTAGCTTAACTTTGTGATTCCTCTTAAGGTTGATTACCTGGTCAGTTCTAGCCTCGCAAGTATTTCTCATCATATGTACCTTGCACATACAGGTAGATACCTGATATAAGCCATGATATGTATGTATATATCCTGATGATCAGATTAAATATTCATCTGCTCAACATCTGAGGGGCCTAAAGAAACAAGAAAATTAGCTACAGGCATTGGCAGCCGTTGGGTAGAAATGAGCCGTAGCTTGTTCCACGAGGAGGTGGCTGTGAAGGGTGTGGAGAGGAGATGGATGATGTGGCTGTCAGGAAGACCGCGAGCTCCTGAACCTCACTGGCTTTTTGGACTTGAGCTGTGCTCTGATCCAAACCACACACTGGGCTCAAGCTTTCCTGATTGATCTCAGAGTCTTCTTTCTCTGCTCAGGTTCCTCGTGACTATTTCAGGCCAGTAACTCCCAGACCATCCTCCACAGCCACAGCTTCATCCAAACTTGGATTTCCCCCAAACGGCCTTCCCTGGGGTTCATCGCATCTTTCCTGCTTCCTCTGAGATATCTTTTCTCTTCTCTGAATGCTCTTTCATTAATAAGACCTGAGGGCTGAAATCATCCTTTTTCTTTCTAACAAAATAAACTACTTAGATGTTATTTGTTTTATTTCATTTCGGAATATTCCCACTTTGAGGGTATTTTGTTGTTGTTGTCTGAGGCTTTTTGTTATTGTTTGTATAATGAAGCCCAGGCTGAAGACACTGTGGCGTCCCCAAGGCACTGCCTCTCTGCCCTGGAATTTTCCTTCAGCCTCAGCCAGCCACGCCCTCTGCTTCCTGTGGGCCCTGGCCTGAGAGCCCCTGCAGCTGGAGGGCTGCTTGCCTCACATAACCACCTCCTTGCTGAGGCTCCAGGCTGGGCCTTTCTGGGAACCATAAATACCCAAATTCCCATGCTCCTCCACAGACACTCTCAGAATCCCGGTCTCCTTGGAAAGTATTTCCTATCCTTATTTTCCAGGACTTCATAATTTAAATGGATTACGTTTCAGGGGAGGTTCAATTGATATCTTCAGAAATCAAAACCTTCTGGGGGAAAATTTACAAAATGAGGACTCCTATAACACCACATTTGCCTCACCTTTCCCTTAATTTTTATTTTTTTCTTTGAGTACAAGGTACTGTCACTGTTATGGACTGAATGTCTGTGTCTCCTCCAAAACTCATGTATTGAAGTCTTACCTCAATATGATGATATGGTTTGGCTGTGTTCCCACCCAAATCTCACCTTGAATTACAGCTCCCATAATTCCCATATGTTGTGGGAGGGACATAGGTGGAGATAACTGAATCATGGAGGTGGTTCCCCCCATACTAATCTCATGGTAGTGAATGAGTCTCCCGAGATCTGATGATTTTATAAGGGGTTTCCCCTTTTGCTTGGCTCTCATTCTGTCTTGTCTGCTGCCATGTAAGACGTGCCTCTTGCCTTCTGCCATGATCGTGAAGCCTCCCCAGCCATGTGGAACTGTGAGTTCCTTAACTCACAGTTAAGGAACTTTTAAACCTCTTTTTTTTTTTTTTTTTTTTTTTTTTACAAATTACCCTGTCTTGGGTATGTTTTTATCAGCTGTGTGAAAACAGACAAATACACAGGAGGTGAGGCCTTTGGGAGGTAGTTATGTCTTTAGGGTAGAGCCCCCATGATGGTACTAGTGCCCCTATAAGAGGAAAAAGAGACACCAGAGTTTCCTCTCGGCCATGTGAAGGTACAGCAAGAGCAAGAAGGCGGCCATCTGCCACCCAAAAAGAGAGCCCTCACAAGGAACTAAATCTTCCAGACCCTTGATCTTAGACCCACCAGCCTGTAAACTGTGAGTTTAAGCTGCCTAGTCTATGGCAGTTTGTTATAGCAGCCTAAGCTGACTAAGTTACCAACCCCAAAAACCCTTCGAGGTTAGGAAATCCTTTGAACTTCAATATGCTAGAATTGAGCTCCACAAAAGCAAGGATCTTTGTTTTGTTCACTGATATATCTCAAATGTTTAGCATTTCATAGGCACTCAATAACAACTCAATAACAACTTTCTGAAAAGAAGGTCTCATTATTTAAGAACCATTATATATAATTATATATAACATATATATTATATATAATTATATATATTTATATATAACATATATATTATATATAATTATATATATTTATATATAACATATATATTATATATAATTATATATAATATATAACATATATTATATATAATTATATATATTAATATATAATATATGTTATATATATGTATGTTTTATATATATATGTATTTAGAGATGGGGGTCTTTCTGTGTTGTCTAGGCTGCAGTGCAGTGTCTGTTCACAGGCACAGTCATAGCTCACTGCAGCCTTGAACTGGGCTCAAGCAATTACCTCAGCCTCCCAAATAGTTGGAACTACAGGTACACACCACCATGCCTGGTAAGAACCATTATTATAGACTAGTAAATATATGAGAAACTCATTGATACAGCTCAATCACTATAAACATGTAAATGATCTTATCTATACCAACTTCTTTGGCAAGAAATAAAATTTTCCCTTCAACCTGAGTCACATTGTGAATTTAGATTATTTTTAAGATCTATTTAAGATCTATTCTACTCCTCATTTTACTAAATTTCAAGAAACAAAGAAAGAAAAATACGGGAATACAAAAATTCAGAGTGCTCATTTTGATCCTGAGCATTAAGTTCTTTTTATTAAAAAAATACTTCTGTATAACAAAAGTTACCTGAATTTTCAAGATAAAAAAACTTTGTCAATGCTTAGGGCAAATTACAAGTAATAAAATATATTTTTTGCTTAATATCGCTAATTCCAAGTCATTCCTGAAAGTTTTCTGGTAATAAAGTCCTTTTCTTTCCTCTAGTAAAACCAAGGTTTAAGCAAAAGGCTATGTTGACAGTGTCTGGTAGATGATAGATATTCAATAAATGTTTGTTGAAGGAATGAATTTAGTTAGTTTGTTATAGGGCTAATAGCACCATATTTTGAGAACCAAATTTGACCAAATTTGGTAACATTGGCACACAAATGCCATGAGCTACAATCTATCCCCAGAACATGTTGCTGCCCCATGTTTCCAAAGGAGAACTAAAAAGTTCAGCCTAGTTGGCCTTGTTTTGCAGAAAATGGAGTTGTGAGAGGTCCTCAATCTCAGAGAGAGAGGGGAGATTGTGGGCAAGATGGAATAGACTAGACAGTTCCCTAGGTTTCCTGAGAGCACCAATTGGGGGTGGTATTGAATAGAGTAGACAAGCTTATTTGGCCTGAAGAGGGACATTGATATCAGTGGCAGAACCTAGGAATCTGCATTTTAAAACATGCACCCTGAGATAGATGTTTCGTAAATATGGTCAGAACTCTCCACCTTCCCTGTATCCTTGCCACTTGCAATGTGTCATCCCAGCTCCTCTCCTGAAGCTGTGAAGTCTGTTTCCCCACCCTTGAATCTAGGCTGGTCTTGCAACTTGCTCTGACCAACAGAGTGTGGTAGAAGTAACACTGGGCTGGTGCTGCACTAGAACTCAGGAGGGCTTGCTTGCCTCTATTCATGCTCTTGTTTGCTGCCACTGTGTAAGCAGGCACAATCTAGTCTGCTGAATTATTCGAGACATGTGGCCCCTGTCACCCCAGTCAATATCCAGTCAGCTATCAGACATATGAGTGAGACCATCCAACTGTGCCTGAGAAATGACTGCAGACACACAGCAAGCCCAACCAAGATCAACCAGGCTGAGCTGACTGGCAACTACTCAGCTGGCAGAAGTGCAGTCAGCCTACAGATTTGTAGGCAATAACAGATGGTCATGTTGAGCAACTGAGTTTTGAGGCTAACCAATGCACACCTTAAATGATTTCTGCAATCAGGCAACCTTAGGAAGCATTAGCATAGATGATATCTGCAGCTTTCTTGGAATAAAGAGATACATTTGAATGCCAAGCTCTATAAATCCCCAGTATTTAGCTATTCTGCCTCATTAATGAAGACAAGTAAAACTAAAATTAAGAAAATTGTAACTAAATTTTAACAGCTTAAAAAATCCACCAAAAGCCATCCAAAAGTCACCAAGAGTTATGATCTTCTAGGGAGGCACAGGGTTAGGTTATGAAAATAACCATAAGCCCTCAGGAGTGTGGCCTATGATTACCATGAACTCTTTAAAATACTCCGTTTAGGTTTCTCCTCCTCACAAATTGAATTGATATATGAAGCAAACAATGGTTCTTAATTTTGTTTTTCCTAGACTAGCAGTTGATGGTACAGTAATGATTTTCAAGTAGCATAATTTGAGGAGTCTGGAAATAAATGCTGAATTATTCATTTTCTAGCTATGGGCACATTTTACACTCCTTCTAGTCCTTTGTCCAATAATAACACTGTATTTTAGTTGATGTTTCCAGATTAATGGATTGATGACCAGACAGGAAATCCTGTGCCAGTCCACAGGGCAAGTTGCCTTAGCTATTTATTAATCACCTAAAAGTGAACTTCATTAACTCACAGCAGCAAATTAGAGAGGAAATCTTAGTTATATTGATAATTTTTAATTTGC
The DNA here is from genome assembly GCF_043159975.1 of Macaca nemestrina. Classification (NCBI taxonomy): domain Eukaryota; kingdom Metazoa; phylum Chordata; class Mammalia; order Primates; family Cercopithecidae; genus Macaca; species Macaca nemestrina. Next base: position 122,242,756 of record NC_092135.1, on the reverse strand, counting down.
CCCTAGGTCAGCTAGAATGCATAAGGGAAAGTGTTATAGGAACAGTATGTCTAGAAAGAATACCAGAAGTCAGGTTGCTTCAGCAATCTCCTTCTTTGGAGACTGATGAATGAGCTACAATAATGATCCTTATGTTCTGACAACAATGAAAAAGAACTACTTTTTCAATTAGCACATTGATTAGAGGTTTCATAAGTACATTTATTCTCCTTTTATCAGTTAATAGGTTTTCTTATTGGGAAAACAATTCTGGCATGGTTTTACCTATTATAATGTTTTACTCAGACCCATGACATTTTGAAATAATAAAAAGAAAATAGCACAATAAAAATGATTCAAAAAGTAACCTTATTTTGAACAAATTTTCTTGACCACTAAAAATATCACATTATGTCTTGTTTAGAATAAAATAGATTTAGAGGGAAAAGAGTCTATATTCTTTGATAAACCTACTTTATGAACTAAGTTATGAGATAAAATAACCATATCTTAAATGGGAGAAGACTGAGGGAATAAAAGAAACCTCTGTAGTGTGTAGCTTTTGTGCTTTGTTAAGGCTTTTTGCATGAATATAATAATTTTCTTTATTTCATCTAAGAAGTATACTGGGCATGTTTTCTTACACTCATGTTATAGATGGATAAATTGAAGTTTTGTGATACGAACTTGCTGACTACACAGGCTATACATGCCAAAATTAATCATAAAACACCTTATTTAAAATAAGTGAGTATCTTCCAGTTCAAGGTACCACATTAGACAGACTCATCTGTCTCCTCTCTTGCTTGTATTTCCATTACATTTATTTCAAGGGAATAATAATATTAATAATAATAATAATAATGTATAAACTCACAACAAAGAATAGAAAGGGGAGATCATAAATACTCAAGATTTCATTCAACATTTCAATAGATTTTTAGAAAAATGGAAATCATATGCAGGAGTTGCGAATGATCCAAGTGGATAAAACAATGGTCAAGAATAGGTAGAGACAAGTGAGAGTTATGGTTTGGGTGTGATCTGCCCCAAGAAAACGCATGTTGAAATTTGACTCCCAATGTAGCAATGTTGGGAGGTGTGGCCTAGTGGGAGATGTTTGGGTCATGGGACAGGATCTACCATGAATAGTTTAATGCCATCTTGTGGGAGTGAGTTCTTACTATGATGGGACTGGATTAGTTACCTAGAAAGCAGACAGTCCCTTCTCCTGTTTGTTCTCTTTACACATGTTCTCTTCCTTCCATGTTTCTGCTGTGAGTTGAAGCATCACAAGATCCTCACCAGATGGGCTGCCCAACCTTGGACTTTGAAGCCACCAGGTTCACTAGCCAAATAAACCTCTTTTCTTTATAAATTACTCAGTCTCAGGTACTCTGGGATAGCAACATTGAACTAAGACGGTGAGCATCTGTGAAAGGAAATGATCTGCCCTAAAGAACCACAGGAAAGCTTGAATTTGAAGATTCTAGGTACAACAGAGGGTCGGGGTGAGTCATGGGAATAAATATGGAACAAGGGCATAACTGCAGTTCATAGACTAACAGATCAAGCTAATCTTCACCCAGAAGCAGATGTCCAACTGACAGGTGTTTGCTCTTCAAACAAGGAGAGTTGTTTTCTTAAAAACTGAAAGATAGATTTGAAAGAATTAAGTCTCTGATTGCAGGAGGTCGTATCCCCTAAAAATGATCTTTGCATTCTCATATTAGAGTTTCCAAAATATAAAGATGGATCACCACTCTTTTATTAGTCAATACAAGCTTCATCCTTCTCTTCATAGAGTTGCTTTTCCTAAAAACCCTCCCTGGAAATTTGACGTCTTAACTACACACATTTATTTCTTTAAAATTTTAAGTTGTTTTTATACACTTGGAAATTAAAACTAAAGTAACCTTCTTACTAAATTTTCTACCATCTTGGAGGCCATTTTCTACTCATGTTTATAACGTTATATTAATTACAAACTATAACATTAACAATTTTTTCTGACTTAAAAATATCATAAAGTAACTTTTTGAGGATGTGCATTACTTACCAGATTGATCTTCACAGTGCTAAATATTATAGCGAAAGAAAAAGTGAAAAAAACAGGCAATCTGGGAATGATTAAATAAATCCCTTGCACAAAATGAAATGCTATGCAGCTAGCCAAATTTTGGTATAAAATTTATTATTTAAAAATGTTTATCATATGTTATTCAGTGAAAAGAATGTTAGAAAATATGACAAAAGGCACTATTACAGTTTTTATTTGTTATACTTAATATCTAGATATGCATTTAAGAAGTCTGAAAACATATTCAACAAAATTGTAACAGCAACTGGCGCTGGGTGGCAGGATTATGGGTAGTTTGTGTTTTCTTTTTCTCTTTTTTACACACATTAAAATTCTATATAAACATGTAATATTTAAATAATTTTATAATTTTTTTGAAGCAATCTTACAGTTCTTTTTTGCTTTTTCTTTTTTTATTCTTGTCTCTTCTATAGACAAGAACAAGAAAAAATATATATATATTATATATATCTGTATATCTAACTACCTATCTAGAGCTATATGGATGGCAGATCTATACAGATGGCAGATCTATATAGTGATAGATAGATAGATAGATAGATAGATAGATAGATAGATAGATAGATAGATAGATAGACAGACCTAGAAAAATCTCTTCTGGACATTGGCCTAGGCAAAGAATTCATGACTAAAACCCTAAAGGCAAATTGTACCCAATATGTAGTTTTTTTATCCCTCACCCACCTCCCACCATCCCTCCATCTGAGTCTCCAATGTCCATTAACCACTCTGTATGTCTTTGTGTACCCATAGCTTAGCTCTAATTTATAAGTGAGAACATACAGTATTTGGTTTTCCAGTCCTGAGTTACTTGACTTAAAATAATGGCCTTCAGCTCTATCCAAGTTTCTGCAAAAGGCATTATTTTTATTTTATGGCTGAGTAGCTGTATTAGTCCGTTCTTATACTGCTGATAAAGACATACCCACAACTGGGCAATTTACAAAAGAAAAATGTTTAATGGACTTACAGTTCCACATGACTGAAGAAGCCTCACAATCGTGGTGGAAGGCAAGGAGGAGCAAGTAACGTCTTACATGGATATCAGTAGGCAAAGAGAGAGCTTGTGCAGGGAAACTCCCCCTTAGATCTCATGAGACTCATTCACTATCACAAGAACAGTACAGGAAAGACCTGCCCCCATGATTCAATTACCTCCCACTGGGTCCCTCCCACAACACATGGGAATTCAAGATGAGATTTGGATGGGGACACAGCCAAACCATATCAGTAGTATTCCATAGTGTGTGTGTGTATATATATATATATATATATACACATATATATATATATATACACACACACTTTTTTTTATCCACTCATTGGTTGATGGACACTTAGATTGGTTACATATCTTTGCAATTGTGAATTGTGCCATGATAAACATTCACATCCAAGTGTCTTTTTGATACAATGACTTCTTTTCCTTTGGGTAATTACCCAGTAGTAAGATTGCTGGATTGAATGGTAGATCTACTTTTAGATGGAATGGTAGATCTACTTTCAGTTATTTGAGAAATCACCATACTGTTTTCCATAGAAGCTGTATTGATTTACATTCTCACCAGAAGTATATAAGCATTCTCTTTTCCCCACATTCATGTCAACATTTTTTTTTTTTCTTTTTTCTTTTTTACTTTTTAATGACAGTCATTCTGGCTGGGGTAAGCTGGTAACTCACTGTGGTTTTAATTTGCATTTCCCTGCTGATTAGTGCTGTTGAGCATTTTTTTCATGTTTGTTGGCCATTTTATATCTTCTTTGGAAAAGTGTTCATTCAATGTCATTTGCCCACTGTTTGATGGAATTACTTGTTTTTTCTGGCTGATTTGCTTCAGTTCCTTGCAGATTCTAGATACTAGTCCTTTCTTGGATGCATAGTTTGCAAATATTTTCTCCCACTCTATGCATTGTCTGTTCATGCTGATGGTTATTTCTTTTGCTATCCAGAAGTTTTTTGTTTGATTAAGTCCCATGGATTTATTTTTGTTTTAGTTGCATTTGCTTTTGGGTTCTTAGTCATGAATTCTTTACCTAGGCCAATGTTCAGAAGAGATTTTCCTAGATTTTCTTCTATAATTTTTATGATTTCAGGTCTTAGATTTAAGTCTTTAATCTATCTTGAGTTAATTTGTGAATATGGTGAGAGACAGAGATCCAGTTTCATTCTTCTCCATGTGGTTATCCAGTTTTCCCAGAATTATTTATTGAAAAAGGTGTCCTTTTCCCAATTTATGTTTTCATATAGCTTGTCAAAGATAATTTGTTCTAAATATTTGGCTTTATTTCTGTATTTTCTGTTCTGTTCCATTTGTCTGTATATCTATTTTTATATCAGTACTATGCTGTTTTGGTAACTACAGTTAGTATATTGTAGTAGAGTTTGAAGTTGGGTTATCGTGATGTCTCCAGATTTGTTCTTTTTGCTTAGAATTGCTTTTTTGATTCCATATGATTTTTAGAATTGTTATTTCTAATTCTGTGAAAAATGATGTTGGTATTTTGATAGAAATTGCATTGAATCTGTAGATTGCTTTGATCATTTTCACAATGCTGATTCTTCCAATCCATGAGCATGGAGTGTATTTTCATTTGTTTGTGTCATCTATGATTTATTTCAGCTGTGTTTTATAGTTCTCCTTGTAGATATTTTTCACCTCCTCAGTTGAGTATATTCCTAGGGTTTTCTTTTTGTTTTTGTTTTCGTAGCTATTGTGAAAGGGATTGAGTTCTTGATTTTATTTTCAGCTTGGCTGTTGTTGGTAGATAGCAGTGCTCTTGATTTGTATATGTTGCTTTTGTAACCTGATTCCTTACTAAATTTATTTATCAAATCTAGGAGTCTTTTGGAGGAGTGTTTAGGGTTTTCTAGTTATACGATCATATCATGAGCAAACAGAAATAGTTTGACTTCATCTTTTCCAATTTAGATGCCCTTTATTTCTTTCTCTTTCCTAATTGCTCTGACTAGGACTTCAAGTACTATAATAAACAGAAGTGATGAAAGTGGGCATCATTGTCTTGTTCTAGTTCATAGGGGGAATGCTTTCAACTTTTCCCCATTCAGTATAATGTTGGCTGTGGGCTGCTTATATATGGCTTTTATTATTTTGAAATATGTTCTTTCTATGCCTAGTTTGTTGAGAGTTTTTAATCATAAAGGGATGCTGGATTATACTGAGTTTTTTTCCTGTTTCTATTGAGGTGATCATATGGTTTTTGTTTTTAATTCTATTTATGTAATGAGTCACATTTATTGACTTGTGTATGTTGAACCATCCCTGCCTCCCCAGAATAAAAGCCATTTGATCATAAATTATCTTTTTGATGTACTGTTGGATTCAGTTTGCTAAATTTTGTTGGGATTTTCTGCCTTTATGTTCATCAGAGATACTGGTCTATGGTTTTCTTTTTTTGTGATATCCTTTCCTGGATTTGATATCAGGGTGATACTGGCTTCACAGAATGAGTTAAGGAGAATTCCCTCTTTCTCAATCTTTTGGAAAGTTTCAGTAGGATTGGTACAAATTCCTCTTTGAATGTCTGATAGAATTTGGTTGTGAATCCATCTGACCCTGGGATTTTTGTTGTTGTTGTTGGCAATTTTAAAATTACTGATTCAATTTCATTGCTTGTTATTGGTCTGCTAAACATTTCTATTTCTTCCTGATTCAAGTTAGGAGGATTGTATGTTTCCAGGAATTTATCCATTTCATCTAGATTTTCTAGACTGTGTGAAAGAAGTGTTCATACTAGTCTTGAATGATCTTTTCTACTTCCATGGTGTTGGTGGTAATGTCTCCATTTTCATTTCTAATTGAGCTTATTTGAATCTTGTCTCTTCATGGTTAATCTAGCTGATAATGATCTATCAATTTTGTTTATCTTTTTAAAGAACCAATTTTCGTTTCATTGATCTTTTGTGTTTTTTGTTTTAAATGTTTTAGTTCTGCTGTGATCTTTGTAATTCATTTTACCCCTGCTAACTTACGGTTTGGTTTATTCTTGTTTCTCTAGTTCCTTGAGGTGTGACATTAGATTGGCAATTTGTGGTCTTTCAGAATTTTTGATGTAGACATTTAGCACTATAAACTTTTTTCTTATCACTGCTTTTGTTGTATCTCAGAGGTTTAGATACTTGTGTCACTGTTATCATACATTTTGAGGAATTTTTAACCCATTGTTAACCCCAAAATTATTCAGGATCAGATTATTTAACTTCCATATATTGGTATAGTTTTGAGTGTTCCTTTTGAAGTTGATTTCTAGTTTTATTCCACAGTGGTCTGAGAAGATACTTGATAAAGTTTTGATTTTTAAAAATTTATTGAGACTTGCTTTATGATCTAATGTATGGTCTATCTTGGAGAATGTTACATGTGCTGATTAGAATAACATATATTCTGCAGTTCTTCACTAAAACGTTCTGTAAAATATCTGTTAGCTCTATTTGTTCTAAAGTGCAGTTTAAGTCCAGTATTTCTTAATTGATTTTCTGTCTTGATTATCTGTTTAGTGCTGTCAGTGAAGCGTTACAGTCCCCCACTATTATTATGTTATTATCTATCTCTTTTCTTAGTTCTGGTAGGAATTGTTAAATGAATCTGAGAGCTCCAGAGTTAGGTGCATATATATTTAGGATTGTAATAACTTATTGTTGATCTGATTGATCCTTTTATGATTATATAATGACCTTCTTTGTCTGTTTTACTGCTGTTGCTTTAAAGTCTGTTTTATCTAAGAATACCTACTCTTGCTCACTTTTGGTTTCCATTTGTGTGGAACATCTTTTTCCACCCCTTGACCTTGAGTCTATAAGAATCCTTCTGTATTAGGTGTGTCTCTTGAAGACAGCACATATTTGGCTTGTGATATTTTTATCCATTCTCTCAATCTGTATCTTTTAAGTGAAGTATTTAGACCATTGACATTCAACATTAATATTGAGATGTAAGGTACTGTTTCAGTCATCATGTTGATTGGTACATAGATACTTTGTTTTCTTCTTTGTGTTATTGTTTTATAGGCCCTGTGAGTTTTATGCTTTCAAGAGGTTTTATTCTGGTGCATATTACCCATTTGTTTCAAGATTTAGAACTCCTTTTAGCACTTTGTTTAGGACTGGTTTGGTAGTGACAAATTCCCTCGTCATATGCTTGTCTGAAAAAGACTATTTCCTCTTCATTTAAGAAACTGAGTTTCACTGGACATAAAATTCTTGGCTGACAGTTATTATGCTTAATAAGGTGAAAAATAGGGTCTGGTATTAGTCCATTCTTACACTGTTATAAAAACATATCTGAGACTGGGTAATTTATGAAGAAAAGAGGTATAATTTACTCCCAGTTCTGCAGGCTGCACAGGAAGTATGGCTGCGGTGGCCTTAGGAAACATACAATCATGGCAGAAGGTGCAGGGGAAGTAGGCACAGTCTTCATATGGCTAGAGCAGGAAAGAGAAAGAGCAAAGCGGGAAGTGCTACACACTTTCAAACAACCAGATCTCATGAGAACCCACTCACTAATATGTGAACAGCAGGGGGGAAAACTGCCCCCATGATCCAATCACCTCCCACCAGCTCCTTCTCCCAACATTGGGAAATAAAATTCACCATGAGATTTCAGTAGTATATTAGTCTGTTCTCATTCTGCTATGAAGAAATACCTGAGACCAGGTAATTTATAATGGGAAGAGGTTTAATTGATTCACAGTTCCGCATGGCTGGGGAGGTCTCAGGAAGGCACCTCTTCACAGGGCAGCAGGAGAGAGAATGAGAGAAGTGCAGAGTGAAGGGGGAAAGGCTCTTCACAAAACTATCATATCTCATGAGAACTCACTCAATGTCATGAGAACAGCATCAGGGAATTGCCCCCATGATTCAATCACCTCCCACAAGGTCCCTTCCCCAACACATAAAGATTACAATTTAGATTACAATTCAAGATGAGATTTCGGTGGGGACACAGCCAGGCCATATCATTCCACACCTGGCCCCTCTCAAGTCTCATGTTCTCACATTTCAAAACACAATCATGCCTTTCCAACAGTCGCCCAACATCTTAACTCATTCCAGTATTAACCTAAAAGTCCAAGTTTGAAGTCTCATCTGAGACAAGGCAAGTCCCTTCCATCTATGAGCCAGTAAAATTAAAAGCAAGTTAGTTACTTCCTAGATACAATGGAGGTACAGGCATTGGGTAAATATTCCCATTCCAAATGGGAGAAATTGGTTAAAACAAAGGGGCTATAAGGCCCACACAAGTCCAAAATCCAATAGGACAGTCATTAAACCTTAAAGTTCCAGAATGGTCTCCTTTGACTCCATGTCTCACATCCAGGTCACAATGATGCAAGAGGTGGATTCCCATGGCCTTGGGCAGCTCTGCCCCTGTGGTTTTGCAGGGTACAGCTCCCCTCCTAGCTGCTTTCATGTCTGGCGTTGAGTGTCTGTGGTTTTTCAGGCTCAGGGTATAAGCTGTTGGTAGATCTATCATTCTGGGGTCTGGAGGATGGTGGCCCTCTTCTCACAGCTCCATTAGGCAGTGCTTCAGTGGGGACTCTGTGTGGGGGCTCCAACCCCACATTTCCTTTCTGCAGTGTTCTAGCAGATGTTCTCCATGTGAACTCTGTCCCTGCAGCTAACTTCTGCCTAGACATTCAGATGTTACCATACATCCTCTGAAATCTAAGCAGAGGTTCCCAAATCTCAATTCTTGACTTTTGTGCACCCACAGGCTCAACACTACGTGAAGCCACCAAGGCTTGGGGCTTGCACCCTCTGGAGCAATTGTACTTTAGCCCCTTTCAGCCAGGATGGGAGTTGAAGAGGTTGGGATGCAGGCGATCATGTCCTGAGGCTGCAGAGAGCAGGGGGCCCTGCTCCTGGCCCATGAAACTGTTTTTCCCTCCTAGACTTCCAGGCCTGTCATGGGAGAGGCTGCTGTGAAAGTCTCTGACATGCCCTGGAGACATTTTCCCCATCGTCTTGGTGATTAACATTTGGCTTCTTGTTACTTACGCAAATTTCTGCAGCCAGCTTGAATTTCTCCCTAGAAAATGGGATTTTCTTTTCTATTGCATTGTCAGGCTACAAAGTATGTAGGCTTTTATGTTCTGCTTCCTCTTGAGCACTTTGTTGCTTAGAAATTTCTTCCACCAGATTAGCAGTGGAATCATCTCTCTCAAGTTCAAAGTTCCACAGATCTCTAGGGCATGGGCAAAATGCTGCCAGTCTCTTTGCTAAAGCATAACAAGAGTCACCTTTGCTCCAGTTCCCAAGAAGTTCCTCATCTCCATCTGAGACCACCTCAGCCTGGACTTCATTGTCCCTATCACTATCAGCGTTTTGTTGAATGGTCAAAGCCATTCAACAAGTATCTAGGAAGTTCCAAATTTTCCCTCATCTTCCTACCTTCTTTTGACTTCCAAATTGTGCCCAGTTCCAAAGTTGCTTCCACATTTTCAGGTATCTTTATAGTAATTCCCCACTTCTCTGGTAGCAATTTTCTGTTTTAGTCCTTTCTCACACTGCTATAAAGACATACCTGAGACTGAGTAATTTATGAAGAAAAGAGGTTTAATTGACTCACAGTTCTGCAGGCAGCACATGAAGCATGGCTGCGGAGGCCTTAGGAAACTTAAAACCATGGCAGAAGGTGAAGGAGAAGCAGGCACAGTCTTCACATGGCCAGAGCAGGAGAGAGAGAGAGCAAAGAGGGAAGTGCTACACACTTTCAAACAACCAGATCTCATGAGAACTCACTCACCATCATGAGAATAGCAAGGGGGAAATCTGCCCCCATGATCCAATCACCTCCCACCAGCTTTCTCCCCCAACATTAGGAATTATAATTCAACATGAGATTTAGGTGGGGCCAAACCATATCAGATGCCAATCTCTTCTGGCTTTTAAGGCTTCTGCTGAGAAGTCTGCTGTTAGTCCAATAGATTTTCCTTTATAGGTTATGTGATGCTTTTGTCTCACTGCTCTTAGAATTCTTTACTTCACATTGGCTTTAGATAGCCTGACAATTAAATGCCTTGGTGATGTTCTTTTTGAACTGAATTGACCAGGAGTTCTTTGAGCTTCTTGTTTTTGGATCCCTAAATCTCTAGCAAAGCCAGAAAAGTTTTCCTCAAGTTTTCACTCAAATAAGTTTTCTAAACTTTTTGATTTCTCTTCTCCCTAAGGAACACCAATGATTCTTAGGTTTGGTCACTTTATATAATCCCATGTTTATTGGAGACTTTTTTCATTCATTTTAATACTTTTTTCTTTATTTTTGTCTGATTGTGTTAATTTGAAAAGCTTCAAGCTCTGAAATTCTTTCTTCTACTTGGCCTAGCCTATTGTTAAAACTCTCCACTGCATTTTGTAATTCATTAAATGTGTCTTTCATTTCCAGAAGTTCTGATTTTTTAAAATATCTATCTCTTTAGAAAATTTTTTCATTCATATCCTAAATTATTTTGTCAGTTTATTTATTTGGATTTTTACCTTTCTTTCGTATCTCCTTGAGTAAATTAATAATCAACTTTTGAATTCTTTATCTGGTATTTCAGATTTCATCTGTGTTTGGATCCACTGCTAGAGAACTAGTGTGATCTTTTAGGGATGTTTTGTCATATTGCTAGAATTATTTTTCTGGTTTCTTGCCTTTTAGGTAGACTGCTTCTTCTAATGATTCTTGAATTTATTTTTTATTCAACTGTCATTTAAAATTTCTTTTCCCACCTTGTGGAGGTAACTTTAATGTCTATAGTTTACTGTAACATAATTTGGCTCTGCACGCTTTTAGGGTTGAAGACTCTGTATGAATTCTTTGGTTATAGAGAGTCTCTATAATGCTGGTTTTCTCAGATGCTGGTTATGGTAGCAATGTGCTCTGTGTGTGAGCAGGTTCACTGTCTCCTGTGGAGTTGGAATGGCAAAGGTCTCTTGAAAGCTAGCTTATCTCATTCCCCAATGGTGTGTACTTTTTAAATTTATTAATTTTATTCCCTCATATTTTACTTACTGGTTTGAACAGTTCAGGTTTCAGACCAGTAGGTGTCCATGGGTTAAAACCAGCTGTGGCTAAAGCAGACGGGTGAATGCAATACCCAATGGTGGGCAGGAGTCCCAGCCTTGACAGAGGTGGCTGGAGGAGCTCTCAATGAAATGCATTGAAATGTTTTCATGGGGAAGGGAGGGAACCCTCTCAGCTCCCCTTCCAGGGCAGCAGAAAAGCGATCCACCTCCCAGTCACACTCCTGACTCAGTGTTCTGGCTGTTCAGATCAGACAGGCACCCGTTTTCATCTGCAGGAATGCTGATGTTCCATGTAGAGAGGGATAGTGACTCTACCCCTCATGCAAGCCTTAACCTGGAGGGCACTTCTTCTGTGCGGATGCAGTCACCCTGAAGTGTTCCAGAAAGGCTGTTTACAGATGCATCCATGCCAAGCTCCAGTGGGAGAAGCCCCAGTTGTGTCTTCAGAGATGGGCAAGGAGGAGAAGTCCCCTTTTCTGAGATCCTTCACAAGCACCAGAGCTTCCTGACTGTTGGGGTAGAGCCACAGACTTTCCCCACTGAGCCCAGCACGTCACCCATGCCTCTGCTGAAAGAAATACCACAAGTGAAAAGTTCTGGAACTCAAGTCCGGCCATCTGGATTCTGTTGTGGAGTAGGAGTCCCTGAGGGCCAGACCGCTATGAATGCTGCTGCCCCTCTGGGTCTAGCCACCCAGTAGGACTTCCACACTCCAGGCTGGTGGTGGGGAATGTCTCCAAGGGACCCAGTGGATGTGACCTGTCTCAAGTCTCCCAGCAGCACAACGGGTACCAGCACTAGCTCTGATGGGGGTAGCAGGGGAGTGACATCAACTCTGTGAGATTCCTTGGCTACAAACAGCCTTAGTGTGCTGGTTTTCTCAAGTGCCAATTATAGTAGTAGTGAAATGGTCACAAGAACAGACTCAAGACCTCCTGATTAGCCAGGGTGGTGATTAGCCAGTAGGCAATGGTGATAGCTGAGGCCATGCACAAGTTTTCTCCTTCGTGGGTACCATGTTATTTTGCCACAGATGCTGTAATGGATTGTGTCAGCTGGCTTCCGCCAGGAGGTGGTGCTTGTAAAACTGCCAGCTGCAGTGGTAGCAGTGGGATTTGCACTTGCCTTATGTTTGTTACCCAGGGGAGGGATTCTCATGTCTCAGGCAATGGGGCAGAGCCATGGAACTCCCAAAAGTTTCTGTCCTAGCTACTAAAGCAGGTGGAGGGGCAAAGCTAGGTGGCGGCTGGGTCAGGCAAGTCTGCACTCTGGCTCTCCACCTGTGGATGCAAGCAGCGGCCCCAGTGGGTATCTGAGGGCAATTCTCTGGCCTCGGGGGTAATGTTCCAAGGAGGAGCACAGCTGCCTCTGCGCACAGAGAGTTCCGCCTAGGGAGTAGGGAGTAACAGGTGGCAACACGCCCCACCAGCTCCTACTCACTTGGCAAGGCAGGTTTCACACCGCCAATTCCAGACTGTCTGTGCTTCAGACTCAAAGCTGTCCCAGGTAATAAGCCTTCCCCACCAAGACAGCATGGCTTTCAGGCCCTGCCTCTCCCACTCTGCCCATGAAGAAGGGGCACCCAGCTCCTGCACCTGTGATTACAATACACTTTCTATTCGTCCCTCTGTTCTGGCCAAGGGGGTTCATCCTCACTCAAGATTATACCGTAAATCTCAGTTGGGAGCTTCTCTCAACCTGTGACTGCCACCTAAGTTAACTGGCAGACTTCCACAGTGTCCCCTGTGATATAGGATCAGGAGTTGGAGAGTGCACGCACAGCACGTTTCAAAGCTATTCCTTCTCATATACTCCTGCTGCTCATTCAATCAGCTCCAGCACTGGGTAGGGTCAAGGCTGTCCCCCATGGCCTGGATTGCCACATTCCCCAGTGGGGGTGTACCTCCCAGAGGCAGCTGCAACCTTTCTCACACTCTGGGGACTTTCTCTCTCTCACACTCTGGAGTTTTCTGTGTGGCTCAGAGTTTAGGCGGCAGCACGCCACTTTGTCCAAAGGATCTGTGGTTTCTTTCACTTTTCCTGTTAGGTTCCTGCATTGCTTCTTGGAAAAAAGGTCCCAGGGTGAATATCTGCACACTATTTTGTCTTTCCAAGTGGGAGAGGCACGTTAACAATGCCTCCAATCTGCTATTTTGCCATTTTTTTCTTTTCTTTTTTTTTGTGTGTGTGTGTGTACTTTCACTTATGGTTATAAGTTAGTAAAAGTTTTCTTTTACAGTAAACACTTGGTAAAAATATTTTGTCTAATGTATTGAGTCTCTTCTTTCTGAAGACTGTATACTATTATATTACATACTAGATCATAATTTATCTGAGCATTTCTCTATTGTTGGACGTTTTTGAAATTATAAATGATGCTGAAATAAAAAATCCTTATTCAAATCTGTCTGATTTCTGAGTTCTCAGAGTATATTTTCCTAGATGTGGAATTACTAGACCTAGGAAAATAAATTTTATTAAGGCTCATGGTATATGTTGTCATATTTTGCCCTTATAAATCTTTCTCCATCTCTGATATTTTTCATAATTTTATTTTTTAGATTTAACTCTAATATTTTCCCCATAGCTGTAAGGCGAGGTTATAATTTCAATTTTACCCCCAGATATTTAGCCAATTTTTCCAATAGTGCTGTTGAAAGCCATTCCTATTCTGTTAGACACAATATTTACATATGTACATGCACAGCTGATTATAGGACTACTTGTTCTTTTCTGGTTATTTCTGTACACAACCTTTGGGTGTTAAAAAATGACACCATTTTGATGATCAACATTTTAAAGTGAGTTTTAATATCTAGTACAATAAGTCCCTTCTTACCATTTTTCAAAATTTTCTAAGCAGTTCTTAATGTATTACTTTCCTATTGCTACATAATAAATTCCCACAAACTTAGTGGCTTAAAACAACACACGTTTATTATCTCTGTTTCTGTGGGTCAGGATTTGGTGGATGTCAGATGAAGGCCACGCTCAGTTCCTAGAGGCCACTAGTCATTCTCTGCCAATGGAACACAGCTCATCGCAGCCTGCAGTCAAGTCAACAAACGCCCTCACTCTTATCTTCTTTTTTTTTTTTTTGGAGACGGAGTCTCACTCTGTCACGAGGCTGCAGTGCAGTGGCGCAATCTCAGCTCACTGCAACTTTCAACTCTCTGGTTCAAGCAATTTTCTTGCCTCAGCCTCCCAAGTAGCTGGGACTAGAGGCACAAGCCACCATGCCCAGCTAATTTTTGTATTTTAGTAGAGGCAGGGTTTCACCATGTTGGCCAGGATGATCTTGATCTCTTGACCTCATCATCTGCTCACTTCGGCCTCCCAAAGTGCGGGGATTACAGGCGTGAGCCACTGTGCCTGGCCTCTTATCTTCTTTTAAAGGCTCCTCTGAGTGTGTCAGGTCCACTCAGGATCATCTTCATTTTGTTTAACTCGATGTCAACTGATTCGTGACATAAACATGTTAGTAATGACAAAGACAGGAGGCAGCCAAGGCTCCCTGCCGACACCCCACCGTCTGAAGGCTAAAAAAACTGGACTGCTGGTCCAGGATGAAGCCTGCCCTTTTCCCGATTGATTCTTTCTAAATAATGCCCACTGCGCACTGGGAGGATGGAGTGGAGCCTCAGGAAGTTCACGTGTTTGCAGAGGAAAGGAGCCTGGCCTCTCTTGTTCCTCGGTGGTGACCTGGGCATTCAATCTGTGAGATGGGGGCCTGTTAACAGGCCAATAAACTCCATTCACCCTGACCCTTCAAAGCGTCTGCATGCCTAACTTTTCCTGGTGGTGTGACAAGGACCTGATTTTTTTCTACAACAGTGACACCCATCGTATCCACAGGTTTTACCCACACTGAAGGGGAGATGAAGGTATTTATACCGGGGGCAGGGGCAGGAATCTTGGGCCCATCCTCAAATCCTGCCTACTATGATGATACATTTTATGTGTCAACTTGACTGGACAGTGAGGTGCACAAATATTTGGTCACACATTTTTCTGAATGTGTCTATGACAGTGTTTCTGGATGAGCAGAAATCATGGTCTTTCAATTATTTTCCAGGCTTGAACCAGTTTGAATGGTTCAAGAACCCCTTGAATGAAGGGGAGGCTAGGTCTTTTTTGAGGAAAGACCCAAGTACACTGCTAAAAATTTATCCTGTTGATTTTTTTCCTAGCCTTCCCCAAAGGGACCTACAGCCTTTTCACCAGGGTAACTGTCCACTGGGGAAAAGGAAATAATCAGACCTTTCAGGGGCACTGGACACTGGCTCTTAACTGACACTGATTCCAGGATACCCTAAATATCACTGTGGTCCACCCGCCGGAGTAAGGGCTTACGGAGGTTAGGTAACCAATGCAGTTTTAGCTCAAGTTCATCTCACAGTGGATCCAGTGGATCCTTAAACTCATCTGGTGTTTATTTTCCCAGTTCCAGAATGCATAATTGGCATAGATATACTTAGCAGCTAGCAGAATTCCCTGTTGGTCGCCTGACCCATGGAATGAGGGCTATCCTGGTGGGAAGGCCAAGTGGAAGCCACAAGAACTAGCTCTATCAAGGAAAATGGTAAACTGAAAGCAATACTACATTCCTCAAAGCATTGCAGAGATTAGTACCACCATCAAAAACTTGAAGGATGCAAGGGCAGTGAGTCCCACCACGTTCCCATTCAACTCACCTATTCAGCCTGTGGAGAGGACAGCTGGATTTTGGAGAATGACAGTGAATTATCCTAAGTTCAACCAGATTGTAACTCTAATTGCAGCTGCTGTGCCAGATGTGGCTTCCTTGCTTGAGCAATTTAACACATTCCCTGGTACCTTCCTATCTCAGGGGTAGATCAGCTCTCCAGCCCTATGTCATAATTTAGTTTATATGAATCTTAATCACTTTTCCCCTCCACAAGATATCACATTGGTCCATTACATTGATGACATCATGTTGATTAAACCTAGTGACCAAGAAGAAACAACTACTTTAGATTTATTGGTGAGGCATTTTTGTGTCAGAGGATTGGAAATAAATCAGACAAAAATTCAGGTCCTTTTACCTTGGTAAAATGTCTAAGGGTCCAGTGGTATAGTGCATGTCAGGATATCTTAACGAAGGTGAAGGGTAAGTTGTTGCATCTGGCCCCTCCTACATCCAAAAAGGAAGCACAATGCCTAGTAGGCCTCTTTGAATTTTGAAGGCAACATATTCCTCATATGGGTGTATTACTGTGGTCCATTTACTGAGTGCCCTAAAAATCTGCTAGTTGGAACTCAGAACAAGAGAAAGCTGGGCAACAGACCCAGACTGCTGCACAAGTTGCTCTGTCATTTAGGTCATATGACCCAGCAGATTCTGTGGTACTTGAGTGTCAACGACAGATAGGGATGCTGTTTGGAGCCTTCTGTAGGTCCCTATGGGTAGCACAGGCCTTTAGAATTTTAGAATCATCCTCTGTGGATAACTATTCCCCTTTCGAGAAATAGCTCTTGGCCTGCTACTGAGCCTTAGTAGATATCGAATGCTTAACTATGGGCCACCTAGTTATCATTTGGCCTGACTGCCCTTCATGAACTGGGTATTCTCTGACCCACCAAGCCCTAAAGTTGGGCTTGCACAGCAATACCCCATCATCAAATGGCATGGTATATATGTGATCACGAAAGAACAGACCCTGAAGGCACAAGTAAGTTACATGAAGATGTCGACTCCACTCATGCTACACTGCCTTCTCTATCCCAGCCTGCACCTATGGCCTAATGGGGAGTTCCTTATAATCATTTGAAAAAGGAAGGAAAATGGGCCTGATTTATGGATGGTTCTGCAGGTATCACCTGAAAGTAAGTAGCTGAAGCACTGCAGCCCCTCCCTGGGATATCCCTGCAGAACAGTGGGGAAGAGAAATCTTCCCAGTGGGAAGAACTTGGAGTAGTGTGCCTGGTTGTTCACTATGCTTGCAAGGAGAAATGGCCAGATATGTGATTATATATCAATTCATGAACTGAGGCCTTTGGTTTGGCTAGATTGCCCAACAACTTAGAATGAATGTGATTGGAAAATTGGTGGCAAGGAAATTTGGGGAAGAGGTGTGTGAACAGATTTCTCTGAATTGTTTTTAAAAAGTGAAGATATTTGTGTTCCTTGTGAATGCCTACCAAAGGGTGACCTCAGCAGAGGAAGGTTTCAATAATCAAGTGGAAAGGATGACCTGTTCTGTGGATACTTGTCTTCCTCTGCTCTCAGCCACTCCTGTCATCGCTCAGTGGGCTCATGAACAAAGTGGACACAGATGGAGAGATGGAGAATATGCATGGCTCCAGTATGTGGATTTTCACTCTCCAAGGCCAACCTGGCTATGGCCACTTCTAAGTGCCCAATCTGCTAGCTGCAGAGGCCAACACTGAGCCCTCAATAAGGCACCATTCCCCAGGGTGATCAGCCAATCCCCTGGTGGCAAGTTGATTATATTGGGCCACTTCCATCATGGGAAGGATAGTTTCATTCTTACTGGAACAGACATTTAGTCTGATATGGATTTGCCTTTCCTGTATGCAGTGCTTCTGCCAAATCGCTGTCTGTGGACTTACAGAATGCATTGTCCACTGTCATGGTATTCTGCACAGCATTACTTCTAATCAAGGAACTCACTTCACAAGAAATAAAATGTGGCAATGGCTCATGCTCATGGAATTCACTTACAATGGTCACGATCATCCTAAAGAAGCTGACTTGATGACATGGTAGAAAAGTCTATTGAAGACTCAGTTACAGCACCAAATAAGTGGCAATAACTTGTAGGGCTGGGGCAAAGTTCTCTAGAAGGAGGTAAATGCTCTGAATCCAGGTCCAAAATATAGTGCTGTTTCTTCCATAGCCAAGATTCACAGGTCCAGGAATCAAGGGGTGGAAATGAGAGAGGCACCACTCACTATTACCCCTAAGTGACCCACTAGCAAACTCTTTGCTTCCTATTCCCATGACTTTATGTTTTGCTGGCCTAGAGGTTTTGATTCCAGAGGGAGGAATGCTTTGACCAGGAGACCCAGGAGACAAAACAATGATTCCATTGATCTGGAAGTGAAGACTGCTGCCCACTTTGGGCTCCTCATGCCTCTGAGTCAACAGGCAAAGAAGGGAGTTACTGTGTTGGCTAGAATGATTGATCCTGGCTTTCAAGGTAAGGAAGAAGAGTACGTCTGAAATATAGGGGATCTCTTGTGGAGTGTCTTAGCTTTACCAAGCCCTGTGATTAAGGTCAATGGAAAACTACAACAACCCAATCCAGGCAGTACTAGTAATGATCCAGACCCTCCAAGAATAAAGGTTTGGGTCACTGCACCAATGAAGATCTGTGACACCCTGAGGTGCTTGCTGAAGGCAAAGGGAATAATACAACAGGTAGTGGAACCAGGCAGTTACAAATACGTGACCACATGACCAGTTACAGAAAAGAAGACTATAATTGTTATGAAAATTTCTTTCTTATTTTGTTAGGAATATGTGTGTATATCTGTGTGTTTATGCATGTGTGTGTTAAGCAGACAACTTTTTCTTCCCTCTCTTATTCCCTTATCATGTAATAGAAGACTTACTGACTTCATATCATAGTACTTAAGTACTGTGAATTCTACATTGTATTTATCCCATATTTCAGTTATTAGATATCAAGGAGAAGAGTAACTGTCACTCAAGGACTTTGCATCCTCTGATGGAAAATTGGTTAGTGCATTTTTATTCGTACACAGGATTGTTGTATCACGTTAGATGGAATTATGACCTTGTTATTTATGTTCTTTATTTGGAGAATGAGTATGATTTAAAGAGATGCGTATGAGTGCCAAGTTGGCAAGGGGTTGACTTGTGATGCTTTATTTTATGTGTCAACTTGACTGGGTCACAGGGTGCATGGATATTTGGTTAAACATTATTCTGGGTGTGTCTGTGAGGTTGGTTTTGGATGAGATTAACATGTAAATCAATAGACTAAGTAAAGTAGATGGCCCTCCTCAACATGGGCGGGCCTCATCCTCAGCTGATGGCCTGAATAAGACACACGAGGCAGAGCAAGGGGGAGCTGCTGCCCAACTGCCTTTACGCTGGGGCATCAGTTTTTCCTGCCTCCAAACTCAAACCCAAACATCACCTCTGCCTGGGTCTCAAGCCTGCCAATGTTTGGGCTGGAACTCCCACATGGGCTCTCAATTTGCCATCTGCAGATCTTGGGACTTGCCAGGCTCCATAATCACTTGGCCAATTACTTACACTCTCTCTTTCTTTGGACAACCACAATATACACATTTACCTTTATAATTTTAAAAATAAACCTCAGAAGAGTTTTGTCAACTTCCAAAACGAAATCCCATGGAAATGTTTCTTTACTTGTAAGTTATATAAATGTCTTATTGAAGTATAACACGTATACAGAGAAGTACACAAATCACAAGTGCACACTTGAATTCTCACAAAATTAATACCTCCCCAAATTTAATATCTCCCCAAAAGAAGAATCCCTTCTGCCCTTTCCAGTGTTTATCTCCCAAGGGTACCTGCCATCCTAACTAAAGCCTAGATTGGCTTTGCCTGATTTTGAACTTTATGTAAATGGAGGTATACAGTATGTACTCTTTCATGTCTGGCTCATTTTACACCACATTATGTCTGTGAAATTCACCCATGTTGTAACGTGCAGTTGCTGTATAGTATTCCGTTGTATGAATCCACAATTTATTTATATATCCTACTGGATTATTTTCAGTTTTCAGCTATAATGAACTGTGCTGCTATGATCATTCTTGAACATTAGCTTTGGGGAATATATTATATATAGACATATGGTATTAGATATAGATATATGGCTTGTGAATATGCAATTGGAACTTCTAGGAAGGGTGATTATAAAAATGTTTCTGGGAATAATGGGTGATAAAATATAAATTAATTTCATGGAAATATTAATAGGAATTTGTATTAACTCTATACATAACTTTGGCAAAAACCAAAGGTTTATCATCTCTGATTCAGGAACATGACAGTTGTCACCATTTATTCAAATTCAAGTTTATGTTCAATAATCCTTCTTGCACACTCACCCAGTTTGATGTACGTTGGCCCCGAGGTGGAAAGAGGAGATGGAAAGGAAATAAGAGGAAGGAAACTCTGACATCTCTTTCTCCTGCCAGTGTTGCGCCATCTTGCCAAAACATTGTTCTGGGCCATATTTGCTCATATTCCGGTTCTGAGAGTAAATATGCGTTTGGTTTCCTTCACGTGCATGGGTATTAATTCAGTCCAGTCATTAGCTTTCACAAGACACCTTTTGCTTTCATTTTTAGTTATCTATTGCTCTTTTAACTTTATGTGCATGACCTTTAAAGCGTACACTCACTGGAGAGCTCCCTGGGGAACCATTTGGGTTGTTTTAGAGACTTCCTTTTCTGCCTCATGCACTTTGAGAAATGCCCTTCCCTCTTGAGTCATACTCCTGTTTAGAACCTTTTCTTCACATTTAAAAAACATCTGCTTCAGTAAAATCTTGTACACACGTCTTAAGACATCTAGAATTCCTTCCATGTCTAGGATTGCTATGAAATGGTCATCAAGGCATGCCAAGAATTGACCAGACATCCTGCTTTAGACAAAGCTTCTAGCTGATAGTGAAGTGCTGAGGCCTCCTGTTGCTATTGCATCATACTTCTTCATTGGAAAAGCATCTGCTAGACAGTCTGCCAATGACAGGGCCTTGGTATAAACCATGGGCATGTTTTGGGACACTGAGTTCCTTCCAGCACTTTCCAGGTGGAGATAACTCCCTAGTCACTTGGTCAGGACTGCAACTCTTATGCTGTCCTCGAACCTCTGTGCTCCTTGACCTGTGCAGCCAGAACCCCTGAGGCCCTCTACGGACCACAGGGAGTGCCTATCTTCCCCAGTAAACCAGATTATAGTCCTTACTCATCTTTTCGGCCTGTCTACTCCATTAAGCTTCTCACCTCCAAACATTTCCAGGTGAGAAGCAGACAACACTCTTGGTGCTTGCTGATGACCCCAGACACATTTTAAGCTCTTATAGTTACTCCCTTGCCACCCTCCACTCCACTCAGCTATCTGCACAGTGCAAACCTGCTCATTCTGAAGCTTAGTCAATTTTCTCTCCAGGGAGATGATGGACAGCCTCCTCTCAACTAAATCCCAAACCCTAGGAATAATTCCCTGGAAGATCCAGGGTCACATGGCTAGGCAGAATGATGGTGGAGATGGAGAAAGTAACCGCCCACCATTACATGGAGCTAGTGGTCCCTGATTCCCTATCTCTCTTTCCCTTTCCCCTTTCCTTCCCAGAAACCCCATCCCTATGCCCTGTCTGCTGAGGATAACACGGCAAGATCTGCAGCCATTTAGTCAGACCCAAGGCAGGGGCCTGGCCTTGATTTTTTAAGGCTAAATTTAAAATTTAGGGGTATATAACAATTTATTTGTACCCAGTTTTGGTCCTAAGTCAACTATCTAAAAATAATATTAGAAGTCTTAAGACACAAAAGGATACTTATAATACAATAATGTCAGATAGTTATAAATGTCATAAGCAAAATGAAATAGGGGCCAGGCACGGTGGCTCATGCCTGTAATCCCGGCACTTTCGTGGCTGAGGTGGGAGGTTCACTTGAGACCAGGAGTTTGAGACCAGCCTGGCCAACATGACAAAACCCCATCTCTACTAAAAATACAGAAATTAGCTGGGCATGGTGGTATGCACCTGTAATCCCAGTTACTCAAGAGGTTGAGGCATGAGAATCACTTGAACCCGGGAAGCAGAAGTTGCAGCGAACCAAGATCATGCCACTGTACTCCAGCCTGGGCAACAGACGGAGACTCTGTATGAAAAAGAAAAAAAAAAAGAAGAAGAAGAAGAAAAGAAAGGAAATGAAATAGGGCAATGGGACTGACCGTGGAGGGGAAGGTCCAAGACAGCCCCTTTGAGGAGGAAGCATCTGAGCACCCACCAGAATGACAAAAGTCACTGAGCCCTTTGGAGATCTGGAGGAAGGGCATTTCAGGCAAAGGGAACAGCACGTGCAAAGACTCTGAGGTGGGAGTAAGCATGAAAATTTTGAGAAACAGAGAGAAAGCCAATGCTCCATGCAATATGCATTTTGCTTGGGGATGGGCATGATTTCACCCCCATCCTCAAATTCCCATCTAAAGGATACCTTTCATTTATCAATGAAAGTACATTGCAGAGCCTATCCTCACATTGGAGAGAGGGAGAGATGATGGTCACTGAAGCCATTAGAAAGAACTATCCACAAGCAAGTTTCACATAGCCACGTAATTCAACCTTGGACCCTTAGACATCATTAACATAAAAATCATTCTTGTCTACTTTTGTGTGATATACACACTACTGGAAATGCAACACTGGATTAATTATTCTCTGCAGATTTCTGAACATCCTTTAACAGGAAATAACAAATTAACTTCTTCATAAAGGTCCCTGGCACCCAGAAAGCAGCAGTCTACAATTCTAAGTAATAGAATCAAGAAGGCTTTATACAATCAGTTGAACCAAACAAAGACAGACATTTCTTGGTATGCGTATCAGCAGCAGTACAGGAAGATAAGCTTGAGAACATGCCATTGGAACTTCTAGGAAGGGTAACTATAAAAATGTTTCTGGGAATGATGGGTGGTAAAATATAAATTAATTACATTTTTCTCATACTTGGCTAAGATCATGAAATGCCATTGATATTTCTTTAAAAAGTAAAACTTCCATTTTCAAAACATCTTTATTCTTTTAGAAGCCATTCCAACTTCTCTCCCCAGTGCAGAATTACGACAGAACTCTCCCATTCCTCTGCTGTTAGGAGAGCCTGGAGCACTGGTCACTCTTGCTTCTCTTCTGGGGAATGCACTTCCACACTCGAGGCCAATGCTGAAATAGGCACACAAGGGATGCGAAGGGACCTGGAAGGGCAGTGGAGGCTCTCCACAGCCTGTCACTGAACCCTGGAGTGGTACTTAGAGAATCAATGTCTTACAAATCTTCCCTGAACTCCTCCGCTGTTTTCTGCTTCACACCTGTGAGCTTTTTCTCTACAAGGGCTCAGAGTCCATTGACAGTGGTGGAAACTGAAGCAATGGCTAAGCTATTTTGCGGCAGTCTTCCCACACTACCAGACATGAACTGACAAAAACAGAACAAAGCCAACGCCCTTGTCTTTCCTCCTTCAGTCAAAAAACAAGTCTCAATGCATCTCAGTTCACTCAAATCAACTTCTACTCCAGTCTCTGAACTTTGTGCTCTGTATAAACAGCCAAGTGTGCCGGGCACAGTGGCTCATGCCTATAATCCCAGCACTTTGGGAGGCTGAGGCAGGCATATCACCTGTCAGGAGTTTGAGATCAGCCTGGCCAACATGGTGAAACCCCGTTTCTACTAAAAATACGAAATTAGCCAGGTGTGGTGGCACATGCTTGTAATCCCAGCTACCCAGGAGGCTGAGGCAGGGGAATCTCTTGAACTCGGGAGGCACAGGTTGCAGTAAGCAGAGATCGTGGCGCCACTGAACTCCAGCATGGGCAACA
The DNA here is from genome assembly GCF_043159975.1 of Macaca nemestrina. Classification (NCBI taxonomy): domain Eukaryota; kingdom Metazoa; phylum Chordata; class Mammalia; order Primates; family Cercopithecidae; genus Macaca; species Macaca nemestrina. Next base: position 122,219,053 of record NC_092135.1, on the reverse strand, counting down.
GAGCAAGACTGTGTCTAAAAACAAAACAAAACAAAAAAGGCTGGGCACGGTGGCTCATGCCTGTGATCCCAGCACTTTGGGAGGACAAGGCAGGTGGATCACGAGGTCAGGTGTTTGAGACCAGCCTGATCAACATGGTGAATCCCCCTGTCTCTACTAAAAATACAAAGATTAGCAGGGCGTGGTGACAGATGCCTGTAATCCCAGCTACTTGGGAGGCTGAGGCAGGAGAATCGCTTGAACCCGGGAGGCGGAGGTAGCAGTGAGCCAAGATCACACGACTGTACTCCAGCCTGGGCGACAAAGCGAAACTCCGCCAAAAAGAAAAAAAAAAGCCAAGTGTTTCGAAACATGAATAATGATCAAGTTATGGTCCTGTCTGCCACAATTCTAAGATGATCCCCAACATCCTCTCCCACAACCCCAGTATACACCACTTGCATAATTCCCAGGATTGTGGATGTGATGGATCTTATTCCCAGGACTAGATTATATTATATGGCGTGGGTGACCTGAAGGTAGGGAGATTATCTAGGTGGGCCTGTCATAATACCATGAGTTCTTTAACGGTTTTCTCATTTAGAAAAAAAAACAACAAGCTCTGAAGCTCACTGTCAGCGCTCATTTAATTTTACATAAACACACTATTTGAGGCTGAAGCAAATATGAATGATTTTCATTGTGAAAATAAAATATAAAAACTGTTCTTAGAATTTTTTTTTGAGAGTTTGTTATCTTTTTTTATTATTAGCCTTTAAGTTCTAGGGTACATGTGCACAACATGCAGGTTTGTTACATATGTATACATGTGCCATGTTGGTGTGCTGCACCCATTAACTCGTCATTTACATTAGGTATATCTCCTAATCCTATCCCTCCCTCTCCCCCTCCCCACAATAGGCCCCGGTGTGTGATGTTCCCCTTCCTGTGTCTTGGAATTATTTCTAAACAGAACTAACATGAGAATCATGTGAATCATCAGAATAATCTATTTCGGAAAAATCAGATTCATCCAATGAATCTTCGGCCAGCAACTGTTCAAGAACGATGTTAACATCACTCGTAGGAATGCTATGTCTTCTAGGATTTGACATTTTCAGTGACCGAGAATTACTATATTTTGTAAGTGGAAATACCACTACTAAAAACAAAATGCCATAAATAGAATGATGCCTTTTGTTCCCAAAATTGATATACTAGAGCGATGTGAAAATAATACTGAAAGCGATATATTCTGTGACAAAGTTATCTCCAAATAAATGCTGTAGCCGCGAGTGCTACCGGCAAGTGTCCTTAAAAGCAGAGCGTTTTCACCAGTTCATTGTAGAAAAAGAAGTCAGAGATTCAGAACTGGGGAAGGATTGGATACACTCTTGCTAGCCTGAAGATGTTGAGAAGGCCATTTGGCAAAGAATGCAGGCAGCTTGTAGGAGCTGAGTGCAGCCCCTGGCTGAAAGCCCACAAGGAAATGAGACTTTAATCCTACAACTCTAAGGAACTGACTCCCACCAATAACCCGAATGAACTTGGTAGTCGATTCTTTTCCTGAAGCCCACAGACAAGAACTCAACTTGACTGACACCTTGATTTTGGCCTTTGTGACCCTGAGCAGAAAACCTAGCTACATCGTGCCTAGACTTTTGACCTGCAGAACTGTGACCTAATAAATGGGTATTGGTTGAAGCCACTAAGTTTGTGGTAATTTATTACATATCAATTGAAAACTAATACACAGGTAATGGTTCTTTGGTTAACCAAAGTCAAGGTTTTGAAATAGCAATGGATGTCCTCAGCCTCAGAGTCCTACTCTCTGCTCCAGGGAGGGAAGGGACATGCCAGTGCAATCCCCAAGCCTCCAGAAAGTCATACGTGTGTACAGCCCCAGGGTGGGATCTAAGATAGCCAGCTTGGCCTCAGACCACGAATTATTAGAAATACATTATTTAATGTTTATATTTTCCCCAGAATCTTTCTCCTTCCATTCACTGATACATGGGAAGTCACCTCTCTCCCTTCTTCTCTCTCTCTCTCTCTCTGTCTTATTATTTTCCTCACTTATGAAATATTTTCTTAGGCATAAGAATTCAGGCTGTGTTCCTTCTATGTGCACCTAATATAGGTGGATGGAATGAACAGATGATGGTGTACAAGAGAGAAGAGGAAACAAAGATCAGAGGAAAAGAGAAAGAAAAAAGAAGGAAGGGAAAGAAAATGAAAAGGAAGGAAGTAAAGAAAGAAGGAAGGAAAGAGGGAAAGCAGAATGAGAGAGAGGTGTTTCAGTTATCTATGTAACAAATCACTCTACAACTTGGGAGAGTTTGAGAAACAGCCGGGAGACCACTGAGTCTGGAATGCCCTGAGCTAAGAAGAAAGTGCAAGAGGTTGGACTCAGGAGAGGCTCAAGGGTTGGAGCAGGTTGTATGACACTTTGGAGATCATTGTAAGACCCTGAGTGGGGCACTGACATGATCTGGTCTGAGTTTTAGAAGGATACCCCTGGCTTTGTGTCGAGGAGCAAGGGTAGAAGGAAGAAAACAACAGTTATTTTACTTTCTTCTGATTCTGTGTGTTGACTGGCCCAGCTGGATGGCTCTTCAACTCCATATGATATTAGCTGGGGCTACAGCCATTCAGGGATGTCACTTAGTGAAGCCACTTAGCGGTTTTACCTGGTCCAAGATGGCACACTCACATAGCTGAGGCAGTGTCAGCTGCTGTCTGGGAACTCATGTGGACTGTCAACCACAGTCCCATGGCTCTTCTTCATGTGGTGTCCCCATGCGCCTTGAGCTTCTCCCAGCATGACAGCTGGGTTTCAAAAGGCAGGAAGTGAAAATGTTTCATCTTCTTTAGATTGGGGCTCAAAAGTTCAAGAACATCATTTTCCCTACATTCCCATGGTTGGAGCCCACCATAACAATAGCCAAGATTCCAGAGGAGGAAATAAGCTCCACCTCGTGGTGTGAGAAGAGACGTATGTGTATAAGTTGTCCTAAACCATGTTTGGAGACTCGCTGCCACAGGGTGAGAAAGAGAAGTGCACACTGCCACCCTAACCTCTGCTTCTACCATTGCTCCCTGACATGAAGCCAGGGGGATCCTTCTAAAACAGACCAGATCAGGTCACTCCCCTACTCAGGATTTTACAATGATCCCCAAAGTGTCACACAACCTGTTCCAACCCTTGAGCCTCTCCTGAGTCCAATCTCCTGCACTCTGTCTGTCTCACTGCATTCCAGATTCACTGGTCTCTTGGCTATTTCCCCAACTCCCCAAGCATATTCTTATCTCGGGGACTTTGCCTTTGCTCCTTTTTTTAGTGTCTGAAACGTGTTCTCTGGTTATCTACAAGTTTCATTTCCCAGTTTCTTTTAGCTCTCAGATCAAGTGTCAGGGAAGATCATCCTGACCATCCTACATAAAACAGTAACCTCCATCATCCCACTGCTATGGACTGAGTTGCATCCCCCTAAGTTCATATCTTCTTTAGATTGTTTAGATGCTCTTCACATCCATCCCCAGCCCTCCCCACCATGCCAGGACACAGAAAAAGGCAAGGAAGAGAGGAAGAGAGCCCTCAGAAGGAAACAAATTAGCCAGCACCCAGATCTTGGACTTTCCAGCCCCCAGAATTGTGAGAAAATAAATTTCTATTGTTTAGCCACCCAGCCTATGGTATTTGCTATGGCAGCCCAAGCTGACTAATATATCTACCGACACCCTCTGCCTACCTAGTCTGCCTGTTTTTTTTACAGCCATTATCACCATCTGGATGATCATACACTTATTCGTTATTTGTGTGTTGTTAGTCTCTCTACCACCCCCCAGACTACATGCTCCATGAGGAGAGACGTTGTCTGTTATAATTACCACCATCTCATTAATACCTAAAAGAGGCTGCTCAAAGAAGCTGTTGATTAATATTTGATGAAAGATTTGAATGAATGGGAAAATAGGGATATTTTGTAGTATGAATAAAGGGAGGAGGAGCATTGTTTCTTTACCAGCTGAAAGCAGACTATTTCTCCTTTTTCCTAGCAAAGACAGCAGGTGTTTTCAAAAAGTAGCACAGATGAAATGCTGCAGAGATAACCCCTATTTAAACCCTACAACAACAGAGTGGAACAGGAAATAGAAGGGTATGAGAATGGTAGATGATTCTGGACAGTACCAGACAGCCCAGAATCTCTAATGCAGTGAGACTGCTTGATTTTCATATCTATTTTCTCACCCACAGGAACCTGTTAGTGCAGCATAGGCTAGATAGACCTATCCATGGGGAAAAGGGGGTCCAGTTCTCATTATAGATCCATGATGTGTATTTTGAATCTGCAGCAACACTAAAGGTATATCTCAGAGCATCTTTTAAGAGCTCTGAGAGTTTGTTTCCATGGCAGGCTTGCTGATGGTGCCTACTGAGACGTTGCATCATAAGTCTGTGCCAGAAGAGCTTGATGCCAGAGCATTAACCCTTTATGGGGACTATCACTAACTCTTTAACACCAAAGGATAAGTTTGCAACAACCTCTGAGAGAGGTGAATTGGAAAGCAGCTGTCATGTGCTCCTTAGGCTGAACATATCTCACTTTTTTTTTTTTTTTTTTTAATGAAGATGATTTTCTTTCTGGCCAATGGCTGAATAAAGAAGCTGATGTTGCAGTCCTGGTTTACCAACCAGGAAACTGATATTGAATAAATTGTTTAAAGTCGGGTCACAAAGGAATTAAAATGAGAATCAAGATGAAGAGTTGAGAAATTCAAGCTAATGGTCTTACTTTTAGTGTCATTTTCAACAATTTCATAGCAAGAATATAAAAACTACCAACTAAGAGTCCACATTAAGGGACCATTTCTAGCTTTCAAACCAGAACGTCCAGCTCAGTTTCCTCTTATCAAACCATTTCTCTGCAAATCCACCATGAACTCCTAGGAGAAACCTGAGAGATACAGAAAGTGGATCCACAGAAACAAACTTGACAGGCACTCTGCATTAGTTGCTTCGGGTCGCCATAACAAATTGCCATGACTTGGTGGCTTAAGACAACAGAAATGTATTCTTTCACAGTTCTGGAGGCCAGAAGTCCAAAATCAAGGCATCGACAAGGTTGGTTTCTCCTGGAACTTCTGAGGGATAATTTGTTCTATATCTTTCTCTCAGCTCCTAGTGGCTCTGGCAGTCCTTGGTGTTCCTTGTCTTATGGACACATCACTCCAATATCTGCCTCTGTCTTCACAAGGCTTTGCTCTCTGTATCCATTTGTCTTCTCCTTTCTATCTCTTACAAGGACATTCATCATTTGGATTTAAGTGCCCATCCAGATCCTGGATGATCTCATCTAAGCCCCATACCTTCATTACATCTGCAAAGACCCTAATTCCAAATAAGGTTACATCTTGAGGCTCTAGGGGTTAGGACTTGGGCATATTTTTTGCGGGGAGACACTTCAACCCACTATACATTCTTAACCTGAACTCTCAGCAGGCTCCCAGTCTCAGTCACAAATATTAGTCATTACTTGATTCTAAAGCACAGACAGAATGGAGAGCATTGAGCCCTCTCTAATCTGTAATACCTCAACCCCTCTCTAAAGTACTATTTAATTTTTATTCAAAGCTCTTCTTGACTTATATCTTCCCAAATACAATCCAATAATTTCTATAAATATCAGTCATCCCCTCCTAAAAACCCACTTGTTCTTCAGACATCTCCATTTCCATACATCTGTATGTAGTTACAGAGTATGTTGAAAAGCATATGGGCTTTAGATCCTGGCTCTGTCACATGCAGCACCGTCCCCATCACCATGGGAATGGGGTACCCACCCTCTCTCAGGCTCAGTCTCCTTATCTATGAAATGGGAGTTGCCACAAGAAGTAATGGAACTGCATGTAAAGCACCCAGCTCTGTGCCTTGCTCATAGATAGTAAGAGCTCAATCAATGCTGGCTAGTATTTTGTTCTTCCAGGAAAACATATTTCATCTGTGTGTTACTGAGTGCTTACTCTAGGTATGGCACAGTAACAGGCATTATGGGAGCTTTTCTGAGGCCAAAAAAGAAACATCGTTGCTCTTAGAGAACTCACAAATGGATTTTTTCCATTTTCTGAAATTCTTAGAGGAAGGTTTAGTAATGTCCTCAAATCAGAATGCATGGATCGTGATTCTTTCTGTCTCTACAAAGGCTTAATGTTCTACCATTACCAATAATGGGCATTTATCCTAATTTAACATCTCTAAAAAACAAATTACCTTTCAAAAACAACCATTTCTCTCCTTAAAATCTGTTTTCTGTCACAGCTTCCTAGCTACTCCTGTGAACTAAACAAGCCCATCTCCTAGTTTTCTTTGTGATTACGGATTTTCAACCATTGGGCACTTTTTAGCAATCTTCTGTTGTTTTAAGTTGTGGCATTTTGATTTGGCCAGCAAATTCCACAGGTCTAACCTGACCATGGCAAACTCATTATTAGCACTTGTACTGTTCAACAAGAAATGTCCCACTTTGAGTCTCTCTAGTATAATGTGACTGTTGGTCAAAATAATGTCAGGCCTCTGAGCCCAAGCTAAGCCATCATATCCCCTGTGACCTGTACGTATACATCCAGACGGCCTGAGGTAACTGAAGAATCACAAAAGAAGTGAAAATGGCTGGTCCCTGCCTTAACTGATGACATTACCTTGTGAAATTCCTTCTCCTGGCTCATCCTGGCTCAAAAGCTCCCCCACTGAACACCTTGTGACCCCCGCCCCTGTGCGCCAGAGAACAACCCCCTTTGACTATAATTTTCCACTACACACCCAAATCTTAGAAAACAGCCCCGCCCCTTCACTGACTCTCTTTTCAGACTCAGCCCGCTCGCACCCAGGTGATTAGAAAGCTTTATTGCTCACACAGAGCCTGTTTGGTGGTCTCTTCACACAGACGCAAGTGAAAAAATAATGCCCCAGAAGCAGGGTTCCTCTAGAGTTCTCTGAACTATCAAACAAATCAATAATGATCAGGCTAGTTTGGATGATAAATATATTTCCTTCTCTGCTAATTTCATAGGAATGGCAAATCCGCATATTGTTTGTAAGATAAAGCTCACGGATTGTAATCTTGAATCCTAAATCCTGACACTGATATGCTGTTTCCTCTGTTCCCTGATCCTACGAGGTAGCAAAACGGCACAGTTTCCTAGGATCACTCTAGCTGCTATTGCTGAAATCATGCCTACACTTTTAAGGCTAACACAGAGCACATAGTCAGCCCATGTAACAATTCAGCTCACAAATGAATCTTACTTGGATGATATAGAGTAATTTCTTTGTTTTGCTTTTAGGGGGCAGGTGGTCCCCAAATTGAAATGGTCCTTTCTACTACTTCCTGTGTTTTTCTCAATGTATGCTATTGCCCGGTCCCTGAAGGCATAGGAATTGCATATCCTCTAGTGAAATATAACAATTTCACTAGAAGACGTGTGATAGTATTGGCTAATAGGCCCATTTAGTGTTACTAATAATTCTTTGTCTACTAGGCACACCCATGTAGAGCTGGCTTGGTCATCGTGACTCATGGGTTCATATTTCAAGCTTGCTCAGGCAGTTAATTGTCAGATTGTTTGATTCCAAAAACCGCAGGCTAAATTTCACTGAGTTATGGCACTTTGGTATTTCCTAAGTTATGGCATTTTGGTATTTTGCTGTTAAAATGCTGGAAACAATATGCCTGAAATTTTCCCCTAGTAGAATATTTAATTTTTTAATTTAGCATTTTTATAATTTAAGCTGGCCCAATAAACCTCAGAACAGAGTTAAAAAAATGTACCCAGAAGCTTGAGTTTATGAGGCAGAACAAATACCAAACAGACTTACAAGTCTTTCTCACATGGAAAACTTGACCTACTGTTGAGTGAGTGTTCCACAGAATAAACTTTCCTTGGTCAAATATTCTGGGAAAACTCTCTGATAAATATAGGTAAATAACCTTTTTTGTTGGTCTTCAGTATGCTCCAAGAAGAGCTACAGTACACGTTAACTTCCCAAATACATTTGTCTAGTAAAGTCTTTTTGTACAAAATATAAAGTCTTGTACAAAATATAAAGTCTTTTGTACAAAATATCTGTTCACTAGTATTCTAAGGCACATGCTTTGAGAAAGGCTAATGGAAGCTGGTGAGTAGAAGGGGTGACAAACACTTAATAAACACTTAATCTTGGTGCCTGAGCTACCCCTAAACAACAATCAGACCTTTTGAGCAAGTCTCACAACTGCTATGAGTTACTCTTCCTTCATTTAGAAAGTTAATAGGTTATATTCTCTTCCAGCTCAAATAGTTTCTGACTTGCCTCAGAGATTCATAATATTATATTTGGTCATTTTCACTAAATGATTAATGGAGACAAAGAAAAAGAATACTACTGTATTGAACAGAATTCTAGGACTTTCCAGGCCAACCTGATTTTGCAGAACTACAGTTAGTATTCCAAGGCAACACGGTAACAATTTCCCGAGACTCATGGCATTTTCTCTAAGTGGTGTTTCAAGTTGTGAAGCGTTAAGATCACTGAAAAAGTCTGCTGTTGGCTGCTTTATTAATCCAAGATTTTTCAATGGAATTATCACCAGAACCCTTAGACAATCTCACTTGTAGTACAGAAACTGAGAGAGGCTAAAGAATTTTATTATTCAGTTTCTTAACCTTGGTAGAAGTAGGTCTAAAGTTAGGACCCCCAGGGTTTCCAATTTATCCATATGGTTGGGTTTTCCTTCTTTACTGCAGTGAATGAGGATGGAAAAGGAGGTCACAGGCCCATCTCCTCTCCTTCTGAGTCTTCACTTCCTAGGGTTTAAATCTAATGACTCATCTTCGGTATTAGCTTAAGTGGCCTGGCAACAACCAGAACACTATTTTCAACAGCAGTTTGTCTTTCAATGGCTCAGGAAGTGGGAGCATTTTGTACAAGTCACAAATACAGGCCACCGAGCTCCCCAGTTTATGACTTTTCTTTTTAAATTCAAGATATAGGGAAAAAAATATGCACTTGTTTATCAACCTAAGGAAAAATAGGTTTTCTTGTTATGAATAAGAACAAAGAGTTGACTGAAAATACCACTTCTAATTAGGTAATGAAGTTGTAACAAAGTACATTGAAAATGAAAATTAATTTCCATTAAGCAACTCACTCTCAACACTGTTTGTTCTTATCACAGATACAAACATATGCTTTGACTTTTCTTCTGGATAATAATCTGTGCTTGAAGAACGGAAAGTTTTCTGTTATATATTTGAGTCCAGAAAAACTACCTAACTGTCCTACATGAGAAATGGCCAATGTTTGGTGGTGGATGAAAAGCATACATGAATTGATATCTAATTTTTCCAACAAAGTTTGGTGGAAATGAATATGTGAGTGTGTGTGTGTGTGTGTGTGTGTGTGTGTGTGTGTGTACACAAGAGATGGAAACAACTGAAACTAGCACTGAAGCAAAAAAAAAAAAAAAAAAGTAATATATTGGCTGAGAAATCTGAAATGTATGTCCAGTTTCAGTATGATAAGATCTGGGCCCCAGTTTGTGATTACTGTACTCTCTCCTCCCTCTCTCTCCACATACCTCTGCTGTGTTTCAATCTTAGGCTCTCTCTCCGTCTATCAGCAAGATGTCTGCTCATAGCCCCAAGCCCACCTTGTCCTTATAACTCCCGGCCCTCAGAGAAGACAGAGACTCTCTTTCTGCTTTCACAGATCACATCTCAAGGCATGGTTTTGGTGGGCCTATTTGAGTCATGTGCTCATGACTGAGCCAATCACCACAGTCAGAGTAATGGGCTACTCTGATTGGCCAGTCTTGGGTCATGTGCCCACCCTAGTGTCAGGGCAAAATAGGGCCCTTATCCTACCAACATGGAGGGAAGGACAACTTTCCAAAGGGAGAGAGGCTGGGAGCCACATACAAGAGACAGCTAGTCCAAAATACACAAACTTCCTGGCAATCACAGCACCAGAATGCTGAATGTAACCTCCAAGCTCAGTTATTCTCTTTCCTACACAAGGTCCTACTGAGGCACACAGCACATTTCCAAACTTCTTCCCCCCACTGACTATTCCCCTTCTCTGAGGTGCTTGCTAATTGGAGATGGAAACCCAGACACTCAAAAATGTAATAGAAACAGAAAGAGTAGTGAGACAAAGTTTCTAGAATTCAAGAAAAGCAAAAAGCATTCTTTATTTATTGGGAAATTATGTTTTGCTTAGATTTCAGGAATTTTCTTTCTTTCTTTTTTTTTTTTTCTTTTTTCTTTTCTTGGCCTCTGATTTGCAATAGTACAAAATAAGGATAAAGAAAAAAATTAAACATAGCATTCTACTATCCTACTCAAATGTTCCCCAGCCTACTAGTCAACTGGTTGGAGAACTATAAAACATAGTTTATAGTCCATAGTTCGTAGGTGGAGAACTATAAAACAAAGAGATGAATAACTGAGCTTGGAGGTTACATGTTTGTTTATTTGCCACACACACATACACACACACCCCCTCACATACACCCTCACATATTCATTTCTACCAAACCTTGCTGGAAAACTTAGATGAGTGAGCACTGACTTCTGGAAAACATTTGCTGAAGACTCAGGTAGAATCTATGATTCATGATTTTTATTTTTTCTTTTCTTTTCTTTTTTTTTTTTTTTTTTTTTGGAGACAGAGTGTCACTCTGTTGCCCAGGCTCAAGTGCAGTGGCCCTGATCTCAGCTCACTGCAACCTCTGCCTCCTGGGTTCAAGCAGTTCTGTCATTCAGTCTCCCGAGTAGCTGGGATTACAGGCGCTGGCCGCCATGCTCAGATAATTTTTGTATTTTTAGTAAAGACAGGGTTTTGCCATGTTGGACAGGCTGGTCTCGAACTCCTGACCTCAAGTGGTCCCCCCGCCTCAGCCTCCCAAGGTAGTGGGATTACAGCCACTGCACTCGGACTTTTTATTCATTTTTCTTTAAATTCTGGCTTGCCCTCTGAGTCATGGTTTTCCACACTTGCTGGTGGCCCCATCTGGAACACCTGTTTTCCTGCCCACATGTGGCCTCTTCTATCCTCCATCTTCATCTCCACAGAGAAGCTCTTCTCCCCGGTCTATAATAATGACTCACTCATCGGTTTTACCAATCACAGAACCCCATTTGTTTCCCTCATGGAGAGAATCACAGTTGATTTGCCTATTTATTATCGGTCCTCGATAAAACTCCTTCACTGTGTCGTATGTGACTGAAAACAGCTTAATATGGTAACCCATGCCAGGGCTTCTTGAATTTTCATACAGACCAAAGCCTCAAAATCTTATCAGTCAATTTCAGCCATGGGACTGGGGAGGATAGGAGATATAAGGGGTGTCCTTAGAGTTTGGAAAAGAAGGCAAATATGCATAAGGTTGTCTATGATATCCTCAATGTGTAAGGTAATAAAGTATTATCTATGTTTCTATACTTCGTGGACTTAATCCTATATTTCCCATTATGTACATATTTTCTAACATATATACAATATGTAATGTATATGAGAGGAGTGAATGTTTAAAACTGACACTTTTAGAAGGTTCTAGGGCTAAAATGAGAGAAAATGGATTCCTCTTGACCAGACATAAAGAAGGGGCAAGACAAATCGCCTAGCACTCTGGAAAAAATGGTCATAAAATGCTGTGGGGTAAGACACCGGCAGAGAAATGGGAAGACACAAGGGGAGAATGAGAAGGACGAAAGTCCTCTTAATCTTAGACTTCTAAGAGTGAGATTGGAAATAAACATTTTTGCCTGGGGTAGATGGACCAGGATCTAGAGTGTGTTTACTTACACGTAGGAACCTATTTTGTTGTTGTTTTTATCGGGGATTGAAGCTGAAGTCGGAATAAATCCATCCTTAACCACTGTAATTTGGCTGAAAAAACTATCTAACCAACATTTGTGGAATTCAGGCTTCTAAAGAAAGATGCTTCTTCTGGGACACACCCTGTTGGATTACAGGTTTCTAATCTCCCTTGAAACAAAGAAGTGCATTTAATCTCTCTCTGGATGTGGAGCCAAACTGGTGGGTAAGGCCCCATCATAGTGTCCTGTTAATAAAGGCACTAGGTCACCATGGTCACGTAGACAAAGTCTTTGCATAGTGGCCTGACCATTTTGTGTAAGAACTCACACTTCCAGACTGGTCATTCTCAGCTAACCAGGTCTTTTGAGTCCTTGCAGATGAGCTCACTTCCAACCTGTTACCTACACCTGCACCTCAGCTGTTCAGTACTGTGAGTAGTATGTACACTACTGTGTCAACAAAATACTTGAATCCAACTTACTTAGGAAAGTGTAAATAATGCTACTAACAATTATAGGTGCTGGGCTTTAAATAACGTAACTTGCTTTTGAGTTTTTCTTTCTGGAAGTCCCCACTAGAGACTTAAGAAGGATGAAATGAATAGTTGGGTATTAGCAAATATCTTAATGCCAGAAAAAACTTTTTGACACCACAGACACCCGGAAAATCAGACCAGATATGACGTGTGGTACATATGAAAATGGCATCGACCTGTACAAAGGCACTGAGCCCAGTGTTCAACTGGTATCTCATATCTGGGTCATAAGTTTCCTTAAGCCAAGATGACCATTTTTCTGTGGTTTTCTGCTAGGCCTTGGATTAAAGAACAAACATAATGGTAATTTTATGCCCTTGTCCCTGCCAGTGAGCCTGTCAAGAGGATTTCTCAAGTTTCAATACCTCTGTCCTTAGCATGAAATAACAAGTTGATACCTCAGTCAATACTGTCATTTCTTCAAGCATTTGAAATATTTTCAATGGACCACAAAAGCTTTGGATTTCTTGTATCGCTTGTAACCATTTCAAATGGACCCTAATGCTTAATTTAATTTGTATTGGGGATTTCTACACTGACTGATCATATTCTCTCTGTAAAGTGGTTTTGGAAATTGTGAATACTGGAATTTAATTACACAGACATATTTTTCCAATAAGGGCTTGTTCAATTTTGGTCATAGATATGCCTCGGGTCAAAACAAGCTGCTCTGTGAAAAATGAGGTACATAAACCAGTTAGAAAGAGAAACTCCCGTCTTGAGGCTACAGCACAGAGTAATGCACTTACACAACTCCAGAATGTACACAGAAAGTTCTAGCTGCATATCCCTGGAATTAGAATGAACTCTTCTTAATTCCCATTTTATAGGCGAGACTGAGAGATTGAAAGTCTTTTCCAGTCACAGGGCTGGTTAATGGCAGAGTAAGACTGAGCTCTGCACCATGACTTTAAAAATGAAGCATTGCCTTTACCTTATGATCCTTTTTAAGTAAAACCTGTTAATTTTCTCAATCAACAGAAACATAATGACTCACTGATTACTAGGTTCCAGGTACTAAGATTTGATTGTGAAATAATGTAGACTGGGTCCCTGCCTCCCTGGAGCTCACATTCACATGGGTGAGACAGACAAGTACATAAAGTAATAACACGCTGGGATGTGTACCATAAAGGAAACACTCAGGGGGCTGAGAGAGAATAATAGGGAGTATCCGCTTTACCTACCTAACAGTAACTCCTGCCTTTTGACAGAAGGGGCATTTAAGCTCAGAAATCTGAAGGATGAAAAAGAGATAGCCATGGGAAAAGTTTGGATGGCATAAGAAGAAGATTCCAGGCATTCAGAGGTGTCTTCAATGATGGTGAACATGAAACCAGTCTAGACTGTCTTCGGAAAAGGGCATGCCTATTGTTTCCAAGGATGGACCAACTTGCCTGACCTCCAGATATATTTAATACCTGGTCAATTCCTCCTTCAGTCCAAGACAATGCTTCTTATATCCATAAGAAGGGAGCTCCTCTTGTTATTTAGAATGAGATGCACACACTCTTCCATCTTCTCCCCACCTCTGCTATCTATCTGTAAAGTAAATGCACCTGACAGTGGTAACTTAAGCATAGCCTTCAAATAACGCTGTATGGCCGATGCACCTTGTATTAGTCTGTTCTCACACTGCTATAAAGAAATACCTGAAACTGGGTGATTTATAAAGGAAAGAGGTTTAATTGGTTCATGGTTCTGCAGGCTGTACAGGAAGCATGACCGAGGAGGCCTCAGGAAGCAGTCTTGGAGGAAGGTGAAGAGAAAGGAGTCCCATCTTACATGGTCAGAGTAGGCGGAAGACGGTGACGGTGGAGGTGCTACACACTTTTAAACTACCAGATCTTGTGAGAGCTCACTCACTATCATGAGAAAAGCAAGGGTTGAAATCCGTCCTCATGATCCAATCACCTCAAACATTGGGGATTACAAATCAACATGAGATTTGGGAAGGAACGCAACCCAAAACCATATCACACCTGAATGTGTGTTTTGAGTTAGGGAATTGGGTGTTGGCAATCCAGAGATTTCTTCCTTGTCCGTGAAGAATATCTGAGCCCTGGGCCCATCCCATGGAACACAGGCCATCCAGGGGATTGAGGCCCTGAGTCTGGGTTGGATGGAGGTTGCCAGGTGGAGGTGGTAAGGGGAGGGGTTAAGTGAACTGCGACATAAACTGCATGCTGTTTGCAAGTGGTTGCAGTTCTTCTGCCCAGCCCATTGTCACACCACTGGGCTATGCAGTAATCTAGTTCAGCCTGCTGCCATTGAACTGTAGGTAAGGTGGATACCTTGTTCTGCTTTCTGTCACTGGATTCTCTTGCCTGTATGTAAGCCTCTAATAAAACCTCTTGTTTGCTGGCTCTGGGTCTCCTTTTCTGCCTCTTGAAACTGGGGCCTTCCCTATTGAAGTTAACAGGGGTTTGGCACAACAAGTAATTGACAAGGCAGGCAGGAGGTCGGAGAAAATCCTGTGAGCACCAAGACAATGGGATCAGGGAAGGGGAAATCGGTGGGGGAAATCCCAGGTTGGCCATCCACATCAATGTGGGGCCCAATAGCTGCTATCTTTGATGGATAGGGCCCACCACATGAGTACAGGATGCCCTGAAAACGCTGAAGGATCTTAAAGAATTGTTGCAGGGGGTGGATCTGACTGAGCATGGGTCAGATGCCTGAGCAGTGGCAGCCACGGTTGGCTGGCTACTTCTGACCACTCAGAGGCTGAGCTCCTGGCACAGGCGAGGAAGAGTTCATCTATTACAGAGTGAACTGTGATTACCACGAGGTGCCAGATACCGCCGAGACCCTGGCTTGTTGGTTGGCCCGTTTGAAGGGCCACCACCTTCCCCACACTCCCAGGGAGCAGACCCGAAAGATTTGTCCCTATCTGGAAGACAACAGCACAGCACACTGCAGGACTGCACCACTGTGGAACTGGTGGAGCTGAGGAATAGGTTCACGCAGAAGGGGAGAGTCAGTCATGGGGTGGCTTCTCCATCTATGGGACATGGGGGTGGAGGGTTCTATACTCTCTGAACTAGAGATGAATAAAATGGCACAGTCCACCCCGCCCTCAGGCAGTGCTGCTGTGGCACTGGTAATGGGGATCAAGCCATCCCCCTCAGCTGGGGGATGCCAGTGGTAAAGCAGCCGGGCTAAATGAGGGAGATGCCCCCACCTCCTTCACAAAAGCAGACTATGGAGGAATTGTGGGAAATCCTCCAGGAATAAAGGATGAAGTATGCTCTCTATGCTGAGCCTTACCGAGGTCGTCATGATGAATGTCTTCCTGCTGGCATGAAAGATGCTATTTTGCAGTCTGCACTTGGATAGAGCACCCTTGACATAACTAACTACATTTTAGAAAAAGGCTTCATTTTATATTTCATAGCATACTTTGCCAACAAGATATTTTGCTTAATAAACAAATAAAAACATAAAGACTGCATCCAACCAATAAGAACACAAACAAGTTCACTCTTCCACCAGTTCTCACCAGAGGACTCCATGACTGAAAAAGAGCAAGCCTTCAGCTCAAAACGGCTGTCTTAACTGACATCATCTTGCAGCCACTCATAAGAATTAAGCGTCTGCTGCCTAGGGCTCTGCCACATCAAAGACTCTTTCTTGCGAAACAGATAGCCTAGACCAGGACCCTTTTTGTCTTCTTTGGTCCCCTGGACTGGTTCATTAACTCTTTCTCCTATATCTTTTTCCTCTTGATGTTAAAAGTTACTTTGTTATGGAATACTTAATCTGTAACATTTATATTTTACACATACTATTATGTTTGGTTTGCAATATTGACTGACTGGTGGAGTGGCTTGAGCTGGTGCCCATGGCTCTGACCACTGAGTGAATGGGAAGTACTAAGAATTGCCTCCTTTGGAACTCCATGCAGTTCGTGACTTTTGTGACTGAAATAGAATCAGTAAAGCCTGACATTGTGGAAAGACACAAATATGCACAGACCTGGTTATCTCTAACCTTGCAACACTCATGTCAGTACTCAATCAATGGTTTGGTGCACTAGTGTCTATCCTGAGCCTCCTGGTAGGACAACCATTGTCTCAGGTGGCCTTGGTGGCCACCAAATTAGGAAAAATGAAGAAACTTGTGTGGATGAGGGGTGCATGCTGCTGGGATGAAAGACAAGGGATCCAAAGGGAAGGAGACAGCCAAGAGGCCTGTTGGAGTGACCTGCAGACAAATGTGATATAACCTGGTAGTAGCAGGGACACCTTTTCATTAAAAGGCTTAAACAGCCTAATGCTGTTCTGGGGGACAATGGCCAAAGCTCAAGCCAGAAAACAGTGCTTCACTAAAGAGCTTCAGATTCAGCCAACTGCCCCTTGTGCAGAGGGAATGGCAGGTGCCAGCCCCTTTAGACTAGGATGAAGGCCAAGGCTCCAGAATTCCAATAAGAGAAATGGTGGCCAGGTGTCTGGGGACCAGAGGCCACAGGTAGCACTAACTACATATTGGTTCCCTAAAAATAAACAGACTGTGCTGGATACTGGAACCGAACACACTCTCACATATGTTAACATTCATCAGTTCCAAGGGTCTCTAACAGCAATAGATTGGCAGGGCCATGAAGGTCAGACAGGCTGACTAGTGTGACAAGTTGGGAGACTGCCACCAAAACTCTATTTAGTATACACAGCTCCCATCCCAGAATATATTTTGGGAATGGCTATATTATCATGCCTGAGCCTCCAAACAACTGCTGGGGGATTCCGACTGAGAGTTGGGTGGTGAAGCATGTGATTGGGGGAATGAGGAATGGACACCAGGACAGTTGCCAGTCCCAGGGTGAGTAGTAGCCCTGAAGCAGTACCGTCTGCGGCAGGGCATGATGAGATCACCGGGCTGTTAAGGAGCTAGCCTGGGTGGGCACTGGAAGGCCAGCGTTCAGCCCATACGGCAGCCCCATGTGGCCTCTGCAAAAGCATGATGGGACGTGGAGAATGAAAGTAGATGACCAGGAATTAAATAAGATGGTCTCCTCAATGTATGCAGCTGTTCCCAATATCACCTCCTGTATTAGGCCATTCTTGCATTGCCATAAAGAAATACCTGAAAAGGGGTAATTTATAAAGAAAAGAGGTTTAATGGACTCATGGTTCTATAGGCTTTGCAGGAAGTGTGCTGACATCTGCCCAGCTTCTGGGGAGGACTGAGGAAGCTTACAATATGGCGGAAGGTGAAGCAGGAGGCACATCACATGGCCAGAGCAGGAGCAACAGAGAGTAGGAAGGGAGGTGCCACACACTTGTAAACAACCGGATCTCATGAAAACTCACTGTCAGAGGATAGTTCCAAGGGGATAGTACTAAACCATGTGTGAGAAATCAGCCCCCATAATCCAATCACCTCCCACCAGGCCCCACCTCCAACAATGGGGATTACATTTCAACATGAGATGTGATGTGAACACGGATCCAAACCACAGCACCTCCCTCCTGACGAGGGTAGGAGAGGCCCTGGGCACATATGATTGTGTTATCGATTTAGCCAATGCCTTCTTCAGTATCCCCATTTCCGCAAAGAGTCAAGGCCAATGTGCATTCGCCTGGGAAGGAGAATGAACCTTTACCCTCTTATCCTAGGAAACTGTCCCAGATGGGGTACGTGATTTCCATTACATTGATGATACCATGCTAACTTCAGAGTATTTTTCCAGTTTACCAACTATGCCCCTGACCCTGCCACCTCAATTGGCTAACAGAGGGTGAGCAATTGGCACAAAGTCCAGGATCCAGGCTTGTCAGTCAAATACTTGGATGTCATCTTGTCAGGTGAGACTAAAGTCATTCTGTCTGAGGTTATGGATATGGTGCAGGCCTATCCACATCCTACCGCACCAAAGCAGAGCAAACCTTCCTAGGCCTTCTAGAGTAAGGGCTTCCTTCTATTCTTCATCTGGCCCAATTCCTTAGGCCCCCATACCACTTAGTCAAGAAGAGCACCTGCTAGGAGGGGCCCACGAGAAAGGATGCAGCTTTTGAATGAGCTAAAGCTGCAGTGAAACAAACACAAGCCTGTGTGTTCTAGTGCAGGGACAATCCCTGAATTAAATGTGGCCAGTTACCCTGAGGGGTCTGAGTGGGGCTTGTGGCAAAGGCAAGGACATAAACGTGTACCTTTAGGATTCTGGTCCCGACTCTGGAAGGGGCTGAAGGTGGATTACGATGTCATGGGGCAACAACTCTGTGGCATGTCATGTCTTGCAACTGGTGGAGGACAGTGTGGAGGATGTCCTCGTGCTGATGCACATTCAGGACCCCATGGCAGGTTGGCTGGAGGATGCTTTTCAGAGACTGAGGTCTGGGAATACCCAGACATAGACTGTGGCCAGTTGGCATGCATGCCTGCAACAGAGGAGCATATTGACTGGTAGCCCCTTGAGTGCCAAGTTCCATTTGGTGCTTGTCCCTGTCATCTTGTGTGACAACTGAAGGATAGTCTTTGACAGAGACCACTGGACTCTACAGGATCCCCCCTTCATACAGGAGTTCAGGGCCCAATTCCTGACACACCTTTGCCCCAGCCTGGGCTCAAGGCAACCTGCTGTTGCCCTTATCACATGACCTGCCCACCAGGGAGCACATCATTAAGTAGCCGCAGAAATAGCAAACCAGCTCCTACCAGTTCAGTTTTCTTACCCCATGGTGGAAAGGCCTAGAACAAGTGATATAGGTCACACCTATTTTGTACTCTACTCCCACTCTGGGATGGTGAGTCCCCTCATGCAGGAGGCCAATCATCCTCTCATTGTGGAACATGCAGTGTCCCAGTATCTTGCTCTGGCCTTCCACCACGTGTCAAAGAAGGGGAACAATCCATTTGGACAATAAGCCAGGCATCAGGCCAGGGGTGATGTTCTCTCGGAAAGACATAATGAAATGGTTTGGCTGTGTCCCCACCCAAATCTCGTCTTGAATTGTAATAATCCTCACGTGTCAAGGGTGGGGCCAGGTGGAGATAACTGAATCATAGGGGTGTTTTTCCCCATACTGTTCTCATGGTAGTAAGTCTCACAAGATCTGATGGTTTTATAAATGGGAGTTCCCCTGCACAAGCTCACTCTTGCTTGCTGCCATGTAAGACGTGCCTTCACTCCTCCTTGCCTTCTGCCATAGTTGTGAGGCTTCCCCAGCCATGTGGAACTGTGAGTCAGTTAAACCTTTTTTCTTTATACCCAGTATTGGATATCTCTTTATTATCAGTGTGAGAACAAACTAATACACATAACTTCTTATGTCTTGCTAAATGGCCATGTTTCTGGTACCCACTAAACTTCTCACCTTCCACCCATTGATGGTGTGCAGCGAACCTCTTTGCCAACTGGTCACAGATGATGGCATCTCTTGAGAACAAAACCGAATATTGGGCCTGCAGAGAGCTGCCCCCTCCTCCTCCACAGGCCTGCTATGGCGCATCCAAGATCGACACCCTGGTGCTTGGAAGAACTTCATCATTATTGTGTTTGTTGTTCTTTTTGTATTTGTAGTTTGTATTGCTGCTGCGGGCACCTGGCTGCAATGCTCCTCAGCATACCTGGCCCGAGGAAAGTTGCAGAAAGATGGCATGATAAGAATGTGAGAGTCATGCAAAGGTATGCTGGATTGGAATGTAGGGTAAACTTCACCTGATGGCAATGACTTGAGCATGGCCTTGGAATGATGCTGTCTGGCTGATTCACCTGAACATGTGTTCTGAGCTGGGGAATCCAGGAGTGGCCAGCCTGAAGATTCCTTCCTTGTCTATGAGAAGTATCTGAGTCCCCAGCCTGTCCTGATGGACAGGGGATGGAGGCCCTGAGTTTTGGGTTGGATGAAGTTTGCTTAGGTTTCCACTACATGCCCTGCTTAAGGAGTCTTGACTCCTTCCTGATTTAATTGAGGACCCATCTTCCTGGCAGGAAAAAAAAAATATATGCAACAAAACTTAGGATTTGAGAAATTATTCAAATAGTTTCTGAGTTGAAGAAAATTCCACTTGCCCTCATCAGTTATATTTATAGCACAGTGAGCTCGTTCTCCTTATTTTACAGACTAAACTGACGTGTAACTGAAAAATGATGTTAAGAAAGTACTGTTGCATTGGGCCTGCTGATTTGATGACATGGAAAGTCCTGACCACATCCAAATCCATTGCCCTTCTTCAGATCTGTCTCATTAAAATGTCCTAGGGCCCATGATGCTCATCTCTATTTAAATATTTTGTTGTTCCTTTGGGACATAAATAGGAAAGGTTTCTCAAAGTTTCAGCTGACCGTCCAGGTGCGGTGGCTCAAGCCTGTAATCCCAGCACTTTGGGAGGTCGAGGCAGGTGGATCACGAGGTCAGGAGATCAAGACCATCCTGGCTAACATGGTGAAACCCGTCTCTACTAAAAATACAAAAAACTTAGCTGGGCGTGGTGGTGGGCACCTGTAGTCCCAGCTACTCGGGAGGCTGAGGCAGGAGAATGGTGTGAACCGGGGAAGTGGAACTTGCAGTGAACCGAGATCGCACCACTGCACTCCAGCCTGGGCGACAGAGCAAGACTCCATCTCAAAAAAATAAAATAAAATAAAATAAAAAAAGTTTCAGATGACCACACTCAGATCCCCTCGTGCCAGACCTCACATCCTATGATGTAGTGTTTTGTAGATAACATGGACAGACACCCACCCTGTCTGCCTGATGTAGTAAATAACTTTATCCATCCGCTGATCTTGGATTTGACTGCTGTTGCTTGCCTGAAGCCTGGGTACTCTCTAGCCAGTTGGTTCAGCTGGGATGATACTAATGAAGCTGTAGCTACAAACTCAGTTCCCTTGGGGACTCATTAGCTTTAGCAGAAAAAAAAGTTCCAAATTTTCCTCATAGCCCCAGCCATCTATTTTGGAAGCACACCCACTGGGGAACAAGGGGCTTCTACATCATTCTCCCTCTATGTAATCCCTCTTCTTCCCAATAAAGTTTCTTGCATGAGAGGTTTAGACTCGCCAAGCCACCTTATCTCTCAGTTATTTCTTAACTGTCTGGATTTCTTCCTCTTTCCAACATCATTGAAACAATTCCTACCAAAACCATTAGCAATCGGCTAACTGCCCTGAAATAAGGACTCTTCAGGGTCAATCCATTTCTCCAGAGAGGAAAGAAGAAAAGACAAACATAGTTCCTTCACAGAAGATAAATGAGCCCTAGTGGATGCTATGCAGCCAGAGCCCTCCCAGCTGCTGGGACATCTGGGGGCTGAAAGCTGTCAGCTGAGTTGGTCTTTGGCATCTGTGTCAGCTAAGGAACTTGCTGCTGTCTTGCCCAGTTTTTTGCCTTTCTTGGGACAGCCAGCATCCAATAACTGGTTGTTGTGGCATGGGTATAAAAGTCCAGCCCTCTTGCCTTAAATCATGACAACTCTGAAGGGCCATTCTTGCTCCCAAGCTCCCTGTAGGATCAACCGAAAACTTTGTCATTACTGCCCTGATATGACATCATCCCTTGAGGAGACTGGCCATATAGTGACAATGTGAGTATATTGGTCCCTATAGGACATGAGTCGTATATAACATCACATTGGACCAAAGAACATTATTATGGTATCTCTGGGTCCCATTACTTACCACACTTTTCATCAGCTAGAGGCCCGATAGAGCAATAG
Organism: Macaca nemestrina; assembly: GCF_043159975.1. Lineage (NCBI taxonomy): Eukaryota > Metazoa > Chordata > Mammalia > Primates > Cercopithecidae > Macaca > Macaca nemestrina. Next base: position 122,197,019 of record NC_092135.1, on the reverse strand, counting down.
CATGGACTTTTGAAGGTGCAATTAAGGTGTCGACTTGGAGATTATACCCTGCAAAGGTATCCCCTCCCCCAAGGTTCAACATACATTCTAAATCAGTTATGATTCTATAATGTTGGGTCTCCAGTATGCAGAATACACATATCCAGAACCAAGGGATGGAAGGAGAAGTGCTCTGGCCACCCTCGTGCCCAGCAATGTACATAAGTCTAGTTTCTGTGGATTAAAAGGTCCTAGTTCCCAGGGTGGAAACACCTGCACCAAAAGGCAAAGCAAGAGTCCCATTAAACTTTAAGCTACTGGGTTGTATGAAGGCACTTCAGGTTTCTCATGCCAAGAGACAAGAAAGCACTGGGAAGAGTGCTGGATTCTGATCCTCAAGAGGCAGTAAGGCTGCACAGTGGAAAGAAGGAAGAATATGTTCAGCACCCAGGTGACCCACTGGAGTGTCTCTTCACACTTCCTTGCTCGATTTTGACAGCAAATGGATACATGCAGCAGCCACAGCCTGAGAAGGGCATATTGAGCAGTGTTCAGACCCCTCGGGGTTGAGAGTCTGGGTCATTTACTAAGCGAACCACCTAAACCAGCAGAAGAGACAGCTGAGGGTGAGATACACCTAGCATGGGCAGATCAGGTGCGGCTTCAAGACCACCTATAGTGATGAAGCCTGTCATTCATCCCATTCACCTTTTTCTTGTACGTTTTCTCAGAGAAAAAGATCAACCAGAATTCTGAAGGAGTTGTTTCCACAACTTGTTATATGAAAAAAATCGGATCCCAGCAGCATAGGGGGTGGACTGGAAAGCATGTTTTAATGAAGCACCCAGATCCTCCCTCTCAGGGGGGCCACCCATTCACTTAATTGCTTGGAGTGGTGGAAACTGAAGACTTTCAGTTCAGTTGCCCTCCAGAAATTATCCTGTGTTAAGTAGAGCAACCCCACACCAGGGAATGCTGTCTTCTCACTTGCAGTGCATGTCCAATGACTACTTCATCCTAGGAGGGTATAAAGAACCAGCTCCTCTAAGCTGGGCGAGGTTGCTCATGCCTGTAATCCCAGCACTTTAGAAGGCCAAGGCAGGCAGATCACTAAGGCCAGGAGTTTGAGACTAGTCTGGCCAACATGGTGAAACCCCGTATCTACTAAAAATGCAAAAATTAGCTGGGCATGATGGCGCATGCCTGTGATCCCAGCCACTCCGGAGGCTGAGGCATGAGAATCACTTGAACTCAGGAGGTAGAGGTTGCAGTGAGCCAAGATTGCACCACTGCACTCCAGCGGGCAGTAACAAAAAGAAACAAAACAACAAAACAAACAGCCCCTTTGCCTCAAGACATGACAACTCTGAAAGGCCATCCCAGTTTCTGAGCTCCCCATGGAATGGGACAAAGCCTTTGTGCCTGTACCACAGTCCAACTCCTCCCTCTGATCAACCCTGCTTTCGTCACTCCCCTGTGAGTACTGATATTGGCCACACTCCCCAAAGAACTTTTTACACACCAATCTCTTAGAGTCTGTTTCTTAGGGAACCTAAGACTGGAGTTTTAATATTGGAAGATGCTACAATATAGTGCTCAGGGGCATTGATTTTGAAGTCTCATAGAGCTAGTTCAAATCCCAGCTTTCTGTTGTTTTAAGCTACCAAGTTTCTGGTAATTTTTATGACACTCTTCCATAAACTACAAACCTGTGAACGCTTAAACTTAAAGAATGCTTTATTTTCTAAGCTTCTGTTTCTGCATCTATAAAATGACAATAATGTGGGACTCAAAGGGCTATTGTTAACAAGCAAATTAGATACAATGAATTTCTTAGCACAATGCTTGGCCATAATACTCCAGAAATGGAAGCACATATATTTAAGTGCATCTCCTGTTGCATCCCCTCCGGAGCATACCCTGTGCCAAGTATTGAGTGCAGGTAGTTTATTGCAGAGGTGATCTCAGGAAGCATCCATAGTGGAGAAGGGAAGTGAGATGCAGAAAGGAAGGAAGCCAAGACTGAGTACATTAATGTGAAAGTTACTGCTGTGGACAATTAAAGCTCGGTCCCACTAGGGACCTCTGAAAGACTGAATAGAACTTGCTTTTCTCAAGTGGAACCACCAAAGTAAGAATCTAAGGTATTGGCCCCCAACTTCTATTCAATATCTTTTCCCTGGGGCATTAACGCTTTGATATTTTTAGCCGACCTCACCTGCCCCCGGGCCAAACACAATGCAGCAAGCAGAGAAAGCCCTTAGGCAGAGAGCGAAAGGTACTTACAGGTAGAAGCCATTGGCGGGCATGAGAGTGGTGAGTGCTGAGGGAATATGGATAGGGTGATGACAGCATTTGCTGTGACATGTGTCTGCACATATTATATAATACCAGAAACCTCATAGCTTTCACTGTATTTATTAACTTTCCTCTTCCCTTGGTTCCTTCACTGTCTTATATTTTGGGGGTGTAGTGAGTTGGATGATGTCTCCCCCAAAAGATATGTTCATGTCCTAACCCCTGGAACCTGTGAATGTGAACTTATTTGGAGAAAGGGGCTTTGCAGATGTCATTAACTTAAGGATCCTGAGATAAAATCATCCAGGTGGACCCTAAATCCAATGACAAATGTCCTTATTACAAGAGAGAGGCAGTGGGAGTTTTGAGACAGAAGAGGAGATGCAGTGTGACCACAGAGGCAGAGTCTGGAGTGATGTGGCCGAAAGCCAAGGAAGTCTTGGAGCTACCGGAAGCTGCAGGGAAGAATATTCTGCTGGAGCCTTCAGAGAGGACCTGCCAAGTCTGATGTCTCACTTCCAGAACTGGGAGAGAATGGATTTCTGTTGTTTTAAGCTACCCAATTTGTGGTAATTTTTATGACAGCCCTGGAAAGCTAATACAGGGAGTTTCCGGGAACTTGTTTCTGACCCTTCTTCAGAGTGCCAGCAGCCTTTATAGCAATTGAGCTTTCAGGGAGTGGCTTGCACACAGACTGTCTCTCCAGTCATAACCAAGTTTTTTGCTTGGGGGACCTGCACCAACTGTATTTCCCAAAAGTACTTTAGGAATTGAGATCCGGGAGGTTCTAGACCCTGGGCCCCTGGCTCTGAGCTATAGGTGTAGCCCTTCTGTGAAGTTCACTGGACATTTCAGAGAAGCCAGAGGACACAAGATCTCTTCTATACTAAGAAAGCTTGAAAAAAAATGAGTTAAATTAAAGCTAATCAATGAAGCTGATTATTCAAAAACACTTCAAAATTTTTCTTCAAAATGATGCACAAATTGGATACTTATTCTACAAACACTTATCCGCTTCTGCAGTATGCCAAAAATTTTGCTGGGTGCTGATATCTCACAGGCAGGAATCCCCAAGGAAAAGTAATCATGAGTTTATTAAATACACAGGTACTGAGGCTCATATTTCTACTCCAGGCAAAGGCTATGCCTGTGGTACATCAGGGTGGAGAAGATCTACTTTGGCTCTCTTCAGAGAGTTCCAGCTGTCTGGCCCTTTACCTGGTGTTCCTGATGTTCCTGAAATCCATCTAGTTCTGGATGGGCCATCTGAGATGTACTGGGAAAGCACTGTCCCCAGGCGACACTGGATGCAGAGGCCACAATGCTCCCGGAGCCCCACTCACATTTTAGAGGATGGCATCTCCATACTTGAAATAGAAGAAAAATATGACCCTTCTCACCTGTCCTTCCTGGACCATCTAGCATCTCTGAAATGCTTCCCAGACTTTTCTGACCCAGTTAATCCATCCACCTATGGTACTCTGAGCTGAACTACCAATGCTGAACATTTAGATTGTTGCTTAACTGCTTTGTTAACTGTTATCCACCCCAGACAGTTGATGAGCACCTGGAAAGCAAGAACATTGTCCTAGCTCACTTGAATATTAATAGGTATCCAATAATTTGTTTGAATGAGTATTGAATGAAATTCATTCAACAGTTGAAAAAAATGAATGAATCTTGACACTTCTCTGCTCTAAGCCTCCCACTGTTTCCCTTCACACCCACAGGAAAAGCCAAAGTCAAGTCATTACAGCTGCCCACAGGGCCCGCTGTGACCCAGCCACCTGCTCCCATCAGGACCTCACCTCCTATCAGTCTTCCCCTTGCTCACTCTCTGGCCTTCTTGCTGTTCCTTGAACACACCAAGCACACCCTTTCCTCAAGACCTGGTGACCCTTGCTAGATACAGCAAACCAAAATACAGCATTCCCGTTTCAAGTAGAATTTTAGATAAACTGACTTAATATATCTTATGCAACATTTAGGATACACTTACACTAAAAAATACTCGCTTTTTATTTGAGATTCAACTTGAACCAGCATCTTGCATTTTATCTGGCAGCCCTATGTTCTGGTTCCTCTGCAGGGAACACTGTTTTGCTAGATGACCACATGGCTCGGTCCCTAACTTCCTTCTGATACCACCTTAGTGCAGAGACCCACCCTTTGCGGCATGTCTAAAAGGGCACACCACCATCACCAGCTCTATCCCTCTTCATCCCTGTTTCCAGACTTAATCTTCTTAGCACATGAAAACTGGACAGTATATTTCTATAGGCTCTTGTCTGTTTTGCTTCACTCTCAAGTCAACCCCATATGAGCAGGGACTTGTGTCATTTACTGATGTATTCAGTAAACACCTGGGACAGTCTGGCACAGTGAGCCCTTAGTGATTACCTATTGAATGGCTTTAAATTTGAATGGCTTTTAATTTTCTTTAAAAAGTTAATTCCTTGGTTATTAAAAAGTCAGATGATGCCAAGGTGGCAGAGAAAAGAAAACTTATTTCATTTTATTTTACTTTAAGTTCCAAGATACTTGTGCAGAATGTGCAGGTTTGTTACATAGGTAAACATGTGCCATAGTGGTTTGCTGCACCTATCAACCCATCACCTAGGTATTAAGCCCTGCATGCATTAGCTATTTGTCCTGATCCTCTCCCTCCCCACGCCCAACAGGCCCCAGTGTGTTTCATTCCCCTCCCTGTGTCTGTGTGTTCTCATTGTTCAGCTCCCACTTATGAGTGAGAACATGTGGTGTTTGGTTTTCTCTTCCTGCATTAGTTTGGTGAGGATGATGGCTTCCAGTTTCATCCATGTTCTTGCAAAGGACATGATCTCATTTCTTGAGAAAAGGAAATATTTATGCACTGCCGGTGGGAGTGTATATTAGTTTAGTCATTGTGTGAAGCAGTGTAGTGATTCTTCAAAGAACTTAAAACGGAATTACCATTCAACCCAGCAATCCCATTATTGGGTATACACCCAAAGGAATAGAAATCATTCTACCACAAGGACACATGAATGCGATTGTTCACTGAAGCACTGTTCACAATAGCAAAGACATGGAATCAACCTAAATGCCCATCGACAGTTGACTGGATAAAGAAAATGTAGTACATTTACACCATGGAATTTTATGCAGCCATAAAAATTAATGAGATCAGGTCCTTTGAAGCAACATGAATGGAGCTGGAGGCCATTATCCTTAGCAAACTAACACAGGAACAGAAAACCAAATACTTCATGTTCTCACGTATTAAGTGGGAGCTAAACAACAAGAACACATAGACATTAAGAGGGGAACAACACACACTGGGTCCTACTTGAGGGTGGAGCAGGGAGGAGAGATAGGATCAGAGAAAATACCTATTGGGTACTATACTTATTACCTGAGTGATGAAATAACCTGTACAACAAACCCCTGTGACACGCAATTTACCTGTATAACAAACCTACGCATGTACCCTCAAACCTAAAATAAAAGTTAAAAACTAAAAAATAAACCAAAAACATGTTAATTCTTATAGAGACTTCTGGCAGGTAAATTTCCAAGTTTAAAATGTTAGTATGATTCCCCCTTTAAGAGAATGACTCCCTCTCAGTCTCCCCTTCATCCAGCCTGACAGACCTTCTCAATAAGAAAACATCTCAAGTGAAAACGGAATGGGCTTTGCCTCTTGGGCTTCTTCTGTGCAGTCTTTTCCCTCCTTTGTTCTATGCTGAACACCAGCTTGGAAACATAGATATTATTTATTTAGAAGTCACAGGAAAGCATTTAAGTTCTCATCCTTTAGTTGGCAGAAAAGTCCACCGATACTTGAATCAGAAGATGTGTTGGACCTTGAGTTTTCCCTGTGATGTTGTGTGAGCCAATTTATCTGTAATTGACAATCTGAAGAAGGCAATGATGAACATTAGTGATTGAGGGGATGACCATGCTATTCCATCCACCATGTTCCACTTTTCTACTTGGCCCTTGCCCAGAGATACGAAGAGAAACTCTTCTCTGTTTTATTATAGAGTTCAGCTATAAAGGAAATTTTAGCTATTATAACAAGCTGCCAGATGAGGCACACATTCTCATTTCTGTTTCTTAAACATTTGAAGGATGAGGCATTGCTTGTAAGCATCTAACAGGCAATACTCTGGCTTTGGAGAAGTTGGCAATAAGGAGAGGCAATCTCAGCTCACCCTGCCAGTATCCAACAGAGGACCTTTTGCCTTCTGAATCTTTGCCCAAAGCATATGAATGAGCCAGAATTGTGTTTGGCTCAATCTGGACAAAATGGGCTTAGAATCTACAGCTCTCTGATACTCTAATAGTAAAGTCTTTGAGATTTTCTTGTGCCCCTACCACCACCACCACCACCACCACCACCACCACCACCAGCACCACTACCACCACCACCACCATCACCACCACTACCTCCATATTAGGCCAGGTTTCATCACCATATGCTTGACATCCTGCCAATCAACACATGATTCCAGGCTCTGAAACTAATCATGATTTCTCTCACTTGTTCAGCAATTGTTAGTTTGTGGTACTCTAGGTTTCTGCCCTATCAGGAGTCTTCTGCCTGGCTTTCAAACCTGCCATCATCTACCTTCTACTTACCTGATCAGCCCCTGCCCCCATCTCTCTAATTGTTAGCATCTTTTCTAGTCTATATTCACCTCCAGGTATCTTTCAGAGTGTTTCTTTTGCCACCTTTATACACTGAAAACCTGTCTAGCCTTCAGGATGTACTTCAGCCTTTACTTATCTCTCCTTGCCCTAAAACTCCACATTTATCATTTGAGTAGATACTTGCTGCATTTTAATGTTTTCTGTTCCTTTTCTCCCCAACTAAATTGTAAGTGTCTTAAGATCTGGAATAAAGATATGAAAAATGAAAACTATATCTGATTATTGATTAATTTCCAAATGGTCCCAATGGCACAGTTAGCCCCACACCTAAGTTGATAGCTATGCCTTTGGTTCTCTCCTACAAACAATAAGTAAAGGAAATGTCATTGTGGGTTCAGTGGCTTTCTGACACGGGACTTTAAACAAGCTTATGTGACCATTTGGAGAATCCGAAGCAACTTGACCCCAGCACAATAAAAGATGGTCTATAGCCTCTTTTGAGGAGTCTAAACATTTATGTGATCGACACTGATTATACGTCATCCTAATTTCTTGTAATAATCTTGAATTGTTAACAAAAGGATGGTTATTTCACTCTAAGGTTAAAAACAAGCTTAGACAGGTTAGAAAATGTGTCCAAGTTCACATAGTTGGTCAAGTGTGGATTTGAAGACATGGTGGGTTAACTTTCGAGCCCTTAAGCTGTGGCTTCCAAGGCACCTTCCATTCATACCACAGGTATTCTAGATTTCAAGCACCGACACTATCAGGGTAGAAACGAGTAAACAAAAGTGTGGACTCAGAGGAGCTATCTGCCAAATGCTGAAACACACTGGCAGCATTGTACACCTAAGAGCTAGTCAATAACATTATTTCTTTACATTTCCATGGATGTTTGAAAAAACTAAATTCACAAAGCCTTCAGAGAACACTGGATTTGCTCAAAATTTTGACGTGCTGAACTTGATAGTGCTCAGGAAATATTAAACATCTAAATATGATTGATTGTTCTCCTGAGGAAGGAAAAAAATCAATGTTTTACTTTTCCTCCAGTTTGGTAGAGTTTTCTTTTTTCAAGGCCTTCCTTTAGATGTCTAAATGCTTCATACAAATAAGTCCTAGAAACCTATATAACTCTCTCACAGTTGTGTTAAAAAGTAGGTGGTTCAGGCCGGGTGCGGTAGCTCGTACCTGTAATCCTAGCACTTTGGGAGGCCAAGGCAGGTGGATCACTTGAGGTCAGGAGTTCGAAACCAGCCTGGCCAACAGGGTAAACTCTGTCTCTACTAAAAATACAAAAAAGTTAGCTGGGTGAGGTGGTGCGCGCCTGTAGTCCCAGCTACTCGGGAGGCTGAGGCAGGAGAACCTGTAGGCAGAGGTTGCAGTGAGCCGAGATCGCGCCACTGCACTCCAGCCTGGGCAACAGAGCAAGAATCTGTCTCAAATATATGTGTATATGTGATTCAGTAGTCAAAAAGTAACTTAATGGAAATTCTACTCTTTGCTTGCATGTCTCAGAGAATATCAGAGTGGATCAAATTGCTAAACCATGGCCTCTCATCCCCATTTCTTTTCTATACTGAAGTTGCACCAAAGCCTCTCATTTGCCACATCCCCAAAATTCTTTCTGACATTCAACCCACAGCAATTCTCTGTGTTCCAGTTCTCTCCTCTCTAGTTGAGTATCCCTCTCCACCCATTCTTCTAGTCTGGCTTCACAAAACAACAACAATCAAAACCAGACTAGCAGAGTTGTTATATTCCCACCTACAGGAAATTAATAATGGCATCAATTTTGCATGCCTCTGTCTATCCACACTGTTTGCAATGTGATTTTGTAGCGCCTCCTGACAAGGGGTGGAAATGACTACATGCTTGCTCTCAGCTCAGACCTCAGGAGGCCTTGCATACTTCCTCTTCATTTCTCTCTCTCTTCTGCTCTTCCTCTTTCTCTCCCCTTCTCTTTCTCCGTCTCCCTAATAACCCTGACATCGCTATCGAAGATGAGTAGAGGACAGCCTACTTGTCCCAGCTGAAAACATCCCAGACCAACAGCCAACCAACCAACCCAAACACACGAGAGCCCGCCAGCTGTCAGCTGGTCCACCAGCTCATCACAGATGCATGAGCAGGTCCAGCCAAGAGCAGAAGCAGCACTAGGCCAATCCACAGTTTCATGAGCTAATTAATGTTTAAGCTGGTTTAAGCCATTCCTTTATGGAGTGGTTTGTTACACCGCACTAGAAAACTGATATATTTGTAAAAGAAGAGATAAATCAGAGCTAGGAGCAGAGGGGAAATAGGGAATACTTGCCTGTGAATAAATTGTGTTTGCATTGAGTGGAAGCTGATATTTATCAGTGAGAGTTTCTAACAGCAACACGAGGGTTCAGTGTTATGTTTTTTTCTTTTAGTGTCACCTACCAAACTAACTCTGGTAGAACTAATGTAAATGTAAAAACTATCCATAGACTTCTTATTGCAAATGTGGAATTTTTTCTAGCCCTTACTTGACCATAATAATTTAATCTGCAATCTTGTCTATAATCCAAAGCAAAGGTCTTTTTCCACCACTCATGTGGCTTTTGGTCAGAGTCCATTGCCTAAGGATTTTGCTGAAAGCAATGCCTACTCTATCAAAGAAGCATTTATCACAATCTGTGAAAGGTTTATGTGTAAGCAACAGCAATGTGTATGTCACTGGGTCCGGACAGAGCTGTAATAAAATCTACATGTTGGCTGTATCCACTTAGGATATATTTCCCTTCTGAGAATATTCATTTGCTTTCAGATATTTTGGACATAAATTGTTTTGAAGTTAGGGTATACCCTTTTGAGGCATTGCCAAACAAGCTGCTTTCATTACATCCAAATTCTATCCCCATAAGAAAGTCTATAGCTATGTTTTTAAAAAGTAGAGCTACAACATAATGATGATGATAAAACATTTTCTCAAGATTTAACAAACACACAAACTTCAAGATAAATTGGATTAGGAAATTCTATGTAATGTCACCATCTGGTTACTCCTGCAAAATGTTACAACTATCTCGATGCCAATAATCAACATTTTATTAATGCCTTAAAGCAAGAAAAGATCATTTTTTTAAAGGACCTAAGAGAATTGTTTTGCGGTCTTTGATAGTCTCATGAAGGACAACATATCAAAGTATCTTTGGGGATGCTTTGCTTCCAACACAGAAATCAACTGTAACTAAATTAACAAAAAAAACTTATTGAAAGGATACAGGCTCTCATAATGATAAAGGGGAAAGCTTGAAACACACACACACACACACACACACACACACAAGCAGATTTCAGACAGGGTAAGCAACAGAGCAGCTCCAGGTACGAAAGTGTCAGAAACTATTTAATGTGTCACCTCAAATTGCCATTGTCATGATGAACAATCTCCAGCTGTTTTCCATCTTTTTGTGCCATATTGTTTAAGATTCCAATTGCAGGAGGAGAGTATCTACTTGGCCTAACTTGTGTCAGCTACTCAATCTTGCCCAAGGGAGGGCTGGGCCACCTTGATTGGCAGTCCCCCAGGACTGCTTCCAATGGAATCAAGTATCTGGGAGAGAAGGAGGTAGTTCCCTAAAGCAACATCAAGGTTCTGTAACTTGAAGAATGAAAAATGAGCACAGGAAAATGAAGCAATAGAAGCCAACCACAGAAGCCCATGCTCAAAAGACTGGCAAACCGATAAAACCTGAAGTCAAGACCCCATCTCCCATTCCTCTACCATCTTCCACTCTATGTGGAGACTTGTAAATAGCCTTAAAAAATACTCCATGGACAGTGCCTGGGGTGGAGGTGGGAGATAAAATATTTTAATGGCAATTTAAAAGAAAAGAGGGTATTAATTTTCAACTTAATTGGACCCTAACTCTCATTATCATCACAGAAGCAGAGTGAAAAAGAAAATAGAGATTATGGTGAGGTGAAAGTGAACACAATGCAAGGCAAAGAAGAAAGAAATAAAGTCATTATCAGAAAAAAAAAACCATGATAATTATTACTTCCCTATGAAACTACACAGACTAGGTAGACTCAGAATGGGTATTTGCCAGTGTTAATGTCACTGCATTCTATGCCTTAAATGTACCTTCAAGGATCCCTGGGACAATCCCAATTTTTGTATCTTCTGGGCTGGGTCTATTTGGACTATCTCTTCTTTGTATCTAATCTGACTCCTCTTATAACTTAATTTATTCTTGTGCTGTTATTGGCAATGGTGGAGAATAACATGTCACAAAACTTCCTATAAATATCTTCTCATATGCTTACAGTTCCTAATCCTATTGTCAATCCTGCTATGAACCAAGCAGCATCATTCAACAGCCTTCTCCCATCAGTCCTATGTACTGAGCCTTTAACAAGGTTTTCGGAAAAAAGAGGTGTCAATTTCACTGTGTTCCCAGAAGAGACAGGGGTCTGTTTGTTCTCCATTCAGAGTGGAAATAATAAAAAGAGGAAGAATCTCAGTGAACTGACTTGGGCGTTGATCACCAACCCTCCCTTAAAAATGTGTACATGTGAATGTCCTTTCACACAAACGCAATCACAGAATTTCCCTGGAGCACATTAGACCTGGAGATATGTCAGACTCTCAGCATCCCAGATTGGTGGGGAAAAGGCTAAAGTCATAACAAAAAGGAGCCAGAGCAAGGCCAGGGACAGCTCCTACCCCAGTTAACCAATTATGAAGCATACCAATATCAGAAAATAGTTAGATGTGCTGGACCTTATGCCAAGTGTTATATATGAATGATCTCATCTAATTCTCTTACCCACTTTTGCTTTAGAGTTATTTTTCTTACCTACAGATGAAGAAACTAGGGCTCATAAGGTGAAGAAATGCATTCAGGATTAGACTTGCAAGAAGTATCAGAGCCAGAATTGACACCAGGTCATCTAGTTCCAAGGCTTGGGCTGGAAAAACCAACATATTCTCAAGGGCCATGATACCCGATGCTGGAGCTGGAGAGGGAGTGCCCAGTCTGGTAGGCAGCTGCCTAGGGGATCTGGAGGAAGGTGGAAGGCCAGTACCCCAGGAGGGGATAGGGGGTTCCAGTTTAGCCTGCCAGGGCTTGGGCCGGCCTCACATCTCAGCAGGAAACTATATGCCAAGCAGTGTCAGAGCCTGACTGCCTTAGGCATGCCCATTGTAAAGACTGGAGACCTGTTACCTGCTGGGCCAACTCAGGCAGAGTTTGCCAGCCAATGAGAGGCAGCCTGACAACACATCCACAGCTCCCAAACCCTAGGGCCATGCTCAGTATCTGGCCCAGAGCCTAGATTAAAAAAAACAAAATTACCAAAGAGTCCCTGAGCCTGCTGTGTACTTCCTACACGAGCTACAGTGCCACTCACAACCAACACTACGTCCCAATCACTACGTCCAGCCAGGTTCCTAATGAGTCCTCCATTTCCTGCTGGACCAAAACCCTAAAAATATCCCCAGCATCTTCCTACCCGTTTCCCTCTCCAGTGAGCTGAATCCTGGCCCTCAACCCAGCAGTCATTTGTCAGTAATACTGGTTCATTCCAAAAGCACCTTCCCTGGATTCAAAATAGTACTTTCTATTGATGCTGGCTGCCATGACCACTCAGAGATCTTACTACCCGTAGCCATCAAACTGGACCACTTGGTTCCTGTTATTAGCCCAGATTAAATCCCATCTCACTCGGTGATTAAGGTGGCTGGCTTCCTCCCCTGGGCAGGCTCCCTGAAAAGGTCACTCCCAATTCTATCAGTCCCAGTGACCTCAGTCCAATCTGACTCAGTTTACTCCCCCCCTCTACCAGTCCGCTGGTTTGGGAGTTTCCAAATGCCTGAAGGCCAAGCTCAAACATGTCATTATAACACAGGAAACAAAGCAGTGTGCAGTTTTATTGACTGGCTCTACACAGGATGGGGCAGGCTATTGTGAGCAGCCACACAGGTTCACAGTAGTCACCTGCATGACTGGTCATTAGCAGATAGGCCAGGATAAGCTGCAAGAGAAGCCCACCTGACTCTTGCTATCAGAGCTAAGGATCACAAGAACTAATATGCCTCACTCCCTGTTGCATGCCCTCCCACTTCTCAGCGTCTATACTGGATGTTTGCTTATTGAGGACCTGCCTCCCCTTGCCTCTGCCCCAGGTGATATGGTTTGACTGTGCCCCCACCCAAGTCTCGCCTTGAATTGTAGCTCCCACAATTCCCATGTGTTGTAGGAGGGACCCAGTGGGAGGTAATTGAATCATGGGGGTGGGTCTTTCCCATGCAATTCTTGTGATAGTGAATAAGTCTCACAAGATCTGATGGTTTTATAAAGGGGAGTTTCCCTGCACAAGTTCTCTTCTCTTGTGTGCTGCCATATGAGACTTGCCTTTCACCTTCCACCATGATTGTGAGACCTCCCCAGCCACGTGGAACTGTGAATCCATCAAACCTCTTTCTTTTGTAAATTGTCCAGTCTCAGATATGTCTTTATCAGCAGCATGAAAATACACGAGGTTTCCCCTGAATATCCACTAGCTTTTCCCATTTTGAAGCTGCATCTCTTCTCTGCTCTTGATTTGGAAAATAGTTATAAAAGCCTTTTTTGTGGCTGTCCCCATGGACCATCTCTGTGTGGGTGGCACTGCTCCATTCAGGCACCAGGCTGTTAAAACTGATGGCTTCACTCATTCTGGGCAACACTGGACTACTCCAGGCAACCCTCACAGTCTCAACCTGGCTGCTGCCCAGTAGCTCTCAGAAACTTGAAAGAGAGGTCTATCGTTCATTATTCCAGAGGTCTATGATGATTTCTCTAGAGTCAAGGCTATGAACCTCAGGACTGAAAAAGGGCTTCAGGAGTCTGTAGACAGGAGTCACCTGTACTAGTAAAATAATTTTTGGATGTGCATTTTTCTGAAAAGAGGCTGCATAGCTATGAGGATATTTTCTCTCTCACCCGCTCTTCCTAAGTCCTAGCAGTATTATCCCCTGGGATATTTTGCCACTGGCATTCCTCCATCATCATTCTGATCCAAACTCTGAGAACTGCTACCACAGCTTCCCAGTGGCCTTCTGACCTATGTTCTTGCCTGCCCCCTACAATCAGACTCAGACACTACAGGCAGAAGGCAAATAAAAATGCAAATTTGGTTGGGAAGGCCTGTTAACTTGAGTGTGTTCTTGTCTTCCGCATCCATCCATCCACTAAAAAATGTTGCTTTTGCTGCCTAATTTCCTCCCCTTTGCTCTGCCTTCTAATGCAGTTCTGCTCTTCCGGCCCAGTTCCCGTGATTGTTGTGATACTGAATCAAGATGAATGTATGGAGAGGTGGTAGAGAGAGATGTGAGGAAAAGGGGAGGCAATGGTAGAACAGTGGCCATTCAGTCTGAAAGCTGGGAAAATACTAAAGGTGAAAGAGGGACAGGGGAATGAAGTGAGAGTCATACAGCTGCCATGGGGGTCTGAGAGGAGAAAAATGGTATTTTTAAAGCAGCACTGCTATGTGTTATAAATCTGGGGTACCCAACCCTTGGGCTGCAGGCTGGTACTGGTCCGTGGCCTGTTAGGAACTGAGATGCACAGCAGGAAGTGAGTGGTGAGTGAACCAGTGAATCAGCATGACCACCTGAGCTCTGCCTCCTGTCAGATCAACAGCAGCATTCAGTTCTCACAGAAGCATGAACACTATTGTGAAATGTGCATGCGAGGGATCTAGGGTGTGAGCTCTTTATGAGAACCTAAGCTCTAAGATCATCATGCCTGATGACCTGAGGTGGAAGTTTCATCCCAAGACCATTCCCCTCCTCCTCCACTCCATGGAAAAATTTATTCCACAAAACAGGTCCCTGAGGCCAAAAAGGTTGGGGACTGCTGTTATATCCTGTATCATTCATTGTAGCAGGTAGAATAGTGTCCCCTCTGGAATGCATGTCCACCTAGAACTTCAGAATGTGATCTTATTTGGAAATAGAGTCTTTGCAGATGCAATTACTTAAGTGAAGATAAAGTCATACTGGATCAGGGTGGGCCCTTAATCCAGTTGCTATGGTTTGGGTATTTGTCCCCTCCAAATCTCATGTTGAAATTTGATCCCCAGTGTTGGAGATGGAGCCTAATGGGAGGTGTTTGGGTCATGGGCATGGATTTTCCTCATGAATAGATTAGTGTCCTCCCTAGGGGATGAGTGAGTTCTCACTCTACTAGTTCCTGAGAGGACTGGTTATTAAAGAATAACTTGGCACCTCACTCCTCTCTCTCTTGCTTCCTCTTTCACCCGGTGATCTCTGCACATGTTGGGTCTTTTTCTGCCTTTGGCCATGAGTGGAAACAGCCTGAGGCCCTCACCAGATGTAGATGCCCAATCTTGAACTTTCCAGCCATCAGAATCATGAACCAAATAAACTTTTTTTTCTTTATGAAGTACCCAGCCTCAGGTATTCCTTTATAGCAACACAAAGTGGACTAAGACACCAATACTAGTGTCCTTATAAGGTCATCTGAGCACACAGACATACACAGAGAAGGCTTTGTAAAGATGGATGCAAAATTGAAGTAAAGAAGCTACAAGTTAAGGAACACCAAGGATTGCCAATAACTGCTAGAAGCTTGGAAGAAGGAGGGAAGGATTCTTCCTTCCACCCTTCAGAGGGATCATGGCCCCAGTGATACCTTGATTTCAGACTCCTAACCTCCAGAACTGTGAGAGAACACAGTTATGGACTATATAATGACTTTTAGGTCAAAAACAGACCACATATATGACAGAAATCCTGTAAGATTAAAATGGAACTGAAAAAATCCTATCACCTAGTGATGTCATAGCCATCATACATTGTAGCCTAATCTTTTTATTTTTAAGTAAATTTTGTGTAGCCTAAGTGTATAGCACGTCCTCAAATAACATCATTTTGTTCAAAGTCATTTTGTTATAGCATCGATGAGAAAAAAATAAAGTCTATTCCCAGCTCAGGCCACTGTCTGTGCGGAGTTCCCACATTCTTACCAGGTCTGCATGGGTTTTCTCCGGGTACCCCAGTTTCTTCTCACATCCCAAAGATATGCATGTTTAGTGAAGTGGTGTGTCTAAATGGTTCCAGTAAAGTCTACAGTCATGTACATTTGTGTCTTAAAAGCCATCGTATTCATTTGCCACTTACTTAGTGACTCACCCAGAGCAACTTCCAGTCCTGCAAGCTCCATTTGTGGTAAGTGACCTATACAGGTGCGCCATTTTTTAATCTTTTATACCGTATGTTAGTGTGCTTTTTCTATGTTTAGATATAGTTAGATACACAAATACTTACAATTGTGTTACAGTTGTCTACAGTATTCAGTGCAGTGATATGCTGTACAGGTTCATATCCTAGGAGTAACAGGCTATGCCACATAGCCTAGGTGCATAATAAGCTATACCATCCAGGTTTGTGTAAGCACACTCCATGATGTTTGCACAATGAAATTGCCTAATGATGCGTTTTTCAGAATATATTCTCATTGTTAAGTGATGCATGACTGTAAATTTCTGTTGCCACCCAGTTTGTGGTAATTTGTTACAGCAGCCCTGGGAAGCTAGTGTAGTCATGTTACACTGCAGTGACAAACGCGGTGAAAACTCAGGACCTTAAAAGGGGTATTTTCTTGGGCATGTGGGGAATAACCCTTCTCCAGCTTCCAGTGTGAACTGAGAAAGCGAAACCCTGCTTTTGGAGAAGCTGGGATCTTCCCAGCACCAGAAACTTCCTCAGGCCCCTGACTGGCTCCCGGCTAACCTTTGGGTGGGACTGGAGTTTCCTGAACAAGGAACAAGGGAGCCTTCCGCAGAGCTCTGACAGGCAGGCCTCTGAGGGCCTGTGCTGTGTGCTGTTAGGATAGCTTGGTGTTGTCTACACCCCATTATTAAGTTCTGTCTGAGTGTGTCCTCGCTGTTCATTGTCTAATTTGGTAACATTTATTTTGGTCCTGACCCCTTCTGCTGCCGCTGGGTTTGAGTTTCAGGGCAGGTGGAATGACATTCAAATAAAGAAATGCTTTCTATCAAAAAAAAGGGGGGGATTTTATTTCTGATTCACTGAAGTCTGCTGCACATCACCAGCCATCTTACACCTTGAAGCTATGCCACTTGGAAAGATGGCCTCCAACATCACTGTGGCAGATGAAGCAAGGGCCACAGCATCATACAGAATATTTTTAAGAAAGAGACCTGGAAATGGCTTACATCATTGCTACCAGAACCCAGTCCCATGATCCCAACAAAACTGCAAGGAAGGCTGGAAAATGCAGAGAGGCACATAGATATTGGGTGAGCTCTGATATGGTTTGGCTATGTTCCTACCCAAATCTCATCTTGAATTGTAGCTCCCATAATTCCCAAGTATTGTGGGAGGGACTAGGTGGAACATAATTGTATCATGGGGACGACTTCCCCCATACTGTTCTCATGGCAGTGAATAAGCCTCGGAAAATCTGATGGTTTCATAAGGGGTTTCCCCTTTCACTTGGCTCTCATTCTGTCTTGTCTGCCGCCATGATTGTGAGGCCTCTTCAGCCACATGGAATTGTGCATCCATTAAACTTCTTTTTCTGTATAAATTACCCAGTCTCATGTATGTCTTTATCAGCAGTGTGAAAACAGACTAATGCAAGTTCTAATATTCTCTGCCCTTTAAAAGGCACAAATAATAAGAACTATCTTTGATTGCATTTCTCAATCCAATGATAGTGTTTTGCATTTGAATGCAATATTATGGCAAGACTGAGTCTTAAGGTACCCAGAGGGTACCTTAGAATATATTAGATCATATAATCCTATCTTTCCCAGATTAGAGTACTTCACTGTATTTCTTTTTTCTTCTAGGACAGAGAGAACAATGCTTACTATGGTCTCCAAGGTCTATCCTATGTCATCTGAACCTTGCCAACCTCTTCAGTGTTAGATGTGCTACTCCTCTCTCTGTCTTTCTCCTCCTGTCCCATAGATCTTCTTCAGGTTCCTCCAGGGCACCACGCTACTTCCCACATGGAAGCTTTGCACACGCTGCTGCCCGACACTATTGCAAGGACACTTTCCTCCTTCTCTTCACTTTCTGATGTCAGTTCATTCATTGCTTACTCAGTGAAGTCTTACCTTAACAGGGCTTCTTCCCAAGCTAAATTCTATCCTTCAGTTGTTCTCATAAAGTTTCTTATATTTTTTGTTCTTCTTACTGATCATACTTTGTCATATGTATGTGTGATTATTTGATCAATGTCTCTTTCTCTTACTCCCATATTTGAGTAAATATTTGTTTAAAATCAATGAATGAACGAATTCTAGAAAGGGCATAGGATCTAAAAATATTTGGTGACTGCCTTAAAATATTTTAAAGTAGTGTGTGTTCATTAAGATGCTTTTGGCTGCAAGTAAGGGAAATAATAACTCAAAAGTGCCAAGACAAAAAGGAGTATTTATCTTATCCAATGAGGGGGACCTTGGTAGGAGGCCTCCTGGGTTGGTTAACTCAGCAGCTCAGTGACATCATCAAAGACCCAGAATCTTTCTATCTTTTGTCTCTTCCATCCTTAGTATGTTGCCTTAGTTCCTCTCATGGTCACAAGATGGCTGCTGTTGTCCTGGGCATCAAGTTGAAGAATGGATCTCCTTTTTGCTTGAATTTTTTTTAATCCTCAACACAACCTTTCTCAGAAGCTGTCCAACCAATTGCCCATCATATACACAATTGGCTTAAATTAGGTCACATTTCCACCCCTAAGCCAAACATTTGGCAAAGAGAATGAAATGATCATGATTGGTCAAGATTAACCAGGATTTTCTTTTAAGGCAATTAGCAGAAGGATAGATGGATAAATGCCTCAACAAAATCCAGATTCTGCAAGCAGAAAATGTGATAGTATTTACAGATAAACAACCCTATCTCCTACACACTACTATAATCAGCGTTATAGAATAAAATAAGCCTTCCATGAATGTATTGCCAGATTTTTATCTGAGTATATAATTTATTACATGGATACCCATCTTGATGTGTTAAAAGGTATCAGCTAGAATGCTATATTGAGCTAATTGTCTTGATGTGGTCTGGCACTTTTTCATGACTAAGAAGCAGGAAGCATAAAATACTACCAAGCTATATGTACCGACACACATAAAAACCTTTTCACGAGTAAATAAGAGTAAGCGTTCAGAACAATGGAGACATAGGGATAAAGAGGGACTAAGTGGATTATTTCATACTTATGTTCATGACGTGTGCACCGAAACCTTGACATTCAGAAGTGTGCCATGCCTCAGTGGCAGCAAACACACATAGGATCCAGATCTTGGTTTCTAAATTACTTTTCTCCAATAAAAGTAGCCCAGGCTCCTTGGAGAAATGTCTGATTCTAGGGCTAAGGTAGAGAAAAATACAAGCTAAGCCTGGAACGTCTTGTAGATCCAGAAAGCAAAGAGTGGTCAAAACACAAAAGAATATTCTGTAAAAGTTAATGGATTCACAACATTTAACCTAAAAAAAAAAAAAAAAAAAAAAAAAGACAAAGAATGAGGGCATATCAAAGGGACACAAGAAAAGCCCCCAGTGGCCAATGCTGGAAAAATTTGAGCAATAAATGAATAGTGTGGTATTCTATTACAGCTCATAATATGAAATAAACATAAATGAGCCCACATTTATATAAATATATAATTCAATTAAATAAATGAATAGGGGAGAGGATACAAATCTTTCCTACAGAAGAATTCCATCTAATATAAGTAGACGGTAGCTATTCCCACCTCCAGAAGGCAGAACGAAACCTCCCTGTGTGTGAGCTGGACTTAGTGACGTGCAACCAAAGAACAGAATATGGAAAGGGGCAAAATAGTAACTTTACAGTAGAGAAACATGGCAAACACTACCTCAACCAAATTGATCAAGGTTAACTCCATCACTGATGAGTCGTATTGATATCATGTGCCTTGATTTGATGTGATGAGGACACTTCACCTGTCTGGTAGCCTTCCCCAGGACCCCTAATCCCAATCAAATCATGAGAAAACATCAAAAAAACATATATTAAGGGATATTGTGCAAAACACTTGACCAGTACACCTCAGAGCTGTCAAGGCCATGAAAACCTAGAATGAGAAACTGTCACAGACCAGAGGAGACTAAGGAGACATGACGACTAAATGCAATGAGTATTCTTCATGGAACTCTGGAACAGAAGAGGATATTGGGGGAAAATCTGTCGAAGTCCAAATAAAAGCTGGAGTTTAGCTACTGATAAGGTGCCAGTGTTAATTTCCAAGCTGTGACAAGTATAAGAGAGATTCTCCATATTATCTTTACAACGTTTATGTTCATGTAAAATTACCTCAAAGTAAAAAGGTTTACTTTTTTTTAAGATTAGTTTTTAAAAAAAAAATAGGTTGACAACCACTGCTCTAAAAGATCTATCCTTGGATTAGGCAACCACATCAATGTGGTTGGCTGCCTAGGTGCATGAAATAAATGATATTGCTACTCTGCCTCCACTCTCTCCATTACAGCATTTTCTGATTGTGCTTTGGTATAATGCCATCATTAGAGACAAATCTGCAACCCACCTCCAGGAGTTTCAGGACTTCAGACACAAACCTGTGTACCATCCTCATTCCTAGTTTCATGTCACTATCTTCTCTTTATCTTTTCTTTGTTCAGATTTACATATATATCCCTGTAGTCAAAGGAGGAATAAAAGATAAATCCATATACAGGAATTGGGTCATTCATCTCTGGGCCCATAGTACACAGCTCAGCTTTAGGCTCACAGTAGCAACAACTCACACATCACTTATTCTGAGCCAGGCACTCTTCAGACACTCACCAAATATGCATGCCTTTCCACTTTATAACAACATGATAAAGTAGCTACTGTTCTCAACCCCATTTTACAGGTAAGGAAACTAAGGCCCAGGGAGGTTAAGCAACTTGTCCACATTACAGAGAAAGTAAATGACAGAGTGTGGATTTGAACCCAGGAAGTCTGACTCCAAAGTCTGTGTTCTTAACCTTATAATGTCAAATGGTTTGCAAAATGAAAGAGAGGGAGCTAAAAAGGAAAAGAAGGTAGGGAGAGGAATAGATAGAGTGTGGGTCTCTAGAGACCATTTTGATGGAAGATGGTGCTAGCTGCTGCTCACAGTCACAGGATTTGAGGAGTGCTAAAAGATTCCCATTGTCACTCCACTCAAACACATCTGTACCATTGAATGATACATTACCCACTCTTTGGGGGTCTGAGATAAGAAAAGTTGTCATTGAAATGCAAATATTTTAACCAAGGAGGTGAAAGATCTCTACAATGAAAACAAATGAAAAAACACTGATGAAGGCAATTGAATAAAGCAGAAAAAAAAAAATGGAAAGACATCTCATGATCATGGATTAGAAGAATTAATATTGCTGAAATCATCAGATTGCCCACAGAGATCTACAGATTCAATGCAATTCCTATCTTAATACTAATGACATTCTTTATAGAGATAGAGAAAACAATCCTAAAATTTGCATGGAACCACAAAAAAACACAAATAGTCAAAGCAACCCTGAGCAAAATGAACAAAACTGAAGACATCACATTACCTGACTTCAAATTACACTAGAAAATTAGTTATACTATTAACCAAAACAGCATCGTATTGGTATTAAAAACAGACACATAGACCAATAGAACAGAATAGAGAACCCAGAAACAAATCCATGTATTTACAACTAACTGATTTTTTTTTCACAAAGTCTCCAAGAACATACATTGGGGAAGGATAGTCTCTTCAATAAGTGATGCTGGGAAAACTGGATATCCAAATGCGGAAGAATGAAAGCAGTCCCCTATCACTCACCATATGTGTATAAAAATCAATTCAAAACGGATTAAGGACTGAAATGTAAGACCCAAAACTAACTACTAAAAGAAAACAGAGAGAAAATGCTTCAGGGCATTGGTCTAGACAAAGATTTTATGGCTAAGACTTCAAAGCCACAGGCAACAAAAATAAAAATAGACAAATAGGACTAAATCAAACTAAAAAGCTTCTACATAGCAAAGGAAACAATCAACAAAGTGAAGAGACAATTTGTAGAATGGTAGAAAACATTTGCAAACTATACATCTGACAAGGAACTAATATCCAGAATATACAAAGAACTCAAATAACTCAACAGCAAAATACCTAATCCGATTAGAAAATGAGAAAAGGATCTGATGGATATTTCTAAAACAAACAAACAAACAAACAAAAACAAACGGCCAATGAAAAATGCTCAACATCACTAACCATTGGGGAAATGCAAATCAAGATCACAGTGAGATATCATCTCACCCTAGTTAGAATGGCTGTGGTCAAAATGACACAAAAAATAAACACTGGTAACAAGGTGGAGAAAAGAGAACTTTTATACACCGTTGGTGGGAACACAAATTAATACAACCATTATAGAAAATAGTATGGAGATTTCTCAAAAAACTAAAAATACAACTACCATATAATCCAGCAATCCCACTACTGGGTATTTATTTAAAGGGAAGAAAATCAGTATATGGAAGAGATATCTGCATGTTTAAATGTATTGCGGTACTATTCACAATAGCTGAGATAGAATCATTCTAAATGTCCATCAACAGATGAATGGATAAAGAAAATGTGGTACACATACACAATGGAATACAACTCGGCCATAAAAAAGAATGAAAGCCTGTCATTAGTGGCAACAAGGATGAGTCTGGAGGACAATTAAGTTATGTGAAATAAGTTAGGCACAGAAAGATGTGTACATGCAAGTTCTCATTTGTCTATGGGAGCTGAAACATATTGAGCTCACTGAACGAGAGAGTAGAATAGTTGTTACTAGAGGCAGGGAAGAGGGAGGAGAGGGTGGCTAGGGAGAGGTTGGTTAATGGATACAAAATTACAGGCAGACAGGAGAAATGAGTTCTAGTGCTCTATAGTGCTGTAGGATGAACACAGTTAATGATAATTTATTGCATATTTTCAGTAAGCAGCAAGAGAGGATTTTGCATGCTCCAAACACAAATAATCAATCTTTGAGATGATGGATGTGCTAATTACACTGATTTGATTATTACACATTAATACATGTATCAAAATATCACACTGTACCCCATAAATAAGTACAATTATTACAAGTCACCTAAGAATAAAAGAAAAATAATACTCCATCACAGAAAAATGCAAATATTATTCGAAAGGAAGTAAAGCCAGTGTTAAAATTGATTAACTGGCCAGTCCTGTAAAATAAGGCAAGGGACGGGTAACTCTTTTTTTTTTTTGAGACAGGGTCTCACTCTGTTGCACAGGCTCAGTGGCACAAACACAGCTCACCGTAGCCTTCACCTCCTCAGTGCAAGTGATCCTCCTGCCTCAGCCTCCACCTGTGTTGCTGGGACCGCAAGTGCATGCCAGCACACCTGGCTAATTTTTTGATTTTTTGAAAAGATAGGAATCTCACTATATTGCCAAGGCTGGTCTCAAACTCCTGGGCTCAAACTATCCTCCTGTCTTGGCCTCCCAAAGTGCTGAGATTACGAGTGTGAGGCACAGGTGACTCTTGATATGTGGAAGAAAGGCCCAGAATTTGTGGGGTTTCCCAGGAGACAGGAAGAGGTAGAGCCCCACTTTGGAAGGCTGTGAGAAGCCTGCATGAGAACACTGAGGTGGCAAAGGGAGGCAAGCACTCAGAGGTGAGAGGAAAGAGGGTGGGGAGAAGCCCCAGAAAGCTGTGGGGGAAAGTGTGGGCAAAAGCCTCACCCACCTGGACATTCCTCCAGTGGTTGGTTGGTTCTGCAGTTCTTCATGCACAAACCAAGCCAGAAAGAGTCAGGCAAGCAAATATCTGCAATCTCACAGCTGTACAGTTTTCTATTCACTTTCCTCTGGAAGCCTCTCTTCCTTGTCCTCATTCTTACAAACCATAAAATCTAAATTAGATATAACACTAGTCTCAGAAAGACCAAATGTATCTAAGTACACGATTTCCCATTTCTTCTATGCATCATGGGATGCTTATGAAGCAGCACAGAATGTGGACGTCTAAGTTAGAATAATGATTCTAACAGCTGATTATTGAGAGTTCTCTACGTGCTTTCTACCTACTTTTCATTTTAACTTCTCAATGAGCCTCTGAAGCAGCATTGCTGCTCCTTTAACAGAAAGTAACTTGAGCCTTAGAGGTATTCAGGGAATTACCAAGATTTCAGGCTGGCAAAGATGAGAGCCTGGATTCTTGAACTGGCCTGTATAATTCTAAGCACAGGCTCTTACCCAGTGTTTCACGAGCTCTTCATTTACCTATGCAACCTTGGGCAAGTCATTCGGTTTCTTGGACCCCAGCTGCCTTGTACATTAGATAAGCAAGTTAACTCAGTTTTTAAAACTTTCGCGTTCATATGACTTCACTGGGGATCTTATTAAAAGCTGTCAGGCTGGGCATGGTGGCTCACCCCTGTAATCCCAATACCTTGAGAGATTGAGGCAGGAAGATCGCCTGATCCCAGGAGTTCAAGACCAATCTGGACAACATATAATGAGCCAAACACTATAGGAAGTGTCTCAGTTTGCTTGGGCTACTGTAACAAAATACCTTAGACGAAGTGGCTTATAAATAACACAAATGTATTTCTCGCAGTTCTGGAAGCTGGGAAGTTCAACATCCAGGCACCAGTAGATCCAGTGTCTGGTGAGGGCCTGTTTCCTGCTTCCAAGAGAGCAGTCTTCTTGCTGTGTCCTCACATGGCGGGGGGGTAAGGATCATTCCTGGGTCTCTTTTATAAGGGCCCTAATCCCAATTATGAAGACCCTGTCCTCATGACTTAAGCACCCCCCAATGCCACCCATGGGTGATTAAGTTTCAACACAGGAATGTTGAGGGGACACAAACATTTAGACCACAGCAGTTTGCATAAGGCAGAGCCAGCAAGGAACTAAATTGGACCAATGAAGATCAAATGTGTGCTTCAGAATTAATAATAGCAGTAATCTGTGAAGGTTTTTAGACTTTACAAACTACTTAACCTATCTTATATTCTCTCAATAGCCCTATAGTAGATATTCAATTATCTCTTTATTTATTTATTTATTTATTAGACATGAGGAAACTGAGCCTCAGAGAATTCAAATGACTTGCCCAAGATCACAATTAAGAGGCAGTAGAAACTGGATAAAAACCAGGGTTTTCCGGCTCCCAGTGTTCCGTTTCCTGAGTCCTTCCCATCATGCAATGCTCTAAGAGTTGGAAGAGGTAGGGAACGTGGGATGCATAAGGAGGAACAGAAGCTTGCAAACTGCCCGGGCACCAATTAGAATAGTAAAATTAATTGCATTTTTTGTTCATTCCACAAATATTTATTACGGACTTCTCTGTGCAAGGCACTGTATGAAAACATGAAAATATACAAGACATGGCCCACTGCCCTGAGGTTGGAACCTAAACCAAATGCTTACATCCAAGGCCGGATGTGGTTGTGTGGAATATTTAGCCCACACTCAGAACCGCAAGAGCATGGAGTAAGGGGAAATCGACACTGGCTAAGCTGAGAGGGGAAAACTGTGAAGGATGAAAATGATTTCAGTGGCAAAGAGTGGTGGCAGATTATGTCCAAAAATAGCCAAAGTAATCCCACTCCTCCAGCACGCCTTTTTGAAATGTGATTTCACCGCTCCTCTTATTATGAACTAAATTGTGCCCCCCCCAATTCATATGTTGATGCCCCAATCCCCTAATGTGACTATATTTGAAGATAGTCTTTAAGGAAGTAATTAAGGTTAAATGAGATCATAAGGGTGGGGTCCTAATCCAATAATACTGGTGTCCTTTTAAGAAGGGAAAGGGACAGCAGAGGCTGAGCTCCATGGTTGACATATGTAATCCCAGCACTTTGGGAGGGCAAGGTGGGTGGATCACGAGGTCAGGAGTTTGAGACCAGCCTGGCCAAGAGACCAGCCTGGCCAACATGGTGAAACCCCATTTCTACTAAAAATACAAAAATTAGCTGGGTGTGGTGGCATGAGCCTATAGTCCCAGCTACTCAGGAGGCTGAGGCAGGAGAATCGCTTGAGCCCGGGTGGTGGAGGTTGCAGTGACCCGAGATTGGGCCACTGCACTTCAGCCTGGAGTCGGTGAGAAGAGTGAGACTCCATTTCAAAAAAAAAAGAAAGAAAGAGAGACAGCAGCAGAGATCTCTCTATATATATATGAAAAAAAAAAAAAAAGAAGCGAAGCCACAGTGAGAAGGTAGCCATCTGCAAGCCAGGAAGAGAGGCCTCACTGGAAACCAACTCTTCTGGCACCTTGATCTCCAGCCTACAAAACTGTGAGAAAATAAACATCTATTGTTTAAGTTACCCAGCCTGCAGTAGCTACTTACGACAGCCCGAGCTGTCTAATACACCTCTCATCAAGAGGTAGAGTCTACTTGAATCTGAGATAGCCCTGTGACCTGCTCTGAATTGTGGCAGCAGAAGTGATATTGTACCAAATCCAAGGCTAGTCCTTAATAGAACTTGAGGCTTCTGTTTTCCCCACCTTGGAGTCCTGAGCCATCCTATAAAGCCTGACTACTGCTGGAAAACCATGTAGGAAAGCCTTAGAGCTTGAAATCCAACAAGGTGAAAAAGGCCCGTAAAGATGAAAAACTAGAGAGAAGACTGAGGGTTCCAGTCCTTCTCTCTGAGAGTCCACATGTATGAGTGTGGCCATCTTGAGTCCTGCAGCTGCACGAGTGAGGTCAGACAACAGGAGGTGGAGCAGAGATGAACCATCCCAGCCAAACCATGCCCATTCAACCGAAACAATCACAAACAAATAAAATGCTTGTTATTTTAAGCCATTAAAATTTGGGATAGTTAGGGCCAGGCACAGTGGCTCCTGTCTATAATCCCAGCACTTTCGGAGGTGGAGGCAGGCAGATCACCTGAGGTCAGGAGTTTGAGACCAGCCTGGCCAACATAGCAAAACCAAGTCTCTACTAAAAATACTAAAATTAGCCGGGCATGGTGGCATGCGCCTGTAATCCCAGCTACTCAGGAGGCGGAGGCAGGAGAATCGCTTGAACCTGGGATGTGGAGGTTGCGGTGAGCTGAGATTGCGCCATTGCACTCCAGCCTGGGTAACAAGAGCGAAACTCTGTCCCAAAAAAGAAAAAAAAAAAAAAAAGATAGTTTGTAATGCAACACTAGATAACTGATACAGGTGGAGTAAGAAATGGGTATTCAGGTCGGAGAGAATGGTTTAAACAATGGCATGATGACAGAAAAATACAATCTTGATATAGGTGAGTAATTCTGATTGGGAAAGCATTTAAAAACACAGAGAAAATGAAAAGATAATGCAAGAAAGGTGGGTGGGGTTAAATTGTAGAGAGCTTTCATTGTAGTAAATTTTTATTAAGCATTTACTGTGTGTCAAATACTCAGTTCTTTTTATGAATTAACTACACAATCCTCACATAGCCCTATGAGTGGGTTATTCTATTATTATCCCCCATTTTACAAAATGGACACTGAGGCTCACAGGTTAAATTACTTGAAAAAAAAAATTACATAGTGGTGAGACTGGGATTTGAACACAGGTAATCTAACTTCAGAGCCTATGCTCATAACCTCTACAGAAGACTGACTTAACCAAGAAATCGGAATCTTTGAGATAAACGGCGGAATTATTTTAAGCTGGGGAATAGCGTGACCGAAACAGCACTTTAGAAAGACTAAGCTGGCAGTTACAGATAGAATCTGGAAGCTGAGAGAATAGTTAGGGTGCTATTGGAGTGGTAAGAGTTTGAACTGACTTGCAAAAATGGAAAAGGGGTGACTCAGAGGGACTTGGGGGAAAGAATTTAAAAACTACTAACAGCACCCAAGGAATGGCTGGAAATGGGAGGAATAAAAAGAAGAAAACGGGCTGGGTGCGGGGGCTCACACCTGTAATCCCAGCACTTTGGGAGGCTGAGGCCGGTGGATTGCCTGAGGTCAGGAGTTTGAGACCAGTCTGGCCAACATGGTGAAACCCCCCTCTACTAAAAATACAAAAAATTAGCCAGGCATGGTGGCGCTTGCCTGTAATCCCAGTTACTTGGGAGGGTGAGGCAGGAGAATCACTTGAACCCAGGAGGCGTAGGTTGCCGTGAGCTGAGACCATGTCACTGCACTCCAGCCTGGGTGACAAGAGTGACACTCTGTCTCAAAAAAAAAGAAAGAAAGGAAGGCAGGAAAGAAAGAAAAAGAGAGAGAGAGAGGGAGGGAGGGAGGAGGAGTGAGAGAGAGAGAAAGAAAGAAGAAAGAAAGAAAGAGAAAGAGAAAGAAAGGAAGGAAGGAAGGAAGGAAGGAAGGAAGGAAGGAAGGAAGGAAGGAAGGAAGGAAGGAAGGAAGGAAGAGAGAGAAAGAAAGTCACAATTCATTCCCATCTTTGTGCTTTGGTGACTGAGATGGAAGTCATGTCTGTAAAACACACGGAACACAGGAGGAAGAACTGGTTTGGGGATGAAGATAATAAGTGGGTTTGACTTGTTAGGTGGGAGGTGATGGTGGGATATTAAGTGGAGGTGTCTGCCAGGCACTTGGAGATAGATGAGTGGTACCTTGGGACGGTGGCCAAGGCCATCTGTAGATACAGGCTTAGAATTCATCCAGAACTAAGCAAAGTTACATACATTTAAGATATGTCAGTTAGGCGTCCTAGGTTGCTAGCAACAGAAACTGAATCTGGCTAACAAGTAGAAAACTCTCACAGAAACAGAGTTCACTGTGGACCTCTGCTCAGACGGGATAGGGTCTAGGGCAGCTCTGAGGTCCAGATTGGAAGAACTCACAAATTCATCATTCATCAAGCTGAAATGAGTCAGCTGCAACTACTTTTTCCTTCTTTTCAAGAGTCAAAGAACTGGGAGGGAATCCAGTGAGCTTGGTCATACGCCCATCCCTTGGCTAGTGAAAGTAAGGATACCTTGATTTCCTTCCCAATAAAATGCTGCATAAAATAGGAGAGGTGTTTCCACTATCAAAATGCGAGGAGGGGAACAGGTGTTAGTGGCCACAGATAAATCAATGTTCATTCCATTAGGAGAGAGTGTGGAGAAAAGAAGAGGGAGCTGAGGACAGTCAACTGCATGGTGCCCACCTGTTGGAAGATTTGATGAAAAAAGGAAAAAGGCAAGTTAAGGCATCGGAAGAGAGAAAATAGGCAAAGGAGTTTCCAAAAAATGGGCCACACATGAGGGTGAAATCCTGCCAAGGACTCAAAGGTGATAAAGAATGTTGAAAAACTACTGGGTTTGCCATTGGAAGCTATTGGTAACCTTTGGGAGAGAAGGAGGGCCCGAGGAAGTGAGGGAGAAAAGGAGGGGAGCCCGATGACGGGGTAAGAAGATACACGGAAGAGACCCATGGAAATAAGGTGGCAGCATCTATTGTTTGGTGGTAAAAGGAAGGAGAGGAGCGGGGTTATTGTTTGAAGGGGTCAGTATCACAATGACTCTCAGAACCTGGCTGTTACATCCTATTTGGTCACATATTAGTAGAAAATAATACCCAGCCCAGGGCCAGGCGTGGTGGCTCACACCTGTAATCCCAGCACCTTGGGAGGCCAAGGCGGACGGATCACGAGGTCAGGAGATCAAGACCATCCTAGCTAACACGGTGAAACCCCGTCTCTACTAAAAATACAAAAAATTAGCCAGGGGGGCTGGCGGGCGCCTGTAGTACCAGCTACAGGCTGAGGCAGGAGAACGGCGTGAACCTGGGAGACAGAGCTTGCAGTGAGCCAAGATCGTGCCACTGCACTCCAGCCTGGGCAACAGAGCGAGACTCTGTCTCAAAAAAAAAAAAAAAAGAAAAAGAAAAAAGAAAACGGAAATTAATACCCAGCCCAGCACTTAGTAATACCTTTTCTCTGAAGCTCTTGGTGAAAACTAGTGACGACAATAGCAAAGTGCAAATTGATGCTCTGGTTTAATCTGTTTCAGAAGTTACAGAAAGAGGAAATTGAATTTATTAGAAAGCCAACTTTAAAGGGAAATAAAAAGACAAATGCCTTTTCTAAGCTAAAAAAAAAAAAACCCCAAAGCAATGCAACAGTTTCAGAAACTAATTGTATAAGTGTACTGTTATTACCAGTCTCTTTTCCCCTGGTTGAAACAATCTTCCATAACAACATTTGCAACTATAATATTGTATAACAAGCAGTTACGGTGTAATGTCTTTTAAATAGGGGTTAAATAGGAGAGAAGTGAGTATCCATTATCTTATTATCATAACATCCGTCAGTCTTCCAGACAAAACACTATCATCCCACTGAGAGCTAAGGACAGTTTTTACTTAAACACAAGGTCATACTGTTTGGGTGCATGGGACAGCAGTGGAGGTGGGGTGGGGGATTTTCATTTATTCCAAGGCACTCAACACTGGACTTCTTCCAAGAGAGGAAACAAGACTAAATAGATCATTTGTTTTATTCTGTTTGGGCATTTCTTGCGTTTCTCCCAACTGTGGCTTATGGACACAAAGCCAAACTCAGAGCCTGGCTGGAGCTGGCTAAACTCCAGGTCAAAGGAATAAACAATCTGAAGCTCTATTTGCAGATTAAGGCAAGCCACACAATTGCAGGACAAAATGAAATTCCGCTGTGAATGTGAAGTTGCAAAGAAACAGCCAGGTAGAAGTGTTAAATGATTTGGATTTCTCAAACAAAACTGAAGTAGAGGTAGGAAGGAAATGTCAATGGGAAGTACACATCTATGAGAAACGCATCTCAAAAAGGGTTAAATATTGGAGAATACTGGAGGAGGAACCTGCTGCTTGTGGGGACCAACTGAGGTAGAAACACAACATCTTTGGAACAGCCCCTCATGGTGGGTGTCAAAGAGCCTGGCCATTTGAGTGTCATGGAAAGTGTAGTTTGGGTTATTACTTCCGTTTCCTCTTGCTGGCATCAGCAAGGTCAGCCAACACCAGTCATGCACACTCAGTAACAAGTATAGTTGGTATTCCCAGCATATCCCACTGGCAGAATGGGTCTTTGTCTTGAATCACTTTCCTTTGGGAGACCTCATGGTCGGCCTCATCGCATGTCTAGCGAGAGAGAAAGGAACATTAGTGGCTAGAATTAGTTTAGCATATTAGTTAGCACTGCATCTTGTCTGATTTCGGAATTGACAAGTCATGTGCAGTATTGCTCAAAATGTTCCTTCGACAGTACAGGAAAGAAAAGGAAGTGAATGTCAGTCATTAAAATGTAACCCAAAGAGGTAAGTCCCAAGGACTTCCAATCTCTTTCATAGATGAAGAATTTGGGCCCTATTTATACTCTAATTGGAAAAACAAAAAAGGTTTTTTTTTTTCTTTTTTTTTTTTTTTTTTTTTTGAAAAACATTGGCTCCTTCAAGACAAGAGACTGAAACTCTTCAAAATAGCTATTTTGTGCATTTCTCTCACTGGTTTAACTTTTGAGTAACTTTACTAAAAATTTAAAGTTACACATAATTAACCAAAGTGTGTGAGATAGGAATCAATGTATCAATGTTAATATCCTGATTGTGATATTATACAATGGTTTTGCAAAATGTTACCATTGAGGAAGACTTGGCAAAGTGTAAAAGAGACCTCTCTGAATCATTTCTTAACAACTGCCTGCCAGCCTACAATTATCTCTATTACAAATTTTAATTTAGAAAGGTGATTGAGACAGAAATGGATGCAGGGATTCTGACACATTTTCATAATAATCTGACTTCGCCCACATTTTCAGTTATTTCTCCAGTAGTTTCTTGAATGACTCCCTTCCATCTGGAAGAGGATACTTCCAGCTTTTCAACCACACTGAGCAAGCTCATTCACACCTGTGGGCTTTCCCCCTCCTTTGAATTGTTCCCAGCTCCAGCCTACCCCGCCCTGACGGGACCAAGCACAACACTGTCACTGGAACAGTTCTTAGCATGTCTAAAAGTCACTTGGCTAGTAGTTTATCCACTCATCAACAAAATTTACTGAGTAACTGCTATAAGTGTGGTATGGCTCTAGGCAATAGGGAGAGTGAGTTGGAAACAATATTGAAATTAGTTTCTCTTCCCTGGTCTCTGGGAGTATATTCCAATGAAAGAGAGTAGAAGAAAACTGGCAATAAATAAGGTTAAAAAAAAAAATCAATTCATGATGAGGGCCATGAAGGAAGTCATAGGTTAGAGGGGATAAAGTGACTTTATCTCAAGTGGCCAGGGAAGGCTTCCTAGGGGAGAGGACATTTGAGTTGTGATCTAAAGTGTAAGGATGCAGACAGACATAAAAGATTCTGGGACAAAAAGCATTTCAGGCACAGAGAACAAGAAGGATGTATACCATGCCCTGTAACTGAATATAAATATTTGGTATGACTGTAAAATGATTAAACATGCTCATTTTGTAGACTGTTTGCTCCTTATTTTAGGACCAAGCCTCCCATAACCTGTTTCCCTCTATGACAGACTGAGAACACTGTTAGGCTGGTCCAGATTTTACACTTTAAGAGCAACCCCTTCCCCAACACACACGTGCACACTCTAGCACCGCCACCTGCATGCCAAGGGGTGACTGCAGGCTGATCTTTCAAGTGACTCATCAGTAGCTGTACCCTTAATTAAGGGCTGTGTATAGGGAGATTTACATTTCTTCCTCGCTGTTGGGGCCGTCTGCCAGCTAGCAAGGATTCTACACTAATGGCAACATAAATTATTGTCATTAAAGTTGGGTCCTTGGGTCCCCAGAAACCTAACTAGATGCAAAGGAGGAACCAACTAAGAGAGATCCAGGTAACAGAGCCCGGAGCGGGACGGTCATTTGTTGCAGGCCCCTGGGGTATGCGCCTGTCTACCGCGCACCGGGTCCCAGCAGCCGTGGTTACTGGCTGAGAAGGGCTGAGTTCCCAAGACGCTGCGGGTACCTCATACTGTCACATAGCCAGGAATCCAGTTTTCTGGATCCCTTCGTCTGTATTTGCCTAAGGCGACCTGCCGCCGCTCCTCTGTCCCCTAGGCAGGGAGAAGTCAGCTCTAGGACACCCTGCAAAACGCCTCGAGGGGTTATCCGCCCCTTCCCGGCCGCGTCCTGGCACCGTTTTCCCCATCACCCGGAGGAGTGAGCACTGTCTCAGGGCGCCCTCTGTCTCTTCCAGGGGGCAGCCAAGACGACATGCCCTGGGTCTCAGGGACGCGGTACAAGCCCCGGTATCCCCCCCCGCCACCTCACACACCCCCATCCGGGAGACCCACGTGCAGCCGGGCCCGGGCTGGCGCTGCACCTCGGGGTCTGCGCGTCTCCCCGGCGCGTTCCGGGCGCAGCCCCGCTACAGGGACCCCTGGGGGAGCGGCATCCGAGAGGTGGCGGGCGGAGAGGGGGCGTCCCGGAGGCCGGGCGCGGGGACGCTGAGGCCCGCGGCCACACAAAGGAGGCGGCGGGAAGGCGGGGCGAGGCGGGCCGGGGGCGGGGGCGGCAGGAAGGGGCGGGGGCCCGCGCGGCGCCGCCGATAAAGCCCCAGCCGCCGCGGCAGCCAGCTCGCGCTGTGGGGCTGCCCGGGCTGCGCGGCGTCTGCAGGCGCCACCGCTGCCTCTTTCCGGCTGTGATCCTCCTCGCCGCCGCTTCGCTCCGTCCTCTGACTCCCCGCGCCGCCGAGACCAAGCTCCCGCTCCAGTTGCGGCCGCACTGCCCTCCGCGGCCGCCCCCTGGGGATCCAGCGAGCGCGGTGAGTACAGGCTGCGCCGTGACTCCCGGGCGCGGCCGGCGCTGCCCTCGGCTGGGGACGCTCCCCGGGGCTCCGCGCGCCGCCGGCCCCGCGCCCCGACCTTGCGCCCGGCCGGGAAGCTGCCGGGCCTGCGGGGCCAGTGGCACCCGGGGGTGCCGACGTCGGGGAGGAGTGAACTTTCTCAGCCTCCCGCGGGCCGCCTCGGCCGGGGCTGGGTGCGCGCCGGGCATCCCGGTCCCGCCCGCGGGGAGCCTCGAGCGGGACCCTGGCAGCGCAAGGCGGGGCCGCCCCGGAGTGGCGTCCAGAGGTACCCGCAGTGGGGAGCCCCGGGGCCGGCGTGGCTCCTGCCCGCCCATCCAAGCCGGCCCTGACCCTGAACCTGAGGTTTCCAGCTGCTTGCCGGCGTCCCCCTACCCCGGACTTAGGCTGCGCGCCGCCGGATGGGGAGAGACTGGCGCACTCTTACTTGTTACCTCTGCCTGTGCAGGGGGAGGTGACGCGTGGTGTGGGGAAAGCCTTTAACTTGGCCTCTGGCAGCCGATTTAACCCGAGCAAGCAGGTCTTTGCTATTTTCATCATCTGTAGAAACGGGAGTTGCGAGGCGGATGAGTGACTGCAGGTAAAGTGAAAGTACAGTACTCAGAAATTCTGGAAGGAATTAGGCATTTAATGTGTCCACAAACTGAGCGGCGAAGGAAGGCTTCTATTACATAAGACAGCACTCCACCTTCAGGTATTATGGAAGATGCTATTGAAGGTTTTAGTATTTTAATGAACGAAACACATTCTTTGTGTGTGTGTGTCTGGAGAAATCTCGAATGCTGCTGTCTTGCTTTGACTACTTTGCAGGGGACGTTCTTATATTTAGCATCAGCATGAAAAGGTGTTCGAAGGTGTGAGATTTCCTCTTTCAAGCCAAGAAGCCGTTTACTTGTCTGAACTGTTGTGGAACAATATATGTGATAATTGTGTACTTTGAAGATTTTATATCAGAACTTGAGCACAGATAACTGGAAGAAATGTCTACATTGCTAATTTGTATATCCTAAACCACACTTCAAAAATTGAAGGCAGTTTCAACATTATCTGAAGGTCTAAATCAGTAACTGTTTGCTATTTGCAGTATTTCAATAGAAAAAATTTTGGCTATGCAAATGAAGGTACTAACCTAAGTAATCTAAGGTTTCTTTTAACCCCCAAATTTTGATTCTTTGTTAAAATAATATTTGAAAATATTGTACCATGCAGGGCAATTACTGAAGGTCATGAAAATGTCATCATGTTTTATTCTAAAACAAAAATGAATCTATGCAGAAAATTTCTGTGTCCCATGGACTTCATATTAGTTTAATTTTAAAATTACTGTCTCCAAAAGAAACTAATTTTCACTTCCACACAAGGGTGATTAAATACCAGTGAGAGATTGTTTGAGGTGGTAGAGTTGGAAATGAGGTGGTGACCTGGCCACGTCACTGGGTGCATCTCTGCCTTGCGGTCCTCTTCCAGCCAGTTCCTTTCCCATTGCATGGGGACTTTGGCTCTTGGGCTATTTCTCCACCTCTAGACCTAAAGTCCACGCGGGGGATGCTCTAGATGTGCACTTCCTTGACTGTCTCAAATCCAGTGTCTTCCATGTACTCCAGCTACTAAGTCCTCTAAGTACCTCCAAGTCTTGCCCTCTCTGAGATGCTCAACTTCTGAAAACTCTTAGTGCCTCCATCCCGCAAGCTCTTTCCTTCTGAGTTGCAAACCGGACTCCCACTGTAATCTTCAATGCATTGATCTCCAATCCTTTTCCTCCTGTGGGTTTGGCAGATGACTTTGTAGCCCATTCTACCAAGAAAATAGAGGTCATGAGGGTCTCCTCACGTCCTCCCCCATCTCCCTGTACAGACTTTTCTGTGTTTACCCAGTCATCCAATAAATCTTCTTAAGCTTCTACTGTGTCTCGGTACTTCGCTGGATACTCATAGGTGGTAAATAGAGCAGATCCTTGCTCACTTGAAACTGTCATTCTTGTGGGAGAAAACCAACTGAAAGCAAACACAGTATATTGTAAATGTATGATAAATGAATAGGGTAGAATTATAAAGAAAAATCAAGTTAGACTGAGAACTTAGAGAAATTTAGAGAGATGACATCCTTGGGGCATGACTAATGTCTCCAACTGTGTCCTGAATCCCAACTCGCAATGCCTCTCTCTCCTTGTGAGTGTTACTCCCTTTTCTTACTTTTATCTTCAGTCTCTCCTTATGAGCTTTTTTCTTTTTTAGTATTATTTTAAGAATGCCTTAACCTCCCTTGTCCCTGCATCCTCAGCTCACCTGTAATGACCACCACATCTCTCCAGGCTTCTTAAACTGGTCTCCCCTTCCCGTTCAGCAATTTGCAAGCCGGCCAGAGTCTCCTCAAAGGTCAAGGCCCATGACTTCCTGAATAAGCCATCTTTTTTTAAAAATTTTTATTATTATACTTTAAGCTCTGGGGTACATGAGCTTATACTTTAAGCTCTGGGGTACATGAACGTGCAGGTTTGTTACATAGGTATACATGTGTCATGGTGGTTTGCTGCACCCATCAACCTGTCACGTTAGGTATTTCTCCTAATGTTATCCCTCCCCAACACCCCCCTGCCCCGGCCACAGGCCCTGGTGTGTGATATTTCCCTCTCTGTGTCCATGTGTTCTCGTCTGAACAAGCATTCTTATGGATACCCACTAGGCTTCTCCGTGGCATTTGATGAGGTTCTTCCATTCCTTTCCGATGTTTTTTTTTTTTTTTCACCCCTGGTTGCCACCTTCTGGTTTTCCTTCTTCCTCCCTGGCATCTCTGCTACCTCTTGAGGTTACCCAGGGTTCGCTGTCATCCCTCTTGTGCCCTGTGTATTTGGGTGAACTATGTTCCCACAGCTTCAACTGTCACCAATATGAAGTGAGTCCTAGATTGGCATGTAAGCTAGCTTGAGCATGCTCCTGTGTTCCAATCAGTTACCTGCAGTCTGGTGCGCTTACCCATGCCCTTTAGACCAAAAAAACGCCCCACAGTAAATCCAAAATTGATTTTAGTTTTCACCACCCACCCCATATTTGCTTCATCATTAGCCAAGATTTGTCCGTTTTTTTTGGCAGCGGCGCCACCATTCATGGAGGTATTGGAGCAGGAGCCTCACAGTGATGCTGGGTTCCTGCACTGCCCACATCCAGACCGTCACCAGATCCTGTTGCTTCTCTATGCTGTGAAATTCCACAAAGGTCCGCTCTAGTCACGCTGGCCTTGCCTTGCTTTAGAGTCCAAAAGTGGCAAAATGGTGGCTGGTGTGCCACTTCTAGCAGTAGGCAGTGGTGTTGTTGGCCTGAACAAATTATATAAAACTTGAGTTAATATTTAGACATCTGGAGATGCCACTTGGATGTATAGCTTCTCTTAAAAGCTAGAAGACCTGGAATAGGCAGAGCACAGTGGTTCACACCTGTAATCCCAGCGCTGTGGGAGGCTGAAGCAGGCGGATCACTTGAGGTCAGGAGTTCAAGACCAGCCTGCTCAACATGGTGAAACCGTGTCTCTACTAAAAATACAAAAATTAGCTGGGTGTGGTGGTGTGCGCCTTTAATTCCAGCTACTTGGGAGGCTGAGGCAGGAGAATCACTTGAACCCAGGAGGCAGAGGTTGCAGTGAGCTGAGATGGCGCCACTGTACTCCAGCCTGGGTGACAGCGTGAGACTCTATCTCAAAAAACAAAAACAAAAACAAAAACAAAAAAACCCCGAAAAACCTGGAATAGGATGCTTACATTTCCATGTGGCAACACTCAGCTGCTGCTGGCTTTCCAGTGCCTGTCTATACTGGAGGTCGGTTGCTTTCTGGTTCCCCTGGACCTGTGACCCTTGCTTATAGTAGTGTTCTGACTCCCATGGGCTTCAGAGCTAGAGACCCTAGGCTGAGATGACCATCGACGGCCTGGGAATGCCTAGTGCTTACTGCACAGCATCGTGCACCTCCTGTTGCGTCCCTTCTAACTCTCTTCCATGTTGTTGCTGGTGTGACTTTCCTCCTGCTGCCCCAAATCCAAGTCTTCTTGGGTCCCTGCTAATAAAACTTGATGGCTCTCTCTTGATCTGGGCTTAAACCCCTGACTCGAAAGAAGTGGCCATGTCATATCACAAGTTGGGTATCTCAGATTAAAAGATGAGCTCTCCGCTATCTTTATACAGTGTTGTACCTGAGTTTCTGAAGATGCTTTTGAGCTTCTGTAGGGTAATTAATACAGAGTTCTAGTGTTGATGGCAGTCCCTACTGTTTACAAACCATTTCTACAAACCTGACTACTGCCCCACTTCCTTGCAGCCCCTCTGGGTGGAGATAGGGCAGGGTCGATTCTACATGCCAAACAGCAGTGGGAAGTCTGTAAATATGGAGGCACAGGCCATCCCAGGGAGTCCCCAACCCTGGGAACATGGGGAACCTTGTTTTACATGTGGTACCCAGAGTCATACAGTGTGTTCCCAAATGATGCCTTAGAGTCCTGACCCAGAACTCAGTTCCTGTCAGTATGCAGCCAGGGAACTTTCCACAGTGCTCCATGGGCTCACCAGGCTGCTGGCCATTTGTAATGACCCAACAGAGTCAAAGCTTTCTTCACTCCCTTCCCATCTCCCTGCCTTGCCCTCTGCCTGAAACATTCTTTTCTTGCCAAACTGTACCTCCTGTAAACTCCACTGGTACTGCCCAATGCTTTTCTGCCTTCGTTCCTTCTGTTCCTCTGCCTGGAATTCCCTTCCTCCTGTGTTCACTGTCTGGCTGATTTCTCCTTTTCAAGACTCGGGTTCAAAAAGGCCTTGCTGGCAGTCACCACCCCAACCCTCTGTGACACATGTGCAGTGTACACCCCTCCCCGGGCCTACCTCAATGATGGCAGTTTTTTTGTGTTGTAGCAACATGCCCTATCCAGTAGACTCTAAGCTCCGGAAAGACGTGCCTGTGTTTTAGTTTTATTTGCACCAGCAGTGGTGTGTGGCCCAAAGGCAATTACCCGATGTCTGAACTAAACCATATTCATATTTTTTGTACGTTTACTACACGCTTTATGGAAGAGTGTGTGTATTCCAGACTCAAAGGGGAGCTCTCCCTGCCAGACCGCCAGCCCTCATTTTGGTACTAGCAAATTTAATATATATCCTCAGACATTTTAAATTTTTGATTAACCTCGTCTTTTGAGATGAAACATTACTAAGAGAAAAGCGGAAGTCTAATACAGAAGCACTTCTCTGCCGGTGTTCACTTCAGTTATCCTCATCTGAACCTTCCTTTGGCATGGTTCTGCCCTCCTTGAGGTCTGTTGGCTGGGGGTGCACTCTGCATTTCATGGTTTTACAGGGCAGGAGGATGTATTTTGGTTTATTTCTGTTAACCTTGGTGATGGTGATATATGATCTCTTGGTGACTTTTTTTTTTTTTTTTTTTTGGCTGATATCTTCAATCAAATTAGGTAGAAAGAGCAGGCTGGGAGAGGATATGTGCCGCACCACCAATAGAGTGTGTAGGTTACCATCTAGAACTCAATTTCTTTGTCTATATATTGGGTATGTTGAAATAAATGATCTCAAAGGTGTCTTATTTTTAAAATCTATAAATTATTGGCTCCCTTTCCTTTTGATGTGGCTTTCTCATAAATGTCGTCTAGATAAATTTTTTTCATAAAAGCATTATCCTGTGCTTATATACCTTAAAGTTCTTGTCTCTCACTTTTTTAAGCCTATAAAATCATTCAGCATTAGTATTCAGAAAGAGCATTATGGGCCAAAGTGAAGATTTAGTTTGTATTCCTTAGAGCATTTATAAATTTTTAAATAAATTAGGTCCCATATACTTGAATCTTGTCAACCTGTTCTCCACACATAAATGTGCCCATCTTCTCTTTTCAAACCATCTTTCCTCATGAGTAGATTGCATGCCTAATCTGAAAACCAATGTTGGGTTTTTAAAAAATACCCTTAGGTACAGAATGGAGTCAAATGCAATAAACTACCTCTTTAGGTTATCTCTTGTCTCCAAGTTCCCAATTTAAGAATACTGAACGATTAGTACGATTTTATTTCTCTTTTGAGAAATACCACCTCCCATCCAACAGGCCAAGTCTATTTCTACAGTCAGTGAGTCTTGTCTTTATTCTGTTGTTAGATTTCTAGGTCTGGATGTAAGCCCAGTCCAGGAAAGTCGGCATCCCTTCTGGGATTCTTTCTGTGCATGAGGATGGCCACTGAGCCCAACCAATTCTCTATTTGTAATTCCACTCATATGTTTTGACAAACATGTCCTGGGATTTCTCCAAAGGTTGGGGTGGGCACCCTAGTTCAAGATTAGATCAGGAACACCCAGGCTTTTGCCACAGTTTGACCTAAGACATTATCCTTTGCTTCGGAAGATCATTTGAGAATTGGAATTTACATCCATTGTGCCTTTCCATTTTTCTTATTTAATTCTTTGAAGAATAATACGAGGAGACTTTAATATGAAAGAAAAAAATCCCATCAAGAGTCAGAAAGGATTTCCTGTTAGGGCTGCAAATCTTGGTAAACGCACTTTGTTTTTGTAAACCATGCCCCACCCCCAACCCCTATTGGGAACTCTGGTAACCTGGGGAATTTCTCTTGAGAGCATACCAAAAATATGCGCATAAGTGCCTTCTCTTACCCCTAGCCCTCCATGTAGTGCCAGCAAATATAGCTATAGAAAAAATAACCACTTGTTTTTATCCTAAGTTTTTATGGGCCAAATCTTGAAGGTGGATGTGGGTATGTGAAAGAGTTTAATGCCAAATACAAAGCCCACTCGGAAATGAATAAGGTGACTACAAATGAAAACGGATGTTTCTTTCTTCCTTTGGTGAAAGTGCTATGTAAATAAAGGCAGTGTTTGCTTCCTCTACTAAAATTTATTTCTTCAGTTTTTAAATAAGAAATTCACTCAAGAAGTTATTCTTACTGAGGATTTGGTCACTGTTAAGATTATAGAAACTATTAACTACTGCATTATCTTTTGCTTACAAGAGCACAAACCCAAATCAAAATAACTTGGAAACAAGGTGGAGAGCTTTTGGCTGGCACTGCCCACTCTCAAGCATGGGAGAGGTGACTCTGGCCCTGAAGTTGGCTGGAACCAAAGACTGAGGACTTGGAGGCTTTCTTCTCTCTCTCCTTGCCTCTCATCTCTGCTTCTGTCTGCTGGTTGTGGTTGTCCTCTCCGGGACCATGACTGTAGGTAACTCCAGGCTTACCTCCCTACAGCCTCTTGAGACAGGAAGAAAGAGCTGCCAGTTCCAGCTGGTTGGGGGGGCGGGGGGCAGAATCCTAGAGAGGAATTTGATTAGCTCAGTTTCAGTCACATGCACTTCTCTGTACCAATGACTGGGCAGAGGAATGAGGTCTTATGATTGGCTGATGCTAAGTCACATGGTCACATGCCCTTCCCTGTACCAATGGCTGTTGGAAGAGGAGTGAGGTCCTATGATTGGCTGATGCTAAGTCACATGGTCACATGCCCTTCCCTGTACCAATGGCTGTGGGAAGAGGAGTGAGGTCCTATGATTGGCTGATGCTAAGTCACATGGTCACATGCGCTTCCCTGTACCAATGGCTGTGGGCAGAGGAGTGAGGTCCTATGATTGGCTGATGCTGAATTCTGGGTCACATGGTCGATCTTTGGTTAGGAGGAAAGGGAGTGTGGAGAGGACCATGCTGCCTGGCGTTCCCCAGCTGCCTTTCCTTCTGTTTCTCACCCAGCAGAGGCTCTGTGTGGTCTCCTAGAGCCTCGTGCCTGCCTCTCGGCTAGATGCTGATATCATTCCCACTCATGTAGTTGGGAAGGAAGGGTGTGGCAGAGATAAAGGGTCCACAGTCACACAGTCTGTATGCCAGGGTCGCACACGCTGCATATATGTAGGGTCGCACAGCCTCTATGTGTCAGTGCCGGAGCCTGGACCCGGGTGTGTAGATGTGTGAACTGTGAGCTGATATCATGGATTTTCAAAGATTTACATCCCATCAATGTTTATACCTTCTTGAAAAGGAATTCGTGTCACAGCACACTCCTCCTTTCAAGACTACCTGCTCGCCGTACTGCGTAATATCCCTAGTATCACAACCAAAATACATGAGACAGAAAGAGGCCGGTATCTCTGTGGTACGTTTGAATCATGGTTTTATGCCTTTGGCCCCCTAGTTCCTTCCTTAGACACTTGTTTTTTTCTGGGACTGAAATCTAAAATTAGTACTGACCTTTGGATTGAGAAGGTAGAGAGATTTACACAGAGTCCAAGCGAATAACTGAAGCTGAGCTGGATGAAACTCAGCAGAACCACAGAACAAGTGTGCCATGACTTTTCAAAGATGCCTAATTGAATTCCGTTTGGGATTTAACTTCTTTTTCTAAGGTTTATAGTTACCTTTATTTCAAAATTTGTCATTTTAAAATACATGTTTCCTCCTCTTCCTCCACTGTATGGTAATTAAGAGTGTGGAGGATTTGGAGGCCAGCGGGCTTTGGTTTGAATCTAGAGGCTACATGTTGGAGGCCATGAGCCAAAGCCAAATTTCTAAACATCTCCAAGCCCATCCGTGAATTGGGTTAGTGAGGTGTTTAGGCTTAAGGGCCACCCCTTAAGTGTTGTGAGGATGAAGCGAAGAGTATATCTTAGGCGCTAAGCACAGTGGCAGGAATGGAGCTGACTTTCGGGACACAAGGTGGCTGTGGTTGTGACACTGGGTAGTATTTGTCACACAAGTACAGGTGGGCACTTCTCCGAGACTCATGTCTTCCTTGTGTGTTTGACTTGATGAATGAGAGACTTGCTCTGTGTCTTTGCATGCTTTGTTTCCAGACCCCTTTCCTACAGCACTCTCAGTGGGCAGTACTCCCCAATGATCACCTGGTCATCTGTCCTGCCTGCAGGCTTCAGGCTCTTGTGCGTTGGCCATGAGGCAAAGGAAGGCTGTTGCATGAAATAACCTCCTTCTGACTCCACCCTTGCATTTGTGAGATGTAAACAACTGTGTTACCAGGAGATCTTCCAGGGAGCACATTGCAGGTAGCCCTGTCATGCTGGCTGCTTTTTTCCATTAGGTTAGTTGTGAATAACGAATAAATGTCTATGCAGGGCCAGGCGTGCTGGCTCACGCCTGTAATCCCAGCAGTTTGGGAGGCTGAGGTGGGCAGATCACTTGAGACCGGAAATTCAAAAACAGCCTAAACATAGTGAAACCCTGTCTGTACTAAAAATACAAAAAATTAGCTGGGCATGGTGATACACGCCTGTAATCCCAGCTACTTGGGAGGCTGAGGCATGCGAATCACTTGAACCCCGGAAGCAGAAGTTGCAGTAAGCGGAATTGTGCCACTGCACTCCAGCCTGGGTAACAGAGGCAGGCTCTGTCTCAGAATAAAACAAAACAAAAAATGTCTATGCAGTAGGAAAAATAATCTATTTGGTTTAATATTTAGGTCTCTGCAAGGGTAGCATCCAGAGGCTTCTCTTTTCATTCTTGTTTTTCTGACTGTGAACAAATCATTCTACTGTGTCCAGTGATGTCCAGATACCAACAAATAACTATTTTAAACATGTGAATATTTTTTAAAGCACATGATGATGGTCATTTAATTGTGATTTGATTCCATCAATATACAAAAGAGTTCTAAGAATGTTGGATTAACCTTAGCAAGCATTCCCAGATAAGAAATGTGTTTTCTGCTTCCAATGATAGGATTTTTTTAAGGATCTTTCTGGCAGTTAACCACTTTGGACTTCATACAGCAGTCTGAGTATATGCCAACCCCTGAATTGTTGCTCTAACAGTGAGATTGGGGGATGCCAGGGAGAGCCTGTGTGATGA
The DNA here is from genome assembly GCF_043159975.1 of Macaca nemestrina. Taxonomy (NCBI): domain Eukaryota; kingdom Metazoa; phylum Chordata; class Mammalia; order Primates; family Cercopithecidae; genus Macaca; species Macaca nemestrina. The sequence goes on along the minus strand of NC_092135.1, from coordinate 122,153,486 downwards.
CTTAATTGTAAGGGAGAGCTTTCTGTCTAAAGGTGTGGATTTTTCTCTTTGAAATTTATATACTAAAAGACTCCTATTATCTTATGCCAAACCTGTGCTAATTTCTTAATGACATGTTAGTTAAAATAACACTTTGGAGGATTGGCTAAGGATGCCACAGTATTCATAATAAACCTGTTCTTGTGCAGCAAGGTGGTAAATCATGAATATCAAAGTGCTGATCATACTAATTTGAATTAATTTAGCATAGTGGAACGTATGAAGACATAGTTTTTCCAATGCATATGTCACTTTTTAGCCTAAAATTTCAATGAGTGGGATAAGTACATTTTTTACACGTACAGTGGCAAAATTATGCTTATGTACTACTCTCTACCTTGTGTTCTGGTTCTGCGTGTGTTTTCTCTGCCATGTTAGGAACCTCCAAGTGGGGTATCTTATTCTTTTGGGCTCCTGCCACCATACCTGGCATAGAAGAGCCCAAAAAGTACTTCAAAGGGGAGAGGGAAGTGGAAAATTATGCATCATGAGTGTGTCAAGTACTATTAGGTATATTTTATACATGATCCTGTTGAATCCTAACAACCCTTGTAAGGTAGAAATCATTCCTAGTTTATAGGCGAGAAAAATGAGATTCAGATGTGTAGAACACCCTGATCTGATTCCCACTGATGGGGTATAGACTCCAGGTCTGTGTCTCTCTGGGGTGGAGACTTTGGATCCTGAAACACTATCTTTAGTAATGATTGAGGCTAAGCCATGTGGCTGAGCAATGATACACGGCCCCACAGATTGAAGGTCAGAGCATTGCTGGGCAGAGGATGAGTTGATAGAGGTCAAATAAACTTGGTTTCAAACCCCAGGTCCACACTTAGTAGTGTGTGTCCTTGGGCAAAATACTTCCCTCTCTGTGCTTTATTTCCATGGCTAGAGAATAGAGAATGATGAGGATATTACTCTCCTTGCAGAGAAAGATCATAGTGTCCCCAATTAACAAGCAGGGAAGTAGGAAATACAGTGACTCAAGTCACTTGGCAAAGTCAGGGCTGTGGCAGGTTGAGAATTCACATCTCTGACTCCTGTCACCTGTTACCTCTCCAGATGTCAAGTCTGGGTACAGTTTGATGACAGAACTGCCATCACCTGCCACTCACCCTTGATTAGCCCTTAGCAGCCCCCATAACTTGGTGGCTCTTACAACCCGATCCTAGAGCCCCATGGCTGATTCATGCTCTTTTTCTCTATTGTGTCTTTTCTGTATTCACTCCTATGTTCTCGAGGAAGATTCATTCCAGAGGGTAAAAGAGATTCCACAAGCCTTGTTCTTAATGTGTACACCCCACACAGGACATGAAGGAAGTTGAAGGCAGCATGCTGTTGTATTTGGGTGGCGTGCAGCTGAAGAGCTAGTTTTTGAGCACTTACTCTGTAATAGGTGCTTAGAGGGACACAGAATTATTTGCAAAACAGGCCAATCTTTGAGGGGTTTATCTATTTAGGTAGAAAGGGCACATCCATGATACCTAATAACAATTCGAGATCATCTAGAACAGTGGCATATGGTCTGAGGGAGGGGGAGGCAATCAGGGTGCATTGTCTATGTAAGATCTGAAAGCAATAATGAAATTACCTCAGATGATTTGCTTTTTATTGTCATCATGTACCGTGGTGATAAAATATTCCTCCACCAGAGCCAGCCACTTCTACCACTCCCACCTTGTCCCTAAGTCCTGTACTGGATCAATAATCAGCTGCCAAAATGAGTTGATACCAGTGACATGTTTGGGAGGTCAAGCTGGCAGTGGTCAGTGTGGCCTGAACTGTTGGGGAAGGCTGCATGGAAGTCCCTTCCCCTCCCTCTCAGTTAGGACAGGACATCAGGAGAGCAGTCTGTGACCCTGAAGACTGGAGCAGTCCCTGATGCCCGTGCGAGCCATAGGTCAGGAAAGTGCTTTCTGTGCATTGCCTCACCGTGTGAGAGGCTGGTAGCCCGAGATGGTTCTGTAGCTGAGGAATCTGGGTGAGTGGTAGGTGTCCTCCTATGTGAGATTAGGGGAGTAACCCCCAGCTTTCAGACAGCCAACAGAGGGGCTCAGTAGTGCTAATGCCAAGCCCTTCATGCAGAGAAGTGTCTTAAGTGTCAGACACTGCTTTGTGCCAGAGGTAAATCTCTCTGCAGAGGGAAATGTTGGCACATAGCTGATAAACACCAGTGTCTAGATAGCCCTCCTGGGCACAACAGTCCTCATTTTTTCTTTTACTTGACTCTCCACAAAATCCTTTTTGCCCGAAACTTTGTAGAATTGGTATTTATTGATTTCTATCAGCTGAGAGTTGGCTGTTTAGTCTCTCACGTGCTCTTTATGGCCAAAGAAAAAGAGGTAACTCCTTCACAGAGGAGAGATTGATTCCCTTAAAAGGAAGACAGAAGTTTTAATGGACAACTTTGGAAAGGTGTGAAACATTAAATATCTATGACAGCAAGACACAGGAATACACAAGCCTGCGTTAAGACCTGATCCCTTCTGGGCCAGGCACATAAGCTGAAAATGGTACCTGAGCAGTTTCTGAGTACATCATGAAAAGGCACTGAAATACAGAATTTTTTTCTATGAAAAAGAGTGTCCCAGCTTGAAAACTGTGTGCCTGAACATGAAGCAAAAAATTTCCTCAAAATTGTTCTGCAAAAAGGGAGTTGCTATGTAGTAGGGTCCTTACAAAATCATTAGAGTTCACAAAAAAAAAAGCTAGATAGATGAGATCCATGAGAGACTGACTGAGAACAGATGGGGAAGGCACATTCGCCTGAAATTCTCTCAATCAATGCATATAATGAATGCTTATCGAGATTGCTTCATGAAAAGGGGTTAAGTTTTAAAAAGAGAAGCAGAGAAATTGAATACAGATTTAGTACTTGTTCCTGAGGTTATAACTTTAGAGTTGCCAGATACTGAACATTGTATTAGTTAATATAGTGCTAGTTCTTATAACAAATAAACCCAAATATGTACTGTAACTCAAACATGAGGGAAGATTATTTTCCACTTGTATAAAGCCCAAAGTGGGCATGTTTGTGTGAAACCTGGTGATTTGTAGGCCGGGCGCGGTGGCTCAAGCCTGTAATCCCAGCACTTTGGGAGGCCGAGACGGGTGGATCATGAGGTCAGGAGATCGAGACCATCCTGGATAACACGGTGAAACCCCGTCTCTACTAAGAAATACAAAAAACTAGCCGGGCGAGGTGGCGGGCGCCTGTAGTCCCAGCTACTCGGGAGGCTGAGGCCGGAGAATGGCGTGAACCCGGGAGGCGGAGCTTGCAGTGAGCTGAGATCCGGCCACTGCACTCCAGCCTGGGCTACAGAGCAAGACTCCGTCTCAAAAAAAAAAAAGAAACCTGGTGATTTGGCAACCCAGCCTCTTCCTGTCTGTGGTTCCACTTTATTTAACAGGCAGTTGCTAAGGTCACTGTACTGGTCAACATTGAGCTGGTGGAAGCAGAAAGATCACCGAGGACTTCATATGGGAGCTTTTGATAGGCCAAGCCTGGGAGTGGAATGTGGCACTTCTACTCCTATTTCATTAAGTACAGTTCAGCCTTATGGTCACACCCACCTACCTTGAAGGCTAGGAAATGTAGCCCAGCTCTGTGGTTGGCAAGAAGAGGAAATGGGTTTCCTGAGGAGCTAGCTGCCTTCTGTCATTTGAAATTTTGTTCAGACCATTGAAGGTCACTTTAAAAGTAACAGCATCACTAATATGCTGTGCGGATCATGAATGTGTTTTTACCTCTGAGGGCAACTTTCTTGATGCACTCTGAAGGGCTTCTGATGGCCTAGGGTGGGCGTTTCAGTGGCAGTGTCACACATCGTTTGAAAAGTGCTGTATCATAGGCAACTTGGAAGGTAAGGAGGTGCTGTGCTTAGAAGAACGGTTAGACAACTCAAAAATTGAGGACAGACAACTCAAAAATTGAGGACAGGCATATGGACACTAGCTGGGAAGACTGTGAGCTAAATTGCTTCATGGAAGGTAGACATGGAATGAAAAGTACTATTTCTGACTCATAGTGTATATGATTTCATGTGTGTCATAAAGTGTATTCAGGCAGATTGACCAAAACTTGTAGGGGGTAGGGATTTTCTCATTGGGAAAAGAAGAGGGCTGTCTTACCTGGGGGATGCCCTATATCCTAGCACACATGGGAATTAGAAGCTAATCAAAGAAATAAAGAATTAATGCTGGAGGAGGGGAGCCTCACTCTTACAATGTGGGAGAAATTGGTCAGATGTGCTGGAAACATACTTCTGCATCTGGGGGGAAAAAGAGAGGTAAAAGCTGGGGAATGGGGTTAGTGCCAATCCTGCAGTCTGACTGAGGGAATGAAAAGAGACCCAGGGGATTGGGCAGGGGGGAGGCAGGTGACCTGTCCCTGGGGTAAGCCCCTGGCAGTGCCAATCTCTTGGTGGTGGGCACCCCCGTGTGCTCTTTTTTTCTACGTGATGTGGGCAGGTTCCCCAACCTCTCTGCATCTCTGTGTGTAAGAGTGTGAGATGATGTGTTCACAGAGCTGTGCACATAGTAGGGACTTCATGAAAGTTTCCTCTCCCATCTTCTGTGCAGCTACTCACCAGCCCCATTGTTGGGGATCATTGTCTCCATAATTGGCTATGAGTAACTGGGGAGATGTTCTCCCCTATAAAATGCAACTTCATGACAAGAAGCAGCTCAGCCCCCTTCATCCCTAAAGATTCATTGGTGCAGTTTCTTATACTAGAGGTTAGATAAAACTGAGAAGGAGAACTTCCATTGTCATTGACTTTTCATTCTAGAAGTCCTTGTTCTCCTACCTTAGCTTTGGGTGTTGGGCAGTGGGGCAGCAGGCTGGTCTTGTGAAGAAAAGTTCTGTGGTGCCTAGGAGTTATTGACTTGTTCTTCAGCATCGCATTTCATGAGATCCTCATAGCAGCTCTCTGGAGTTCAGGGTAGGGAAGGAGGCTTGTCACTGATCTTATAGATGAGGAAACTGAGTCACAGATCAGGTACATGGCTTACCCATTGCAGACAGGCCCAGGACTAGACAACAGGCCTGTTCCACAGTAGTATTAAATGGGCATAGGTTTCTTCTGGGAAATAGCTAATGTCCCCCGGCCCTTAAATCCCTTCACAAGGCGTTAGCATCAACTGTAGCAAAGGAAATGGAATCAGGTTATAGGAAGAAGCTCAGTAGCTGGGTGACTAAAGCCCAGGTTCGGAACTGTGTTTCCCATCACTTAACATGGTTTCTGAGCTTTGAAGAACTTTTTTCGTTTGATAGGTGCTTGCTTGGCAGGAAGAGGGGGACAGTGATCACCTTTTAAAAAAAATTTTTGAGATTTTCTTTGCAAACTCTTTGTACTGAAGGAAGAAAGCAAAAGGAGCAAAGAGTTGGAGACAAAAGCACAGGAACTTTTCTTAAAGTGGAAGTCGTCTTCTCACATCTTCCCCATCCCTCATTCCCTTTTCCTGCTTTAGAAGTATTTCTACATCCTGTGCCTATAGATACATATATTTTTATTTACTTACTGTATTTTGGAAAATAGCTCATATAATTTTTCCCCAGAAGTCAAAATGTGGGAACCAGGGACCACCCACCTCTTGTACCCAGTTCGGACTCTTTCTGGGTCACTGTTTTTCATTAATTCATGCCAAAAAATTACACTGAAGGATATGGATGGACCAAAGCTGCATGGGTTTCTTACAACAGGCCTGGGTAGAGAGGCTTGGTATAAGAAACCCACCTTGATTATAAGAGCCAGAATGGAAAACTTAAAAAGAAAAGAATGTCTACCCAGTGTCACAGGATTACTTTTGTGGGTGCCAAAACATATCTCAAAGTAGCCCTTTAGTCACCTAATAAAAGATGGAAAATATTTATTCCACGTGTACTGCTGGAATCCATGTATTTTAATATGACACCTTTGATATATTTGGAGGGAGGATAGGAAAGATGTTCTCTGTTTTATTTCTTCTGAACCTTTTTAAAAGTTTCTGAACTGCTTAAATGAACCTACCTGTAGACTAAATGTGTTAGGAAGCTGATTTAGATACATTGAGCTCTTCCTCTCCCTTACTTCCTCCTCAGGTTCTAGAATACAAGCTCAGTACTTTCCTGCCTTCCCTCTATTGCCCTGGGAAAGATAGTAAGTAAATAGTGTCTGTTGCCAAAGGGAGAAGAATAAACATAGGCTGGATCACCAAATGGTGCTGCATTTTATTTGTATGGTGTCAGAGACACTGGCTGCTTAGATGGCATCGCTGAGGGAGATCCCCAGCATGAAGCAGAGAAGATAAGTTTGGCAGGATACCCAGGGTCATTGCAGGTCAGAGAGACTGACTAACAATTACCCGACTCACAAGAGACAGATAAATAACAAGAGGGTCCTCTGACCAATAAGGACTTTCCCCACCTTAACAAAATCTTCATGGGAAGCCCACATGTTATAGGAGGCTTGATTGGTGTTTTAGTCTGTTCTCACCTTTCTATAAGGAAATACCTGAGACTGGGTCATTTATTAAGGAAAGAGGTTTAATTGACTCATAGTTCTGCAGGGCTGGGGGGGCCTCAGGAAACCTACAATCATGGTGGAAGGCAAAGGAAAAGCAGGCACCTTCTTCACAGGGTGACAGGGTGGAGTGAGTGCCAGCAGGGGAAATGCTAGATACTTATAAAACCATCAGATCTCATGAGATTCACTCATTATCAGAAGAACAGCATGGGGGAAACCGCCCCCATGATCCAGTCACCTCCCACCAGGTCCTGCCCTTGGCACGTGGGGATTATGGAGATTATAATTCAAGACAAGATTTTGAGTAGGAACACAGCCAAGCCATATCAGTTGGTAAGTACCATGTGAAAGCAAGTTAATGGCCCATGTCAGAGAGCTAAAACCATTTGTTTTAGTTCTATGTGGCCTGTAGGGAATTTCCTAGTCAGTCAGCCCAAGAGATTTAGTGGTTCAGCAAAGTTCCACATACTGGGGCCCTTCATTTCCAGATATTGGGAGTGTCTAAAGGATGGATTTTGTAATATCAGATAATGTAAGAGAATAGCCTCTGGTGACAGGTGATTGAAATAGATAATTTCTGAGTCCTTTCATTATTTCCTATCTGTTTCTTAATTTGTGAAATAAAAGTCAAGGGTTATCTAAGGAAGAACACTAAGTTATGACTAGTACTTTCATTTGTTGAATAAATACATATCTACTGTTCATTATGTCATTTAACTTTTTTTCTTTTTTTCTTGAGACAGGGTCTCACTCTATCACCCAGGTTGGAGCATGGTGGTGTGATCTTAGCTCACTGCAACCTCTGTCTCCCGGGTTCAAGTGATTCTCCCACCTCAGCCTCCTGAGTACCTGGTACTACAGATGTCAGCCGCCACACCTGGCTAATTTTTGTATTTTTAGTAGAGACTGGGTTTTGCCATGTTGGCCAGGCTGGCCTCGAACTCCTGACCTCAAGTGATCCACCTGCCTTGGCCTCTTAAAGTTGGGATTACAGGTGTGAGTCACTGCACCCAGAATTAACTTTAAATGTGGATACTTTAATTCTTTGGTTATGGTTTGTTAGGTGCTGCCACTGTGGGTCACTGTCTTATCCTTCCCAGTAGGGAGAGAGAGGTATGGCTGCTCTTCTGATTTTCACCTCCTCTTACTAATTTACCCTACGGTGGGGCACACATAAACTGATAGTGTTGTTTCATGTTAAGTAAAAGCAAATAGCCAACTTCGTTTGACCGAAACTCAACGTGTCACTTTCTACCTCTTTTCTTAGTCCTTAAGGACTTCTGTTATCTGTTAGTCTGCAGGCTCTTAAGGTCGGGCTCTGTCTTCCCTTCATCTTTGAAGCTTCTACTCTTGTGCTTCCCTCTTGACGTAGGCCCTGAATCACTGTTTTGTTGACTAGGAGAGCATATGAACTGTTTGTGCAACCTCTCAAGCTCTGTTAGAAATGGAAGATGATCATACATCTTGTGGCACCCCTTTTTCCCAGATCCTAAGCTTCTGGGTACCCTTTCTTTCTTCACCTCCACAGATGAATGTCGAGGGCATTTCTAATGCCAGGGCAACAGCTATAAGCACTTACGAGACCACAGGTTTGACTCCTGAACGAAGGATGTCCTTATCCATGGTCTCTCTTTCCTGGCAGGCATCTTACTGCTATTTTGGAAATTTTTCTCTGGGCCATAGAGGTTTGAACCAGTCATGTCTAGGAGTGTTTGTTTTCTCAGGAAAAGCAGCCCTGTTAAAGCCATTGTTTTAAAAAGTCACTTGGAGCATTAAAAACCTTCAAACATCCATTCATAGTGCTAAAATTTAGGAGTGGTTGGGGCTTCAGGCAAGCAATATTGAATTAAATGTGTGGAGCACTTTAAGACAGCGTTTGATTGTACATTTAAAATAGGGAATGCAAATCAAAATTCCTCCTGGGTGCTTTAAATCATACATTATATGTGCAGTATTTTCAATTAGCTGCAGAAAAAAATATGTTCGGTGTGGCTCTATTTTTACAGCTGGGAATTGCTCAGAGAACACAATTGACTATTTCATACATGTGAAATTTATTTAAATGACTCGTGGGGCATTTGCAGTTTAGCCAATAATTGAAAATACTGTTGCAGTGTGGCAGGTAAAACTAGGAAATCATTTTGCATTCCTGAAGAGGTGTTCCAAGCTCAGCAGCATATTATATTAATTGAAGAGAGGCAAACAGGGAGTGAGATCAGTGTTGAGTCTTAGTCTTTCACATTTCATTCCTGGGTTTTGCCCCACCATGGAAATATATGGGATGGTGCTTTCCAGAAGGACCCAAAACACTAAGGTGTTATCTTGTTTCTATTCTGTTTTTGTATGCCAAACACAAATGAACGGTCAGACCAGATATGAAAAGACCCATCCATCCCCCAACTCTCTTCTGACTCCTATACCTTCCCCTCCATTCTTCGTACCATTTCACTTCAGATGTCACCTAGAATACTGATGCAGCAGGCTAAGCTGAGACTCTCAGGATAGACAATTCAACCTTTCCATGGTGGTTCACAAATATCGCTAGGGATTTGGAATGCATGCTCCCACTAAAATAATGTAAATGGTGGTCAGGTGACACCATATTAAAATGGATCATTACTTGTGTGATTCAGACAAAGTATGGGTTAAGTAGGCATTTTGAAGGCAGAATTAAAATGCGAACCACCAATTACTAACCTTCCTCTGTAATAGTGGTTCCCAACCAGGGATGATCCTTCCTGTCTCCCTCAAGGACATTTGTCAGTGTCTCCAGACATTTGGTTGGCACATCTGGGTGGGGTGCTATTAGCATGTCTTGGGTAAAGGCCAGGAATACTGCTAAACATTCTGCAATACACAGGACAGCCCCCTACAATGAATAATTATCTAGACCCACATGTCAAGAGTGATAAGGTTGTGAAACTTTGCTCTAGAAATAAGTATGCATTCTTTTTTTTTTTTTAAAGACTTCCCCAAATATTTTAGACCGTACCTGCTTATAAGATGGTGGCTACTGTAATTGACCTTAATACATGATAGCAATCAACAGATCATTGAAAGCTTTCCTTTTTCATCAATGCCTCCATTATATATCGAGCACTTCAATGTCCATGTGCCATGCTGGAGGCTGGGGTGCCATGGTGAACAGGATGGACAAGGTCCCCAGTGGGCTCACAGGCACAGAGACAAGGGAAGATGACAGTGATCCAGTCAGAGGGAACATAGGCATGAAGGCCTGAGGCTAGGAAGAACCGGGCATGTTCTGTGATCTGCAAGGACGACAGAGCACTGCAGTCCCCACCTTATTAGTGGCCTAAGTTACCTGCAGTCTGAAAATTGGTACATGCAGTATAGTAAGATGTTTTCAGAGAGAGATCACATTCCAATAACTTTCATTACAGCATATTATCCATATATATAATATATATAACAATATGTTTTTATTATTATACTATTTTATTGTTGTTCATCTCTTATTATGCCTAATTTATAAATTCAGCTTTATCATAGGTACTTATGAACAGGAAAAAACATAGTGTATATAGGGTTCCACATTTTCCATGGTTTTGGCATCCACTGAGGGTCTTAGAACGTATTTCCTGCGGTTGAGGGGGGCTTGCTGTCTGTGGAAAAGGAAGCCAAATCCAGACCAGGCAGGCCGACTCAGAGGCTGTGGAGAGAGGGTGCTGGATTTTCTTCAAGAGCGTGGAGAAGTCATCGTAGGGATTGACTCAGGTTTTGGAGTCACTGGGGCAGTGCAGGCAGAGAGGTGGGTCTAGGAGACCAGTGTCCTCCTCCGGAGATGTTGGTCGCTTGGGCTGGAGATAGAGGAACTGGAGAGGGGTGGATCATTCAAACAATAGAGAGCTTTTTGCTTGTTGATGGTTCTGTGGGATAAAGGAAAGGATGAAGGACAGTTTCCAGACTTTGGCTTAGGTTCTTGGATGGATGGTTGGTGGTGTCACTTAGGAAGATGTGGAGCCTGGGAGAACAGCAGGGTTGGGGTGAGGAGTACTTTTTCCTGTCATCGTGGTTTTCTATGATAAAGGGACTTCTATATATCTTTCTACCCTTTTTTGGAGAAGCGCTGTGTTTTAGAGTCTGCTTGCAAAAATGGAAGGTTTTCCTCCTGGATTACCTCACCTTCCAGTTACCATTGTAATAGGCTTTCCAACGGAGCTCGGATTTATTTCTAAATGATCTCTTTGAGCAATGATCAAGCATTTTCTATATGAGGTATTTCATTCATCTAAACAAAACTGTGATGAGAGTTGGCCTAAACTCTAGACTTCTATCATGGAGTCTGTTGACCACTGAGGCAGGGCTGGTCTGGCTTTGACACACTAAAACTTCTTTAAAAATTATGTTAATGTAATCCCACCCGATTTCAGTTTCAGGCTGGTAGGAAAACACTTCCTTATTCATGAGGTTGGCAGCCTTGGAAAGAACACAAGGAAAATCGCCAGAGCCTGACGCCCATTTCCTCAGTCGCCAGTGACCATCAATCATTTCTTGAGCCCATCACTAGGGCTGTCGATGGAGTCACAGGGCTGAGCTGCTTCCCCCGGGGAGGGCAACGCCTCTCAAGTCACCTTTGCTGAGGACCTGTGACCAGATGTGAAAGTCTGATAAAGTCATATACTAGAGATCCTTGACTCCCTCTAATAGCAAAGAAATAAAGGAAATTGAAAAAAGACCAAAAGTCTTAAAGACAGCTTTAAACATTCGTTTTGATTTTTAGAAATTATAATATTTGAACATTTTGCACTTGAGGAAATGTTAAGCTGGACTGTAGCGTAGAGCTTCAGAGGCTGAAGAGAGGACCCCAGGCCTTCATGATGATGGTGGTAAATGGGGTAACAGCAGAGGCCAGCTTTGAGTGGGGCCTCAAGAACTGTCTTAAGAACCTGAGACGTAGTACTTTTTAAAATCCTCATAACAACTCTTAAAGTAAGAACTACTATTACACCAGTTTTCAGATGGAGGAGCTGAGGCACATTGAAGGCAAGCACTTGTCAAAAGTCATACAGTTAATTGGCAGTGGAGGTGACATCTGAACTTGGGTAGTTTGTCTTAGGAACCTGCAGGAGCCATGTATAGTGTCCTAAATCCTTTTGTTAATTTCTTATAGAATAAGAATTAATACTGTTATACGTCAAATAATTATGAAAATGTACAGTTATGCAAGCACACTAAAACTGTAGCTATTCTTTTTAAAAGGACCAAAAATATTACATATTACATTTTTGCATAATTGTACATTTGCAGTACAGGGAAAAGTAAGAAATAAAAAGATCTGTCTTAAGGTACATTGGCATTTGTTTGCTGACTAAAATTTTACAGTAGGGTTTTTTTTGTTGTTATTTTGAGATAGTTATATAGATGCATATGCAGTTGTAAAAAAAAAAATAGTAATTCAGAGAGCGCCCATATGCCCTTTACCTGGTTTCCTGCAAAGGCATTGTCTTGCATAACTGTAGTACAGTACCACAACCAGGAAACTGACATCACACAATCCACCCACGCTATTCAGATTCAGATTTCCAGGTTTACATATACTCACTAGGGTGTGTGTATTTACTTCTATGAAGTTTTATCACATGTATGGACTTGTATGGGCACCACCACAGGCAAGATACAGAACAGTTCCACCACAGGGACCCCTCGTGCCTCCCTTTTACCACCACACCCACCCCTTCCCTCTCTTGTTCTCTAACTTCTGGTGCCTACTGATCTGTTCTCCATCTCTGCACCTGTGTCATTTCAACGGTGGTACATACATGAAATTACACAGTATGCGTCCGTTTGAAGTAGGCTTTTCCATTCAGCATAATTCTTTGAAATCCAGCCAAGTTGTTCAGTGTATCAGTAGTTTATTTCTCTTTATTACTGAGCAGTAGTCTGTGGTATGGATGTACCGCAGTTTGTGTAACCATTCACCCACTGAAGAACATCTGGGCTGTTTCCACTTTGGGGCTATTGAAAAGTAAAGTTGCTGAGAACATTGGTATACAGGTTTTTATGTGGAATGATTTTCATTTCTCTCTAATAAATGTCCAGGGTTGCTGGAATATACAGTTAAGTGCATGTTTAGTTTTGTAAGAAATGGCCAAACTTACATTAAAAATAAATAGATAAATAATAAACAGAAACTACCAAACCAATTTTTTTTCTTTTTCTTTTTTTTTTTTTTTGAGATGGAGTTTCATTCTTGTCACCCAGGCTGGAGTGCAATAGCGCAACCTCGGCTCACTGCAACCTCCATCTCCCAGGTTCAAACGATTCTCCTGCTTCAGCCTCCTGAGTAACTGGGATTATAGGCACCTGCCACCACACCTGGCTAATTTTTGTATTTTTAGTAGAGACAGGATTTCACCATGTTGGTGAGGCTGGTCTTGAACTCCTGACCTCGGGCTCAGGTGATCCGCCTGTCTTGGCCTCCCAAAATGCTGGGATTGCAGGCATGAGCCACCTGACCTACCAAACTGTTTTCTAGAGTGGCTGTGCCATTTTATATTCCCACCAGCAATGTGTGAGTGATCCAGTTTCTCTGCATCCTCACCAGCAGCTGGTATTGTCACTAGTGTTAGCCATTCATCTGGACATGTAGTGACATCTCATTGTGGTTTTAATTTGCATTTCCCCAATGGCTAATGATGTTGAACATCTTTTCATGGACGTATTTGCCATCTATACATCCTCTTTAATGGACTATCTGTCCATGTCTTTTATTTCCTAATCCGATTTTTTTATAGTTGGAGTTTAAGAGTTTTCCATGTAATCTAGATACTAGTCCCTTGACAGATATGTGATTGGAGAATATTTTCTCCTAGTCTCTTCATCATCTTTGCGGGATCTTTTGCAGAGTAAAACTTTTCATTTTGATGAGATTCAATTGATCAATTTTATAGTTTATCAGTTTTTCCTTTTATGAAACTCAGGCTTTTAATGTCAACTCTAAGAAAAATTAGAGTTTTGATTCTTGCTTGTTGTCATGCGCAGTGCTGGATGTTGAGAAAGAGAGCCATGGAGCAAGATAGACACTGGAGTGTGAATGATTCTTCCAACTTCTGTCCGGTTGGGTTCTGCGGTATGTCTTGATGAGCTGCCTATTTGTTGGGGTCATGGACACAGGGTCGCCCTTGTCTTGCAAAGGCTGTAAGGTGATGATGGTATGAAAAGAAAAATATTTCCAGAATAATCCATGGTACCTCCCAACACAAGGTTTGTTTGCACTTGAGAGCCTCTATCTGGAACACTTTTCCCTGCCCCCATCTCTCCACCCCTTTTTCCAGTCACATCCAGCCCATCCTCCAATGTCCACCCACGTGGCCCTTCCTGGGAGCACTTCCCTGACCACTGCCTCTCACCCTGGCCCAGATGTGCCTCTGCTTCCATTCTTGCACACTCTCCTCAAGGTCAGAGCATTTGTAAAGTAAATATGTGAAAATGAAAGTAAATACCAATTAAGTAATAAGACGATTTGATTAAGGTCTGTTTCCCCTCTATACCAGGCTTCCCCAACCTTGGCACTGCTGACATTTCGCTGGGTAATTTTTTGTTGCAGGCGGCTGCCCTGTGCATTGTGGGTGCTACTTGCCAGCATCCCTGGCCTTCCCCCTTCCAAATGCCATGGCACCACCCTCCCTGGCCCCCCCGCCTACCAGATACCATAGCACCACCTCCCTGACCCCTACCCAGTGGTGAAAACCAAAAAAAGTCTTCAGATATTGACAAATGCTCCCTGAGGGACAGAGTCACCCAGGTGGAGAACCACGCCTTGAGACTCTGAGAGGTGGGAGGGCATGTGCCAAGCCCCTTTTCATGCCTGTTCTCTCCCTAGCATCCCAGCACCGGGCCTGGTACCACAGTGCTTCATTAATATTTGTAAGATAAATGAAGGGATAAACCAACTTGATAGGGCACACTTGTTTACACGGCAACCTTGGAAATACTACCCTGACTTCAAAGGAACAAAGTGGGTTTTTTTGGGCACTTGGGCCCCAGGAATCTTGAGTCTTCTGTATGCTGTTGGGTGTGGGTTTCCTTGCCCTTCTGCCTGGCTCACTGAAATAGGAACGCAGGAGCTGCTGAGTTCCTGCCTGATAAAACCCGACATCCTCCATGAACACTGCCAAAGCGGAGTTCTCACAGCCCAGAAAAGGCATCTCTGTTTATCCACAAGGCGTGGATTCCCCTTGTGAGAAAAAGAGGGCCGCCCAGCAGACAGAACAGGCCCTCCTTCAGGTGGCCTTTCTGGGGTGATTTGCACAGGGTGGTTTGGAGACCTAATGCAGCATTCACTTGCTGATTCTGCTTTCCCTCTAGCTGGGCCTTACTCCCTTTTCAAGAGGTACAGGAGGGAAGTAGGGGTTTGGGCTCCGTTTTGCCTAGCTAAGCAGGTAACTGGGTAGAACCAGTTTAGAAAGCTCCCAGGAAGTAAGAACAGTGGTTGTAAGAATAATTTAGGTTATATGTGAATATTTTAGGTTTTTCTCTCAGTGTCTGGCTGTTCTGTTTCCTGAACCTGAATGATAGAGCTGGCTTTGGCTTAATAAGAAAAAGGCAGCCTATAAGGAGTGACCAGGCGGTGGGTGGGGAGGACTGATAATGCCATCCACGGTTCCCTACTGCTGCTTTGTCGGTTTCAGGAGGTGCACTGTGTCAGGAGGCTGGGGCTCCTCTATTCCCGCAGAGGAACAGCTGCTGAGTCACTCAACCTGGGGTTCACACCTTCCCCAGTGCTTCTTGCAGGAGGCTCAGCGTGTTATGTGCATATCCACCTCTAGCTGCCAAACTTCTCAACAGGCTATAGATGAACCTGGGTTGACAAATTGGATAAGGTGGGCTGGCAGGCCAAAGCTTCAATTACCGGTACCATATCCTTTCCCTTCTAAGATGCACAAAAGTAACTGGCTTCATTCCTTCCTCTCCCAAATAGAGAAGGCTTGACTTGAAAATTCCAGTGAGTGGCCACGTCAGGTGGCTCACGCCTGTAATCCTGGCACTTTGGGAAGCCAAGGTGGGTGGATCACTTGAGGTCAGGATTTCAAGACCAGCCTGGCCAATATGATGAAACCCCATATCTACTAAAAATACAAAAAGTAGCCAGGCATGGTGGCACCCACCTGTTATCCCAGCTACTCGAGAGGCTGAGGCAGGAGAATCACTAGAACTGAGGAGGCGGAGGTTGAAGTGAGCCAAGATCACGCCGCTACACTCCTGCTTGGGTAACAGATTAAGACATTGTCTCAAAAAAAAAAAAACAAAAAGACAAAACAAAAAAAAAAAAAAAAAAAGGAAAGAAAGAAAATTCCATGGAGAACCACTGTGTAAATTGGTATCAGTGCAGTCATAGATTTGATGAGAAACAGTCTAGGACTTCATGGAGACTTTGGTTTTAAACTAAGGAAAGTCAGAGGTATCAGTGTGTGGCACCTGGGGGGAGAGTGGGAATGTGTGTTCTCTTGTGCCCTAGAGCAGGCTTTCTTTATTTTGGCACTACTGATATAACTCTCTAGTGTGGGGACTGTCTTGGGCACTGGAGAAAGATTAGCAGCATCCCTGGCCTCCATCCACTAGATGCCAGTAGCACCTCCTTCCCAGGTGTGCAACCAAAAACGTCTCCAGACATTGCCACATCTACTCTGGGGGCAGAGGGGCAACGTCACACACCACCACCAGTTGAGAGCCACTAGAGTAACAAACATTATGTTCAATTCTAGTGCCTTGTAAAACTGGTCACTTGTTTACTTTGAGTAGTTGATGATTTAAGCAAAGGACAGAGAGGTAGAAGGAAGACAGTGTTTCTTCACCTTTTTTTCAGTTGACCCTTTAAACTGTCACAGGATGCAGTGTGGCATACAGAGCACTGGCTTTTAGGCATCAGGTCTTTTTACCATGTACCATTTATACAGTCTTGCCAGAGTCTTTAATTTTTCTGGGCCCTGGTTTTTATTATCTATAAAATATAAATACTAATGCCTACTTCTTAAGCTGAGGGTTAAACTGGGTGTTGAAAAGGAAGCTCCAGGTACAGTGTCTGTCATATAGTAGATGTCTTATTCTGTTTTAGTCTGTAACAGAATACCACAGACCAGGTAGTCTATAAAAAAACAATTTATTTCTCACTGTTCTGGAGGCTGGGAAGTCTAAGATCAAGGCACCAGCAGGTTCAGTGTTTGGTGAGAGCCTGCTTTCTGGTTCATAGATGTTGCCTTCCCACTGTGTCCTCACACGGTAGACGGGACTAGCTAGCCTTCTGAGACCTCTGTTATAAGGGCACTAATTCCATTCATGAGGCTTCACCCTCATGATCTAATTACCTCCAAAACACCCAGCTTCTAATACCATGGGTTAGGATTTCAACAAATGAATTTTGGAAGGACATAGTTGTTCAAACCACAGCAGCAGGCATTCAATAAATGATGGCTATTATTCTTAGAGGACTTAAGAAGGTATTCCACAAATTTTAAGCAAACTGGAATTTTTTTAAAAGTTAGCAATAATAGTTGCTGCTGATACCTAAAATAGTAATGAAACAGTTACTTTCCATGGAATTACAATTTATTTCATAAACCTATATTGAGTTACTACTATATACTAGGTACTATGCTAAACATAGAGAATAAAAAAATTAAGTCATAATCCCCACCATTAAATATCTAATATGTAGATTTGGCCACATAAATAGGTCAAATCATGTTCACCAAAATAGCACCACCATTTACTGAAAGAACTCAACATGAAATAGTCTGTGGGTTGTAATGGGGTGTAACATTCATCTTAGTGTATATAAAAAGATTCCACTCTATTATTTTTCAACTATTTCTCCTTTTCCAATAAATACTATTTTTATTAAAGTTTTATGATCCTTTGATTTAGCCACTGTTGTGCTCCATAACCTCCTCTCCTCCTGTTTAGAACACATTTCAGCTATTCCAGAGTATAAGTTCCTGATAAAAGGAAAAGGGATCCTTGTTGTAAGTGGCGATTTCATTACAGAAATTTTGAAGGATACAAACAGTATACAGAATAATAAATAATATTCATATTCCCACCACCAGAAATAACTATATATTTTAATATCTGTCCTGTTCGTCTTTTTTGTGCCTGTGTATAATTTTTACATAGTTAATTATACCGTAGATTTTTTTCCAATTAAGATATATCCAGAATATATTACCATGTCTTTAAGTTTTCTTCAGAGATAGGTTCTTAACAGCCAAAGAATATTGTGTTGGATGGATGTCATTAAGTGTTCATTATTGTTGGACATTTTAGGTTATGTTCTTCCAGAAGCAATCCCTGAGCCAAAGGATTCATTAAGGAAATGCTCCCAGGTGAAACAGTAAGGGAAGGGGAAGAGTGGGAGTTAGAAAGGGAAGAAACCAAGCAAGAAATATCAGGCAAAGTCCTACATTCAGAGCTCATGGGGAGCTCTGGAGAGTCAGTGAACAACCAGACCAGTAGTCAATGGCTGTTAGTCCTCAGGAAGGGAATGGTGTTTGTGAACTCTTAACCACTTAAGGCCAACTAAGAAAGTGGCTTTCAACTCCCGCTAGTAATTGTCCGAGGTAACAGGTATAAACCGTTAGCAACAAAGCACATAGAAACTAGGGCATAAGCGCACAAAATTGGTAAAAGTTCACCCACAGTGTCCCCTCCATTGGAGATTCAATTTGCAATTATAATTGCTGTTGCCATTATTTATTGCAAAGAACATTGCAATGCTTTTACACTGAAAATAATAGTAAACATTTTTGGACCGGAATCTTTTTTATTATTACATTAGGATTGATTGATAGAAGGGGTATTAGTGTTCCAATAGGTAGATACATTATTAAGATTATTTATGCATACTAGGGATTGCCTTTAAGAAAGATTTTTTAAAAATCAATTTACACTCTAGCACTTGATACTCATTTTTTTATTGGCAAGAATCCAGAGAGTGTTAGTTTCTCATCTCTGAATTGAGGGCCCGTAGCCATATGAGGGTTATTCTAAAGGATCAGAGAAATCATGTTCATGGCCCAGTTTTGAGTATAGATTGATAAATAATATCTCAACATACGATTTTTTAAAAATGTACCTAGATACTGATAAAAAGAATTTGCATTTTATTAACATGTTTAAGAATTCATGGTTTTTTATTATGTATTTTTACAAATACTAAAAACATACATGTGTAATATTTTTTATGTCTAAAAAAGGTACTTCCGTGTCTCTTACTGAAGAGAGAAGTTAAAAAGGTATTTCCTTGTTTCTAAAGATTGAGAACCATTGGTCAATATGACTGTAATGTCTTGGGTCACCTCTTGGTTGCTGGATTAGGAAATCAGCCATTTGGACCATTACATCTTAAAGACATGTCAAAAAGAAAAGTCTGTAGGACTTGATACGTAAGTAAACCAGATTTAATGATCTGTCAGCAGACTGAAAAACATATCTCAGCACTATTATAGGTTTTCTGGGACACACTTATCCCCCTTCATTCCCATAGTAATGTACCCCTCAGTTCTCTTACAGAGACAGCAAAATGCACCAGCATTTTCTTAATCTATTTTTGAGTCTTAAATAGTCTAAGGAAGTTACAAAGATACAGACAGGCCTTCATCAAGGTAGCAGTGTTTGACTGTTTTCTTAGCTTGATTCTTGAGACTTTCTAAATAGTTGCTGAAATACAAATCAGAGTATTTCAGGTCTTGAACACTGAAGAAGACCAGAAGAAAACAGCCAGCATTTACTGAACACTTGCTCTGAGCCAGGTATTAGGCTGGTTACTATGTCTTTCTGTTTGCACCTATTGAATTCCCATGGCCACCCTTGAGATAACGATTTCTGATATGGCAGAGGACAAAGCTAAGATGGATAAAGATTGTGACTTGCCTTGGATCTCTTGGTTAATGGGTAGTAGTAGGATTGGAATTTGAACCTTAGGTGTATTTTCCCGGAAACTTAGAGGAAAATAGAATAAATATCCTGTAATCTTGAATTTTAAAAGACAGACTGCTAACAAAACTCTAATCCCCTCTTCCCCCTAGCCTTTTCCCATCAACCCAAAGAGATTTCAGAACATATAATATGTGGATAAAAGGCACTTGACGTCAGAGTGTACTTCACAATAAAATATGTGTCTTTTTGTTGCAGGAACCATTTGGATGTTGCTGCCATACTTTTCAGCAGCTGAAAAGTTATTTCCTAAACATTTTAAGGTTCCTTTTTGGCCAAATTCATTAGCGTCATAGAATGAGCATACACTTTGAAGGCAGACAAAAATTTAAGAAAAAATTCCGATGTCTCTTTCTCCAGTAACCTGAAAGAACCCATTTTAAAACTATCAAGCTGCTGTCTCCTTGATAAGTTGGCATTTCCCATTTGTTCTCTAAATTTTAAAGACGCTGAGTCATTTTGATAATACTCAGTACACTTCCCAAGGATAACCAAGAGACACTTTAGTTTGCTTGTTCACCTGATTTGGTATCATAAGAAAATGTGGTGGATGTTTGGAAAATGAAGACAGGTCTTAGTGGACATTATTTCAGTATTGCTTATACAGGTTTGAGAGACAGAGACCATATGTGAGGCTTAACCCCAATTACTTGTCCATTAACAATTACTGTCAACTTACAGAGACAGGCTTAATCTCCATGGGTCACCTCCTGAAGAGTCTCTAGAATGCCTCTTGCCAAACACCCTTAAGAGTATTGGCAAAGTACTGTTGGGAAACATTTGGTCTGAATGCTGGACAGCACGATTCTACTTAAGGCCATTCAGAAGTCTCAGTTTGGCAGCCCCAAACCTTTCCTGTACATTTTTATTGATTCATTTATTTATTTTTGAGACAGAGTCTCGCTCTGTCACCTGGGCTAGAGTGCAGTGGCACCATCTCAGCTCACTGCAGCCTCTGCCTCCCGGGTTCAAGAGATTCACATGCCTCAGCCTCCCGAATAGCTGGCATTACAGGCATGTGCTGCCACACCTGGCTGATTTTTGTATTTCTAGTAGAGACAGGGTTATGCCATGTTAGCCAGGCTGGTTTCGAACTCCTGGCCTCAAGCACGCTGCTCACCTCGGCCTTCCAAAGTGCTGGGATTACAGACGTGAGCCACTGTGCCCGGCCTGTACATTTACTTCTTTGGGAAGCCGTGACAGGAAAAGCTGTTGAGGGATGTCATGATTCGGACACAACATGCCTGCTGTTTTTCTCCACCTGCTCTAGCCCGTATATATTAATAAGGGGTCTTAGGTTCCAAGAACCAGGATCCTAGCAACACGAGGCTAGGATAGCAAGACTTTCCTAGTGCCTGAGAAGGTGTCAGCTTTCACTGAGGGGCAGGGAGGGGAGAGGCTGAGATAAATGTGGGGGCTCTCCTTGCCAGGCTGTGTGTCAGTTGTTTATCGCTGGCATCTGCACTGTTAGGATTCCATTTTTAGGCTGGGCTTGATTCAGGAGACTCTGCTGTCACACGAGGGCAATGCACTTTGATTCTGCCAGCCCAGCTTTTAATGCTCAGCGGACTCCTTTTTCTCGTCATCATCCAGCGAGCCTCTCTCCGTCTAGATGGCCATGGGAGGCAAACCGATTCAGTGTCAGCAGCTGGTCTTTCATAATTTGATTTTCCAGTGATGTGTGAACCATCAGTGTAAAACAGTGTCAGCAGTCTGGCTTTCATAATTTGAATTTCAGTATTTGGATATAGTCCAGAGAGTGGTGCAAATGGACTTTGGATTTTCCTTATCACTGTAGCTCAGCATTTCCACAGTTAATTTAGAGTTTATTAGATAAGGGTGCTCAGTGCTACTGTTTCTCACTAAAAGGAACCAGAGCTCCCTAGAGACGTGGCTGATTCCATCTGGAACAGAAGATACATAAAATGAGCCTAAACCTCTAGTCAAACTGGAAAGCAAGGAGGCTAACAAGACTTTAGGGTTGTATCAGAAGGTTTAAGAACCAGTGTGAAGAGGCTCATTTTGAGCATCAATAAGAATAGTATTTGCAGTGGATCAAGACCCTTAAAGTCTGTTGAAAAACATGAGTTTATAGTGATACAGAAAACAAAACAAAACCCTCTGGTCAATCAACCTATTTTGAATTATTTTGAAAACTGTTAGATATGGGAAATGAATGAAGAATTTATCCTGCCCTTGTAACACAAAATAAACCTCAGGGCAACCAAGTAGTTGATTATGGAAAACTTCTTTTTATATAAATATTCTCATTAATAAGTAAGGAAGGAAAGTTAGAATTGTAACAGCACCCACATTTGGTAACTTTTAATAAAACAGTGCACTTAGGCGGTCATCATGAGCAGCTGATAACACCACAAAAAGAGACAGTCAGCTACTATCTACTGATTTCACCACCCTCGACAGCACCTATACAAAATATGCTTGCAAAAAGAGAAAATCGACTTGAATCTGATCAGTCCCTACGGTTGGGGTCAGCAGGCTTTTCACGTAGAGGGCCACACGATAACTGGTTTTGGCTTTGCAGGCTATACCGTCTGTGTTGCAGCCAGGCACCTCTGCTCGGCTCCCTATCATAGCACAAATGCACCCATAGACAAAACAAAAAGTGTGGCCAGATCTGGCCCATAGGCCGTAGCTTGCAGACCCCTGCTCTAGCTCTAACAGTTTACAGGAGGGACAGAAGTCAGAGGAACTTGTTGAACAGCATCACATCAATGCAGTTAGTAAAATCTACCCTAGGGAAACTCTACAGGGCAAATAACCTGGTTTCTTCAACACAAAAATTCCAAGGGAAAAAAAATGAAGCAACTAGAAGATGAAAAACCAAACAAAACAAAGGCAGGAGATGTAACCAGTTGCAATATATGGAGCTCACTTAGATCCTAATTCAAATATACTATTAAAAACAAGAAGACAATTAGAAAAAACGTGAACCTGGGCTAGATATTTAATGTGTTAAGGAGTTATTTTGCGGTGTGATAATGATGTTATGGATATATATTTGAAATCCTTAGGCTTAGACTATATGTTGAAATTATTTTGAATTATATGATGTCTACAGTTAACTTCAAAATCATCTTTGATTTGAGTAGAAATAAACCAAGGCATGAGTTGATAATTGCTTTTTCTGTATGTTGAATATGGGGGGAGTATTAAATATTTGCATGTATTTGATAATTCCCATGATATAATGTTTTTAAAAATACACATTTTATAAAACATGATCACTTTAAACCTTTTATAGAGAATGAGAGGGGATGGAGAACTTTTCCTTCATTAGACGCTTCCGTGTCCTCCCAAAATACGTGTGCACCCTCCAGCTATGAATGGACCCAGAAGAGTCTTTCCAGTGGCTTTTCCTACCAAACCGTCTGCCTACAACTTATTTATTTTGCTACATAGAGCAGACTAGTGTCATATTATTTATCATTTGTTCGTATACTATATGTAAACTATTTTATTTCATAAAAAGGAGAATTTGTTAGGTCGGAAGTGAGCTTCTTGTTTTGTGACTGTCTATCCTGGTCTCCACTGTTCAGTTGTTCAGCACCGGTTCCAGGCTAAGGGGTCTGGTCACAGGTGCTCAAGCAGCCTGGAGAGGTGATGGCAGTGGCGGCGATGGTGGGGTGTGAAGCAGCAGGGAGCAGCGGGAGCGAGGCACGCTGGGAAGTGGGTGCCCAGCCCATAAGGGGTGGCGACTGTGCAGAACGTTTGCCATGGGGGGTGAGGGCCCAGAAGTAACAGAACTTTCATTCCTTTTCATTTTTCCTGAGAATAACCCTAATCTAAACTTGTGACTTTTTTGACTTTTAGTTGCTAAAATTATTTTTAGAACACTCTGTATTGCACAGCAAACACTTTCTGGATTAGTCCCACAGGTCAACCTCTGATTTTGTGTCTACCAATGAATGGTAAGCTTAGCCCTAAGCTGA
This sequence comes from Macaca nemestrina, assembly GCF_043159975.1. Taxonomy (NCBI): domain Eukaryota; kingdom Metazoa; phylum Chordata; class Mammalia; order Primates; family Cercopithecidae; genus Macaca; species Macaca nemestrina. Next base: position 122,130,037 of record NC_092135.1, on the reverse strand, counting down.
CCCTGTGGGCACCAGGATTCTAAAGTCCTTGCTTTCCATGAGCTTCCAGTCTACTTGGGAGAAAAGAAAACACACTTGGAAAACAACCAAAATGAGGCATGCAAATGGGAAATGCTATAGAAATTCAAAGAAGGGAATAAAGAACCCCATCTTTAACGATCAGGAAAAGTATAACACACCGTGGAAGGAGTTGGGTAGAAGTGTCACGGTTGCTAGGTGGGGGCTAAGGGAGAGAAGCAGAGGTGCAGGCTTGGGTAAGCAAGCTCTATCAACAGAAACTATGACTCTTGAAAAAGAGAAGATTTGGTAGATTTTTGGAGACTAGTGCCCCTCCCCACCAGTGGATAATTTTTCTGAACAATGAATTGAAAACAGGTAGCAAACTGTTGAAAAGTATAGCACTGAAATTCAGCAGAGAGTTTGAGGATTTGAGCTGCATATTTGAGCATCACCTGTGTAGAAGAGAGGGGGGACACCATTGGGTCTATAGAGAGTGGGTTCCTCTAATGTCTGCAATTGGCAAGTGGTCTATTTATAAATGCTAGGGATATATTTGGAGTCTGGCATTTGCAAAACTACCATCCCATTATTTACTACATTAAATCATGGTTAAAGTTCAAAGCAGTACCCAGCTATTTCGTAAACATTCCCCATACTGGAAAGGAGAAAGGTGTGAAGTAAGAGAAACTAGAAGAACATAGGGAAGGAGATACCTGGCATTTGGAAGGATATGCCTGTTGCGATGGCTGTATTGATGGGCTTATGATCTTCCCTCCAATGATGGCCTAGAGACTTACTTTTACTGTTGGAAAACAATATTCAAGCAAACGATAATCTTCCATTTTGTTGCTATGCAGTACATTTGGGCAGCACTCATTTCTCTCTGATTTGAAAGTTTAAAAGTGTAATTTCTCTTAAAAAGGAAAATAAACAGGAGGTTTCTATGTACTTCCCATTATGGCATCTGCTTGTTCCAGAGATCAAGCATTTCAAAGCTTGATAACTCCAAGTTACTTCATGTAAGCGACTGTCTATTTGGACATGAGTGTGTTTCATTGTTAGGAATTATGCGGGCCTAAAGTAATTTATAGATCAACACCCCCTCTCCTGGCTACGGAACTTTGGAGAAAAATGAAAGCTTATTCTTAGACACGTATATAAGCCAGGTGAGTTTAGACGAGTGAGCATTTGGCCAAGAAGAAGTTGTGCTCAGCACATCAATCAAAAATAGCTCTGATTCCAAGTTCTGCATAGCTCTAACACTGTCCCAGTGCACTTTTATGAAATTGTACATAGACAGCTCTCAAAAACTTCCCAAGTCCAAGAAACCCAGAAAAACACCCATAACAGCTTTCTTCCATGTCATAGTAAAACTGTTCTTTTAGCAAAAATTTATAACCAAGCAGAATTCTTCTAAATAAGTTAGCTATTTATTTGGGAGACTGTCCTTGTGACTTTAAGACATTGGAGCTGTTAGATTTCTCATTGTCACTGATCCTTTCACCCTGTTTTTACAATGTTCTCTCTCTGTCTCTCTCTCTCTATATATATATATATAGATAGATAGATATGGGGATATATATAGAAAATATATATCTGTAGTATTTGAGATATATATATAGAGAGAAAATGTATATCTATATATATAGAACAGATAGATATATGTGTGTGTGTATATATATCTGTAGTATTTGAGTCTATCAACTTTAAGCTACCAGAGGCAAAACCAGTTTAATGTCCATGCCTTGTGAATCCAAATTCTGATATTTATTCAAATATTCACTAATCTAGGAGGATTTCTTTGGGGAGGCTTCAGGAATACAGATTATAGCGGGCTGAATGGAGACACCAGAATAGACTATATAATGCAAGAGTCAACAATTGAGATGGATGAAGTTGGTCACTGGATTTGGCCATTTGTAACAAAGATTGTACACAATGTTTTATACTTGTGATGACTTTGTGCTATATTAAATTTTAAAGGGGTATTTATTGCCCAAAAGAAAGAAAAGGCAAGAGGGAAGAAGGAAGGGGAGAACACCATTTCTAGTTTTTAGATGAAATGAATAAAGCTTCCGCGTTCATGATTTGGATGCTCTCCAAAGTCCAGTAGGCTCCAGGAAACTCAAGGGATTGTCGTGGCATTAGAGCCAGTCCTAGGTGCCAAAGTCAAAATAGGCCACGCTGGCCAGTTGAGCCCAAGCAGGAGCAGCGTATGTAGGTCACTTACATGTTTTGAATTTAGACAGGCTGGGTTTATACAATTGTTGTACAATTAAGCTCTGGAGAAACACGGCACATTCTAAATCTTTAGCAAAGCGCTTGTTTCACAACACATAAGAAACTTGCAACGTCAAGTGGAATGATGGCCTCAGTGGTTCACGGTGGGGCCCCCTGTGTTGGGGAGCCGGGCAGGGAGTTCTATGTGAGCCCACAGTCCTCGCTGAATGTAGTGATGGCTCTTCCCTCAGAGAGTGTCTTGAGCTGACTGTGAGGATCAGAATTAAACACAAGCATTTTCTTAGCCATACTCCATAAACACTATTTTGATGCAGTGAGAAATTAATTAATAAAAATAGAAAGTATTTACGAGCCATCGGATTAATCTGACAAGTGTTTATTGAACATCTCCTACTCCCTAGGATGGGAAGCACAGAAAGTGCATAGAAAGGAAGGCAAGGAGACACCAAATACGGGGCCAGTTCTGCCTAACACTGTGGTTGTGCCCGTGCCCTCCCCCAGAGCACACAGAGACACGATTTCCCCCTCCCTCCAGGTCACCTGTCTCTTAGAAGGCTCCCCTCTGTTTTATTCTCTGCAGTCACCCCCAACCTCCCACACGTAACAACAGAGAGGGACACATTGACTCCACGGGAGACTTGTGCTCAGCAGGAGCTTGGGCCTCTCAGGGAAGAACTGAATTAGCAACATCACAAATGCTGCTTTTGTTTTACCAGCTGCCACTGTTAAGTTCTTACTTAATGAAAGTATTTGCTTTTCCATAAATACATGCAAATTTCCTACCTCTTACTTGTCACAGCCAGAGAAAGCTCTGTGAGTGGTGATTAAGGAGGGAAGCTTCTTTAAAACAAATCACTGTAGTTGAGAACATCCATGTAAGCAACACCATCCTCAAAATTGATGAATTTACCAATTGTCCTACCCTATTGTAACTTTAAAGCAGTCGCTTAACTTTATTTTAATTAATCATTCTTTAATTTTAAAAGCAGTGTGCTTATGGTAAAAGAATCAAGCACATGTGATTATAAGATAATAATAGCAACCCAAGGGATTCACTCCCATGTTTGAAATCCTCCAGGGGTTTCTTGTGACCCTTGGAATGAAATCCCAGTGCCTTTCCACGCTCTACAGGACCTTCCCAGATCTGAACTCTCCTTTGGCTTCACCCACCTGTCTCCCTTCTTTACTCCACGACCTTGACTTCACATCCACACTGGCTTCTAATACACCAAGTTTATTTCCATTTCAGGGCCTCGGCCCTGCTCTCCCTCTGCCCAGCGTACTGTACCCATCAGAGTGTGGCTGGCTTCTTCCCCCATTCAGGTCTCATCATCCATGTCCCTGCCATAGAGGTGGCTTCCTGACCACCCTATCTAATGACCACCTCCCGACCCCGCCAGCCCTTCGTCCACTCACGTCCCTGTATTTTATTATTGTGCTTTTTATCCTTTTCTGAAAATGCTTTATTGCTTGCTGGCTTATTTTCTGTCTCCCTTCTAGATTGTAAGCTCAGTGAGGGTGGGAGTCTTGTCCAGTTAGTTACGTCATATGCCTAGCGCTTATAAAAGGGCCCAATATACAGTGGACCCTCAGTAAATATTGGTTTAATTGGATGAAAGGCGTTTATGAGAATTAAATAATGATTAGGCCAAGCATGGTGGCTCATGCCTGTAATCCCAGCACTTTGGGAGGCCGGATCACTTGAGGCCAGACATTCGAGACCAGCCTGGTGAACATGGTGAAACCTCGTCTCTACTAAAAAGAAAAAAAGAAAAAAATTGCCAGGTGAGTTGGCGCACACTTGTAATCCCAGATACTCAGGAAGCTGAGATGTGAGAATCACTTGAACCTGGGAGGTGGAGGTTGTAGTAAGCCAAGATTGTGCCACTGCACTCCAGCCTGGGCAACAGAGTGAGACTGTCTCAAAAACAAAATAAAAATAAAAATAAAATAACCGAGAATTAAATACTGATTAGTATAGGACCTGGCACATTGTAAGGACCCAAGAGATGGAAGTTTGCTTCTTTTCCCTCCCCACCTCCCCAAGATGTGTTTTGAAAACTGATTTAATTACACTGTTCTGTCTTAAATGTATTCATATGGCATTCAATTATGCTGAGTACAGTCAAGCATACCTAGGTGAGTACAAAATGGTCTCCCATGACAGGTACAGTGGCTCATGCCTGTAATCCCAGCACTTTGGGAGGCTGAGGCAGGCAGATCACCTGAGGTCAGGAGTTTGAGACCAGCCTGGCCAGCATGGTGAAATCTCATCTGTACTAAAAATACAAAAATTAGCCAGGCGTGGTGGTGCATGCCTGTAATTCCAGCTACTCAGGGGGCTGAGGTAGGAGAATTGCTTGAACCCAGGAGGCAGAGGTTGCAGTGAGCCGAGATGGCACCGCTGCACTCCAGCCTGGGCAAAAGAACGAGTCTCCATCTGGAAAAAAAAAGAAAAAAAAAAAAAACAGAAACAAAAAAGTAGTAAAGTACCCATTTAAGTATAATTTAAATATTTTTTAACTTACTTTTTCAGGTCGTCCTTGACGGAAGGAACCATGAACTGGCATCTCCCCCTCTTCCTGTTGGCCTCTGTGACGCTGCCCTCCATCTGCTCCAACTTCAACCCTCTGTCTCTCGAGGAACTAGGCTCCAACACGGGGATCCAGGTTTTCAATCAGATTGTCAAGTCGAGGCCTCATGACAACATCGTGATCTCTCCCCATGGGATTGCGTCCGTCCTGGGGATGCTTCAGCTGGGGGCAGACGGCAGGACCAAGAAGCAGCTCACCACGGTGATGAGATACGGCGTGAATGGTGCGTGTGCACGATTGCTCGCTGGCGGGGCCTTTGCCTGAGTCTTGTGACCGCAGGGTTTATGGCTTGGTTTTTGCTGACAGCCCCAAGAAGCAGAGCAGCCAGAAGAGGTTTCGCTGGTGCCCTTTGGGGCTTGGGGTCAGTCTTTTCTAAAGAACAAATAGCGTGGTGCTGGCAGTTAGGAGAACTAGACTCTGGTCCCTTTTCTGTACTTTCGGAGCTTGGGGTCTGTCACTAGGTCTCCCTTCCCAAGGCTTCAGCCCTCATTCCTGCAGGGGACGCTTCCTGGCTCACCACCTCCATGGCGCCCAGGGCTGAGTTGCACTGTGGTTGTAGGTGTGCTTGTAAAGCATGTGAGAGGAGCTGGGAAGGGGTAGCTGTGGGGGACCCAGGGGCCTTGTGGTGGTGGAGCCATCCTGGGTCCTGATTGTAGCAGTGGCCACACAAATCTGCACAGACCCCCCTCCCCAAGCCTACAACAGGAGTATATGGAAAATGAGTGAAGTCTGAATGCACCCTGTGGACTGACCTGATGGAAATTTCCTGATGTAACGACAGTACCATTGGGAAGACTGGGTGAAAGGCACGTGGGACTTCCCTGCATATTGTTTTGCCATTTCCTATAAATCTATAATTATTTCAAAATATAAAGCTGAGAAAAGACTTGGAACCAACCCACATGCCCATCAATGATAGACGGGATAAAGAAAATGTGGCACATATACACCGTGGAATACTATGCAGCCATAAAAAAAGAGTGAGTTCATGTCCTTTGCAGGGACATGGATGAAGCTGGAAACCATCCTTTTCAGCAAAGTAACACAAGAACAGAAAACCAAACACCACATGTTCTCACTCATAAGTGGGAGCTGACCAATGAGAACACATGGACACAGGGAGGGGAACATCACACAAAGGGGCCTGTCGAGGGGTGGGGGGCAAGGGGAGGGAAAGCATTAGGACAAATACCTAATGCATGCGGGGCTTAAAACCTAGCTGACAGGTTGATGGGTGCAGCAGAGCACCATGGCACATGTATACCTATGTAACAAACCTGCACGTTCTGCACATGCATCCCAGAGCTTAAAGAAAAAATATAGATAGATAGATAGATAGATAGATAGATAGATAGATAGATAGATAGATATGTAGCGAGAGAGAGAGCTAAAAAAATGTTTTAAAGTAAGGCCCAATGAAAAAGGTTTAGTTTGATTTAACGAAAAACCTTTCTTAAATGACCCGTTTAACTGCACGAGCTTCATCCTCTGGCACTGTTTTGCTTCAGCTGAGGGGTCTTGCCCAGAGCTGTGTCCTGTCTGCTGTCTCCCTGACTGCAGCTCGCAGGGGAGCAGGACTGGCTCCCCTGCTCTTCCGGGCCACCAACACCCTCTGTGACCTTGCAAAAGTCACATTCACATCTAGGTCTGCTTACTTTGTTGGAAACAAGGGAGTCTTCCTGCCCATGTTCTTCCACCCAGGCTGGCCCGAAAGTTCTGAGAATCTTGACTGCACTGGCATCGTCAGCTGGAGAGTAAGATCAGGGAGGTGGCGATTTGTGTCCTTCAGTGCCTCGCTCTGCACCCACCTCCAACTCTGCTCAGCGTGGCCTCCAGGGCTGCCAGCACCAAATGCCTAATCTCACTGCTCTGTTGATGCAGCATTACACTTCTGCATGAGTTTGCAGTTTGTTCACCTGTTGGAAGCATAGAAGGACTAAATACTTGGAACACACTGTTCTGCCCCTTGCTTGGAAGTTCAGAAAACTCTTGGTGATTTATAACTTCGTGGAGAATCACTGCTAAAATTTATGGCCTTTCCTAGTGTGATCCAGGCCGTGTCGGCCGAGACAATTCCAAAGTAGCAACTGGACTTTTGTTGTTTATTTTAATGCTGAGCCACACTGATTTTAAGCCATTTTATTTCTGAAGTTCTAACAATATTGGCCTGTTGGCCATCCACCACTGCCTCACCCCTACCCCAAAAGGGCCAGGAGCTGGCAATTGGCCTTGGAAGTGTCTTTCAGCCTCTAAAGGCTGCCGTTTTCTTACTTGTAGAATGGGCCTGCACCGTAGAACAATTGTAAGGTGTGGTCATGAGCGTCTAAGAGAGGGCCATGCACTTTGTAAAGTCCTACACACGCCCCTCTTTGTGGGCCCTGAGGAGACGGCCCCACCCTGTGTAAAGGGTCTGAAGAGCATGTACATTCACAGTGACAAATTGGCTCTTTAGGGGACCATCAAGGTGACTCCGGCAGGATGTTTTAGGACAGTGTCATTTTGAAGAGACCCCAAGCGATGAAGAAGGACCTGTAATTTGAGCTCTCTGTAGAAACACATTGCATCCTTATAACTTATTTGCCTCTTTTTCACCCTCTCAAACTAAATGGAGCATGTATGAATGGCTCATGTAAAATAAAGCTTATATTGCCATAAAATTAATCTCCTTACTCTTTGAGCTTGATACCAAGTAAAAACCACATTGTTCTGGATGGTGGCACATGGTAATTTTTTATAGTCTTTCTAACGCTTATTTTATTCATTTTTTTTCCAAAATAGAAAAAACGAAATTACATTGTTAAATCTTTGGCAAGAAAGGAAGTAGCGCTTAATAATGTTAGACAAGAGAGAAAGAATTAGGAAGTTCGCTTTGATTTATTCCCCCTTGGCTATAGAACTGAGGACTGTACCAGCATTCATACTGATCTGGTGCCCAGAAAGGCTACCATGAGAATGAGGTCTGCATTGGGAAGGTGGCAAGAGCACGTGGAATATCCCTGTTTTGATGCAGAAGCACAATTGATTTTTGAGAGCTTCAGTGGTTAGACTTTAACCCCATTCTCTCCTTTTCTTAAGAAATAAGCCCCTGAGAGGACAGAGACTTAGTTTCTTGCTACTCATAGCTATCCTGTTTGTACTGTTCTTTTATTTTTATTTTTGAGACAAGGTCTTGCTTAGTCACCCAGGCCGCATGCAGGGACGCGATCAAGGCTTACTGCAGCCTTGACTTCCTGGGCTCCAGCGATCCTTCCACCTCAGCCTCCTCAAGTAGTTGGTATCACAGGTGTGCTACCATGTCCAGTTAATTTTGTATTTTTGGTAGAGACAGGGTTTTGTCATATTACCCAGGTTGGTCTTAAACTCCTGAGCTCAAGCAGTCCACCCACCTCAGCCTCTCAAATTGCTGGGATTACAGGTGTGAGCCACTGCATCTGGCCTGTACTGTTCTTATTTGCTACAATATAAAAGATTTTTAAAACTTTTCTAGATTCTTATGGAAATACTGCAGTATTTTCTGGTTTCTCTTTTAGGAGTTGGTAAAATATTAAAGAAGATCAACAAGGCCATCGTCTCCAAGAAGAATAAAGACATTGTGACAGTGGCTAACGCCGTGTTTGTTAAGAATGCCTCTGAAATTGAAGTGCCTTTTGTTACAAGGAACAAAGATGTGTTCCAGAGTGAGGTCCGGAATGTGAACTTTGAGGATCCAGCCTCTGCCTGTGATTCCATCAATGCATGGGTTAAAAACGAAACTAGAGGTGAGTGGCCACAGTATGTCATATGATTGTGTAGTTTGTGAATGAAAGCATGAGTTAGACTCCAGGGTTCAAAGTGGCGTCTGCAAGTCCAATCCAATGGCCTGTCGGTTGAGAAACTTCTGGACCCAGGGAAGCTCTGTTCGGTCTCCCACCTTCCCCTTCAATCTGCCATCGCTCACTGTGCTCCTGGGAGGTTTTTCTCCTGTAGTTTGGGCAACAGAACAGAATCCAGCCCCTCCACTGTCTCCTCTCCTTGCCGTATCTGGTCTCCAGCGTCCTTGCCCACAGGCTGTTGTCAATTTGGAAGGTTTTCGTGCTCATTCCTTCCTGTTTTTGCATCTGCCTCTCCCTTTACCTGGAATGTCCTCCTCATCCTTCCAGATTGATTGATCTCTTTGCCTTCCAGGCCTCTTGCTTCTGCCATTGCCAAAGACATGGGTACCCTGTTGTCCGTTATGATTGGCACGCGATTACAGCTTTTACACATCCCTCCATTACAGCCCTTTCCACATCTAAAAATGATTACGCATTTGTAGGTGTCTCTTCTCCCATTAAATAAAGTAGAGTCTAATGTTGGTGTTTTAAAACTTAATTTGTAGGCCAGGCACAATGGCTTATGCCAGTAATCCCAGCACTTTGTGAGGCCGAGGTGGGTGGATCACCTGAGGTCAGGAGTTCGAGACCAGCTCGGCCAACATGGTTTATCCCATCTCTACTAAAAATACAACAATAAGCCAGACATGGTAGTGGGCACCTGTAATCCCAGCTACTTGAGAGACTGAGGCAGGAGAATCACTTGAACCCAGGAGGCGGAGAGTGCAATGAGCTGAGATTGCACCCCTGCACTCCAGCCTGGGCGACAGAATGAGACTCTGTCTAAAACAACAGTAACAAAAACAAACAAACAAAAACCTTAATTTGTAACCTGGAGGTCCAGGTGGAGACATGCAGGAGGAGCTGTAGGTCTGAAACAACAGGAGAATGTGAAGACTGGGAGTACAGACTTGGGACCCTTTTTCCTTTTGTTTTTGTTTTTTTTTTTTGGAGACTGGGTCTCGCTGTATCTCTTATGCCAGAGCGCAATGATGCAATCATAGCTCACTGCAGCCTCAACCTCCTGGGCTCAAGTAATCCTCCCACCTCAATATTTCCAGTAGCTGGAACTACAGGTGTGCACCACCACGCCTGGCTAATTTTTTTTATTTTTTGAAGAGATGGGGTCTCACTGTGTTGCGCATGCTGGTCTTGAACTCTTGGGCTCAAGCAGCCCTCTCGCCTCAGCCTCCCAGAGTGCTGGGATTATAGGCATGAGCTCCCGTGCCTGGCCATAGAGCCTTTTTTCATAGAAGGGAGAGAGTCTATAGGGAGAAGCAGCCCAAAGACGAAATCTAGGGAAACTGGCCTTTCAGGGTGTGTTTCTTAAAGTGTGGTTACTGGTGTCCCTGCAGCAGAATTATCTGGGCTGTGTGTTGAGAAGGCAAATCCCTGGAGCCCAGCCCACTGCATTGGAATCTCCGAGGGAGTGGCTGGCAACTCCCAGTCTGCCTCTGCCTCCCATCACCATTCTTACACACCCAAATGTTGGAGACCCATTAGCAGAACTAGTGAAGGGGTGGACAAAGAAGGCTCAGGGAGGGTGGAGGAGATCCCAGGTGACTTGGATAAATTCGTGGCGTCCCTTCTTAGTGGGGCCTGGACCATGCAGTCTGGGTGCCCTTCCTAAAACCATAAACCATCAGGAGGCCAGCACATATGAGGGTGTTCAGTGGAGTTTCCGGGTGTCTGGCATCTGTAGGCTTGTGAAGAGTGGTCGGAAGCAGACGTCCTCAGGACTGGTTCTTGGTCCCGACTCTGTGGCTGGAGCTGTGTGACTGTGACATGTCATGTTGTCCTCTTAGCCACTGCCTTGATCTGTAGAATGGTAATATTAAACCACATTAGTTAGACCATGTGGCAGTCTTCAGAGCCCCTGGAGAAAACCCCCACGTGTGCTGGGAAGAAGCATGGAGACCCCTGCAGCGCTTTGCAGCCCTGTCAGCCCTAACTCCCCTGTTTGTAACAAATATTTTTAATACTCTTTTTACTATTCTGAAATGAAATTCATACATCATATTACCCTATGCACACACACACATTTTTAAAAATTTGAGACAGTGCCAAACTCTAATACAAAGGAAAACAAAAGAAATGTCTATATGTAGTTCAATAGGTAAACCCTTGGGTACAACTACACTCAAATATATAATAAAGTAGTCAGAGTCTCAGAATAATTGTGAATTGACAGCTATAAAAGCAGACAGACAGGCCTGTTGTACTGGTGACTCATAAACATGAACTTTGTTACTATTGCTGATGCAGTTTTTCTGTAACGGTGCAAGACTCTTGATAAATTTCTGAACAAAACAAAGCACAGGCTCTGCTTGATTTGCATGGGAGTCACATTCCTGGCAAATTCAGCATACATGAAAAGGATCCAAAAAAAAAAAAAAAACCCCACCCTGTGTTTACCCATGAAAAAGAACGAGGTTCTAGGCTCGGATAATTATAAGTAGGTGTCCTGCCAATGCAGAGATCCAGTGGGGTGTTTAAAAGCCATGGGAGAAGCAGCACAATTCTTCACTGGATGGGACTGTTTTGAACATTGCAGGACAGATAGCATTTCTGGCCACTGGCCACTGCCCACTCAATTAAAAACATCCCTGCTGATTTCCAAAACTGCCTTTACCTGGGGGTGAACTGCCCCCACTGAAAGGTACATGACCACATGGTAGAGCTCAGAAGCGACTTGGAGCTCAACTGTCTGTGTCCGGAAGATTGCTGGGTCTGTCTCATGGAAATTATAGTTCCTTCCCTACAGAGAGTGGGAGAGCCCAACACACAGGCCTTTTGCAGTACATCAGGGATGGGTCTGGCCTGTTGGCCTCTGCAGCCTCAGCATCTCATCCTTGTACTCTATGTTCCAGCCACACATGCCTCTTCCCAGTCCCCTTACTCACCATCCTGTCTCCTGTTGGAGAACCCCACACACACAGTCCTGCTGCCTACAGAGCTTTCTCTCCCTCTTCCCTGGTTAAGGTTGACTCGTTTCTCTACCATCCCACAAGTGGCAGGCATGAACATTTAAAGCACACGTTCTGAATTTGAATCTCGGTTCTGCTACATACTACCTGTATAACCTTGGGCAAGTTATTTAACCTTCCTGTGCATCAGCATTCTCATCTGTAAAATGGAGAGATGTAATAGTGATACCTATTAGAATAATTCTGACAATATTAAGGCTGGTGTGATGATATGAATAATACATATAAAACATTTAGCAAAGGGCCCTGCACTTAGTAAATGTTCAGCCAGTGTGAGCTATTTTTATAGCCATTATCTGAAGTCCCATCCATCTCAGACCTCGCCGACTAGGTCAGGTCACCCTCTTCTTATCCCTCCAGAGCCTTGAGTAATTCCACTTTAAGGTATTTATTAAAATTGCAGCTGTATACTTTTCCAAGTTATTTTATGTCAGCCTGCACCTCTCTAATTCATAGTTTTTGAGGCCAGATTTCCTTCTTGGTTTCTTATTTAAGAGAGTACCAGGCATGTGGTAGGTAGGTAGGTATCCAAGGACGGACAGATGGATGGATGGATGGATGGATGGATGGATGGATGGATGGATGGATGATAGATGTCTATCTGTGGCAGTTACTGATGGCAGCTTTCCATGTGCCTCTTTGCCTCTAAACTATGCATTTTCTTTTTATTTCTTCATGTCCCCATATTATATCTTAGTCCTCCCAGGGGCAATTGGAGGCATTATTTGTCTCTGTAAAAAGGGGCTAAGAACATTTCTTCAGACACTTATTGAGCACTGCCTGTATGCTCAGTGTAGTGCTAGGAGTAAGCAAAAAGTGAACGGCAGAGTCTCGTGCAGGTCTCAGTGTAGTTGGGGGAGACAGACACATTAAAATTGGCTAGAATAAAATACTGCAGGTGTCATGGTGGGCCAGGCACTGGGCTTTACAGAAATCGAGAGCAGAGGCATCTCTTAGGAGGTGACGAGGATGATCAGACAAAATTTAGAAGTCCAGGGGACCATTGAGCTCTGTGTTAAGGGCAAGTAGGAATTGAACTTGGTAATGTTCCCAGCAGAGGCAAGAAACAACATTCACTATTGGGAAGTCAATTACGAGCTTGCTAGTGGGATGTCATAAAGTTCTAACTTCGTTCCCACAGGACAGCGTGTGTTTGCAGCCAGCCTTGTGCTGAGTTGAATGATGGCTGTTTATGGCTTAGCTATTTTCCTTCCTTGTCCTGACTTAAGGCAGTGTTGGTGCCCCCTTGTGGAAGTAGTGAGTGGTGATGGAACTGTCTTAGCACACTGTGGGAAACGTCAGTGTTTATTTACCATGACTTATGTAAACACTTGTTTATTGTACATCAGAATCCTCTTGAGTTTCATTTAAAAGGACTTAATGCTCTCACCCCTGAATTAGATATTCTCGCTTCTTCAAAAGCTATTGGTTTTACTCTCACCATGTAAAGTAGTATAACTTGCATTTATAGTATGCATTTATACACATACACACACACACATATATATTTGAGCTAATAATGCAGTGAACTAAGTTTTAATAGCTTTGGGCATTAGTGATCCCTATTTAAAAACACACACACATACAGACCCACACTTACACAACTGAACCTTCAAAGACCTCAGAATAATTGTGAAGCTACCTGTATAATAACTGTATAATAAAAGGAAGCTAACTGGAAGACCAAACCTTCAGCCACAGGTAGCATTTTGGAAGACTCTCTCAGCCACGGGTAGCATTTTGGAAGCATCCTGAAATGATAAGAGTTGTGTTCACTCCTTCACTTCTGATACAAGTAAGATGGACCATTCCCAACATCTTGTAAAGAGCATTTTCCTCTAAAAGTAGGAGTTCTAGGACAGGCCTTATTTTTTCCTGTCTTTTTAAAGATATACTTTATTTTATTTTGTGTTTTTTTAGAGACAGGGTCTCATTCTGTCACCCGGGCTGGAGTACAGTGGTGCAATCATAACTCAACACAGCCTCGTACTCCTGGGCTCAGGCGACCCTCCCACCTCAGCCTCCCAAGGAGCTGGGATTACAGGTGCCTGCCACCATACCCAGCTGGCTAATATATTTTTAATTTTTATTTTTTGTAGAGATGGGGTCTAGTTCTATTTTCCAGGCTGGTCTCAAACTCCTAGCCTCAAGTGATCCTCCCTCCTCGGCCTCCCACAGTGCTGGGATTACAGGCATAAACCACTGTGCCTGGGCTTTATTTTATTTTTCATTGACCCATAACAATTGTACATATATGGTGTACAGTGGTAATGCTTTGATGCATGTATACAATGTGTAATGATCAAATTAGAGTAATTAACATTTCAGTTACCTCAAACATTTCTCATTTCTTTCTGGTGAGAACATTCAAAATCCTCTCTTCTATTGCCTGTAATATTAGCACCTTGCTTCATGCCTGATCCATAAACAAAGACACTGATTTTTTGTTTCCATTCTTCTTTAAGCAGTTAATGAGGCCTTGTGATATCCAGAGATTCCAAAATAATGTTTGACGTTTCTAAAATCTTAAGAGAAATGAAGCATTCACCCTTAATAACATACAGGCTGAAGTGTTTATTTTTGACTGGGATTGAATTAAACCAAGTGGAGCAAAACAGAACAAAATTGCTTATCTTGTACTGACCAGAAACCCTTACTACCATTTATTGGCGCAAAAAAAAAAAAAAGAAAGAAAGAAAGAAAAGAAAAAAGAAACAATTCATTATCAAATATACCTTATTTGGATGAGTAAGATTTTTTTAAAAGCATGGACTTGCAGGGAATTGATAATAAAAGAATTCCTTGATGAAAAGTTTCGTAACCCCTAGCTAGGGGTTTCTAAAGTCTTTTCTGTTTCTCTTTTAACTTCTTTTTAACTTTAATATTTAGTGGGGGAGGGGGAACCTAGAAAGTACAAAGGGGTAGTTTTAGAAGATTCTCTTTAACATTCCTTAAAAATCCTTTGATTTTTCATTCTACTTGATGACAACTGCCATTTGCCCTCAAGCCGGCCACCAGTCCTGAGGTTATTTTTCCCTTGTTTGTTCTTTGGCTTCACAGATATGATTGACAATCTGCTGTCCCCAGATCTTATTGATGGTGTGCTCACCAGACTGGTCCTCGTCAACGCAGTGTATTTCAAGGGTCTGTGGAAATCACGGTTCCAACCTGAGAACACAAAGAAACGTACTTTCATGGCAGCCGACGGGAAATCCTATCAAGTGCCAATGCTGGCCCAGCTCTCCGTGTTCCGGTGTGGTGAGTTCATGCTCGGCAAGGCCTGTTCTAGGATATGCTGGCGGCAGAAAGGCCCTTGAGTGCTTTAACTTAATTCAAGAGCAAATCTAACTTTTCATCTTTTAAAAAAAGTGGGAAACAGAGCAGGGTGCTGAGAGGCAGGATTTTTATAAAGCTCACGTAAATCCGTGTTATGTACAAAGGTGACTATGCATAGCATAATATGCATAATGTATGCATATGTTATGTACAAAAAGTATTAATGCATGGCATGTGTAGGCTTTTTGGTTGAAAACTTAAAGACAAAAGGACAATTCATGAAATAAGTATAAGTGAGCAGTAAACATATGAAGGCATCAGCAACTCATTAGCAGTCTTACATTACCAAATTAAAAATTGGATTTCTTTTTTACTTAGCAGATTGGCAAAAATTAGAAAGGTTGATAAAATCCCTTGGTGGCTTTGGTGGGGAGGAAGCAGGACCCTTGGGCACTGTTTGTGGCAGGGATCTGTGGTCTGAGGACTTCCTCGGGGTCCTGGCTCTGGCAGTCCCACTCCAGGGAATCTATACTCTGAACATAAGCACACACTGACAAATAAATATAAGCCAAATACAGATATACAGTGGAATGTATATGTGATCATGAGACTTAGATTTATATAAGTGGAAGGATTATGCAGTATATGGTTGATTTCAGAAAACGAGATATAGAACAGCAGATGTCAATCTCACATGTAAAATTCTTTATATTCACATGTCTATAGAGATAGGTCTCAGAGGATGTTCAGTAAAAAATGTTAATGGTAGGATTTCAGAAAAATTATTTCTGAATTTGAAAAAAAAGTTATCTGAGATAGAGTCTCACTGTGTCACCCAGCTATGGTGGCACAAACATGGCTCACCGCAGCCTTGACCTCTTGGACTCAAGCAGTCCTTCCACCTGAGCCTCTCATGTAGCTGGCACCACAGGCATGCACCACCACGGCCAGCTAATTTGTTTACTTTTTGTACAAATGGGGTTTTGCTGTGTTGCCCAGGCTAGTCTTGAACTCCTGGGCCTAAGTGATCCACCTGCCTTGGCCTCTCAAACTGCTGGGATTAAAGGCATGAGCCACCGCGCCAGGCTCAAATGAACTTCTAAAATCACTTTGCCTGGGATATGAGCAGGTGGCTGTGCTAGCATTTCAATGAAGTGATTTTATTTTAGGTCAATCTTTTGTACACACTTTATAGTCCATAAAAAAATAAAATAAAAAGTGAGGGGGCCCTCATTTACTGTATGTTTCTCTTGCTGAAAAAAAACAACAACAAGTTAATAGTTCAAGATTAAAATGCAAGGATTCCATTAACATTCCTATGGAAGATTTCAAAATGTTTTTTTTTACAGAAATGTAACATGCATTTCTTGAGTAGACAGGCTGTTCTCAGAGAGTTACATGTCACGGTAGCTCTTCATTTGGAAGCTGATTTGCCTACGATGTATGTGTGTTTTATAGAAAATAATGCACAAATACGTTCTTATTGTCAAAGATTTAAACCCTACAGAACCCCCATAGTGTGTTGGTATCTTCCCTCTTTCCGTGATTCATGCCTTGCTTCTTCACCTGCTTCCATCCTGCCCTGGGCCCCCTTGCTCTCTGGCTTCTTGCTGGGTTGGCTGGTGAGAGCCGGCAGGCGATAGGAAGGACAGAGGAGAAAGGGGTCAGGGTATTTACTTCCCAGGCCTCCGCTTACGGAGTCATGGGCCAGCTGCATTCCTCTACCAAAGGTTTCAGCTTCTGCCAGGGGATGTGCCCAAGAGCTCTTTCTCATTGGGTCACCACCCCCTCTTCCTCCCTCCCAGCCCAAGGCTAGCCATGGTGCCCACCGTTTCTTGTCCAGGGTACTGTCCATCATGTTTCTCTGTATCCTGTCTATGCTTTACAAGTGGTCCTTCATCAAATTCTGCCTAAATGGCCCAATTTGATGTCTTATCTGTTTACTTTCTGCCCTGACTGATCTGTACCTAATTCAGACCAGAATAAGAAAGTCTCCTGCTCACTCCTTTTCTCATTCCCTCACAAGTAAACCTGGCGAACGGCTTAGCTCACCCTTCTCAACCTCCTTTCCATGCCTGTCATCAGGTTTCACTGAGGAACCTGGAACTGGACGCGACTCTGTTCTGGGCCATGCAGCAGAGCGTGAGAGTGTCATAAGTTCCCTGTTTTCTTGCTTTGGCCAAAACCCAGCTTCTCATGATAAGACAGGGAAGGATTGTCTTGACAGGGCTGTGAAGAAAGTACTACCATTTACAGTGACCCCAGGTGGCTGTTCGTTTCCGTTTCCACAGACCGTCCGTCACTTTCTGCCTGTTTCCTCACGCTGACCTACAGGAGTGGCCTGGCTCAAACTGCTCTGTCCAAACCCACAGGGCCCAGGGTGCCACCTGTCGGATGCTTCCTGGGCCTCAGCCATGCCTCACTATTCCGGGTCACTTTGCCAAAACATTGTCATTCAGTTTATCTGCCTTCTTGACTGTTCTCCCCAAGATATCATTAAGGGCTCTGAGAATATTTGCTTGATCACAAAAGGAGAGTGAACACTAAGAAGAAAACCTTTCTGATTTATGCCCCATAAAGTAGAAGCACTTCAAGGGTAGAAACTTTTCTATTAAGAAAAAAAGAAGCCTTAAAATCATTTTTAGTAGAATTCTATTTCATGCTCATTGCAAAATCCGCAGTATACCTCAATATATATGTGGCAGAAAGTAAAAGTTCCCCTAAAATCCTGTTTCCTTGGATAAAAATTCCTATTAAGTATCAAGTACATCATTTGAGAACCTTTCTAGGGATGTGTAAAGTATGTCTGAAACTTTTTGCATACATAGGATTGTACTGTAATTTCTATTCTATAATCGGCTTTCATTAGACAGTGGACAACTTTTTGTGCCAATTCATAAGGATTTACTTGATTCTTTTATCAGCCACGTAATATTCCATAATATAAATGTATCTTAATATCCTATGGAAGGCCATTTGCTTTTTTTCTATAATGGCACTGCAGTGAGTATTCTTGTACATACATTTTTCAATACTTGTATCAGTAAATTTCTACAGGTAATTTCCTGGAATAGGAATGAATGGCATAGGAATCTCCAAGTCAGTTGTTACAAATGTTTTATGGTTATGAATTTAGACATTTGATACTTTATTTTGGAAAAAACCCCACAAAGAATAACATTTATATTTCCATCTTCTTTTCTCCTGAGTTTCCAGCTCATACCTGTCTGTTCACATTACGTCTTAACTTGGTTGCCCACTGAATTCTAGTCGCGTAGATGAAACTCATTTATGCCAGGCACCGTGGCACACACCTGTAATTCCAGCACTTTGGGAAGCTGAGGCAGGAGGATCCCTTGAACCTGGGAGTTCAAGATGAGCCTCGGCAACAGAGTGAGACCCTGTCTCTACAAAAAAATGTTTAAAACTTAGCCAGGCATGGTGGTGCTCACCTGTGGTTCCAGCTGCTCAGGAGTGTGAGGTGGGGGGATCACTTGAGCCCAGAATGTTGAGGTGGCAGTGAGCCCTGATCACATCACTGCTTTCCAGCCTGGGGAACAGAGCAAGACCCTGTCTCAATAAATAAATATACGTATTGCCCTTGCCCATTTAGTTCTCAACCCACAGTTCCTTAGCAGCAAATGGCACCGATACTCACCCAGCTGCTTGCGCCACCCCTCCTTCCCCACTACGCTCCCCAAACTCCCTTTGGACTCCAGCCTAGAATGTAGAGTGCTGCACACGGCGGGGCATTTTGCTGTTGTTTTTCCAAAATGTCCATTTCAATTTCTACTAAAGTACAGTCTAAAAAGTTTCTTAAGTTCTCAGGAAATCCATATTTACTTGTAGTAGAAGGTAATTGGAGGGACTTTCATCTATGAAGGCTTTCTGATATTAAATATTTAAGATACCCTCCCTGATTGTACCGGCTGAGTTCCTAACATTTCAGTGAGCCTAGTTACGTCTTCCCTAGTAGCACTTAAAGTGGAAATCGGATTACTTCAGGGGCTTTCTGGAAAAACTGGGTCACCCGAAACACCACTTAGAGAAAGTTCTAAATCTCCTCCACATTTTTAATACTTGATTCTTCACTTATTATCTCCCACCATTCATCTAAGAGAAAATCCTTATTTTCTCTTTTTCATCTCTGCTCCTTTTCAGAGTTAATCAACATATTATACTTACGTTTTTATACACTGCAGAAATGATCCTTGTTAAAGAATACTCAGTCTGCCTTCCAGAGGTTAAAGAATAGAGAGCATCGGGTAGGGGATTTCAAAGGGAAAAGCTCTGGGATGACGAGAGGCTCCATGCTCCAACACAAGGCTCCCAAGTCCCCTTCCTTACTTGATTCATTCTGCTTGGGAGTTATGCTTTTATCAGCTACGTAATATGCCATGTGGTTTACCTGGGTGGGCCAATTTTGTGTTTAGACTGTGAGCAGGGACCTCGCATTGCAAGAAGCGAGGTATTTTACACAGCGTCTTACATCACTAAATGGCAGTTTTTGCTGTGGCCCAGCTTATGCTGAGTTCTTGGTATGTGTTGTCTCATTGAATGTTCCCATTCTGTAAAGTAGGTGCCATTATTATAGCTTTTTACAGATAAACTAAGACTTGGAGTCAAGGAACTTGCCAAAGTCTCAGAGCTAGTGTGCTGCAGGTGCAGGATTTGAATACAGGTCTTATAACCCCAGATCTCGTGGCCTTGGCACGTGCCCTCTATAAAAGGATGCAGTGCTTGAGTGACCAGGTAGACAGAAAAGGTGTTATTTTATCTACCAGCTCCTCAAGGCACCAAATAAAGGTAAGTATGGACATGTCTGATGCACCCTGGCTACCACTGGTCATCAGCTTCTATGGTCAGAAGCAGAAGGAGTGGGGGGAACTCAGTCATCAAGCAGAGGTGACTGGATGCAGAATGGTTCATGGTTATTAGTGTTACTTGTCAGTTAATGATGGATCCAGCCAAGGATGGATTAACTGGTGAAGCTGGATGATATCTCTCCTCCCTCAAACACATTCCAGCTCATAACTTTTCATTATTCATTACTTCGATCCTTCTTAACAGAATAGTAAACATTTCTAGAAGCAGTTAACACCTCCAGGTCCTTATTTCATGCCCTGGAGCCATCACTTATTAACCACTTCCCAAATTTCACAGTTTCAGAAAATTAGCTCTGCCAGAATAGGGACTTAATGTTTTCTTCAAGGATTAAAGAGCTCATTAGGAAGTGATTTTTTCCTCACTTTCCCATTGATTTTTCTGTTTCTGCTGAGACCATTTTGTTATGCAGGCTAAGAGTAAAGACGAAGAATCCTCTCTTTCATTCTTAGGTTGCCGCAAGACAGAAGCCAGGCTCGGGTGAGAGTTCGAAGCACCTGGGAGCTGAGGCGGGCTGCACCTGGGTTACTGAACAGCCCTGCAGGAAATGCAGTGTGCTAGGACCAGGAGAGCCCCAGTTCCTCTGCCAGTTGTCTATGTTGTTTCTTCCTTAGGGAAAAACTGTAGTGTCATCCTGTAGTGCCATATATTCTAATAACCTCACTATTTTTATCATATTTCAGTGTTCCTCAAGTTCACTCTCTTTCCCTCCCTTGGTGTCTTTCTCTTCATCTCTCCCTCTGTCCATCCCTCCCAACCCTGTTCTATGGAGAACTGGCATATTGAAGTTCCCTGTCTTAAAAGGCAGTGATTGGCACATGTCATCTCCAAAGAAAAGATCAGTGAAAATCATGCAGGAAACTTGCTTTCTCTCTTCTTGTTTGCTGAACTCCCGAGGATGTGGAATCTGTTTTGTCTGTAGAGCATCTTGTAGGTAGACTGCTCTCCAAATAACATTTGAGAAATGCTGGCTTACATTATTCTTGGGTTTTCATTATTAAGTAGAAGTACCATAAATTATCTAAAACCCCAATGGTGATTCCTGGAATGGGTGAAGAGTGAATAGGGCAGGGTGGTGAAGTAGGAGGAGGACAATCCTTGGTCTCTAAACCTCCACATGAGCATAAGCCCTTTATGGTACTGAAGGGACTTTTTGACATATCTCATTGTATTTAAAAGACTGAAAACACATCTGTGTCATCGTAGTATGGATGAAAGTACAGTGACGTTTAATAGAACTCGATGTGCTTTCATAAGGAGCTTCATTTTAGTTAGTTATTTATTTAGCTAGATGTTCATGAAGACCACGGCAGCCAGTTTTTCTGTTATACCCTAAGAGTTAGACTCTCCTGGCTCCTCACTTCTTAGCCATGCATCCTTTGGAGGTTACTTCATTTCTCTAAAGGTGGCTTCCTCAATTGCAAAATAGTGCTGCTTATGCCTACCCCACGAGGTGCTGTAGATCCTCAACCTGTTGCAGGATATAGGCCTGGCACAGAGTGGGCCCTGTGGGTGCTGTGTATCCCTCTCTCTCTTCACATGCACATGTAGGCTTATCCAAAATGAGGACTATAGGAAATAAAATTGCACCATGTTGGGATTCCTGCTCAATGAGTCAATTTTAGCTGGTCTTGTCCCCAACACAGCAAAATGGGTAATTACGTGAGATAATGGATATGTTAATTTGCTTTACCATAGTAACTATGTTACTATCTATACGTATCCCATAACATCATATTGTGTACCTTAATATACACAATACAGTTTATTTAAAAAAAAAAAACTAAAAACAAAAAGGAATGATTCTAAGGCAGCTTGAATGTATTCTTTTATTCATGTAAGGGTCAACTTCTTGCAAAGCACTGAATTTTAAGCACTTTATGATTTAGTTAAATTCTCCTCAACAGAATTAAAGTGATTTCAGTGATACCCAAAGGCATTCTGTCTAGACTGAAGAAAGGAGAATTCTTCACCGGGAAAGGAAGAAATAATTGTCCTTATCTTTGTCCTTCTAAGGAAGCTATTTGTGGAAAAGGGAAGTTCTCCAACTGAGTTGCTCTCTGAAGCTATCCCGGTGGCCGGCAAGCACTCATGCCACTTCTAGAAGTCAACAAGGATACACTGAACCTGCTTCTGATTTCTTTAGGGTCAACAAGTGCCCCCAGTGATTTATGGTACAACTTCATTGAACTGCCCTACCACGGGGAAAGCGTCAGCATGCTGATTGCACTGCCGACCGAGAGCTCCACTCCGCTGTCTGCCATCATCCCACACATCAGCGCCAAGACCATAGACAGCTGGATGAGCATCATGGTGCCCAAGAGGGTGCAGGTGATCCTGCCCAAGTAAGTGGCCCCTTCCCCTCAAAGAAAACAGTGGCATTGTTCAATCAGCAGCTGTTATGTCGGACACCAGACAACATGAGGCAAAAATATGGCACATCATGAAGCCTGTTCTGTTCTGCAGAAATTTCATGGTGAGATTACGAGGCCATGCTTTTCTAAACGCTTTTATTCAATGCCTGTGCTTCCTGTATGGTAAGATGTGGATCGTCAGAAAGGAGAGAGGGCAGCCTTGGTTTCTAAACCTTCACATGAGCCTAAGCTCTTCAGGGTACTGCAGGGGCTTTTTGACATATCTCATTGTATTTAAAAGACTGAAAATATGTGTGTCATCATAGTATGGATGAAAGTACAGTGACGTTTAGTAGAACTCCATGTGCTTTCATAAGGAGCTTCATTTTAGTTTATTTATTTAGCTAGAAGTTCATGAAGACCACAGCAGCCAGTTTTTCTATTATACCCTAAGAGTAAGACAGAGATGGAATTTGAGCTGTTATGACTTGAAGCCATGGGAAAAGTAACCCCAAATCCTGTATGAATCTTCATGTTCTAACAGGTCAGCGAATGCTTTGTCCAGAACTGTGAAGCAGCAATGAACGTTGTTCCCTTTCTATGAACTTCTCAACATTGCTGCCTTCCTACCATCCAGAGCTTTTAACAACCCAGGTCTTGGTGGTAGTGGAGAGTTCTAATAGCTTTTGATTCTTTAGTCACCGAGTTAAGTAATCAGAGTAACACATTCACAATAAGTGTTACTAATCCTTTCAAGATTTTTATTTTTATTTTTATTTTTTATTTTTTGGTAAAATAAGCCTTCAGGTAGGCAATGCTTGATATAAATAAATAAATAAGATGGTGGCATCATAGGTCTCAATGGGTGAAGAACAGGTTCTTAACCATTATAGCCCATCTGTGGTGAGAATCTGCCCCCCTCTCCTTGGTGCTCTTCCACAGGATGAGATCAAATCTGATAAAGCATCCTCTGATGATAGTAACTGACATTTACACATCTATATCCATGTATCCCCAAGGCCAAGTAGTTCACAAATATTCAGGAAACCTGTTATACCCAAATATAATATCATGTCACCTATGCCTAATCTTTGCTCCTGTTTTAATAGTAAAATACTTTGAGAATCTCAAAAGGGGCTGGGCACGGTGGCTCACGCCTGTAATTCCAACACTTTGGGAGACCGAGGCGGGCGGATCACGAGGTCAGAAGTTCGAGACTAGCCTGGCCAACATGGAAAAACCCCGTCTCTACTAAAAATACAAATATCTAAAACCCCTAGCCAGGCATAGTGGTGGGTGCCTGTAATCCCAGCTACTTGGGTGGCTGAGGCAGGAGAATTGCTTGAACCCAGGAGGTAGAGGTTGCAGTGAGCCAAGATCGCACCATTGCCCTCCAGCCTGGGCGACAGAGCAAGACTCTGTCTCAAAAAAAAAGAATCCCAAAATGAACTATCAGGAATGTTTCTCCTCTCTTTTGACCATCTCCAATCCTGATAAGGATGGCAGGTCTTAGAGCAGCCAAGATGAATATGGAGAAACTTTAGCTGGATATGGGGAAGAATGATAGATCTTCCAGAGTACTGGGAACTTGTTAACACTCAGCCTCCACGTCAGTATAAAAGAAGTATGTTTATGTTTGTAGATCTTCCTAAGTATTGGAACAGGGGGCCAATTACACCTGAGGGTGGGAGTGCCCATTCTTGCCGTTAGTATGTACGACTCATTTTGCCAACTGTTTGAGAGATGAGGTGTCCTTTACTTATCTGGTATTTAAATTTGGAATTCAAATTTAAGATGCAATTCAGATCGGTATTCAAATATTACTTTAAAAGAATCAGTTTGTAAACATGCACCGACTCTATCATGTTGCGGCATTTATAGCCTCGTGATGTTCTTCTCCATTTCTGCTTTCATGCTAGGTTCACAGCTGTAGCACAGACAGATTTGAAGGAGCCGCTGAAAGCCCTTGGCATTACCGACATGTTTGATTCATCAAAGGCAAATTTTACGAAAATAACAAGTATGTTCAATTTGAAATGTATCTGTATACTTGAAGAAAGTGTTACAAACCGAGACTGATTTGTTCAGAGGAAAAAGGATCCGAATTAGGAATGTGCTGCCCTAAAACTGTACGAGGTTTCGATATATTGCCAAATGATGCTATTGACCTTTGTTTATTTATTTATTGACCTTCGTTTATTTTTTTTCTTTTATCTTTTTATTTCAATAGTTTTTGGGGTACAAGTGGTTTTTGGTTACATGGATCAATTATATAGCGATGAAGTCTGAGATTTTAGTGCACCCCTCCCCCAAGTAGTGTACATTGTACCCAATATTTATTAGTAGATTTTTAGCTCCTCACCAACCCACCCTCCTCCTTCTGAGTCTCTGTAGTCCATTATACCACTCTCTATGCCTTTGCATACCCATAGCTTGTCTCCCATTTATAAGCAAGAACATACAGTATTTGGTTTTCCATTCTTGAGTTACTTCATTTAGAATAATGGCCTCCAGCTCCATTCAAGTTGCTGCAAAAGACATTATTTCATTCTTTTTATGACTGAGTAGTATTCCATGGTATATACATACCTCATTTTCTTTATCTAGTCATTGCTCTTGACCTTAAATTTAAGTAAGCGTCCTTACATTTTGCACGTACATTTCATGGGAAGCCCCAGTGACTACATAAAGGAGTATTTCATGTATTGCTTTTATTAATATTGGCTCTGACTTAGATATTGTCGCTCTGTTTTCAAATGCCAACTTTTTCCTTTTGCTTGAAAAAATCAAGACTGCAGGCATACACTATACCCAGATATGTATTTTGGCATTTCATGCTCATTAATCTGAAACAATATAAATTCAAATGAATCTGATGAAAATTTTTCTTTGCCAAAGCAATTAAGGCATACTTTTCATTTGCCAGCAGTGTATGTACCTTTCTCTAGAGTTATGTTTGAATGGTCAGTCCTTTGTTCTTTAAATTTAGAACATAGCAATCTTTCCAAGGAAAAGTCATGGCTTGAACATGATTTGTACTCCAGTTTGCAAATAACCTTGAATGGTAAGAAATTAGCTCATTGCCAGCTTCAGTTGCGTGCTAGTAAACACCTAGTACCTGTTCTGGGGACAAACATGACTGCTCTGGTGAACCTGAGCTCCGTGGATATTCTCATAGCCGTTAATCCCTCATGACTCAAACTCAGGCCTCCAGCCCAACAGCATTAACATCACCCGGGAGCTGGTTTGAAATGCACAGTCTTGGGTGTAACCCAGACCCACTGAACCAGAATCCATTTTAACACAGTCCCTCAGCCCAGCAAAGCCTGAAAAGTACCATTTTCATCTGCACGTTCCCCTTCGAGGTTATTCATAGCAGCTGAAATGCTAAATAGGGGGTATTCACAGGAAGAACCAGGTGCCCCAAATTCTCCTGGAGAGTTCTCTTTAACACTGCATGTAACTTGGGCCCTATAAATGTGCGTCTCAGTCACAATTTGGTCATATTAGAGCTGGGCATTGGTGCAGATAGTTCAAAAGCAGATGACACAAAAAGCACATTTTCCCTTTGCATCCAGACCTATGTCCCATCCAGACTAATGTCAACTTCAGTTTGCATTCTTTGTGAAAGCTATACCCAGTGGGTGCTGCTGGAATGGTCAGAATTTGCTGAGAAGTAAAGTGAGTTCACCAGAAGGTCCCTGAGACACAACTGCATTTATGCCTTGGCCCTTCCCGGAGAATCTAAACTCTTCTCTTGTTCAGCACTCTTCTCTCACTCCTATGCCCATGAGATGAGTGGCTGTTGTGAAGAGCCCGGACTTACTCTGCCACTAACTAGCCATATGATTGCAGGGAAGATTACTTAACATTCTAGGGCTCAGTTTCCCCATCTGTCAGTGCTGTCTGAAATCCCTTTTGCATCTGCATTCTGTTTAACTGAAAAATAATCTTGTTGCCTTGCTGCTTCCAGAAAACTGGGCTTCCTTTTTATAGCTCTGCTCTTTTCATTTTTTAAATACAATTCTAGTGATCAGAATTGAACTGATAGAGGCACTAAATCATTTGAGGGCCTGGGCCCCTCTCCAGAAGTGAGTATCACAGTTCACCTAGCAGGGACTGAAATTCACAAGTAACAGCTGTCTGCAGCCTTCAACACCAGGACTGTCAGAGGTCATGTCTTCTGACACTTTAAAAATTGGAATTTGCCATGGCTTTGAGCTTTGAGGTTACTTCCCCAACCAACCAATGGCCTGCCGATCAAACAAATGCTGATACTGTTTTATTTTCTGGAAACAGGGTCAGAAAACCTCCATGTTTCTCATATCTTGCAAAAAGCAAAAATTGAAGTCAGTGAAGATGGAACCAAAGCTTCAGCAGCAACAAGTAAGCACTGGGTCACGTGGCAGGACTTCCTCTAGCAGGGGAGCAGACACACTCCTGTATACTCATTGGTTGAGCAAATATGTAACGCACCCTCTTTCCAGCCAGGCACTGTGTGTGGGTTGACCCTCGGGAGACAGCAGTGAGTACAGACAGATTGAAGACCTGTAACCACAAAGCTCAGAATCTGTTTCATTAAAGAAAAGCATTTCAGTGAGAGAAACTCCTCTGGGACAGGAGTCAGCAAACTTCTATAAAGAGCCAGAAAGTATGTATTTCAGATTTGTGTGTCATACCGTCTCCATCACAGCTTCTTAGCTCTGCCATTGTAGCATGAAAACAGCCAACAACAATACAAGTAAACAGATGTGGCTGTGTTCCAATAAAACTTTATTCATAAAAACAGGATTTGGCCTGGGAGACTTGCCTTGAGGACAATGGTTTGCTGACCCCTGCTCTCAGGAGGATAAAACATGTTCTGGCTTCTTACTGGCAAAAAAAGACCAATCTTCAGATTTAAACATAAAATAAACAACAAATACTTAAAAGAAAATAGGCAATCAGGTCTATCCAGGATAAACTGAAGAATCCGCCAGCATCTGTTCAATTGTGGCAGGATTGCTTTACAGCCTTCCTTGATAATTAGAACATCCACGTCTGCTTCCTCCTCAGTGGTTTACATAATGAAGGAGAAAACAGAACAATCGTAAGTCAGTTTTTTTCACCCCTCGTTATCTGTAGGAAATTAGATGAATAGATTTGGCCAACTCTGTGAGCCCATAAAGTGAAAATCTTAGCTACACTTGCAGCTGGGTCAAATATCCTGGTTACTGAAACATACCAGTTATACTCACAATAGATGTGTTACTGCCTTTCTCAAATATATATATATATATATATATATATATATATATATATATATATATATATATTTTTTTAAGACGGAGTCTCGCTCTGTCACCCAGGGTGGAGTGCAGTGGCCGGATCTCAGCTCACTACAAGCTCCGCCTCCCAGATTTACACCATTCTCCTGCCTCAGCCTCCCGAGTAACTGGGACTACAGGCACCCGCCACCTCGCCCGGCTAGTTTTTTTGTATTTTTTAGTAGAGACGGGGTTTCACCGTGTTAGCCAGGATGGTCCCCATCTCCTGACCTCGTGATCCGCCCGTCTCAGCCTCCCAAGTGCTGGGATTACAGGCTTGAGCCACCGCGCCCGGCCTCGAATAAACATTTTTAAAATTCCTTTAAAGTAGCATTTAAAACAAAGACCCTGGAATAAGAGGGTTGGAAATTTTAAGATGCTTTTTGTCTTTTCTAGGTAATTTTAAGTAGTAACATCTAAAAGTCATTGACCAATTTTGCCGAGTGTAACTATCAGGACCAGCTACATAGTTTGTGGGGTCCTGTGCAAAATGAAAATATGGAGCCCCTTGTTCAAAATGTATTTAGAGTTTCAAGATAGCAACAGCAGAGTATTAAACCCAGTGCAAGGCCCCATGTAACTGCCCAGGTCCTCCTGTCTTGGTCTGCCTGGGCTGCCATGACACAATACCATTGACTGGGTGGTTTAAACAACAGCACTCGCACTTCTGGAGACTGGGAGTTCAAGATCAAGCTGTTGGTGTTGGCAGGTTTGTTTCTCCTGAGATCTCTGGATCTCCAGAGGTTGCCCCTCCCTGTGTCCTCACATGGTCTTTTCTCCATGTGACACATCCCTGGTGTCTCTCCCGTTTCAAATAAGGACAACAGTCCTATTAGAATAGAACCCTACTTAACCTTCATTGCCTCCTCAAAGGCATTATCTCCAAATATAGTCATGTTAGGGGTTTGGGGTTTCAGCATATGAATCTGGGGGGAGACACAGTTCAGTCCATAACACCTGCTATTTAATACTTGTTTTTAATAACCCTGGGAAAAGGCCTTGCTCCAGCATAACTGCAGGTGTTTCCTTTATAACATCAAGCCCAAGTGTTCAATACTTTATGGGGTTTGAGCAAGAGGACTGAGCCATTGCAAGAGGCATGTGGTAGTAATGCCACACGCCTACCCTTCCTTGAGGCCCTGGCTCAGGCTTATTAAGTGGAAGCAAGCCTGGCAGACAAGGAATGACCAAGACCCATGAGCCTAAAGAAGTTTGCTTTCCAAGTCAGATGCCTACACCTGGTGAGTTGAACAGCAGAGGTAGTAGGTCCTGGATGAGTGGTCTACATTCCAGTGCAAAGGAAACCTAAATAGTGTGCCAAAGGAGAAGGCACAGACACGAAAGCTAAGAATTGGGCTGGGCCTTTATATACAGAAAAGATTTAGAGAAGCTAAACAGGACCAGGGGCCGGGCGCGGTGGCTCATGCCTGTAATCCCAGCACTTTGGGAGGCTGAGGCGGATGGATCACTTGAGGTCAGGAGTTCGAAACCAGCGTGACCAATATAGTGAAACCCCGTCTCTACTAAAAATACAAAAATTAGTCGGGTGTAGTGGCGCACGCCTGTAGTCCCAGCTACTCAGGAGGCTGAGGCAGGAGAATTGCTTGAACCCGGGAGGCGGAGGTTGCAGTGAGCCGAGATCGTACCACTGCACTCCAGCCTGGGTGACAGAGTGAGACTCCATCTCAAAAAAAAAAAAAGGAGCAGGGACTTTATCAGCAAAGCAGATGGTGTGAATAAAAAAATAGCTAATAATAACAATGAATATGCATTAGGTGTGTTTAGTGACAAACACTGTTCCAAGAGCTATAATATATCTTATGTCATTTAATTCTCATCAAAACTCTATGAGGAGTAAGTACGTTTATCAGAGATGGTGCTTCTGTAGAAGAGATGACACAGTAATGTAAAGGGCCTGGCCCAAGGTAGGCTTAGTAAATGGTGATCATTGAGCCTGTTGTAACATGGTCAGCCTATGGGACAAACATTAAGTGTGTCTTCAGACACCAGCCTCTGAGGGTCCATGAAGCTAGCTAACTTGCTGGCCTTATGCTTACATGGCCTCATGTAATGTGCACAACATATTTTCCTTTTCTTCCCATAGCTGCAATTCTAATTGCAAGATCATCGCCTCCCTGGTTTATAGTAGACAGACCTTTTCTGTTTTTCATCCGACATAATCCTACAGGTAAGTGACTCTCCTCTTCCATCATTCCCTCTTTGTTAGAATTTCAAAAGGTATCTTGCACTCTTCATTATATCCAACAGTGGTGCCCATAATCCATTTCCCTAATGTCAGTAGTTGCAAATGCTTCGAATATAACCACCCATGTTAAAGAGATAGGAAAACAAAGGCTGTGTTTACAGGTGTGATGGAATCTTTTACACACTGACAAGATTCTAGGTTTTGCGGATTGTTGTTTTTAACAGAGAGGCTCAGCATCCCTTAGGAACACTTTTGACATCTATTGACTTTTCCATATTTATATAAATGTGGTCGTTCAATTTTGCTAGAAGCTATATAACTTCAGCTTTTGTGTATTAGCCTGTTCTCACGCTATTATGAAGAAATACCCTAGAGTGGGTAATTTATAAGGAAAAGAGGTTTAATTGACTCACAGTTCCACATGGCTAGGGAAGCCTCAGGAAGCTTACAATTATGGTGAAAGGCACCACTTCACAGGGTGGCAGTAGAGAAAATGAGAGCCGAGCAAAGTGGGGAACCCCTTATGAAACCATCAGATCTCGTGAGAACTCACTCACTATCACGAGAACAGTATGGGAGAAACCGCTCCTATGATTCAGTTATCTCCACCTGGTCCTGCCCTTGATAAATGGGGATTATTACAATTCAAGGCAAGATTTGGGTGGGGACACAGCGCCAAACCGTGTCACTTTATAAGCCCACTCTATTGAAATACCTTGGGAACTGTTAATACAGTAGATTTTTGCTCTGGGAGTCATGGTTCAAACTTGGCTCTGGCCTTAAGCCTCATCTTTAAAATGAGGACAACAGTAGTGCTGACTGCTTATTACAATTATGAAGTATAAGTTTATCTTTGTAGAGAGGTTGGCTTCTTGTTGGTACAAGAGTAGGCACTAATATATATATTTTAGCTTTTACTATTTTATGTAATCAGTAATACAAGATAGTTCCTTATCCTCTTATCTCATTGCATCTGTGATGTTCTAATTGGCATGCTCCAGAACTGAGCCAGCCAATGAGGGAGCTTCTGGCCACATGTGGCTACTTAACATTAACTTTAAAAATTCAATTTCTGGCCAGGTGCGGTGGCTCATGCCTGTAATCCCAGCACTTTGGGAGGCCAAGGCGGGTGGATCACCTGAGGTCAGGAGTTCGAGACCAGCCTGGCCAACATGGCAAAACCCCATCTCTTAAAAATACAAAAAATTGGCTGGCCATGGTGGTGGGTGCCTGTAATCCCAGCTTGTTGGGAGGCTGAGGCAGAATTGCTTGAACCTGGGAGGCGGAAATTGCAGTGAGCCAAGATTGCGCTATTGCACTCCAGCCTGGGTGAGAGAGCAAGACTCTGTCTCAGGAAATAAAAAATAAAATTAAAATTCAATTTCTTAGTCACACTAGCCACATTTTAAGCACTCTCTGGCCACATGTGACTAGTGGCTACCATGCTGGACAACAAAGATATAGACCATCTCTACCACTGCAGAAAGTTCTAATGGGCAACACTATTGAGCAAGAGGTCAAACATGATTGTTTGTTTCTTATTTTTTATTCATCCTTGTTTCTTATTTTAAGGATTATTAATTTAGAGTCATGCATTGTTTTCTTTTAATTCTGTAGGTGCTGTGTTATTCATGGGGCAGATAAACAAACCCTGAAGAGTACACAAAAGAAACCATGCAAAGCAACGACTACTTTGCTACAAAGAAAGACTCCTTTCCTGCATCTTTCATAGTTCTGTTAAATATTTTTGTACATCGCTTCTTTTTCAAAACTAGTTCTTAGGAACAGACTCGATGCAAGCGTTTCTGTTCTGGGAGGTATTGGAGGGAAAAAACAAGCAGGATGGCTGGAACACTGTACTGAGGAATGACTAGAAAGGCTTCGAAATGTCTAAAAGATTCTTTAAACTACTGAACTGTTACCTAGGTTAACAACCCTCTTGAGTATTTGCTGTTTGTCCAGTTCAGGAATTTTTGTTTTGTTTTGTCTATATGTGCGGCTTCTCAGAAGAAATTTAATCAGTGTGACAGAAAAAAAAAAATGTTTTATGGTAGCTTTTACTTTTTATGAAAAAAATATTATTTGCCTTTTAAATTCTTTTCCCCCATCCCCCTCCAAAGTCTTGATAGCAAGCATTATTTTGGGGGTAGAAACGGTGAAATCTCTAGCCTCTTTGTGTTTTTGTTGTTGTTGTTGTTTTATATAATGCATGTATTCACTAAAATAAAGTTTAAAAAACCCATGTCTTGCTAGACAAGGTTGCTGTTGTGCAGTGTGCCTGTCACTACTGGTCTGTACTCCTTGGATTTGCATTTTTGTATTTTGTACAAAGTAAAAATAAACTGTTATGAGTAGTAAAAATAAAGCTATTTCTCTGCTATTTGAAAATACAATAGAAGAAACTGAGCCTTTTAAACATACGTCAGCGTCTTCTTATAAACCTTTGTACTTATGTAAACATCAGGAAATTCAAAGCCCGGAAACTTTTCCTATCCTTTTCCTCTAGACCTGCCAATCAAACATTTTTACCCACTTCAACATGCCTCATTTTATAGATCACTGCAACAGAGTTAACTACTACAGTAATCCTAGTTCTAATCTTAGCTACATTCACTCCAGCAATGGCTAAGAATTCTCAGCAAAGAAACGGATTTTGTAGCAAGTGCAGAATGAAGTTGCTGGGTGCCATGTATTTTGGAAATCTCAGGGAACAGGGACTGTTTCGTTTTTGGTGATTGGTGATAGGCAGGAGTTTTTCGAAATGACAGGTTTTTTGTGTTTTTTTGTTGTTTTTGTTTTTGGTTTTTTTTGAGGTAACTTTCCAAGTTGAACTCAAACATCGTAATTCTTTTTTTTTCCTTTTTCTTTTTATAGAGATGTACCTCGCCATCTTGCCCAGGCTAGTCTTGAACTCCTGACCCCAAGTGATCCACCCACCTCAGCCCCACAAAGTGCTGGGATTACAGGCATGAGCCACACTGCGTTCAGCCTACAAACATCCTAATTCTGATGTTACCATTTGCCTGCTTTTTAAAAAACGAATTTCTTACAGATTTATGTGGTCTAACCTAAATCAGAATTTAAGTTTAAAATATTTACCAAAACTTAAAAACATTTTTTCTTTTTAGCCCTTGAGTCCTACTTGCCTTTATACATTAAAACCTCACATTCGGCACTCCATCAGTTTGCCATTTGGAATTATTTGTCAAGTGGGCTGAGCTTTGCTGTTCACAATTATGTATGTGTACTTTGTTTTTTTCTGTTTTTCTTTTTTGAGACAGAGTCTTGCTCTGTCACCCAGGCTACAGTGCAGTGGCGCAATCTCGACTGGCTGCAACCTCCACTTCCCGGGTTCAAGCAATTCTCCTGCCTCAGCCTCCCCAGTAGCTGGGAGTACAGGCACGCACCACTGCCCCTGGCTAATTTTGTATTTTTAGTAGAGACAGGGTTTCACCATGTTGGCCAGACTGGTCTCAAACTCCTGACCTCAGGTATCTGCCTGCCTCGGCCTCCCAAAGTGCTGGGATAACAGGTGTGAGCTATCGTGCCCGGCTTACATTTTGATATCTTTAAGTCAATGGTCTGTAGGCCTTGTCTTACTTCAAAATGATCAAATTTATGGAAACTCCTTTCCCTGAGGGAAACTGAAATAAATTTAGACTTGGAGACTGCCACAAAAAGTACAGGCCTGTGATAGATCATTTTTGCTGTGTAGACATGTTTTTTTTTTTTTCCTTAAAACTTTTTTTGGGAAATTTAAAATTCCATTTCCATGTTGCTAATAATTGTTTTTGTTTAGAGATAGGGTCTCAGTATGTTGCCTATGTTGCCCAGGCTGGTCTCAAACCCTTGGGCCTCCCAAAGTATTGGGATTACAGGAGTGAGTCACTGCACTAGGCCCCTAATAATAATGTTATCTGCAAACATTAGCAGTGTACTTGGTGTGATAAAGAATGGTGATTTCTCATTTTGCAAAGTTCTCATTTACACCATCACTCCAAGATCTCTCAGTTGCCCAGGCTGTAATGCTGTGGTGTGATCATGGCTCACTGCAGCCTTGAACTCTTGTGCTCAAGCAGCCCTTCTGCCTCAGCCTCCCGAATAGCTAGGACTTACAGGCATGCAACGCCACACCTGGCAATTAAAAAAAAAAATTATTTTGTAGAGATGGGGGTCTTTGCTGTGTTGCCCATGCTGCTCTCAAATTTCCTGGCCTCAAGCAGTCCTCCAGCCTCAGTATATAGACATGTTTGAGCAAGTAATTTATCATATAGATTAGATGTCACACTGAGTTTGAACAAGAGACAGGCTGCAGTTTTCCTAAAGTAACAAAATGACAGACATTTGTTAAAACAGACAAACCATCAGTGTAGTCATTCTTTTGACAGGTCATGAGATGGGTACTTCCGATTCTGCCTTGGACACCGTGGAGGAAGAGAGTAGGTACTGACACAAATACACTGAAAGCTCCGATTTACTGGCCTTTGACTCTGTCCTAAAAAGGAGATACGACAGGAAATTCTGAAGCAAAAGAAAATCCCAATCATAACAGAAGTTTACAAAGAGGCCCAAGGGAATGGCCTTTGTACCGGGAGTGCTGTTTTCTGAAAATGAAAAACTGAATAATACATGAGCTTCACATGCAGGGGGAGTAAGAAAGAGCAGGAATGCAGGCGTTTCCCCTGGGCCAGCAGATGAGCAATTGCCCACTTCCTAAGAGTGATCAGTGGTGACAGCTGGGAGAGAAGTGAGAGCTGGGTAAGCTGGGAGGTGACTTCTATGTCCTCGACCTCCTGTGAACATTGAAAGACACTGTGTCATTTGCCTACTGAGAGTCTGCTTTGGGAGGCCAGAGTAGAAGACACTACTGGCTTTAGAGCCCCATTTCTCTGGGGATTCCCAAACTGTGCCTTCGACCATCTCTTAAATCTTGAAGAAAAAGAGATAGAGATGTTGTGATTTAAATGAGAAATTTGCAAAATGAGAAACAGCTGTTCTTCATCACGCCAAGTGCATCGTTAGTGTTTTCAGATAAAATTATGGTTAGGTAGCAAAATGGAAGTGAAATTTTTAATTTCTTAGTGCCATACCTCCTTCATCTAAGTTTATGATCCCATCTTGACCCTCTTTTGAATCTTGAAGATAAAAATAGAGATGGTGTGATTTAAATGAGAAATCTGCAAAATCAGAAATCACCGTTCTTCATCACACCAAGTACACTGTTAATGTTTGCAGATAAAATTATTATTAGGGGCCTGGTGCAGTGGCTCACTCCTATAATCTCAATACTTTGGGAGGCCCAAGGGTTTGAGACCAGCCTGGGCAACCTACTGAGACCCCATCTCTAAAAAAAAAAAAAAAAAATACTAGGTGGCAAAATGAAAATGAGATTTTAAATTTCTTAGTGCTATACCCCCTTCATCTGAAGTTTATAATCTCTTGCCAAAGGTCAAGAGAAGAGTGGCAGGCCTCCATGCCTATCCTTCCTAGACAAAAAACAGTAAAAAATCCCAGGACCAAGAACTGAGTCCTGGTGGTGGACGGCCAGGAACCCCGTGAACATCAGTGTCAAGTCAGTTCATCTGAAGATGGTCAGCTGATGTTTTAAAATTAGATTTGTCTTATTAACTGTGTAAGTCTATTGCTAAATGTCTCCTGGCCCTTACTGATATGTCTTCGTGTGAAAATGCTAACATCAATAGTTGATGCACAGGAAGCATCGTCAGAAAGTCAAACTCTTCCCCTCTCGGAAATATTCTTCCAATGACCTCTTTACTCACGTCTTCTGCAAAAAAGAGGATCAGAATAGAGCAAACTGAGTTCATTTGAAATTTTTAAAATTTTAAAAATAAAATAAAATAGGAACAGGGTCTTGCTATGCTGCACAGCTGGTCTCACTCCTGAGCTCAAGCAATCCTCTTACCTTGGCCTCCCAAAGTGCTGAGGTTACATGCAAATGAGCCTCTGTGCCAGGCCTTCATTTGCGATTTTAATATGCAACAGCTCAGATGAAAAGATACTCTGAATAATCAAATAATGTAGTTAGTTCTTCCTCAATTGAAGAAGGAATAAGTTAATGTTTTTAATTTTCCCAATTGTTTTTCTCCCAGAAAGTTTTCTTAAACCATTAGTCTTCTGTAGTTAGCAAACACTCATAGGCAGGCAGATAAATGAACAACAAGTAAGTATTCATGGAAAGCACAAACATCAGCAACACCAAAACATCTTTCTTTTTTCAGGAGCATGTGTGATTATGATTTTTGATTGCATAAGTTCCAGGAAAAATTGTGATTAGTTTACATGATGGGATTAGATCTAGTAATCATTGGTATTATACAGAGAGAACCATGGCTTTCAAGTAAGTGCTCTGATACCCAACCAAAGTTAAGAGCCTCTAGGTCCCAGAGGAAACGATTGAGGGGCTTTGCAAACTAAGGCTGGAGGAGATGGAACAGGGATGAACTGAGGGGGAAAAAAACAAAGTGGGCTTAGGATGGAGAACTTGGGCAGCATGCCAGCAGCTGAGCATCCTCAGGGCACACCCCTCTGCTGAGGGATGCTGTGAGCTGGCCGTCCTGATGGGAAGACTGTCTACGTCTGGCTTCAGGAACTGTCCCGATGGACACAGGATTCCCTTGCCTCCGCAGTGCATCTTCTCCTATCAACAAAAGGAAGTAGGAAGAAAGAAACAGCAAGAAGAGGCCTGCAAAAA
This sequence comes from Macaca nemestrina, assembly GCF_043159975.1. Lineage (NCBI taxonomy): Eukaryota > Metazoa > Chordata > Mammalia > Primates > Cercopithecidae > Macaca > Macaca nemestrina. The sequence continues at coordinate 122,093,626 of NC_092135.1, read as the reverse complement.
AGTCTTTAAAAAGTTTTATCTATGGCAGCCCTGCAGTCTTCCTTCTTTTCAGTGAATAGAAAAGAGCTCAAAAATCCATACCTTCACATCAGAGGTGCACTGTTCATACATCAAATTCTTGTAACATCCAAAGGCGAGGGAAGAACAAGGTGAGCTGGCTCCTGAAGAAGTATTCATGGAATATGAGAGCCGAAAGGGGCGTTGAAAAGTCATATTTCATGGTAATCCTGTGCCATATAGACATAATCTTTCCTGTATCGGTAGAAAATAGATTCCCCATAATGGCACAAGTCACATACTAAATTGTGCAATAGGATTACAGCACCATCTTGTGGCCAAAATCAGTACAGTGCTGAACACAAAAAGCTCCCATTTGTTCCATTCTTACTTGGAGTTTAGTATTAGTTTCTAGTTTACTTTCTTGTGACCACATACAACATTTTGAGAAAAATATTCCTCATTATACATATGCATACAATGAAGAGTATGAATTTAAAAGAATAGGGGTTATGTAACTAAGTTTGTAGACATTAATGTTGCATTTTTGGCTAGGGGATGTTTTTGGTACAACTATACTTTGGGCACAGGGAACTGGAGAGTGGGAAAAGGTGGAAAAAGTCGGAATTTCAAAGTAAATGACTAATGGCTTTCTCTGGTGTGAAGCTAAATTCAAATGTCAGTGCTTCCTTCCAGTCTTATGACTGTCTTCTCAACATGGACGAGGCATTAGTCAAAAAGCTAGTCCTTCACATGGTCACTGAATGCTCTTGGTCACATGCACCATTTGACGACACCCTTGTACTCACATGTTCCTTCTGCCCACATGTCATATTTATGCAGTTAGGCTCATAGGACAAATAGCTACTCAGAGACTGGTTCCAAATTTCAAGCTATATTTGATACACAATTGAAAATGTATGTCAATTTTTCTAAATTTTCTACATTTCTACCCTATTTTAGTGGGTGCTTTTAAAAAGTGCAACTTAAGTTCAAAGAAGCCTTTACTTAGAAATATGTTGAAATTACATTCTACATGAGGCATATGGATCTCTACTTGCAAAGCAGTTTTATCAACTAGAGCTAGACTTGTCCCACATGTAAATTTGGAAGCATTCAAGTTTTAAAAGCTTGAAAACCTAAAAGGATAGTTTCCCTCCAAGATTGTAGGTTAAGGTCCTGCAAACTCCCCTGAGCAGGCGAAATTTGGGAATGCACAATCAGCACTATTTAGCGGGGCTGAAAAAGGATTACTGGGTTTGCAAATGAATTCTCTAGACTTTCTTAATGTTTACCTTAAAAAAATTAGAATCATACTACAGCTAGATTCTGCCATCTCACAGACGCTAAGTGGTCATAAGACGTCTTTTGCTTTCCAGAAAAGTTCGTCATATAATCTCCTTTCTCCTACAGTACCAATGAGATGCTTATCGAATCATGTTAACTTGTGAGTAACACACATAAATGGCATTTTACCACTGGTTTTGGTCCTCTATCCTTGTGTTTCATTACTAGGATTTGAAGTTAACTCTGAAAAAAAGGTAAAATATAGTTGACCTTTGAACAATGCAGGGATTAGGGATATTGACACCTTATGTAGCAGTAAATCTGTATATAACTTTTGACTTCCCAAAAACTTAACTCCTAATAGCCTATGGCTAACTGGAAGCCTTACTGATAATATATTAATAAACAATCAACACATTTTGTTATACGTATTATAAACTTTATTCTTACAACAAAGTAAGCTAAAAAATATAAAGGAAATCAAAGGAGGAGAAAATATATTTACGACTCATTAAGTGGACATGGATGATCAAAAAGCTCTTCATCTTTGTCTTCATGCTGAGTAGGCTGAAGAGGAGGAGGAAAAGAGGATGGTCTTGCTGTCCCAGGGTGGCAGAAACAGAAGAAAATCCGCGTATACATAGTGATCTGCAAAATTTAAACCCACGTTGTTCAAGGGTCAACTTTAACTTACTTTTAACCTACCAATTCAGTCAACTAGTTGTTTTTCAAATGTTCCCCTCCAAAAAGTCTCTGCTTTACCTTGGGGAGCTATAAACCTGTAATATAAGCTCAAGTTCCACTTTCCTAGCCAGTCTCAGGAAAGGCACTTCAAAATTCCTTTATCTTTATAAAAAAACGTCAGACCGGGCACAGTGGCTCACACCTGTAATCCCAGCACTTTGGGAGGCCGAGGTGGGCAGATCACGAGGTCAAGAGATTGAGACCATCCTGGCCAACATGGTGAAACCCCGTCTCTACTAAAATACAAAAAATTAGCTGGGCATGGTAGCATGCACCTGTAGTCCCAGCTACTCGGGAGGCTGAGGCAGGGGAATCCCTTGAACTCAGGAGGCGGAGGTTGCAGTGAGCTAAGATTGCACCACTGCACTCCAGCTTGGGCAACAGAGCCAGACTCCGTCTAAAAAATAAATAAATAAATTCATGGTAAAAGTGCTGTTGGTTTTAACATTTTACCTCTTTTCTATTTTCAACTCGTAGGTCCTGCTATTCTTGTTAACCCCCGCGAGTGACTACTGGAAGACTCAAACTAAAAATAACTGTTGCCGAAAAGTTTTTAAAAAATGATAAATCAAAAGGAATTTGCAGTTAGGGGATTATTGAACTGACCACAAAGGATTAGAACACCAAAACCTCTCTACTGAATTAAATGTGTTCCAATACTTAGAAGAGTGCTTGGTACGTACTATTATTATGACTAGAATACTAAATTGAACTGAAATCTATGCTTTATTTTCCCTTCACCATTAACATTTTAAGCTGTTTTTGAGTTTCAACTTCTTAGAAAAGGCAATTTCTGAGAAGCGTAACATTTGCCTTTTCCTGCTATTTACAATAGAAACTGAATAAGAAACATACTAGAAGTATACAGAATTTTAAACTTGGAATTTGGGGATCATGTAAATAGCTGCCTACTTATAATCTATACCATGCATTTCCCAAAGAGTTTTAACATTACTATTTCAGTTAAAATTGTATTACAGAAGCAAAGTTCATCAACCTCCTGCCATTACTGGGTATATCAAATTAAAATGCAATGTAACATGTGGAGAAAAAATGTATTGGTATTACAGCAAAAAATTCACATAAGATACATAAATTGATACCTCAAAGATAGAGGCAAATGAAATACACCTAATTATACAAATTCTATACAATTAAATCAAGAACTTTAGGAAAATTTCTTGTAAAAATATCAAGAAAAGATTTGATCTGGTTGGGCACAGTAGCTCACGCCTGTAATCCCAGCACTTTGGGAGGCCAAGGTAGGCAGATCACCTGAGGTCAGGAGTTCAAGACCAGCCTGATCAACATGGAGAAACCCCATCGCTACCAAAAATACAAAAATTAGCCGGGTATGGTGGCATATGCCTGTAATTCCAGCTACTAGGGAGGCTGGGGCACAAGAATTGCTTGAACCTGTGAGGTGGAGGTTGCAGTGAGCCAAGATCGCACCACTGCAGTCCAGCCTGGGTGACAGAGTAAGACTCTATCTCAAGAAAAAAAAAAAAAAGATTTGATCAAACCAAGATTTTAGAAAAACAAAATCAAAAACACTGTGACTTGATTAACATTTATTTAATTTTGGGAACACAGTAAAAAAGAAGAACAAACCAAAAAAAAACCACCTATTTCTTCACAATTTTGAAAATGTCTGGCTTGAAACACCTTTGACATTTATCTCACTTTCAGTCTCAAGTTTCAGGCTGCCACATTCATGGCTGGCTAGCTGGCAGTGATGCTCTTCTCTGCTCTCAAGGTTTCTTTGGGCTTGGAATAGTTCCAAGGCCGTCTATTCTCTGTGAATCCATAAAGTTTTCTAAGGGCCACTCGAGCAGCCTCTTCTTCTGCAACCAATACTGTTTCCCCAGGTCCTTCTGCAATCAACTTTTTATCACTAGAAAGAGAACAAATAGTAGTCTTAAATTACATGGAATATCATAAGACAATACACAAAGCAGTTATAAAGCAATTATGCCATCTACATCTTATTTCAATAACACACATTAGAAGTAACACAATAGCTTTGATAGATCATCTTTTGGATTTTAACTAGATTTGTTGCAAGTTCATTACATATGGTAATTAGACAAAGATACACTCATGTTTCATTAGAAATATATACAACTCTATCAAGTCAAAAAAGCATCTATGTTTTCAATTGTTGATGAGAGAATTGGAAGAATATGTAAATAAATATCTCCTTACAAAACCCTGAAACTAGTAAAAATATTATCAGGAATTATGACTATTTTTATTTTTAATGTGTGACATAACTTGGGAAAAGATTCTGTTGAAAAAATTATGCCTTTTGAGTTTGTCATCTAAACTTTAACACAAATGAGAAACCAGTTCTATACTTCAAATTAAGAACTTTAGGCCAGGCGTGATGGCTCACACTTTTTTTTTTTTTTTTTTTTTTTTTGAGAAAGAGTCTCGCTCTGTCGTCCAGGCTGGAGTGCAGTGGTGCGATCTCAGCTCACTGCAAGCTCTGCCTCCCAGGTTCACGCCATTCTCCCACCTTAGCCTCCCAAGTAGCTAGGACTACAGGTGCCCGCCACCACACCAGGCTAGCTTTTTGTATTTTTAGTAGAGACGGGCATTTCACCGTGTTAGCCAGGATGGTCTCCATCTCCTGACCTTGCGATCCGCCCGCCTTGGCCACCCCATGGCTCACACCTTTAACACCAACACTTTGGGAGACCAAAGCAGGAGGATTGCTTGAGCCCAGGAGTTCGAGATCAGACTGCACAACATAGTGAGACCTCCAAAAAAAAAAAAAAAAAAAATGAAATGAAATAAAAAAAAAGAGCTTCAAAACAGGCTCAGATTTTAAAATTATTTTATATATTTCTAACCCAGTCTAATTTATTTCCAAGTGAGGTAACACTCAATGTTGGCTATGAGTATTCTATTGATAAATCTAAGGTAGGTAGTCCTCTGCTTTACTGGTATTTCTATATCATAATGATTTATCTTCTTAAAAAATGTGAAATGTTCCTTCAAGGGAGCAGAGAATGTAGAATGTGCACATCAAATAACTATAATCCTTTTTGTTTTGCTACTTCTGAAATATATTTAACTACTTCCTGGAAATTTTCTGACCTAAAATTTCATCTGTGCCATTAAAAGAAGCATCTCCAGAAAGTTTCATGCAAAGCAACTGCATTTACTAAATCGGATTCGATATAAACTGATTTGAAAGTGAAGACTGAAGCCAAATTAAAGAAAAACTAGTGAAGCTACACAAAGAACAACAATAAATTTGCTAAAAAACATCTGTTATGATAATAATTGGAAATGAAAAAAATGTTATATAAGTTAAACTTTATAATAATAAACACAAATTTGCACAAATCTTGAGAAACAGAAAAAGTCATCTTAAAGTGAATAACAAGCATAGAATTTTGTTTTTAGTCTAACGTTGCTGGTTTTATCATTGATCATGTTTTAAAGTCATTATGTAAAATCTACAAAAACACAACTACCCAACAGTAATCACTGTAGTGATACGGCAAATGACTTCTTACATTTTTTTTTTAGATAAAAGATCATTCTCTAAAATATCCCAATCTCATTAAAAATTCTTTTAAAGTGTTGCCTGTAATAGCTGTACTATATATTACATCATGTACATGTATCATTTCCCTCTTGTGGAATATCAAATTTATTTCTAATTGTTTTTCAGTTCAACAACTATTTACTGACCACCACGTCCCAGCAACTGTTCAAGGTATGGAGCATAAAGAGGTAAACAACAAATGTCTTTGTTCACAAAATTTGTCTGCAAATTTAAGGCAAACAACCAAAAGTTGAAATACCAAAATCAAAGAACATAAAAAATTTTAAGATGCTTGGCATTTCGTCAAAATTATTCACAGAAATATGGTACATTGTTTTCCTATCAGCAGTGTATAAACTGATGATAAAAGATATGTTTAAAAGGTTTGCCAAACAGACAAGTAACAAAGAGTAGCTCACTGTTTTTGCATTTCAATAAATAAAACTTTTTACAACACTATCCATTTTCCCCACGTGGTAACTTCTATTTCTTTTATACTTATAAAGTCTTTTTGTGATACAAGGATTAGAAAAATATTTACCTAAATCTTAATCTAGCTATTTTAAATATTCACTATTTACATTTAACACTTTAATCTTAACATCTGAGATTAATTTGGGGCAGGTCAACTTTTTACTAACAAAACTAAAAAGCTCTCTGGCCGGGCGCAGTGGCTCAAGCCTGTAATCCCAGCACTTTGGGAGGCCGAGACGGGCGGATCACGAGGTCAGGAGATCGAGACCATCTTGGCTACCACGGTGAAACCCCGTCTCTCCTAAAAAAATACAAAAAACTAGCCGGGCGAGGTGGCGGGTGCCTGTAGTCCCAGCTACTTGGGAGGCTGAGGCAGAAGAATGGCGTGAACCCGAGAGGAGGAGCTTGCAGTGAGCTGAGATCCGGCCACTGCACTCCACCCTGGGTGACAGAGCGAGACTCCGTCTCAAAAAAAAAAAAAAAACTAAAAAGCTCTCAACATGGGTTGATTTATACATTTTGATGGATAACTAAGGCCCTTCCTTTCCAGATCTAGGCTCAGTTGAAGCTACTGACAAGAATGGATTATGGTTAAATCTGTAACATAAGTCAACATTTGTACTTTTACACAGAAAAATTTAAGATAACATACTGAAAGTCTACAGCAAATATTATTGGCTGACAAAAGCCACTATTAGCAAAACTCAGATTCTTCCCCTAAGCATAACTGGCAGGAAGGGAAGTAGTAAATAATAACATGGGGAAGAGATTTTTTTTTAAATCTTTTAATGCAATTAGAAGTTACGTTACAGAATTTGAAGAGGTTATGTTAACATTCCTTATGGAATGTGAAGAGTCTGTTTTTAGGATTTCCTCAAAGTTATAAAGTTATGATTAAAATTTCACTAACCAGTATAAGCCAACAAAATACAAAGGCAAAGCTGTGGTGCCACCAGACTGCCTTGTAAGTCTTGATTCAGGGGCTGAAATATTCCTTTTCTTCAGTTCTTCTACCAATAGCCCCATGGGATCTATTATCTTCCACATCTCAAAGAGCTCTTTTCCAGTCATTTGAGTAATTAAGAAGTCCTACATATAAAAATACAATTTAAACATTTTAATTAGTAGAAAGAACAATAGGACCACAATTCAAAATATATTCTTTACACTTTTTAAATTAGAGAAGCCACAGAGTACATTTTTAACAGAAATTTAAAACTTAATGGGAAATGAAAGACAAAAATGTACTATTCTTTTTCATTCCCCCAGTTTTTACACACATTTTATTACAAAAATCATAGTTGGATTAAAAAAACCTGAAAGCCCAAGAAACCTATTTCAAGTACTATGATCTACCAAAATTCCACAGAAGGTAGAATCCTGTAATTTTTTTTTTTTTCTTTTTTGAGACAGGGCTTCACTCTGTTGCCTAGGCTAGAGTGCAGAGGTGTGATCACAAGTACACTGAAACCTCGGACTACTGGGCTCAAGCAATCCTCCCAGCTCGGCCTCTTTAGCAGCTGAGACTATAGGTGCACACCACCATACCCGGCTAGTTTTTAAATTTTTTGTAGAGACGAGGTCTCCATAAGTTGCCCAGGTTGGTCTCAACTCCTAGCCTGAAAGGATCCTCCTGCCTTGGCTTCTCAAAGTACTGGAATTATAGGCATTAGTCACCACACCCTGCCCTATCTTATAATTCAGAATTATATTCCTACTAGTAAAAAAAAAAATATTTAAAGAATTGAGTTAACAAATAAAAAGTAGTAACTTCTTACAGAAACTCATGTAAAATGGCACTCAGAGCCTCTAGATAACAATATTTCCTCCATTAATAATGTTTTTAAAAACTTGGCCGGGCAAGGTGGCTCACACCTGTAATCCCAGGACTTTGGGGGACCGAGGCAGGCAGATCACTTGAGGCCAGGAGTTTGAGACTAGCCTGGCCAACATGGTGAAACCCTGTCACTACTAAAAATACAAAAATTAGACAGGCGTGATGGTGCACGCCTGTAAACCCAGCTAGAAGGGAGACTGAGGTGCAAGAATCACTTGAACCTGGGAGGTGCAGGTGGCAGTCAGCCAAGATCATGCTACCACAGCACTCCAGCCTGGGCAACACGGCAAGACTCTGTCTCTAAAAATAATAATAAATAATTTTTTAAAAATCGCTTAATAATTTCACATAAACTTTTAAAACTATAACATACTAATAATTATTTATATGACTAAGATAACTGAGAAATTATGAACATTCAAAGCAGAATTGATTGTGCCAGTAAAAAGCATTACGCTGTATAGAAACTATGGAAGCAAACATTAATTTACAGCAATTTACATATTCCAATTAACCTGTATTAACAAACATTAGTAATACGATAACAGGATGGATGGATGGATGGAGGCAGGAGGGAAGAAATTTAAAAAGACCCCTTAGTTCATGAAATGAAGTCAATTCATTACAACACTCCTCCAAGCACCAGAACACTTTCAGCTTCATTAATAAAAAATATTAGGCCAGGCATGGTGGCTGATACCTATAATCCCAGCACTCTGGGAGGCCGAGGTGGGAGGATCAATCACTTGAGATCAGGAGTTCAAGACCAGCCTGAACACCATAATGAGATCGTGTTTCTACAAAAAAAAAATTTAGCTGGACGTAGTGGCGCATGCCTGTGGTCCCAGCTACTAGGCAAGCTGACATAGGAGGATGGCTTGAGCCCAAGAAGTCGAGGCTGCAGTGTGCTGTGATTGTGCCACTGCACTGCAGCCTGGACAACAGTGTGAGACACTGTCTCAAAAAAAAAAATGTATAAATCCATTCTCAGTAGGGGATTTTGAAATGTTTTAATGTACAGAAGTAGATATGCCTTATGGGATATGTATGTATATGCACATATATAAAAATCACTGAACTGCTATCTGTCATATAGAATAACCAAGTGTAAGGTAAGGAAACACAACTCTTTCCCACCATCGAAGATATTAGTAGGAATATAGAAAGAAAGCTCAATTTTTCTTAAGTGATTACCTTCTATTTTTTGCTATTTGCTCCTGGTCTTACTAATTTATTATTAGAACTTTCTAGTAGGGTGTAAGTTGAATACTCCAATCTCACCTCCCCAGAATAGGGAAGGGGTATGAAGAAATGATGTTTCTAAAATGGGCATTTGATCATTAAAAACCTCCCACTTAGAACAACTCCAGCTGTCACTATACAAGATCATCAAAATACATACTCCGTAGCATGGCTAAGAGTGCTGTTCTCATTTCCAGATGCAGAGATATCACCTGGAGAGCTACTTAAAATACAGATTCCAGCTGGGGGCGGTGGCTCACGCCTGTAATCCCAGCACTTTGGGAGGCCGAGGTGGGTGGATCACGAGGTCAGGAGATCGAGACCATCCTGGCTAACACAGTGAAACCCTGTCTCTACTAAAAATAGAAAAAATTAGCCAGGCATGGTGGCGGGTGCCTGTAGTCCCAGCTACTTGGGAGGCTGAGGCAGGAGAATTGTGTGAACCCGGGAGGCGGAGCTTGCAGTGAGATGAGATCGCATCACTGCACTCCAGCCTATGCAACAAAGCAGACTCTGTCTCAAAAAAAAAAAAAAAAAAGATTCCTAGGTCCTACTCCCAGAGATTATGTACTCTGAGGGGGTGCCTGAGAATCTGCATTTCTATCAAGTTCTCCAGTGACGCTGATACTGACGCCCAAACCACTTTCTGAGTAACACTGTTGGCTCTTCTGTACACTGGCTCTTGAAGGTCCAGACTCATCTTTGATCACTTCTCCAAATGCAATATGATTCAGTCACAAAAAATTAACTGTAGTTCCCAAGCACACACGCACCCTTGACATTGTCTTCCCAAAACATCTTTTTTACGGGCACAAATCGCTTCTATAAAACCTTTCCTACCCTTACTAAAGTTGGTTGTTGCCTGAACTCTGAATTCACTCTGCGCCTTAACACCTCTAGGAAAGCACTTCCACACTGCATTCCATCTAACTAATGAGTTGTGAGTAGGATCAAATCCTATTTAGATTGTGGCTCCAGAGCTCAGCAGAGTGCCTGGCCCATAGTAAGGCACTCAACATTAAGTGGATGAACAAATGAAACAGGACAATCCAAACCTGTCAATTCTACTATGAGAGACATCAAAGCTCAACTTATAAACAGATATTTGAATTATCTATGTTTCGTAAGATCTTTACTTGGAACTGTTAAGAGGCATTAAAATATGGTAAATATTTCCAACATAGTTTCATGACTACCTTGTAGAATTTCAAAATGGTGACCAAAAATTATTTAAACTCCACAGAGGTTATAGTAAAGAGAATGGAAATCAAAGAGGACTTTGTCAGAATTTCTATAGAAAAAACTAACTGGGGGGAGAAAGATAGGTCTTACCTATGAACAAAGTCTGAAGTGTCAGTAAATACAGATATTCTCTTAACAAAATTATCAAACTTGGTATCAAAACTAAATGAACAGATTCCAATAGCATGTGATGCTGGTTTAAGGACTGAATGTCAGTCAGATAGATGCTTGAATCAAAACTGTCTTTCTGACTTAAAGAGATTGTGTGGACTCTCTATTATCAAAAAGTGAACAAAATCTCATGTTTTCATCCAATGGCAGAGGATAAAACTTCTCCCAGTTAATAAATTACAAACGGATAGTGAGAGTCAAGTTGTACCAATTAAGAAACCGAATTAGCTAAGTCACTAGCTAACAAAGAGTTAGGCATTAGAGGGACTTGAAATCCAAGATTTATCACTTGGAAGAGCAGACAGCAGCTGGTACTGAAGCACAGGCCTCTGCATACTGTCCTTTGACTTCATTCATTCACCAAACATCTACTGAGTATCTCTCATGCAGGCAGTATCCTTGGCCCTAAGGATGTAAACTTAAAGATGACATGGCTTGTGGTCCTTCAGAAATCACAACCCACAATTTAATATTCACTTTTTATGATATCCATAATAAGAGACAACTGGAATAATTACAGCCCTTCCATAAAAAAGTTTTAGGTTTTTCTCAGTTTTTCTTGGGACAAACATTCACTTCCAAGGTGATGTATCAAAGAAGCGAATTACAAAAGAAAATTTTCCCTTCTGTCTTTCTCAAGCATGTCCAATTAATAATTACGTACCCTGATAAAAAGTGCAGTCCTCTCGGGTCCACTGCTCTGTAACAGGGCTCCAATAACTGCAAAGAACGTTTGCTGTAATACAGTCGGGGGCACTGGGAATTCCTCACTCAGTGTTAACTGCTCCACAGCCAAGTTTCTAGCCACGTGACACATGACTTCCTCACCAGTGAGAAAGTCAACAAGATTTCTGATGCCTTCAGTGGGCAAGTCTGGGAACTCGTCTTCAAGAAACTGTGTGAGGCAAGTCTGTGAAAAAGATGTCCCTTGTTCAGATAGTTCCTGATTACTTTTAAGATTCAGAAGTACAGCTTCTTTCTCTATCCCAAGTTGCTGGCGCTTGGCCTCCTCACTTTTAATATAGCAGCTATTAACAAATGCAGTTTTGAGAAGATCTAAGGAAAAGTTTTCCTGTAACCGATGTCCAAAAGCTTGTATTTCTGCATGGTAATCCCAGTTCGGCTTCTCGGAACTGAAAATGCAAAGATAGTAAGAGATGGTAAAGAGAACAACCTCTTACTGTAATATAAAAATTTTTCACTGTGTTGTAATGTTATTAATTATAGAAAGGAAATGAAAGAAGGTTATATTTCTTTTTAATGCCAGGCTGATATTCTAAATGTTAAGACTGAAGTCAGATAAATACTGGAAGTCCCTTGCTATATTCTACATATATGATCGGATTAATTTTCCCGTTGATCCAATTGTCACATGAAATTGGTTCTTCAACATAAAAGACTAAGCCATGAGCCTAACTTTTAGGTTCCTTATTTCTGCTCTAATCATGAAACTATGTTTTATACCTAAGTATGAAACATAAATGATAATTTCACAGATTCAAGCCATAAACACTAGGTATGTTATATTTATGGTCATCCCTCAATATCTGTGGGGAATTGGTTCCGAGGACTCTCCTGAATACTGAAATTCATGGATGCTCCAGTCTCCCATATAAATGTTGTAGTACAGGCACACTTCATTTCACTGTACTTTGGTCTATTGTGCTTCACAGATTTATTGCATTTTATTTTTACAAATTGAAGGTTTGTAGCAATTCTGCATGTGCTCACTTTGTGTCTGTGTTAGCATTTTTTTGCAATGAAGTATTTTAAATTAAGGTACATACATTGCTTTTTAGACAATACTACTGCATACTTAATAAACTACAGAATAGTATAAACATAACTTAGGTATGCACTGGGAAATTTAAAAAGTCACGTGACTCGTTTTATTTCCGTGGTCTAGAACCAACCCTACAATATGTATGAGGTATACCTGTATTTGCATATAACCTATGCACATCCTCCTGTATACTTTGAGTCATCTCTGGATTACTTACACGTAACACAATATAAAACCCCTTTAAGAAACAAAGGGAAGCAAAGTATAAAAAGCTGGGTTGAAAGTCATAAGATATACATATAATATATACACTTATATAATCTGTACAAACCGTAAAGTTTCTTCCAACTTTGAGAGCCTAAAATACTTAACCTTATAATAAACAAGGGAATGGGAATTAAGAAGCGATTTTATTTTTTGCCATAAACTTATCTGTTAGAAGACCGTTCCTACTGGTAGGAGTACAAAGTGGATCAACATTTTTTGGAGGGCAACGTTACAGTACTAATAGCATTCAAAATTACATGCTACGTACGCATCCCCAAAGGTGAAATAAAGATACACGCTGTTACATAGGTTTTAATGGCAATAATATGGAGCTCATAAGCCCATAAATAGAGCCATAAAAAAGAGTGAGGTACATCTCTTTGTAATGCCATGACAACATGTCAAAGACACATTATTAAAGAGAAAAAGATGAAGGAATTTAAATTATGTAAAGTATGATCTGATTTGAAGCCATAAAAACCTGTCTCTCTGCCAAACCTGTTACCAGAACAACATTAATTTGGGCAAAAATCGAAAGCTAACTTTTTTTCCTTTTTCTCTAGAGAGTAGACTTCAGGTTGTAGATTAATTTTTTTTTTCTCCTTAATTTACAATGCTGTGGACTGCTTTCTTCTCGCTTATCGGAATTCTCGGGTATTACAAATGGGGGCTACAACACCCAAGTCCACATAAGGAAGACCCTCCGGCCAGCCCCATTTCTCCCAATTTCCAGTAGACAAAATCCTAAATGGTAGTTTCAAAACGTCGGGAGCAGCCTGAAGCTCTACCACCCGCGGCACAAATCCATTTTCTTTGCCTCAGGCCACGCGCCCACAGCTCACGGGTGTCTCTAGCGCAAACTTCCTAAAGCTTAATCCTGGGGCGCATCAGCCGCAGGCACACCACCACGGGAGGAAGACCCCGTGTCTGCGACCGCCACCCTGACACACCTTCCCGAGGTGTCTCCTACCGGCGCACGGGCGGCGGCGGGCACCGCAGAAGGCGCAGCCGCTCTAACTCCTTCTGGAAGCGGAAGGCGGCGCGGAATCCCTTCTTCACTCCCCGAACCGGAGGGACCAGCTTGGGGACGACTGGAGCAAGGAGGCAGCGAGGCCCCTGCTGCAGCACTCTTACCAGCCCGGACGCCATTGCACGGGAGAGAGCGATGGAGGACGGAACGAAAGTAGTCGGGCCAGTGTCCCCGTAACACACTTCCCCCGGAACCCGGGACGCGGAGAGAGGACAGGGACGGAGACCGCCCCCAGGGCGGGGCGACTGAGAGAGGGCGGGGGCGGAGACAGCCCCGGGGGCGGGGCGACTGAGAGAGGGCGGGGGCGGAGACAGCCCCGGGGCGGGGTGACGGCGGCCGCCTTGGTGCTGCGCGTGCGTTGGTTCTCTCCTCCATTGGCGTTACTTTCCAATGATCCGGGTTTGAGGGCGTTTGCGTCCAAAAGTTTCTGGGAGAGGTTGTTTCACCCTGTCAGTTATTCTCTTGTTCCTTCTTCTCTCGTTACAGCAAAACAAACAAAAATCTCTTTCACGTTCAAGTTAAGGAAACATTTAAATCCTCAAAAACGAAAACATTTTTATTTATATTTAGTGTTCCAGACCATCAGTACTGCCATTATTGAGCAAGTATTTACCGAGCTTCTATTTTTGACCCAGCACGTCTCCAAAAGCCTTAGTTTTGGAAACCCTAGACTCAGAAATGTTGGCTTATCCAAAATTAACATTTTTCTTTAAAAGCAATCTAATAGTACATTTTTTTTTTTTTCTTTTTTTTTGAGAGGGAGTCTCGCTCTGTCGCCCAGGCTAGAGTGCAGTGGCCGGATCTCAGCTCACTGCAAGCTCCGCCTCCCGGGTTTACGCCATTCTCCTGCCTCAGCCTCCAGAGTAGCTGGGACTACAGGCGCCCGCCACCTCGCCCGGCTATATTTTTCTATCTTTTAGTAGGGACGGGGTTTCACCGTGTTAGCCAGGATGGTCTCGATCTCCTGACCTCGTGATCCGCCAGTCTCGGCCTCCCAAAGTGCTGGGATTACAGGCTTGAGCCACCACGCCCGGCCCAATAGTACATATTTTTAAACATCCGGAAAATGGAAAAAATCATAAAACGGTAACGGTAGAATTAGTTTCTTCCTTCTTTAACACTCTGTAACAGTGTAATTCTATTGCTTTCCTATCAAACTGTTAATACAGTACAATTTTTAAAAGAACATATTAAGTCACAAAGGGAGGCTTGTTTGAATTCCCCGTTTTGAGTTGCCTGCTGAACATCTAGACTCTCAAAGGGGCAATGCTTTCTGAGATCTATGTTTTAAAGGCATCTGTGTCCCCAGCAGTCACCCAGATTGAACTCCTGTGTCTTTGATTGTTCTTTCCACAAACCCCCTCTTCGGTCCAGTTACCACCAAGTGGTTTTTCAATTTATTTCCACTGCAGGTACCTGGTGGCTCTCCTCACCTCTTTCCGTGGTTACTGTAATTGGCCTGGTACCAGCTCCCTTCCCCAGATACAGCTCACCTACATTCATCTCTCTGAAACACAAACCACAAAGCATGTGATGACTTAGCTGGAGAACCTTCAGTGCCAGGATCATACAACTCAGTTTAGGTTTCTCAGCTTGACCATTTCCAAAGGGAGAACCTAAATGGTTCATCTCAGCTTATAAAAGGGTTCCCTTTGGGAAGAGAGAGAGCAAAAGAGGGCCTGAGCACACACGGTTGAAGGAAATTCTCCAAGAAGGGGTGAAAGGAGGTCACAGTTGACCTTGTTATAATGTATGTAAAGTATTGAAAATTCATGGAACATCAATCCAATAAATGGATTAGGAGAAAAGGCAGGGAACTGTCATTTCCGTAGAGTTTCATTTATTAGGAAAAATAATCTAAAGTCCGTTGTAGCACAATCATGTTAAGTTAAAATGAGGTGTTTCCGTGTTGAGAATTTCTCAGTCATACAACAATGAAAGCATCATTTGCAGATTAAAAAATGTAGGTCCTCAAAAGATTTACTAATGCCCTTCATGGAGCTCAGGAATTAGCCAGTTTTTAAAAATTTGCTCATACATTTGTTAATTTATTCAATAAACACATAATAGGAGGAGCACTTGGTTCTAGGACCCAGGCTCAGAAAACTTCAAGGAAGAAAAAGGCTAATGTGTTTTTTGGCCCTCAAAAACCTGATTTTTCCTTTAACCTGCTGGTAGCCCTAATTTGATTAAAGCTCACAGATGTCAACAACTTTCGAGTTTTCACTGGGTAAGCGTCAGGTGCAAGGGTGGGGAAAAGTCTCACTTAGGAAGAGGAGGTAAGGCGATTGAGGGTTCACTTTAACCCTTGGGGAACACTTCAACCTTTTGTGTTTTGATGCCAGGGATATTGCTTATATATTCCTTCAGTGATGGTGAGGGCAGCTGGAATACAGGGCACAGAAAGATGGATAACAAAGTTAGTGAATTCTGCTATAGCACCTTCCTGGACAATGAAGCAATTCTGAACCCCTGAGATTACTTGCCACTACTTCATAGATTAGCTAAGGAATAACTACCAAATAGTGGCCTTTAATCCAACTCATAAGGAAAATTACAGACAGAAATAATTACCATAGGATGAAAATTACTATAGTTAAAACTGTTCATACAAAATTGGAGTTACTGATAAATATCGATATAGAATCAGTCTTCACCAAAGTTACATCTGTTCAACCTAGCTTTGGAAAATTTGACTTGATGGAAATTTTGACTTGATAGATCTAAAAGCCACAACAGAAAACTCACGATAGTAAAACTGATTAGCAAAAAGCCCTAGTAAACCTGAGCAACAAACAACATCTTAGGAAACAAATGTGGAAAAAAATTCAAGAAAATACATTAAGTAAGCAATATAAATATGAAAATACAATTAGAAATAGGATACTTGAGCTGTATAGAAAATTGATCAAGACATTTAATTGGTTTCATGGAGCTTATTCCAGAAAACATTTTCTCAAAAAAAAAATGCATCAATATTAATATAACTCTGTTAATTCAGAATTATGGAAGCAAAAACTTTTTTGGTGTGTTAGCAGCCAGCAAGATGGCTCTCAACAAGCCCCACCTCCTGTTATTTACACCCTTGTATATTCCCCTCTCACATTTTGCTGGGTTTCGTCGTGTAACCAATAGACCATGGATGTTTTTATCAATTCTGGGGTCAGGTAATAAAATATATCATGGCTTCCATTTTGGTCAGATACCTTGCATTTCTTGGATTAGTCTCCTATCGGGAAGTCAGCTGCTATGTTATGATGTTGCCTAAGAAACTATGTGGAAAAGCTTATGTGATGAGTAGCTGAGGCCTCTCACTAACAGCCGTGTGAATGAATGAGCCATCTTAGAAATGGATCCTCCATTCCCAGTCACACTTTCAGATGACTCCCTACTGGCCAATGTCTTGACTGCATCCCCACGAGAGACCCTCTGCCCGAATCACCCAGCTAAGCTGCTCCCAAACTCCTGGCCCTCAGGAAATAAATACACATTTGTTGCTTTATGCCACTAAGTTCTGAAGTAATTTGTTACATAGCAACAGATAATTAATACACTTACGGTCAAATCAACTGGATGAAAATGGCAAAATAAAAAATACTCTATATTCATGAGACTTAGGGGATGGCCTCAGAGTGCTGGGTCTAGATGGAAGTGTGGATTTTGCTGGATGCAGAAGAGATGGAAAGGAGGAACGACATTCCATAACATGCACAAAGTCATCAGGCATGATGAGGACTTAGTAAATTCCCCTCCAAAAAGTGAAAGCTGCCTGACCCTTTAACCCCTGTAGGTACAGATCCTCTTTCCTGTCATTAGGGATACTTTTGAGAAACAAGTTCAGGAAATATCAGGGAAGATGTCGAGCACGGTATTTCTACTTTACCCATGTTCCTTGATGTTTCTGCTAAACTGAGCGATGTTTGGATCTGAGAGAGGGATGCCTATTACAGGAAAAAGGAATATTTTAAAGGGTTATAAAAATAAGTAAAAACTGGTAATGAGGGGGAAAGTAGAGATATTAGACCACTATGACTATAATATTGAAACTTTACACTTTTGTTTCGCTTTTTAAATAAATAAAACATTGTAAAAGTGGTTTCAGATTTTTGCAATGTGATCATTATGCTGGTCTGCAGTGTAAACCTTGGGTAAAATCCAGAGGATGGGTTAAAAGAACTCCTGGCAAAACCACTGAACAAAATTACCAAGTCTTCTTTCCTCTCTGGGGTGAAATTGTGTCTCCAAATCTTTTGTGAAGGCCCAAGGAGACAAAGCATGTCCAAAAGCAATAAATCACTGTAGACTTCATTTTCAGTCTATTCCACAGATTTAACATGTACTGAATAGATAAACATTGATTAGGTATACGTTATAACAACTGTTGAAAGACACTGATAAGTTTTTGAAGTATTTCCTCTTGATTGGAGTTAACCAAATTATAGCCAATTACAAGTTATAAATTTAAGAATCTGGGCCGGGCGTGGTGGCTCATGCCTGTAATCCCAGCACTTTGGGAGGCCGAGGCAGGCGGATCATGAGGTCAGGAGTTCAAGACCAGCCTGGCCAACATGGTGAAACCCTGTCTCTACTAAAAATACAAAAATTATCTGGACATGGTGGCGTGTGCCGGTAGTCCCAGCTACTCAAGAGGCTGAGACAGGAGAATTGCTTGAATCCGGGAGGCGGAGGTTGCAGTGAGCGGAGATAGCGCCACTGCACTCCAGCCTGGGTGACAGAGCAAGACTCTGTCTCGGAAAAAAAAAAAAGAATCTGGATAATCTAGATACTGCATACGAATAAGTTATTCTTTAGGAGACTATCATTTATATCATTATATGGTTTATATCTTTTTTTGAAAATACTCAATTAGCGAAATATTGCCTTATAATTTACATATGTAATGTCATATTCTCAGTGAGTTATGTCCTACAATCCTCATGATGGCGTTAAAAGAAAAACTGTAGAACAATTAAATTTAAGAGTTTGAGCAAAGAATGATGAATCAGGCAGCCCCCAGAACCAGAACACATTCAGAAAGACTCCAGGACTGCCACATGGTCAGATGACATTTACGGACAGTAAAAGGATAAAAGTATGTACAGAAAATGCAAATGAGGTACAGAAACAGCTGGTGTCTGCTTTATTTGAATAGGGCTGCCTGTGGTTGGGTGAGACTCAGCTACTTTTACAAGAGCAGGTGACAGTCTTTTACACATCAAGTTAGGTTATAGTTCACTGTGTACTGAGAAACCTTTAGGCCAAAATTAAAATATGAACAGTGGAAGCTTTAGTCCAAACTTAATTTAACAGTACTGTAAGTTAAGTAACAGTATCACCATAATTGTATCAGTCAGGGTCTTAACAAGAGAACAAAGGCACACCAGATGGCTCCAGGAAGGAAATTTAATACAAGGAACTAGTTATAAAGGTGTTAGAAGAACTGAAAGGCTTAAGAGATTAGGGACAGCAAGACTGGAGAGACAATGGGAACAGATGGTACCAGAGCACAGGAGTTAGGTAAGCCCAATGGGACCAAGAACCCCAGCAGAGACTGCCTGTTGAGGGCTGGGACAAAAGAGGGAAGCTGTAGCCAGTGGGGACTGGAGCCACAGAGAAGGCACACTCCCTAAGCAGAAAGAGTGGAGGAGAAATACCCTGGTTTCTTCTTTCCTCCTACCTTCCAATGTCCCACCACTGCCTCCATCATACAAACTTATCAGGAAGCAAGTCTGGGATATGTAGTTTGCAGAAGTCAACACAAGGTACACATAGAGTGGATCTGATAGCAACAGGCAAATGGCTAGCCTGTGATTACACTCAAAGTATCTGAAATGTGAAGAGTAGAAAGTCAAGGCCACATTAGAATGCTGACCCATGAAGCTAACATACCTTAGTTCATCCAAATGTTGAAGGTAGGAACTTATTTATTATTTTTTTTTTTGCATAAAGGAATATAAAACTATTAACAACAGTTCACCAGTATTTACAATAAAGTAAACAATATACAGTTGGATAACACTCTGATTACTACAAAGTTGTTCTTCCTGGCTTTTGTTGAAACAGTAAAGCAAATAACTGAAGATTGAGCCTACATGTATGGAATGAGTTGGGGTAAAGAAAAAACATGCAGGTCAATAGATTACAAAAGGTTGTTCACACATTTGTGGCAGCAGGTCCTAAACTGCCAACATCTCTAACCATCTGATTAGAGATGAGCCAAGCCTTACATATTCCATTCATCATGACCTTTCAGTCAATGTAGCAACAGGGATTTCAGCATTTTGTTAAGGAATGGCCCACTAGGGAAATTTTTACATATTGATTTAACTTAGTTTTGTTTAGCTAGTTAAAACACACTAGCATTTGTCTAATTTCCTTATCTGGATGAGGAAACCTGCTGTGATGGCAGTGATAAAATTTTTCCTTTTAGGAATTTTGTAAATAAACCACTGCAATTATAGATAGTTTAAAATTATCCAATTTAAATTATCCTATTTAGAATTACTTATTTCACTTGAAATGTATGGCTTCAGGAAAATAGGAACTTCTTATTACAAGAAATAATATTGGCATTTATTATTATCATCATTATCATTCTTACAGTACAACTATAAAATACTCCCTTAAGGAAGTCTAGCATGATACAGGTATTTAGAGTCAGAAGAGGTGATGGCGGGACAGACATTTCGAGATTAAGGTCCAAGGTAGGGGCTAGACACGGTGGCTCAAGCCTGTAATCCCAGCACTTTGGCAAGCCGAGGCGGGTGGATCACTTGAGGTCAGGAGTTCGAGACCAGCCTGGCCAACATGGTGAAACCTCGTCTCTACTAAAAATACAGCAAGTAGCCTGGCATGGTGGCATGCACCTATAATCCCAGCTATTCTGGAGGCTGAGGCAGGAGACTCATTTGAACCAGGGAGGCAGAGGTTGCAGTGAACCGAGAACGTGCCACTGTACTCCAGCCTGGGCCACAGAGTGAGACTCCGTCTTAAAAAAAAAAAAAAAAGGTCCAAGGTAAGAAGCACGACTTAACAATAAATACCACACGTTATCTCTGCAACACCACTAAAAGGTAACATTATTATTCTTACTTTAGAAATGCGCAATTGACAAAGATACTAGCTTGTCAAAGATTTCACTGTTAGTTAACAGCAAAGCTCTCTGACTATAAAGACCATGCTGTTTCTACTGTTAGGGTAAAGTGACTTGTCCAAGATCACATAGCTGTCAGTGGATGGTAGAACTTTATTCATAGATTCCACCTTCTAACTCAGCAGGGCAGTTCAGAAATCAATTATCTCTGTGTCTGGGAGCTAAGCTATGATGACACAAAGGCATAAGAATAATACCATAGACTTGGGGGGAAGGTGAGGGGGCAGTTAGGGATAAAAGAGTACGCACTGGGCTGGGTATGGTGGCTCATGCTTATAATCCCAGCACTTCGGGAGGCTGAGGCTGGCGGATCACAAGGTCACGAGTTCGAGACCAGTCTGGCCAATATGGTGAAACCCCGTCTCTACTAAAAATACAGAAATTAGCTGGGTGTGGAGGGGGGTGCCTGTAGTCCCAGCTACTCGGGAGGCTGGGGCAAGAGAATCGCTTGAACTTAGGAGGCGGAGGTTGCAATGTATCACGCGACTACACTCCAGCCTGGGAAACAGAGCGACATTCTGTCTCAAAAAAAAAAAGACTACACACTGTGTACAGTGTACACTGCTCAAGTGACAGGTGCACCAAAATCTCAGAAATCACCACTAAATAACTTATCCATGTAGCCAAACACCACCTGTTCCCCAAAAGCCATTGATATAAAAAAAAATTCTCTTTGTGTACCTAGAGTCTTTCAGTTCCAAGAGGCTGTGCTAAGGCTCTTCCAGCACCACTTGAACCCACTCCAATCAGATTTTACCCCTGCCATTCATGGAAACTTCCATTCATTTCATTTCATTTCATTTGGTTGATCTGCAGCATTTGACACAGTTGATCACTTCCTCCTCCTTAGAACACCTTCTTCCTTTGTCTTCAGGACAACACACACAATATCTATTTTCCTCCTACCTCATGGAGTCATGGGGAAGGGGAGCAGGAGGAGGCTGGCTCCTCTCCAGTCTTTTTTTCTGGTTCCTCCTTCTCTTCCAGACTTGTTGATGTTTCCAAGGCTTCTGTCCTCGTACCTCTTCGCTATTTACACACATACTCCTTCTTGGATTTCATGTACTCTTACGAGTGTAAATGCTATACTTGATAAAATCATTTTGTGTTTAAGCACTGATTTTGCAAAATGTATAAAGGTGAATTAAATTTAGAGCTTAATTTGTTTATGTAAATTGCCTTCAAAATATGTTATAGCTGAGATGTTTTCCATGTGTTTTGGAAGAAATCACACAGAGTAACTGCTTTTTCAATAAACTGGATCTGTGTTACATCTTTGGGTCAGTTCACTGTCATTGTGCAAGATAAGAGTTATGTGGGCCTTACCTTATTGTTCACATTGAACCATTCTGGGTGATGATTTTTCTTATTTGTAAGACAATTCAATACATAAGGCCTATTATAAAGGTAAACTAGGCCAGGTGCAGTGGCTGTCACCTGTACCAGCCCTTTGGGAGGCTGAGACAGTTGGATCACTTGAACTCAGGAGTTCAACACCAGCCTGGGCAATATGATGAACCATGTCTCCACTAAAAATACAAAAATTAGCCAGGCATGGTGGTGCATGCCTCCTCCCAGCTACTCCAGTGGCTGAGGCAGGAGAATTGCTTGAACCCAGGAGGCAGAGGCTGCAGTGAGCTGAGATTGTGCCACTGCCCCCCAGCCTGAGTGACAGAGTGAGATCCTGCCTCAAAAAAAGAAAAAAAAGAAAAAAAAGAAAAAAAAAAAGAGGGCTGGGCACAGTGGCTCACGCCTGTAATCCTCACAGTTCAGGATGCTAAAGCTGATGGATCACTTAAGGCCAGGAGTTCGAGACCAGCCTGGCCAACATGGTAAAACCCCATCTCTACTAAAAATACAACATTACCAGGGCATGATGGGCACATGCCTGTAGTTCCAGCTACTCAGAAGGCTGAGGCACAAGAATCGCTTGAACCCGGGAGGCAGAGGTTGCAGTGAGCTTAGATCCCAGCAGCGCACTGAAGCCTGGGTGACAGAGTAACACTCTGTCTCAAAAAAAAAAAAAAAAAAAAAAAAAAATGTAAACCAAGGCACAATAATATTTTAAAGGGCTTATTTGTGCAAACAGCAATTCATGAATTGGGCTGCAAGTGTTTCCAGGGCTCTGTTGGAGAAGCTTGGAAGAGTGAATGCAGAAATAATGCAAAGAAAATAATTGATTACAGTTATAAAGTGGTTTTATTTGGTCTATCCTGTGGGAAAATCCCGAGTTATTTAATTATAAGTCTGTTGACTGCATCTGAATGGTTGAGCTGAAGTTTTGTTTTTCTTTAATACAGGCATTTACAAGAAATAGCTTAAGTGAAGTTTCACTTACATTTGCAAATCAAGCAAGGTTAAGATCACTTAGGAAGACTGACTGACTTTGTCTCTTCAGGCATTCTTCAGCCCTGGTTTCCATTTTAATTTAGTTTAACAGGCAAAGCCCTGATTAAAATTTTTGAACAATTATTTGTAGAGAGCCTTTCTCTCACTTAACTTTGACCATCCTGCTGCCTTAAGATCAAGCATAAACTTGGCTCCTGTACTCTGCTACCATCCAGTGAGCATCTGCTGACCCTGCAGAGGGTGGCCCAGCATATTCCATCCCTGTGCATTTAACTCCTAGAATAATGGCTGCAGTCCAGACCTCTCTACTATTCAGTAGCATATACAAAACTCCTATATTCAGGCTGGGCACAGTGGCTCACGCCTCTAATCCCAGCACCTTGGGAGGCTGAGGCAGGTGGATCACCTGAGGTCAGGAGTTCGAAATCAGCCTGGCCAACATGGCAAAACCCCGTCTCTACTAAAAATACAAAAATTATTCGGGCATGGTGGAACGCGCCTGTAATCCTGGCTGCTGGGGAGGCTGAGACAGAAGAATTGCTTGAACCAAGGAGGTGGAGGTGCAGTGAGCCAAGATCGCACCAACACACTCCAGCCTGGGCAACAGAGAAAGACTCCATTTCACAACAAACAAACAAACAAACAAACAAAGAAACAAACACCTCCTGCGTCCAACTGCCTACTCAGCCCCTTCACTTGGAGACGTAATACTCATCTCAAGCTTCCTATGTCAAAAAGTGAATTCTCCTTCTTCCCTTCCAAACCTGCTCCTCCTCCTACGTCTTCCACAGATCAGTAAATGGCAGCTCCACTTTTCCAGTTGCTGAACCCACAAATCTTGGTGTCATTCTTAACTCCTTCATATTCCATATTCAACAAATCTCACTGGCACCACCTTCTAGATAAGTCTAGAATCTGATGTCCTCTCACCAGCAGCACCCTTAGAAAGCCACATCATTTCTCAATTACCCTGTTAATTTCTCAATTAACTTCCTGACTGACACCTTGTTTCTACTCTTGCCTTTTAAAATTGAAGGCAGATTAGCCCAGGCGCAGTGGCTCATGCCTATAATCCCAGCACTTTGGGAGGCCAAAGTGGGTGGATCACCTGGGGTTGGGAGTTCGAAACCAGCTTGGCCAACATGGTGAAACCCTGTCTCTACTAAAAGTACAAAAATTAGCTGGGTGTGGTGGTGGGTGCCTGTAATCCCAGCTACTTGAGAGGCTGAGGCACGAGAATCACTTGAACCCAGGAGGTGGAGGTTGCAGTGAGCCAGGATCGCACCACTGCACTCCAGCCTGGGTGACAGAGTGAGGCTTGGTCTCGAAAAATAAATGAATAAACATTTTTTAAAAATTGAAGGCAGATTAAACTAGCCTTCTGTTCAAAACTCTCCAATGGCTTCCCATCTAATTTAAAGTAAAAACCAAAGCCCTTATCAATGGTCTCTGGGCTCAACATGGTCTGTCTGGTGACTGACCATGACTGACTCAACATGGTCTGTCTGTCTGTGTGTACTGTCTTTCTCTGAGCACTCCCTCACTCTGCTCCAGCCTCATGGGGTGCCTGGCTGTCTCTACAAAACCCCTGGCATGTGCTCACCTCAAGGCCTTAACACGTGCTCTTTTCTTTTCCAGAACAGTACTTGGCCCACATTTCTACAGGGCTTACTCCCTCCTCTCCTTCTTGGCTCAAAATGTAACTTTACAGTGAGGCTTTTACTGGCCACCTGTCTCAGGTTGCATTCTCCAGCAGCAGATATGACAGAGGTTGGCTCAGAGGGTATTTATTAGCAATCAATGCCTGTGAAGGGAGGGGGAGGTAACAGGATTAGGCAGGAGAAGTCAGCTGCAGTACACACCTTACAAAGCCTTGTCCAATCTAGGAGGGAGTTCTAGAGCAAGTGTTGCCCATCGGTCTGTCTTAATGGTCAGGCTTTTATCTTCCTATCTTGTTCAGTTACTGAATGTGGGCTTCCCTGTGAAGGGAACAACTGAGACCCAATGGTTCTCAGCATCTGGGGCAGTCCCTGAAGGAGCTGAAGGCTAGAGGCTCTCTGCTGATCACTCTTCTTCCCTGAAAGCAGATCTGTGCAGTGTATTCCTGAATCTATCACACCATCCTATTTAAAATCGCAACATTACCTGGAGTCCCTATCACCCTTCCCTGCTTTATTTCCTCCATAGCATTTAACATCTTCTAATATATTATATAATTTATTTTGTTTACTATCTGTTTCCTTCACAGGGATGTAAGTTCTAACAGCAGAGGTATTTTTGTCTCTCTTGAGCACTGCTGCATTTAGAATGGCACCTGGCTCACATCAGGCACTTGGGAAATGTTGGTTGATTAAACAAAGTTGTTCAGTAGCCTGTCTAGTCATTATACTGTACAGCCTCACAAGAATCATGCCTTATTAGTCTCATCAGCATACAGCATATAGTAAGTGTGTGATATATGTCTGTTGAGTATATGAATAAATAAATTCATGAATGTTTGTTAATAACTTCATCATGAGAAAGTATTAGTACAATGGTGGCTCATGCCTGTAATCCCAGCACTTTGGGAGGCTGAGGTGGGCAGATTATTTGAGGTCAGAAATTTGAGACCAGCCCGGCCAACATGGTGAAACCCTGTCTCTAGTAAAAATACAAAATTAGCCAGGCATGGTGGTAGGTGCTTGTAATTCCAGCTAGTTGGGAGGCTGAGACAGGAGAATCCCTTTAACCTGGGAGGCAGAGGTTGCAGTCAGCTGAGATCGCACCACTGCACTCCAGCCTGGGTGACAGAGCGAGTCTGTCTCAAAAAACAAAAACAAAAACAAAACAAAACAAAAACAAAAGTTCTAGTACATCACTGTACATAGAAGTACCATGTGATTCACATCTGTAATTTAAAGTTTTTATTAGCTACCTTAAAAAAATAAGCAGCAGATCATACTAATTTTAATAGTATCTAACTCAAAATATCCAAAATAGTATCATTTCAACATGTAATCATTGTAACAATTATTGATGAACTATATTACATCTTTTTTGTTTTGTGCTAAGTCTCTAAAATCCAGTAGTATTTTGCACTTGTACTACATCTCAGTTTGGACAAGCCACATTTCAGGTGCTCTATAGTCATGTGGATAGTACGGTTCTAATGCAATTCTGCAATTCACGTGTCAGAATAATATAGTGGGGTCAGACTTTTGGAGTCATTGACTTCCTGAGTCCAAATCTTGGCTCTTGAACTTACTAGTTGTCAATGACCTCTAGCCAAAAACCACCAGGAACAAATGGGGTTGATTGCTGGTTGGAGGGAGAAGACACACCATTGGGAATGGTGAGGTGTCTGGGTAAAGTACAGTTTTATTAAAAGATTTGTGTTGGTGTTAGGTGACCTGGGAGGGCTTAAGGAAGAGAGGTTCTCCTCTGGACTGGATGTTGTCAGGAAATGGGTATAATTCTAAGGTTGCATATCTTAATAAATCTTATGTAAATAGAGGAAGACTAGATAGCGGTTAACATTATAATTAATAAAGAAATACGAGTCACTCATATGAGCCAGGATAGGGGGATGTTTGGTAATTTGTGGCTTGTACATCGCTCATATTTTGGCCGTGTTTAGATGTGATTATGGAGTGGCTTCGTCTGATGTTTATGTTCCACAGGAAGTAAGCACCTCCTAGCAACACCAAAGCTCAGCTGATAGTACCAGGCAGCTCCTGGAGATCAAGGGCTGCTTTTCTTCCTCTCATAGCTATGCAATCTTAAGGTAGTGATCAAACTTATCTGGTTGTTTTCTCATCTCTAAAATGGGAATACAAGAGCATCAATTTCTTCATCTCTTAAGATTATCAGTATTAAATGAGATCCAAAGACACTGAGTTAATGCTTGGCATATGGTTACCACTCAATGAGTGCCATCTATTGTAGTTCAAAGATTCTAAGATGCACTATATTTTTTCACATTTTAACATTTCTGAAAGTGTGTGTCTTTCAAACAATGGCTTCTTCGAATGGATGAAATGTAGTATTGTTATTTCTGAAATCTCTGGTTTAGTTGGCCAATTCCTTGTCTCCTCCAGGTGCTCAATTTATTCCTGGGAAAATGGCTTTACTTTTAAACCTTCCTTACTTTCCCCATTTCTCCGCAGGCGCCCTCTGGGGTCCTCTCCCAGCCACAGACTTTTAGTTTGCGCGGCATCCCCAGGCAATACGGGCGGGTGGCGGCAGCACTCGGGGGCTTACGGCGGCGCGGCGCCCACGAGGCTCCAGCAGCAGAAGGGAAACCGGAGCGTCCGCGCCCGCCCAGTCGTCAGCTGATGGGCGGCCTGCCGAGTAGGCAGCCGCCGTCGCCGCGCGAACATGGCGGCCGAGATCCACTCCAGGCCGCAGAGCAGCCGCCCGGTGCTGCTGAGCAAGATCGAGGGGCACCAGGACGCCGTCACGGCCGCGCTGCTCATCCCCAAGGAGGACGGCGTGATCACGGCCAGCGAGGACAGGTAGGCCCCGGGCGCAGCCGCGGCCCGAACTCCGCGGCGACGGGGTGTGGGGGCGGTGGGGTCCGCGGCCCGGGTCCTTCCTGCGTGAGGGGGTTCCCCCCGGCAGCGCGGCCCCACACCCACTCTGTGCCTCTTAGCTCCGCCGGGTTCCTAGTTCCCTCCCGCCGGTCCTCCAGTCTCGACTTGCACCTTTCCAGCCTGGGACCCCGGTCCCGCCGCGCCCCTCCAGCCCGGATCCCCTGTCCCACTGCACTCCTCTAGGCCGGGAACTCTGTCTCACCTCACCACCCAAGCCCGGGACCCCTGTTCCAGTGCGCGCTCCCGCCCCCCTCCCAGCCCACCTCGCACCTCCAGCCCAGGACCCCTGTTCCAGTGCGCCCCAACGCGCCCCTCCAGTCCGGGACCCTTGTCCCACTGCGCTCCTCCAGCCCGGGAGCTCTGTCCCACCGCGCCCCTCTAGCCGGGATCCCCTGTCCGACTGCACCCCTCCAGCCCAGGAACTCTGTCCTACCGCGCCGCTCAAGCCCGGGACCCCTGTTCCAGTGCGCCCCAACGCACCCCTTCAGCCCGGGAACTCTGTCCCACCGCGCTCCTCCAACCAGGGAACCCCGACCCGCGGTGTCGCAGTAGCCTGGGACCTTCGTCCCGGTCTCTCTCCCTTGCGGGGTTTAGCCTGGTACTCGGAAGCTGTTTGTTGGCCCTCCCGGGTCAGTTCCAAATCGTCTCCTCTGGAAGCCTGGAGGACCGGCGGCTGGTCACCGCGGGCACTGGTGCCCGGGTGTGCTGCTTTGCGAGGAACCTCCAGCCACCTTCGCTCTCTTCCTTCTCGTGTACTCAGGGATTTCACGCCACGCCAGCCCTTTAGATCAGTTATTTTTGCCATGGCTGCTAGAATACCTGAACTCTTATTTACTAAATAGGTTTTTGTGAAAGTGACTCATTTTTAAAAAGATTTAGATGCATTTATTTTAAAAGGAAATTTTATTTATATCATTAGGAAAACATTACTCGCCAGAGTAAACTAATAACTAAAACGTGTTAATTGGCGTGCACACAGAGTCCTCTCTTGTACTGTGACATGGGGCATTGGATGCCCACCGCGCTTTGGGAAACACTGATTGGGTCCAGTTTTCTCATTTCTCCTAAGAGGACACCGAGGCTGGTGGAGGTGTAGCTTGTCGCTAAGTCACAGAGATACTGGTGAAGCCAGAAATGCAGTCCAGGACTCCCACCAGCTCTGGGCCTGAGTGATTGGATTGGAACAATATTTATGATTCGACTTTAAACTTTGCGTCTTTCAAATTCTAAAGGTTTACAATGTCAGTAGCTTTCCGGTGGGAATTTGAAGGAAATGACTGATGTTTATTGAATGAAACTGTGTTTCCTTGATGCAATGAGCCGTCTTAAATAGGGATAGTCCACAAGTCCGAAGGCTTTCTGGAGGATGGAAGGTAGTGCTGTTCTTTTAAAGCTGAAGGCGTAGTCTCTAGCCTTGTGTAATTATACCATTTGAAGTAACTTTGACCCTGTCCTGAATGGGAAGAGAAAGCCAGAAGCCCCCAACTCCTGTTGGTGCTTTGGATTTTGCTTTTGAGTGAGCTTGTGCCTTTTTCCTCAATTAGATAACAAGCTGGTTATGAGCAGGCAGTGGCCGCTCCTTGCTGGTTCACCTGTAGCTGACTTCAAACAAAGAGGGGAGTGATTGGTAGGAGCTGGGTGTGGGTGTGTAATGCAGAAATGAGTGAGAGATTGAGTGCATGAAACATGGGGAGCAGATGGGGACCTGAAAAAGGCAAGGGCAGAATAATGACTTTTTTTTTTTTTTTTTTTTTTTTTTGAGATGTTGGCTTGCTCTGTCACCAAGGCTAGAGTGCAGTGGTGTGATCTGGGCTCACTGCAACTTCCGCCTCTCAGGTTCAAGCGATTCTCCTGCCTCAGCCTCCTGAGTAGCTGGGACTACAGGCGCTCAACACCACGCCCAGCTAATTTTTCTATTTTTGGTAGAGACAGGGTTTCTCCATGTTGGTCAGGCTGGTCTCAAACTCCTGACCTCAGGTGATCCACACGCCTCCACCTCCCAAAGTGCTGGGATTACAGGCATGAGCCACTGGCGCCTGGCCAGAATAATGACTCTTGCATGATGTGAATGTAGATGCAAACGACAGTCTTTAAAAGTTAGCAGCCTTTATTCAGTCAAATATTTTATTCATGACTCACGCGTGTTGGGTAAGTTGCTGAATATTTGAGATTGCTGGTCAGGAGCAGTGCTGATAAATGTTTTTGGAAAGTGATTACTAAGCTGCTCTGGGACTGAAACGTTCTAGGGGAGCTTGCATCTGCTCACTTTTTCACTCACGCACTGCTGTTATTGCAGAGCCCAGGTAGATGACTGGACCGGGAGGGGGTTGGCGTTTGAGGTTTCTGTTGTGTTCAGGCTCTTGCAACTTCCTTGAAGGGAGAACAACCCTTTTAGTAGGTGCTACACTTCATGAGATGTAATGAAAGCACATGGGCGTGGGTTTTTTCTTGGTGTTGGCCCATGGTGGTTTGTTTTCACATTGTCATAAATACGTGTCATGCTCTTCACTCATTTACTCATTCATTTAGAAAAAGTTTTTTGAGTGTCAGGCGCTGAGGCTACAACAGGGGTCAAAAGCCACAGTACCTTGGCCAGGCAAGGCAGCTCACGCCTGTAATCCCAGCACATGTGTGGGGCCCATGCTAGACCTGTTGGGGAAAGAGACAGCTGACAGCTAAGTTGCTCTTTCCCAAGGGCTGAACAGTCTAGTGAACAGATGGCACCTAAGTAGTCAGCATCCGGTGCTGGGAAGACATAGGAAGAGGAGGCTCTTTGGGCTGGGGCCAGGTTATGGGGACAGCCTCCTAGAGAAGGTCTTTGAGCTGGTCTCCATGGATAGAGGAGTGGCATCTAGAAAAAAGGAGGGATGCACCCCCATCCCAGGCAGAGGAAGGAGGAAAGGACAGGAGGGAATTGTAAGAGAAAGAACCATAGCTATTTCTAGGTGACCAGAGCAAAAGGTGTGCAGTGACAATCACTTGAACCCGGCAGGCGGAGGTTGCAGTGAGCTGAGATCACGCCGCTGCATGCCAGCCTGGGCAACAGGAACAAAACTTTGTCTGAAAAAGTTTTTGTTGTTTAGGGACAGGATATTGCTCTGTTGTCCAGGCTGAGCGCAGTGGTACAATCGTAGCTCACTGCAGCCCGAACCCCTGGACTCAGCATCCAGTGCTGGGAAGACACAGGAAGAGGAGGCTGCTTCAGCCCCTCAAAATGCTGAGATTACAGGTGTGAGCCACCATGCCTGGCCAGCATCCAGTTTTGGAAAGGTCTTCCTGTGTGCCACTCTTAGGAATTTGGACCTTATTTTTCAGGCAGTGCAGAACCATCAAAGAGTTCAAAACAAGCAAATGACATGATCGGAATTTGTAATTTAGAAATAACAATAGCTAACCTGTTGAAAGTCCCTTTATGAGTACAGAATTGGACCTTATGTGTTATTGGATTCAATCCTCACACTCCCTCCCTATAAGGTAGATATAGTCCCCTTCTCTTATCAGCAGTTCCAAAATTTAGTGCATTCTAAACATCAGAAGTGTGTATATGTGTGTGTAAATTGGACCTGCAAACTCATTTGGTGCTAAAATTTGGCCTGAAGAAATGAGACTATTTGTAATCTTTATTTACTTCATGCATCACAGTGGTGTGATCTCGGCTCACTGCAACCTCCACCTCCCAGGTTCAAGCGATTCTCCTGCTTCAGCCTCCTGAGTAACTGGGATTACAGGCACTTGCCATCACAGTCAGCTAACTTTTGTCTTTTTAGTAAATACAGGGTTTCACCGTCTTGGCCAGGCTGGTCTTGAACTCCTAACCTCGGGATCCACCCACCTCGGCCTCCCAAAGTGCTGGGATTACAGGCAGAAGCCAGTAGCTTTTTACATTTAAAGTAGGGTCCAGCTGAAGTGAATTCATTTTACAAATGCTGAAAGCAGTGAGAACTAGCTGAGAGCATTTTGAGAGGAAAAGTGAAAGGTATGAAGGTCTTCTTGAAGTTAGTGTCTGCTTTTGTAAAATCTAGGCCAGTGGTTCTGGGCCAGGGGTGGTTTTTACCCTCAGGGGACATTTGGAAATATCTGGAGACATTTTTAGTTGTCATGACATCAGGGAGGTGATATGGTTTGGCTGTGTCCCCACCCAAATCTTATCTTGAATTGTAGCTTCCATAATTCCCATGTGTTGTGGGAGGGACTCAGTGGGAGATAATTGAATCATGAGGGCAGTTTCCCCCATACTGTTCTCGTGGCAATGAGTAAGTCTCAGGAGATCTGATGGTTTTACAAGGGAAAACCCCTTTCACTTGGTTCCCATTTTTCTCTTGTTGGCCACCGTGTAAGACATGCCTTCTGCCTTCCACTGTGATGGTGCGGCCTCCCTAGCCACAGGGAACTGTGAGTTCATTGAATCTCATTTTGTTTATAATTACCCAGTTTCTGGTATGTCTTTACTAGCAGTGTGAAAATGGACTAATACTATATGTGACTAATACTGTCATCTAGGTAGAGGGTAGGGATGCCTCTCAGTATCCTTTTATACCCCACACCAAAGGATTATTGAGCCCCAAATGTCAATAGTGCTGATATTGAGAAACCCCAGTCCAGGCTTCAGGTACTTGTTTATCTGACCTCTCTAGAACACTGGTTCTTTAACTTGAGTGTGCATCAGAATCACCTGGAGGTCCTGTTGAAACTCGGGTTGCTGGAGTTAGACCCCAGAGTTTCTAATTTGGAAAGTCAGGTGGGGCCTGAGAGTTGGTATTTCTGCCAAGTTTCCAGGTAACGTTGATGCTGATGCTGCTAGTCTAGGGACCACACTTAGAATCACATCTCTATGAGAAAGGAGGGTTATTTGTCACTGGGCTTGCCTATGTACAACCACCAAGAAAGAATACTGAATACAAAAATTAGCCAGGCATGGTAGTGTGCACCTGTAATCCCAGCTACTTGGGAGATTGAGACGAGAGGATCACTTGAACCTGGTAGGCAGAGGTTGAGGTGAGCTGAGATTGTGCCACTGCACTCCAGCCTGGGTGACAGAGCAAAACCCTGTCTCAAAAAAATAAATAAATAAAAATAAGAGAATACTGCTTACATTTTATCCCTTTTTTTTTTTTTTTTTTTTTGGTCACTTTCTGGGGTGTATTTACCTGGGGTCATTCACAGATAGCCACCTAGTTCACTGTAATCAAACTACATATGACAAAGCTAGATACGATCAGCCCTCCAAAAAGTATTAAGCAAATATGGAATATCAAAGCTTAATGCCATTATATCTGGGAGTCACAGGTCTTTAGTGGTTTGGGTGGTCAGCTTATGGTTCTGCTTAGAAACCTTTATGGATTAAGGTGTCATGAATGGTTAATAGAAAATGGTACTACTTCTTGTATGAAGTCATCTGTATTTTGCTAAAGTAATAATTACCTTAAGCTCTTTAAATTTCACTCTTTTGCTAAACCTAAATTAGTATTTTTAACTTCAGTTTAAATTTCCTGAACTTTGGAACTAAGGATTTTTGTAAAGTATTATTAATTTTTTTTTTTTTTTTAGGAGATGAGGTCTTACTGTTTTGCCCAGGCTGGATTTGAACTGCGCTCAAGCGATCCTCCTGCCTCAGCCTCCTGAGTAGCAGGGACTACATTGCTTGTGCCGCCATACCTGGCTAAAAGTCTTTTTGTTGTTTTTGTCTTTTGTTTATTTTGAGGCAGGATCTCACTCTGTTGCCAAGGCTGGAGTAAAATGGCATGATCTCCACTCACTGTAGCCTCTACCTTCCAGGCACAGCTGATCCTCCCACCTCAGCCTCCCAAGTAGCTGGGACTATAGGCACGTGCCACCACGCCCAGCTAATTTTTGTATTTTTAGTAGAGACAGTTTTTTCATGTCATCCAGGCTTGTCTCAAACTCCTGGGCTCAAGCAGTGTGTCCACCTCAGCCTCCCAAAGTGTTGGGATTACAGGCGTGAGCCACTATGCCTGGCACCGGCTAAAAGGTAGGACTGTCTTTCTATCCAGAAATTGTATTAAAAAAAAAAAAAAGAAACAAAAACAAGATAACTTCAGTAGTAAGTTTAAGAATTTGAACTACAGTGGTGACTTTCCTGGTAGGGGAAACAGAAAATAAGACTGCTTTCAGAACAGAACTAAAATGGTGAGACATTAGGAACCAGTATGTTTGCTTTTTGGACTTTTTTGCTGTGGACTGCACCAAAACTGTAGACAGTCAGTTGATTGATACAATTTTTAAAAGGTAAAAGCTTTATAAAGCCTTATAAATAAGTTAAGGCTATAGGCCAACTGTCTTCCCTTTTGAGAAACAGAGTTTGTGGATGGACGTGCTTATACTGTTGCCTTAGGGGCTTGTAGGCCAAGATTGGTTTCTGTAGGAAACTCATTTTGTTTGTCCCAAGTTAAAGATAAATCTCATGTGATTTAAACTGTTTTAAGATATTGCACTTAGGCTGGGAAAGAGTAAAACCAGAAAACCAACTTTTAGATGTTTTTTAGCATTTTCCTTTTTTAAAAATTATACCAAATATTTAATATATTTGCTTCCACTTAGATATATCTAAGTTTATTGACGGTTTGGGGAAAAATTTGTATATTTACTAATTGTTCACATAGAAACAATCTTAAATAAACAACTTGATTTTTAAGTGTTATGCCTGGGAGGAAGCCTGGCATAACTGGAATTCATTAGTTAATACAGAAAACCAGGATGTTAACTGCTGTGTTTTCATTGTCATGCAGAGCCTACAAGTAGACTTTAATTTGTGTTATAAAATAAACTGAAGACCTGAGAAGGCAGGAAGCCTGGGCGGCCACACATTTACTCCTGTATTGTTAGAGTGATCCTTCATTGTTACAATCATTTTCTTTTTATAGCATAGTTAAGAACAGAGGCTTGGGAGCCAGAATGCCTGTTTGAATCCCAGCCCTGTGAGCTTAGACAAGTTATTTAATCTCACTGTATTGCAGTTTTCTCATGTGCAAAATGGACGTGAGTCCATTTTGTACCTGCTTTACAGAGTTTTGTGAGGATTAGGTGAATTAAATAATGTGGAACAGTGCCTGGCCCAGAGAAAACATTATACAGTGTTAGCTGTTATTGTTTTCATTTCCATTTATTTTCCATTTAATTGCTTTAATCTTATCAGAGACTAAACTGGCACAGATAAAGCACTATAGAAGTGTTTTAAGCTGCTATTATTTTCATTCCCATTTATTTTGCGTTTTATTACTTTAATCTTATGAAAGAGTAATGTTTCTACTTACTCTGTATGCATGTTTGTGTGTATGTGTGCACGTGCACGTGCATGTGTGCAAATAAAAAAAATTTTCCTGTTTGAATAGGACAATACCATTGGAGGGGTTATTTACAATCCTAAATTCTTAGCTTTTCTTTATTTCCATATTTGGTTGCTTGCAGGTCATGTCAGTGAGTAGTTTCCCTGAGACATCTTTCTTTCCCCTGCTGTATTTGAGATCCTCAAGATCGGGTTCATTGATTCACTAGAAAGACTGACACATTATAGTCATACACATGGCTGTGATTTATCATAGCCAAAAGACGCAAAACAAAATCAGCACATGGGATGAAATCCAGAGGAAACCAGACACAAGGCTTCCAAGGGTCCTCTTCCTGTGGAGTCACAGGACATGCTAATTCAGATTGAATTAAGATAACATGTGTGACATATTGTTTATCAGGGAAGCTCATTAGAGACTTTATTCAGTGTTAGAGGCTGGTCATGTAAGCACCCTTGGCCTAACATGTACCAAAATTCCAGACTCCCAGAAGGAAGGTAGGTGGTCAGCATAAACTACATATTTTATACAGGCACGAAGCACAGTGAGCCATTCTTAGGAGTTAGGGAATGGTGAGACCCCCTCTGAATAAACGAGGTCCCAGACACCTGCCAAGGGCCAACCTTGCAAGCAAGCCTTTCTAAGGACAGCAGCATCAGGCCTGCTGTGGGAACTCTTTTCTGCCTACCTGCCCATAATTACCTTAGTGTTTGTCCTCATCATCTTTTAAACCTCATCTTTCAAAGCCTGTTAACTGGCTTCCTCGAGTTCCAGCATACTGTACTTGGAGCTGTCCCACCAATCTCATATCTTTAACCAGGCTTTTATTGTGTCTTTCTCTTGCTCATGACTTTTCATTAGCTCCTTCTTTAATCATGTCTGTAAAAGGACTTTGGGGGCTGGGTGCGGTGGCTCATGCCTGTCATCACAGAACTTGGGGAGGCTGAGGCAGGCAGATTGCTTGAGGCCAGGAGTTTGAGACCAGCCTGGCTAACATAGTGAAACTCTATCTCTACTAAAAATACAAAAATTAGCCAGGTGTGGTGGCACATGCCTGTAATCCCAGCTTCTTGAGAGGCTGAGGCACAATAATTGCTTGAACCCAAGAGGCAGAGGTTGCAGTGAGCTGAGATTGTGCTACTGCCCTCCAGCCTGGGCAATAAAGCCGCAAGAATCTATCTCAAAAAAAAAAAAAAAAAAAAAAAAAAAGACTTTGGGAACTCCATAACTGGTCCCTGCTAACAGCTTTATTTCCACCTTTTATCTCTCACTTATTACGGTTCTTTTGTGTCCAGTAAAGTCAATGTGTGTTCTGCCCCACTCACATCTGGTACATTTCCCACCTGGGTGCCTTGGCCTTCCTCACCAGGAACCTCCCTTGCCCTCTCTCCTGTATTCAAACCCTCCTTTGTCTCCTAGATCCACTTCAAGTTCCACCTCCTTCGTTGAATAATTCTTCCCAGCCCGTCATTCTCTGTCCTTTCTGAGCTTCCCTCAACACGCCTAGTATATTACTGATGATGCCTAGTTAATTACAATCAGGTATTAGTTCCTGTTGCTTTGTGTTTATTCACCTTATCTTCCCACATAGTCTGTACTCCACCAGGTACTGCTTAACTAGCCACTGGTTGAATGATACAGACTTAACCATTTCTGCACAGTAGACTTTTCCTCTGCTGTTTACCTTTAATAATCTGCTAGTTCTTTCCTAAGAAGCAGATTGTAATGTAATGAATATTTGTTTCTAGAATTTAGGTATTCATCTTCCCTCTCTACAAAGTGTGCTCTGTAAATCTTTCTGAGAGTTGTTAAGATATGAGCACATATATACTGATTTCATGATGTATTTTTGTCATACTTCATGGTGAAATAATCTCTTTAACCATTCATTTTTCTTTGTCAACCACATACTACTTCGCTGAGAACACTTCTCTTCAAGGTCAAGGTGAATCTGCAGCAGACCACCGTCAAAGAAATTTTAAGTAAAAAGTTGACTTTCTCTTTCTTTCTCCTCCTCTTTGTACTTGATTTAGATACTTTCCATCAGTTGAGTCCAGTTTCAAAGGTTAATGGGGAGATGAGGGTGCTTGTAGTGAAACCAGTATTGATGGGGGGCATTTTTGGTTTCTAGGTCATGGTTTGTAGAAAATACAGCCTAGTATGGAATTCCTGGGATACCTGCAGTATCCCAAAGAGGCTTCTTACTGCTCTCCCTCGCTGAAACCCTCTTCTCAGTTTCGTTTGCTTAGCTCCCTCTCATCCATTCGAACTTCTTCTGCAATATTTGCCAAATCCCCCAACCCACTATCCCACCGTTCCCACTCTCTAACATTAATCTACCCTTTTGTTGTCCTCATAGCTCTTACCACATTATATTATTATTGTTATTCATTTACATATTTGCCTTTACTAATTAAATGGTGACCTTTAAAATTTTTCTGGCCGGGCGCAATGGCTCATGCCTGTAATTCCAGCACTTTGGGAGGCCAAGATGGGTGGATCACCTGAGGTCAGGAGTTTGAGACCAGCCTGGCCAACGTGGTGAAATCCCATCTCTACTGAAAATACAAAGATTAGCCAGGCATGGTGGCGGATGCCTGTAATCCCAGCTACCGGGGAGGTTGAGGCAGGAGAATCGCTTGAACCTGGGAGGTGGAGGTTGTAGTGGGCTGAGATCGTGCCATTGCACTCTAGCCTGGGCGACGAGAGTGAGACTCTGTCTCAAAAATAAAAAAAAAAAAAATGAATAAAATTTTTCTAACATGTAAAACAGTGTAAAGCTTATAGTAATGTCTCAAGTGTTAGTTTGATTGAATCAGTCAACAAATCTTAGGAAAAAGAAGCATGGAACATAATCTAAAAATAGGCCACTGTCTGGGTGTCGTGGCTCACGCCTGTAATCCCAGCACTTTGGGGCGCCGAGGTGGGTGAATCACTTAAGGTCAGGAGTTTGAGACCGGCCTGACC
This sequence comes from Macaca nemestrina, assembly GCF_043159975.1. Taxonomy (NCBI): domain Eukaryota; kingdom Metazoa; phylum Chordata; class Mammalia; order Primates; family Cercopithecidae; genus Macaca; species Macaca nemestrina. The sequence continues at coordinate 122,055,649 of NC_092135.1, read as the reverse complement.
AACGTGGTGAGACACCCCATCTCTACTAAAAATACAAAAATTAGCTGGGTGAGATGTTGTGCGCCTGCAGTCCCAGCTACTCGGGAGGCTGAGGCAGGAGAATGGCTTGAACCTGGGAAGCAGAAGTTGCAGTGAGCTGAGATTGTGCCACTGCACTCCAGCCTGGGTGATAGTAAGATTCTCTTCCTTAAAAAAAAAACAAAAACAAACTACTGTTCCTTATTACAATCTGTGTTTCTTTGTGGTTCCTTTGTGTTTCAAGACTTCTAGGCTATGGATAGAGTTCGAGCCTTTTTTTTTTTTGAGACAGGGTCTCACTCTGTCTCCCAGGCTGGTGTGCAGTGGCACGATCAGAGATCACTGCAGCCTCCACCTCCTGGGCTCAAGCGATCCTCTCACCTCAGCCTCCTGAGTTTCTGAGACCACAGACATGCACCACCACTCATGGCTAATTTTTGATTTTTTTGTAGAGATGGGGGTCTCACTATGTTGCCCAGGTTGGTCTTGAACTCCTGGGCTCAAGAAATCCTCCAGCCTCAGTCTGCCAAGTAGCTGGAATAACAGACATGTGCCACCATGTCCGGCTAATTTATTTTTATTTTTTGTAGAGACAGGGTCTTACTATGTTGCCAGGCTGGTCTCAAGGCCCTAGGCTCAAGTGATCCACCCACCTTGGCCTCCCAAAGTGCTGGGATTACAGGTCTGAGCCACTGTGCCTGGCCAGACTTTTTGTAATGTAAAAAAGTATTGCCTGGATCCTCCATGTACTCCAGCCCGTCTAGATTATTCCTGATCTTCAGTGATTAGTTTCTAGACTTCTTGATGGCACGAGGATCACAAAAAATTGTTTTTATGCTAACAGTGAAGAGATTATAGCAAGAATTGTTTTGATAAAAAAAACCAAACAACAACAAAAAACATCTGCAGGTTTTCAGCCATTTGGCTTCTGGGAGGGTGGTATTTGTTTAAAGGGGGTGCAAATGCTGGGGCCACCTGGTGGCTTCCTCCCTGGATAAAATCTGCCTGTGGTGACATCAGCAGTCTAATTCTTGGTCACAGACCCTTGAAGCTGTCCAGTAATTCCTCCCCTAGATTGTGGGAGGGGATGGAAATTTCTGTTTTTCTCAGCCAATCTAATTCTCCTCTACAAAATGAGGCTGGTTTCTCTGCCTTTTAATTTAGAGAATAAATTCAATAACAATCTAGTGTTTTCTCCCTCCGTTACCAAAGGAGAAAGACTTCTTTTTGCAGCGAGAATGAACAGGGCAGAATTCCGGAGACTCGTTGGAAGGAAATTGCTATTTATTCGATAAAAACAGATGGCACTGATGGCTATGTTGTTGCTTCTCCCTTTCAAGCAAACGTCTTAATGTTATAGAAACCATCTAGCATGCCAGAAGTACACTTTTTTTTTTTTTTTTCTGTATCTCCTGGAAGTACTGTCAGACTAGGAAAGAATATCGTTTGCTATAGGTGACAGAAATGTTCACAGATTTACCAAGATTTGAATTAGTATCAGCATCCCTAAGAATGACCAGAAATTCACATTTTCTCAGAATTACTGTTTGCCTAGAATTTAAAAGAAATCAGGGCTTAATTTGTAACATATAGTATGCCCTTTTTAAATGATTAATCGATCTCTTTTTATCAGTTTAAAATTTAAAGATGGTTAAATTGCTTTAGTTCAGCTGTTTTTGGAGTGATTAGGGTGTGTTTTCAAGGAAGTTTAAAGAAGACTTTCAGTTTTAGAGATGTTCCTGTTTCAGGCCAGGTAGAACTTGGCGTGATTTTATAGAAATAATTATGTGCTAGTTGAGTCTGCTTATTAAAGCATAGACATCAATTTCAAGGTAATCTACTGGGCGCAGTAGCTCACGCCTGTAATCCCAGCACTTTGGGAGGCTGAGGTGGGAGGATCCCTAGGTCAGGAGATGGAGACCATCCTGGCTAACACAGTGAAACCCTGTCTCTACTAAAAATACAAAAAACTAGCTGGGCATGGTGGCAGGCTCCTGTAGTCCCAGCTACTCGGGAGGCTGAGGCAGGAGAATGGCGCAAACTAGGGAGGCGGAGCTTGCAATAAGCCAATATCGCGCCACTGCACTCCAGCCTGGGCGACAGAACGAGACTCCGTCTCAAAAAAAAAAAAAAAGGTGCTCATACTGGTAATACATACTAGAAAATATGTATTGAACCCAAATGTATATCCTTATGGAATTACAGGTTTAAAAATATTTCCAGTGCCCTTTTGGTACGGGGGAAAAAAAAAGAAAAAATATTAGGCCAGGTGCAGTGGCTCACGCCTGTAACCCCAGCACTTTGGGAGGCCGAGGAGGGTGGACCACTTGAGGCTAGGAGTTCAAGACCAGCCTGGCCAACATGGTGAAACTCTATCTCTACTAAAAATACAAAAATTAGCTGAGTGTGGTAGTGCATGCCTGTAGTTCCAGCTACCTGGGAAGCTGAGGCAAGAGAATTGCTTGAACCTGGGAGGCAGAGGCTGCAGTGAGCTGAGATCACGCCACTGCCTTCAGAAAAATATTAATGACTCCTGCAATATGCCTCCTGGTTTGTGAGCCAGTAGTTTTCAGAGGAAAAAATCGTACCTTGAATCTATCTTTGCTCCTACTATATTGTGGCTTAAATAGATGAGGCTTTCGAGATGTAGTGATTCCCTTAAATGTATTTTAACCTTGTTTTTAATTAGCTCTTTGATAGAGTTTAACAGTAGAAGAAATAAGAAGGAATCCTTCTACTTATTATGATCATCAGGCATATCTTTCAGCAGATCAAAGATTAATCTCCCTGGAATAAACACTTCATTCTTAATCGTAACTGTGGTTATAACTCCACTTTTCATATATCTACTATAGGAAGGTAAAGCATGCAGAAGTTTTATCCTTGGTAGACAGGATGGCAAACATTGTATGATATTTAAGAGTAATAACTTTATTTTGTATTTCCAGTGACTGCTTGCATTTTTAAGGATTCAAATTAGCACTTGTGCAAAATGGGAATCCTATATTTCAATTAAGAGTTGAAATGGAGTTATTTGTACTATCTACTTTGAAATCCTTGGCATTCAATAAATGCCAATTGCTTTTTATTTTTAATTTTAACCTCAGATTCCTACGTATTCTTAAAGGTATATTATTTATTTGGAACAGAAAGCATGGTGTCAGTTAGCTCGTGCAGCATAACAAACCACCTCAAAACTCAGTGGCTTAAAACAGCAGGGATTTGTCATTGTCGTGAGCCCACGGGTCACCTAGGCAGTGCTGCTAGCCTCAGCGAGGCTCACTCATGCTTGTGGCCAGCCATGGGCCAGCTCTGCTGAGCTTAGCTGGACTCTTTCTCATGCCTGGGAGTGAGTTCACTACAGGCAGGCTGAGGATAGCTTCAGCTGGGACAGTTGAGCTCTCTCCCATGTCGTCATTTGTCCTCTGGTAGACTGGCCCCTGTGGTTCATGTGACGTGGCAGTCTTCCAAGACAGGGAGTGAGAGCAAACCAAGCCTCTGGACTCAGTACTAGCAGCCCATTCAGCCACATTATTTTGAACATAGCATCACTAGCCAACCCGTATTCAAGGCTCAGAGAAATAGGCCAGGTGCAGTGATTCATGCCTGTAAGCCTGGGAGGCCAAGGAGGGCAGATCACATGAGGTCAGGAATTCGAGACCAGGCTGGTCAACATCGTGAAACCCCGTCTCTACTAAAAATACACAAAATTAGCCTGGTGTGGTGGTGCATGCCTGTAATCCCAGCTACTCAGGAGGCTGAGGCAAGAGAATTGCCTGAACCCTGGAGGCGGAGGTTGCAGTGAGCCGAGATCAAGCCACTGCACTCCAGCCTGGGTGACAGAACCAGACTCCATCTCAAAACAAAAACAAGGCTCAGATAAATATATTCCATCTCTTGATGGAAAGAGCTGCAAAATGGCTGATCGTAAGGAGCATGGATACAGGGAGGAGTAAAGAATTGAGCACATTGTGTTTTAAATTGTTTCACCACAGGCACTTACAAACTGTATTGCACACTGTAGCTAGACTGGGCTAAATCTAGACCTGGAGGTAGTGAGAGACTTTGTTGGAATCACCACTCCTATTTAGCACAGAGGTCAGTATTTCTTTGAACCAAGTGAGCTTTGAAGTCAGACCTGAACTGTTCCATACTCTGATTTATTTGGGGGGAAAAAGTAATTTAAGGCTTCTTATTTCCTTATTGTTTAGGAGTTACTGCTTTGTGGATAAAGTGTGGATTTCTAAAAAGCCTTTTAAAAAGTTTTACTTATTTACCATATAAGGCTGCTTTGCTTTGAATTGTTTACTTTGGTAATGTTTTGAAAGATGAACTTCCACCATCTTCTGATAAGAGAGAAAGTTGGTCAAGCAACTAATTGAAGTTAGTCTGATGCAGTGCTGCTGTTGGTTTCTATGATTTTCAGACTCTCTCTCCTTGCTTCTGCTTCCTTAAGTGTAAAATGAAGGCAGAAGTGCCTGTCATCCCTGCTATCATGATGTGGCACCTCATTCTCAGCAGACCACAAGCTTTTCATAAATCTCTCTTTTTTTTTTTTTTAGAGAAGGTGGTAGAGTAGAGGGAAGTTCAGGGAGGTGCAGGGAGGTGGGAAATCACAGAGTTGCTTTTCATGAATCTTGATACGTGTCTAGAATGCAGGAAGTAGCCTTGTGTGTGTGCCACAATATTCAGTGTTGTGAGCTTGCAAGAAGTTAAGCAGGAGGTTGGGCGCGGTGGCTCACGCCTGTAATCCCAGCACTTTGGGAGGTCGAGTTGGGCAGATCCCCTGAGGTCAGGAGTTCAAGACCAGCCTGACCAACATGGTGAAACCCCCTCTCTACTAAAAATACAAAAATTAGCTGGGCATGGTGGTGGGTGCCTGTAATCCCAGCTACTCAGGAGGCTGAGGCAGGAGAATCGCTTGAACCCGGGAGGCGGAGGTTGCAGTGAGAAGAGATCGAGATCGCACCATCACACTCCAGCCTGGGCCTAAAGAGCAAAACTGTGTCTCAAAAAAAAAAAAAAAAAAAAAAAAAAAAAGTTAGGCAGGGACACATGTTGCTGGAGGCACAGTTTATTGCCTTGTAACTTTCAGGCCCAAGAGGTAGGTGCCTTTTGGGAACATCTTCTCCTTCACTGTCCTTCTGCATCTGATGTCTTTGTCAGCTCTGCTGGCCCTGCCTTCTGCTCACTGCTCCTTTGGGAATGATGCTGTCAAGGCCCCCGGCTACCCAGGCACCTCTAGTCTGGTGTCCAGATCCATGTCTCCTTTTTGGTGCCGGGACTCTCTCACCTCTGCAATAACATCTGCAGACATGTCAAATCCCCTGACTCATTGGGGGCAGATGGTGCTCCAGAATCCCAAGCCTGACCCAAGGCTCAAGTTCATGTCGAAGGCCAGCATAGGCCAGGGTGAGCATCCTCAGTGATGGACAACTGAAGCCTCTGGTGTCTGCCTTATTGAAAAAAGGAAAGTCGTGCCACTATATTTGAAATTGCTTCTGATTCCAGTGACTTCTGTTTTTGCTTTTGGTGGGGACAGCAATTTAAAGGATACACTCTTAGGGAGTGGAACATTTTTACATGTAGAATTTTAGGTAGCCACTCTTGAAAATCAGACAAAATAAGTCCTTAAGTGCTTCAAGGCTCACTGCGCAAAGTGTTTAATTGTGGCTCACTGGGGAAGTCAGCAGGTACCCTGCTGTTCTGTCAGAACTCAGCCTCTGCATCTTTTCTTTGGGGTTCTCACAAGAAGCCCAAGACATTGTCTGCTGTGGAGGGGGGTTCTCTTCTCCTCCCCCTCTCCTGTCCCTTATCAGCCTCCCTACCTGCCCTGCCCAGCCTGATGCAGTGTGGATGCCTAATTTAGTTATATGATTTGATACAAGCATACCTTGTTTTATTGTGCTTCTCAGATACTCCATTTTGTACAAATTGAAGGTTCATGGCAACCATGCATCAGGCAAGTCTATCTGTGCCATTTTTCCAATACGTTGTGCTCACTTTGTGTCACTGTGTCACATTTTGGTAATTCTTGCAGTATTCCAAACATTATTATTATATCTGTTGTGGTGGTCTGTGTTCAGTGATTTTTGATATTACTATTGTAATTGTTTTGGGGAGCCACAAACTGTGCCCATATAAGATGGCAAACTTAAATGATAGTGTGTGTGATCTGAATACTCCATCAACTGGCTGTTACCCTGTGTCTGTCTGTCTGTCTGTCTGTCTGTCTCTCTCTTTCCCTCCCTCCCTCCCTCTCTGCCCTCCACCTCCCTCCCTCCCTCCCTCCCTTCCTCCCTTTCCCCCTCTCCCCTCAGGCCTCCTTATTCCCTGAGACACAACAATATTGAAATTAGGCCAGTGAATAACCCTACAGTAGCCTCTGAGTGTTCGAGTGAAAGGAAGAGTCACATGTCTCTAACTTTAAATCAAATGTTGGAAATGATTAAGCTTAGTGAGGAAGGCACGTCAAAAGCTGAGACAGGCCGAAAACTAGGCCTCTTGCACCAAACAGCCAAGTTATGAATGCAAATGAAAAGTTCTTGAAGGAAATTAAAAGTGCTAATCTAGTGAAAACATGAGTAAGAAAGCAAAACAGCCTTATTGATGATGTAGAGAAAGGTTTAGCGATCTGAATAGAAGATCAAACCAGCCACAACATCCTCTTAAGCCAAAGCCTCATCCAGAGACAGGCCTTAATCCTCTTCGATTTTATGAAGCCTGAGAGAGGTGAGGAAGCTACAGAAGTAAATTTTGAAGCTAGCAGAATTGGCACATTAGGTTTAAGGAAAGAAGCAGTCTACATAACATAAAAGGACAAAGTGAAGCATCAAGTGCTAATGCAGAAGCTGCAGCAAGTTATCTAGAAGATCTAGCTAAGATAATTGGTGAAAACAACTTCATTAAACAATAGATTTTCAATGTAGACCAAACAATCCTTTTGGAAGAAGATGCCATCTAGGACTTACATAGCTAGAGAAGAGAAGTCAGTGCCTGGCTTCAAAGCTCCAAAAGATAGGTTGACTTTCTTCTTGGGGCTAATGCAGCTGGTAACTTTAAGTTGAAACCAATGCTCATTAACCATTCCAAAAATCCTAGGACCATTAAGAATTGTGTTAAAGCTATTTATAGAGCCATGTGCTCTATAAATGGAACAACAAAGGCTGGATGACAGCATTTCTGTTGACAGCATGGTTTACTGAATATTTTAAGCCCATTGTTGAGACCTACTGCTCAGAAAAAAAGATTCCTTTCAAAATATTATTGCTTATTGACCAGGAATGGTGGCTCACGCCTGTAATACCAGCACTTTGGGAGGCCAAAGCAGGCAGATCACTTGAGGTCAGGAGTTTGTGACCAGTCTGGACAACATGGCAAAACCCCGACTCTACTAAAAATACAAAAATTAGCCAGTCATGGTGTTGCACATCTGTAAGTCCAGCTACTTGGGAGACTGAGGCATGAGAATCTCTTGAGCCTAGGAGGCAGAGGTTTCAGTGAGCTGAGATCGTGCCACTGCACTCCAGCCTGGGTGATGGAGTGAGCCTCTGTCTCAAATATATACATATATATACACACATATATATACACACACACACACACATTTGTATATATAAAAAATATATACCCACACACACATATATATTTACTTATTGAAAATGCACCTAGTCACCCAAGAACTCTGAGGATGGAGACATACCAGGAGATTAATGTTGTTTTCATGCCTGCTAATACAACACTCATTCTGTAGCTCGCGGATCAAGGAGTAATTTCAACTTTCAAATTTTATGATTTAAAAAATACACTTTTGCTGGGCACAGTGGCTCATGCTTATAGTCTCAGCACTTTGGGAGGCTGAGGTGGCAGGATCACTTGAGCCCAGGAGTTTGTGACCAGCCTGGGCAATATAATGAGACCTTATCTCTACAAAAACCTTTAAAAAGTTAGCCAGGTGTAGTGATACGTGCCCGTAGTCCCAGTTACTGGGGAACCTGAGGTGGGAAGATCCCTGGAGCCTGGGAGGCATAAGTTGCAGTGAGCCATGATTGTGCTACTGCACTCCAGCCTGAGTAACCGAGGGAGACCCTGTCTCAAAAAAAATTTTTTTTATAAGGCTATAACTGCCATAGATAGTGCCTCTGATAGATCTGGGCAAAGTAAGTTGAAAACCTTCTGGAAAGGATTCACCATTCTAGATGTGATTAAGAACATTCATGATTCTTGAGAGAAGGTTAAACTGTCAATATTAACAGGAATTTGGAAGAAGTTGATTCCAACCATCATGGATAACTTTGAGGGGTTCAAGCCTTCAGTAACTGCAGATGTGGAAATAGCAAGAGAATTAGAATTAAAAGTGGAGCATGTAGATGTGACTGAATTGTTGTAATTTCATGATAAAAGCTGAATGTATAAACAGTTTCATATGGATGGGCACAGAAAGTGGGTTCTTGAGATGGAATCAACATCAATGAAGATGCCGTGAACATTGTTGACATGGCAGCAAAAGATTTAGAATATTCCATTAACTTAGTTGATGGGGGAGCAGCAGGCATTGAGAAGATCGACTCCAATTTTGAAAGAAGGCCTTAATCCTCTTCGATTTTATGAACCCTGAGAGAGGTGAGGAAGCTACAGAAGTAAAGTTTGAAGCTAGCAGAATTGGCACATTATGGGTAAAATGCTATTAAGTTACATTGCATGCTACAGTGAAGTCTTTTGGGAAAGGAAGAGTCAACCGATGCAACAAACTTCATGGTTGTTTTATTTTAAGAAGTTGCCACAGCCACGCCAACCTTCATCACCAATCATCCTGACGGATCAGCAGCATCAACACTGAGGCAGGACTCTCCACCAGCAAACTGTTACGCCTCGCTGAAGGTTCAGATGGTCGTTAACTATTATCCCTCGCTGAAGGTTCAGATGGTCATTAACTATTATCCCTCGATGAAGGTTCAGATGGTCATTAACTACCTCGCTGAAGGTTCAGATGATCATTAACTATCATCCCTCGCTGAAGGTTCAGATGATTGTTAATTATTACCCCTCGCTGAAGGTTCAGATGATCATTAACTATTATCCCTTGCTGAAGCTTCAGATGGTTGTTAACTTTTTTTTAGCAATAAAGTATTTTAAAACTAAGGTATGTACGTTGATTTTTAGATGTAATGCTACTTCACACTTAACAAACTATAGTGTAACCACAGCTTGCGTATGGGAAACCAAAAATTTGTGTGACTCACTTTGTTCCAACATTTGCTTTGTTGTGATAAACCTGCAGTATCTCTGAGGGTTATAATAATCTCTGTTGTATGCTTTTTTTTTTTTTTTTTGGAACAAAAATGCTGACCATTTCATAAACATTTTCTTGGGACGCCAGGTCTTCATAACTATTTGTAATGATTATATAAGCTATTGAATTACTCTAGCATTAACCGATTTCATTTTTTAGCATATTTTCTGCATTTTTACTCCTTGGATAAGGCTTATATGAAGTTTTTTAAATTTGTAGGTCTTTTTTTATTCTATTAAATAATTTTTATGGAACCAATTTCCAAGCCTGGAATTCCTTAATCAAAGTTTATCATTAGTGGTGTTGTCATTATTATTATTGGGCAGTTATATTTGTTTCTCTCTATATTGGAGCAAAATTCTTGCCCAAGAGTTAGTTCTAATTTACAATTCTGACAAAGAAGTATGAGAGCCCTAGAAGTGGCATTTTGTTATTGTTTTGAGTTATTCATTTGCTTTCCCTGCACCAGTAGTACATTTTAAAAACATTTAAATCTGAAATATTTAACATAAGAAAGAATCAATTTGGGAATTTTGTTTACTTGGAAAATAAATGAATCATCTACAGTGCTGAACAATGATAAAGTGATGGGGCCAGGTGCAGTGGCTCACACCTGTAATCCTAGCACTTTGGGAGGCCGAGGCGGGTGGATCGCTTGAGGCCAGGAGTCCAAGACCAGCCTGGCCAACATGGTGAAACCGTGTCTCTACTAAAAATACAAAAATTAGCCAGGCATGGTGACACATGTCTGTAATCTCAGCTGCTTGGGAGGCTGAGGCACGAGAATCACTTGAACTTGGGAGGCAGAGGTTGCAGTGAGCTGAGCTTGCGCCATACCGCTCCAGCCTGGGTGATGGAGTGAGACTCTGTTAAATAAATAAATACATAAATAAATAAATAAAGTAAGTGATGGTAGTGGCATGCATACCCTGTAAGTTGTTTATGTATAACATAGTCATATGTGGAGATACCTTTTCTCATTTGTTCCTGGAATATATTGCAGCTATAAGTCCTTGTTTCTCTAATTGAAAATGCAGAGGAGATAGACGGTAGAAGCCCTCCATAGGAATGGTAGCATGGAGAAGTTTGGAAACATTTATTAGGCTCTGAAAGCAATGACACAGTTCCTTTCTAAGGACCTTTTGGAAAAATATCAGACTATTGTTTTAAAACAACTTCAAAATAGAGCTTGGAAAAGAATGAACACATTTCTAAGGTTGTGGTTTTAAGGAAAGATTTCTTTTTCCCAGATTGATGTGGTCCTGGAATATAAAAGAAAATCTAGCCATTAGAAAAAATGGGGAGAATAAGCAGCAGGAAAAACCTTAGATGAGTTTATGTGGGTGTAAAATTGTCAAAATATTAAAGGAAAACATAAGCCGTTTTATCTTAGTGGAGAGAGTGGTTTAGACATTCAATCTAGACATATTGTGATTTCTACAAAAATAATACCATCTGATCTTGATGCTTTAGTGATTAGATGGTTTATTTATTTATTTATTTTTTGAGACGGAGTCTTGCTCTGTCGTCCAGGTTGGAGTACAGTGGCGTGATCTCGGCTCACTGTGAGCTCCGCCTCCCGGGTTCACGCCATTCTCCTGCCTCAGCCTCCCAAGTAGCTGGGACTACAGGCGCCCACCACCACGCCCGGCTAATTTTTTGTATTTTTAGTAGAGACCGGGTTTCACCGTGTTAGCCAGGATGGTCTCTATCTCCTGACCTCGTGATCCACCCGCCTCGGCCTCCCAAAGTGCTGAGATTACAGTTTATTAATATCATCCTAGACTTTTAAATAGTTTGCTCCTGTAAATATTACTAAACTGTATTATTATGTTGCTTTCAACTTACTGAATAGTAGATTTTACTTCCAATTTACTGGATAGTAATTTTTTTAGTGTGGAATTTGTTGTATTTTAAATAAGTGGCCCAACTTAAAACTATTTTTACAACCATTTGGTAAATATTCTGGACATAATACAAAATGCATTCATATATTAGTCATAGAAATAAGCATCTCTGTTTAATAGATAGGTTCTTGGGGTACAATAGTGTTAAGGCTTAAACTTAACATTGGTCTGATTTAACCTTGGAAGAGGAAGGGTCTGGTTTGAAAAGAGATGGAAGGGAATGCCAGATGAAGGTGTGAAGACAAAGGTAGCGCCAACCATCCAGGCCAGTTGCCTCATTTAGAACCTGATTCCCAGACAAGGAGGGCCTTCTCTCAGCTGGGATGTGACCGACAGTTTTCAAACAAAAAACCCTAAGAGATCGTGGAAGTCTTGACAGTTTCCTAGTTTATTAGTTGAGTCCTAGTATGGGTCCAATTTGTGCCAACCAAACTGTATGCTGATGTTTGTCTTCCAAAGGAAGTAATATTGTGTTCAAAACGCTGGAGTCTAAGGAGGTTCGATTTTGACTTTGGGCCAGTTTAAGTATTCTAAAGCTGTATGAAATTAACGTTAGACTTTTCCAGGTTAAATGCTTGGTTGGAAGAGACAACCTTTCAGATTTTCTTCTCCCAGCAGAATTCTCTGATGTCTGAATTGTGCCCGCCCCCTTTCCACGAGCACCGAGGAAGAGCACATGCCACTGGAAGCTTTGAGCCACCTACACATTCATGACCTAAGATGCTGGGATTGATTTGAAGAGGTTTAGGACGTGTCAGCATTCCATTCTTCCTTTGACCTAAAAAACTCGAACACTCAGGCAGCTGGCAGGTTTACTATGTGATTGTACAAATGGAGCCTGTAAGTGTGAAGTGGTGCTACATGAATCCTTGATCTCCAGGTGCCTTGGCCTTCGTCACTGTGTGTTTGGAGGCGGAGGAGAATCCTTGAACAGAGTTAATGCTTAGCAGGAAGTTGGCCTCTTATTTATTGCAATGGTTTTGGCTTCATCCCCCATGTCAGAATCTATCCATAAACGTTCTGATTTAAGTAATATGGAATATAGTCAACACACTGCAATAATAAATTGGTAGTTCATGTCTAAGGATCATCATTGGATGGAAGCATCCACTGATTCTTTTAGATGAAGAAGTTATGCCGAGATGGCATCCATCCTGTGATCTGCCCAGAAAACACTGTCTAGAGAGAAGAGTTCTTGGTAGGGTGGGGAGGAAGGCAGATTTAGGGCAAAACCCGAGCTGGACATAGTCGGGGAATGTGAGGGTGACAGCTCTCTGGGATGCAGGCTCTGGGATGGGGAGTCATAGGCACTAAGGTTGTCAGTTGAATCTGGATTTGAGACAACCACTGGTGGGTTCTGAGCATAGGAGCACTGTGATCCAGGTGGCTCCCTGGGAGAGGTAGCTGGGGGTCAGCACACTGGAAATGGAGCAGAGGGAGGCAAGAGTCCACTACTCCTGTGAGAGCAGGCTGACTGCTGTGTGAAAGATGGGACCTAGACTGTGGTAGTCATGCTGAGGATGACAAATGAGAATGGCAAACGTGATATATAGGAATTATTGTTTACTTCTTAAAAAACAAACAGTGACACCATTAACACACCCAAAGGAATGAGCAACAGCCAGGTGTGGTGGTACACACCTGTTGTCCCAGCTGCTCAGGAGGCTGAGGTGGGAGGATCACTTGAGTCCAGGAGTTCAAGGCTTCAGTGAGCTATGATCACACCACTGCACTCCGGGAGACCTTGGGTGACGGAGTGAAACCCTGTCAAAAAAAAAAAATCTTTAAAATATCCTCAATATCTATGCATATCTTTTAGTTTGAATTAGGATTTAACTAAGTCTACATATTTTAATTACTTGATAGACCTCTAAAATCTTTTTAATCATAGGTTTGTCCTTCCTCTCTATTTTTTTTTTTCCCTTGCAAATTATTTGTAGAAGAAAGTGAGTCATTTCTCTATTGAGTTTCCTGCAGTCTTGACTTTGCTGAATGGTGCTCAATATATTCCCATGTCCTGTGTATTTCCTATCAATTGGTTGGTGGATCTAGAGGATTGATCCAGTTGTGTTAGCCCTAAGCCTTGTTTCTATCCAGTTCACATACAGAATAGCGTTAATCTCACTGTGGTGCTAAGTCATCTTATTTGTTTGGATAAATAAAGACCAACTACTAGTTTTACTTTAATCATATATAATCGTGTGTACAGATCTTGGGTAGAGTTGGACAGGTTCTAACAAATACATATACCCGTGGTCACCAACACCCAGAGCCTTGCCGTTCCCCTAGAAAGTTTTCTTTCTTCCGGTTGCATTCAGTCTTCCTCTTACCCCAGAAGCAACCACTATTCTGATTGTCCCTCTGGTCTCTGACCAGTTTTACTTGTATTTTTGGTTGTTGTTCTGCATCAGTGATTTTAATAAAGAAAAACAGGCTTCTGAGGGAAGATAACCAGGCCCACTGGTCTGCGGTCCTGTAAACAAAGTGATGTGATGCTTAGCTGAAGGCGAGGATAGCCGCTGTCGAGAGTATCTTGTGCTCCGTACGGTTCAGCCGCTCTGTTTTAAGCAAAGATAAGCCTTGCCCATCTTTTTCCCTTGAGGAGGGATGCATCCACTGAGGCAAGTGAAAAGTGAAAAACCCCATTTTTCACCAGATGGTTTTACTTTGAGCTCCATTTTCTTGTCAGGATCCTGCACCAGCCATGCCTAGTGAGACTTTGTTTTATTGCAAGGTTTCCCACTGCCAGCATGGTCATACACAACGGGGCACTCTTCCTCCTGAAAGGAGAGGTGGCTCTGGAGGTTACATGCAACTGTGCAGGTTCCACCCTGTTCTTCTCTTGGGCAGCGACCCACGTCCCTCTCTGGGATGTGTTTTCGTGTGCTACTGAAAATCATCTTTCCATGTAAATGTTTTCTGGCATACTGCGCATGTTATTAATACTTCCTCCTGAGGAGTTTCTCTCACATTTCAGAAGTTCTGTCTATGTTTTGGCCACCAAGGAACATCTCTTTGCCATATACTGTGCAGTCCTCATGGGTCTGTGGCCGCGTGGGCCCAGCCTGCTGGGTGCGATGGGTGCTTCCTGATCCCCCCGGGCACTCTTGAGCAGCAGGTCACTGGTGTGCTGGCCCTGTTGGATGTCCAGCTGCTGATGCTTCTTAAAGATCTTCTGAAAGCCTTCAAATCGCATACCTGTTGTCTTTGCGCATTTTCATGTTTGCATTGAAAAGATTTCTTCAAGTTTGATTTTGCGTTGCATTTTTGCTTATAGCCACCAGCTGCACAGCTTTCCTCCTGTGTGAATGAGGACATGGGGACTCAGGTGGTAGTCCCTGACGAAGGTCTTATCATGCCCTTCATTGCCACAAACAAATGGTCTCGCCTTGTGCTCGCATAGGTCTGGCTTGCAGGCCTTGTGGTAATTGGCACTGCGTCGAGGAGGGAGTGGATGAACCTCCTGGGAAGTGCTGTGGTCAGGGGATGTGAGGGTCTCCCTGGTCTCAAGGGTCAGGGAGGACACTGCCTCCAGGACACGCTACTTATGCATCCCACCATCCAGTTTTACTTGGCCTCAAAACTGAAAACATATGGTATCAATATTTAGGCTTCATGTATTTTAGGTTAAGGGTGTAAACATTTATTCAGCTCCTACTGTATGCCAGCATCTACATTGCTGTTAGAAATATAAAAATGGGTCAGGTGTAGTGACTCATGCCTCTAATACCAGCACCTTGGGGTCCTGAGGTGGGAGGATTGCTTGAGCCTGGGAAGTCGAGGCTGCTGTGAGCCGTGATTGTACCATTGCACTCCAGCCTGGGCCACAGAGTGAGACTGCATCTTAAAAAATAATAAATAAGAACCAGGTATGATGACTTATGCCTGTAATTCCAGCACTTTGGAAGGCCAAGACAGGCGGATCACTTGAGGTCAGGAGTTCGTGACCAACCTGGCCAACATGATGAAACCCTATCTCTCAAAAAAATACAAAAATTAGCTGGGCTTGTCGGCAGGCGCCTGTAGTCCCAGCTACTTGAGAGGCTGAGGCGGGGAATCCCTTGAACCCAGGAGGTGGAGGTTGCAGTGAGCTGAGATCGTGCCACTGCACTCCAATGTGGGTGACAGAGCGAGACTCTGTCTCATCAATAAATAAATGAATGAGAGATATAAAAGTGATTGTCACAGAGTTGGCAATGGGGACAATAAGCTGGTTATGAGTACAGAGGCAGAGCGGGGCGATCACCCGCGGAGTCCCCGGTGTCCTAGGGATGCAGGAGACGGAGAGGCCTGGCACCCAGAGGCCTTGAGAGTGCAGGAGCAGGAACCGCAGGGCTCCCATTGTTTCTCTGAGGTCATAAACCCGAATATTGAACTTTGGCTATTTTGGTCGTTTGTCATTTTCCTGCATGTGCACAGGATTTCCTCATCACCCTGTGCGTGTTCCGATGAAAAAGATCCCCAGAGATGTTGTGTGGAATGATTTCCTCCGGGGGGCAGAAGGCAGAAAGCCATGCCCAAGCCTAAGCCTGCTGTGTGCTCCCGGTGTGTGTGGCGCCCCTCTCCATGCCGCTCCTCCATGAGCCTCTTCCCACTCACAGCCACCGCCTTCCTCTTGGCCCAGGCGGTCAACCACCAAGTGCACGCAGTTTGTTTTTACCAAGAAAAGCAGTTAACAGTTCTGTTTTCTTTCTATGTCATTATGTAATGAACATTTTTTTTTTTTTTTTTTTTTTTTGAGGCGGAGTGTCACTCTGTAGCCCAGGCTGGAATGCAGTGATGTGATCTAGGCTCACTGTAAACTCTGCCTCCCGGGTTCACGCCATTCTTCTGCCTCAGCCTCCCAAGTAGCTGGGACTACAGGTGCCCGCCACCATGCCTGGCTAAATGTTTTTTGTATTTTTGGTAGAGATGGGATTTCACCGTGTTAGCCAGGATGGTCTCGATCTCCTGACCTTGTGATCCACCCGCCTGGGCCTCCCAATGTGCTGGGATTACAGGCGTGAGCCACCGCGCCCGGCCGAACATTTTCATATTGTTAAAATGAATTGAAATCCTTACTCCTAGGTACTGCATAACTTATATCATCATACTTTATGTGACTATATATAGTATGTATATGTATATGATGTGCATATATGATATGCTATATATGTATCTGTATATAATATATATGTTATATACTATATATACTATATATGTATGTGTACATATATGTATATATTTGTCCAGTTTGTCCGGTTAATTTTATAAGGTCAGTTAGGAAATAGTATTAAACAAATTTTAAAAATTAAGTTCTCATGGAACACAAAAGATAAAATTATTAAAAACAACTCCATTTTTCCTTTTCTTTTCTCCACAGAACCATCCGGGTATGGCTGAAAAGAGACAGTGGTCAATACTGGCCCAGCATTTACCACACAATGGCCTGTAAGTAGCTGAACTGTTCCATTTGAGAGAAATGTCTCTAATGTTATTGATGATTTAAATTTCAAAATATCGACTGGACACGGTGGCTCACACCTGTAATCCCAGCACTTTGAGAGGCCAAGGTGGGGAGATCACCTGAGGTCAGGAGTTCGAAACCAGTCTGACCAACATGGTGAAAGCCCGTCTCTACTAAAAATACAAAATTAGCTGGGCGTGGTGGTGTGCGCCTGTAATCCCAGCTACTCAGGAGGCTGAAGCAGGAGAATCACTTAAATCCAGAGTGGGAGGTTGCAGTGAGTTGAGGTTGCTCCACTGCACTCCAGCCTGGGCAACAGAGTGAGACTGTGTCTCGAAAAAATAAAAATAAATAAGTTTCAAAATGTCTGATTAAATATTGCTGCTAGATTTCAAAATGAGTTTCTTAGTTGCCTAATACCTCTGACAGGCTCTAATAAACTGCAGGAAAAGTCCTTTTTTTTGCAAAGGAAGTTGAGTCTATGGCTTAACTGAATTAGACTTGAGCAAAACTGAAAAAAAAAATAGGAAAATGAACATGTTCTCCTCAGTTTTTCTTTGTCTTAACTTGGCCAACTTATATTAGCAGTAACTTTGTCCTTTGTAGTAGCCAATATTGACACGAAGAAAGGACTGTGCCCTCCATAGCGTCATGACTACCTTTGCCCAACCTTTTCACCAACCTCTGGACCATTGAGAGACATGGTCCAAGGTACAACACATTCTAAATAGAGAATTTTCTCTGTAAATAAATCTGGATGATGAAACTTCTGCTTGGAGCCTTTAAAGCAGCCCTGGAGGCCGGGCGCGGTGGCTCACGCCCGTAATCCCAGCACTTTGGGAGGCCAAGGCGGGTGGATCACCTGAGGTCGGGAGTTCGAGACCAGCCTGGCCAACATGATGAAACCCCATCTCTACTAAAAATACAAAATTAGCCTGTAATCCCAGCTACTCAGGAGGCTGAGGCAGGAGAATCGCTTCAACCCGGGAAGCAGAGGTTGTGGTGAGCCAAGATCACTCCACTGCACTCCAGCCTGGGCAACAAGAGCAAACTCCATCTCAAAAAAAAAAAAAAAAAAAAAAGCAGCGCTGGGATGTACTGACATAAAGTGACACATAAACTTTAGCCCTTGATGTGAATCTTAGCAGCATCACCATCCTTACCTCCCGCTTCTTTTCTTCAACCGTTCTTGAAAAGAAAGCCATGTAGACAATGCCTGGACGTCACCAAAGTTCAAGCAGGGAGTCAACTCCGTGATGCCAAGTAGCCAGATAGAAGGCCTCCGTAGCTGCTAATTTCCTTGAGGCTTGGTCCTTAATGAGTGATTTTCCTCAGTTAAGATTTTTAATACACAGAGGACCCTCCCTAAGAAAAGAAAAAAGACTTCAGTGCATGCTTGATGGTTTGTTACTGGAGACCATTATCAAGTTTTCCAAAGAAGAGCTCTTGACAGTGGTCGCAGATACTGCTGATGCTGTCCACTGCTTTCTTAAGAGGTATTCCAGGGCTGTGGAGTTCGTTATAAAGACAGAGCAGTCAGTTATTCAGCAAACTACATCTCATCAGCTTGAGTCATCCTTTCAGGCACCTCTCTCCTCTGGTAGCACTTTCTCCTTTATACATATATTTCATTGTGCATGCAGCATTTAGATCCTGTAATAATTTTCACAAAAAGTTCGTAGTTTAGGCCGGGCGCGGTGGCTCAAGCCTGTAATCCCAGCACTTTGGGAGGCCGAGGCTGGTGGATCACGAGGTCAGGAGATCGAGACTATCCTGGCTAACACGGTGAAACCCCGTCTCTACTAAAAATACAAAAAACTAGCCGGGCGTGGTGGCGGGCGCCTGTAGTCTCAGCTACTCGGGAGGCTGAGGCGGGAGAATGGCATGAACCCGGGAGGCGGAGCTTGCAGTGAGCCGAGATCACGCCACTGCACTCCAGCCTGGGAGACACAGCGAGACTCCGTCTCAAAAAAAAAAAAAAAAAAAAAAGTTTGTATTTTATTAGGGTTTTTTATTTTTCTGCCTTCTACCAACAGCCTGGGCAGGCTAGCCAGCTTCTCTGTCTTGGTAGTCACTCAGTGAAATTGAGAGAGACCTTCTGGAACCCTAGTATAAAGATAACTATTATGAAAGGAACAGTAAAGCTTTATAATGCATAGGACATTTGAAGACTTCTTGAAAACCTGATCATAATTTATTGTGCCAAGCAGTGGCATCTCTTCTGTTACCCATGTCTGCATGTACTGTGGATGCATAACCTTGGTTCTCACACTAAATTCTCACCTTGAGATATGAAGTAACCGATGTCTTAGTGAAGGTGTTTATGGAGCCTGTCTGATAAATTTACTTTGGAAATTTTGGCAGCAGGGTAGAGGTAGGTGGGACATCCTGGGCCTCTGAGCCCACCTGTTACCCAACCTGCCCCAGTCTCCCAAAAAGACTTGTTAGGCTAATTCCTTACTTTCCAGTGACCCAGAGATAGATCTGAGAGCTGGAAGTAGCAACAGCCTGAGGAACGCATATCAGTGCAGGGAAATGTTTTGTTATCATTGTGGAAAATGTTGTTAATACTATGGCTCTTATGCTTCCCACTCTTCCCTTCCTTCATAATTAGCATTTTGGTCATAGCTTAATCTCCCTGAGTCCTTAATCTTGAAGTTCATTCTCATTAGAATAGAGACAGAGACTGAGATGGATTTTTGTCCCATATTTAGTTCAGTTACTCCTTGACTTGCATTTCCCCCAAATATTTAGTACAACTTTCTAATGAATTTCTCTCCCAAAGCACCAAAACCTTAGCAGTAGAAATGTGTGTGCTCTCTTGGCTGTTAGATCTTGAGCAAGTGGCGGTGGATCTCTCTGTCTTCAGCCCTTTTTAACTTGGCTTAACTGTCCCCTCCTGAAGGAGCTTCTAGATCAGGAAGGAGGAACTTGAAAGAACAGACACAGCTTCGCAGTGGGTAGTCGACACCTGCATGTTTGTATCTGCACATGTTCAGTGTGTTACTTCTAGATGCTTCTTTATTGCTTCTATTTGGACCTGTATCTGCTGATAAAACTGCAGATACACCACAAGAAGAAAACAGAGTGAACGAATTGTGAAAAATAACTGCTTGTCTGTTTTAGAATGACTTTTTATTTCAAAATTAAATTTAGAATACGAAAAGCAGAATGCCATGTTAGTTCTAAAAACTATCTGCAGATTATCCAATTTAGGATGTCTTAGTGGTTATATCCACCAATTTAAACTTTTTCCTGTGACTTGACAGAGTGATCAATAAGCCAAGCCTTATTATACTGCTATATGCAGTCCAATTGTGTTCTTTCTATAACATTACCTCACATAAAAAAATAACTTTCAGACTGCTTTAGCTGAAGAAAAATGGTAACTCTTGGCTTCTATCTTTACTGTGTACTTCGTGCCTTTTTTTTGGTAATATAATTTTATGAAACCATCACAACAGCTATGCAAGGCAGATAATATTTTTACCGTTTTGTGAACAAGCAAGCTGAGGTTAGAAGGGTTAAGTTGATTTCTTGTCGTTGGAATTCCAATCCATGTTCATCTATGACTCCAAACCTATGCTTCCCACCACAGTGATGGGTAGGTCCACAAACTTTTTATGCAAAGGGCCAGACAGTAAACATTTGGACTACGTGGGCCAATCTCTGTGGCACTTACTCAAGTCTGCCTTCCTAGCATGCAAGCAGTCATAAATAAGACATAAATATGGCATGTGAGCAATCATAAGTTATACATAAATGTAGCATGCAAGCAATCATAAATGAAAGGTCTGTGTTCCAAAGGAAAAAAAAAAACTATTAACAAAATATGCAGTCAGCTGAATTTGGCCCTGTGGTATGATCCAAAGTTTTAAACATTTGATTTTGGACTGCAATGATGGCTTTTTAAAAGTTCATTGACTTCGCTGGGCATGGTGGCTCATGCCTGTAATCCCAGCACTTTGGGAAGCCGAGGCAGGCTGATCATTTGAGATCGGGAGTTCGAGACTGGCCTGGCCAACGTAGTGAAACCCCGTCTCTACTAAAAATACAAGAATTAGCCTGGTGTGGTGGTGGGTGCCTGTAATCCCAGCTACTTGGGAGGCTGAGACATGAGAATCGCTTGAACCCAGGAGGCGGAGGTTGCAGTGAGCTGAGATTGCACCACTACACTACAGCCTGGGTGACAGAGCGAGACACCATCTCAAAAAAAAAAAAAAGTTACCTGATTTGAAAGATGATTCCTGTTTTGCTTTATATCCAACTCCTCCCCTTCTATATTACATTTATATTGCTTATCTCAATTAGAAACCTCCTTTCCAGGGAGAGAGCCAGGATATCACTATATAATACAAAACAAACTAAGGAAACCCTTTTTTTCTTTTTCAAATGTTATAATTGTCTAGCTTCATAAAATTACCCAGCACTTTGTAATTTTTACACAAAAGAGGGATTTTACATATTTATGTTGTTTGTTATAGGGTTGGGCATTAAAAAAATTGAAAAGAAGCCTAAAACTAATGCATTTAGTGCCATCTAGAAAGCAAGCAAAAATGATGACAGTGAATCTCTGAACGCATCAAAGTATGATGATTTGATTTGTCAAAGATAAGTGTATGCATGGTTATTAAAGACCATTTTGATAGTATAAAGATATGTGTGTGTGTATATATATATATGTATATATATCATATACATGATTGTTGTTTTCATCCCAAACATCAGTATGGTGGATAAGGAGTATACAGGCTCATAGTCAATTCTAATTGTTTTGTGCACAATTTCCGTATGTACCTTTCAGAGTCAAATACACGGTTCTTGGATGCAACTGAAACAGTCTCTATGGTCTGATCATGCAGTTAGCTATGTTTTCGCTTTGGGGTACAATCCAGTATTGTAGTTTACTTCCTTTGGTGAGGATATTGGCCTATGAGAGAGAGAGAACTTTAAACTATATTCAAATGATGACTTCATTTAAAAGACATTTTTTCTTTTATCTTTTTTTTTTTTTTTTTTTTTTTTGAGATGGAGTCTCACTATTTTGCCCAGGCTGGTCTCAACTCCTGGCCTCAAGCAATCCTCCTGCCTTGGCCTCCCAAAGTGCTGAGATTATAGGCATGAGCCACCATAACCCACTTGTCTTTTACAAGAAGTTCTATTCCAAAGTAAATTCAAATTTGTTTGTTTTGTTTTGTTTTTCCCTAGCATACATTTCCTTGTTTTGGTTCTTCCGTTGCTAACTAAAATTCCTTAGGCTGAAACAAACCCAGATATATATTTTTTCAAATGTTCCAATTTATAAATCACTTTAATTCTAATTTTTGGTAAAAGGAGACAATTTAGAATTTCTCCTTTCTGAAACTCGTTCTCTAGCCTGTGATTTCTGGAAGCGGGTAGGTAGAACATGGAAAGAGTGTTTACATGAGGAGAGGCAGCTGTTCTCCCAGTCACATAAGACTGCTATGGACAAGGAAACCTGTCTGCACCTCACAACTCACATATGCCATATATCTGCACCTCACATATGCTCACATATGCCATAGAATAGGAATTCTGGTGCTGGGAACCCATCTTTGCACAGATTCTAGCTACTCTTTGACATTTGATGGGAAGGGTGGCAGGGGCAGGATGACCTCCTGAGTGTTTTGGGCAGCAGATCACACACTGCAAGCCCTGGTCCCCAAGGCTTGCCAGACGACAGGTAGGACTTTCAGTCAGATGAAACTTCGTGCTGGCTCGCTTCACCCAGCATTATAGAAATAACCGAGAAGATTTGTGAAAATAAAGTTTTAAACTAAGGCAACAGAGAGAACTTTAATAACGTTTTCAATTTACGTAATTTTTAGAAAACATTTTTACTCTCTCTCTGTGAACCTAAACTGTATAGTTCTTAATCAGTCACTTTGAAGAATGACTTAAAGTGCTTAGCTTTGCTGGTAATGTGCTCTTTGTCTTTCTGGCAGCTCCTTGCTCTGCTATGGCTTACCATCATGACAGCAGACGGATATTTGTGGGCCAGGATAATGGAGCCGTAATGGTAGGTAGCTTTTAGAATGTATTTATTATTTTCTTTATATTGACCTCCCATGTCCCTTATTGGCCAGTTAACTTTGGATTAACAATGGATGCTTGATTGTTTGGCATGAAAAATGTTTAATTTAGGCCAGGCACGGTGGTTCACATCTGTAATCCCAACACTTTAGGAGGCTGAGGCGGACTGATCACTTGAGCCCAGGAGTTTGAAGCCAGCCTGGGTAACACAGTGAGACCTCATCTCTACGAAAAATCAAAAAAATTAGTTGGTAGTGGTGCATGCCTGTGGTCCCAGCTACTTAGGAGACTGAGGTGGGAGGATGGCTTGAGCCCAGGAGGTCAAGGCTGCAGCTAGCTGAGATTGCACCACTGCACTTTCGCCTGGGCAGCAGAGGGAAACCGTGTCTCAAAAGAAAAAAAAAAAAAAAGTTTAATTCAGTATAGATATTAGGTCAAAAATGGATTAAATTGTTGCTTCATTTTAAACTAGTTCCTTGGAACTCAGAATGCTGTTGTAATTGATAGCTGGATGCTCAGGCTGACCCACAGATCATAGCCTTCATAGAGTGAATATGTCACCTACAGCAATCCACAGCCCTCAGCCGTGATGGTGGAGAGCCTCTGTGTGTGTGTGTGTGTGTGTGTGTGTGTGTGTGTGTGTAGCCATTCAGCCAGCAACTCACAGAGCTCTTTAAGGCAATACTTCACAGAGCTCTTTAAGGCAATACTTCTCAAACTATCTTTGGTAAAGGACATGATATTTAAGTTTTTAGTCTATTATAGATTGGCATTTTTGTGGGTCAAATTGTATGCATATATTTATTTTTTCTTAATTGAAATATAACATATAACATAATTATATTTATCATTTTAAAGTATATAATTCTGTGGTCTTGTAGTATATTCATAAGATTGTGCAACCATTACCATTCTCTAATTCCAGAATATTTTCATCACCCCTCCCTGCAAAAAAATCCCATACCCATTAGCAGTCACTCTCCATTGCCCCTTCCCCCAGCTCCTGGAAATCACTAATTTACTGAATCCAAAGATTTGCCTATTTTAGACACTTTAGATAAATAGATTCATACAGTACATGTGGCCTTTTATGTTTGTCTTTCACTTAGCATGATGATTTCAAGGTTCATTCCTGTTTGAATTAATTCACTCTTTTGGCCGTGGAATAGTATTCTATACTGCACTTGGTTTATCCCTTTATTAGTTGATAGACATTTGGGTTGTTTTCACTTTTTGGCTGTTATCAATAACGTTACTATGAAAATTCATGTACATGTTTTTTGTACATATTCCGGCTCTCCAAATCCTTGCTAACACTTGTCACTTTCTGCTTGTTTTGTTTTGTTTTGTTTTTGTTATGGTCGTCCTGGTGGATGTGAAATGGTACTAGATTGTGGTTTTGATTCGCCTTTTCCTAATCACTAGTAATGGTGAGGATCTTCTTAGGTACTTGTTGGTCATTTATATCTTCTTTGGAGAAATATCTGTTTAAGTCCTTTGCCCATTTTTAATAGAGTATTTTTTAATTGTTGAGTTGTAGGAGTTTTTTCTGTATGTTAGATACTAGACCCTTATATATGTTCTGCAAATATCTTCTCCTAAGAGCTGCCTTTTTACTTTATTTTTAAAGTTTAGTGAAGTCCAATTTATTTATTTATTTATTTTGGCTACTTAAGCTTTAGATACCATATCTAAGAAGCCATTGCCTAATCCAAGGTCATTTATACCTATGAAGATAAGTATAAATGAAGATTTACACCTGTATTTTCTTCTGAGAGTTTTATAGTTTAGCTTTACATTTAGAGCTTTGATTTATTGTAAGTTAATTCTTATATGTGGTATCACAGAGGGTTTCCACATTTATTCTTTCGTATGTGGACATCCAGTTATCCCAGCACCAATTGTTGAAAAGACTATTTTTTTCCCATTTAATTTTCTTGGCATCTTTGTCACAGAGCCAGCCGGCAGAGAGCCAGGGAAGTTTCCAGAAGTCAGTGTCCAGAAGACCCAAGTGAGAAGGATCTGTGTGCATCAGAGGACTCAGAGGAGGTTATAGTGGCTTGCTGGTGCGGGGCGATAGGGAGGCACCCTAGGAAGATTGGAGAAGTGGGCGGAGGCCGCCAGGTCGTGCAGGGTGTTGTAAGTCTGGGTAAAGCTTTAAATTTTAATGTAATTGTAGTGAGAAGCTGTTAAAGTGTTTTCAGCAGATGAATAGCATGATATAATTTACATTTTTCAAAGATCCCTCTAGCTGCTGGGTGGAAAACGGATTGAGGGGCGGCCAGAGTGGCGGTGGGATAATCGGGCTGTTTTAGCAGTCTGGGTGAAAGGACAGTGGCCATGAAGGAGGACAAGTGGATGGACTTGAGATAAGTCTTGGAGACATCTGAGATAAGTTGACTGTGTAGAGGAGAGGAAGAGAAGTCGGGTGACAGCCAGATTTTTGGCTTGAGCAGTTGGGTAGGAAGTAGTATTGTTTCCTGAGAAGGGTAAGGCTGGGCTGGGGAGGCAGTTGGAGGGAGGGGGACAGTGAGAGCCAGCCTCATTTGAGGTACCGATGAGCTTCTGACTGGCCATGTGAAGTTGGCACAGGATAAACAAAACTGGAGCCCCGGAGAGGTCTGGGCAGAGGACATCATCATCAGGTCATTTTTCAAGCCACAAGAATGATTGAGTAGCTGGGGAGGGAATGAAAGAAGTCAGGGCCTAGACCTGAGGCCTAAATAATGACAGCGTTTTGGAGTAGAGTTGAAGGGGAGGCCAGCCAGGGAGGAGGGGAAGTGATGATCCTTGAGTGTGACTTTAAGGGGCCCAGACCACCTTATGTAAGCTGAGTTTCCTGACCTTGCGTAGTCACGCCAGTCATTGAGGGGACTTAACTAAAATACAGATTCCCCAGCTCTGTGCCAGACCCAGAGCTTCGGAATCACTAGGGAGGGACCTGGGGATCTGTATAATAAGTAGCAAGTCCTCTAGGTGAACCCAAGGATCAAGTGCTTTAGAGAAACTACATGGTTTCGCTAATGAGGAACAGGAGCAGGTTTCTGGTTTTTGTCAGCTCAGAAATGTGTAGCAGGCTTTGAAGGGACAAGGCTGAAAGTACGGGTGCCAGTTAGGAGGCTGCCTCCAGATCCCAGTGTTAGATCGTGAAACACCGGGGTGGGGAGGAGAAGAGGTTGTGGCCTCAAGAACTGTCTGGGAAGCAGGGCTGGGTGTTTGAATAAAGGTCCATGTTGAAATAGAGAGCCGCTTTAAGATGACTTTCAGGTTTCTAGCCAGGAGTTAGCTGCTTCAGAGACAGAAAAGATGCTGATCTTTTTTGGGGAAAGGTGATGAGTTAAGTTTTGAGAACTGAACTTGGGTGCGTGTGCCTGAACCTCAGGGTTTGGTCTGGGCAGGGGTTGGGAGTTCCCTGAATGTAGACGTCAGTGGAAACTACAACGGTGGCTGCCGTGAACTAGACAGAGCTGGTAGATTGAGAAAAGCAGAAGGCCAAGGTCACATTCCTAGGGAAATGTCAATATTTAAAGAAAAGCCAGAGGGCTGGGAGCCTAAAGGAGAGACAGGAAGAATAGGCAAAGAGGGAGGAGAGCCAGCCAGGACAGTGCAGCTACGGAAGCCGGAGGGCAGTGAGTTTCAGGGAGGAGGTGAGTAAAGGTGTCAAGAGCAGGAGGGAGAGGATGAAATTAGGCCTGGGCAGTGCTCTTGGGATGGCACTTAGAAGGCAGCTGCTGATAACAAGAAGAGCCTTCCCATGCAGTGGGGTAGCCCTGGTGAGCCATGGACTGAAGTGTGACTGGGAGATGAGGGAGCCAGAGAGCCTGAGGGTAACCAGGGTGGGCTGATCATTAGAGAAGCTTTTGGCTGAGAAGGGGACAACAGAAGTAGAAGTATAGTTATGAGAGTTTCTTTTTTTTTTTTACTGAAAGCAGCAGCCTTGGACCAGGTGTGGTGGCTCATGCCGATAATCTCAGCCCTGTGGGAGGCTGAGGCAGGAGGATTGATCCCAGGAGTTGGAGACCAGCCTGGGCAATATAGTGAGACCTCATTTCTACAAAAATTAAAAAAATAGCTTATTGTGGTGGCATAACCATGTAGCCCCACTACTCAGGAGGCTGAGGTGGGAGGATCACTTGAGCCTGGGAAGTGGAGGTTGCAGTGAGCAGAGATTGCCCCACTGCACTCCAGCCTGAATGGCAGAACAAGACCCTGTCTCAAAAGAAGGAAAAAAAAAAAAAAAAAAAAAAAAAGCAGCAGCAGCCTTGATGTAAGGGTCAAGAAGAAAGATCCAGTAGAAGGGACAGGCTCCCTGCCCATGCAGTTCACACAGCAGCGGGTGGCAGGCAAGGGTGCTGGAAATGCATGACACAGTAGTGAATGCCAAAGCTCTCCGTTTTAGCCTTCAGTAAATTTTATGGGAATATCATGATGATGTGCATGCACATATATAACGAGAAGCCACTAAGTACAAGCTTCACATAGTGCAGTAGTGCAGTGTTGGTGCATTTATCTCCCTAGAGACCCTTTTGTGGCCTTCAGTTCAAGGGGAGACTGTCATTATAGGATGGCACATAAGAACTGTTACAGTTTTTAATGGAAAGGGGCAAGGCAAATCCAATTTAACATTAGTCAGCAGTTGATCAATTGCTCTTCCACTGAATACGGATGAATATATACCGTGCTGATACATTTTTTCTACTTTGCAAAAACAAGATGGAGAACAAGAAATCTGTATTCTTTTGTGTGCTTTTTTTCCCCCTCACTCTGGTCTGTCAGCAATTCATAATATCCATGTCAATTTAGCATTGATCAATAATAGTATTCTTGGCTGGGCGCAGTGGCTTATGCCTATAATCCCAGCACTTTGGGAGGCCAAGGCGGGTGGATCACTTGAGACCACGAGTTCAAGACCAGGCTGGCCAGCGTGGTGAAACCCCCGTCTGTACTAAAAATACAAGAAAAATTAGCCGGGTGTGGTGGCACACACCTTTAGTCCCAGTTACTCAGGACTCTGAGGCACAAGAATCGCTTGAATCCAGGAGGCGGAGGTTACAGTGAGCTGAGATTGCATCACTGTACTCCAACCTGGGTGACAGAGCGAGACTCTGTCTCAAAATAATAATAATATAATAATAATAATGGTAGTACTAGTAATTAGTGATTTTTCTTTAGAGTTTTATTTTCATAGTTTTATGTTGAGGTTGATTTTTTTTCCCAATAAAACATATGTACTTTAAATTTCTTTTCCAAGTTATAAAGGATTACATCTATAGAAAATTTGGGGCCAGGTGCAGTGGCTCACGCCTGTAATCCCAGCACTTTGGGAGCCCGAGGTGAGTGGATCACCTGAGGTCAGGAGTTCGAGACCATCCTGGCCAACATGGTGAAACCCCATCTCTACTAAAAATACAAAAATTAGCTGGGCGTGGTTGTGCACTCCTGTAATCCCAGCTACTCGGGAGCCTGAGGCAGGAGAACCGCTTGAACCTGGGAAGCAGACGTTGCAGTGAGCCGAGGAAGCAACAAGAGCGAAACTCTGTCTATAAATAAATAAATAAATAAATAAAATTTGGAAAACACAGGAGTATAAAAAGAAGCCAAAAACCACCTACAATCTCAACACTTCTTTTTTGTTGTTGTTGTTGTGTGTGTTTGTATATTAAATAGGTGTACTTTCCCCCACTAAATTGCTGAGCTACCCAGCGCCCTGTTTTTACTTTGCTGAGAGCTCTGTTAGTGAGGGGTCTTTGCAGTTTTGCTTTAATATGCAGTGTCTTGAGGGGTTTTTTGTGTCCCTAAGAGAATACAGTTTTGTAGTAGGAGGGAGAAGGAATACGGAGTGCTGATTTGGGCAGGAAGAAGTGGACACAAATCCCATGCTGGTCAGCAGCACTTACTTTTATTCAATTAGGTCTGTTCTCCCAAAGCGATGTTGGCCTGAGGACAGGTCTGATGAAGGAAGCAATTCATATCATTCCTAAATAACTCGTCTTAAGTCCCAGGTCTTGTGAGAATCATTTTTGGATTTCACTTCGTTTTTGAAAGTTAAGTTTCTGTTGTTTTATAAAACCATAACTCTTAAAGTTTTTTATTTTGTGCATTTGCTTTTAGGAATTTCACGTTTCTGAAGATTTTAATAAAATGAACTTTATCAAGACCTACCCAGGTAATTATAATACACATTATCTTGCATACACATACATGTAGACATACACAAAACTAGAACATCATCTCTTATGGTGAAAATTAGATTTTCACATTAACTTGTTAGTTTTGTTAACCCCACAATGAGAGAGACTGTTGTCTTTTAGTGATATTTCAGCTTTTTCTTGCTCATTAGCATTTAAAATTTTGTATATCAGGCACATTATCAGATTTAATTAACCATTCTTTTATCATTGGATATGTGTACCGCTTCCATTTTTTTGATAACACACACTACTCTTCATACATGTATGTGTGTGTATATAACTGTGAGTGTGTGTACAGTTTTTTGATATGTGTATACACGTGTGTGTGTGTGTGTGTATTCTTGAATAAGTGTATACATGTATGTGGAGGGGTATTCTTGACTGTTATTCTGACTCTAATCCTATAATGCATTTGTTTCATTTTGTTTTGTTTAAATAGAGACAAGATCTCAGTATGTTGCCCAGGCTGGTCTCGAACTCCTGAGCTTAAGTGACCCTGCCACCTCAGTCTCCCAAAGTGCTAGAATTCAGGTGTGAGCCACCACACCTAGCCAAATCTGTAATTCTGATTATTTAAGACAAATCCCTAAGTGCTCAGTGAGGAATTTTTTTTTTTTTTTTAAAGACAAATTCCTACAAAGTGGAATAACCAGGTCAGACATTAAAAAGTTTTTTAAATGCCCTAGATTTACTTTGCAAACTGCTTCACAGCAATAGTGCAGGTTTTTACAGTCCTGCGAATGGCGACTGAGAATACGTGTTCATGACGTCTTCACAACATTGCTGCCTTATAATTTCTTTTTCCTGTTTAATAGTCAAGAAAGTTCGCAATTTGAAAATGATTTAAGCTTTATTTAATGTTGACCACTTGTCATATTTTCTGAATGTCTGTTTATGATTTTGTGCGTATTCCCAGGGAGGTGTAGTGTTTTCTAACTGATTTGTAAGCACTTTTCACTACAAAGCTATCAATACTTTGTGGCATCTGTGACATATACCTTTTTTTCAGTTTTTACTTTATTTAGTAAATTTCAGTATTTTAAAACTTAACAAAAGCAAGATCCCAATGACAACTTCAGATTGAAGTTGCAAAACTAAAGCATTTTGATTAAGTTGTGGATTCCCATCAGCCAATTAGCTGATTCCCAGAAACTTCACCAGAAGACGTAACATGTAGCCTCATTTTATTCACTCTATACTTCTAAAATTTTATATTTAATGCTTGTGGATAAAGGTAAAAATTAGAGTGTAGATGTTTTACATATGTGTTGTTCATCTTGGTGAAATGTGGTCTAATGATAGGATACTTTATTAAGAAGGCCAAATTGCTTTTGCCTACGTATTGTTTCACCTGTTCCAAATTTAAAATAGGAGAAAAGCGTCCAGGTGCAGTGGCTCACCCCTGTAATCCCAGCACTTTGGGAGGCCGAGGCAGGTGCATCACTTGAGGTCAGGAGTTTGAGGCCAGCCTGGCCAACGAGGTGAAACCCCGTCTCTACTAAAAATAACAAAAATTAGCCGGGCGTGATAGCACATGCCTGTAGTCCCAGCTACTCAGGAGACTGAGGCAGGAGAACTGCTTGAACCCGGGAGGCGGAGGTTGTAGGGAACCGAGATCGCACCACTGCACTCCAGCCCAGGCAACAGAGCAAGACTCCGTCTCAAAAATAAATAAATAAAATAGGAGAACAGTGATGCAGCAATGCCCATATATTTGCCCTTGGAGTATGTTAGTCAGGGAAACTGTTTTGTGACAATGAATGATAACACTTTCCAATCTTGCATTGAGTAATGTACTACTAGCATCATGGTGTTATTGTAACACCAGAAACAACTTTGAATTCTCAGCTATCATGCACGGGTTTATCTTTAAAATAATCAAGAATCTGTAAGTTCCTTTACGAGATATATACCTACGAGTTTGGCGACCTTTAAATGCCTGATTTGGAGACCCTTAAATGCCTGGTCAATGTTTTTGTCAAAAGGCAAATTCCTTAATAAATTATTTCACCTGGCCAGTTGTGGTAGCTCCCACCTGTAATCTTAGCACTTTGAGAAGCCAAGGAGTTTGAGACCAGCCTGGGCAACATAGACCGTACCTCTGTAAAAAAATTAGCCAGCCATGGTGGCACACACTGTAGTCCCAGCTACTTGGGAGGCTGAGGTGGGAGGATCATTTGAGCCCAGGAGTTAGAGATTACGGTGAGCCATCATCAGACCACTGCACTCTAGCCTGGGCAACAGAATGAGACCCTGCCCCTCCTTTTTTTTTTAAAAAAAAACAACAAAGAATGTGTGTGTGTGTGTATTTTTCATCTGTCATTAAGGATGAAATTATTTCATACTCACATCTCATGTAATTTTTATCTATATTTTGGTTGTCAAAGTTCCTTCTTTTTTTTTTTTTTTAAGAAAGAGCCTCACTCTGTTGCCCACACTGGAGTGCAGTGGTGCGATCTCAGCTCACTGCAACCTCCGCCTCCAGGGTTCAGCCGATTCTCCTGCCTCAACCTCCCTAGTAGCTGGGATTATAGGTGCGAGCCACCATGGCCAGCTAATTTTTTGTATTTTTAGTAGAGACGGGGTTTCACCATGTTGACCAGACTGGTCTTGAACTCCTGGCCTCAAGTGATCCACCCGCCTCGGCCTCCCAAAATGCTGGAATTACAGGCATGAGCCACCATGCCCCACCAGTTGTCATAGTTCTTTATGGGCTATAAGGCGGCATAGGTTTCTTTTGCAGTGGTTCTTGGACCTTTATATTTCATTGACTAATAACATTTTAGAAAACTTTTGGAGGACTAATATAGGGATTACTGTGTTTTTTATTTTGCCAAGTGAGAGTTTAAAAACTAAAAATGAAGCAAAATAAGCATGACTATATCTCACTATACTTTCACAAAAGAAAAGGATATCTAAAAAATACAAAACAGCAGAAAGGATGTAATCTTAGAAATAGGATAGTTCTTTCCAGGAAAAAATAGTTGACTATTCACTACAGCATCTTTACCACAAACTAGTTTAAACCCTATGACTATTTGGCCCGAGTTTAACAACTACAGGTTTAGTGGAAAAAGTGTTTTGAGTCAGACACACCAAATTAATCTATCACTTATTAGACTTTGGGCATATATTTATATTGATATTTAATATATATTTATAAATATTTAATAAATACTTAATATTTGCTTCTCGGTTTTCTTATCTGAAAATCAGTATAATAATACACACCCTGTAAGTATTTATGCAAATTAAATATTAAAGCAGAAAAAGCATTAGGCTCCACATCAGACGATGAGACAGATCTTACAAGACATGGCCTACTCAAATTTAATATTTCTTTCAGTTTTAAATTTTTATTTCTTAATTAGAGACAGAGTCTCATTGTCTTACCCAGGCTGGAGTGCAGTGGTGCAAACATAGTTTGATGTAACCTCCAACTCCTGGGCTCAAGAGATCTCCCACCTCAGCCTGCTGAGTAGCTAGGACTATAGGCAAGTGCCACCATGCCCAGCTGGTTTTAAAAATGTTTTTTGTAGAGATGGGGTCTTGCTTTGTTGCCCAGGCTGGTCTCCAACTCCTGGCCTCAAACAGTCCTCCTGCCTCGGCCTCCCAAAGCACTGGGATTATAGGTGTTGAGCCACTGTGCCCAGCTGAATTTAAGATTAATAGCTCTCATAGCATCCTTTAAGTTTCAGAATCCTTCATGAGTATGTAATTGTTCAATGTAACCTTTCAGCGGTTGATGAATCTGACTTTCACGTAGACTTTTGGGGAGAGTCCCTCAGTTCTTCCTAAGCAGTCTGTACAGCTGAGAGCAAGGTCAGCAGTCTCTCTGTCTGGCCTTTGACTTCGTTCATCAGATTGGACGCTTATTAAACATCTACTGCATGCAAAGTTCTGTACCAGATGAAGTAGAAGGCAGGTAACACTGCCCCGGTGTGGCTTATAATCGACCTGGAAATCTTTCCAGAGTTAGGTAACAGACAGAAAACCTTCCTCATTCTCAGCTGTTATTTTGGAACAGAGAACTTCACAAAAGCTTTGTCTTTATGAATAATAAAATGTTACACACTGATAAAAAGTATTCCAGAAACAAAACACATAACACCACTTTTTAATTTTAGAAAACTGCCATTGCTCTTATTTAGAATGCCAGTGTTTTTGGAAGGTTCAAAACACTGAAGTTACAGACGATTAAAAAAACATTGCCCTGTTACAACTGCTGCTTTCCACATGGTCCTCGTTCGTAAAGTTTTTTAGAGCAAAGTAAAAATGTTCTCTTGAGCATAGCAAAAAAAAAAAATTATATATATATAATATATATAATATATAATATATAATATATATATAAATAATATATATATTTTATATATATATTATATATATGTTGTATATATAACATATATATATATATTCTAAGCTAGTATTTGATTTCTCTTTGGGCATTACTCTTTAATGATTCCTAGCTTCTGGTGGCCATGACTGTGGGGAGCAGAGGGCAGGGCCTTGGAGAGAGCCTGTGCTAGTGAGTCGTTGAGCTGGGGCGGGTTGTCTGAAATATATTCACAGAGGATAGGCATTTCCAGTACACTCTTGTACACAACTGTGTCCCGGCTGAGCGGATTGAGAGATTGAGCCTCAGTTCTTCCCCATGGAGTGCTGTTTCTGGAGATGACAACTCTTCACCGTTCTGTTCCTGCAGCTCATCAGAACCGGGTGTCTGCGATCATCTTCAGCTTGGCCACAGAGTGGGTCATCAGTACTGGCTACGACAAGTGTGTGAGCTGGATGTGCACGCGAAGCGGGAACATGCTCGGGAGGCACTTCTTCACGTCCTGGGCTTCGTGTCTGCAGTATCCTTCAGAGCCACGGACCTCTCCTTCCCCTAGCCTCTGCTTCTCGGTGTTTGGTTCTGAATCTCATCCCAAACTGCTAATTGAGATCTAAAGACTGAATGAAACCTATTTAAGTTTGGGCAAAAGTAATTGTGTGTTTTTTTTTTTTTTTTTTTTTTTTTTTGCCATTGAAAGTAATTGCAAAAATTGCAATTACTTTTGCACCAACCTAATACATATTTCACCGAAAATCCAAGAACTTCCATATTTGCTTTTCTTGCTGTAAACTGGGTTTATTAAAAATAATAATGAAATGAATTGTTCTCTGCTGGGAGGTGCTGTAAGTTTTTAATACAAAATTGTGGAAAACCCAGGCCCATTAATGCAAACCCTTCCTCTCACGTCTTTGCGTTTCTAATGGAAAGACTTTTTATTGTGTGAAGAAAGGAAAACAGGAACTTGTCTGCTAGTAATTGCTAATTTGCAGACTCTGTAAGTGTATATACTGAATATTAAGGGTTTATAGCCTTGGGGTTTGTTCCTAAATGGGCTACAAGGAGTTTTACACAAAACTTTTGCTTAATGCTTTTTTGTGTGTGGAGAGGACCCATAATCCTTATAAAACTCTCGAAGATGGCTCAGGATCCCCCAAAGTGCTGAAAATCACTGCCTAAAAAATTCCTGCTACTACATGGAATTTGCTTCCTGTAGAGCTCGCCCTTCCCTAAGGATCTCCCTGCCTGCTGTGTATCTTAGTGATGGCAAGATCAAGGTTATCAACAACAGGCAGACACCCCATGGTAGTTTCTCTCTCAGAGTTGAATGTCTGGCGTAGTAAAATTCCATCCATTGAAAGCCTTTCTTTACAATGTTTGCTACAAATGAATGCACAGCGCGAGATATTTAAAATAGTACCATATACTTTAGGATCAAACAAGCAAAAAATACTCAGATACAGTGTGTGCTACATAAGCATTTTTGTTATGTGCTAGGCCTCTGATAATGGATTTGTAGAAAATGACACAGAATCACAGTCATGCCCTAGTTTACCGTGCTCTTTTTGACTGTGTTTTGGAAGAGTGATAGTTATCCTGTTGTAAATAGCTTTCATATTATAAATACTAGTTAACATGTTGTGTATAAATTTCTGGTTTTCCAGAAATATCTATGGCCACAAATTGAGAAAGTAATGAGTTGTGACCAATAGTTAATATATTTTCTAAATTTAAATGTACTACCGCCACAAACAACTGCATTTTGGATTATTGAACTATCCACAGTAATTTAAAGTGAATCATCCTCTTCATTTATAGCTAAATTCTCTAGGCCAAAAGAAACATGGATTCATGTCTTGTATTTACTGTCAGATTTGCATTATTTTCAGAGATATTTCATAAATAACCATTACGTTTCAGAGCTTTCTTGCTGTTTTCAGTAGTTAGCATTCTTTTCTTTTCTTTCTTTTTTTTTTTTTTTTTGGCTCTGTCACCCAGGCTGGAGTGGTGCAGTGGTATCATCTCAGCTCACTGCAACCTCTGCCTCCTGGGTTCAAGCTGTTCTCTTGCTCCAGCCTCCCAAGTAACTGGGATTACAAACGTGTGCCACCACACCCAACTAATTTTTTGTATTTTTAGTAGAGACGGGGTTTCACCATGTTGGCCAGGTTGGTCTTGAACTCCTGACCTCAAGTGATCTGCCCACCTCAGCCTCCCAAAGTGCTGGGATTACAGGCATGAGCCACTGCACCCAGCCCAGTAGTTATCAGTTTCACTCTTTGACACTTTATTGTACTTGATTATGTCTACTTGTTTTTGTGTGTGTCTGCATTACCAGCTCTTTTTTCATTGCCAGTTCCTGGGATCTTGCTTGATATAGTAACAGGCACTCAATGAGTTCTTGTTGAATGAATGAATATAAACTTTCTCAGTAATAACAGCTATTTTAATGTTTACCTTCAATATTTACATATTGCATGATTTTCAGTTGGGTATTTCCTTTTTTGTTATAGTTTTAGGTATATGCTTATTCTCTTTAAAATGCATGTTTTCTAACTTTGGAAACTAACTTTGACTAATACTGGTGTCTCTCTTATGAGTGGATTTTCAGGTGATTTCTGTTCTACATCCTTGACTGCTTCTCCTCAGATATGACTTTGACACTCAGTATGCTTTCGTTGGTGATTGTTCTGGGCAGATCACCCTGCTGAAGCTTGAACAGAACACGTGTTCAGTCATCACAACCCTCAAAGGACATGAAGGTAGGCTAGAATATCACCCAAGATGCCTAACTTGGGCATTCAAATTCAGTTCTCCACTACGTGAATTCATGAATGCTCTGTTCCTCATGATCTGTCAGATTTCATTTTGATTGGCCAGATACGGGATTCAGAGTGAAAACTAAGCGAAGGTGGGGTGATGGGTTCATTTCATATTGTCGAAATCCCTTCTAAATTGCTTGTGTGGATAATACTTTCTATGTTGCTTACCTTTTTAAATTAAGTTATGGCTGGCACATTGGTTCACACCTGTAATCCCAGCACTTTTGGGGGCCGAATTAGGTGGACCACTTGAGGCCAGGAGTTCAAGACCAGCCTGGCCAACACAGCAAAACTCCCTCTCTACTAAGAATACAAAAATTAACCAGGCATCGTGGCGCATACCTGTAATCCCACCCCCAGCTACTTGGAATGCTAAGGCAGGAGAATCACTTGAACCCAGGGGCAGAGGTTGCAGTGAGCCGAGATTACGGCACTACACTCCTGCCTGGGTGACAGAGTGAGACTCTGTCTCAAAAAAATAGAAATAAAAATAAAATAAGTTATCATGTTGACAAGACCTTTAAAATTACTTCTAACTGGTAAAACCTTTGGAAGAGTTGTTATTATTACTTTAAAAAATTTTATCAGTTTCTAAGCCCCTGAGCAAGACCTGATAAATACAATTAGAAGGAATGTGTGGGCTGGTTCAGCCTCTGCTTGGGAAACCTACCCTGCGTAGGTACTGAGGGGAAAGAATTATTGGGTGGAATGTCATTTCTGTAGTGCAGTGGGTTAGTGAAGCTCTGTGGAGGGGTTTTTAAAGTCCGTTGATTGTATGTGACTCGCCACATACATACATGTAATAAAGAGGTTTCATTAGATGCTGTATTGGGCCATTCTTGCATTGCAATAAAGAAATATCTAAGACTGGGTAATTTATAAAGAGAAGAGGTTTAATTGGTTCGTGGATCTGCAGGCTGTACAGGACGCATGGCACCAGCATGCTTCTGGTGCGGGCCTCAGGAAGCTTATAGTCATAGCACAAGGTGAGGTGTGAACAGGCACATCACATGACCAAAGCAGGAGTGCGGGTGTGGGGGTGCCAGACACTTTTAAACAACCATATCTCAAGGGAGCTCATTTACTATCTCAAGGAGAGCACCAAGGGGATGGCACTAAACCATTCGTGAGAAATCCACCACCATGAGCCAACTACCACGCCCCACCTGCAACACTGGGGATTAGTTTAACATGAAATTTAGAGGCCGGGCCCGGTGGCTCACACCTGTAATCCCAGCACTTTGGGAGGCTGAGGTGGGCAGATCACTTGTGGTCAGGAGTTCGAGACCAGCCTAGCAACATGGTGAAACCCCATCTCTACTAAAAATACAAAAAACATTAGCTGAGCGTGTTGGCGGGCGCCTGTAGTCCCAGGTACTCAGAGAGGTTGAGGCAGGAGAATCTCTTGAACCCGGAAGGTGGAGGTTGCAGTGAGCCAAGATCGTGCCACTGCACTCCAACCTGGGTGACAGAGGGAGACTCTGTCTCAAAAAAAAAGATTAAAAAAAAAATATATATATATATATCAACAAAATTTAGAGGGGATACATGTCTAAACTGTGTCAGGTGCTAAGCCGTAATGGATTGAAGTTTTCATACCGATCACAAGATCAAATTCTGATATGTGTCACAAAATACAAGCTTTGAGGCCCTCTGGTTTATGGAGAATGGGGGAGTTGCTGAAAGAATTAATGATGAACTTATTTATGACCATAGTTAGCGTTTTAGTTGTAACAAGTTATAATAAATGTACACTATGCTTTCTATGTAATCTATTTAGGTGAAATAAGAGTATATCAAATCAAGGAGCCTGTAGGGGAAAAGAAGAAAAGAGAACAGCAAGTTAAAATGGATTTGGGCAGGAAAGCAGAGGCCCGTGAAGAAACCACTTTCTGTTTATGACTAATTCTCTCATGACCCCCAGGCTTGTCAGTTTTTTCAGGGTTGCTAAAGGCAGAATGGGTCTGGTAACTACTTAGTAGTTTTCATGTTGAAAGACCGTATTTATCTGCTTTTAGGCCTCTAACTGAAATGGATGGCACACAGATTACACAGGGTCAAAAGTCATGTGAAACTAACCCCTGAAGCCTTTGCAGAATATTTCTTTGTTTCTACTTTTGTTCTGTTTTTGGAAAGTGTGTGTGAGAAAGTAGTTTCTGTTTGCTTTTGAATATGGCATCATTAATTCTCTGTATACCTACCAAAATTATTATTAGCTTGTGTGGCTGGTTCAGTTTTACTAAGTTGATTAATAATGTTTTTTCTAGAGAAACAGCAGTCGATGAACAGGGAAAGGATCTACTGAAAGATCCACCTGTATGTAGAAAGAAAGATTTCCTCAAGGGTTTCAAATTTGATAAGTTAGCCAATATAAAGTATGAAATGGGAAGTTCAGATTTTTCACTTAAATTACTTGGCATAATTGTGTAGTGTACAACAGACTTTTTTCTGTGGTACTTAATTTTCTTAAACATAGACATCTTGGGGTAAAACACCTGAAAGGTTCCAGAGACCCAGAATAATCTAGATTTTTTTATCTTGTGTAGGTTGGACACAGTAAACTTTACTGGTTTTTCTCACTAAATATTACTAGCATTTTTTTTTCCCAGTAACTTTTTCTGAACATTTCATATGTAAGCTACTTTGTAATTTTTGGCACAGAACAAGGAAAAACTTCTTTAAAAATCTTTGTATTCCAAGCAGTTTTTTCTGTTTTTTGTTTTTTGGTTTTTTTTTTTTTGAGACAGAGTCTGCCTAAGCTGGAGTGCAGTAGCGCTATCTTGGCTTACTGCAACTTCCACCTCCTGGGTTCAAGCAATGCTCCCTCCTTAGCCTCCCGAGTAGCGGGGATTACAGGAACCCGCCACCATGCCCAGCTAATTTTTGTTTTTTTGTGTTTGTTTTTGTAGAAACAGGGTTTCACCATGTTGGCCAGGCCTAGTCTCGAACTCCTGGCCTCAAGTGATTCGCCCTCCTCAGCCTCCCAAAGTGCTGGGATTACAGGTGTGAGTCACCATGCCCAGCCCCAAGTAGTTTGATGCACAATTGAAAATTCTAATCTTACAACTGTGGATAATGGTGCTGTGTCTCCTGTATGACTCATGATGGCATGGTTGAATGACCCGTTGTACACCATGAAGGTACCTTTTTGCTTAAAGACTCAACTGATCCTAGTTTGGTCTTCAGCTGTCAAATGTGTGCCTCCTGATGTAGAGTTATATTTTACCTCTCCTCCCTCCCCTCTCCCCTGCCTCCCTCTCTCTCTCTCACAAATCCCTAGGTAGTGTCACCTGCCTCTGGTGGGACCCTATTCAGCGGTTACTCTTCTCAGGAGCATCTGACAACAGCATCATCATGTGGGACATCGGAGGAAGAAAAGGCCGGACGCTCTTACTTCAGGGCCATCAGTGCGTGACCACTTGTGGGGGTGGGGAAAGAATCCGAGTTAGTGGGGAGCTAGTGAAAGGCGTTAGTAGTCTGATAACACTTTCTGCAAACCCCGCCTTCTAAGATGGCAATTATCATTGATAGCGCTCAGTTCACTTTTAACTGCTTTCTGTCAGCCCCAAGGGTCTGATGTTTAGTAGCAAAACAATAACAAAACACGAGTACAGGACTTTCTTCCTTCTTAGTCCAAAGAGCACTTGCCACTTTCTCTCTTAAGGAGTCACCCCGTTGAAATATCTGATTAAGGCAGGCATAGAACAGAGATGCAGGTGAGGATTTTGACCATGGAAGGTTGCATGTAACATGATGCTAAGCTGTTCTTGAGCTGGGAGCCTAACTCGTTTTTTGTTTTTGGTTTTTTTATTCTAAAAGATATTGAATTGAGAAATAATGTCTAGTTTGACAGTGGAATTCACCTGAGTGATACCATTGTATATTTAGGATCTTGCCCTCTATCCCTGAAAGAAAAAGAAATACCTCTTCACCCCGCTTTCCTTTCTTTCCTTTTTGGCTAGACTGCAGCTGTTACTGTAATCACAGTCAAGCTGAAAATTAGCTGAGGAAACATATTGTACACTATAACAGGCCAAGAGCTTGTTTCCTTGGGCATCCTAAAGGGCTGTATGACAGGCATGCAGGCGGGACAGAGGCCTTCACCCCGTCTGTGTGTGTGTCTGTGCACACTAGCGATCTTTGTGGTGTTGGGCTCCTTGTTCATATGAATTGTGTTCAGTAAGGGAGTTATACCTCCTTTGTTCTTTTTTGTTTCTGAACAAATAGATAAATCTTATGCATCTGAAAGGGAAATCATGGTGATTGGTCCCGAAAACCATAGCCCTCATCAAATCTCTGGCCTACAATTCTTAATGACTGATTTGAAAGTAGTCGTATGTTTTATAGAAAGTATCATTCTGTATTATGAGTTATAAAATGCCAAGTAAAGTTTATACTAGAATTCATTTTACCATGCTGGATAGTCAGTGGTAAAATACCACTTGTTGGTTTTAATGAGGAGAACGATTTGAGCCTAAATGAGATAGTTCCCGTGTTTTTCCACATGGAGACAAGTGACTATTGTGTGTGCTGTTTGCAGTGACAAGGTGCAGTCGCTGTGCTACCTTCAGCTCACCAGGCAGCTCGTCTCCTGTTCCTCGGACGGCGGAATTGCAGTGTGGAACATGGATGTTAGCAGAGAAGAGGTAAGAGACAAGGGCAAGTCCAGGCCGAACGGGAGAGACCCCCCCAAGAACCCGGCTTCTTGGCTTTTCACCCAGTGAGCTGTAAATGCCGGTCCAGGTGCAGACAGTCCCAACTTCCCCTTCTGCTAATGGGTTATTTCTGACAAGGTCCTTTGTGTGATTGTGCACTGCTTCCTTCCTCTACTCATTTGAGAGTTTCTACCAGTGACATGCAGTATATACAATCAGCATTTAGGCTGGTTCTCAGCCTTGAGCAATACACTGAGAGAACACTTTGAGACAGATTTCTGGCATATCCAGGGATCTGGACTGCACAGAGGTCCTCCGA
The DNA here is from genome assembly GCF_043159975.1 of Macaca nemestrina. NCBI lineage: Eukaryota > Metazoa > Chordata > Mammalia > Primates > Cercopithecidae > Macaca > Macaca nemestrina. Next base: position 122,014,612 of record NC_092135.1, on the reverse strand, counting down.
AGCACCATTGTGGTCCCATAGCATTCCTGTAGGAAACCCTGCGGTATGCATCAGTGACTGCTGTCAGGGACATAGCTAAACACTTGACATGTTTCTAGGAAAATATATTTCCATTGCTCTGCTCTTACTTCCCATTGAGTTCTAGTTCACTGAGGCCATGTCGACATAGTATTCTTTTCAGGTGACCTAATTTCTAACTTGGTGGGCCACTGACTAGTTGTGAGACCTTACTTGGTTAAGTGCCTTAATTTCTCTAAGTATCTGTTCCCTCCTACATAAAGTGGAATTGTGGAATGAAATGACTTCTCAGTTGTCTTCCAGTTCTTTAGACAGAGAGTCTAATTGTCTAAACAATCTCTCTCTCTCTCTCTTTTTTTTTTTTTTTTTTTGAGACAGGGTCTTGCTTTGTCACCCAGGCTGAAGTGCAGTGGCATGATCTTGGCTCTCTGCAGCCTCAACCTCCCAGGCTTAAGCGATCCTCCCACTTCAGCTTCCTGAGTAGCTGGGGCTACAGGCATACGCTACCATGCATAACTTGTTTTTCAGTTTTTTTTTTTTTTTTTTTTTTTTTTTTTGGTAGAGACAGGGTCTTGCTGTGTCATCTAGGCTGGTCTCAAACTCCTGGGCTCAAGTGACCTTCCTGCCTCAGTCTCCCAAATTGCTGGGATTATAGGCATGAGCCACTGTGTATATCCTCTTTTTTAAATATTTTGAAGAATGCTGCAGTGAATACTCTTGACCTTGTCATTGTGTGATTGATCAATTATTTATTTCAGACAAATTTCTGGAAATAGACCTTCTGAGTCCAAGCATATATACATTCTTAAGGCTTTTTATAGATGTTGTCAAATGATTTCCAATCAAGGTTTCCATTCTCGTCTCTGCCTGCACTGGCATTATCTTTCTTTTCTAAGTGGCATCTATAACTTACGATGTTGTTAGCAAAAAAAGTTGATTCCAGAGAAGATTTTAGACCATAAGGGACGTTAATGACTTACAGTTTAACTTTGAAAATATTCGTTGGGCACCTACAGGGTGTCCGTACAGTCGGGAAACGTAAGTGAATTTATATAATAAATGGTTTATTGATATTGCATTGCAATACCTACTATGTTGTACGACATCACATGATCTGTTCAGGATCCTGTCCTTTATGGCAACATGTTGTTCAGTGTGCTGTGCACCATTGTAACAGACATTTTACGTTGATGCAGAATTCCCACCAATCCCTGCACATGTGTCTGCTTTGTGTTGTCTCTGATTCTTTGTGAGTCTGATTCTCATTAATTAAACCTTCATTTTTACCATATTCCAGTAGAAGTAATGAAGGGGGCTTTCATCTATTTTTTTTAAATGGTGACATTAGTCATTTACAGACTTTATGGCTACTGTACACAAAGATACTTGCCACAAGAAATTTGTAATCTAGTGGAAGAAATAGACTACCCTATAAATAATAAAATGCAATCCATAATCCAGAGACTTACTGATTGTGAGACTTTTTTTGAAACTTTGTAAGACAAGTCAAATAGAGGAAATTTGGATTACAAATTTCTGGTTTGTATCTCTTTTTGAATTTTCTAAAAAATATTTGGTAAGGCTTAGAATATTTTATTATGAAATGCAGATACATTGGCTCAATAGTATAGGATGTGGCTGGCACAGTGGCTCATGCTGTAATCCCAGCGCTTTGGGAGGCTGAGGTGGGTGGATCACCTGAGGGTCAGGAGTTCGAGACCAGCCTGGCCAACATAGTGAAACCCAGTCTCTACTAAAAAATATAAAAATTAGCCAGGCATGGTGGTGGGTGCCTATAATCCCAGCTCCTTGGGAGGCTGAGGCAGGAGAATCACTTGAACCCAGGAGGCAGAGGTTGCAGTGAGCCAAGATCATACTACTGCACTCCAGCCTGGGTGATGAGCAAAACTCTAAAAAGTGTGTGTGTGTGTGTGTGTGTGTGTGTGTGTGTGTGTGTGTGAAATAGGATGTATAATACTATATTTTCAAAGGTTTATTTGAACTGTGTTTTATGTTTATCAGCTACTAGTTATATGCACCAAGAACAGCTAGTATACTGTTCTGTTTCCTGGCTCTTGGCCTATTGTTTTTCAGTCTTATTCTGAGAGAGCAGAAAACTCAGAGAGAGAGAGGCTGTATTCCCTGGATGATGAGGGGAGGAGACCATTGGTGCCCAGCACTGCTGGTGGCTTTCCCGAGGGTTTCACAACTTAGATTTTTAACCTGCTGTTTTTATCATTGGTAAATTCTTTTAGAAAAAGTATTTAGAAAGTAGAAGTGGGATTCCTGCCTTCAAAGTGCATCATTGTGGAGTGTATTTCTTTTTTTTTTTTTTTTTTTTAATACTTTGAGTTCTAGGGTACATGTGCATAACGTGCAGGCTTGTTACATATGTATGCTTGTGCCATGTTGGTGTGCTGCACCCATCAACTCGTCAGCACCCATCAACTCGTCATTTACATCAGGTATAACTCCCAATGCAATCCCTCCCCCCTCCCCGCTCCCCATGATAGGCCCCGGTGTGTGATGTTCCCCTTCCCGAGTCCAAGTGATCTCATTGTTCAGTTCCCACCTATGGGTGAGAACATGCAGCGTTTGGTTTTCTGTTCTTGTGATAGTTTGCTAAGAATGATGGTTTCCAGCTGCATCCATGTCCCTACAAAGGACACAAACTCATCCTTTTTGATGGCTGCATAGTATTCCATGGTGTATATGTGCCACATTTTCTTAATCCAGTCTGTCACTGATGGACATTTGGGTTGATTCCAAGTCTTTGCTATTGTGAATAGTGCCACAATAAACATACATGTGCATGTGTCTTTATGGCAGCATGATTTATAATCCTTTGGGTATATACCCAGTAATGGGATGGCTGGGTCATATGGTACATCTAGTTCTAGATCCTTGAGGAATCGCCATACTGTTTTCCATAATGGTTGAACTAGTTTACAATCCCACCAACAGTGTAAAAGTGTTCCTGTTTCTCCACATCCTTTCCAGCACCTGTTGTTACCTGACTTTTTAATGATCGCCATTCTAACTGGTATGAGATGGTATCTCATTGTGGTTTTGATTTGCATTTCTCTGATGGCCAGTGATGATGAGCATTTTTTCATGTGTCTGTTGGCTGTATGAATGTCTTCTTTTGAGAAATGTCTGTTCATATGTGGAGTGTATTTCCATATCTAGGGAAAGAAAAAGTAGTCCCATCAATCAAGGCGTTTCCTGTGTGCACAATTCACTGCATCTGTAGAAGAGATAGGAAGGCAAGTTGTGTCAAAAAGATGCATTATTTTTAGTAGATTTTTTTGTTTGTTTTTTAATAACTGAGAAAATGTATTGCAAGGATAAACAGGCTGTAATCTATAAGGTTCTGACCTGGCCTTAGGGTTTTTTGGGCTTTTTTTTTTTTTTTTTGAGGCAGGGTCTAGCTCTGTCACCCAGGCTGGAGTGCAGTGGCAAGACCTCAGTTCACTGCAACCTTCGCATCCTAGTTTTAAGTGATTCTCCCACCTCAGCCTCCCAGGTATCTGGGACAACAGGCTCATGCCACCATACCGGTACCTGGCTAATATTTTGTATTTTTAGTAGAGAGGGAGTTTCACCATGTTGACCAGGCTGGTCACGAGCCCCTGGCCTCAAGTGATCCGCCCGCCTTGCCTCCCAAAGTGCTGGGATTATAGGCGTGAGCCACGGAGCCCAGCCTTTAGGGGTTTATAGGACTTTCTTAGACTAGGGCATAGAGGATTGGTCCCAGATCCTCTAGCTCTGCAATGCTTGCCTGGAATTTCTCTCCAAGTCCCCTGTCAATACTAACTGGAGCATTTACTACCCACTGTGGCTTCAGCCAGTATGCTGACGAGTTGGAAGCAGATTTGCCTCCCTGCCAGATCATGATAAGGGATCATTTTTTGGAAGTAGGCACAAAATATATATGAGCAAGAAACAATAATTAGAGAATGAATCTTCTTGAAAAGATAGCTTTATTTTAAAATTAATAGATTACAGAGTGTATAGCATTTTATATACTAGTGCAATGTGACGAGTACAGCAATTAGTGGTAGTAGAACAATGGAATTTATTCTTGTCATATCTTTATTCAGATTCGGCAGGTGGAAAAAGATGTGGAAAAGAGAGTAATGCAATTATAATACCTAATTAGTACTCTTTCTTGCTCTTCTCAGCACAAAACGAAAGCTTCTCCTTAGATAATACGTATATATTAGGATGGCTCATGTTAGCTTATAGTGTAACGCTATATTCTGAGTATTAAACGAAATAAAGTTAGGGTATGTCTTATGTTAAGAGATGTTCTAAAAAGCTATTTGTTTCTGATTTTGATTTTAGTTTGTTTCCTTAAATTCTTTCAAGCATATATTTTCGTCACTGCAACCTCTGCCTGCTGGGCTCAAGCAATTCTCGTGCCTCAGCCACCCAAGTAGCTGGGACTACAGACATGTGCCACCATGCCTGGCTAATTTCTGCATTTTTAGTAGACACGAGGTTTCATCATGTGGGCCAGGCTGGTCTTGAACTCCTGGCCTCAAGTGATCCACCTGCCTCAGCCTCCCAAAGTGCTGGGATTGCAGATGTGAGCAGCTGTGCCCAGTCAAAGTTATATTCTTTCTTAAACCCTTAAACAGAATCATGCACCCTGAGGCAAGAGCTCAGATCTGTAGGTTGCCATAGCCCAAGACCATGTTTGGAGACCACCACATGTAGAAGTGGATAGGCCTTGTATGCAGAGACTATGTGGAGCATAGGGATACACACAGAGATGTAGGCTGGACTCCTGGATCTCCCCAGGATCTGCGTCTACTCATTGACAGTTGCTTTAATCTTTGAGCCAGTTTCATTGCCTGTAAAATAGGGATAGTGTTGCTCTGTATCTCCTAGGACATATGAAAATTAAGTAAAATAAAAAAACATGAAACACTTGGCACATTGCCTGGACTTAGATGTCACTTACTGTATGCCAGGTAGTATTCTGAACACTTAATATTAACTCACTTAATCCTCACAACCTTATGAGGTATATACTACTGTTATCCCATTTTACAGATGTATTAGTCTGTTCTCATGCTGCTAATAAAGATATACCTTAGACTGGGTAATTTATAAAGGAAAGAGGTTTAATGAACTCACAATTCCACATGGCTGGGGAGGCCTCACATTCATGGTGGAAGATGAAGGAGGAGCAAAGTCATGTCTTACATGGTAGGCAGGAGGGCATGTGCAGGGGAACTCCCCTTTATAAAACCATCAGATATTGTGGGACTTATTCACTACCAGGAGAATAGCATGGAAAAAACCCACCCCCATGATTCAATTACATCCTACTGGGTCCCTCCCATGACACGTGGGGATTATTACAATTCTAAGTGAGATTTGGGTGGGGACACAGGGCCAGACCATAACAGTGGATGAGGAAACCTAGGCACAGAGAAGTGGAGTCACGTGCCTGAGAACAGTGCTGACAAGTGGCAGAGCCAGGATTTAAAGGCAAGAGATCTGACTCCTAGACTTGGTGATTATAGCTATGACTATTAGAAATGAATTGAGAGGCCAGGCACAGTGATTCATGCCTGTAATTCCAGCATTTTGGGAGACTGAGACAGGTGAATCCCCTGAGGTCAGGAGTTTGAGACCAGCCTGGCCAACATGGTGAAATCCCAACTCTACTAAAAATACAAAAAAATAGCCAGGCATGGTGACAGGCATCTGTAATCCCAGCTACTTGGGAGGCTGCGGCAGGAGAAACACTTGAACCCAGGAGGCAGAAGTTGCAATGAGCCGAGATTGTGCCATTGCACTCCAGCGTGGGTGACAGAGCAAGACTCCATCTCAAATAAAATAAATAAATAAATAAATAAATATTGAGAATTTAGGCCAGGCATGGTGGCTCATGCCTGTGATCCCAGCACTTTGGGAGGCCAAGGCAGGCAGATGAGTTGAGGTCAGGAGTTTGAGACCAGCCTGACCAACATGGTGAAACCCCCATCTCTACTAAAAATACAAAAAATAGCTGGGTATGGTGGTGGGCACCTGTAATCCCAGCTACTTGGGAGACTGAGGCAGGAGTATCACTTGAACCCAGGAGGCAGAGGTTGCAGTGAGCTGGGATCACGCCAATGCACTCCAGCCCGGGCAACAAAATGAGACTCTGTCTCAAAAAAAAAAAAAAAAAAAAAAAAATTGATAATTTAAAAATGGCTTATCTGTATATATTTTTAAAATCCTTGCTTGAAATTGAGTCACTTGAAAACATTAAAATGTTAGGAAATCCATTGATGTACTGCTTAACAGACATTGCTGGAGATAGAGGCCTTTTGTGTTAAAGGAGTGCTCTGGGTGATTGAAACATAATTCAAATGCCAGCCCCTTATGAAGACAATCACTTTGATGAAAATGTACAGCTGGGCACAGTGGCTCATGTCTGTAATCCCAGGACTTTGGGAAGCTGAGGCAGGCAGATCACTTGAGCCCAGGAGTTCAAGACCAGCCCGAGCAGCTTGGAGAAACCCTGTTTGTACAAAAAATTTGCTGGGCGTGGTGGTGCATATCTCTACTCCCAACTACTAGGGCAGCTGAGAGGAGGGAAGATCACATGAGCCAGAGGTTGAGGCTGCAGTGAGCCATGATTGTGCCCCTGCAGTCCAGCTTGGGTGACAAGGCGAGACCCTGTCTCAAAAAAAAAGAAAGTGTAAATTTGATGTAATTTACTAATTTGTTGATGCAGGCTCACCATTCTGACCACAAATGTTGCATGCGTGTTTCATGATAATACAATTTTGTATCTGTGTAGGAAACTATTTCATGTAGGACTGAGAACGTTTTTCCTGAAACTGTTCTTGCCTTCAATTCTACCCACCTTAGTCCCTTTAATCTGTTATGCCCTAGGAAACAAATTTTAAAAATTTGTGGATCAAACCAGGCCAATAATGTCATAAATGAGAGGCTAAGGGGGGAGAAGATGCAGACATTTCTTTCAGTGATTTTTCTTTTTTTTTTAAACCAAATTTTAGCTCAAGAAAAATAGAAAATTGAATCCTCCCTGTGTTTTGGTTGAGAGCAGATTTCTGAATTCCAGACCAGTAAAGTTTGTTTTAAGATTTTTGTGTTAAGTAATACCTAACAGACACTGTGTGGTCAAGGGAAATAGAAAATCCAGCCATTAACTGGAGACAAAAGAAAGAAGTAAATTTCTAAAGCACTGAGCAATAACGGGCAAGTTTGCAAATCAGTTCTTTTTTACACTTAACATTTTTGTGCACTACATTAAACATCGAATTCCCTGCTGCTAAGTACGGGAAGTATAAACTGGAACGAACTTTCATCTATTGTTCTGTTTCCATTAAAGCCTTCATTGTATCGTCCTTAAAGCACATTAACTCTTACTGGAGTTGTTTGGAGATGGCTTAGTGAATACATTTGTGTGCTGTTTTTTGGTCCACGTGACTGCGGTTTTGCGAGAGTTACACTTGGGCATGTCCCAGACATAAGATTAGGAAGTTATACTTACTTTCCTTCCTCCGGCAATTAAATATCCTGTGCCCCTGGCAGCACAGCCTGCTGCGTCTCTCCTAGGGCCAGTGTCCCCAGGTAGTATCCCCACACAGCCGCAGCCTCCATCACCACCTGCCTTCTAGTGATCACAGAAACAAAGAAGTAATTCTATATCAATAAAGTAATTTTTCTCACATAGGTACACATCTCTTTATTCTTCTTTCATCCCTTCTCATCTCCAACGTTCCCCAGTTATTTAAGGAAACCTTTCTTCTATCTCAGCCTGTTTCAGTCTACTTGTGAGTGCCTTCTGCACACCCCCCCTCAAAAAAAAGACCTTTCTAATGTCTGTTATATGTAGAAATATTCCTAGTGACAGATCCAAAATAAGAAATAGGAAGGCCAAAAGTTTTGATGCAATAGGAGACAAAATGAAGAACTAGGGGCACCCATCATTCAAACCACCAAATATATTAATATATATTTTAGAAAAAATGTTTTCTATCTATTTTTGTTGCACCTATATAATGTTAAATGATTGGGGTTAAACAGGCTTTTTTTTTTTTTTTTTTTTTTTTTTTGAGACGAAGTTTTGCTCTTGTCGCCTAGGCTGGAGTGCAGTGGTGTAATCTCTGCTCACTGCAACCTCCACCTCCCGGTTTCAAGCCATTTTCCCACCTCAGCCTCCTAAGTAGCTGGGATTATAGGCGTGTGCCACCATGCCTGGCTAATTTTGTATTTTTAGTAGAGATGGAGTTTCACCATGTTGGCCAAGCTGGTCTTGAACTCCTGACCTCAGGTAATCTGCCTGCCTTAGCCTCCCAAAGTGCTGGGATTACAGGTGTTAGCCACTGCGCCCGGCCTAAACAGGCTTTTAACAGGTTTATCTTAGAATTGGGTATAGTTTGTAATTTTTTGTTTAGAGAAATATTTTTAAGTTTTTGTTTTGTTTTGTTTTGTTTTTTGAGACTGAGTCTTGCTCTTGTTGCCCAGACTAGGGTGCAATGGTGCGATCTTGGCTCGCTACAACCTACGCCTCCTGGGTTCAAGTGATTCTTCTGCCTCAGCCTCCCAAGTAGCTGGGATTACAGGTGTGCGCCACCACGTCTGGCTAATTTTTGTATTTTCAGTAGAGATGGAGTTTCACTGTGTTGGCCAGGCTTGAACTCCCGACCTCAGGTGATCCGTCTGCCTCGGCCTCCCAAAGTGCTGAGATTACAGGCGTGAGCCACCACACTTGGCCTATTTTCTAAGTTTTTTAACAAATTAATTTTGAGACTGCTTCCTCTGTTTCAACAAAAATGCATTAAGAACCTACTGTGTGACAGGCTGTGGATAGATCAAGATGAATAATACCAAAAAGTAACTCACTGGTTAGAGGGGAGAAGAAACGTGCACCGAGATTTACAAAACTAGAGCTTGCTGCCCAGTGAAGGCTGCAGGACTACTGTGTGGCCCCAGGAGGGGGGACCTGCTGCTGTGGCTGGGAAGGGAAGGGTGGCAAATCTGCCGGCATAGTCCCTACCCAGAGCAACTAGGTGATGGGATTTTGTCGGATCTCTTCTGTTAGTCACCTGTGACCCTGCAAGCCTTTCCCAGTGGTAGGTCACCAGATTCTGCTGCATGCATTGGGTTTTTACTCAACTGGTTTTCGAGTTCAAACATCTCCAGCATAAAAAAGAAATACATAAAGACAACCCTTAAGGGTTCACAATAAAAACTGATTTACTCCCTCCTATCTATAGATTACAAATTGAACAACCCTGTAACCGTGGCTAAAATTGTCATGATTACTTAACACACAATTAAGGCTGGGCGCAATGGCTCATGACTGTAATCACAGTGCTTTGTGGGGCTGAGACAGAAGGATTACTTGAAGCCAGGAGTTCAAAATGAGTCTGGGAAACATAGTGAGACCCCGTCTCTACAAAAAAAATAAAAATAAAAAATTAGCTGGCATGGTGACACACACCTGTGGCCCTAGCTATTCGGGAGGCTGAGGCAGGAGGATCATTTGAGCCTGAGAGGTCAAGGTTGCAGTGAGCCATGTTCACGACACTGCACTCTAGCCTGGGTGACAGAGTGAGACCCTGGCTCAAAAAAGACCCTCCTGCACACACACAATTAAACATAATATTGAATAATTAAACATAATATTGAATATGACAACTAGCTAGAATATTTTGTGGAATTAAAAAGAAATACTTACTGGCTGGGCATGGCTGCTCATGGTTAGAATCCCAGCACTTTGGGAGGTCAGGAGTTTGAGACCAGCCTGGCCAACATGGCAAAACCCCAAGTCTACTAAAAATACAGAAATTAGCCTGGCATGGTAGTGCATGCCTGTAGTCCCAGCCACTTGGGAGACCGAGGCAGTAGAGTCACTTGAACCCAGGAGGCGGAGGTTGCAGTGAGCCGAGATCACATACTGCACTCCAACCTGGGTGACAAAAAAAAAAAAAAAAGAAGAAAAGAAAGACTAACCCCGGCAAGGTCTAGAACTGTTGTATTAATTTTGAAACGCGGAAGTAAACGTAGACACACTGATGTTGGCTTTGACTTTCTGCTCCCCCAGGCTCCTCAGTGGTTGGAAAGTGATTCTTGTCAGAAATGTGAGCAGCCCTTTTTCTGGAACATAAAGCAGATGTGGGACACCAAGACGCTGGGGCTGAGACAAGTGAGTAGGCACTGTTGAGTCATCGCTGGCTTGATTGTGTATTTCACTATTTGCATACTTAATCTGGGGCTTTTTTGAATCACACTTTGTTTTTGCAAATGCTGTTAATTCCTACATTTTCTGTGTCTTTATTATTGTGTGACTAATAATGAGGAAGACCTTTCCCGGGGCCAGTGAGACTGTTACCTCACTGTTCCATTGCTCGTCCTGTATTGGAAAGGCAGGGGTGCGTAGAAAACCCTGAGAGCCTATTTTTAAATAGATAAAAGATCTTTCAGTTTAATACTGTTACTTATTAAAGTCAGTGTTTTATGCTAGCCAAGAACAAAGTTGGAATAAATTAGGTCATACAGTTATATATACCTTACCTTATGTTGTCACAAACAGATAAAAAGTAATAATTTAGTCCTCACTTGAACGCCTGACCCTATGAGTTTTAGATTATTTTAAATTGTTCCCTTATAAGCATACCTGGAACATTTTTATTAAGCATGTTTTGAGTACTGTTTTTAAAATTTTTTAAATTAAAGAAATATGTTCCAAATAGCCTGTAGATTTCAAAGGTGCTGTTAACTTCAAGGATTCTTGTAATACTAAAGTTCTACAAAAAAACAAAAAACAAAAAACAAACCCATTTCCACAGCAGCCTGGAAGGTAACCACTCAGGGTAAATGTGAATTTGTGCAGGTAGGTAAAAAAGATGCTAATTTTATTCCTTTTATTATTGGTTTCACCTCTATGAGAGATTAGCCTAAAGTTTGTATGTGTTAATAAACTTTTTTGGCCCTGCTTGGTGGCTCGGGCCTGTAATCCCCGCACTTTGGGAGGCCGAGGCGGGTGGATCACCCGAGGTCAGGAGTTTGAGACCAGCCTGGCCAACATGGTGAAACCTTGTCTGTACTAAAAATACAAAAATTAGCTGGGTGTGGTGGCGGACGCCTGTAATCCCAGCTACTCAGGGGGCTGAGGCCAGAGAATCACTTGAACCTGGGAGGCGGAGGTTGCGGTGAGCCAAGATCGCGCCACTGTACTCCAGCCTAAATGACAGAGTGAGACTCCATCTCAAAAAAATAAATTAATAAATAAACTCTAAAAAGTTTTACAGAGCTACTCCACAGTAAGTTCTCATATGAGACTGGCGGGCAAGAAGGGGATTATTTTAGCGCTCAGACCATTATAAAGCTCTGAAATAGCACCTGAGTTCTGTCTGTCATTAGCCACGTTCTCACAATGCAAGGCTGATGGTAATTAGTGCAGTATAATTAATAGAAGTATTCCCTACTTCTAAAGGAAGCACAGAGAAATGGATTTTACTCCCATTTATTAACAGTTAAGAGAGAAGTGGTGCTGGTCACTAAACTGTTGGTGGTAAAAGAATATGTCAAAATCAGTAATAATAATTGGACTGTTTTGTAATGTTCTTGAGGCTTATTTCCAGAATCACAGTTTGAGAGATTTTAAAATATAGCAAAACATATGATTTATGGGCATTAGTTTCTTAATGAGAGCATAGTGCATTTAAAACTTATTTTAGGCCCGGTGTGGTGGCTTACGCCTGTAATCCCAGCACTTTGGGAGGCCAATGTGGAAGGGTGGCTTAAGCCCAGGAGTTTGAGACCACCCTGAGCAACATGGTGAGACCCTGTCTCTATAAAAATAAATAAATAAAACTTATTTTAAATAATAATGCCTTTTTTATGATGGAGGAATAAATTTTTCTTTCCCCAAATCTACAGTGATTAGGCTCCTAAATGAACTAAATTTGGTGTTAATAGTATTGTTTGTTAACATGTAGACAGATAATATGAATGAATGAAAAGCAACATTTGACCAGTACAGCAAGGTTTTTTGGAAATCCTTGACTAGTGTCAAAATTGTCTATTTTGTGAGCGTTAATTGATACATTGAATTGGGGTGATTACAATTCAAGGCATATCCTCCCCACTCCTGTTCCCTTACTCTAGAGGGAAACCATGTGCTTTAAAGCAAAAGCTAGGCCGGGCGCTGTGGCTCACGCCTGTAATCCCAACACTTTGGGAGGCTGAGGTGGGTGGATCATGAGGTCAGGAGTTCAAGACCAGCCTGACCAAGATGGTGAAACCCCATCTCTACTAAAAATACAAAAATTAGCCAGGCGTGGTGGCAGGTACCTGTAATCCCAACTGCCCGGGAGGCTGAGGCAGGAAAATCGCTTGAACCCAGGCGCCAAAGGTTGCAGTGAGCCGAGATCATGCCACTGCACTCCAACCTAGGCAACAGAGTAGGACTCCGTCTCAAAACAAAACAAAAAACAAAAAGGCAAAAGCTAACACCCTGTTTTCCTTCTCCTGGTCACCCGTGAAGCATCACTGCAGGAAATGCGGGCAGGCTGTCTGCGGGAAGTGCAGCAGCAAGCGCTCAACTTACCCAGTCATGGGCTTCGAGTTCCAAGTCCGGGTTTGTGATTCTTGTTACGACTCCATCAAAGACGAAGAGTGAGTGTTTGCATATTTTTGTCTCATTGCCTCTTATTACATCTGTCTAATGGTTCTCTGAAATGTGAAGAGCTTCAGAAGTGATATGGATATGTTTAGCCATGTGTTTGTTTCTCCTGAATTTCCTAAGCCATTTTATTTGTTGTTTGTTTGTTTTTTGAGACAGAATCTTGCTCTGTCACCCATGCTGGAGTGCAGTGGCGTGATCTTGGCCCACTGCAACCTCCGCCTCCTGGGTTCAATCGATTCTCCTGCCTCAGCCACCCGAGTAGCTGGGATTACAGGCGCCCCCCACCACCTGGCTAATTTTTGTATTTTTAGTAGAGATGGGTTTTCACCATGTTGGTGAGGCTGGTCTCGAACTCCTGACCTCAAGTGATCTGCCCACCTTGGCCTCCCAAAGTGCTGGGATTACAGGCATGAGCCACCGTGCCTGGCCCGTAAGCCATTTTTGAAGAAAGGACCTGCCCTAGCTTTATGACTTAAGACCACCGCCGTGTATCTGAAGCTGCCCCTCTGACTGGGCAGCTTTCTCCTGAACATGGTGAGGAATGCTGAGTTACATGGTCCAGTAACTGAGTGGACATCCTGAGCCTCCACATCCCACCGACTGCCATGCAGGGATAAGTCCATGTACCTGTGGATGGCAGTGGTTGAGCTGGTTCTCTATAGAAGTATCTAGTGCCTAGACCTTTGTTCACACATGCATGTAAATTTACTGGGAAAACTCTAGAGACCAATGTTCTTTCTTTCACAAAAATCTGGCCTAGCAGTCTATTTTTAAATCGCTCTTTGTGTGTAAGACACATCTGTTTGTTTACTCCACTCTGCACTGATTTTTAGGCAAATCTATTAGGACAGAGCCACCATTTTCTTTCCTTCCCTTTGAATCATCTTTTAAAGCAGCAGAGGCAAATGTTGGCAGAGGTCCACATTGGAAAGCTAGTGCATCACGACTGGTGTTGGTAAATGAACTAGTGATGGGATTGGGGCACCTGGGCTTTGGGGCAGAGTTGAAGCCGGTGCTGTAAGAGGCACTGCTCCTGTGCATGGCAGAGGTTTCAGGGAAAACTGCAGCTCTCTGATGAATGTTTTGCCCATGCTCTATGATTTTATCCAATGCAGTTCTTCTTTTATATTGAAGATTCTTGTTTTTATATCTAGGAATGTATCAGCCTTTCCAGTTTAACAAAAGCAAAAACAAAAAAAACCCGGTTATTTTGGGAGTTTTATAAAACAGTCTTGTGATTTATCATGCTTTCTGTCATCATTAAATTATAAGGTTAGTTTTCAAAACCATAGCCACAATTTTAGGAGCAAATTTTAACACTATAATAAGCATTTGCTTTTTTATTTTGGAGACTGAGTCTTGCTTAACTGGGCTGGAGTGCAGTGGCATAATCTCGGCTCACTGCAGCCTCCACCTCCAGGTTCAAGCGATTCTCCTTGCCTCAGCCTCCTGAATAGCTGGGATCACAGGTGTGTGCCACCACACAGAGCTAATTTTTATATTTTTAGTAGAGACAGGGTTTCACCATGTTGACCAGGCTGGTCTTGAACCCCTGACCTCAAGTGATCCACCCGCCTCGGCCTCCCAAAGTGCTGAGGGTACAGGCATGAACCACTGCACCTGGCCATATTTGCTTATTTTATATTGCTAAAAAGGCTTACCCCCTTAGCTCTAGGTACAGTCAAGAACATTTTCAGTGATCTCTTTTCTCTTGTTAGTCGGACTTCTCTAGCGACCTTTCATGAAGGAAAACATAACATTTCCCACATGTCCATGGACGTTGCCAGGGGACTGATGGTGACCTGTGGGACCGACCGCATTGTAAAGGTAAGCTGGCTAATTGTCTGTCAGCATCTCAGTTGAGATTGCCCATTATCATGCTGTGAATGTCCAGGAGACAGTCACTCTTTCTGATTGGTAAGCTTTATAAGCAACTGATTGCCAGTTTCAAACCTTGAGTGATAAATTGCTTGCCTGCGAGTTTCCATGCACTCAGTGGTGGTCAATCCCAGTGGCACCTCCCTCTGCAGTGTCTGTCTGGTGGAGTGAGTCTGGCACCCTGTATATCCCCATGGGTGGAGCTCACCTCAGGGTTCTCCCTTGCTGACCTGGGCCCTCACCCCTGACCCATCTCAAGACATTCCTACCCTTGCCAATGTTCCTTTTCATCCTGGGCAGAATGCGTCCTCATTATAAAGAATAACCACACATTTTAAAAATTAAATCCCTGGGTCACTAACACATAAATTGAAATGAAGTGTTTTATACTTAATACCACTCTTTTTTTTTTGAGATGGGTCTTGCTCTGTTGTCCAGGCTGGAGTGCAGTGGCACAATCACTACTCACTGCAGCCTTCACCTTCCAGGCTCACGCAGTCCTCCCACCTCAGCCTCCCAAAGTAGCTACAACTACAGGTGCCTGCCACAGGCTTAGCTAATGTTGGGGGGATTTTTTGTGGAGATTGGGTCCTACTATGTTGCCCAGGCTGGTCTCAAACTCCTCGGCTCGAGCGATCCTCCCACCTCAGACTCCCAAAGTACTGGGATTGCAGGCATGATCCACCATGCCTGGCCTAAGTACCATTCTTCAGTGGTGAAACTGAGATATTTTATATTCCTGATGGGCTTTTCTAAAAAAAAATTTGAATTTATACTAAAACATTATTATGATGTAATTTTTATGTGTAAAGACACTACCTATATGCTTTACTCACATTTTAGTGGACTACATTGTTTTATCTTTCTAAAAATCTTTTTGTTTGAGACACGGTCTCGCTCTGTCACCCAGGCTGTAGTGTAGGGGTGTGATCTCAGTTCAGTGCAACCTCTGCCTTCTGGGCTCAGGTGATCCTCCCACCTCAGCCTCCTGAGTGGCTGGGACCACAGGCATGTGCCACCACACCAGGCTAATTTCTGTATTTTTTTTTTTTGCTAGAGACAGGGTTTTGCCATGTTGGCCAGGCTGGTCTCGAACTCCTGGGCTCAAGCGCTACACCCGCCTCGGTCTCCCAAAACGCTGGGATTACAGGCATGAGCCACCGTGCCCAGCCACCTGGCATCTTTCTATAAATCTTTTTTTTTTTTTAATACTTTAAATTCTAGGGTACATGTGCACAACGTGCAGGTTTGTTGCATATGTATACATGTGCCATGTTGGTGTGCTGCACCCATCAACTCGTCAGCACCCATCAACTCGTCATTTACATCAGTTATAACTCCCAATGCCTTCCCTTCCCCCTCCCCCCTCCCCATAATAGGCCCCGGTGTGTGATGTTCCCCTTCCCATGTTCAAGTGATCTTATTGTTCAGTTCCCACCTATGAGTGAGAACATGCGGCGTTTGGTTTTCTGTTCTTGCGAAAGTTTGCTGAGAATGATGGTTTCCAGCTGCACCCATGTCCCTACAAAGGACACAAACTCATCCTTTTTGATGGCTGCATAGTATTCCATGGTGTATATGTGCCACATTTTCTTAATCCAGTCTGTCACTGATGGACATTTGGGTTGATTCCAAGTCTTTGCTATTGTGAATAGTGCCGCAATAAACATACGTGTGCATGTGTCTTTATGGCAGCATGATTTATAATCCTTTGGGTATATACCCAGTAATGGGATGGCTGGGTCATATGGTATTTCTAGTTCTAGATACTTGAGGAATCACCACACTGTTTTCCACAATGGTTGAACTAGTTTACAATCCCACCAACAGTGTAAAAGTGTTCCTATTTCTCCACATCCTCTCCTCTTTCTATAAATCTTAAGGAGGTGTTATGAAAGAAGAGAATGAGAAAATTCGTTATTTTGACACCTTTTTGGGTTTAACAGTCGTTTGTTTCTCTGTGTTGACTCTTGCCATTAGACCTGGTTATCACTGCTGCCTTTTCCATGTTCCTTCCTTGTAGATCTGGGACATGACGCCTGTGGTGGGCTGCAGTCTGGCAACTGGGTTTTCTCCACACTGATCTGAGAGCTGGGCGACATCCACAGCTAAGAACAGCAGCTCCACCAAATGAAGTCCTTCCCGCGCAGCTCCACAGTGCTGTCTCATGAATGGACAGTAGCCACTTACAAACAAATCAACATTTTTAGAAAGCAAATGTAAAGGTGTGTTTTGGGGCATTTGTGGAACTTACCTATGGGGACTAATATGTGAAAGGTCTATCCGTAGTGGTTCCCTGAAGACTGGAATTACTTCAGTGAAACTTCCCCATGAACAGCGAGCTAATATGTAGTGAAAAAATGAGCTAGCAAATGAGTTTTAGCGGGGACAAAAAGTCAAAAAAGTGAACGCCTAGAACTTTCTCAAAGCAAGTCACAAGTACAGACACTTCACTTAGCCTAGGGGGCCTTCCAGGGCTCTTGTGGCTGTTGTCAAAACAGGAGCTGGGGGAAGGAAGACTTGTTCTCTCTTTCTTGAGGGGTGGCATTAGGAACTTACGAAACCAGAGACCTTTCCCTATGAACTAGCAGTATGTGAATATCCTCTACACTTAGTTACTGATAAACTTCTTAAAGAGATCTGTTATTTTCAGGTAGTGCCGTAATCTGCGCTTCGCATTGGCTTTTTTCAGTAGTTTCTCTTCCCAGCCAGTGTGCCACAGGTGAACTTTTGAGGTTGTCATTAAGTAAGTTGTGAAATTTCTCTAATTACCAAGGCAGTCCACATTCTTCCCTTTCCCCCAAATTCCGAGGACAAAACTTTTTTATGGTGCTGTTAACATGGGAGTCACACAAGCCGCCTGACTTTTCCTCATCGCCGTTAGTAATAAGTGATGGGAAACCCAGCCACCATTGTGATGCGAAGTGATCCGTCTGTTGCCTGGAACAGCCCAGTCCTCTTAACTGAAACAGCATTCTACTTGTTGTTCCAAGATGAGCCTCTGCAATATTCTGGCAATTTAATATACCCCCCACAAAAGCACTCTACAGCTTTTACACTATTTTGACTTTGAGTTATAACTAGTATTATTCATGTTTTCATTAAAAGAAGTTAGTGACCCAGAGCTGGCACAATAATTCCCAACTCATAAATTGCTTTCCTAAGAACTAGCAAAAGCTGTTGTTCATAAAGGCATTTCTAAAGCTTTTGGGCACTGTGTGCCAGGATGAGGAAGAGAAGAAATGAAGAGCCTGTCTTTTAATATTCCAGTATGTGTGTGTGTGATTTTTTCTGACAACAGTACATCATGTATCTATTTCTCTAGGGATATGGAAATAAGTGGAGAAGGGCCTACCTTTTTAAAGGACAAATATAAAAATAGATAGCAACAGTATCTTTGCTAATCTTACTAATGGATATTGATTTAAAAAACAAAAAAAAAAAACCTCAGTACTGCATCACTGTGTTGGGATCATACCAAGACAATAGGGTCATTCCATATGATAAAACTAAAGGACTAAATCTGTTTTATAATGACGTCTTAGAGGGACTGAAAAGTTTAAGGAGACAATTAAACTAAGATGTCTTAATGGCTGTGTGACACATGTAAGGAAAGGAAAGGGGCTCAGGCGCATCATGTACTGGAATGATCTGCATTCAATGTTGACTTATCTTCAGAAATAAGACTGAAGAGTTTTGTTGTTCCTTAGAGTTTACATGTTACATCACCTAAAGAGATTTCTTTTAAAAGCTTTCTAGACTATTTGCAAAATGTATATTACTAACATAGTTTGGAAGAAAAATTGAGTAGTGGTTAAGTTTTGTTCAAACACAATGTTGAATGTTAAGCTTCCTGTATTAATTTTAGTTCAGTTAATGGTTCAGCCCATACAAAGGTGCTATCCTAGGGATTTTATGAAGTCCTGAAAGGAAAATAGAATATGATCAATTCCTTGCCCTGTGGAAGAGTGCAGAACTGTGGTTTTGTTTTCCTTTGACTTCCGTAAAATGTGACCATTTGACATCTGTGGTAGTTTGAACAGAATATCTCACAGCTGCTGAGTTTACTCCATAGCTTTCAAACCTTTTTTATTTTAAGAAATTCTTGAAAAACCCTATGTTCCATGGGAACATAAAGTTATTATAGTGCCTCCGAAGGGGTTAATATAAATCAAGGAGGAAATGTATATTTAAGGAAGAATTGGAATGATGTATCTGAGAAAAGGCAGATGCTTCTGTACAGCTTGTCCTCCACCAGGCCTATCGTCGTTTTTCTTTTTAGAGACAAACATGACAGGCTTGTCTTGTCTCTCTCACATGCTAGGTAGCAAATGGGGTGATATTTTTATAGAAGTGGGCAAATATTATTTTCTCAATTTTACTGAGTAGGCACAGAAGAAAAGTACAGATAGGCTGATCGTTATTGCCTTATTTTGACAGCATTTCTCTTAAATGGGTCATTTAAATTAGTTCTTCAAGTAACAGTTTACTGGTTGTTCCATTCCTGAATATGCAGGCTAATTTGTACAGACAGGGATTAAGGAATACAGACTATTAGAGAAGATCCTTATATTTAGATCTAGTACATATGTGATAAGGAAATGCCAATTATTCATTATAAACAAGGTTTAAAATTACTATTTCTTAGTCCAAATGATAGCAATACCCCTATAGCATTAGGTAGAAACAAATTATTCATTACATTGTAAATCTGTTTACCATGTCCTAGCTCTGTCCTGCTACCTAAAGAACATAAAGAAATAATATTGCTCTAGAATGTATCACTTTGTTTTCCCATGAAAGAATTCAGTTTGTTAGTACCTATATTTTTAAACTGGTGAAACTGACCCAAATATGTAATAAATACCATAGTAGCTCAGACCCGAGGAGATATTTTTCTAAAATCAGTTTTCATTAAAGTACTTTCTACTTCCGTTATTGGATATGGTATCTCCTAAAATGTAAAAAAATAAAAAACAAAAAAACCCAAACAAACAAACAAAAAAAACTGTTACTCTAATGATAAACCATCTGCTCATCATAAGTATGAGGCTTAACAAATAAGTAATACATGCTATATTTATTCAAGTGTCTATTGCTTAATTGTTAATTGTGAGCAGATTTATTGAAGGCCTATTCTGTTTTCTGCAGTTTACAATACAATAACTCTTGGAGTAAGCTGAAGTTTAATTGTGCAACACATTTGTATTAGAGTACAATTTAAAGTGTTTTTCTGTATAGCCTTTTTTGACGGGGGAAGCAAAGGGTAATGTTAATTAGTACACTTTGTTCTTGTACTAGCTATGTTTCTATAAAATACGGTGCCCTGTGTATCCCAGAGATGCTAGAAAACTTTGTTCTTTGCTCCTATTTGTGGGTTCTTTTTTTGTGGGTTTTTTTTTTTTTTTTTTTTTTTCCAGAAAATGCACACAATAAAACATTCCTTGCTTGTTCCTATGTTTGCCTAATACCACTTTTGTTGTAGTCGGCCTGGACGTAGGGCAGTAACAGTAGCAACCATTTATTGAGCACCCTCTGTGCTGGGTGCTTTCACTCCATTATCTTACTCAATCCTGGCAACACTTGGGCAAGGCATTATTCCTCCCGTTTTGCAGATGAGAAAACCAAGAGAATTTGTGTTGTTAGGTCTGTCTGTCTGACTTGAAAGCACACGCCTTCTTCCTGCCTCTGGCCTGAATGTGCTAGCATGTCATTTGTGTTTTCTGTAAGGGAGGTAGGTATTACTGTCTCTGCTGCCTGAGGTAGCAGTCAGCATAGTGCAGGATATTTAGGCTCTCTGACTACACAGAGCTATCTGCTGATACCAAGATCAAGCTCTACTTCTCCTCAGCAGCTCACTTTTGTGAGTGAACACGTGTGGTTCAGACCCAGAAGAACTGATACCTCAACTAAACCAATAAGAGATTGATTTAGAAACCAGCAAGGCAGTGAATAGTATGTTTTTCAAAATAGATATGGCTTTCTTTTCTCTCATCATCAAAATATTATCTTACTATAATAAAAAGAAAAGGAGGCCGGGCGCGGTGGCTCATGCTTGTAATGCCAGCAGTTTGGGAGGCCAAGGCGGGTGGATCACGAGGTCAGGAGTTCGAGACCAGCCTGGCCAAGATGGCGAAACCCCATCTCTACTAAAAAATACAAAAATTAGCCAGGCGTGGTAGCAGGCACCTGTAGTCCCAGCTACTCAGGAGGCTGAGGCAGGAGAATCACTTGAACCCGGGAGGCAGAGGTTGCAGTGAGCTGAGATCGTGCCACTGCACTCTGGCCTGGGCAATGAGAGGGAGACTCCATCTCAATAAAATAATAATAATAATAATAACATAAGAAGAAGAAGAAGAAGAAGAAAAGGAAAAGAAAAAGAACCAAAAAGTATAAAACAAGTTGTTTTAAAAATCATCTCATCCTACCACCTGGAGAAAACACCATTAAGCTTATCCTGTATATCTTTCCAATGTTTTTTTTAAATGTCTCCATAGATATGTAACACATACTTAGAGATACATTGTTTTAATGGGACCATACTTGTTTTTCCACTTGATACATTATGGATAGTTTGCCCATGTCAGAAAGTAGAGCTCCATGTTAGTATTTTTTATAGCTGCGTGGTTGCAGTAGACATTCGCTCTTGCCATCATCTGGACACATGTTGGGATCCCACGTCTCCAGCTGAGGTCAAGAAAGGCTCTTGTAACTTGCTTTAGCAAATGAAACGTGGGCAGAAGCTCCTTACTGCAGGTGAGAGGCTCTGGTACCATGACACTTTCTTCTGTGCCCCTCATGAAGCGTGTGTTGGTGAAGTGTAATGCTAAGCCATCCTACAGATCACAACCGCTCTAGGACTGCAGTGGACTTTGCATGATCGAGAAATAAGTCATTGTTTTAGCCCACTGAGGTAGGGGTGGGTGGTGTGTGTGTCAGGGATGGGAGAGTGGCTAGGGATTTGTGTGTGTCTTAACTACAGCATAATATTAGCGTGTATAGCAGTATTCCATTGTCCTACTATGTGGCTAAACTGTCATGTATTTTACCAGTCTCATAAAATTAGATTATATATGTTTAGATTATCTTTTTAATTAAAACACTAAATATTTAAAAAATTTTTTAATTTAAAAATATACAAGCTCAGCATGCTTATATGTTTATCGTGCCCACTTTTCCAATTATTTTCTGAGGATAAAGTCTTAAAAAGTGGGAAATGCTAGGTCAGAATATGCATGTTATTAAGTTTTTTATTGTTATTGATATTATCCTCACACTGTTGCCAAGATTTGAATTTGTGTTTTTGGATAGGCAATAAAAAGATATCTCTTAGTGTCTTAATTTATGGAATGGCAGTTACTTTACAGTGAAAATAATACCACTTTCCCAAGTGGAAAACTGGAAATTCTGAGGCCAAAGTCCAGCCTCCTTTTCTAGTAACCCTGTACTGCAAAGCAATTATTTACTTCCTATATTCTCTAAAGAGCAGTGATTCTTTTTATTTATTTATTTATTTTTTGAGATGGAGTCTCACTCTGTCGCCCAGGCTGGAATGCAGTGGCGTGATCTCAGCTCACTGCAAGCTCCGCAAGCAGTGATTCTTAATTGGTGTTTTATAATACCATATTTTCTTTATTTTGAAATTTTAAAAAAAATTTATACTTTAAGTTCTGGGATGCATGTGCAGAACATGCAGGCCTGTTACATAGGTATACTAATGGTGGTTTGCTGCACCCATCAACCCATCATCTACATGAGGTATTCCTCCTAATGCTATCCCTTCCCTAGCCCCCCACTCCCCGACAGGCCCCAGTGTGTGATGTTCCCCTCCCTGTGTCCATGTGTTCTCATTGTTCAACTCCCACTTATGAGTAAGAACATGCGGTGTTTAGTTTTCTGTTCCTGTGTTAGTTTGCTGAGAATGATGGTTTCCAGCTTCATCCATGTCCCTGTAAAGGACATGAGCTCATCCTTTTTTATGGCTGCATAGTATTCCATTGTGTAAATGTCCCACATTTTCTTTATTCAGTCTACCATTGATGAGCATTTTGGTTGGTTCCAAGTCTTTGCTATTGTGCACAGTGCTGCGATAAACATATGTGTGCATGTGGCTTAATTCTTTCTAGACAGTACATTTTATTTTTTAATTTTTGAGATGAAGTCTGGCTCTGTCACCCAGGCTGGAGAGCAGTGGCATGATCTCGGCTCACTTCAACTTCCGCCTCCTGGATTTAAGCGATTCTCTTGCCTCAGCCTCCTGAGTAGCTGGGACTATAGGCACATGCCACCATGCCTGGCTAATTTTTATATTTTTAGTAGAGACGAAGTTTCACCATGTTGGCCAGGCTGGTCTTGAACTCCTAACCTCAAGTAATCTGCCCGTCTTGGCCTCCCAAAGTGCTGGGATTACAGGCATGAGCCACTACCCCTGGCCTAATTTTTATCAAAAATAGATTAACATTAATGCACAGCAAAGAATGGAGGGGTGCCCCAAAATCGAGCTAATAAATTTGAAAGAACCTGGGACTCAGTCTTCTAGAGTACAGCTGTTAAACCTATGATGCTCTTAAAGGACTTTTACTTAAATCCTCCTTTGTAACAGGGATTATTATCTCTTCCTATAATATTGAGAATAGCCAATAGCTTTTCAGACTCTACTGTGAAAATCCAACACGACTAATAAAAGTTACAAAACAATCACATGATTTTAGTATTTCAAATTTCCAAGTATCATTCCTTTGTTAAATAAATGTGATATTGAGTTTTGGCAAGATAATAGTAAACAACCAGATTTTTTAATAGCTGTAGATTTCTTTGGTTAATTCTGTGATATCAAGATTGTAGGCTTGCATAATTTGTTGAATTCAAAATACCTTAACTCAACCGGGCGCAGTGCTTCACGCCAGTAATCCCAGCACTTTTTAAGGCCGAGGCGGGCAGATCACCTGAGGTCAGGAGTTCAAGCCCAGCCTGGCCAACATGTTGAAACCTCGTCTCTACAAAAATACAAAAATCAGCTGGGCGTGATGACGGGTGCCTGTAATCCCAGCTACTCAGAATGCTGAGGCGGGAGAATCACTTGAACCCAGGAGGTGGAGGTTGCAGTGAGCTGAGATTGTGCTACTGCACTCCAGCCTGGGCAACAGTGCGAGACTTTGTCTCAAAACAAACAAAAAAACCTTAATTCAGAGAAAGGAAAATTGTTTTTGAACAATTTCACATTTATTTAAATGATTCTTCTAGATCCACCACATGCTTAAACTCTTGTTGTGAGACTCGACCCATGCATGATAATAGCCTGTAACCTGCCTTTCTACGCTAGCTTGGAAGCCTCTGGAAGACAGGGGCTGGTCTTTTTATCCTCAGTGTCCATCACACAAGACCTGCTCAGTCCCTGATCTTTAGACCTTTGATTTAGATCTTGTTTTCATTTATTCCAGTTTGGAGAGCAAAACTGGATACGTTTCTTCCCATGCTTTGAAAATGCCACATTAGGCTGAATGTGTGGAAACTTCTGTTGTGCAATTTTCCTCAAGCTGTTGGGGTTAGAGGAACTCATTAAAGAGCAACTTTTGTAATTAGGAACATCTGGTTGAATGAACACACTGTGGTGTTAGGAAGAAAGGGAGAAAAAAAGGAAAACATACAGTCAGGCAGAAATTTTTTCATTTCTGGACTTACCTGTATAAAAACAGTTCTTTGCTCAGGTGATTTGAGGACTTCATTTCTAAGTTATTCATGTACTTTTTTTTTTTTCTCGAGACAGAGTCTCACTCTTTTGCTCAGGCTGGAATGCAGTGGTGCAATCTCAGCTCACTGCCAACTCCGCCTCCTGGGGTCAAACGATTCTCCAGCCTCGGCCTCCCAAGTAGCTGGGATTACAGACATGTGCCACCACACCTGGCTAGTTTTTATATTTTTAGTAGAGATGGGGTTTCACCATACTGGACAAGCTGGTCTTGAAATCTTGACCTCAAGTGATCCATCCACCTCGGCCTCCCAAAGTGCTAGGATTACAGGTGTGAGCCACCACGCCCGGCCTATTCATGTACTTTCATATTTCTTGTATTGTCAGGTATATATTATCTATTATCTGAGGGAGTCATATCAGCTGTTATCTGTCAAACAAATCTCAAGTTGAAACTGTGTGCCAACAACATAGGTGAGTTTGCAGACATAAACCTTGGCACAGGCCTAATGGCACTACCTTCCAATAGACCCCCCGAAACAGCCACTTCTCACCATTCTGCTGCTACTCCCATGGGGCAGCCCACACTCATCTATTCCAGTAGCCCCCTGGATTAGTCAGGGTTCTCTAGAGGGACAGGACTAATAGGATCGATAAATCTATGAAGGAGAGTTGACTCACACGATCGCAAGGTGAAGTCCCATCATGGGCCGCAATAGGTCTGCAAGCTGAGGAGCCAGGAAACCAGTCCAAGTCCCAAAACCTCAAAAGTAGGGAAGCCGACAGAGCAGCCTTCAGTCTGTTGCTGCAGGCCCGAGAGCCCCTGGCAAATCACTGGTGTAAGTCCAAGAGTTCAAAAGCTGAAGAATTTGGAGTCTGATGTTCGAGGGCAGGAGGCATCTGACACGGGAGAAAGACAGAGGCCAGAAGATTCAGGCAGTCTAGGCCTTTCATGTTCCTCTGCACGCTTTTATTCTAGCCTTGCTGGCAGCTGATTAGATGGTGCCCACCCAGACTGAGGGTGGGTCTGCCTCTCCCAGTCCACCAACTCAAAGTTACTCTCGTTTGGCAACACCCTCACACACACACACCCAGGAACAGTACTTTGCATCTTTTAATCAAGTTGACACTCAGTATTAACCATCAGCCGGGCGCGGCGGCTTATGCCTGTAATCCCAGCACTTTGGGAGGCTGAGGTGGGTGGATCACGAGGTCAGGAGTTTGAGACCGGCCAGGCCAACATGGTGAAACCTCGTCTCTACTAAAAATACAAAAATTAGCTGGGTGTGGTGGTATACACCTGTAATCCCAGCTACTTGGGAGGCTGAGGCAGGAGAATCGCTTGAACCTAGGAGGTGGAGGTTGCAGTGAGCCGAGACCGTGCCATTGCACTCTAGCCTGAGTGACAGAGCAAGACTCTGTCTCAAAAAAAAAAAAAAAAAAAAAAAAAAAAAAAAAAATTAACCATCACACCCCCTAAACACTCTCCTTGTTCCTGCCCCTGTCACTATTGGCTTGTTCTCAATGCCGCTATCAAAACATGATTCAAATCATGCCATTCTTGTACCAAAAAAAAAACTTCACAGCTCCCCTCCCATTCATAGTAGAAGTTCCAGTTCTAAAATGTCCATCATTCTCTCCCTGGCATCTCCCACTAGTCTCCCTGCTGACTCCTGTCAAGTCACACAGTTCTCTGTGTTATCCTCCCTCTTAACTTCTATAAGAACAGGGAATTTGTGCATACAACAACATGAGCACAGTGTCAGGCACGTAGTAGGCACTTAATACATAATGATGCTTGTATATGTATAATTTAGGTGCTCTATGCACAAATGAAAAGGAAATTATGTGGATTTGCTTAGGGAGTGAGCCTGTAGTGAAAGTTTTGAATGGCTGTTCCCCTACCGTGATCATTCCTACCCATCCCATTACACCTGCCAAGCTATTGTCACAATCTCCAAAGGCTGAAAGGAGCATTTAAAGGGAGGTTTAGGAGAGATTATAAAGGATAAATTCATGAGGGATGTGATGAGATTTTTTTTGTCTTTCTAAAACATCAAACTCCAGTTCTGGGGGGTCTGATCATCATTAAGCCTTCTTTAAGACAACTCCACTTTGCAGCTTGTTTGTATGTGTGGTGTGCTGGTTTTAAAATATTTCTGCAAATGTCTATTTTTTATTTTTTGAGACAGGGTTTTGCTCTGTCACACAAGCTGGAATGCAGTGGCATGATTATAGCTCACTGCAGCCTCAAATTCCTGGACTCAAGTGATCCTCCTGCATCAGCCTCCTGTTTAGTTGGGACTAGAGGGATATACCACCACACTCAGCTTTAAAAAAAAAAAATTTGTGGAGACAGGGTCTCACTGTGTTGATCAGGCTGGTGTCAAATGCCTGGCCTCAGCTATTCTACTGCCTCAGCCTCTGAAAGTGTTGGGATTACAGGCATGAGCCACCACACCCAGCTCTGCACATTTTCCTATTTATTTATTTATTTTGAGACGGAGTCTGGCTCTGTTGCCCAGGCTGGAGTACAGTGGCCCGATCTTAGCTCACTGCAAGCTCCGCCTCCCGGGTTCACGCCATTCTCCTGCCTCAACCTCCCAGGTAGCTGGGATTACAGGTGCCCGCCACCACGCCTGGCTACTTTTTATTTTTTGTATTTTTGGTAGAGATGAGGTTTCACCGTGTTAGCTAGGATGGTCTCGATCTCCTGACCTTGTGATCCGCCCGCCTCAGCCTCCCAAGGTGCTGGGATTACAGGTGTGAGCCACTGTGCCCGGCCTAGCTCTGCACATTTTCAGACCTTCCTTCCACTTATTGAGTGGTGGGGTCTGTGTGTCCCTCCCCTTGAACTGGGGCTAATCACTAATAGAATCACTAACAGAATATGACAAAACTGACACTGTGCCATGTCTGAGGCTAGATGAGAGTATGTCATGCAGTTTATATCTGGCTCTCTGTGGGAAGCCAGCTGCCTGAGACTGCCAGGTGTTCTGGTTGACAGCTGAGCTGAGTTCCCAGCCGACCACCAGCAGCATCAACTACCAGCCATGTGAGTGTGCCATCTGGACATCCAGCCCCACTGAGCTTGCGGTGCAGTTGCAGATCCAGCCGGCAATGGTTGCAGATTTCATACAACAGCGTGAAAGGCCCCAGGTGAGGATAGTCCAGCTGAGCTCTTGAATTCCTGACCCGTAAAATAGTGATCAAAATAAAATGGCTGTTTTAAATCACTAAGTTTTGGAGTGATTTGTTACACAGCGATACTAACCTGAACAATAGGCCCCTGGTCTCTTCATTCCTCGTCTCGGGGGCAGAAGGCAGAGCAGTTTTCCAAGCAGAAAAGGTGATGTGGTTAAGGGACCTGCCCAACCTCGTCAGTGTAGAGCCAGGATTCAATTCCAGCCCTTGTTGGCTCCCATGGGTGCTTATTCTTTCTGCTAGAGCACTCTAGAAACATTCTTTCTCAACTGGAAGCTTATGTGCTGGCATTCTTAGTGTTTGCTGGTTTTGTGTTTGTTTGTTTGTTTGTTTGAGTTGGTGCTTCCACTCTGTCACCCAGGCTGCAGTGCAATGGTGCAATAATGGCTCACTGCAGCCTCCAACTCCTGGTCTCAAGTGATCCTCCTGCCTCAGCCTCCCAAGTAGCTGGGACTACAGGCGTGCACCACATGCCCAGCTAATTTTTGTATTTTTTGTAGAGACGTGGCCTCCCTATGTTGCCCAGGCTGGTCCTGAGCTTCTAACTTCAAGTAATCTTCACACCTGGCCTCCCAAAGTGCTGGGATTACAGGTGTGAGCCATGGTGCCCAGCCTGCTTCTTTCTCACATTTACTGCTGTCTCTATATAAGTCAGAATTAATTGTTGCTTAATGGATGTCACTGCTTTCTGAATTTCCCCTCTCCCATATCAATAGATATTTCAATATCTTTATATCTACAGTCCACTTAATTCATTTACCCATTCAATTTATTCTTGTTGTTTACTGTCTGGCATAGCTTGAACACATTGCTACTTAAAACTGTTAAAGCCAGGTTGCTTTTTGTGCTAACTATAATTTTTAAATTGTAGATAAATAATTTCTAACTGTAAGTATTTAAGTATCTATGGTTTCTAAGTATTGGTATGTAAATGACCAACCTGTAGTTTATCGTATTTTTGCTGTGTTG
Organism: Macaca nemestrina; assembly: GCF_043159975.1. Taxonomy (NCBI): domain Eukaryota; kingdom Metazoa; phylum Chordata; class Mammalia; order Primates; family Cercopithecidae; genus Macaca; species Macaca nemestrina. Next base: position 121,986,188 of record NC_092135.1, on the reverse strand, counting down.
ACTTCTGAACCATTATATTTAGTTTTTATATTGTTTACATTTTTACATTTATTTTTACACTAATAGCACCAGATGTTCTGTTAATCAGGAATGCCAGATAAAATATGTTTTTACATCTTGCTAGACTTCTGTTAATATTACATGGACATATTTAATAGAACAAAGATATTGATGAAATGTGGAAATGTGAGCAGCTTAGGCCACATGAATAAATGCCTTTGCCTGCTAACATCTTCAGCCTTTAGCATGTGGGGTGTGGGGTGGGGGAACTAGTCTGAAATACTTGGTTAGATGCCTTTATTGTCTATTGAGAAGAGGAGGCTACAGACATTTCATTATCCCATTGCGGAAAGCCATACCAAATATTTCATTTTAGAAGGGGGAATGTGGGCTGAGTGCCGTGGCTTGTGCTTATAAGAGGCTGGGGAGGGAGGATGGCATGATTCCTGGAGGTCAAGGCTGCGTTGAGCCTAGTTCACACCACTGCAGTCCAGCATGGATGACAGAGACCCTGTCTCAAAGAGAGAGAGAGAGAAAAGAAAGAAAGAAGGAAAAGAAAGAAGGAAAAAATAAATAGAAGAGTGACATTGTCCACTGAGAGCTCTGTGATGAAGACAGCCGGTAACTATAGTACTTCCTTTGGCATGTGGGCTACGTGCAAATTACAGCGGCTTCAGAACACCTCAAGGCTTTTCAACCTTGACTTTTTAGTTTCAATTACAACTTAAATTCAGTGGAATCCTGTTCACCTTCAATCACTCTCTGGTGTCATCAATTGGTGCAAAATTTAAGGAGGTTCTGCCTCTTAGAATCTTGCAAGAGCAGGATTGATACCCCTCAGTCTTGACTCCTTAAATTCTCCACCCTAATGGCCAGGCTTTCCTCACCTTAATCCCAGCCCTGAGTCACATTACCCTGATTTGCTTAGTATTTATCACAGTCTGAAACTACCCTGTTCATTTATTTACTAATGTCAGTAAATTATTTGAGATGGCGTCTCCCTATGTTGCCTAGGCTGGTCTCCAACTCCTGGGCTCAAGGGATCCTCCCACCTTGGTCTCTCAAAGTGCTGGGATAACAGATGTGAGCCACCATGTTCAGCCCATAGTCTTTTATTTTATTTCATTTTGGGATAGAGTCTTGCTCTGTCACCCAGGCTGCAGTGCATTGCACAATCATGGCTTACTGTAGCCTCGACCTCCAGGGCTCAAGGCATCTCCCGACCTCAGCCTCCCAAGGAGTTGGGACTATAGGCATGTGCCACCATGCTTGGTGATTTTGTAATTCTGGCATCCTTCTACATACATTAGCTGCTTTCTGCTGTAAGAAGAACTTTTTCTTTACCTCGTCTGTTTGCTTGTTTATTTATAAATAAATAAATCCATATTGACCTATGAGTTTTAATTTTGCTCAAAAGATTATAATGCTTAATTATTACTATTTATTTTGTTGCTCAAATTGTTCTAAAATTTGCCAGTGGGAGCCCTTTCAGGCTGGCTCCCTTGTCCTCTTGACCCGTCACTTTCATTCTTTGTGTACTTCCTTGCTTTCTAGCACAAGGAGACATTTCAGATTCTTTTGGTACTCTCCTTGTGTCAGCTGTGGTATCTGCCATTTCTTCAAAAAACTGTGGTTCCTTTCATGGTCATTAGAAACCAGATCCAGGTGCTGCGTGTGTTCACTGCTTCTGTGGTGTGCCTACTTCTAGGCCTTCTCAACGGAGAGAGCTTAGGAACTATTAATAGGTGTATATATCTACACACACACAGATAGACTTACACACACGTGTACCTACATACCTGCACACACAGATGTATATTTCTGTACCTCTATTCTGCAGTCTTCATGATAGCTTCAATTCCAATCCAACACTACAGGGCTCACATATCATCCTCCCTTTCTAGATTGATAACTCCCTTCCACGACTGTGAGAAACCTGTCTCCCATTATTCATAATAAATCTGTTTGTTGAATCCTAGAACATACAGAAAATAGCTTCAGATCTCCTAATGCACACCTCCAAGAAGAAGAGGAGGAGGAAGAGGAAGGAAGAGGTGGAGGAAGAGGAGGGGGAAAGACAAGAAGTTGTTTCCTAATTCAAGTTCAATATTTAAGAGTTATTCATCTTGGCCAGGTACAGTGACTCACACCTGTAATCCCAGCACTTTGGGAGGCTGAGGCAGGTGGATCACCTGAGGTCAGGAGTTTGAGACCAGCCTGGCCAACATGGTGAAAGAAAAGGTGGAGGTTCCAGTGAGCAGAGATCGTGCCACTGCACTCCAGCCTGGGTGACAGAGTGAGACTCTGTCTCAAAAAAAGAAAAAGAAAAAAAAAGAAATGTACATTTTAACATAGGGTTATTTCAAATCTTTTTTTTTTTTTTTTTTTTTTTTTTTTTTTTTTTTGAGGCAGGGTCTCGCTCTGTAGCCCAAGCTGGAGTGCAGTGGCATGATCTTGGCTCACTGCAACCTCTACCTCCCAGGCTCAAGTGATCCTCCTGCCCCAGCCTCCCAAGTAGCTAGGATTATAGGCATGTGCCACCACACCCAACTAATTCTTTGTATTTTTTGTAGAGACGGGGTTTCGCCATGTTGCCCAGGCTGGTCTTGAACTTCTGAGCTCAAGCAATCCACCTGTCTCGGCCTCCCAAAGTGTGCCACTGTGCTTGGTCCTTCTTCTTTAATTATGATTAAAAAAAAAACTAAGTCCTAATTATGCAATGATGTAAAATGTGTGCCTGGTATCTGAGAATGTAAGGTATATATCATTCACATGACTCCTTACAAATTTTTTAGAAAAATTTTACATTGTTTTACAAAGACTGAGATTATACTTGTGTGAATTTGAACCATTTAAAACGTTGGTAACGTAATGGATGAAGAGGAAGAAGGAACTTTTATATATTTTTTTAGATTTCAAATCTTCAAAGATAGTTTTTAAAAAAATCTGTCTTTTTAAAAAAAACTAAAATTGTTTTTAATCTAGTGTTTTATATGTTAAAATGTATTAACTAAGGATAGTGCACAATTAGGCACCTAATTGTGTTGAAAATGCAATTGCACATTTAGAAAAATTCTCCCTGGTTTGTGAAGTTGTTTCTGTGCTCTTATAATCATTTGAATTGCTCTTTAATCTCTCTGTTTAAACTGTGTGTCTACATCTTAATGAATCCAGTGGAAGCTTCTAATTAAGTGCATAGTGCTGGATTTATTTACACCAATTGCCTAAGTCTCAAAACCAAGTCACAGCAGGATCCAGGAAAACAGTTACATCTCAGAGAATAAAACACCGTTACAGGATTTATTCCAGTGTTTACACTAGTGTCTAGAAGCCAAATACTGAAAAGAACATAAAAGGAAGTGGGTGTGCTTTGAGTAAGTCTTGAAGCCTACTTAACTTTTTTTCCCCCCATCAAGGGCCTTATTAGAGTTAATTTAATGAACAACAAAAAAACATGATTCGGCTCGCACCTGTAATCCCAGCACTTTGGGAGGCTGAGGTGGGCGGATCATGGGGTCAGGAGATCGAGACCATCCTGGCTAATATGATGAAACCCCGTCTCTACAAAAAAATAAAAAATTAGCCAGGCGTGGTGGCACGCACCTGTAGTCCCAGTTACTCGAGAGGCTGAAGCAGGAGAATCACTTAAACCCAGGAGGTGGAGGTTGCAGTGAGCCAAGATCGCACCACTGCACTCCAGCCTGGGTGACAGAGCAAGACTCTGTCTCAAACAAAACAAAACAAAACAACAAAAAAACATGATTCAATATATTCTTCGATGCATCTCTGATGAAGCGAAGGAAATTGGTTATTACCCAAAGCCAATTGGTGATTTTAACAGAGTCAGGTTAAAAGATAGGGCATTGAAGATACAGATGGATCCCTGCCTCCTGGACATTACATTGCAATATAAAGAAATGAAACGGAAATGTAGCTGAAATTCTGGTGTCAAGTGACAATTGATAATCTATTTAAATCTTTTATATATATATGTATAGTTTTATTAAGACAAAAACTGACAGTGTAGTATGAAGTTTACATTTAAACAAAGTTTACACAGAAATCTAACACATGCCTAAAAGGATTTTACAATGTAGCTCTAGATGCAAGTCTAGATAATATCAAGAACTGATGGATCTGGCCGGGTGCGGTGGCTCAAGCCTGTAATCCCAGCACTTTGGGAGGCCGAGACGGGCGGATCACGAGGTCAGGAGATCGAGACCATCCTGGCTAACATGGTGAAACCCCGTCTCTAAAAAAATAGAAAAAAACTAGCCGGGCGAGGTGGTGGGCGCCTGTAGTCCCAGCTACTCGGGAGGCTGAGGCAGAAGAATGGCGTGAACCTGGGAGGCGGAGCTTGCAGTGAGCTGAGATCTGGCCACTGCACTCCAGCCTGGGTGACAGAGCAAGAGTCCGTCTCAAAAAAAAAACAAAAAACAAAACAAAAAAAAAAAAAACAAAAAAACAAAACTGATGGATCTCAGGACTCAAGACAGAGCATTTTGGGTATCAGTTACTTCTTAGGATTTCTTTAAAAAATTGTGTGTGCGCGTGTGTGTGTGTGTGTTTTAAAGTGAACCACTGCCCAATATGAAAGTTTAATCTTCTGAGACCAAGGCTTTTGAAATCACTAAACTCTTGGATCAATTCAGTGAAACTTGTGCTGTCAGTGACTGAACCCTGCCAACAATGATTTCAGAGTTCAACGCTCAAAAAAGGGAATGACTCCAAGAGTTCTCCCCACTAAGAGCATGGGTCCTTGTCTTCCCTACTGTCTTATCTCCTCTACCACCCTCTTCCTCTTTCCTAACACCTCAGCCAGTGGCTTGGATGAACAAGCTGATATTTATAACTTCATTACTGGAAAAGAAAGGGTCTTCTAATTTCAGGAGTTAGCACCTCTGAGACAGAATAATCTGCTTGTATTGTATACTCTCCAATAAAAGACCTTCCCTCCTCATCAATTTCCATCTCCAAAATGGCAACTTTGTTAACTTATGAACTGACTTAGTCCTTTGCAGGAACAGCAATAAGTTTAGGCAGGGAACACCTTGACTTATAGGTTTCAGACACTCACAGCTTTTAAACAGTCTCTCACAGTCCTTATTTATGGTGCCAATGACATTTTTTTTTTTAAGGTAAAATATTCTGGACATAGAAGCAAATCATTAGTTGTCTGTTCTTTTCCATTGCTTCACCATTTCCCTGTCAGGCCCCAAATGTTAATCAAAATGATGCTACCCATCCCCCCCCCTCCCCATCCCTCCCTCCCCCAAATAATACACCAGGAATAGCCAAAGACTGCACAGATGCTATGCTGTAAAAATGCAGAGTTACCACTATTGGGAAGAAGGCTGTGGGTTGTGGAGATGCTCTTTGAAGATCTACAGTATTTTTTTGCTCTCCCACACCCCCAATTCTGCAAGTTTTGTCCTTCATAGAAGGCCCTTTGCTTTTCTCAGCAAAGTGCAGAAAAGGTTGCCTTGAAACACTTATCCCCTTTCCCCTCCACTGGGATGGGTGTGTCAACTATACAGCTTGAAACGGCTTTAAAGCACTTGGGCTGCTGCAGGGCACAGAAACTATACTGGCTCTTCAAAGGACATCTTCTCAAGCTACCTCTATGGTGTCGAGACAAGTAGAACCCCTTCCCTTCCCACTTGAAACCCACAGTCAGAGGTGACAGGGGTGGTACTCAGGAGTGTTAATTCTTGTCATCTTTTTTGTCATCATCCTCCGAGGGGTAGGAATGCCACGTCAGCCTTTCCTCATAGAAGGATGTGACAACCTGTGGGCACTTGACATTGGCTGCCTTGGCAGGGACCAGGAAGCCTCATCAGAGTTTTTCCATTTCATCAGGAACATGAGCTCTCCACTGGAGTCTGTAGCTCCAATAATCCCCTCCGGCTCCTCGAGCAAAGCGTCGTGGCTTTTCTGACTCTTCTTTCTTCTTCTTTGGTTTGCTCTCCTCTCCCTTATCTTCAGAATCAGAATCAGCTCTGCGTTTGCCTCCCTCTGATTTCTCTATCTCATGTGCTGTTTTCTGTAACTGCAGAAACTCAGCAAGGAGGTCGGGGCAATCCAGGTTCTCTTCTGGCTCCCATGTGTTGTCCTCATCTGAGAAGCCCTACCACTTTAGGAGGTATTCCACTTTGCCCTTGACCACTCGACGGTCGAGAACTTCTTCCACCACGTATTCCTCTTCCTCCTCTTCTAGCACCTCCTCCACTTTCTTCTTGCTTTGTTTTTTCCCCATAGTGCCAGCTTTCTGGTGTAAAGGGTGACGCTGCTCAGAGCAGCGCCCAGGAGCCCGAGAGGAATCGGTGCTGCGCTACTGGTGCGTCGCGTGGGGTCGGCTGGGGGAGTGGCGCCCAGGAAGGCAGCAAGCCGGGTGGCCGCAGTGGAGCCCCTCACTGAAGCCCGGCAGGCCCGGGCAACGGCCAACCCCTTGGCCGAACGAAAGAGCCTGGCACGCTGCGCTGCCCACCGCCGGCAGATAATCTGTTTAAATCTTAATAAAAATTCCAAAGTCTTTGAGGAATATACAGGATTTCATAAGAAGGAAAAGTCCATCTTCCTGGGAAACTTCAGTTAATTAGAGATGACTCCTTACTGAGGTTGAGTGGGGATTGCCAGTTGGTTAAAGACCAGTTAGATCGATGGGTGAAGAGGCTCTGGGGGTTGTGTCAGTCATTCCAAGATGTATTCAACAGGAACCAAGCAAAATGGTGGAACAAGTCAACTGCTGAGGTAGGGTCCACATGGTTAGTACAGGAGGATAAAACGTTTGGAGGGAAAAAGAGAAGCCTTTCCCTGCTTCATCCTATTGACCTTTTGGCTAAAGAGACGTGATTGAAAAGGAAGTGGCTGATGCCCTAGGTGGAGGGGACAGTGAAAGCAGCTGGCTATGGTCTCACTTGGGTTGCATTGTCTGTGTCCTGGGTCCTTCCGTTTCCTTTTCTCTTTCCTTTTCTTTCTCCTTACTTTCCTCTTTCCTTTCTCTTTCTTTCCTTTCCTCTTTCCCTTCCCTTTCCTTCCCTCTTCTTTTCTTCCCTTCCTCTCCTCCTCCCCTCCCCTCCCCTTTCCTTTCCTTTCTGTTCACGTCCTCATTTTGGTAGAACACCTCCGATAAACTTCTCCTTTTTTTGAGATGGAGTCTCACTCTGTTGCCAGCCTGGAGTGCAATGGTGTAATCTCGGCTCACTGCATCCTCTGCCTCCCGGGTTCAAGAGATTCTCCTGCCTCAGTCTCCCGAGTAGCTGGGACTACAGGCGTCTGCCACCACGCCTGGCTATTGTTGTATTTTTAGTCGAGATGGGGTTTCACCATGTTGCCCAGAATGGCCTTGATCTCTTTTTTTTCTTTTTTCTTTTTTTTGAGACGGAGTCTCGCTCTGTCGCCCGGGCTGGAGTGCAGAGGCCGGATCTCGGCTCACTGCGAGCTCCGCCTCCCGAGTTCCCGCCATTCTTCTGCCTCAGCCTCCCGAGTAGCTGGGATTACAGGCGCCCGCCACGTCGCCCGGCTACTTTTTGTATTTTTTAGTAAAGACGGTGTTTCACCGTGTTAGCCAGTATGGTCTCGATCTCCTGACCTCGTGATCCGCCCGTCTCGGCCTCCCAAAGTGCTGAGATTACAGGCTTGAGCCAGGTCTTGATCTCTTAACCTCGCGATCTGCCTGCCTTGGCCTCCCAAAGTGCTGGGATTACAGGCGTGAGCCATAGCGCCTGGCCTCCATAAACTTCTTAAGGAAGAATGCCTGGGAGATGATTACGTTTTTAGTCTGTGATATGGTTAAGCATTTTGTCCTCACCCAAATCTCATCTTGAATTATAATCCCCGTAATTCCCACATATCGAGGAAGAGACCAAGTGGAGGGAGGTAATTGGATCATGAAGGTGGTTTCCCCCATGCTGTTTTTGTGATAGTGAGTGAGTTCTCACGAGATCTGATGGCTTTATAAGGGGCCCTTTTCTCCTTTGCTTGACGTTTCTCCTTCCTGCCACCTTGTGGAGAGAACCAGCTACAGGCAGTTCTTTATAACAGTATGAAAATGGACTAATAGTGGCCGGGCGCCGTGGCTCACGCCTGTAATCCCAGCACTTTGGGAGGCCGAGGAGGGTGGATCACCTGAGGTCAGGAGTTCGAGACCAGCCTGGCCAACATGGAGAAACCCTGTCTCTACTAAAAATACTAAATTAGTCAGGCATAGTGACGTGTGCCTGTAATCCCAGCTACTCGGGAGACTGAGGCAGGAGAATCTCTTGAACCTGGGAGGCAGAGGTTGCAGTGAGCCAAGATTGCACCATTGGCACTCCAGCCTGGGCAACAAGAGTGAAACTCCGTATATATGTATACGTATGCTATATATACACATATATACGTATATATGTGTACGTATGCTATATATACACATATATACGTATATATGTGTATATATACTATATACATATATACTCTATATATACATATGTGTGTGTGTATATATAGTGTTTGTGTGTGTGTGTATATATATATATTTGCTGTCAGCCTATGATTTTAGGTTGTGTTCCTTTGAGGCCAAGCCTGTATGGATGCAAAGTTGGTCACCTTTCTTTACAACTAGGCTGCTCTCTCCTTTTCCAAATGGCCTGGCGTTACTGCTTTTATTGTGTGAGCACCTGAGTCCAGAGAGGGCAGAGAAGGTAAAGGTGAAGGAGGGGGAGAAGAATTCCCAGTATGCATTGTTATTCTTTTCCAATCAAAGTACTAAATTCTTTACCTGGATTATTTTATGTAATCCTTTAAATAACTCCTTGAGGTAGGAATTTATTTTTATTCCCATTTTATAGGTGAAAAAATGGTCCTCAAATTCTGCTTTTTCCCTTTCCCAAACACATCCTTTTATTGCCTGCCCAGGGATTCTGGGCTCCCAGAGGTGGCCAAAAGGAGGGGCTAAGGAACACGTTCATGCCAGCCTAGGGTAGAAAGAGCTTGGACTTTGGACTCAGACTTATCTTGGTTTGAATTCCAGTGCTGCTACTCACTGGCTATGTTAACACTTGCAAGTTATGCAAACATTGTGGACATTCACAGGTTTTATTTTCTGTAAAATCAAAACCAGTGTGCAATAATATAATGTATGCAAAGATTAAGACATGTAAAGTAGCTAGCCCGGTATCCTCGGTGGATAATAAATATTGGTTTCTTTCTGCTTCCTTCTTTCAACTGGAGATGATGGAGATGAACTGGAGCTTGAAGCTGCCTTGTGGAAGGAGATGGAGGAGAAGGAGCCTTTGTGGGAAGTGACCGGGAAGGCAAAGCTCACCCTGCAGTGGCGAGTTGCCATGTCTATAGACTGGTTGTTGCATCCTGAGTTCCTGGTTCACGGCCTAAAAAGAATGTAGGGTGAGGCTGGGCACAGTGGCTCACACCAGTACTCCCAAACTTTGGGAAGCTGAGGTGGGAGGGTTGCTTGAGTACAGGAGTTTGAGACCAGCATGAGCAACACAATGAGATGTCATCTCTACAAAAAATACAAAAATTAGCCCGGTGTGATGGTGCATGCCTATAGCTCCACCTTCTCAGGAAGCTGAGGCAGGAGGATCGCTTGAGCCTGGGAGACTAAGACTAAGACTGCAGTGAGCAAGATCATGTCACTGCACTCCAGCCTGGGTGATGAAGTGAGACCCTGTCCCAAAAAAGAAAAGAAAAAAAGACTGTAAGGTGTTTTTCCAAAAGGCTAGTACTGGGCAGTGCCAGTCAGTTCTCTGACCCAGCCCTTAGAATACTTGTTACCCCTAGTTTCCTGGAAGAGGGAACTATAAAGACTGAATGAGCAGGGTGGGAGGTGTGGGTGAGGCCCCACTCTCCAGGGGTGGCCAGGATGCCTCAGCATGGTGGACACCCTCCAATGGAGCTGCGGGGCTGAGAATCAAGGTCCAGAAAGGAAGAGTATCTGGAACCCACGAACATTCCTCAGGGGGATCTTTTTTTTTTTTCTCTTTTTTTGAGATGGAGTCTCACTCTGTCGCCCAGGCTGGAGTACAGTGGTGTGATCTTGCCTCGCTTCACCCTCTGCCTCCCAGGTTTGAGCGATTTTCCTGCCTCAGCCTCCCGAGTAGCTGGGACTACAGGTATTTTGTATTTTTAGTAGAGGCGGGGCAGAGTGAGACTCTGTCTCAAAAAAAAAAAAAAAAGAAAAATGTTTGGAAAGACATCAACAAAATATACTTACAGAATTAATGAATGAAGTTTCTAAGAACTTCATTCCTAACCCTGGTGCATAAAGACCATTTTCCCACATAATGCCTTCAATTTTCTCTAGGTCAGAAGATGGGGAAAAGCTCTTACTGGTAGCTATTACTCAAAATGAACACAGGAGGTCTCCACTGCTATGCCTTGGCCTAAAATGATCTTAGTTTTCCTTGGAAGTCATCTGCATCTGCCTCTCATAAGACTGTTAACTTAGTCCTTAAGGTTCAGAACAAAAATAGAAAATGTTTATGTGGGCTGGGCGCAGTGGCTCACACCTGTAATCCCAGCACTTTGGGAGGCTGAGGCGGGCGAATCACGTGAGGTCAGGAGTTTGAGACCAGCCTGACCAACATGGTGAAACCCCGTCTCTACTAAAAATAGAAAATCAGCGTGGTGGTGCTTGCCTGTAATCCCAGCTACTTGGGAGGCTGAGGCAGGAGAATTGCTTGAACCCGGGAGGCGGAGGTTGCAGTGAGCCAAGATTGCGCCATTGCACTCCAGCCTGGACAACAAGAGTGAAACTCTGTCTCGGTGGGGGAAGCGGGGGGCGGAAAAAGAAAACATTATGTGCTGCTCTGGTAGATTCATTTTGACCAGATATCCAACTCTGAGCATTCAGGCTCTGATTTTGCCTGAAAGTGTAAGTTTTATGCCAGAGAACCATCTAGGCAAATGTTCAGTGATGACTAAATGGGAGAGATGGAAAATGTAAGACATTCCCAGTCACCTCCCAAGGAAAACGATTTCCTGTGTTGCACAGGGAGGCTCAGGTAAGCAAGCACCCCACTGCTATGGCCTGGGGGAAGGGGGACACCATTTGAAAAAGGATTCAAAGAGAAAAAAATGAGACTGGGCGTGGCGGCTCATGCCTGTAATCCCGGCACTTAGAGAGGCCGAGGCAGGAAGATCACTTGAGCCCAGGAATTTGAGACCAGCCTGGGCAACATGGTGAGGCTCTGTCTTCACAAAAAATAGAAAACTTAGCTGGGCGTTGTGGTGTACGCCTGTGGTTTCAGCTACTTGGGGGGCTGAGTTGGGAGGACCCTTTCAGTGCAGGAAGTTGAGGCTGTGGTGAGATATATAATTGCACCATTCACTCCAGCCTGGGTGACAGAGAACCTGTCTCAAAAGAGAGAGACAGACAGAGAGAGAGAGGGAGGAACAGGGCTGTGTTCACGAGTTCTTTACCGATGAGGACTGATGAGGTTTGGGTGCTATTCTGCTCAATAAGCTAAAAGAAACAGGATGTTTTCTAATAAAATTCCATCTCTGTATCAGAGCCCAGCAGGCCTGCCTCACCTGGATCTTCTCTCACCTGCTGCTGCCTCTATTCAGTCTCAGGCACTCTTTGTCTCTCCCATGCCCTTCACCTGGTTGGTCTTCTTTCAGGCTTCAGGGTAAATGTTTCTTCCTCAAAGAATCTCTCCCAGAATCCCCCCATCTCAGTAGATTTCCCCATTATTCTCTATCACTGGCCCCTGGTTTTATCCATCAAAGAACTTTCATTATTTTTATTTTATTTTATTTTTTGAGACAGAGTCTTGCTGTTGTCGCCCAGCCTGGAATGTAATGGCACAATCTCGGCTCACTGCAACCTCTACCTCCCGGGTTCAAGCAATTCTCCTGCCTCAGGCTCCCGAATAGTTGGGATTACAGGTGTGTGCCACCACGCCTGGTTAAGTTTTGTATAAACTCACCTAGGGCAGGGGTACCATCTGTTTCATTCACTGGTGCATCCTGTTGAAAGGAAAACTTCAGCTGAATTAAATTTAAAGGAGTTTAATTGAGCAATGAATGCTTCGTGAATCGGGCAGCCCCCAGAATCACAGCCGATTCACGGAGACTCCAGGGTTGCCTTATGGTCAGAACGAATTTAGAGACAAAAAAAGGAAGCGATGAACAGACATGGGCAGTGAGGTACAGAAACAGCTGGATTGGTTACAGGTTGGCATTTGCCTTATTTGAACACGGTTTGAATACTCAGCAGTCTGTGAGTGGGTTGAAGTATGGCCACTGGGATTGACTCAGGTGTTGTTACCAGTGCATGCTCCCAAATGAGGTTTTCAATCTTGCCCGCCTATTAAGCCAGGTTGCAGTTTATCTACAAGGATTTAAATATAGAAGTACGGAGTCCTTCTCAGGCCATATTTAGTTTGCTTTAACAATGTGTACCTGGCACATAGTAGGTACTTAATGTAGAATGGCTGAATCGAGCTTAATAAGGAAATAACTAATGGTGGGTGAATGAGGTGCTTGTGAATAAGGAAAGTGGCACTAGGAGCCTGTAATCATTTAACGATTATTAATAAATTAATAGAAAATTAATGCAAGTTCCCCAGTCATTTATGTCCAAAAGTGAGGTATATTATCTGCCTTAAATCTGGTATTCTTTACCTAGATCAGCCTTCAGGGCTTCACTTGTGATGAGAGAACTGGGTATGAAACAAGTGGGCTGAAGCGAACAGAAAAAGAATTCACTCTGAAACCTGTGGAACGCGTGTGTCATAGGCAGAGAGAGAGTCGGAACTCTAAAGCCTCTCCTGGTCATGGGGTAGATGCGGTCCAAGTAAGTTCTTTGCGTTTGCCTAGGACAGTGGTTCACAGATTTTGGTATCAACGAGAACAGTTAACTTCTATTTATTTATTTATAATAGATGGGCTATGCACCCTGAAGGAGGAAAGAGGAGATTGAAAGTTCAGGAACACAACAAGATGAAAACGACATTTTTGTTTTGAGACAGGGTCTCACAGCTGGGTGTGGCGGCTCACACCTGTCATCCCAGCACCTTGGGAGGCCGACACAGGTGGATCACAAGATCAGGAGATCGAGACCATCCTGGCTAACATGGTGAAATCCCATCTCTACTAAAATACGAAAAATTAGCCAGGCGTTGTGACAGGCACCTGTAGTCCCAGCTACTCAGGAGGCTGAGGCAGGGGAATTGCTTGAACCCAGGAGGTAGAGATTGCAGTGAGCCGAGACCATGCCACTGCACTCCAGCCTGGTGACAGAGTGAGACTCCATCTCAAAAATAAAAAAGAGAGAGAGAGAGACAGGGTCTCACTCACTCTGTTGCCCAGGCTGGAACACACTGGCCTTATCTTGGCTCACTGCAGCCTCAACCTCCTGGGCTCAAGTGATCCTCTCACCTCAGCCTCCTGAGTAGCTGGGACTGCAGGCATGTGCCACCATGCCGAGCTAATTTTATTAAAGTTTTATTTTTAGTAGAGATGGGGTTTCGCCAGGTTGCGCAGGCTGGTCTTGAACTCTTGAGCTCAAGCTATCCACCCACCTCAGCTGTCCAAAGGGCTGGGATTACAGGCATGAGCCACCGCGCCTGGCTAGAACAGTTAACTTTTATCAAGCACTTGCTAGGTACCAGGCATCACGCTGAACACTTTTCAGGTAATTATTGTGGTTAATTCTCACAAGAAAACTGTAAGTTGGGTACTAATATTATTTCCATTTACCGATGAGGAAACTGAAGCATGGAGAGGTGCTGTAATTAGTTCAAGCTTGCTGTGGTTTTAGTGTGTTGCCTCAGTGACTCTGTGCACACCAAGCCTGGGGCCACTTCTCTGGAGGAAGGGTTTCCATGGCTTCCCTGAGGCCTCAGCAGAACTTGGCCCCTGGGTGTGTGAGTTCTGTCTTTGAATCCTTGGAACCTTGGCCCACATCCAGGGTGGCAACTCCACACCTCAGGCTGGACGAAGAGATGTGAATGTGGTGTGCGGGACAGGGGGCCCTCTTCAGAATTTTGCCCATAAACACCCACGGTTTGGGTAGAATAAGTATAGCTAAATGAGTGGAGAATGAAGGACAGGCATAGAGGAAAGCTCTAAGTCCAGATACAAACTGGAGGCTGCAAGGATAAGGGCAGTGGAAAGACCACGGGCTTGAGAGCCAAGATAACCCAAATTAGAGTGCCAGTGCTTTGCTAGTGAGATGATCTTAACAAGTTACTTAATCATTCGGAGTCTGTGTTCTTGCTGATAAAAGAGAGATAATAACCTACAGAGAAGACCTGGAACTATCTCAGTGCTTTCTAAAATATGTTAGGAAAGAGGAAACAAGTGTCAAGGAAAAGAATGTGGTTTAAGAAAATAGAGAAAAGGAGGATGAGTTTGCCGAGAAAACCTCCATGCTGAGTGAATTCCTGGAAATTGATTGCTTCACCCATGCCTAACATCTCTAGGTCAAAGGGGCAGAATGTTTGACTTAAAGATAAGATGGACAGCCAGGACCTATTACCAATTTAACACTGTTTTTAGACCCACATCAGAAAAAGCCAACATGAAACTACATTCTTAAGGTGGCATAATATCATAAAGACAGAAATTAGAAAGTAAAGTACTTGATTGCCTTATTTTTTTACTATTATTTTTTAAACAGAGATGGGGTCTTGCTATATTGACCAGGCTGCTCTTGAACTCCTGGTCTCAAGCAACCCTCCTGACTTGGCCTCCCAAAGTGTTGGAATTACAGGCATGAGCCACTGCAGTAGCCCTGATTGTTTTAAATAGAAGAAGGTAAAGTATTTTCTCACAAAAATTTCTGAATGTGGGAGGCAGCCTACTGACATTTTTTCACGTAACAATCTCCACTTTACAGATCCACCAAATACCAGTATGCTTTTATATTCCTTACCCTGCAGAATCCTATGCATGTGACCAAGCAAACCCTGCTTCTGTGTGTGATGACTGTTCTGCTTGTTTGTTGAGTTTCATGTGAAATTCGAGTGGGGCTTGCACTGCTGGTGATATCCCAAGGCATCTCATTCAGCTCTCATCATTGCTTTTATTTATTTATTTATTTATTTTTGAGACAGAGTCTTGCTCTCTCACCCAGGCTGGACTGCAGTGGTGCAGTCTTGGCTCATTGCAACCTCTACCTCCTGGATTCAAATGATACTCAAGCCTCAGCCTCTTGAGTACTGGGATTACAGGTGCCTACCACCACACCCAGCTAATTTATTTTTGTATTTTTAGTAGAGACAGGGTTTCACCATGTTGGCTAGGCTGGTCTCAAACTCCTGGCCTCAAGTGATCCGCCCACCTCGGCCTCCCAAAGTGTTGGAATTACAGGCATGAGCCACCGTCCTCAACCCACCATGGCTTTTAAACATGCTTGTAAGACTTCACCATCTTCACATGCTTTGGAAAAAGGTATTTTGAGCAGTGAGTGTGCAAGGCAGGTTTTCCATGCTGAATTTTATAATTTTAATTAACAATAGTTAATATTTTCCACTAGTGTTACCAGAAAGGGGTCCCTATCCGGACCCCAAGAGAGGATTCTTGAACCTTACGTAGGAAAGAATTCAGGGCAAGTCTGTAGAGTAAAAGTGAAAGCAAGTTAATTAGAGAAGTAGAGAAAAAAAAGAATGGCTACTTCATAGACAGAGCAGCAGGATGGGCTGCTCAACTTAGTTATAATTATTTCTTGATTATGTGCTAAACAAGGGGTAGATTATTCATGAGTTTTCTGGGAAAAGGACAGAGATTTCCCAGAACTGAGGGAACAGGCTATATAGGGTAACTTCTATATAGGGTCTTTTAGAGTATATCGACTATAGTCTTTTAGACTGTCTAGGATAACTTCTATATAGGGTAACTTTACAAATGCCATGGTACTTGTAAACTGTCATGGCACTGGTGGGAGTGTCTTTTAGCACATTAGTGTAGTTGTGATATAATGAGCAGTAAGGACGACAAGAAGTCACTTTCATCACCATCTTGGTTTGGGTTGGTTTTGGCCAGCTTCCTTACCGCATCCTGTTTAATCGGCAGGGTCTTTGTGACCTGTGTCGCATGCTGACCTCCTATCTTATCCTGAGATTAAGAATGTCTAACCTTCTGGGAATGTGACCCAGGAGGTCTCAGCCTTATTTTCCAAGCCCCTATTCAAGATGGAGTCACTTGGGTTCAAACACCTCTGATGGATGGGTACGGTGGCTCACACCTGTAATCCCAGCATTTTGGGAGGCTGAGGCGGGTGGATCACCTGAGGTCAGGAGTTCAAGACCAGACTGGCCAACATGGCGAAACCCCGTCTCTACTAAAAGTACAAAAATTAGCAGAGCATGGTGGCACGTGCCTGTAATCCCAGCTACTCGGGAGGCTGAGGCAGGAGAATCACTTGAACTCAGGAGGTGGAGGTTGCAGTGAGCCAAGATTGTGCCACTGCACTCCAGCCTGGGCAACAGAGTGAGACTCTGTCTTAAAAAACAAACAAACAACAACAACAACAACAACAAAAACACCTCTGATACTAGTAGTAATAATAGCTATACTTATTGAGTACTGACTAATCCTACCAGCATCTTTAGGAGGTATAGGAATTATTATATTCATTTTATAGATTAGGAAACTGAGGCACAATGAAGTGAAGTATCTTGCCCAAAGTCATTTGGCTGGTAGGAGAAGAAGCTGGACCAGTGCTCAAGGCTTCTAGCTGCAGATGCTTCTCTTCTGCTGTAAGACAATCCAGGGCTCAGCACAGGACTACAAATCCACAATACCCTGGGTAAGGCTTAGCTCTCAAACATTTCGCTTTCCAATTCACTTGAGGGCTAGGTGACTGATTGTTCTCCATCCTCCCCAACCCTCCAAGCCCCAACCATGCTATGGATTTTGAATCACCATCCTTGAGGTTTGTTTGGTCCCTTGCCCAATATATACATTTATCTAGTGACTGCACTTATGCTGAACCTACACATGGTCATAGGATTACACAGGGAGTTCACCTAAAAGCAACAAAACCAAGGATTACTCATCAGAAGCACCAGGGCTAACGATTCTCTGGCTGATGTTGAAATTTAACACCAACTATGGAGTTCAGTGTGTTGGATAGGGGGTTGGCAATGTGTGATACTATCAAGCTTCAGACCAAACCAAAGACCTTTCATGTATGAAGCTCTGTCCTACACAGCTCTGAACATGGCCCCAAACACCACTTAGTTGTACTGAGCAATTACCTACACCTTCTCCTGGAGTTCTAGGCCAGTGGATATGTCAAATAGCCATATGCACCTTTTTTCTTTTTCTTTCCTTTCCTTTCCTTTCCTTTTCTTTTCTTTTTCTGAGATAGAATCTCACTCTGTCGCCGAGGCTAGAGCGCAGTGGCACGATCTCGGCTCACTGCAACTTCCATCTCCTGAGTTCAAGCAATTCTCATGCCCCAGCCTCCTGAGTAGCTGGAACTACAGGTGCATGCCAACACTCCTGGCTATTTTGTATTTGTTTGTGAGACGGGGTTTCACCTTGTTGGGCTGGGAAGGCTGGTCTCAAACTCCTGACCTCAAGTGATCCACCTGCCTTGGCCTCCCAAAGTGCTGGGATTTCAGGTGTGAGCTGCTGGGGTTGGCCTAAGCACTTTTTATAGTGTGGCAATTATTTGAGCATTCAGATTTCCAAAGTAGGATGCATGTGGATGGTGAGTAAATGGTAGCAGAACTCAGATAAGAGTGGGATGCAGCAGTCAGGAATGACGCCCGTTCTTTTAAACCAAGACCCTGAGTGGGGAAGGCAAGTCAACCAACATTGACTGTGGGATCAACTCAAAAGCTGGTCTTTACATGGGAACACATTCTGGTTGCTCTAATGGCTTTAAGTCTTAGCATCCATTACTCCAACATATACCGTGTTTTTGACTGTGACTATAACTGCCAGCCCATATCTAAGGTGCATTTGGATGCCATACTTTTTCCTTTTTGATATAGCCGTGATAACCATCAGCATGCTTTGTTCAAGTACTTCATATTCAGTAGAACTTACCAGATAAGAAACTCAGGAGCTGCTCCTCTCTGAGCCAATGAGAAACTCAGTTGCTGCTCCTCCCACGGGCACTTATCTTTAGTTGAGTTAGCCTTTAATCAGATTGTCATTATGATTGGGCTCTGTTCTGAAAGAAAGACCTCATAAATCTTGTTTGATGATGCCAAGTAAGTCATGTCTATTTGCAGATTTCAAAGATTATTTCTAAGAATTCAGGCTAGGTGTGGTGGCTCATGCCGGTAATCCCAGCACTTTGGGAGTCCAAGATGGACAAATTACTTGAGCTCAGGAATTGAGACCAGCCTGAGCAACATGGGTGAAGCACCATCTCTACAAAAAAAAAAAAAAAAAAAAAAAAATTATAGGCATGGTGGTGGGTGCCTGCAGTACCAGCTACTCAGGAGGCTGAGGTCAGAGGTTTACCTGAGCCCAGGAGGTCGAGGCTGCAGTGAACCAAAATTGCATCACCGTACCCCAGCCTGGATGACAGAGTAAGACACTGTCTCAAAAAAGAAAAGAATTCAATAGCCATTAGGGCAGGCTTTGCATAATCACGTAGACAAAAATGTCCTCTTTTGCTGGGCATGGGGATTCACACCTGTAATCTCAACAATTTGGGAGGCCGAGGTGGGTGAATCACCTGATGTCAGGAGTTTGAGACCAGCCTGAGCAATGTGGTAAAACCCCATCTCTACTAAAAATACAAAAAAACTAGCAGGATGTGGTGAATCATGTGGTGTGTTCCCTGCTACTTAGGAGGCTGAGGCATGAGAATCACTTGAACCTGAGAGGCAGAGGCTGCAGTCAGCTGAGACTGCACCATTGTACTCCAGCCTGGGCAACAGAGCCAGACTCCATTCCACCCCCCTACCCCCCAAAAAAGTCCTGTTTTTCCTTTGAATATATACTTTTTTTTTTTTTTTTGTAAAGACAATCTAGCATTTTATATTAGTCTGTTCTCATGCTGCTAATAAACACATACACAAGACTGGGTATTTTATAAAGGAAAGAGGTTTAATTGACTCACAGCTCCACATGGCTGGGGAGGCCTCACATTCATAGCGGAAGGCAAAGGAGGAGCAAAGTCACATCTTGTATGGCAGCAGGCAAGAGAGAATGAGAGTCAACTGAAAGGGGGGACCCCTTATAAAAGCAACAGATCTTGAGAGAGTTATTCACTATCACGTGAACAGTATGGGGGAACCTCCCCCATGATTCAATTATCTCCCACTGGGTCCCTCCCACAACACATGGTTATTATGGGAGCCACAATTCAAGATGAGATTTGGGTGGGGACACAGCCAAACCATATCATTCCACCCCAGCCCCTGCCAAATCTCATGTCTTTACATTTCAAAACCAATCATGCCTTCCCAATAGTCCCCCAAAGTCTTAATTCATTTCAGCATTAACTCAAAAGTCCACAGTCCAAAGTCTCATCTGAGATAAGGGAAGTTCCTTCCACCTATGAGCCTGTAAAATCAAAAGCAAGTTAGTTACTCCTAGATATAATGGGTGTACAGGTATTGAGTAAATACACCCATTCCAAATGGGAGAAATTGGCCAAAATGAAGAGGCTAAAGGTCCCATGCAAATCCAAAATGCAGCAGGGCACTCAAATCTTAAAGCTCCAAAATGATCTCCTTTGATTCCATGTCTCACATCCAGGTCACACTGATGCAAGAGGTGGGTTCCCATGGTCTTGGGCAGCTCCACCCCTGTGGCTTTGCAGGGTACAGCCTCCCTTACAGCTGCTTTCACGGGCTGGCATTGAGTGTCTGTTGCTTTTCCAGGCACACGGTGAAAGTTGTCAGTGGATCTTTCATTCTGGGGTCTGGAGGCTGGTGGCCCTCTTCTCACAGCTCCACTAGGCAGTGCCCCAGTGGAGACTTTTTGTCGGGGCTTCTACCCCATATTTTCCTCCTCACTGCTCTAACAGAGGTTCTCCATGAGGTCCCCACCCCTGCAGCAAACTTTTGCCTGGACATCCAGACATTTCCATGCATCCTCTGAAATCTAGGTGGACGTTCCCAAACCTCAATTCTTGATTTCTGTGCACCCACAGGTTCAACACCATGTGGAAGCTGCCAAGGCTTGGGGCTTGCACCCTCTGAAGCCGTGGCCTAAGCTGTATCTTGGCCCCTTTTAGCCATGGCTGAAGTGGCTGGGACACAGGGCACAAAGACCCTAGGCTGCACATAGCACGGGGGCCCTGGGCATGGCCAGGAAACCATTTTTTCCTTCTAGGCCTGAGGGCCTATGATGGGAGGGGCTGCCTCAAAGGTCTATGATATGCTCTGGAGGTATTTTCCCTATTATCTTGACAATTAACATTAAGCTCCTCGTTACTTATGCAAATTTCTGCAGCTGGCTTGAATTTCCCCTTGGAAAATTGGATTTTCTTTTCTATCACATGGCATCATCAGGCTGCAATTGTTCCAAAATTTTATGCTGTTTCCCTTTTAAAACTGAATGCTTTTAATAGCACCTAAGTCACCTGTTGAATGCTTTGCTGCTTAGAAATTTTTTTTCCGCCAGTACCCTAAATCATCTTCCTTAAGTTCAAAGTTCCACAGACCTCTAGGGCAGGGGCAAAATGCCACCAGTCTCTTTGCTGAAACATAGCAAGAGTCACCTTTACTCCAGTTTCCAACAAGTTCCTCATCTCCATTTGAGACCACCTCAGCCTGGACTTCATTGTCCGTATCACTCTCAGCATTTTTGTCAAAGCCATTCAACAGTTCTCTGGAGAGTTCTAAACTTTCCCACATTTTCCTGTTTTCTTCTGAGCCCTCCAAACTCTTCCAACCTCTGCCTGTTACCCAGTTCCAAAGTCGCTTCCACATTTTTGGGTATCTTTATAGCAGCGCCCCATTCTATCAGTACCAATTTACTGTATTAGTTTGTTCTCATATTGCTAATAAAGACATATCTGAGACTGCATAATTTATAAGGAAAGAGGTTTAATTGACTCACAATTCCACGTGGCTGGTGAGGCCTCACAATCACGGTGGAAGGCAAAGGAGGAGCAAAGTCAAGTCTTGCATGGCAGCAGGCAAGGGAGAATGAGAGCCGAGTGAAAGAGGAAACCCCTTATGAAAACATCAGATCTCATGGACTTACTCACTACAAGGAGAACAGTATGGGGAAACCACCCCCACCATTCAATTATTTCCCACTGGGTCCTTTCTATGACACATGGGAATTATGGGAGTTACAGTTCAGGATGAGATTTGGGTGGGGACACAGGCAAACCATATGATATTTATACTGTGATAACATTTGAATAGTATTAATTAGTAGATATAGGTGATATGGTTTGGCTGTGTCCCCACCCAAATCTCATCTTGAATTGTAATTCCCACAATTCCCACATGCTGTGGGAGGAACCCAATGGGAGGTGATTGAATTATAGGGGCAGGTCTTTCCTGCGGTGTTCTCATGATAGTGAATGAGTCTCACAAGATCTGATGGCTTTAAAAGGGGCGTTTCCCTGGATAAGCTCTCTTCTCTTGTCTGCCTCCATGTGAAACATGGCTTTCACCTTCCACCATGATCGTGAGGCCTTCCCAGCTACATGGAACTGTAAGTCCATTAAACCTCTTTCTTTTGTAAATTGCCCAGTCTCGGGTATGTCTTTATCGGCAATGTGAAAATGGACTAATATGATAGGTCATCTGGATTAAGATGCCATTAAACCCCTAGTGCAGAAGATGAAAGTGACTCTAGGTATATTTGCCTCATTCTTTAATAATTTTACATTCTCACAGTTTCACATTATGCTACGTCTACACAAATCCTAAGGATGTCATGAACAAACAACAAGGCAGACCAACCCTTGGTGATATGTATGTAGCTATGTTTTGTTTAATGAATTCGTGGTCTTTAGAGATAATGGGCAAAAGTAATTTATGGATGGACCTGGAGCCTGGCAGTCCAAGCCTTTTCCTGAAGAGGGAGGGACCTACTCAAGGCATCCACTGCAGAGCACATCCCTGGTGACTATAAACCTGTGGCAACTGGCTTGCTGGCTTTTGCACTTTCCTTAGGGATCTGTCTGGCACCCACCATGGCTCTGGCTCTGGATTCGAACCCCTCTTTTCATAAATCCTGACTGCATGGAAAGCATGTTGTAAACATGCTTAGGTAGAAATGGAAACAACTCGAGAATTTGTATACGGGCCTTCCCTGGTGATTAATTTCAATTGGCAAAAAGAGCCACAACCTAAAGGAACTGAATGAGGAATTCAAAGAGTTGCTTCTATGGGGGCATGTGTGTGTGTGTACGTGTGCACATGTTTATGAATTAAGTTATACACAGACTTTTAATTTCATGGCCAGATGACCAGCTTCTTCTCAGATCTGGAAAAAAAAAATGCATTTAAAGTCTCACCCAATTGGGCTCGCAGCTGTTTAAACAGTTTCTTCCAGCATTATGTCCCTATGCCCTGCAGCCTAATACCTTCTCAAGTTCATCTCCCCCCAGGCACAGCCTTGTTCCAGCCACACAGTAACCGCTTGCCCTGTACTCTGCCCCCATCATCCTCATCCTGACTGAGAACTAAGCTCTGATTTTTTTTTATCTTGCCCAAATTCCTAAGGGGTCTGGAGAGTCATGCCCTACAAACCATAAATTCTCATCAGATGGGTTTTATTTAGCCCTATATATCATGAGTTACTTTCCAACATGACTCTGGCGTAACATTACAAGATAAGGAAGAAAATAAAAATATTTTACCCCAAAACATATTTCTTTGCCATATCTTGAAAGGCCCTGCAAAGTTGTCCTTTGTGGGAGAAGATTTGCATCTGCGAAGAATCTCCATTAACATAGCTAGATCTGTTTCTTCCAGGTCCCCCCGACCCCCCACCCCACAATGGTAAAGATATTAACTAAAAGTCTAGCACCTTTTAAAGATCTGAATAGGAAACATTTGTCATCGGTTGTCTCTAAGGGCAGCCACTGCAAAAAGAACCTTGTCCTCCACAATTTTTTATCTTAACCTGAACATTTCCTTTCTATCAATCCCAGGTCTTTAGACAAACTCAACCAATTGTCAACCAGAAAATGTTGGAAGTTCCCTCCTACCCCGCCCGCCTTTGAGTTGTCCTGCCTTTTGGGACCAAACCAATGTGTTTCTTAAATGTATTTGATTGATGTCTCATGCCTCTCTAAATGTATAAAAGCAACCCACCCCAACCACCTTGGGCACACCTCCTGAGGACTGGGTCCACAGGCCATGCACTCATATTTGGCTCAGAATAAATCTTTTAAAATATTTTACAGAGTTTGACTCTTTTCATTGACATGACTCAAAACCCTGTGATAAATCTTCCTTGTCTAAATTATTTGACTGGCATAAGTTGTCTTCAAAGTATGGGTCTCAACCTATACTAGCAGGTTTAAAATACCCACTTTCCTAACTTTCTCCATGTTCCAGCTAAACTAGGGGGTGAGTGTGAAGATGAGAGCTGTCCAAAGACTGAACTTGGGTATGACAACATGTAGAAGTTTGGAAGATGAGAGGGATTCAATAACAAAGGGACATGGCCAATGAAGTAGAAGGAGAGCCCAGAGAGGGGTGCTGTAGAGGCCAAGAGAGCAGTGTTTCTTCCTGGAGAGGGTCAGGAGCAGTGTGGTCAAAGGCTGCTGATGTGTGAAATGAGATGAAGTCTGAGTGTTGCCCATTGGATCAGACAGTGCAAGCTCATGGTGATCTCATCGGTAATCTTATAAAAGTATCTTGGTGGAGTGCAAGGGCAGAAGCCTAATGAGAGTGGATTGAAAGAATGTGGGATGAGATCATACCACACCCAGCAGGAATTTATTCCTAACTCAAGAATCACATGAGTTGTCATTACTGATAGGAATTGGTGAAACGGAGACTCTCATATACCAGTGGAAACCCAGTACAATCTTTCTTGATGAATAGATAGATACTGATGCAATAAGCCCTGATTGTGCGACTGCACTTCATCCTGGGCAACAAAGCAAGACCCTGTTAAAACAAAACAAAACAAAAACCCTAAACAACAACAACAAAAACACACACACAAAACCCTTTATGAATTTATCCTGATATAACCAGAAGCTTGGACACAAATTTTATGCACAGGACTTCTGTTGTAGTATTTGTAAAATAACAACTGGAAACATTCTCTGTATTTCGTTTTAAGAACATAGACTCCAGGAATTATATTACTTATCCAATTATAAGGAAATAGAGAATGAACAACCCGAAATGGTCTATTAAATGTCCTTTAAGTATCATGGATTTTTTTTTTCTTTTTTAAGTTAGAAATTGGCCGGTGTGGTGGCTCACACCTGTAATCCCAGCACTTTAGGAAATTAGGAAACTGAGGTGGGCGGATCACTTCAGGTCAGGAGTTCGAGACCAGCCTAGCCAACATAGCAAAACCCCCCCATCTCTACTAAAAATACAAAAAATTAGCTGGACGTGGTGGCACGTGCCTGTAATCCTAGTGACTCGAGAGTCTGAGGCAGGAGAATCGCTTGAACCTGGGGAGACGGAGGTTCAGAGAGCCAAGATCATGCCACTGCACTCCAGCGTGGGTGACAGAGTGCAACACTGTCTGGAGAAAAAAAAAAAAGCTAGAAATTGATATTGGGAGATTCTCATGTATAATAAGTGAAAAGTCCACTATGACTATCCTGGTTGAAGCCACCATATCATCTCTCACTTGAAATGTTATGCCTATTAACAAGTCTTTTATACTCTCTCGTCTGCCATGGTTCTATTCTTGACACTGTAGCAAATAGGATTATGGAATTATTTATTATTATTATTATTTAGACAAAATCTCACTCTGTTTCCCAGGCTGGAGTGCAATGGCATGATCTTAGCTCACTGCAACCTCTGCCTCCTGGGTTCAAGCGATTATCCTGCCTCAGCCTCCTGAGTAGCTGGGATTATAGGCATGCGCCACCATGCCTGGCTAATTTTTATATTTTTAGTAGAGATGGGGTTTCACCATGTTGGCCAGGCTGGTCTTGAACTCCTGACCTCAAGTGATCCACCCGCCTTGGCCTCCCAAAATGCTGGGATTATAGGCATGAGCCACTGCATCCGGCCAGATTATGGAATTATTAATAAACATCTCTAAAGCGTGATCTTGCCACTTCACTGCTTGTGTAAGCCTTAAATGGTCTCCATTTCTTGGTCTCCCATTCTGAATCATTAATGAGACCTCCAAGGACCTGCATGATCCAACCGCTTCCTGAACTCTGGCTTTCTTGCTGCAATATTCTGTGGCCACTTCCACTCCAGGTCTCTTGCTCATGACACAGGCTGTCTCCTCTGCTTCAATTGCTCTTTGTGTTTCATTTCTGCTCCAGACCAGCTTAACTCTCGCTCATTCTTCAAGCCTAAGTTTATACTTCTGTTCCCTGACTCTTTTATGTCCTGAATCAACTTGGCCACAAGTGACAACCCAAATTGGTTCA
The DNA here is from genome assembly GCF_043159975.1 of Macaca nemestrina. Classification (NCBI taxonomy): domain Eukaryota; kingdom Metazoa; phylum Chordata; class Mammalia; order Primates; family Cercopithecidae; genus Macaca; species Macaca nemestrina. The sequence continues at coordinate 121,960,717 of NC_092135.1, read as the reverse complement.
GTTAACTGCAAAGTCCAGGGTTAGCATCAGGTTTGATGCAGGCCTCAAAAAGTGTCACTAGGATCTGTGTATCTCTCCTCCTCTTAGTCCAATCCTTGATGTGGGCTCCATAGAGAAGCTCAGCCTTCATGGTGCTAAACTGGCTGCAGCAGCTCCAGCTTCTTCCTTCGCATTCAAGCCTAACAGGAAGAGTGGATGCACTCTAAGAGGGTTCCACAAAATGTCCCAGAATGTACTCTGTTTTTTTTTTTTTTTTTTTTTTTTCTGAGACAGAGTCTCACTCTGTCACTTAGGCTGAAGTGCAATGGCGCAATCTCGGCTCACTGCAACCTCTGTCTCCAAGGTTCAAGTGATTCTCCTGCCTCAGCCTCATGAGTAGTTGGGATTACAGGTGCGCACCACCACGCCCAGCTAATTTTTGTATTTTTAGTAGAGATGGGGTTTTGCCATATTGGTCAAGCTGTTCTTAAACTCCTGACCTCAGGTAATCCATCTACCTCGGCCTCCCAAAGTGCTGGGATGATAGACATGAGCCACCGCGCCCAGCCCAGAATTTAGTCTTATTGGCTTGAATTATTTGACTCTGGGAAATGCTTATTTTAGAACCAATCATTATTGCTGTGGGAAAGCAATATTCTGATTGGCCAGGAGAGCATCATGTGCAACTCCTAAAGTTAAGAGTTTATGTGTGGGTTGGGTCCCCAAGCCCAAACTGAAAATTACAGGAAGCAGGGGAATGGACCTGGGGAGGCAAACAGGAAATGTCCACCAGCAAATTCTTTGTTGCATGTTTGCTAACATCTTATCCTTTCCTTTCAGAGCATTCATGATAATTAAACATTTATGTATGCTATTATTTATTTCATATTTGTCTTCCCCCATAACACTGTACATTCACCCTGAGAGGGACCATGACTCCTCTCTTCACTGTTCTATGCCCAGTGCCAAGCATAGTTCTTATCACGAGAGTAGATGTTCAAACAATATTTGTTCCATAACTGTGCTACTACAAGAAACCCAGTAGGATGCAAAAGAGTACATACAATAGGTGTCTCAGTTCGTTCGTGCTGCTATAACAAAATGCCTGAGTCTGGATAATTTATAAGGAATAGAAATTGATTTATCACTGGGCATGGTGGCTCATGCCTGTAATCTTAGCACTTTGGGAGGCTGAGGCTGGCAGATCACGCGGTCAGGAGATTGAGACCATCCTGGCCAATGTGGTGAAACCCCGTCTCTACTAAAAAAAAATACAAAAATTAGGGCATGGTGGCACTCATTTGTAATCCCAGCTACTTGAGAGGCTGAGGCAGGGGAATCGCTTGAACCCGGGAGGCAGAGGTTGCAGTTAGCCAAGATTGCACCACTGCTCACCAGCCTGGTGACAGAGCGAGTCTCTTGCTCAAAAAAAAAAAAAAAAAAAATAATAATAATAATAATAATAATTTCTCACAGTTCTGGAGGAGGCTGGAAGTCCAAGATCAAGGCATCAGCAGGTTCAATGTCTGGTGAGGGCTCAGTCTCTATTCTAAGATGGTGCCTTGTTGCTGCATCCTCCAGGGGGGCGAAAGTTGAGTCTTCATGTGGTGGAAGGGATGGAAGGCTAAAAAGGGACTAAGCTAGTTTCCTCCAGCCCTTTGGTAAGGTACTAATCCATTAATCCACTAATCATCACTTCTCCAAAGGCCCCACCTCTTAAAACTACCACAGTGGGGATTAAGTTTCAACATGAAGTTTAGAGGGGACTCTCATTCAAACCACGGCAGTAGAATTTCAATTTTGGTTTTAAAAACATTTCAGCTGGGCACAGTGGCTCACGCCTATAATCCCAGCACTTTGGGAGGCTGAGGCAGGTGGATTACTTGAGCTTAGGAGTTCGGCACCAACCTGGGCAACATGGCAAAACCCTGTTTCTAAGAAAAATACAAAAATTAGCCGAGTGTGGTGGTGCATGCCTGTAGTCCCAGCTACATGGGGGGCTGAGGCAGGAGGATCACTTGAACCAAGGAAGTCGAGGCTGCAGTGAGGTGAGATCATGCTATTGCACTCCAGCCTGGGCAACAAAGTGAGACCCTGTCCAAAAAATAAAATAAAATAAAAAAATCTTTCTATCCTTTTCTATCTCTGTAGAATACAAATATGCAAGGAAATATGCCAAATATAACAATGGTTATTTCTTGTTGGTAGAATTATTATTATTATTTTTGAGACAGAGTCTTGCTGTGTCACCCAGGCTGGAGTGTAGTGATGCAGTCTCGGCTCACTGCAACCTCCGCCTCCTGGGTTCAAGCAATTCTCTTGCTTCAGCCTCCTAAGTAGCTAGGATTACGTGCATGTGCCACCACACCCAGCTAATTTTTGTATTTTTAGTAGAGACAGGGTTTCACCGTATTGACCAGGCTGGTCTCGAACTCCTGACCTCAGGCAATCCACCCGCCTCAGCCTCCCAAAGTGCTGGGATTACAGGTGGGAGCCAGCTCACCTGGCCTCTTGTTGGTAGAATTAGAGGGAGGTTTTTATTTTATGTTTATTTTTTATTTTTTGAGATGGAGCTTTGTTCCTGTTGCCCAGGCTGGAGTGCAACGACGTGGTCTCGGCTCACTGCAACCCCCGCTTCCGGGGTTCAAGAGATTCTCTTGCCTCAGCCTCCCAAGTATCTGTGATTACAGGCATCTGCCATCATGCCCAGCTAATTTTTGTATTTTTAGTAGAGACGGAGTTTCACTATGTTGACCAGGCTAATCTCGAACTCCGAACCTCAGGTGATCCACCAGCCTCAGCCTCCCAAAGTGCTGGGATTAGAGAGGTGAGCCATTGCACCCAGCCTAGAGTGAGGTTTTGAAATAACACCTTCCGATGTTTTCCAAATCTGCAATGAACCTATATTATTTTATAATTAAAAATTTTCTGAAAATACTCTTTAGAAATATATTAAGTAGAGTTTTTCCATTTGGAATAATAGGCCCTCTTTTGAAAAGTAAAGGGTGTTTCTAAAGAGCAAAAGGCCTCATACTAAAAGTTTCACCCTGACAAGATGAATTCCTGAACGCTGCAGAAGGGATTACTGGCGATGTTGATTACTTAAGACATTAATAAGAGGGCAGTAAAGAACAGCAGGACCAGGCTTCAATTAATGCCTGTGAAGGCACTGCGTAAGCTGACTTTGAAGTTGGCCTCTCCTTTGCTTCTTTCAGTTTCTTAAACTCACAGCTTGATCTTTCACAGTTTCTCTGAAGTTAGTATTTTGGTAGATTATCATTATTTTACTTTATTATCTTGTCCCTAACTTGCTCTTCTCCCTTGCTGTGGACTTGATGGTGGCTTTTACTGCACTCTCTCTGCATCTTCTGCTAATATTTAAATATAGAATGATCTGAGAAGTGAAACTCCTAAATCAAGTTGACCAAATGCCAGGGCATTGTTTTATGAGTAAATATACACACACAGAGTCACATGCACCAGCTCATAAACAACCTAACCGGAACCACGTCATACACTGTCCTGGTCTTCTATGACATTAGATTTTGAATCTAAAAGCCTCTTCAGGATCTGACCAGGGAACTCCTCTTTAGAGTGGTACATCTTGAGTGATAGGGCCTCTGGGTCCTCCCTGGGGTTTTGCTATTGGTGGGCCTGATGTGGAGTCAGGAGTTTGAACAGGAGCATGATGGGATACAGAAGTCGAGACTAAGGCTGGTTGTGGTGGCCCATGCTTATAATCCCAGCACTTTGGGAGGCCAAGACAGGAGGAGCCGTTGAGGCCAGGGATTCTCAAGATCAACCTGGGCAACATAGTAAGATCCTAGCTCTATAGATTTTTTTTTTTTTTAAAGGAGAAGTCAAAGCTTAAAAATGCATGTTATTCTTCTGAGACAAATGAGTGACGACATAAATGCTGCTTAACTCGCACTGTTGTGTTCTGAGTAGGTCTGTCAGGAGTAGGGCTTTAGGGGGAACCAACTTGAATCTTAGTGCCTTGATTCTAGGCTTATCCCTGCCTCTTATTAGCTTCTTTTTATACTTATTTTTGTTATTATTATCTTTTTTTTTTTTTTTTTTTCCGAGACGGAGTCTCGCTTTGTCGCCCAGGCTGGAGTGCAGTGGCCGGATCTCAGCTCATTGCAAGCTCCGCCTCCTGGGTTTACGCCATTCTCCTGCCTCAGCCTCCCGAGTAGCTGGGACTACAGGTGCCTGCCACCTCGCCCGGCTAGTTTTTTGTATTTTTTTAGTAGAGACGGGGTTTCACCGTGTTAGCCAGGATGGTCTCGATCTCCTGACCTCGTGATCCGCCCGTCTCGGCCTCCCAAAGTGCTGGGATTACAGGCTTGAGCCACCGCGCCCGGCCTATTATTATCTTTAAAATAGAGATGGGGTCTTCCCATGTTGTCCAGACTGATCTCAAACTCCTGACCTTAAGCAATCCTCCTGCCTCGGCCTCCCAAAGCGCTGGGATTACAAGCCTGAGCCACTGTGCCCAGCATGCCTCTTATTATTCCTTTTGAGCCTCTGAGCCTCAGGCTCTCACCTGTACCATGTCCACGGTGCTCCCTTTCTTACACATTATTTTAGGGGCAGCTAAGATAACCCTGTGAAGTGTGAGGCTCACTGCAGGCTTCCCTCTTTGGTGATTTGGGGTATGGTGTGAGAATCTGGAGGGAAACACACTGGGTGGCAGAGGCCCCAGAGAGCATCCACTGCCCATCTCAGCCAGGCCAGGAGGAAAGGCAAAGGACACTAATACTTTTTAAGTTACCTGCCCCCCTCAACCTCCACGTCTTTAATTACACCCTCTCCGACCATGAGCCACACGGTAAGGGAAACTTCTCCTGCTTTATTTTTTTAATTTTAATTTTTTGAGATGGAGTTTAGCTCTTGTTGGCCAGGCTGGAGTGCAGTGGCACAATCTAGGCTCACTGCAACCTCCATCTCCCAGGTTCAAGCCATTCTCTTGTCTCAGACTCCCAAGTAGCTGGGACTACAGGCACGTGCCACCACGCCTGGCTAATTTTTTTGTGTTTAGTAGAGACAGGGTTTCACCATGTTAGTCAGGCTGGTCTCAAACTCCTGACCTCAGGCGATCCACCCACCTCAGCCTCCCAAAGTGCCGGGATTACAGGCGTGAGCCATCACTCCTGGCCTCTCCTGTTTTAATATTTGACTTAACTGTCATGGCAAGAGCACTGAGAAGATTTCTTCAGCTTTTTTAAAATTTTTTATTTTTTTGAGATAATCTCATAGTGTTGCCCAGGCTGGAGTGCAGTGGGGATCTCGGCTCACTGCAAACTCCGCCTTCGGGGTTCAAGCGATTCTCCTGCCTCAGTCTCCTGAGTAGCTGGGATTACAGGCACCCGCCACCACACCCGGCTAATTTTTGTATTAGGGGTTTCACCATGTTGGCCAGGCTGGTCTTGAACTCCTGATGTCAGGTGATCCACCCACCTCTGTCTCCCAAAGTCTTGAGATTACAGGCATGAGCCATGGTGCCTGGCCTGAGATTTCTTTAGCTTTGAAATTCACCTTTAGTAATTCTGCTTCTTTCCCACTAGCAAAGAAACCCTTATAACAGAAGGCTCTGGATGGTGACACAGAGATGGGCCCTGTCCTGAAGTTACCTAGAAAGGAGGAGAAGCACAAACATTAGATTCTATCTAGTTAGATAAAGCATGATGTCCTGAGTTAGGGAAGGAACAGGCCCTGCGGGGAGAACACAGGAGTTAAAAAGTAGCTCTCCTAGATTCACTTTTCTTTCAGGAAGTGAAATCACCCCACTGCCTGGGGTTTAACTGTTGTCAGACAGTCCTCTTCCAATGCCCCCGGCAGAATGTCACAAGTCCAGGTTTCAGAGCTTTGAGGCTGGAGGCTCTGGCTCTCCTGGGGGCTTGCAGTGATGCCCTAATGTAGAGAACACTCATTGCCTCTGGCCCCTGCCCACCTCTGGGCCTCCTGGCACTTAACTCACATAGAGGCCTTTTTTTGAAGTCTTTCCAGAAGGACTTTTTTTTCTTCTTCTTCTTCAGAGCACTGGCTTCTCACATCCAAGTCTCCTGTCACCTCCCCAGAGGGCACTTACTTGACCACTCAGCTAAATCAATGTAGCTTCCCTGTGCCCATCCCAGGAGCTCAAATATCTCCTTCTTAGCACTCATTTGAATTTCTTATATTTTATATTTTATTTACTTGTTTATTATGTGTTGTCCCACAAGAGACTGTAAGCTCCAGGAGACAGACCACCTGTTTGTTCCCAGCTGGGTCCCCCAGGCTCCTGTTGCAGGGCCTGGCCTAGTGATGAATATTTGAGTGTGAATGCAGGGGTGGATGGAGTTCCCCTTACTTTCAGTCACCTGGGTGGGCCTACATCCATAGGAAGGTACACAACAGATCCTGGGAAGGACTTTCACTGATTTGGGGTTCCAGGGATCACCCAGGAAATGGTGTTTTGTTTTGTTTTTTTTTCCCAGACTGAGTCTCACTTTGTTACCTAGGCTGGATGATCTCAGCTCACTGCAACCTCTGCCTCCCTGTTCAAGCGATTCTCTCCTGCCTCAGCCTCCCTAGTAGCTGGGACTACAGACGTGTGCCACCACGCCTAGCTAATTTTTGTATTTTTAGTAGTGATGCGATTTCACCATGTTGGCTAGGCTTGTCTCGAACTTCTGGTTTCAAGCGATCCGCACACCTCGGCCTCCCAAAGTGTTGGGATTACAGGCGTGAGCTACCAGGCCTGGCCCAGGAAATGATTCTTAACTTTTGCAGGGTGTAGGATCTCTTTAGCTATTTGATAAAACCAGTGGACTCCCTTTCTCAAAAAAACAGAAATATGCATTCAAAACTTTGTTTACATCTAGTCTGTCTATCTGGTAAATATAATTAAAAGAAAAAAGAAAAAACTCTGCTTACAGGTTGGGGGTTTAGAGACTCTCAACGCCCCAGGTAAAATCTCTAGACTTAAGAAAAGTCAAGGGGAGGAGAGAAATTGGAGAACCTACTCTCTACACCACAACGTCTTAGGAGAGACTTCTTAAAAGGAGGGCGTGCTGCCGGGAGCAGTGGCTCACGCCTGTCATCCCAGCAGTTTGGGAGGCCGAGGTGGGTGGATCACCCTGAATGCAGGAGGCGGAGGTGGCAGGGAGCCGAGATTGCCCCACTGCACTCTAGAGTGGGCGACAGAGCGAGACTCCGTCTCTAAATAAACAAACAAATAAATAAATAAAGTCCTGCTTAAAATGATCTTTGCCCTTAAACTTCAGAGTTTACTTTTTAAAAAGTGAAATGGGGGCAGAAGGGGATAAGAAATCGCTTCTAGTTCCTTCTCTGCCAACTGCTCCCTCCCTAGGAGGCTCGGGTATAAGACAGCCTCCGGCACTTTTCTGCGAGTATATCGGAAGTATCTTTGTCAGGTCTGATGAACGTTTGTAGAAGGAATACAGGACACAATCGTGCGGCAGAATCGCGAAAGGTCCCCAGAGTTCTCCGCGCAGGGAGTTCCTAGCGGGCCACGAGCTCTCGCCTGCCCACCTGCTCCGAGCTGCGGGCTGTCGGGGTAGAGGCGCGCGCGCGCGCAGGTGCATTCTCCCCAGGTGCGGCCGCGCTGGGCGGGAGCAACTGCGGCCAAGGCGGGGGCGGGGAGGGGGTACAGAGGAGAGGCAGAAAGGAGGAAGGAGGAGGAGGAGAAGGGAGGAGGAAGGAGAAGGGAAGAAAGAAGATGAGGAGAAGGGAGAAGGGGGGGAGCGGGGAGGTGTGCGCAGGGAGGAGGCAGCGGGGAGGAGCGCGCGGGGAGGAGGCAGCCGCGCTGGGAGGAGTCTGAAAACTTTCAGCGCGAGGGCATTGTGGGAAGCAGCCATGGTCTAAGCCGGGCGCCTCACCTGTCAGCCGCACCGGCTCTTGCGCTCGCCTCTCGCCTTCTCTTCTCCAGCGCTCCTTGCTCGCAAGGCGGGGGCGGCGGCCGCCCAGCCACCATGGTGAGTGCGGGGAAACTGCCGGCCCGGGTAGGCGATGGGGGCGCTCGCGCTCCGGGGAGGCACCTGGAGCGGCCGGGCCGGACGCGCGGCCGGGTGGGGGTGCGGGCCGAGTCCTGCCCGGTCCCCCGAACCGTGCGCCCGGGTGGACCCGCCGCCCGGGACGGTGCGGGCGCGCCAGGATCGCTTGCCCGGGATTCCTGAGGCAACGCGGCGCGGCGGCTCCATTCATTCATTCGATCCCGGTTGGCCGAGTACTTAGTCTGTGCCGGGCTCGGAGCTGGGCGCGGGGATGTCGCGGGGGACTAGGCGGAGCCCCTGCTCTCCAGGAAGCTTACCTTCTAGGAGGGGTATGCGGAGGGAGGGAAGCATGTACTATACAAGTAAAATGAAGAGAACTTCTATAGTAAGAAGCGCTCTGAAGTCTCAAATACAACCGGGTGGAGTGGCAACTTTTGATTTGGCAAAGCCTCTTCAAGGACATGACATTCTAGCTGCTGGAGGTCCTGGAGGGGCGCTACAGGTGGATTAGAGAGAGCAAAGCGGGGGGTCGGGGAAGAGAAGGCCTTGTTTGTGGCAGGAGAGGTGGGCATGTGCCAGGTGAAGCGGGTTCTTATAGGCCAAAATAAGGAGTTTGGTTTTGGTTCCAACTGAGTAGGGGAAACCTTGGGAACGTGTTAGCAAGAAAACTGACCTTACCCGTTGTGCACTTTTTTTTTTTTTTTGAGACGGATCTCGCTCTGTCACCCAGGCTGAAGTGCAGTGGTGTGATCTCGGCTAACTGCAACCTCTGCCTCCTGGGTTCAAGTGATTCTCCTGCCTCAGCCTCCCGAGTAACTGGGATTACAGGTGCGCACCACCACACCCGGCTAATTTTTGTATTTTTAGTAGAGACAGGGGTTTCACCATGTTGGCCAGGCTGGTCTCAAACTCCTGACCTCAGGTGATCCGCCTGCCTCGGCCTCCCAAAGTGCTAGGATTACAGGCGTGAGCCACTGCACCCGGCCTTGTGTGCACTTTTAAGAGATCCCTTTGGCTGTGGTTGGAGAATGGACTGGGGTGTGTAAGGGGATAGGGGGTCAGGATGGAAGCTGAGGCCGGCTGCAGCCCTGCTGGTGAGCGATCTGGTGAACTGCACTTGGATGGAAGCGATAGCTCAGGCTCCTCTTGCTCTCTTGCCTGCTGTTTAGGGACAGCCTTTTGAGAGTGTGGTGGTCTGAAAGTCACTAGTCCCACTTCCCCAAGTGTGTGATCACTTCCCAAATCCACAGAAGGGAAGTGACTTGCACCCTGTGGGCCCACGGGAGGCAGGAGTGGGTGGGCCACGTGGGCTAAGAAAGTTGATTAACAAGGAGAGCTGAGCACCTGGCCAGCAAGACCACAGATGCTGGCTCCTGCTAAAGGTTTGGCTGCACACACTGGCGGCGTCATTTTTGTCTGTTGAGGGTTCCTTGTAAATACAGCGTGATGCAAAAACAATGCTGTAAATAATGGAGCAGCTTTCTTGGCTTGCTCAAGTTTCCCAAGGAACAAGGTGACAGATGCCCAGTCCACCAGGGTCATTTGCCTAACGGAGGCTGGAATAAGGCCCTGCCTTTCTGAGTCATCAAAGGCTGCTTTTGTGCTGAGGAATGGGCCAAGGTCTTGTCTCTGAGGAAAAGCTCCTCCTCTGGAAAATACCTATGGTGGAGTTTTATTTTTTCTTGCTGGTGTCATATGTATGATGAGTTGATCAGAAATGTGGGAAGTTTCTTCAGCTTTTCTACAAGATTTTGCCGAATGGGAAGCATTATTGTTATTATTGTTTTCTTCGAGATGGAGTCTTGGTCTGTCACCCAGGCTGGAGTGCAGTGGCGTGATCTTGGCTCCCTGCAACCTCCATCTCCCAAATTCAAGCATTTCTCCTGCCTCTGCCTCCTAAGTAGCTGGTATTACAGGCACCTGCCACCATGCCTGGCTAATTTTTGTATTTTTAGTAGAGACGGGGTTTTGCCATGTTGACCAGGCTGGTCTCAAACTCCTGACCTCGTGATCCACCTGCGTCGGCCTCCCAAAGTGCTGGCATTACAGGCGTGAGCCACCACACCTGGTGGGGAAACATTAATATTATTGGGCATTTGTGATAAGCCAAGCAGGATGTCCTGGTCTTTATATTCATGATCTCATTCAATCCTTGCAACAAACAAACAAGGTTAAGTCTGTTATGCTCGTTGCATTTTATCTGCTCTGAGCTATTCTAGCAGTATGGCTTTGGACAATTCCTTGACCTCTCGGTCTCAGTTTGCCCATTTGAAAAATGGAGATAATATCTCCTAACTCATAAGGCAGAGGTTCTGAAAGTATGGCCTGGGTACCCCCAGGAGTCCCCAAGACTTTTACTGGAGGTCTGCAAGGTCAAAACTATTTTCATAACAATACTAAGATATTCATTTTCCCATTTCATTCTCATCCTCAGAAGACTACAGTGAAAGTTTCTTGCAGCTACATAAGCTGAGATAGTATAACAGATTGAACACAGATGCAGATAGGAAAGTCCAACTGTCTTTGATAAGCCCAGATATTAAGGAGATTTGCAAAATTGTAAAACAATGCCATGCTTTTCACTATTTTTTTTTTTGTTGTGGAAAATATTGTTATTGGTCATAAATATGTTATTTATGTTTAATGTATAATAGGTTTACTCTCTTTTTTTATTTTTATTTATTTGTTTTTGAGACAGGGTCTTTGTGTCACCCAAGCTGAGTGCAGTGGTATGATCACGGCTCACAGCAGCCCCAACTTCCTGGGCTCCAGCAACCCTCCTACCTCAGCTTCCTGAGTAGCTGGGACTATAGGCACATGCCACCATGCCCAGCTAATTTTTTATTTTTGAGACAAGGCTTGTTCTGTCACACAGAGTAGGGTGTAGTGGCATGAACATGGCTCACTGCAGCCTCAACCCACTGGTCTCAAGGCATCCTCCTACCTCAGCCTTCCATGTAACTGGGACCACAGGTGTGTGCCATCACACCCAGGTAGTTTTTTGATTTTTATATAAATTAGATCTTACTTTGTTGCCCGGGCTGGTCTTGAACTCCTGAACTCATGCAATCTTCCCATCTTGTCCTCCCAAAGTGCTGAGATTATAGGCATGAACAATTGGGTCCAGTGGAATTTTTTACTTTTTACAGAGAATGGAGCCTACCTATGTTGCCCAAGCTGTATTGTTTAAAAATATATTAATATCTATTTTTTTATTTTAATTTCAAATACAATAAATATCAGTGGATATAACCTACATAAACAAAAAGGTCTTTGGGATTGGCAGGCGGATCACCTGAGGTTGGGAGTTTGAGACCAGCCTGACCAACATGGAGAAACCCTGTCTCTACTAAAAATACAAAATTAGCTGGGTGTGGTGGCTCATGCCTGTAATCCCAGCTACTTGGGAGGCTGAGGCAGGAGAATCGCCTGAACCTGGGAGGTGGAGGTTGCAGTAAGCCAAGATTGCACCATCACACTCCAGCCTGGGCAACAAGAGCAAAACTCTCAAAAAAAAAAAAAAAAAAAAAGAAAGAAAAGAAAAAAAAAGGAGTGTAAAGGCATCCAAAAAGTTTCATAATCACTGTCCCAAAGTTTAACAGGTACCATGAGTGAATGGGTGTGAAGGTGCTTCAAGCAGCTTTGCCGTTGTAAGTGCTCAGTAACCATCACCTCTTCTCTGTTATTACCTTCAAGTCATAAGAAAGAATTGGCAGCCCTCGCCCAGCAGCTCTGAGATCTTCGTTGAGGCTCACTGTGTAACTGTCTTTCCTGGTGCTTCATTCCTGACTTTTGCTGACTCTTATGCTAGGAAACTGGTAGATGCTTACTGGCAGATCTAGGCACCTAGTACTTTACACACAGAAAATGGTTCTTGATTCCACGGTGCCAGTGACCCTGGTTTCTGGCAGAGAGATTTCATATCTGGTGTATTTTGGGACTGTATTTGTATCTGGATCACACTGTTTGAAGCAATTGTTTATTTCTCCATCTCACCTTTTAGAAATCTCTACCTTGGAAAACAGTGTTAGGGCTACCATGTTTCAGGAATCCCACGGGCTGAGCCCAGGGTGCTTAAAAAGGCTTATGAGGCGGAATGTGTGTTGAATGGTTGGCAATGTTAACAGATGAAGGAGGATTATGTTGTTTATGTATGTATTTATGTATTTATTTTGCCTTTAACAAAATAGGGGTGTATAGGGTAACACTTGAAATGCTTTGGGGTACTTTTAACAAAACCACAAGTGGACTTTGATGTATGTAGTCCATGTGCTTCTGAAAAGTTGAGGTGATTCAAAACCATACTGTGAACAAAACAGTAGAGCCACCCATTGAAAGAAACTCAAATGGTGATCGCTTTGGGAACATGAATAACCATCTTTTTGTGCTGCAAATTCTGTTCTCATAATGTGTGTTATTTATGTAAAGTAGGATAGACTTATGCTAAAAAAAAATCAAGGTTTTTTTTTTGGGTGCACGATTTAAAATCTGACTTGAGAGAACTTACCAAACAGAACTGGAAAGCCATTTTTTATTCGGAATATATTTAAGTTTGAAATAGTAGGAGTACACCCTTCTCCCCCCGCAAAAAAAAAAAAAAAAAAAAAATTCCCTGTTCATTGTAGTCTCATGGAGCTGTGGAGGGTGAGGGTGACTTTTGCTGACTCCCAACTATGAACCTGTAGGTCCTGCCACACCCCCTTCCCCTTCTATATCAATTTTATTGTCTGAGGCTTCAATGAATTGTAATAAGCATGTAATGATTTTGGCAGTTTAAGTTCCAGTTTGAGGGTGAAGTGATCTGTTACACTAATGAGTGCTTTCCTCCTTGGAAATTTGATCTAAGCTGCTGGCCAGTAGTTAGTGTAAGGTCGAGGGCTTTGGGATCCGGGGAGAAATGACCTTTGTGGTGTTCAGTTGTCCCAAGAGGGCTCACCTCCACTGGCCCTTCCCACAGGTCTCCTAAAAACATCAGTGAGACTTGTATTTACTCCTTACCTTACCAGGATTGTTACTTCTGAGTTTCTATCACTCGTTTTTTTTTTTTTTTTTTTTTTTTTTTTTTTTTTTTTTGTGGTGAGTATTGTCAACTGCTGATAACTTTTGTGTGGCATTTTGCCAACAACAGCTGTAAGGAAGCAGCACGCTGTGTATTTGCTGAACTGTGTTGCCAATATCTCTGTCCTTTTGGGTCCCGTGAATTATTTCATTTTAAGACATAATGATAAAACCCTTTCCAACACACACACACACACGCGCACACACATACGTGCACAGACACACACACGCACAAAACTCCTTAAATAATCCCCAGAACAAGTACCCTTTTTTTTTTTTCTTGAGACAGAGTTTCACTCTGCTCACTCTGTTGCCCAGGCTGGAGTGCAGCGGTGCCATCTCTGCTCACTGCAAGCTCCGCCTCCCAGGTTCACACCATTCTTCTGCCTTAGCCTTCTGAGTAGCTGGGACTACAGGCTCCCGCCACCGCACGCCCGGCTAATTTTTTTGTATTTTTAATAGAGACAGGGTTTCACCGTGTTAGCGAGGATGGTCTCGATCTCCTGACATGGTGATCCACCCGCCTCGGCCTCCCAAAGTACTGGAATTACAGGCATGAGCCACCGTGCCCGGCTGACAGAATAAGTTCTTGATGTCTTCATGAATTGTTCTTTTGATATTGTTTTGTTGTTACAATAGCGAGTGGTTCTCCCAAAGACCTGAAACTTCACTGTGGTTCTGTGGTTCATTTCTTCCCTGGGGCCTGCCTTTGTCTCTCTCAGTCTCCCTTTCTGGTATACCTTGTTTTCCCCGATACTTTCCCTGTTTAACCTTTAGTGTCCAGGAAAACTCCCTTTAAACCTATGATACGAAAGCTCCCCCATAACCTGTGATACGAAAGAATGTACACAAATGTCAGAGGCAAATGCCCCTAAATTCTCTCAGTGGCATATGAAACTATCCAGCCAGCACCCTAACTAAGGAAATGTATTGGGCACGGTGGCTCACGCCTGTCATCTTAACATTTTGGGAGGCCAAGGTGTGTGGATTGCTTGACTCTGGAAGTTTGAGACCAGCCCGGGCAGCATGGCAAAACTCCATCCCTATGAAAAATACAAAAAGTATTAGCTGGGCGTGGTAGTGCACCCATGTAGTCCCAGGGAGCCGTGATTGTGCCACTGTACTCCAGCCTGGGTGACAGAGTGAGATCCCAGGGTTAGAGGCTCATGCCAGCACTTTGGGAGACCGAGGAGGGAGGATTGCTTGAGCCCAGGAGTTTGAGACCAGTGAGACTCTGTCTCTATTAAAGCGAAAAAAAAAGATGTATTTCTTGTATCACTGCTAGTAATAAGGCAAGTTAAAAATTTTAACAGTGAAAAAGGGATACTGAAAATCATTCAAGTTAGAAATAAAATGCTATTGACCATCATGAGGAAACTGGCCTCTGCCAACACCCACTTCTAAAAACTTTCCTACAGGCATCACTGGGCTCTGAAAATCCTGCCTCTCAGTAGCTTCTGAAACTGCCTGGGGAAGAATATGATCCCTCATTAGTCTTTCAGTGTGATGGGGCATGAACCTAGTACATTCAGTTAAGAATAAGTGCACAAGAGATTCTGTATTTAATGTCCTTGTTGGATCTTCCCTAACAGGATTTTCTGGGCTGGTAAGAAATGATTGGTGTGGGTCGACACTGAAATGCTGCGGGAGACTTCCTTCTACACTAGGTATATCAAAGATGACGAATGAAGGCATGGTTTGCAAACTGGGATACCCATACCTTCTGTGTACTCATCCTTGTAGACAGGGGTTGTCAAGGGGTAAACACGACTCATCCCTGGAGCATAGTTCAGAATGAGAATTTTTTTTTTTTTTTTTTTTTTGAGAGGGAGTCCCACTCTGTCACCCAGGCTGGAGTGCAGTGGCGTAATCTCGGCTCACTGCAACCTCCGCCTCCCGGGTTCAAGCGATTCTCCTGCCTCAGTCTCCTGAGTAGCTGGGACTACAGGTGCATGCCTACACGCCCGGCTAATTTTTGTATTTTTGGTAGAGACAGGGCTTCACCATGTTGGCCATGCTGGTCTCGAACTCCTGACCTCAAGTGATCTGCCTGCCTTGGCCTCCCAAAGTGCTGTGATTATAGGTATGATCCACAGTGCCCAGTCAAGAAAATATTTTTCTATTAATATATTAATATATTTGGCTCCCAGATGCAAAATTCACACACACAAACCCTAAGACATATATTGTTTATGGCTTGCGGCTTAGGCTACCCTCCTCGTCTCATGAGGCCACCTGCCTTTCCTGCTGTTATAGTTATTTGGATAGAAAATTTGGAGAGAAAATTTACTAAAGCAGGGGACAGTGAACTTTCTCTGTAAAAGGCCAGATGGTAAATATTTTAGACTTTGTGGACCCTACAGTCTTTCAGTATTCCTCAACTCTTCTGTTGTAAAGGGTAAGTGCCACAGACAAGACACAAATGGATGGAGCTGTGTTTTTTTTGTTTTGTTTTGTTTTTTTGTTTTTTTGTTTTTTTTTTTTGAGATGGAGTCTCACTCTGTCACCCAGGCTGGAGTACAGTGGTGTGATCTCAGCTCACTGCAACCTCTGCCTCCTAGGTTCAAGTGATACTCCTGCCTCAGTCTCCCAAGTAGCTGGGATTACAGGTGCCCACCACCTCACCCGGCTAATTCTTAAATTTTTTTTTGAGACAGAGTTTTGCTTTTGTTGCCCAGGCTGGAGTGCAATGGCATGATCTCGGCTCATTACAACCTCCGCCTCCTGGGTTCAAGCGATTCTCCTGCCTCAGCTTCCCGAGTAGCTGGGATTACAGGAATGCACCACCACGCCAGGCTAATTTTGTATTTTTAGTAGAGACGAGGTTTCTCCATGTTGGTCAGGCTGGTCTTGAACTCCCGACCTCAGGTGATCCTCCCGCCTTGGCCTTCCAAGCTAATTTTTGTAGTTTTAGTAGAGACAGGGTTTTGCCATGTTGGCCAGGCTGGTCTTGAACTCCTGACCTCAGGTGATCCTCCCGCCTTGGCCTCCCAAAGTGTTGGGATTACAGACATGAGCCACTGTGCTTGGCTGGAGCTGTGTTTTAATAAAACTTTATTTACAACAACATGCGGAAGGCCAGATTTGGTCTGTAAGTCATGGCTTATTGACCTGTTTTCTAAGGCAGCTTCCACTAATTCATTCATGGGTATATTGGACAAATAATTTGGATGCCTGCCCCATGACAGGCAGGACTGGCTACGTAATTTGCGGTGCCCAGAGCAAAATGAAAATGCAGGGTCCTGGCTGGACGTGGTGGCTCATGCCTGTAATCCCAGCACTTTGGGAGGCCAAGGTGGGTGGATCACCAGGTCAGGAGTTCAAGATCAGCTTTGCCAAGATGGTGAAGCCCTGTCTCTACTAAAAATAAAAAAATGTAGCTGGGTGTAGTGGCAAACACCTGCAATCTCAGTTACAGGCTGAGGCAGGAGAATAGTTTGAACCTAGGAGGTAGAGGTTGCAGTGAGATGATCATGCCACTGCCCTCCAGCCTGGGTGACAAAGTGAGACTCTGTCTCAAAACAAAACAAAATTATGGACTGCAGATACTGGGGAGGTGGGGGAAGATAAGGGTTACAGTAATATCACATTTTTTTTTAAAAACATGATTCAGAAGTCTGTGTAGAACTTTTTTCTTTTGTTGTGTAAACAAGTACTTACCTTCAGTTTCATTACTAAGAAGTCATGTCTTCAATGCTAAGCCCACTACATAAGAGAGTCCTGCCTTTCAAAGGCCATTCTGTCTCTGATAATCTAGTCTACATCAACCATTTTTGCAAAAACTATGGGGAGAGGGCAAGACTTGAATATACAATAAGGCAGGTTTGTCTCAGACGGATGCTTGAAGTTTGTTAGTGGTCAACTTTGAAAGGGTATGATGGATATACCGTTGCTCGCCTCTTACAAAATTTTGCTTGTAACAGAAGTCATCTTTGTCAAGGTATAAAAGGCCCTGGGGATGGATTTTTAATGAGTGTTGAGTAGGAAGAAAATGAAAGTTCTTAATAACCATTAAGTGGTCATTACCATGCAGGGTGTTGAGTTTACCTTAGTAAGCATAGCCTCTTGAACAACGTTCAAAAAAAGCATCTCAAAATTAGCTGGGCGTGGTGGTGCTTGCCTGTATTCCCAGCTACTTGGGAGGCTGAGGTGAGAAGATTGCTCGAATCCAGAAGGCAGAGATTGCAGTGAGCCGAGATTGTGCCCCTGCACTCCAGCCTGGGCAACAGAGTGAGACCCTGTCTTAAAACAAAACAAAAACAAAAAACTCTTTGAAATATGAATAGAGTCCTAAGTTATTAATTTTGTTTTGTTTTGTTTTGAGACGGAGTCTCTCTCTCTGTCACCCAGGCTGAAGTGCAGTGCTGCAATCTCTGCTCACTGCAACCGCTGCCTCCCAGGTTCAAGCGATTCTCATGCCTCAGCTTCTCAGTTAGCTGGAATTATGGGCGCACACCACTATCCTCGGCTACTTTTTGTCTTTTTAGTAGAGACGGGGTTTCACCATGTTGGCCAGGCTGGTCTCGAACTCCTGACCTCAAGTGATACACCCCCGCTTGGCCTCCCAAAGTGTTGGGATTACAGGCATAAGCCACCATGCCTGGCCCCAAGTTATTAATGTCTTATTCAACTTCAGAGTTGTACTGAAAATTTCCTGGAATTTCTGCCCCCTATTTCCAGTCTCTTTTTTCTCCTTGGATGACTTGAAACACAACACAGGACTAGTCTGCTTCTCAAAGGACTCCAGGAGAAATTCAATCAGCATATTTACTATAGGAAAAAATTAAACAACTGACAGGTGTTGTGGATATATTCAAAGTTGATTACTCTGTCAGGGAAAAATGATGAATGGAAAAATAATACTGTTTCAGGGTATTTCCCACCTGTTCATCTGTGTGTTCTTTTTTTTTTTTTTTTACGAGATGGAGTCTCACTCTGACATCCAAGCTGGAGTGCAGTGGCACAATCTCGGCTCACTGCAACCTCTGGTCCTGGGTTCAAATTATTCTTCCACCTCAGCCTCCCTAGTAGCTGGGATTACAGGTGCCCGCCACCACGCCTGGCTAATTTTTGTATTTTGAGTAGAAATGGGGTTTCACCATGTTGGCCAGGCTGGTCTCAAACTCCTGACCTCAGGTGATCCACCTGCCTCGGCCTCCCAAAGTGCTGGGATGACAGGCCTGAGCCACCGTGGCCAGCAATCTTTGTGTTCTTAACTGCAGTGGTTATTACTAATAGGAAAAAACCCCACAAGTATAAGATCTATTTCTTGATTACAAGATACTTGTCGTGTTGTTGGGAAAAATTTTTTACATGCATAGCAAATCTAGAGTGGAAAATTAAGCTCTGAAGTATGTCGTTAAATTATATAATTACTGCAGGAATTCAGTGGGGAGGAGATGGGAGACAGGCCTGGGGCTGAGCCTGGAAGGGCGGGATGACCCCGCCTTCAGTTTTCAGAAAACAGTGTGTGTATGAGTGTCTGGATATATGTGTGAGAGGGAAGGGATCAGTGAGCAGAATAAAGAAAGGGAATAATTATTAAGGAAATAGAAATGCTGGAGGAGAACTGGGTGAAGGTCGCCCATGAGCAACTGTTTTCTTTTTTTTTTTAATTATTATTATTATACTTTAAGTTCTAGGGTACATGTGCATAACGTGCAGGTTTGTTACATATGTATACTTGTGCTATGTTGGCGTGCTGCACCCATCAACTCGTCAGCACCCATCAACTCGTCATTTACATCAGGTATAACTCCCAATGCAATCCCTCCCCCCTCCCCCCTCCCTTGACACTCCCATCTCCACCCTTTCTCCCCAACTCTTCCCCTCCAGTTAACCCCACTAATGACTTATTTATCCAGTATTATTGGAGTGACATTTCCCACGTGTAAATTTTTCACATAACTAAAAAACAAACCTAAAAAAAAATTAGAGTTAAAAAATTATTAATAACTTCCTTTTAGGTCAGTTGCGGTGGCTTATGCCTGCAATCGCAGCACTTTGGGAGGCCGAGACAGGTGGATGATTTGAGGTCGAGTCGAGACCAGCCTGGCCAAATGGTGAAACCCTGTCTCTACTGAAAATATAGAAATTAGCCGCGCATGTGGCAAGCACCTGTAATCCCAGCCACTCGGGAGGCTGAGGCAGGAGAATCACTTGGACCTGGGAGGAGGAGGTTACAGTGAGCCGAGATCACGCCACTGCACTTCAGCCTGGGTGACAGAGCAAGATTCTAAAACAACAACAACAACAACAACAACAACAACAACAACAACAACAACAACAAAAACCCACCTGCCATTTGAATTTGGGGAAATGAATCAAAAGTAGCTTGTGGCTTATCCAAAGTCAGGAGGTGCCTCAGCCACTCAACTGCATGGCTTAGGGGATGACCTTACCTTACCTTCCGCACAAGGTGTGATGCTGTTGAAACTGCAGGTCTATTTAGGAGTCTCTATGTATATCTTTTGTCTCTGAGTGGATTATCTCATGTATCTTTTTTGGATATTTTTGTGTATCTTTAAAAAACCATCTATAGCTGGGCCCGGTGGCTCACATCTGTAATCCCTGCACTTTGGGAGTTTGAGGCAGGCTGATTGCATGAGCCCAAAAGTTTGGGACCAGCCTGGGCAATATGGCAAAACCCCATCTTTACTGAAATCATACAAAAGTTAGCTGGGTGTCTGGGTGTGGTGGTGCATGCCTGTAGTCCCAACTACTCAGGAGGCTGAGGTGGGAAGATCAATTGAGCCCTGAAAATTGAGGCTGCAGTGAGCCATGATCACACCACTGCACTCTAGTGCAAGATCCCATTTCAAAAAACAAACACACAAAAACAACGATAAACCATCTACCATCTCCCTCTACGCGCCTATGTGTCTGCTCCCAGGCTCTCTTCCTCTGCCACTTTAATGTGTACTTTGAGAAGGGAAGCTTATTTTTTAAATCTGTTTTTAAAAATGGACAAAAATTGAATACATTTACACTGTACAACAGGCTGTTTTGATATGCATACACATTGCAAAACGGTTAAATCAAGCTAATTAGCATATGTATGACTTCACCTATTTATAATTGTGTGTGTGTGATGAGAACACAGAAAATATACTCTTAGTCATTTTCAAGTATACAATACATTGTTATTAACTATAGTCACCGTGTTGTACTATAGACCTCTTGAATTTACTCCTGTTGTCTAACTGAAAGTTTGTATCCTTCAACCAATATCTCCCCAATTTCCTCTGTCCCCCCAGCCCCAGGTAACCACCATTCTACTCTCTGCTTCTATGACTTCATCTTTCATTGATTTCACATTTAAGTGTGATCGTATGGTACTTTTTCTGTGCTTGGCTTATCTCACTTAACATAATGTCCTCCAGGATCATCCATGTTCTCACAAATGACAGGGTTTGTGAGAACCCTGGCCTTCTTTCTAAAGGCCAAATACTATTCCATTGTGAATATATACCACAATTTCTTTATCCATCCATTGATGGACATTTAGGTTGATTCTACATCTTGGGCCATTGTGAAGAGTGAGGCAATGAACCTGGGATTGCAGATATCTCTTCCAAATGCTGATTTCGTATCCCTTGGGTATATACTCAGTAGTGCGATTGCTAGATCATATGTGAGTTCTATTTTTAATTTTTGGGGGGGCCTTGATACTGTTTTCTATAATAGCTGTACTAATTTACATTCCCACCAACAGTGTACCAAGGTCTCTTCTCTCCAACCTTGCTAACACTTATTATCTTTCATCTTTTGATAGTAGCTTTTCTAACAGGTGTGAGGTGGCTTTTCACTGTGGCTCTTAATTTGCATTTCCAGATGATTAGTGATGCTGAGCATTTTTTTTCCCATATACTGGTTGGCCATCTGTATATCTTTTTTTCAAGAACTGTCTATGTAGGTTCTTTGCCCTTTTTTTTTTTTTCAGTTGGGTTTTTTTTTTTTTTTTTTTTGCTATGCAGTTGTTTGAGTTCCTTATGTATTTTGGACATTAACCCCTTACTGGATTTATGGATTGCAAATATTTTCTCCCATTCCATAGGTTGTGTCTTCACTCTGTTGGTTGTTTTCTCTGCTGTGCAGAAGCTTTTTAGTTTGATGTAATAGAGGAGTTTATTTTATTTTACTTTTATATTTATGTATGTATGTGTGTATGTATATATGTATGTATTCATTTATTTTTGAGACGGAGTTTCGCTCTTATTGCCCAGGCTAGACTGCAATGGCACGATCTCGGCTCACTGCAACCTCTGCCTCCCAGGTTCAAGTGATTCTCCTGCCTCAGCCTCCCGAGTAGCTGGGATTACAGGCATGCACCACCATGCCTGGCTAATTTTCTATTTTTAGTGAAGACAGGTTTCTCCATGTTGGTCAGGTTGGCCTCTAACTCCTGACCTCAGGTGATCCACCTGCCTCGGCCTCCCAAAGTGCTGGGATTATAGACATTAGCCACTGCGCCCGGCCTATTTTTATTTTTTTAAAGACAGGATCTTGTTATGTCACTCAGACTGAAGTGCAGTGGAGTGATCATGGCTCACCACACCCTGGGCTCAGCGATCCTCTTGCCTCAGTCTCCCGAGTAGCTGGGACTACGGGTCGTGATACCATGCCAAGCTCATTTTTTCTATTTTTTGTGGCGACAAGGTCTCACTATATTGCCCAGGCTGGTCTCGAACGCCTAGACTCAAGCAGTCCTCCAATCTCGGCCTCCTAAAGTGCTGGGATTACAGGCATGAGCCACTGTGCCTGGCCAGGAGTTGATTTTGATAGCAGCTTAAGACAAACACCATTAGAAAGGCAGAATTGCATATTGCTTGGAAGGATTGCTGGACTGGACGATGAGGGGCTTCGTTTCTGTACTCAGCTGTGCCGATAACTGCAACCTCCCCGCAATGTCTAGCTTCTCTGGGGCCTGTCCTCGGTTGTCAAATGAGAACTTGGGCCTGAGATACAATCTTAAAAACCCTTTCTGGCTCTCAGTCTGTTTTCAGCTACAAGAAAATATTAATATGCCTCTATGAACATAATGTACATTATTTTCCGAGTATGTCAGAATCCAAAGCAAGGCTGGCCTAACGCTCAGTTGTTAAGCATATGTCCTTGTGTTGCTGTTGCCCAGGAGCCAGGCTCATCCAAGTGTGGCTGGAAGATGGGGGTTTTCATGTCCACAGCTGGCTGGAGGGGCCAACAGCCACGCACATAGGAGGCACGTGGCTGCATTGCTCACGAGTCTTGCCTTGCTCGTGAATCTCTGTGTGTGTAGCTGCTATGGTAAGCGCAGTTTTGCCTTCAATCAGATCAAGTGAGAAGCAGCACAGCACTACTATTTTGCTTTAGGCATGTATTTATTGAATACCTACCAGAATTGGGACATTATTAAGACATAAAAAGTTAACAAAACTGGCTCGCTGTAGTGGCTCACGCCTGTAATCCCAGCGCTTTGGGAGGCCGAGGCAGGTGGATCATGAAGTCAGGAGTTCAAGACCAGCCTGGTCAACATAGTGAAACCCTGTCTCTACTAAAAATATAAAACATTAGCTGGGTGTGGTGGCGGGCGCCTGTAATCCCAGCTATTCGGAAGGCTAAGGCAAGAAAATCGCTTGAATCCGGGAGGTGGAGGTTGTAGTGAGCTGAGATGGTGCCACTGCACACTCCAGCCTGGGTGGCAGTGAGAGATTCTGCCTCAAATAAATAAATAAATAGATAGATAAATAAATAAATAAACAACGTTAACAAAACTGATTATGCTTCTGCTCCAGGGAGGGAAGGCATGCATACCTAGAGCAGCTTGGATGTCGTTCTAAATAGAGGGTTTCTCTCAAGAGCATGGAAGGTGAAGGTATGGTCGGGAGGCTCATGGTGCGTGGGGAACTATGTGCTTTGAGAGGGCCCTGAAAGTATGTTAGAGACTTGGGTTAGTGAGAAGCGTATTTCAGGCACGATGGGGAAGGAGGAGCTGGGGCAGTGAGACTGGTTCCAGCAAGGTGTGTTTCGGGTTTGCAAAGCAGATTGGTTTGGCTGCGCATGGGAATGAGTTTGGGAAACACACACATACCCCCAAAACGTCAGTCGTCTAGTCCTGGAGAAAAAGTGGAATCATTTGGTGGAGGATGTTGATTTGCAAAGGAAATTTTCTCCTTGTCATTTGTCTGGAGGGCAGTCCAGGAAGGTATGGCTTTTTTTTTTTTTTTTTTTTTTCCCCCTAGTTTGGAATCACTGAATCATCATTTCCTGGGGATATAGAATACAAGTAAAGTAATCGGTGCTGTTGGGACAAACACTTAGACTGAAATTCTTGCCTTTCTGTGACTTTTTTTGGATGATAGGGATAGGATGTACCCCTATAGATGTTACTGATTTAAAGTATTAAAGTGAAGTTTAAAGTTTTATGTTCATTTTCTGATATATAAGATGAGTTAAACAAGCACACCCCGTATCTCAGAAAAACTTGAACTCATCTTTGCCTTGGACATTTTGAAAAAAATATATTCAGGCAATAAATATTTATTGAACAGCTATATGTCAGTCGATGCATATTAAGTTCCAAACCATTAAGTATATTTAAGAATAAAACATTTAAAAATGTAATGGACCTAAATGCGAAAACTTCAACTCTGGTCCCTTGTGTGAATCACTGGGAAAAAGACCTTTTTCTTACATTGGTTGCAAACTAAATGTCTTTCAGTCTGAGAAAAAAACCTTTTAAAAGTGAGCTTCCTTGAAATAATAGACTTGTCTGATTTATTAGCAAAATTGACATCAAAGTGCCTTTAAATCATGATAGAAACAAATTCTGGAGCTATTAGTTTAGGAAACATTATGCCAATAAAATTTGCATTGTTGCAATCTCTTTTACACATAAATCAGTTTCAGGGTCAAAACACTGATATTTTAAAGGCCACACTAAATCTTTCTAGCAAGTGTTACATTAAGATTTTTTTTAACATAACTATCTTTTAAATCCCATTTTTCCTGAACTCATTTTTTATAACCAGTGAATATAATAGTATTTTATCAGTAAAAGTTCAAAAAGCAGAAAATTTAAGGTAACTAACTTAGCAATAATCACTGTGTTTATAGCAAATGTTTGTAACATGAGTGCTTCTATAATATACTACTAATTTAGAATTATATTCTGTACTAGAGTCTTGACTATGGAAACTAAGAATTTAGGACCTTGAGCAAAAATGGCCAAAAATGATGCAAAATTCTTTTTTTGGTTAACTGTGAAATTAGATAATCACAAAGATAGTAGGACTTTAATTTTTTTTTTTTTTTTTACACAAAGCATCTTGAAGCAGTATTTTTTTAACACCCTTGAAAGATATATAATTAAATGTCAGTTTTATTGCCAACTGCCAGTTATTTATGGATGCCAATGACTTTATAGTTTATTTCTGTAGCTACACATTGCTAAAATCGGGTTAGATTTCTGCATTTTAAAAGAACAAATTAAAATATTTGGCAAGTGGAAGAAGTGAGCAAACCGTGTGCTTTTTCTCTGATGAGTGATGTAAAGAAAAATTATTTCCAGCGAAAGAGACCTGAAAATATCTGTTGCATTCTCCCTCCAAAAAGCTTTATGCAATTCAGCTACTTGGCAGGTAGATTAAAAATAAACAAAAAGCCAGTGTTTAAAATTGAAGATGTTAAATCTCTCTGCATGTAACTGATCGCTATGACACCAAAACAGTCCAGGGCTGGGTGTGGTTCTGGCATTCACTGTACTACTTACTACTTTCATGTAGGGAGATGGAAGCCACCAAGTAGAGGAGAAATGCCATATTCATTTCACTACTCACCCTCAGTCACATCACATGATGAGTGTAGAAAAAGGCCCTGAAAAAGTACGTAGTGGGATTTGAGCATGAAGCCTGGTTCACTATCAGGTAATTAGCCCTGCAGTTACTTTAATGGCAATTAAAATAGTATTAAATTATTTCCCCATGCCTGAAGCTTAAATCTATAATCATTAAGTGATGTCATCTTTAAAGCAGCCAGTGGTCCTTAAGGATTTCTGGTATAAGAACAACTTTGAAAATTTGGCCTGCTGCAGTGGCTCATGCCTGTAATCCCAGCACTTTGGGAGGCCAAGGCGGGCAGATCACTTGAGGTCAGGAGTTTGAGACCAGACTGGCCAACACAGTGAGACCCCATCTCTACTAAAAACACAAAAATTATTTGGGTGGGGTGGCGCATGCCTGTAATCCCAGCTAGTCAGGAGGCTGAGGCAGGGGAATAACTTGAACCCCAGGAGGTGGGGGTAGCAGTGAGTTGAGATTGCACCACTGCACTCCTGCCTGGGTGACAGAGCAAGATACCATCTCAAAAAAAAAAAAAAAAAAAAAAAAAAGAAAAAATTTGCTAACGTTTCTGGGTCTTTTCCCAAGAGCACTGCTTATAATTCCAAAATTTTTCATATGCTTCTAGGATGCCTACAGACACTCCTTTTCCTTCCAGATTATCTTGGAACCTAGGACTTTTTTTTTTGTTTTTTGTTTTTTGTTTTGAGATGGAGTCTCATTCTCGCTCTGTTGCCCAGGCTGGAGTTCAGTGGCTCGATCTCGGCTCACTGCAACCTCTGCCTCCTGGATTAAAGCGATTCTCCTGCCTCAGCCTCCCAAGCAGCTGGGACTACAGGTGCACACCATGATGCCCAGCTTATTTTTGTATTTTTTGGTAGAGACTGGATTTTGCTATGTTGCCCAGGCTGGTCTCAAAC
The DNA here is from genome assembly GCF_043159975.1 of Macaca nemestrina. Classification (NCBI taxonomy): domain Eukaryota; kingdom Metazoa; phylum Chordata; class Mammalia; order Primates; family Cercopithecidae; genus Macaca; species Macaca nemestrina. Next base: position 121,934,947 of record NC_092135.1, on the reverse strand, counting down.
TCATAAGCTCAAGGGATCCACCTACTTTGGCTTCCAAAAGTGCTGGGATTACAGGACTGAATGAATTGCGCTTAGCTGGACATTTTTTATAGAGGTATAGAATCCAAGCTGCATTTGATACCTACCCTGCCACTTATATTTTGACAATTCTGGGAAAGTCTTTCAACTGTCAACAACTTAATCTTTTTTGTCTTCAATATGACGCATTGCCTAGATTTGGGGATTAAACAATATAATGTACATAAAAGTGCCCAGCATCATGCCTGCCATGCAGTGGGTCATTTGTACTGATGAATGTAATTGTCATGTAGAATACCATGTTCTTGTTATTTGGTCAGCATATTTGTCTCTTTTTGGAAAAAGGTCTCCTGGGAAGTTAGATGATGATCAGAAAATTTCTTGGGAGAGCTTAGAATCAGAGTAGTAAGAGTTAGTGGGCCAAATAGTCTCTGATGTTCTTCAACTCATAGCTGTTGTATCTATCTCCATTCCAGTTCAATAAATCAACAGTGGATACACAGAGAAGCCAGACAGGGCATCTTTTCCCAGAGATATGGTCCCAAACTCTTCCAAATTGTTTTTTTTTTTTTTTTTTTGAGACAGAGTCTTGCTCTGTCACCTAGGTTGGAGTGAAATGGCGCAATCTCTGCTCACTGCAACCTCCACCTCCCGGGTTCAAGCAATTCTCCTGCCTCAGCCTCCCGCGTAGTTGGGATTACAGGCATGCACCACCATGCCTGGCTAATTTTGTAATTTTAGTAGAGACGGGATTTCTCTATGTTGGTCAGGCTTGTCTCGAACTCCCGACCTCAGGTGATCCGCCTGCCTCAGCCTCCCAAAGTGCTGGGATTACAGGCGTGAACCACCATGCCTGATCCCCAAATTGTTTTCTTTTTCCGGGACTCTAAGCAGACCATTGCTGTTAACACATCTTTCTTCAGGCAGACCCTGGAGCCAGGTTGACTTTTGGTTGTCATCCAGCCATGTCTTACTAACATTATGCTGTGGTCATGTTGAGTGGACCACCTCTCATACAGAGGGCTAATTTTATTGCCTACAGGCTATTTTATTTTATTTTATTTTATTGAGATGGAGTTGTCTCACTCTGTTGTTGAGGCTGGAGTTGCAGTGACAGAGCTCAGCTCACTGCAACCTCCGTCTCCCAGGTTCAAGCGATTCTCCTGCCTCAGCCTCTCGCATAGCTGGGATTACAGGCGTGCGCCACCACGCCCAGCTAATGTTTGTATTTTTAGTAAAGACAGGGTTTCAACGTGGTAGCTAGGCTGGTGTTGAACTCCTGACCTCAAATGATCCACCCGCCTTGGCCTCCCAAAGTGCTGGGACTACAGGCGTGAGCCACTGCACCTAGACTGGGCTATTTTATTTTAATTGCCAAGTTATGGGGGATTGTCTGTCATCTTTTATGAGCAGTCTGTAATATGTTGACTCTGGTGTCATGGATCTATTTAACATAGACTCAAAAGCCTCATATTGGTAAACAGCAGTCCCACTGACACTGCACATATGTGAAAACGGCATTGATTGCAGGGAGGGTTGAGGCGTGGATGCCGGGAAGACCTCAGGCTTCGGTGTCAGACTGATCTCATTAGAATCTCTCTCTCTGCCACTTACTAGCCTTTGAGCTCAGTCATTGACATAGGTATTATGGGACCCTATCCATGGTCTCCTGTGAATACTTTCTGTTCCTTGCTGTTGGTTCTCGTGATTGTTATGGTTTGTGGCTACTCACATTTCATGCTTCTCTTAGCAAAGCTACGTGTTCATGGCTTGGAAACCTGGCTTTGCTTAAAAAGACCATTTGATCTCTTCATTTGTTTTTGACAAGTGGCCAGTTGAAGTAGTTTTTTCAGAAGCATGGAGAAGGAAGGAAGGAATAATTGCCCACTATCTGTCAGAGAGGTTTATCATCAAATAAATTACATTGCATTCCTCATTTAAACAATCAACCCAACTGGTGATAAAGTAGTACAGTAAGTCTTCACTTAACGCTGTTGATAGGTTCTTAGAAACTGTGTCTTTAAGCAAAATGATATGCTGTATGCCATAGGAACTTGAAAAAAAGTAACTTGATTCTCTTTTTTAAAGAGGTCTTCCTTTATTGCCCAGGCTGGAGTGCAGTGGCATGATCACGGCTCACTGCAGCCTCAGCCTCCCAGGCTCAAGTGATCCTCCCACTTCAGCCTCCTGAGTAGCTGGGACCACAAGCATATGCCACCATACCCAGCTAATTTTTGTAATTTTTGTACAGATGCGGTTTCACTGTGTTGCCCAGGCTGGTCTCGAACTCCTGGGCTCCAGCTGACTTCCTGCCTTGGTCTCCCATAGTGCTAGTATCAGAGGCCTGTGCCACTGCCTGTCCCTGACTCTTGTTTCTGTCAGTTAGCCTGTGGTAAAACTAGTTTTGTTACATAGTATGTTGTTTTGCTTAAAGTTTCAGTTTTCAAGAACCTATTGCTGAAGTTAAGTGAGGACTTAAAAACTGTATTATATTCTGTGGAATACAGAGTACTGTATGCATAAGAACAGTTTATATGCTCGGATTATTTGCTGTAGAATTAAAACGCTTTTGTATTTATTAGGAAACTAGGACCGATTACCTTAGTTTTTCAGGGTTCACAAGTTTGGTTGGCTTTACAAATCTATGCATGCATTCATTTTACATTGGTTAGTACCACAGTCCTCAGGAATTTGAAGGTGGCTTGTAAACTTGGGAGGGAAAGTGATTTTTGTTTTGAGACTTGGGTCAGACCCTAAAGAATCATTACTTAGGGCTGACTGGAATTAATTAACCGGATCTTTCTGCTTTCCTTGGATTGCATCCAAAATCAACCCTGGTTGGTTTCTGCCAGCATTAGCTCCTTCATACTCTGCATCTCAAAGATGTGTTATAGACTGTAGCCCATGACTAAAATTTACCAAGCAAGGAGAACTGATGACTATGTTCTTAGTTTGATACCAAAAAGTACTCAAAGATTTTCCAACATGGTTTATGGCACATTGACATTTATTTTCAGAATCAGTGATACTGTTTTGCTAACTCTGTCACCCCATTGGTAAAATGAATGGAAAGTCTAAGTGAAATACTAAATCACATTTATTTAAAATAAAGATTGGGGCCAGGTGCACTGGCTCATGCCTATAATCCCAACACTGAGAGGCCAAGGCAGGAAAATCGCTTGAGCCCTGGAGTTCAAGACTAGCCTGGCAACATAGTGGGACACCCCTCTCTACAGATAAAAGAATTAGCCCGGAGTGGTAGTGTGTACCTGTGGTCACAGCTACTTGGGAGGCTAAGGCAGGAGGATCTCCTGAGCCCAGGAGGTTCAGGCTGCAGTGAGCTGTGATCGTGCCACTGTACAGCAGCCTGGGTGACAGAGTAAGACCCTGTATCAAATTTAAAAAAAAAGTAAATAAAAATTGAGTCTTAGTTCTTATTGTTAGCCTGAAATCTCCTGTGTAGTTTGAGAACACCTGTCATATTTTTTAGTTTAATGTACAAACCTCATTTTGATTGAAGTGTAACTAAGAGTTCTATATTTGAAATGAGAATGTTTTGCAAATAGTGGAGGTTCATGTGACCAGTGAGAATTTCGTTTGTGAAGTTTGTTAGGGTCTTTGGAAAACTAACCCCATGTTCAAGTCCCTGATTACTTTGTCCTGGAGGGCCAGGAATGGTCTAAATGTACATTCAAGTACATTTGATTTCAGAATTAGGTGATGCCTGAGGAGCAGAAAGGCCAACCCCTTGCCATTTTTGCCGCTTTATTAAACTTCTTACAGTGGACATGGTCTCTGCTGAGGCTGCCGGCTATGAACTAGATGGGGCAGAACAGAACGTGAAAGGCAGAGAACAGCCATGTCCCACTGTTAACACAGAAAACAAAGAACAGAGTGCGAGATATCCAGTGATGCCAGCCGTATCCACTGAGGCTCTCCCCACTGTTTTTTTCTCTTGCTTGCTTCACGAAGTCTTTTTCCCAGAGTCACAGAACGTCAGGACCTCTCAGGGTTGGAAAGCTCCTGCCACTTCCATTTTCCGAAGCCACTGGTATGTGAAAAAATGAGGGTAGTGTGGAAACAAGGTTATAAATATTGGGGCACGGCCGGGCGCGGTGGCTCAAGCCTGTAATCCCAGCACTTTGGGAGGCCGAGACGGGCGGATCACGGGGTCAGGAGATCGAGAGACGATCCCGGCTAACACGGTGAAACCCCGTCTCTACTAAAAAATACAAAAAAATAGCCGGGCGAGGTGGCCGGCGCCTGTAGTCCCAGCTACTAGGGAGGTTGAGGCAGGAGAATGGCGTAAACCCGGGAGGCGGAGCTTGCAGTGAGCTGAGATCCGGCCACTGTGCTCCAGTCTGGGCGACAGAGCGAGACTCCGTCTCAAAAAAAAAAAAAAAAAAAAAATAAATAAATAAAAAATAAATATTGGGGCACATCTGATGCTAGCTGGTGGCACATTTTATTTTATTTTATTTTATTTTATTTTTTTTTTGTTTTTTTTTTTGATTAGAAATTTTCTTTATTGAAGAGTTTTAAGTGTTTTTTAGGTTAGGATTCATGGTAAAATCAGTAATGTAATATATGTTTAGCTACTGTTCAGTATTCCCAAATGGCTATAAATTATATGAAGTGGTGTTCAAAGAGGCCATTTAGTAAAAGTGGAATGAGTTATTGAGTAAGCTGTGCTTAATACCATAAAATATTATATTATCCTTTCTTATGAATGCAAGCTTAAAAGTTTATAATACCACCTACATTAGTTGATGTTCTACAGCATCTTATTTGAGTCTCACAACAGCCCTATGAGGTAGAGTTTATCAGTCAGAGGTCTTAGTTATTAGATTGCTACAAAAGTAATTGCTATTTTTGCAATTACTTTTAATGGCAAAGACTGCAATTACTTTTGCACCAACCTAATACAAACAACTATGAATTCATCTTGGTTAGTTTGCCAAAACCTCAGACATATAGAGCAGTCTTAGAGAGGATCTCTGACAGGGATGAGGATCAGGCTCTAGGCTAAGCATCTAGCCACAACAGCCCCCAACCGTAATCCACAGAACCGGCACAGTGAAGAGACTGTGTTTGTGGTGGCACATTTTAAAGGCTTGCGCTTAACGAGGTAATGAATGTGTCATTTATAAAATACATTTCCTTCTGCCTTCTGCAGAATGTTTTAAGGATTTATAAAGATGCATGGGCCCACTCTCTGTGCATGCCAGGAGCTTGGGCTGGGAGGCGGACATGCGCTTATTGATGTATAAAGGATGTCTGTCTTTTGGCCTCATTGGGGTTTCTCTGTGACAGCCTAAATAAGGCCATGATTCCAAGTGTGGGACCCTTTGTGGATGTGAGGGCTGCCCCTCCCTTCTTACCCCTTTCACTCAAGGAACTACCTTCTATTCTGAGGATGATTTGTTTGTCTTTGCTATCCCATACATTGGTGTTCACCTTTTAGCAAATGTCTTATGAAGGGATAGAGGGGCTGTGTCAGAGTGTATTTAGCTTAGCTGTGTTCTCCAAACTGGGCTATAGTTGGTAAAAATATTCAGAGTTGGGGATCTGCTGCCAGCCTGCCTGGTTTCTAAGCGCAGTTGTACCGCTTATAGCTGTGTGACCTTGGACAAATTACTTAATCTCTCTAATCCTCAGTTACCACATTTTAAAAGATGGAAAATAATTGTTATCCTCATGTATTTGTTGTGGGGATTAAGTGAGGTAAAATACTTAGCACAAGATGTGACATGTAGTAAATGATATTCCAAATAATGTACAACAGTAGTAAATTAATATTATTTGGCACGGAGAAGCTGAACATCATCTCCAGGCGTAAACTTTCAAAGGCACACTTTGAAATTCATAGGAAAATTGCTCACTAAGGTTTCAAAATGGCATATGTGGGCCGGGCATGGGGGCTCACTCCTGTAATCCCAGCACTTTGGGAGGCTGAGTGGGGTAGATCACTTGAGGTCAGGAATTCGAGACCAGCCTGGCCAACATGACAAAAACTCTTCTCTACTGAAAATACAAAAATTTTTATTGTAAAATACAAAACCTGGGCGTGGTGGCACACGCCTGTAATCCTAGCTACTTGGGAGGCTGAGGCAGGAGAATCACTTGAGTCTGGGAGATGGAGGCTACAGTGAGCTGAGATCATGCCACCTCAGTCCAGCCTGGGTGACAGAACAGGACTCTATCTCAAATTTAAAAAAAAAACAAAAAACCCCACACAAAATGGCATACATGAACAGTAATAGAAGAAAAGTGATTTTTGATTGTTTTTATTGACAATTTTGAGTGCCTTACTCATTTTTGTAACTTTACTGCACATTCCTGATTTACTCCTTCTCTCTCTTTCTACTACTGAACAGGAAGATGTGGCACTCAAAGGCAGTGGTTTTTCAGGCCAGGCTTTATAATCCCCGAATACCTTCCAAACTCTCTTAAACCAGAGTAGCTCTAATTTTACATTTTATTCTTCATAATTAAGTTTTATTTTTTAGAACTAGAGTTTCCATGTTTAGAAAAAAATCCTTAAAATGTAAAAGCCACTTCTCTAAGAGCAAGGAATTGGAAAGGGAACCAAAATTTACTGCTCTGGTGTTTTATAAAGGCTCACATGCTGGCTGGGAGTGGTGGCTCACACCTGTAATCCCAGCACTTTGGGAGGCCGAGGGGGCTGATCATCTGAGGTCAGGAGTTCGAGACCAGCCTGGCCTGCACTTCTTAAAAGAATGTTACCCTAAATGAGTCTGTAAGAGAGGAATCTTTTAATACCATAATGATTTATTATAATATAAATAATAACTACCTACTTTATTAGGAGTTTTCTATTCATCATACAGTATTTGTTGAACATTTTCTGCATAGTATTTTTTGTTTTTTTAAGTGGGACAGCACATCTTTGCATTTAGGTATGTAGACCTTTGTGTGTTGTTTCTAGAAAGGAAATAGTACTGGCCAACATGGTGAAACCCCATCTCTACTAAAAATACAAAAATTAGCCAGGCGTGGTGGTGCGTGCCTATAATCCCAGCTACTCGGGAGGCTGAGACAGGAGAATCACTTGAACCCAGGAGGTGGAGGTTGCAGTGAGCTGAGATCGCGCCACTGCACTCCAGCTTGGGTGATGGAGTAAGACTCTGTCTCGAAAAGAAAAAAAAAAGGCTTACATGCCTGCATGTGTAAATGGAAGAAGACTTGGGTCAATAAATGTGATATTTGTGTTATTTTATAATATTTGGCTTCCGAGAAGTATGTAAAACAAATGCTTTGTGACTACTGACCTGAGAATCGCTCTCCGGATTCCAATATTTTGAAGAATATATAGTTATCATTGGCTTGTGGATAAAGGTCTAGTGTCAGATAGTTAAAATCGAACCTTGGAAATCATCTCACGTTCATCTCCCTGGAGATGCTGGTCAACTTACATGTAGAACTGGTTCTTGGCAAAATCTGGGCTTCTGACCACAGTTTATGCCACTGTGCCAGATTGTTTCCTATGGCCATTATTTTATCAGCTCAATAGTAAATAGGCAGAGAATAAGCAGGCCTTAAGACAATTATAGGACACCTAAAACCTTCAGCCTCCTGAATAGCTGGGATTACAGGTGCCCACCACCACGCCCAGATAATTTTTTTGTATTTTTAGTAGAGACAGGGGTTTTGCCATGTTGGCCAGGCTGGTTTCGAACTCCCAACCTCAGGTGATCCACCCACCTCGGCCTCCAAAAGTGTTGGGATTACAGGCATGAGCCACCATGCCCAGCCAAATATTTCACTAAAAATACAAAAAAATTAGCCGGGCGTGGTGGTGGGTGCCTGTAATCCCAGCTACTCGAGAGGCTGAGGCAGGAGAATGGCGTGAACCTGAGGGACAAAGGTTGCAGTGAGCCGAGATAATGCCACTGCACTCCAGCCTGGGCAACAGAGCAAGACTCTGTCTCAAAAAAAAAAAAAAAAAAAAAAAGGTTAAGATGATAAATTTCTCAGACTTCACCACTTTACAGTTCATTCATGTAACCCAAACCACTTGTAATTCAAAAGCTATTGAAATAAAAAAAAGATGGGAAATTTCATGTTATGTATATTTTATCACAAAAATTTTTTTATAATTTGAAAATTAAAATAATGGAGCTAAAATTTAAACCATAATAAAAAGATGTTGCACTTCTTAAAAGAATGTTACACTAAATGAGTCTGTAAGAGAGGAATCTTTTAATACCATAATGATTTATTATAATATAAATAATAGCTACCTACTTTATTAGGAGTTTTCTACTCATCATACAGTATTTGTTGAACATTTTCTGCATAGTATGTTGTTTTTTTAAGTGGGACAGCACATCTTTGCATTTAGGTATGTAGACCTTTGTGTGTTGTTTCTAGAAAGGAAGTAGTACTGCTTCCCTGGGCCAGGTGCAAACTGAAGAGTAATATATTTAGAAAATTAGATTACAAGGCTGGGCACTGAGGCTCACGCCTGTAATCCCAGCACTTTGGGAGGTCAGGATGGGTGGATTGCTTGAGTTCAGGAGTTTGAGACCAGCCTGAGCAACATGGCAAAACCCTGTCTCTACAAAAACTACAAACATTAGTCTGGTGTGGTGGCGCATGCCTGTAGTCCCAGCTACTTGGGAGGCTGAGGTGGGAGGATTGTTCGAGCCCAGGAGGTTGAGGCTACACTGAGTGGTAATTGTGCCACTGCATTCCAGGCTGGGTGATAGACGGAGACCCTGTCTCAAAAAAAAAAAAAAAAAAAAAAAAAAAAAAAAAAAGAAAAAGAAAAAGAAAATTACAAAAGAGAGACTGATGGGCATGGGGTCAGGTGTCTTTATTTTCCCCTGTCATATATTAAGCCATTTAGTCTAAATTTTCACTGCCTCAGCCGTGTTTTGCTTTTGTCAAAAGACAACTGTGTTTGAGGTCAGGATCCCCAGATTCTTGTCCTCAACAGTTTAATAAGCCACATAACTTTGAGTAGAGGCTTCTCCCCAGAACTGTGAGGGACAAAAATCATTGCTCCATGGAGCTCTATTATAGAGTAGAATAATGGCAATACATAAAAAGTAAATAGGCCGGGCAAGGTGGCTCACACCTATAATCCCAGCACTTTGGGAGGCCGAGGTGGGTGGACCACGAGGTTAGGAGTTCGAGACCAGCCTGACCAATATGGTGAAACTCTGTCTCTGCTAAAAATACAAAAATTAGCTGGGCACGGTGGCGTGTGTCTGTATTCCCAGCTGCTTGGGAGGCTGAGGCAGGAGAATCACTTGAACCTGGGAGGCGGAGGTTGCAGTGAGCTGAGATCGCACCACTGCATTCTAGCCTGGGCAACAGAGCAAGACTCTGTTTCAAACAAAAAAAAAAGTGAAACAGTAGTGGTGATAGTGCATTTTATATAGAGTGGTCAAGGTAGGCCTTACTAAGTAAGAAGGTTTTTTTTTTCTTTTCTTTTCTTCTTTTTTTTTTTGAGACAGAGTCTCTTTCTGTCCCCCAGGCTGGAGTGCAGTGGCGCGATCTGGACTCACTACAACTTCCACCTCCTGGGCTCAAGCAATTCTCTGCCTCAGTCTCCCGAGTAGCTGGGATTACAGGCACCTGCCACCATGCCTGGCTAATTTTTGTATTTTTAGTAGACACGGGGTTTCACCATATTGGTCAGGCTGGTCGTAAACTCCCGACCTCAAGTGATCTGTGCGCCTTGGCCTCCCAAAGTGCTGGGATTACAGACGTGAGCCACCATGCCCAGCCAGAAGCGGGGTTTTGAACAGATTCAATGGGGGTAAGGGAGGGACCCATGAGATACCTGGGGGAAGTGTTCTGAGCAGAAGGCATAGCTGGTGCAAAGGCCCTGTGGTCTGGTGAACGAAGGGAAGAGTAGAGGACTTCAGAGGTCGCGAGGGGGCATGTTGAGTATGGCCTTGCAGGCCATGGTGAGGATCTGGCTCTTTCCTGGAGAGAGGGTTTCAGCAGGGGAGTTACCTGCCCTGACCAAAGACAAATCTGGCTGTTATATTAATAACAGATTGTAAGGGAGCAATGGTTGAAATAAGTGTTATAATGTTCTTAATGCGATCTCCTCAAACTTCCCCAGTCAGTCCATTTTTATTTATGTTTTTTGGACGGGGTCTCCCTGTGTCATCCTGGCTGTAGTGGAGTGGCACAAACACAGCTCACTGCAGTCTCAACCTCCTGGGTTCAAGTGATCCTCCTGCCTCAGCCTCCCCAGTAGCTGGGACCACAGGCATGTTCCTCCACGCCCAGCTAATTCTGTAGTGATGTGGTTTCACCATGTTGCCCAGGCTGGTCTTGAACTCCTGGGCTCAAGCGATCCGCCTGCCTCGGCCTCTCAGAGTGCTGGAATTACAGGTGTGAGCTACTGTGCCCAGCCAAGCCTGTTAAATTTTATTGAAAAACAAAGTGTGGAGTACTCTGAAGGAAACTGAGTATTTATAAGGAAATAAGTATTTATAAGGAAATTTAGTTGTTAGATTGTTTTCTAGTGCATTAATCTAGTATGTTCTAGTCAATATGCTACAGAGTATCAAAAATGAGGGGTATGTTTAGGTCTGCCTAATGAAAAGATGGGTCATTTAAAATTAGGAAATATACATTCTGCAACTTTCTAACATAAAAGTGATTGGAAAGAGTCCTTTCTTCTGCAGTGCTTCAGGTACTTTATGGATTGACCAAAAAACCAGCATCCCCACCAAACATGTAGCATTGGATTCAATCCCCATTACTTAGCCTAGAGTTCTAAGCTTGTCAGAAGGGAGGGGCCCTCCCAGAGGAGCGGGGCAGCTCTCTGCAGCCCAGCTTCCCTGGGCCTGCCAGGTTAATGTTGCCTCATGTCTGCCAATGATGTTGAGCAAGATGGGGTTCTCCTTGAACCTTGATGCTCAGTGCTGACCATGTCACCTCCTTCTGCTCTGGGGCCTTACTTCACCGTTTAGGAAGAACTTATATCAGCTCTGTTCACTGTTTGTATAAATCCATTTTTGTACTGCTATAAAGAAATACCTAACAGCCTGGACAACACGGTGAAACCTTGTCTCTACAAAAAATACAAAAATTAGCTGGGTATGGTGGTCTGTGCCTGGAGTCCCAGCTACTGAGGAGGCTGAGGTGGGAGGATCACTTGAATTTGGGAGGTGGAGGTTGCAGTGAGCCAAGATCGCACCACTGCATGACCACACCTCTGTCACTGCCTGGGTGACAGAGTGAGACCTTGTCTCAAAAAAAAAAAAAAAAATGCCTGAGACTAGGTAATAAAAAAAAAAAAAAAGGTTTAATTGACTCATGATTCCGCAGGCTGTACAGGAAGCATGCTCGACTTCTAGGGAGGTCTCAGGAAACTTAAAATCATGATAAGGAGAATGGAGAGCCAGATATCTTATATGGGGGAGCAGGAACAAGAGAGAGAGAGCGGGGAGGTTCCACACACTTTTTAAAACAACCAGATCTCATGATAACTCCCTCACTCACTATCACAAGAACAGCACCAGGAGGATGATGCTAACTCATGTATGAGAACTCAGCCCCCATGATTCAATCACCTCCTACCAGGCCACCTCTAACATGGAATTTCAGTTGAACATGAGATTTGGGTGGGGACACAGATCCAAACCTTATCACTCTGATTAAAAGAATGCTTACAAATACTGGGCTCTTTCTTGACCCAAACCCAATATCGACAAAGCCATATTTTATTGAGTAGGGTGTGTTGAGGTGGTGTCCCTGAGTAATACCTATTTCTAACTGTCCAGAATTCCAGAAAGCCCAGTTCTTCCCTTCCTGTATTGGAGTAGCTACTATATTTTGTATTTTTCTCTCTGTCTCTCTTTTTTTAGACAGGGCCTTGCTCTGTCACCCAGGCTGGAGTGCAGTGGCATGATCATGGCTCACTGCAGCCTCTATCTCCCAAGCTCAAGTGATCTTCCTGCCTCAACCTCCTGAGTAGCTGGAACTACAGGTGTGCACTACTACGCCTGTCTAAATTTTTGTATTTTCAGTAGAGATGGGGTTTCGCCATGTCGTCCAGGCTGATCTCAAACTCCTGGGCTCAAGCAATCCTCCTGCCTTGGCCTCCCAAAGGGTGGGATTACAGAGGTGAGCCACTGTGCCCAGCCTATTTTGTATTTCTCTAGCAATCTTTACTTAAATTTTTAAAAATTATGACAGTAATGTGTAATTATTGTAGAAACTTTAGGAAAAAAACAGAAATGTAGAAAAAAGCCATCTGAAATTATGCTCTGGGAGAGCCATTGCAATGTTGTTTATTCTATTAATTTTCTTCTTAAGATGTTATAAAAATAAATATGAACAAAGCTGAAATAATTAGGACCCCAAAAAGAAAGTTTGTGATCTCAGTTTCACACACACACACACACACACACACACACACACACACACACACACACATATGTTTATATCTATAAGAATGTAAAGAATGTACACATATTCTAAATATTGAAAGTATAAAGGTAACTTCTGACTGGAAGAAAAGTAAAAGGACAATCGAATTTATATCATATACAGTTAAAATGACATAAAAAGAATCCTTTGTTTATATAAAAAAGTGAAATGCCACCATTACTTTCACACGGCATGCATTTTGCATTTCCTGACGTGATTACCAGGAGGTGTTATTTGGGTGTGGTGCTTTCAACAGTGAAAACATGGTCATCTACTGCACTGGAATTTGTCTTGTTTCTTTTTGACTTGACAAGGTGGCCTGCCAGAGAGGTATGCAGTTTTCCTAGTGTTTGACCCAAGTTTGGCTTTTTATTTATTTTTCTAGAAGTTGAGAGTCTGATGTTCTTTTAAGTTCTCTTTCCCTTTGTAATTTGGTAAAATGTTTTCTTAGTAGAGTGCCAACTCTGGTGACATTTTTGCTTCTGCACTTGGCTGATTAGTGTTAGGAATGGAGGTTTCTGGTATACTCAGCCTAGTGAAGGCACAGAACATATTCAAATTTAACCTCAGAATAATAATTATTTGTAAAAGTTCTGAGAAAGTTATAATTATATATAATACATGGGTAAAAAAGAATAAAGCAAAAGGAAAAAAATAACCGAACTCACTGAAACTTCAAAGCAAAGCAGTTTGAGGATCAGCCTTCAAGAAATGCCAGCTATTTCAAAACACATTGTTTAAGATTTATAAGAAGTTAGACATAGTTCTGAACTATAATAAGGCTTTAGCATATATTTGTTAAAGTAAATTAGAATGGTGTTGAATAGATATATCAAGTACCGCTGGATGACTTAGTAGAATAAATTTTGAGACTAAATTTTATCTTGACATCAGACGTGTAGCATTGTATGTTATATTGAAAGGCAGGAAACATAATCTTCAGAAGTATTTTGGGAAATTGTACATAACACTTTTTTTTTTTTTTTGAGATGGAGTTTTCTTCCTGTCCCCAGGCTGGAGTGTAATGGTGCGATCTTGGCTCACTGCAACCCCTGCCTCCCAGGCTCAAGCGATTCTCCTGTCTCTGCGTCCCAAGTAGCCAGGATTACAGGCGCCGGCCACCATGCCCAGCTAATTTTTGTTTCTTTTTTCAGTAGAGACGGGGTTTTATCACATTGGCCAGGCTGGTCTCAAACTCCTGACGTCAGGTGATCCACCCACCTCAGCCCCTCAAAGTGCTGGTATTAGAGGCGTGAGCCACAGCACGTGGTCCACAATATGTTAAAGCTGCAGTGGTCACTATTTCATTCTTCCTAAGCCCGCTGATGAGTTTTCAAGGCTTCTGCCTAATGCTCTCTTTTTCTTTGCTGTGCCATTCTGAGGCAACTTCATTTCTGCTGTTGTTTCTCTATAAATATTTTCTTACAGGTTGTTTTCTTTTGACTCATGGTTGTATGTGTGTAAGTTTTAAGCCTAAACCATTTCTATTGTTAGTTTAAGATATTTTTCAACTAACCAGATCTGCCAATTCCCTGTAACACTGCTGCAAAATTCAGTCTTTTCCTAAAGGTAGATATTTGAGCTGGATGCCCAAACATAATTCGCAGATTTTGCATTAATATCCTTTCTAAAAACACTCTCCTTCCTTTCATTTGATCTAGAAGAGTCTAGTAATTTCTAGAAACGTCTTTATTTTATTTCGTTTTTTTTGGAAACAGTCTCTGTCAATCAGGCTGGAGTGCAGTGGCATGAACATGGCTCACTGCAACCTCCACACCACCATAACCTCTGCCTCCTAAAATCAAGCCATCCTTCCACCTTAGACTCCTGAGTAGCTGAGACTACAGGCATGTGTCACCATGCCTGGCCTAATTTATTTTAAAAAGTTTTTTTGTGGATATAGAGTCTCACTATATTGCCAAGGTTGGTCTTGAACTCCTGGGTTCAAGTGATCCTCCCACCTCAGCTTCCCAAGGTGCTGGGAGTACAGGCATGAGCCACCACACTGGGCTGATCCTCATCTTTTCTATTCTCCTGTCATTAGAATCAATGACCTTGAAAACTAGAAGAAAGGAAATTCTGGCATTGGCAAAGCAAGTGTGCTAACTTGAGAGTGCATTGTGAAGTCAATTAGTGGGTACACTCCCAGGTTGGCAGCAAAGATCTGTAGCTGCCACTTTGGAGGTGTGGGATCTTTGTTCAGCCACTACTTGGCTGGTGGCTTCTGTCTCGCTGGAGCCAGGGGTAGGACCTAAATTTAAGAGCATGAAACTAGCCATCAATTGGGAGGTTCACATGTCTAGCTTTACCTGACTCTCATCACACTCATTTTTTTCTTTGGAAAAGGTGCATTGTTCAGCCTGTGAAATCAGAGATGCAGGGTAGGGTGGATTGTGTAATTCAACATTCCACCTAAGTTTGAATAAAGACATCCTTGCACTTTACATTTGTGCTGTCCACTTCACCTTTCAAAGGTCAGGAAAATTGCATTCATTTTTAAGTATCTTTTGGAATTGATACTTCCATCTTTTTTTTTTTGAGACGGAGTCTTGCTCTGTTGCCCAGGCTGCAGTGCAGTGGCATGATCTCGGCTCACTGCAAGCTCTGCCTCCCGGGTTCATGCCATTCTCCTACCTCAGCCTCCTGAGTAGCTGGGACTACAGGTGCCCACCACCACACCTGGCTAATTTTTTCTATTTTTTAGTAGAGACGGGGTTTCACCATGTTAGCCAGGATGGTCTAGATCTCCTGACATCGTGATCCACCCGCCTTGGCTTCCCAAGATACTTCCATCTTTATAGTTCCTCTCTCTTGTTTTAGTGACTTCAAATTTCCTACATTATTTTCTAAACTCAGGCATACAATTTTCATCACAAAGGCATTACGTGGCCAGTCATCCTGGGACTTACAAGAACAATTTTCATTGAGTACGTTGCCTTTACCACTGTCCTAAGTGCCATGCTGTTAGGAAAAAACTACTGAGTTGTTGCATGAAGCAAAAAGCAATTACATACGGAATTTTGAGCAGTAACATTTAGTAACACTAAAATTGCGCCATGAAACTGGGACATTAAAATCCTTACTGATAGCATTTTGCATACCATGTTAGCCCTTCTTGACTCATCTTGCATATATGTTAAAAAATTAATTTGCTGTATTTGAGTTTGAATAAAGCTTTAACTTTCTGAAAGAGTGAATTTATAAGTAAATTTATGACCTGCTTGGATACGGAAGATCTTGAAGCTGGGGTGGATTGCCTTCATTAAGTGGCAGTAATTTACAAGAAGAAAAATAACACTTCTTACTCGGTTGTTGGTAGATATATTTGTTTGTTTACATTTGATAACATCATAAAAATTTAAAATTGCTTTCAACAGGGTTCAAGCAGTCATAGGAAAAGGTTGGTCTGTACTATAAACCATACTGAAATTTTCATTGCTAGAAATGTTCAGATTTTAACACAATTAAGTTAATTGTAGTAATGGAAAAACCATCTTACTTTGGTTCTACCATATATTGATTTAGGTAGCACAGGATATAGATTTATTGCAGTTTCACTACGAAAAATGGTTGGTTGTTCAAAAAATATTCCCAGATTATTTGGTTTCCAGAAAGTTACATTTTTTTGAGAACTGTGAATGAACCATGGGGTAGAATCAAAACTCCAGAGAAAATGCCCCTTCCTGAAACCACTGATGAAACTGGTAACAATTTATTTCACACTGTGATCCAATATGTTTCAGAGTAAATGAAAGCCAAGTAGGCTATTAAAACAGTTTGGCTTTGGCCAGGTGCAGTGGCTCACACCTGTAATCCCAGCACTTTGGGGGGCCGAGGCGGGCGGATCATGAGGTCAGGAGATCAAGACCATCCCGGCTAACACGGTGAAACCCCATCTCTACTAAAAATATAAAAAAATAAGCCAAGCGTGGTGGCGGGCACCTGTAGTCCCAGCTACTCGGAAGGCTGAGCCAGGAGAATGGCGTGAACTTGGGAGGTGGAGCTTGCAGTGAGCTGAGATCGCACCACTGCACTCCAGCCTGGGTGACAGAGCAAGAGTCTGTCTCAATAAATAAATAAATAAATAAATAAATACATAAATAAATAAATAAAATTAAAGAAAAATAAAATAAGATAAAATAAAACAGTTTGGCTTTGGTGCATTTGGGATTTGTGTGGTGATTTGTTAAAGTTGTTTAAGAGCTGTTGGCCAGGCATGGTGGCTCACACCTGTAATCACAGCACTTTGGGAGGCCAAGGTGGGAGGATCACCTGAGGTCAGGAGTTTGAGGCCAGCCTGGCCAACATGGTGAAACCCCGCCTCTACTAAAAATACAAAAAAAATAGCCAGGCGTGCTAGCAGGTGCCTGTAATCCCAGCTACTCGGGAGGCTGAGGCAGGAGAATTGCTTGAACCAGGGAGGCAGACGTTGCAGTAAGCCAAGATCGCACCACTGGACTCCAACCTGGGCAATACAGTGAGACTCTGTCTCCAAAATAAATAAATGAAAATTTAAAAATTAAAAAGAAAGTAAAACTGGATGCTTTCTCAGTAAGGAAGAAAGCCCAGCAGATAGTGACTGTAGCTTCCTCCCCTCCTTCCTTACCATCCTCCCATCTGATTTCTCTTAGAAACAGGGGTTTGCCTGCCAATACAAGGTTTGTTTAGTTATCTTAAAATCTCAAAGGAAGTAATGACTCCTCCTCTCAATAACGTTCCAGACCCTCAGTAAAGATATCCAAGCAATCTTTTCTAAGTTAAGTTCCTCATTACTCTCTAGGAAGAGATAAGGGCCCAAGCCAAACTGTTTTGATCAAGCTAAACTAGTTAGATGGCCTCAGATTTTTGCAAAATGTTGGCAGTTCAAAAACTTTGCTTAGAGCTTTTTCTACCTATTTTATTGTCACTTCTTTGATAAATGTAATACTAGTGACGCAGAATGACTCAGTACTAATGTCATTATTGTCTTCAGTTGAATTTTTATTTCTTCCATCTTAACCTCTGTAAGCCTAGGCCTCTTGGCTTCTCTGCTTGTTTTTATGATTGGCACAGAAACTGTTAGTATTAGATGGGGCCGAGGGAGCTTTAAGTGTTACCCTCTCATGGGCCGGGTGTGGCGGCTCACGCCTGTAATCCCAGCACTTTGGGAGGCCAAGGTGGGCAGATCACTTGGGGTCAGCAGTTCGAGACCAGCCTGGCCAACGTGGTGAAACCCCATATCTACTAAAAGTACAAAAATTAGCCAGGCTTGGTGGTGGGTGCTTGTAATCCCAGCTACACGGGAGGCTGAGGCACAAGAATTGCTTGATCCCAGGAGGTGGAGATTGCAGTGCCTCTGCACTCCAGCCTGGACAACAGAGTGAGGCTCTGCCTCAAAAAAAAGAAAAAAAAGAGTTACCTTCTCATTATATGGATGGTTCAATATCATAGCGACTTTAAAAGTGGGCAAGGCCAGTCTAATTGGTGCCAGTGTGTATCTCTTTGCTTTCTACTCAAGGAGGCAATGTTGCATTACCGTTTAGAGAATGGGCTCTGGAATCAAAGCCCAGCTCTGAAACCTTCTAGCTCATTGATGTGGAACAGGGTACTTAACTTTTTTAAGCCCTAGAGTCCTTATCAAGTGGGAATAATAATAGTATCTACTTCTCATGGTTATGAGGACGATTAAATTAGGTACTGCATGTAATGTGCTTCTTCCATGGTGTCTGACACATGCTCTACACATGTCAACCATCAACTATTATAAATAGGTCTCTGGTATTAGCAAAAGACTTCTCTGGTTATAATTATTTGCATGACTGGAAAAAATGAACAGTAGGGGTTTTAGCTTTGGTGGATGAGAAAAAGTGTCAGATGCTAAGTGCAAATAGCCCTGGGCTGGGAATGTGGAGATCATCTTAATTCTGCCTCAAACTGTACCACTGAAGGTATAATCACCAGGTCTCTGGGCCTTGATTTCTTCAGTTTTCTTTCTTCCCTATTTGTATACTTTTATTTCCCTTTCTTGTCTTATTGCATTAGTTAGGATTTCTTGTATGATATTGAAAAGCAGTAATGCGAGAGTTCATCCCTGCCTTGTCCCTGATCTGAAAGGGAAAGCTTCTAGTATATCGCCATTAAGTATAATGTTAATTGTAGTTTTTTGTAAATGTTCTTTACCAAGTTGGAGGCATTCTCCTCTATTCCTTGTTTGCTAAGAAGTTTTATCATGAATCGATGTTCAGTTTTCTCAAATGCTTTTTCTGTATCTATTGATATAATCGTGTGATTTTTCTTTTTTAGACTGTTGGTGTGATAAATTATATTAATTGATTTTTTTTTTAAGAGACAGGGTCTTGCTCTGTCACCAGACTGAAGTGCAGTGGCATGATCATAGCTCACTGCAGCCTTGAACTCAGGCTTAAGTGATCCTCCCACCTCAGCCTCCTGAGTGTCTAGTATTACAAGTGTGTTTCACCATGCCTGGCTATTTATTTTCTGTAGGGAGGGAGAATCGATATGTTGCTCAGGCTGGTCTCAAACTCCTGACCTCAAGTGATCCTCTTGCCTCAGCCTCCTGAAGCTCTGGGATTACAGATATGAGCCACCATACTTGGACTACATTAATTTCATTTTTTATTTTTAAGACAGAATCTCACTCCGTTGCCCAGGCTGGAGTGCAGTGGTGCAATCTCAGCTCACTGCAACTTCTGCCTCCTGGGTTCAAGCAGTCCATCTGCCTCAGCATCCCGAGTAGCTGGGATTGGAGGCATGTGCCACCATGCCTGGCTAATTTTTGTATTTATAGTAGAGATGGGGTTTCACCATGTTGGTCAGGCTGGTCTCAACTCCTCACCTCAAGTAATCCGCCCTCCTTGCCCCACTTTGGGAAGTGCTGGGATTACAGGTGTAAACCACCACACCTGGCCATACATTAATTGATTTTTGATTGCTGATCTAACTTTGCATCCTGGAATGAAGCCCACTTGGTTGTAGTGTGCAATTCTATTTATATATGATTGGATTGGAATTGCTAATATTTTGTTGAAGATTTTTTTTCACCTACGTTCATGAGAAGATTTCTTCAGTTTTAGGATAAGAAGTTTTGTACCAAATCAGCTTTATTGTCCTTTCTAATGCTAGAATTTTGTGAGTCTAGGAATGAGTTATTATTTCATTTTAAATACCTCACTGTGGTAGATACTAAATAAATAGTTGCTAAGTTGAATGGAATCTGCTGACTTTATCTTTGGAATGTAGATGATCTGGTTTTATAATATTGAACTGTAACAAGATAGAAAACAATAGTGATGATTTTTGAGATTAAAAATAAAAAGGCATAAAATTCAAAGCCAGAGATATACGATGGATTAGTTTGCTAAGCTGCCATAACGAAGTACCATGAGCTGGGTGGCCTAAACAACTGACATTTATCATCTCATAGTTCTGGAGGGTAGAAGCCCGGCAAGAATGATTTCTTCTAGGAACTCTGAGGGAGAATGCATTGCTTGACTTTCTTCTGGCTTCCGGTAGTTTAAGGGCAGTCTTTGGTGCACCTTTGCTTCAGTTGCATTGCCCCAGTCTCTGCCTTCACCTTCACATGGTGGTGTGTGTGTATGTGTGTGTGTATGTCTAGGCCCAAATTTCCTTTTTATGAGTCCACCAGTGACAATGAACTAGGGGCCCACCCTACGCTAGTATGACCTCATCTTAACTAGCTACATCTGCAATGTCTATTTCTTCTCTCTCTCTCTCTTTTTTTGAAATGGAGTTTCACTCTTGTTGCCCAGGCTGGAGTGCAGTGGCGCAATCTTGCTCCATGCAACCTCTGCCTCCTGGGTTCAAGTGATTCTCCTATCTCAGCCTCCCAAATAGCTGAGATTACAGGTGCTCGCCACCACACCCAGCTAATTTTTGTGTTTTTAGTAGAGATGGGGCTTCACCATGTTGGCCAGGCTGGTCTCGAACTCCTGACCTCAGGTGATCTGCCCACCTCAGCCTCCCAAAGTGCTGGGATTACAGGCATGAGCCCCTGCACCCAGCTGCAACATCTATGTCCAAATAAGGTTGACTTCTGAAGTACTGGGGGGTTAGGACTGTAACATATGAATTTGGGGGACACAATTCAATTCATAGTGGGTGGATTATTCTGTCCTTTCAGTGTAACTACCTGTCTATACTTTCTTTTCTTCCATTAAATGTTACTGTGCCATATGGGTGGATGGACAACAGACAGACAATGTTATGAGGAATTGTCTTTATAGAGAGAATGTTCACATTAAGTAACCTAAGCGGCTACTTAATAGTTCATAGCGGTTAACCTTTGATTCTGCAGGTTACTTGTAGCTGGCATTGACTTCATACATGTCAACAGTTTGTTTCTGTGTCTTGTTTCTATGTCTTTCCATTTTTTCCCCTTATTGTTCCTCTTATCTTGTTCTTCCTAGCTCTGTTCTATCCCCTCAGATCCACTTAATTTGCCTTTCCCTGAACATTTCACAGTAGCTAGTTCTGCCACCAGATGGTGTGCAAGGATTAGGAAAACAATTGAAATATGTTGGTCAAAGTCTTTTCAACATTTGATTTCAGGAAAAAGGCTGAAATGACAGGCCTACCTGAGATTCTGAGATTGACAGCAGGCCCCAAATGACATTCTGAGATTGTGTAGATATAATTTTTTATTTAAATTTTCCTCTCATTTATCACAGAAACCTGAGCCGGCAATCTTTTTTTTTTTTTTTGAGACGGAGTCTCGCTCTGTCGCCCAGGCTGGAGTGCAGTGGCCTGATCTCAGCTCACTGCAAGCTCCGCCTCCCGGGTTCACGCCATTCTCCTGCCTCAGCCTCCCGAGTAGCTGGGACTACAGGCGCCCGCCACCTCGCCTGGCTAGTTTTTTGTAGTTTTAGTAGAGACGGGGTTTCACTGTGTTCACCAGGATGGTCTCGATCTCCTGACCTCGTGATCCACCCGTCTCGGCCTCCCAAAGTGCTGGGATTACAGGCTTGAGCCACCGCGCCCGGCCAGAGCCGGCAATCTTGAGGGAAAAAGAAACCTGTAACATTTGATGTATATATATAAATGAGAGACTTTGATCTCAGAACAGATTTGACAATAATATTAGGCTGAGATACAGAAGCAAGGTTCTTGGGTCAGAGGACCACTTCCTCAATAGGTAGTCTCAGAAGCCACAGAAAGGAGAAATCTCTTGAGCCAAGCAAAGCTGTAGAGTGTTAGTGTGATGAGGGACTCCAGCCATCATCTGATTCAGCGGCCTCAAATGCGGCCTGCAGCCAAAGGGAGCTTGCAGACCATATCCACACACAGTGTGCTTTGTTTAGCTTGAACAAGGTTTTATTTTATTTTTTATTTATTTATTTTTTTGAGACAGAGTTTCGCTCTTTTGCCCAGGCTGGAGTGTAGTGGTGCGATCTCGGCTCACTGCAACCTCCGCCCCCTGGGTTCACGTGATTCTTCTGCCTCAGCCTCCCGAGTAGTTGGGATTATAGGCACCTGCCTATAACCATAGCTGGATAGTTTTTGTATTTTTAGTAGAGACGAGGTTTCGCCATGTTGGCCAGGCTGGTCTCGAACTCTTGACCTCAGGTGATCCACCTGCCTCAGCCTCCTAAAGTGCTGGGATTACAGGCAAGAGCCATGTCCAGCCTGAACAAGGTTTTATTATTACTAATTGACAACGTTAAGACAACCCCAATATTTCACCTAATCATCCAGATTTCAGGCTTTTGGGAAAAGATTGTGAAGACTCAGCAACAGTGATGGACATGTTTTTCTTGGCCACACTTGACTATGGCAGAGTTGCGGCTGTGTCTTTCGTTGGAGCTTGTGATTCATAGTTGCTGCTCTCTCCTCCACCCCCTATTGTATGATGCTGAACCTTTACCCTTATTTAATATGTTACCTGCCTCTGCCCAGTCCGTGAAAGGCATCTGGGTATGTGACCTGGCTCTCCTATTTCTTGGATGAAGACATGAGGTCTGGAGAGAGAGACGAGGGGAGTTGGTTCAGGCCACACCTGCCTTCTGATCCACCCTAACTGGTGCTATGTATGCACCTAGAAACCGGTGGGAAAAGAGTGGAAGTGATTCACCTTAGAGGAGTGATGCAGTACAAGTAAGGAATCAGCAGGGAAGGTGAAAACTCAAAATCCAAAATTCTGCTGCTGCCACTCAATTATAGAAAAAGAAGTTAGAGGACCAGGCGCCGTGGCTCATGCCTGTAATCCCAGGACTTTGGGAGGCCAAGGTGGGTGGATCACCTGAGGTCAGGAGTTCGAGATCAGCCTGGCCAATGTGGTGAAGCCCAGTCTCTACTAAAACTACAAAAATTAGCTGGGCGCAGTGGCGGGCACCTGTAATCCCAGCTACTCGGGGGGCTGAGGCAGGAGAATCGCTTGAACCCGGGACATTGGAGGATGCAGTGAGCTGAGATTGCACCACTGCACTCCAGCCTAGGTGACAAGAATGAAACCCCATCTCAAGAAAAAAAAAAAAAAAAAAAAAAAAGGATGCTAGAAGAATACACATCCATAAGTGAAAAAATGGGGAACCGTGAAGTAAACACCTTATAGGGAACTTGAATAAATACATAATCAGAAGACCATTGGTCAGCGTTCAAGCGAAAGAAAGGAACTCCAGATTACTCGCCTCTAAGTATATCCCTGCTGTTTCTGGGATAAACTTATTATTTAAATAATAATAATGGAAAGGTGATTGATGAGACCAGGCGATTAAGGAGACAAGGCAAGTAAGTCAGCTAGACAGCAAATAGTTTGTTGTTTCCCAAGAATGTCCTTCTGGGTGCCTGTGAAATGGCTGTCAGAGGCTCTTTCCATCAGAATGTGGAAACTGTTAGAGAAATAAATAATGGGGTAGTAATGGGATGATTCTGAAAGGGGAAGCATAGGTTGTTTTTGCCTGCCTTGATGAAGATAAATGGGAGTATAAATGTGAGGTGCTGACCCCTGGATAATTTATTTTTTATTAATTAAAAAAAATTTTTTTTTTGAGACGGAGTCTCTCTGTGTTGCCCAGGCTGGAGTGCAATGGTGCGATCTTGGCTCACTGCATCCTCCACCTCCCGGGTTCAAGTGATTCTCCTGCCTCAGCCTCCCAAGTAGCTGGGATTACAGACGCCTGCCACCACGTCCAGCTAATTTTTGTATTTTTGGTAGAGACGGGCTTTTGCCATATTGGCCAGGTTGGTCTCGAACTCCTGACCTCAGGTGATCTGCCTGCCTCAGCCACCCAAAGTGCTGGGATTACAGGCATGAGCCACCGTGACCCGCCTGGGTAATTTATTAACGATTACAGACATTTACTGAATACTCATTCTTTGCCAGACTCTACACTATAGAGGTTGACATGTGTAATATCGTTTCGTTCTCCCATCATCACTGAGGTCCTTACCGTTGTTTTTCCTATTTTGTTGATGAGGAGACTGGAAAGATCAGGTAACTCTTTCGCATCGACTTAGCTCATAAATGACAGAGGCAGGATTTAAATACAAGCTCTCAAGCTACTGATTACCAAAGTTTTCCCACTTAACCAAGCTACTCCACTGCCTCCCAGCACCCTCTGCCTGGCCTAGTGATAAATGCCCAGTGGGCCCTGGACAAAATCCGAAAGCAGTGATTGAGCTATACCATTTTGGCCGGATGGCATGCAACAAGCTTGAAAAAGCTAACATTTAAATTTGTGGAATGTAACAAATTTGTTTCAAAAGGTCACTAAAATA
This sequence comes from Macaca nemestrina, assembly GCF_043159975.1. NCBI lineage: Eukaryota > Metazoa > Chordata > Mammalia > Primates > Cercopithecidae > Macaca > Macaca nemestrina. The sequence goes on along the minus strand of NC_092135.1, from coordinate 121,910,773 downwards.
GAAGACCGGCAGATGTCAGTGAATCTTCATCCTAAGAACATGTGTAAAAGGTATCTGGGAAACTTCCATCTGGCAAATCTTATTTCTACCCAGAGCATGCTGGTAAAATCTATACTAAGGGTACATCACGAAAGACTTCAGCAGATGGCCTTTTTAAATTAATTTTTTTTTTTTTTAAATTTTTGAGACAGAGTCTCACTCTTGTTGCCCAGGCTGGAGTGCATTGCTGCAATCTTGGCTCTTCGCAACCTCTGCCTCCCAGGTTCAAGCGATTATCCTGCCTCAGCCTGAGTAGCTGGGATTACAGGCATGAGCCATCACGCCCGGCTAATTTTATATTTTTAGTATAGATGGGGTTTCCACATGTTGGTCAGGCTGTTCTCAAACTCCTGACCTCAGGTGATCCGCCCACCTTGGAAGTGGTGGGATTACCGGTGTGAGCCACCGCGCCCTGCTTGCAGATGGCCTTTCTAGGGAGAAGGCAGCTTGGCTTGTGGAAGAGGGAACTGGATTTGGCTGGAGCCCTTTGAGAAGGTGAATATGCCATGCTGCTGAAGAAACAGTGAACATCCCTCCTTTCCACCTTCAGAAAGCCCCTCTGATGGGGGTTCAGACGCAAGGGAGAGGGTTGAGAGGGAGTAGCCTTGGAAAGATAGTCTTGTGGCTTTCAGAGTGCGCTTAGAGGAAGAACATCAGGATAATTGTTTTAAAGACTCATCCCGACATGCAAAGGTAAACCGTGGAGCCCTGGAGGAATGAGTGTTCAGATGAGTCGTGTGTAACATTTTTATAATTGATCTAGCAGAAAGAAGAGGGCAACTGGGTCTCTTGGTTTGCAGATGCTATTAGGCGCTTCTGGCCAGAGAACTGTTAAACCTGTCAGGATAAAGCTGCCAGAAGATGTGGCAAATACAAGTGCTAATTGAGTTTATCGCATCTGGAGAAAAGTAATTCAAGTTGTAAGTTTCTGATACCCAATAAAACCCTGAGCTTTTTAAAGGAGGGCTTTCTCGAGAAAACCATAGGAGGGACTGACTCCTGGATAATTTATTTTATTTTATATTTTATTTGGTTTTATTTTTTTGAGACGGAGTCCCTCTGTGTCGCACAGACTGGAGTGCAGTGGTGCGATAGTCTTAGTGTTATAGGGTTTAGTTATAGGGGTTAGTGTTCTCTAACCCTTATAGAAAAGCCAAAGTACTTCTCCACCCAGAATATTAATAGAGGGCTAGTTGCTATTTCTCAAAATTTAAGAGTTCCACCAATATGTGAGTCCTCATTCCGAACAAGAAATGGAGTTAGGCATGATTCAGGAAGAAAAATGCAAAATGATAAGGGAATTAAGAAACCTATGGTAGGAAAAAAAGCTCAAGAGATGAAACCTCTTTAATCCAAAGGTGATAGCTGAGGATCATATGTAGTAACTTACTAAAACACAAAGGATAAACACAGAATCAGTAAAAACTATCAATCCTTTCTACTTAAAACTTATAGACTGAACACAGTGGCTCACGTCTGTAATCCCAGCACTTTGGGAGGCCAAGGCGGAAGGATCACCTGAGGTCAGGAGTCGAGACGAGTCTGGCCAACATGGTGAAACACCATCTTAAAAACAAAACAAAACAAAAAAATGTATTAGGTAGTGGTGGGAAAAGGGGAGATGTTGGTCAAAGGGTACAAAGTTTTAGTTAGGTTGAATAGGTTCTGGGGATTTAATGTACATCTTGGTGACTGTAGTTAATAATAATGTATTATATACTTGAGCATGCTGTACAGATCATCCCATCACCTAGGTATTAAGCCCAGCATCCATTAGCTATTCTTCTGGATGCTCTCCCTCCTCCCACCCCACTCCCCATTGTTCCCCCCATGTGTCCATGTGTTCTCATCATTTAGGTCCCACTTCTAAGTGAGAACATGCAGTACTTGGTTTTTTGTTTCTGCATTCGTTTGCTGAGGATAATGGCTTCCAGCTCCACTATGTCCCTGCAAAGGACATAATCTCATTCCTTTTTATGGCTGCATAGTATTCCATGCCTTGTATGTACCACATTTTCTTAGTCCAGTCTGTCATGGATGGGCATTTAGGTTGACTCCATGTCTTTGCTATCGTGAATGGTGCTGCAATGAATGTACACAGGCATGTATCTTTATAATATAATGATTTATATTCCTTTGGGTATATACCCAGTAATGGAGTTGCTCAATCAAATGGTATTTCTGCCTATAGGACTTTCAGGGATTGCAACACTGTCTTCCATAATGTTTGAACTAATTTACACCCCCACCAACAGTGTAAAAGTGTTCCTTTTTCTTCACAACCTCATCAGCATCTGTTGGTTTTTGACTTTTTAGTAATGACCATTCTGACTGGTGTGAGGTGGTATCTCGTGATTTTGATTTGCTTTTCTCGAATGATTAGTGATGTTGAGCTTTTTTTTTTTTTCATGTTTGTTGGCTGCATGTATGTCTTCTTTTGACAAATGTCTGTTCATGTCCTTTGCCCACTTTTTAGTGGTTTTTTTTTTCTTGTAAATTTGTTTAAGTTCCTTGTAGATGCTGGATATTAGACCTTTGTCAGATGAATAGATTGTAGAAATTTTCTCCCATTCTATAGGATGTCTGTCTACTCTGATGACAGTTTCTTTTGCTGTGCAGAAACTCTTTAAGTAGATCCCACTTGTCAATTTTTGCTTTTGTTGCAATTGCTTTTGGCATTTTCGTCATGAAATCTGCTCGTGACTATGTCCTGAATGGTATTGCCTAGCTTTTCTTCTATGGTTTCTGTAGTTTTGGTTTTACATTTAAGTATTTAATCCATCTTGAGTTGATTTTTTTATATGGTATAAGGAAGGAGCACAGTTTCAATCTTCTGCCTATGGCTAGTCAGTTCTCCCAGCACCATTTATTAAATAGGAAGTCCTTTCCTCATTGCTTATTTTTGTCAGGTTTGTCGAAGATCAGATGGTTGTAAGTGTGAGGTCTTACTTCTGAGTTTTCTATTCTGTTCCACGGTCAATGTGTCTGTTCTTGTACCAGTACCATGCTGTTTTGGTTACTGTAGAATTGTAACATAGTTTGAAGTAGTATAGTAGCCTCAAAGTAGTAGCCTTGTAGTATAGTTTGGGTAGCGTAATGCCTCCAGCTTTGTTCTTTTTACTTAGGATTGTCTTGGCTATTTGTGCTCTTTTCTGGTTCCATATGAATTTCAAAATATTTTTTTCTGATTCTGTGAATAATGTCAATGGTAGTTTAATGGGAATAGCATTGAATCTGTATATTGCTTTGTGCAATATGGTCATTTTCAGGATATTGATTCTTTCTGTCCATGAGCATGGAATGTTTTTCCATTTGTTTGTGTCATCTCTGATTTCTTTGAGCAGTGGTTTTTGTTAGCTATATTCTTAGGTATTTTATTCCTTTTGTGGCAATTGTGAATGGGAATCCATTCATGAGTTGGCCCTTGGCTTGCCTATTGTTGGTGTATAGGAATGCTAGTGATTTTTGCACATTCATTTTTGTATCCTGAGACTTCGCTAAAGTTGCTTATTAGCTTAAGATGCTTTCAGGCTGAGATGATAAGATTTTCTGAACATAGGATCATGTCATCTGCAAATAAAGATAGTTTGACTTCCTCTCTTCCTATCTGAATATGCTTTATTTCTTTCTCTTGCTTGATTGCCCTGACCAGAACTTCCAATACTATGTGGAATAAGAGTAGTGAGAGAGGGCATCCTTATCTTGTGCTGGTTTTCAAGAAGAATGTTTCCAGCTTTTGCCCATTCAGTATGATATTGGCTTTTGTCACAAATGGCTCTTATTATTTTGAGGTATGTTCCTTCAGTATCTAGTTTATTGAGAGTTTTTAACATGGAGGGATGTTGAATTTTATCAAAGGGCTTTTCTGCATCTATTGAGATAATCATGTGATTTTTGTCTTCATATCTGTTTATGTGATGAATCACATTTATTGATCTGTGTATACTGAATGAACCTTGCATCCTGGGAATGAAGCCAACTTGATCATGGTGGATAAGCTTTTGGATGTGCTGCTGGATTTGGTTTGCCAGTATTTTGTTGAGGATTTTTGCATTGATGTTCATCAAGGATATTGGCCTGAAGTGTTTTTTTTTTTTTTTTTGTTGTTGTTGTTGTTGTATCTCTGCCAGATTTTGGTTTCAGGATGATGTTGGCCTCATGAATGAGTTAGGAGAAGTCCCTCCTTTTTAGTGTTCTGGAATATTTTCAGTAGGAATGGTCCCAGTTCTTTGTACCTCTGGTAGAATTCAGCTGTGAATTCATCTGATCCTGGGCTTTTCTTGGTTGGTATGCTATTTGTTACTGTCTCAACTTCAGAACAAGTTATTGGTCTATTGATCTATTCAGGGATCAAATTTCTTTCTTGTTCAGTCTTGGGAGGGTGTATGTGTCCAGGAATTTATCCATCTCTTCCAGATTTTCTAGTTTATGTGTATAGAGGTGTTTTTGTGTTCTATGATGGTTAGTTGTATTTCTGTGGGGTCAGTGATAATATCCCTCTTATCATTTCTGATTGTGATTAACTGAATCTTGAAAGTAGATCTTAAATGTTGTCACAACACACACACACAGATTTTAACTATGTGAGGTGATGGATATGCTAATTAGCTTGATTGTGGTAATCACTTTATAATGTATATGTATAAAAATCACATTTTATACCATAAATATATACTATTTTTCAGGACATATATTAAAGTGTATTACTCCACCTACAGGCCAGTAGACTCATGACATCCTTATTCTATGAACCTGTACAGGCTGAAAAAAAACTGTATTAGGTAAAAATCAAACGATTGCTGGGCGCGGTGGTCATGCCTGTAATCTCAGCACTTTGGGAGACCAAGCCAGGTGAATCACTTGAGGTCAGGAGTTTGAGACCAGCCTGGCCAACATGGCAAAACCTCATCTCTACTGAAAATACAAAAAAAATTAGCCAGGCATGGTGGCAGGTGCCTGTAATCCCAGCTACTCAGGAGGCTGAGGTACGAGAATTGCTTGAACCCGGAAGTGGAGGTTGCAGTGAGCTGAGATCATGCCACTGCACTCCAGCCTGGGCAACAGAGCAAGACTCTGTCTCAAAAAAAAAAAAAAAAAAAAAAAAAAAAAAAAAAAAGACTGAAGGCAATTTCTTTTCTTTGTATTTTTAGTCTTTGCATGTGTCAAAATGTCATGTCTCTTGATTGATAATTTGGCTGGATGTAGACTTCTCATCTTTCAGCATCTACTATTGCAGGTTCTGGTTTCTGATCCATTGCATGTAAACTGTCTTCCTGGAATCTCAGGCTACTCTCTTTGTCATGGTTGTTCTGAAGTTTCATGTTGATGTGTTTCTGAAATTCATTGTGCTGCACACTTGATGAGCTTTTTAAAATCGGAAGTCTCATCTACTTAGTTCTGGAAAAAATTTTGAATTCTGTCTTTGGTATTGTCTTCCTCTCCATCATCTCTGCGCCATCTTTCTAGATATCATTACAATTTCTTGTTCGATTGCCTATAGTTTTTTTATTTATTTTTTATTTTATTATTATTATTTTTAAGATAGAGTCTTGCACTATCACCTAGGCTGAAGTGGAGTGGCATGATCGCGGCTCACTGCAACCGCTGCCTCCCGGGCTTAAGCAATCCTCCTACCTCAACCTGAGTAGCTGGGACCATAGGCATGTGCCACCATGCCTGGCTTTTTTTTTTTTTTTTGAGACAGATTTTGTCATGTTGACCCAGGCTGGCCTTGAACTCCTGGTCTCAAGTGATCCACCCACCTCGGCCTCTCAAAGTGCCAGGATTGTAGGCATGAGTCACCACACTCAGCAACCCCTCTATAGTTTTATATATTCCATTAATTTCCCATCTATTAAAAATTATTTTTGAAGGATGGGATCTCACTATATTTTCCAGCCTGGCCTTGAATTCCTGGGCTCAAGTGATCCTCCTGCTTCAGCCTCTGGAGTAGCTGGGACTACAGGCATTCCACTGCGCCCAGCTTACATCTATTGTTTGAGGGGGTCCAGTTTATTGGAGATACCTTTGACTTTATTTTGGTTATCATAGTTTTTGACTTTTAAGAACTTTTTCTTATCTCTTTTTTAAAAAAGAAACTCTGTTTTATTAACATAGGAACATCATCTTTTAACCATCTCTGAGTATATTGTGTGTGTGTGTGTGTTTGTATATAGCAATTTGTTCAGCTCTGTGATTTGTTACTGTATCTGGTGGGTTTTTTTTTTCTATTTGTTCTTTCTGTCTCTTTCTTGTCACAGGCTGTTTTCAAATGCCTGGGACTCTTGTCATCTACTCATATTTAGAAGCAGAGTGCTTAAATGCTGACAGGCAGTTCTGAGGGCGTAGACAGGTTGACTGGAGTCTTCATTGTTAGAACCTAAGGTCTTTTCTCTGCCATTTAGTGGCTTCAGGGAAGAATCATTCAGTCTCTTGAATTAAGAGATGGATTTTTCTGTACAACAAAGCTAGAGATGGAGGTTCAGAAACCTTACATATATAGCTTCAGGTTTAGGATCCTGGAGGATTGCAGACATCTGTAAATCTCTCTCTCTCTCTCTCTTTTTTTTTTTGAGACAGAGTCTTGCTCTGTCACCCAGGCTGGAGTGCAGTGGTGCAACCTTGGCTCACTGCAACCTCTGCCTTCCAGGTTCAAGCAATTCTTCTGCCTCAGCCTCCCAAGTAGCTGGGATTACAGGCATGTGCCACCATGCCCAGCTAATTTTTTTTATTTTTAGTAGAGTTGAGGTGTCACCATGTTGGCCAGACTGGTCTTGAATTCCTTACCTCAGGGGATCTGCCTGCCTCGGTCTCCCAAAGTGCTGGGGTTATAGGTGTGAACCATTGCACCCAGCCAAGTATCTCTTCTTAAGGACGAAGATGATGTAAGTCCTTTGAGTGGGGATGTAAGCCTTAAGTATATAAGAACTGTGGCAATCCAGCCTGGTGCAGTGGCTCATGCCTGTAATCCCAGCACTTTGAGAGGCCCAGGTGGGTGGATCACTTGAGGTCAGGAGTTCGAGACCAGCCTGGCCAATGTGGTGAAACCCTATCTCTACTAAAAATACAAAAATGAGCCAGGCATGGTGGCACATATCTATAATCCCAGCTACTCGGGAGGCTGAGGCACGGCACGAGGATCACTTGAACCTGGGAGGTGGAGGTTGCAGCGAGCCAAGAACACACCACTGTGCTCCAGCCTGGGCGACAGAGTGAGACTCCATCTCGAAAAAAAGAACTGTGGCATTTACATTGGAGCTTCTCAGATTAGGTAATGCCCTGCTTTGTGTGAACAGTGTCAGCAGCCCTGCTTGGGAGGCTACTGACTCTGGGGGCCGGAGCAAGCTGTGCTAAGAGGTTCTCCAACTGCATGGAGTTCCTAAATTTCCGTACCCTTGGATAAAGCAATTGGAAACTTATTGTGTGGTATAGTTTGTGTGTGTGTGTGTGTGTGTGTGTGTGTGTGTGTGTGTTGCATATGCATGTGCATTTTCACTTAGCTGTAGTCCCTAGAAATCTGCATGTGGCACATGTCAGTTACTCGACAGGGAGACTTTCAGCCATTCTCCCTTCTTTCAGAACTCTGCCTTATCCCTTGTATTCTAGGGACATGGTACCCCCAAGTGTTGCTCGCAGGCATTCTCTGGGGAGACATATCTGGTTTGTCTTGGGAATTCACCCTTTCAGTGACAACTTCCCCTATTTTGCCAACTCTGTCATCTCATTTCTGTCTCTATCTTCCAAAGTTTGATTGAAGATTTCTGTCAACCTTCTTAGCTCAGGAACACCTTTCTCCCTTAAATGAAGACATATGCCTTTGCACACTCTGAAGGGTTAAGACCCAGGAGTGTTACAGATGTCTACAAATATTTCTTCTTGTATTCATCCATCCTTGCATTGCTGTAAAGAAATACCCGAGACTGGGTAATTTATAAAGAAAACAGGTTTAATTGGCCCACGGTTCTGAAGGCTGTATAGGAAGCATAGTAGCTTCTGCTTCTGGGGAGGCCTGAGGAAACTTACAATCATGGTTGAAGGCAAAGGGGCAGCAGCACCTCACATGGCTGGAGCAGGAAGGAGAGGGGGGAGTTGCCACACACTTTTAAACAACCAGATCTCACAATAACTCACTCACTGACTCTCATGAGAACAGCATCAAGGAGATGGTGCTAACCCATTCATGAGAACTCTAGATCCTCATGATCCAGTCACCTCCCACTAGGCCCCGTCTCCAACACTGGGGATTGCAATTCGACATGAGTTTAGTGGGGACACAGATCCAAACCATAACACTTTTTTTTTTTTTTGAGACAGGGTCTCACTTTGTCACCCAGGCTGGAGGGCAGTGGCATGATCTCAGCTCACTGCAGCCTCCACCCCCAGGGTTCAAGTGATCCTCCTGCCGTAGTCCCTCAAGTAGTTGGGACTACAACGGCACCACTATGCCTGGCTAATTTTTGTATCTTTGGTAGAGATTATAGGGTTTCACCATGTTGCCCAGGCTGGTTTTGAACTCTTGAACTCAAATGATCTGCTCACCTTGGCCTTCCAAAGTGCTAGAATTATAGGCATGAGCCACCACACCTGGCCTTCTTCTTCTTCTTTTTTTTTTAAATTTAAAACTTTTTTTTTGTAGTGACACAGAGTCTTACTATGTTGCCCAGGCTAGTCTTGAACTCCTGACCTCAAGCAATCTTCCTGTCTCAGCTTCCCAAAGTGCTGGGGTTACATGCAGGAACCACCATAAAACAATCCAGGGATTGTTTTATTATGTTGATTACAATCTACTAAATTTGTTTTGTAACCCACTGGATTGCACCTGTTGTAAAAACAATGCTCTAGTTTATGTGAATGAAACCTAAACTGCAGGTTCACACTTTCCTGCCCTTTCACTTTCTTTAGTTTATTGCCAGAATTAAATGACATTGCTTTGAAATTAGAGAAAAACAGTTATTAGGGCTCCTCCATCTTAACAAGGCAACAATGATCATTTTTAAATGATCCTTACCTATTACTGTTTTCCCTATGCATATGTAATTGTCATCTTAGTTGTGTAGCTAGGAGATACTTTGGTTACACAGTACATACATTTCTTAAGACTTAATTTTTTTAGAGCAGTATTAAGTTCACGACAAAATTGAGTGGAAGGTACTAGATATCTCATATAGCTCCTGCCCCAACACATGTGGAGTCTCTCCCGTTATCAACGTCCCCCACCGGAGTGGTACACCTGTTGCAACTGATGAGCCTATACCGACTCCTCTCTGTAGTTAATTTATTTTTTGTTTTGTAATTTCAACTTTTATTTTAGATTCAGGGAGTACAGTGTGAGCTTGTTACATGTAGAGTTCATTGTTGGTGTTGGACATTCTATCAGTTTGGACAAATTTATAATGACATGGATCCTCCATTATAGTATCATACTGAGTATTTGCACTCCCGTAAAATCCTCTGTCCTCCACCTGTTCATCCCTCCCCGACACACTGCCACAACCACTGGCAGCCACACAGTCTGCAATTCTTTTTGCCATTACTACAGGGTCACCTGAGTAGTGTACTATCTCTTTGAGCTAAAGTTTTATTTGTTGAAAGAACTTTGGCATTTACTTAGTATTAGACCTTCAGATAGAATGTTGACTGATTTTTATTGAACTCATGGATATTCTTTTTATTAAGCACTTTTTTTCTAACTACAGAATCATACATATGAATTTTGGAAAAAACAGACAAGTACAAAGAAGAAAATAACATTTACAATTTCACTGTTGTAAGATAACCACTGTAACAATTTAGTGTATTTCTTTCATGTAATTTTTTTTGCAAGAATATTTTTACATTTTTACTCTACTACACACACAATATAATCTTTTTTATTTTTATTTTTTTGAGATGGAGTTTTGGTCTTATTGCCCAGCCTGGAGTGCAGTGGCGTGATCTCATCTCACTGCAGCCTCTGCCTCCCGGGTTCAAGCAATTCTCCTGCCTCAGCCTCCTGAGTAGCTGGGATTACAGGCACCCGCCACCACACCTGGCTAATTTTTTGTATTTTTAGTAGAGATAGAGTTTCGTCATGTTGGCCAGGCTGGTCTCGAACTCCTGACCTCAAGTGATCCGCCCACCTCGGCCTCCCAAAGTGCTGGCATTACAGGTATGAGCGATCGCGCCTCGCCATCTTTTTAAAACAACGTTGTATCATAAGCATTCTTACTTTGTTGAAATTATTTAGTAAATATCATTTAAACTCTATTATTGGATATTTAGGCATTTTTTAGTCTGTTTTTGTATGCTAATATAAAGAAGTGTAGTAAACATCTAATGCCTCAATATTTGTCTGCATTTTAGGGCACATTCTTAAGAAATATTTTATTAATTAATTAATTAATTATTATTATTATTATTATTATTATTATTATTTTGGTAGAGATACAGTCTCCGTATGTTGCCCAAGCTGGTCTTGAACTCCTGGGCCCAAGTGATCTTCCCGCCTTGGCCTCCCAAAGTGTTGGGATTACAAGCATGAGCCACCACACCTGGCCAAAGACAGATTTTAAAAGCAGAATGACTGAGACCGAAGATACGGGCACTTCTCTTGACACTTACTGCTGAGTCACTTTTCAGGAGAGTTGGAGGTCTGGGCGGGGAGTGATTGTTTTTTAAAGATGAGAGAGACTTGAGTTATTCAGCATTTGCAGGTGAGGGGCACAGCCTGGCAGTGGGGGAGTGACGATGCCGTGCTCTCCAAGAGGTAGGTGAGGGTTGAAAGCCAGGATGTGAGAAGCGTTTTGCTCTCTGATGCAGGAAGAAAATACATCGTGTTGGGGAGTGGGTGTGACAAGTCTGCACACAGTGATACAAGTGTGGGAGGAGCCAAAGGAGTCCCCAGAATGACTTTTATCCTCTCAGAGTCAGGGAGTGAGGATGGAGACTGGGAATATGGGGGCATGGTGGTGATATGAAATGACCCACGTGGGGGATCAAAGGGGAAGATGCTTGGAAGTCCTTTGCATTGAGAGGTACGTGGAGGGTCTCCGAGTACCACAGGAGATTCAGCCGAGCTTGGTCATCAGACCTTAACAGTGGCACCAATTTGCAAAGCCCTGTTTGGTTTTTCTCAGGGGTGTCTAGTGACCTCCATGTAGAAGTAAAGGTGAGGGTGGATGGGCTGATTGGGTTTGGGAATTTGCAGAGTGGTTGTAGATGCAGGAAAAAGGACTGAGGAAGTGAAGATCAGAGCAGTGGCGTTAAGTGATGTGTCATTATCTGGGCCACCGGACGACGGCCTCTCAGGTTGATGGAACCTGTGTTAGAACACAGATTGCTGTAAATAAGGTGGTAATAGCCCCTATATGTAGTGTAACGGCCTTCAGAACCATGGGCCAATCACAGCCTGAGTATTTGTCTGAGCAGCTCAGGTCCTGAGATAGGAGCTAGTCCTGAAAGGCTGGTGTTTGGAGTGTGACAATGCTGGGGACAGGGCAAGGTTTCTCTTCTTAGAAGCTGGCTGTGGGTCCATTTCATGGATCCAGGTCAAGAGCAGGGAGTTGTGAACCAAAGCTGCTACTGGAAGCCTTCAGGGTTCCTCTTCGCCTAGAAGGAAAATGCCGACACCGGCCAGAGCGCGGACTCAGCAGACTGGTGCTGCTCCTCTCCATGCTTCCCTCAGAGGACTACCAGTGTCCCCCAGAACATGCTTCAGAAAGAGATTAGAAAACGCCCAGAGAAGTTTGCGTTCTGAGTCTAAATGAGAATTTGGGGCTGTGCCCAATTAGGTCAAGGATTGCTCTAGTAGACACTCTGAGGACAAAGAAAGCTGGAATCACCTGATGTCTTTGGGTTTGAAGGATAATCTGTTAACAAGTGAGACCTCTCAAGATGGCGGCTGACAGAAGTTGCCCCTTTGGAGGTGGGGATGGAGGTCTTGGTGGGACCAGCTGCCCACTTGGTGCCAAGCATGTGAGTCAAGTGTAAGAAGTCAGCACGCCTCATTGGATGTTACAGCTGTTGCTGAAGTTGGTGTCTCTTGGGAGAGTCCCTCCATTGTTCCTTTTGTCCCAACAATATTATTGAAAGGGAATGCTGGAGTGTTGTTTTCCGAAGTCAGATGCACTTGTTTATGACATCTACTTGCATTTAAGTTGGCTCTTGGCAAACACTGAAAAAGTCTTCCCACGCCTTTTTTTCTACTCTCAAGCGAATACCAATCAAAAATGGTATTTTTTTAAATTAACCTTTTGAAGAGTATTATTCAAATGCGCCCTGAATGACTAAACTGATAAATTGGATAAAATTAATTGCTGGAGGTGATGAACTCTTGTGAATCATTACAATTCATTCTTCCAGTTTGTTCAAGCTACCTCATTAAATCTGGAGAGGTGACAGACGCGACAACACAAGCCCAGTTCTCAAGCAGAGCAGAACTTGAGAGGGCTAAATCTCCGAACACTGCCTCAGGCAATGCAATTATTGGATAAGTTTGAATCTATTGCTGTTTTTGAGTTTGGAATGCATATTTGCATTTTATATGGGCTTAATGGATGTATTATTTTCCTGATCATCCTTTCTCCTTGAATTTGTTGTTAGAATGAAACATTGCTCTTTGTTTGTTGTTCTACATTGTTGATTCTTGTTTAAGAAGGCAGGCATCTGATCCTGAGATAAGTTTGCACTACAGACCAACTAGAAAAGCATCCATTATTAAACCCAGCAACAGTCACACCTCTCAACAGAACTTCCAACGTTGATCTAGGTGCCCTGGATTAAAAGTAACATTTAGCCTATGGAGAATTCCCAGAGGATGCTCAACGATGATGATTATGAGATCTGAAAATAGAACCAATAAAGAGAAGACATAAAACCTGGTTTATTTTGTCTGGAAGGAAAAGGCTAAAAGAAGACTTAAAGGCGGCTGGGCGCAGTGGCTCACGCCTGTAATTCCAGCACTTTGGGAGGCTGAGGCGGACCAATCACATGAGGTCAGGAGTTCAAGACCAGCCTGGCCAACATGGTGAAACCCCGTCTCTACTAAAAATTCAAAAATTAGCTGAACATGGTGATGGATGCCTGTAATCCCAGCCACTCCGGGGGGCTAGGCAAGAGGATCACTTGAACCTAGGAAGAGGAGGTTGCAGTGATCCAAGATTGTGCCACTGCCCTCCAGCCTGGGTGACAGAGTAAGACTCTGTCTCAAAAAAAAAAAGACTTAAATCCGTGAAGTTAGTTATTCTTCCAAAGATACTTGATACATTCTCCTTTTATATAATCTATGGATAAAGTCAGGGAAAACTGGTTTAAATTATAACAAGAAATTTAGGTTAGATGGCAGAAGAAAAATTTCTAGCAGGAAATGCAAGAGAACACCAGGCAAATGTGTGGACTTCATTTTCCCAGTAAAAATGGAACTGTTCACTAGGCATTGGATTGAATAATCTTACTCACCGTGATGATGCAATGCTGAGCCTTATTCTCTTGTGATCATATAACCATTCTATTTTATGCCCTTAGAATGTCAGTCACTTTTATGATCTCTTCTTGGAAGCAAAAATACCCTTCTCAATACAATTCTCAGAAGGTAGTGTTTGATTATTGAATTTGATTATTATTATTATTTTAGATAGATATGGAGTCTTACTATGTTTCCCAGGCTACTCTCAAACTCCTGGGCTCAAGCAATCCTCCTTCCTCAGCCTTCCAAAGTGCCAGGATTACAGGTGTGAGGCACCACACCTGGCCAAGATTGTTGAATTGTTTATACCTGTGTTGTAGTGAAACAGATACTAAAAAAAAAAAAAAAAAAAAAAAAAAAAAAAAAAAAAAAAAAATGCTGTGTTAAAATTCCAGACTGAAGGTGATTTTTCTTAAAGCCGCTGATGAGGAGGGTTTTTAAATTGGTTTCTCATAACCTGTGATGTCTTGGGCCTCATATCATTATTATGATGGATGTTTCTTTTCTAAGAAGATTACCTATTCACTATTCACAATAGAAAGTGAATAGAAAGATATGTACTCACTTCCATGCCCATCAATGGTGGAATGGATAAAGAAAACATGGTAATATACATATATATCATGGAATACTACACAGTCTAAAAAAGAACAAAATCACTGTCCTTTGCAGCAACATGGATGTAGCTGGAGGCCGTTATCTTAAGGGAATTAACACAGGAACAGAAAATCAAATATTGCATGTTATCACAAGCAGGAGCTAAACACTGGATACTTATGAACCTAAAGATGGCAGCAATACACACTGGGGACTACTAGAGGGGGAAGAAAGCGGGCGGGGCAAGGGCTAAGAAACTAACTTAAGGACTATACTCAGTGCCTGGTTGACAGGTTCAGTTGTACCCGAAACTTCAGCATCACACAATATACCCATATAACAAATGCACACATGTACTCCCTGAATCTAACACAGAAATTGAAATTATTTAAAAATTAATTTGTAGTTACCAGAAAAAAAAAGAGATGAATTATTAAGAACCTCAAGCTGGGCATGGTGGTTCATGCCTGTAATCACAACACTCTGGGAGACGGAGGCGGGGGGATTGCTTGAGCCTAGGAGTTTGAGACCAGTCTGGGCAACATAGGGAGACCTCGTTTCTACAACAAAATTTAAAAAGTATTAGCTGGGCATGGTGGCACATGCCTGTAATTCCAGAACTTTGGCAGGCCAAGGTAGGGGGAATCACTTGAACTTGGGAGGCTGAGGCTGCAGTGAGCTATGATCATGCCACTGCACTCCAAAAGAAGATCTCATATTCTGTAGGCTTGAGTTTGAGACCAGTCTGGACAACATAGGGAGACCTCGTCTCTACAAAAAAAAAAAAAAATATATATATATATATATATATATGTGTGTGTGTGTGTGTGTGTGTGTATGTGTGTGTATGTATGTGTGTGTGTGTATGATGTGTGTGTGTGTGTGTGTATTAGCCAGGCATGGTGGTGCATGCCTGTGGTCCCAGCTACTGGGGAGGCTGAGGTGGGAGAATCGCCTGAGCCTGGGAGGTTGAGGCTGCAGTGAGCTATGCTCATGCCACTATACTTCAAAAGAAGAAGACCTCAAATTCTGTACACTGAGGGAGTGGGGGCAGTTAGGGGAAGATCTGAGTAAAAAGCATGGTTTCATTTGACCCTCAGATATCACCACCTAGTGAATTGTAATGGTTTATGTCACAACATTTAGGCCTCAGCCTTTTCAATAGAGTTGAATCTTTTTTTTTTTTTTTTTTCGAGACAGAGTTTCGCTCTTGTTGCCTAGGCTGGAGTGCAGTAGTGTGATCTTAGCTCATTGTAACCTCTACCTCCCAGATTCAAGCAATTCTCCTGCCTCAGCCTCCGAGTAGCTGGGACTACAGGCATGTGCCACCACATCCAGCTAATTTTGTATTTTTAGTAGAGACGGGGTTTCTCCATGTTGGTCAGGCTGGTCTCGAACTCCTGACCTCAGGTGATCCACCCACCTCGGCCTCCCAAAGTGCTGGGATTATAGTCGTGAGCCACCGCACCCAGCCTGAAGTTTAAGCTTTTATCTGTAAAATGTTTTCTTAAAATCTAATAATTTTTTGTTCCCAGTATATATAATTTCCTTCATTATATAATTAACTGAAACAATGCACTTTATTTTTTAAAAACAAAACAACTGAACAAAATAAATTATGATTCTAAACCTGATCTTCTGATACCGTGGATTGAGAATGCTTAATTTTCATAAAATAAAGATTAGGCCATCTGACAATTTCCAAAAATTAAATATACCATACCTGCAAGGGTTTTTTAAAATTTCTTTTTAAGAAAACATTCTACCAGAGCCTTAAAAAATTTAGTGATGGTGTCTCACTGTGTTGCTCAGGCTTGTCGCAAACTCTTGGGCTCAAGTGATTATCCCGCCTTGGCCTCCCAAAGTGCTGGGATTACAGGTGTGAGCCACCAAGTGCTGTACCTTCCAAGGTTTTGAAGTAAATTTCCAGATGTTCTAATGTCTTCTGCTTATTTAAACCTTTTAAAATTCATCACCATCATTTCAAATACACATTTTGAAACTTATTTGAAAATAAAATCAGGTTGTTTCCTGGTGTAGCCAATACACTGTCTAAATTGTTAGGAGTCTATGGTGATGCCAAAGACAATTGCAACTTGAGATGGTTGATTCTGAAGCTCTCAGCCAAGTAACATGCAAAGTGGAGAAAAGAGCTTACATTTAAGGCTGGATGCAGTGGCTCATGCCTGCGATTCCAGCATTTTGGGAGGCTGAGATGGGTGGATCACCTGACACCAGAAGTTCGAGACCAGCCTGTCCAACATGGTGAAACCCCGACTTTACTAAAAACACAAAAAATTTAGCTGAGCATGGTGGTATGCACATGTAGTCTCAGTTACTTGGGAGACTGAGGCATGAAAATCGTTTGAACCTGGGAGGTGGAAATTGCAGTGAGTCGAGATCATGCCACTGCACTCCAGCCTGAGTGACAAAGCAAGACTCTGTCTCAAAAAAAAAAAAAAAAAAAGCTTACATTTAAGACAGCGTCTCACTTTCTCTTGCCCCTTGCTTCAGCCTCACTTCCTTTTCTTCTCCCCTTTATTTCTATGTTATCATTATGTTTCCATAGTTAAATATGGTGCTGGAATGTAATTTGTAAAGTAAACCCTTCTATTGCCTTAACATTTTTTTTCGTCTTGTAAAGGAAGAAATTAATGTTTTAAAAACAGAAGTACTACTACTTTCTTGATGTATTTTTCCCTATATGTGTTTATAACACTTAAAAAGAATTAAAATAAGGCCAGGTGCGGTGGCTCATGCCTGTAATCCCAGCATTTTGGGAGGCTGAGGCAGGGTGATCACCTGAGGTCAGGAGTTCGAGACCAGCCTGGCCAACATGGTGAAACCCCGTCTCTACTAAAAATACAAAAATTAGCTGGGCATGGAGGTGGGGGCGCCTGTAATTCCAGCTACTCAGGAGGCTTTGCAGGAGCATTGCTTGAACCCAGGAGGTGGAGGTTGCAGTGAGCCGAGATTGCGCCACTGCACTCCAGCCTGGGCAGCAGAGCGAGACTCTATCTCCATCTTAAAAAAGAAAAAAAAAAAGAATTAAAAAATTTAGTTTTCTCCTTTAATAAAAGTAAGCTACGTCTGTGATATACACATTTCTTTTTTCTCTGGTGGGTTAAATATAATTTGCCAGATGAGATAGCTTCCATGCTGATAAGTGTTTTTTCGTCTGTTCAGAATTATCTTTCTATGTAAATCCATCACTGAATTTCAGTGTCTTTGCAGAACGGCAGAATGACTTGGTTGATCAGGTTCTGTTTTTTGTGTGCTTTGTTTGTTCTAGATACATTTCATATTGCTCTTCAGTCGACAAGGGAAATTACGGCTACAGAAATGGTACATCACTCTGCCTGACAAAGAGAGGAAGAAGATCACCCGGGAAATTGTTCAGATTATTCTCTCCCGTGGTCACAGGACAAGCAGTTTTGTTGACTGGAAGGAACTAAAACTTGTTTATAAAAGGTGTGAGTAACTTTTTGAGAGCTCAGTTTCTCAGTCTTGCTTTGGTTTGTTCTAATCCTGAACATTTTAGATTGCTATATAGCAATTCCATCACTTACTGAAATCTTTGAAGGCTGGAGCCCAGATATTTGTACCAATAGACTAACTAGAAAATAACTCTCATTTTATTGAAAGAAATTCTAGGTGCCAGGATTCAGGATTCTAGGTAAATAAACTACACCTTGATAGTGCATGCATGCATTTAAGAAAAGTGGTATGAAAACCTGTTACATTCCCGGCATTGTTCTTTTTGAATTTTTTGGAGATGGAATCTCACTCTGTCACCCGGGCTGGAGTGCAATGGCATGATCTCGGCTCACTGCAACTTCTACCTCCTGGGTTCAAGCGATTCTCTTGCCTCAGCCTCCCAAGTAGCTGGGATTGCAGGCATCTGCCACTATGCCTGACTAATTTTTGTATTTTAAGAGAGATGGGGTTTCACCATGTTGGCCAGGCTGGTCTGGAACTCCTGTGCTCAGGTGATCCACCTGCCTCGGCCTCCCAAAGCACTGGGATTACAAGTGTTAGCTATCATGCCCGGCCATTCCTGGCATTGTTCTAATGGCTGTAAATACATCAGTGAACAAGACAGATGACATTCCTGCTGTCATGTAGTATACATATTTGTTAAGTAACCAAATAAAATATTTTCAGAAATGGGGTTGTGTTCGGTGGGACAGCTCTTATTATGCCTATTACTTGAATTTGTAATGAGTACATTGAGGACACAGAGTTTTAGTAGTCAGTTCCCAGTCACAGTAATTGAGTGTTAATTGCTAGAGCCAGGCTTCAAATCCAGATCTTTTTGGCTTTAAAGCCTGTGTATTCTTTTTACCATACCTGCTTGCCACGGCAAGACCATTACTAGAAAGGACCCACCATAGGTGAGAGAACTAAGCCTGAGAGGTAACATGATTTTGCCCTTGGAGACCCAGGTAATTGATGCCTAAGCCAGGAACAGAACACAGCTAACTTGACCTTGTATGCAACACCCCACTGCAACTCCTGGAAGGAGTTATGCTCCTTAGATATGCTCTTGCAAAGGGTGTCTATAAAACTCATTGGGAAAAACAGAGGTAACCTTCACAGACTGATATTCAATGGACTAAATTACCAGCAAGTGCCTGCAAAGCTCCATCTGCTGGGCCCAAGGTTGGAGTCTGACAAGTTGAGGAGGGAGGCCCACACAGAATGACTGAAGTCCATTGTGAAGCGGGAGAGTGGGGAGCGTGGGCTCCTGACAGCCCTGGTCAGGGCTTTCTATTTTACAAAACACAATTGACAAGCTGGAGAGGGGTGTGACGACACCCTGATTACCAGGGGTGAAAGGATACTGTCCTCCTGATAATAGCTCTTCAAGGTACAATTTTGTTGAGAGCCTTTCATGCATAATTAACGGAAGTAATCCAACCCCCACAGCGTTTTCATATTTTCTGATTTATATTTCAGGAGGCTATTGGGGGTGATGAATAATGATTTCATTCTTGGATGAGGAGAGGCTCGGGGGGGAGGAGGTGACTTTACATATTCACGGGAAAAACTGTCTCCAGGTTGCTTAATGTATCGTCATATTTTCCTTTTGTTATTTTTCATTTCAAGGTATGCTAGTTTATATTTTTGCTGTGCAATAGAAAATCAGGACAATGAGCTCTTGACGCTAGAGATTGTGCATCGTTACGTGGAGCTGCTGGACAAATATTTTGGAAATGTAAGTGTTGTCCTTGTCGGTTAGGATTAGCTACAGTCCCCATCTCAGCTCTTACTTCAGTTCTGTCTCTCATCGCATCCCTTTTCTCTCTCACATCTAAAATATGAATTGAACTTGAACCAAAGATCACCTTAGTCCCCTAAGATTAGAATACAAGACTTTTCTCCCTACCTGTAATTCTCAGTAAATGAAAGACCCAAAGCTTTCCTTTTTCCTTTTTAAATAGAGACAGGGTCCTGCTATGTTGCCCAGGTTGGTCTTGAACTCTTGGCCTCAAGCAATTCTCCCACCTCAGCTTCCCAAAGAGCTAGGATTATAGGCATGAGCTACCACGCCCGGCCACCCAAAGCTTTCGAGAGGTGGATATATCTTTATCTTCAAACTACAAATGCACCAGAGACCTTATTTCAGTGAACCAGAATTTAACTCTGAAGGATTTCTTGATATTCTGTTCTTTATACTTCATTGACATTGTCATCTCTTTTCTGTTTTGACTTTTTATCCTTTCTCTGGCTTTTTTTCTAAGCTATAAGTATTCTTAGTTATTTATGCATAAGAAAAATAGCAACAAACAACAAAACCAGATCCTTTTCTTTCACATTGTTATTCAATAATCTTTTTGCACTTTCTGCCAAGCGATATGCTATACTAGGTGCTCCTGTCCTCAGAACTCATTCACTTGGCCGTGCTTACAGCATGGGTCCATCTTGACTCTCCAAGGAAATCAGCAAGTTACCACTGAACCCTCCTGTGGGTTGACACCAGCGATTCCTCTTGAGTCTTCACCTGCCTTCACCTGCTTCTTGCTGCAGCACCGTACCCTTGTTCACCATGACGCTTTCTTTAAATTCTTGATTTTGCCATGACATTGATTTCTGCTGACTCTTGTCCTGTTATTTCTGAAGGCCCCTCCTTGGTTTCTTCTACTCAGCCATCCCTAAATGCCCTCATTTCTTCCTAACTCTGTGTGTACTGACTCTCTGCCCTGGAAATCCCTTACTATGTGACTCTTCTTCCCCTGGTTGGTGACAGTCTTCACTGGGCTTCTCATGGTCCAGAACCAAACTCATCTACTGAAAATCTGTTCTGTCTTGTGATTGGAATTTGTTATGTTCCAGGATCCTTCCGTGCAAAAGGATGCTGTTTCTTTTGTCTTTTTCTACACTTTACCGGAATCTGCCTCTATCTATTCAAATTGGGCTGACATTCATTTCCTTCTTTCCACTCTCACTGGTATAGGTTCACTTGGAATTTCAATTTTGCTTTTCTCTTAAACATCCTACCTGGCTTTTTATGCCTCTGAGCTTTTCTCTGTTCGCCCTCTTGCCTTATGAGTTACCATCTTCCTTAAAAAACCCAGATATAGGTGTGGCATTCCTTCACAGCCACTTTCCATCATGTACAATAAATAAAGTCAATCTCCTTAGCCTGTCGTTTAACCTTTCAAAGCATGGATCCCTGACCACTCCTCCAGCCTTATTGCACTTCCCTTTTTTATTGATTGATTTATTTATTGAGACAGAGTTTTGCTCTTGTTGCCCAGGCTGGAGTACAATGGCATGATCTCTGCTCACTGCAACCTCTGCCTCCCGAGTTCAAGTGATTCTCCTGCCTCAGCCTCCAGAGTAGCTGGGATTACAGTCCTCCGCCACCATGCCTCGCTCATTTTTATATTTTTATTAGAGATGGAGTTTCACCATGTTGGCCAGGCTAGTCTTGAACTCTTGACCTCGGGTGATCCGCCTGCCTTGGCCTCCCAACGTCAGGCGTGAGCCACCGCCTCCAGGCGACATTTCCCTTTTTATATACCTGAGAGTTCTCCAGCAACAAGGAATGACCTTGGAGTGTCCCTCATTGGCACCCAATTTGCTCGACCACCAAATTGCAATTCTGTTGAGACCATGCTTTGTGACTCACTTTATACCCCCACCGCTTAACTTGTAACAGCTGTGGGCCAGATCTGATAGCAAATGTTCCAAAACATTTAATCCAGTTAACAGTCTCAAGAAATAAATCACTGGATTTAGAAAGCATTTTCTTCTCTTAATACCCTCTTCCCTTACTCACTGAAGATTTTTGTTAAGTGTTATGATAATCTGCTTCCAGAAGAGTTTTTTTTGGTTATTCTCGTTAACAGAATGAGCAGTATTTGCAATATTGAACAAATTTTATCAAATTTGTTGCAACACTTTTCATAAGGATGAACACTGGATAGATTTCTAAAACAATTTTTCCTCCCTCCCTTTTCTTCCCCCTTGCAAATGATATTGTAAGACCTAAAATGTTGCTTCAGGGATTTCAGGTTGTTGGTCAGTATATAACAGCAATAAGACAACTAGACCATCTTTTCTTTCTCCTCTTGGTGTACTAAGTTTATTTTCATTTTTTTAAAGGAAAAATTTGCAAATGTATAATAGCACGTTTTCAAACATATTATTTAATTTAATACTTTCTACTATTCAAATGAATTCTCACATTTTTGTACTTTTCTTTGAAATAAACTACAGACTTTGCCTTTTGCAAGAGCCTGAAGAAGTTTCCCTGAGGTCTGAGCATTCCCATAACCTGCCTTCTCTTTCTCCTTTCTGAACTTTGGCCTGACCTGTCGCATTTTCATAGATTAAACCAACTGTGATAATGTGAATTGTGGCTGAATTTTGATCTCAATCTATCTGATCAAATTTCAACCAGACATCTCAGGGCATTCTGCTTCTCAAGAGAACTTGAGTGACCTTCGCCCATGCTAAACCCAGTTAAAGTACAAAGAGAGTCAGAATGAATTCCCATTTCTCTAACATTAATTTTCCATTCTATTTTGGTATACCTTTGGAAGCTCTGTCTTTGTCATGTACCAAAATTTAATTTATTAAAAAATTCAATGAATCTTTCATTAAGCTAAGAGCAGCTAAGAGCAATTCAAGGCTGTGTGCCCAGTAGAAGTTCAGTTCTTATTAATTAACAGTAATGAGCAAAGACTTCCAGTACTGATTCTCATTGACATAATCTCAGCAATAAAATATTTCTCTTTGGTTTTCTTTTCCTCCCATATTAATACTAAAGCTTTCCTTGAATTCTGCCCTTATATAATGTTATCTAGGGGAAAACTTGGTACTGAGCTTCTCTTATAACACTGGAAAATATTATCTGCTGAAGACAGATGGATGAAAATCTCTGGCTACTAATTTAAAATATATAATTTTTTTTAGCACTTTTCAATTCCAAGGAGATTTACAAGGATTAACTAGTTAATCTTCCAATCTTCAGTAAGTAGCATTAACCCCAAATTATAGAGGCTCAGGGGAAATGCCTCAAAGTCTCATGCCAGATAAGAGTCTGAGGATTTAGATACCTGCCATATTTCTGCATTACAGACTATAGTGTGCATTTTTACTGGTGCCTCCATGTGTGAGGGTGTTGATGTCCCAGAGAGCTTTTGAACTTGATGTAGGGAGTTTTTTGTGTGTTTGTTTTTTGCTGTTGGGGAAGAGTGCTATGAGTACCCCAGATGCCGGTGTAGGCTCACTGACTCACCAGTTCAAGGATTTGGGGCCTATCATGTATCTCTGTTTTACAGATGAGAAAAATGGCCCTCAAAAAGGTTAAGAGAAGTGTTTACTTTGCTAACCTTGTAGGGCTGCTGGGAGGGGCAAAGAGATGGCGTGATAGCAATACTCAACAAACTCTTCATTGCTATATAGTTGTACATTGCATTATAATTATTCTTGTTTTATTTTATTTTATTTTTTTTTGAGATGGAGTCTCGCTGTTGTCGCCCAGGCTGGAGTGCAATGGCGCGATCTCGGCTCACTGCAACTTCTGCCGCCTGGGTTCAAGCAATTCTCCTGCCTCAGCCTCCCTAGTAACTGGGATTACAGGCGTGCACTACCACGCCTGGCTAACTTTTGTATTTTTAGTAGAGATGGGGTTTCGTTAGGTTGGCCAGGCTGGTCTGGAACTCCTGGCCTCAGGTGATACACCCACCTCGGCCTCCCAAAGTGTTGGGATTACAGGTGTGAGCCACTGTGCCTGGCCTGTTCTTATTTTATATATAGCTTTATGGTACTTACATAGTTTACTGTTATTTGAAGCATTTGCTGCATGTAACTTGAAACATTTTGTATTTACTTTAGAGCATAATTTAATAAGGACATGTGCTTCTTAGATTCTGTCCAAAAGGATTCAGTTGGTGAAATGCCAGAAATAATCTCACTGCATCATGAATTCTGCTGTAAGAAAAGAACCTGAAGCCAAAGTACAGTAGAGCACAAGGCTAGGACATTGAAGATAAAGTTAAATGATAGTTTCTATCTTTGCCCATGTTGCCCAGTCTGGTCTTGAGCTTTTGACCTCAAGTGATCAGCCTGCCTCCGTCCCTGAAAAGTGCTGGGATTACAGGTGTGAGTAATTAAGCAGTACTTCAGAAACGTGAATTGGGACTGGGAACGGAGGCTCATGCCTGTAATCCCAGGACTTTGGGAGGCCAAGGTGGGGGGGATCACTTAAGGTCAGGAGTTCAAGACCAGCCTGGCCGACATGGTGAAACCCTGTCTCTACTAAAAATAAAAATAAAAAAATTAGCCAGGCCTGGCGGCATATGCCTGTAATCCCAGCTACTCAGGAGGCCGAGGCAGAAGAATTGTTTGAACCCAAGAGGTGGAGGTTGCAGTGAGCCGAGATGACTCCACTGTACTCCAGCCTGGGTGATGGAGTAAGACTGTCTCAAAAAAAAAAAAGAAAAAAAAAAAAAAGAAAAAGAAAAAAAATTGAATATGAACTGGTCTAAGGGTCTTCCTGGATGTTTTCTCTCATTCTCAGATGGCAGCAGACTCAAAGAATAACCATAGGGTAGCACTTTCCAGTTGCTGTATGTGAAATAGTTGCTCAGTTGTAACATTCTTTATAATGCCTATGGAACTTGCATATTCATTTCTCTTCAGATCTAAAGATAGTAACTGTATATCAAGGGGTGTGTGTGTGTGTGTGTGTGTGTGTGTGTGTGTGTGTGTGTATCGTGTCTCTAACTCTGCATACCACCTTACCTTACCCTTATCCCTTGAAACTAGTACAGTAAATTAATTGCCCCATGGCTGCTGGAGGACCCAGACCTGGAGATACGTCAAAGTGGGGTATAAGAAGTTCCTAGAGAATTTTCATTAGTATCTGTCAGGTTCACTTTGCAGGATTTTAATTGTTTGTTTCTCCTAATGAGGCTCCTGTCTGTCTTGGATTCCTGGTCTACGCCTGCCATGAACTCTGAGGTTCCTCAGCTTGCTACTGTAACTCCTGACTTCTGCCTTTTCTGACCTCTGGTAACTGCTTACTTCTCGTACCTTCTTTCATGTACATGGATGTCTGATCTATTGTGATTTCTCTTTGTTTCTTTCTATTGTTTAAAACTGCAAAAATGATGCATATTTTTACATACCCCTCTAAACACATAGTTTTTAAAAATGGGATTTCATTCTGCATATTATTCTGCAACTTTCTTTTTTTCCCCCTTACTAGTCTATCTTAGAGCTCTTGCCATATTTGTGCATGTAAATCTACCTCATTCTTTTCAGCTTCTACATAGAAAATGCTTGCAACATATACAACAGCAGGGAAAGGAGACAGTATCTGTGATACCGAAAGAATCATTCAAATTTCTAAGATAAATATTACAATAGAAAAAAACAAAGTCTTTAAGAAGCAATTTGTAGACAAGGCAAGAAATGGAAAAGGCCAGTGCACATCTAATAAGATGTACAGTCTCACTAATAAGCAGGGAAGTACGAATTGAATTAATGTTCATCTGAAAATTTAGAGACTATCCACTGCTGGAGATGGCGTAAACAGGTAATCACTCCTACTGTTAGTGAAACTTTTAAGTTTTATAGACTACTTTGGAGGACCACATTTTAGTATTTATCAGTTTTAAAGATATAAATCCTTTGACCCAACAATTCCCCGAGGAATTTATTCCTACGCTATACTCAAATTAGTGTACAATACACAACAAAAATTATGGCAGCATCATTTAGAATAAAAAGTGGAAACAGCCCAAAGTCTGCCCATATCCATAAAGGAACTGCTTAAATGAACAATGGTATACCCCCAGTATGCCATGGTAATTCTGTGCAGAAGTTGGATTCATTTGGATCTGTCAACTTAAACCATGTTCCTTGTGGAGTTTGCTAGTTTATTGACCTAACTTGTAAATTATGGAGGAATTTGCTAAAATATTGACATCTATTTCATGCAAAGTTATAGCATTCAGTACAACCATAGAATTGTATCTGGGATGCCATTAATCTCTAGCATATTAGAAACAAGGCCTATATCTATTTATTTTAATTTTTTGAGAAGGAGTCTTGCTCTGTCACCCAGGCTGGAGTGCAGTGGCATGATCTTGGCTCACTACAACCTCTGCCTCCCGGGTTCAAGTGATTCTTCTGCCTCAGCCTCCTGAGTAGCTGGAATTACAGTCGTGCACCACCATGCCTGGCTAATTTTTATATTTTTAGTAGAGACGGGGTTTTACCTTGTTGGCCAGGCTGGTCTTGAACTCTTGACCTCAAGTGATCCACCTGCCTCAGCCTCCCAAAGTGCTGGGATTACAGGCATGAGCCACCGTGCCTGGACAAGACCTCTATTTAAACTTGCTCCTTCATTTATCTTACAAGCATTTTTTTGTGTCTTACAATGTGCCAGAAACCAGGGATATAAAGATGATGAAGACAAAGTTTCTGTCCTGAACTCACAGTATGAGGGGAGTGATTAGTAATCAATAAGCATAAACTAGTGCACAGAAGATGTAGGTGAGAACCCACAGGAAGTGATATGAAATTTGAATGGGGAAAAGGGGATTTGGGGAATCGCCATGTGCCTGACTTTTGAATTTGGCCTTGAAAAAATGAGCTTGTTTTGCCAGCAGGAGAATAAAGAAAAGGACATTTGAGGACACGATCCAAGAATTCTTGGAATGTGCAGAGGGCAAAGGCACAAAAAAGCACCGTGACATTTTGAGTTTGTGGCATGTGTGTCAGATGCACGGATGAGCACTGGCACAGGAAACCAGACAGCAGGGCCTAGGCTGGTAAAGATTCCTATATGCCTTTGTCCTGAAGACCTTACACAAGAGAGGCACAAGATCAGCATTTTAGCAAAGCATTAGTGGTCAGTGGTCTTGAGCAGGCACAGCCGCCACCTGGAAGGTCATTGCAGTGGCCTGATTGAGAAGTGTTGCAGGCCTGAGCAGCAGCTGTGAAAGCAGAGAAGGGAGGAAGGGTAGGGACTTATTTAGACAATAGAATCAGTAGGAACTGATGACCAAATCCAGAGGGATGAGATCAAGGGAGGGAGAGGAGTGAGTGGGGAAGGGGAAGTATGTTGGTTGAACTCTAGAATGAATTAGATGGCGCAGTTAGAAAGAGGTTGCAACTCCTAAGCAAAATAGGGATTAAAGGAAAAAGAATAATCTTGATGTCAGTTTGGAACATGGGGACATGGATTGAGGAATAGGCAAGTAAATATGTCTAGTTAGTGGGTGAAAATATTGGACTAGTGGCCCAGAGGGAGATCAGGGCTAGTCATCTAGGTTTGTTGAGCTCCCCGCATGCTAGACATAGCTGTAGAGAGCCAGCAAGATGATCCAGGAGAATGCATTTTGCAAAGAGAAGAGGCTCCCTTGAGGAACATGAATATTCAAGGAGAAGATGGGTGGCTAGAATATACGTAACATGAAGCAGAGATGTTTGTCTATTCTGTTGATTGATATGTGCTAGGCACACCTTAAATACTTCTTAAGCAAATGCAGGGTAGGAGGGAGATAAATTATCCAAGGAATCTGAGAAGGAATTATCAGAGATAGACGAGAAAAACAGGCATTAAGCAGTATTGCTAAAATTAGGAGAGCAAAGGAGAAGAGATTTTCAAGGAACAGAGATTGGTGAAGAGGACCACATGCAGGTGAGAGGTAAACGTTGCGGAGGTCTGGAGACTTTCTTCTTTTTTTTTTTCTCCTCCCCTTTTTTAAAAATTATACTTTAAGTTCTGGGATACATGTGCAGAACATGCAGGTTTGTTACATAGGTATATATGTGCCATGGTGGTTTGCTGTACCCATCAGCCTGTCATCTACATTAGGTATTTCTCCTAATGCTATCTCTCCCCTGGCCTCCCACCCCATGACAGGCTCTGGTGTGTGATGTTCCCCTCCCTGTGTCCCTGTGTTCTCATCGTTCACCTCCCACTTATGAGTGAGAACATGCAGTGTTTGGTTTTCTGTTCTTGTGTTAGTTTGCTGAGAATGATGGTTTCCAGCTTCATGTCCCTGCAAAGGACAGAAACTCATCCTTTGTTATGGCTGCATAATATTCTATGGTGTATATGTGCCACATTTTTTTAATCCAGTCTGTCATTGATGGGCATTTGGGTTGGTTTCAAGTCTTTGCTACTGTGAATAGTGCTGCAATAAACATACATGTGCATGTGTCTTTATAGCAGAATGATTTATAATCCTTTGGGTATATACCCAGTAATGGGATTGCTGGGTCAAATGGTATTTCTGGTTCTAGATCCTTGAGGAATCGCTACACTGTCTTCCACAATGGCTGGACTAATTTACACTCCCACCAACAGTATAAAATTGTTCCTATTTCTCCACATCCTCTCCAGCACCTGTTGTTTCCTAACTTTTTAATGATCGCCATTCTAACTGGCGTGAGATGGTATCTCATTGTAGTTTTGATTTGTATTTTTCTAATGACTAGTGACAACAGCTAGAATAGACAATTGGGATCTAATTAAACTAAAGAGCTTCTGCACAGCAAAAGAAACTATCATCAGAGTGAACAGGCAACCTATAGAATGGGAGAAAACTTGCAATCTGTCCATCTGACAAAGGGCTAATATCCAGAATCTACAAAGAACTTAAACAAACATACAGAAAAAAGAACAACCCCATCAAAAAGTGGGTGAAGGATATGAACAGACACTTCTCAAAAGAAGACATTTATGCAGTCTGGAAACTCACTGAGCAGAGTTTCAAGAGAACAGCTTCAGTTGGGTGGGTGGGGTATGGTATGGAAAGAGAAGGTGTCAGTGAGTAGAGGAATAAGTAGGGAGTAAGACAGCAAGGATAGTGTGTGAACACGGGAAATGACCCTTATTTGGATGATGGGAGCGATCTTGCCATACTTGCTACACTGAAATAAACACCAAAATCTATCAGACTCTGCTTTGCTGTGTGTCAGGGGTTCTTGCTGTGAAATCCCACAGTCCAGCGGCCTCAGCATCACCTGGGAACCTGTTAAAAGTGCAGATTCTCAGTTCTTATCTAGACCTCCTGAGTCATAAACTCTGAGGGTGGGCCGCAGCACCGTGTGTTTCAATGAGCCTTTGGAATAAGTTTGAGAACCACTGGCGCTGTGACATAATTTTGAGAAAAATTAGCACAGTTGAGTTAATTTTCCTCTGAAGAGTTAGTTTCTGAGAGAGTTCTAAAGCTAGAAGCCAAGATTTATAGAGCAGAGAGCAGGAGCAATGAAGCTGTGCCCTCCTGCCTGGAATGCAGCTGTGGCTCAGTTTTCTTGGTGCAGATAGAAAGAGGAGCCGAGTGGCCTCATTCCCTTACTGAGCCTCAAATTTCCTGTTGCAACACAAAACATAATTATCTAAGGACATGCTTTGCTTTAATAGAATGTGGCATTCCATTTATTAAAGGCCTGGCATTCCCTGTTCTTTTTTTCTGTCCTTAAAATGCCATCTGATATTTTAATTTTTGGTATGCCACATGAGTACAAACCGAAACAGCTCGAGATTCGGGCAGATGTTTCCCCTGATACAACTGCAAGTTTATCAAAACATTTGTTTTTGTTCTACCAGGTCTGCGAGCTGGATATTATCTTTAATTTTGAAAAGGCTTATTTCATCCTGGACGAGTTTATAATAGGTGGAGAAATTCAGGAAACATCCAAGAAAATTGCTGTCAAAGCCATTGAAGACTCTGATATGTTACAGGAGGTCAGTACAGTTTCCCAAACCATGAGAGAAAGATGATGATGATGATGATGATGATGATGATGGTGTTAATAATTATAATATTAACCAAGACTTATTGAGTACTTACTCTGTGCTGGGTACAGTTTCTGAACTATTTATATGTATTAGCTTATTTAATTCTCACAACAACTCGAAAAGGTAGGTGGTGGTATTACTCCCACTTTACAGATGAGTAAACCGAGACCCCAAGAGGTTGAATGACCTGCTCAATTTCACACAGCTAGGAAGTGTGGAATAGAGATTTGAACCCAGGTAATTGGGCTTTAGAGTCTTTGCTCTTCACATTTGGCTGAGCTTTGGAGTGCAAGAGTCCTTCACTGCCAAAAAGGTATCAAATACTTAGTGCTATTCTT
Source organism: Macaca nemestrina (assembly GCF_043159975.1). Classification (NCBI taxonomy): domain Eukaryota; kingdom Metazoa; phylum Chordata; class Mammalia; order Primates; family Cercopithecidae; genus Macaca; species Macaca nemestrina. The sequence goes on along the minus strand of NC_092135.1, from coordinate 121,881,084 downwards.
TTCAAGAATAATTTTATGAGATGTATAAAAAGACTTTCATTAAAATACCTGTGCTGCCCTGGGAAAGGAGAATAGCAGTACGTTGTTATTTTGTTTGCCAGGGATATTAAAGCTTTATTATTGAACATGGCATTTATCATTTTAATTAAAATTTCTTACACCTTTTGGGAAGGCTGTGTGTGTGCTCCTGTTTGCATAAAGAAATTGGGAACACCAAGGCTTGCTTGCCAAGGTGTAAATGGGCCCAGAAGCATCCATTTGGTACTGCCCTGGACTCTGGGATTTCTATATAAAATAAAGTGGGAATGTTCTTTTAGAAGCAGCACAGATTTACATCATAATTCCTCAAGGAACTTACCTACATTAGCCCCTTCATTCCTCCCAGGACACTGTGAGAAAGAGCACTTCACTGACCTCTGCCGTCCCAGATGAGATGCTCTGAGGGCCTGGTTTCCATCCCAGCCCGGCCACCTCTAGATTCTTCTTCCCACAGCCTCAGTGGGTCTTCTCATCTTCCTATTTTCAAATAAGTAGGTCAAGAGGATCCACAGCATTGTAAAGTACCTTTTTAAAATTGGCATTTGGCTGGACGCAGTGGCTCACTCCTGTAATCCCAGCACTTTGGGAGGCCGAGGCAGGCAGATCACTTGAAGCTAGGAGTTCGAGACCAGCCTGGTCAACATGGTGAAACCCCATCTCTACTAACAACACAAAAATTAGCCGGGCATGGTGATGGGCGCCTGTAATCCCAGCTACTCGGGAGGCCGAGGCCGTAGAACCACTTGAACCCGGGAGGCAGAGGTTGCAGTGAGCTGAGATAGCGCCACTGCACCACCTGGGTGACAGAGCGAGACTCCATCTAAATAAATAAATAAGTAAGCAAAACTGGCATTAAAGCTACTTTTTTTCTGCTATTTGGAATAGGGTGATTAAATTAACAAAACACCATTAGGTGTGAACTCCCAGCAACTGTTTTGGTGCATCTTTAGGCTGATTACTTGCTCCCGCCCAGCCAGAGGATCAGTCCTCTGGTGAATGGATGTGGAGGGAAACATCTATTTGAGTGGGTGCCGTAAGCAGCTGCGTGTGCCTATTAGAAGGCCAATGCATTCATTACCAGAGGTGTCTCACCTCAAAAAATGCATTTAAACTCTGATGTTGATTTGGCCGTCTCCAAATGCCACAGGGAGGAAAACTTTACAAGGTATTTGAGAAATCGGTGGTTTGGAAATTTCACAAAACCGTGTTTCATAAAATATACTGGGAGTTGGTGGCAGGTGGAGGGGGCGGAGGTTTTTTAACTTCAGGACCTCAGGGTCCTGACTGTGGAATCTCCTCACAGGAGAAACAGACTTTTTAACGGGGTCTGTGGCACTTCAGTAATTAAAACTGAATTGGGGGCCAAGGCACACCTGGGTTAATTGGAAATCCTCTCAAATTAGGAAACAGGTTGTCATAAATTCGGTGTTGCTAGTTCCATTTAAGTCTAGGAGTTAGGTATTCCAAGAACGAGCTCATTTACAATTAAATGCTAATTGGTAGTTCATGTTCCTGGTGATTGAGTGGAGGGGCTTGATGCGTAGGTCTCAGGGGACCTTGCATTTAGCCCTGGTGTCCCTATTGTGAGCAGGCAATGTCATGGCCGCCCTCTCAGTCTCTTCTGTTGCATTAACAAAACTTGCCAAATACAGAGCGTGTTATTAGCCTTCTCTTGGGCTCTGGTATTCAGTGAAGTCAATGAATATTTTGGGGAACTTGTTGAAAAATTGACTTTGTATATCTTGCCTGCTTAAGAAGTTTAAACTGGATAGGAGCCAGTAATATACTTGCATAAAGGAAAACAATTACTGCTTTTTTTTTTTTTTCCCCTGTGTTTTGGACCCAATCATATATTTGTAGTAACTGAAGGTTAAGGGAGACCTTTGTGACATTGCTTTAGCTGTGAGAACAGCTGTCTATCTTCAGTAGCCCCTAAGACTTTTTTCTAACTCCTACTTAATAACAGTTTCTTAGAATAATAATAACTTTTAAAAAGCTACACCTGCCTGCATATTTAGTAAGACGACACATAGTCTCAAATCTCCAAATGCTCAAAGCTTATTCTGAGTGTGTGGTGGCTAGATGTTGATAAGAGGAAAAGAGAGGAACTGTTTACTTGGTTGTGAATACTTATTTGGGGGTAACAACAATGTGGATAATGGCACAAAGTTATTAGAAGGAAAATTAAACCCTCTGGCCGGGTGTGGTGGCTCATGTCTGTAAGCCCAGCACTTTGGGAGGCCTAGGTGGGCAGATCACTTGAGGTCAGGGGTTCGAGACCAGCTTAGTGAACATGGCAAAACCCTGTCCCTACTAAAAATACAAAAATTAGCCGGTCGTGATGCTGCACATCTGTAACTCCAGCTACTTGGGAGGCTGAGGCAGGAGAATCACTTGAACCCAGAAGGCAGAGGTTGCAGTGAGCCAAGATTCTGCCACTGCACTCCAGCGTGGGTGACAGAGCAAGACTCCATTTCAAAAAAAAAAAAAAAAGAAAAAGAAAAAATGCTGGGCACAGTGGCTCATGCCTGTAATCGCAGCACTTTGGGCCGAGGCGGGGGGATCACGAGATCAGGCGTTCAAGACCAACCTGGCCAAGATGGTGAAACCCTGTCTCTACTAAAAATACTAAAAATACAAAAATTAGCAGGACATGGTGCTGGGCGCCTGTAATCCCATCTACTCAGGAGGCTGAGGCAGGAGAATCGCTTGAACCCGGGGGGCAGAGGTTGCAGTGAGCCGAGATCATGCTACTGCACTCCAGACTGGGCAACAGAGTGAGACTCTGTCTTAAAAAAAAAGAAAAAAAAAGAAAATGAAACTCTCAAAGGTGATAGTGGTCATTAACCACAGGACTTGCAATATGTGGGAGCAACAAACAGTAGATGTTTTACCCCGACTAACAGCCTGTCAAGAAGAGGGGCTCAAGGCCAGGTGCAATGGCTCATGCCTGTATTCCCAGCACCTTGGGAGTCCCAGGCAGGAAGATTGCTTAAATCAAGAGTTTGAGATCAGCCTAGGCAACATAGTGAGAACCTTGTTTCTACAAAAAAAATGATAAAATTAGCCAGGTATGGTGGTGTGCACCTGTAATTCCAGCTACTCAGAAGGCTGACGTAGAAGGACCGCTTGAGCCCAGGAGTTTTGAGACCAGCCCAGGCAACATAGTGAGAACCTTGTCTCTACAAAAAGTAATAAAATTAGCCAGGTGTAGTGGTGTGCATCTGTAATTCCAGCTACTTGGAAGGCTAAGGTGAAAGGATCATTTGAGCCTGAAAGGTCGAGGCTGCAGTGAGCAGTAATCACACCACTGCACTCCAGCCTGGGTGAGTCTTGGAAAAAAGAAGGGAAGGGCCAGATTGTATCTCATGAGCAATAGGATACCGTGTGCCCTCGTGTGGATGCACGCGAAACTGGTAGGTGCACCCCAACACTGTCACCCTTAAAAGCGTAAACCATGTTAACAGCTAAGCCAAACCACAGTGCAGTAGGAAGTTGTAACATGCAGTGTACTATACGCATAAGAAACACCACAGAGCTAGATGTATCCAGAAGAGGCCCCAAGATACAGACTCCAGCTCCTGTCTTGCAAAGGTAAGGGCAACTAAGGTTCTCCCAGCTCTAAAAGTCTGCCCCAAACCTTTAAAGTGGCAAGCTCAAGAAAATACCAACTTTTACCTTATTCGTTTACATAGCTTGAGTAACAGCCTGGCTTGGCTCAGACAGGGCAGCCAGCGTGGTGTTTAGCAGACTGAGTCATCTGGTGATGTGAGTAGTGCCAATGACTAGAGGCCACTGAACCACAAAGACAGGAAAGTGTCCTCTCCAGGCCCCTCTCAAGGCTGCAGGCAGGGCCTAGCAATGCCCCCATCTGGTCATGGGTTTTTGTCAACTTTGCAAAAGTAAGATATTTTAACTGCAAAAAGTACATAGCCATACAATATAATATATGATAAAGGAGTGTCAAACAATTAATTAATGAAAATAGCATGCAACTGTTTTTTATTTGGTGGTATTTGTCATCTTCAAAATTCATAATCTGTGCTCATTTCTTTTCTCATTCTAAGTACACTTTGTACCTCATTTTGTACTTGTAACTTTATATTCCCATGTAAATGGTGTAAACTCTGGATTCCACAAAACCAGCATGGCCCAATGGCCCGTACGATCCCTCTGCTAAGTTAAAAGATCCCATGGGCAGCAGCTGTAGAGGGGTACGGGACTGTCTCGGCCAATGCCCACTTAGGAGGTGAGAGCTTTGTTGAGCAAATGTGGATGACTGAACACAAGTATTTTTCGGCAGAGGAACTCTGGGATTCTAGATAGAGCTGGTGAAAACCAGTTAGAAAACCTCCTTTGAAGGTAAGGGCAGATTTCTAGCCCTGGTATCTCCTGAGCAATATTGCTCAGCCAGTAGCCTTGGTCTCTTCAGCCCATGTCAGTCCGCGTATTTCCCGGCAGGTTCATATGATTCATATACCCTGGGGTTTAAACTTAAGAGTGATTTGAACTTGGATTGCTAAATGAGCAGATGGTGACTCAAACGAAAGAGGCAGATTGACTTTTTGTCCTCTTGAGCTTTCCTATTGATTCCACCTGGGGCCCTGGTGTGACACAAATATATATGTTTGAAGTAGGAGAGCGTGCAAGAGAAAGCCCATCTGTCTGGCATGGTATAGGACCGGCAACACCACTGTTAACTTTGAACTCTACCTGTAATTGTGAGTCTGTTCAAACATTTTTTTTTAAATGCTGAAAAAAAAATTATGGCTTTGGGGTATGTTAGCAAACTTAGTAACTGATGGGCAGTATGAAAAGAATGAGATCACATCCTTTGCAGGGACGTGGAGGGAGCTGAAGGCCATTATTCTGAGCAAACTAGTGCAGGGACAGAAAAACAAATGCTTCATGTTCTCACTTAAAAGTGGGAGCTAAATGATGAGAACACATGGACACATAGAAGGGAACAACACACACTGGAGCCTTTCAGAGGGTGGAGGCTGGGAGGAAGGAGAGGATCAGAAAAATAACTAATGGGTACTACGCTTAATACCTGGATGACGAAATCATCTGTATAGCAAATCCCCATGACACACATTTACCTGTATAACAAACCTGCACATGTACCTCTAAACTTAAAAGTTAAAAAGAAACATAATTGGTATACTTTGGGAGGAAGCCTTTGAAAACGTATGGCAGAAATTATATATTTTTTTCCTGTGAACTTGGTAGAGAAGTAAAGAAATGAATTTTGGTCTGTTTATCTTTTTTGTCTTGACAATATGCATAATAAAGATGCTCTGCACAATATTGGTAATGATACATATGTTATACAGATATAATTCAGAATTCTCTAATACAGGTACCTGGATGTGGTCCTCCTGATAATTTTAGCAAGCATGTTTATCTTAAGTCAACAGTGATATCTTGGCAACTTTGCTTTGGCATTTCTCTCTCTCTCTTTTTTTGTTCTGTTTTTGAGACAGAGTCTCATTGTCACCCAGGCTGGAGTGCAGCGGCCAGCAATCTTGGCTCACTTCAACCTACACCTCCTGGTTCAAGCAATTCGCCTGCCTTGGCTTCCCGAGTAGCTGGGAATATAGGTGCATGCCACCACACTCGGCTAATTTTTATATTTTTCATAGAGATGGGGTTTTGTCATGTTGGCCAGGCTGACCTCAGGTGATCTGCCCACATCAGCCTCCCAAAGTGCTGGTATTACAGGCATGAACACTGCACTGGCCAAGTATTTCTCTTATCAGACATTCCCTTTATGATCAAGCTTAACTTTTTCTCAGTTGAAAGTTACTTAATTCCAGCTCCATATGGATGTGTATACAAATTATACTCAAACTTTGATTAGAATGCAAAGATTTTATGTCCATGTATCCTTTTGACAACTTGTTTTCGACAATGGCAAATAAATAAAAGAATGCAGAAGATTTCACAGTCTAAGGAAGGATGTGACTTAAAGGGAAAATTTTTCTAATTTATTGTTCGCTTTCAGACAATGGAAGAATACATGAATAAGCCTACATTTTAACTGGAAATCTACTTGAAGACTCCAGCACTACGTGTTATGAAGCTGTAAATAAGCAACGCCTCGCATCCGGTTTTTTGATGGAGCCTCAGGCACCATGCCAAAAATAATTTAAAGGGATTCTTTGTTAACTAACAAAGTTAAAGTTGTTTAACATATTTATAATTACTGTGTGTCTGTATTATTAAAAAAAAAACAAAGAAAAAAAAGTATGTGTCTGTATTATACTGTATAGGGTACTTGTAGCTCTAAATGTTTCAAGTAACTACCACCTAACCCAACAGACAATATTTGTAATGTTTTAACTCCATGTTATATTTTTAAGCTAGTTTAGATAAATTAGATGCAATTTTTTGTTTTGCATTTGATCTTCTACTGACAGGTTAACAACGATATTGGAATAATCCATGATTTTGAATGTGAAGTATATATGATGTCATTAATACATTTTCTAAATGTTTAGTTTTTTAACTTGTATAATCAAAATTATGTTAATAGTACAGAGTTTATATGTAATGCTAGACATTTTTCATATACTTAATAGTACTGTAACTGCAATTCACATACAAAGTGTCTGACTTTAATGTGCTGAATTCATTTTTTGTTTCAGAATTGGGATTAAGAAAATAACCAAAGAGTATAGAACTTAATAAGTGTTTTCGATGCCTTAGAAGCTGCTATCTTGACTGAGGTTTTAATTTATCTTTTAACTGAATATAAGGGACATTCCAATAAGGTTTTCTACAAACTATATATTTATTAAGGTTTATAGAGACCTAGAGATACAGTGTCTTTGACTTCCTTTATTATTCTAAAATAGTATAAGAATTAATAACAACAGCAATAATAATTATTGCTACTATTTTTTAAAATTCATGTTCCAAGCACTCTTAGATGCTGGAAATGTCATTTCAAATATGTTTTAATGTATCTCTAATGCATTTGAAGGCCTATTACATGGCTTGCTTAGAGCATTTAAGATTATCATGGCCTATATGGTAGATTCTTTTCCTCCTTTTTTCTTTTCTCACCCTTTCCTCCCCAAGGAAAAGATTTGCTGCTGACCATTATTACTGTAAATATATCACATTTGTGCTTCCTGGAATGAAAATTCTGTATAACCAGGTACTAACAGTGATCCAACATATTATAGGGAAATAGCTTGTATGCTGGGTGTAGTGGCTCACACCTGTAATCCCAGCACTTTGGGAGGCCGAGACAGGTGGATCACTTGAGGTCAGGAGTTCGAGAGCAGCCTGGCCAATATGATGAAACCCCATCTCTACTAAAAATACAAGAATTAGGCCGGGCGTGGTGGCTCACGCCTGTAATCCCAGCACTTTGGGAGGCAGAGGTAGGAGGATCACGAGATCAAGAGATCGAGACCATCCTGGCCAACAGGGTGAAACCCCATCTCTAGTAAAAATATAAAAATTAGCCGGGTGTGATGGTGCATGCCTGTAGTCCCAGCTACTCGGGAGGCTGAGGCAGGAGAATCACTTGAACCTGGGAGGCAAAGGTTGCAATGAGCTGAGATTGCGCCACTGCACTCTAGCCTAGGCGACAGAGCAAGACTTTGTCTCAAACAAACAAACAAAATAATTAGCTGGGTGTGGTGGCAGGTGCCTGTAATCCCAGATACTCGGGGTGCTGAGGCAGGAGAATGGCTTGAACCCAGGAGGCAGAGGTTGCAGTGAGCCAAGATCACACCAATGCACTCCAGGGCGGGCAACAGAGCAAGACTGGAAAAAGGAAAAAAAAAGAAAAAGTAAAAGCTTGTAGTATTCTGTCTTGCTGCCTGCTATTTGATGTTTTACCTATACATTTTCAATGTTAGCTTTGAGGTCTGGTATCATTCATATTAGAGTGGTTTGGGACCTCCAGTGATTTCCTAGAAGAGTATGTTTCCTATTGGATTCTTTGGGAGATCCCATCTGGTAGATTTTTAGAGAACCTGATGGAAAAATATTCTCTTTAGTTCATCTCAGCAGACATATTTAGGGAAAACAGCAAAGCAAGCAGGAGAACAAAGGGAAAAATTCACCAATTCCTCAATATAACCATTATTCAAAGCGAATAACTCAGATTAGCATGTTATATAATCATTAGGCTTTTACTATCCGATATTTCTTCAAGTTACCATGTAATTACAATTATGGCATCAGCTTGAAGTTTATCATGCATGATTGATCACTCTGTTTACTTTAGCTTACCTTCAGTTTTGTGGTTTAACTTTTTAATGTGGTAGAATTCTTTCTTTTCTTTTCTTTTTTTTCAGACAGAGTTTCGCTTCTTGTTGCCCAGGCCGGAGTGCAATGGTGTGATCTCAGGTCACTGCAGCCTCCGTCTCCTGGGTTCAAACGATTCTCCTGCCTCAGCCTCCCGAGTACCTGGTATTATAGGCATGCACCACCACGCCCAGCTAATTTTGTATTTTTAGTAGAGTTGGGATTTCTCCATGCTGGTCAGGCTGGTCTTGAATCGTGACCTTAGGTGATTCGCTCCGCCTTGGCCTTCCAAGGTGCTGGGATTACAGGCATGAGCCACTGCCCCTGGCCGAATTCTTTATTTTTCAATACAATTTTGTAAAGATGGACCTCATGTAAATCTATCACAGTTTTTCCAGTTCTTTTGAGATTTGTCACCATATTTGGATAAAGGTATATCTTGAACCTCACTCAAATATACCACACATGTTCTAGATAATTCCATATTAGACACTCTAGCTATGGACAGGGCTTCTCAGACTTCATATCAGTGTCACACATAGAAAGTAAATGTGTCTCGTCCGGGCGAGGTGGCTCATGCCTGTAATCCCAGCACTTTGGGAGGTCAAGGCAGCAGATCACCTGAGGTCAGGAGTTCGTGACCAGCCTGGCCAACAAGGTGAAATCCTGTCTCTACTAAAAATTCAAAAATTAGCCAAGTGTGGTGACGCACGCTTGTAGTGCCAGCTACTCAGGAGGCTGAGGCAGGAGAATTGCTTGAACCCGGGAGGCAGAGGTTGCAGTGAGCTGAGATCGCGCCACTGTACTCCAGCCCAGGTGACAGAGTGAGACTGTCTCAAAAAAAAAAAAAAAAAAAAAAGAAAAGAAAAAAGAACGAAAGAAAGTAAACATATTTCTATGGCGCAGTGGGGTAAATTTGAGGGATTTTAGGGACATCTTACATGGGCCAAGGCTAAAATAGTCATTGTGTTTTCTCTATATTATATAATTACCATGAAACTCCCAAGGGAAAGGAAAGCCGATAAATGTTAAATTTCTATAAAACTTTCAAAATAAAATGTTTTAACATTTTTTACTGAGGAACTTGGTGTGTTTTCATGAATATACTTTTTTAAAGTCAGATTTATGTTTGACATTGCTACTCATAATTCCTGGTGGTGTCTCTTTAATGTGACCTTTATTTTCTTGGTACCTACCAACAAGAAGCAACTTCAAAAGTAAGTGGTAACAAATGGGAGAAGAGTGTTTCCTGCTTTTGCTCCTACTGACTTTTCTCATCATTCACCTACACTTTGGTAATCTAATTTCTTTACAGGTAATTAATTGATGGGATCATTTTTTAAATCTAGTGACAGCTCCTTTTCTTAACAAATGTAAAGTTGACAGTTCTTGTGATAAAGCAAATGGATTTTTGATTCAAACTGTTTTTTCCATATCAAACCTCCTAAAATAATGATAAAGCTTTGGTCAAATGTATTGTTCTAATCTTTTTTGAGACAGAGCCTCACTCTGTTGCCCAGGCTGAGGTACAGTGGCGTGATCTCGGCTCACTGCAACCTCCACCCCTGGGTTCAAGTGATTCTTGTGTCTCAGCCTGCCGAGTAGCTGGGATTACAGGTGTGTGCCACATGCCTGGCTAATTTTTGTATTTTTAGTAGAGATGGGGTTTCACCATGTTGGCCATACTGGTCTTGAACTCCTGGCCTCAAATGATCTGCCCACATCAGCCTCCCAAAATGCTGGGATTACAAGCATGAGCCACTGTACCCAGCCAGTGTCTTCTTTAGAATTCATATTTAATACATATTATAATATATTTACATTTACATATAACATTTATAATTCATATTATAATGATAAACACAGTTCATCATTGGTGAACTGTGTTTAATTTCACCTTTCTAAGTTATAGTCAATACATTTTACTGGTAAATTTTACCTGATAATGTACTTATTCACAATGGTCCCTGAAAATTTTTGATTAAGTTCATTCAGATGGTGGGGAATATGAGTAAAGCAAGCCAATAAATGTTCTCCAATAATCTGCAAAGGAAGACAATTTTTTTTTCAATTCTTACTTTAACTCTTGACAAAAGTTTACCGGTAGACTGTGTACTTTGGTATTAAGCAGCAATAATCTATTTTGTCACATATTGCTAAAAACAGAAAGGTCTGTAACATCTAGGGCTGCCTTTTTTTTTTTTTTTTTTTTTTTTTTCAGTCAGGGTCTGGCTCTGTTGACCAGGCTGGCGAGCAGTGGCATGATCATGGCTCACTGCATCCTTGAACTCCTGGGTTTATGAGATCCTCTCACCACAGTCTCCCAAACAGCTGGGACTAAAGGCATGCGCTGCCATGCCTGGCTAATTTTTAAACTTTTTTTAGAGAAGCTGGGGGTGGGGGATGTTCTCTCTGAGTTCCCAGGCTGATCTCGAACTCCTGGGCTCAAGCGATCCTCCTGCCTTGGCCTGCCAAAGTATTGGGATTACAGGCATGAGCCACCATACCTGACCTTCTCAGGCTTTATTAGACTCACCTTCTGATAGAACCATTTAATGTGGAATTCAGTCCTACACAAGAACTTTCGATAAGTTCTTCATTAATAAGCTCACACATTAACTGAATCTCAGCATCTTTTCCTTGCATCTGTGCTATCACATAATTTATGCAGTGTTTCCATTACATTTAACCTATTTAAAGTGTTCATTTACTATTTTGCTTACTAGTTTGTTTTGCAGCTTTACAGAATAAATAATGTTTTAAGCATTTCTCTTCAGGGTTTCACAGTTATTAACTAAAAAGGGTCGATTAACCTGAGATGATTTATTTACAACTTAGCCATTCTGGAGTAGAATTATTTTAATGTCTTTGGCATGTTCTCTATCCAGTGATAATATTATTCAAAAGTGGCACTTTTTCTCTTTCCTTTGGAAAATGTTGAGAACTTCCACACAGATTGGTAAAATGAGCAGTTCTGCAATTGTGTGAGTTACATGGGCTTTTGCTATGGTTAGCTGACTTCATAACCATTTTTATGAGGTATACTTGATATTGTTATAACATTTTTTAAAAGATTAAAAAATAGAGATGAGTTATTATTATGTTGCCCAGGCTGGTCTTGAACTCCTGGGCTCAAGTAATCCTCCTACCTGAGCCTCCCAAAGTGCTGGGATACAGGTGTCAGTCACCATACCCAGCCTGCTATGACTTCTAGGAAACTTTGTTTCTTATATTATACTTGCCCTTGTTTAAACTTTTATTTAATCTTGTGTGTAAAATGATTGCTTAGTAGAAAGATGCCAGTATAATTTACTTGATACTATTACTTTACTTGATAACATTTTGAAGAGAAGAAGACATTTAGGCTGAAGAAAAGGAATAATTATGGGCCGGGCGTGGTGGCTCACGCCTGTAATCCCAACACTTTGGGAGGCTGAGGCAGGTGGATCACAAGGTCAGGAGTTCGAGACCAGCCTGGCCAACGTGGTGAAACCCTGTCTCTACTATAAAAAAAAAAACCAACCACAAAAATTAGCCAGATGTGGTGGTGGGCACCTGTAATCCCAGCTACTTGGGAGGCGGAGGCAGGAGAATCGCTTGAGCCTGGAGGCAGAGGTTGCAGTGAGCCAAGATCACGCCATTGTACTCCAGCCTGGGGCAACAAGAGCAAAACTCCATCTCAATAAATAAATAAATAAATAAATAAATAAATAAATAAATAAATAAAAAGGAGAATTACGAAGAACTTGGTTCCACATGTGAGATAGTCCTCATACTGCATCAGTAGTGACTTAAACTTTTTTAAACTATTATTTTTTTAGTGGGGAGATTTGTTGAATTTGGGAAGCCTCCGGTTTTAATAAAATTTATTTATTTATTTATTTATTATTTATTTATTTTTTTGTTGAGACGGAGTCTTGCTCTGTCGCCCAGGCTGGAGTGCTGTGGCTGGATCTCAGCTCACTGCAAGCTTCGCCTCCCGGGTTTACGCCATTCTCCTGCCTCAGCCTCCCAACTAGCCGGGACTACAGGCACCTGCCACCTTGCCCGGCTAGTTTTTTGTATTTTTTTAGTAGAGACAGGGTTTCACTGTGTTCGCCAGGATAGTCTCGATCTCCTGACCTTGTGATCCGCCTGTCTCGGCCTCCCAAAGTGCTGGGATTACAGGCTTGAGCCACCGCACCCGGCCAAACATATCTGTATAACTTAGGACTATAGAAATGCTAAGAATAAAGAACTAAGGGAGTTACACACGTTTGTAGTCAGAAATTAAGTTCAAAAAATAATTTAGGTCATTTGCATTTTTTAGTATGCAAAATAAATGGAAAAATTAAAGTGCAATAAAAATATAATTTCGAAAATGAAGGCAGTTAAAATTGAAAACATTGAAATATTTATTATCATTTAATAAAATAAACTTCAAAAAAAGTATGAAAATATAAGTATCTTCACTTATGTAGGATTAAATATATTTCAGATAATCTGTCCTCTATAATGAATTGATTTAATTATGTTTTTCTGTTTTTAGAAATGAGCATCTTTTTATTTCTGGAAACAACTTTTTAATGAGATTTTATTAAGCATTAGACTATGACTAATTATAATATTCAAAGCCAAAACCAAAACGGTGGGTAAATAAATGAATAAAACAAGGCACATTAATAGAAAAAAAATGAATAAAATCAATTACGGGTTCCACTTGAAACACCTAATCTCATGATAATAGCAATAATAAAACAATTTGTACATACTTTATTAGTTGAACATTTATTAAAAATATAAGAGCACAGAGCAAATTAATTTGGAAGAAAATTTAAATCTTTTACATACAAATACCCTCAAGAATAATAAATCATGTATTAATAAAATTAAACCAGCTGATAATTTTAGAAAGTGCTTCACGTGCAGAGAATTTTATTCAAGTCCTCTCTGCTCTCTGCCAGTGCTTGCTTTTTAAAAAAAATTTTTTTGAAATGGGGTCTCACTGTGTTACTCAGGCTGGAGTGCAGCAGCACGATAGCAGTGCAGTGCAACCTGGACCTCCTGGGCTCAGGCAATCCTCTCACCTCAGCTTCCTGAGTAGCTGGGGCTGCAGGCGTGTGCCACCACACTCAGCTAATTTACAAAAAACGATTGCAGAGAAAGGGTCTCACTATGTTGCCCAGGCTGGTCTCAAACTTCTGGGCTTAAGTGAGCCTCCTGTCTCAGCCTCCCAAAAAGTTCTGGGATTACAGGCATGAGCCACCTTGCCCAGCTATTAAAGCCTTTTATATTCAAAATATTTTGAGCCAAAATACATAATTACTGAATTTAGGAATTTTTCTGAGACAGCCATCCAAATACTATTTAAATATTATTTCAACTCCGGTGAACTTTTGGATCAATAAAAATAATGATTTGATTTTTTTATCTCTGTACATAATTTTCAACTATCAGTCTCTCAGAGCAAACAAGTGGGCCATAGTGCACCGGTTGTGATGTTCTGAACCATCTGACCGAGTATCGTATTTGTGTTTAGAGAGTGAAAGTGGAGCAGGAACTGAGGACCTTCATGCCGGTCCTGGCTGTGCCACTGGCGAGGCTCTTGGACTTGCTCTTTGGAATGGATGGAATGTTACAATCAGATGAGATCATAGAGTGGTCTAATTCACTCAATAGATAGAAGAGGGAAGAATAATCATTGCTGTGAACATTTATGTTTTGATCAAGTCCCAGTGCTAGTCATTCGTTTCATTAAACTTTGTCTTCGTCAAAGGTGTTACCCCATGAGAATATTTGATGAGTCTGGTACGAAATACAGTCCTAATGACATTCAATCATGCTTTTCAGCCTTTTAAATGATACAAGTGAAGAATATTGAGTGCTCTCTAAATGAAAGATGTCATTGTAAGAGTAGAAAGAACCACTCCTGGAATAAAAGGGGAATTGCAAGTTTGTATTGGTTGGGAGTGGTGGTTCATGCCTGTAATCCCAGCACTTTGGGAGGCTGAGGTGGGCGGAAATCACAAAGGTCAGGAGTTTGAGACCAGCCTGGCCAAAACCCCATCTCTACTAGCCAAGTGTGGTGGCTCACACCTGTAGTCCCAGCCACTTGGGAGGCTGAGGCAGGAGAATTGCTTGAACTGGAGAGGTGGAGGTTGCAGTGAGCCAAGATGGTGCCACTGCACACCAGCCTGGGTGACAGAGTGAGACTCCATCTCAAAAATAAATAAATAAATAAATAAAAGTAAATAAATAAAAAGTTTGCATTGTCAAATTTTGGAGGAGGGATTTCTCATATGTTTCAGAAGGAAAGGAGAGAACAGAGGAAGAATACATTTTTTACTGGCATTGAATTTGCAGCCTCTCTTGAAGATTGGTTTATTCATGCTGGAATTATGGCCAGTGGAATGTGGGTTGAAGTAACCCATACCCACTGCAGGTCTGGCTTATAAAAATCTCCCCTATGAGACCTCCATTCTTTGTTTACAGCTAAACAAAAAGACTCCAGGACCCAGAGAAGGCAGAGCCATGAGATGGGAGGAATCTGTCAAAAGGCTGTCAGGAAAGACAACCAACTAGGACAGCCAAACTGAACTAATATATGCACAGAAGTCAACCTTTATTATGTTATCCCCTGCACTGGGGGTGTTACAGCATTGAGCCTGCCCCAATGCACAAAAAAACTGTGCGCTACCATCAGCAGGATCAGGATATGTGAAATCAGGTTTATTTACAGGAAGTACACAAATAAAGCACCCTTTAGAGCCAACACAAGCGACTACCTGGAAAAAGGTAGATAATAAGCATGATTGGGAAAGCAGGCTTCTAAAAAATAGACACCAAAATGTAGAAGTAGAAAGATTGTGATGCTGCCATTCACACATCGTGTCAGTTTTGTAGAGGCACAAATTGGGTCCCACAGGTTACCCTGCACCTGCATACAAATTTCGTTTGCCTGTCACTGTATAAAAAATTGAATCAATCATGTTATTTCACACACAAATAGTCTTTTGTTTTTCTTGGAAAATTGTAAGAGCTAGCCATATTTAGCCTGCACTTCTTTGTGGCAAGAATCAGCTGGAGCTGGAGGCTTGCACTGCTGTTTCCCACAGCCCCCACCACTGCACCTACCCACTTCTCTGATTTCTATACTAGCTTAGTTCTGGGCATTTTTTCTTTTCTTTTCTTTTTCTCTCTCTCTGTCTCTGTCTCTCTCTCTCTGTCTCTCTCTCTGTCTCTCTCTCTCTCTCTCCTTCCTTCCTTCCTTCCTTCCTTCCTTCCTTCCTTCCTTCCTTCCTTCCTTCCTTCCTTCCTTCCTTCCTTCCTTCCTTCCTTCCTTCTGTTTTTGACCGAATCTTACTCTGTTGCCCAGGCTGGAGTGCAGTGGCGTCATCTTGGCTCACTGCAATCTCTGCCTCCCAGGTTCAAATGTTTCTTGTGTCTCAGCCTCCCAAGTAGCTGGGATTACAGGTACGTGCCACCGCTCTCGGCTACTTTTTGTATTTTTAGTAGAGATGGGATTTCTTCTTGGTTGTTGCTTGTTCTGTTCATTCCTTTTACCTAAATGTTGTTCACTCCATCTCCCTATATCCAGATTCTTTAACACCCAACTCAAGTACTGCTGTCTTCCTGAATCCTCTCTCATTCCATTCTTTCTCCCTTCTCTGAAATCCCTTTGAATTAAATCTATGCCTCACAAGGTACTTAATTTATCACTTTTAATGTTATATTGCAGATATTTAAATATAAATTACCTGGACATAAAAAGTCCAGGATGAGTGGGAGGGCTGTGTGTGTGTGTGTCTGTGTGTGTGTGTGTGTGTATGTGTGTGTTAGAGAGAGGGAGAAATAACTTTTTCTGAGTCTCCTAATGGTCTATTGATATCTTACATACATTGACACAATTTCTCATAGCTACTAGATTAGAATCTAAAACCTCTCCTTTAAAAAGCTGTATTTTTCTTTTTTATCCTTTTTGAGACAGGGTCTCACTCTGTCATCAAGGGGGCAGTGGTATGATCTTGGCTCACTGCAACCTCTGCCTCCCAGGCTCAAGTGATCCTCCCACCTTTGCCTCTGGAGCTGGGACTACAAGTGCATGCCACCAGGCCCAGCTAATTTTTGTATTTTTTGTAAGGAAGGGTTTGTTTTTTTTTTGTTTGTTTGTTTTCCAGCTGGGCGCAGTGGTTCACGCCTATAATCCCAGCACTTTGGGAGGCCGAGGTGGGTGGATCACCTGAGGTCAGGAGTTTGAGAGCAGCCTCGCCAATGTGGTGCGTGGTCTTTACTAAAAATACAAAAAAGTTAGGCATAGTGGCAGAGGCCTGTAATCCTAGCTACTTGGGAGGCTGAGGCAGGAGAATCGCTCGAACCCAGGAGTTGGAGGTTGGAGTGATCGGAGATCTCACCATTGCACAGCCTGGGCAAAAAGAGCAAAACTCTATCTCAAAAAAAAAAAAAAAAAAAAAGGTTTATTTTTTCATGTTGCCAAGACTGGTCTCGAACTCCTGAACTCAAGTCGTCCTCCCACGTCAGCCTCCCAAAGTGCTGGGATTACAGGCATGAGTCACCATGCCCAGCCAAAAGGTATATTTCTCTTAATACTGCCAAAGATTTTTGAATAATCACAAGAAGTTCTTGAATCCAGCAAGTTGTATGATCATTTCTACAGTATATCATCAAATAGTTTGTTTTTGATCAAGAGAGTTTGTACTGTCTTTTATGTTGTCTTGAATCCAGAAATGACATTAAAATATTGTACTTCCGAAGCATGATAGGATTCCAAAACTTTAGGTGACAGGTGACACTCTACTGTCCAAGACCTTTTCTGTTCTGTCTACTACTGGGTCCCTACCACCCATACCAGTGCCTGGCACGCAGTAAGATATCAGTGACTGCTGAAAGTTGATGAACATGGTGATTACTTGGTTGCTGCTGTTCTTGTGATAAAATGATCAAAATTAAAACTGAGCACTTAGCAGTGGCACCATGAGGATATGTTTTCTTCCTTGTGAAATAAAAATAAGAGGTTTGGAAGCAGAAGTTAAACTAAGTTAAACTGCCACATTTCCAAGCCAGCCTTCATTCAATACCGTTTACGTGCGTGACACACCAAGCTTTTATGTTGAAGCTATTCATCTGGGTGGGGAGCCCATTGCCAAGTCTTGCCAGCACGATGAAAAAGAACCCGATAGCTTGTTGATGTGATTGTACAAGGAGGAATCGACTTTTCAAAAATATGACTCAAGTATACCCAAATATGTGCACTTTTTGTATTTTTAAATGTGTCATGTGGATTATGATTTTAGTGCAAGATGATGATAGGGGATCCCTTTTTAAGATGATCAACTTTTGGATTATTATTATTTCCAAGTCATGAAGTAGAAAGCAGTGGCACGCTGATTGCTCTCTGTCTCTTTAGTCTTCCTTTTGCCCTTTACTACAGAATGTATTGACTTTCTCTTTATGTGAAATCTCACCATGTGAGATCTATGCAAATGCAAGTGATGTGAAGATAAGGCCTAGGAAGGCATATCTGTAAAGAAAAATGGAAAAACACCTTTGAAGAAGCTTAGCTGTAGCTGAAAGTGATAGTTACCAGGAGAATGACTGACTACCAAGCACATTGTATACTAGACCCAGCTAATACATTATTCATAAGGGACAGGAAAAGCAGTTTCCCTCCTTTCCTCCCTCCCTTCCTTTTCCTTCCTTCCTTCCTCCCTTTTCCTTATTTCCTTCCTTCCTTCCTTCCTTCCTTCCTTCCTCCCTTCCTTCTTCCCTCCCTTCCTTCCTTCTTCCCTCCCTTCCTTCCTTCTTCCCTCTCTCCCTTCCTTCTTCCCTCTCTCCCTTCCTCCCTTCCTCCCTTCCTTCCATCCCTCCTTCCTTTTTCCCTTCCTTCCTTCTTTCTCTCCCTCCCTCCCTCCCTCCCTCCCTCCCTCCCTCCCTCCCTCCCTCCCTTCCTTCCTTCCTTCCTTCCTTCCTTCCTTCCTTCCTTCCTTCCTTCCTTCCTTCCTTCCTTCCTTCCTTCCTATTTAGAACAGATGAGCAAGTGAGGAAGAACAGATAATAGTAAAAGACAGTTGTATTTCATGTTGATAAATGTAAAGATTCCCCATATGTTTGATTCACACATTGTGCGCTCTTGTTTATATATGGAGATGTAATGAAACAAGAATTTAGAGTGAACAATTGTAAAAAAGGGCTAAGAGCCAAGTTAAGGCCCTTTATACAGTATTGACTTCTCTCAACTCTTCTTTATTTTTCTTTTGAGATGGAGTCTTGCTCTGTTGCTCAGATTGGAGTGTGGAGTACAGTGGCATGATCTCGGCTCACTGCACCCTCTGCCTCCGGGGTTCAAGTGATTCTCTTGCCTCAGCCTATTGAGTCGCTGAGACTATAGGCATGCACAACCACACCCGACTAATTTTTGTATTTTTAGTTAGTAGAGACGAGGTTTCACCCTGTGGGCCAGGCTGGTCTCACACTCCTGACCTCAAGTGATCTGCCTGCCTCGGCCTCCCAAAGTGCTGGGATTACAGGTGTGAGCCACTGCACCCAGCCATCAGTTGTTCTTAATAATTGCCTTTTAGTGACAAAGGCAAATTATAGGCTGTAGAAAATTAGGCTTAGTGATAAAGGGTCCATGTTATAACCAAGTGTTTCCTTTGGAAGTGTATACAATGGGAGTGGCTCCTTCACTTGCTCCCAATAAAAATCACACTGCAAAAACTAACACGTAGAAAAATAAAACTCAACAGAAAATTGATTGAGAAATCACACTAAACAGAAAATTGATTGTATATTTAGTAAAAATTGCAAATATTAATATTTAGAAAAACAAAACTCAACAGAAAATTGATTGGGAAATGATACTGGTGTCTCTCTCTCTCTCTCTCTTACTTTCTCTTTCTCTCTCCTCCTCATCCTTAGAGAAAACAGAATATTCAAATCAGGACTGCTACCTGTGGGCAGTCTGCCGTATACCAGGGCTTCCCAACCCATTTGCTATGCTCTGTGGGGGTGACATAAATGCCGTACAGGTGACCTGAAAGTATTGATCCTTTGGCCCCAGAGGAGCCTTTTTTCTTTACCAAAGGAAATATACCAAAAAGAGGATTATTTTCTATGAGTAGCATGACACAAAAAGGTTGGGATGCTGTGCCACAAACTACTTTATAACAACTAGCCTTACAAATTTGACCCTATAGAGAAGATTTAGAGAGGTAATCGGATTAATATGACAGTCGAAATGCACTAAGCTATTGTGCATGGGCTGAGCCCTCCACCTGGAATATCCTACCTTTTGGTCTCCTGCCTTGGGAATGCCCCACTCACTGTTGACCTGGTAACTTTTGGTCACCATCCAGGGCTCAGGTCATTGTCAGCTCCAGTGAAACTATCCCCATGACTCCCTTCCCCAGCATGAATGGATTTTATTGGGTACCACAGGAGCAGAGAACACTGTGACTCCTATAGATGTAAACCTACATGGACAACAGGCCATTTCTCCCTCAAAACTGAGCTTCTGCAAGGCACGGGCTGTGAGCTTATATTGCTATCCAGATGGATTACTTAATGTTTATTACATCAATGCCTATGGCACACTTTCAAATTCACATGGAAGGAAGTGCATTCAAACCATAGCCATGGGTTTCCTACCCACCACATCCCCACATCCTCCTGGACACACTTAGCTGTAGAGTCAGGGGTCAGGGTCCTGCTGTTTCTTTTTGGTCCTTGATATTGTTTTTTTTTTTTTTTTTTTTTTTTTTTTTTTTTTTTTTTTTTTTTTTTTTTGAGATGGAGTCTTGCTCTGTAGCCCAGGCTAGAGCGCAGTGGCGCCATCTCAGCTCACTGCAACCTCCGCCTCCCGGGTTCAAGCGATTCTCCTGCCTTAGCTTCCTGAGTAGCTGGGATTACAGGGATGCACCACCACTTCCAGCTAATTTTTTATATTTTTAGTAGAGACAGGGTTTCACCGTGTTGACCAGGCTGGTCTCAAACTCCTGACCTCAAGTGATCTGCTCGCCTAGGCCTCCCAAAGTGCTGGGATTACAGGTGTGAGCCACTATGCCCAGCCTTCCTTGATATTGTTGATGGAGCCATTTGAGGAGATTTGCTTTTCTTTGCTGACAACCTGTACTGGAAACGGTTAACTCTGCGTGTCTAGGTTGCTCAAGCTCTGCACATTTAAAAACCTGCCTCCAGAACTGGCTGGCTCTTGAGATATAACGTCTGAGCCCCTGGAATGTTTTGCCTGATAAGAATGTTCTGCATACCCCAGCCTTGGGCCATGCTGTATCAGTGTGACCAGATAGGTTGATCTTAGTTTTGTGATTTATACCAAACACTGTTTTTGCTCCGGGTGAGGGGGCTGGAGTCTGGGTGGCTGAGGTCAGTCACATGGGTGCTGCATGCCTAGGTAACTGGTGTCTAGGTAAAACCAAAAGACACGGAGGCTTGGTGAGCTTCCCTGGTTGGCAGAACTTTGCATAGGTTGCCACGTGTTGCTGGGAGAATTAAATGCATCCTCCTGTGACACCACTGAAGGGAAGCTAGAAGCTTATGCCTGGCTTCTCCTGGACTTCCCCCCCATGTGCCTTTTCCCTTTTCCTCATTCTAATTTATATGCTTTCACTGCAATAAACTGTAACTGTGATTAAAACAGCTTCAGAATCCTGTAAGTCCTTCTAGGGAATCATCGAGCCTCAGGTGGTACTGGGGACCCCCGACACAACACAGTTCAGATGCTATTGTTCAGTAGTTTGGTATGCGAAAACAGTCATAGAGGCTGGCTGCGGTGGCTCACGCCTGTTATCTCAGCACTTTGGGAGGCCGAGGTGGGCAGATCACCTGAGGTCAGGAGTTGGAGACCAGTCTGGCCAACATGGTGAAACCCCGTCTCCACTAAAAATACAAAAAATTAACCAGGTGTGGTGGTGCACACCTGTAATCCCAGCTAACTCGGGAGGCTGAGGCAGGAGAATTGCTTGAACCTGGGAGGCGGAGGTTGCAGTGAGCGGAGATTGTGTCATTGCACTCCAGCCTGGGCGACAAGAGCGAAACTCCATCTTGATCAATTAAAAAAAAAAAAAAAGGAAAGAAAAAGAAAAAAAGAAAAGAAAACAATTGTGGGCACCAGGAAGGGGACAGTTGGAGGGAAAGTCTGGGAAGGTGTTTTGGGGGCAGAATGCAGTGGGGTCTGTGAGAAGGTCAGGGCTTCTCAATTTCCTGGGATTATGTGGTGAGAGCCAGAATTGACACGGCTGAGTAAAAGCTCTCAGCCAATATTTGAAATTAGTACACTTCAGGCTTTGTTTCTTCTGACTCAAAACGTATCTCCATGTTCTCAGGGGAAGGGGACAGTAAGCAAAGGGTAAGTATGTATGACTGGCAATTTTGCCGATTCGAAGGTTCTAAAGGCAGCTTGCCCATCAGCCTTGCTAGGACTGCCCTGCAGGGAGCAGGGACCGTAGACCTGCATGGGACTGGTGAGAGGCAGGCTTGCCCAGCCTTGTTGGCTGCTTAGCCTTTCGAGGCCGCGGGAATTGCTTTACAGAAGCCATTTAACAACATCTCAAAATTAGCACCTAGAATTCCTGAGTTAATCGATAAGGTGGGTTTTGGACCTGAAGTGCTGGGGTTCATGACTTGACTCTGTCCCCTGCCAGCTGTGTGGCTTCTGGCAGGTAACTACTCCCTGCCTCGGTTTCCTCATCAGTGCTCAGGACAGGGTCTGGCACCTGGTAAGTGCTCCAGAAATGCTAGCTGCTGTTCTTGGTTTCTCTTCTGCAGCTCTCTGATAAGCAGCAAAAGCGCTATCCTAACCCTATTGTAGGGAAGAAGTTTTATGTTGCCTAAAATAGCTTCATTGAAGAAAAAGGCCCAGAACTGGGGCAGCATTTTGTAAGCTGGTTATAGAAATTGCACTTCAAGGCCAGCCACGGTGGTTCATGCCTGTAATCTCAGCACTTTGAGAGGCCATGACAGACTGATCATTTGAGGCCAGGAGTTCAAGGCCAGCCTGGTCAACGTGGTGAAACCCTGTCTCTACTAAAAATACGTATTTAGCCGGGGTGGGGGATGGGGATAATGGAGACCGTGGGGAGGATAGGGGGATAGAGAGGTTGGTGCGTGTCTGTAATCCCAGTTGCTCAGGAGGCTGAGGCATGAGAATCGCTTGAAACCAGGAGGCAGAGGTTGCAGTGAGCACAGATCTCACCACTGCACTCCAGCCTGGGAGACAGAGTGAGACTGTCTCACAAAAAATAAAAATAAAAAAATAAAGAAATTGCATGTCAATACCATTTATTACATAGTATATTCAAAAGAGAGGGTTTCTTTCTGTGAATAAGTTGAGGTGTGTCCCCCCGGTGGTCTTCCTCCCCCACTTCCCCGTAGGCTCTCTCTTGACTTCTTTCCACTGCTTACAACTGGGAAGGACAAATTCTTGCTTCACCAAACAAAGCAAGTATAAGGCTAATATCATCCCTGATGCCAAATGGACAAATCTCACAAAATGGGAACTTAATCATAGACAAATTCTTAGGCTTAAGACAATCTCTTCTTTTGACATATTCAGAATAACCCCAAAATAAGCCTCATTTTTGCCCAGGTTCAGAAGGCCATAGACCAACTGTGATCCCTGAAACACAGGAGTCCGAGTGTTCTGAGAGTCTGATCTGACCTGGCTACCTTATATGATACAGCCAGCCTGTCCCTCCACAAGACAGTAAATAAGGCATAATATGATATTTTACTTCTCTGGGGCCATGGACTCCATTTTCAAACTCTTAAAAGATTGAGCAGTATTGGAATGTTTAAAGAAATAAATAAAAATCCCTAGTAAAATTTCTTTGTTTTTTACAAAAATTCAAATGGTATTCAGAAAAAATGAAAAGTAAACATAATATCCAATATGGGATGACACAGGTAAACAGCATATATCGTGGAAGAATTTATGTGTGTGAAAAGTGTTATAATGATCATATCTGTTCCACCAGGAATTATGAGACCGTAACTCAGGGATCTGCAAATTATGGTCCTTGGGCCAAATCCAACCTGTGGACTATTTTTGTGTGGTCAGCCAGGAAGGTAGGAATGTTCTTTACATTTTCAGAAGGTTATTAAAAGAGGAAAGAGAGGAGAAGGAAGAGGAGGAGGGAGGGAGAAGAGTAAGAGAAACTCCTGTGTGCTCAATGCAGATGTTGAATCAACTGCACATTTGAAACTTGTTGATATTCTGCCTTAAATGGAAAGAACATCTCTTAAAGGAACAGGCCCTTAAATCTCCTGATACCTGTGCTCTTGCTTTTAGGACACTTATAGCAGGGAAGTGACACCAGGGTCACACTGTCTAGCCCAGGGCACTATTTTCTCCCCTCTTGAGGAAGCTTCTCCACTTCCTGGAAGCCTGCAGCACCCCTTCTTCCACATTCTGCAGAGTGTGGTGTGGATAGGAGGCATTATTATGCTCTTTAATTTATTTGTATGTCTTTCTGAAACCAAATACTATAAGGTATTGATACGGTGGGAGGGGGGGTCAGGGAAGTGCTGGGTAGAAAAGGGCGGGGTTCCTGGCGAGGGCTCCACCCTCAGGCCTGTGACCGTGGACCTAAGTGAGAACAGGCACTCCCGTGTTTGTGCCCAAATGTTGCATTTTCCAAGACCACGCTGGCCTGCCATGCCCCATTCCTGTGTCCATATAAACTTGCAAACTTAGTGGGCACATACACAAGTGGTTGAATGTTCAGAGGAGCAGAGGAACACACCAGCAGACACCAGCAGACCAGCAATGTAGGAACACGTGGCAGAGAAACAGAGAAGGGGAGTGGGCCAGGGCAGTCAGCGGGAAGTACAGCTGCTGGGCGGCCTGACTTCAGAGGAAGACCACCTTCCCACTCCATCTCCACTTCCCACTCCCCACCCATCTCACTGAGAGCCACCTCCACCACTGAATAAAACCTTGCACTCATCCTTCAAGCCCACATGTGATCTGATTTTTCCAGTACACTGGGCAAGAACTTGGGATACAGAAAGCTGTCACACTGGCCGTCTGCCCTCTTGATAATGTCTAATTGAGCTGATTAACACAAGCTGTTTGCAGACAGCAAAGCTGAAAGAGCACACTGTAACACACACCTACTTGGGCTTTGGGAGTTCAAGACACCCACTCCTAGACACTGCTGTGGAGCCAGAGCCCAAAAGTGCTCCCCATGGCCTCTGTACCTGCCCATCTGCATGCTCCCTCTAAGGGTTTTAGCAGCAGGGTGGCTAAAGGAGCGAGCTACACCCCTGTCAAACATCCTCTGAGGGTGATAAGGGGAACTCTCGTTTCAGGATGTTCCATAGATCTCATCGCATGCGACTTTTGTGGTTATTTCTGTATAAGTCTGGCTTCAGAGTCTTGGGCAGGAATATAATCAGGGATATATTATGTTGCATTGAAAAGCATCAGACATAGCTTTCATTGTTTGCCCACTGCTTATTGTTTTAGTGTTTCCAATGTAGAAGAACTTGAGAGGAATTTCCAAACCCAGGCCCAAGGCCTAGCGATTTCTTTGGGATGAAGCACAGTACAGCTAATATACAAATCAGATCTATCCCCTCTATTGCTGTAAACCCCACAATGGTCCTGTTACCCATGGGAAAATGTCCACATTCCTTGCTGTGGAACCAGGTATATATATCTGGTTTTATATATATATATATATATATATATCCCAGAATACATGTGCAAGACACACAGGTTTGTTACATAGGTAAACATGTGCCACGGTGGTTTACTGCACCTGTCAACCCATCACCTAGGTATTAAGCCCCACATCATTAGCTATCTATCCTGATGTTCTCCCTCCCCACCCCCGTCGCCACCCACAGGCCCCAGTGGGTGTTGTTCTCCTGCCTGTGTCCATGTGTTCTCATTAAGAACCAGTTCTTTTCATGTTTTCTCCTTCCTTCCTGATCCCAGTACCCCACATCCAGCTGTGTTCCTAACATATGATGTGTTTTCTTCCTTCTGCATTTTTGTACGTTTGAGCTTGTACATCACCTCCTCAGAGAGCTGTTCCTTGATCACCCCAGTTCAGTAGCAAACTGTCTCCCCACTGTCACTGTCTTGCCCATAACCCTGTTTTATTTTCTTTATAACACTTACTTTATTTGAAATTATTCTATTGGTTGGTTTGGTTGCTTACCTATTTGTTCATGTATTCATGCATTTATTGCATCTGTCTTCTCCGTCTTCTCCCTCACTATAATGTGTACTTTTTGAGGGCAGAAATTCCATATTTGCAGTAGCTAGAATGCTGCTTAGTAAAGAGCCTGCCATGCAGTAGGGTCCCAAAAGGTCCTGATATGGTTTGGCTGTGTCCCCACCCAAATTTCAACTTAAATTGTATCTCCCAGAATTCCCACATGTTGTGGGAGGGTCCAGGGGGAGGTAATTGAATCACGGGGCTGGTCTTTCCTGTGCTATTCTCATGATAGTGAATAAGTCTCATGAGATCTGATGGGTTTATCAGAGGTTTCTGCTTTTGCTTCTTCCTCATTTTTCTCTTGCCGCCACCATGTAAGAAGTGCCTTTCACCTCCCGCCATGATTCTGAGGCCTCTCCAGCCATGTGGAACTATAAGTCCAATTAAACCTTTTTTTCTTTCCACTCTTAGGCATGTCTTTATCAGTAGCATGAAAATGGACTAATACAGGCCCCTTTTCTACCTGCCTGAGGATATCTTCTCATCTTTAGTACCCAGCATCACTTTCTCAACCTTCCCAGGTAAAGCAGGGTGCTTCTTCTTTTTTGTTCTGCTAACTTAGTTCTTAAGTAGCTGTTGTGTCAGCATATGTATCAAATCCCCCACTAAACTCTGAGGCACCCCAGAAGGCAGGAACTGGTCTCTCGGTACCCACAGCTCACAGTAGGGTATGTCCTAGGGGCAGATTTTTATTGCATGAAAGAACAAATGAATAAATCCATAGTAGTTTTCCAATTAATACTTGTTGTATTAATATGTTGAGTTGAATTGACTCTACAATTTCTAGATTCTTTTTTCTCAAAAACAAAAAAAACCTATTAAGTATATTTCTATAGCTATATCTATTATCCTAATATAATTTTTTTCTGAAGTTAAAAAATATGTCACTTTATGGAGAAGGCTAGCTTGGTTTATATTTGGTTTTTCTTTTTCTCCCCTTTCTCTCTTTTTCTCAATTTGGTAGACAAAAATATTTAGAAATTGGCTGGGCGTGGTGGCTCACGCCTGTAATCTCAGCACTTTGGGAGGCCGAGATGGGTGGATCACAAGGTCAGGAGTTCAAGACCAGCCTAGTCAACAGGGTGGAACCCCGTCTCTACTAAAAATACAAAAATTAGCCAGACCTGGTGGCATGCACCTGTAATCCGAGCTACTAGGAGGCTGAGGCAGGAGAATTGCTTGAACCCAGGAGGTAGAGGTTGCAATGAGCTGAGATCATGCCACTGCACTCCAGCCTGGGCAACAGAGCAAGACTCTGTCTTGGAAAAAATATAAAAAAATTAAAAAATCTAGAAATCATGTGGGGGCCTCATACTTCTAGCCATTATACCACTGTGTCCACTTCTTTCCCTCATGTTAGAGATATTTACAGGGCCACAGCAAAATGGAGTTCTTGAAACAGCTTCCAAGGATCCCTTTCACAATTCCAGTGGATGACATTGTATTTAGGCCAGACACCTCATACACGAAGAAATAAGAGTTAATTAAACCAAGGCTGGATCATGGTTGACATTGTTCAAATATTTGAATTTAAGATCCAGGAAAGCTGGAAAAATTGTTCTTTTATTCACTCCTTCATCCATTTTTCTGTTCATACATCCCTTATTTAGTAATACCTTAAGTACAAAAAGGACTTGGGTGAATTATGCTAATGGCAGAAATGAATGAGTTTGTAACAGAGCAGCAACCTTGGGATGGGAGAGGTCCGCAGGGGTCTCAATTTCAAGCCAAAACTGGCCCTAGGAAACGAGCACCACAGCAGTGTTTTCTCACTTGCCTGCCAGCTGCTGAAGCAGCCAAATCACTGGTCGGCACCTTGGTATTTGGAAATCTCTTAAAGTGACACCTGGAGAATATGGTGGATGATTGGCTTAGGTGAAAACCTTTTAGGTAAAAATAAGGCATGTCAGTTTAATGAGACCAGCTTTGTGTGTATGATTTATAAAGTGAATTTGAAGGTAATTTTTTTTTTTTTTTTTTTTGAGATGGAGTCTTGCTCTGTTGCTCCGGCTGGAGTGCAGTGGCGTGATCTCGGCTCACTGCAAGCTCCGCCTCCCGAGTTCACGCCATTCTCCTGCCTCAGCCTCCCAAGTAGCTGGTACTACAGGCGCCCGCCACCACAGCCGGCTAATTTTTTGTATTTTTAGTAGAGACGGGGTTTCACCGTGTTAGCCTGGATGGTCTCGATCTCCTGACCTCATGATCCGCCCACCTCGGGCTCCCAAAGTGCTGGGATTACAAGTGTGAGCCACGGCGCCCGGCCTGAAGGCAATTTTAAAAGATTAGTTTCAGAAGAATCGGTGGAAAAAGTATCTCAAACACCAGAATATACTTGGCATGTAAACTCAAACCTAAATAGTAGTATTACCCAGGGTTCTTGATAGCAAGCAATGGCTCTAATATAAACAGGAAAGAAAGAGAGAAAAGAAGGGAGAAAGAGAAAGGGAGGGAAGAAGAACTGAAAAGACACTAGCAAGCACATCACATTGATGAGGAGTCAAGAAAACCAGACTGGGAAAAGCGCAGGGCCCAGGGCAGCTCTAAGGAGCTCAGCTGCAGGACAGCAGCCAAAGTCACTCTACAGAAGCAGTATGGCTAGGAAGCTGCAGCCAGCACAGATGCCATACCACGTAACGTAGCTTCTGCTACCCCTGAACTGTAGCTCCCAAAGCATCACAAGATTTGATCTGAGATCATCCGTGGTGTCTAGTGTCCTGAGGTCAGTGAGCTTAAATCGGAATGACTCTGGAATGGTGTCATGCCCAGTCCTGGCTGTTCAGGGTAGATGAAGGCACCCTTCCATGTCTGTGGAAGGAGGCAGGCGCCCAGAAGTACCCCACTGCCAAGAGCCTGCCCCACACCTCAGAGGGCAGAGTAGGAGTCACCCTCAAAGAAATGAAAGTGTTTTGGGGAAGGGAGATGGATCCTGGGAATGAAAACACAGAATGAAGAGAATCCAGGGAAATGCCCCAGACTGCTTCAAAAAACTGAATAGAAGGAAAAAATCCTAAACCTTTATGCATTAGTCCATTTTCATGCTGCTGATAAAGATGTACCCAAGACTGGGTAATTTACACAGAAAAAGAGGTTTAATGGACTCACAGTTCCATGTGGCTGGGAGTCCTCACAATCATGGTAGAAGGTGAAGGGCACATCTCACCTGGTGGCAGACAAGACAGAATGAGAGCCAAGTGAAAGGGGAAACCTCTTATAAAACCATCAAATCTCATGAGACTTACTCACTACTATGAGAACAGTATGGGAGAAACTGCCCCCATGATTCAATCACCTCCCACCGGGTCACTCCCACAACACATGGGAATTATGGGAGCTACAATTCAAGATGAGATTGGGGTGGGTGCATTAAATTTAGAAAAATAAGCACAGGGACCAACGACTGTTATGATCTACAGATACAGACTAGTCTGTCACTGAAAGGGCTTTCAGTATGTATGTCATAATCACATGCCTCTGTTTTAAGGGAGAAAGGGGCCCAGTGAGTGACTTTGCAACTGGAAAGCAAATTGTAGAGTTGGAACTGGAACCCACACCTCCAGATTCCCAGTTCAGCATTGGAATTGGACTACGATTTCTTATTTAACATCCTGTGTAAGGTTGTGCACTCGGATCTGGGTTAGAATCCCAGCTCAGGCACTTACTTTCTGTGGGAACTTGGGTTTTGCCCAACTTCACAGTTTTCTCATCAGTGAAACTGGAAAAGAAAATTATCTCCTTCCCTTTTAAGTTTGTTGTGGGGATGTGGGAATTAAATAAATTAAGTAAAGCATGTCAGAGCTTAGTTCAATGCCTGACAAGGCCTGCTCAACACATGTCAGCCAAATCCAGTGATGAGGACTTGACTGAGTGGAATTGAGCTGATGCAGTGATAGCAGACAGTCTTCTGAAGCATACACACTGCAGTCAGAGAAAAAACTGGTTCGGGAGAGTGGTGAGTTGGTTGATGACAGATGCGTTGAGGAACTTTGCCAAAGAAACAGCTGAGTAAAGGCCAAATTCCTGGCTCATGATGTTTTTAAAAATTGATTTTTGTATATTCTTAGATTGGCCAAGAATATGCTCAAAATGGAGGAATGGAAGTTTGAACATGAGGAGGAGGTCAAGACAGAGATGTGGGTGTGTCTTTTGGGAACTTCAAAGTCCTGGGTGTCCTTAGAGGTATGGAGGGTCCCGCACAGGGCTCCTTTATGAACACGTGAGCTACAGTAAAAGGTTAGAGCTTTGGGCCAAATGGGGCTAACCTCACGCAACAGTGAGAAACAAGTTATTAATCTTTGGGGTCCTTCAATGGCCTCCTCTGAGCATTCCTGCTTGGATCCCACCTCCCCTAACCTCTCCTTGGGGCCTCTACATGTTTGGTGCTCCAAAAGAGATACCCCTGGCACCAACCCATTTCTGTCCAGTTAGCAAGTCCATGCGAACATCCCAATTATCTAATCACAACTTGCCTCTTTAGGTCCTGCCCATAGCCCAGATAGAACACGCCAAGGATAGGAAGAAGAGGGCCACGTTCCCACAGTCACAATATTTGCTTTGAACTAAGATTGAACTTCTTTCCTTTTTTATTGGCCTCTATTCAACTATCCTCTCCATTCTCCCTCTTCTCTTTTGTTGTCCTGTTTCTACCTTTGGGATTCTGGTTTTTCACCTCTGCTCTCGGACCTCTAATGCCAGATTCCCTGCTTGCCTTCTTTTCTCAGTTCCATGTTGCTCAAGCATTTTTGCCTGAAATTGGACCTCTTAGACTTGGCCTTAGATTCCACTTTTCTGAACTGCCACTCCTGGCAGCTCTGAAGCCTGGGACTAGATCCTGTTACATTCACTTCTCTTCAGAGAGGGCAAGTGGGCTACTGGCTATTTCTGCTAAACACTTGGGGCTTGAAATACACAGCTTTTGTACTGGCTGGGCATGGTGGCTGACACCTATAATCCTAGCACTGTGGGAGGCTGAGGCAGGCGCATCACTTGAGGTCAAGAGTTCAAGACTAGCTTGGCCAACATGGTGAAACCCGGCCTCTACTAAAATTACAAAAAATTAGCTGAACGTGGTGATGGGTGCCTGTAATCACACCTATTTGGGAGGCTGAGGCAGGAGAATCACTTGAACCCAGGAGGTGGAGATTGCAGTGAGCCGGGATCATGCTACCGCACTCCAGCCTGGGTGACAAAGTGAGACCCTGTCTCAAAAAAAAAAAAAAAAAAAAAAAAAAAAAAAAAAAAAAGCCCACAAAGCTTTTATACCACTATTTCCCCAGATGTGAAATGTCCAAGTCATCTCAGGAGATATTTAAGAAAATAAGGGTCCTATGAAAATAGTTGAGAAGCATTTAGAATATTTGCATACTCTCTTCTTTCTCATGGAGAATCACATCACATCTTTAGCCCATTGCAGGTTCTGGAAACTCCTATTGTAAAGAGACCTTTGAACTTGGTATTTCATAATTGTATTTGAGTGCCAGAAATAATTTTCCAGCAAGTACTTATTAAACAACTCACAGAACCACTGATTCCTGGAGATGGCTGCCTTCATTCGCTTAATGGTGGTATCCAATGTGGGAGAGTATAGGCATCCTGGTAGGTGCTTGTCTATAGAGTTTTCCAACTTGGTCCTCACAATGGACCTGAAAAGTAGATTGTATTACCCCTACTTTACTGTATTGTAGATTGTATTACCCCTACTTTAAGAGGAGGTTGGGACTCAGTGAGGCGAAGCTTTGCAAAGCCCACACTGCTGGTAGCTTGCAGGGACTGGATTCAAGTCCGAGACTGCCAACCCTTGAGCCTGCTCACGTCTTTTTTGGGTCCCACTGGCAGCCAGGGGTGAAGAATAGGCCTCTTATATTGAATCTGCTGGTGACAGCTGTCAGTGTGGCAGAACAGGGCAATGTCACTTCTCTGGGCAACTCTCTGGGGCAACCAAGGAAATCTACTGTATGTTGTTGCAGGGGTGCCTGACAAGTCCAGCCTACAGAATCCACTTCTAGGGCTGGATTATCCTCTCCCTTACTGACCCACCTGCAGTCCACCTCTAAGATCTGCTGGATGTATCTTCAAAATGTTTTTTAAAAATCTGACTATTTCTGGCAGGGCCCAGTGGCTCAAGCCTATAATCCCAGCACTTTGGGAAACTGAAGCAGGTGGATCATCTGAGGTCAGGAGTTCGAGACCAGCCTGACCGATTTGGCAAAACTCTTCCTCTAGTAAAAATATAAAAATTAGCCAGACATAGTGGTGGGCACCTGTAGTCCCAGCTACTCGGGATGCTGAGACAGGAGAGTTGCTTGAACCCGGGAGGCAGAGGTTGCAGTGAGCCAAGATCATGCATTGCACTCTTGCCTGAGTGACAGAGCAAGACTGCATCTCAAAAAAAAGAAAAAGAAAAAAAAAGAAAATCTGACTATGTCCATCACCTCTGCCTTCACTACTCTAATCTAAGCCACCAACATTTATTGCCAAGATATTGCCTTTATAACAATAAATAAAATTAGCTCATCACTTCCACTCTTGACTCACTGTGACCTATCCTCTAGTTAAAAAGTGATCTTTTTCAAACAATAATCACATCATGCCTCTTCCTTTCTCAAAAATCTCCAAAGGCTTCCCATCATACCTTAACTCACATTCCAATTCTTTACCATTCCCTATGTTAATCTAGCTCCTGCCAACATCTCTAGCCTCAAGTTGTTCTCCCCTGTGTCTGTTTTGCTCTGGTTGCATTGGTTTCCATCACTAATTTGTGAGTGAGCCCAGCCAAGATCAGCAAAGCTACCCAGCCAAGATCCCTAAACGTGTGGGCAGTACAAGCTCAGTGTTGTACCTCACAGAGGCTTCCCGATGGTTTGTTACAAACACCATTTGGCAATAAAGAGCTAATAATTGGCCAGGCACAGTGGTTCGCGCCTATAATCCTAGCACTTTGGGAGGCTGAGATGGACAGATTGCTTGAGCCCAGGAGTTTGAGACCAGGCTGGGCAACATAGCAAGATCCTATTTCTAAAAATTAAAATAAAAAGAGCCAATGGTTGACTTCCTTATCTGACTCCATTTGATGCTTGAATGCCTCCCACTGAAAGTGACTGTTCCTGTTTCATCATTTTCTATTTCTTTAGTTTTAAACTTTTAAATAAAATGCACTGTATTTTATTTTATGTTCTTTATCTTTTTTTACTTTCTTTGCTTTGCTTTAGTTGCTTTTAGCAGTTATTACTACCTAAAGCTATATCATATAATTATTGTTCCTTTTTTGTCAATCTCTTTCAATAAGCTCTCCTAGGTCGGGGATTTTGTGTTATTTATTACTGTCTCCTTAAGGTCTGTCACAGTGCTTACGCAGAGTAGGTACTCAGGAAATATTTGTTGAATAAAAGCCTGACATTAAATTCTTTTCAGCTTCAGGAGGCCTTCCCTGATTCCTGCTGATATGGCTTGACTGTGTCCCCATCCAAGTCTCATCTTGAATTGTAGCTCCCCTGATCTCCACATGTCATGGGAGGGACCCGGTGGGAGGTAATTGAATCATGGGGGCGGGTCTTTCCTGTGCTGTTCTCATGATAGTGAATAAGTCTCATGAGATCTGATGATTTTATAAAGGGCAGTTCCCCTGCACAGGCTCTCTTGTTCTGCCGCCGTGACGTGATTGAGGATGTGATTTTGCTCCTCATTTGCCTTCTGCCATGATTGTGAGGCCTCCCCAGCCATGGGGAACTGTGAGTCCCTTAAACCTCTTTCCCTTATAAATTATCCAGTCTTTGATATGCCTTAATTAGCAGCATGAGAACAGACTAATACACCTCCTACCAGCACTTAATGGTTAGGTGCTTCCCTACTATTCTAGTGCTTTCCTATCTCAGCTCTTTAATATTGACTGTTTATTTATCTGTATTCTCCTCTAGACTATGATTTTCTTGAGATCAGGAGCTCTATGTTGATCATCATTGTATCCCTAGAGCTTAGCAAAAAGCCCTGGTGCATGGCAATGGTCACTAAACATTTTCTGAAGGTATGAGTACCTAATCAGGATCTGGTGAGCCCATTTTGGGATGAATGACTATTACTATGTGCTAAAGGAGGAAGCAAATAGAGAGAAAGAGGTACAAAAAGGATAATAAGATGTCCTTATGGGCATTGGTTTTATTTGTACAGGAGTTATTTTATGAGCATTTTAAATTTTCGTTGGCTGAACTATCTACCCACAGATGATTTAAAATTGTCCCTGGAGAGTGAGTGACGCAGAAAAATGGGAATGACTGGTATTGATGTGTGTGAATTACACCCTTCAGAGATACTCAGCCGCCTGTATGTCAGTTACATCAGGCTTCTCCTCTTAGTTACTATATTTGGGGCATAGACTTGAATTCAGGAGGCTAAATATAGTGTCGAGAGCCCCAGGCAATTTATAGAAGATGTGGCCAAAAATTTATGTCGTATTTTCTATCAAGCTTTCATTTCAGCCTGTCCCTCATGTACTGGCTTTTTTGATCTGCTTTTATCTGGGTGAACCAGGAACAAGGAACCTGCTATTAAAGATATCTTTACCTAAGGTTAAAAAACACCCTCACTTGCGACTTCCAGTGCAGAGCACATTTAAAGCAGGTTTTTTTGTTGTTGTTTTCAGCCTTCTCTTTATTTTCTTTCTTTTTCTTTTCTTTCCTCTTCCTCTCTTCCTTCTCTTTCTTCTTGTTTAAATGGGAGACTGAAGCCTCATTAGAAGAGTGGAAACAGCATCTGTGACAGTAATGAGATCACCAGACAGTGAGCTTCTTGTCTGAGGTTGGTGCTGAAGTCAGTCCCTATTCCAAAGGGCAAAGTAGTAAAACCAAGACTGGGCTGCCTTTGAGGAGTTTAAAGTGTTTATCCAGTTCTGGCAAAAGGCCCAAACTCATGGTGTTAAGATGCAATCTGTGCCACTCTTTTTTAAAACATTTTTTTTTTTTAATTTTTTTGAGACAGAGTTTCGCTCTTGTGCCCCAGGCGGGAGTGCAATGGTACGATCTCAGCTCACCACAACCTCCACCTCCCGGGTTCAAGTGATTCTCCAGCCTCAGCCTCCCGAGTAGCTGGGATTACAGGTGTGCGCCACCACGCTCAGCTAATTTTTTGTTTTTTAGTAGAGACGGGGGTTTCTCCATGTTGGTCCAGCTAGTCTTGAACTCCTGACCTCAGGTGATCCGCCCGCCTCGGCCTCCCATAGTGCTGGGATTACAGGCCTAAGCCACCATGCCTGGCCTGTGCCACGCCTATATAAAATACTCCTTGTTACTTAATTTTGTACTCTATTATGCCACTTAATGATTGTGTTGCAATTTATCCGTATATATTTACTTCTACTTGTCAGTCACTCCCAGCAAAAAATCACTCCTTGAGGGCAACTTCCTTGTCTCATGATCTTTTCATTTTTTACTCAATGCCCCATATATTGTAGATGCTCATAAGATAGAATTAGTGTTTGATTTAAACACACACACACATCACACAGTTACAAGTATATGCTCTAAGTCTTCCTCTAAGCCTTTTTCCAAAAGGACCTCAAGGTCCTTTTAGAAGACTTGTAAGATGCAGGGGTGGTGACATTTGTCATATTCACATTTATTTTGCCTATTTGGCTTGTGCAAAAGAAAGCAAGATGTTAGAAAATGCCTGCGGATTTTCATAAACTTACTAAGACAGTGAATCCAGTTGTAGCATCTGTTCCAAATATAGTACCTTTGCTAATATAAACCTTGCAGTCCCTGGATATTGGGTATGAAGTGATTGACCCAGCAAATGCTATTTCTTCCACACCAACTTGCAAAGACTGCCAGAAGGAGTTTGCTTTTTCCTGGCAGGGCAGAGTATACTTTCTTAGTGAATGCGCAGGGCCATGTCAACTCCCTTACCATCTGCCATATTGTGTCTGCAGAGATTTTGATTATTTTGACATTCCAAAGAATAGCACACTAGTCCACAGCATTGATGTCATTGTGCTGATTGGATTTAGATGAACAGGGAAAATCGCATACTTCAGATGCCTTAGGAAGACATATGTGAGCCATAGGAGGGCAGATAATTCCAATTCCTAATAACCATTACTGTATCAGTTAGGATCCTGTCATAAAAACAGATGTTAGTTACTTAAACAGACAGAATTTAATATAAACAATTGGTTAAACAGAATAGAAGATTTAAAAATTTTTTTGGCAGAGGTGGGCGGATCACCTGAGGTCAGAGGAGTTCGAGACCAACCTGGCCAACATGGTGAAACCCTGTCTCTACCAAAAATACAAAAATCAACCAGGCGTGGTGGTGGGCGCCTATAATCCCAGCTACTCAGGAGGCTGAGGCAGGAGAATTGCTTGAACCCGGGAGACTGAGGTTGCAGTGAGCCAAGATGGTGCCACTGTGCTCAAGCCTGAGCTGGAGACTCTGTCTCAAAAAGACCAAAAAAAAAATTTTTTTTTTTGTTTTTGCAAAGATGAGGTCTTACGATATTGACCAGGCTGGTCTTGAACTCCTAGCCTCAAGCAATCCTCTTGCCTCACCTTCCAAATTGCTGGAACTACAGGCATGAGCCACCATGGCTGGCCCAGGATAGAGAACTTAAATAGCTAAAAGGGAATCCTGATGTATCACAGAGGTATTGACAGCATAAAGCAGTTGTCACTTTTAGGACACAAAGGCAAGATGTTGGGATTATTGGAAACTAGAAACTTGGAGCAGGAACCTTCCAGGGGTGGTCTGAGCCTCTGAGGAGTTTCAGGACTAAGAGAAGGGCCCTAAAGAGTTGCCGTTCAGACCTCTGAGAAAAGAAGAATGAGATAAAGCACAGTGGGAAGTATGCTGGACACATGGTGGGGCCAAAAATGAAAATTCATTCAAGGTGGTAGAAAGATCAGTTTATACACACCATGTTGCAAAGTTTATTTGACTTGATTTATTTCAGGAATGGGATAAGGAAGTAAATATACAAGAGACGAAGACATTCAAGAAAATTGAAGATATATTTCATGCAGATAACTCTCACTTTTCTTGTTCTACTTTGAAACCACTGTTGACCGATGAAAAACTTACTGAAAACAAACAGCTAGTCCGTGGAAATACATTTGCTGATTCCTGGAGTTGAGAGGCAGCAACACTTGGGCCCAAGATAACAGCAGGAAGTGCAGAGAAACTTCTCAGCCAGACTGAACTTAGTCCAAATCTCAGCTTTATCATAAGCTGTGATATTACTCAAGTTATTTAACCTCTGTACCTCAGGTTTTTTGTAATTGGGATAATTATTGCTACCATCACACGTTGAGTTCCACACAACTAAAACTGAAGTGCCATCATGCCTCCAACACTTACCCCATGCTTCATTTGGGGATTCTCTGCACCTAAATTATAATCCTCTATATTATCATAACCAAGAACAATCTGCCTATTTCTGATCCACAACACTTATTTATAACACCGCCTTTTTTTCCCCCAATAGATGCCTGGAGTTTGAATCTGTTTAGCATGAACTCCTAGAAATCCCTCACTTTCTTGGTGTACACCCAAATTTGGGAGACTCCAGATTGAATATCAGAAAGAGTTAAAAGGTTATCAGACATGTGATTGAAATTTTCCCCAGGATAAAAACAGGCAGAGTCTCAGTAAGACTAATAATACTAACAGTACAGGGATATCCCCCTAAGGACAACGGGGAAAGACAGGGAGATCTAAAATAAGATGAAAATATGGAATTCAGAAGATGTAGGTTTACGTAAACTTTAGAAAGGGAGTCAGAGAATAAGAGTTTATCAGCTCACTCTAAGCATTTCCCAAAGGACTGGGATTCCAATTCCAAGTGAGCAAAGTTTTATCCATCTGGAGACAGAAAGGGCCATTCTTTTGCTTTCCATAGCTGATTGGAAAACATCTCTGTGTAATTGTGTCCAGCAGTCTTCAGGCGTCTTCTCATTCTAATTTGCTTTCCTTAGCAGACTTGCATGCTAGAAGGAAGTGCCCTCTGCTGGTGTAAGAGTTCATAGGCCAAGTCCTTCTCGCATTCTAATTTGGTACCTTGTAATTGGTTTCCTGTTACTGAACAGTCCTGAGTGAGTTTGGGTGATAATATTACACGGAGACCTGAACTGGGGCAGGACCAGCATCAGAGTAATTAGGGCCAGCATTCCACATCAATAGCATATATGTGGCTAGGTTCGGGCGTTCCAAAAGCCCTTCTAATCCCAAATTACCTTTGCTGCTCGTCTGCTGTAATATCTGAAATGCTACCATTAAATTTATCCCATTAGACTATAGTTCCAAGAGTTACAAAAAGGTAAGTTCAATTCAACCTAATAAACTCTTACTGGTTGAACCTTTAGTTTAGGGCATTGCGATGGGTACTTGGAGTTAAAAAACAAAAGGAAAAATTAAGATGACTATTAGGTAAGTTTATCTATCACCCTCAATAGCTGCAAAACAATTGTAAGATGCAATGAAAAGTTAATATATCCAAAAATGCCCAAAGGAGGCATAAGGACTCTTATGCCATAAAAATTTCAAAGAACTGAGTGATTAGTAGGTGCTGGAATAGCCAGACATATGACTTCCATCAGGACGTCAGAGGTAAATAGCCCATTCGTGATGTTCATAAACAATTTGGGTTTCACTGGTGAGTTAGCTGTGCAGGCTCCTTGAAAAGAGAAAGATTTAGAATGAATTCAATGACACCGCTCAGGGAGTTACTAAATTAGAGAATAGCTTACGTGGGAGACCCCAGGACAAATACCTGGGGGCTGAATTGTGTGATAACCAAAAAGTTCCCAAGGACAAATTTGAAATTTGACTATTTGCACAGGGATGTCAGAGTTTTGTTGGATGGTACCCTGTGAATGCCCTGACATACCCGAAGCTCTGTTTGAAAAACGAACACAGTGAACAGTGAAATGGCCCTATGCATAATCTCGGAAAGTCCTTGGAAATCCTGATGTGAAAGGCAGACTGGAAAAGGTCATTTTTGAGATTTTCCCTCCCCTTCCCTCCCCTCTCTTCTCCTCCCTTCCCCTTCCCTCCCCTGCCTTCCCCTCTCTTCTCCTTCCCTGCCCTCCCTTCCCCTTCCCTCCTCCTCCTTCTCTCTCTTTCTTTCTCTCTCCACCCTCTCTCTCTCTTTCTTCGTACTTTTCTTTTTTGAGGCAGAGTGTCACTATGTTGCCCAAGCCAGTCTCAAACTCCTGGGCTCAAGTAATCCTCCCGCCTTGGCCTCCCAAAGTGCTGGGACTGCAGGCACGAGCCACCACGCTCAGCTGCTGTTGAGATGTTATAAGCATATTGTTATGGAATGCAACCCCAAATTCAT
Organism: Macaca nemestrina; assembly: GCF_043159975.1. NCBI lineage: Eukaryota > Metazoa > Chordata > Mammalia > Primates > Cercopithecidae > Macaca > Macaca nemestrina. The sequence continues at coordinate 121,842,219 of NC_092135.1, read as the reverse complement.
ATATTGAAACCCTAACCTCCACTGTGATGGTACTTGGAGGTGGGGCCACTGGCGGGTAGTTGAGTTTAGATGAGATCATGAGGGTGGAGCCCCCAGGATGGAATTCGTGTTTTTTACAAAAAGAGATTAGTGTGCTCTCCTGCCTCCCAACCCATCCTCTGTCAAGTGAGGGTACAACAAAAAGACAGCCACTTACCAACCAGAAAGAGGGCTTTCACCAGGCACGAAAGCTGTCAGCAACTTGATCTCGGACTTGTCAGGCTGCAGAATGATGAGAAATAGATGTTTGTTGTTGAAGCCACCCAGTTTATGGTATTCATTATAGCAGCTCAAACAGACTAAGATGCAAAGCAATATAAAACACCCTGTGGAAAAAAAGAAATGCTTTCAATATTTTCTGGTGAAAAAGAACTCATAATAAGGATTTGACATTGTTTGACAGGAAGGAAGGCTTCTGTTTCTAGTTTTTTAGTTAACTTGACAGTGAAGTTCAAGTTTGACAGTTTAAACTTTCTTTGGGTTGAAATCATCATTGCCAGGTGGGGGAAGAGGAAGCAGGACCCACACAGGACTCAGGAGGGCATTTAGGTCATTCTACCCAGGCCATTGCCATTCTCTTCCTACTCCTCTGAAAGAAAAGGAGGCTTTGACGTCAGGCGTGGCTGAGTCATCTTTCCTCCCAGGGCCTCCGGCTGGGATTTGCAGGCTGTCTTTGCAGAAGCTATTCTGTTAGTCATTCACAAAAAGCATCCTGGGAAAGCTGAAGGGAAATGCTTGGATGGACAAGTGATTAAATTTCTATTTTCATGGCAGAGAACCTGCTGGCTTGCTCACAAAAGCAGCTGCATCCAGTACCAGGCACCTCAAGGGCACCCGGCAAATACTTGTGGATTCATTGACAAAAAGACCTGCTGGGTTCTCTTAAATCTTGGTGTCGAAACTGGATTTTCAGATACGATTATGTGGCTGGTAGATACGGTTTTGTGCCTGTTTACTTCTCTGCTCAAATGTCAAATCAAATTTATTGGGTTTACATAAAGAGGTTAGTAACATTGCTGGCCCTACTATCATGAACATTGTGAAAGGAAAATGAATAAGGTTTATCTGTAGGGGGACATGTGGGATTCAATGGAAGGAAAGTTGAACTGTGAGCTAAGAATGATTGTTTCTCTTTCTCCAGGAAGCCCTCAGCAATCATTTGATCTCTTTTGAGAATCTATTAGGGAAAAGAATAAAAATATCTCCTTACCTGCCAGAAATGCAGGGAAACAAGAATGAAGCAAAAGGAAGAGTATGAGTCCTACATCCTTCCAGCCTGAGACAGGATGTATCCTTATTGCTTTGCCTGCAGTGAACTGACAGGGAATCTGAGATGCATAGAGGCATGGAGAATTAGCCAGAGAAGTCTAGCAACTGCAGCCTGAGTCCCCTTCTCTTTTTTCTCTCTTAGGTGATCTCCACAGCTTTATATACCATCGACGTCCATGACTCTTAGATTTCTATCTCTAGTCCTTCTTCACATATGTAACTTTGTGCTTTATGCTTTAATGTGAAGGTCCGATAGGTATTTCAAACTTCACATTCGAACTGAAACTCATGACTTTCACCTCAAACATGCTCCTCCCTTGTCTCCCTTAGGAGGGACTACCGTTTACAGTTATCTAAGCCAAAAAGTCTAGGAGTTATCCTTGAATCCTCTGTTCTTTTCATCCCCCGTGAGATGCAATTTGGTATTAAGACAAATTCTTTCTCTGTTTCCTTCTTTCTATTTCCACTGCCAATACCTTAGAATAAACCATGCTCCTTTCTCACTGGGTGGATAGCAGTCTAGTCTCTCTTATTTTACTCTTGACTCCTATTGATGCAGGAGTTAAGAAGAAGTTACTTAGACAGATAGTGAGGGTACTGGCGTCCTCGGTAGGATTTTTCTTTTTAATGAAAAGCAGCCCCAAATCATTTTCTAACAACTAACAGCCTGTAAAATCAAGCTGCAGACACAGACAAGCAAACTGAAAGCTTGCAGGGGTGAATCCCAGTAGGAAAGAACTCTCTGGGACTAGGCATGTTCAAAATGGCAGCTCCATCTTCCCTTCCCTTTGCCAGCCAAAGGAGATGGCAAGATAGCACAGCCAAGTTGAAAGCCCATTTGCATAATAAGACAGGCAGGATGGTGGGGGGTGACAAGACTTCTCCACATGCCGTGTAAACGTCACACCAGGTTGAACCAATCTGTGAGCGCTATGTAAATCAGACACTGCCTTCTCAAGCCTGCTATAAAATCCGGTGAACTCTGCTGCCAACCAGTCTTTCCTCTCGGCAGCACTTCTCTCTCACTAGAGAGAGAACTGTTCTCCTTTCTCTGTCTTCTGCCTATTAAACCTCTGCTCCTAAACTCCTCATGTGTGTCTGTGTCCTAAATTTTCCTGGCATGGCAGGACAAAGCCCGGGTATTTACCCCAGACAACGAAACCGCTTCACTATGATGTATGCATGCTGCAAAGAAAAGTTCGTATAACATTCTTCTTAAAAAATTATTCAGGCAATTTATTAAATATTGCCTATAAAATATTATGTATCAGTATTTTACAGAAGAGAACAGTGATTTATCAGTCTTCATAACAACTGGTCCATGCAACAATACTAGTAGTCAACACTAAGCTTAACTCTATTTTCAGACCAACCATGCAACATTAGAGGACATGTGGGATCTTGCATCCTAATTCCTAAATTTACAGTCAAAATGTTTTCAGAGATAAGTATTATGAAATCCATAAGAAGCTCAAGTAAGTTAGTTATTTATATTTTTTTGAGATGCAGTCTCGCTCTTGTCACCCAGGCTGCCACGCAATGGCGCGATCTCAGCTCACTGCAACCTCTGCCTCCCGGTTTAAGTGATTCTCCTGCCTCAGCCTCCCAAGTAGCTGTGATTACAGGTGTGTGTCACCACAGTGAGCTAATTTTTGTATTTTTAGTAGAGCTGAGGTTTCACCATGTTGGCCAGGCTGGTCTCAAACTCCTGACCTCAGGTAATCCACCCACCTCGGCCTCCCAAAGTGCTGGGATTACAGGCATGAGTCACCTCACCTGGTTCTACCTCTTCTTGAAGTTGTTTCCTTTCCATCTCTTAGATCTCAGCCCTAAGGTCCCTTCCCTAAGAAGGCATTTCCAGGTACCCTTTCTAAAGCAGCAGGCTCTGTGGCTCCCTTGGTCCTTGTGCGTCATATCATTGTTTAATTCCTTTGTAAAATTAGCCACATACTGAAATTCTCCAGCTTATTTATTTACTTGTTTATTATATCTCCACAATCTCCTGCTTCTTTCCAAGTAAGTTGTGACCTCCATGTGAATAAGGGCTTTGTCCTTCTTAGAAGAGGCAATTATGGAGTAGTGATTAAGCTCTCGCACTCTAGAAACAGATTTTTTGGATTCATAGCCCAATTTTGCCACCTGCTAGGTATTTGATCTAAAATCATTGTTTGACCCCCCTGTTCCTCTCTGTTCTCATTAGTAAAATGATAGCAGTAAAAGGACCTGCCTCATGAAATTGTTGTAAAAAGATCACTCCCTGAAAGTTATCCCTGGCGCAATGCACATACTCAGCAAATGTTAGCTGCCACTGTTGATGACTGCACAGTACCTGCTTAACCCTTATTAGTAGAGTGACCAGGCCGGGCGTGGTGGCTCATGCCTGTAATCCCAGCACTTTGGGAGGCCGAGGTGGGTGGATCAACTGAGGTCAGGGGTTCGAGACCAGCCTGGCCAACGTGGTGAAAACCCGTCTCTACTAAAAATGCAAAAGTTAGCAGGGTGTGGTGGCAGGTGTCTGTAATCCCAGCTACTCGGGAGGCTGAGGTGGGAGAATTGCTTGAACCTGGAAGGTGGAGGTTGCAGTGAGCCGAGATCGCGCCATTGCACTCCAGCCTGGGTGACAGAGCGAGACTCTGTCTCAAAAAATAAAAATAAAATAAATAAAGTAGAGTGAACAATAAATTAGTTTTATTTATTCAGGGAACACTTCTGCTATGTCACGGAGCATTTTTGGGAATACGCATAGGGGCTGAGAGAACAGGTGAGCTGTCCTCAGAAACCTCTTTGGATGATGGCTGGGTAGAACTGCAGCTCTGCAGAGAGAGATGCGAGCCAGTGTGTGGAAATGGAAAATGATCATAATAGAAGCCAGAGATTGTATTTTGTACTGATTCTGTGCTAAGTGCTGTGACCCATTTTTCTATTTTGCCTTTCAAAAGTTACTAATCCATTTGTGTGAAGTTTATTATGAAACACTTCTTAGGGCCCCTGGTTATAGCAACCTTCCTGATACTACAGAAACGGCACACGACCCATTCTCTGCTGGAACACGCCTGAGCTTCTACTCCGTGCCTGGTTAGGAACTGCCCATCTTCAGCTCCCAACTGGAATGGCATTGCCTCAGTGAAGCCTCACTTGACCCTGGCAGGATGTTCCAGATCTCCCTGGAGTATGTAGTTCTTCATGCCTTCTACCTTGCCTTTCTGGCATATATCACACTTTACATTAATTCGAATGACTAATCTTTCTTTCTTTCTTTCTTTCTTTTTTTTTTTTGAGACAGTCTCACTCACTCTGTTGCCCAGGCTGGAGTGTAGTGGTGGGATCTCGGCTCACTGCAACTTTCGCCTCCCGGATTCAAGCGATTCTCCTGCTTCAGTCTCCCAAGTAGCTGGGATTAAAGGTGCATGCCACCATGCCCGGCTAATTTCTTGTGTTTTTAGTAGAGACGGGGTTTCACCACATTGGCCAGGCTGGTCTTGAGCTCCTGACCTCAAATGATCCGCCTGCCTTGGCCTCCCAAAGTGCTGGGATTACAGGCATGAGCCAGGGTGCCCGTCCCATTGGCTTTATTTCTTCAGAGTCTGGTTCAACAACAACAAAAGCCAGGAAACTCAAGACAAAAGAAACATTAAGCAGCATTTTAATGACCACTTGATGAAAAAAGTCATTCAGCACTTTGTTACTCTCATTAAAATGAGAATGACTTTTTCATTTAATTTTAATTTTTAGAGACAGAATCTTGCTCTATCACCCAGCTGGAGTGCAGTGGCACCATCACAGCTTACTGCAGCCTCAAACTCCTGGCTCAAGGGATCCTTCACTTTCAGCCTCCTGATTAGCTAGGACTATAGGTGAGCACCATCATGCCCTGCTAATTTCTAAATTTTTTGTAGAGATGGAGTTTTGGTATGTTGCCCAGGCTAAGAATAACTTTAATCCATCATGAGTTATACTACTGGTTTACAATTTTTGATTATTTATGCCAATGTTTTCCAGTAGGGCTTTGTAGAAAATTAACTGGAAGTCTGATGAAATTCAGAGAGTAAAAAAAAAAAAAAAAGAAAAAAATCACACTGATGATATCTTGAAAAAAGTAGGGAAATGACCAAAAGAAGGTGCTGTTTTACCCACTCGATTTATGGTCTATGAAAAGCAGAACTGCTTCTGAAATCGCCTTTGCAAAATTATGACTGAGACAGTGAAAGCAATCTAACTTAGTTGACTCCATCTTGCTTCTAACCTCCAAGCTGTTCTTGATCATTCCTGGGTGTAAGCTAAACTAACTTTGGGAGAGACTCAGTTTATAGATTGTAGATTAAAACAAAGATGGTAACACCCCTTTCCCAAAGCAGAGTTCCTTCTTGCCTGGGGACTAGACTGCCTTTGTAGGACTAACAAATTAGCCACAAGATTAGAAATTAAGGTTTAGGAGTCATGCAGCTGGAGGCTACAAGATTCTGACCCCCACTAAACTGCTCCTAAGATCAGTGCTTGAGATATTTTGCAGAGCCTGCACTTGATGGATCTGCTGGCATCACCCAGATTGATTAACTGGCTCATCTGATCCTGTGGCCCCCACCCAGGAACTGACTCAGCACAGGAAGACAGCTTTGACTCCCTATGATTTCATTGCTGACCTGACCAATCAGCACTCCTGGCTCACTAGGCTCCCCCACCCATCAAGTTGTCCTTAAATACCCTGCTTCCCAAATGTTGGGGAGACTGATTTGAGTAATAACAAAACTCCAAAGAAAAAAAAACAAAAACAAAAACAAAACGAAACAAGCAAACCACCACCAACAAAAAACCCTCCAGTCTCCCGCACAGCTGGCTCTGCGTCAATTACTCTTTCTTTATTGCAATTCTCCTGTCTTGATCAACCAGCTCTGTTGTAGGCAGCAGGCAAGGTGAACCCCCTGAGCAGTTACACTTCTGATGGGAGAGATCAGAATAATCAAAGAGAAGTTTGAATTCAAGGACAAATTGTAAGACACTTATTAAGTCCGATTGTGAAGAAACCTATTTCAAATAGAATGTAAAGCCAAATCTCTTGTCTGGAATTTGATTTTTTCCTACCGTTAACAAATGAATATTTCAAGGAGGGATAAGATTTTTCATAAGTGTATATGAAAGGTATATTTACCATTTGAGATTAGATGTAAGAAGAATAAACTGAAATTACATTATTGATAAAGTTACTGCAAGATCTTTTGGTATGAACTGAGTCATACAGAAAAGTTTGCAGAAGAAAAATCTTGTGAACCAATGTTCAGCTTGAAAAATATGAGCTTATCTGAAGGGCTGAAAATGGAAGAAGAGAGTAACAAATGAGAATAAAAATGAAACAAAAAAGGAACTTTAGAATAAAAGGGAAGTATATTTTAACATCTCCATCCTTTCAATTTTTTTTTTTTTTTTGAGACTGAGTCTCACTCTATCACCCAGGCTGGAGTGCACTGGCATGATCTCAGCTCACTGCAACCTCCGCCTCCCAGGTTCAAGCAATTCTGGTGCCTCAGCCTCCCAGATAGCTGGGATTACTGGCGCCCTCCACTGCACCCGGCTAATTTTTGTATTTTTAGTAGAGATGGGGTTTCACTGTGTTCACCAGGCTGGTCTTGAACTCCTGACCTCAAGTGATCCGCCTGCCTCAGACTCCCAAAGTGTTGGGATTACAGGTGTGAGACACCACATCCAGCCTCCATCCTTTAAATTTTTTTTAAAGTTTCCTCTTTTGTTCTTTTTGTGTCTTCAACATTTTAATTTACATATGTAACTCTAACTTTATTTCTTTTACAGAAAAGCATCTTTTTGAATTCTGTATCTAAAGCAGTTTGGTAAACTATATTTTCCTAGAAAATCCTCCATTTCATCTAGTTTTTCAAATGTATTTGTACAGAGGTCTGAAAAGTAGTCTCATTAAAAATTTTTTCTATTTGAATTATTATTTCTGCTATGTCATTAATTTTGAGTATTTGTACTTGGCTTTTTTCCCCTCAGTTAGGTTAGCTAGTGCTGTAACCACCCAATGGATTCACCTTGCCTGCAGGTAGCCAATTTATGAAGACAGGGGAATTGCAATAGAGAAAGAGTAATTCACGCAGAGCCGACTGTGTGGGAGACTGGAGTTTTATTATTACTCTAATCAGTCTCCCTGAGCATTTGAGGATCAGAGCTTTTAAGGACAACTTGGTGGGTCAGGGGAAGCCAGCGAGCCAGAAATGTTTAAAATTATAACCTAAGTTCCTCCCAAAGTTTGTTCAGTCTACACCCAGGAAGGAACAAGGACAGCTTAAAAGTTAAAAAGTCAGGAAACAACAGGTGCTGGAGAGGATGTGGAGAAATAGGAACACTTTTACACTGTTGGTGGGATTGTAAACTAGTTCAACCATTATGGAAAACAGTATGGCGATTCCTCAAGGATCTAGAACTAGATGTACCATATGACCCAGCCATCCCATTACTGGGTATATACCCAAAGGATTATAAATTATGCTGCTATAAAGACACATGCACTCGTATGTTTATTGCAGCACTATTCACAATAGCAAAGACTTGGAATCAACCCAAATGTCCATCAGTGACAGATTGGATTAAGAAAATGTGGCACATATACACCATGGAATACTATGCAGCCATCAAAAAGGATGAGTTTGTGTCCTTTGTAGGGACATGGATGCAGCTGGAAACCATCATTCTTAGCAATCTATCACAAGAACAGAAAACCAAACACCGCATATTCTCACTCATAGGTGGGAACTGAACAATGAGATCACTTGGACTCAGGAAGGGGAACATCACACACAGGGGCCTGTCATGGGGAAGGGGGAGGGGGGAGGGATTGCATTGGGAGTTATACCTGATGTAAATGACAAGTTGATGGGTGCAGCACACCAACATGGCACAAGTATACATATGTAACCTGCACGTTATGCACATGTACCCTACAACTTAAAGTATAATAATAATAAATAAATTTAAAAAAAAAAAAAATTAGAACCGGCTGGGCGCGGTGGCTCAAGCCTGTAATCCCAGCACTTTGGGAGGCCGAGACGGGCGGATCACAAGGTCAGGAGATCCAGACCATCCTGGCTAACACAGTGAAACCCCGTCTCTACCACAAAATACAAAAAAATAGCCGGGCGCGGTGGCAGGCGCCTGTAGTCCCAGCTACTCGGGAGGCTGAGGCAGGAGAATGGTGCAAACCCGGGAGGCAGAGCTTGCAGTGAGCCGAGATCCGGCCACTGCACTCCAGCCTGGGCGACAGCGCGAGACTCCCTCTCAAAAAAAAAAAAAAAAAAAAAAAAAAAAAAAAGTTAGAACCAAGATGGAGTTGGTGAGGTTAGATCTCTTTCACTATCTCAGTCATAATTTTGCAAAGGTGGTTTCAGTGCTTTATCTATTTTGTTGATACTTGAAACAATATTTTGTTTTCCTAGTTAGATCCACTGTTTTCTGTTGTCTCTCTATTAATTTCTGTTTTCATATTTTTTATTTTTATGAAAGAAGTTAGAATTAAAATGAAGCCGCTTATGTCAGACCCTGACAAAATGGAGCCAGGGAAGGCCATGAAGGGAGGGTTCTCATGCCTGATACGAAGACTATCACAAAAAACTGCAAAAACCACACTTTGCACAAAGGCCATTGAAACCTTACACAAAAAATATTTTTGTGAGAACATCTGCCCAGCAACTGCTTGTCCAACCTTGGACCGACACTACCTTTGTTATCGATCCTTGTAGCCAAGGATAATTGTTTCAGAGACACAGATGTAAGGATTTTTGGTTTAAAAACCCTTCTCTTCCTTTACTTCTGTGAATACGTTCATAGTTTACTATGGCACAGTGTTCCACATTAAAATGCCTACTCCCGAATAAACTTACACCTTTTTAAAATAAAATAAAATAAAATAAAATAAACACAAGATCTCCCTCTGTCATCCAGGCTGGAGTACAGTCATGTGCTCATGGCTCACTGCAGCCTTGACCTCCCAGGCTCAGGTAATCCTCCCACCTCGGCCTCCCAAAGTGCCGGGATTATAGGCATGAGACACTGTGTCCAGCCAAACTTAACTTTGGAGTGTTGTAACTGAGCGAGTTATAGAGAAACGCCACACTCTGAGACTAATTCAGGAGTCCTTTATTGCTGGCGACCGAGAGACGCCTAGAGTTCAAAATTCTCTCAGCCCTGAAGAAGGGGCTAGATTTTCTTTTATACCTTGGTCTAAAAGGGGAGGGTGGAGCCTAGCTGAAGCAATTTTTACAGAAGCAGAACAGGCAAGAAGTTAAAAAAAAAATTAATGGTTACAGGGATAGTTACAGAAAAATAAACAGTTCCAGGTGCAGGGGCTTAAACTGTCACAAAGAGATAACGCAGGGGCTTTGGGTACCATCCACTGAGCACATCCCCAGGAGCTGCTGGTACAGCTTCCTCAATATCTTATCAGTAAGTGCATTCCTGGATGTGCTTGGAGTTAGCTTGCCCTAGTGATGCCCTTAAGGAAGAGGAGTAAGGGGTGCTGCAAGTGAAGAAACTAAAATGGAGTCTGTCCGGCTGTCTCAGCTAAGAGAGACAATCAGGTTAAAACAAGGTAAGGTATCACAGGAGAATCTCTGTTATTTAGGCTGATTTCTTTATAAATACTGTGTGCTAACCAATTGCACCACTGGAGCCCCAAGGTTGACATTTCTGACTTGTGATATATTTTGGTTTACTTTGTTGTTGTTGTTGTTGCTGTTATTGTTTAGCTTTTATGAATTGGGAATTTAGTTTTAAAACAAATTCTTTCCTTTATATTGATAAAGCATTTGAGGCTATGAATTTTCCTCTGATAACAGCTTTAAATATAGCCCGTAGATTCTGAAATGCAGCATTTTCATTAATTTTCGTTGTCATTAATTTCATTATCATAAATTATCATAAAATATATGATACTTTTCATTAACAGTAATAATGAAACATCTTTATTTCAGTTGCAAATTTCCTTTTTTAACTAATAGCTATTTGAAGTATTTTTCAGTTTAAGGTTTTTATTTTATTTTTTAAAAATTTTATTGAGATGTGACTTACAAATTAGAAATTGTATATATTTAAGTTATACAACATGGCATTTTCATAAAAGTATACATTATGTAATGAGTCCCACAATCAAGTTAATTAATATATTCATCACCTCATATAGTTATTAATATTTGTGTGTATGGTAAGAACACAAAATCAGCTCCCTTAATAAATTTCAAGTATTGTGTTTGTTATTAACTATGTTTGCCATGTTATACTGTACTCTAGAACTTTTATTCATCTTATAACTGAAAGTTGTACCCTTTGACCAACGTATCTCCATTTATTTTGAAATTATTTTTATTTTTATAAAAAAGTTGCAATGATAGTACAGAGAGTTTTCATATATGCTTCAGCCAGTTTCTCCTATTGTTTATAGGAGACTATCTTATGTTATCACGGTAGATCTGTCAAAACTAAGAATCAACATTGGTACATTACTGTGAACTATACTCAAGACTTTATTTGGATTTCTTTTATTTTCCCATTAATGTTCTCTTTCTGTTCTGGGATCTAATCCAGGGTGCCAACTCGCATTTAACTGTCAAGTATCTTTAGTCCCCTCTGGTCTGTGACAGTTAAATAGTTTTTTAATCTCCCAAAAGAAGGGCCTTTTAGTGTTTTTTTTTTTTTTTTTTTTTTTTTTTTTTTGAGACAGAATTTTGCTCTTGTCACTTAGGCTGGAGTGCAATGGCGTGATCTTGGCTCACTGCAGCTTCTGCCTCCCGGGTCCAAGCGATTCTCCTGCCTCAGCCTCCTGAGTAGTTGGGATTACAGGCTCCTGCCACTACGGATGACTAATTTTTGTATTTTTGTAGAGATGGAGTTTCACCATGTTGGCCAGGCTGGTGTTGAACTCCTGAGCTCAAGCGATCCACCTGCCTCAGCCTCCCAAAGTGCTGGGATTACAAGTGTGAGCCACTGTGCCTGGCTAACATTTCGTGTTAAGTTGGAGCCATCAGTTTTAGATTATTGTGACTAGAGCTTGGAAATGCATTACCAACAACTTTTAGATATTTCTGTACTTTCATCTTCTTCTAGTGTCAATTTCCATGGAAATTCACCCATTCATACATCAATTCATTCTACCATTCATTTATCTACTCTTACTATGATTATGAAATCTTATGTGGTACCTAAACATACCACACCCTTTTGTGTTATTTCTTTTCTTTTCTATATGCTCTTCCCACTGATTAGAGCACCCCTCTACCTCACTGGCTAACTGCTACTTTTTGTTCAAAAATCAGCTGAAAGGGCAAATCATCTGTGAATTTTTTCTTGACTTCCCTCCTCCCAGGCTGGGTTGGGTGCCTCCCCATCTCTTTTTTTTACTTAAAATTTCTTTCTTTATTACTTCTTTATTTTTTTGAGATGGAGTTTCACTTCTTGTTGCCCAGGCTGGAGTGCAATGGTGTGATCTCGGCTCACTGCAACCTCCGCCTCCTGAGTTTAAGCAATTCTCCTGTCTCAGCCTCCCAAGTAGCTGGGATTACAGGAGTGCACCACCATACCCAGCTAATTTTTTGTATTTTTAGTAGAGATGGAGTTTCACCGTGTTGGCCAGGTTGGTCTTGAACTCCTGACCTCAGGTGATCCACCCACCTCGACCTCCCAAGGTGTTGGGATAACAGGCGTGAGCCACCGGGCCTGGCCTTTTTTCTTATTTTCATTTTACATGCATAATCTTTTAAAGTGCCCTTCTTTATGCCATCTCTTTGCACGATATTCAAAGCTTCCCAATAAATCTGATCACAAATTATTTTTCAGCCTAATCTCTCACTATACTCTATCACAAGTTTATAGGCAGAATGGCATAGTAGTTGAGAGAGGGCTCTGATATCAGACTGCTGGGACTAAAGTCTTGGTTCTACTATTCCTAGTTGTGTAACTGTGGGTGAACTACCTAATTCTGAGCCTATTTCCTGATCCATAGGAGATTATAATATCACCAACCTCCTGATAAAATCAGGCGCTATGATAAAATGAGGTAATCCACTTAAAAAGTTGTCCTACACATAGTAAATGCTTTACATATTAGCCATTGTTGTTGTTAGTAATAGTAATAGTGAATCTCATGTTGGACTTTGTTGTTTTTTCCTAAACTCTAAATTGACACTGGAAGCCCCAAATCTGAAGTACAAGAACTTACTACCACGTTAAAGTTCAACCTAGAGATTAGTACATTTGGCTCGGATATCTGTGGGTTCTGCATCTGTAGATTCAACTAATCACGGACTGAAAATATTAAGAATAAAATTACAATACAGCAGTAAAAATAATATAAATTAAAAATTACAGTATGATAATATAAATTGAAAAATATAGTATGACAACTATAGGCCTAGCATTTACATTGCATTACCTATTATAAGTAATCTAGAGATGATTTAAAGTGTATGGGAGGATGTGTGTAAGTTATATGCAAATACTACATTTTTAATACAAGGTATTTGAGCATCCATGGATTTTAGTATCCTTGGGGGTCCTGGAACCAATCCCCTCCCATACTGAGGAAAGACTGTACATAGAAAAAGTCAAGATGTATATAGTGATATAGGGGAGGAGATAGTGGACTCAAACCTGTAAAAAATGTCAAAAATGGCTTAGAGCTTAGAAAAAAACAGAAGAATAAGAATAAAGCTTATTTTTATGTTGGCAGAGTTCAATCAGGCCAGAAGAGACATTTGAATCAACATAAGATTAGTATAGATTAGAAAATTACATGAAGAACTATTTCAAGTTATCCTTAAACAAGGCATTAAATTAGATTATATTGAGATTTTATTTTAAGGGACTAAAATAAAACATCAAAATGTATTGATTATTTTATTTCATAAAGCAAATTATGGATGTAGTGTAGTACATGTATTTTATGTTTCAACTAAGGAAAAACCCTTATGTAATTCACATATTCTGATGTGAATTTAATTTTATTTTATTCACTTTTTTTTTTTTTTTTTTCAGATGGAGTCTCACCCTATTGCCCAGGCTGGAGTGCAGTGGCAGGATCTCGGCTCACTGCAACCTGCACCTCCCAGGTTCAAGTAATTCTCTCACCTCAGCCTCCCAAGCAACTGGGATTATAGGCACACGACACCATGACTAGCTAATTTTTGTATTTTTAGTAGAGACAGTGTTTCACCATGTTAGCCAGGATGGTCTTGAACTCCTGACCTCAAGTGATCCACCTGTCTTGGTCTTCCGAAGTGCTAGGGTTACAGGCATGAGCCATCACGCCTGGCCTATTCACATATTCTGATGTGAATTTTATTTCACAAATGCCAAGTATTTGTGAAAGAAAATGATTGGATGGGCTGAGCTCCACAGCCGACTATGATCTTTAAGATTATGTCTACCTCTGATATTCTATGACATTAAAAAAAAAACTTCATTTCCTTAAGAAAATTACTATGGTAGAGTAGGAATAGTAACACAGCAATATCCTTCTTAATGAGCTTTCCTCAGTGTAAGGTCACTTAGAGTTTAATGGGATTAATTTGGCTGACACGTTCACTTTTAAAAGGAATTTCTGTGCTTGTGCCAGCCAGCATGGATCTTGACAGGCAGAAGAGCTCAGATCCTGCCAATTTCACACAGGAGAACAGCTCCTTAAGTCATGACTCTGGCTGAGAAGTTGCCCACAGATGCTGGTTGCTGAGATGAAGAATCCATGGTGCAAAGAGAGGTTCCTGGGCTCCCATGTTGAGCAAATCCTGCTTGTCGTTTAGGCTGTACCAGCCCTGACTCTGGCATCCTCTTCCCAATCTAAAATGAAAGGGCAAACAGATTTAGGGGGCATCAGTATTTTTCTGCTTTGGAACTTATGCAGAGGTAAAAACAAGTTTTGTTTTGTTTTGTTTTGAGACAGGGTTCACTCCATCACCCAGACTGGAGTGCAGTGGTGTGATCTTGGCTCACCACAACCTCTGCCTCCTAGATTTGAGAGACTCTCCTGCCTCAGCCTCCTGAGTAGCTGGGACTACAGGCATGTGCCACCACACCCAGCTAATTTTTGTATTTTTAGTAGAGACGGGGTTTTGCCATGTTGGCCAGGCTGGTCTTGAACTCCTGGCCTCAGGTGATCTGCCTGCCTCGGCCTCCCCATGAGCCACTGCGCCTGACCTGAAGACAGATTTTATACTAAATAGGTTCATTCCAAAAGGCAAAGCAAAATCTTTCTAACACAGATGCAGCCTTGGCAGCCCCATAATGTCCCCTGTCCTCTCTGACCCTTCTCTTCCTGCATCTTCAGGATCAAGCAGGGATCAGCTTTCTGTTGGTGGTGCTGGTGTTCTCAGCAGCAACTGCTCTTTTATCTTCCCTCCTGAGAGGCAGGGCCATTCCTTTTTTAACTCCAGGAGCTTTTAAGTTTTTGCATTTTACTGCTCATCCTATGAGCAAGGAATGGCCTTGAGGACTGAGGACAGGGACACTACAAATAATTCGGGTCAACCCAGTAGAAGCAGATCCCACTGGGATTCCAAAGAGCTTTTGCCCTTACACTAGAAAATATCTCCAACTAGCTAGGTAGATTCCATTTTTATCTTTTCTCTAAAGCTGTGGGTGAAGGACAGCATACCAGAATAGACCAGGTATTGATTCACGGAACACATTTCTGTAACTGCCATGGTTTTGAACATTGAACTTAATCGATTTGAAAAGGCCTTGATAAGGAATAGAGGCAAGGCGATGCCATCAGACTACCTACCGACCTGGAAGTAGGTAGTACCTGGCTCTGGGAGGCAATATTGAACTAGTTAAGACTTACTTTAGACTCAGAGTCTGTTTTTATTGAAGCCTTGCTTATTATACATATTTGTGTTACCTGGGACAGGTACTTAATTTTTCTATACCTTAGTCTTCCCACTGTATGTTCTCACTTGTAAGTGGGAGCTAAAAAGTGTATACACATGAACACAGAGAGTGGAACAATAGACATTGGAGACTCGGAAAATTAGGAGGCGGGGTGAGGGATAAGAAATTCTCTAATGGGTACAGTGTACACAAGGCAGGTAATGTTTACGCGAAAAGCCCACACTTTATCACCACACAATATATCCATGTAACGAAATTGCACTTGTACCCCTTAAATCTGTATTTAAAAAAAACACCAATATTCCCAAGCCCAATAGTATCTACCTCACAGAGTTATGGTGAGGATTATTTGTTTATTTTGAGACAGATGCCCAGGCTGGAGTGCAGGGGCATAATCTTGGCTCACTGCAACCTTGGCTCAGGCAGCTCCTGGGTTCAAGCGATTCTCCTGCCTCAGCCTCCCCAGTAGCTGGGATTACACGTGCCCGCCACTACTTCCAACTAATTTTTGTATTTTTAGTAGAGACAGGGATGTCATCATGTTGGCCAGGCTGGTCTCGAACTCCTGACCTCAAGTGATCCACCCGCCTTGGACTCCCAAAGTGTTGGGATTACAAGCATGAGCCACTGCCACCGGCAGATGAAGTAATTTAAATGTTCACTGTACATCAGTTATTATTAAGGCACAGACAAATCTTTACCTCTGTACTCCTTATCCTTAAATCTAAGCTTCTTGGGGCTCCAAGTTAAATATTTTATAGCCTAAATTAGATTGGAGGAAGGGGTGAGGGAAAGAAAAAGCAAGCTCATAGAGATTTTGCAAAGAAAAAAATCGTCAGGGCAAGGTAAATCCTTTGATGAGGGGTGAGGGTGGAATCAAAGATAATTTTTAGGTTTGGAACTTCAGAGACAAAGAAGATGGTCATACTATAGAGTGCACCGTGCAGAGAGAAAAAGGTTTGAGATAAACATAAGGAGTTTAATTGCTGGTATGTTGACATGGGTGCATTGATGGAGCATCTAGCACAAAATAACAAGAAGGCAAACGCAGAAATTGGGAAAATACATCTTTTTGTTTACTTCTAGAAATTACTAAAAGAACCTTAATATAATATAACTTTAGTGACTTTATTTGTAGATACTTTTCTCTAGATTTGGAATTGTAGATAATTTCTTTAATTTTGTCCACCAGCATTTGAAGGCATTCTAAACTAAACCTTTAAATTATGATTTTGGAGAATCCTTACGTTACAATTTTGGCGGGGATGTTCCCCTAAGAATTTTACCCTTATCTCAATATGTTTTGATCTTTATTTTAACTTAAATAGCAGAGTTTACATTTCCTTGGAACCTGGGTGTTCTGACTATGAAGAGTGTGTTCATTTCTTATTGCTTCATTGATTAGCAACTCAGAAATCTCCCCAAATGGAAGTCCATTAGGAAAATCTCTCCCTTTTAAAAGAGATGTTCTGAGAATAATCCTATTAGGCTAGAAGCCCGCTGAACTTATCGACTCTAAACACATTTTTCTACAAAGGGGAGGAAAAAAATCCAACTAGAGTGAATGACAAGTAAATGTTGATAGAAAATGTATATTTAACTTCAGGAAATAATAATCACATTCTATTCAAATGTCAGTTTTATGCCAGCAAACAGTTGATGACCTTTTAAGATCTAATCTTGACACATTTAGATAAAAAGTAAAAAATAAAATCAGTCGACTTTAAATATTAAGATCAATGTGTTCTTTAAAATAGTCATATACTTTTTTAAAAAAAGAGGAAAAGTAGGCCGGGCGCGGTGGCTCAAACCTGTAATCCCAGCACTTTGGGAGGCCGAGGCGGGCGGATCACGAGGTCAGGAGATCGAGACCATCCTGGCTAACACGGTGAAACCCCATCTCTACTAAAAAAAATACAAAAACAAACTAGCGGGCGCCTGTAGTCCCAGCTACTCGGGATGCTGAGGCAGGAGAATGGCGTGAACCCGGGAGGCGGAGCTTGCAGTGAGCTGAGATCCGGCCACCACACTCCAGCCTGGGTGACAGAGTGAGACTCCATCTCAAAAAAAAAAAAAAAAAAAAAAAGAGGAAAAGTCATCTTTAATATATTTGCATATATTTAGTAACTCTGATGCTCTTTATGATTTCCTAAAGATTTAGATTTTCATCTGGTTTCATTTTCCTTCCACCTAAAGAAATCCTTTTAGCATTTTTGACAGTCCTGGTCTGTAGGTTATGAAATCTTTTCTCTTATCTGAAAGACAATAGTTTCATCCAAAAGAGAGATTTTTTCCCCTTATCTGAAAATGTCTTTATTTGACCTTGATTTTTAAAGGATATTTTTGCTGAAGATAAAATTTGACATTGAATTTAAAAACTTGTTTCAGCATTTTAACGATACATTGTCCTCTGGCCTCCAGTGTTTCTGGTGAGAAGTCAGTGGTTTGATTCTCGTTCCTTTGTATGCAGAGTGTGCTATTTTCTTTGTCTGCTGTTAAGATTTTCTCTTTTTGGCCGGGTGTGGTGACTTATGCCTGTAATCTCAGCACTTTGGTAGGCCGGGGTCGGCGGACCACTTGAGATCTCTGAGTGCAATGGCGTTCCACTTCATTTCTTCCCCTGTTTTTCTCCCCCTCCAGTGCTCTCAGTTGATTGTTTTTTAGTACCGTGTCCAGAGTTTATAATTGTTAATTACTGGAGGGTTCGTCTGATAGGAGCTAGTCAATGATACTGAAAGATGAACTGTACTGCCCCTTTCTTCACTCCCCAGGGAAAGGAATGGTTGTTCACACTAAATCCATCGTCTTGAGCACTGTCACTCTTCCTTTATCTAATGTTCCTCCTTCTTCTTCCCTGTTGCTTTCCTGAAGTGGAGATTGATTTTGTATAAGTGTAGGGTAAAATATTTGAGCAAATGACAAGAAAGTTTCCATTTTGAGTCTCTTTCTTTCCAAATTATTAAACTGCAGGGAATTTGCCCATATCCCTAGGCAGCTAACACTACACAAGAGGGAGTGGGTTGAGCATATTATGTATATAGGTATGAAATATAGCTAGAGTTTGAATTGCAGAGATTCTTTGAAATCTGCTGCTTCCCCTTCTGCCAGGAAGACTAATATTAACTCTTTTATTGGACAACCAAAGGTGATGAGTATAAGAAAATACATTTATAAAAAATATTAAATTAAATTGGTATATGTAGAGCATTTTCATTTTTATTTTTTATTTTTTAAAATTTCAACTTTTATTATAGATTAAAAGGTACATGTGCAAGTTTGTTACATGGATAAATTGAGTGATGCCGAGGCTCGGGGCTCCAATGGTCCTGTCACACAGACAGTGAGCATAGTTAAATTGTGTTTAGATGAACATGTACTCCAAGCAATTTCTTAGAAAAAGGGACAAGTGGCTGGGCGTGGTGGTTCACGCCTATAATCTCAGCACTTTGGGAGGCTGAGGTAGGAGGATCACTTGAGGCCAGGAGTTCAAAACCAGCCTGGTCAACATGGTGGAACCCCATCTGTACTAAAAATACAAAAATTAGTTGGGCATGGAGGTGTGCACCTGCAATCCCAGCTACTTGGGAGGCTGAGGCATGAAAATTGCTTGAACCTGGGAGGTGGAGGCTGCAGTGAGCTGAGATGATGCCACTGCACTCCAGCCTGGGAGACAGAGCGAGACTCTGTCTCAAAAAAAAAAAAAAAAAAAAAAAAAAAAAAAGAAAAGAAAAGGAAAGAAAAAGCGCCATGTGGTTTAATAAATTTGAAAAAACGATTTGGGGAATATAAATATAGATTATTGCTGCACACAAATTATAGATTTACCAAAATTAGGAATATAATACAGTCCTGTTAGCACTGGTAAACTATGCTGAACATGCTTATTCTTTCTTGGATGATTCAGAAGGCACGTTGAGATCCTTTTGCTTTTGTGTCTTGGTTTCTCTTTCTACATTCTCTGCTTAGATATTTTCATCTATTTCCATTATTTCCATGCTTTAAATGGCATCTATAAGCTGATGTCTCCCAAATTTATCTTTTTGATGTAAACCTCTTCCCTGAGTGCAACAGTCTATAGGCAGTTCTACATTTTTTTTTTTTTTTCTTTTTGAGATGGAGTCTCACTCTGTTGCCCAGGCTGGAGTGCAGTGGTGAGATCTTGGCTCACTGCAACCTCTGCCTCCTGGGTTCAAGCAATTCTTTCTTGTCCTCCCGAGTAGCTGGGATTATAGGCATACACCACCATGCCCGGCTAAGTTTTGTATTTTCGGCAGAGACAGCGTTTTGCTATATTGGCCAGGCTGGTCTCAAACTCCTGACCTCAGGTGATCCACCTGCCTTGGCCTCCCAAAGTGCTGGGATTACAGGCATGAGTCACCATGTCTGGCCAGGCAGTTCTACTTTTATGTTTCATAGACATTTCAAAAGTAACATTTCAATCCAGAATTTTTAATTCTATCTTTCATCAAATATATACTTACCCAGTCTTTCTCATTGCAATAAGTGGCATCAGCATTTTCTCATGCTGGAAAACATGGCGTCAACACTGATTCTCCACTTACATCTAATCTATTAGTGAGTTCTGTTTGCTGTTGCTTCTCTTTCAAAACATATCTTGAACTCATCTATCAGTCCAATATATTAATATCAATTATAAAAATGGAGGGAAGATATTTATCACATTGTTTTCTGAGAAATTTCTCACAAATTATTCTCGTACCTTAAATTTGCTGTTTTATGTTGTTCACTCCTTCATTATTACCTACATGAATGAAGTATAGGGACTGGAAGATGCCCTGTAATAATTTAGATCAGAGGTCAGAAAGCTATGGCCATAGTAAATAACGTTTTATTAGAGCACAGGTAAGCCTATTCTTTTGCGTGTGGTAACAGGTTGTTTTTCTGTTACAACAGTAGAGTTGGTGAGTTGTGACAGAGGCTATATCATCCACCCTGCCTAAAATACGTACATTTGATTTTTCATAGACAAGGCCAATTTGCCAATTCTTGATTTGAATAAATGTGATAATGCTTTAAAAATATGAAGCTGTAGTGTAAAAATTAAATTAGGGAATGTTTGGATCATTATCATTTCTTTTTTCTACACCAGATCAGGTTATATTTCTCAGGGGATATCAAGGCGTGAGAATCATGAATGGAAAGTAAGAGATGAGCATCTATTTTCTTTTTTTGTTGTTGTTGGAGTCTCGCTCTGTCGCCCAGGCTGGAGTGCAGTGGCACGATCTTGGCTCACTGCAACCTCTGCCTCAAGCGATTCCCCTAGCTCAGCCTCCCGAGTAGCTGGGACTACAGGTGCATGCTGTAATAACAGCCAGCTAATTTTTATATTTTTAGTAGAGATGAAGTTTCACCATGTTGACCAGGTTGGTCTCAAGCTCGTGACCTCAGGTGATCTGCCCACCTCAGCTTCCCAAAGTGCTGGGATTACAGGCGTGAGCTACCACGACCAGCTGTCTTTTCCTTTTTTAAAGGAAAGCATTTGACAATATTATTGTAATTTTATTGGATATAAAATATTTAATTTCCTCTGGATGGCCAAACCTCCCAGATTTGAAACCCGAGGAAGGCGGAAGTGAGTTTGGAGGACTAGGATGGAGAGAGGTTACTGTCCACCAGCATCTGGGGAGCCCGAGGCTTCCCCCAGGACTCTCCTTAGCCTGTGTATCCCTGGAGACCTTTTGAGTATCTTCTGTACCTTTTAACCCCACCCCTAAGTCCTGGGAGAAATGCGGGCCACATTGAGACATGGGACAGGATCAGATACGCTTGATAGAAAGGCTAGGGGTGGCTTTGAGGCCCAGTTAATATTCCAAAGTGGTAACTTTAGCAAAATTGTATTGGTGTTGAGAAAAATAAAACATTTCGAATATGTGGTGCTGTGGCACAGCCACGCAGCACCACAGCCTGTGGGAAGTGAGAAGGCAGGAATTGAGAGGGAGGCTGTTTTCCCAACACCAACAGAGCAGAGGAGGAAGGAGCTGATGGAATATGAGGCTAGGAGAAGAACCTGGTAGCCTTGCCCTGAGATGGCCAGAAAGCCCTTGGCCTCACCTTAGACTGACCAGGCAGCCCTAGTTTAAGTACAAGGTAGTCAGTCTTTCACCCTTCATGGCTGTGGTAATATTTCTTCTTACTCTTTTTCTCCAACTACTGCCAAAATGGTCAAACTTAGGCGAAATGTTGCCCAAGAGACCAAAACAGAGGCAAAGAGTTTCCAAATATATGTAGATCATGAGCAGAAATCTGAGGCTTGGAGAAAGGGCTGAGAAGCCATGAGCTCTTTGGGGTGTCAAGGGCAGACTCCCATCCCAAGGACTTCCATGGGGAGGGGAAAGATTGGGTAAGTTTGAGTTTTATGGTCAATATAGCAAATTAATGAAAAGCTTTCACAAAGCAAACACCCCAGCCCTGATGAAGATACAATGGGGCTGAAAAAACACAAACACCAAGCTAAACAATCTGACCAAGGTGAGCTGTTGCAGTACAATCTCATGGGTCCAGTGCTCAGTGGCAAAATGGAGACTCAGGGGCCTCTTGTTTGCTGTTCTGCAGATTTACAAGAACTGGTCAGTAAAGCTGGTTTTTCAATTGGTGCTGGACGCCAGTCACGATCTCCCCTGGCCCGTGGCTTGCAGTGCTCCTCAATCCAGCTGAAGACACAGGCCAACAGCTCCTGGAAGTTGGTCACGGAGATGAAGGCATTGAAGGGCCGGAACAGGGAGTCCATGATACTTTGAAATACACTGATCTTGACTTGGTCAGAGGCCTGGTCCTCCCCTCATTGGGGTTGTCCTGGTGTGCCTGCACAATAATTTTTCTAATTATACTTTGGACCACATAAGACAATAGTTGATGGTAGAAAGTATGAGTGACATGGGTCAAAAGATCTATGTACCAGGTTCAAATATGTCTCTCGCTAACTTTATGACCTTAATCAAGTTGCTTAAACTTCTGATAGTCAATTTCTCCATCAGTGAGATTGAGACTACAAACATCGAATCATTGTTTGTACAAAGCAGCACTGGGTAAGATAGTATGTTTGTGGAATCTTTTTTATTTAATTTATTTAGTTATTTATTGTATTTTTTGGAGACAGTCTTGCTCTATCCCCCTAGAGTGCAGTGGCGTGATCTCAGTTCACTGCAACCTCCGCCTCCTGAGTTCAAGCAATTTTCATGCCTCAGCCTCCCCAGTGGCTGGGACTACAGGTACCCGTCACCACGCCTAACTAATTTTTGTATTTTTAGTAGAGACAGGATTTCGCCATGTTGGCCAGGCTGGTCTTGAACTCCTGACCTCAAGTGGTCTGCCTGCTTTGGCCTCCCAAAATGTTGGGATTACAGTCATGAGCCACTGCACCCAGTCTGTTTGTAGAATCTTATGCAGATTCTGGCTCCTAGTATTACTTCTGGGATTACATATAACATTTTGTATTGTAATAAAAGGAAGAACTCTAAAATTTGACCAGTGTTATAGGTACGAATGGAGAGCCACAAAATTAAAAACGCAGAGCTTTATCTTACAGGCACATACACATCCACTCCAAATACATTAGGCTATTGTATTAGTATGCTAAAATAATAAAACAATAGGGAAATATTTTTATAAATATTGAAATGGGGAAGACCTTCCCAGGAAAAGCCTCAAACACAAAAACTATAAAGGGAAATACTGATATATTTGAATACATACAATTTTTAAATTTTAGAGTCATAAAATATACTATGAACACAGTTAAAAGACTTTGAGAAAACTGGAGAAAATATTTGCAGATGGAGACAGAGAATTAACACCCACGAAATAGAAGATGATATTAAAAATCAGTGAGAGAAGGAAAATAACCCAATACAAAAAATGCAGAAAGGATCTGAACAGAATCCCATCGCATCAAATGTCTAATAGTAATGATCATAAAAAGGTGCTTAATTCACTCACAAATAGAAATGCAAATTAAACTGAATTATCATGTTTCACCCAAACTAGTGAAAACGTAAGCGTTGATAGTATTTAGTATGTGGATGTGGGGAAAAGATCTTTTACTGTGTGGGAATGTAATTTGGTATGGGAAATTGGTAAATTTCCCAAACGGTAAATTGAGGGAACTTTGTCAGTTACTGGTAAAATTTAAAATGTGCATGCTCTCTAAGGAACAATTTTTATTTTTTTCTTTGAGAGGGAGTCTTGCTCTGTTGCCCAGTCTGGAATGCAGTGGCACGATCTCAGCTCACTGCAAGCTCGGCCTCCTGGGTTCACACCATTCTCCTGCCTCAGACTGCTGAGTAGCTGGGACTACAGGCACCTGCCACCACGCCCGGCTAATTGTTTTGTATTTTATTTATTTATTTATTATTATTATTATACTTTAAGTTCTAGGGTGCATGTGCATGACGTGCAGGTTTGTTACATATGTATACTTGTGCCATGTTGGTGTGCTGCACCCATCAACTCGTCAGTACCCATCAACTCGTCATTTACATCAGGTATAACTCCCAATGCAATCCCTCCCCGCTCCCCCCTCCCCATGATAGGCCCCGGTGTGTGATGTTCCCTTTCCCGAGTCCAAGTGATCTCATTGTTCAGTTCCCACCTGTGAGTGAGAACACACGGTGTTTGGTTTTCTGTTCTTGTGATAGTTTGCTAAGAATGATGGTTTCCAGCTGCATCCATGTCCCTGTTTTGCATTTTTTAGTAGAGACGGGGTTTCACGGGGTTAGCCAGGATGGTCTCGATCTCCTGACCTCATGATCCTCCCACCTCAGCCTCTGAAAGTGCTGAGATTACAGGCGTGAGCCACCACGCCCTGCCTAAGGAACAATTTTACTTTTGGAAATCTTCCCTTCAGA
This sequence comes from Macaca nemestrina, assembly GCF_043159975.1. Classification (NCBI taxonomy): domain Eukaryota; kingdom Metazoa; phylum Chordata; class Mammalia; order Primates; family Cercopithecidae; genus Macaca; species Macaca nemestrina. The sequence continues at coordinate 121,818,166 of NC_092135.1, read as the reverse complement.
AATACTCACATAAAATAAAAATAGTAATCGCTACCTTAATAATAGTTTCCATTTGTTGAACACTTGATGGGAGTCTCTGTACTGCGTACTTTGTGTGTTATCTCAAATCTCATGACAATCTTTAAAGACACTGAGAGGGAGACAGAAGACAAACCAAAGCATAAGTGTTGTGATAAAATAAGTAATTTTTGTGTGTGCATACTTTATTTCTTAAATTGCTATCAAGAATGCATATTGTTATTAGACGGGTGTGGTGGCAGGCGCTTGTAATCCCAGTTACTCAGGAGGCTGAGGCAGGAGAATGTCTTGAACCTAGGAGGCGGAGGTTGCAGTGAGCCAAGGTCATGCCCCTGCACTCCAGCCTGGGTGACAGAGCAAGACTCTGTCTCAAAAAAAAAAAAAAAAAAAAAAAGCATCTTTCTTTTGTGATTATGTATATTAATTGTTATATGAGAATATTATGGAAAACCAAATTCATAAACAACAACAGTGTTAAATACCATTTTGATTTTAACAATGGATGGAATATGATGGGAGATACCCAAAGACAAGTTACTATGTTATTGGGAAGAGAAGATGAAATATTTTGAACAACCTGAATCAATTTATACCAATTGCTAAATCATCTGGCATAGATAGCTTGTTGCCATATGAATCCAGAGTCGGGAGCCTAGTACATACTTGTTTCTGTGACAGGCAGTCTCTAATTCTTGCTGCCCTGAATTTCTCTAGTTGGTATATCTGATGCTTCCCGTATTGTCTCATTTCACTACTGTAGCCATCCATTCGTCTGCTTGAGCAGCTGACGCCTCAGTTTCTTCTGGTTTAAATTTAAGCCTGTATTGTTCCTTTCCAATTAAGATCACCACCTAGAGTAACTGCTGACTACAGGGAGATTATAGAAAAAAGTGGTGCTTTTAACTGCAAGGTTTTCTGACCCCATTTCTAGAAATACACTTCATCAATAAGTAGAACTTTCCTTTATAGTCTATAAATGGCAGTATAACATACTGGTTCAGAGGACAGACTCTGAACTAGACTTGAAATACTGACAGCGCCACTTACCAGCTGTGTGACATCGGCAATTTACTTAACCTCTGAGTTTTAATCTCTTCATTCTTAATATGGAGATAATAATAATGGTATCCTTGGGTGGGGTGTGGTAGCTCACGCCTGTAATCCCAGCGCTTTGGGAAGTGGAGGGGGGAGGATCACCTGAGGTCAGGAGTTCGAGAACAGCCTGGCCGACATGGTGAAACCCTGTCTCCACTAATAATACAAAAATTAGCCTGGCATGGTGGTGCGCACCTGTAACCCTAGTTACTTGGGAGGCTGAGGCAGGAGAATTGCTTGAACCTGGGAGGTGGAGGTTGCAGTGAGCCGAGATGGTGCCACTGCATTCCAGCCTGGGTGACAGAGTGAGACCCTGTCTCAAAATAAATAAATAAACAAACAAATAAATAAATAAAAAATGGTACTCTTATGTGGTTGAAGATTGAGTCAATATATGTAAGGTGCCTTAAAAGACAATATGTCTGGCACATGGTAAATGTTCCATAAGTACTTGCTACTAGAAATAGGCACCTTTATTAACGATTTATACCCTTTCGTTTTTTCTTTTCTTTTCTTTTTTTTTTTTTTTGAGACAGAGTCTTGCTATGTCGCCCAGGCTGGAGTGCAGTGGCGCCATCTCAGCTCACTGCAACCTCTGCCTCCTGGATTCAAGCGATTCTCCTGCCTCAGCCTCCCAAGTAGCTGGGACTACAGGCGCCCACCATCACATCTGACTAATTTCTGTATTTTTAGTATAGATGAGGTTTTGCCATGTTGGCCAGGTTGGTCTTGAACTCCTGATCTCAGGTGATCCACCCACCTTGGCCCCTCAAAGTGCTGGAATTACAGGCGTAAGCCACCGCGCCCGGCCAATATTTCTACCTTTTGGGGTTGCCTCCTCATCATGGAATTAATACTTGCTCGTGGAGGCTGTTTCCTCTTTATAAACAGTACCCTCACTTATAGCTCCATTCTGAAAAATTCTGACAGATAATTCAGCAGACTAAATGATGAAATCACCCTGGCACACTCCCCTCAGCTGGGCTCTGTGGGGCAGCTGAGATTGGGCACTGATGTTCCTGGCTTCAGTCATACCCGGCCTGTGCAGCTACAGCTTCGTGCATACACCAGTTGCACTAACTTGGGATGAAAATCGAGTTTAACTCAGTAGAAGATTTCATCCTATGTTTTGGTGGTAAAAGAAGCAAATGAACAAATGAACAGAGGCTACTAAACAGTTGTCTCACCAACTATTCTGACTAGCTAACAAGATTAACTAGGTCATACCTAGTTGTCAAAGAATACCATAAGAACTCAGAAATTTGACATATTTCTATTACTTGCTTGTCATGTAGATAAACAGATGAAAAGAGCCATAAAAAGACAAAGAGAAAATAATAATAGGATTAGAGAACATGTTATGATCTCATGGGCTAACTTGGCTTTGGAAAGAGGTGTTTATCCATCATGAATATGAATCCAAGGGTGTGGATGGATATAAGAGAACCAAATGTAACAGAAATTTAGTATCTTTTTTTTCCTCTGAGATGAAACATTTTACATTTCCCATTTTATTAGATAAAATTACTAAACATGTTCTAGACCCTGGAGTTGTAGATTTTATGATGTTGGCTGCTGTGGAGTGGCCATGATTGGTTTTTCAAATTGTTAATTTGATTTCTTTTTGATACACATGGATTTACGTGACCCACGGCAAGAGACTGTAGATTATTTCATTGAATTTATGAGTTTCCTGTAATTTTAACAAGTTCCATTGTCAATGCAGATGTTTACTCAAAAGAAGAAGAAGAATAAAATCTACAACCAAGAAAATCTCTTTGCTTTTGAGAATGAATTTCACTATAAGTTTGAATTCGAAGTCATGGAGTTGAGAAATGTATTTTATGTTGGAAAATAGAGAACTTAATAATAGAAATAGCATTCACTAACTTCACTTCTCAATTTTCAACAAACAATGTCAGATTGGCTGAGTGTGATGCTGAAGCTCAAACAGCTAAATACACCATCGTATGACTCATTTCCTTTAGTTAGTCATTGAGTCACAACACATCTTTGTTCATTCAGTTCTACGCAAAAGGTCTCAATAAACTTCAAAGTACCTTATGTTCTTTGCAACTAGGTAGGAAGGTATATATGACATTCCCATTTTCTTTTCTTTCTTTCTTTTTTTTTTTTTTTTTTTTTTTTTTTGAGACAGAGTCTTGCTCTGTCTCCAGGCTGGAGTGCAGTGGCCTGATCTCGGCTCACTGCAACCTCTGCCTCCTGGGTTCAAGTGATTCTCCTGCCTCAGCCTCCCGAGTAGCTGGGATTATAGACATGTGCCATCATGCTCAGCTAATTTTTGTATTTTTAGTAGAGACAGGGTTTCACGATGTTGGCCAGGATGGTCTCGATCTCTTCACCTCGTGATCCACCTGCCTCGGCCTCCCAAAGTGTTGGGATTACAGGCGTGAGCCACCGTGCCCAGCCCCCATCTTCTTTTAAATATATATTAAGTAACTTTCATGGGTAGCCCATAAAATACCATTAAACGTTGATGAGATAGTTTGGGTGGTACAACTTCTCTTTCTTCTCACTTTCCTTTCTTATAAACTCTTTCTCCTTCAAACTCTTTCTAGCCTTCACATTGACTTTTCTGCCTCCAATATAACCCAAGTAAACAAATCTTCTTGGTTGGAACCAGTTTTGCCTATGCCTGAGATCAAGTTTTAAAACAGGGTCAAAAATATACCGCCTCTCAATGGTTACTTTCCTTTCGCTACCTGACACTTACTTCACCTGCTTCCCGAATTCAGTTTTCAAATCAAAATAGTAATTTTCTCCTCTGTGCTTGTGCTTGTTTGTCATGAGCAAAAACTGCCCCTTCATCAGAACGAATGCCATTTGGTGGTAAGAAATAACCTCTGGGAAAGGATAAGACTCTGGGCCAAAATAACTTCAGCCTTGGCTTGTTCCAAGAGTCTACACAAAGTCATTTTGGAGAATACATGCCAGAGTTTCTCCTTCTTTAGGACAGGGATGACATTATTTTGTGAACCTGTAAAATCCTTGAATGACAATCAGAAGCATAGCCAGGGGAAGATGAGGATACACAGTTGTTCTCCTTAGCACATTCTGCAAATGTGGATTCTTTTTCAACAACATATTTCTAAAGAGTAACATGTGACTAGGTAAGGCCATGCTGAGAACATGTTAGAAAAAGCAAGACTGTGAGATGGAGAGAAGGTAGTTATGGGGGTGAGGAGATATACTTATGTTGTCCTACCAACCAAGGACAGAGATCCCTTGCCCCTCAGCCTAGCCTAGCCCCAAGAATGGCTCCCCCTGAAGTTAGAATCTAATTGTGCTTAAAATGACAACATGGGCACACAAGGCCATAGATGATCTACCACTCGTATCAGACCAGTGGAAATCTCTGCTCCCAAATGCAGGTGGTGAATCACCCCTGGAAGCTGCTATATCAAAAAGAATGACCCTCCAGGCCCCAGACCCAAGTGGATGCTCTGCCTGTTCTCTGTCGGACAACTCTCATCCTCTTCCTGTGACTATTTTCTTTGCCTTTGTAAAATGCATTTTTGCGTGTGTGCTGGATAAAACCAGTCTCCCAGCTCCTCCTGAATGATTCCAATATTGATGAGAAAGTGGTTTGTTATTTCTAAACCCCAGAGGTCAGATCATAGTGTTCTTGAGACTGAGTCATAAAATCAAAGTTAAATGCGTTACCTGTTCCTTAATGAAAAGCATGGATATGAGACCTCCCAGTAGTTCATATGATTCATGAGAAATAAATGAAAAGAACAACCTTATGGAATATTATCAGTTCAAATGATCTTTCCTTCTCCTGGTAATTACAAGGCCTCAATCTCATTAAGGCCAACATATTCAATGAAGGAAGATCAGTTTCTATGGAGAGTCATTTCATTTAAACAGATGAGCGAATAATCGGTACTAACGACAAACATCTTTTAGCTATGGAAATTATACTTTTCATTTAGTAGTTTTTTTCCAATGTGCTACACTCTCTAACGGATTCAGTGTCTCAAAGTGCTCGTGAGGTTAGCAGCCATGTGGATAATCACCCTTGTTCTAGAGAGCAGGAGCCTGAGAAAAAGAAATGTTGGAAAATATCGAGGGATGACATACATGGGATGGAAAATGATAAAATATTAGGTCTGTGACTTTATAATTAAAATTCACTGAATTCTTTCAGAGCCTTTAATAATAACACGTTCTCTCCATTTGACACGTTGCCATTACCTCGTGATGGCATTCACCAATAATTTCATCTTGCATCTGGAGATCCTAAGAGTAGTTCTAAAAGGTAAAGGAGTTTCATTAATAATTAAATTTCATAATAAGAAACAGACTAAGATATTTCTTTCTTTCTCTCTTGGAAACAGATGAGCTTACAATGCTAAGTAAAATGTGGTCTAAAGATACAATCAGAACTACTGTGCATAATTATGACATCTATATATTTGTCAAGTTCTGAAAGTGTTTCAATGAGTCTGAAAAGTTTCAGTCTCTTTAAGAAGAATTTGTTCACTGTAAAAATTCAGTTTGACTGCTAGCCAGGGTCATTTATCAGAAGTAATTTGTGAATAAAATAATATGATTTGATATAGAAACACTAGGAGACTAGGCCAGGCTTGCCTGGTGCTAAAGTATTTATGTGAGACAGAAAGATTCTAGGGGAACCAAGGATGGAATCCACATTTTCTGTCAAGTGGAAAGTTCTTTCTGATTAGGTGAAACAAAATCTCAGTGAACTCAGAGGGCTGAGTACTACTTTAGTCATGGTTTGAATGACTTTAAGTGGAGAGGAGAGGAGAGGACAAGATTTCCTTGTTTAATTGAGAGTTGCTGTTGACAATGGAGAGTCGTTTTTCCAGCTGTCCTCTACTGCCTGGGGTTATCAGCCTTGGCTGCTCATCAGTCATCTGGGAAGCTTTTAAAAACAGATGTCTGAGTCTCATCTAGATCTATTGAATCAGAATTTCTGGCATCTGTAATTTGGAAAGCTCCAGTGGTTATTAGGAAGGGTAGCCTGACTTGAGAACGGATGTGCTAGATCTGTGGATGAGCGTGGGCAGCGGCCTACTGGTCTCTCGCTTAACCTTCATTCCTGGGACATCTGAGTCTATGTGTTTCGAAACATTGGGTTTTCTCTGTGAACAGTTAAAAATCCTTCATGTTAAGGGTCCACAGCTTTCCCACTCCCCTGTTCTCTGCTTAGCTTCTTCCTCCTTCGTTCTCTGTCTTAGAAGAGAAGGGGGAGGGTGCATTCTCTCTGGAGGGAAGGGAAAGCACTGGGGAGAGGAAAGAAGGACTTGAGGAACCTAGATGGTGGAGCAGAAGGACCTGGGTGAGACAGTTCTTTCTGGGATGTGAGTCCGGAGGCTGCAGAATGTGGGATGTGGAATGAAAGCCTTCCAAGATTAGACAGAGTGAAGTGGAGGTGGAGGTAGAGACTTGGGTACAACAGTTCATGCATTAGGCTTTGTAGACTAATCCTTGGACAATATTAAATGTTTGAAAAGGAAGACAAATGGAGACTTCAGAGTCATGCTTCTTTAAATGTGGTTTCTCTCTGGAATGGGTAATGAGGAGGATGCTTTATCAGTTAGAAATGCTGAAAGCATGTGTGGGCTTTTTAACGATATCAGAGATCCAGGTTTTTCCACTCTTTTACTCCATCAGCCTTAGAGTGTTGTCCTTTTGTCTCTATCCTTGCCCTTACATGGTCAGGAGAAGGCATCACAGCCAGTTTCAAGGCAGGAAGAAGAGGAAAAGGGTAGCCAGGAACATGGAGCTTGCAAAGTCCTTTTATGAAGAAACAAGAGATTCTCAATCCCATTAGAAGACTACTCCTTTGAAGACTGGCCAAACTGGGTCCTGTTGCCCTTACCAGCTGTGAGGGAGCCTGTAAAAGGGAGTGTTGAGCTTTTCCAGCAGCTATAGCAGAAGGAACGAAGGAAAGAAGGAAGGAAGGAAGGAAGGAAGAAAGGAAGGAAGGGGAGTAGGGCTAGAATTGCCTGTTGGGTAAGCTAACCAACAGTGCGTGCTATCAAGGGCTGGGCTGGGATGTCACAGCTTCATGACCTTGCCCTGGAGTGACAGGAAGTGAGCCCCATCAAAAGAAATGTGGAAACTGCTGTTTCAGAACAGTGATTTTTGGGCCAAGCATGGTGGCTCATGCTTATAGTCTCAGCACTTTGGGAAGCTGAGGCAGGAGGATCACTTGAGGCCAGGAGTTCTAGATGAGCCTGGCCAACATGGCAAAATCCTCTCTCTACTAAAAATATAAAAATTAGCCCGACTTGTGGCACACACCTGTAATCCCAGCTACTTGGGAGACTGAGGCACAAGAATTGCTTGAGCCTGGGAGGTAGAAGTTGCAGTGAGTTGTGATCATGCCACTGCACTCCAGTCTGGGTGACTGAGAGTCTCCCCATCCAAAAACAAAAACAAAAATAAAAACAAAAAACCAAACAGAATAGTGATTTTTAAGTTTTCAGAATCACTTGGAATGTATGGAAAGATGTCTGGACCTCCATCCCACAGAGTTTGATTTAGTAGGTTTGGAATAACACCTAGAGGTTTACATTGATTGATTGATTGTTAGAGACAGGGTCTTGCTCTGTTGCCCAGGCTGGAGTGCAGTGGAGGGATCACAGCTCACTGCAGCCTCAAACTCCTGGGCACAAGCAATCCTCCCATCTCAGCCTCCCAAGTAGCTGAAACTATAGGCACATGCCACCATACCTGGCTAATTTTTTGTAGAGATGGGGTTCTCACTATGCTGCCCGGGCTGGTTGCAAACTCCTGGGCTCAAGTGATCCTCCCGTTTCTGCCTTTGCCTCCCAAAGGGTTGGGATTACAGGTGTGAGCCACCATGGCCAGGCATTTTACCTTTTTAATAATGCTCTTAGATGATTCTGATGCAGCAGGTCTGTGGCCCACACATTCATAAGCACTGGGAACACATTAGTTCAGTGGTTCTCAAACTTGCTGAATATTAGAATCACCAGGAGGTTTTAAAAATATCAATGGGCCCTTTTCCCAACTAATTAAATTAGAAAATCTGAGGTTGAGAGGTCAGCATCATTTAAGGCTTCCCAAGGTGATTCTAATGTGCAGTCAGGGATGAAAATAATTGACGGACAGATTCTATTGACTAACAAGCTTCTTGCACAAACAGAGAAGCCAGGGACAGCTGGGGTGGCAGGAAGAAGGCACCAAATTCTCCATGCTGGCTCTTGGACATCTTTGAGAAGAGTGGATGGAGAGGAGAGAGTTGAACACACTGGCAAGCTTGGATAAGGTACATAGCAACCGATGTGCAAGAAATAAATGGTGAAAGGTGAGGCATCTCAAAGTGGCTCAGTCTTTCGTATCTTTAAATACTAATTTTTTGCTGGGCGCAGTGGCTCACGCCTGTACTCCTAGCACTTTGGGAGGCCAGGGAGGGTGGATCACCTGAGGTCAGGAGTTTGAGACCAGCCTGGCCAACATGGTGAAACCCTGTCTACTAAAATTACAAAAAAATTAGCCAGGCATGGTGGCTGGTGCCTGTAATCCCAGCTACTTGGGAGGCTGAGGCAGGAGAATAGCTTGAATCCGAGGAGTGGATGTTGCAGTGAGACGAGATTGCAGCACTTCACTCCAATCTGGGCGAAAGAGCAAAATTCTGTCTCAGAAAAAAAAAAAAAAAATCCAAAACCTATTTTTTTACTTATTAAAATATTTTTTTCTTTTCATTACAAGTAATTTCAAACTTACAGAAAAGTTGCAAGAATAGTACAAAGAACCCATGTACCCTTTACCTAGATCGTCAATACTAAATATTTTACGTCAACTTTATCATGTCTCTCATCCTCTTCTACGTATGTTTTTCATATACATATATTTTTTCTGAACCATGAACCATCTGAGAGTAGATGGCATATATCAGACCCCCTTTCCTCCTATGTCTTCAGCTTGTATTTATCTGAACTCTAGTCCACCTTCCGGTTTTGCTGTCTCTATACACTCGGTACCAATGTGCTTTCTCTGGCACAGCTTCTGTCCAGGACCATGTATTGCATTTAGTCACCCTGTGTTTGTAGTTACTTCCCTTTAATAAGGAACAGTGCCTAAGCCTTTCTTTATCATGACATTTACATTTTTTAAAAAAAGAATAAGGGTCATTTATTTTATAGAATGTCGATCACTTTACATGCATGTGATGTTTCCTCCTAATTTGCTTCACGTCATGCATTTTGGGCAGGGATGCTGTGTGAGAGCTGGTATATTTTTCTCGGGTATCACAATAGGAGATGTACCATGTCTATCTACCCCTTAGGGGAAACACAAAGGATACGTTTCCTTGCAAGGAACCATTCTGCCTGCTCTTAGGTCAATGTTTTCTTGCATTTTGATTACTTGGTTAAGGTGTTGTCCAGCTTCTTTCCTGTATAGATTTTTCATTGTAAAATATGTTTTATTTTGTTTTTAGTTAACACATAGTAATTGTGACTGGGGTACAGTGTGATGTTTCCATACATATACAGATGGTGTTGATAGACATGCTAATTATCCTGATTTCAGTAATAATTTTGAACCTGGGTGAGGTGGCTCACACCTGTAATCCCAGCACTTTGGGAGGCCGAGGCGGGAGGATCATTTGAGGTTAGGAGTTCGAAACCAGCCTGGCCAACACGGTGAAACCCTGTTTCTACTAAAAATGCAAAAAAAATGAGCCAGGTGTGATGGTGTGCGCCTGTAATCCCAAGCTACTCAGGAGGCTGAGGCACGATAATTGCTTAAATCCAGGAGGCAGAGGTTGCAGTGAACCAAGATCACGCCACTACACTCTAGCCTGGGTGACAGAGTGAGACTCTGCTTAAATAATAATAATAATAATAATTTTTAAAAATCACTTATCATTTGAAAAATTCTAGTTTTAACAGGCATTTAAATACGGCTCTCAAGGTATTATACCCTGTGCTGTTATTTGTTCATAGAGCACACATTTGTTAATACTTATGTATATGTTGTGATTAGTGCTTACTTTGCTCAGGAATACTGAAATATCCTTAAAAGTGAGAGTCTCTGGAATCCTCTGCAGTTCCCATCTCTAGAGAGAAACTTCCCAGTTGGCTGTGATGCCCCCTAGTGTAGACTGGATTATGCTGCACAACACTGGCTTCTAGGGATGCGAAGAGCCTCTCGCCTTCAGGGGCAGGTTTAGCAGATTAAAGAGGACAATGTCAAATTCTCAACAGTAAATCTAGTGTCCTTCTGCTGGCAGATCGAGAATTTAAAAATATATGTGTAACTATCTATATAAGACACCTGCCTGGTATTTGGGAACAAGTGGCTTTCTGTGTGTGTGAGATAAATGTTGTCTGCACTGATATGCTGAAGCTTCCAAAATGTCAGCCAAAGTGTTCGGAAATGAATTAGCTCATGCCTGCTAAGTTTTAGTTGTTCAGGAAGGCATTCGTTTATGCCTGCCACTGGCCCCACTCTGTGGGGATGCACATTGCTAGGGCGTGAACACACTTTGGGGTGTTGCAGGTTGCAGCTTATTGGCAAGAAAACAAAGCGTGAAAAAGTGACTATGCAGGAAGAAATTAAAAGAAGTGATTGCAATTCTATTCCACAAACACAGTGAAGGTGCCAACTGTGTGCAAGGTAACGATCCTTGAGGAGAATGTGAAGATGAATAAGAAATACATTCCACTTTCAGTAGAAAAACACACATAGTGAATAATAAGGGAAAATCGAAGAGTTTTAGATATCATGAGGCATTTGAAAGTCATTCTATGTAAATGACTTGCAAATTCGGAGGAGAAAAATTCATATTTCATCATGGAATTTGGAGATAATTTTATTTATTCATTTTTGAGATGGTGTCTTACTCTGTCATCCAGGCTGGAGTGTAGTGGCATGATCTCAGCTCACTGCAACCTCCACCTCCTGGGTTCAAGTGATTCTCATGCCTCAGCCTCCCGAGTAGCTGGGATTACAGGTGCATGCCATCACACCTGGCTAATTTTTGTATTTTTAGTAGAGATAGGGTTTCACCACATTGGTCAGGCTGGTCTTGAACCCCTGACCTCAAGTGATCTGCCCACCTTGACCTCCCAAAGTGCTGGGATTACAGGCATGAGCCACTGCACCCGGCCACGAATTTGGAGGTCATTTTAAATAATGTAGTAGTCTTGGATGTGAGAACTGAGGCATGAAGTTATGCACTGAATTGTGTCCCAGTTCCCAACTCATATGCTGAAGCCATGACCCTCAGTACCTCAAAATGTGAACCTATTTGGAAACAGGGTGGTGGCAGATATAATTGGTCAAGAAGTCGTATTGTAGGAGAGTGGGCTCCTAATCCAATAGCACTGGTATTTTATGAAAAAGGAAAATTTGGGCCAGGTACGGTGGGTCACGCCTGTAATCCCAGCACTTTGGGAGGCCGAGGTGGGTAGATCACTTGAGGACAGGAGTTCGAGACTGGCCTGACCAACATGGTGAAACTCCATCTCTATTAAAAGTACAAAAAAAAAAAAAAATTCGCTGGGCGTGGTGGCAGGTACCTGTAATCCCAGTTACTCGGGAGGCTGGGGCAGGAGAATTGCTTGAACCTGGGAGGCGGAGGTTGCAGTGAGCCGAGATCGCGCCACTGCACTCTACCCTGGGTGACGAGAGTGAAAATCCATCTCAAAAAAAAAAAAAAAAAAGAAAAAGAAAAAGAAAAAGAAAAGAAAACAAGAAAAGAAATTTTGGAGACACAAACACAGGGAGAATTTCATGTGAACATGAAGGCAGGAATCAGGGATACATCTACAAGCCGACGAATGCCAAAGGTCACCAGCAAACCACCAGAAGCTGGGTGGGAGGTATGGAACAGGTCCTTCCCTCAAGCCCCCAGAAGGAATGAATCCTGCTGACATCTTGATCTCAGACGTCCAGCCTCCAGAACTGTGGGACAATGTGTTTCTGTTGTTTATGCCATCCGGTGCGTGGCACTTTGTTACAGCAGCCACAGGGAATCAATACACATGGGTATTGTTTGGACAGACAACAATTAGCAGAAAAGGTACACCCGATAGAGAGAACAGCATGAACAAAGACATGGGGGTAAAGGTGTGGTCTGGTAACAGGTATGAGGTAGCATGACAGAGGGTTAACATATGTTCAAAGGGGGAAGATGAAGAATGGCCAGAAAAGTAGGTTTGGGGAAGATTGTGAAGAGCCTTCGATTTTTTGTTAAAGGTTATGGATCTTTTTTCTTTGGGTATTGAGGAACTGTTGAAGGATTCCAGTAGGGGTGGGGTGGGATATTTAGACTCATCTAAGTCACTTTTTTGTTGTTTTTTTTTTTTGAGATGGAGTCGCTCTGCCGCCTAGTCTGGAGTGCAGTGGCGCAATCTTGGCTCACTGCAACCTCTGCCTCCCAGGTTCAAGCAATTCTTCTATATCAGCCTCTTGAGTAGCTGGGATTACAGAGGTCCGCCACCACACCCAGCTTATTATTATTATCATCATCATCATTATTATTTTGTATTTTTAGTAGAGACAAGGTTTCATCATGTTGGCCAGTCTGGTTTCAAAATCCTGACCTCAAGTAATCCACCTGCCTTGGCCTCCCAAACTGTGGGATTACAGGTGTGAGCCACCATGCCCAGTCACATCTAAGTTACTTTTATCTACACAAAACACTTTTGGAGGAAAATATCTGAGAAAATGTTCATGTAACCCAGTGAGGAAACTGACAAATTCACTTTGGCCTGTAAGTGAGGGAGCCTTCTTTCTGTCCAATCCTGTGTGATTACATGGAAAACTGTTGTCTCACATCTCACCTTTAGCAAATGTCACTGTGCTGCTTTGTAGGTGTTTTCTAGCAGACCCACTGTTCCTTGATTGTACCATAAATTAATCACTCAAACATTTCAGACTCCGGCAGAATGTTGGCCATCATAAGAATTTAAAAGGAGAGTAATCATTTGAAGGATTGAAAGAAACATTTTTGCCTGTGGTACGTCGCATCGTTCTTCAGTTCTCCTGATCCATAAAACCAGAGTAATTATATAGTAGGACATAGATGTATTAGTCAGTCATATTTAGTCTAAATACTGACTATGTATTAGTCTCCAGAGAAACAGAGCAAATATATATACTCATATGCATAGATGAAGAGATTTCGTATGAGGAATTGGCTCATGTGATTATAGAGGTGGAGAAGTCCCACAATCTGCCAGCTGGAGACCCAGGAAAGCCAGTGGTAGAAATTCCAGCTTAAACCCAAAGGTCCAAAAACCAAGGGGGCCAATGGTGGGAATCTAGTCTAAGGGCATGAGAAGACCAATGTTCCAGCTCAGGCAGGCCAGTGGGACAAAAAGAGGCACATTCCTTTTTCCTCTGCCTTTGTGTTCTAGTTAGGCCCTCAACAGGTTGGACGATGCCCCGCTATGTTGGAGAGGGCCATTTACTTTACCAAGTCCACCGATTCGAATGCTCATCTCATCTGGAACACCTTCCCAGACACACCCAGAAACACTGTTTAATCTGGGCACCCCGGGGCCCAGTCAAGTTGACACATCAAGTTAACCATCACACTATCTCATATGATTGTTGTGAAGAGTAAATGAGATTATCTATGTTAGGTGCTTAGAGCATGCTCAATAAATGTCAGGTATTATTATCACTGGTAAAACAAGTGGAGCTGGGATCCAAATCCCTGTTTCTTATGCTCCAAATTTTGTGTTTTTTCTACCCGTCCAAACTGCCTCTGTAAGTGGTGCTGATCCGTAACAATTATGGACTTTTTGCTTCTCTCATTATCATTGCTTTTCTCTCCTGACACATGTTCAGCAGCAGCTTTCCATGCAAACCCCTCATTTGTGACAGACATTGACAACACTCAAGGGATCCTCCAGGCCTCAGAGAGGAGCAGTTGAGAGCTTCAGTGCAGTAAACAAGCAGGAGGCGGGCTGACGGGGTGGGCAGCTGGCATCTCACACAGTCGCAACAGTGATGGGTCTGAGCTGAGCAGACTGCTCTCTAGAGAGACTGGAATCCCCGGGAGGTGGCAAATGCTTGCCTGCAGTCAGGGGACTGAACATCGCTGCAGACAGCCTATCTGTGCAAGTGGATGAGAGAGGCTTTCTCTTATGGTGTCTTAAGAAGATCTCACCCTCAACACAAATTATGACTGGAAAATAATAGCAACAGAACAACTGGTTAAATATGAAACTTAACACCTGGCAACAGGTGTATTCCTGCCAGAGGCTCTTTGTGTTGGCCTCTGAAAGTGACATTTGTAAGTAGGAGGATCTGTGCTTGGCACCCTTGCAGATACGTGATTGCTTAAAGAGTTTCATATCCACTGTGACCAAAGATCATAGAGAAAGCTATACCTGGTAGTTCCATTATTTAAAAACAAAACACTCTACCATCAATTGAAATCTTTATCAGTCACGAAAAGCTAGGTTATACAGCAATAGCAAGCATTCCCATATTAGTGGCTCTTACAACATTATTTTTTTTTGTTTTATTTTTTGAGACAGAGTTTTGCTCTTTTGCCCAGGTTGGAGTGAAGTGTTGTGATCTCGGCTCACTGCAACCTGTGACCCCGAGCCGCTTCCGCTGGGTTCAAGCGATTCTGCTGCCTCAGCCTCCTGAGTAGCTGCGATTATAGGTGCCCGCCACCATGTCTGGCTAATTGTTTTGTATTTTTAGTAGAGATGGGATTTTGCCATGTTGGCAAGGCTGTTCTCAAACTCCTGGCCTCAGGTGATCCACCCACCTCGGCTTCCCAAAGTGCCAGGATTACAAGCATGAGCCACAGCGCCTGACCACATGGTTTTGTTTATCACTTTCAGTTGACATAAATCCAGCAAAGTTATAGCTCCTCTCATTCTTAGTAATATCTACTTTTTATTGAACATCTAGAGTGTGGTAATCATAAGACAATTTTTTTACACATACTCTCTCTTTTAACCTAACTCTGGCAAGTAGGTATTAATCTCTTTGTTGCAGATGTTAAAATTGAGACTCAAGTTCAGTGAGTAGGTGGCAGACTGGGTTCTAGCACCAGATTTTCCTAATGCTCACCTGTTATTTCACTACCACGTTACGCCGTTCTCTTAAACGCTGAGATTTTTACTTTTAAATATATATATTTACTAATATTGTCTCTTTAATATTCCTAGGAGAAAAGGAGATACAAATATCATTATTCCACCATAGAGACTTGCAAACCAAGGTGTAAGAGATTATATCTTTATTTTGGCTGACCCAGGATAAAAAAGGTAAAATCTTGATCAGTACTTTTACATCAGAATCACCTTGTAGAAATGCAGATTCCAAGGCTCCCCTAAGTGGGACTGGGACATTCTCATTCTGCTGTTAAAAGAAGGGCACTTTGGGACTCAGTGACCTGGGCCTTCAACTCCTATCTCTGGACTGTTGCCACTAGCGCTTGCTGTCAGCTGAAAACCCCTTGGGGAGGGCAAGGCTGAAACTCGGTAACATTGCTGATGTGCCCAGAGAGAATGCCTGAACTTGAAGGTTGAATGTGAAAGCATCATGGAATTGCTGATTAAACTCCAATTGCAGCATCAGCTATGTGGGAATAAACTGTCAACATCTACAGCATATTCAAATTTACATTTCTGAGAAGGCAATTAGCCTAATTAGTTTAGTAATGAATAATATTAACCTTTAAAATATCATAGAGTCCACAATGCCAGTTTACTTCTGTTTCCTAACGTAATATGTCATTTGATATTGAGAAGAAAGTGGCGTCTTTAGAGAATAACTCAAAACAACAGCTCAGTTAGGTGAGATAGGAGACTGAAAAAATGTTGAGTTAGTTATTTGAGATTTTTCCTGCACCACTGGGACACGTCTTAGGTCTAAAACAATATTGATCTAATTCCTGAAGATAGCGGCTCATTTAAAAAAATTATCTATGTACTAAAAATTATCTATGTCCAGGGACTTCTTTGTACAGTGATCCCATGGTATTTGCCAGGGATTATTTCTAGGACCTCCACAGATACTAAAATCACAGATGCTCAAGCCCTTTCTATAATATAGCCATAGTTATTTGCATATAACCTATTCACTTCTTCTGTGTATTTTAGATCATTTCTAGATTACTTATAATACCTAATACAATGGAAATACTATATATATAAAAGAAAAATCCTATGGGTTATTTAAATCATTTTTATTTCAAATATGGCTGTTTCAGAACCGTGGCAAGACTGCTTTAAAGCAAAGGTTATATATTTTGATTTTTTTCTGCAATACCATTGGATGGTTGTGGATTCATTTACCAAAAGATCATTGGATTGTGTCATTTTCACTTCCTAAGTCAGTTTTCAAATCGGCTTTTAAAAGCTGGGAACTTTTAAAACATGCAGATTCTTTGGCCCACCCTGGAAATCTGCATTTTAATCTACTCCCTGGTCCTGTTTTTTGTTGTTTGTTTTTTTGAGATGGAGTCCCACTCTGTCGTCTAGGCTAGAGTGCAGTGGTGCTATCTAAGCTCACTGAAACCTCCACTTCTCTGGTTCAAGTGATTTGCCTCAGCCCCCTGAGTAGCTGGGATTACAGGCATGTGCCACCACGCCCTGCTAATTTTTGTATTTTTAGTAGAGATGCAGCTTCACCATGTTGACCAGGCAGGTCTCGAACTGCTGACCTCACGTGATCCACCTGCCTCGGTCTCCCAAAGTGCTGGGATTACAGGTGTGAACCACTGCACCTGGCCCCTGGTTTATTTTTATGCAAGCAATTTAGTGCCCCCTCACAGCCCACCACTTCCCTCTGAGTTAATGACTCCCAAACAGTTGCCAATAACACCCTTTTAGGTCACGCAATGTTTAGCTGGAAGCTTTGTGTTAGCCGGATTCTGTCCAGCCTTAAACCTACTCTTCATCACAACAAAGTTTACAGCTTTCAATTAGTTAATTTATTTGGTATCCCCAAAACTCTAATTTTACTTTTCGAGTAGCAGTGATCCATTGTGATCTAAGAGGTACAACTCAGTCACTTTTCTGGGTTTAAAAGAGCGAATATATTTCTGTGTACCGCAAACCAAAGAAATTAATGAAGGAAAACGGGAAATGAAACTTTCATCCAGAAGATAGAAACCTTACTTGGTGTCTACAATGAGTGGACTGGGACTTGAGACAAGAGGACATAACCTGCCCAGAAATTTAGCTTTGCCCTTTTCATCTCAGACTTGTTAGCAAAATTACTGGTTTCTGCCTTTTTAATATTTTCCCATATTAGAGAGATGAGACATACAAAATCCCGTGTGTGGGAAATCAGAAGCAGTGCATACTCACAACTTCCCTAGCCCTTTGAGGGCCATCAGAGGAGGCGATTTTACTACTGATTTAATATTTCAGAAGCACAGTAAGTCCCTTCCTCTAAGATGTGGCCAGTTGTATGTGTTTTAATATTCTTTAAAAGTTTGCAACAGAGAAATAATTAAATGATTGTTAGAATGCCTAACAACAGGTTATACTGCTAGAACCTAGAAATTCTACATGTAATATAGATAGTATGATATATAATGAGATATAAAATGTTAACATAAAATACAACACAATTTTTATATAATATGATGCGGTCCTGGTCCCAGATTAGAAAATCTGTTAGAGTTCACAGATTCATTTGAAATCCAGTTACTTGGAACTTGGAAACAACACCTTATTTTTAATATTATATTTATTATTGTATTATAATGTATATACTTTATATTATAAGAATACTGTCCTATGATATTGTATTTTGTTATATAATAATATTTAACTTGTCATAACATATTATTATATCATTGTCTCCTGATATTACAAAAGATAGTTAACTCCATGGTTAGCCCACATAGCTATCAGTTTTTCATTTACGTTTCTGAAATAGTTTATATTTGGCAAGAGCATTTCCTATCATTTTTCATTACTTCTACCTGGTAGCACAGTTAAGCTACAAGTTAAATATGCTTTGATGTTATCACTGAGATACATAACTAATAGTTATTATGTGATTATAATGAAAAATGTCCTGTAGTGACAAGAGATGTAGTTGCTTGAGAAAAATTTCTTTCTCTCGAGGGGAATGGGCTGATGTTTAGCTCTTTGGACTAAGGGATCCCCCATGTGGCATGGTCCTGCCATGTGTATGTGTAGATAATTAAAAGTTCTGTATTTATAAACAATGGAGAATCTTCCTTAATATTAATAATGATAATACTTATAAAAACAAGAATAACGGCCACTAAGTGCTTATTATACATAGGCACTGTATTAAGACCTTAAAATACTTTGTCTCACTAATGACAACTTTATGAGGTGGCTACTGAGAGAATTAGGCATTGGGGAGGTTAGTGACTTGTCCAGAGTCATTGAGCAAAGGGTCTTAATACAGCCTGACTCTGTCAAAAGCCTAAGTTCTTCTCCAAAGGGCTCTAAGATCTGCTTACAGTTCTGTTAAAAATATAAAATAGTCAAATTGTCTATTCTGTGCAAAAATGGTAAGTGAAATAAGAATTTAGGAAAAAAAAAATTCCAAATCTTTCTGTTGTTGTTCTTTATTCAAGACAGAGTCTTGCTCTGTTTCCCAGGCAGGAGAGCAGTGGCACAATCATAGCTCATTATAGCCTTGACCTCCCAGGCTCAAGTGATCCTCCTACCTCAGCCTCCTATGTAACTGGGACTATAGGTGTGTGCCACCATACCACTTTTTTTTTTTAATTTTTAAATTTTTTTTTATTTTTAGTAGAGACAAGGCCTTGCTATGCTTCCCTGGCTGGTCCTGAACTCCTGGGTTCAAGCGATCCTCTCATGTTGGCTTCCAAGAGTGCTGGAATTACAGACATGAGCCACCGTGACTGGCCTCACCCCAAATCTTATTCAAAGACAACTGCTATTAATATTTTTATGTATATCCTTTAAGACTTTTCTCCACATACATGTAAATATATAACATATAACTATAAATACTAATATAAATGTTAGAATATAAATATAATTGTAAGAATATAATGAATATATAATTTATAATAATATATTTATAAATACACAATTATACTATAATACGTATCTAATATCAATAAAAATATACATTATAAAACTAACATCAGATTGTATATAATTTTGTACTTACGTTTCTTGGTTAACAATATACTATGACCACATCTCTATATCAATAAATATTGGTAAATACATCTTTATTCTAACTAGATGCTAAGAATTTCACTGTATAGGTAAAACTATATATCCCTATTTCAATTATTTAACATGTAGGATTTTTCTAGTATTTTTCTATCATAAAATTACTTTGACAAATTATTTACCTTTGCTAATACACCCAAGCATGAAATTATAGAATTGGAAGTATAAGATCAAAATGTATGAGTGTTTTTAAGGATTGTAATATGTATGGCTAAATCGGCCTCCAGACAACTATATCAGTGTAAACTCTCAATAGCATTGCAAGAGAATACATCCAGCCCCATGTACCAGCCTACAGGGTCACTAGTATTTGTAATCTTGGTCAGTCTGGTAAGCAAAAACCATGTCACTTTAATTTGTCCTATTATTATAAGATGAGCATTTTAATGTATTTATGTCATTTATATTTCCTCTTTTATGAACTTTTATGTTCATATCTTCAGCCCATTTTCATTTCAGATGTTACCTTTTTCTCTTTGATATGGTCCGGCTGTGTCCCCACCCAAATCTCACCTTCAACTGTAATAATCCCCACGTGTCAATCGTGGGGCCAGGTGGAGATGGAGATAATTGAATCGTGGGGGCAGTTTCCCCCATACTGTTCTTGTGGTAGTGAATAACTCTCACAAGCGTTCATGGTTTTATAAATGGGAGTTTCCACGTCCAAGGTCTCTTGCCTGCTGCCATGTAAGCCGTGACCTTGCTCCTCCTTTGCCTTCCACCACGATTATGAGGCCTCCCCAGCCATGTGGAACTGTGAGCCCATTAAACCTCTTTCCTTTATAAATTACCCAGGCTCGGATATGTCTTTATTCACAGAATGAGAACTAATACTTTCTTATTGGCTTATAAATGTGCTTTATATATTGAAGACATTAATACTACATTAAGGTTAATTACACAATTTGTTCCTCTACCATTTAAAAAATATTTTACTTTTAAAATGATGACTTTTGCCTACCTGAAGTTATGTTTTTCCAGGGACAAACTCCAGTACATTTTTTACAACAGCTTTATTGGGTTATAATTTGCATTCCATTTCAGTGGTTTTTGGTATATTCACAGAGTTGTGCAGCCATTACTACTATCTAATTTTAGAACCTTTTCATCACACCAAATGGAACCCCCCTGCTTAGCAGCCACTCGGTTTCTCCTCCATGTACCCTCTGGAAGTGTTAATCTACTTTCTGTCTTTATGGACTTGCCTATTCTGGACATTTTATATAAAAGGAATCCTACAATATGTGGCCTTTTGTGACTGTCATCTTTCACTTAGCATAATGTTTACAAGTTTCACCCATGTTGCAACATGTATAAGTACTTTAGTCTTTTTTATTGCCAAATAATATTCTACAGTATAGATGTATATTTTGTTTATGCATTCATCAGTAAATGGATGTATGGGTTTTTTCTACCTTATGGCTATTGTGAATAATGCTGTTATGAATGTTTTCTTGTCTTTTTTTTTTTTTTTTTGAGACGAAGTCTTGCTCTGTTGCCTAGGTTGGAGTACCAGTGGCACAATCTTGGCTCACTGCAGCCTCCAACTCCCAGGTTCAAGCAATTCTCCTGCCTCAGCCTCCCAAATAGCTGGGATTACATGCACACACTACCAGGCCCAGCTAATTTTTTGTACTTTTAGTAGAGATGGGGTTTCCCCATGTTGGCCAGGCTGGTCTCGAACTCCTGACCTCAGATGATTCACCTGCCTCAGCCTCCCAAAGTGCTCCACCATGCCTGGCCTACTATGAATGTTTTAACAAAGGTTTTTGTTTGAACATACGATTTCAGTTCTCTTGGGTATATATTTAGGAGTAGAATTGCTGGGTCATGTGGTAACTTTAACATTTTGAGAATGTTCAAACTGTTTTCCAAAGTGGCTGCTCTATTTTACAATTCCACCAGCATTGATAAGGGTTCCAATTTCTCTACATTTTTGCCAACACCTGTTATTAGTTGGCTTTTTAATTTTAGCTATGCTAGTGGGTATGAATTAGTATTTTATTGTGGTTTTTATTTGCATTTCCCTGATGACTAATAAGGCTGAACATCTTTTTTGGGAGTGCATATTGACCATTGGTACACCTTATTTGGATTGATGACTATTCAAGCCCTATGCCCATTTTTAAGTGGGTTATTTGTCTTTTGTTGTCAAGTTGTAAAAGTTCTTTATATATTCTGGACACCAGACTCTTATCAAACTTATAATTTGCAAATGTTTTCTTCCATTGTTTTAGTTGTCTTTTTCACTTTCTTCATGGTACCTTTTGAAGCACAAAGCTTGTCATTTTGATAAAGGCCAGTTTTTCTTTTTTCCACATGTGCTTTTGGCTTTTGGTGTCACATCTAAGAGACCATTGTAAAACTCAAGTTCACAAAGATTCACTGTGATTTTCTCCTCCCCCGCTGTTTTTTTTTTTTTTGAGATAGGGTCTTGCCCTACTGCTCAGGTTGGAATGCAAGGATATAAACACAGCTCACTACAGCCTAGAACTCCTGGGCTTGAGTGATCCTCCCACCTCAGCCTCCCAAGTAGCTGGGATCATGGCACCCACCACCACGCCCAGAGCTAATTTTTGTATTTTTTGTAGAGACAGAATCTTGCCATGTTGCCCAGGCTGGTCTCGGATTCCTGGGCTCAAGTTATCCTCCTGCCTTGGCCTCCCAAGGTGCTGAGATTAAAGACATGAGCCACAATGCTCAGTCTATTTTCTCTTTTTTCGAGGTAACTTCAGTACTTTTATAAAATGTTTTCTCTTTGTCATCACATGGAGAAAATTTCTCCTCATCCCAAAATTTTATAAATTTTCTCACACACACACACACACACACACACACACACACACACACACACACATATATATATATATATATATATTTTTTTTTTTGAGAGAGTCTCACTCTGTCACCCAGGCTGGGGTGCAGTGGCATAATGTCGGCTCACTGCAACCTCTGACTTCCCGGTTCAAGCGATTCTCCTGCCTCAGCCTCCCGAGTAGCTGGGACTACAGGTGCCTGCCACCACGCCCAGCTAATTTTTGTATTTTTAGTAGAGACAGGATTTCAGCATATTGGCCAGGATGGTCTCAATCTCCTGACCTCATCAATCTGCCCCCTTCTTGGCCTCCCCAAGTGCTGGGATTACAGGCGTGAGCCACTGTGCCCAGCCTATATATCTTTCTAGTAATTTTTGGTTGTGTTTTTTACAGTAACATTTTAATCCCTCTGGGATTTATTTGGGTACGAGAAGTGGAGTAGAAAACTCTTTCCCCATTTTATACTTCAGAGCACTTTCACATAAGTTAAGTCATTTCATACTTGTAATGTAGATGATATATAATTTTTTGCATTTTATACATATGAACACAATAATTCAGAGATTTCAAATGATTTGCCTGTGGTAACACATTTAGATACTGTAGGAATCACACCTGGAATCCAGGTCTTTGTTCATCTCTCTGGAGTCTCTATGCCCCATCACCTTTGTCTTCAATGGCATTAGTTATGGACAGCTCTCTTCTTCGTGGTACTTACATTACTCACTGGAAGGGAATTTGATCATCTGGTTTGTTAAATCATTACTAAATGCAGTGTATTACATTATTGTGGAGAATTTCAACTTTTTGATGTTCCTAGTTTGTCACTAACAGCGTGGCCTCAGGCAGGTTATTTCATCTCTAGTAACTATGACAATAATAGCTAACATATGTTGACACTGTCCTTCTGCCAGGGGCCATGTTCAGCTTTTCACATGGGTTATCTCATTTAATCTTTACACACAAAAAACCCTATGACCAGATGCTCTCATGGAAAGGAATAGTATATAAGCCTAGCAGCCATCTGAAAACTTGGGTTTCTGACCAATCTTTATACTTTAAAACTTAATGAAAACCCAAAGAGATTTTTGTTTGTTTTGTTTTGTTTTTTAGATGGAGTCTCACTCTGTCACTCAGGCTGGAGTGCAGTGGTGCAATCTGGGCTCACTGCAACCTCTGCCTCCCAGGTTCAAGCAATTCTCCTGCCTCAGCTTCCTGAGTAGCTGGGATTACAGGTGCACACCAACATGCCCAGATAATTTTTATATTTTTAGTAGGGATGGGGTTTTACTATGTTGGCTAGGATGGTCTCGAACTCCTTACCTTAGGTGATCCACCCACTTCAGTCTCCCAAAGTGTTGGGATTACGGGTGTGAACCACCACGCCTGGCCTCATTTAATCTTTACACACAAAAAACCCTATGACTAGGTGCTATCATGGAAAGACATAGCATATAAGCCTAGCAGCCATTAGAAAACTTTTGGGTTTCTGACCAGTCTTTACACTTTAAAACTTATTGAAAACCCAAAGAGTTTTTCTTTATGGTTTATATCTATTGCCAGCATATTGAAAATGAAAATTAAGAACACTTTATCTATGTGTTGTTTCCTTTAGAAGAACAATAATAAACCCATTATTTGTCAACATAAAAACATTTTTAAAGTGAAAAATAGCTGTATTTTCCCAAAGAGTAGTTTTTTTTTTCAGTTTTGCTATGTCTCTTTAATAATTGGCTTAACAGATAACTGCAGGATTCTTATGTTTTCTTCTACATTTGTGGCAATATCTTACATCATATAACCTCTGGAAAATTCCAAATACAGTGCTCGTGAGAGAGACAGTAAGAAAGGCAAATAGTCTCTCAGTATTGTTATTAAAATAGTTTAACCTTCCAGAATCTCTAAAAGGTTCTTGGGTTTCTCTAAAGAACTGCGAAGTATAGTACAGTGGAGAAGAGGACTGAGGTTGACATGAGCGGGATGCTTCGGTTTGCTTTTCTGTTTGTTTGTTTTTTGAGACAGAGTCTTGCTCTGTTGCCCAGGCTGGAGCATAGTGGCACAATCTTGGCTCACTGCAACCTCCGCCTCCCGAGTTCAAGTGATTTTCCTGCCTCAACCTCCCAAGTACCTGGGATTACAGGTGCCTGCCACCACACCTGGCTATTTTTTTTTTTTTTTTTTTTTGTACTTTTAGTAGAGATGGGGTTTCACCCTGTTGGCCAGGCTGGTCTCGAGCTTGTGACCTCAGGTGATCTGCCTGCCTCGGCTTCCTGAAGTGCTGGGATTACAGGCCTGAGCCACCATGCCCTGCCAAGATGCTTGGGTTTGAATTCCATCTTTACCATTTGTTTGCAGTGTGATCTTGGGCAAATTATTTTGTACTTTTTACCATACATTCCTTTATCTGTAAAGTGGGGGTTATAGTAGTGAGGATTAAATCATTAAAATATCCAAAACATTTTAACTGATATCAGGGCCTGGAAAAGTGTAAACATTTTTATCTGCAATAACCATTATTATTATTATTATTATTATTATTATTATTATTGAAGAACCCCTTCCTACATTGAAGAATTGAGGTTTAGTGAGTGAATTCCTAGGCTGAGATGTGGGTCCTATTTCTGTCGGTTTTTAACTATAAAACATTGGATAAATTTCTTAATCTTGGCAGCCTTAGCATCCTCATTTGGGACACGAGAAGAACAAAAGTAGCTGCCAGAAGAGTTGTAATAGTGTTGAATGAGACAAGTCACGTGAAATACTTAGCACAATGACTGCCATTTAATAGAAACTCACAATGTGTGTGTGTTTACTATGGATGTAATTATTACTACTATTAAAGATGGCATTTATGGCCGGGTGCGGTGGCTCAAGCCTGTAATCCCGCCATTTGGGAGGCCGAGACGGGCGGATCACGAGGTCAGGAGATCCAGACCGTCCTGGCTAACACGGTGAAACCCCGTCTCTACTAAAAAATACAAAAAAACTAGCCCAGCGAGGTGGTGGGCGCCTGTAGTCCCAGCTACTCCGGAGGCTGAGGCAGGAGAATGGCCTAAACCCGGGAGGCGGAGCTTGTAGTGAGCTGAGATCCGGCCACTGCACCCCAGCCTGGGCAACAGAGCAAGACTCCGTCTCAAAAAAAAAAAAAAGAAAAAAGATGGCATTTATAAATGTGTATCTATGTGCTTGTCCACATACACTCAATGTTATAGACTGAAGGTTTGTGCTCCCCCCAAATTCATAGTTGACATGTGATCCCTGTATGTGAAAGTGGGCCTTTGGGAGGTAATTAGGTCATCAGTGTAGAGCCCTCCTGAATGGGATTAGTGCCCTTATAAAAAGGACCCCGGAGAGATCTCTCCCTCTCTTTCTGCCACATGAAGATGCAATAAGAAGTTGGCCCTCTGCAAACTGGAAGAGGGTCATCAGCAGAACCCACCATGCTGGCCCCCCATTTAGGATGTCCAGCCTCCAAAACTGTGATAAATACATTTCTGTTGTTGATAAGCCACTCAGTACTTTGTTAGGGCAGTCCAAACTGACAAAGACACTCAGAATATCATGTACCGGCCTATGGTGACAAAGAGATAAACCATGGCATGACCAAACCAGTCAGGATGGTCCATTTAATTAGATATGTGGCCTACCAGGTTGTCAGTAGCTGTAATGCTGTGAAGTCAATTTCCTTTTATTAATATTCAGAGGATCCTATGGATACTTACCAAGGATCAATCTCTGGGCCGGGCATGGTGGCTCACACCTCTAATCCCAGAACTTCGGGAGGGGAGGCCGAGGCAGTTGGATCACTGAGGTCAGGAGTTCAAGACCAGCCTGGCCAACATGGTAAAACCCTGTCTCTATTAATAATACAAAACATTTACCTGGGCATGGTGGCACATGCCTTTAATCCCAGCTACTTGGGAGGCTGAGGCAGGAGAATTGCTTGAACCTGGGGGACGGAGGTTGCTGTGAGCTGAGATGATGCCATTGCACTCCAGCCTAGAAGACAAGAGTGAAACTCCGTCTCAAAATAAAGAAAAAAAACCTCAATCTCTTAACCATCACAGTTGTTTAAGTCCCAGTAGATCTCCACAGAAAGCTCTTCTTCTTCCACTTCTTATTAGGAAGCTCTGAACTATTGACTACTGACAATTAAATCTGAAACATCCAACTCTAACATGGCTGAAAGGTTGATTGGTCTTTTGAAGTGATAATTTTTGGATTAATTAGAAATTAAAGTAGCCCATCATTTCATTAAAGCTAAACTTCCTCCTCTTCTAATTAAGATGTGCTGTGTAATCATCTCAGTTGATTGAGTTTGATTTGTTTGTTTTGTCATAGAGTTACCTCAGGGAAGTTTTCTTCCGTGCACATTTGTATTTATTTATTTATTTTTTGACATAGGCTCTCACTTTGTCACACAAGCTGGAGTGTAGTGGCGCCATCACCACTCGTGCAGCCTTGACCTCCTGGGTGCAGGTGAGTCTCCCACCTCAGCCTCTGAGTAGTGGGTACTATAGGTGAGCACCACCATGCCTGGCTATTTTTGTATTTTTTTGTAGAGACAGTTTTGCTATGTTGTCCAGACTGATCTCAAACTCCTAAGCTCAAATAATCCACTCACCTCAGCCTCCCAAAGTGCTAAGATTACAAGCATGAACCACTGTGCCTGTTCTAGTGTCAGTTATTATTTATACATTTTAACCTTTATGTAATAGCTTTTTAACAAGGAAATAAACCATAATACCTTTGTTTTATGGATAAAACAAAATCTTTTTAAAAGTATTAAGAATTGTATGGGTGATTCCTTGATTTAAGAAAAACATCAGGTTAATAGAGAAACCCTTCCATAAAAATCTAAAGGTTTTGAGCAAAATAAAAATAAGTAACTTAAAAAAAAAAAACACCCACATAGCTGTATTAGGATTGTCCAGAGACACAAACCAATAAGGTATAGTATGTGTATGTGTCTGTGTGTGTGTATAAAAATACATACCTATATGTGTGTGTGTGTATGTATGTATATATACGTGTGTGTATAATGCACACATACACACACACACGAATACTTCTTTTGAAAAAGATATTGGTTCAGGAGATTGTGGAAGCTGGCAAGTCCAAAATTGTCAAGGTGTGCTGGCAGTCTGACGACCCAGGGAAGAGCCAATGTTAGTTCACAGGCGGAATTCCCTCTGCCATAGGGATGGTGCACCTTTTTCTATTAAGGTCTTCAGCTGATTGCATGAGGCCCACTCACATACAGAGGTTAATCTGCTTTACTCAACTGAATGAAATGTTCATCTTATCTAAAAAATACCTTCTCAGCATCATCTAGACTAGTATTTGACCAACTATCTGGGTACCATAGTCTAGCCAAATTGGCACATAACTTGAACCATCACAATGGCTAATTTCATAAGAAAAAAAAAGAAAAAGAAAATGTACATGCACTAGAATTGTAGAAAAGGCTGATAATAACATCCCAGGAGCCACCTACTGGGCATTACTGGACCTGGTTATGGCATGGGCTGTGCAGTGACAAAGAAATAATATCTTCAGTGGATATGGGTTGAGTGTTGAAACAGGCTCTTGCAGAAAGTAATTTTAGGGAAAGAGAAGTTTGAAAAAGAAAAGCCATCTATCGACTCAGGAGGGCAACAAGAAAGTTTCTCTCAGCCCCAGGTCAGGGTGGAAAAAAAACAAGTCTCCCTCAAGAAATAAAAGCCATGAAGTAATAAGTTTAAAGTCTGAATTTTAGCTGTCCTTGTGTTGAGGAAATCCCAGGATAAAAATTAACATAAAAATTAGACACATAGCAGAAATTCTACTGAAGCAAGTGGTAGAAAGAAAATTAAAACTTCTCCAGAGATACGTTTCAATAACCCTGACACTGTAGAGAAAGACTTCTGTCACCTGAAATGAGACCACAATAAAATATTAGAAACTATGCAACAACAGTTTATTTTTTAAACAGGAGACAAAAATGGAAAAATTATCCCTTCCAGGAACCAGAAAGACCACGAAATGAGAGGCACCATAAAGTATCTATAAAATGAGGTAGAGAAAAAATGATAAAATACATGGGGAAATATAAAGCAATATACTATAAAAATAGGTTAGAAAAACAAAGACAAATTATAAGGAAAAAAATACAGATGTTAAAATAAAAAATTCAAAGGCAGATTAAAAGGCAGAACAGGCATGGCTAAAGGGAGTGTTAATGAATTGGAATCAGAACTGAGAAAACTAAAAATTAAAAAATAATAATCATGGCCAGGCAGGTGGCTCACATCTGTAATCCCCGTACTTTGAGAGGTCAAGGCCAGAGAATTGCTTGAGCCCAAGAGTTCAAGACCAGCCTGGGCAACATAGGGAGATGCCATCTCAACCAAAAAAAAACCCACAAAAAATTAGCCAGGTGTGGTGGCGCATGCCTGTTGTTCCAGCTACTCTGCAGGCCAAGACAGGAAGATCACTTGAGCCCAGGAGATGGAGGCTGCAATGAGCTGAGATCACACCCTTGTACTCCAGCCTGGGTGACAGAGACCCCATCTCAAAAAAAAAAAAAAATTGTATTCATATCAATTGCCTGTATACTTTGTACTAGTCATTATAACTGTATGTATTTGTGAACCCATTTAATCCTCACAAAAACTGTGAGGATAGTAGATACAATAGTTCTAGGTTTTTTTTTTTTTTCTCTTTTTGAGACAGAGTTTCACTCTTGTCATCCAGGCTGGAGTACAGTGGTGTGATCTCGGCTCACTGCAGCCTCAACCTCCTGGGTTCCAGCAATTCTTCTGTCTCAGTCTCCTGAGTAGCTGGGATTATAGGTGCCCACCACCACGCCCAGCTAATTTTTTGTATTTTCAGTAGAGACGAAGTTTCACCATATTGGCCAGGCAGGTCTCGAACTCCTGACCTCAGGTAATCTGCCCACCTCAGCCTCCTAAAGTGCTGAGATTACAGGCATGAGTCACTGCACCCAGCCAATAGTTCTAGCTTAATCTGGGAACATACCAGTATAAATTTGGGATGGATTATGATCCTAAAGGTACAATTAAAGACAACAAGTAATAACAATTGTGTCTCAGAAAGCCTCTATATTTAAATAACCTGATCCATGAGCCTGATATTAAAGCCATTTAATCTTTAATATCAAAAGAGAAAAGAAGGAATAAAAAAGAAATTCTGAATAGTTTAAGATTAGAAGTTAGAACTCTGAAGTCAAATGACCCATATTCCAATTTAGATTCTATTCCTTTTATTCCCTTTATAATATTATATGGTTTATATAATCAGTTTTTCCCCTGAATTCTCATCTATGAAATGGGGATATTAGCAGTAACCTATATGCTTAGCTTCTAGGACAGTTCAGTTAGGGTATGTTGTCCCTCAGTCAATTTTTTAAAATGAGCTTTTTATTATGGAGTAATTTAGACTTACCAAAAAGTTGCAAAGATAATACAGGAATTTCCTATGTATTATTTACCCAGTTTCTTCTACTAGTAACATCTCATATGACCATATGATATGATTTGAATATTTGTCCCCTCCAAATCTCATGATGAAATGTGATCACCAATGTTGGAGGTGGGGCGTAGTGGGAGGTGTTTGGTTCACGGAGGCAGATCCCTCCTGGATGGCTTGGTGCCCTCCCCATGGTAATGAGTTCATGAGAGAACTGGTTATTTAAAAAGAGCCTGGTCAGCCAGACATGGTGGCTTACACCTGTATTCCCAGCATCTTAGGAGGCTGAGGCAGGAGGCTCGCTTGAGCCCAGGAGTTTGAGACCACCGTGGGAAACATAGGGAGGCCCCATATCTACAAAAAACACAAAGTTAGCTGGGCATGGTGGCATGCACCTGTAGTCCCAGCTTCTTGGAAGGCTGAAGCAAGAGGATTGATTGAACCTGGGAGGTTGACTTCAGTGAGCCATGATTGTGCCACCCAGCCTGAGTGACACAGTGAGACCCTGTCTCAAAAACAAACAAACAAAAACAAAAACAAAAGCCAAACAAACTAGCTTCTCTCTTGCCATATGATACACTTGCCCCTTCTCTTGCCATGTGATATCCCTGTTTCCCCTTCACTTTCCACTATGATTGTAAGCTCCTGATGCCCTCCCCAGAAGCAGATGCTGGCATCATGCTTCCTGCACAGCTCGTGGAACCATGAGCCAAGATAAACTTCTTTTCTTTATAAATTACCCACTCTCAGGTACTCCTTTATAGGAATGCAAATGGACTAACACACAATAGTACATTGTCAAAATGGAGAAGTTAAAATTGGTACAACACTATTCACTGAATTCTTGACTTTATTTGAATTTTGCAGTTTTTCCACTAACACCCTTTTTCTGTTTCAGTAACCAGTCCAGGTTACCATAGTACATTTGGTCATCATGTCTTCTTAATTCTCTTCAATCTGTGACAGTTTTTCAATCTTTCCTTGCTTTTAATGACCTCAACAGTTTTGAGGAGCACTGGTCATGTAGTTTGTACAACGTCTATCAATTTGGATTTGTCTGCTGTTTTTCTCATGATCAACTTGGGGTTATAGGTTTCGGGGAAGGGTAGCACAGAAATGAATTATCAATCACATTAGATCAGAATATTCTTTCGAAGAGAATCACTAAGTCCAGACCATAATTACGGGAGAGAAATTAATAGAGGGGAGATAATGCTTATATATTATTTGGAATTCTTCTGTAAGGAGGGTGTATTAGTCCATTTTCATGCTGCTGATAAAGACATACCCAAGACTGGGAAGAAAAAGAGGTTTAATTGGACTGACAGTTCCCCATGGCTGGGGAGGCCCCAGAATCATGGTGGGAGGCAAAAGGCACTTCTTACATAGTGGCGGCAAGAGAAAATGAGAAAGGAGCAAAAGTGGAAACTCCTGATAAAACCATCAGATTTCATGAGACTTATCTGCTATCATGGGAATAGCACAGGAAAGACTGATCCCCATGATTCAATTACCTCCCCCTGAGTCCCTCCCACAGCATGTGAAGATTCTGGGAGATATAATTCAAGTTGAGATTTGGGTGGGGACACAGGCAAACCATATCAGAGGGTTAATTTTTTGTCCACTTATTTATTATTCAATAATTTATATATATCATTATAGACTATGCCTAGTTAATTTTATGGTAATTTTAAATATAGAGTAACACTCTGGAGCTTAAGATCTGGATTTCTGGCCTTGCTTATTTGAGAATTATCTCATGATATTGATCAAAATTTCTTGACCTTTAGTGGCTCCAAATAACATTTAATACATTTTACCTCTTAATATGAATTTGGGAAGCTCCAAACAGTACAGTTTAAAAGGAAACTAACATTTAAGCCATTACATGCATCTGAATTTCCTAAACTTTGCTATCTTGATATTAGAAGAGTTGACTTTTGAAATGAATTTTTACAATTTCCCCATATATATGTATATATTTTAAGATGTATCTATTGACTATAGATTCAAATATCCCATTATCTGCCTTATTTCAAATTGAACAGTAACTGGACAGAAGAGATGAATGTGTTGCTACAAATACAGGCTTGGTTTAACGGATCTGCGAACCTGATTACTTCCCGAAAAGTAGACTTTTTGAGAGATTCTGTATTTTTGTTTGTTTGTTTTGTTTTGGATGGATGAGCAAATTGTAATATTTGCAAAAAGAGAAGAATGAGGCCCTACGAAATTTTTAAATGGTCATTCAATTATTCACCAACATTAATGGAGTACCTATGCCCCAGGCCCTGTGCTAGGATCTGAGAATATAATTGTGGACTAGAAGGTCACGGTCACTGCCCTCATGAAACTTAGAGATCTATGAGAAGCCAGAAAATATTCAGACAAATGAACAAAATTACTGATTGTGGAAAGAGCTAAGAAACCAACTGCTATGAAGATTAAAAGATTGCTGGCTGGGTGCAGTGGCTTATGCCTGGAATCCCAGTACTCAGCCTGGGGAGGCTGAGGCTGGAGGATTGCTTAAGCCCAGGAGTTGGAGGTACAGTGAGCTATGATTGTGCCACTGCACTCCAGCCTGGGCAACAGAGCAAGACCTTGTCTCAAAAAAAAAAAAAAAAAAAAAAGATATTTTTCTTAAAGGCAAGGAAGTACTTTAGAGATGGTATTTAGGGATGGACCCTCTGAAAAGGAACACTTACGCTGAAAGTTCTTCAAAGAGCATTCTTATCATACAGAACAGCAAGTGCCAAGCCCCTGATGTAAGAAGGGGCCTACTGGGTTCTAGAAGCCTCATAAGTGAGTGAGGTTGAGTGTAGTGAACCAGGAAAAGATATGGAAGGAGGTGTGGACAGATTAAACAGGGGCTTTGGGGTAATGGTAAGGAGTTTGCAATTCATTCCAGGTGTGATTGACACCTACCAAAGGATTTTAAGTGGTGGTGGTAGTGGCGGCAGTGGTGGTGGTCTCATGATTGAATGATTGTGATCACTCTGACTGTGATTTGGTGAATGGGTTGGAGGGGGCAAGAAGGTGAGTGAAAGACTGGTTAGAAGGTTATTGCAAGTTGTTCAAAAATTGTCTTAGCCCAGGTGCGATGGCTCAAGCCTGTAATCCCAGCACTGTGGCAAGCAGAGGTAGGCAAATCATGAGGTCAGGAGTTCAGACCAGCCTGGCCAACATGGTGAAACTCCGTCTCTACTAAAAATACAAAAATTAGCTGGGCATGGTGACATGTACCTATAATCCCGGCTACTAAGGAGACTGAGGCAGGAGAATTGCTTGAACCTGGGAAACAGATTGCAGTGAGCCAAGATCGCGCCACTGCACTCCAGCCTAGGTGACAAAGCAAGACTCTGTCTCGGGAAAAAAATAAAGAAAAAAATTAAAAAATATCTTTAAGTGAGATAAAAGCTGTTTCGTGCTATTTAACCTGGTGTTTTGCCATACTTACTTGGCCACAGAAATATTTTGTGTGTGTGTGCATGTGTGTGTGCACATGTGCGTGTGTGTGTGTATACATACCTTAGACTGTGGAATTAGTCTTTTCAAGAACCTATTTGAGAAAATGCTTAAGATATTTCTCCAAATTAATTTTTCTGCTTACTGTTTCTAAACCTATGCTCCTGTGAGAAGCATTCAAAAGTATATTCATAGTCTAAAGTGTGAGCATTGCCATTCTGAGTACATTTTTTTAATGCATAAAAATAAGAAATACAGTATCTTTCTGATCACGATAATCTGCCCTGGTCTTGACAAATATACTCTTATCACATTCCTTGATGCTGATGCTCATATGGAGGTAAACAACGCCATCCTGGTCAAGGGGAAATTTGAGTCTGTAAAAACAGTCACTATTCACACGAGGTACCAGGTGTTATTCTAAGAAGTATAACACCTGTCCATACATTAACTTATTCAATACTCTGAAAAGCTCCATGCGTTAGGTACTGCCATTTCTTTCATTTTTGAGACTGGGAAATCAAAGCCAAGATAAACTACATAATTTGTCCACAATTATAAAGCTGGTAAGTGGCAGAGTTTTTGGGTGTGTGTTGCAAATACTGAAAATTCCCGTAAGTGAAACGGAAGTGAAGAAAAGCTGGAAGAGGGTCAGAAGTGTAGGGAAGGTGGTGGAAATCAGAAGCATGGGGAAGAGCAGCTCCCTCTTAACCTCCTCCAAAATTCTCAGTCCTGAGAGCTTGTGATTTCTGTGTCTTATTTTTGTAATGGGCTCATTGAGCAACTCTGAGGACGTCAGTTTTGTAAGCAAGTGAAAGTCTAAGGAAACTTTTCCTTTTTGGTGAACAAGGTAAGCCTGATGGGGTCATGTGATGGTCTGCAACCTCTTTCAACATATCGTATCAGTTAGTATGTTTCTAGCTGCTA
This sequence comes from Macaca nemestrina, assembly GCF_043159975.1. Lineage (NCBI taxonomy): Eukaryota > Metazoa > Chordata > Mammalia > Primates > Cercopithecidae > Macaca > Macaca nemestrina. The sequence continues at coordinate 121,784,178 of NC_092135.1, read as the reverse complement.
GTAACAGAGAACTTCAGCTCCGGATGCCTTAAACACTAAAGGAATTTATCATTCCACAGAGCTCAAGTTAGGTTGACACCAAGGTTTGTTAACTGAAGAGCTCCATAATATCTTCGAGAATCCCGGTCCTTTTCATTTGTCTATCCTGTCATCTACAGAGTGGCAGTCCATCCACCTCAGGGTAGCAAGATGGCTGTCACAGTTCCGTGCACAGATCCTGACACAACAACTGTGAAAAAAGAGGGACTGGCTTTCCTTGATCAGGTGGTGAATACATACCTAGCCTTAAAAGAATCACTAGCAAGGTGATATGGTTTGGCAGTGTCCCCACCGAAATCTCATCTTGAATTGTAGCTCCCATAATTCTCACGTGTCGTGAGAGGGACCTGGTGGGAGGTAATTGAATCATGGGGGGAGGGGTGGTGGGTCTTTTCTATGCTTTTCCTTGTGATAGTGAGTAAGTCTGCTGAGATCTGATGGTTTTTTGAAAAGGGAGTTCCCCTGCATACACTGTCTTGCCTGCTACCATGTAAGACATCTTTTTGCTCTTCCTTCATCTTCCACCATGATTGTGAGGTCTCCCCAGCCATGTGGAACTGTGAGTCTATTAAGCCTCTTTCATTTATAAATTAACCCAGCCTCAGGTATGTCTTTATTAGCAGCATGAGAACAGACTAATACACAAGGAAAACAGGATTGCTGCAAAAGTCAAAAATCAATCCAAATATACCCTTGGATTGGGGATTGGGCCACCTTCCCTGAGCGTATTGCACACAAGAAGGTGAACACTCAGCAAGAAAGAATGGGAGGATGGATGTTAGAGGTGCAACCATGTCTACTACAAGAGTCTTAATATTATACTGTTATTTGTTGGGATTGCATGATATTATTGTATATTTGTGCAGAATAGTGAGGTCCTTTTATTTAAAAAAAAAAGGTTTGGCCTTTTAGTTCTCACTGCTAACAGACACAACTCTGCTCTTTTCATCCTTATTTTTCTTAAAGCTCTTCTGATTTCTAGTAAATCTGTGATACAATTTAATGCATTGTCTTAGTTAGCATGCCATTTTCCTTCATTTTTATTTTTTTTCTGATGCATTAATCTGCTAATTTGAAAGTATTTTAAAAATATTTTCCTGACCTTAAATGATGAATTGTGGTAAAAGTAATCAACAGTTTTTGATGAAACTCACCATTTTTATTTTGGAAAAATTTCGGAAAATCCTGATGTAGTCTTTGTGGTCTTTAAACGACACGAATGAGCATATCTAAGCTCATAAAAACTGAAATACTTTTTATACTTGGGTGAGTAAAAGATGTGATCTTTTAATCTCTACAAAATTAAAGTTTACAGAAGTTTAAAGGATGGTTTTATGACTTGAAAATTAAAGTTCACAGAGGTTTAAAAGACGAGCACAACTCCATGAAATGGAGAAAAAAAAGTCTCCAAAGAGGAATTACATAGGAAGAGGGCAAAAAACATTGAAAAAATTATTCTTCAAAACCTCTAAACTTGGTGTGTTTTAAATAAATGACTCATTTTGGCCTGGTGCGGTGGCTCACACTTGTAATCCCAGCACTTTGGGAGGCCAAGGCGGGCGGATAATGAGGTCAGGAGATCGAGACCATCCTGGCTAACACGGTGAAACCCTGTCTTTACTAAAAATACAAAAAATTAGCTGGGTGTGGTGGCAGGAGCCTGTAGTCCCAGCTACTTGGAAGGCTGAGGCAGGAGAATGGCATGAACCCGGGAGGTGGAGATTGCAGTGAGCCGAGATCGCGCCACTGCACTCCAGCCTGGGCTTCGAGCGAGACTCCGTCTCAAAAAAGAAAAAAAAAATTACTCCTTTCTCACAAAATTAAGATTAACACTAAAGTGAGTGATGATATCCACATGCCAGACTGAGAACCCCTCATAACTCTAGGAGTCACAGATGAAAAAGACAAGTACATCTTCACATTCATTGCCAACTAAAGTGTCTGAGAACTTTGCGATTTTTCATTTTGGGCTGTACTAGAAAAACTTTAACGTATATGACTTTAACGTATATTGAATGAATTTGACATTAATGATTTTTTTTTCTTTGCCTTGATCAAAGATGAAAGAACAATTAAGAGCTGTTTCAACCCCTTGGAAACAAATTAGGAGTATTTGAGCAATTAGCATTACAAAATCTCTTGCTTTTGAGACCCCCTGCAGCAAATAGTTAATGCTTGAGCTATTTAAAATTCAGTGGTGGTTAAGAAGGCAATTACTGGGCTCTTTCTCATTACAGGACCATATCAAATTTTCCTTAAGCAGTTTTTCATTATTCCAGCCTGTTTTTTAAAAACAAGATTTCTAATTTCATTGCAATTTCAGGTGCGTTGTTTAGCACTTTTACCCAGTTTTTGCAATTATACTGTGGGCTACCTTGGACACTGTCATATTTCCGAACTAAAATGTTAGATGCAGAAGCTCTCATTTTTCCTCCATTTCTTATAAAAACAATTCCCCCAGTCTCCTATGTGATCCTTCTCTCAACAGTGAGGAAAATAGGACTCTAATTTTATTCATGTCTTGTAATAAATGTGTTCTTGGTGGAAATTGCCACCATAATCCACGGACGGCAGTAGAGCTCAAACTGTGTGAAAAACAATATGATATGTATGTACCAAGAATGCAAAATTTGCCAATTGGAGCAGACAGCCCCAAACAAATATCCACAAAACAACTCTATAAGGAGGATAATAGAGAAACCACAGACAACTGGATGCCCTCAGACTGCTAGGAGAGATTGCTAAGGGAAAGTTTGCTAGGGAAATAAGATCGGAGTTGTGTCTTAAAGAAAGGCAGGGAGATTTCCAAGCAAAAGAAGGGACAAAAGGCACATAGAGCAAAGGGTATGTGCTGTGAAATCAACGATTTATTTAGGGTATCTTCTAATACTGAGAGGCATTTCATGAGCTAGAAAATCCCCATGGTACATCTCTCACCATCACTTGTCATTGTTTTATCAGCCCATTTCCCCCTCCACATCACTCTCTGCTCTTTTTCTTCCCATAGCAGCAAGTACTTTACATAAAAACTCTTCAAAATACATTTCCCTTCTACATTTCATTTTGTTGTTGTTGTTGTGTGACCATTTGCAGATAATATGTCTCCTGATGTCTTCCATACATTGGAAAAGGAAAGGCTCAGTGGTACTTTTTTTTTTTTTTTTGTAGCCCCGAGGATTGGCACTATCTTCTTCATCTCTTGTCATTGTGTCAGGCTCCATTTCTTGTAAAACCGTGATGTTCTTATGTTGGTCGTTTGGCCACTTCCGGTGCCTGCTTCTTAGCATCTATAGTTTGTGATCCTGAGTCTCATGGACTTCTTAGTGCCTACCATAGCCATGCACTGGACTTCAATGATTTTAAAAAGATGATTTTTGCCCTCTTCCTGCGTAATTCCTCTTTTGAAATTTTTTGCTTCCCACTTGGTAGAGTTGTGTTCATTCCGTCAATATTCAAATTTATTCTGTTCTTCCAATGCCTGGAAATGTAGTCAAGACTTCCTTGGCTAATTAGAAGTTGGATTGCATCTCTCCTTCAAAGCCACTCAACTTTCTGTGTAAGAAAATACAACTCCATTCCCACAACAGATAGAGCCTAGAACTCTGAGTCAATCTTGACCAGTTGTAGAGTAATAGGCATGAAAGGCTGTTGATGATATTCAATGGCCATAGAAAAATTAGTTCGATGTTTTTTCCAAGTTGTGCCCTTTTCTCCCATGGGTCTCTGAATCATCTGCGTGTATTTGAATGAGAGGGAGAAGGGGTGTTCACTTTTCCTTGAAGACTTTTACTTTCTTGGTTCCATATACAATTAAAACTGTCACATTTTTAACAGATGCACCAACAGATGAGGTGGGCTTCTCGAGTTGCTCAAGGGGCCATATCTTATGTAACATAAGCAAGTTGTGACCTTAGGAAAAATACTTAACCTTCTTTGTCTCAATTTCCTTATCAGTAATATAGGGAATAATAATAGTATCTACCTCATATGATCATTGAGCCCAAAACAACCATGTCTATCGAAAAAATCCAGATTCTTCTCCAGGATTTACTCACACTGTCCTGAGAATATTAGAGAATTTGTCCTTTAAGGTCATCTTATTAAGCTGTAGTTCTTTGGAAAGAGTGGTTAGATCACATCGGATTATCTTGTATTAAAATAGATATGGCCCTATTCCTAACCAGCTTGTTTAAAATAATAATAAAATAATTACAATAATAGTAAAAGCTTATAAAATGACTGTTTGGAATAATATTGAGTCATGGTAATTTTCTTCAGGAGAGTAAGTAGAACATTTAATCAATCCCAGAATAGATTTTTTAGTTAAAATGGTTGGAAAGAGCATTTTATGCTTGAGCATAGAAGACACTTAACAGACGTATGCAGAACTAAAGTGAAGCCTTCATGGAGAATTACTGGCTTCACTGCTCATTGTAGAGACCTTGTTGGATGACAGTCTAGCCCAGGGCTGTATGCCTATTAATTACTCAGCATGGGTGGATTACATGATGGATCTGTATTTGGGTTTTTAAATTTTGTTTTGTTTTGTTTTGTTTTGAGACAGAGTTTTGCTCTTGTTGCCCATGCTGGAGTGCAATGGTGTGATCCCACCTCACTGCAACCTCGGCCTCCTGGTTCAAGCAATTCTCCTGCCTCAGCCTCCTGAGTAACTGGGATTACAGACGCGTACCACCATGCCTGGCTAATTTTGTATTTTTTTGTAGAGACAGTATTTCACTATGTTGGTCAGGCTGGTCTTGAACTCCTGACCTCAGGTGATCCGCCCTCCTTGGCCTTCCCAAAGTGCTGGGATTACAGGTGTGAGCCACTGTGGTCAGCCTGTATTTGGGTCTTATACCAGCCACACAAAGGGTTTCTGAGACAACTCTCATTTATGTCTAGGAAATCTTGTACACTTCTTCATTTGCATTTTATTTTTTTAAGTTCTTTTTAAATTTATTTTTTATTTCAATAGGTTTTTAGGGAGAAAGTGGTGTTTGGTTACATGAATAAGTTCTTTAGTGGTGATTTCTGTGATTGTGGTGCACAATCACTGGAGCAGTGTACACTGTACCAAATAGGTAGTGTTTTATCCCTCACCCTACTCCCACTCTTTCCCCTGAGTCCCCAAAGTCCAATGTATTATTCTTATGCCTTTGTGTCCTCATAGCTTAGCTCCCACATATGAGTGAGAACATATGATGTTTGGTTTTCCATCCCTGAGTTACTTTGCTAGAAAAATAGTCTCCAGTTTCATTGAGGTTGCTGCAAATGCCATTATGTTGTTCTTTTTTTATGGCTGAGTAGTATTCCATCGTGTGTGTGTGTGTGTGTGTGTGTGTGTGTGTGTATACCACAATTTCTTTATCCACTTGTCAATTGATGGGCGTTTGGGCTGGTTCCATATTTTTGCAACTGAAAATTGTGCTGCTATAAACAGACATGTATGTGCAAGTATCCCTTTCATATAATTACTTCTTTTCTTCTGGGTAGATACCCACTAGTGAGATTGCTGGATCAAATGGTAGATCTATTTTTAGTTCTTTAAGGAATATCCACACTGTTTTCCATAGTGGTTGTACTGGTTTACATTCCCACCAACAGTGTAAAAGTGTTCCCTTTACACCACATCCACACGAACATCCATTATTTTTTTATTAGGGATATTCTTGCAGGAGTAAGGTGGTATCTATTGCATTGTGGTTTTGATTTGCATTTCCCTGATCATTAGTGATGCTGAGCATTTTTCCATGTGCTTGTTGGCCATTTGTGTATCTTCTTTTGAGAATTGTCTGTTCATGTCCTTAGCTCACTTTTTGATGGGATTGTTTGCTTTTTTCTTATTGATTTGTTTGAGTTCTTTGTAGATTCTGTATGTTAGTCCTTTGCCAGATCTGTAGATTGTGAAGATTTTCTCTTACTCTGTAGGTTGTCTGTTAACTCTGCTGATTATTTATTTTGGTCTGCAGAAGCTTTTTACTTTAATTAGGTCCCATCTACTTATCTTTGTTTCTGTTGCATTTGCTTTTGGGTTCTTGGTCATGAAGTTTTTGCCTAAGCCGGTATCTAGAAGGGGTTTTTCAATGTTATCTTATAGAATTTTACAGTTCCGGGTGTTAGACTTAAGTCTTTGATCCATCTTGAGTTGACTTTTGTGTAAAGTGAGAGATGAGGATCCAGTTTCATTCTCCTACATGCGGCTTGCCAATTATCCCAGCACCATGTGTTGAATAGGGTGTCCTTTCCCCACTTTATGTTTTTGTTTGCTTTGTCAAAGATCAGTTGGCTGTAAGTATTTGGGTTTATTTCTGGGTTCTCTATTCTGTTCAAAAATAGAACATAAATAGGTCAATGTACCCATTTTTATACCAGTACCACACTGTTTTAGAGACTATGGCCTTATGGTATAGTTTGAAATCCGATAATTTGATGCCTCCAGATTTGTTCTTTTTGCTTAGTCTTGCTTTGGCCAGGCAGGCTCTTTTTTGGTTTCATGTAAATTTTAGGATAGTTTTTTCTAGTTCTGTGAAGAATGATGGTGGTATGTTGATGGGAATTGCATTGAATTCATAGATTGCTTTGAGCAGTATGATCATTTTCATAATATTGATTCTACCCACCCATGAGCCTGAGAGGTGTTTTCATTTGTTTGTGTCCCTATGATTTCTTTCAGCAGTGTTTTTTAGTTTTCCTTGTAGAGGTCTTTCACTTCCTTGGTTAGGTATATTCCTAAGCATTTTATTGTATTTTTGCAGCTGTTGTAAAAGGGGTTGAGTTCTTGATTTGATTCTCAACTTGGTCACTGTTGGTGTAGAGCATAACTACCTATTTCTGTACATTATTTTGTATCTGAAGAATTGTTGAACTCATTTACCAGTTCTAGAAGCTTTTTGGAGGGGTATTCAGGGTTTTTTAGGTATACGATCATAACATTAGCAAACAGTGACAGTTTGACTTCTTCTTTACCAATTTTGATGCCCTTTATTTCTTTCTCTTGTCTGATTGCTCTGGCTAGGAATTCCAGTATAATGTTGACTAGAAATGGTGAAAGTGAGCATCCTAGTCTGGTTCCAGTTCTTAGGGGAAATGCTTTCAACTTTTCCCCACTCAGTATAATGTTGGCTGTGGGTTTGTCATAGATGGCTTTTATTACCTTAAGGTATGTCCCTTCATGCTGATTTTACTGAGGGTTTTAATCATAAAGACATGCTGGGTTTTGTCAAATGCTTTTTCTGCATCTATTGAGATGATTGTTTTTAATTCAGTTTATGTGGTGTATCACATTTATTGACTTATTATATGTTAAACCATCCCCACATCCCTGGTATAAAACCCACTTGTTCATGGTGGATTATCTTTTTGATATGCTGTTGGATTCAGTTCACTAGTATTTTGTTGAAGATTTTTTTTCATCTATGTTCATCAGGAATATAGATAGATAGATAGATAGATAGATAGATAGATAGATAGATAGATAGATAGATAGATACAGATATAGTCCTTTCCTGGTTTTGTTATTAGGGTGATACTGGCTTCATAGAATGACTTAGGGAGAATTTCCTCTTTCTCTATCTTGCAGAATAGTGTCAATAAGATTGGCACCAATTCTTCTTTGAATGTCTGATAGAATACAGCTGTGAATTTGTCTCATCCTGGAGTGTTTTTTTTTTTTTTTTTGGTTGGCTTTTTTTTTTTTTTTTTGGACGGAGTTTCCCTCTTGTTGCCCAAGCTGGAGTGCAATGGTGGATCTTGGCTCACTGCAACCTCTGCCTCTGGGGTTCAAGCATTTCTCCTACCACAGCCTCTGAAGTAGCTGGGATTACAGGCATCTGCCACCATGCCCAGCTAATTTTTTTTTTTTGTATTTTTAGTAGAGACTGGGTTTCACTATGTTGGCCAGGCTGGTCTCCAACTCCTGACCTCAGGCAATCCACCTGTCTCAATCTCCCAAAGTGTTGGGATTACAGATGTGAGCCACCGTGCCCAGCTGGCAATTTTTTTTATTATCATTTTAATCTCACTGCTCGTTATTGGTCTATTCAGAAATTCTGTATCTTCTTGGTTTAATCAAGGAGGGTTGTGTATTTCAAGGCAAACCACCTCCTCTAGGTTTTCTAATGTATGCATGTAAAGGTGCCCATTGGAGCCTTAAATGATCTTTTGTATTTCTGTGGTATCAGTTGTAATATCTCCTATTTCATTTCTAATTGAGCTTATTTGGATCTTCTTTCTTCTTTTCTTGGTCAATCTCACTAATGGTCTATCAACTTTTTTTTTGAAGTGGTGTCTCACTATGTTGTCCAGGCTGGTCATGAACTCCTGGGCTCAAGCCATCCTCCTGCCTTGGTCTCCCAAAGTGCTAGGATTACAGGTGTGAGCCACCATGCCAGGCCCTGGTCTATCAATTGTATTTATCTTTTCAAATAACCAGCTTTTGGTTTCATTTATCTTTTGTATTTTTTTCTTTGTTTTAGTTTCATTTAGTTTTGCTCTAATCTTCCTTATTTACTTTCTTCTGCTGGCTTTGGGTTTGGATTGTTCTTGTTCTCCAGTTTTGTAAGGTGTGACCTTAGATTGTCTATTTGTGCTCTTTCAGACTTTTTGATGTAGGCATTTAATGCTATGAACTCTCCTCTAAGCACTGCTTTTGGTGTATCCAAGAGGTTTTGACAAGTTGTGTCACTATTATCATTCAGTTCAAAGAATGTTTTAATTTCCATTTTGATTTCATTGTAGACTCAACAATCATCAGGAGCAACTTATTTAATTTGCATGGTTTTGAGGGTTCATTTTAGAGTTGATTCTACTTTTATTCCACTGTGGTCTGAGAGAGTACTTGATATAATTTCGATTTTCTTAAATTTACTGAGACTTTTTTTGTGGTCTATCATATGGTCTATCTTGGAGAATATTCCATGTGCTGATGAATAGAATGCATATTCTGCAGTTGTTAGGTAGAATGTTCTGTAAATATCTGTTAAGTCCATTTGTTTTAGGGTATAGTTTAAGTCCATTGTTTTTTTGTTGACTTTCTGTCTTGATGATTTGTCTAGTGTTGTAAGTGGAGTATTAAAGTTGCATTTCCATCTATCTTATTTCTTATGTCTAGTAGTAATTGTTTGGTAAAATTGGGAGCTCCAGTGTTAGGTGCACATATATTTAGGACTGTGATATTTTCCTGTTGGACTAGTTTGTATTTTTTAACTGCTGTTACTTTAAAGTTTTTTCTGTCTGATTAAAGAATAATTGCTCCTGCTCACTTTTGATGTCCATTTGCATGGAATATCTTTTTCTACTCCTTTACCTTAAGTTTATGTGAGTCCTTATGTGTTAGGTGAGTGTCCTGAAGACAGCAGAAACTTGGTTGGTGAATTCTTATCCATTCTGCCATTCTGTATCTTTTAAGTGAACCATTTAGGCCATTTACATGCAACATTGGTATTCAGATGTGAGGTACTATTCTATTCATCGTGCTATTTGTTGCCTGAATACTTTTTTTTTCATTGTGTTATTGTTACATAGGTCCTGTGAGACTTATGCTTTAAGGAGGCTCTTTTGGTGTATTTCAAGGATTTATTTCAAGATTTAGAGCTCCTTTTAGCAGTCCTTGTAGTGCTAGCTTGGTAGTGGCAAATTCTCTTAGCATTTGTTTATCTGAAAAGGACTGTGTCTTTCCTTCATTTACGAAGCTTAGTTTTGCTGGATACAAAATTTTTGGCTGATAATTGTTTTGTTTATGTTTAGGGAGGATAAAAATAGGACCCCAGTCCCTTCTATCTTATAGGGTTTCTGCTCAGAAATCTACTGTTAATCTGATAGGTTTTCCTTTATAAGTTACCTGATGCTTTTGTCTCACAGCTCTTAAGATTCTTTCCTTTGTCTTGACTTTAGATAACCTGATAACTATGTGCCTAGGTGATGATCTTTTTGTGATGAATTTTCCAGGTGTTCTTTGAGCTTCTTGTATTTGGATGTCTAGATCTCTACCAAGGCTGGTAGTTTTCCTCAATTATTCCCTCAAATATGTTTTTCAAACTTTTAGATTTGTCTTCTTCAGGAACACCAAATATTTTTAGGTTTGGACATTTAACATAGTCCAGAACTTCTTGGAGCCTTTGTTCATTTTTTTAAAAATATTTTTTCTGTGTCTTTGATGGATTGGATTCATTCAAAAGCCTTGTATTTGAGCTCTGAGGTTCTTTCTTCTGCTTGTTTGATTCTATTGCTGAGACTTTCCAGTGCATTTTGCATTTCTCTAAGTGTGTCCTTGATTTCCAGAAGTTATGTTTATTTTTTATTTATACTATCTATTTCACTGAAGATTTTTCCTTTCACAGCCTGTATCATGTTTTTGATTTCTTTAAGTCGGATTTCATCTTTCTTGGTCCCTCCTTGATATGCTTAATAATTGACCTTCTGAATTCTTTTTCTGGCAATTCAGAGATTTCTTTTTGGTTAGCATCCATTGCTGGTGAGCTAGTGTGATCTTCTGAGGGTGTTAAATAACCTCGTTTTGTCATATTACCAGAAATGTTTTTCTGGTTCCTTCTCCTATGTCTGAGGGAAGGTCTGGGACTCACAGGCTGCTGTTCAGATTATTTTGTCCATGGAGTGCTCCCTTAATGTGGTGTTCTCCCCCTTACCCTAGGAATGGGGCTTCCTGAGAGCCAAAGTGGAGTGATTGTTTTTACTCTTCTGGATCTAGCCACCCAGTGGAGCTACTGGGCTCTGAGCTGGTACTGGAGAGTGTCTGCAAAGGATCCTGTGATATGATCCGTCTTCAGGTCTTTCAGCCATGGACACCAGCATATGCTCCAGGGGAGGTAGCAGCAGAGTGGACTCTGTGAGGGTTCTTGGTTGTATTTTTGTTTAGTATGCTGGTTTTGTGTTGGTTGGCCTCCAGCCAGCAGGTGGCACTTTCAAGAACCCATCAGCTGCAGTACTATAGGAAGGATGCAAATTTGCCCCAGGGTTGCCTGGTTAAGTATTCAGGTTTCTCAGGACATGGGAAGGGCCATAGAGCTCCAAAGAGGTTAGACTTTTATCTTCAGCTACCAGGATGGGTAGAGAAAGACCATCAGGTGGGGGCAGGGTTAGGTGTGTCTCAGCCCAGACTCTCCTTGGGTGGGTTTGCTGCAGCTGCTGTGGGGGATGGGGATGTGGTTCCCAGGCCAATGGAGTTATGTTTCCAGGGAGATTATGGCTGCCTCTGCTGAGTCATACAGGTTGCCAGGGAAGTGGGTAAAGTCGGCAGCCACAGGCCTCACCCTGCTCCCATGCAGCCTGCAGTACTAATGGCTGGTCTCACTCTCACCGTGCCCTGCCAACAGCACCAAGTTTATTTCCACGTAGCAGGTGATCAGGGCTCAGAACTTGCCCTAGACTACCAGCCTCCTCACTGAGAAAGCAAGGAGACTCAGTTCTTTGGCATCTCAGGGAGCCTGCAGCAGGAATCCAGTTCCTTCAAAGGGTCTGTGGATTCTCTTGGCTTTCCTGGTATGTTTCTGTGGTAGTTCTCGGAGCAGAAGTTCACGATGTGAGTCTCCACATGCTGCTCTGTCTGTCCGAGCAGGAGATGCAAGCTAGTCCTGCCTCTTATCCACCATATTATTCCTGGCTTAAACATTTTAAAAGTGGAAATAAATGTATGCTCAAGCCAAGTTATTTAAGTTCACTACTAATTTCCCATTGAGATTGAGGAACACGTGTATCAGGTTTTTAATCATAGTTGTTGGAATGATTCAGTTTGAAATAATCAGCATTTCTACCTAAAGTTAGTTAGATCTTTAAAAATAATTCATATTTCACATATGGTGTGTATGCATGATACCGTTATTTATTTTTGTAAATGTTGCATTTTATATTACTTTTCTTTTTTTCTTTTCTCCTTTTTTTTTTTTTTTTTGAGTCTCATGTCTCACTCTGTCACCCAGGCTGGAGTGCAGCGGCATGATCATAGCTCACTGCAAAGGATCCTTGCATCTCAGTCTGCTAAGTAGCTGAGACTACAGGTGCATGTCACCATGTCTGGCTAATTTTTAAAAAATTTTTTGTAGAGACGGGCTTTTGCATGTTGCCCAGGCTGGTCTGTATCTACTGAGCTCAAGTGGTCCTCCCACATTGGCCTCCCAAAGTGCTGGGATTATAGGCACGAACCTTTGCACCCAGCCTTTTTATTTTCAAAATGCTCTTAAGTTTCTGGTTTAAGTTATTCTTTAGAATTTGGAATGTGTGTGTGTGTGTGTGTGTGTGTGTGTGTGTGTGTGTGTTTTAAAATATAGATATATGAGGTAGAAGTGCAGTTTTGTTACATGGATAGATTGCATAGTAGTGAAGTCTAGACTTTTAGTGTATCCATTGTCTGAATTGTGTACATTGCACTCATTAAGTAGTTTCTCATCCTTCACCCCTCCCACCCTTCCACCTTTTGGAGTTTCCAGTGTCTATTTTTCCACTCTTTTATGTGATGTCTTTAAATCCAAGAATTAGAGGATATAATGACAGACATTCTTTCATCCTTAATTGCAGAAGTCATCTACCTAGTGTGAAAACAAGGCTATAATAGGCATTTTTATTTTCATGTGCCTTAGTACACATCCATTAATGCAGATTCAGATTTGAAAGAGGAGAATGTCCCATAATTTCCAAAGAGAAAGCTGAAGTGTTCATTTTGCCTTTATTCAGAAACCTGACTCATGACCTTGTAACTATGTCTGTTGCCACCTGGAATGATAGTCTTTGGCTTAGAAGGTTAAGTTCTATAGTAATCAATTCCAATATACCCTTTTTAGGAAACATTGAACAGTTTGGTTTTGACTGATTGTAAACCTCCCTGTGAATCCTTAAAACATCAATCCATTACTTCATTTCCTTATCTGTTTTCCCAGCCCTAGCTCAGACCGTGACTGTCTGATAAGTGAATCATTGCAACAAACTGTTAAGTAATTTTTCGTGCTGACCACTTCCAAATGCAAGCTATTTTATGTGTGTGTGTGTATATATATATGTATGTATGTATATTTATATGATATACATGTAATTTTTCATGCTGAACACTTCTAAATGCAAGCTATTATATATATAGACGTGTATATATATAAAGACATATACATATACATATACATATACATATACATATACACATGTCTTGAACTCCTGACCTCAAGTGATCCAGTCGCCTCAGCCATGCAAGGTGCTGGGATTATAGGCATGAGCCACCGAGACTGGCCTGTCTGGTGTATTTGGTACTTTTTCTTTTTCACCACCATATGTCTAACACCTAAGATAGTACTGTACCTAGTTGGCACTCAAACATATTTTGTTGAGAGACAGGATATCTAATTGCACTAAGCCCTCTATTTACAAAAACATTATAACCAATAAACAAAAACACAAAACCCCATCAAACTTTAATGCTTCTCCATTGCATTTATGTAATTAAGTCCTGGATTCAGCATTCAAAGTCTGCCCTGGTCTAAATCCAATCTAATTATCCAGTCTCATTTTTCATCTCTCACATTCTCCACTCCACCCCACTTCCTCTTTCCTTGTTCCAGTTTGATCTAGGAGTTCTGTTTCCTGAACATGCTTTCCTGTTGCCCTGACCTTTGCTCATGCTCTTCTGATTGCCTGGAATCCTCTTTACCCCAGCCAAATCCACATTCTAAGTAGTGCCTACCTTTCAAGGCTTAGCTTAAATAGCACTTCTATGTTTCACTGCTGTTTTATGCCTCTTTTGGCCTTTTCACCTCACAGCATTATACCCACATATGTAAGTACTTGTTTCCCTAGGTTGTAAACTCCACACTTTGTGTATCTCTATTTCTGACTGGCTGGCCCAGAAATGAGGACATCACAACTACTTAGATAAAGTTATTAGGTGAAACATCTCCCACCAATATGCCTAAAAGCCTCTCTAGTAAATTCAGATCTAAAGGGGCTTTTGGAGACAGTGGCTTTAATTAGAATAAGGCACCATGTTGTTTTAGATTCCCTGGGAAGGATGTCATAGTAATTCATTAGTACATCACCCGGGATTAGTCAGTCTGATTAAGCAATTCTTCATCCAGAAACATTTATCTGTAAGCCATGATTTTTGGGGATTATAGACAGCAGGGGTTCTCAGCACAAGCTGATTATCAAAATCACCTGGGATGTTTAAAAAAAAATCTAACTTCCTGTAGGTTCTGATTTGGTAGATTCATAAACAAAACCAGGAAACCATGTTTGTAAAAGCTTCCCTGGTGGCCAGGAAGGTGGCTCATACCTGTAATCCCGGCACTTTTCCAAGCTGAGGCTGGAGGATCACTTGAGGTTGGGGTTTGAGACCAGCCTGGGCAATGTAGGGAGACCCCGTCTGTACACACACCCACACACACAGACACACACACGCATACACACACAATTTTAAAAGGCTTCCCTGATGTTTATAGTGCAAGCCTGACTAAACAGATGCAATATTTTTTTTCTTATTTATTTATTTATTTATTTTTTGAGATGGAGTCTCATCTGTCACCCAGGCTGGAGTGCAGTGGCATGATCCTGGCTCACTGCAACCTCTGCCTCCCGGGTTCAAGTGATTCTCCTGCCTCAGCTTCCCGAACAGCTGGGATTACAGGTGCTCACCACCACACCCAGCTAATTTTGTATTTTTAGTAGAGATGGAGTTTCGCCATGTTAGCCAGGCTGGTCTTGAACTCCTGACCCCAGGTGATCCTCCCACCTCGGCCTCCCAAAGTGCTGGGATTACGGGGTGAGCCACCACACCTGGCCTCAGATGCAAGATTTGATTAAAGAAACTTCTGAGATGTACACAGGCAGGACCAACATAAGAAACAGAATATGTTAGGTGGGAGGGATGGAAAGGAGGCAGAAGGAAAATCAAAGAAAAGGTGAAAAGAAAACCACTCACCCATTGAACAGTTACCCTGAATTGCCCAGCCTGGTGGGAGATGCTGGGAATTGCATGGGGAAGAAAGACTTGGTCCTCGCTGATGTTCTAGTGAGGAAGAGATCCAAGCCCTAGAAAGGGGAGGAGCACACAGCGGTTTGACAGCACAAGGCAGGTCATCTTTGCAGTGTGTGTGCAGCGGGTGGGAGTGAGGAACCACAGCTAAGGTCCTGAGATGCAAGGGGAGGTTTGAAGTAAGACTCGGCATGAGACAGGGTGTGGTGAAGGCAGAAGAGCGGCAGGCCAGATGAGGGGGCCATGAAAAGTACCATATACTTGAGAAAGAAAACACTCTATAAAAGTTGGAAGGAGAGGGGAGGACATGAAGAGGGAAGGAAGGAAGGGGAGGTAAGAACTGCTCAGAGTGAGATCGTACAATGAACAGTCATTCAGGGTCACTGACTCTGCAGCAGTCATGCAGGCAAGAGAGAATGGTCTGAACCAGAGTGGTGGCCGTGATGATGGGACGTGTTTGGGGGGAGTCAGGAGGTAGATTTCAGAGGATTTGGAACTGGTCACAGAGAAGCGGGGCACAGGGATGCATCCTTTGCCTCTAACTTGGACAATCACATGGATGGTGTTGCCATTCTTACAGACAGGGATCTCAGGGAGAGGAACACGCTTGGCAAAGGGAGGGGGAATGATCCTTTTAATTATTGATTTCTTGAGTTTGAGTGGTCCATGTGACATCAAGGTGAGTTACTGAATATCCAGTTGGATAGAGGCTCCTGAGTCTCTAAGGGATTTTGACCAAACAGGTTTGAACGTCATTAGTATAATAAAATTAATAATAAAAAGTAACATTTGAAGGCTTACTACATACAGGCATTGATTGCTTTATATTTATTATCTCTTTCCTCACAACAGTCCTATGAGGTAGATATTATTATTCCTTCATACAGGTGTGGAAATTGAGGCTTACAGAAATTAAGTCACTTGCCCAAGGTACCTAGCTAGTGGTTAGTGGTAAAATCTGGGATTGAGCCCAGATAGTTTTATTCCACAGTACACTCACTTCCCTACCACCCAGACAATCACTGAAGGCATGGGAAAAAGTGTCCTTTATCTCTCAGGAAGTTTGTATGAATAATGAAAAGAAGGTCCTGCACAGAGCTTGCGACCTTCCAATACTAAAAGAATGGGCAGAGGATAAAGACAGAATCTGAGAAGCAGGAAGGAAGTGAAGGTGTGTGGTGTTGTAAAATACAAAAGTGGACTGGGCGTGGTGGCTCACGCCTGTAATCCCAGCATTTTGGGAGGCTGAGGGGGGTGCATCATCTGAGGTCAGGAGTTCTGAGACCAGCCTGACCACCATGGAGAAACCCCGTCCCTACTAAAAATACAAAAAAATAGGAGGTGGAGGTTGCGGTGAGCTGAGATCACGCTATTGCACTCCAGCCTGGGCAAAAAGGTGAAATTCTGTCTCAAAAAAAAAAAAAAAGAAAAAGAAAAAGAAAAATACAAAAGTAGCATTTCCCTGAGGAGAAGTGAACAATAACATGCTCAGTGCCTCTGAGAAGTTGTCTCAGTCCATTCAGCTGCTACAACAAAATACCTTAGACTGAGTAATTTATAAGCCACAGAATTTATTGCTCAGTTCTGCAGGTTGGGAAGTCCAGGATAAAGGGGCCAGCAGATTCGGTGTCTGGTGAGGGCCCGTGCCTCCTAGATGACCCGTTCTCTGTGTCCTCAAATGGCTGAAGGGGCAAACAAGCTCCCCCAGGCCGCTTTGATAAGAATATTAACCCCATTGGTGAGGTTGGAGACCTGGTCACCTAATTGCTTCCCAAAGGCCACACCTCTGGTCTCATTGAGTATTAAAGTTTCAGCATATGGATTTTGGTGGGGCCACAGATATTCAGACCAGCAGAGGTCTGTAAGAAACAGTCACAGAATGAGCTTGGGTTAAGGGTGAGGGGGTCATTAGGAGCACTGTGAGGATGCTTTTGTGAAAAGATGGGCATAGATTCCAGATTGCAATGGTTTAGGGTGTGAATGGAAGCAAGGAAGAAGAGACAGGAAGTGGAGACTAGTCTTTCAAGAAGTTTTTGCCTGTGAAGGGGAGAACAGAGATAGAGTGGGAGTTGGTAGGGATATGGAACAAAGGAGGGATTTATTCTTTTAAAAAATTGGCTGCAGTTGAGCATGCTGATGGAATCCCATGCTGTTAGAATTAAGCAGGCAGTGAACGAGAGATTGAAAATAGAGTAGAGAGGGCGCCTACTGACAGAAGGGTGCCAGAAAAGGGAGAAAGAATAGGGTCCATAGTAGAGGTAAAAGGATTTACTGTGGATTTAGGATAAGAAACAGCTTTTCCATTGTGACAGGAAAGAAGGAGCAGGCTGGGTTCCAGTGGGTACATTTGTAGGGCTGTTTAGAAAATCAATGGAACTCTTGTCTGATATCACCCATTTTCCTTGTGAAGTGGGAGGTGAGACAATTTTCAGGGAGTAGATGGGGGGAGATGTGAGTGAAAGGGGATGAAGCAACACAGAAGTTTAAAACACTCCCTTTGGGGAATGGAGAAGGAGACAGGACTAGATACACTGTCAGGAATTGATAAAGTCCTGTGTGTCAGACTGTCATTAGTGAGCACCTGTTATACACGCTCCAAGATTTCGCCAGCAGAGGTCGATGGACAGGCTGGAGGAAAGGCAGATGGTTGGACTGAACTAGAATTGCATGATTGATTACTTACACCGCACACCACTCTTGTCCCTTCCTTCCTCCTAATGGAACCCGGTTTTTGTTTAGTAACTACTCTTCTCAGATGAGACATCTACTTCAGGGGAGGATGGCCCTGATGCTTATCAGTCTAAACCAATCACGGTGTTTCTTTTACCAGTGACTAATTTGGGCAAGAGCATGAGCATGTTATATAATTCCAGGCAATGAGGGGGTTTCCACAAAGAGGGAAATATTTTCTTGCTTCTAAAAAATATTTAAGAAAGATATGGTTTGGCCAAGTGTGGTGGCTCACGCCTGTAATCCCAGCACTTTGGGAGGCCAAGGTGGTCGGATCACTTGAGGTCAGGATTTCAAGACCAGACTGGTCAGCATGGTGAAACCTCATCTTTACTAAAAATACAAAAAAAAGTTAGCTGGGCATGGTGGCACATGCTTGTAATCCCAGTTACTCGGGAGTCCGAGGCAGGAGAATTGCTTGAACCTGGGAGTTGGAGGTTGCAGTGAGGCGAGATCGTGCCACTGCACTCCAGCCTGGGTGACAGAGGGAAACTCTTGTCTAACAAAAAAAAAAAAAAAAAAAAAAAAAGAGAGAGAGAGAGATGGTTTATTTTCTACCTTGGGAGGCTGTCCTATCTACAAGTGATGCTTGGTGAACTAGCCTAAAAACAAGGTAACATAGAAGGATTCAGGAATGAAAGGGAACTCTGCCCTTGATAATATCATTGACTGAACCAGTGCCCTTCTTGTTACATGAGAAAACCTCCTTTCCTTACTGTATGCCTTTTTGAGTTGATGTATCAATGTCCTTGGTGCCCTATGTGCCACTATCTTTCCAATGTCCTCATCAAATGTGTCAATTCTACTTGAGGGTATTGGCAGCATCTTGCTTGCGGTGGTGGATCCTGTGGTCTGAGTTGGAGAGGGAAGGAAATAGACCAAGCTTGATGACAGGAGTGGGCTGGACCCAGCAGGAAAGCAGAGGACTTTGGGTCTGGAAGTCACAAAGAAGTCAACAAAACTCTGTCTTAGAAGCAGTTAAGTGAGAAAGATGAAAAGCTTGAAGAAAGGGGCCGACCTAAACTTATTCAGATACTTCAGGATTTTCCTAATATTGTCATTTCTGAGGCTCCATGTGCTCTCTATTTCTGTAACTTTGAGTATCCCTACCAAGGAATTAATATAGAATCCTGTCAGCAGAAGTGGGTGAGGCAAGAGTATCTTGTCACCTTCCATATGTTTTGGAAATAAAGAAGAAAAATGGTATATTCCAGAGAACATTTGCAAGGAAATTTGCTTTTAATAGGGAGCTGCAAATAGTATTTTTTTTTCTACCAGGCTCCATGCCAATTGGAGAAGGTGGCAATTAGCAAGGCACACTGTTGTCCACTCTTATGCATTTATAGCCCAAGCTTGATTCACAGAAGCTACAACACAGAGTAGCTACTGTGAAGTGGAGCATTTTTATGTGGGGCATTTACTTTTAGTGGAAAAATTTGTGCTATGACATTCATAACATAACTGCCTGACTGCTCCTGCCTTCCCCATTTCTTTCACTGATGCCATTTTTATAACAGGTTGTTCTGGAAATAGGGCCCAATGTTTTATTCATACTTTATGTAAAATGAGGACTACTGAGTTCAGAGGGAAGTTGTGTTGCATTTCTTATGAGGGGCCTGTAATTGTTCCTTATGACATACAGCAAGTATTTGCATCTTCCCACTGCTGCTTGGCTGCCTCCTTCTAAGTGGCACATCTTACACTCTATTTCTTCCTCTAGAATTTTCTGATTTGTAAGATGCATAAATAGGACAAGTAATTTCCCATAGAAAAAAACATTCACTACATTCTTTTTGAACAGTCTTGGAGTCTTCCTTGATTAATGTTGTGAAGACATTTTGACCTTCTTTTTAAATCACCTTTCATTTTTTATTCCTAGAAGATTCATTACTTAATTGTCCCAAACTCTCTACTATGGCAGCTTACTCAATGGCTTTTCCTGTGTCTTTGTCCTTCAGCAATTCAGTAATCTAGTAATAATGGAGCTCATGCAGTATTCATGTTAAGCTACTCTTGATTAAAAATTTCTTAATGACTTATCCTTCTTAAGTGTATGATCACTTAGGAAGAGCCTAGATAGAGATAGAGATACCTGAGTTCAAAAGAATATTATCAACAATGGAAGACAAAGTAGTATAATGCACGTTTGGGCTGGGGGTATATTTTATTGCACTTTTCCCCCATGAGGTAGATGATAACCAATATGGCTTAATTTGTTCTAAGTACAGTCTAATTCTATCTAAAAGCAGATGTTATTTAAATTGTAAAAGGTTTACACATTTATTTCTTTGTGATTTAGAAGGTATATTAGTCAGGGTAGGCCGGGCCATGCTGTAGTAACAAATAACTGCAGCAATCATATATCTATTTTTCAATCGATGTCTGTCAGACAGGAAGTCTGTGCTAATGGGTAGTCACTCAAAGACCCTGGATGATGGAAACTTTGTGTCAACATCATGTGTTTTCAGGATTGCCCCACTGGAGGAAGGGAATGAGATGAATTATGACCTGGCTCTTTTCATTGGCCAGATGGTCTCCTGGCCATGCCCTAACTTCAAGATAGGGGAGTGCAACTCCAAGTGTGCTCAGAAGGCAGAGAGCCAGAAATATTTACTGAACAGAACTTAGAACCTTCACCGAAGCAACACATTCTCATTGAAGAAAGTTTGAGAAGGTAGAACAACAGGTTGAAATAATTGGTCTTAGTCTACTTAGGCAGGCATAACAAAACATTGGGTGGCTTAAATAACCAATTTATTTTCTCACAGTTCTGGAGACTGGGAAGTTCAAGATCAGCATATGAAACGATTTAGTTTCTGGCTTCCAGATGGCCATCTCTCACTATGTCCTCACATGACCTTGCCTCCCTGTGTTGGTGTGGAGAGAGAGTGAGCTTTCTGGTCTCTCTTCTTATAAGGACACTAATCCTGTCAGAATTGGGCCCCCCACTGTAATTACCACATTAAACTTTAATTACTTTCTAAAGGCCTTATCTTCAAATGTAGTCAAATTGAAGATTACAGCTTTAACATATGAATTTTGAGGAATGTAAGCATTCAATCCACAACATAAATGTTACCTATAGTTGCAATTTCAGTAAGAAGGAGGACTGAATGGGTGTAGAAACTCTTCTCACTACAAGTAATTGAAATACTAGTTCAATTACAATAAATACTTATTTGAGTTTGAAAGAAATGACTTTTCAGAGATTAAGAAGAAATGCAAAGCCAAAGGGGAAGCATTAGGAGAAGCTGATTTTCCAGGGACCCTCTCTGGATGTAGACTCTAGGGACTGGGGATTTAATGCCCACTGGGGAGCAGAGAAAAAGGCTCCAAGGTGGAGCTGTGATACAGTCCATCTGTGAAAAGAGGAGAGAAAATCTTTGCCCACCAGATTGGAGAAGTGACAAGAAAATGAACTGTCTACCTGGGGAAGAAACAGTATCCTGTGACAAATTGAAACTAATTCTGTTCCAGGCTGCTGCATGCTCTGATATGACCACCAACTTAATTCAGGGTTCTAAGTTAAGAAATTAACATAAAAACTGGATTTAATATAAGAGAATCCCTGGGTCCCCAACAGAATAAAGTATAAATCACTCTCGAAGGAACCTAGTACAATTGGCAAAAAAAATCACTTGAAATCTCATCATCCAGAGACAAAATTGGTTGATGTTAGTAATAGTGCCTCAAGGAATTTGTCTACATACAGATTTTAAAAAAATATAGTTGCTACCCTAATATTTTGAATCATAAAAAGCAAGTTTTTCTGCAAAGGAAATATGGCTGTATCCTGCTGTCAAAAGGAAAAAACAAAGAATTCAAAGCAAAAGATAAACATAGAAAAGGATGAAGAAAGAAAATATGGCTCAATAAGAATTCAATTCATGCTTTTGTCCCCAGTATAGTGTAACAAGGGCAAAATCACTCCCATTCAGTTGATTTATGTAGGTATCTCTCTCGGCAAAGGGGCTTTGCAATCAACTCAATCCCCTCCACATCAATGTCTCCTGATTTCCTCCTTTATGTCTAATTACATTGGAAGCTGGGTTATTTCTCCAGAGCATCTTTCACGAATTTGTCAAAGAGATTATATGTCTCGAGGTTGCTGGATGAGCTCAGCGTCAACACTTCTGCTCTTCCTGTGCAGGGAGGCAAAATGGGGTCAGGGTGAGCTGCAAGGATGACAGTTTGCTATTAAGCAACTTCAGTTTCTTTTCAGAATTCCGTGTAGTTACTTCTGTGATCTGCTGATCCTTAAACACAAAGCGCACCCTTCCCTTGGGCAAGCACACCTTTCCCCCTTCGATGGTGGCGAACACTACATGTTGCCAGGTGTTGGTGATTTGGAGGAGGCGGCTGCTCGCCTGACTGTCTCATGAGTTCTAAGCAAATGAGGCCCAACATAAAGAGCCAAGAGGGGATTAAAATGCAGGTTCTGTTTGTTAAAATAATAAACCCTTGTCTGAAGAATTCCACAGCACCTCCCCTGTCTTAAATCTAGGGTTCTAGACTCAGAGGACTCTGACCTCCTGGCTCAGTTGCAAAAGGAGAAATTAGAATAGCAAATACTGATTGCTGGCCAGGCCCGAGAAGTCTGGTTCCTGCACTGGGGTAGACATTACTAGTGTTCCTCAATATTGCCATTTTCCGTCTCCTCCTTAACACATGGAAGACCACATTTCTTAGCCCTCTTTGAAGTCAGGCAGAACCATGTGACTAGCTCTGGCCATTAGGCTGTAGCAGGAATTGAAATGGTAACCTCTGGGCTGAAGCCAGAATCCTCAGTGTGATGGATAGGCTGAACCACAGGCAACTACAAAAGCTTTACCTGGTAGGCCTTACTGAAGGTGGGTGAGGCTGCCCTCCTCATACCAGACGTAGTGCATGGCCGGTGCACTGCAGTCTTTGGAGGAAGTTGTATTTAAGGAATAAGGCTCCCAGCGAGGCACAGTGGCTCATGCCTGTAATCCCAGCACTTTGGGAGGCCGAGGTGGGTGGATCACCTGAGGTCAGGAGTTCAAGACCAGCCTGACCAACATGGTGGAACTCTGTCTCTACTAAACACAAAAAATTAGATGAATGTGGTGGCACATGCCTGTAATCCCAGCTCCTTGGGAGGCTGAGGCAGGAGAATTGCTTGAACCTGGAAGGTGGAGGTTGCAGTGAGCCAAGATTGCGCCATTGCACCCCAGCCTGGGCAATAAGAGCAAAACTCTGTCTCAAAATATAAAATAAATAAATAAATAAATAAATAAATAAATAAATAAATAAAGAAACGGCTAAGACTCCTCAACCCCCAGTTAGAGCTGTTATGCATGTTTGCATTTATAGTCTAGGAGTCTCCCATTTGGAGGCCTTCAAAAAGGGGTGGGAATTAAAAACACTTTTCTCTACTCTGACTCAGTATTTTCCCACTTCTAGCCTTCCCTCCTCCTCCTCCCAGCCCTCAAGAGCCAAAAATGACAGGAGGCTTTTGTTCAGGGAGGCTCTCCGCTTCCCCTCAATCTGGGTTGCATGTCATCTGACCCTAGCCTGGTGCCGTTCCCTGGGCAAAATGGAAGGCTGTGGGATCAGGCACCTTTTGTCACATGTAGAGTCACATCACAGCAAGTAAATAAAGGCTTAATTATTACTTTCAGTTTGGTGCATTGTGTTAATTGACCACCTGACACCTGGCAGCTCTCCAACACTCTATTATTCTGTTGTGGTGAACCTTTGAGTCTTGTGCCTGGTGGAGATGCCACAAGAATGCAGCAGCCTAGGATCTGGAGCAACGATGTCGGAGAGATTCCCAGACACAAAGCAGCCTTTGGAGAGGGAGAAATAAACTTTTTTTGAGCTGCTGAAATTTTGGTGCTTTTACTCCAGCATATCAAGGCTTAGCTTAACTGCAATGTGTATCAGACTAGAAGTGGTAACGTCTACAGTTCTGGGACTGTAGATAGGTCCAGGATGGTGAGAGGGTTAAAAACATAGAGATGGTCCAGCACTGAGTGATTTTCAAGGCAGAGGTTATGGTTAAGATGGTCCAATGAATGTCAGCCTCTCCCTAGACTTTCCGATTATATGAGTTACTCTTCACGATGGGCAGGAGAAAGTCAGGAGGTGGCGAGGAAGAGAGGGAAAGTGTTAAGTCAATGTTGTTCCCTTTGTGGGGGCAAAGCAGAAGTTCTATACTGAATACTGTGCTGCTCCAATCCTCAGATATGAGAGTTTGTATCAGCCCGCCAGCTGAGTCACCCAGCTTGGTAGAGGCATCAGCTGAGGGTGAGCGGAATCTCAAATGGGTGATGGAGAGGAAATGAGAATTTCAGTTATGACCTCAAGGTCAAATGCAGCAGCAGGAGCTAGAGTTTGTCTCACGAACACTTAAGTTCCCCAGAAACCAAGACCAACTAGAATCCTGAAGAAACTGTTCCCAGATGGATCAAATTTATGATATGACACAGATAAGTCTGGGTGGCCCAAGGGGTGGACTGCAGTGAATATCGAGGTGCTCCACCCAGGTCCCTACTTCAGGGTGAATATACCCATTCCCTGACTGCTGGGAATAGCAACTGCTTACAGTTCATAGCTGCGCTCCTCTGTGGACACTGCTCTCAGTCTCAGACAACTGCCTCACCCAAAGCCATGCCTTTTCTGCCCAGATGGTCTATGGCCAATGACTGGATGGGGTGGGAATACAAGTCCTGTCCCCATTGTCTTCCTTTGCAAAAACTCTGAGAGGTGCTCTTAGCTCCAGAGCTTACCACAGGAAAGACAGAGGCTGCAGGGGCCATCAGGTTTCCAGCCAACTTCTCTGTCTGCCCATTCCTGCCTTCTTCATTTCCTTACGTCTCACTGAAGCTTCTGCATGCATTTCTCCATTCCAAAGTCTGGTCCCAGAGATCCCAACCTAAGTCAACTTCCTTCTATAGAAAGTAGAAGGGAAATGTGAAAGGGAAATGTCTTGGGCCCCTAAAAATCACTAAGGAAAACTCAAGCTGGAAACTGTAAAGGGCCAACTTGCCTCCCATTCTATTCAAAGTTATCCCTCTGCTCACTGAGATGGATGCATATCTGATTGCCTCCTTTGAAAAGGCTAATTGGAAACTCAAAAGAATGCAACGGTTTGTGTCTCACTCATCTGTGACCGGGAAGCTCCCTCCTTGCTTGAGTCTTCCTGCCTTTGCTGCAAGTTGTCTCGCTGTTCCAGACCAAGTCAATGTAGTTCTTACATATATTGATTGATGTCTCATGTCTCCCTAAAGTATATAAAACCAAGCTGTGTCCTGAACACCTTGAGCACATGTCAGGACTTCCTGAGGCTGTGTCACCAGTGTGTTCTCAACCTTGGAAAAATAAGCTTTCTAAATTAACTGAGACCTGTCTCAGATTTTCTGGGTTCACGGAAGAACCCATGTTGCCTCCCAATACCAGATATTTCCTACTTAGAGCTTTGGAAAAGAAATGAACTTATATGAGGCGCACCTGACATGTGCCCTGCACTATTTTTTTTTTTCATGTGATTCTCATATCCTGGTGTGGAAATGAAACTTGAGATGAAACGAGTTGCCCAAGGTCATTCCCTAACTGTCTGACTGCAAGCAGCTCATTTCTCCACTCTGATTTTTTGACAGAAGCTGCAATCGGATAAAAGAAACCCAGACAAGGAATCTATACAGACATGGAAATATACTACCAGAGTGCCAGACAGAGCACAAATCTCTCTGGGGGGTGTTCAAGGTTCAGTTGAGTCTACCTCAACGTGTTGCCCAGTGGATGCAGATGACATGCTGAGCGGGGCTCCGTCCGGCCTCCAGCTCCCTGTTTATTTTGAGGGAACTGATTTTATCCGCTCCTTACCCTCTCAGCAAACTGGCCTTTCCCCCTTCTTTTCTGCTCTCTATCTTCTGCCTGCCACCAATTGTATTTTTTATTACAAAGCCGATTCAGAAAGCATTGTTAGGAGTAAAAGAGCCTCTGTCCAACAGGATTGACCTTATTTTTCTTTTTTTTGATGTGAGAAGTTTTTCCGGAAGGAAATGTGTTACAGTCAAAATCTCATCCATGGGGCCCTGAAAGAGGTGACATTCCCTGGTTCCAAAATCAAGTGTTGAAATATTTTAGGTGATGGATAACCCAACTACACCAATTTGATCTTTTTATTTAGTTTTTCTTATTGTTTATTTTTAGAGATGGGGGCTTGCTCTGTTGCCCAAGCTGAAGCACAATAGTGCAATCACAGCTCACTGCAGCCTTGAAGTCCTGGGCTCATGTGATCTTCCTGTCTCAGCCTCCTGAGTAGCTGGGACTACAGGTGCATGCCATCCTATCCAGATAATTTTTTTAAAAACATTTTTTCATAGCAACAAGTTCTCACTATGTTGCCCAATATGGTCTCAAAGTCCTGGCCGCAAGCAATCCTCCCTCCTTGGCCTACCAAAGTGTGGGGATTACATGCGTAAGCCAGTATGTCTGGTCTACTGATTTGATCTTTACAACCCATATGAGTATATTAAATTATCACATATATCTCAGAACTAGGTACACCAATGATGCATCAATGGAAACATTTTTTAATTAAAAAAAAAAATGAGATTGAGACAGTAGGATTGCTTGAGCCCAGGAATCCAAAACCACAGTGACCTGTGAACACACCATTGCACTCCAGTCTGGGCAACAGAGTGAGACTCTGTCTCTAAAAAATGAAACAAAACAAAAACAAAAACAAAAAACCTTCAAAAATAAAATATAGTCTTTTATTTTAAAACCTCTTAACTAGAATGCTCAGGGCATTTAGTGTTCTATTTCCTTTAATTTATCACTAAAATTTTTCTAAGTACATGTGGATAAAAGTGTATGAACCCACTTTTCTGCTTGAGTTTTAATATACTGTAAATGATTCAAATTAAATGTCTCTGACAATTCAGAGCCTTGTCTCAAAGTAATCATTTGAAGCAAAACAAAACTTGCTTAATGAAAACCTCTAATTAGTTGCAGCTTAGTAAACTGATGTTTTACTGAACAGATTAAAAGCAAGTACCGTGGTTCATGCCTGTAATCCCAACACTTTGGGAGGCCGAGGTGGGAGGATCACCTGAGGTCAGGAGTTCAAGAACAGCCTGGCCAACATGGTGAAACCCCATCTCTACAAAAATACAAAAAAGTAGCTAGGCATGAGGGTGGGTGCCCGTAATCCCAGCTACTCTGGAGGCTGAGGTGGGAGAATTGCTTGAATTTGGGAGGCAGAGGTTGCAGAGCCAAGATGGCGGCATTGCACTCCAGCCTGGACAACAGAGCGAGACTCCATCTCAAAAATAAATAAATAAATAAATAAAGCATTCTATTTGTATAAAAACATCATGTTGTATACCTTAAATATATACCAAAAAATTATATAAGTAAATAAATAAATGCAAGTGTTCTAAGTTACATGTCTTTAGATGACTTGGGATATACAAATGGAAAAAAAATTCCCCAAATTGAACTGACTGGAGGCAACTTTAAAATATATATATATATTTTTTATATATATATATAAATTTTATTTTTTATATATAAAATATAAATATATATATAAAATTTATATATATATTTTATATATATATTTATATATATTTATATATAAATATATATATATTTATATATATTTATATATAAAATTTATATATAAATATATATATATAAAAAAATATATATATATTTTTTAAACATGCAGATAACCCAAGCTTCACAGGCTTACAGAAAGAGAATATGTTGACTCACAGGCCGTAACAGGACAGAAGTTTCATGTGGGGCTTAATATTAGTTCAGAGCATTTTTAACTTTTCAACTGCAGATGTTTGGTAAGCCTGTTTTCATAGAACTACAAATTTCAGTGAACTTCTTTTCTATTATTATTGTGCTTGCCCTTCTTCTTTATTGGTCATTATCCATTTCCTTTGGACACATGCAGGGCTGTTCAATTTCAATGCAGCAAGTGTTATGTCTCCCTGTGGTAAGCTCCCATTATTTTACATTCAGGAAATTTTCCTTTGGAGGTTGCTTGTGGAACTCTTACAAAGGAAAACAAGACCCAAGGAAATGACAGATGTTATCCTTGTTAAGGAGAAGCTCTGACTCTATTAATATTTAGCAGATTGCAAAATGATGAAAATAGGAAAGTTTACTTTCAAATTCAAATCCTTTGCATTTTTTTTTTTTTTTTTTTTTTTTTTTTTTGAGACGGAGTCTCACTCTGCCGCCCAGGCTGGAGTGCAGTGGCCGGATCTCAGCTCACTGCAAGCTCCGCCTCCCGGGTTCACGCCATTCTCCTGCCTCAGCCTCCTGAGTAGCTGGGACTACAGGCGCCCGCCACCGCGCCCGGCTAGTTTTTTGTATTTTTTAGTAGAGACGGGGTTTCACCGTGTTAGCCAGGATGGTCTCGATCTCCTGACCTCGTGATCCGCCCGTCTTGGCCTCCCAAAGTGTCCTTTGCATTTCTTAAAACTAAGAAAAAGACCAGGCCAGGCACAGTGGCTCACGCCTGTAATTCCAGCACTTTGGTAGGCTGAGGCAGGCAGATCACCTGAGGTCAGGGGTTCGAGACAAGCCTGGCCAACATGGTGAAACCCCATCTCTACTAAAACTACAAAAAGTAGCCAGGTGTGGTGACAGGTGCCTGTAATCCCAGCTACTCAGGAGGCTGAGGCAGGAGAATGGCTTGAACCAGGGAGGTGGAGGTTGCAGTGAGCTGAGATCACGCCACTGTACTTCAACCTGGGTGACAAAGTGAGACTCCGTCTCCAAAAAAAAGAAAGGAAGAGACCAACAATCTTTGTTAAATTCATCACTTGTGTAAGAGGTGAAGTAACATTGATAAAGATTGATACAAGGTTTTTAGGGTATAACTTGTTTGAAAAGCTGGAGTAAAATTAAATAACCAAGGTCAACTCTGAGAGCCCTTGTTTTGTACTGCAGATAATTTAGACCACTCCACTTGGTTTATCTTCAGTAGCCCTGTTCCCATTTTTATTTAGGAATTTCTTCTGAGATCACTTGGGCCTCCTCAGTGGAATTCTTAGACCAAGCATCCAACCATAGCACTGGAGCTGAAAACTGCCGGCCCCAAGGCAGCCCTATGAACTATTTTGTTTGGCTAATGATGAAATGTAAATCTTTTCAGTTTGAATGCCCTTAGGCAGGAAAGGCCATTACCACTAGACCATGGTTCTCAAAACTCCTTTAACTGTGAGAACTCAGAGCCCTCCAAGTTTGAAACCCCTATCCTCATTCCTCCAGCGGAGATACAGTATTTCCAGCACATATTAAAATGTAGAATATGTGGAATGTTAAAGATGAAAGGGATGTTGTTAGAGGGACTAGTATGTAGGGATATGTGGGGGAATCTGGTAAAGGGAAATGAGCCCCATAGAGATGAAGCAAATTAACACCAGAGCTGTTTAGAAACTTAGATTTCTCAGTGAAGACCCTCATTGGCCCCTGTGCTTTTCCATGCCTAGAACTGTCCATGTAACCATTACCAAATGAACTCAAGTGTCAGTATCATGGTGGATGGTCTTCCAATTCGCTCATTTGATTTATTCATTCATGTATTCCATTATTCATTCATTCATTCATTCATTCATTTAAGAAGTAGAACGTTGTAGTGGTGAGGAGCATGGATTCTTGAACAAGGTTGCCTGTTCCCATCATGTACTATATGTGTAAGCTTCCTGATCTCACAAACAGGATCATTGCTGTATCTGCCACATATGCATTTTGCAAGGTCTGTCTGAGTTGGCAAATATAAAACCTTTAGAATAGTTTCTCACACTCGGTTAGTACCAAATATTGGCAATTATTATCTGTTCATTCAATTACCATGCATTAAAGGAACATTTTCTATGTTCTAGGCACTGTGGTAGGTCCTGAATATTCAACTGTGAACAAAACTTAGTGACATTTTTCAAGGAACTAACAATCTGGTAGGGTGGGGTAATCTGAGCCCAAGCTGTCTTCTGGTACTCTGGTCATTAATGGACCTTCTCAGGGCTGACCATCATTGTGCTATTGGAAGAGTTTGAGAGTTTGTTTCAGCTATTCCTGTGCCTCATTACTGTAGCCTTACCTTCCTTCTGAGTAGAATTCATTGCTCCATTCTCTGACTGCTGACATGGTGCTTCTATTAGGGATTACTCAGGCTTGCAAAATAAAGAGATTGGACTGTATTCAGTTCTAAACTCCAACCCTTTTATTTGCTGACTTCGTCCTGGTCACGGACCAGTTTTGATGGACTTAGAGGAAGGTATCTGAGAGATGTAGTCCAGTACCCTCACTGCACAGTAGAGCAAACTAAGGCCCATAGACACATGTGTGTCCAAGATTGCGTAGTTGGCCTTAGAGGAGGAGGTGGGAAGAAAGGTCAGAACAGAAGCTAGGTTTCCTGTTGTCACTCGGGGACTTTTTCCACTAAACCCCTGCCCCCACCCTGGTGACTTGAATGGGGTCATACTTCATCTTTAACCTTGTTCATAAAACAAAGATTTCCCAGAGCTCAGATGGGAAAAGAGGAATGTTGCTGAGTCATATCACTAACGATCTTTCTGTCTGTTTTTATTATTGTACTCATGCCAGAGGCGAGACATTCTCCACTCCTTTGAAAACACAAACTGTTAGAAATAGAACCTGCTGATACATGGAATCGTGTATCATGCATCAGCTTGGAATAGGGGCCTTACATCTTCACATGAGGTGGCTTTTCTTTTCTTTTTCTTTTTTTGACAGAGTTTTGATCTTGTCACTCAGGCTGGAGAGTGTTGGGGCAATCTCGGTTCACTGCAAGCTCCAGCTCCCAGGCTTAAGTGATTCTTCTGCCTCAGACTCCCGAGTAACTGGGATTACAGGTGTGTGCCACCACACTCAACTAATTTCGTATTTTTTTAAATTAGAGACGGGGTTTCACCATGTTGGCCAGGCTGGTCTTGAACTCCTGACCTCAGGTGATCCACCCGCCTCAGCTTCCCAAAGTGCTGGGATTATAGGCATGAGCCACCGCTCCTGGCCTAGGTGTCATTTCTTTAAAAAAAGATTGTAAAGAGGATGGTAAAATTGGTAAGCTTGTTTATTTTGGTAATGAAATATATTTTTCTGTGTATCTGATAGTTGAAACTGAAGTCTTTTGAGAGAATCACCTGAAGACTCAGTGCACATATTGACTTGATAAGCCTCCTATTCCTCGGGACACGGCCTATTTCTCATGTGTAAACATGACAGATAGTATGTGTCTTTTTCTTTTTAGAAAAACATATATCCTTTCTTTACTGCAGAGTGGAAATTCTCTTAATTCCTGGTTGCCATATTAAGCTAGGAAATATGGGGTGGAGGAGGGGATGTACTTATCAAGTTCTTAGAACCTGAGGCCCTTGTTACTCCTTTTGGCAGACAGGATGCTCCCCAGACCCCACCATGATGCTTGATTCAAGCTGGTCATATGACTCCAGGCAGGCCAATCAGGGGTAATGGGATTTAATCCTTGAAACTGGTTTGTGTTATTACAAGGACGTCAAGCTGCAAGATAGATCCTGGTGACATGCTCTGAACTTATATTAAGCCACACTTGAAACTACTGTCCTGTTACGGCCTGTGAGTCAACACATTCTCTTTCTGTAAGCCTGTGAGGCTTAGGTTTGACATCTTTATAACCAACTTTGGCAGATTCCCTGAGCTTCACAGGTTTTAAACAAATGTTTTAAAAGTAAACATGTAGGGGCCTGAATATAGAAACCTATATTCAGTCAGACTCACTTGCAAACAGCTGGATGGGCTCTGCACTACCCAGATAGTAATTTGAACCCTCAGCTTTGACTTGAGGTAAGGAGAGTAAATAAGACTGTTCCCAGGTGCATGTTATAATAAGCCAAATTCGGGTCTACTGCACCCAAACCTGGAGCAGTCCTGAAGGTACAGCAAGAAATTAAACTTGGAAGTATAAAGACAGGCATTACAAGACATCCTTTTATGGAAGCAGCATAATGGACTCTGGAGACAGACTGGCTTGGTGTGAATCCTGCTCTGCCATTTTTTAGTTGTGAGATCTTGGGCCAGTTATTTCATCGCCATGTGCCTCAGTTTTTTCATTGGATGTTTTTTTACAAACCACATTTGTAAAATGCATAATAGATGCCATATAATTTTTTTAAATTATCAATATATACGGAGATATGGTGTGGCTGTGTCCCTACCTAAATTCTCATCTTGAATTGAGGCTCCCACAATTCCCACATGTTGTGGGAGGGACCCAGTGGGAGGTAACTGAATCATGGGGGTGGGTCTTTCCTGTGCTATTCTCATGGTAATGAATAAGTCTCATGAGATCTGATGGTTTTATAAGGGGGAGTTTCCCTGCACAAGTACTCTTCTTTTGTCTGCCGCCATGTGAGATGTGCCTTTCACCATCTGCCATGATTGTGAGGCCTCCCCAGCCACGTGCAACTGTGAGTTAATTAAACTCCTTTCTTTTCTAAATTGCCCAGTCTTAGGTATGTCTTTGTCAGCAGCGTGAAAACAGACTAATATGTATGACAATAAACCAAACCTTTGAGTGCTGACATATCTTCTCCCCAACTTGACATCATTTGGCCTCAGATAGAATGCAAAGCAGTGAACTCAGTTCTATGTGACTCACTCCTTCAGTCTCCCTGGGTTGTTCAGACTACTGAATTTTGGGATGTCTCTATGAGGAACAAAGCAAGATTTAAGAGCCCCATCAACTCACACCTCTGTGCTTTCAGTATAATAGGCATCCCTTTCGCAAGATTTGTTTGCTGACTCATGAACAAGACACAGTGAAATAAACCTCAGTTGGGACCAATACTCTTTCACCTGGGCCAGTGTTGGTGACCTGACTTGGCTCAAAAGTAATAATAGAGTCAATGCTGAAAGCATGTTTGACAAGAATATTTTAATATGTTCTTTTTTTAAAAAGTTGAGGTTTTTTTTTTTTTTTGGTGGGGGGAGGTTGATTTGTTTTTGTTTTTGTTTTTTGGCTTAATTCTTCTTAGTGTGACTTCAGAAATAAGTTGATGCTTTCATGACCATATACACTTCCCAATATGTTTTCACATTTAAATTTATTCCAAGATCTGGCATTTGTAGTTAGGCTCACTTATCTTTCTCTTTATCCATGTCTTTATTCTTTGTTGATGTAAAATCCTACTTTCATCTTAGCTATTGAAAGAGAAAAAAGCATGGGTGACCATGAAAAGCAACCTGAAGCTATTTTCAACAGTGTTGTTTATTATAGACAAAGCAAACAAGGTTCAACAGGTACAATAATATTAAAAAGCATCTAATAAGATTGACTACTTGTTTGTGCAGCATATTGATTTGTACTCTTTATATAAAGTACACAAAAATAAATAAATGTGTTTCTAATTAGGTTTTTGTGTTAACTTTTAAATCCAAGTTTATATTTAAAGAGCTATCTGTTTATAAACTGTGAATCTATTCAGTAAATGGGAATAGATAATATGTCTTTCTTGTTAATAATATTTCTGATATGCAGTCAATTTTTTTAACCAAGTTGACTGGTTACTTGGATTGGCTCTCTCAATCTTCAGTTCATCATCCTTCTATTTAGAAAAGTTGTAAAGCTAAAAACATGACGTTACCCTGATTCCCTTGCAGCTAGAGTCCTGAATACAGATTAGATGCAGTCAATTGATGAACTTTCATGGGATTTGAAAGGCAGAAGGATGCAGGCTGTGATTGTTCAATAGAGTATAGATGGACAATTAGGCTCTAACAGAAATGAATTTTAGCAGTGGCTGGATTCCACTTTCCACGCAGGTTACTGGCTTTGTGGATGGAAGCAGCTTTGAAATTAGCAGCAGTAGTGATAGCTATATTAACTTCCTGACCTTGCATCACAGCTACAGTGGTGAGAATTTGGAGGCTAGTTCCTTTGTCCCTTAAAGTGATTTTGTAAGCACTTAATCTTCTGTTTTACTGAGAGTAATTTCTTTCTTTTGCTTTGAATACTGACTGATAGTAAGTGTTAAGTCATATCTCTAACCTGTGTACAATTCAATGTGGTATTCTTAATTTATCATTCCTGTCTTGGAATCTTTACTTGGATGTCTCTTGCCTCACCACTGAAAATACCACAAAGAATGTATAAGACCGTTATTTATGAAATTCATTGACAATGCCCTGTCTGTCTGTCTGGAACTGATGCTACTTGGACCCTTTATCCTTGACTTTCATTCACTCCACAAATATTTATTGTTTGTCTTCACTTTGTCAAGTGTTATACTAAGGGTTGGGAATGTGGTCATAAACAATATAATAGTCCTTGACCTTGCAAAACTTATAATCTCCTGGGAAGACCCAATGAGCAAGTATTACAACTATGATAATAATAATAATAGCTTACATTTCTTATGAGCACACCCAGGAGATTCCGATGCACGTCGTCCACAAACCAAACTTTTAAAAAACGAACCTTAGACTTAATTAATATGTTCCCTTTAATCACCAATCTGCTAGTAAGAATGAATGTAGAACCAGAGGGCACTAAATAACATCCTTTACATTGAGCTAAGGGATTGAAAGAGAGAATATGGCTGGGATATTTGTTGGATTTCTTTGACAAACATTTCCAAACATTGGTTTTCAAAATGCTGTCTTCATAGCTTCCATTGTGCAAGCTTTGTTCTGTTTTGCTTTGCTGTTGTTTTTAAGCAGCCATTACTTACTGGCAAAATATCACCTTTAATTTGAAGGAGAGATAAAATATGTTTCATTTTTGAAATTTCATCTTTACTAACAGCAGCCAGCATTTTGTTGACCAAAGTTGAGTTTCACAGTTGATTCTCATATTACGTATTAGTAAAGATTAATGTATTTCTTATGTTTTAAGTAAAATATCTTTCTTCTCTCTTCTAAGGAGACTTTCTACTTTCAAGTTTTATGTTTTCATTATCACCATCATCTTTGTCATCATCACTGAATTATTATGACTTTGCAATAAAGGAAATTCATCCACAGGGCCATGCTATTTTTATCTTTAAATAAGACAAAAGAAATATGTTAAATATTTATAATATGTAAATAGAGGCTCTAATGTTTTCTTTCAACCCTTAATTGATTGACTTGTGTACACTCTGGAATGTATTCTAAGCCATCTTTAGAAACCCGTGGCTTAGAGTACAAACTTTGCTGGCTTACCACTTAACTTTCCATATAATAATTTGTGACTTTTATCCACACAGACTATCCCTTTGGGGTAATCTTAATTTCTCACCTCCAATTTCACACCTCACTGTTGCCCCACATTTATTCATTCAACAAATGTATATTAAGAGTCTACTCTATGACAGCAACAGTTCTAGGCCCTGAAGACATATTAGTGAACAAAACAAAATTCCTGTCTTCATGGAGCTGGTATTGTAGTTGGAGGTGAGCATACCAAGAATAAACTAATAAGAAAGATGTAATAGATCATATAATCACTGCAAATAAAATAAAACAGAGTGAAGAGGAAGAGAGTGCAATGGGACCTTAGGAGCCAATTGTGTGCATGTCTTCCCAAGTCAGCATTCAATGATGTCATGTTGGTAGTTTGAGACTGGCCATTGTGGGGATATTCACAGCACAGAAATGAACAAATACTGCAAATCAAATCTTTCTTCCAGAGAGCCAACAGTCCAACAGTGCCATAAACATATCCATTAACTCCAAAAGTTTCCTTGCATTCCTTCTCCCCTCCCCTCTCTTCCCTTCCTTTTCCTCTTCCTCATCCTTTCTTGCTTTCATTATCTTTTGGTGATAAGAACACTTAGCATAGGATATACCCTCTTAGCGTTTGTTATTTTCTTTTAAGTGGCCAAGTTTTGTCAGTTACTCTGGTGTAAACTGTTTGATGTGTGTGTGTGTGTTTTATAAATTATACATATGTGTATTTTACTCTTTTTTTTGAGATAGAGTCTTGCTCTGTTGCCCACGCTGGAGTGCAGTGGTACAATTATAACTCAAACTTCTGAGCTTAAGTGATCCTCCTGCCTCAGCCTCCTGAATAGCTGGGACTGTAGGCATGCACCAGGATCTTGCTATGTTGCCCAGGCTGATCTTGGATTCCTCGCCTCAAGGGATCTTCCCACCTTGGCCTCCCAAAGCAAGAATGTACAATTTTTTTTTTCTTGAGATGGAGTCTCATTCTGTTGCCCAGGCTGGAGAACAGTGGCACAATCTCAGCTTACTGCAACCTCCGCCTCCCCGGTTCAAGCGATTTTCCTGCCTCAGCCTTCCAAGTAGCTGGGACTACAGGCATGCATCACCATGCTTGTCTAATTTTTATAGTGGAGATGGGATTTTGCCATGTTGACCGGGCTGGTCTTGAACTCCTGACCTCAGGTGATCCACCTGTTTTGGCCTCCCAAAGTGCTGGGATTATAGGCGTGAGCCACTGTGCCGAGCAAGAATGTACTATTTTAAGTGTACGATTCAGTGGCATTAAGTATGTTCACACTATTGTACAACTGTAACTGCTATCCATTTCTGGAACTTTCTCATGATCTCAAACAGAAACTCTGTACCTGTTAGGCAATAATTCCCCATTCTCCCCTCTCCCCAGTCCTTGGTAAACTTTATTCTACTTCCTGACTCTATGAATTTATCTATTCTATCTATTCATGAAAGTGGAATTATCTAATACTCGTCCTTTTGTGTCTGGCTTATTTCACTTAGCATAATGTCTTCAAGGTTTATCCATGCTGCAGCATGTACAAACTTCTCCAGTATGGGTGTGGGTATGAGATAGCCTCTTTCTTCTAAGGAGCTTTTCTACTTTCAAATTTCATGTTTTCAGCAGCATCATCATTATCATCATTGAATTATTATGACTTTGAAATAAAGGAAAGTTACCCCCAAGACCATGCTGTTTGTGCCTTTGGATGTTATTTTTGACATATGAATGAGGATACTTAGACACTCATATCAATTAAGTGCTACCAAGAGTGACAAGTAAAACAGAGTGATCCTCCAGTGAAATCAGAGAGGCAATGCAAATCATCTAGACAGTTTGGCATGAAAGAGCTGATGTAGCAATTTCCTATTCTTGTCATACCTTATAGGAGAGTTTGAAGGAAGTAAATAACCATTCAGTATTGAACACAAACAGCAGCTCTGAGCTCAGGCCCAGGAAAGAACTTTGTTCACTCACTGGAAATTAAGGCTATAGGCTGAATATATTCCTGAGCTCTGATGAAGGTGGTCATGTCACCCAGCCAGGGACATGGGATCTATCTACGAAGCAGGGGAAGCAGAATGGTTTAGAGGCTCTAAAGTTAGACTCGGCTTGGACTCATCCTGGCTCCATCACTCACCATCTTTGTGACCTAGGACTACTTACGGACCTCTCCGGGCCTCAGTTTTCTCAACTGTACAGTGGGGATGATATGACTATTTATCACAAAAGTTGGTAATAAGGATCAAGCGAGGCAGTGAAAAAGAGGGCTTTGCATGGTGCCTGACGTGGATTAAGTGCTCAAGAAATATTAGTTGTGAATCAAGGGTGATATTGAATTGTTTACTAAGTGATAGGGCATGAATAGAGACCAGTCTAAATTGTCACTCCCTGGAGGTCTCTGCTGTGCCTGAGGTTATACTTTTGGTTACTGGATGGTGGGCAGGCCCTGGGGGTAGACAGGAAGGCAGATAGCTTTTAGGAGACTTGAGGCGGCTGCTATTAACCAGCTGGCATGGAAGTATTTCAGTACTTTAGTAACTTGCATAACCATTCCCAAGTCTCAGGCCTGGCTGTTATTGTGATGATTATTCTTGCAAAGGAGCATTATTCTGGAGGCATGAATGCATCACATTACATAGCTTCTTTATGCTGATGACTCACAAATTTGCATTTTTGGTCCTCTTCTGCTCCACTGCCTGCTTGACATCTTCACTTGGCTGTCATACGGGCATATCCGACCGAACATTTCCGAAGCAGAATTCTTGATCTCCTCCACAGAGGTCCTGTGCCTCCTCCTCTTTCTTCCTCAATTAATGGTACCAGGGCCCTGGTGCATACCCTGTGTGCCTCTCTCTTCATGTAAAAGGGGCTCAAGGCTGGGCGTGGTGGCTTACACCTGTAATCCCAGCACTGGGGGAGGCCGAGGCGGGTGGACAGCTTGAGCCCAGGAGTTCCAGACCAGCCTGGCCAGCGTGGTGAAAACCAGTCTCTACTAAAAATACAAAAAGTAGCCAGGTGTGGTGGCGTGTGCCTGTAGTCCCAGCTACTCAGGAGGCTGAGGCATGAGAATCGCTTGAACCCGGGAGGCGGAGGTTGCAACAAGCCAAGATCGCGCCACTGCACTCCAGCCTGGGTGATGAAGCGAGACCCTGTCACAAGGGTCTCAGCAAGTGAATAAACAGACGTGTGGTGCCTCACCGTGGCTGCAGTGTTAGCCTATGAAATGTGGAGCTGGAGGCCATTTGGCAGAGTGAATCCCATGCAGTGTAGCCACACAGAACTAGACTTGATCCCAGCTTTGTCATTTGCTGGCAGTGTCCTTGCCTTGGGCCATGATCTTCATGGCTAAATCATTTTCCTGTCTTAGGAATAATACTACTGCAGGATGACTGTGTGCATCCAAGATAATATACATGAAGTGACTGACACATAGTAGGCACACACAGATTATGTTCTTGTATTTGTTATTACTATTATATGAATGGCCAGAGTCATTCAGATAAAAGGCTGGGAATCTCCAGGACAGGCCAGCTGGCCAGGAAGTGAGAACTGTTCTCTGTTTTCTTTTCCTTACTCACAAACTTCCCATCTCTGATCTTGAATCTCTTACATTGCACTTAATTCTGTGTTTGCTAAGAGCATCTTTTCTCCCATGCATTCTCTCAGAACATTTTCCAGAGCCTCAAATCCTCACCTTTGAAGTTGAACAGATAATATTTTCCACTCGTCAGTCTGAAATGTTTGGAGAGTTAAGAAAATGGTTCAAAACTTGGAAATAGACAAAAGGCAATCATTATGAACTGAATATTTTTGTCCCACCCCCTCACCCCCCTCAAAATTCACATGTTGAATTCCTAAGCCCTCAATGTGATTGTATTTGGAGGTAGGGCCTTTGGGAGGTGATTAGGGTTAGATGAAGCTGTGAGGATGAGACCCTGATAATGGGATTAGTGCCCTTATATGAAGAAACATCAGAAAGCTTGCACAGAGGGGTCATAGGAGCACACAATGAGATGGCAGCCACATACAAGAAAGAGAAGGGCCTCAGAATAAAATTGACCTTGCTGGCACTTTGACCTTGGACTTCCAGCCTCCAGACAGAATGACATTTTTGTTGCTTAAGCTGCCCAGTCTATGGTATTTTGTTATGGCAGCCTAAGCTAGCTGTGATGGCATTACTGAATATCCTTTCAGGGCAGCATTGCCTGTTGCTAGTAGTCAGTCCCATTCCTCCTTGGGATGATCTAATTTTCTACGGGGTATACAGTTCTTTGTCCTCCTATTTATTAATGATAAGGCAATTTCACAAATCTGTAAAGGTAGAAATTAGCTTGTAGAAAACTGACAACAATGCAATTTGTGTTTGTTGGAGGGCAAAGTAAATAATTCCTAAGATAGATCACCCCAAAAGTCACAGTTTATTACCTACTAGGACATTTGTCAGTTTTATGTTTATTACCTACTAGGACATTTGTCAGTTTTATAACTGTTAGCAAATTTATTTCAGCTTTCTATTGACTGTCTGACTCAACTCCCCTCTGAATCAGGGTCAATGTCTTGCTGGTTCCCTCGTTAATTAATGAGTTGAATGGAATATTTGATGCATTCATTTTTTATTTATATGAGAATCATGTTTGAACTTTCTGAAAATTAGACTTTAATAGAAGCAGTAATGAGTTCGTGTTTAGAGAACACTAAATCTCTGGGTGAAGTGTGTTGCCTCATTGATCAGCATTATAAGAAAGAGCACTGGCAACATTCAAAATTCCTTTCTGAATAGTGTCTATCCTTCTAGGTTATATTTCAGTGTCTTTCATGTACCTTTGAAGCATTCTGCAGATTCTTTTTTTGAGGAGCACATAATGAAAATCTGGGTCATTAAGGCACATTCTCTAATGGGCAATGCTATGGATCAGTTGTTTTTTAACTTTTGAAAAATAACTTTTTCACCTATTGCTGTCTTTCTTTCCAGGGCAAATGAGCTGCTTTAGATTCAGTGTACTGAAACAGGACATTCTATTTGCTGCCATCCTGCTAAAATGTTTAAAATGGATAAAATGTCACCAGAGTAATTTGTGGTTGTTAAATTTTTGATTTCTCTAGTTCCACAAATTAAAGGAAACAAATCAAATGTCAGCCACCCTTGATACCTTATTCCACCCCAGTCAAACTGTGGGATGTATACCAGGATAAATTATAGACAAATAGTGCTCGGTGACATAGTAAATTATGATGATTTAGGTTTTTTCCCCATCGTTCTTGTTTCAACACTTAACTGAGTATACAGATTCCTCTTGTGCATCAGAAAAGAAACACATTTATGAAATTAAGGTGGAACAGTCAATTCCTTAATGCTGAATTTCAAACTATTAAAAAGTCTCTGGAGTTAAACTACTGACTGAGGGTAGCTTACTAATCCTTTCTAAATCATCTTTTTTTCTCTGCACAGGTCTAACTGCAGTCACTTTTGGTGGTTAATAACAAATTAACTCCTCTCACACCTGGGCTGTTTTTTGCCAGCTCATGAACATCATCACTACTACAATCAAAGGCATTTCAGAGTCACAGTCACATACTGTCCATCGATAATGATA
Source organism: Macaca nemestrina (assembly GCF_043159975.1). NCBI lineage: Eukaryota > Metazoa > Chordata > Mammalia > Primates > Cercopithecidae > Macaca > Macaca nemestrina. The sequence continues at coordinate 121,743,638 of NC_092135.1, read as the reverse complement.
GAAGCAATGGAAACTCATTCTGTATAACATTGTTTCCTGTGTAATTTTAGACATGATCCTCACCTTATGGGAGTTACATTCTAGAAGATGACACAAACATTAAACAAGTAATTAAAATTCTGTGGAATGTCATGACCCCCACTCTCTCAGGCCCAGCACTTCTTATAGTTTTCCACCATCATCATCTTTTTTTTTTTTTTGAGACGGAGTCTCACTCTGTGGCCCAGACTGGAGTACAGCGGCCGGATCTCAGCTCACTGCAAGCTCCGCCTCCCAGGTTTACGTCATTCTCCTGCCTCAGCCTCCCGAGTAGTTGGGACTACAGGAGCCCGCCACCACGCCCAGCTAGTTTTTTGTATTTTTTTTAGTAGAGACGGGGTTTCACTGTGTTCGCCAGGATGGTCTCAATCTCCTGACCTCGTGATCCGCCCGTCTCGGCCTCCCAAAGTGCTGGGATTACAGGCTTGAGCCACCGCGCCTGGCCCATGTTTTTTTGTTTTTTAATCACAAAACTATCCAGACTGATTTATTACAACTTACCAATGCCTGCTGCATGTGTAGCACTGGGCTGGCTGGAATTATTCATCCTCGGATCTTTGATGATTAATCAAGACAAAGCCCATCAACACCCAGGAATGCCTATGCTAGGGGAAATTACAAATAATTGAGAGGGAATGTGGAGATATAGTTCAAATGGGACAAACCTGCAGTTATGTAGGATGAATCAGTCTGAAGGTCTAATGTACAGTTGGAAAATGATAGCTAATGATATTGTATAGGCTGGGTGCGGCGGTGCACACCTGTAATTCTAGCATTTTTGGGAGGCCAAGGAAGGAGAATAGCTTGAGCCCAGGAGTTCAAGACCAGCCTGGGCAACATGGTGAAACCCCATCTGAATAGAAAACACAAAAAAATTAGCCTGGCAATGTCGCATGCACCTGTAGTCCTGACTACTAGGTGGGCTGAGTTGGAAGGATCCCTTGAGCTTAGGCGGTGGAGGGCCATAGTGAGCCAAGACTGCACCACTGCACTCCAGCCTGAGATAGGGCAAGACCCTGTTTCGAATATATATACAGTATATATATGTATATATATATTATATATAAATTCATACTTTATATATATAATTTGCTAAGAGAGTAGATGTGAAGTACTGTTGTCACACACACAAACACGAGGTAACTATGGAAGATGACAGGCATGTTAAATTGTGCATTGGTAGTAATCATTTCACTATGTATGTGCATATCAAAATATCATGTCATACATCTTAAATTTAAAAAACAATTAAAACGCCCCTAAATCACTGGGCCACAAAATAATTATAGCGGATATGTACCAATTAGGAAACAGAACTCCATCCACTCCATGTGTTATTTGCAACCGAGAAAAACAGAGATCACTGTACACTGATGTTGTAAAGAAGAGGTTCATGGGGGAAGCAGAGCATGAACCAGGCAAAGAAAGATGGAGAGAGGATAGTTACCGGATGCCACTCAGGGGTGGAACAGCGTTTTCTTCAACAAAAGGCTTGTTATGTGTCAGGAACTGGACTTAGTGCTTTCAAAATGCAAACTCATTTAATCCTCGTGGTAACTCCGTGAAGTTGGTACTAGTGTTATCATGTCCATTTTTACAGATGAAGCACAGAGAGGCTAAGTAGCCTGTTGAGGTCACACAGCTGGAAGTAGAAAACCATGATTTATACCTGGGGAGGAAGACACCACTGATGTGCTTTTAACCACTGTGCTAGGCTGCATCCTCGGCATCGAGCAAGGCATGACATTTGGAAAGGAAACTGAGCTACAGGGAATCAGTTATACCGTGGACTTGTGGTGATGATGGACATCCATGTGGCCCTTTGGGCTTGCAAAAACAGAGATTGTTTTGAGAGATGGCAGCTGGAGTTACAGATTCAGAAGTGTCATCTACCAACACACAGAGGTGAAGCAAAGGATAGCTTGCATAAAGAGCAAACCTTAATTTTTCCTGGAATGGGACACTTACTAAATGCCTCTTTGACAGTCCTTAGGCAGAAAGGAGCTTTTCCATTGTCTCTTAGTGGAGGTTTCTAACTGACAGATTGCAAATCAAAGTGAGGGGGCATGCAAAGATATTTGCAGTTGTGAAGTATAGCCATGGAGTGACACAGGTCCCCATTGTGTCACTGCATCCAAAGCAATCAACACATACATAGACACTACTGATTAGGAGAGAAAAGGCTGTCTGTGTGGAGCAGCAAAGCGTCTATTTTGGATATTTATTGTTTTGCTCTGAGAGCAAAGCCTCAAGTTATTGAAGGAAACTGTTTAAGGCCTTTTTCATACCCACTGCAAATCAAATTATTAAAGAGTGCTGAACTGCTGCTCTCATTATTCTGATTAACAATTCAAAACCTGATATTGAATTATTCATAGTGTTTAAATAACTTATCAATGCGAACAAAAGTCATGTGAAACTGTTGCAATTAGAAAAGCTTACTTAAAGCTTGTAGACAAATATCCTTAATTAAGTCATATTGCCTGCTGGAGATGGAGTTTCTGGGAACCAAAGAAGAATTAGAGAAATGGAAGTCCAAGAGGGGTAAAAAACAAACAAACAAACAAACAAAAAACCCATGTGTATGAAGGTATTTTAGTGTACCCACATGATTTTAAAATGCTTGAGGGAGCCTCAAGCAGGAGTCCCCTGAAGGTCCACTACTGCCTTTGGAGAGTCTAGTTAATTAGGTCAAAAAAAAAAAAAGAAACTTTAGAACAATATGATACATTCAGCTTTCAGTTACTGGAAAACTGACAGGAATGGTGGATGCTAATGTGTAAGTAATCAAAAGTTTAAAAAAAAATACTGACCCAGGGGCAGGAAAACCAGGCTAAGGAAGGTGCAACGGGCATCATCTTGAGTGTGGTGTCTGAGCACTGGGGAAACCCTGAGGCTCCCTGGTTGTTCTATTTTATCTGCTGCTCCTAGATATTCTCTAAACCATTTTCTTATTCTGAAGTCCTCAAATGGGAGAAAGAGGTTTGGGGTAGATGAGAGACCACTCCATTACTAAGCATGTTGAAAAAAACAAAGAAACATCATTTATCATGTGCTACTGAGATGATTGGGTCTGTGGTTCCAAAGCCAAACACTAGCTTGTTCTTGTCTCATAAAGAGCTCATAGTCATGCTGGAAAAGCAAAACAGCAGATGCAGGAGTCATGCACAAGGTGCGCAGGACGCATAGCAGAGGGATGGAGCTCTCTTAGGGTCCAGATGGCTGGATACCCAGAGGCTGGAGAGACTCACGATTCCCAGTGTTGAGGTCTCACATGGGTGGAATGGATAAGTCACTATACCAGTCAATGTCCTTAGTTTCAAGCAACACACACCAATGGGATAACTTTGGCAGCAATTAATGGAAGGCAGTTCTTTCCAACAATAAAAAGTTAGAGGGGCAGACTTGACAAACGGGCAATGGTAGGGGAGTTTGGAAGATAAGGTCAAGGCAAAGTTACCTCATTATACTAGTTGGTGTGGGTAGCTATCATTGGCATCTTCCCAGAGAGACACATGTCACCATGCCACTGGACCCTGCTCCCATCTTTGACAGCCTTTGTTTCTCCTTCATGGAAACACTTACCAGGAGTCAAAGCGCTGAGTGGGAGCACCTGATTGGCTAAGCCTCAGTTACATGGCCCAATCCCAGATGTCAGGGCGCAAAGTGGAGAAATATCTCATACCTTTTTTTTTTTTTTTTTTTTTTCAAAACGCGGCTCCCTCCCAAGCCTGCCTTCTACTTATTTGGGAATTTCTTCACATAGGAAGGCTATTTGGTTGCTGGGTGACGGCCTCTTCAGCAGTGCCCTCCCCTAGCCAAATACCTTGTCCTTCAGCCATGGGGTATTCTGGCCAACTGCACAGGGAGAAGTACACATGTCTGCACCCAAATTCCTGGGACATACCTTGAATCAACCTCCACTACTGTCTAGAGGTGTTGAGAGGAAACATATCCTTTACAGTACACTGTCATACCCAGATATTTAGAATCCTCCAACCCAAATTCCAGAATGAATTCCTTAACCTGAACAAACTCTACAAAGTTCTACAGAGGTGCCAGATGGTGCCACTCCTTCCCCTTCCTCTTGCTGCTGTAAAAATGTATTATAAAGTGGATGAGTTAAACAGCAGGAATTTGTCTCACAGCTCTGGAGGATACAAGCTCAAGATCAAGGTGTCAGCAGGACGAGCTCCTCCTGAGGGCTGTAGCTGTCAGGGAGAAAAGTGCTCCCGGCCTCTCCCCTGCTTTTTGTGGTTCGCTGGTGGTCTTTGCTATTCCTCAGCTCCTGCTACATCACCCTAATCTCTGCCTTCCTGTTCCCATGGCATTCTTCCTGTGCGCATATCTGTGGTCAAATTTCCTTTCTCCTTTTAGAAGCACACACACTAGATTAGGAGCACCCTACTTCAGTATGATTTCACATTAATTTAACTGACTTTATCTACAATGACGCTATTTCCAAATAAGGTCCCATTCTGAGGTATTGGGGACTTCAACAAATGAATTTGGGAATAGGGAGGACAGAATTCAACCCATAACAATGAACTAACCAACTCACCTCTCACCTACCAGTCAAATATGTACAATTTTTCTTGTTCAGAAAAAATTAGGCACAGAAAGAGTTTAGTAAAACAAGGTAAAGGAACAAATAAGCCTGTTTTCTGGTCAGGAGGAATGGAAAGTTCTACGTTGTTGAAGGCATGGCCAAATTAAAACTCCTTGGTTAAGATCTAAGCCACTTATTATAAATGGACATGCTAATGTAAAGTTTGAAGCAAGCAAATCAACAAACAAGCAGGGGAGCGAAAAGCCAGGAAAAATCTAAATGCCTCTTAGGAGTATTCTGTCCATTGGCCAAACAACACTCAGCTGAAGTCTAGACCTTCTACTCTACCAGCACCTACCTTCACCAAAACACTGCCACAAAGGGTGCATGTATGTAATCCTCACAGAATTAGAAATTGGTAATTTAAAAAAATTCCTTCTGTTATGTCAATCTATTCAAACACTTTCATTTTTCACCCTCTGTTTTCTTTTTCTTCTTCTTTATTAATTTTAAGATAAAGTTGCTCTGCTGATGTTCAAGGCCCTTTCCCGTGGCCTCACTAAGCCCACCCAACCTTATTTCCTTCTTCTCAACTATTTTCTGCTCCAGTTAAGGACCTTCTGCCAAATACTAATGATTGCTCTGACTGTTCAGTCTCTACTCATTTCCTTTCTCTGTTCACACACTGCAGCCTTTCTTCTTCCTTTAAGTTACTGTCGGTTGATTTTCCCTTTGAGTTGTAAGTGGCATTCTAAACTTCCAAATGTCACAGCTGTGTTGTGGGCTAATGTCTGCTACTTTTTCAAGTGCTTCAGCTATGACACGACAAAAGCTTATACACTCTTTGGTCAAAAAGAGAGGTGGCCTTATACTCACATCTTGAATCTCCCTTGATTTCAGCTATACTGAGCAAAATCAACCCTCAACAGATCCTTGATTGGAAGCAGCTTTTTGGTCAAAATTCTGACCTTTCCCCCAGGTATCTTGGTTGAGGAAACATGACTGCGGTAGCTACTGTGGTGTCTTTGAGAAAAGTCTACATGATCAATATCCAACAGATCATGCACTCCAATAGAATGCAACAAATTAGAAATTAATAATAAATATTAAATGATTAAAGAAATGATAAACAAAATTCATATGTAAGAAGACAGAGTACATTAGTAAGGACTATCGCTTCTTTTCTTTGTGTGTGTGTGTGTGTGTGTGTGTGTGTGTTTTGGCAGAATCTCACTCTGTCACCCAGGCTAGAGTGTAGTGGCATGATCACAGCTCACTGCAGTCTGGAGCTGCTGGGCTCAAGGGATCCTTTCACCTCAGCCTCCCAAGTAGCTAGGACCACAGGCACACACCACCACACTCGACTAATTTTTGCATTTAGAGACCTGTTTCACCATGTTGCCCAGGCTGGTCTCAAACTCCTGCACTCAAACAGTTCCCCTATCTCAGCCTCCCAAACTGCTGGGATTACAGGTATGAGCTACTGCAGCCGGCCAAGGAATGTCTAAGTAGTAAATAAACATGGAGTCAAAAGGAAATGGAGAAATATCTAGACTTCAGTGAGAATGAAAGCATTAATGTCAAAATTTGCCAGGCACATATATAGGAGCACTTTTTGGGAAATGTATATCTTTAAATATGTTTATCAGGAAACAGAAAAGACTTAAAAGTAAGTGAGTTGAACATTATGACATTGGAAAAAAGCAGCGGAACAAATAAATGAAAAAGGAAGCAAAACTAAGACATATATCAATGCAATTAGCATAAGCGACATAGTGAAGATGAACAAACTCAAAATATTAATTAAAACGGATCTTTGACAAGAGATTAAGAAAAAGAAAACAGAAAAAGGATAAAATATGCAACAAAAGAAGGAAAAGCAACTACAGATACAATAGAGATTAAAAATAATAAGACTATTATGGTGTCTATATGTAATGCATTTCAGAAACTAGATGGAGACAATGAATCCCTAGAATAAAATCAAATGCCAAAATTTACATAAAAAGTAATAGAGGGTTGAGGGATTTCGGGATCATGGCGGATGGGAGGCAGGACTAGATTGCAGCTCCCGACAGAGCAGGTCGCGGAGGCTGGCACTGTGAATTTTAGCTCCAGATTAACTGCAAGAACAAACCAGCAATCCTGAGGACCCACAGACCCTCTGAAGGAAGCAGACTGCTTCGGCAGGACCCGGGAGACACCCCAAATACTGAGTGCCCCAACTGTGGAAGGATACCCTCCTCTCCTGAACATGCACCCCGACTGGAGAAGCTGAAGCTCTGTTTGCGGGAGAAGTTTCCGACTTCACCCGGAGCTGAGTCAAGTTAGAAAGCCAAGCAGAGCAAAATACAGGGGTAGAGGAAGAAGCAGAAAGGCTCTGGGAACTCGCTGGTCCCCAAGCAGCCCATTCTTGCTGGCACCACAGGGATCCGTCGTGGCTAGGGGAGCAGGGGGTAAAACTCCACAGGGAGAAGGACTTCTCAAGCTGAACTTCATAACAATTTGAACGCGGTGAGAAGCCTCATGGCCAGAACTCGGGGGAGGGTGTGAATCCAGCATGCAGACTTCACAGGCTGGGGGAAGAACTAAAGGCCTTTTCTTTCTCAGCTGGGAGGCGCAAAGCCTCTGGCAACTTTTTAAGCCCGCCTCACCCTGTGCCTGGAAATAGACTCGGGGCTGTTGTGGGGGGCACCGTGGGAGTGAGTCCAGCTAGCCCTTCCTTTGGTTTGCGTGGGAGCTGGATGAGGCCTGTGAGCGCTGGCTACCCTAACAACCTGCATGACTCTGTAGAGAGAGCCATAATCCTCCTAGGTACACAACTCCTTTGACCTGGGAATCTCACCCCCATCCCCCAGAGCAGCCACAGCAAGACCTGCCCAAGGAGAGTCTGAACTCAGACATGCCTAGCCCTGCCCCAACCTGATGGTCGTTCCCTTACCTCCCTAGTAAGGGAAGACAAAGGGCATATAATCTTGGGAGTTCTAGGGCCCTGCCCACCACTAGTCTGTCTCCACACTATTACAGCTGATGCTTTCCAGAAAGCACTACCTCCTGTTAGGAGGCCAACCAGCACAAAAATAGAGCATTAAACCACCAAACTAAGGACCCTCACTGAGTCCCTTGCACCCTCTGCCACATATACCAGAACAGGTGCTGGTATCCATGGCTGAGAGAACCATAGACTGTTTATATCACAGGACACTGTGCAGACAACCCCTAGTATCAGCTTGGAGCTGGGCAGACTTGCTGGTGGCTAGACCCAGAACAGAGACAACAATTGTGTCTGGAATTTATTCCTTCTGGTGGGTTCTTGGTCTCGCTGACTTCAAGAATCAAGCTGCGGACCTTCCCAGTGAGTGTTAGAGCTCTTAAAGATGGTGTGTCCAGAGTTTATTCCTTCAGATGATCAGATGTGTCCAGAGTTTCTTCCTTCCAGTGGGTTCGTGGTCTTGCTGACTCCGGGAGTGAAGCCACAGACCTTCAAGGTGAGTGTTACAGCTCTTAAAGGTGGTGCAGACCCAAACAGCAAGCAGCAGCAAGATTTATTGTGAAGAGTGAAAGAGAAAACCTTCCACACTGTGAAAGAGGACCCGAACTGATTGCCACTGCTGGCTCAGATGGCCAGCTTTTATTTGCTTATTTGGCCCCACCCCCATTCTGCTGATTGGTCCATTTTTACAGAGCACTGATTGGTCCATTTTACAGAGTGCTGATTAGTCCATTTTACAGAGTGCTGATTGGTCCATTTTACAGAGTGCTGATTGGTGCTTTTACAATCCTTTAGCTAGATACAGCACTGATTGGTGTGTTTACAATCCTTTAGCTAGACAGAAAAGTTCTCCAAGTCCCCATTCGACCCAGGAAGTCCAGCTGGCTTCACCTCTCATAATCACTGCAGTTTGGCTCACAGGAAGCCACATCTACAGGAAAAGGGGAGAGTACTACATCAAGAGAACATGCCATGGGACAAAAGAATCTGAACAACAGCCTTCAGTCCTAGACCTTCCCTCTGACAGAGCCTACCCAAATGAGAAGGAATCAGAAAACCGACCCTGGTAATATGATAAAATAAGGTTCTTCCACACCCCCAGATCACACTAGTTCACTAGTTCTTCTTGAATCCACCCAAGAAGAAATCCCTGATTTACCTGAAAAAGAACTCAGGAGGTTGGTTATTAAGCTAATCACAGAGGGACCAGAGATAGGCCAAGCCCAATGCAAGGAAATCCAAAAAATGATACAAGAAGTGAAGGGAGAAATATTCAAGGAAATAGATAGCTTAAAGAAAAAAACAATAAAAAACTCAGGAAACTTTGGATACACTTTTAGAAATGTGAAATGCTCTGGAAAGTCCCAGCAATAGAAATGATCAAGTAGAAGAAATTCAGAGCTTGAAGACAAGGTCTTCAAATTAACACAATCCAAAAAAGACAAAGAAAAAAGAACAAGAAAATATGAACAAAACCTCTAAGGAGTCTGGGATTATGTTAAATGACCAAACTTAAGAATCACCAGTGTTCCTGAGGAATAAGACAATTCTAAAAGCCTGGAAAACATATGTAGGGAAATAATCGAGGAAAACTTTCCCAGCCTTCCTAGAGACCTAGACATGCAAATACAAGAAGAATAAAGAGCACGTGGGAAATTCATCACAAAAAGATCTTCACCTAGGCACATTGTCATCAGGTTATCCAAAGTTAAGACAAAGGAAAGAATCTTAAGAGCTGTGAGACAGAAGCACCAGGTAACCTATAAAGGAGGAAAGCTGATCAAATTAACAGCAGATTTCTCAGCAGAAACCCTACAAGCTAGAAGGCATTGGGGCCTCTCTTCAGTCTCCTCAAACAAAACAATTATCAACCAACAATTTTGTATCCAGTGAAACCAAGCATCATATATGAAGGAAATATACAGTCGTTTTCAAACAAACAAATGCTGAGAGAATTTGCCATTACCAAGCCACCACTACAATAACTGCTGAAAGGAGCTCTAAACCTTGAAACAAATCCTAGAAACACATCACAACAGAACCTCTTTAAAGCATAAATCACACAGGACCTATAAAATGCACATACAAGTTAAAAAGCAAAAACGAAAAACAAACAAAAAAACACAAAGTACACAGGCAACAAAGAGCATGATGAATGCAATGGCACCTCACATTTCAAGGCTCACATTGAATGTAAATGGCCTAAATGCTCCAGGTAAAAGATACAGAAACGCAGAATGGATTAAAAACTCACGAAACAACTATCTGCTGCCTTCAGGAGATTCACCTAACACATAAGGACTCATATAAACTTAAAGCAAAGGGGTAGAAAAAGGCATTTCATGCAAATGGACACCAAAAGTGAGCAGGGGTAACCATTCTTATATGAGACAAAACAAACTTTAAAGCAACAGCAGTCAAAAGAGACAAAGAGGGACATTATATAATGATAAGAGACTTTGTCCAAAAGGAAAAGTCACAATCCTAAACATATATGCACCTAACACTGGAGCTCCCAAATTTGTAAAACAATTACTAATAGCCCTAAGAAATGAGATAGACAGCAACACAATAATGGTGGGGACTTTAATACTCCACTGACAGCACTAGACAGATCATCAAGACAGAAAGTCAACAAAGAAGTAATGGATTTAAACTATACCTTGGAATAAATGGACTTAACAGTTATATACAGAACATTTCATCCAACTGCAGAATTCACATTCTACTCAACAGCACATGGAACTTTCTCCAAGATAGACCATGTGATAGGCCATAAATGAGCCTTGATAAATTTAAGAAAACTGAAATTATATCAAGCACTTTCTCAGACCACAGTGGACTAAAACTGGAATTCAACTCCAAAAGGAACCTTCAAAACCATGCAAATATATGGAAATTAAATAATATGCTCCTGAATGAGCATTGGGTCAAAGAGGAAATCAAGGTGGAAATTAAAAAATTCTTTGAACTGAATGACAATAATGACACAACCTAACAAAACCTCTGGGATACAGCAAAGGCGATGTTAAGAGGAAAGATCATAGCCCTGAATACCTACATCAAAATGTTTGAAAGAGCACAAACAGACAATCTAAGGTCACACCTCAAGGAGCTAGAGAAACAAGAGCAAACCAAACCCAAACCCAGCAGAAGAAAGGAAATAACCAAGATCAGAGTGGAAATAAATGAAATTGAAACAAAAAAACAAAATACAAAAGATAAATGAAGCAAAAAGCTGGTTCTTCGAAAAGATGAATAAAATTCATAGACCATTAGCAAGATTAACCAAGAAAAGAAGAGAGAAAATCCAAATAACTTCACTGAAAAACACAATAGGAGATATTACAACTGATACCACTGAAATACAAAAGATCATTCAAGGCTACTATGACACCTTTATGCACATAAACTAGAAAACCTAGAAGACATGGATAAATTTCTGGAAAAATACAATCATCCTAGCTTAAATCAGGAAGAATTAGATACCCTGAACAGACCAATAATAAGCAGCGAGATTGAAATGGTAATTTAAAAATTACCAACAAAAAAAGTCCAGAACCAGACGGATTCACAGCAGAATTCTACCAGACATTCCAAGAATTGGTACCAATCCTTTTGACACTATTCCACAAGATAGTGAAAGAAGGAACCCTCCCTAATTTATTCTATGAAGCCAGCATCGCCCTAATACCAAAACCAGGAAAGAACGTAACCAAAAAAGAAAACTACAGACTGATATCTTTGATGAACATAGATGCCAAAATCTTTAACAAAATACTAGCTACCCGAATCCAACAACATATCGAAAAGATAATCCACCATGATCAAGTGGGTTTCATACCAGGGATGCAGGGATGGTTTAACATATGCAAGTCAATAAATGTGATATGCCGCATAAACAGAATTAAAAACAGAAATCACATGGTCATCTCAATAGATGCAGAAAAAGCATTTGACAAAATCCAGCATCACTTTATGATTAAAACTCTCAGCAAAATCAGCATACAAGGGACCAACCTTAATGTAATAAAAGCCATCTTTGAGAAACCCACAGCCAACATAATACTGAATGGGGAAAAGTTGGAAGCATTCCCTCTGAGAATGGGAACAAGACACATGCCCACTCTCACCACTCCTCTTCAACATAGTACTGGAAGTCCGAGCCAGAGCAATCAGACAAGAGAAAGAAGTAAAGGGCGTCCAAATCAGTAAAGAGGAAGTCAAACTGTCACTGTTTGCTGATGATATGATCATTTGCCTTGAAAATCCTAAGGACTCCTCCAGAAAGCTCCTAGAACTGATAAAAGAATTCAGTGAAGTTTCAGATACAAGATTAAGGTACCCAAATCAGTAGCTCTTCTATACACCAACAGCAACCAAGCTGAGAATCAAATCAAGAACTCAAACCCCTTTGCAAGAGCTGAAACAAAAACAAAAACAAAAACAAAAACAAAAACTTAGGACTTTACCTAATTCAGCACAATCCCCATCAAAATACAACCATCATTCTTCAGAGTTAGGAAAAACAATTCTAAAATTCATATGGAACCATAAAAAGAGCTTGCATAGCCAAAGCAAGACTAAGCAAAAAAAACAAATCTGGAGGCATCACACTACCTGATTTCAAACTGTACTATAAAGCCATAGTCACCAAACCAGCATGGTGCTGGCAAAACAGGCACATAGACCAATGGAACAGATTAGAGAACCCAGAACTAAACCCAAGTACATACAGCCAACTGATCTTCAACAAAGCAAACAAAATCATAGAGTGGGGGAAAGGATACCCTTTTCAACAAATGGTGCTGGGATAATTGGCTAGCCAAACGTAGGAGAATGAAACTGGATTCTCATCTCTCACCTTATACAAATATCAATTCAAGATGGATTAAGGATTTAAACCTAATACCTGAAACTATAAAAATTCTAGAAGATAACATTGGAAAAACCTTTCTAGACATTGACTTAGGCAAGGATTTCATGACCAAGAACAAAAAGCAAATGCAATAAAACCAAAGATAAATAGCTGGGACCTAATTAAACGAAATGGCTCTTGCACAGCAAAAGGAACAATCAGCAGAGTAAACAGACAACCCACAGAGTGGGAGAAAATCTCCACAATCTATACATTTGACAAAGGACTACTATCCAGAATCTACAAAGAACTCAAACAAATCAGTAATAATAATAATAAAAAAAAAATCCCATCAAAAGGTGGGCTAAGGACATGAACAGACAATTCTCAAAAGAAGGTATACAAATGGCCAGCAAACATGAAAAAATGCTCAACATCACTAATAATCAGGGAAATGCAGATCAAAACCACAATATGATACCACCTTACTCCTGGAAAAATGGCTATAATCAAAAAACAGTAGATGTTGGCATGGATGTGGTGGACAGGGAACAATTCTATACTACTGGTGGGAATGTAAACTCCTACAGTCACTGGAAAACAGTGTGGAGATTCCTTAAAGAACTAAAAGTAGAACTACCATTTGATCCAGCAATCTCACTACTGGGTATCTACCCAGAGGAAAAGAAGTCATTATTTGAAAAAGATACTCGCACACACATGTTTATAGCAGCACAATTTACAATTGCAAAATTATGGAACCAACCCAAATGCCCATCAATCAATGAATGGATAAAGAAACTGTTATATATATATATATAAAATGGAATACTACAGAGCCATAAAGAGGAATGAATTAACAGCATTTGTAGTTACCTGGATGAGACTGGAGACTATTATTCGAAGTGAAGTAACTCAGGACTGGAAAACCAAACGTTTTATGTTCTCAATGAAATGTGGGAGCTAAGCAATGAGCATGCAAAGGCATAAGAATGATACAATGGACTTTGGGGACTTGGGGGGAAGAGCGGGAGGAGGACAAGGGATGAAAGACTACAAATATGGTGCAGTGTATACTGCCTGGGTGATGGATGCACCAAAATCTCACAAATTACCAGCGAAGAATTTGCTCATGTAATCAAATATCACCTGTACCCCAATAACTTATGGAAAAATAAAAAACATTTAGGTTAAAAAAAAGTAATAGAGAAACTGATGTACCAATAAGTATCAGAGAAACTCCCTTGCTTCCCCCACTCATATTCTGTCCCCATCTGAGGCATGGATGGCTTAATGGAACTCCAATAAATCTATAGGGAACACTAGACCCCTAGATTATGTTAAGTTTTTCCAGAAAATAGTAAGACAAATACAGTCCAACCTATTTGAGGCTAGTATAATCTTGACTACAACAGCAGGTTAGAAAAATTTAAAAATACTTATTTTTAAATATAATATAGACTGATCAAATATAATATCGTATTTTAAAAAATGATCAAGTAGGGTTTTACCTAAGAATGTAAATATTATTTAACATAAAAATCTAACAGTGAAATAACCCACATTATTTGACTAATGAAGAAAAATCTTATGATTATTGTAATCCCTGTATCAAAAGCATTTCATGAGATTTAAAACTTATTTGTGATAAGAACTCTTCACAAACTAGAATTAGAAAAGAATTTTCTTAACCTAATTAAAATAATACTCCAAAAAATCTGTGGCAAATATTATACCTAATAGAGAAGCTATATATGTATTATGTCTAAGGTCAGTAAAAAAGACAAGGATTCCCTATATTAGCGCTTCTGTTTTCAGAGTACTCAGGCTCCTGGCCCAGGTAAAAGTGATACAGTATAGGGATTTAGGAAGAGAAATAAAACCATCGTTGTTTTCAGGTGATATAACTACCTACATAAAACAATCCAACAATCACAACATCTAAACTATTTGAACTGGCAAAGGGATTAAGTTTATGGATATGAGATTAAGCTCCAAATAGCAATGTAATTGTTCTATACTAGTACCTAATATAATATCATCAAAATTAAGATACCATTTACAACAGCAACAAAATCCGTAAGGTATGTAAAAATTATCTTATGCAAGAAGACAAACTTTCAAGCTTTAATTAAAGACATTGAAAGTTATATAAATAAATGGAGACATTTACTGGATATAATGACGATATTGTAAAGGTATCAATTCTCATGAAATTAATTTTATATTCAATGGAATAGCATTTATCAATCCCATTGAGCTTTAAAAAGAACTTGCTAAACTTATTTGGAGAGAAGGAAGATCCAAGGCATCCAAGTTAGCCTTAAAAATATTGAGTATATACTAACCTTTACAGAAATTAACCTACAAAGTCATTATAATAAAAAAGTATAGCATATGTTCAATAGCAGATATAGAGACCAATGGGATACAATGGAGAGCAGAGAGAGAGCCCATGAATATACAGAACTTTGTGTACAATACATGTAACACCACAGATCAATAGGGAATTGACAGACAACTTAGTAGTTGAGATTGGGAAAAGTGGCTCACTTTAAGGAGAAAAATAAAACTGGATTTCTAATCATACCACAACCAGAGATAGGCCTTTACAGGGATTAGAGACCTAAATAAAGATAGTAAAACTATAAACCTCATATGTAGTAAAAGAATATAGAATATTTTTGTGCCACAGTGGTAGAGGAAATCTTTTAAAATAAAAAACCTCAAATGAATATTTTGGGATAAAAAATGATTATTTTGATAATATCCAAATTGCAAATTTCTGTTCAACAAAGGACACCATAAGCAAAGTTAATAGATGGCATAATGGGATAAAATGGTTGAAGTATTTAAAACTGACAAGGGATTTAAATCTAGACTCTACAAGACATCAGCCACAAAAGAAAAACAGTCAAAGGATACAAACAGACTAACCAGAAGAGGAAGTCCAAAGGCCTTCAAGCATATGGAGGCTTGTTCAAACTCATTAGTAATCAAATAAATGCAAAATAAAATAACGAGATATCACTTTACACATATAAGTTTGGCAAAAAGTAGGAGGCTGGAAAATGCCACCAGTTGGCAAGGATGGGCATATGAGGATAGAGAAGCCCTCAAGAGCCTTTGGAGAACAATCTGGCATTTAGAAAAATAAGAATATGCACAGATGTTAATGGATACACACAGGGATACCTTCTGCAACAGTGTTCGCAGTGAGGCGGTGTTGGAGGCAAATGCAGCAGCCATCACCGGGTCAGTGGCCAGTAAGGTACGGGGCATTCATACCTACACCGTGCTGATTAGATTCACACCTGGCAACTTGGATAAACCTTAGCGGCATAGTGATGAGTTACAAAAATACAAGAAATGGAAGGAGATATTTAACACAATACAATGTACGTAAATTAAAGATACACACGCACAGAACAACAAAGCCCATTTTGCAAGAATATAAGCAAGCAAAAATGTACACATTAAACATATGAGTGTGCTTGCCCATGGGGACATGGTTAGGAGTTGGAGAATGAGAATGGAGAATGGAGTTAAAAGAGAATTTTTTAAAACTTGCCTTCTGGGAGAAGGAAACTACTTAATTGGGCTTGGAGGAAGGAACACTTGAAGCGATGCTCTCAGGCTGTCAATTAGAAAACACCAGGCGAGGTGATGCGTCACCTCACCCGGCTCAGCATTGCGGAGACTGGAAATAGAATCCAGGGCTCAGGAGTCTGCCTCCCACGGATAGGGTCAGAGGTGCTGGATGCTGGGCTTCTAATTGGACATGCTTGTGTCAGAGAGCAGAGCAGGAGCTTCCAGCACAATGCTCAGGATGTATGATTAGCTTCTGTGACGCATTTTAAAGAGAAAGCGAGAAGAAGCAGTGACACTCGGGCATCCTGTGATTAAGCCCTGGGGGTTGGCTATCACTGCTGTTATTTTACAGTTACAGCCATGTCAACCATCACACAGACTGTGTTTCTGAGTGCCCTTGGGCTTCAATGGATGTATTCTGCAGTATCTTAAAGGTGTGCTGAGAACACAGACTCCTTCTTCCAGACAAGTAGTCAAAGTAAAGTCCTGAGCACTCGTGACTTTCTCCTTGGCCAGGTGGAGCCCCCATGTTTTGCCCCCTCCCTCATGTGTTATTTTACGATCCTCACGTTGTCTACATGGTAGAGATCTGCAAGTAAAGTGAGTGGCCTGTTGAGGCTCTCTCAGGGTGAGTATGCTAAAATGCTAACTGATTCACCAGTCAGTTTGACTAGCCCTGTTTCTCCAAGCTCCCCACCGACCCTCTCAACCAGTCACAGATGCCTTTAACCTGCCTACGAGTGAGCTAGACCTCATTGGCACTGGGCTTATCTCTCCAGCCCATGGAGTCCAGAGCTGGTCTGACTGTCATTCACCTGGCGTCTCCCCCGTCTTAGAGGAGTGCTGGATACCCACCTACCTGGGTGCCAGCTACCTGTTCCCATGCAAGTTGTGTCATCTAGTCTGTGACTGCAGGCCGCGACCTCACCTTTCCTGTGCAGTGCTGCTGGTTCTCCTCAGGGCACTGGGATTTTTTTTTTTTTTTAATAGAGCATCCCCCCCAGTGCTGGGTACTGGGATAAAAAGTCAGCATAGGCTGGGTGTTGTGGCTCATGCCTGTAATCCCAGCACTTTGGAAGGTCGAGGCGAATGGATCACCTGAGGTCAGGAGTTTGAGACCAGCCTGGCCAACATGGTGAAACCCCATCTCTACTAAAAATAGAAAAAAAAAAAAATCAGCTGGGTGTGGTGGCACACCCCTGTAGTCTCAGCTACTTGGGAGGCTGAGGCCAGAGAATTGCTTGAGCCCTGGAGGTGGCAGTTGCAGTGAACTGAGATTGCTCCACTGCACTCCAGCCTGGGTGATAGAGGGAGGCTCCATCACACACATACACACACAAAACACACACACACACACACACACACATCAGCACTGACAGATATGGAACCTTCTTTCAAGGAGCTTACAATCTAGAGGGTCAGACATAAAAAAATCCTAGGAATAACCCAGGAAAGCCCTATGAGAGTACATGTATTAAGGTGCACCCAGTATTTGTTTTAAATGAGTATGGTAAGATGTGCAGACACAGAAATGATTGTTAAGAAGAAAGAAGTTTATACTCACTGATTCCTAGAAACAGGAGGCACACCACACCATGCCATGCTATGCAGGGCCACATCGGGGAGGGCCAGGATGGGTCAAGAGGCAGAGATGGGGAAGGGCAGAGCAAGCCCCTGAGCCTTTATTGGCTTTTCATGGGAGGGAATGGGTGAGGCAGAATAGGCACACTGAGTAAGCTTGGGATTGGATAGTTGGAATAATCTGGGGGGTCTGAGCTCTAGAGGGGGTCTCTGGTTGTCCCGTAGCTGGCCCTGGGATGGTTTAGGGTAGGGTGATGTTGGCATGGCTTGAGAGTTTGGTAAAGGAGATAGTTACAGGTGTGGGCTGTGCATTTCTTGGTTTGTGTATTAAAGGCCTGCTCACAGGGGAGTAGAGGTCAGCTGGCCTTGGAGGGGCAGTCTCGCCAGGATCAAGGCTCCTAATGTCAGAGCATCAAGAATGCAAAAAATAAGAATTTATAGTAAATACAGTAAGAAATTAGGTTCTTTGAGAGTCTATGAAAAAGGAACCTACTTTAACCTGGGGTGTCAGGGATAATTTCTATTAGGAAATGATGAAGAAAGTAAGGACTACAGACTGTGATTAGAAGCTAAGTAGAAGGGGCAGGAAGCCACATTCCATGCAGAGTCAGTGGAATGTGCAAAGGTTCTGGGGGCAGTCGAAAGCCCCACATAATTGAGGAACAGAAGGCAGAGATGAGAGTGAAAGAGAGCAGGACTTGGGAGACAAGCAAAGCTTGGCCCTGCAGGGACTGGCGGCGGGAGGGGGTGCGGGCAGTGATCCGGACTGGGAATTAATCTAGGGCAGCAGCTGGCCATTGAAGGGTTCTAAACAGGTAGTGGTCAAAAACCCACTTGGCTGGACTTTTTTGGATTCTCACACCTGACTTAGATATGAACAGAGCCTTCCTCTGGAAAAATGGGTCCTGTTACTATCTCTCTAGCCACCAGGAGCACCACCAGTTTTGCCACATTCCTGGTTTCAAGTGTCACTAGACAGGCTGCCACCCAGGTATGACTGCATTTGCCTCTCCTGACTGCCTGTGTGCTGGCAGCCAGGACTATCCCTCACTCCCGTCTAACAGCCCCAATCTTCCTCTTTCAGCTCAGGTAGCCATGGTCTCAGCTAATGGAGGGACATTCTAGTGGGATTTACTCTCATCAAATCTGCAGAAAGTTGAACGATTCCAGGAAAAGTGGCTGCTCTGCTGGAAGTACTCCTTACTCTCCTCTCGAGACAATGCAGCTAATGAATGAGAGATTGGCATGGAGAGGCGCACAGAGCTGAAATCGGTCTGGCTTTTTTCCCCCTTAAAATTGCACGAATAACAAGTTAGCAAGGCTTTAATGCAATAAAATGCAACACCTAATTTGGAGCAATTATGTGTAAGGCAATAGCTCTATGAGATCAATTGTGAAGTTGCAGGAGCACATGTCCCACAGCGGTCTTGAGATTCATTTCTCCCTCTTAGAGTCCTGTGTCAACTTCAGAAGCTCCTTGATCTTCTGCATCTGCCTTCTCAACCTGAGTTGTTTTAATTAACTCTTTTCTGGATATTTCTAGATTACTTACTTTGGTCTAAGCTTTGCAGACAAGAAAGAAAAAAAGAAAGAAAGAAAGAAAAGAAAAAGAAAAAGGCCCAATGAGAGTGGGAGGTAGAGCCAGACTGCAGGGGAGTGCGTCTTCAGTAGTTTGGGAGGACAGTCAAGGTTGACCACAGCATCTCCCTGTTTGCAGCATCAACATCTTGAGCTGCAGCTCCTCCAGGGCTGGCTGTGCTCCTTGGGCTGAAGGTTGGAGGTGTGGCTGTGGAGCAGTCCGCTGGTGCACTTGTGCTGGTTTAAATACTGGGGCGTGTAAACCTGGGCCATGCTGTGGAAGAAATGCAGGACTCGGAGATAGAGAAGTGTACTTGGACCTCTGTTCAGCCACATTCCAGCTGTGGGATTTGGGGCAAAACAATGCAGGTTTCTCTGTTCTTATCTGTAGAAAGAGAAGATTGATCTAGATAACTTTTTGGCAGCAGGGGGTGGGGTGGGTTCCTATCCAGTAGAGAACCACCTGCCCAGGATGTGTGAAGGGTCGTTAAGCTGATCTGGGCCTGCCCTCCATTTATCTGGAAGTCTCTAACCTCTTTAGAAGACCTGAAAGTCTGAATTTCCCTTCTTTAGAAGCTCTGGCTTGAGGCGTTAAATGTTCTCATTAAGATGCAAATTCATTCTCCACACAGCTGCCCCAGTTGTTTTCCTCCTGTTGTCATTTATTTCCTTTCTTTCCTTAGAAAATTTGACAATGAAGCCCAAACCCCCTCATCTGCATTCCAGGCAGTGTCTGTCAAGACTCCAGCCTTGCTTGACTTTCTCTACACAATCCTCGTGGGCAATGTGGGGTGTGGTCAGGAAGGCAGACTACCTGCGGGGGTCTCTGCTCCTCACTTTAATAAACATCCAAGCTTGGGAAAGTTGCTAGATCTTTGGGGCCTTCAGTTTCCCACTCTGTCAAGTGCGAACAATGAGGGTGCCTATCTCATTATTATAGGGATTGCATGTTTTAATTAATGTAAAGCACTTAGCCCTGTGCTTGGAGCAAGGTGAACCTTCAGTAAAAGTTGGCTGCTGTCCTTGTGGCAAACCAAACTCTTTCCCCCAGCGAACCTCCTTCCTCCCCAGTCTGTATCTTGCTCAGTCCTTTCCCTCAGGAGAGCAAGTTCTTACTCACCTTTCTTCCTCCTGAAATGCTTCTTCAAGGTCTTGCTCAAATGTCACTATATCCATGAAGGCTGTCTTGAACTTTTTGGAGAATTAATTGCTCCTCTTCCCTCTTGGCCTTTTCCTTGTGCCTCTGTCGAAAACATGTTTTATTCTGTTTTATCCATCAAGGGTGTATGTGTATGCCTCCTTCACTTGCCCGCCCCTGCCCCCCTCAATGCACCCACCCTCAGTCCCAGCCACTAGGCTGTGAACTCTAAGAGGGCAGAGAGCACAGCACCATTACTTTCTGAATAATTCAATCAGTTTAATCAGAATAATTCAATAAACATTTGATGAATGAGCAAATGAATGGATAAATGCATGAGTGGAAGGTTACCCAAATAGCGTGTTCTCTCATTATTACAGATTGATTCTATCAGAGAGCAGGGCTTCAAGAAACTGAGATTTCAATGTGGTTGGTGCTCATGGCAGGCTAAGGTCTGAGGTTTGAGATGCAGCTATGGAGGGACAGGCCTATGTGGGGCCAAGATGAGGTAAGAGGGGTCCCTAAACAAGTACCTCTTCCTTGTCAACCCCCTTTCAAAAAGGTCTGTGGTTTTGGTTTGAGTTGATGCTAACAAGTAATTACATGAGTAATGATAAGCACAAAATGAGGCAAATCTGAACGTAGGAAGGTCCATACCCATCTTGCTGGATTTTGCGCCCATAGTTCAAACTTCCATCAGTCATGGTGGTTCTTTTTTTTTTTTTTTTTTTTTTTTGAGACAGAGTCTAGCTTTGTCGCCAGGTTGGAGTGCAGTGGCATGATCTCAGCTCACTGCAACCTCTACCTCCTGGGTTCAAGTGATTCTCCTCCCAAGTAGCGGGGATTGCAGGCATGCACTTCCATACCCAGCTAATTTTTGTATTTTTAGTAGAGCCGGGGTTTCACCATGTTTGCCAGGATGGTCTCCATCTATCTCCCGACCTCGTGATCTGGGCACCTTGGCCTCACAAAGTGATGGGTTACAGGCGTGAGCCACTGTGCCCAGCAAGTCATGCTGGTTCTTGAAGGAGATAATTGTTTCCATGGAAGATTCATGGTGCAGGTAAGAGGCTGGAAGGGAGAACACATTCACCATGTACTCTGTGTAAGACCCAACTTACAGAATTGGTTCCAGCAATACCCAGTTGGATTTAGTTTTGTTCAATGGGGATTCCACTTATTTAAAAGATGATTGCCAAATTCTCAAGTTTAAATTTATTTCACTCAACTAATCATGGTTTTGAGTAGAATAAAAGAGTGAGACTATAAGGGGAAGCCGGAATCTTAATACTGATGAGGGGTTGATATTTCCTGTAACTGTCTAGCACCACTAACCTGGTGCCTGGCTCTGCTTTGTAGCTAGCCCCCAGGGTAGCAAAGAGAAGGCAGCAGTAGAGGAAGCTTTTTGAGGGCCTCTTGGAAAGCCTTCCCATTTCCATGGCTCCTGGGAAATGGTGATCAATGATACAACCAATGGATACTCTTGACAGTTTCTCTTTTGTCTCTGTTTCTCTTATGCTCCACCCCAGTAGTTTTAGTTGCCTTCTTAGAGATCCCTTCAAGCAAAACTGAGAGTGTCATCCCAAGTCTCCAGAAACTAAACAAAGGACCTCTGTCCCCAGTTTCCTGATTTCAAACCCAGTCACTGCTCTATGTTCTACTCATCACTGAATCCTCCTTTTCAGAGTCTGATCATTTAAATGCTTCTGTCTTACCAGATATTGGGAGCTAGGGACAACAAGGCCAGGCCTGGTAGTCAACGCAGGATATCAGGAGGCCCTGCACCCACCCTTAACCCTCTGACTGCCTGGGAATGGGGATTAGTCTACTTATTTTTTCCTCTCCTTTGATCAAGGGCCAGTTGGTATAGAAAAAAGAATGTTGCAATCTCAAAACGTGCTAGGCACTTATTTATTAGCATATCCTATTTAACAACCACTGCCCCCCAACATCCTTATGAGGGTAGAAACTATTATTAAGTGGTGTCACCAGAAATCAAACCCAGATCATCTGACCACAGTTCACTTGCGTCTATTCATAACCCTCTCTAAGCTGCAGTTTCCCCATCACCAGAATGGTAATGATATTAGCTCGAACCACATGAACTTGCTATATTCGATCATTTTCTAAATTGAAAAATGGCAAGTTAACATAGTTCAACATGTAATATTCCCAATAGGTTAAGTGTAAAGATATAGTAATTGTAAACGGTGTGACGTATAGTCAGCTTAATAAACATCAGCTATTCTCATGATCACATACCCTTCGTTTTGCCACTTTGTCTTTCTTCATCCAAGAAATTCTGAAAGGTCCTTAGCTGAGTGTCCTATGGTGACTACTTGATGAAAGCTATGAGAACTTAATTCCAAAGCCCCAAGATCAGGAATATCCTAAAAACAAAGAATGTCTTGGCCTCTGGCAAGTGTTTGATCCCTTTCTCTCTCTCTCTCTCTCTCTTAAAAAAAAGAAGACCCCTTCTTTCACTTGATTTGTTATCTTCAGATGCAAGAGACATAGTAAACTCCTGGAGCATGTAGTGTCTTCTGGAGCAGCACAGGTGTGGGGACAGGATCCAGACACAGAGCTAAGGCTCTAAAACATCCACATATCCTGTGGGTCATGTTCAGGGTCCGGGATCAGCCTGCTCTTCTCTTTGGACAACTGAAGAAAGCACTGTGTAAAGCTGCAGACTTGCTGAGAGATTGAGATGAAGCAAATGCTTCTATTCTTTCTTTGTTTTACTTTGAGACAGGATCTTGCTCAATTGCCCAGGCTGCAGGCTGGAGTGCAGTGCTGTGAACATGGCTCACTGCAGCCTCAATCTTCTGGGTTCAAGTGATCCTCCTGCCTCAGCCTCCTGAGTAGCAGGGACTACAGATGCATGACGCCACATCTGGTTAATTTTTATTATTATTAATTTTTGTAGAGATGGGATCTCTACATGATGCCCAGGCTGGTTTTGCACTCCTTGGCTCAAGGAATCCTCTTGCCTCAGTTTCCAAAAGTGCTGGGATTACAGGCATGAGCCACCACACTCAGCTGCTTCCAATCTTTTCCTGGTCAGTTTCTGTCCATCTTAGACACTCAAGTTCAAAGGTTCCCTGCTATCTAAAATCTCCAGCCCTCCTATGCAACACTAATCATGGTCTCTCTCCAGCCACTGGTCCCTTGTCTTCCCATTTATCACAGCCTGCTATGATGTGTGATATGGTTTAGATGTTTGTCCCCATCCAAATATCATGTAGTGATGTAACCCCCAATGTTGGAGTTGAGGCCAGGGGGACTGAATCATGGAGGTGGATCCCTTGTGAATGGTTTAGCACCATCCCCTTGGTAACAAGTGAGTTCTCCCTCAGTTCATGTGAGATCTGCTTATTTAAAAGTCTGACTGCCCAAACCTGCTCCCACTCCTGCCATGTGACATGCCTGCACTTATGCCTTCCACCAGGACTGTAAGCTTCCTGAGGTCCTCACCAGAAGCTAAGCAGGTGTTGGTAACATGCTTGCACAGCCTGCAGAACCGGGAGACAATTAAACCTCTTTTCTTTATAAATTACGCAGTCTCGGGTCTTCCTTTATAGGAATGCAAAACAGCCTATGCAATGTGTATAGATATTTTCCTCACTAGTTTCCACATGAACAGCCCTTGAATTTTATTTGCTTTGTATTGTTGGTGCCTGATGTAAGTCTTGGGGAAAGTAAAAGTTCAATAAATATGTCTTAATGATAATAGCACTATATTTATTGAATGCTTATTGTTCTGACTGAAGTCACGCAAAACCCTGTGAGGTACCTGCTATTATGATTTCTGTTTTATAGAGGAGAGAGCAGAGGCATGAAGACAATAAATAAATAGCTTGAGGCTCCACAGCTAGGAAGAGGAAGAGGCAGGTGCAAACCCAGGCAGTTTGGCACCAGAATGTGCCCATTAACTGACTCTCTGTCTCTTTTAATACATGGATGCTTCTTGACTTTTGGCTAAAATAAAGAGTAATGAAGCCGAGTTTAGAAGAAAGGGATTCACCATTGTAGGGAAAAACACCCCCAGGATTTTAATCTCCTTGTTATTGTTAAAAGACCCAAGTCCTACTTCAGCTGGTGGATGCTAGCCAGACAGATGCAAACAGTTTAGAGATGTTAGGGTTGAGGTCCGGAAATAAATACCCCAAAGGGAATCTGAAGGGGCTCATTCACTCAGAACCCTCTAAGACGTCTGGGGGCCTTGGAGATGGTCGTCATTTCGGGGTTTGCGTGTGAGGCCCCCGCCCTGGTTCCTCTGAAACCGGCTGCATCACCAGCATCATCGTGTAGTTCTTCCATCAGGAAAAGACACAAAAGCATCGTGACATTTAAAGCCTTGTTCCTGAGTCTCATTAGGGCAGAGCCTGAGGATGACTGTAATGAGTGGCTGCGCCTCTATGAATGTGTAATGTGCAAACTGCTCCCGCCGTGCCCCTCCAAGCGGGGCTGTGCGGAGACACTGATGATTAAAACCGTGAACCTGGCCTTGGGCTGAGGAGGCGGTGGCGCAGGCCTGGAGGAGGCGTTCATTCTCATTCATTATTGCGGCTGATTCCCCGGAGCCGCTCAGCCCCGGCGGAACATGACTCATCGTATTCCCTATAGCCATGTGTGTTTTGACTTAAAATCCTTCCGTCTGACGCCAAGCCCTGCTGAAGTCAAGGGAGCCAGAAGCAGCCTCCCAGAAGAAACTCCACCTCCGCCGGCTTGACAGAGAAACAGGCTTCTAGCAGTTACGTAAACACTTGCGTTTCGTTTCTTTTTCAGTCTAATGGAGGAGAGGCTGCAAATGACTTGCTTTGCGACGCCGTTCAGAAATCAGTTCTAATCACATCAGTATAAAGGAAATTCTTATTTTTTTAGGTTGGTTACAATGTTAAAATTCAGGCATGGCAAGCCCTGTTTCAGTGAATTCCCAGGGACTGGGAGCTGAATAATAATCAGGGAAGGCATCTGCAGAGTGCCTCAGACCTTCCAACGCGTTTTCTACAACTATTATATAATTGAATCCTTGTGGCAACTTTCTGAGGCCTCAGCCTAGGTAATGTTACCCTCATTTGACAAATGAACAAACCGAGGCCCAGGGAGGTTAAGTAATTTGCCTAAGGCCGCACAGCAGACCCAAGCCCAGTTTTCTACCTTCTGCTGTACATAACTCCTGCCTATTGAATATGTTCTGAGGCGAGTTTTGCTGTGGAACTAAAGTGTTAAAACACACACACAAAGTTTCTGGTCACTGAATTTTTTTTTTTTTTTTGAGACAGGGTCTTACTCTGTTGCCCAGGCTGGAGTTCAGTGGCATAATCACAGTTTACTGCAGCCTCAACATCCTGGGCTCAAATGGTCCTTCCCCCTCAGCCTCCTGAGTAGCTGGTACTACAGTTGTGTGCCACCATACCTGGCTAATTTTTAAAAATTTTTTGCAGAAATGGGGTATCTCTACATTGCCCAGGCTGGTCTTCAACTCCTGAGCTCAAGTGATCCTCCTGCCTCGGCCTCCCAAACTGCTAGGATTATAGGTGTGAGCTGCCTGTAATTACACGGTGCGCTGCCTGCTCCGTGAAACTTTAGAACCCTTGGAGACAGGAAGAAGAGAGAGGCGAGAATATACAATCAAGAGTTTTGGACTCCAAAATGGGGATTAGGCCTCGCCCAAGATTGAGCTACAAGATAGTAGAAAATTTCCAAAAAAATTAGTCTTTTTTAAAGTATTACTTTGTTATCTCTAAGCATTATTCGTACTACTATTTACTTAATTTTTTTCAATATTGAACATCTTGTTAAGCCTAAATCAAAGAAGGTTTACATCACTTCCTCAACTTGAAAGTTTTATTGCCTATATAAATGGAAAGAAATTCAAACCATAAATTCAATACAACTATAAAGATGTTAATAAATTTCTGGTTAGATCCTGCAGCCTGCAGAAAGCTCAGAGTCTAAGGCCAAAAAGGAGGATTTTCAAGCATCAGAAAGGTGTTCATGCTAGCCTCCAACTGATAGTTTCTTTTTTGTGTAACTAGGAGAATTGCACAAGGAATACATTTCAGACAACTATAGAACCTAATGCTACTTAATGCCATGTCTATGCTTGGCAGAAAAATTCCAATAGTGTTATGGATATGCTTTTCATACTCTGGGAAACAGATGCATCTGATTGGCCCCTTGGAGTACATGAACACCCAGGGGAAAGCAGGACAAGCTTCTCACTGTCAACTGATCTTATCTCCTTTCTTTGGGTAAGATTTTAACTAAAAATCTGTCAACATTCATGCTATAACAATATTCCAAACCAGTCGTGTTCAATAGTTATATCAGTCAAGCTGGGCTAGGTTATGTGTGATAACAGTGTCTCAAAATCAATGGCTTAAACAACTTTATTTCTTTATTTTCTCACTTTACCTGTTCATGAAAGGTCTGGAAGGTAACTCTGCACATTGCAGCCAATCACAGAGGAAGCTGTGTGAGCAACCACCACCTCAAAACTTGCCCGCATCTATGGTGAGGGCAAGTGCCCTGGTACATGTCATTCATCTCTAAGCTTATTGACTAGAAGTTGTCACATGGTGCCACTCAATCACAAGAGTTCAGGTGGTGCAATTCTATCATAAGCCCAGGAGGAAGGGGAGCCAGAACTATTTGGTGACTATTACTAAGAGTTACAACAAAATCTCAAGGTCATAGATTCACTTGAGAACTTCTTTATAGCCCTGAAGCTTCCTGCAACAAAAAGCACATGATCACATTTACATAAACACGTGCATTTAATCTCATAGGATTCAATGGACTTCCGGTTAAAAACCTGTACTCTGATAATGGGGTAACTGCATGCAAAGGGTAAAGGTTCATTAAGGAAAGTGTTACTGAGAAGATACATATAGTAAAACTTTGTTTTTCTTTTCTTTTCTTTTCTTTCTTTTTTTTTTTTTTCTTTCTTTGGAGATAGGCTGGAGTGCAGTGGCAGTGGCATGATCATGGCTAACTACAATCTTGAACTCCTGGGCTCAAGTGATCCTCCTGCCTCAGCCACTCAGGTTCAGCTGGTGGTACATGGGCCTACAGGCATGCAGCACTACACCCAGCTAATTAAAAAAAAAAAATTGTAGAGATGGAGGATAGAGTATTACTGTGTTGCCCAGGCTAGTCTTGAACTCTTGGCCTCAAACAATCCTCCCACTTTAGCCTCCCAAAGCATTGGGATTATAGGTATAAGCCACTATACCAGTCTCAAGTAAAACTTTTTAAAAGAATCAAAATGGTGGGGAAGAGAGGAAGAACATTTTCAAGGCAAGGAGAATGATGCAGATAAAGATGGACTGAGAAGATTAAGTATATCTTCTGGTTGAGAACATTATAGTACTAGCCAAAAATCTAGGGAGGGTGGGAATGGAGAAGTATGAGGGAGCATAAAAAAATCAGTGGAAGACCTTGAACTATGGAAAGTTAATCCAGTTGACACCAGTTGAGCAGGGGAGGCTCACGATGGAAAAATGTTGAAAGATAATTTGCTATGGTATTTGAAAAGATGGAGCCCCTTGGCTTGTACTTAGGCATTTAATAGACATTGATTGCTTTTTTTTCCCATTGTCGTTCATTTTTTCCCATTGTCATTTCCCATTAGTTATTCAGTCAGCAGTAGTTCCTGAGTGCTAGTTCAAATTAGAAGTAGATATTATTCCCCTTAAGGTGCCAACACCTAACTTCCTGGAAATAGAAAGGCATGTATGAAAGGAGATTAGTGATAGACACTTGAAAGTCTGGGGAGAGATTTTTTGAATGGCCAAACATAAGAGAATGCTAACAGGCTATGAAAATGGATAAACCGGAAAGGGGCAACTGGGAAGAATTGGCAATGGTTGGGGAAATAAAGGGGTGAGACAGTGGAGAGGGATAAGGTACAAGAATAAGCCAAGGAGATAATAGTTCCATGATTGAACTGGAGGGATGAGACTAGAATCAGGAGAGAACTTTGAGAAGGAGGTAAGGGATTAGAAGGAAATGTGGTCAGTTTGGATCTTGATATGCTTATTTTTAGATGTTATTATTATTATTATTATTATTATTATTATTATTATTTGTGTGTGTGTGTGTGTGTGTGTGTGTGTGCTGAAACTCAGGTCTGTAAATGTTATTATTTTTAAGCATTGGTTTGGCTGGGTTTTGGGTATAATGGACTTACATCCTAGACTTCTTTATGTCCTCAAAGACATTAAAGTCATTTGGGAAGACAGTAATCTAAGAATCCCACAAATAAAAATGCTATAATATATTGCAACTATACTAACTACTAACCAAGAGAAATATTTGGTTCCATGAGAAAATATTCTAGAGAGAACTGGCCGAGTCAGGAAACTCAGATAAAATTCTCCTAAGGAAATGAGCTTCCTCACAAACAAGATGTTGACTGGGCAAAAGTGGGCAGCGTGGAGGGGTTGGGGAGAACTTTCTAGGCAAGGGGACTGGGATGAAGGATAGCCACTCTGAGCTAGATGCTGTTTTCAAGTCTTATGTTGAATTAGGCCAAAGACTGTGCTTTGGAGCTGAGGACCAGCACCATGAATTATGGAGAAAATTTAATAGAACTGTTTCATTTAGAAAAAGCAAACTGGCTGGGGAGGCCTGGTTCTGGCGACAGAAAAGATGACCAAGACTTGCTCCACATAGCCTTCCAGGGCAGAACTCAGATCCATGGTGAAGCCACAGGGGATCATATTTCAGCCCAATACAAGGGGGGAAATACCCACAAAACTTGAGAATAAATTTGCCCAAAGGTGGAATAGGGAGCATTGGGAGGTAATGAGTTGCTATTTATTTGGAGGTATTTAAGGAACCTTAATATTATATGCTGCAAGGCTGTTTGTTAGGAATTTGACAGAGCAGATGCAAGCAATGAGCCAGGTTAAAGTGGATGACATTTTATATATCTTTCCAATCATAGCAATCTATGAGCTAATTTGTACTCAGATAAACCCATCTGTATTTATGCAAGAATCAATTTGAAATCTCTATAAAGCCAGGAAGAGATATTCTTTGCAAACATCAGTAGCATTTCCAAATCGGGAGCAAATAATGGGCTGGTGAGCCAGTCTCTAGGAAGGCTGTGGGGAAAGGTCAAATGTATTTACATTTATATTTGGTTTTATGCTAAATGAACCCTTCTGGGTGGGGTCTGAGAATGTGTGTTGCTAACAGATTGCCGAGTGGTGCTGATATTGCTAACCCGGGACCACCCTTTGAGAATCACGACTCCAATACATGCTTTTAATCATGCCCCTGTAGTATACAGGACCTGTGTCCTTTCTTCATTGTCAAAGTAGTGAGATGATTTGATTTGTGTGCTAATTCCTGCTAAGGAGGTAATAACTGATTAATGAATTATCCCTTACAATGGAGCTCCTAAGGACCCTGCACCAAAAATTCTAAAAAAACCCCAAACCATCTGTGATGTAGAATACAGACAGGCTGGCTGGATTTGGGGGAGAAAGTTCTGGGTTAAGGAGCCTTTTCTCAGTTCCCCACATCATATTATATATGCAAGTGCCCTACCTCCAGAAGTGATATATTCATTTTGCCAATATAGAAAGCACTCCAGAATTCCTACAAAGGCTAAGTGAACTGTGAAAAGTCATCTGGTGAATCTGTGGGAGCCCTGGACACAAAATGCTAAACTTAACCATAAAGATGCTGCACTTTAACCTTGAAGACTTTCTTACATCTCTCTGGGCTTCTGATTAAAAGGAGGGGTAAGAGAGTGTAGATGGAAGATTTCCAAGCAAAAAAAAAAAATTCGTTATTAAAATATTGGCATGTAAATGCTGAAAACATTGATTCACAAAACAATTATGCCAGGAGAATCTGAAAGATTGAGACATTCAGTGTTGTTTTAAGCTAAGTAATTAACTTCCAGTGCACAAACTTCCTTCTCTCGAAATCCATTGAGGGAGCAGATGCCCAAACATTCATGGTATTAGATTAAGAAAATGCTACTTGCTTTTCTTCCAAGTACCAGATGGTTCCAAGAATCCAAAGTCAATGAAGAGAAGAGGCTGTGTTTATTTGGTTTATACAATTCTTATTGAGGGTTTATGAGAAAAATCATATTTTAATACCTACTAGACAAATAAAAAAAAATTTCACAGCAGACTCCCATTTCACAGGGTAAAGAGGTCAAAGGGTAGAAAGAGCCTTAAATGTTATCTAGTCCACCTAGGGCTGTCAGTAATGTGGTTCCTTGATATGCAGAGCAAAAATATTACAAAGAATAAACAAATACTGGAATTAAGAATAGCTCAATTTTCTTTGTATGTGCTATATTTTTACTCAAATACTTGGAAAATATTTTACGAAATGAAGCAAAAGTTAGAAAAATACAGAATGCTCCTGTAGTGGAGGAAAATAATCCTTAAAAAAACCTAAACTTAATTTACTAGCAGTGCATGCAACACAAATGAATAAAGTCAGTGCATTTGCATAAGGATGCTGCTGTAAGAGGATTAAAAAATTCCAAGAGGAAATGTGTGAAGCTTTGGTAGTAGGAATGAGAAAACTTTAATTCAACTCGATTCACAAACATATTTTTGGCATGAGGGTACAATAATAGAAAACAGTTTCTACCTCCTAGAACCTAGTGGATTTTGTCTGGGAAACTGTGCAGTCACATTATTAAATAAAGTATACCCTGTTTCTGACTTGTGTGTTCTCCAAACAGCAATTTGCAGGCCCTGCCTTTGCAAGGGAAGTGGAAAAATATTTCACTCTTCTTTGACACTGAGTTAAAGAAACAGTCATTTGTTAGTAAAGCGTACTACAACTAAGAATGGAATTTAAATTTTGGAAGTAAAAGGTAAAGGTGGTAAAGAGTAAACAAGGAGTATAAAAGAAAAAAAAAAATGTAACAAGAAGAGAAGGAAGGCAGGCCAGTGAGGACTGAGCAAGGACAAGCAGCCAAGACCCTGAGGGGCCGGGGTGGACACTACACCCTCCTTGCTGGCCACAGTCAGGCAAATGCTGGAGGACCTCAGCTTAAGCGTGCTGCACCCGGACTCCTCTGTGAGAGTCTGGTCTTCCATGGGAGGAAAGGGCAGGCAGGGAGGCAGTTAGAGACAGGGAAGAAGCAGACAGGAGAAAAAGGAGAAACAAGACATATTCGTTTTCTGGATCTCAATTGCTTTTATGTAAATTGAAACAAAATGAGAAATGTAATGAAGTGTAAGAGGGAGAAGTTTCAAATGAAAAGATTACTAAGGTAGAGGATTGCTTGTATGAATGATAGAAATCAAAATCTTGTCTAGATAAAGTGTGAAATTGAATAACAAAGAATAAAATGACCAAGATTTAAGAAAATCCAGTCATAAAAACAAACTCATCTGTTCTAATTACTTAGAGTTAAATTGTGAATGATTAACTTGAAATTAACAGCACCCTGGTGAGGATGCAAGCTAATTTTGTAAAAATCCATTATTATAGACAGTACATAATTATTTTGAAAACGTTCACAATATAGAGATTCATTTCTTGGCGGCCATGATAGTTGGCAATTTAGTCCTAACAGGAAAATTAAAATTTTGTAAGGCATGTTTAAATCATTCCTTGAAACAGGCTCAGTGATGCAAAGATTTATAGGTTATTTTAATGTTTTAAACATGCTCTAAAATATTTTACATCAACAAACTATTGAGATATATAAGTGTGTGTACATATACGTGTGTGTGTGTGTGTGTGTATATATATATAATTTTAAATTCTTCTCCAAATAGATTTCTATTTGAGAAATAGCTCCCTTTAGAACAAATAACTACTGGCAAAAATTTAATAACTTTTGGAAATATGTTAAATATAACACACTGGAAAATCTATAAAAACAAAAAATAACAGATGTTGGCAATGTTGTGGAGAAAAAGGAATGCTTATACACTGTTGGTGGGAGTGTAAATTAGTTCAGCCATTGTGGAAGACAGAGTGGCGATTCCTCAAAGAAGTAAACTACCATTCAACCCAGCAATCCCATTACTGGTTATATACCCAAAGTAATGTAAATTGTTCTATTATAAAGACACATGCATGTGTACGTTCATTGCAGCACTCTTCACAATAGCAAAGATGTGGAATCAACCTAAATGCCTATCAATTACAGACTGGATAAAGAAAATATTGCATATAGGCCGGGTGTGGTGGCTCATGCCTGTAATCCCAGCACTTTGGGAGGCTGAGACAGGCGGATCACGAGGTCAGGAGATCGAGACCATCCTGGCTAACATGGTGAAACACCGTCTCTACTAAAAATACAAAAGAAAATTAGCTGGGCGTGGTGGCGGGTGCCTGTAGTCCCAGCTACTCGGGAGGCTGAGGCAGGAGAATGGCGTGAACCTGGGAGGCAGAGCTTGCAGTGAGCTGAGATGCCGCCACTGCACTCCAACCTGGGTCACAGAGTGAGACTCTGTCTCAAAAAGAAAAAAAAGAAAAGAAAAGAAAATGTGGCACATATACATCATAGAATACTATGCAGCCATAAAAACAATGAGATCATGTCCTTTGCAGGGACATGGATAGTGGTGGAGGCCATTATCTTTAGCAAACTAATGCAGGAAAAGAAAACAAAATACCGTATGCTCTCACTTGTAAGTGGGAGCTAAACGATGAGAATACATGGACACAAAGAGGGGAACGACACAGCCTATCAGAGTGTGGATGGTGGGAGGAGGGAGAGGATCAGGAGAAATAACTAATGGGTAGTAGGCTTAATACCTGGGTGATGAAATAATCTGTACAACAAACTCCCGTGACACAAGTTTACCTATGTAACAAACCTGCACATGTACCCCTGAACTTAAAAGTTAAAAAATATGTTTGGGGAGTCTGATTTTGAAAAAACAGGCTGGTGAATAGAATTGTCCTAATTCAACAACTGCTCTCTTATTTGGAAGATGTATGCCCCATTGCATCAAGGCCGTGATCTACTGTTTATTCTTGTTTTCCGTTGGTGCTGCACCAAATAGAAATCCAGGCCTATGCCTATGCTTTTCTTAGACCAGGAAAAGCAACTGGACAACTGGGGATTTTTGTCAAAGAAACTCAATTCTGTACTTGGGTCTTTAATGATTAAATTCATCCCATATTTATTTCTGTATTTCCATCTCTAGCAGTGTCTGAATCATAGTTTTTGTTGTAGAAATACCACAGAAAGGACTTAAATTCAAATTCTAGCTCTACCAATTATGAGTCAGAAAATAGTGGGCAACTTACTTATTTCTGAGCTTTAGTTTCTTCATCTGTAAAATGGAGATGAAATACCTACTTGTTACAGTTGTCAGGAGGATTAAATTAGTTTCCAAATACAGTGCTTGGGCCGTAACAGAACTCAATAAGTGAGAGGTATTCATCATAGTCTCATAAGATAGGCAGAAATTCAATAGCCCACAATGGCTTATTGTTCTACCCACATCTTGAGCCTAGTGGAGCCTATCCATCCCAGCAACAGCCTCCTGGCATCTCACATCTACTTGGAGATTTTGAATGAGATTTTGCATGTCTTTTGGATGATTGAAGATATTTCCAGGCAAGACGTTGACTCTGGAAGAACTGTAGCTTCTGGTTCTTGCCAAAAAAGTTTCGTTCCACATAAATGAATTAGCCTGGACAGGATGACTTTCTTGAGGGCTTTTGAGACCTATACTGAACTAACTCAACATTTTAAGAATAATTGCCGAGTTTTCTAAGGCTGTGTTGATACTGATTATTTGAACTGGTCACACAGAACTAGCTGCTGGACAGAAAATTAGGTCAAACTCAGAGCAGCTAGCCAGGGCTTTGTTAAAATTTAAGACAATCTGAGCTCAGGATGTCAGTGAATGAACTGGTGCCATTGAGATGATGCTTGAGAAACGGGTCATGTTTAGGTCTCTTCAACCCAGCATTTGATCATGCCCTAAAAAACCACTATGAGGCAAAATTTGTTGGATGAATTGGCCATATAACCCCAGTCTGAGTGTATATGAGTTCATGTCAATCCAAAAATGATGATCTCCTAGTCGTTTAGGAATATGAAATAGGGAGAATCAAGATGCGTTTTTTTTGCAAGATTTTTTCCATAAGACTTTAAGCCATTTCCTGCTTTTTCAAGGAATTCAAAAGTACTAGCATAGTTAGAAATCATTGTAAGAAAACCTGATAGTGAGAACTCTCAGCTTAGGCCTTTTATTCCATGGCATTGCTTCCCCCTGAATTTCTAGGTTGAACCTATTGGCTATCCAAATGGTCCCAAATACTGCTAGCTAACCTCTCTATTGCTGCTTTCCAATTTATATGAAAATTGTGTGTTTATTTGCATATCATCCCCATGAAATGAAAGGCTCATCAAAGGCAAAAAAAAAAAATCACTCATTTTTGTATTAGTTAACAATTGTGCATTTAGCAATGTATCTGGCACCTAGTAGGTATTACAATTTATTGAATCAGTGGCTGATGGTTCATTTAGCAGAAACACATGGGATCTCTTATATAGCAAGATTCTATTGCATTCTTAAAGTATATGTCAATATATACAGTTTTTAGAAACTCATATCTTTAATAAAATAAAGTTTAAAATTTATATTTATATAAATTATTGAAATATATAATCAGGTTATCTGGCAAGGCAGAGCAATGATTATGAATTATAAATCTGAGAGATTGAGAGTTAATTGCTGTATTATTCCCTGGATTGTTCACATTCATGGAAGGTATTCAACTCATCTGATTCAACAGGAGAAGGGAAATATTTATAGTACAACATCCTTTCGATTGCAAATGAATTCTAGTTACGTATGTGTCACATTTTTTCCAAACAGTGAAAAGACTTTTTTTTTTTTTTTTTAGTAGATGAAAGTATTTTCATCAGCACTCAACTTCTGAGCTTCCCTTTCTGAGATCAGATATTGTAAAAGACAGTAAGAGAGATACAAAGAACTATTAATTACTAAGCTTGAAGTCTTATAAATACCCATTTAAAAAACTATGTAAGCTATTAAAGTTGACTCTCATATAAAAGAGAGACAACGCTCTGTTTTATTCAAAAAAATATGATTTTGAAAGAATGATGGCTATGGTCATGATAAGAAATATGGCCTTTCATATTTATAATGTGTCCTTCATTCATCTTGGGTATACCAGGAAATGGTAATGTAATTTCTTTGTGGGCAAAGATGGAAAAATAATCCTTGTCTGTAAAACTTTCTTATAACAATGACGACAACAATTACAACAGTGACCCCAAGAAACTATTATAACAAGATGCTAGAACATAGATGAGATTGTCTTGCAATTAGCTATGTCTGTCTGACACACATTTCTTTCTTTGTAAGAGAAATCGTGCCGAGCAGTTTATTCTGTCTCAAAGGTTTTGATTAAAGAAAAAGGAAAACTGCAATTTTTGCCACAAAAAGACAGGTGGCGTAAGCATGCAACTTTTTTTTTTCTTTTCTTTCTTTCTTTTTCTTTCTTTTTTTTTTTTTTTAATATAAAGTGATTATTTTCTCTCGGTTCTTTGAAAAAGCTCGCTTGTGCTGGGGTTTGTGGCTGAGCCCGGTGACGTCAGTGTGGCAGTGCGGAGTCAGGCGCAGCAGCTCCCTATAAGCAGAGGAGCTGTCCGTGTGCTGAAACGGCCCGAGAAGCTCGCCCGGAGAACGGGGAGGAACATGCTGTGGAGCTCCTCTGCCATATAAACAAAAAGAGGTAAGGCTGCTTTTCTCTTTGATTTACTGGAAAGTTCTAATATGCATGCTCTTCTTTTAACTCCTAGTTGAGGAGAAAAAGACTGTTTGGCAAGCTTATGTGATAGGATAACTGAATAGCAACCTGCTGCTCATCAGCCGATGTGAGGACACTACATATGTGTAGATACATGATCGGGTCTATGCTTTATACTACTTGATGTTGGATATTTACCAACCAGAATGTTATTTAGATAATCATATTAAAAGGAGTGAAAAAGTTAAGGATTTTAGTGTGAATACACAGATTAGTGTAAAGTTAACCAAGCCCAATACATTGTTTCTTTCCAAAATTTATTATTTCTGCTACTAAGAGCCAGATACGAAGCCAGGGGCGTAATTTATATGTTTAATATTCTTAACAGTAGGTTTCCAATGATTCAAAGGCTGTTAAGCATGTTAGTCACAAAGCCAACCAATTTTGGAACTAGTTTTTTTTTTCTTTGATATTCATCTCACAAGAGCTCTGAATTAATTAACCATATAAAATTCTTTTCTGAACTTGTATATTTGAAAGAGCTTACATCATTATCTCCTAATTTTAGTCCTAAGGTATTAACTTAGGATTTTCCTGAACACTGGATTCTTCCTTTTTCCAGGGCAAAATATTATCTGGGGTTATAGTTTGGTTGTGACCATGAATTACAGAGAAATGATAGCTTTGAATACATGATGAAAATATTCATAACTTTGTAAATTGTTGTTATTACTATAATTTGATTTAAAGAGGATGTTCAATATGTTGTTAAAGTCTGGGACAAGTATTTCTTTTTCTCTGTTTCCCAACTAGTTGAATTGCTTAAATTATATATAGTCACCTGCATGTGTCAATGCTCTAGTCTGATTTCAACAGAAAAGACATTTTAACTTGAGAGATATTGATGATAGCTGTCAGGGGAAAAATATGTTCTAATTATTTGGATTTCAGAAAATTCAATTTTAAATCAAACCTTATAGAGAGTAGTAGAGCTGTTGAAACATCTTTACTACTTGAAAGGGCTGCTACCTGGGAAAAAAATCCTTTGGGTCTCACTCAAAGGCAGTAACTATGTCATTCAAACTGAAGCAGAATAGATAAGCAAAGGGTAGCACTTGTTAGGCTGTGGTGTAAACAACTGCAAGGAGTATTGTGCTTCAACTTTACAGCAAAGTGCAGTTCCAAGATAATGATTTTAAAGATAAGCATATAATCCATATGTTAAGACTATTTCAGTATTGTGGCTTCAGAGAAAATAAGTTCAATAAGGTTTTTAAGATTATTATTTCAAATCCCAATGTTGAAAATTGATTACCAAAGCTAAATTAATCCTGAAATAATATAAACAAGAGTGCATAATGTATTTTTACTTGAACCTCATTATTTTATGAATAAAATTACTTATAGTAAACATGCATTTATAATAAATACTTCGGAAGTATCCTCTCAAATGCCTTTCAAGATTTTTCTTTCAATAAATTACGTATTCTGGTAAATGTGAATCATTTAAATAAATATATATGTATGCTAAAATGTTTTCATAACTAAGCCATTATTGGGCTCTAAAAAACTGGAAACAAAATCGTCAATATGATCTTGTGAACAATGGTATTTTCTATAATTGATGTTTAAGCTAACAGAAAATTGTATACATATAACTTAGCTTATCTATCACAAAACCATGATCTGGTAAAGATATGAACAAACTTATAAACTCCTTTTACATTCATTCTGTTTACAACAAAATAACAAATATTAAAATAGTTTTTTTCAATGTTAGCAATATTAAATGTAAGGCACATAAAAACTAATCCTCTTACCAATTCCTATGTGAGATTTTAAGGCACTGGAGAAAAAATGAATGGAGATTTTTAAGTAGGAAGAATTCAGCACATCATCTGTGTTTATTTGAATTGGGATTTACATAGTGGTTATTTTAAGATTTTTCTAAACAGTATGAGTGATTTAAGATTTCACAGGTCCATACCAAAATAGACACAGACATAAGACAAACTGAATCTGAACACTCACAAGTTCAGAAATAGACTAGCTAAAAAAACTTATGTTCTCTCTGTAGCATCTGTTATTATTTACTATGCACTCTTGAGGGCTGATGAAAAGTATAACCACAATTGCATTTTGCAAGACAGTCATAATAGAAATTATTAGAAGAAATATGGAGCAAAGAGATTTTAAAATGCTTTATTGGTTTAGCACATTTACACAAAAAGAAACTTCATTGGTTTAGTCAACTGGCTGGAATCTGAGAAGACCTGTGTTCTAGAGGTTATTTATGGATCATTGGATTTGCTATCAGATTGAGAACAAGTTATTTCTGAAAAATATATGTGGATAGGACTCCCCACAAGGTAATTCAGTATGATTGACATATAACAGAATCACTTTGTCATATATGGTCATGTAACTGCTGCTGTGTTTCAACAACAAAATTAGATGGACACTTCAGGAAATAAACCACATGTTTTTTGACACAACTTTAAGGACATAGTTTTTGGGCGTGTATGTGTACATGCGTGTTTTAAATTAAGCCAACACATTATTTTGCCAATGACTTCACTGTATAACATAATCAAAACGTCTTGGGAAGTATTTGCTGCTTTATTATAAAGAAACAACATGTACTAAACATCCAACTGCAAGTTCTGTAAATGAAAAAATAAAATTTGAGAAATCTCATATCAGTGTTTTTGCTGTTGTTCTAATTAAGAGAATGCTATGCAAGTTTTTGGTGAATGAGTAATAATTTTGCTAAAGATTCCTGTGGTTTGCTTGTGGGAATCATGTAGAAATTATTCATGAATTTTTAAAAAGAGTTATCCTAAGCTTAATGTGAAATAATATCTACTATGTTTTTTTTTCTCACCTCAATGATCAGTTATTTCTTTTGCTATAGTGTCTTCTAGTTTGTTTCATTTGTGTTAACTCATATTTTCTATGTTTTAAGGAAATCTTTCAAACATGGCTGAAGCAAAGACCCACTGGCTTGGAGCAGCCCTGTCTCTTATCCCTTTAATTTTCCTCATCTCTGGGGCTGAAGCAGCTTCATTTCAGAGAAACCAGCTGCTTCAGAAAGAACCAGACCTCAGGTTGGAAAATGTCCAAAAGTTTCCCAGTCCTGAAATGATCAGGGCTTTGGAGTACATAGAAAAGCTCCGGCAACAGGCTCATAAGGAAGAAAGCAGCCCAGATTATAATCCCTACCAAGGTGTCTCTGTACCCCTTCAGCAAAAAGAAAATGGCGATGAAAGTCACTTGCCCGAGAGAGATTCACTGAGTGAAGAAGACTGGATGAGAATAATACTTGAAGCTTTGAGACAGGTTGAAAATGAGCCTCAGTCTGTACCAAAAGAAAATAAGCCCTATGCCTTGAATTCAGAAAAGAACTTTCCAATAGACGTGAGTGATGATTATGAGACACAGCAGTGGCCAGAAAGAAAGCTCAAGCACATGCAATTCCCTCCTATGTATGAAGAGAATTCCAGGGATAACCCCTTTAAACGCACAAATGAAATAGTGGAGGAACAATATACTCCTCAAAGTCTTGCTACATTGGAATCTGTCTTCCAAGAGCTGGGGAAACTGACAGGACCAAACAACCAGAAACGTGAGAGGATGGATGAGGAGCAAAAACTTTATACAGACGATGAAGATGATATCTACAAGGCTAATAACATTGCCTATGAAGATGTGGTGGGGGGAGAAGATTGGAACCCAGTAGAGGAGAAAATAGAGAGTCAAACCCAGGAAGAGGTGAGAGACAGCAAAGAGAATGCAGAAAAAAATGAACAAATCAACGATGAGGTGAAACGCTCTGGGCAGCTTGGCATCCAGGAAGAAGGTCTTCGGAAAGAGAGTAAAGACCAACTCTCAGATGATGTCTCCAA
Organism: Macaca nemestrina; assembly: GCF_043159975.1. Classification (NCBI taxonomy): domain Eukaryota; kingdom Metazoa; phylum Chordata; class Mammalia; order Primates; family Cercopithecidae; genus Macaca; species Macaca nemestrina. The sequence goes on along the minus strand of NC_092135.1, from coordinate 121,703,666 downwards.
AGTAATTACTTATTTGAAAAGGTTAGTAAATGCTGCAGGAAGTGGGAGGTTACAGAATGGGCAAAATGGGGAAAGGGCCACCAGGCTTTTTGAAAAACCTCTTGATTCTCAGTCTATTTATCAGCTGATTGAAATCTCAAGGAATTTACAGATACCCCCGGAAGACTTAATTGAGATGCTCAAAACTGGGGAGAAGCCTAATGGATCAGTGGAACCGGAGCGGGAGCTTGACCTTCCTGTTGACCTAGACGACATCTCAGAGGCTGACTTAGACCATCCAGACCTGTTCCAAAATAAGATGCTCTCCAAGAGTGGCTATCCTAAAACAGTTGGTCGTGCTGGGACTGAGGCCCTACCAGATGGGCTCAGTGTTGAGGATATTTTAAATCTTTTAGGGATGGAGAGTGCAGCAAATCAGAAAACTTCATATTTTCCCAATCCATATAACCAGGAGAAAGTTCTGCCAAGGCTCCCTTATGGTCCTGGAAGATCTAGATCGAACCAGCTTCCCAAAGCTGCCTGGATGCCATATGTTGAAAATAGACAGATGGCATATGAAAACCTGAATGACAAGGATCAAGAATTAGGTGAGTACTTGGCCAGGATGCTAGTTAAATACCCTGAGATCATTAATTCAAACCAAGTGAAGCGAGTTCCTGGTCAAGGCTCATCTGAAGATGACCTACAGGAAGAGGAACAAATTGAGCAGGCCATCAAAGAGCATTTGAATCAAGGCAGCTCTCAGGAGACTGACAAGCTGGCCCCGGTGAGCAAAAGGTTCCCTGTGGGGCCCCCGAAGAATGATGATACTCCAAATAGGCAGTACTTGGATGAAGATCTGTTAATGAAAGTGCTGGAATACCTCAACCAAGAAAAGGCAGAAAAGGGAAGGGAGCATATTGCTAAGAGAGCAATGGAAAATATGTAAGCAGCTTTCATTAATTACCCTACTTTCATTCCTCCCACCCCAAGCAAATCCTAATATTTCTCTTTAGTGTGTTGACTTCTATCCTGTTAACACTGTAATATCTTTAAATGATGTACAGGCAGATGAACCCAGGTCACTGGGGAGTCTGCTTCATTTCCTCTGAGCTGTTCTCTTGTGTATGGATATGTGTAAATGTTATGACTCCTTGATAAAAAATTTATTATGTCCATTATTCAAGAAAGATATCTATGACTGTGTTTAATAGTGTATCTAATGGCTGTGGCATTGTTGATGCTCACATATGATAAAGAGTGTCCTATAATTCTATTGAAAGTTTTTAATATTTATTGAATTATTTTGTTACTGTCTGTAGTGTTTTGTGGAGTACTGGAGCAAAAAAAAAATAAAGCATTATAAATATATAGTTTTATTTATAAGGCCTTTTCTATTGTGTGTTTTACTGTTGATTAATAAATGTTATTTCTGGACAACTCTGGACTCTTAATTCTGGAAAACCAGATACAATGTCTATGGAGCAAGCAGTATGAAGCCAAAAGAGAAAATCATCTTCACCAGACAATTCAGGTAAGAAGTAATGAATTTTATACATGTGATCATGATACCTGCTTGCAGAATGCCACATCCTCTCTCAGCCCACTAGTTATGCTTGCCCATGGTTTTCCTCAAATATATAATTGATAGGGTCTTTGTTTTAGGTATTTTTTTACTCTTGATTTATATAGGTAAAAGAAATTTCAGTCTCCAATACCCATAAGCAGCATCAAAACAAAAACAGAAAGAAAAAGAAAAGGCTGCGTAGATGGCAATCAAAAATGACTACAGACTTGAAAGGAACCTGTGTGTTCCCAGGTCATGTTGGTCCCCCCAAAACAAGGCTGTTACCTCTCTTATGTGACTTAAGGGGAGCCAAAGGACCCCCAAACTGACCATTAGGTAAGTGAAGAAGCACAGTAGCGGTGGGAACAGACCAGCCCCATCTCCTGCCCTAGTGGGCAAGGTAGTGGATGATTATGACAGCACACATCACTTTAGTACAGTGTCAACCACCTAACACATCAACAGAGAATCAACACAACATCAGCAAGAAAATGTATAGAGCAACAAAACAATAATGGTCATAAACAAGGAAATAAACAATAGCTTTTATTTTTTGAATGCTTATTGTGCTATAGGCTCTATACTAAACACTGTACAAACTTTGCCTTGTTTAGTCTATAATTTGTAATTATAGACTATAATTTGTTTACTTTATAATTTTCCCTTCCCTTTTACAACAGGAAAAATCAAACTCAGAATGATTAAATAACTTTCCCAAAGTCACTTACCATTGTGAGTTGTCACATCTGTGTTTTCAACCACTTCACTACACTGCCTCTCTGGGAAGTGCCCTTTCAACCGAGGAATGGGACATTGGGGTTGAAGCGTGAGAAGCTCCCAAGGTTTTAGTATGGGCCACTTCCAAAAAAGGACACATGTGTGTGTGTATGTGTGCATGTGCATCATGTGCGTGTGTGTGCGTGTGCCTAGGGGACCATCCCTAAACTATCAAAAGGCTGAACTGTCATAAGGCAGTCCCAGAGCCTGGATGCTTTGGGGGAAAACATTGAATGTATGTTTCCTAATTTATAATTTTGCCCAGATTCTTTTCTGTCCAATGATCATGCAATTTTGTGGTATTCTAGAATCTGCAAGTGAGCAGAAACTTAGAAGCATTATCTCTACAGTATTTCTAATATGTAGACTTTATTCTCAAATACTCTCAAGATAGGGGGTTTCTCCCTCACAATTCAGTATTATAAATTGGACCCTATGGAGTGGCTGCTCCACAGAAGGATTATTACAGGTTATTACAGTTCACTTTCTACATAGCCTTCTGAGACTGATGTGTTCTTTGTAGCTTTGGAAGCTCAGGTAAAATAAGTTGCTTCATTTGTACAGCAGGTTAGTAGTGAAGTGGACTTTAACCCACAACTAACCATAGGTCTCAGGCATGCACCCGTCCATGTGGGTCTGATGCTTTATCATACATGGAGTTAGGTATGGGGGGAAGCCAGAGAACGTGGGGCTCCTTCCAGTGGAGAGATCTAGGATACTCATGTGGCTTAAAGTTTAGAGAACATATTTATATGCCATGCTTTGCAGGTATCCACACACACCTTCCATCCATTGTATACTCTGTCCAATCTTCTGTGTCATGCTATATAACTCATTCCTTGGATCCTAACTCAACTGCGTGCATATTTCCATGGTAGCCCTAAGCAGAAATAAGAACTTGGCACATGCATCTCTACTGAAAAGAAATTTGCCTTCACTGTGATGTTTAAACAGTTTACTGAGAGGTCAGGCAAGGAAAGCAGTGAAACTGACACGACACAGCAGATCAGGCTCCTATCTGGGATTTATACACAAACCAGGAGCTGCCAAAGCCTGCACTCTTGGCTACACCATGCTGCTTTGTTCTTAAAGCCTCAGTTAAGTCTGAAATTCCAGGATTTTCTAATGGAGACATTTCAGGCATCAGGATTGGCAGTTGAGAAGATGTATTAATTTGAGATACATATTCTTCCCCGACCTCACTTAGGCATCAGTCAGCAAGCACCTTTGCCTTTTTGCAGTACTACCGTATCTTCAGCTATTGACTCATCAGGTTTACTTACTTCTGATCCAAAGTTGGTGGGTTTTTTTTGTTTGTTTGTTTCATAAGTACTTTAGTGTGTAATTCCCTAACATAAGAAATTAAGCTCTATGCACAATTCAAAGATGTAGATGACAAATTAGTTACAATTAGGGCAACACTGCCCCTGTCCCTGCCCAGAAGCCTCCTTCATTAGAAGTCAGGAGTAGCTCAGACCTCCAAGCAGACACCCACTGCAGGCTACTTTGGGAAGAGAAGAAAATTGCATGTGCACTATAACAGGCCCCCTTGCAGGAGTCCTTGTCTCCATCAGTAGGAATCAGATAGGATCCTGGTACTTTATGTTCTTCACAAGCCCCCACCTACTAACCCTTCCTTCCCCTCTTCACTCACAGCATATCCTCCCATCCGCTTGGGGACAATCAGTACTAATTTGATTGTGTCCTTTATAACAAGACTTTTTTTTTTTTTTTTTAGATAGAGTTTTGCTCTGTTGCCAAGCTGGAGTGCAGTGGCTCGATCTTGGCTCACTGCAACCTCCACCTCCTGGGTTCAAGCAATTCTCCTGCCTCAGTCTCCTGAGTATCTAGGACTACAGGCGCATGTCACCACACCCAGCTAATTTTTGTATTTTTAGTAGAGACGGGGTTTCACCATGTTGGCTAGGATAGTCTCGATTTCTTGGCCTCGTGATCGGCCTGCCTCGGCCTCCCAAAGTGCTGGCATTACAGGCGTAAGCCACCGTGCCCGGCCTTAAACCAAGACGTTTTGTTTTGTTTTGTTTTTTGAGATGGAGTCTTGCTCTGTCGCCCAGGCTGGAGTACGGTGGTGAAATCTCGGTTCACTGCAAGCTCCGCCTCCTGGGTTCATGCCATTCTCCTGTCAGAGTAGCTGGGACTACAGGTGCCCACCACCACGCTGGGCTAATTTTTTTTTCTTTTTGTATTTTTAGTAGAGACAGGGTTTCCCCTTGGTGGCCAGGATGGTCTCGATCTCCTGACCTCGTGATCTGCCCGCCGCGGCCTCCCAAAGTGCTGGGATTACAGGCGTGAGCCACCACGCCCAGCCTTATACCAAGACTTTTAAGTCAGCCTCTTCCTCACACTCAGACCTCCCTAAACTTTGTATATCACCTTCATGGACTGTGATGGTTAATACTGAGTGTCAACTTGATTGGATTGAAGGATGCAAAGTATTGATCCTGGGTGTGTCTGTGAGGGTGTTGCCAAAGGAGATTAACATTTGAGTCATTGGACTGAGAAAGACAGACCCGCCCTTAATCTAGGTAGGCACAATCTAATCAGCTGCCAGTGTGGCTAGAATATAAAAGAGGCAGAAAAACGTGAAAACCAGACTGGCCTACCTTCCCAGGCTACATCTTTCTCCCATACTGGATGCCTCCTGCCCTTGAACATCAGGCTCCAAGTTCTTCAGTTTTGGTACTTGGACTGGCTCTCCTTGCTCCTTAGCCTGCAGATGGCCTATTGTGATTGTGTGAGTTAATACTTAATAAATTCATATATGTATATATATCCTATCAGTTCTGTCCCTCTAGAGAACTACATGGACCCAAACTTCTCCTTCTTCCCTTATTCTATAACCTTTCTCAACATGCCCTTTGATACTCAAGGTTAGTCATAAGCACGACACCCTGCATCCTCAACCTCTTCTATGAATACTCTTTTCAACTTCTTGCTCTAGGGGAAACCTACCTCTCCTTTAAGGTTGCTGCTTTCCCTGCATCCCTCTTCCTTGCTCCTTTCTTCTGCTTGAAGTACAGTTTTTTCTCTCTTCCATAAAAATATCCAATGCTGAATCTCTTGCCATCAACCATTACCACTGGCAGTTGCAGTCATCTGCTGTGCCGGGTTGCTTCATCTCATTCCTGAAAGGTAGCAATGCCTGCTCACTGTTGCATTTTCCAGCACTGCTTCTGCCTTAATGTTTGTTGGTTTCAATATGCATAAGATGATTTTTCCAGCCCAGCCTCTGTTTTTCTATCAGCTCTTCACTTACATGGTTATGCCCCTGATGTTTTCCTTACCAATAACTATCCTAAATATGAATTCCAAACATTTCGCTCTACCAATCGCCTTCTTTATTGTCAGTGTGCTTCCTCTGGTACTTCAGTTCTAATAATCCCTCCACCCCCAAAATTGAATCCAGGCATCCTGCCATATTTCCACTCTCCATCATCTCTTTTATTCTTCGTCACCCATTTTGTCAAGCATAGATTTCATGGTGAGTCATTGTAATCACTACTTTGTAAACATTTTAACTCTCTTCTGTCTCTCATGTTCCATTGCATTCTCTTTGCTAAACAACTATTCTAGTTAAGTTCAATTCTCCACCCTGTCTTACCTTCTCTCTTACAACTGAGCATAGCAGAAGCAAGATACATAACAACACTGACTGATTTCACTTTAAATTCTTGCTCACTGCCCTCAAGTGAACCATAATGCTGACCCATAATCCTCATACACCCCTCATCTATTCAGTCTTTCACTCCTTCGGCAATAATATCACACTTTTCCTGCTGTCTGAAAATATCCAGCACCGTCTGCACATTCCATATTCTCAAATGGTTATCTGGCTTCATGTTTCACCAAAAAATAAAGCAACACCAAGGAAGAGATGTACAGATGCCCATCTCCACTTTGCACCACCTACCTGCATCTGCAATGCACTCTCTGCTTTCCTGTTTCCTTTTTGGGGGGAGAAGGGAGGTGACTGGTCTGTGCTCCTGCCTTATTAAATCTATCCTCTTGCTTACTTTAGAACCCTGTTTTAGTAAATTTCCCCCTTTTTGTTGAATCAACTTTCCCTTCTCTACTGAATCATCCCTATGAGCATACAAATAGGCTGCTTTCTTTCATCTGCAAAACCAGCCAGATAAGCAAACAAACCCTCTCCTGACCCCACGGTGTCCTACATCTACTGCCCCATGTCTCTTCCCCTCACAGAAAAATTCTTGTAAAGAGTTGTGTGTCCTTATCCAAATCCTCTCTTCCCATTCTCAAATCCCTTCAGTCTGGCTTTTGACCTCACCTCTTCACAGAAATGGCTCTTGCCAAGGTAAACGGTGACCTCCATATTGCCAAATCTGATGGCCAATTCCAAGTTCTTATCTTATTTGACTTAGCAGCATTAGACGATATCATCACCTTTTTACCTTTGAACACCTTCTGTGCCTGGTGTCTGGCCACTAAATATGCCTGGTTCTCTCCATACCTCAATGGCTACTCTTTTAGTCTCCTTTGCTATTCATCTTTATCTCTCTGGTGGCCAAACACTGGAGACCAGAGTCCAGACCTTGGAACTCTTTTCTACTCTATCCACATTTATTTCATAGGTGATCCAGTTCTAGCCTCATGGCTTTTACCACCAACTATTGGCCAACAATGTCCAGTATGTGTAATTGATAATGTTTCCATTAACTCCAAACTCATACATTCAACTGTCTAGATGACAACCTCACCTGGATGTCCAATAGGTGTCTCAAATGTCATATAGCCGTAGAAGAATTCCTGATTTCCCATTCCTTGGCAAAATTCCAGCTCCTCTTGCAGACTTTTCTCTCTCAGTTGTTCAGAACAAAACCCGTATTTTCTTACTCATTTATTTCATCCGAACACTGCTCTTTATCTTATAATACATTCATGGCCTGGCATCAAATCTTGTTGGGCCAATCTACAATACATCTGCATTTCATTTTTTCACCACCCCCACTGTTACCAACATGCAATAAACCATAATAATCACTCATTTGAGTTATTGGAATATCTTCCTTTTGGTTTTCCTTCTTCCACTCTTACTTTTCCTATACGTTAAACATAGCAACTAGTGTAATCCAATTATAACCTAGACTAGAGGATACAGAGTGAGAGTGTTCTACATAACCTAGCTCTGAACTCATTTCCTGGTACTCTTTCCATTGTTATTGCCATGATCTACAATGGCCTACATGACCTAGCTCTGAACTCATTTCCTTGTACTTTTTTCATTATACCCTCCTTCCTAGGTGCACTGACTTCCTCACCGTTCTTGAAAGTGGCAAGCACATCCCCACCTCAAGACTTCTGCATCTTCTGTTTCCTCTTTCAGAAATGCTCTCTCTCCAAATAGCTGCATGATTTTCTCCTTTACTTCCTTCAAGACTTAGTTGAAATATTGACTTCTTGGTCAACTTTAATTCCGACACACCTTTCCTATCCCCTTTTCGTGCTTAATTTTTTTCTCCTTAGCATGTATTACATCCAACATTCTCAACTTACAATTATATCTAAGTTATTGCCTACTTCTTTATCACTAGAATGTAGTCTTTCTGGGGGTAGTTATTGTTTATTTTATTTATTGTTGCATCTCTAGCTCTCTAGATCAGTAACCAAAAATGCAGAAAGTGCATAGGAAATAGTTATTGACCTAATGAATGAATAGGGGATGAAGGAATGAGGGTAGAAAAAGGAGAGAAAATAGTGTGTTGTTTGGTTCTTGCATTGCTATAAAGGAATACCCGAGACTGGGTAATTTATAAAGAAAATAGATTTAATTGTCTCATGATTCTGTAGGGTGTACAGGAAGCAAAGGCCCAGCATCTGCTCTTGGTGAGGGCATCAGGAAGCTTACAATCATGGTGGAAAGCAAAGGGGGAGCTAGTGTGTCATGTGGTGAGTATGGGTGCAAAATGGGGGAGGAGGTGCTACACTCTTAAACAACCAGATCTCAAGTGAACTCAGAGTGAGAACTTCACTCATTATTTCAAGGACAGCACCTCTCCATTCCCCATGACGCAAGCATCTCACCAGGCCCCACCTCCATCACTGGGAATCACATTTCAACATGAGATTTGAATGATTGATTCAAACTGATATACAGACCATATCAATAGGAAGAATAGAGATTGACTTTGAATCTAGAAGAATGAAACAAAGTAAAGCCTTACTAAAAGAATAAACTTGATAAGTATACAATTTTATATATAAATTATTATATTAATTTTTTCATCAGTTACATCAAGTAGCAATTTTATTACAGTACATCAATATAGATTTGGTGACATTTTAAATTTTGACAGAATGAAATTAGTGGGGGAAATAAAATTCTTGATCCAGATTTCAGTATCTTTCTTTTGCAAGTCTTTTAGCTTTGCCCCAAGGAAATGTAGCAGCAGCATTAGAGCTCAATTACCTCTCTAACCTAGCAGGAAGAGGGTAGGTAGGAGCTGTAAGCTTGTGAAAACTGGGCCCAGCTATATTTTTCAATGTAACTTATGCATTATTAGAAGGACTCAGATCATAATTAGGCAATCCTCTAAGATGCCGTAGTTTTCTTGAATTACAAAATTACAGTTATTTTGGTATTTTTATCAATATAGGTGAGAATTATAGTTATTTTGCCCTAGAGAAGAAAAAGATTACTGTTATTATAATGCTATGGAAACAGTCACATGCTGATAAAAGTTATGCCAGCCTGAATACGTAGCTACTACGGCTAATGCTATTTATGCTTCGACTATTATTCTTCACAGTTGGAAGGCTGGGAAGCCCCGTGGGCTTTGATCAAGGAAGTTCTAAAGGGTGAAAAGAACTAGGGACTGAAAAGCCAGTGGAGTTTTCTTGGTGACTTTAAGTCTTTTGATTTGGAACAAAGATGACAATTTGTCTGCAAGTGTTCAGACTTTAGTATCTACCTTCCAGATGGTTTATTATAGCAACCATCAGCAGATTTTTTTCTGGAGAACTGAAGCCACATGCGTATTTATAGTTAATTTCCATGTCATTTGCATGTGCCTACATTCACCCTGTTTTCTATTTTCGGGACATATTCACCGCAAAATGTATTGTTGATACCTTGAGGTTTATTATTTTATCAGAGTCTTTCTTTTCCCTTAATGCCCTTTTATTAAAGCATTATCATTGAGGTGACTTCTGGACATCATAGAGGGTCAGTGGGTTTGGGGGCTGGAAGGCTTAGGTAAATACTAGACTACAATGTCTCTGCTAAGACTTTATAATTGATACAGTTTGGCTGTGTCACCACCCAAATCTCATCTTGAATTGTAGCTCCCATAATTCCCACATGTTGTGGGAGGGACCTGGTGGAAGATAACTAAATCTGGGGGGCAGTTTCCCCCATACTGTTCTCATGGTAGTGAATAAGTCTCACGAGAGTCGATGGTTTTATAAGGAGAAATCTCTTTTGCTTGGTTCTCATTTCTCTCTTGCCTGCCACCACGTAAGATGTGCCTTTCTCTTCTGCCATGACTGTGAGGCTTCCCCAGCCATGTGGAACTGTGAGTTCATTAAACCTCTTTTTCTTTATAAATTACCCAGTCTTGGGTATGTCTTTATCAGTAGCACAAAAACAGACTAATACAATGATGTAATAGCCGCAGTGGTATCTCCTGCTGCTCCAGCTCATACTTATATCTTGCTTTTGGTTCCTCCCTCCTTTATCTGCTGCTGCTATTTTAGTCATCCTTTGAGGTTTAGTGCACACACTGCTACCTCCCCTGAGAGTACTCCTTGGCTTACCCAGTATTTTTTTAAAATTTTCATTGTAATATTTATTTTTCTTGGTCTGGCTACACAGCTGTGGCTAGGCAGGTTGACCTGTCTGTCCCACCTATTAATTTAGAAGCTCTTTGAAGTCAGGGACCAGTTCTGAACATCCTTTCAGTGTCCTGTACAATGTCCAACCCTGTGCTTCTTTTATGTGAACTGCTCAAAACTTGTGTGTTGAATAAATAAGCAGGTATTATTAAGCATATCTTCCTCTTTGCACTCCACGTGGTCATCTGCATTGTCTTTTGACCTTGGCATTTTCAGAATATCTGAAATATCAAAATGGTGCCATGCTTTAAAGGGTACCTAATTCAATATGTGGCTTAATTTAAGTTAAAAGCCTATCCTAGAGTCCCGCACGGCATCCCCTTTTAACTGTGATTTTCTAATTCTGAGGACCAGAAACACTCAAGAGCTTTCTATTTTGAACAATGAAATTTTCACACATGTCTTAATGAGTGAGTTCAGCCCACCACATAACAATTTAACTTTTCTCATGTTGACTGGCATGTCAATTCCTGCATCCCAGCTCAAAGAGCATTCAGATTTCCATTCCAGAAACTTCTCTGATCTGATGCACTGGAGCTTTTAAAGAATATATTTTGGGGATAATAAAAAGGTGCAAGAGTAAAATCCTGGCTTTCCTACTTACCTGACAGGCATGGGATCTAGCTGGGTCTAAGGTGGGAATTCTATTTACCTTTCAGGGCTGTTGTAAGGATTTATTGACAATACGTGTGAAGTGGCTTTACAGTCCCTGAAACAAAGTAGTTGTCAAATATAAGGTAAATTTGTCCAATCAATTAGCCAACAACTATTACTAATCATTTGCATTGTGTAAATCTTAATATTAGGCATTATATAGGGAGAGAGCTATAAGGGATGCATATAATGGTTTCCCCATAAACAGACCACATTGTGAAAGCACTTTTGTTCCATTTACAAACAGGATTATTTCTCATGCTGCAGCTATTTTGAGAAAGTGGTTTGTAATGAAGCAACAAGTTCTGATTCCATCTGTCATGGGGTACAATTTAACTGGGGCCATTTCATGGGAATTGGAATGTTTAGAAGCCTGTGGGTGGTATGAACCAACACTTCAGGTTTATTTTAAGTTTAAAAATCCCAATTTATGCTAAAATTATCCCATATGGACAGGGAAACAGATGAGATCAAGTTTCATTTTGATATGATTTTCCTATCTATCTACTGTCCAAATTCCATTATTTTTAAGAAGAAGTGAATTTGCAATGAGATAATGAAGATTTTTTTAATTTGTTCCCTACAGCCCATAGGTGATACAGTGATAAACTAACCCCTATAAGCTTAACATGGATATTTAATAATCCTGATAGTTTTAAAATACAACATATATTTTGAAAGAAACAACAAAATCATTCCCTTCTGTTCTTCCCATTCATAGGTATTGCACAGTGAACTGATGAAAAAGTAAATAAAACAGAAGCCCCTCCCTTCCTCTTTAGTGATAATCTCATAATTCAATTCATTCTGAACCAACAGGTTGCTATGGTAGCAGGAGACTCAGGGTTACGGCATCGAACCGTTCATTCTGCAATGTGAGATCAGTGCAGTGCAGGAGGCGCTTCAAAATTCATGGCAGTGCTGAAAGCAATTTTGTGCTTTAACCTGCAGGCTCCCTGCATCTTTAAGAAAATAAAAATAACAAGGTGACAATGACAGCCTGAGCCTCTTTAATAATTTAGCAGCTTTTCCAGGGTGCCGAGGGCAGTAAGCTGTGATCTGTGCTTTTTATTTATTGAGTTTAAGATTTGATCCTGATAAGACTCATATTATTAAAGAAAAGCTACATGCAACAAAAAATGAACGAGAAGGGCTTCTAATTATGTGTTCCAGGTTTCTATTCATTTCCAGTCAGAAAGAAGCTAACGGTTTAATTTTTTAAAATGTGTATGTTCAGACATACTGAAGCTGTGTTATAACCAGAATCCTTGGAACACAGAATTCAGTATGAAATGTTCACTTTTGCATCTATTCATTATGCGAAAAATGCCTTCCTAATATAAGGTAATATATATGTAAATATCACATATACATAATATATGATACCTAATATGTGAAGCTATTGTAAATATATATTATGCACATATGCATAAAATATGTATAATAAAAGGTATTTTTGATATAACAAAGTCATATGAAGTACTCCACATACATTAATATTACTTATACATATATGTAAATATATATGATCATTTAGTTTAGCTATTTAAGGTCTTGAGTTTAATGATTGCTAATATCATCTAATATACCCTCCCTGTTTTCTCCCATATAGAGTTATTATCTCTCCTTTACCCAACTGAAATCCTAATCTTTTCTGTGGATGCAGCTGTAACCACAAAATTAAAGAAAAATAGCTAAGCCAATAGATCAGCCTGATTTCATAAGTGCACAGTTTATTCTTATTTGCTATGACTTGGAGCATCTTAGGACTGGGCTGCATTAGGGCTAGAGATGTATAGGGTCTAGTCCATTCTGAAACTTGATGTATCTCCAAGGAGATGCTCCAATTAGGGCATTCAGGATAGGAAGGATGTTCTACCAGGATGTTTTGTGCCTCAGTGACTTGGCATATTTCATTCCTTCCACCTGCATGATCCTCCACTCTTATTTTTCTGCCAAGCTTTTTCGTTCATTTTTAAGATACGACTTGTGAACTCTTTTCCCACTTGCTTCCTGTTCCATACACCCTGCCTTTTACAGCCTACTTAATACAGAAAAAAAAAGAAACAATGAAATCTTTTCCTTCTTTACAGTAACTACTCCAATTGCACTTACCATATTCTATTGCAATTCTCTGTGTGTATGTAACTCTAGGATAAAACATTGAACTATTGAACTATTTGAGAACGTGCAACATGTAGTGAGGAACTAAGTAACTTTTTGTTTTGTTTTTGGCATGCTCAGCATCTCATTCTACCTTTCTTCTGGTCACATCACCACACCTTGCTTTGAAAATCTGCCTCTGTCATGCACATACATTAGGACTGGTAAACTTAGCATCTCCTGACCTACAACCTCAATGCCACATGGAGCCTCTAGATTGATCAATCATAGTAGCCCATCCTCTCATCCATAGGGAAGGTTCAAGGATGGTCATATGACCCAAGCTGGGTGAATCAATATGAATGCTTATAGCAGGGAATTTCTTGAGACTTTAAATATTTTATGCCTGAATATATCTGCTGCCTTGTTGGATGGCCAGGCTCGAGGCTGATGAAGAGCATGGCAGATGTAGTCACGTGTCACTTACTGAGGGGGACATGTGCTGGGAAATACAGCATTAGACGATTTTATCTTTTTTTTAAGATGGAGTTTTTGCTCTTGTTGCCCAGTCTGGAGTGCCGCAGTGCGATCTTGGCTCACTGCAACCTCTGCCCCACTGAGTTGAAGTAATCCTCCTGCCTCGGGGTTACAAGTAGCTGGGGTTACAGGCACGCACCACCATGCCTGGCTAATTTTTTTATATTTTTAGTAGAGATGGAGTTTCACCATATTGGCCAGGCTGATCTCAAGTTCCTGATCTCAGGTGATCCACCTGTCTCGGCCTCCCAAAGTGCTGGGATTACAGGTGCGAGCCACTGCACCTGGTCTATTTTATCATTGTGTGAATACCATAGAGTGTCCTTACACCAACCTGTATGTATAGTCTATTAAGCATGTAGACTATATGATGTAGCTCCTGGGCTACACAGCCATACATCTTGTTTCTATACTGATAGCTGTAGGCAACTGTAGCACAATGGTAAGTATTTGTGTACCCAAACATATCTAAACATTAAAAAGATACAGTAAAATATGGCATAAAAGATTAAACATGGTACACTTGTATAGGGCGTTTGCTATGAATAGAGCTTGCAGGGCTAGAAGCTGCTCTGGGTGAGTCAGTGAGTGAGGGGTGAGTGAACGGGAAGGCCTAGGACTGTACACAACTGTAGAATTTATGAACTCTGTACACTTAGGCTATACTACATTTATCCACAGATTTTTTCCTTCTTCAATAATAAATTAACCTTGCTGTGCACGGTGGCTCACACCTATAATCCCAGCACTTCGGGAGGCCGAGGCAGGCGGATCATCTGAGGTCAAGAGTTCAAGACCAGCCTGGCCAACATGGTGAAACCTTGTCTCTACTAAAAATACTAGCTGGGTGTGGTGGCAGGAACCTGTAATCCCAGCTACTCAGGAGGCTGAGGCAGGAGAATCGCTTGAACCCAGGAGGCTGAGGTTGCAGCGAGCTGAGATCATGCCACAGCACTCCAGCCTGGCTGACAGAGTGAGACTCCATCTCAAAACAAAAACAACAAAACTAAGACACAAACACACACATTAGTCTAGGCCCACACAGGGTCAAGATCATCAATATCACTGTCTTCCATCTGCACATTTTGTACCACTGGAAGGTCTTCGGGGCAATAACATGCATGGAGCTGTCATCTATGATAACAATGTCTTCTGGAACGCCCCCTGAAGGACCTGCTTGAGGCTGTTTTACAGCTAATTTTTTAAATAAGTAGGAATACACTCTAAAATAGTGATGCAAATATTGTATAATAAATACATAAACTGATCACATAGTTTTTTCTTATCAAGTATCATGTGCTGTATATAATTGTATGCACTATACTTCTACATGACTGTCAGCACAGTAGGTTGATGTACACCAGCATCAACACAAACACATGAATAATGTATTGTGGTATGAGGTGTGATGTCACTAGGCGATGAGACTTTTTCAACTTCATTATGATCTTATGGGATCACTGTTGTAGGTGTGGTCCATACGTGGTTATGTGGCACATGACTGTACTTAGAGGAAACGGTTCCTGGCGAAACTGAGGTGAGGCTGAATTTGCCAGGATCCACTAACAAGCACTGACAAAGGTGACAGGGAATGGACCGTGGGTCAGGTCAGGCACAGACTTCAGCTTGAAAAGCCAGCAGGACAAGGGTCCCTCAGTTGGACAAGGGATATCATCTCTGGGTGCCAATAGGATGCTCCGGGAAGCAGACCCCAGGAAGGTGGAAATATGAAATGTACTTTGGAAAGTAACACCCCTGAAAGAAAAAGAAAGGAAGCAGGATGGAAGGGGCAAGCTTTGAGATGAGATACAGAGACACAGACATGAAAGTCACTGGCAGTCCCATGGGATGCTCCAGATGCTCTCTTCATCTAGAAGAACGGCCCTCCTGTGCACGGAAATGGCCAGGCCCCATCCCACTTGCTCAGGCATGGCATATGCCACCACAGGAAGAATATGGCTAGGTGATCACTTTCTTGCTCAGACATTGGATAGGGCCGCCCAAGAAGAGTGTGAGCCCAGCTTGAAAGTTGAGGCAGACCCAGAAGGAACTAACAGGTGGAGACTCTCAGACAACCCCTTGCAGTTGGGCAGGGAGTTGTTTCTTGAAGGGTGATTTGAGAGATGCACTTTTAAGTCTCAAACACCCAGAGACCAGAGTGAGATGGTGACATTTCATCAAGGAACACCCACTCTTTCCTGGGGTTACGAGGACACATAAGCCTTCCTCCTACCCTGACCCTATTTTAAGGAGGAAAGCAGAGGAGATGGGAGATTAAGAGACCTAGTATTTTTAACAAATGGAAAGCTATTTCCTAAAGAGACTGTTTAATATATTGTTCTGTGGTTTAATTTGTTTTTCTACTAATTTAGTGATGAAAGCACAGGAGAAGAAATGCTTTAGTTACAGGCAAAATCAAGATATTATATTTTCTCTTTTAGATAAGTAGTAGTTGAATTTTGTGGTGTTGTCATGAGTGTTATTATTACTGTTGGATTCATAATGTAGTGCCAGCAAATAGCTACAGAGAATATTTTTGCTGTGAGTTTGAGCAAAGTACTTCCAGGAAATATTTTTAAGAGTTTATATATTTTGTAATTTTTTCCTTTTTTGATGGTGGGCAGCATTGTTGGAAAGAAAAGCAGTTGCTCCTTCTTTTTTCTTTCCTTTGATAATGTATTTCTTCCTTTGCACTTACATTATAAATCAGTAGAGAGTAAGGAAAATTGCATCCTTGCAGTGAATGTATGTTGGATGGTGACTTTCATCTGAGGATTTCAAAGGAATGCAGTTTATTGGTTGCATGTTACATATTGTAGCTCATGTATTTTTTTCTGCATTGCAGGACACAAACACTCACACAGTCTGGCTGACTTCTCTGTAATGGATGACACAGCTCAAAGGCATGAGTCATGTGACTCGTTCAGGCTACAAGAGAAATAACAGCAGGCTATTGGAGCTGAAGTCTGGAGAACGGGAGCTTAGTTTTCTACTGAATTCATTCTATTTCATACCACTTCAAACCGTTCATTCATTTATGTATTCATTCATTCTTTCACTTTCATTTTGCTTTTCAAATCACTCATTATTTGTTGCTTATTAAACGTAGGGCGCTAATGGTTAGCATGGTAAAGATAAATAAACATAGAATTTTCCCTTTGAGTTGGTGACAATCTAGTTAGGGCAACTGCCTTATAAAAATGCTTATTTGGGGAAAGAAACTATAAAATAAAGCTACATGTAAGCTATTAGAGATGCATGAGGAGTGAGACATTTAGGGAACTGTCTGTGGAACAGCTCCGATTTCCTTGCTCTGCAGAGTAGACCCAGATGCCTGAAATGGACAAACAAAACAACAAAACAAATGCATTAAATCAAATCAAAACAAAATAAAAAACACATAAAGCGGAACTAGGCTACAGGCATCCTGTGAAGTCCTAGTAGCTTCTACTCAAACTAACCAGGCACGTTTTGGTGCCCCCCTCCCCGCACCTTATGCATCATGATATCCCCTTTATCTTCTTTGAGGATTTTGGAACTGTCTAAAACATCCTGGGAATTGGGATCTGGAAATCACAAGGTGCTGTGTCAGTCCCGACGTTGGCTCTGATTTCTACAGGTGCTTTGGAAAGATGATGGCAGGAGAGGGGCTTGAGGCTAGGAGCCTGGTTTACTTCCTGTGGACTTGCGCCCTATCCCAGTGCTTCTCACACTTGAGAGTGCACAAGAGTCACCTGGAGATCTTGTTAGAAGGTGGATCCTGGGCCAAGCACGGTGGCTCATGCTTGTAATCTCAGCACTTTGGGAGGCTAACGGGGGCGGATCACCTGAGGTCAGGAGTTCAAGACTAGCCTGGCCAACATGGAGAAACCGTCTACTAAAAAAAATACAAAAATTACCCAGGCACGGTGGTGCACACCTGTAGTCCCCACCTCCTGTACTCAGGAGGCTGAGGCCGGAGAATTGCTTGAACCTGGGAGGCGGAGGTTGTGCTGAACAGAGATCAGAGCCACTGCACTCCAGCCTGGGAGACAGAGCTCAACTCCATCTGAAAAAAAAAAAAAAAAAAAAAAGAAAAGAAAAGCAGATCCTAGTCCAACAGGTCATGGGAGAACAGGTCATGGGAGCTGGGATGAGATTGTGCATGTGTAACAAGCTCCTGGGTGAGGCTGATGTGGCTGTCTGAGCCCTACACTTTGAGTAGCAAAGCTGAGGGATGGATTGTTTCTGAGTGGGGTTAGGGCTAGGGTTAGGTAGAGCAGACATGGCACTCCTGTAACTCTATTATTCCTCCGAACACTATACTTAGTTGGGAGCAATTGAGACATAAATGGATTCTCTTTGTCATCCCTGGATTTTCTATTTTCTCCTCCTGGGACCTCTTTCTGGCTTCCACTGGACCCCAGTATCCTTATATACTCATTATTATCTTCTTCCTCTAAGAACAGCTGGTGAGGGGTCAGAAGATCTGGCTTCATATATTGGCCAAAATTAACTGTATATGGCAGATAATTACATTGCTCCAGTCCCAATTTTTTTCATTTGTAAAAATAGTCAGTGACCAGATGATTTATAGGACTCATCCACTGCAGCAGTAGGATTTACGAGCCTGGGAATGCCTTGTCCATGAAGAGACTGTTGTCATTTTCTACAGTGGTATTGATTCCACTCTGAGCATTGTATTGGATTTATACTTACCTCAAATAGTGAAATGAAAGGTTTAGATCCCGATAATAGACTACCCTAAATAGCATATAGATGGCAAATAGGGAAGGTTGCGCTTCATATGCATAAAAGCTTAACTTGGGAACTTTTTAAGTATAAAAGCTTTCTCTTCCTCCAAAAGGTGCCATATGTGGTTTTGAGTGGGAACGAAAGAAGAGGGAACAATTCATTTGTCTATCAAGAAATAGCATCATTCAAGCTTAAGCCTTTTGAGAGTGATACAGAGGTCATGGTAGGAAGGTGAAAAGGTCCCAAGGGCATGTATTCATGCATCTGGAGCAACATCCTGGCTCTGTAGAAATCGCATCCATTGACTGCAAAAGAAACAAACAGGTGACTCATGAAATCTTCAATAGGTCACTGGGCATCAGGAAGCACAGCATTTTCTGCTACAAAGTTAATGAAATTGATTCATCCAGTCAAACATTCTACAAATTGACGTGCTCTCTAGTCTTCTCTGCCTCATTCTGATGAGCAACTTCCTTGGATCACTGGGAACAATTCTCCTAGACACAGGAAAGGTAAGAAGAATATGGGATTATCCAACCTGAAGAGACATTACTTTCTTTTCTTTTTAAAATTTTTATATAGATTTAGGGGATGTGATTACAGTTTTGTTACATGGATATATTGCACAGTGGTGAAGTCTGGGCTTTCAATGTAACCATCACACTAACAGTGTACATTGTACCGATTAGGTAATTTCTCATCTCTCAGCCCTCTGCCACCCTCCCTCTTTTATTTTTATTTTTTAGAGATAGGGTCTCAGTCTGTTGCTCAGGCTGGAGTGCAGTGGTGCTCTCACAGCTCAGAGTAACCTCCAACCCCTGACCTCAAGCAAGCTCCCAGTTCAGCTATCTGAGCAGCTGGGACTACAAGCACATACCACCATGCCCAGCTAATTTATTGATTTACTTTTTTTGTAGAGATGAGGGTCTCGCTATGTTGACAAGGCTGGTCTTGAACTCCTGGCCTCAAGCGATCCTCCCACCTTGACCTCCCAAAGTGCTGCCATTACAGGTATGAGCCTTCACACCTGGACCTCTTTTATCTGAGTGAAGAGACATTCATTTAAAAGGGAAATAAACAAGGAAGTTTTAAAAATTCCTTTCTCGCCTTGTGCATACACAGGATTCAGGGTTGCCTCTAGGACAATAACTTCCATATATGTGTCTTCGAAAATATTAGGTCCTCAAACTTTTTTTATTTATTTATTTTGAGATGGAGTGTCAGTCTGTCACCCAAGATGGAGTGCCGTGGCATGATCTTGGCTCACTGCAACCTCTGCCTCCTGGGTTCAAGCAATTCTCTTATCTCAGCCTCCCAAGTAGCTGGGATTACAGTTGCTTGCCACTGCGTCCAGCTAATTTTTGTATTTTTAGTAGAAATGGGATTTCATCATGTTGGCCAGGCTGCTCTTGAACTCCTGACCTCAGGTGATCCACTCGCCTCGGCCTCCCTGATTGCTGGGATTACAAGTGTGAGCCACCGTACCCAGGCATAGGTCCTCAAACATTTTATATGGAATGTAGTATTAACCAGAGAACCTTGATACTGAGGTCTTGTATCTATGTAACCAAAGTGCTAATCTTCAAAGAGAAGGCAGCTAGGATGTAGAGCCCTCAGAGAGTGAAGCGTAATGCTCCTCCTTGCATGACCCTTTCCATCTCATTTTGTTCCTTCCCACTGGAGCCTGAGTCCTTGGTCTATGCCAGTGGATCAAGACATGGTGTGGACTACAGGAAGGAAGAAAACAGAAGACCTTATGTGCCTGTTTGCCAAGAGCAGTGCAGGTTTCAGTCTATTGTCTTGGTGTCCCATCTGCTTAACATTTTTTTTTTTGGATTTTCATTTTTTAATGACATGTTTTTATAATGAGTAGTGGACCTCGACTGTGTACTTTCAGCTTCTGCCTTGGTCACATGGTTTTGAGATTCCTGTGCAGAGAACAGAGTTCTTACTTTAATACAGGGTTAAATCTGAAAGACAATTATCAGTAACTGCTCTTTCCCTATCTCATTAAAGATGCATGGTAAGACACAATTTTCTCAAAGAGAGCAGGGAGAATAAAATCAAGGACGCTCAGACATAAGTGGTTAGGAAAACCCAGCTCTTCTCAGTTTCGGATGGTGGTGGGAGAAGTATTTGAGGCTGTTGCCTTTGCTAGCTTTCGTTGTGTTACCAAGTTATGCCCTGACTTTTACTGTGACCACTGAGATCAGACATTTGTAGAGGCCAAGTGCAGTGACTCACCCCTGTAATCCCAGTACTTTGGGAGGCCGAGGTGGGCAGATCACGAGGTCAGGAGATCGAGACCGTCCTGGCTAACACGGTGAAACCCTGTCTCTACTAAAAATACAAAAAATTAACCAGGCGTGGTTGCAAGTGCCTATAGTCCCAGCTACTTGGGAGGCTGAGGCAGGAGAATGGCCTGAACCCGGAGGTGGAGGTTGCAGTGAGCCAAGATGGCACCACTGCACTCCAGCCTGGGTGACAGAGCAAGACTCCATCTCAAAAAAAAAAAAAAAAAAAAAAAAAGAATTACAAAACAGTAAAAGCATTCTTACTATCCACCAGTCAACGAACAACACTGATTCAAAAACGGACTAATACAATAGTCAGCCCAAAAATATTGAGATCAGGATCTCGAAGAGTAGGGGGTTAATTCATCTGTGGTCTAAGCATATCATGAAATACTATAAAATAAATGAACTAAGTAGAATAAACAAGAAAAATCACAAAACATAACTATAAGTTTACAAAAGATCTGATGGTATACCATTTATGTCATTCAATATAATATATACTAAATTTAAATATTAAAAGTATAAACTTTTAATGTATATAATATATACACAGTATTTACTAATACAAACATATATGATAAATGTATAAAACCATACCTTAATGTGATATACATCAACTTGGAGAATGGAGCTTACAACTACAATCTAGACTGTGCATTTCACGAAGAAGGAACTTATTTACAGCTATTCCTCACACCTAGAAGACTGCCCTCAAAATAGTAGATGCTTGATAATTATCTTTGAATGAACCAATGAATGAATGAATGGTTTCATCTGGGAGGAGAATGAGATGAATAGAACAGGGGTGGGGAAACTTTTAGGTGTATATGTAGCATTTTCTTTGTGGAGCAGTTATGATTCACATAAAACAAAATCATATTATCAATTAAATCTAAGTGATGGGCTTTCTATTTTTTAATATTATATGATTTCACTTTAAAGTTTTTAAACAGGTCTGTTACACTTTTTTCTGATAATAAATAGAATTAGCACCCCCTCCCACTACCGAAGAATTCTTTAGAGAGCCCATTTTTTTATTTCATAGGAAAAACCTTTCAATGCACAAATCAAAGAACTGACCTAAATTTTTAAGTGTTGTAGAATAAAACTTTAACTAAAAAGTTGAGGTATTGCTGTACTTACTACCATAAGTAATAATCTCCTTTATTTAAAAATTGCATTATCACCTCCTTTGATAAATTTAAATGAATTTCTAGAAGTGATAGGTAATTACAGGGGAGAAAGTAGGTATACTTCAAAGCAGAGTTAATTTAAATTGCCCGCCTTTTGTGTAATTACATTTATTCTCTATGGAAAAAGATCATAACACAAATATACTACAGGCTATACACTACTGTAAGATCTAGATAATCAGAAGTCCAAATATAGTTCCTCTATGACTTCACAGCAAGTTAGAGAAGTACATCGTTAATTGTGATACCTCATTGTAACTATAATCATAGAATTATTCAGAGGAATATGTAAGCACATAGAAGAAAGCTCTCACAATCTGGAGCTGCAAGGAAGGCTTCCTGGAGTACATGACACATGAGCTAGACCTTGAAGGATAAGTGTTTGCCAAACAGAAAAGTTGATGGAATAAGGGGTGGTAAGTCGTGAAGGACTTTTTCCAGACAAAGGTACAGTAGTTGTAAAGTTCCAGTCAAGTAAGAAATAATAGCATATTTGGAGAGCTATAAGTAGGATGATCAACTGTAGCCTGAAGATGCATTTTGTATCAATTTTGTATCAAAACACAAATACAGGGGTATTTGTCTTTATCATATTGGTTTGGTAAGATTTATTTTATTTTTTATTGTATATATTTGAGGTGTTCATGACAGTCTGATATACATATACATTGTGGACTAGTCACTGCAATCAAGCTAATCAGCATATCCATCACCTCAAATAATTACTTTTTTTTTGGTGGTGATAACTCAGAATCTACCTTCTTGTCCAATTTCAAGTATATGGTGCAATACTGGTAGCTATATTCACCCTTGCATTACACATCAGCTAAGCATTATACATAGATCTCCAGAACTTAATTATTTTTTATCTCTGAAACTTTGTATTTCTTGACTAACATCTCCTCATATTCCCCTCCTCCCAACCCCTGGTAACTACCATTCTACCCTCTATTTCTTTGCATTTGACTATTTTAGACCCCACTTATAAGTGAGACCCTGCACTATTTGTCTTTCTATGTTTAGCTTATTTCACTTAGCATAATATTCTGCAGATCCATCCATGTTGCTGCAAATAGCAAGATTTCCTTGTTCGTTCAATGGTTTAATAATACTCCACTGTATTTATATACCACATTTTCTTTTTTCATCCATCTATTAATAGACATTTAGGTTTTCATATCTTTGCTATTGTAAATAGTGCTACAATAAACATAGGAGTGGAGATATCTCTTTGAGATCCTCATCTCAATATTTTGAACTTTATGACTATTATATTAGTTCGTTTTTACACTGTCATAAAGATACTACCTGAGACTGGATAATTTATAGAGGAAAGAGGTTTAATTGACTCACAGTTTCGCATGGCTGGGGAGACCTCAGGAAACTTACAAAGGCGAAGGCGAAGCAAGTACCATTTTTACAAGATGGCGGCAGAGAGAGAAAGAGCAGGGAAAACTGCCACTGTTAAACCACCCAGATCTTGTCAGAACTCACTCGCTAAAGTAAGAACAGCATGGGGAAACTGCCCCCATGACCCAATGACCTCCCACAAGGTCCCTCCCTCCACATGTGGGGATTACAATTCCAAATGAGATTTGGGTGGGAACACAGAGCCACACTATATTAACTATAAAGGTTCGGAGGTCCCATGATCTGCTGTCTACAAGCTGGAGAATCAGAAGAGCCAGTGGTGTAACTCAGTCTGAGTCTGAAGGCCCAAGAGCCTGGAATGCCGATGTCCAAGGGCAAGAGAAGATGGATGTCCCCCCTCAAACAGAGAGCAAATTTGCCCTTCCTTCATAACTTCTGTTCTATTCAAGCCCTCACTGAATTGGATGATGCCTGCCCACATTGGTTAGGGTGATTGTCTTTACTCAGTCTATTGATTCAAATGCTAATGTGTTCTAGAAATACCCTCATAGACATGTCCAGGAACAATGTTTTACCAGTTATCTGAGTATCCCTTCACCTGGTCAAGTTGAACGTAAGATTAACCATCACAAATGCCATGGAAATTTTGACAGAGAATGCACTGAATCTGTAGATCACTTGGATAATACGGGCATTTTAACAATATTAGTTATTTCAATCCATGAGCACTGGGGGTATTTTTCCATTTATTTGTGTCCTCAATTTCTTTCATCAATGTTTTATAGTTTTCAATCTACAGTTCTTCCACCTTCTAGTTAAATTTATTTCTAAATATGTTATTCTTTTTGATGCTATTGTAAATGGGATTATTTTCTTAATTTCTTTTTCTGTTAGCTAGTTCTTAGAGTCTAGACATGCTGCTGATTTTTTATGTTGATTTTGTACCTTACAACTTTTCTGGACTTATTGATTAGTTTAAGAACTTTTTGTTCGAGTCTTTAAGATTTTCTATATGCAAAATAACAACTGTGAACAGGGACAATTTTACTTCTTTCTTGCTGATTAGGATGACTTTTATCTTGCTTGCTTTCTCTAGGATTTTCAGTAATGTGTCAAGTAGAAGTGGTGAGAGTGGGTATCCTTTTCTTATTCCTAATCTTAGAGGAAAGGCTTTCAACTTTTCACTGTTGCGCATGATATTAGCTTTGATATATGTGACCTTTATTATGTTGATGTACATCTCATCTATACATAATTTATTGAGACTTTTAATCATGAAAGAATGTTGAATTTTGTCAAATTTTTCTTCTGCATCTACTGAGATGATCGTATGATATTTATCCTTTGTTCTGTTCATGTGATATACCACTTCATTGATTTGTGTATGTTGAACCATTCTTGCATCTCATAGATAAATCCCACTTGATTGTGGTGTATAATTCTTTTAATATGCTATTGAATTTGATTTGCTAGTATTTTGTTGAATAGTTTTGCATCTATGTTCATGAGGCATTTGGCCTGGAATTTTCTTTTCTTGTAGTGTTCTTGTCTGGCTTTGGTGTAAGGGTAATCCAAGCTCCATAAAATGAGTTTGGAAATGTTTTCTCCTCTTTGATTTTTGGAAGAGTTTGAATATGATTGGCATTAATTCTTTAAATGTTTGGTAGAATTCATCAGTGAAGCCATCTTTTACTTTTTTGGAAGATTTTTGACTGATTCGATCTCTTGTTAGTCTGTTCTGATTTTCTATTTCTTTATGATTCAGTCTTAGTGGTTATATGGTTTTAAAATACCATCTTTCAGGCAGTATGTCTTTTAACTTTCCTTATGATGTCTTATATTGTGCATAAGCTCTTTCGTTTTTAAGGTAGTTTAATCTCATTTTTTCTTTATAGTTTGTACAATTTAATACTTGCTTACTAAATCCTCTTCTGTCCTCATTATAGAAATCTCCTATATTTTCTGTCAAAAGTTAAAAACTTTTTCTACATACACGTAGGTTTTTAGTTCATTTGGATTTTTCTTTTTAATAATGTGCTGTCAGACAGGGACCTAATATTATCTTTTACGTGTAGTTATTCACTTATCTCTTTTTAATTAACTAGTTCATCTTTTCTCTTTGCAGTGTCACACCAAATTGACGTGGGTTCCCCTTGCACTCAGTGATCCGGGTTTTGATGGCTCAACACTTGAGTCATGTTTGTATACGAAGTACCTAGCACTTCCTCTGCCCCGGCTGTATGACTGTAACTAGATTCTTCTTTACTCCTTACAGGTTAAGTTACATTTTAGACCAGGCACGGTGGCTCACACCTGTAATCCCAACACTTTGGGAGGCCGAGGCAGATGGACAGCCTGAGCTCAGGAGTTCGAGACCTGCCTGGGAAACATGGTGAAACCCTGTCTCTACTAAAAATACAAAAAATTAGCTGGGCATGGTGGCACGTGCCTGTAATCCTAGCTACTCTGGAGGCTGAGGCAGGAGAATTGCTTGAACTCGGGAGGCGGAGGTTCAGTGAGCTGAGATCGCACCATTGCACTCCAGCTTGGGCGAGAGAGCACGACTCCGTCTAAAAAAAAAAAATAATAATTAATTAAAAAAAAGAAAAAAGAGGGTAAGTTACATTTAGCTGAAATCTTCATTGTCTTAACTTGAGTGAGTCTTTTGCCCTTTTGATTTCTTTTATTTTCTTCTCACAGGCCATTGAGTTTCTCCTCTTATGTCAGATGGGTACACAATTCCATTCCCAAACTATGCCCCTTGTTTCTTAATATTTTTACAGATGGCTTGAGATGTTGAGTAGAGAGGTCATCGTTCCCATACTACAGCACTCTGCCTCCATGGGGTTTTCATTCTGTTATTTGCTGATGATGCACTTACATGCCACTCTAAGGCCTCTGATCTGGACTCGTGGTACACAGCTTTAGGACATGTGCATCAGTTCCCTGCTCTGCCCTTTTCCTCTCAAATGTCCCCCTTTAAATCTCACTATGTATATAAAATACCAAAGTATGCTTTTTAGGAGTTATTAATTTGCTCCTCTAGAAGTTACTTTTCAACTCAAAACAATTGGCTTGCAAGCTTTTTAGACACAACCATCTGAATGGAATGGTCAATACTCAATGGCTGTGTTAGTTTTATATTGCTGCACAACAAAGTGCCACAAACTTAGTGGATAAAACAGCATGTTTACTATGCCACATTCTCCATGGGTGAGAAATATGGGCATGGCACAGCTGGGTTTTCTGTTAGGGTCTCACAGGCGGATGTCAGAGTGTCAGCTAAGGCCGTGTTCTCACCTGGAGTTTGAGATAGTCTTCCCAGCTCCTTTATGCTGTTGACAGAATTCAATTATTTGCAATTGCAGAGCTGTGGTCCTTGCTTTTTTTTTTTTTTTTTTTTTTTTTTTTTTTTGCGGGTTTTGGGCTGGAGATTGCTCTGAGCTCCTAGGCATTTCCCTTGGGTTCTAGTTATGTGGCCCCATCCATTAGCAATTTGCAACATGGCTGTTTGCTTTTCTTCTAGGTCAGCCGCAGCACATCTCTCTGAATCTTTATGTTCTTTCAGAGAGAACAACTGATTAGTTAGACCCAATGAGGATAAAGTTCCTTTTTATTAACTCCAGCTAACTTGTTAGTAACCTAATTTCAGGAATAATAACCCAAAATATTCATTAGTGCCGCCCATTCTCAAGGGAAGGAGACGATACACTGAAGGAACACCGAGGGGCTACCCAATGTGGGGGCCATCCTAAAATTCTGCCCAGCACAGTGGGCTTGTGTTCTAAACCACTTTCCCCCTATTTGAATACTTGAATACAGTAAACTCTTTCTGGTGAAGTTTTTGAGGAAAGTCCAATGAATAGAACCCTTCCTTTCTGTGTGAATTTTTAAAAACGAAACTGAGAATGTAAACAAAGGAGCCAGCATTTGCAGGAAAATATTTTATATTTATTACTGATAAAGTTAATGGTAATGTAGCTTAGTGATGAAATCATGCTGTTACTTCCTCTGCACACCCAATTTAGTGTCTGGGACTCAGTTCAGGGCAAGTTTTAATCTGTAAAAAAATCATTTCCTCACCCTGGTGTAGGGAGGAGGAGGAAGATGAAATGCCACGTGTATAGGTTTTGATAGATTAATTCCACCCAAGACCAATGGCATTGCTCACCTACAGGTAACCACATATATTTCCAGAGAGACGGAAGTTTTGGTCCAGAAGCTTAAAGGGCTTAGGGAAAATTCCTTTTCATGGAAACCAGAGATGGAGAAGAGAAGTTCCTCTTGGATACTTATTTACGCTTTGAATCTGTCTCTAAAGGTCAGACTTTCCTAAGTTGAATAGTCTTAAAATAATAATAAATACCTTTTCTCTTCCCACCAGAACATCAGAAGCACTTGCTGCTTACTGCTGATCAAGCCATGAAATGAAGAAAGCTATTTGAAAGATGTTCATTTCACATAAGAATGAATAATATAAAGATTTGATGCATCAATCCAGGACACACTAGTTATGGCCAGGATGTTTTGGGCCATGCAGGAGGTGCTTCCTGTATTCACGTGTGGAGCCTGGGAGTCTGACGAGCTCACTCACGGAGCCTGAGGAGGAATCTATCACTTCATTCTTTCTGCCCTCCCATCTCTGAGCAAGAAAAACAGTTTATTTTATTTTCATAGAAACTCAGTTCCCTCGTGCAAAATGATTTTAGCTTATCACTAAACTGAATTAAAATGACATTGGCAAAAAAGTAATGTATTTTCCTTTATACTACACTGGTAGCCAGAGGAAAATTTGTTTTCTTTGGACTGAGTGGGAGGAGGCAAAGCACATAGACAACTCTGGCCACTCATTTCACCTTCCTGTCTAATTTGCAGTTTCTTTATCTGAGAAATAGAAAAAATATTCAGAATAGTCCACGGGTTTATGAAATATATGGCTCTGTTAAAAGAGTTACACAAATACAGTTTGTTATCAATTATTACTGAGGTGATTTAAAGCTAAATTCTCAAATTCTTTTCCAAAACATTGATATTTGAAGAGTCTATCGATTCTATAAAATATTGATTCAGATCATTTTTCACTTCATTGGATCAGGTATGAAGAAGTTTTTCTTCTTGAGCTTTACCGGGGATTGAAAAGACTGTTTAGTTTCCATCTATAGCACTATTAGGTTTTTTATATTTATTTATGATTTTCTTTCTCTAGTTTTAGTAGTGCATGACATAGTTATCTGCCTTCCACATTCTTCTAAATTTAAGAATTTCAAAAATTTCAATTCAAGACTGTGGCATAGGCCAGGTGCGATGTTTCACGCCTATAATCCCAGCACTTTGGGAGGCCAAGGTGGGCAGATTACTTGAGGTTAGGAGTTTGAGAGCAGCCTGGCCAACATGGTAAAACCTCATCTCTACTAAAAATACAAAAATTAGCCAGGTATAGTGGCCTGCGCTGCTAGTCCCAGCTACTTGGGAGACTGAGGCAGGAGAATAGCTTGAACCAGGGAGGTGGAGGTTGCAGTGAGCCAAGATCATGCCACTGCACTCCAGCCTGGGTGACAGAGTGAGACTCCATCTCAAAAAAAAAAAAAAAAAATACTGTGGCAGAAGCTAATTGAGAAGTAAAGGCAACTTGGACTTGAGGGGTCCCAGGGGACTCAAGCCTTCTGGATAAGAAAGAAAATCTATTTGTAAAGCTTCTATTGATATTAATGTCAGTGTCCTCTTTGTAATTTAGGGTTAAGCATTTACAATTCCATTATTCTATCTCTCACATTTTGAAAATTTAATTCAAAGCCCTTAAAGGATGAGTTTGCTTGGATTACTGCCCTCCCTTTGGCATCATTTGGATTCTTGAGTCATGAGTGGTGATATCCAGAATGTCAACAGAGTTCAATAATCTTTGATTAGACCAGTATTTCCTACAGATTTCAGAAAATCAGGGCTAGGCCAGAAATATTATTTGTAGAGCAAACACTCTGGGATGTTTACAGAGAAGAGCCTCAAGAAGAGAGAAGAACAAAATGGTATTTGGTGCCTCCAATTTCCTCCACCCTTTGAAATGCTGAAGGGGAGAATTGCTTGAACCCGGGGTGTGAAGGTTGCAGTGAGCCAAGATGGTGCCACTGCACTCCAGCCTGGGTGACAGAGGGAGACGCCGTCTCAGAAAAAAAAAAAAAAAGAAAGAAAGAAAGAAAGAAAGAAAGAAAGAAAGAAAATGCTGAAGGGGGAATATCAGCATGCAATTCATCAGACTGGGCAGGCCCATGGGCCTAGATGCTCCAACTGGCTACCTGACTACAAAGTGGCTAGTAGAAAAAAAAAAATCAATTGACAACTATAATTAAGACATTATATATTTACTATAACACACATAAACATAAAAAATTAAAAAACACATTAAATTGGTTGCTAAGCTAAATAAGTCATTTAAATCCAGCACTTGGGTGTCCAGTTTGCAAGTCATTTTCAATATAAACCTCCAAGTTTGTCTCAATTTGTTCAGCTTTCTTCATCTATAAGTGAGGACTTCATGGGTGTTTGCTAATTTTATTAGCAAAGTGTTTTGCTGAGTGAGAATTATTTTGGGCATTCATTCCTTCAAAATAAGCATTTATTAAGTAACTTCTGTGTATAAGGTATCACATTAAAAGCTTTATGATGATTTCCACGTGAAGGTATACTGGGGCTTTTTAAAAAGTGGTTCCTATAGGCTGGATGTGGCGGCTCATGCCTGTAGTCCCAGCAATTTGGGAGCCCGAGCCGGGAGGATTGCTTGAGGCCAGGAGTTCAAGACCAGCCTGAACAATATAGTGAGACCCCACCTCTTAAAAAAAATTAGCTGAGAGTGGTGGCACATGTCTGTGGTTCCAGCTACTTGGGAGGCTGAGGTGGGAGGATTACTTGAGCCTGGGAGGTCAAAGCTGTAGTGAGTTGCTGCACTCTAGCCTGGGTGACAGAGCAAGACTCTGTCTCAGAAAAACAAAACAAAACAAAGCAAAAATCCCAGTTTCTGTAGTAGACACATTACTTCATTAACACCACATCCTGCAATTGTATAAAGAATTTTATTCTAATTTTCATCTGCCAGGACAACCTTTAGATGGTGCCACAATATGTCAGAATGAGCAACCTACTTCCTAAAGTAGAATATCTGGGATGAGAGATTAAATATTTAAACGCTTTCAAGCATGAGAATTTCTGCTAGCAGAGATCATTGAGAACCACCCACCAAGGCTAGGTCATTCATTCATTCATTGACTAACTCAGAAAGTAAATGTGGAGGCTGGCTATGGTACCAAGAACTGTTGGTTCTCAGGGATACAACTGTGAGATAGGCATAGCCCATAACTTCAGGCAGTCTAAGTGAATGGGCATTTATAAAGCCTTTATCTTGCAGTGATACCACAGTGGTGGGTGTAGGCCATTATAGAGGTGCCCAGGAGGGGTGTTGACTTTAACTTTTGGTGTCAGGGTAAGCCTCCCAGATAAGGAATATTTGAGTCAAATCAATAGTAGTGTTACCCAGACCTCAGGGAAGAAGGGTAGAGTGTTACCGCAAGAGGGAATAGCATGTGCAAAATTCCAAATTGAGAGTGTGACCCAAATTCAGACGCTGCAAGAAACTTAGTATGCTGGGAACATGGGGTTGGTAAGGTGGGTGCTGTCAGAGATGAGAAATGAAGCTGAAAGAAGGTAGGTAGGGTGAATGGTCCCTTTCGAGTCAGGCTAAGGGATTTGACTTTTTTTCTGAGGACACTTCGGAGCAACGTTCTGGGCATTGGTGCTGATCACCTCTTTCATGCCAAGCACCGCCCAGGCATTGTGGGAAATTATAATAAAGTGAAAAATCTGTTCTGTGGCCTCTGAAGAACTTTAGGTTAGCTGGGATGATAGCAGAAACAAAACAATTAATGAGAAGTTGGGAACTAACAATTCTTGGTACGTAGCCTCCATCTTTATTTTCTGAGTTAGTCAATGAATGAATGAATGACCAGCATTCACCAAATGCTGGGCCTGGGGGTTCTGATCACCAAGAGTTGTGTTGTGAATGGAAGCCACATGTACATGTAGAGAGTTACACCCTAATTAATTTCCATGTGGATTCTTACTGTTTATTGCCCTTCAAGCCAATCTAAGTGCTAAGTATCCTACAAATTTTTCCAGTCTATATAAAACATCATACAAGTTCTGTCCCCTTCCAATGGTAACAGTTGCTTATCCAAAACTATTTTCTCTAACTAGTCTAACTAGTGGGGACTACATGAAGTTATTAAACATCTGTTTGTTCACTTTTCTAAAGTTCTCATTTCCTTTTCACAGAGGCCCATACAGATCAGGCAGTTAAAGAATTGAATTTGGGTTGAACTCTTATCTTAAGAATTGGGGTGAAGCACACAGGTTTTTAGGTGATCTCGTGTTGTGAAAACGGCTGTTGAGATCCACATTACAACCATTTTTATCCTTTTTCTTTTTGAGATGGAGTCTAACTCTGTTGCCCCAGGCAGGAGTGCAGTGGCACGATCTTGGCTCACTGCAACCTCTGTCTCCTGGGTTCAATCCATTCTCCTGCCTCAGCTTCCCAAGTAGCTGGGAGTGCAGGCATGTGCCACCATGCCTGGCTAAGTTTTGTATGCTTAGTAGAGATAGGGTTTCACCATGTTGGCCGGGCAGATCTTGAACTCCTGACCTCAGGTAATCCACCTGCCTCAGCCTCCCAAAGTGCTAGGATTACAGGAGTGAGCCACCATGCCCAGCCCCTTTTTCTTGTTATTCACCACATTTCAATACTATTTTTTAAGCCTTTGATTCAACAGAAGCTATTTTCTTTTTTTTTTAAATTTATTTATTATTATTATACTTTAAGTTGTAGGGTACATGTGCATAACGTGCAGGTTTGTTACATATGTATACTTGTGCCATGTTGGTGTGCTGCACCCATCAACTCATCATTTACATCAGGTATAACTCCCAATGCAATCCCTCCCCCCTCCCCCCTCCCCATGATAGGCCCCTGTGTGTGATGTTCCCCTTCCTGAGTCCAAGTGATCTCATTGTTCAGTTCCCACCTATGAGTGAGAACATGCGGTGTTTGGTTTTCTGTTCTTGTGATAGTTTGCTAAGAATGATGGTTTCCAGCTGCATCCATGTCCCTACAAAGGACGCAAACTCATCCTTTTTGATGGCTGCATGGTATTCCATGGTGTATATGTGCCACATTTTCTTAATCCAATCTGTCACTGATGGACATTTGGGTTGATTCCAAGTCTTTGCTATTGTGAATAGTGCTGCAATAAACATACGTGTGCATGTGTCTTTATAGCAGCATAATTTATAATCCTTTGGGTATATACCCAGTAATGGGATGGCTGGGTCATATGGTACATCTAGTTCTATATCCTTGAGGAATCGCCATACTCTTTTCCATAATGGTTGAACTAGTTTACAATCCCACCAACAGTGTAAAAGTGTTCCTATTTCTCCACATCCTCTCCAGCACCTGTTGTTTCCTGACTTTTTAATGATCGCCATTCTAACTGGTGTGAGATGGTATCTCATTGTGGTTTTGATTTGCATTTCTCTGATGGCCAGTGATGATGAGCATTTTTTCATGTGTCTGTTGGCTGTATGAATGTCTTCTTTTGAGAAACGTCTGTTCATATCCTTTGCCCACTTTTTGATGGAGTTGTTTGTTTTTTTCTTGTAAATTTGTTTGAGTTCTTTGTAGGTTCTGGATATTAGCCCTTTGTCAGATGAGTAGATTGCAAAAATTTTCTCCCATTCTGTAGGTTGCCTGTTCACTCTGATGGTAGTTTCTTTTGCTGTGCAGAAGCTCTTTAATTTAATGAGATCCCATTTGTCAATTTTGGCTTTTGCTGCCGTTGCTTTTGGTGTTTTAGACATGAAGTCTTTGCCCATGCCTATGTCCTGAATGGTACTACCTAGGTTTTCCTCTAGGGTTTTTATGGTATTAGGTCTAACATTTAAGTCTCTAATCCATCTTGAATTAATTTTCGTATAAGGAGTAAGGAAAGGATCCAGTTTCAGCTTTCTACTTATGGCTAGCCAATTTTCCCAGCACCATTTATTAAATAGGGAATCCTTTCCCCATTTCTTGTTTCTCTCAGGTTTGTCAAAGATCAGATGGCTGTAGATGTGTGGTATTATTTCTGAGGACTCTGTTCTGTTCCATTGGTCTATGTCTCTGTTTTGGTACCAGTACCATGCTGTTTTGGTTACTGTAGCCTTGTAGTATAGTTTGAAGTCAGGTAGCGTGATGCCTCCAGCTTTGTTCTTTTGACTTAGGATTGTCTTGGAGATGCGGGCTCTTTTTTGGTTCCATATGAACTTTAAAGCAGTTTTTTCCAATTCTGTGAAGAAAGTCATTGGTAGCTTGATGGGGATGGCATTGAATCTATAAATTACCTTGGGCAGTATGGCCATTTTCACGATATTGATTCTTCCTATCCATGAGCATGGTGTGTTCTTCCATTTGTTTGTGTCCTCTTTTATTTCACTGAGCAGTGGTTTGTAGTTCTCCTTGAAGAGGTCCTTTACATCCCTTGTAAGTTGGATTCCTAGGTATTTTATTCTCTTTGAAGCAATTATGAATGGAAGTTCATTCCTGATTTGGCTCTCTGTTTGTCTGTTACTGGTGTATAAGAATGCAAATCAATAAACATAATCCAGCATATAAACAGAACCAAAGACAAGAACCACATGATTATCTCAATAGATGCAGAAAAGGCTTTTGACAAAATTCAACAGCCCTTCATGCTAAAAACGCTCAATAAATTCGGTATTGATGGAACGTACCTCAAAATAATAACAGCTATTTATGACAAACCCACAGCCAATATCATACTGAATGGGCAAAAACTGGAAAAATTCCCTTTGAAAACTGGCACAAGACAGGGATGCCCTCTCTCACCACTCCTATTCAACATAGTGTTGGAAGTTCTGGCTAGGGCAATTAGGCAAGAGAAAGAAATCAAGGGTATTCAGTTAGGAAAAGAAGAAGTCAAACTGTCCCTGTTTGCAGATGACATGATTGTATATTTAGAAAACCCCATTGTCTCAGCCCAAAATCTCCTTAAGCTGATAAGCAACTTCAGCAAAGTCTCAGGATACAAAATTAATGTGCAAAAACAGAAGCTATTTTCTAATCAAATTAGCCTTCATATCTCATTGCATGTACCTAATAAGATAGAATACAAGGAAAGTAATTAATCAAAGCCATAGTGGGCGTCTAGAATGCCCCTGGCCATGACTGCAATGTGAAGGCAGCCCTGCCAGTAAGAGGGTCATCCCTTATGGAGGGCGCGTGCTCTTGCATCCTTAAATTATTCTGTGCTATTCAATAAAAACCACCAAATTGCTTTCTTTGCAATTACTCTGAAAAAAAAAATGTTCCATTAGAGGACATTCCCATAAAGCTCTTATTCAACTGCATAATTTCTTTTTAATCTATTATTTTTGAGGAGGACCTCAGACATGAATAAGTTTTCTTTAAAACTCTAGTGATTTGCATCTTACCTTCACTGAGTGCCTAGGTTTCCTATCATGGGTGTATTTACCCATTGTTTCACTTATGGGTTTTTTATTTTTTTTATTTTTTTTATTTTTTGGCATTTCCTTAAGAAATGTCAGTGTCTAGTCAGGCCGGAGTCATAACAATGTTTCTTTCAGTTATGTTATAGTAAATGGTCTGAAATTACTAGATTCAAGGAACATAACTCAAATGATATCTTGAGTTCATAAAGAGACCATCCCAGGATGGTGAAACTATTTATTACTCATCTTTTCAACATTACAAGTTAAATAATTATATATAGGAAAAAATCCCAGTTAGTAAAAACTGCTTAATATTCCTAATTCTAAATTAGGGGTAAGTATGAATATATTAGAAGTGTAGACTCACCCCTTTTCCTTCACAGTTCTTGGTAGTAATTTATGCTTACCAAGAACCGAAAGCCTCACAGGAGCCTTTATAATGTCCCGTCAAGTTGCTTTTTACTGTGAAAGGCAGGGTCCCTGGCTATATTAAAAAAGGGTCCTTCCCTGATTTTCACCCAAAATTGAAGACAGCCAGACAAATGGAGCAGGGACGGCTTGATTTCCTCATATGTTTATAGGCAGTGAAGTTGGAGGCTAGGAGAGAGGGAGGGAAAGTGAGAGCGAGAGAGAGACAGAGAGACAGAGAGAGAAAGACAGAGATTGAGAAGGAATATCAGGCTGTCTCTGGAAGGCAGATGGAAAGGCACAGAACCTGCCCCTTTGTCCTGGATTCTTTCTAAACAACGTGATGAGTCATTCCTCCTCCCACACACGGGAAGCTGTGAGTAATCACTAAACACAGATGATGGAAGTGTCCACTCAGACATGACACCTGCGGAGAAAAGAGAGAAAGCTCCATCCCCTTTAAAATGAGAGGTCTAGCCCTTCATGGCCCATGTAAAGAGAATAAAGAACCAATTTCACCTCTCCAGATGTTGCAGATTTTCTTCTTGCAGATTTGGCAAAGCAAAGGCAACAATCAGAGCTCCTTCTCACTTAGAATATTTTTTGTTCTTAAAGGATGGTTATTACAAACAAATACCATGTGTATTACCAAGGTAGTTTTGTCCAACTCAATTTTGAATTTTATTTGAATGAAACATAATTCTTTATTCTCTAATGGGATTAATCTTTCATGCAACATCAGTATATTGCTGAGGCAGTTTGTTGAATGGGATGATCCTAGAATTCCTCAATTTTATCTGTCTTCTCTGGCCCTGACTTGAGGAGGACTTGCAGATGAAAATTCCAGAATGGAAGAATTGCTAATCATTCAAGGAAACATTGCCAATTCCTAGACAAAGTCCGTGGTAGTATGAGATGGAGAGAAAAGTGATGATTTTTAATTTTGGTTGAACTAAAATGTAGGTTTGGATTCAATGATTCTGTAATGCTGGGATTACAGATGCGAGCCACTGTGCCCGGCTTGAACTGTTTTAAATAACGCTGCAATGAACATGGGCTTGAAGACTTCTCTTCAACATACTGATTCCATTTCCTTTGGATATATATATACGCAAAAGTGGGATGGCTGAATCCTAAGGCGCTTCCTACTGTTTCTTACATGCTCTTTTTTTTCCTCTTTAGATTATCTTGGAGGTAGAAGATCATACCTAAGATAATTAGTTTTTGATTTCACTGTTCCCAAAATGAATTTATACCTTTATGTTTTTCCATATTTTTTTCTTTGGCCAGGACTGCCAAGAGCAAAGGTGACAATGGGCCTCTTTATTGCCTTACTGACTTTTATGAACGTGCTTCAAATGTTTTACCTAGGTAAAGTGTTTGCTCTCAATTTCCATTAGGTGATGTTTATAAAATAAATTTATTTTTATTTCTTATTTACTGATACATTTGAAAGATAGAAACAGGTGTTGAATTTTATCAAATACTAAGTAACTTGTCTTTAAGATGTGTTAAAACAATTATTTGGGTGTCTCCTTTAACTTATTAATGAATGTAATTTAATTGATGTCTATAGTTTAATAAATTGATTGTAATTTAATTCATTGTTTATAGTTTTCTTCTTTATGTTTTCTTTTTTCTGTCTGGTTTTGGTACCAGCGTTATAGTTAGTTTCCCTGAATGATTTGGAAAGTACTCTATCAATTATTTTGTATTCTGGAACAGGACATAGAAATTTATACAACATAGGTATATTATCTATTCAGATTTGGAAAAATCTGCCTATGGAATCTAAGTATGAGGTCTTTTTTTTTTTTTGAGATGGAGCCTCGCTCTGTCACCCAGGCTGAAGTGCAGTGGCACAATCTGGGCTTCATGAGTAGCTGGGACTACAGACGCGTGCCACCACACCCAGCTAAGTTTTGTATTTTTAGTAGAGATGGGTTTTCACCATGTTGGTGAGGATGGTCTCGATCTCTCGACCTCATCATCTGCCCACCTCAGCCTCCAAAAGTGCTGAGATTACAGGCGTGAGCCACCACATCCTGACTAAGTGTGATGTCTTTAAAAAATGTTAGTAGTTGTTTGACCAAATTGTTACTTTTGCCAGTGTCTATTCATCTCTCCAAGTCTTCTACTGCTTATTGAGTGAAATACACATGTTTTTAAACTTTCTGCAAAATGCATCCCTTTCATGTATATTTTCAAGATTTTTGGCATACATCTGTACAGAGCACTCTCTTACAGTTTAAGAAATCTCTCTCATGTCTGCAGTTACAGTCCTGAGACCTTTTGTTATTCTGGGATTCTGATGGAAAAACTCCCTTGCTGGCCTGCATGGAGTTTCTTGAAATGTCGACCACCCCATGAGGATGGGAACTCCTTCCCACAAGAATGCAAATGCAGTAAGAGCAGGAACGTCTGCCTGCCTGGCACAGAGTGTGCACTCGTTAATATTTGTTGATGAGTAAAAGTTGTAGATCAATATCGATTGTTTCATCTTTAACAATTTTTCTGCATTGTTGGAGCTGCAGTGACTGTATTTTTGTATTTCTTCTGGAATTGTAATGGGACTTGGGACAGAGAACACGTATTTACTTAGCGACTTTGAGCTGGTCAGCTGTGAACATCACTTGGCCGTGTGTGCGTGTGTGCGGTGGAGCACCACGAGCTCCTTCAGGTGGCATTAATGCCTAGGGATAATGACACACTGTTCCCTCAAGCAGTATTTGTCTTTTCTTTTCCATTTATACTTTCCCCTCCCCACAATTCTTAGATAGTCACATCCAAAAAAGGCAACTTCATTGAAAGGTTTAACACTCATTGTTACTTAATTCTTTATAGCCCCTAATCGTCTCAGCTTTTCTTGATGATCTTATTCTCACTCCTTTGCAGTAGGACTCTCCTCACTTTCAGTGTTGTCCAATAAGCTTCCTCTGCCCCCAACTTCTCACATCATTCTTCATCCATGTCTTCACATGTCATGCCCCTTTACAGTGTGATCAGATCTGGATTCCAAACTGAAAAGTGCATGTTATTGATTGGTCAGAACTTCTTGTAGCATTATTCTGTTCTTTTTATTGATTTTTATTTTTTTAACTCCTGTGTCAGAAACAACATAGCTTTATGCTAATCATTAAAGAAGAAACCCCAAATTCACAAATTAGGGAATGAGGGCACCAAAAGGCTGCATTATTTAAAAAGAAACAACTAACCAAGCCAGTAAGTAAACACACAGACAAAACCAAATGCACAGAAATATAAACGGGTAATGAATTTAGGTATAGTGTATACAGGTATTCTTCATACATTCTTGCAAATTTTCTGTTCATTTGAAATTACATCTCAGTAAAAAGTTAAAAAACAAGCAAACAAAAATCGTGTAAGTGCATGCATACAGAGAATCTTGAGTATATCAGTGATCCTAGAAGAGCTTTTCTTCCTTACCACCTCATCCCCATCTTCCTGGCATGTGTTACCAGCTGTTGTTACGTGGTAAGATAGAGGTTGATCCCAGGCTTCCCAGGTGCAACCACCAGGGAAGCGATCAGGAGACACAGAAAGCTTTCTGGAGAATAACAAGGTTAATACTCCCTCGTAAAAACACTTCCCTTTTTTGTCTGACCTCAGAAACATTTCCCTTCAGTAAAAGGAGGTTCCGTGATGAAATAAGAATCATTTGAAATGAGAGAACGCATTATATTTTCCCACATACTTTTGTGTGATAGATTCCTGGGTATCACAATACGTTCCCAGCTCTTCCCATTTAACCTTCCTATCTCCAAAGCGATGAAGCTGTGCCAGGGCTAATGGCTTCCTACAAAGTGCTGCAACAGCAATTGCTTCTTCAGAGACAAAGCTGTTGGTGGAGACTTGAAGTGGATACTTTCTGAACTCTTAGCTACATCAAGGGGAAGACAGAGGTATCCATCTCCCAGGACACTCAAAATGTGCAGTACGTGTCTACCCATAGCCTGGGCGGATGTGTACATGTGAATAATAATCTTGCAAAATAGCTTTGTGCAAAAATAAGGAAAGGGGGACAAGAAGTCACTGGATGCTGGGTGTCCTTATCTATGGCAGCTGTTCCATGGATCAGGTATCAAGCCACTGGGAAGGGACAGCAGGCACAACCATGCCATCCTTAGAGGTCCAGCATCAAGGAGAAATGAGATGAATCAACCATAGCTACGGTTCTCAGAGGAACAAAGACAGCTACTTGGGGCTATAAGCAAAGGGTGGCTAAAGAAAACTAAAAGGTGGCAGAGGTCGACATGGTATCTGAAAGAATGCCAGGGAAAGAAAACAGATGGATGCCAGGTGGTGACAAGGATAATGTAAAGGACACCAGGACAGTGAGGCACAATCCAAAATAGCAGGAAAAAGATGTTTTCTTCTGAAAACAAAACAAAACAGAAAACAGAGGTGGCATGGTTTCACAGTCTCCTTATCTGAAGTCTAGAAAGGAGGAACGAGAAAAGTAAACACGTGGGACTGGCACGTGGTATCCTGTTAGCATCTCTTTCCAGCTCTGCATTCAGTGGTGGCAGGCTGGTAGCTTGAAATCAACCACAGTGAGGTTATTTACACCACAGTAATCAGTAAATGTTACAAATCAGGGCTCTCCCACTCCAGAGTTGGTTGTTAAACGTTTACCAGCACACCATGGTGGCGGGGAGGAAGATTAGGTTCAGTGAGATGGCTGAATACTGATGTGAAGGGAAAGACCTGTTAAGTGATGATGATTCCTAAGAGGATGTGGGTGAAGTAGAACTTCAATGTCCCTGGGAGAGAAGCAGGTGCTGCCCTTTTCTGAGGCTAAGCCCAAACCTCCAGCTCCTTCTGTCACATCCTAAAGTGGAGGGCTGAGCTGGAGACAACTAGGGGAACAGAGCCAAGTCCAGCTCTGAGCCTGTTGCCTGCCCATCAAATTTCACTGAATTCCCCCTTTGAAGTTCACAAAGTACTGACAGTAGGGCACAGGCTGATATTGGTTAGAAGATTGCTTTCCAGGGACAATCGGGCTCCAAGTGAAAAGTTTCATGGAAAAAAATTATTTATTCTTTGAAGCCAGACTAAATGCTGATGTTCTGTTGAGAGTTTTATTTTGACCTTTAAAAAAAACAAAACAAAACAAAAACTATCCATCGGCAATGAAGAGCTTTCTTTTTTCATAGCAAAAGCAATCTGATAAACAGGACTTGAAATGAAGAAGCAAAAGATCAGATGAATGCGTATAACTTGCAGAAACAGCAAAGCAAAACACCAAAGCAAGCAGTTAGAAGCTCTTCTTTTTACAGGAGTTTTGGAAGCTAGTTGCCCAAGGGGATGAACTAATATATGCTTCATTGGCATAGATATATCCATAATTCACTTGGAACGTCCCCCAAATTTAATCTTTATGAATGACCACCATTTAAATTTGTATAGCAGAATGTACAAAGTCATTGGTTCACATGAAATTGTATGCTGTCTGGTGGTGTTGCCTCATTTGTCTTCTTCATTGCTGTATCCCCAGCTCTTTGTACAGTGGTGACTTGCACAAAGTAGGCACCCAATAAATACGTGCTGAATGAGCCAATAGGTTAAGGAGGTTTTCCAGGCTGGAGTTTCACATCAGTTGTCTGTGTTTCCCAATTTCAGGGGCATGTGTCAGATGCTCTTGGTAGTCCCACTGAAACTCTTCTCTCTAGATTTAAGGTGATAGGCAAAGATTCCCCTTACAGCTCCCTAATGGAGAGGGACACAGGAAATTAGTAGCTTTCAAGCAACACTCTTCTGAAATCCTCCCTCAATCTCCAGTATTCTAACCTTTTTCCCCTCCTTATTATGGATGAAAGATTTAAAAGATGGCTGATCTGGATCACTGAATTAAAAAGTTTAACACTGTGGTCTCCTTTGAATTTAATGTTTTCCTGCCTCAGCTAAAACTGGCACAGAAATAGTCTCATTATAACATCCTCTTATGTACTATCTTAGACATTTAATTTGCATTTCTCTAATTATGAGTGGATTGAACATTTAAAAATATTGATAGGATTTGTGTGTGTGTGTGTATGTGTACATGTTTGTGTGGATCACATCCTTGCTCAAATTTTGCGTTTTTTCACTTATTGATTTGTAAAAGCTTTTTGTATATTAAAGAATAAGCTCTTTGTCTTATGTCCAGAAGGTACGGAAACTGTATTTTATTCATGTATTCCCAGACATATATGCTACACAGATGAATGAAGAAATTGGTAAGTATTAGAAATATCTTTCCACAGGGAGAGTTCCATATAATTCTCCTTCATTGGCATCATAAAACCAGGGTAATAGGGCTACTGGCAATATGAAAATAGAGATAAAGCCTGTATGTACATTTGAATCAATAATCATTTACAACACTCATAAGACAAACATGGACCTTCTGGTTGCCTTTAGTATCAATAAAGGCAAATTCAACTGACACATGAACATATAGTTGTTTTTTTTTTTTTTTTTGAGATGGAGTCTCTCTCTGTTGCCCAGGCTGGAGTGCAGTGATGCGATCTTCGCTCACTTCAACTTCTGTCTCCCAGGTTCAAGCAATTCTCCTGTCTCAGCCTCCCAAGTAGCAGAGAATACAGACACACACCACCACACTTGGCTAATTTTTCATTTTTAGTAGAGACGGGGTTTCACCGTATTGTGAACTCCTGATCTCAGGTGATCCACCTGCCTCGACCTCCCAAAGTTCTGGGATTACAGGCATGAGCAACTGCACTCAGCCATCGAATTTAGACTCAGTTTGAAAAAATTTGGAGGAGAGCCTTCCTTGAACAAATATAGAATATTATTATTAGTAATAGCTGCCATTATTGAGCGCATGTTCTGTGCCGGGCACAGTGCTAAATGCTGTACATAAATAACAAAGAAACTCTACTTTGGAACTTCCCTTATCAGTAAACTGGTTTCTTTCTTGTTCCCCATTTACCTTTTTGGCCTCAGAGAAGTGGGCCTGTTGGATGCCACTACCAGAAGGATGACATGACATGGCAACGTCCCTTCCAGACAAAGAAAAGAGCCTGTATGAAGACAACGTTGTTGGAAAACAACAAATGTTTGTGGTTTTTTTTGTTTGTTTGTTTTGTGTGTGCACCTTTTTTTTAAATTTTTAAAAAACTTTTATTTTAAGTTTGGGGTCCAATGCAAGTTTGCTGCCTAGATAAACTTGTGTTATGGGGGTTTGTTGTACAGATTATTTCATGACCCAGGTATCAAGCCTAGCACACATTAGTTATTTTTCCTGATCCTCTCCCTCTTCCCATCCTCCACCTTCCAAAAGGCCCCTGTATGTGTTGTTCCCTACCATGTGTCCATGTGCTCTCATCATTCAGCTCCACGTATAAGTGAGAACATGTTGGTATTTGGTTTTCTGTTTCTGTGTTAGTTTGCTAGGGATAATGGCCTCCAGCTCCACCCATGACCCTGCAAAGGACATGATCTCATTCCTTTTTACAGCTGCCTAGTATTCCATGGTGTATATGGACCACATTTTATTTATCCTGTCTATTATTGATGGGCATTTAGGTTGATTCCATGTCTTTGCTATTGTCAAAAGTGCTGCAGTGAACATACATATGCATGTATCTTTATAATATAATGATTTATATTCCTCTGGGTATATACCCAGTAATGAGATTGCTTGCTGTGTCGAATGGTATTTCTGTGTTTATGTCTTTGAGGAATTGCCACACTGTCTTCCCCAATGGATGAACTAATTTATACTCCCACCAACAGTGTATAAGCATTCTTTTTTTTCTTCATCATATCACCAGCATGTTATTTTTTGACTTTTTAATAATAGTCATTCTGACTGGTGTGAAATGGTATCTCACTGTGGTTTTGATTTGCATTTCTTTAGTGATCAGCGATGTTGAGCATTTTTCATATGATTACAACAAATGTTTTGATACCTCTTTTTGAACCAAAGTTCCAGGGAGGGCCAGAGTAAGAAGAGTGTTACTGCAGAACGAGATGTATTGGAAACAATGGCTCTGATCCCATTCCCTCTTTGAAACCCTGAGAGATGACTGCTAATGCTGTTGGCTCCAGTGTTCAGGGGAGTGATAGCATAACAAGGGAGTAGAGAGGTGGCCATACATACTAGCTCTGTTGAGCTTCACTTATCTCCAGTGGGATATCAAGGGACCCAGCAGTTCCTACAAGCCTTTACTGCTGGCAGAAAGGAGAGTAGCTAAGAATTCTCTGGGGGTGGAATCGCCAGGGACAGGGAAGGACAGGAGTCCTGGCACACCTGTACACTGAATTGGGGCCCAGTGGGCAAAGCAAGTCTCGATCGAGCCAAATAAATAGATAATCAATGTGTCAGCTGCTGGCTTGAGCAGTGGGCAGCAGTAGAATGATCACTCCCAACCAGGTACAACCCTGTCACTTGGACCTTCACAGAGCCCAGGCCAGGGCAGAACCAGACCAGCCACTCTGCAGTAGAGATCAGTGAATGCCAGAGTTGGCACCTGGAGTTGTCTCCCTTTTCCCTGCTACTGTTAAGTCGTCCTAGCAATGCACCTTGCAGAAGAGAAGTAGGGTGGAAGATTTGACAAGGTGAATGTGTACATGAAATATGCTGTGTTACCCCCAAGGAGACTCTTAACTGGAAAGAACTGAGAGCTCTTAAATGACAGAGTGTAGGGTTTTGTTGTTTGTGTTGTTTCTTTTTTCTACTCTTGGTGGGTTGGGGTGGGAATTCTTAGGGAGAAGATGTCATCAGTTAGAAATAAGAATTAATTTTTCTCAGTACATTGACTAGGGAGCCAGAATACTTGTTTGCAACCCTAGGACATATTGAGTACCTCATTTAAATTTTTACCAAAAAAAATTGTTACCTGGGGGTCTAACAAATTAGGACACTGAAATTTAGTGAGATTAAGTGATTTTTCCTATGGCCCTTCACCAAACCAAGTGGTGAAACCTAAATCCAAATAAAACTTGGAATTTGGAGTCTTAAGTCCTACAGTGTTAATATTTTGTTAACTGTTAGATGAAGCATGGCAACAG
Source organism: Macaca nemestrina (assembly GCF_043159975.1). Taxonomy (NCBI): domain Eukaryota; kingdom Metazoa; phylum Chordata; class Mammalia; order Primates; family Cercopithecidae; genus Macaca; species Macaca nemestrina. The sequence continues at coordinate 121,659,585 of NC_092135.1, read as the reverse complement.
TAGGAAATCCCTTTCTTAAGTTTTGGGTTGCTTTCAGGGTTAGCATGGTAGGAGCACAGAACCCAGAAATGGCCTGTTCAGCTTAGAGTGAATGTTTTGAGCTTGAAATTCATTGCTGATGCGGCACTGCACTGTGGGGTTATGAATTGCTTCTGGTTTGGCATCAAATTGGAAATGCGTGGGAATGCACAGTGGGTTGGCTGGGCTTATACCCTGGGTGAACGTGGTGCAGATGGTCCTACTGAGGATGAAAAGCCCGGTGGAGAGATGTTCAATAGGTTAATTGTGCACGTTCTTGGATGAGTCAGCCTGTAATTGCTGATACCAATATGTTCGCTGTTGCTGCCTCAGGGGCTTGGTGTGTGAGTCAGATGATGGAAATGAGGATGAAGTTGGCCTTGTTTTCTGAAATCTTAGAAACCGAATCATAAGTTTTTGAACTTGGTATGTGATCAACATCACTTTGGGAGAAAGATGAAAAGACAGAATGAAAACTTGTGACTAATATTTCTGTACGCATTGTGAAGGTAATGGGATTGAGCAGCTCATTATAATGTAACTGGCTATTAGTCTTTATGAAGGTGAATGCAATCAGCCTAACCTAATTTTAAATCTTAATTCTCCTTCCCCAAGCCATAGTTTCCGTTCACAGCCTCAGAATGCACCTTAGAAAGCCAAGGAAGTCCTTAAGACTGTACATAATTGCACAGGTCAATGGCTGCGGAAAAAGTGGGTAAATTCAACCTGCTGATATTTTGTGTTTGTCTGACATGAATTTTTTTGTTCTTTTAATTCTAATTTTTGAATATGTGATTCAAAAGGCATATAAAAGTGTACTCGTAGAATTCTCATTTCTATCTCTATTCCCCTGACCCTGTTGCTACTCAGCCCTGTAAGTAACAATTTTCATTTGTTTTATTAGCTTTAAAAATATATATATACAAAAGTATCACATTATGCCATGTGCACTGTTTTGCATCTTGTGCTTATAACTTTGCAATATATATGGAATTTTGAAATTCATTCCATACCCATTCATGAAGCTCTTTCTCATTCTTTTTTATAGCTGCAAAATACCCCATTGTGAGGATGAACCAAGTTTATTCAATAGGTCTCTAGTTGTTGAATACTTGGATGGTTTTCAATCTTTTACAGCTGTCAATGATGCCTATATGAATAACCTTGTGCCTATGTTGTTTCCTTTTGTGGGGAATAGTTTCAGGTAGGTTCCTAGAAATGGGATTGCTAGGTCATAGGATAAAAATGCATACAATTTTGTAAGATATTTCCAATTGTCCAGCTTAGGTTTGTACTATTTTGTACATTCACCAGGAATGACCATAGTGTCTGCTATCTCACGACCTTGCCAGCAGCATGTTTTCTCAAGCACTTGGTTTTCGTCATCCGTAGGTGAGACACGGTATTTCGGTGTTGTACTTTGCATTATTTTATTGTAAGAAAAATTGAGCCTCTTTTCTTGCTTATATGTCAGTTTATGTGTGTCTTTTTTTCTGAACTATGTATTCAAGTCTTTTTTCATTTTTAGGTGCAATGTAATTAATTTTTACTTGTTTATTTTTAATTTTTAAAACAGCTTTATTGAGGTATAGTTGGTGCATAAAAATGCACATACTTAATGTGTACATAAAAATTGATGGGTTTAGGCTGGGCATGGTAGCCCATGTCTGTAATGCCAGCAGTTTGGGAGGCTGAAGCAGGTGGATCACTTGAAGTCAGGAGTTTGAGACCAGCCCGGACAACTTGGTGAAACTCCATCTCTACTGAAAAAGAGATGGGGCTAAAAATTAGCTGGGTGTGGTGGCACATGCCTGTAGTCCCAGCTACTCAGTAGACTGAGGCATAAGAATCACTTGAACCCTGGAAGCGGAGGTTGCAATGAGCCAAGATCGCCCCACTGCACTCCAGCCTGGGCGACAGATCAAGACTCTGTCTCAAAAACAAAAACAAAAACAAAAACAAAAAGATGAGTTTAGATATATGTAAACATCGTGATACCATCAACTACAATCAAAGTAATAGACACATCCAACATCCATCTCCGAAAATTTCCTTATGTCTTTCTGTTTTGTTTTGTTTTGTGGTAAGAACACATTCCATGAGATCCATTTTCCAACAAATTTTGATGTGCGCAATACTGTATTGTTAACTACGGCACTGTACCATATAGGAGATCTCTAGAACTTATTCATTTTGCATAACAGAGACTAGATCCATTGAACAGCATCTCCTCATCTCCCCTTCTACCCAGCCCCTGGCAAGCACCCTTGTGCTCTCTGCTTCTATGAGTTTGACTATTTTAGATGCTTCATACAATAGGAAATATGCAGTATTTGTCCTTTGACTGGCCTTGTTGTAGTTAGCATAATATCATCTAGATTCATTCATGTTGTCTCAAATGGAAGAATTTCCTTATTGTTTAAGTCTGATTAATTTCATTGTATATCTATACCACCTTTTCTTCATTCATTCATTCATTCATTCATTCATTCATTCATTCATAGACATTTTGGTTGTTTCTATGTACTGGCTATTGTGAATAATGCTGCCATGAACTTGGGAATGCAGTTATCTCTCTGAGATAAAAATTTTATTTCCTTCAGACATATACCTAGCAGTGGAATTACTGGATGGTAATTCTTTTTTTAATTTTTTGAGAAATTGGAACGCTTGTGCACTGTTGATGGAAATGTAAATGCTGCAGCAGCTATGGACAACAATACAGAGCTTCCTCTTTTGTCCATTTTTGTATCAGGTTTTTAGTGCTTCTTTTTTCTTATTTTTAGGGACTTATTTATAGATTAACAAGGTTAGTACTTTGTCTACACAGCAAATATTTTCTGCCAGTTTATAATTTGCCTTTCTACTTTTCTGATACATTTTCTTTCCATGCAAAAAGTTTTGTTTTATACTGTTGTAGTTGAATTTATCAATATTTTTCTTTCTATTTGTGTGCCTTCTATTTCATTTAATTGGGCCCCAGGACCACTCTGTTTTAATTATGCAGGCTGCATACTGAGTTTTAATCTGGCAGAATTCGTCTCCCCTCATTTCTCCTTTTTAGGGTTTTCCTAGATTTTCTCGAATGGTTAAAATGCATGTGATCTTTACAGTCAACTTATTTAGTTCCAGAAAAGTAAACTCCTTCGTTTTTAAAATTGAGGTCTCATTAAATTTCTATAATGGGGAGACCTGACAGGCTTATGGTGTTGAATTGTTTTGTTCAAGAATAAGGATGTCTTTGCATTTGTCCCAATCTAATTTTGTCTTTTGGGGGGAATATTTGAAAGCCTTCTTCATTTGACTTTTTCAAATTTTTCATCTTTTCTTTTTTTGCATATGTGGTTATAAATAGGGTCGGCTCTTCCATTATATGTTCCAGCTGGTTAAAGTTTGTGTATATAAGATCACTAATTTTTGTATGCTGGTGTTCTATCTTTCCAGCTTACTAATTTTTTTTCTGTTTTTATTAATTTTAGCATTGATCCTCTCGGGCTTTTTTCCAGGGCACTATTTCATCATCTGCAAACATAGATAGTGTAATGTCTTCTTTTCTAATTTCTGTGCCTCCAATTGCCACAGAGTGTTTATTTATTGATATTTGAATTGCTTTCTGTGGCAGGGCATATGCTCTCCATCTGCCTTATCTCTTCCACTGCCTCCTGTTCCTCTCAGCCTGCTTCATTCATTTATGTGGCTTGCATGGCTCCTGAAGGCATTGAAATTCATGACCCCTGTAAAAGGTTCACACTATTGACCTAACCTGAACAGCTGCTGCTGCCCTTATGGTGCAACTCTTTCATTCCATTGGAGGTTAGTTTGGTCAGCGTGATAAGGATGGGTCAGCACCATAGACTTGAATTGATTCGGAGAAACTAACTATTCACGGTACTCTTTTGGGCTGCATACTCCAGAAAAGTAGAGAAGGAATCCAGAATTGAAATCAGAGAGGTTAGGTGCAAAGGTTATGCTAAAAGGAGCAAGAAGAAGATACTAAATGGAAGCAGTTGTGAGTAAGGGCCCAGAAAAGGGTGGATCAATACAAGGTCATGCCAGAAATGTGTAGAATGACTTCATTACTCATGGGTAGATGTTTGCACCTTACTTTTATGAGACAGTGGATGCCTGGGTGCTTGGGCTTATAGAGCTAAGAGTCTCAAGATCAAAACAGATAATAGTGATCACAACAAATGTTTAATACTGAGTTGTAAATGGGCTCTAGGATTTTTTTCCAGATTGTTTGTTGAGAAGAGCAAGGGCATAGTATCTGCCCTTTTGATCATCATCATCTACAACTTTCTGCAATGAAAGAAATGTTTTATAGTCTGCATTGTCCAGTGAGGTAGTCACTAGCCCCATGAGGCTACAGAGCACCTGAAATGCAGCTAGTGCAACTGAGGACCTGAATCTCTAACACTATTTAATTTTAATTAATTTAAATTTAAATGATGTGGCTAGTGGCTACTGTATTACACAGTGCAACTCTAGAATCTTTAAAAGGACAAAGGGTACAAATGTGTAGCAAAGGGTGCCTCTGACTTCAGTTTTGTGTCAACCACGTTCAACACGCATCATAACACAACGATGACCTCTCATTTGTAATAGATTTATAACAAAATGTAATAATAATGTAATAGAATAGTAATTTACAATACAGTGTAATAATTTACATGTTATAAGACTCTCCCATAGTTAGCTTATGTTACACTGATATGACTCTGAATGATGATAATCATTTCATTTTCATAGACAAGAAAACGAGTTAAAAAATCATGACAGAATTTATCCAAAGCTGTGAAAATTATTAGTTTCAAATGCATGGCTTGATTCCAGGTTTAATCTTCATTCCATTAACACAAAAATGTACTTTCTAGCTTCAAAAATAGTCATTGGCCAGACATGGTGGCTCACGCCTGTAATCCCAGCAGTTTCTGGGGGCTGAGGCAGGCAGATCACAACGTCAGGAGATCAAGACCATCCTCGCCAACATGGTGAAACCCCATCTCTACTAAAAATGCAAAAAATTAGCCAGGCATGGTGGCGCGTGCCTATAGACCCAGCTACTTGGGAGGCTGAGGCAGGAGAACCGCTTGAACCAAGGAGGCGGAGGTTTCAGCAAGCCGAGATCTTGCCACTGCACTCCAGCCTGGGGATAGCGATAGAGCAAGACTCTGTCTCAAAAAAAAAAAAAAAAAAAAAAAAAGAAATCATTAAAAATAGATTAGTTTTATAACATTAAACACACATTTGCCATATGGCCTGGAAGTCCCTTGCCTGTATATTTACCCAAGAGAAATAAAGCCATATATTCACACAGAAATCTGTACCTGAATATTGACAGAAGCTTTATTCACAATAGCTAAAACCTGGAATGAACTCAAGTGTCCTCTGATTACTAAATGTGAAAATAAATGGTGCTACATATACATAATGAAGTACTGTTTGGCAACAAAAAAGATCTATTGATACATGCAACCACGCAGAGAAGTTTCAAATGCGTTATGCTAAGTGATAGAAGTCAGACTCAAAAAGTTACATGCCTTTTGATTCCATTGATCAGATTTGAAACTATAAGGCTATAGTTTTAGTTTTTCCAGAATATCAGATTCCAAGCTGAAACTATAGGGAAATAGAACAGATCAGTGGTTTACAGAGGCTGGGAATAGGGCTGACTACAAAAGGAGCATGAGAATATTTTAGTGGTTAATGAAAATGCCCTATATCTTTATTATGGTGATGATTATGTGACATTATGCATTTTGTTAAACTCAGAAGTAGTCACTAAGTTGAGTGAATTTTATTGCAAAATATACCTCAATAAACCCTTACATATACAAATATATATATATATGTATATATATATAGGAACCTCAGTAAACAAAATAGATACATAGTATCTGTATAATATATTAGAACTGTATCCTTGGCTGGTGGGAATTGGGGAAGAAGATTTGACCAGACGTGGTCAGGACTCTAGTAATGGATCAGGGGCAGTTGGCCAGCAATCGAAAAAGTAATAACTAAAGAGATGTAACCAGATTTCTGAGAAATCGATCAGGTGGGTTGTGGGCTCAGCACGGGACCTCCAGGGTAGTGAGAACACGTTGGTGGAAACTTCTGAAGGCGGGGAGTAGGAATAGCTACAGTTGTTGGCTAAAATAGTATACAAGCAGCATTAGGGACCACTGGAACAGTGTCTGACCCTAGGGATGCTACCAGTCTCATTCACTACTGAATCCCCAGTCCCTAGCTGAATGCCAGGCATTAGTTGGTACTCACTATAGGAACCACCTCACTATGAATTAAGGATATCAACACATCATGTTGTACACCTTACAGATATGCAGTGAAAATAATTGTTGAAAGAAGAAATAAATTATCTTAGAAACTCGATGGGACTGAGTTAGTTGGTTGCAGCTTATTATTGTCAGAAGCTGGCAGGGCTGAGTAGGAAGGGTCTGAGGAACTCCTATAATTATAATCCCAGTGAGTACAAAATTACCTCAATTGGTGAGCTCTTTAGACCGGATCTTTTATTCTGGCTCTCCATGCCGAAAACCAAGCATGATGGCAAAAGGCTGGAATAGCATTTGGTTCCATCGTGTTCCTGTTTATGTAACCAGTACTTGTTTCTCAAGTTTTCACATACAGAAGCTGTTCCTCCCAAGACTGGGGTGTTTTGTAGAGGGGTTTCTGTCCTTCCAAATATACGCTCATCCTCCTGCTGGTGTTCGCCGTGGTTGCTAAGACAGTTTCTATGGCAAAGCCCCACTAGCCAAGTGAGAATTACATACAGTAAATATTTCAAACAGATAAACTTGACATAGAAGCAGCTGCTTCTCACCAAACACAAGGCAGGAGTGTTCAGGGATCAGATCAGCGATTTGAGCAGCATTTTGCACCTTTCTTCCTGGAACGCAATGGCTGGCTTTTGCCATTGGCCTTTGTGGCCAAAAAGATCTGAAATCCATCCACAGTGTGTATACATTTAGGAATATTCTGATGTACTGAAAGTAATGTAGAAGCTATTTTATAAAATGGAAGGTTAGCAGACATGTTGCAATAAAAAGATGATTTTGGAATCAGCTGGATTCCTACTACTGTTTGCTTGAAAAGTGATATTCCTGTTAGATTTTATATATATTTTTAAGCTGTTACAGGAAAGAAATGTGGGCAGGCTTAGCTTGGCTTGATGGCTTATCATGAAGACCAAAGGTTAGCTTCTTTCTACATCACACAGGGATCTTAAAATGTTTTGAACCAGTTTTTTTTGTTTGTTTTGTTTTGACAGGACCGGTCATCATTCACTCTTTAGAGACACATATGTGCCTACCTATTTTTCTTTACGAAATAGAAATTGCAGTCTTCACCTGCCAATTTCATACATTTCTTTCACTGATTCTAGAAGCCACATATACATTGGCCAGGTAACCTTTTTATGTGGCACAGATATTGAAGCTAATCTCGATTAACATTTAAAGCATGGAACTTAAATGTTTAAGTACTCAGACCTTATGATATCCTCATCTGTGGCTTGTTCATGCTAAGCCAAATCTCACCTTCTCTCCAATATTTTTCTTTACAGTATTGAGAGAGAAGTTGTTTTCCTTGTTTTACAGTTTCTTTAGGAGTTTCCATCTAGTAATATCTGGTACCTCCTGCTTTCCCCTTTGTCTTCCTTCCAGAGAACTATGCTTTACTCCCAGCTGTATGAGGATAAAAAGAACAATTGCTGAAGTGCAGAGCTTTCCAGCTCATGGTAAAGATCACACGTATCCTCTCTTCCTTCATTCCTTTAAAATCAACAAATGCTTTTGAAAATCAACTATGTGCAAAAACAACAGTGATAGGGGTAACAGCAGGCAAAGGCATCTACAATGATTTACAGTGAATCCATGCTCCATCAAATTGGAAAAATACTGCAAGTATTTAGCTTACTTTTTTAATTCTTCCAGGATTCTATAACTATCCAGGCTCACTTCAGCCTTCTCTAATACTATATTATGAGATCAAATGCAGGGCTGTGTGCGCATGGATACATGCCAAGTTACATTTTGAGTAAAGTATCCAGGGAAGTTGGGACTTGTAGTTTTATTTCAGACATGTCTCTGATTTTGGCATTAAATAATTAAAGGATATCTATACTAGAAAACACAGTGCAATTATTTAGAATGAAGATGTGAATGTATATTTAGTAACATGAAAAGATGTACATGTGTGTTAGGCCATTTTTGCCTCGCTATAAGGAGATACCCGAGGCTAGGTAATTTATAAAGAAAAGAGGTTTAATTGGCTTACAGTTCTGTAGGCCGTACAAGAAGCATGGCACTGGCATCTGCTTGGCTTCTGGTGAGGCCTCAGGAAACTTAAATCATGGTGGAGGGTAAAGCGGGAGTAGGCATCTCACACGGCAGAGTGGGAGCAAGAACAGGGGAGACGGGAAGTGACACACACTTTTAAACAACCAGCTCTCATGAGAATTCACTCACTATCTGGAGGACAGCACCAGGTGGTTGGTGCTAAACCATTCATGAGATGTCTACCCACATGATTCAATCACCTCCCATCAGACCCCGCCTCCAATACTGGGGATTACATTTCAACATGAGATTTAGAGGGAACCAGCGTTCAAACTATACCAGCATGCTTCATTGTTGAGTGAAGAAAAGTAAATTACAAAATATTTAATACATTTCAAGATGATTCCTTTTGTGAAAAGAATATATAGGTAGGCGTATACACATTTAAAGGTTTATAGGTACAAGTATATATTGACTAAAAAAAGACCAGAAGATTATAGCTAAAGCATGAATGATGTGATTACTGACAGTTAGCATCACCGAAGATTAAGACTCCCATTGAGGTGTTTTTCCCCAAGTAATTTCTGTAACAAACATGTGGTCTCACGTATAGAGGCATAATCAGTAAAGACAGTTAAAGTAAAAGAACATGCAATGGTGTGAGAAGGATTCCATGCCACTGTCAATCTTCGCACACACATGTGAGTCCTCCTCGGGACATTTTCCCTTGAGAAAATAAAGAGATTGGCATTTGGAAACTTGATTTTCTTTCTCCCTTCCCTTCCCTTCCCTTCCCTTCCCTTCCCTTCCCTTCCCTTCCCTTCCCTTCCCTTCCCTTCCCTTCCCTTCCCTTCCCTTCCCTTCCCTTCCCTTCCCTTCCCTTCCCTTCCCTTCCCTTCCCTTCCCTTCCCTTTCCTTCCCCTCCCCTCCCCTCCCCTCCCCTCCCCTTTCCTTCCCTTCCCTTTCCTTTCTTCTTTCTTTCTCTTCTCTTTCTTTCTTTCTTTCTTTCTTTCTTTCTTTCTTTCTTTCTTTCTTTCTTTCTTTCTCTTTCTTTCTTTCTCTTTCTTTCTTCTTTCTTTCTCTTTCTTTTTTCCTTCCTTCCTTTCTCTCTCTCTCTTCCTTCCTTCCTTCCTTCCTTCCTTCCTTCCTTCCTTCCTTTCTTTCTTTCTTTCCTTTCTTTCTTTCTTTCCTTTCTTTCTTTCTTCTTTCTTTCTTTCTTTCTTTCTTTCTTTCTTTCTTTCTTTCTTTCTTTCTTTCTCTCTTTCTTCTTTCTTTTTTCCTTCCTTCCTTCCTTCCTTCCTTCCTTCCTTCCTTCCTTCCTTCCTTCCTTCCTTCCTTCCTTCCTTTCTCTCCCTCTTTCTCTCTCTCTTTCTTTCTTTCTTTCTTTCTTTCTTTCTTTCTTTCTTTCTTTCTTTCTTTCTTTCTTTCTCTTTCTTTCTTTCTCGGGTCTCAGCCTCCTTAATAGCTTGGATTACAGGCATGCACCACCACACTCAGCTAATTTTCATGTTTTTAGTAGAGACAAGGGTTCATCATGTTGGCCAGGCTGGTCTCGAACTCCCGACCTCAGGTGGTCTGCCCACTTCTGCCTCCCATAGTGTTGGGATTACAGGAGTGAGCCACTGTGCCACCTAATTACCTCTATTCTTAAATGGACTTACTTAAATTCAGAGAATATCCACAGTTCTTTCATACTGAAACCTATGTGGAAAAAAAAAATAACAGAATGTGAAATGGGTAAGACAAAGGAATATCTCTCAAGCTCTTCATACAAAGTTTGATTAAGAGAGAGTGTCTGCAACTCTCTGCTTTGCTCCCAGCTGGGTCTGCTGTTCTAGTGAGCACCAGCAGTTATTCTCATTTTCTGCAGTATTCCCAGGCTGCCAAAAGGCTCTGCTCTGTAAGCTGAGAAAGACTCAACAGCTACAACACTGGTGTTCACAGCAGCAAGGTTTATTTCCCCACAAGATGATATTCCTGGGTTTGCATACATTTGCTCTTTTCAGTGAACCATGTCCTCTAAATGTCACCTTGCTTCCATTCAGCATGGTCTGTGTTCCGACTGTCCAGAGGCCTCCAGGAACAGCCCACAGATTGATGGCTTGCTGAAAGCTCCCTCGTTATCTCTCACTGTAAATTCCTTTCGTGAGTAATCTCTTGTGCCCTGGATGCAGCGCTTCTTTGTATGCGTGCTGTGGAATAAAATCTCAGATAATGTGTGAGCTAATTTTCTTTCTTCCCTCCCTACCCCCATTATCCCCCACAATGTGACCTCAGAGCTAATTGTTTGATTAGTAAAGCTCAGTTTAAATGGCCCTAATTGGTGAAGAATGGAAAGTAAAAGATATTAACATGTTTAAACAAAGAAAAGTGTGTATGTGTGTGTGTGTGTGCGCACACAGGCACCAATGTGCCACGAAAACACACTTTTGCAAAATTAGTAATGAAATAAACTATATTCTTATCCTGTAAGATATTGCCTTCATTACCCTTTATTTTTAAAATGAAAGAAAATTGCTTCCTTTCTCCTATAATTTTTATCCAGATGAGGATCCCAAAACTCTTACAGAATTTTAAAATATATACATACAGGTTATAATCATTTTCTCTAGAGCAACTACTATTTAAATAGAATTAGATATACTCTTCTCCAGTTACATATTCAAAAGTCTCAAGCTCATACCAAACTCTTCCTATAAACTATGTCATTCTTTGCAGTAGCATTTGAAGGAGTCCACATTCAAAATATTCACCTTAAAGAGGGCTCTGGGTTGGGTGCGGTGGCTCAAGCCTATAATCCCAGTGCTTTGGGAGGCTGAGGTGGGGGGATCACTTGAGTTCAAAAGCTTGAGGTTGTGGTAAGTTATGATGGCACCACTGCACTACAGCCTGGGTGATACAGCAAGCCCCCATCTATTAAAAGCCAAACCAAACCAAAACAAAACAATGATCAATACAGGTTGGAGTGCAGTGGTGCCATCACAGCTCACTGTAACTTCAAACTCCTGGGCTCAAGAAATCCTCCCATTTCTGTCTCTCAAAGCACTGGAATTATAGGCTTGAGCCATTCCTTGCAGCCCAGAGCCCTCCTTAAGGTCAATATTTTGAATACAGAGTCCTTCAAATGCTACTGCAAAGAATGATACCATTTGTAGAAGAAAAATTTGGTACGAGCTTCAATTTTTGAGTATGTAACTGGAGAAGAGTATATCTAATTCAATTTAGATAGTTGTTGCTCTAGAGAAAACCACCCCATTCCTCTGCTGGGACATCATGGGCAATGCCCATGGAAATTGGGAATGGAGTGTTCACTGCCACTAGCAAAGAGTTAAAATTCAGTCCAGCAAGGCTATATTGCTTTAGTACTCTCTCCTTTTTCTTTTACAACTACAGTGGATGCTCTCGCTTTCTCTCTCCTACAACTATGGAGTGCTAAGAAAATCTGGAGCTGGAAGAACAAAGTGGGTGTATCCGTGTGATGGAATTCTATTTAGCAATTAAAAGCAATGAAATACTAAAATATGCTACAACACGGATAAAACAACATTTGGCTAAGTGAAAGAAGCCAGGCACAAAGACCACATAGTGCATGATTCCATTGACAAGAAATGCCCAGAAAAGACCAATCTATAGAGACAGAAAGTAGATTAATGCTCTCCTAGGATTGGTAGTGGGAATGGAAAATGGTTGTAAAAGATCTTTTAGGGTGGTAGAAGTGCTTGGAGATGCTCATAGCAGGAGCTAGAAGAACTCAAAGAAGTGTCTTTTGCTCTTGTAATCAATGCTGAGGGAAGGAGGCATTGCATATTTCCAACAAGATCATGTAGAACACAAGAAAGCCAAGAACAAGATGAAGATAATGTAGGTCTTCAGGTCAGCTGAGAATAGAAACATTTAGTCCTCACACAATCAGAGGAGGCATTGTCTTATCTGTTTCTGGATTTGTCCTGAGTGGAATTCTGGGAGGTGCTTTGGATTCTGCGTGGGGATAGACAGTTCTCAATCTAGGCTTTCCAATAGGACATTCCCCTTTCTTAGTTAAGATAGTGGTGAGAGCTTTGTGGCTAAGGAAGTGCCATCTAGAAAATGGATTATCTTATCCTGTCAGTGCCAATGCCAAAGACTGCACTGGGTTTACCACTGCTTTTCAGACTCTGGCCTATGGCCACCTTCATAAGAATCACCAGTGTCTTAGTTAAACTAGAGAGTTCTGATCTTTATACCAAAACTAGGGGGGGTGTATCTTGAAAATATGCATTGTAAAAATACTAACATCGATGCAAAAATCCTCAATAAAATACTGACAAACCGGATCCAGCAGCACATCAAAAAGCTTATCCACCATGATCAAGTGGGCTTCATCCCTGGGATGCAAGGCTGGTTCAACATATGCAAATCAATAAATGTAATCCAGCATATAAACAGAACCAAAGACAAAAACCACTTGATTATCTCAATAGATGCAGAAAAGGCCTTTGACAAAATTCAACAGCCCTTCATGCTAAAAATGCTCAATAAATTTGGTATTGATGGAACATATCTCAAAATAATAAGACCTATTTATGACAAACCCACAACCAATATTGTACTGAATGGGTGAAAACTGGAAAAATTCCCTTTGAAAACTAGCACAAGACAGGGATGCCTTCTCTCACCACTCCTATTCAACATAGTGTTGGAAGTTCTGGCTAGGGCAATCAGGCAAGAGAAAGAAATCAAGGGTATTCAGTTAGGAAAACAAGAAGTCAAATTGTCCCTGTTTGCAGATGACATGATGGTATGTTTAGAAAACCCCATTGTCTCAGCCCAACGTCTCCTTAAGCTGATAAACAACTTCAGCAAAGTCTCATGATACAAAATCAATGTGCAAAAATCACAAGCATTCTTATACACCAGTAACAGACAAACAGAGAGCCAAATCATGAATGAAATCCCATTCACAATAGCTTCAAAGAGAATAAAATACCTAGGAATCCAACTTACAAGGCGTGTAAAGGACCTCTTCAAGGAGAACTACAAACCACTGCTCAGTGAAATAAAAGAGGACACAAACAAATGGAAGAACATACCATGCTCATGGATAGGAAGAATCAATATCGTGAAAATGGCCATACTGCCCAAGGTAATTTATAGATTCAATGCCAGCCCCATCAAGCTACCAATGGCTTTCTTCACAGAATTGGAAAAAACTGCTTTAAAGTTCATATGGAACCAAAAAAGACCCCACATTGCCAAGACAATCCTAAGCCAAAAGAACAAAGCTGGAGGCATCACGCTACCTGACTTCAAACTATACTACAAGGCTACAGTAACCAAAACAGCATGGTACTGGTACCAAAACAGAGATATAGTCCAATGGAACAGAACAGAGTCCTCAGAAATAATACCACGCATCTACAGCCATCTGATCTTTGACAAACCTGACAAGAATAAGAAATGGGGAAAGGATTCTCTATTTAATAAATGGTGCTGGGAAAATTGGCTAGCCATAAGTAGAAAGCTGAAACTGGACCCTTTCCTTACTCCTTATATGAAAATTAATTCAAGATGGATTAGAGACTTAAATGTTAGACCTAAAATCATAAAAACCCTAGAAGAAAACATAGGTAATACCATTCAGGACATAGGCATGGGCAAGGACTTCATGTCTAAAACACCAAAAGCAATGGCAACAAAAGCCAAAATTGACAAATGGGATCTAATTAAACTAAAGAGCTTCTGCACAGCAAAAGAAACTACCATCAGAGTGAACAGGCAACCTACAGAATGGGAGAAAATTTTTGCAATCTACTCATCAGACAAAGGGCTAATATCCAGAACCTACAAAGAACTCAAACAAATTTACAAGAAAAAAGCAAACAACCCATCCAAAAGTGGGCAAAGGATACGGACAGACACTTCTCAAAAGAAGACCTTCATACAGCCAACAGACACATGAAAAAAATGCTCATCATCACTGGCCATCAGAGAAATGCAAATCAAAACCACAATGAGATACCATCTCACACCAGTTAGAATGGCAATCATTAAAAAATCAGGAAACAATAGGTGCTGGAGAGGATGTGGAGAAATAGGAACACTTTTACACTGTTGGTGGGACTGTAAACTAGTTCAACCATTGTGGAACACAGTGTGGAGATTCCTCAAGGATCTAGAACTAGAAATACCATTTGACCCAGCCATCCCATTACTGGGCATATACCCAGAGGATTGTAAGTCACGCAGCTATAAAGACACATGCACACGTATGTTTATTGCAGCACTATTCACAATAGCAAAGACTTGGAATCAACCCAAATGTCCATCAATGACAGACTGGATTAAGAAAATGTGGCACATATACAACATGGAATACTATGCAGCCATAAAAACGGATGAGTTTGTGTCCTTTGTAGGGACATGGATGCAGCTGGAAACCATCATTCTCAGCAAAGTATCGCAAGGACAGAAAACCAAACACCGCATGTTCTCACTCACAGGTGGGAATTGAACAATGAGATCACTTGGACACAGGAAGGGGAACATCACACACCAGGGCCTATTGTGGGGAGGGGACAGCGGGGAGGGATAGCATTAGGAGATATACCTAATGTAAATGATGAGTTAATGGGTACAGCATACCAACATGGCACATGTATACATATGTAGCAAACCTGCATGTTGTTCACATGTACTCTAGAACTTAAAGTATAATGACAAAAAAAAAATTTTTTTTAAATACTCTTCAGGTGTTTTTTTGTGCACATTAATTGTGAAGAAGTAGTTTGGACCCTGGCATGGGTCTTATGATTTATGATAGAACTCAAGAAATGTTGCTCTGTGAAGAAAAAAAATGTCCTCTGTTAATTCACAAAGGGGGCCCTCTTGACCCATATACCCCTTTTAGACTAAAGAGCACAGGACGAATAGGAAATAGAGAATTCTCACCACATACTTGCAGAGGGATAGGCAATGTTATATTTTTCCATTAGGAAGAAGAGACTTGGTTATCTAGCAAGCTCACAGGCATTGTTGGGAGCCAGCTAGAGCTGCTTTTAAAATATACTTGGGATGTTGGGAGCTGGAGAACCCTAAAGGTAGCAAGGATGTAACTATTTTAATACTTTGGCTTCAAACCTTGGATTTGTGTGGAAGTTTGTGAAATACAATTAGCTACTCTAAACCCAAACATTTCACTTTGTATTTTGCCTTTTTCATATCAGGGTATGCAGGTAAAAGCAAAATTCAGGAACCAGGAAAACAAGAAGTGCTGTAATATAATATAACCCTCTATTCTGTTATGACTCAGCAGAATCACAAGATTTGAGCTCTGGAGGTGTTTTCTGTCCATCAAACAAACAAAGCCCATTCCACCAAGGTAGTATGTGTGCAACAATTATCTTCAGCTTCTCAAACAGACACACACAAGGCAAAGAAACAAACAATTCCCCTCCCCATGAAACAGGGGCCAAGGTCTGACAATGCACATGACAATTGAATGGCTGCCAACACTGCTTCTTTCTCTGAGTTTTCCTGAAAGTCTTTTTCTTTTTTTGTGTGTGAATAACTAAAGGAGAAGCAGCTGCCATAGCAAATAGGATTCAAAACCCCATTAATATTGGTGACTCATCAGCCAGATTCTTTTCTCCATGTCTGAAAATGTCAGGAAATTAAAAAGGCACTGTGGCATCTCCAGGAGACGAATCCCAAATCGGAACTGTAACCACTTCTAAATATTCTTGGCCTCATTTGGAAATTGGCTATCACCGGAGACATGGCCTGGTTTGTAGTCCCATCTGTGGGGGGCAGGACAGACTATCAATTTCACTGAGTGAGCCACTCAGCCCACCTTCCAGCAGTGCTGGGATTATGGGGTTGGAGGTATTGCTTGCTATTTGTGGAGTAGATAAGGGAGCTAGGTGCGGCCTGGGTACTCAATGAGGCTTCCTTTAGAGAAAGAAAGATAGCAGTAGTCAAAAGCTGAAGCCACTTGCACTCTTCACTTTACTAAATGACCAGCTGAATAAGACATAGGTAGAGACAGATATTCAGAAACATCTGGATAATGGCTCTTTAATTTGTAGTCTTTCCCTGTAGATTTAATCCTAACATTTGACTTCCCAGTCAGTTAAAACAGACCTTATGATCCCATTTTAATTCAACAAGCTTCCTCAACCTACAATATGGGGGCCAGCCACTTTTTGTGTATACAACGAGAAAAAAAAATGTATCTTCAGAAAAATAAAATTTCAAATCCTTCTTACAACACTGGAATGAGAAAAATATCTAGAAACCATAATGTTGCTTATAAGGTTGTCAGATTCTTGGCTAAAGTGAATCTTAGCTAGAAATCATTTATTTAATGAGCTCATTTTTAATTGGAGTTCCAGCTCTGAGCATGGATGAGAGGAGTAGCTAGGAAGAGTCTCTGTTCAAAAAGGAAAAACATGTCATGAACATCTGTTCCAGAGCATGGGCTGTGGGAATCAGGGAAGGTTCGAAGGAGTTTATAACAGGTGAGCCATGCTTTGATGGACTGGTAGCAAAGGGCATGTTGAGATGGTGAGGAACCATCTGGGCAGAGTGCAGGAGAAGAGGCTTAGAGTTCAGAAAACAGCCAGACTGAGGTTTGGTATCTAGTGGGGAAATGAAATTGGAATTGTAAATTATGAAAAGCCTTGAAAGCTAAAGGGAACAGTTTGGATGTCATTTTATGGTCAATGAAAAGTCACTGAAAGTTTCTCATCAGGAATAAGAGGATTCTTTTATTTGTTTATTTACTTTACCAATATTTATTGAGTACTTACTATGTGCATTGATCACAGGCATGCTTGATTTAGCAGTTTAAAAAGAAGCCCTTGTTGGCTTGTACTCAAAGAGAGAGGAGACAGATAAGAAGCAAAGAGAAAATAGACACAAGACAGCAGAGTGAAGAAGTGTGCTATTTTAGATAGGATTGTGGTAAGGGAAGGCCTTTCAGAGTCAATGTCATTTGGTGAACGAGCTGAAACAAGTGACAGAGTGTGTGAATCATATATGTCCGAGGGAAAGTCAGTCCAGCCAATGTCATTCCAGCAAATGCCAAGGCCCTGAGGCAGGAACTCATGCAAGGAAGACCAAGGAAGCCAGTACAGTAGAACAGAATGAGCAGGAATAAATGAGAAGAGATTGAGGTCAGAGATGATTGGGAGCTGGACCCTTTCCAGCCATTTGATGGACTCTGGGTTTTACTCTTCATGAGATAAGAACTGCTGGAGGATTTGAGTATGAAAGTCACTGTGTCTCAGTTATGTTTCTAAGACATCTCTCTAGAGAATAGATTTTAGAAAGACAAGGACAGAATCACGAAGAGCAGTCAGGGGGTTTTTGCAATAATACAAGGGGGAAGTGAAGGTGGGTTAAACCTGGGTGGCAGTGATGAAGGCGGTGAGTAGGGGTCAGATTCTGGACACACTTTGAAGGTAGAGCCAGTGGGATTGCTGATAGGCTGGATAGGGCAAGTGACGGAAACGAAAAGACCAACAATTACTGCAAAGCTTTTGCCTTGAATAATAACTGAATGTAGGTGACAACTCAGTTGGGAAAAACTGTATAAGGAATGGGTGTGGAGGGATCAGGAGTTTGACCAGAGTTCATTGGGTATAAGCAGATTAGTAGCTATCTACTAATATTGAGTAGATATTAAGCAGAGAGTAGAGGATTTGAATCAGGAGTTTAAGGGGGAAGCCAAGACTGTACATATCATATACATCTGAGAATTGTCAGTATATAGACGACATTTCAAACATGAATGTTGTGAGCTCACTTACGGATTGAAGAAAGATGTAGAAGTTTTCAGAATGGAGCTAACAGTACTCCAAAGTCTAAAGGCTAAAGAAATGAGGAATATCCATTTATTAATTCTAAGAAGGAGAAGTAGCGATGTAGGAGAGGAATCCAGAAAAGAGTGGAGTCCTCACAAATTCCTTGAGGAAGACATCATTGTTACCATCATCACCTCCTTAAAAAGTAGATCCATGTTTCCATAGCTGGTATGTAGCAGTGCCCATGCTACTAACCATTATACATACTGTATCTCATGAAGAGGTAAGGGTTATCTGCAGGAAGTGGAAACATACAAAAGCATTTTGTTTTGTAACCAGGTTTTTGAGCTCCATAGTCTAAAGCTATGTCTGACTCATGAATCTACTCCAGTATTTCTGGAAAGGAGGAAACTGGTGCTACGTCAAGGAAGAAAGAATTCATTTTGAGACTACAGAGTAAGATTTTTAACAGCAGAAGGCATTGCAGTATTTTTTATAGACATTAGCTAAATAGTTTACTATTAATGGTCGAACAAAAGAATAATTTACTGTTAATTGTTGAACAAATGAAAATGCTATGGTAGGAAACTCTAGTAGGAAACTCTAGTAGTAAACCGAGATTAATTTTATTCTGATTGAGACAATGAAGATATTGGGCTGCTAATTATATTGGGGAGTGAATTGATATATCTCATTTTGCTTTTATCATATAGAATAACTGACTCTATACCTTGTTTTTCTAACAACCTAAGCTACATTGTTTCCAGTTCTGGCCCTGGATTATTGGACTCACTAAGTGACCTTTGGCAAGTCACTAAACATCTCTGGACTCCAGTTTACCCGTCCAAACCTAAGGGGTCTCGTGAGTGAGATCCCTTTCAAGACCCCTTTCTATTAGGTTAGTGCAAAAGTAGTTGCGGTGTTTGCTATTAAAAGTAACGTCAAAAACCTCAATTACTTTTGCACCAACCTATATTTCTAGCATCTAGCATCCACACTTTACTATTTATGGCAAATGTATTCCTATATTGAATTCCTGCAATGCGATGCACAACTCCCAAATGCCACGTCTTTCGAGCCCTCTAAATTACTTTAAAATAGAAATGCTGAAGGTGGCAGCCCTGTAGATAAAAATGTTAAATACTCCAAGTCAAGTTGAACAATTCCTGAAAACTCATGTTCTTTGTAATTTTTCCTTTTGGCTTTAATTTTCTAGGTAAAGGAGAAATGCCAACCTCTCCCTCCTCTAAACTCTCACAGCACTTTATCTTTGTCTGTCTTAGAACATTGATTGCTTAAAAAACTTACTTGCACCTACACACCTTAAGTGTTTCCATTATGAAGCTGTGGTTGAATAAACCATCTCCTCAGTGTATTCTTTCAAACTCAGAACAAAGTACCAATGGGTGGCTTAAACAACAGACATTTATTTTCTTGCAGTTCTGGGTTGCTAGAAATCTGAGATTAAAGTGTTAGCAGGGTTGATTTCTTTTGAGGTCTTTGTCCTTG
This sequence comes from Macaca nemestrina, assembly GCF_043159975.1. Taxonomy (NCBI): domain Eukaryota; kingdom Metazoa; phylum Chordata; class Mammalia; order Primates; family Cercopithecidae; genus Macaca; species Macaca nemestrina. The sequence continues at coordinate 121,639,976 of NC_092135.1, read as the reverse complement.
GCTTATAGATGGCCAACTTCTGCTGTGTCCTCATTTGATTTTCCTTTTGTATGTCTATGTCCTATTCTCCTCTTTTCATGACACCAGTAGCATTGGATAGGCCTATCCTAATGACCTCATTTTAACTAAATCCCTTCGTTAAAGGACCCATCTCCAAATAAAATCACATTTTGAGATACTGCAGTTAGGACTACAACATATGACTTTTCAGGGGACACAGTTCAATCTGTAAGATCCAGGAAGCACATGTTTCCAATTCCCAACTTGATCTTGTTTCTGTGCACCACAGTGCTGACTGCTCACCCTCCATTCCTGAGAAGTTGCATCTGTGCTCAACTGATTTATAGGTAAGGTGGGATTCAAAAGTGATATTAGTAATAAAAGAAGTAGAAGCTGGCCGGGGGCGGTGGCTCACACCTGTGATCCCAGCACTTTGGGAGGCCAAGGCAGGCAGATCATGAGGTCAGGAGATCAAGACCATCCTGGCTAACACGGTGAAACCCTGTCTCCACTAAAAAACACAAAAAATTAGCCGGGCGTGGTGATGGGCGCCTGTAGTCCCAGCTACTCGGGAGGCCGAGGCAGGAGAATGGAGTAAACCTGGAAACTTGTAGTGAGCCGTGATTGTGCCACTGCACTCCAGCCTGGGCGACAGAGCTAGACTCCATCTCAAAAAGAAAGAAAAAAAGAAGTAGAAGCTAATCTTTGCAGTTTAGTCAGTACTTATGCCTATCTACAAAGACGTGCTTCACTCCAACTTTGTAGACTTTCTAAACTTTATGGACTTCACTCTAACTTTATATAGACTTCCACTCAGTCTTTACAGAACTTTGAGGCTCTAACCTAAGAAACAGATAGTGTGTTTTTGATGAGCAAAATCATTCTTGGTCTTAGGGCAACATTTTGCTCTGAAAGGGATTCTGTTGCTTTGAAAAGAAGCATTTCACTTGCTCTTTTGGAAGTATATTTCATATCGTTTACCTGATGCTCAGAGGTAAATGTATAAAAACGCTCGACCCTTCTCATACTTGGAGAAAGCCATGATCCATTCAACATGGCATTTAATTTCTGATAACTATGACAAAAGGCAGAAAATATTGCCTTAACAGGTGTGTTTCCCTGAACAACCCATTATAGCTCTCCCATCTAAGCTTCTTTAAATCATTTTGGAGTCTTTTATAGAATTTTAAGCCCAAGGAAACTGTTAAGAAAAAGGCTTCCATATTTTGAATTAAAGGTATTATTGCAGTGGCATTTGGGAAACAGCAATGAGTTTAGTGTGTCCATGTTTCAACTTAGGTCCTACTCTTGGAGCTAGAAGATCAGAGCTTAAGTCACAGGTAGGCTCAGACCTTAGGAAATTAACTCCACCACTTCTGAGTCTTAATTCTTGAAGTCAGCAATTAGTGTAATGATTTTCTGCCATTCTTAACTCTTGGATAGTGTGAAATACAAAATGACAGAATTTGTTATTTTTAACAAGTTGAAGAGCGGGCTGGTCAGCTGCTCTCATCTAGGCGTGCTCATAGGTCTATGGTCAGCTGTGAAAGGTCTAGGATGATCTCAGGTGGACAACTCAGCTCTGTTCCTTGTGTGATCTTGTGTTCCAACAGGCTCGTTTCCTCAAAGACAGAGGAACAAGAAGGAGAGAAGAGAATCAAGGCCTTTGGAGGCCTTGACTCAGAACTAGTGCCCTGTCACTTCTTCCTCATTGTAGAGGGCAAAATATATGACAAGCCAGCCCAGATTCTCCAGCCAGTGTTATGTTGATAATCTCAACTCCAACCCTTAGCCTACCTCTTCCTGGTCACGGTCACTTCTGCTGGTTGTAGCCTTTATCACTACTGCCTGCCAAAATTCAAATTCAAATATGGGCCCTCCCTTTCTGCTATGCCACTTTCCCTCTCTTCTTCTTCCGTTATCTCTACAGCCACTTGCTTCCCTACCACTTTCCCTGTGTTGGAGGAATAGGAAGAGAAGACTCCATTCTTGACTAGAGAAGTTTCAAAATCATTTGGAAATGAGTGTTGACACAGGGCAGAATCAGACTGGGGTCATTTTGCAAACCATTTACTATCACAGGAATAACTGAACAATTAGGCCTCTGTTTCCATACAATTTGTGACTACTGTCTTTCTTAGGCTTTCCATGTACACAGTAAAACATTTTCCCATGATTTGATTCTAGTTTCTTGCCCTTTTTAGATGTGGAAACCATGGAGATAAGCTTCTTACTCTGTAAGGTTACTATTCGGTGTTTTCTATCACTTCTAATTGAAAAGATACTGCATTTTTTAAAATTATAAAGTTTGGGATGACTCAGGGGAAATTTTAAGAGTTCCATTAGGAGCCACATGGGGCATACTTCACAGTTGCAACATAAACACAGTGAAAAGTGTACACTTTATTCTTTCCCTTCCTAAGAAGGCCATTATTATTTCCATTTCATTGTTTTCAAAGTAATTGAAAATGGTCAATTTTATGTTCCTCTATGGTAAACATATTGAGTGGAAAATTTCAAATTTAGCTATTTCTCCTACTTGAGAACATGATTTGTATTGTAAGTCATTTGCAGTAAATGAACTGCTTGGACTATTAAACTGGAGGATCTCAGAATATATATATTTGTCAGCTATGATTTAAATCCCACCTTTTTTCAAAAAGAGATCCTAGTCATTTATAATAAAAAGAATGTATAGTAAGTTGTTTAAAATAGTTATGGAAGCATGAAGAAGAGGGAAAAGTGAAAACAGAAAAAAGCCCAAGCCAACAAAATTACTGTAATTTAGCATTAAATTAGACTTTATGCCTCCTAATTAGAAAGAAACAATTGAACTTCCAAGTCAGGAAAGTTCAATTTATTCTCTAGAGCAGTGCTCTTATCCCAGGGTTAATAACACAATAGTGCCACAAATAATTTGCTGTTAATAACTGTTAAAGTTGTTGAAGTATTTCCTTTTAAAAATATAGATAGAATGGTGTTTGGAAAAAAACTCTCAAATTTTTTTCTTTGCTCTCATACCACACAATAAACACAGACTTCTGTGACCAAATGTGTGTGCGTGGGAGGGTTTCTCTCCACCACCAAGTGAGCAATTAATCTTGCATCAGATACCAACTGGATGTCCTCCAATTCAGTGCCAACACTATCTACCTGGAGATAGCATCAGGTCTCACAAATTGAGGGCTCAGTCCCGCGAGACTGCCCTCTTCACTTCAGACACCAGTCTCAATTCTGGGCCTTTGGAACTTCTGACCCACTGGCTTCAAGTTGGGGTTCCCATGACTCCTCTTTGGATTTGGTTAATTTGCTGGAACAAATCTCAGGCCAATGCTTATGTTTTACTGTTTTATTATAAAGGATATTACAAAGGATATAGATGAAGTGTTGCACATGGAGAGGTAGTAATGCATGGTTTTTCTCAATCCCTTTGTCGGACTTGTGATGGGGGTACCCCATCTACGTGGCCTATCACGCTCAACCCCTTGCAGGAGGGAGCTCGTGAGTGAGAGACTGTGGGATCTAACTGGCTGCTTTGGGCACTAGCAGAAGCAAGCTCTGTGCGGGCCCCGTGGTGGCACCCAGGTGGAGGTGTCTGCAACCCCTGAAACCCCAGAGCACATGTACAGTGCTCTCTTAGCTCCACCATCTGTGGACAGCAGTGTGTTATCAGCTCAGTGGGCCCCTTGTCTCATCACATGGGGCAGCTGGCCTCTGCCAGTGAGGACAAAGGGCCAGTGCGACAGCCTTTTTTTGGTACCTGAACTCGGTGGGTCCTGAGCTCTTGTCCAGCGTCCAAGAAGAATGAGGTTGCTGGAACACTTGAAGGATGATGAAGGTGGAGAATTTTATTAAACAATGGAAATGGCTTTCAGAGGAGAGGGGAGCTGGAGTGAGGATGGGATGGGCAGGTAATCTTCCCCCAAAGTCTAGCTGGCTCTGGCTGGCTCTTTCCTGACATCAAGCCATCTCTCCAAAGTTAAACCATCTCTCCTCCAAAGTCCAGTTGTCCCTCTGAAGTCAAGTTGCCTCTCTCCAGTCAAGCCGCTTCTGTGTCTCTACTGACTGAATTTGGGGTCTTTATGGGCACAGGATGGGGGATGGGGCAGGTCATAGGTAGTTTTGGAAAAGGTAACATTTGATTGGTAGAAAGACATTATTCAGAAAGAACCAGTCAGGAGACAGCAGCCAAACAGGGAGAGAAGTTCTCACTTTAGGCAGCAGATTTCAGGCTTTTTGGTTTGAAGGGGGGGTTTCGCCAGGGATCTGCCCCTGTCTGCCTAGAATTTCTCTGCCTCCTATGTCTCTCAGTAGAAATGGAAGAGTACATTGGGGAGCTTCTGTGTCCTCCCTGGGAGCACCACCCTCAAATAACCTCCACTTGTTCAGCTATTTGGAAGCTCTCTGAACCCTGTCCTCTTGAGTTTTTAAAGAGGATTCATTAGTTAGGAGTGATTGATTAAATCATTGGCCATAGGTGACCAACTTGACTTTCAGTCCCCTCTCCCCAGAGGAGAAATTAAGGAGGTGTCAGTCCCATCTCCCATTCATATTTTTGTTTTTTTCTGTGACCAGCCCTCATGTAAAGCTATCAGTCAACATTAGCATATAAAAAGATAGCACTTGGGGGATTCCAAGGATTTTAGAACTTGTATGCCAGGAAATAAGAAAGAAGACCAAATATATATATTTCACAATATCACAGATGGATTCATTTTCACCCACTTACTTTTCTAAGTGGGAAAGAAATGTATGTGTGTACAACTAGGTTGCTGTTTTATATCTATAGGAATCTAGCTACGTGTAAAATGTAAGTCATCCGATACATACATCAGAGTGATGAGCAGATTGAAAGCTGCTGCCCAAAAAGATTCTTTGCCTGTGACCAGTTAATGCATATTGGTTTTTTGCCTGAATTTGCAACCTTGGGAGAATATCATGAACTTTCAAAATCCACAGCTGTCCAGGGATCGCCTATAAGTGGATGGTCATGAGTGGCAAATAGACAAATACTAATGATATCATCATCACCTGGAATAAAACACTTTCAAAGCTGTTTCCTGCTTATTATTTCATCTTAGCCTCCCAAATTCATAAGAAGTTTAGGAAGGTATTGTTTTCATTTCACTGATGAGCAACTGGGACCCAGAGAGATGAAATACCTTGCAGAAGTTCACATCTTTTAGGAGCTAGAGCTAGCCTGATTATTTTTGCTCCTGAAATTGCTGAACTGCTCTGAATGCCCTGAATTTATCTTGGTAGAGACCAGAGATCTCCATTGAATGTTCTTCTTGATTGGATAAAACCAACCTTGGCCAGAGAGAGTCTCACACTCACTTTAAACTGTGAGTTATAACCTTACAGCTGGCCAGGGCGAAGACCCCCTGGCTCAGGCTATCTCTGTGCTCAGTGCATTGAACCATTTATGTGAATATCCCAAGGAGTTGCCAGGACTGAACTGAAAGAGTTAAGGTCTTCCCCAAAATGCTTGGTCTTGCCAGAGCAACTGACTCTAAAGGCTGGTCTGTTACCAACCCTGCGTTCTTGGACCTTCAATGCAATATAAGTTGACATGAGGCCTAAAGAGTTTTCCCAGACAAGGCTGTATTGGAACTTACACCAGATCATAAAGGAGGCAGCACAAGAGAGAGAGAGAATTTTCTGGCTGGCTCCCCAGAGGGAGACGAAAAGGCAGTTTTAAAAGGGCTGAAGAGGGAAAGGAGTGGTGTTTGGGCATGTAAAGGCAGGGAACTGTTAGCACTTGGGCAGTTTGAGAGCATGCTTCTTCGTAGGTCGCATGTCTTATTTGCATGTTAAGTCTCTACCCCTGGGTGTGATTTTTTAGTATTTTAATGAAACTGAGGTTAAGGGTTGGTCATTCTCCTGGCCTTGTGCATATGTGGGAGTTAGGGTGGACTCTCTTGAGTAAGATTTATGGTGGAAATTGCTTATTTTAGCTTCCTCAAGGTCCTGTAGTCAGTGGTTATGGCTCCGTGCACAAGATTATGATGCAGGGTCTGAATGATCTGATTGGGGTCTCTGCTGGCCAGGAGCCCTTCCCCTCACCAGCTTGCAGTCCTTGGTGGGACGTGGTTGGGGGAAAGTCCCATTCTTACTCTGTCTCAGGATGATAATTAAAAGGGATACCTGTTATGTCACCATGTATCTAGACCTCATTACTAAGATACCGTTAGCCTGGAAGAGACTAGAAGACAAAGCATTATGCTTTCTCTATCTTGTTTTTTTCCAGATGATTCATTAGTTAGATAATTATTGAATTTAAAGCATTTTTAAACCCTGAAATAAAAAATTTTATCTAAAGCAACAGAAAGCAGATGGTGTACGTGAATAAGAGAACCAGCTCAGAGTTATACACAGCTGTATTCTCTTCTCTGCTGCCAGAAGTGGAATTTGATTATGTCCGTGATTCACTTCCAAAATGACACATCCTTAACATCCTAGTGTAACACCAAGCTTTTGGCAGCGATGAAGCTAATCTTTGTCCTGAAAATAATACTGCCTTCTCCTCCTTACTCAGGAAATTAATTCAGTGACAAATTAGAGTGCAGTGTTCTTCATCAGCATCAAGATTTTCTTTAATAACTAGTAAAAAGCAGTGAAAATAATAAAAGTGTTTACAAAGATAATCAATAACGTCAGAATGCAATAACTGAGATTCTATCAATATCAGGTTCATTTTGGGGTAGAGGTCTAGTATATTGCTTTAGAGGGTAGCCTCTGGCATCTGACAAATCTGAGTTCAAATTCCTAATTACTGTGTGAGATCAGAAAGTTGTCTCGCTTTTTCTCCTTTGAAATCATATAATAGGCCGGGCGCAGTGGCTCACGCCTGTAATCCCAGCACTTTGGGAGGCTGAGGTGGGCGGATCGTGAGGTCAAGAGATCGAGACCATCCTGGCTAACACAGTGAAACCCTGTCTCTACTAAAAAAAAAACCAAAAAAATTAGCCAGGCATGGTGGTGGGCGCCTGTAGTCCCAGCTACTTGGGAGACTGAGACAGGAGAATAGCGTGAACCCGAGAGGCAGAGCTTGCAGTGAGCCGAGTTTGCGCCACTGCACTCCAGCCTGGGTGAAAGAGCGAGACTCCATCTCAAAAATAAATAAATAAATAAATAAATAAATAAATAAATAAATAAATCAGATAATAATATTTATCTTAAAGAATTGTTGTGAGGATTAGGTAAGATTATGGAAGTAAATTTCTCACCACCGTACTAGGCATGTAGTGAGCACTTAATAACTGGTAGTTGAAAACAAAAGTTAATGGACTAAAAGATGGGTACCCTTTTGGGCCTTTCTGATAATCAATAATCACTTGCATAATTCTGAAGACGTCCATTGAAACAAAAGATATCCAGAATATTGTGGTACTTAGACTTGGAAATCTTGTTTCTAACATCAGTACATGGTTGACTTTTTGGTACTTTCTATGGTGCTACCAATTAATGTCAGGAAATATAAATAGTAAACTCAAACAACAATTACTTCTCTTTCCAATCTCTCTCTCTCCTTTTCTTTTTTTTTTTGTATCTCTCTTAATCTTTCTCTGATGACAAGTGGCATTCAATCTACTAGGGCTGCTTGAACAAACTACACTATCTCTAAGCTCTCCGTAGCCGACAGCTAAATCTAAAAACAGGTGATTAAGCTACTGGGCTTAGAATTGAAAGTATAAATAAGAGTTTATAAGACTTGGATGTTAATAAGGACTCAATCTCATGATTTTCTTTTTAATAAATAAGAGTTTATAAGACTTGGATGTTAATAATGACTCAATCTCATGATTTTCTTTTTAAGGTCACTGTTCATATGGGGATAGAAGGCTGGGATTTTAACGTAATGCTCCACACCATGATTTTGTGCCCCAATTCTTCCACCATCAGGGTCTGTTGTTTCTTGGTACTGGAGGTGGTGTTTCAAATGATTACCAGGCAGTTAACAAGGAAACCCAGGTGCCTGATGTTTTATTCCTGCCTGTCTGACTCATTGCTCTGTGAGTGGTAAATGTCAGGCAACAAGAGAGCTGGTGATATCTTATGGGACAGCACAGGTATGGAAGTCAGGGACTGATTTATATACTGGGCCTTGCCATTCATGATTTCTTAGACTCCAGTTTTATAATTTCACATTATTGAATAACAGTAAGGAGAGGCTTCTTCCTGAACAACATTTCTTATCATGAATCAGCCATGTGGCCCCTGTCGAATTTCTTTGCTGGTAAATTGAGACTCTTGGCGGGAAAGTTAGAGGAGGGGAATACCTGCACTCTGGGTGTGTCTTGAGGGGATGGCTTCAGTGCCTACCTTATGACAGACACCAAACGTCAGTGGGTAGGAATCCTCACATCTTAAGACTTTGGGATTAAGCAGAATTTTCACTGGGGGACAGGGCCCAGATATATCTCCTGAGAAGGTCAGGTGGAGGAGTCAATGGGTGAATGGGTCTCCACAACCCTTCCCCCCTTGACAAGCACAGTTCAGTCACTCAAAGAGCACACTAGCATTTCAACCCTGGCTGTTGCCACCACTATCTATTAATGCACTTGGACTGTGTTGGTTCTTGAACTTTCCAAACAATCTGAGATCAACTAACGACGGGATTTTCAGGGTAAACAAGAAAAGCTATTTGTACTTCATTAGTTACTTTTACTAGTATGAATAACCATATGGCCTTCTCGAGAGTTTCTGCCTCTGCCCTAGAGATTTGTGTCTGTTCTACTATTTTATCTGCCTGTACTAAACCAAAAGTGAGATCAAACCAGATATTGGCAGATAGATTTGAAGAACCACCTCCCATTTCTGATGATAACACCTCCTGTTGGATCTGGAAAGAATGTCTCTTTATTTCCATCATCTGGGCATCTTTTATAGTCTACGTCAGTAAACTAAATATACTTCACCAAAATGGACTGAAAGAAATGACACCAGCACACGAGCTACGAAGGCCCAGCATGTCCTGAGAGGGCATATGTTCAAATTAGCCATCTTTTACAGATGAGGGACCTGAGGCTCAAACATCATGGCTAAGCATATTCCTACAATGCACTTAGTTACAATTTCTTATTTAAAAAAGAAAAACCAACAGCTATGTTGGAATAATTGAAACAAATGTCACAACATGTGAAAATACTACAGATAGAATATACGATCATCACGACACCTCAGTGAGATTACCATTTATAGGTAAGGATGCTAAAATGTGGATTCCAATCTTGGCTCTCATACTTATGCACCTTGAGTCCTTGTTCAAATCGCTAACTTCTCTGGGATTCAGTATGAGGAGGTTAGACCATATTATATCTAAGGTTTCTCCCTGGGCTAAAATCATATAATTTGAGAGTATCATATTGCATAATGTCTGTGAAAAGCATTGTGAATTATAAAGCAACATTCAAATATTGATTGGTGTTATCTCTTCACATTCCCATCACAATGTAACCTCAAATGCCTTCAATAGAACATCATTTGTCTGAGTTTAAGTTTGGGGCACAAACAGGGAATTAGATTATTCAACAGAAATAATGATCCTGAAAATACCCTTATTGAATGAGGAAAGACACATTTTAACAGTGTAGTTAGGACAAAGCAATACTATTGCTTATTTTTATAGGTAATTCATTTGCTGAGCAATCCTATAGAAACGTTTTGGTATGTTTTATTCTCCATTGGCCATGATGGCATAAAATCTGACTATGTAATATTATTCTCAGAAATTGAACCAGATATCTGAATACTAAAGTGAAATGGAGAAGAAAGAAATAAAGCTGAAATATAAATTGATTGGTCAAAAATTCTTTATTTTAAAATAATTTCACATATAAATAGAATTAGAGTAATTGTTGATTTACTTACTGTGAAATTAAAAATATACTATGATGTATTCGATCTACATTTGTAAAGTAATAAAATTTAGATGGTATCTATTTAAGCTGTTGGTTGGAGAATCTGTATTGAGAAAGCTGGACATGGTTTGCTTTTGATGGCTTTTTGCTAGCGCAAACCTTAGCGTGGTTCATGGGAAGTAGCCTGACGATAGCATAGTTGTGGAAACTTGTTCAGCTTTGAAACAAGTCTTTGTGATCTTTGCTTCAATATGGAATGCACTGGTTCTGAGAGATATGTTTAATCCCTTTTTCAAAAGACAATGTGGATGGTTGAATTCATGTTCCCTGTATAAGGACCCTGATTTAAATACAGCCACAGAAGCACTATGAATTCTTTCTGTGATGAGAATGGACATAAACAAACCCAAAGACCAAGGAAATATAGTTTTGTTGATTCTTACGCTTTATATATGGTTTCCATTCCTTGCTTCAAAATACATTCGCTGAAATTATGAATGCACTCTGGTGTGGAAACATTGATTGAATTCCATGTTAGCTCAGGGTCACAAGCCAATCAGGAAGTAGCATTATGGAGAGTATTAATAACCGCAAGTAGTGAGTCAAATTTGGCTCACAATAGTAAGTCCTTAGAAAGTTAAATGCTGATTGAACCAGTGGAAATAAACAGCCATCTTCCTCTGATTAGTAGATGCTAAGAAAACAAAAGGCAGAGCTGACAAAAATAGTGATTATATTGATTATGTTGGGGCTCACATCCTTTACACAGATGAATTCTGTTGGCCAACCTATACCTTCTTAAGGAATCACAACATGAAATAAAGACAAGGTTTGAGTCGTAGTCCTGCGTGGTGTTGAAGAAACTGGCTTTTAAGTCATGATTCATGAGGACTTTACCCTTGGGAATTAAGAAGTCTTTCTTCTTATCTAAAAGTTAAAGAAAAAGAAACTTTGATTCCTAATTGTTGTGATCCCATGGAACAACAAAACAAGTACTTTCAAGTTATTATGATCATTTGTATTTTGAATTATATTAAATACATGATTAAACTTCATAGTCTATTTGTTTTAAATCTAAAGGAGTTAATTGTCTAGTAACTCTGGCCTTGAGCTAGAAATTAGAAGTCCAGAAAGACTTATTTATTTGATTTTTAAATTAACTGCCTTTTCTAAAAAGCCTGGGATAGAAGCACTAAGGCATCATTAAATATAAAAAATATTTAGGCCAAGAGATGACAGTAGTAATACAAACAAGAAACCAGGGCAGTTGAAAAACAGCCCTCAGATAATGGTGCCTCATTAGTATATTGGAACATTCAGGATTTTAAATAATGGTCTAAAACAGAAACTGGGCCACTTGATTGAGACTGGGGTGAGGGTTATAAAGACAAGGTCCTACCACAAGAAAAACATTTTTGGGGCAAAACCCTTGCCTCTATTTCTTTGTGTTATAGACAAAAAATAATAAATGGCAGAGTGCCACAACAAATCTCAACTGTGGAAAAGATAATAGAGAAAAATCTGATCTCTGAGGTTGCCAGGATTGCAATTACAGTAGATCTTAAATAAATCCAAAAGAGCACTGCATGTGTGGAGATAATATTTGGCATTCTTTGGTTGAATACCCAACATCTAATTTCAATAGTACTTCAATTTCTTTTAGGGGTGTTACTTTTCCCTTATTCTGCTTTTTTTTTGTGTGTGTGCAAGGTTAATTCCTTCTGCATGCCTCCATTTATAGAGCTGAGAGGTCCACAGCATTTTTCTCTTCATTCTGACGTTTCAATGGAATAGTCTTATGACCTAACCTTGACTGACTGGGGGCTTTCTTTTAGGACTTCGAAACTTGAAAGTATGAAGCAAGGGCGGAAGAAGAAATAGCTGAATAGAATTCTTTATAGTGGCAAGTATGGAGTAATAACCATATACATGTTGGTACGAGACAATTGTATGCTTCTGGGTCTTAGCCTTCTGATGTTCCTTTACTATGTGGTTCTCCTACTTCCATCAATTTTGTGAGACTCTGAATTCTTTCCAATAACTTCCCTTTTGCTTAAGTGTCCATTTCTGTTACTTCCACCATGGAACCACAACCGTTCCACTATGGACGTTAAATATAGCCAGATTGCAGGAATAAATCTCTGCAATGAGCTCTAAGTTTCCCTGCAGAGTGGGGGTTATTTGAAAGCTCATGGAGATATTTTAAGAGTGAAAGCACTTTGAAAGGAGATGCATAATATTAGTATTCACATACCTTAGGTGCCTGATAATAATTCTTCCCAGGGATGAATTGCTCCTGGAAAATTTAAGACCTACTGAAAAGCTACATAACCTAGACCTTGCAGGGTTGATAATAGAAACGACTTTTGTACCCACAGAAGAAAACACATAACTGTATACAGAGACACACTATGGTCTTGCTTTTATTATTAAATAGGAAATCTTACTGATGCTTGTTCATAGCATTTTTCTGGTTAAATATCTACATAAAAGTATTTAGCAAAATATAATGAATTAGTAATGTACATTCAAAATTGGAAGAGACTGGAAATCATGCAGTCCAGTCCATTTCCTGATGCTCAGATCCCTTCTATAACACACCCTGAACAACTGTGTTGTTGAGTGAACACCTTTAGTTATTGAGTGTTCACTACCTTGCTAGGCAGCCTACTCGGTTGTTGAATAACGATGCTAATTTACAACATTTTTCTTGACTTTGCACCCAAATATATTTTTCTTTAAGTTGGACATATTTAGTAATCACAAAATTGGTCCCTGGTGATACGAAGAATAAATTTACTTCAAATATTTGCTTATAATTTCTTAAATTCTTTTTCTTTCTATATCTGTATCACTAGTTAAAGATGAAAAATGAGGCAACACAGATGATACTATCTTTTATACAGAAAATACCAAAGAAGCCACCAAAAATAACTGATGGTAGTGAACAAGTTCAACAAAGTTGCAGGATACAAAGTCAATATACAAAAATTAATTGTGTTTCCCTACAATAAAAATGAACAATTTGAAAATGAAGTTAAGAAAACAATTTCGTTTACAGCAGCATTGAAAGGAATAAAATACTAAGGATAAATTTAATTAAAGAAGGGCAAATCTTATACACTGAAAATTAAAAAGATTGTTGACAGAAAAAAGAATATCTAAATATTTCTATGTAGTCTTCTGACACCTCGTTTTCATGAATCAAAAGATTTAATGTTATTAAGATGATAATATGCCCCAAATTGATACACAGATTTAACAAAATCCCTATTAAAATGATGTCTAGCTTTTTGCAGAACTTGTCAATCTAATTCTGAAGTTTATTTGGAAATGCTAGGAACCTGGGATAGTCAAAACAGTCTTGAAAAAGAACAAAGTTGGAAGACGCACAGATCCTGATATAAAAACATACTACAAATCTGCAGTAATCAAGACAGCATGTTACTGGCCTAAGAATAGACTATAGATTAATGTAATAAAATTGGAAGTCCAGAAATAAATCTTTACATTTATGGTCAATCAGTTTTCTACAAGAGTGCCAAGAGAATTCAACAGAGGAAAAGAACAGTCTTTTTAGTGAGCAGTGGTGCTGTAAATGGATATTCACATACGAAAGAATAAAGCTGGACCACTGTCTCACACCACATACAAAAATTAACTCAAAAAAGGGTCCTACACCTAAATGTAACTTTTTTTCTTTTCTTTTCTTTTTTTTTTTTTCAGTCGGAGTCTCGCTCTGTCACTCACGCTGGAGTGCAGTGGCACGATCTTGGCTCACTGCAACCTGCACCCTGGGTTCAAGCGATTCTCTTGCCTCAGCCTCCCAAGTAGCTGGGACTACAGGCGCGTGCCACCATGCCCGGCTAATTTTTTGTAGTTTTAGTATAGACAGGGTTTCACTGTGTTAGCCGGATGGTCTCTATCTCCTGTACTCGTGATCCGCCCACCTCGGCCTCCCAAAGTGCTGGGATTACAGGCGTGAGCCACTGCGCCCAACTCTAAATGTAAAATTTAAAATTATAGCAATGACTCACGCCTGTAATCCTAGCAGTTTGGGAGGCCATGGCGGGTGTACGGCTTGATCCCAGGAGTCTGAGACCAGCCTGGGCAGCATGGTGAAACCCAGTCTCTACAGAAAAACAAACAAAAATTACCTGGGCATGGTGGCGCATGCCGGTAGTCCCAGCTACTCAGGAGGCTGAGGTGGGAGGACTGCTTGAGGCCAGAACGTGGAGGTTGCAGTGAGCCAAGATGGTGCCATTGTATTCCAGGCTGCGTGACAGAGCCAGACACTGTCTCAAAATAAAAATAAAAATAAAAATTTAAAAAACTGTAAAATTATAAAGGTCTAAGGAGAAACATAGGATTAAATCTTTATGATCTTAGGTTGGGTAATGGTTTCTTAGATATGACACCAAAAGCATGTGTGAAAAAAAGTGAAAGTAGATACACTGTACTTCAAATTTAACACTTTTTTTTTTTTTGCTGTAAATGACAGTATCAAGAAAATGAAAAGTCAAGTATAGAAGGAAAGGAAATATAAGAGACTTATATTCACAATATATAAAGAACTCTTAGAACTCAGAAATGAAAACACAAATAACCAAATTTCAAAAATCGGAAAAGCATTTGAATAGCCATTCCTCCACAGAAAATATACAAATGGCCAATAAGCACATGAAAAGTGCTCACTAGCCTTTAGGGAAATGTGAATCAAAACCACAAGATACCACTTTACATCCACTAAGATGGTTATAGTCAAACAGTATCAAGCATTAGAGAGAATATGGAGAAACTGCAACCCTCATACATTGCTTGTGGGAGTACAAATTATTGCAGCTTTTTTGGAAAACGATTTAACAGGTCCTCAAAATTTTAAACCTGGGGATGTCATATGACTCAACAATTTCATTCTTAGGTATATATCCAAGATAAATAACAAAACATATGTCCACACAAAAATGGGTACAGGAATATTCATAGCAACATTATTCATAACAGACAAGAAGTGAAAACAACCCAATGCTTATCCACGGATGAACAGATAAATAAAATGCTATATTCACATAATGAAATATTATTTGTCCACAAAAAATGAAAATATTTGTACACTCGTGTCCAGAGCAGCATTATTTATAATGGCCAAAAAACAAGCCAAATGCCCATCAAGAGATGAATGGATAAACACAATGTGGTATGTACATTTAATGACATATTATTCAGCTTTTAAAAGCAATGAAATTCTGATAAATGCTACAACATAGAAGAACCTTGAAAACCATGTGCTGAATGAAAGAAGTCAGACACAAAAGACTACATATTATATCATTCCATTTATATGAAATGTTCAGAATAGCTAAATCTATGGATACAGAAACAAAGTTAGTAGTTTCTTGGGGCAGTTGGGGGGAAATGTGGAGTGGCTGCTAATGAGTATGGGGTTTCTTTCGGGGGTGATTAAAAATGTTTCAAGATTAGATATGGGGGTTATACTACCCTGAGAATATATCAAAAAGGGTTTACTTGTACACTTTAAATGGGTGAATTTGAAGGTATGTGAATTACATCTCAATAAGGCAATTTAAAACTAGTTAAAACAACAAATGAACAAAAAAATGGGCAAGACCAAGTATAAATATTTTGACAGTTTAGATACTCCTTTTCTGTTATTCTCCATCTCCATCACCCCATGTGATTTTTTTGCAGCAGCAATCCGAAATTTTGTAATTCCATCATTTGCTTCCTTATTATTACCTGTTTTGTTTACTAGCTTTTGAGTTTCTTGAGGGCAGGGATTATTTCTAGCTTGTTTACCACTGTATCCTCAGCACTTTATATAGTGCCGGGCCCATAGATATCCAATAAATATTTGTTATTGTTGGTGGGCAAGCTGAAAGTCATTTCTAAGCTGAAACTAATATGTTAGGTAACTCATGCAGTAATGTCCAAATGGTTAAGTATTCACCGAGTCAATCTAAGCTGCTCTATATTGCTCATGAAAATATTCTGAGACCACATCAACAGTCACGTAGAAATCTAATATTTAATATCCATGGTATTGCACTGGAACATTAACAAAATGGAATTAGTTGAGTTGGCATAATGTTCTTGATGAACCTGAAACAGCACAGGAGTTTCACAAGATGGAGATGAGTTTATCAAGAGTTCAAGAAGCTCAAGGACCGTGTATCAGCCAAAAGCTTTACACATAATCCCCATGCCAATGATTCCCAAAACATTGACATTCCAGTAATGATACTATTACAGTATTCTTCAGTTTACAAAGATCTTTCACATGCATCTTCATTTGGCCAATAGCCAAGCAAATACAAGTCCATCCCAAAATCTAGACAATAACCTGGGGTCCTCCTCCTAGTAAAGATTCTAGTTGCCTAATCACCATGTATAATAAAGGACAATGCTCTCATATGTCCGTAATAGGAACCCTGGAGTCACTGACCATCTTTTAAATTCTTCAGGGACACTTACAAATCCTGCAGGGAAACTCTGTGCTTCATTCATCCAGAATCTTGCTCTCTGTTATCTTACTTTCTGGCTTCCCTGCATGGTATCATTTAATAGATATCACCTATCCATGATCCCCCTCTTTCAAAACATTTTTTTAGGATGCATGGCCTAATCACTATTCCCTGCTAACAAAGCTATCGCCAGGTAGTTCCCTTATCATCTCCACTTTCCTATGGACTCATCATTGTTGTGATGACCATTTCCTAGTGGTGGGAACTTTGATCTTTCTATATGGGTCCTTTTAAAAACCATCTAAAGATATATGTGGTCTTATTTCCTAGTTAAACAGTGACTATCTTTGATCCAAATCAGTCATTACAATTTTTTTCTTTATACTAAATATTAATATTGATAATTATTAAGAAAAGAGAAAAAAGGATTGGAAATAGGAAGCAAATGAGTGCTGGAACAAAGATAAAATTTTTCTTTGCTTAGTTAGGAGAAGGCCAAAATGAAGCCAACATTGCTCTATATTCCTGCCTCTTAATAAAGAGGAATTTTTGCTTTCTGCTTTGGGGACTAATTACTTAATTTTTAAGCATGTCATTGCTTTTATAATAGGTATAATCATTAAAATATTGTCATTTAGAATAAGTAAGTGAAAATGATTAATCGACCCTAACCTTTAAAGGGGACAGAACAAATATTTCTGACTCTCAAGACCATTTGATTGACTTGGTAAATGTTTCCTAAACCTGTGGCTTAATAAGAACATATTTTATTTTTTTAAATAAAGAACTTCACAGAAACCTACAAGATTTATCTAAGTAGTCTCTTCCATGTAAATAAATGCCCAAACTCTATAACTGAAACAAATGTATTGCCCCTTCCTCAAAATTATTTTAAAATTAAAGAAGTGCTTTGAATCCCATGGGAAGGGAAGGCAGGGGATCAGATTTGAATTTTTTCACCAGTGTGCCCTTTGGATGGCCATTCCTTGGCTTGTGTTGTGGAGGAAAAATGTGAGATGAGTTAGAATGATTTCTCCTTGATCATGAACTTAAGACAGTATAAAAAAATAAAACTTTAATTTAACCTAGATTTTCTTCCCCAAAGACACAAAAACCAAGTTATTTTCCCTTTATAGAATGACTATTATACAAACAGGAATCAATGAAAACTCCTGCTGAACAGAATTATTTGTTGGGTAGAATTTGCTGTTAAAAAATTCAACAAAGCAATGTTCTTTGCATCATTCCTTTAGATGTGAAAATTGCTTTGTTGTATAGAATGCTTCTCTGCAATGGTTTTTGACTCTACTAGCACTTCAAGATTCTATTATTCAGTATGTTGTTTCATGGTATTAATATCTCTTCCTTCCTAGAGAAAATGTTAACAAGGTTGAAATTACTGTAAGCTGATCTGTGACTTCCAATATTTCAAGGGCTCTGATGATTTTAGGGCTTGATTTTGGTGCATTACTATTTCTTCTCCTGGCTTGATTATTGTACAGTACTTGGGATATTGTTCAGTCTTTTCTTTCATAGTAAATAAAATAATGATTTAAACTGTGGAAATGAACACTGGATTTGGCATTAAATGAACAGATGTTGAACACTACCTCTGGCACTAATTGTCTGAGCTTGAAAAATCCACTTAAATTCTCATATTCTGATTTCCTCAAGCAGAATATGGAGATAGATTGTAGTCCCTGAAATGCAATAATGCAAGTGAAATGTCTAGAAACTAGAAAGCACAAACAAATATTATGTGGCTTTATTACTGTGAACTAGTTAACCTCCAAAGGTTCCTTTTTTCAGTTTGTTATTTATTAACAGCAGAACTGTTACTTATTAATATTTATTATTTTATTGAAAATGTACTATACGGAAGAGATTTCCAAATTTATTCAGATGGTGGCACACATGAATGGCATGGTGCTCTTCGCAGAACACCATGAAATACTGACATATTTAATTTCATCACAGAAAGTAGTAACATTCAACTAATCAAAAATATGTATTAAGTCTACGGATGTCATGTCAAATCATAACCAAGAGCACACATGTCTATGAAAATAGTTTTTCCATTTATATTATAGATTCTTTGTTCATTCA
Source organism: Macaca nemestrina (assembly GCF_043159975.1). Taxonomy (NCBI): domain Eukaryota; kingdom Metazoa; phylum Chordata; class Mammalia; order Primates; family Cercopithecidae; genus Macaca; species Macaca nemestrina. The sequence goes on along the minus strand of NC_092135.1, from coordinate 121,621,525 downwards.
TCATTGGTAATTTTTCTGTCATCGGTTAGTCTTACTTGCAGATAAGAAGCAATGGTTGGCAAAGATTTAAGAAATATTAATGAGGGAAATTCTATTTTTTCCCCTTTTTACTTTTTTTGTAGAGACAGGGTCTCACTATGTTGCCCAGACTGGTCTCAAACACCTAGGCTCAAGCGACCGTTCCACCTTGGCTTCTCAAAGTGCTGAGATTTCAGGGATGAACCACCGCACCTGGCACAGAAATTTTTAAATTGATAATATATTCCAAGAGTATAGATTCAACTCCTCTCTCCCTCAACTCTTCACTGTAATTGAGACAGGACTAACTCATGAATCTTCAGAGTTGTATGGGAGCAGAGATTGAGGACTGCCATCATAAAGAATGATTGTGTACCCAGGCCAACCCACAGACATCTAATTAATCCATAATGTGGCTGTTCTAAAGATTATCTATTTATCTATTGAGATAGAGGTAGAGATAGGGACAGAAATAAAATTGGGGCTTGTGGGACAAATGCTCTAGACTCTGCCCAAATCTCTTTTGAGACTATATTTTTGCAACTACAGACTGCATAGACATAATAAGTACCCAATACATATGTGTTGGATAAATTAATGAAAGTATAAAGGAATGAAATGGAATTAGGGCCAGGAACATGACTTTACAGAAGGGAGTGAAAATTAGGGATAGTGGATAAATTAGTAAAAGTGTATTCTGATGTAGGTATAAAGCCCTTCCCCTGTCTTTTGAGCTTTATCTACATTTTCATGCTTACTCTTTATGCAGAAGAGGAGGATTTCAATGAATAAATACAGGGTTCATTGGTAGAGACAGTGTACTTTGAAAAAGTGCGGGGCCGTGTGACAAAGGAAAGAATTGAGTGGATGCCCCTGGAGGGAGGCCCTCTTACATGCCCACTGAGAAGAAGATGGGAATGACTGGTAAAGCTGGGATGCATGGGAGATTGTGAGGTTGGACCAGCCCTGGGGTCCTGCTCTTTCGAGGGCAATGAGAAAGCATGAAAGCAAGTGTCCAGGGCCTCTCACAGCATACAAAGCTAAACAAGCCCTGATGTGGTTCGGATCTCTGTCCCCACTCAAATCTTATGTTTAATTTAATCCTCAATGTTGGAAGTGGGGCTTGGTGGGAGGTGATTGGATCCTGGGGTGCGATTTCTCATGGCTTAACACCATCCCCTTTGGTGCTGTCATCAGGATAGTGAGTTCTCCTGGGATCAGGTTGTTTAAAGGTGTGAGGCACCTCCTGTCCTTTCTCTCTGTCCTATTCTGGCGCTGTAAGGCAAACCTGCTTCCTCTTCACCTTCTGCCAGGATTGTAAGTTTCCTGAGGCCTCCTCAGAGGTTGAGCAGATGCCAGCATCATGCTTCCTGTACAACCGGCAGACCAATGAGGCAATTAAATCTCTTTTCTTTATAAATCATGTAGTCTCAGGTATTTCTTTATAGCAGTGTGAGAACAGACTAATACAAGCCCCAGCAGTCTTTTGTACTCTAATGAGGCTCACCAACCACTTTGTTTGTTTGTTTTTCTCTCCATCTGGCAACAGGAACTTGGCAAGCCCATGGGTCCCATGAATCCTTTGGTTCTGAAGTATAGAAATGCTTTGGCTCCTTGAGGCCATATCAATAAGGGCTTGGCTAATAAAGGTGGCAGTAACAGCACAGGTCATTTATAAACTCAGTGTTTTTAGATTAGAAAAATGCTGTTTTTGAAATGTCAATGAAGGTAAGTTCTAATCATCTCTATGGGTGCTCTTACGATTAAAGAAAAGCAGCTTATAGATTCTTCCTTTACACAATGATGAAAAACACTGAGGCTGAAAGCCCTAAGAAAGCTTTTATTGTTGCTTATGTTAGAAAGAAATAGTCTTACTACTCCAGTGAAGACTTGTTTAATGTGAAAATTGCACTGTTTCTCTTCTCTCTTTCCCTATTATCTTACCTAACCTTCTCTATACAATCTCAGAAATGTATACTATTGCCAAAAATCTGTTGGCTATTTGGCCAAATAATTCCCTGAACTAGAAGCGTCAGGCTTAAAAACATGCCCTTGATTTAGGAAAATTTGATAATCTATCTTGCATCTTCTACTGACACATGCTAATTAATTACTATCAGAAGTGAGAAGTTAAACTGTTTTCCTTGGAAACATCTCTGTTTTCATGGCTTGTGCATTAATTTTCATCAGACTTTTACCTTCTTCTCCTCCTGACCATAAAGCATCATGGCATAAAGCACCTTATGCTCACTCAAAGGTCACCAAACTCGGGGTCAGGGGACTGAATTCTGATCCAGACATGACCCCATTGGATAAGTAACTCTACTTCTGTGGACTTTTATTTCCTTATCTTTAAAACAAGAGAATGAGACACAGGGAATACTGTCATACACTGAACCAGAACTATGCTCCATCTTCCATAGGCACCGGGGCCCCGGACCTGGCAGAGCTCAGCTACCCTCCTCTCTATTGTACTTAGAGGCTGATGTGCATGTATAGATGCCCTAATTTCCCTAAAGAATTGGCAATGCATGTGTTATTCATGAATGTCTCTAATTAATAAAGGCAGTAGGGATTTTCATGCTCACTGCGAGATGGCTCGTTATGCTGGCAATGTCAAATTTGCCAAAAAAACAAAAACATAAACAGCTTCCCTCAGGTAGTGCTGAAAGAAGGACAAAACAATAAAGATAGTAACTTAGTTATGGGCAAACATACCTCATGGAAATTTGCAGGACAGAGTGGAATCATAGCCATGACATGGTGTCCTCATGAAAGATAAATGGTCTGATGATGTTTTGTACCAGTCCTTCTCAACCTATTTAGGGGCACTCAGGAGGGTGGCTGGCTCCCATGGTTATCTGCATATCCAAGATTATCTGGAAACCAAAGGAAATTAAGAAAAGCAGACAGTTATTTTATTTTATTCTATTTTATTTTGAGACAGAATCTTGCTCTGTCATCCAGGCCGGAGTGCAATGGCGCAATCTCAGCTCACTGCAACCTCTGTCTCCCAGGTTCAAGTGATACTCCTGCCTCAGCCTCCCGAGTAGCTGGGATTACAGGTGCCAGCCACCATGCCCAGCTAGATTTTGTATTTTTTTAGTAGAGATGGGGTTTCACCATATTGGTCAGGCTGGTCTCGAACTCCTGACCTCAGGTGATCTACCCGCCTCGGCCTCCCAAAATGCTGGGATTACAGGCATGAGCCACAGTGCCCGGCCCAAAACACAGATTTTAAAATGTGAACTTGACATAACAAGAAGCTAAATATTCAAGATTGAATTATTGTTTGAAATTATGCCCTCCCTGCATCCAAATTCTGTATCTATGTGCATTGCAGTGTGACTCTGCAGAACCACCCACCAATATGGTTGAAATCTGTTTTCCTACCCAGTGATGCTGGACCGGATTTTGTGACTTACTTTAGCTAACACAATGTTAGTGGAAGTGGCAGTGCCAGGTTGAGACCTGCGTTCTCTGATTTGTCACCAGGACATACCCTGCATTGCTGCTGTTTCGATGAGAACGAAGAGTCATGTTGAGCAGATGTGAACCCAGCCCAGGGCTTTCAATCAAGCCCAGGTGACCTGAAGCCCAATGCAGCACCCTTTTATCCATCCTTTAGACTCATGTATTCAAAAAATAGTTATTGATCACTTACTATGTGCCAGATACTGCTCTAGTCACTTGGGATACAAAAGACATAACATTTCTTTTGTGTAATAAAGTTTGTCTTTATGTAACATATGTAAGCCCTACATTTTGCTATACATTGTTTAATCTAGCCTCATCGTGGCCATAGCTGACCAAAATCCTTAGAAAGGTGTACTTAATGTGTAATGAGATGAGAATAGTCACTAAATTGGATAGTAAGTCTCCCCACTTTCTCCTTCCTTTTCTCTTTCTGTCTCCTTGAGCCCTTTCCTTCCTCCTTCATTTATCTTTTCTCTCCCTCCTTCCCTTTCTTCCACAAATATTTATTTAAAGTCTACTATGTGTCTGAAAGTGTTTTGGTGCTGAGAAAGGAAACCAACACAGTCCCATCCTTATGAAACCTGATGGCTAGGATGAGTGTTTTAAAGAAGTGAAGTGTGACAGGTGTATCCCAAGGAGATTAACCTAGGTTGGAGTGTCAAGGAAGATTTCCCAGACGACAGGAGAGTTCAAGACGGAACTGTTGAGTAACCTGTGTGGACTGAGGAGTGGAGGGTTGAGAGAGGGTGGGAGAGGAACTTTCCATGAGACATAAGAGTGTGCACAAGGAATCGAAGACAGGGAAATGTAAGCTTTAAAAACAAACAAAACAAAACAAACTTCATTATCATCAACCACAATCAAAACAGTAGTGTAAGGCAGAGATTGAGGGAAAGTGATGGGAGAGGAAAGTGGACTTCATGACTTACCTGGGAATAAAACTTGAGTCGTTATAATTAGTAATCACTGAGAATCAATTTAACTCAAAAGAGTCATATAACTATTTTAGGAGAATGGTAGATAATAAGAGAACTAGGAAGAGGGACATTTCCCATTTTCTTCTAAGAGAGAATTTAATAGATAACTTATAAAACTGGAAAAATAGCTATGTGATTGTATTATTTGAAAGTTTTGAGATGCAGATTTAAAGAAATAGCTAAAGAAGATGACAGTGAATGTCAACGAAGAGGGGTGGGGCAAAAAGAGATGATTTTTTTTTCCCCAACCATAAACCTGGTAGAACTTAACTTTAGAAACCATGTGCATGTTTTATTTTTGCTTTAAAAATGGATGCTTAAAAAAGCAAAGACAAATGCAGTTGTTTGGCTTCTGATATGCACAATTTTCTTTTACTGTAATATTCTGGAGAAACACAAATCAGTAACTTAATCTGACAATCTAGGTTTTAATCATTAAATTCTTCAGGGCAGGAAATAGCTTCTATTGCAGAAGGGCATGCATGGTAACCAGTGAGCTGGAGTCCTCCTGCAAAATAGTCGCAAAACTTGCCAGAGGGCTCATGAACACCTGCCAGTCAAACCCTGGAGTGCGGTCCTCTTCCCTGGCCAGCCCGCATCTCATCTTCCTTGCCTTTTGACCCGGACACATGGGAATTTAGTCCAATTCTTCCTTCACTGCTGCCACCTACTTCTCCAGATCGGCAGCCCCCACTGCCCTGTGGCTGCTAGAACACATGGAAAACCTTTCCAGCTTCTTGCCTCCCTGCTGTTTCTGAAGTAAGCAAGCAACCTCTTTTGGCGTCTTGGACTTTTTATATCTCCCTTCTTCAGAGAGCAGATGGGGAATGACAAAAATAACCAATGTTAGGGAAATGACTGGGCTCTAAGCATCTCTCAGAGTAAGTTCTAGCCCAAGTGGTCATGGTGTTCACTAAACAGCAACAGAGCCTGGCTTGCTCTTCTCCTACTGCTTCTTAGGTTCTTGTTCTGAGGAGGTCTTAGGGCTGCCTGCTTTGTAAAAAGGTGGATCCATGTAATGATGAGTTTTATCACGAAACAGTTGGACTCCTCATTCAACACATACTGTTATTTGTGGTTCTATGGGCACTAGCCTCCTGGCCGTTACTAGAACACATCAAACACCCTCCTGCCTCAGGGTCCTCTCACCCTGGGCGATGCCTCTCACAGATACCCACGTGGTGCAAACTTTGATTTCTTTCAGATCTTTTCTCCAACATCACTTTGTCCATATGGCCTTTCCTGACCACGTTATTTAAAAGTACAACCTTCTCCAAGCAGTCCTTTTCCCCAGTCCTACTTTGCATTTTCTGTAGCACTTATTGTCATTTAAAATGAGGTATTTTACTTATTTGTTCATTGCCTATTGTTCCCTTCTAGAAGGGAAGCTCATGACAACAGATAATTTCATCTCTTTTGTAACCCAGGTGTCTAGAACAGTATCTGGCATATAGTAAGTGCTCAATAAGTATTTTTTGAACACATGAAATAATATCAATCAATAATAGATCTTAAGCTCAAGTCCAGTGAATAGTCCAATTTATTGAGCATTTTCCATCAAATAAAGACCAAAAATGTGATAAATACTTTTGATCGATTCAACACTTTACCTCAGGTCCAAATAATGGATAATGTAAGAGGGAGCAGAGTTATGATCATTTTCTAATAGAGTAGTGGATATTCAATAAATATTTGCTGGATGACAGCTATGGATAGCAGAGGACATGCTCCCAGTGAAATATATATTCTCAAGTTGCTCCTAAAATTCAAATAAATTCATTGTAAGGGAAGAGTTTTAGAAGCTGAGCATAAAGGATGTGTGAGGTGTAAGGAGAGGAAACAGAGGCTGAGCAGCTGGCACCAGATTATGTTTAGTCCTTTTGGTCATGTGAAATATCTTTGATCTTTAACATGAAGTGATTTGGCCAGGTTTGTGTGTTACAAAGAAATCTCCCTGGTGGAAGTGGGGAAGATGCATTGGGAAGCCTGGCAGAAATGGCTAGGTCAATCAGTTGATGGTCATATTTCAGGTTAGAGATGGTGAGGACCCGAATAAGATATTGATAGTATGATGGAAAGGAAGGTGCAGAAATTTCAATATTCAGCAAGTCAAACCTTCATACACTTCCAGTGGGGTCGTAAAATGGCACAGTAACTTTGGAAAACTGTTTGCCAGTTGCTCAAATATTAAATATTGGAGTACCATGTGATCCAGAAATCTGACTCCTTAAGTATCCACCCAATAGAATTGAAAATACATCCACACAAAAACATGCATATAAATGTTCACAGCAGCAGTATTCATAATGGCCCAAAGTGGAAACAACCTAAATGTCCATCAACAGATGGAAGGATAAACACAATATGGTATATCCTCCCTACAGTGGAATATTATTCAGCCATAAAAAGGGATAAAGAACTGATACATGTTATTAGGTGGATGAACCTTGAAAACATTACGCTAAGTGAAAGAAGCCAGTCACAACAGACCACATATTGTATGATTTCATTTATACGAAGTATTCCGAATAGTCAAATCCTGGAGACAAAAAGTCAATTGATAGGCACTTGGGAGGGGGAATACAGGGACTGACTGTTAATGGGTACAGGATTTCTTTTTGGGGTAATGAAGAAAATGTTCTGGAAATAGAGAGTGGTGATGGTTTCACAACTCTTTGAATATACTGAGAGCCACTTGACTACATTTTAAAAGGGTGATTTTTGTGGTATATGAATTATGTATCTATAATGCCATTATTTTAAAAAAGGACATTCAGCAAGTAAAATGGACAGATCTTAGTGTCCTCTGGTTGTGGAGGAGGAAGGCGAAGGTAGAGTAGAAGAAACTTGAGCCTTTCAGTTTGTATAGCTGATGAGCAGATGATGCTCCTTTCCCAAAGAAAGCATTTTTAGGAAAAATAGGGGGGATAGGTAGGGAGATGCTAAGAAATAAATAGGAGGCTGGACAAGTGGTGCCCAGGGAGTGAACCAATGGATGGAGTAAAAAGTAAAAAATTTTTTGTTTTGCTTTTTAGAAAAACATTAAAAAAATATTTCTGGGGAAGGAGAAGTGATGGAAAGAGTACACTGCTTTTAAAAAATATAACAAAATAAATCAAATTTGATTAAGATGACAAGTTTAAATTGGCCAACCAAGAAATACTAAGAAGTAATAAAAAAAAGTCATTTGGAAAGAATAGGTTAGAAATGGCACAACTTTAACAAAGAGATTTATTTTGGCCCATGAAATTTAGTTCACATTTTACCACATTCCACTGGATAAACTGCATGGCCAAAATGGAAAAAAAAAGTTAAAGTCAAATCTGATCTTTAAAGACTTTATGAGTTTAGAGGCCCAGAAGAGACATTCTCAGACATAAACATGCAGATCTTATTTCGTGCCAATTCTGTCAACTTTAGAATCTGATAAGAGCATGAATACTTTGAATAAAACTGACTTTCTTCATAGGCCGCACAATTTCCAGCACTGGCTTCTCCTGACCCAGCTTGCTGCTGTTTTCATCAGTGCAGGGACAAAGTAAAGGGGTTGGATCTCAGGCATGTCTCCATGTCTAAGCTCCGAGGCCAAGCCTTCCTCCCTAGGACACCTCCATGTTGCCGTGGTATCTTTGAGTCACCAATACCACATCTCTATCCCTTTATGGTGCAGGATAGTTTGAGTTAGAAGGAGCTGGAGATGAAATTCCTATTTTTATGCAGGAAACTGTGTCCCCTTCCAATCAGGTGAGCTCATTCATGCATTAAAGGCCAACCCCAAAGAAGTGTGGGAGAACCATGTGACTTCAAACCATTGCTCTATGCACTGAAACCTATATTTAAAGTCATATTAATAGTTACCAGTATTTGGATATCCACTAGGTGCCAAATGGAATATAAAAAACCGAAGCTTAGTTATTCAGATGGAATAAGCCACATGACTGGTAAAAGGTAGAATCAGGATTGGGTATAGGGCCATCCATACCTAAATCACACTTTTTTTCTCCACTGCATTAGGTACTTTTCCCAATCCCCTTCATTAATAGCAAACATTATCAGTTTCACCAGGGCATTCTTTCCCGAACATTATCCCAAGGCTGGGATATCATAATACTCAGAGTCCCATAGCTCTCTGCAGCTCTCAGGAACACTGTATTGGTCCCAGAGCCCATCGGCAATGCTGCCTTTAAGCACTGTGCCATCTAACTCATTTTAAACAGACAGGATTATATCCTGAGGTCGATTCCATCCATTTTTTGAGAAGCTGCTTCCTTTTCTTTCCAAACTGCCCTTTGGCAGCCCAGCCTTGCATAGCTAACACGCCTCCTATTTGGTAGAGCCAAGCTCACATTTCATTTAGGAATTACTTTATTCAGAAGTATTTAAGCTCAACTTTGTGACTTTGGAGACATGAAGCACAAAGAAGAAAACTTGAAGCAATACCTGATTAACGCTGAATAATTCAGAATTAATCAACGTGTATTTTAAGCTGAATGCCTAAGCTAACACATTCAGAATATGAGCCATCTGATCACTCAGAAAAATAATGAGAAGAAAAACTGAAGTTCAAACAGATTTAGAATCAACATTTTAATTGTAGCAACACTTCATAGTCTTCTCATTTTCTTTGTTTCCCACAAATGTACTTTCTCCCCAGATCCTTATATTTTACATTTTTTCCCTCTCTGGTAGTATTTATTTTAAGCTGTACTATCATGTTGTTGTTTCTCAGTTCTCCATATCAACAGAGAGGTATCTGGCAGCATGAGCCAACAGAGCTATAGGCAGAACCAGAGGTAGAGTGAGTAGCCATTACTAAGAACAAGAGGCTTTGTGGAGGAAAACACAGCTCTAGAAATTGATGAAAACTCAGAAAGAAACAGGTGATATCATTCCATAAAAGTCAAGGCCTTGTGGGATACAAAGAAGTACTATCAGGCAAGCAATAATAATAGAAATAATTGCATTATTTACTTATTTTTTTAAAATAATGACAAAGAGGACTAATTTATAACCCATCAACACATTATGTAATGCCCCCTTTATCACATTAATCTTCACTCTAGAATCCTCTCACCTCCTTCATCTGTAGCCATATTTTTTTTCTCTCTATTAACTCTCAGCTCCTCTTCTCTGCCCACCCAAGAACACCCAAAGTTCCTGTTAAATGATGCTTGCTTTTTATTTTTCTCCCCTTCCCTCTTCCTTTTCGAATCCTTTCTTTCTTCCATCCTTTCCTATTTCCACAAATTTACATGACATATTTACTACAGAGAACAACTGTACTTCTGTGGGTTATGAGAGTGAAGTACTTATGCCATGGGGGCTACCAAGGTTTGAGATGTCTGATATAATTAGGTATGGTTTTCCCATGGTCCTTCCTTCTAGTGGGCAACACTTTGTCCTTAGAGTGTCAACAACTCAAGTGATTCTAAAAAAAAAAAAAAACCTCTTTTGATGCCTATTTATGCTGTAAAGAAATGAAAAGTTCAAGGTTCCTCTGCTCACTTGATTGCCTGAGTCATAGCTTATTTATCCAGTTTGAAGCAGTGTTGGACCTTCAGTGAGAAGAGAGATGTAGCTGAACATGTTTATAGAAGTGGAAGCCCTTCCTACATTTTTCCAGATACCCAACTTACCCATATCTCATCTGCAAAAACCCAGTGATGGGGTGAGTTTAGATTTAAGTTAGAAGTTCAATGTGTTAATCCATTTTGTGTTGCTATAAAAAATACCTGAGACTGGGTAGTTGGCTCATGGTTCTGCAGACTGTATAAGCATGGCACCAGCATCTGCTCAGCTTCTAGTGAGTCCTCAGGAAGCTTCCAGTCATGGTGGAAGGTAAAGGGGGAAGATGGTGAGAGAAGGAGTGAGAGGAGAAGGTGCCACACTCTTTAAACAACCAGCTCTCACATGAACTAATAGAGTGAGAACTCACTCATTGCTGTGAGGATAGCATGAGGGATCTGCCTCCATCACCCCCACCTTCTACTATTGCCCCACTCCAACATGGGGGTAAAAATTTCAATATAAGATTTGGAGGGAACCCACATCCAAACAATATCTCTCAATGAAGTCTTTTATTCTAGCTACGAGCCCATCATTCTCCAGCATGCTAACATTTTCAGAAGTTAATTTAAAAATCTTTCACATATGTTAAAATAAGGTCATAAAAACTGGATGAGCGTGACTGGGAACTTACTAAGCAATTATGATCAGGCTCTAAGGCAAGTATAGTAAAATCAGTTATTGGGGAGTAGATGAGTTACCTGTTAGCTGTGCGAACTTGGGCAAACAACTTAGTTTCTTCAGCTTTAAAATGAGGGATTATGTAATCTTATCTCTATTAATCTTTTCAGCTATAACACTTCAAGATGTTAAGTTACCTACTTGGATTGTTTTCATGTCTCATTTTCATGTCATCACATAAACTTCTAAAGTTGTCCTGCTTTCTCCTCTATATAGTTTTGGTCTGAAGAGACAAAGAGAATGTAATCCACATTTATTGTGCCAGAGGAAACTGTAAGATTAATACTATGATCTTTAATTACTTTAATTAATACTATCATCTCTAATTACTTTAACAAATGTTGTTTATTTCTCCTATTTTTCTGGACTACCTCTAGCTTTTTCTATTTCTCATACCATTTAATTTTAAAGCATCTGACATTTTCCAAACCTTGAAGGTTATATTTTCTCTCTATGTTCATCTTGAAGAATTATCTTTGTTTGCATTATGTATTTATGCTGTTTAGTTAAAAGCATTAGCAACTTCTTAACGTGTATTCATGAGACCTTTTTCAAAAAGAGTCTTGGCTTTGTAGTTGGTGGACTGATAGATGTGGTTGCTAAAATGCTGACATTCTAAAAATAAATCTTAGTTAAATTTACAATACAATTACATAATACCAAAAGGAAGAGTTCCAGAGGTATCCGTTGCAAAGGCGTTTTTGCCTTAGTTAATGATACTAGGTCATTGGATTAATGCACTGAATTACTGAAGCTGCCCTTCTCTCCACCCTCTCCAATGTGGGGAAGTACTTTATGAAAAGTTGTCTGTCACACTTAACAAAACTAAAGCAAAAGCAATGATATGCAAATAATTTATTATCTATATTCTTAAAGAATTGTTAATTTTCACCTAATAGTAGGAAAATTAAGGATCTCTCAGCTTTTCCAGTCATATGGGTTGAATTAGCCTGAACCACACACACATGAATGTTTTGGTCTGGCCAGTAATTCCACTTACATGAAATTTTGCTTCACATTAGACAATAGAATGAAATAAGATGTCAGAAAAATAGAAATTATATATATATTTTAATATTTATTTATTATTATACTTTAAGTTCTAAGGTACATGTGCACAACGTGCAGGTTTGTTACATAGGTATACATGTGCCATGTTGGTTTGCTGTACCCATCAACTCGTCATTTACATTATGTAGTTCTCCTAATGCTATCCCTCCCTCAGTCCCCCAGTGTGTGATGTTCCCCACTCTGTGTCCATGTGTTGTCAGTGTTCAACTCCCATCTATGAGTGAGAACATGCGGTGTTTGGTTTTCTGTCCTTGTGATAGTTTGCTTAGAATGATGGTTTCCAGCTTCATCCATTTTAAGGCTATGAGGGTCCCAGCCAACTTGCAAAATGCACTTTGATTCTCTCTGATTTTGATGGGGTCCTCTTCAGCCTTCTTCTTGCTAACATAGGAATGACATTGGCTACCTGTGATAGATTGCACATTTAGACCACTAATCCTTCCTTTGGCTCTCTCCTCATCATTTGTGACATGACTTCGCAGCTCCTCCAATCAAGTGGCGGAGTCTACTTCTTCAGTCCCAGAGATTGCACTGGTCTTGTGACTTGTTTTGATCCAAGAAATGCTGTGGAATCATTCCAGTGCCCATCCTAGAACCAAAATATTTTGCAGGCCTCCACTTGCTCTTGGCTCCCCATATGCATCATTTGAACGAACTCAGGCCAGCCTGCTGTATGATGAGAGCTCATATGGAGAAGTCAGTTGAATTGTTCCAGCCAAGCCTCCAGAAATGTGACCTAAGACAGCCAAGAATGCCCCCAAACTAGCCCAGATCAGAAGAATCACCCAGCTGAGCCCAATCTACTTTGTCACCCAAAAGATATATAAGCTGGGCTAATGGTCGTTGCTTCATGCTTGTAAGTTTTGGGGAGGTTTTTTTGTTTTTGTTTTTGTTTTTTTTAAGCAGCAGGAGATAAGTGACATACTATCCAAATTGCTTCACTGAGATGTTCTCTCATAATTTTCACCTAAAATTTCCCACGTTATAAACTTGTAGTTTATATTCCTTAACAACCCAAACTCTCCAAATGGCTTCATTAAAACAAACTGAACAGGTAAAATATGTTCTGAATAAATGTGAATGATTCTCCTAGAGATAAGTTGCATTAAAAATGGAAACCACCCAAATTAATCTTAATTTCTAGAATTTGGGAATGATACCTAGATTGTTCCTCCTCACCCCAAAACACTTCCAGGTTGGACAATGACAAGTAATGAATGGAAATATTGGCCTCTTTGTCATCCCAGTTTTAATTTCTCTTAATACAGAGTTTCAGTAGGTAAGGTAGGAAATGTTTATTTTTAACATTCAATTATCTCTTTCATACCTTTTGGAATTGAAGCATCTTCTTTTGGCATTAATTTTTAATAAAATTATTCTTAATCTTTATTGAAAAAAAGCAATGCATGCTCCCCCAGGAAAAGCTAGCTAATATACTTTTCCAGCTTATTTGATAAATAAAAGTTATATATATTTAAGGTATACAATTTGATGATTTGATTGATGTATACATTGTAAAATGATTTTACCATAAACAAATTAATGAACACAAACAAATACCCTCACATAGTTACCATGCGTGTGTATGTGTTGATAAGATCTACTTTTCTTTAGCAAATTTTGAGTACACAATAAAGTATAATTAACAATGGCCATCATTACTGTACATTAGATATCCAGAATTTATTTATCTTATGATTGAAACTGTAAAAGCTAAATAACATTTATTCTTTTTGCATTCATCAAGCAGTTATTTTAGGCTATGCATTGCCCTAAACTTTTATATACATTGACTTAGTTCATCTTGTAGCAACATTATGCAGGAGATAGTATTTCCACATTTTGCACATGAGGAGACTGAGACACAGAGAAGCCAGCTGGCTTGCCCAAGGTTGCACAGGCTGCATAGACCAAGCTTCACCCTCGTGTTCTACTATGTTCTCCAAGGAGACACTTGGTATCATTATTAACAGCATATATTTCACTAATTTAAAACGCTTTGGATTTTTATATGGTAAACACAGTCTTAGATAAACATAATAAACATATTGCAGTATTTAGTACATAATCCTATTTTATAAAACAAAGGCATTTATAAAATATATTGGCCCCAAGTATCTCTCCCTTAATTTTTATATATCCTTTAATTAATCAGTTTGTGTGACCTAGATAGTTTCTAGAGCCATCCTCTATCTAACTTAGAGCTTGACTATACCTTTAATTGATAATAGAGTAATAGCTCTTTGCTGTATAAGTCTTGGAGGACTGATGAGATAATTTTGCAGAGTGCTTTTCAAGAGCAGAAAAATATAGTGTTATATTTCAACACATCTTTTTCTTTGCACTATTTTTATCACTGAGTTTGAGCAGCAGGCGGATAATGAACTTACCCTTAAAGTGATAAAACTCAATCATGTATTTAGACAATGAATCAGTTGTTCTGCAATGTTCAATGGATAATTTAAATGCAGAGTTTGCTGCAGAAGGAAACCTTCTTTGCCTATATAAAAGCAAAAACATTTACCAGTAAAACAGACCTTTTATCCAAGAGCTGTAAGGCAAGCAGATTCACCACTGTTGCAGCATCACAATATTCCTCATGAGAAAAATTAAATTCAGCTAATTGGTTGCATTTACAGTCCATGCAACATTTGCACTTAAATTATTAAGCATCATTAATGTTCTAGAATCTCCCTAAGAAAGCCAGAAACCAGGTTGCTTTGTAGGCTTTCTGTGATGACTCATCTTAGACTCAATGACAGAGACACAGAAGGCAAAAATCTGGTCTCACTGTACCTGCTTCCAGTCCTGCTGCTGGACCAACCTACCAGCAGCACTTGGGTTAAAAATCCTACCAACCACAAAAATCCACAGAAACTGAAGTACCCGGCAATGCCGTTCATGTATGCTGGTCAGCAAGAGTTTGTGAATTTGGAATATGTTCTAAGATTAAAACAAAGCTCTAAGTGATACCAGTGTGTAGAGAGCTAGCAGCATTATATAGCTCCGCGTAAACACCACCAGCTTCCTAACTATTGTACTAGGCCAACATGCAGGACCAGCACTGCTTTAGTAGATTTATACTCTAGTAAATTCCTCAGTTAGGATGGGCTGATTCAATTGCATTCACTTCCGATTTGAGCCCTCAGGTTCTAAGACCATGGGTACTCATATCTAGATCTCAGGCATTTCACTTGATCTTGATGAACTTCAGGCACCTCACTGACCAGCGCTGGTTAAGAGACCAGCATTAGCAGTTATGGCCGGCTCTAGAATGTGGTTAAATCTGACTCTACAGCTGGATTTCCCAAGCGGAATCCTGGTTCTGTCACTTACTAGCTATACGGGCGTGGGGACAAAGAATAAGCTCAGTGTCTCTGTTTCCTCATCTGTAAAATGAAGATAATAATACATACATACTGCATAGAGCTGCTTGTGGTATCAGTGCATGCAGAGTGCTTGGAACAGTACTGACCATGCAGAAAATGCCCATGTTTTTTTAAATCACATTTATTATTATGGACAGAGTAGGAATGAAAGTCCCTGCATTGCAGTGTCATTTTTGAGGGTTAAATAAGAACATATGTGTGTGTCAATGTGTATATATAGCACGATGCTGAACAAAAATTAAGCACCAGCAAAAGTGATTAATAACAGTTGCCATTTGTTGTGAGCTTACCTCATGGCAAGCACTGTGAAAGTGCTTTACCCACATCCTCCCAGCAACTCTTTGAGGTAGGACTAGTAATAGCACTATTTTACTGAGGAAATAATTGAGGCATAGAGAAGTAACTTGACCAAAATTCAGGAAAGAAAGTGGTCATATTCATTATAATATCGTGTGCTGCTATGAAGGATAAACCCATAGCTCTTAGTGGCTTAATGTAATAGAATATTATTTTTCACATAAAATCCAAAATGGGTGATTCTAATTGGTGAGAAGCCCTCCTCTAAGCAGTGACGCAAAGATTTAGGATCTTTCTCTATTGCGGTTTTACAGTTTTTCACATTTGGTCTCCAAGGCCACCATTGTTTCTCTGCCTCAAGGAGCAGAAGGAGAAAGAATGTGAAGAATTACATATGTTATACAGGCAAGGCTAAGCTGCACCGCACTTGTGTTGATGTTTCATTGACTAGAATGTAGTTATGGTCACACTTACCTGCAAAGGAGGCCAGGAAATGTAGCATTGTTGTGTGCTGAGGAAGCAGAGGGTTTGATGATATCGGCCAATTGTCTCTGTCATGGTGGCAGGGATGGGAATCAAACCCAGGCATGTCTGATCTCAGTCAATTGGCTAATATACTCTCTTTCTGCCTTTATGTCTCCTCTTTTTCCAAAAAGCAGTTTGGAAGCTATAAAACATCACAAAAATGCAAATTGTTATCCCTATCATCTCCCTGGTATGCACTCAGCCTTCATAGAGCTGAATCCTCTGACCCCACTGTAATATAATTTGTATTAAAAATACTTTTATAGAGCTTGTATCATAAAAGAACAGCTTTAATGATCTGATTCATAAATATTCCATTTGTTTGGCTGTTAATACTCCTTAGCATTGGATCAACATGTGCCATTCACCGAAATTCATTCTTTGGATCTGTCGTCTACTGGGTGCTTCTGTATTTTTCAGGTTCTGTCTGTTGAATATTAAGTTAATTGAATCAACTATACCAAAAATTTCACCTTTTAAAGCCTCTAACTGAAAAATAGCAAACAGCCAATAGTGACTGAATTTTTGATTGTGTAGTTTAGAGGCTTGTAATTCTAGTCTATGACATTTAGATTTGCCCAAAATTAGATTGTCCTTCCACTGAAATTGCTTTTTGAAAAAAAAATTTTTTAGCCTCGGGCTGCATTAACTTGTTTGAACACGCAAAAATGTATAAAATACCATGGACAATTTCAGATATTAAATAAGAACGTAGCACCCAGCAATGTCTAGTATTAAATCTCCCTAAACGAGTTATATACAACAAGGCTCTGTAAGAGTGGGTGAATTTTCAGTCACCTGATTCCACTAGCTCTAAATCACCTATGATAAGAATCAGGACTATCAGGTAGATATTTTGTACTTGATAGAATGTCTCTTGATTACTATTCAACATAAAAGCAGAGCTTGAGAATATTGAAATTCTCTCCTCTTCTAGTGTGTGACATTTTGGAAAAGGTCACTTTATATGTCACAATATCGCATAACATTCTTCTGAGGAAGAACAGGCTCAAACTTCCATCTAAATAAAGACTGAAAATGAAAACAAAGATGGGTGATTCTTCAGAGTTAACGCTAGTCTCTGACTGGTAGAGTTTTAGAAGGAGAAATACAGAGAAGGAAGCATTCAGTCTCAGGAACTCACATGAGGTCAGGAATTATATAGCTATTCCATTCTATGGTAGACCGCTTTCACCCTCATTTTGGTCACTGCTGCTACAAGATGTCCTCCTTTCCCTGGAACAAGAAGAAGACAATTCAGTATCAGTTATGCTTGGCCTAAGGAATTTCCTACCCTCAGTAGGAGATGAAGCCAACAGAAACCTGCCCACACATAAATGCTAGAAATAGAAATATTTCTAACATTTGCCCTTAGAAATATTGAGGAAAAACAGAGTGTCAAAAAGACTCCACGATTACGCTAGATGTGCGGTCTCTTTTGATATCAACCGTCTTCAATTGTTGCTGTTTTTTTAGCGATGTTAGAAAATAGCATAAGTGGAGATCTCCTGGAAGGAGGAATATATCACACCGGCTACCTATCCTGGAGATGCTGCATACCCTCCTGTACCGGGCTCACCTTCACTGTCCACATGCACTGTCATTTCCACACCTTCTAACTGGGCCACTCTTGCTGCCCCTCAGGAAAATAGAGAGGAGGTAGGAGGCACTACAGATGGTTCTCATATCATTGCTAATTCAGAACTTTTCATTGTTTCCCTCTTGAATCATAAAATTCTTGAGTAGCTCTTGTTGAAAGGCAACATAATGCCTCTTTTCTACTAGGGTTCATCCTTAGCAAAATCAGGTAGAATGAAAAAATGTGTTCATTGTCCTTCATTCATCATTCCCAATTTTTTGCCTGGTTTGTAAGAGAGACAACCTGTCTACTTTCAGTACTGGCTATAGAATTATGTGAACTAAATGCCATAAGAGTCCACTGAAAGGTGTTATTAAATGGGGCACAAGTACTTGTGGAAAACCTCAGAGAGGAGGGTTTGAGGCTGAGCTATTTGAGTAGATACAGGGGAGACGAAAGGGCACCCCAAATCCATTCATTCTATTGGCCATAATCTTGAATGGATGACCAACTGATTGACTCTCAGATGAAAATGGTGAAAAGCTTTATAATGATATCTGCAACGAGTATTTAGTCATTAGAAGCAAAACACATTATAACAATCTCATTTTCATGTTTCAGAAAGTGTCATTCTTGCCATTATGAAAAAGAAAGCTATTTGTGCCACTGTGAAAATAATGTCTGGTAAAGACAACTGAGCCAAATTCTGATCTCTTTTGTCCCAGTGTCTTATAAAACTAAGGAGATTCAAGTAAGAGCTCCAAATGCAAAGGCTTGACTAAGTTAATATTTTTTATATTAACGTTTAGCAATCATATTCTGATTGTACAACAAAATCATACTAGAAAAAGGAGTGTACTGTAATGTATTTTTAAAAGAGAGAGAGAGTCTGGGGTGAGAGGAATAGAAATCACTGGTAATTTCTAGAAATGAGTGCTCGTAGAAGACACTATAGTAATCTGCTCAGAACCCTCTGCCATGGCTATGCACCCATGCCGCAGCTGTGGAGAATTTGGCTGCTGACAGCTCATAGCTTTGCTCCAAACTGGAAATTGCCCTTAGCTGCAGGGTATTGCTTCACCAAGTTCACACTCTGTCTTAGTCCATCAGGGTGCCAGTATGGTTGGATTCTAGTGAGGGCACTCTTTTAGGTTTCAGGCTGCCAACTTCTTGCTGTGTCTTCACATGGTAGAAGGTGCAAACCAGCTCTCCGGGGGGTCCTTTATAAGGGCATTAATCCTATTAATGATGCCTCCACCCTCATCATGTAATTGCCTCCCAAAGTCTCCTCTCCTAATACCATCATCTTTGGAGTTAAAATTTCAACATACAAATTTTGAGGGGGATATAAACATTCAGTCTATTGCTCCAGTTAATGGCTGGTTGGTGTAGTTATAAAAGTTCTGGCTTCAGCCGGGTGTGGTGGCTCATGCCTGTAATCCCAGCACTTTGGGAGGCCGAGGTGGGTAGATCACAAGGTCAGGAGATTGAAACTATCCTGGCTAACACGGTGAAACTCCGTCTCTACTAAAAATAATACAAAAAATTAGCCAGGCATGGTGGTGCACGCCTGCTATCCCAGCTACACTGGAGGTTGAGGCAGGAGAACTGCTTGAACTGGGGAGGTGGAAGTTGCAGTGAGCCGAGATGGTGCCACTGCACTCCAGCCTGGGTGACAGAGTGAGATTCTGTCTTTAAAAAAAAAAAAAAAGTTCTGGCTTCATTGTCTAAATTTGGAGAAACTCTGAAGGGCCTTTCCCATTCTGGAACACCCTGTGGGACTGTCTGAAGCATCCATTGCAATCACATTGCAGCACAGCTTCTCCCTCTGCCCAGTCCTGCTTCCCTCTCTTCCATGATGACTAATCCCATAGATCAATTCCAAAGAAAATCTCTGCGCAGGCAAAGTCTATCTCTAGGAACAGCATCCTTTATCATTTTGGTATATCTTTCTGTATTAGTCCACTTTCATACTGCTGTAAAGAACTGCCTGAGACTGGGTAATTTATAAAGGAAAGAGGTTTAATTGACTCACCGTGCAGCACGGCTGGGGGGGGCCTCTGGAAACGTACAATCATGGTAGAAGGCTAAGGGGAAAGCAAGGCACCTCCTTCACAAGGTGGCAGGAAGGAGAAGTGCTGAATGAAGGGGGAAGAGCCCCATATAAAGCCACCAGATCTCGTGAGAACTCATTCACTATCACGAGAACAAAATGGGGGAAACCGTACCCATGATCCCATTACCTCCACCTGGGGTCTCTCCCTTGACACGTGGGGATTATAGGGATTATAATTCAAGATGAGATCTGGGTAGGGACACAAAGCCTAAACATATATTTTGTGTGTATATTTTGCCAAATTGGGATCACACTCAATATATATGCATTTTGTAATCTTATTTATATTTTGAGCATTTTAATTTTGTTGATTCATTTTTAAAGTACACATTATTTAGTAATTTCATAACATTTCTGTTTTGTTTCGTTTTGTTTTGTTTTGTTTTGTTTTTTGAGATGGAGTCTCGTTCTGTCGCCCAGGCTGGAGTGCAGTGGCGTGGTCTCAGCTCACTGCAAGCTCCACCTCCCGGATTCACGCCATTCTCCTGCCTCAGCCTCCTGAGTAGTTGGGACTACAGGCGCCCGCCACCACGCCCAGCTAATTTTTTGTATTTTTAGTGGAGATGGGGTTTCGCCGTGTTAGCCAGGATGGTCTCAATCTCCTGACCTTGTGATACGCCCTCCTTGGCCTCCCAAAGTGCTGGGATTATAGGCGTGAGCCACTCCACCCAGCCGATTTCATCATATTTCAATAAATGGATGTGTCATAATTTATTTAACCACTCTCTAACTATTCAATATTTATGTTGTTTCTAGTTTTTCCATACCCAAATAATACCATGATGGCCTCAAACAGCTTTATAAATCTTTGACCACTTAAGCTTATTTCATGAGGTTATATCCTCAGAAGAGGAATTACTGAGTCCAAGAATATAAACTCCGTCAAGAATTTCAACATATGTTGCTAAACTGCTTTTCAGAAATGGTTTCAATATTATGTTTCAATGGATTTATATTTCTACTACTATTTAGGGTAGTACTGATCTTATCATTTTCTTGACAGAATCGAGTATTTGTTATCTATCCTTAATTCACTTTGGGCATTGCTCTTTAACACCAACTTGCTGCTTGTGGGTTGAAGTCTAAAATTAGCCATTTCATTAGACTGTACCTTCTCTTCCAAGATTCATGCAAACTTGCTACCTCACTATTTCAGTACTTTGGTGTAGGCCCATGCTATAAAATCTGTACATCAATGTCATGCTAAGCACTTCCCCTTACTTTGAATTAGAGTTATTTTTGGAGACTCTGATTATTAATTTCTTTTTTTATACTTACTGAATTAGAAAAAAACATGGTGACTAATTTCTCTTTTTTCATATGCTCAAATTCAGGCCCAGGTTACTAATTTCTTGATCTTATTAATCTTTATATTTTCCCTAGCACCAAATATGAGTCCTTCTATATAACAAGTATGCAATAAAAGTATTTTGTAACATAATTCATCGTCTGTGGTCATTCATCAGCATGTAAACTATGCAGTTTTTCACTTGGTGGGGAAAAGAATCAGTGCAAATCACTGAAGTATCCAGTTAACTACTCATCTTCCTCCATTATAGATGCAATAGCCTTCTACAGAGCAGCTGTGAACCAATTTGATGAACAAATCCTTTGATGCTAATGTATTTTGTTTTGTTATTTTGGTTCTGAGATCAGTTGACTCTTAGTGCTTAAAGAGTTCAAAGCAGAAGTCACAAAGTATATGATTTTCTCATTTACTTTTTAATATTAATATATGTATTTCTATAAATATATGTTCCTAAAGCTATAGTCTTAGACTTATAAATTAACAGTAATTAATATATTAACATAGCAAAGTAAATATCTAATGACATTTGTTTGACAATGAAGTAAAATCTATTTTGGGTAACACAAGTCGGTGGTTATTATTAATAATTAATCTGAATAAGACTAATGATTTAACCACATTGTGATGACTGTTTTGTTCAGTCCACATGGAACTGTATTTTAAGTAGCTTAGACCAGATTCTCCCCCTGTGCATTTCTATTCAAGGGGAAAATCCAAAAATCTGTTCTGTTTTAGAGAACATAAAATTGCAATTTCCCACTCTGACTCAGATCTCCTGTTTCTATTCACTTACTGAGTTCTTTATAGAAAATACATGTTGGCTAAAATCAATGAAGCAACTCTAAAACTCCTAAACAATGCGCTGGTACAAATTAATTAGCTTGGGAGCTCTAGTGTTTCAGTGGGTAAGCAGGCCAATTTTCTCATCCAATACTCAAAAACTCTAAAATGTTGGGTAGTAGACATTCATTTTTGAAAGGCAGTGTTGAATCTAGGGTATTTTTATTTACAAGTTTACCAGAGGTTATATGGCAGTAAAATGCATTTATAGAGTAAGGATTTTCTATTCCCTCCAGTTCATAATGTAAAACTGCAGTGGGCCATTTCGTGATAAATTTAAGATGGGTAGGAAGTATAAGAGCAAGGCAAAAGTGAGGAAACGCAAGGATAGGAATCATAACCATTTTCCCAAAGTTACTGCCATGAGTCTGCAAGCCCCAAGATTAAATGCCTCTGCTATAAACGCCTCAAGGCTCTTTTTCTTTATTTCCATGCAAATAGAAACAAGCAAGAGAGAAATGAGTTGCCTTCAATAATCAAAACAAATCAATGTGCTAATGAGAGAAAGAGTAGAAAACATAGACAGCATTCTCCATCCCAGGAATGTAAATGGATGTCATCATAAAATCAAAATACAATTGCACTTTATTAATCTAGAGCCATCAATAAAAATCTTCCAATAGTAGCTACCTGCAATTTAGTAAGATAAGTCTTAATGCTTCCACCTCTTTCAAAGAGAGGTAGAGAGCAAATCCAAGACTGTATGATGAATGTTCATATATTTCTTCACATTGGCGAGATCTAAAAAGGATACTTAAAATGAGAATGGGACATGATTATAGAATGTAAATTGACTTGCTGTTAGGATTTGGCAAGTAGGTAAAAGCTTGTACAGGCACCAGTACAAACCAATGTAGTGTCTTATGAGGGATACGCCTAACCATAAAACAGTGGATTAAAAGGTTGAACTATTTCTTAAAGCTTTGGCAATTACGGAATAGCTGCTGGCTCACATGATGTGTTCATGATATTACTCAAAGACATGGTAAATACACACACTTTTAAATTTGATTGTTATCTTAAAACATGACTAAGTCTATTCGAAATATACTGTGTCAGAGCATATAAACAAACTTGGGTTAGTTGAAATTAGTGGGTAATCATGGCTAAATTATCAACAGTATGCCAAATTTGGTTCCAGTTGACTATTACACATTCTGAACCTAACATATTCTGAATTTATGGACTTTTGCACTACAGGTAATTTTCTTTTTCATTTTTGTTTTCTCTTTCTTTTTCTTTCTTCTTTCTTTTTCTTCTTTCTTTCTTTTTTTCTTTCTTTTCTTTCTCTTTCTTTCTTTCTTTTTCTTTTTTCTTTTGGCGTAGTTTTGCTCTTGTCATCCAGGCTGGAGTGCAATGGCGCAATTTCAGCTCACTGCCACCTCTGCAGAGGTGAAGCAAGCTTTTCTCCTGCCTCATCCTCCAGAGTAGCTGGGATTACAGGTGCCCACCACTATGTTTGACAAATTTTTGTATTTTTGGTAGAGATGGGGTTTCACCATGCTATTCAGGCTGGTCTCAAACTCCTGGCCTCAGGTGATCCACCCACCTAAGCCTCCCAAAGTGCTGGGATTACAGGTGTGAGCCCCTGTGCCTGGCCCAGGTGATTTTTAAATACTATCACTGCTTTTTTGTTTGTTTGTGTCAGTTAATGTGTTTTTAAATGTAGGGTAGAACCAAATAGAAATAGGAATATTTTTGAAAAAAAAAATCTCTCTTTACTGTTAACCTACCAAATTTGCAATAAGTATCCACCATTTGCCTGGGAAGAGAGGGAAAAATTATAAAGGCAGAGAAACATCTAATTTACCATCAATCTTTAGAGAGAACGCATTTAGATTGCTACAAAAACAATTTAGATTAAATTATATTAGATACAACAATCACTGAGGATTGACCTTTTAAGAAATCTGGTAAGTGTGCTTCTCTAAAACATCAGAATTTTCACTCTGACTGCTAGCCAAAATTTAGCTTTGTAATTCCTTTGTCTAAATGTTTCTAACCTCTGCATTACACACACACTTACGCATACGCGTTCCAGGAAACCAGAACAGAGATTGGAGAGGAGAGACTTAAATGTGGGAAGATGTCTTTTGGAGCCCTCAATTGTCAGTTGAAAACATTCTACTGTACCCCCAGGGAGGCCTGGAAAGTTGGAGCATTCATGACTTGGAATTTGATAGAACAGATGTTGTGGTAGGCAGGATAATTACCCCCACCCCTAAAGTTTTCCACGTCCTAATCCTTGGAACCTGTAAATATGTTCGGTTACATGGCAAAGGAAAATTAAAGTTGCAAATGAAATTAGAGTTGCTAATCAGCTGATCTTAGAGAGGGAGATCATCCTAGATTATCCAGGTAGGTCCAATGGAATCACAAGTGTTCTTAAATGTAGAAGAGGGAGGCAGAGGAGCCAGAGTCAGACAAGGAGGTATAGTAAAAAAGTGAGGTCAGAGTAATGCAATGTGCAAGGTACTAAACCCTCATTGCTCATCTTGAAGATAGAGGGAAGGGACCATGAGCCAAAGAGTAAAGGCAGCCTCTAGAAGCTAGAAAATGTAGAAAACAGATGCTCCACCAAAGGCTCTGGAAAGGAACGCAGTCCTGCTGATGCACTGATTTTAGCCCAGTGAGAGCTATGTCAGACTTGTGACAAACAAAATGGCAAGATAACAAATTTACACTAAATCATTAAGTTTGTGCTAACTTGTTATGGCAGCAATGGGAAACTAAAATGAATAGACTGGGGTGCTGTTGGAACACATGTCTACAAATGTCGAAGTGACTTTGGAACTGGGCAGCAGGAAGATTCTGGAAGAATTTTGAGGAGGATGATAGAAAAATGCGTGGATTGCCTTAAACACACTAAATATGAGTCTGTATGTTCATGACTCTGCTAGTGAGGGTGTGGAAGGAAGAGAGGCACATGTTACTGAAAACTGGAAGAAATGGGATTCTTGTATAGTGGTAAAAAACTTATCAGGATTATGTCCTACAGGTGTGTGGAAAGCAGAATTTATAAAAGATAAAATTGGACATTTGGCTGAGGAAATTCTAAATAGTGCATTAAAGGTGTGGCCTGGTGACTTCTGCAGCCTCCAGTAAAATGCAAGAGGACCCCAGTGTATGTTGTTCTCCTCCCTGTGTCCGTATGTTCTCATTGTTCAGCTCCCACTTATAAGTGAGAACATATGGTCCTGCATTAGTTTACTGAGGATAATAGCTTCCAGCTCCATCCATGTCCCTGCAAAGGACATGATTTCATTCCTTTTTATGCATAGTATTCCATGGTATATATGTACCACATTTTCTTTATCCAGTCTATCATTGGTGGGCATTTGGGTTGTTGAGGGGTTAGGTGGGGGGAAGGAGAGCATTAGGAAAAATAGCTAATGCATGCTGGGCTTAATACCTAGGTGATGGGTTGATAGGCGCAGCAAACCATCATGGCACACATTTACCTATGTAACAAACCTGCACATCCTGCACATGTACCCCAGAACTTAAAATAAAAATTTTTTAAAAAGTAAGAAGAAAAAAGTACACTGTTAAACTGAGAAACCAGGATTGATGTTCATGAAATTCTCAGCCTATTCATATTGCAAAATGTCAGAATGTTCAGTTACAAAAAAACTATTTGAAGAGATTAAATGTATGACTTACTTATCTCCTCAGGCATCTCAGAAGAAGTTAAAAACAGAGATGGGATTATCTAGGAAAGATCTGTAGAGAAGCCTCTCATCTAATGAAGTGAATCTCTGTGATATACACAGGAAGCCCACAAGTTTCTTAAAGATTTTCTACCAGTAGCAACACAGCTTAGTCTTAAAAATACAGACAGTATATAAAATAAAAGTGGATGGTCGAGAGAGAAGGAAGAAGCAATTCAATAGCCTGACAACAAAGAAGCCAGAAACACTGGAGCAGATGTTAGTTTAAAGTAGAATTCACCTGGAAAAGTCCTTTTATTTCTTCCTGCAAGAATTGAAAGAATTAAAGACTCTTGCAAGTAGAAAATACTAGTAGGTTATATGAGTTCAGACCTATTCACAAAAATTTAAGACACTGGTGGGGACAAAATAAAAAAGTGAGTTTATAAATGTTTGGATGATTATATATTGATGCTATTTAATATAATAGCAGTTATGTAACAATTCCTTTGGTAAGGTGTATATAAAAGCTTTTAGTTTGACTAGTATTACAACACTTTTTGTTAAAACAGACCATCCGAAGATGGGACTCCTCTGTAATAAGTTCAATACATGACAAACTAAAGTGACAAAAATATATACAGGTTGACCAAAGTTGTGATGACTTTATATTGCTAAATCCTTCAATTAAGAGAGAGACAGTCTTGATTTAAAATAACAGTGGAGGGAAATTCTTTCAAATAGCTCTGCTTATTTAACCTCTGCTGCTTTACTTCTTAAATTCCTAATATAAAAACAGCTAACATTTGTGAAGGATTTATTATATTCCAGGTTCCATGCCTTATGCCACTTAAATACATAATTTCAGACATTTCCACAGACACCATAAGGGAGGTATCTTTACCATCCCTACTTCTCAGATGAGGAGATTGAAGCACAAAGAATTGAACTAATTTGCCCAAGTAGTAGGTTGAAAATTAGGGATTTAGATTCAGCTCTACAGGACTCTGGAAACACAGCTGTTAGTCACAACATTATCC
This sequence comes from Macaca nemestrina, assembly GCF_043159975.1. NCBI lineage: Eukaryota > Metazoa > Chordata > Mammalia > Primates > Cercopithecidae > Macaca > Macaca nemestrina. Next base: position 121,594,991 of record NC_092135.1, on the reverse strand, counting down.
TTTTTAAGTATCTGAAAATTAACAACTCATATTCAAAGCTCTCTGATAAAATTGAAGAGGAGCGTGCCATTCTAAAGCATGGGTTCTTCAATATAGTAAATAGGTATAGTATCTTCATTATAATCCTCCTGCCTGAGTTTAGGGAGATAAAACGGAATGCAATAGAAAATACCCTCTCTATGTTGAGATAATTGCCCATACACCTCCAGAAAGAAATAGCTGTCATCACTAATATTGATTACACACATATTATGACCCCAATACTGGGCCAAGTGCCTTCCATACTTTTTCTTGTTTAATCCTCACACTTGAGAGAGCCTGTTTTGCAAGACGAAGAAACTGAGGCACAGAACGCTAACCAGTTGGCTTGAGGCCCCACAGCTAGTGACTGGTTCTGAGCCAAAGCTCTAGAGTCATCCTGAGACCACTGTGATTTCCAGCTTAGGTGTAACTATTTCTTTCTTTTCTTTTCTTTTTTCTTTTTTCTTTTTTTGCATAGGAAAAAATATGCCAAGTTAAATAACCTATTTGTTTTGGGTTCTATTTAAACAAATGTTGGGTGGGATTTGGGAGGGAAAAAAATGTTGTTGCACAGCATGGAGAAGGCATGAATGCTTTATGCCTGAAATATCCTCTGGCAGCTCAAGACAAGTTCTAGATTGTTCCTGATGGGCTATTGCCTCATACTATCCCAGTGTTGAATACACCATTCACATTGTTGAATGTTTTCCTCACCTCATTTGTCTGAACCACCTGAAAATCCGGGACAGTTTTCCCCTCATCCATTTCCAACACATTAGTATTGCTGTCTCCCCAATCTGCTATCTCAAACTGCAGCTGGCGCCTCGGGTCTGTGTGGGCCCCTGAGTCATAAAGAGTGGGTACTTAGCAACTAGATCTGATAAGCACAGGATGTTCTATCTTTAATGGATGATTTACAGTTTGAGTTTGGCCTTCTGTTTCATTCGTTAACATTTTAGACTGTAAACTGATCTAAAAACAGTTTAGATTGAGGAATAGACAGGAAATCATCTCTAATCAAGGTCTAACTGACAAATATTGTGGTCTGAAATTTACCCTAACATTTTAGTATGTTTTATTTCCCCTTTTTAGCACTGATAGTAACTTTAGCTGTATAATAACAAATTTTAGAGGTTGACTCAACATTTCCCTGGTCTAATTTTCTTCTTCATGTTAGGGAAAAAAGAAATGAGTAGTTGCTAAGAAATACTAATAGCTACCAACTGGTTTCCTGACATTTGAGCAAGCTTAGAAACCTATCAATAGTACTTTATGAATTAAAGCCAGTTCAGATAATTTCACAGCCACATCAATCATTGAATATTATCGATAAACTACAAAGGGAAAAAGACTGATAATATTGTATGGTATCCCTCCCAGTCTCCCACCTGAAGAATCAGAATTTTCATTAGCTTAAATGCTGCTGATATGCACCCATGAGACCAGATACCCTGAGAAAATGTCAATATTCATCAAAAGTAGCCTGTTAAAAAAGATGATATCTCATAACCCATAGACCAATTGGACAACTTCCTATATAGCATAATATAAATGATTCCATAAGAAAGATTCTTGTCCTAAATTTCTTTTCTGCTACTTTGACCACAAAGTATGTGGTTCTCACATTCCATATTCCTTTGATATAGAAGGTATTTGTTGAAATGGAAATATCTGACAGGGGTAATACCTGAGGTCATGTAAGCATGAATACCTTGGAAGAGCAGTTTTTCAAGGGAAAGAGATCCAAGACTGCTAAGAGAATCAGGAGAGGCAACACAAAGGAAAGCGGGTATGGAGGGGGAGACAGAGATTAACCTGAGATCAATTGGCAAGTTGGGGCATGGTGAAGAACTGAGTCAGGGTAGGAAATAGGACACAGGGGCAACGGAGAAAGAGAGAGGCAGAAGCTAAGGTTTTGGAAGAGACATAAGAGAAGCTGGCAACTTCGACAGAATCTATACAAATACTGTGGACAAGTTGGCAATATGTATCAAGAAGTTAAACTTTTTAATGCCTTTGGTGTAGTAATTCTATTTTAAAAATGGATTCTAACAAAATAACTCTACAGAACATTCACACCACTACATGGATAATATCAAAAACTTGGCAGCCACCAAGCTATCCAATCACAGGTTAATCATTGAGTAAACTGTGTCTATCTTCTTAATTAAATCCTATAAATACTTTGAAAATGATGTTTCAAAGAATATATAACAAAAATGTTTATGATACAAGGTTGAGTTAAAGAAGCAAAACATAAAACTGAATACATAAAGTAATTGTTATTACAAAAATGCATGAACATGTTGACTGGGGGCAAGTCAGACTGTTTTAAGTAAGTGTGTTTTGGTGATGGAGGTTATAGGAAATTAACCCCTTCTCCACTCCGTCTATTATTTCTTTGGACAGTATATTTCCAAATGCTCTTTAATAAGCCAATACTGTTTTTGTAATGAGAATTATTTCTTGAGTAGCAACATCACTGTGATCCCAAGGCTAAATCCCAATGCTAGCTAGGTATGCATTATTTTCTCTGAAAGTTTTGGGTTTAATCAAAGGCCCGCAGTCCTAGAGAGAAGAGGGATCTCTTGGATTAAGGATATAGGATTAACTCTTCTCCCCTAGTAGAGTCTCTAAATAAGAATAAAAAATTTATTACCAACATAGGAAAAAAGAACACATTGGGCACGTTATTATCAGATCAATTTAGTTGTGTTCTGTCAGATGAAAACTAAAAATGTAGATAAGTTTTGGTGGGAATTGCAATGTCTTTAAAATAATTATTCAAAGTTTGCCAAAAATTTCTCCAGAAAGGTAGGCCCTGTTCTAAGGGTGATGTGGGGACACTTGAGTCATCTGTCATCTTAAAAGCCCAATCCTGGCTGATCTTGGTAGTAAGCAGATGAGCGGTTATTGTTACCATAATTGGATTTTGTTAGGACGGGAGACAGAAATAGAGATGAATCTATTTTCTTCTCTTAGAGATTTGACATTTTAAAATATATCCCTGCCAGTGGAGAATTTGGTGAAGGCTGCTCTTTTATAGTGGAAATCTTAAAGAAAAACATGTTGCGTGATGATTCATGTGAGGGTGCCAGCCTATTTAAATGAGGACAAGGTATTATTTTAATGCTGAAAGGAGCCTAGGAGTATCTGACACTTCAGAGGAAAAGCATTTGCATTTGTAAATTAAGTTGATTGAACCATCATTGAAATGGAAGGCAGCATAGAGAGAGTGTGGCCAACTTTGGAATTAAACAAAGCTGGGTTTGAATCCTTTATCCAATGCATATTATCTGTATGGAAACAAATCCAAATATATTGCACCTCTTTGAGCCTAAATTTGTTTATGGAAAGTAAATGACAATAACGAAAATAAAAATGACCAGGCGCTATGTCAAACACTTTATATTACCTCATTTAATTCTTACATTGAATCCAAGAGGAAAGTACCATTAGGAAGAAATAAAACCACGTATGTATATAAAACATCTGGCACATTCTATAGCACATACAGATGGGCACATTAAGTTTAACCCGTTTCCCTTAACAATAAGATTCACAATCCTGGACCACAACCTGCTAAATCATCAATAGTGAGTGGTTAGTCAGAGTGCATAGCTTTGGACATACATGGATAATTTTGGCTTACTAAAAGCAGATCCTGAATCAAGGATTTCAGTGCAAGCTTATTTGAGGAGTGGAGAAGTGAGAGAGGGAAAGGAGGAAAATCAATAGAGGGTGACTTGATAAGTGGGTCACTGCTTTGGACATTTGGGGTTCAGTACTACTGGGGATCTTCTACGAGACTGTGTAGAAAATAACTCAAAATTTACTTCCAGGAGGCAACAGAGCTAGAAAACTTGTCACTGCTTGAGGGGCACCCCTGGGGCATTAATTTCTCTTGCTTCTGCCTACCCTGTGTTCATTTTGGCCGAGCAAGATCCTATACCCAGAAAGGAACCTATCTGGTAACCTATGAGGTGAGCAGAGGGGACCCTGACAGCTTCTGCTGTCACTAGGCAACACCTTTAGTAACAACAGAATGTCAAATTTACTCGGAAAGAAAGGGTCACCAAATTGCGCTAATTGCACACTTCCTTCATTTGAGAAGCTCCTGTTCCTGAACATTTGTGCCTTGCCTAGACTCAGCAGAAATCACACCACGTCTTTGCATATACATGAGCCACAGACACACAAAGAGACCATTTAACAGATATTTGAGCTGTTCAAACAAACAAATAAAACCTGTTGCTACTTGTCCCCAGCCATGCACTCCAGCCAAGGACACAGCTGTGACGTATTAGGCAAGGTTGTTACCAAGAAGGGAACATCAGCAGAGAGATGGTGGAAGGGCAGGAGAAAGGAATTTACAGTGTAGGACCCCAAAAGCAAATGGAACTTGGGGACCCGGAAGAACTCAGAGCAGACCATCCTGCAATAGCATAACCAGCGAGTGACAAATTCACTTTCCAAGTCATGCAATGGCCTAGAGGCAGTAAGTGTTTGGAACTAGGCAGGTGAACATGCTGAAAACGATGGCTCTTGAAATCTGACAAACCCTGTGCTATGTCTCAAGGTGATTTGCCAGGACTTACCCCAGCAAGCGGTTCACACATGATACCCACTGTGCTGGTCTTCCAGCAAACTGGGCAAAGTTCAGGCCAGTGTGGGGGATTGAGAAGGAGTTATTAGGGCAACTGAGGGAGAGACATAGGTCCTGGAGAGCAAGGATGGAGATGGGAGGGATTCGGCAGTCCAATTCATTCAACAAGTCTCCAAAAAATGAAGAAATCATTGGCTCTGCTTTTCTAGGAGCTCATGTTCTAGGAGGGGAGAGGGATGTACAAGTCAACAATTCAAATATCTTCTGGTAAATGCAGAATACAGCCATGATACAGGTTAAAAGGGAGGATGCTTTGGGATGACAGAGGAAGCACAGTTACTTAGAGTCAAGGGAGGTCAGAGAAGACACCCTGTATTTGCTAATGCCTTTTGGAGTTTGGAAGGCGATTCAGCATGAATATTTAGTTTGGGTATGTGGGATGGATGGGTCAACCTGGAAACAGAAAGGGTATCAAATGTAAGCTGTTATATCAAATATTGTTTCCCTATAGAGAAAGAGAAAACAAGGGCAGGGAAAACGGGGCACCAGCTCACTGGCAAGCAGAGTTAAATAAGCCAACATGTAGTACCACATCCTATGGATGCATATTTACTCTTTAATAATAAAATTTCTTTATCCTATGCCTGGTAGTATGTTTCAAAAAATTTTTGGACATTTTCTAAGAAAAGAAGGAGTTGGTTTCATTCATTATTGATTTTTTTCATCTTTAATGTATTTGCATGAGCTTCAAAGCTTTGGAGCTACTGGCATAGCACCCCTTTGTGACCTGACCTAGGGATATTGTCTCAAGAAGGGAAGGAAGGTTTGAGAGGGACATTTGAGAGAAACATTCCTCCTTATCTTGAGAAAGCCTGATGTGTGTGTGTGTGTGTGTGTGCACGTGTGTGTGTGTGTTTGCAGGTGGCAGCTGGGGAGATGTCCTATTCATCTCTCTTTCATTGAAAACCTTGTCTTCTCTCTAAAGGGCACTCAGAACACTTGCCTTTGTTCAGCCAAGCCCATTTTCCCTTATCAGAGAGATATAAGGGAAGGTCTTAGCTGTACACAGGAGGGACACTTTGGCACTCATTTCTATAAACTGCATCGTGTAATTGGTATTGGAAGTGCATTCCACTCAGCTGGCTGCGGTATCGGGACTTGGTTTCTTGGACAATGATCACACACATCCAACGTCAGGAGACCGGAGAACCGCCTGGCTACAACTTGAGTGCAATCTGGTGCTATCACCCATGGCCCGGAACAAACACAACTATGCCTAATGCCCCTTGGATTCTGGGTGGAGGTGTGAAACGTCCTCCTGCCAGTCTCTCCTTGGCCCTGGGAGACAGAACAGCCTGGGGATCTATAATTGGCCATTAGAAAGAGCTGAGAAGAGGCTAGAATAGAGAGATGGCTGACAATATTAACTAAAGGATAAGAATAAAACCAATTTGATAAGCTTCATTCTAAGGTAATTCTTCCCGAGTCAATCTAGACATGTATTTGGTGATACTTTATTATTAGACACGGTGTTTTAGGATGTCCTAAATATGGATTTGGATAAAACAATGCTTGTAAACGTTGAATTGTTTTGCATTTGTTTTAATATATTAAATACACAAAAAATCAATAATGAGTGAAGCCAACTCTTTCCTTCTTTGGAAAATGTTCAAAAAAATTGGAAGCATACTATTAGTGACCAGAATAAAGGAATTCTATTTTTAAAACGGTGGAATATATGTAAACAGGCACTAAGAAAGCCTAGAGAAATATCTGAACCCAGCTGAACTCACTTGGAGACCCCAAGTGAGTAACGAAGGAGGCCAAAATTAAGTAGATTAGTGGATGAACACTTCTAAACTGTGTTTCTCAAATTTAGTGTGCATATGAACAAAAGGGCGTCTTGTTAAATGTATTGCTGGTTCAGTAGCTCTTAGGTAGGGTACAAGAATCTGCATGTCTAACATGGTCAGTTCCTTTTTCTTTTTCTGTTTTTTTTTTGTTTTTTTTTTTTTTTTTTTTTAAGATAGAATCTCTCTCTCTCTTGCCAAAACTGGAGTGCAATGGTGTGATCTCGGCTCATTGCAACCTTCACCTCCCGGGTTCAAGCAGTTTTCCCACCTCAGCCTCCTGAGTAGCAGGGGTTACAGGCACCCATGATCATGCCCAGCTATTTTTTTTTTTTTTCTGTAGTTTTGTAGAGACAAGATTTCACCATGTAGGCCAGGCTGGTCTTGAACTCCTGACCTCAGGTGATTCGCCTGCTTTGGCCTTCCAAAATACTGGGATCACAGGCATGAGCCACCACGCCCTGCCAACATAGTCAATTTCCAATAGGCAGATGCTTACTGTTTGGGCAGTTACATTTCAAGTAGCAAGGGTCTAAAGTGATAACTGGTTTATGACTCTACATCATGGGCCTCCAGTTACTGTGCCACTCTAAAAATATGACTTTCTGCATATTTGTCTGTTAGAGATAAAGAACTTTGACACCATTTTACCATGAAGAGTCTCTGCAAACAGAAAATCAATAGTAGAAAGTAAATCTATAAGATCTGTGACTGATCCAAGTTTTACACTTACTAACTGTGTGACCCTGAATGAGTTATTCAGTTATTCAGTCCTTGACACTCAGTTTCCTCAGTTGTAAAATGCATAGAACAATCTCTGTATTGCTATATCCAGGGGTAGTTTCTAAGATCAAATGGCATGGCTAACATTAACTGAGTGCTTAGGATTTGTCAAAAACTGTGATAAACCCTTTAAATGTATTACCTCATTTAATATTTGTAACAATTCAACAAAGTAAGAACTATTATTATCATATCCCCATAACCCCAAGGGTATGTGGGGCTCCTGGAAAATATTTCCAATTTGGTTTAAAGCTGTATTACAAAGTTCATGAAGAATGTGAAGAATATAGTTGAAGATTTAGAATTAGGAGCGGAGAATAGGAACATACGTATCGTCTATTCCCCAGTCGGACAATGTGAAGGTTCTTTGTAGTGTTCAGGCAGGTCCAGGAATCAAAGGAATCTCTTCATGTCCTTTGTTATCAAATGTACTACTCTTGGCAACTTAATATCTCCCACCACAGGAAAAAAAATAGCAATGTCATGTGCATTGGTTTTCCAAGCTACATAAAAATTACTTCAAAGTGGCTTAAAACAACACCCATGTATTAGCTCACAGTTCTCTAGGGCAGAAGTCTAGACAAGGCATAGCTGGGTTCCCTGCCTGGGTCTCACAGACTGCAATCAGGATGTTGACTGTGGTATAAAAGGTTAGGGCAAAAGTAATTGCGGTTCTTTCCATCACTTTCAATGGTTTTTGCCACTACTTTCAATGGCAAAAACCGCAATTACTTTTGCACCAACCTAATTATGTTAGTCCATTTTCATGCTGCTGATAAAGACATATCCGAGGCTGGGTCATTTATAAAGAAAAGGAGGTTTAATGGACTCACGATTCCACGTGGCTGGGGAGGTCTCATAATCATGGCAGAAGGTGAAAGGCACACATGGCAACAGGCAAGAGAGAACTTGCGTAGGGGAACTCCTCCTTGCGAAACCATCAGATCTTGTGAGATTTATTCACTATCAAGAGAACAGCATGGGAAACACCTGCCCCCATGATTCAATTACCTTGCACCGGGTCACTCCCACAGCATGTGGGAATTAAGGGAGCTACATTTCAAGACGAGATTTGGTTGGGAAAACAACTGAACAGTATCACTAATATCAGACAATGTGAGGGTTCTTTCTGGAGGTTATGGGACAGACCTGCTTCCAAGAACCTTCAAGGTGTTATGAGGATCACTCCAAAACAGTATTTTTTGTGGCTGCCGGACTGAGGTCCTCATTTCGATGCTGGCTGTCACACAGGGGTTGCTCATAGCTCCTAGAGGCCACCCATTTATTGCTATATCACTCCTTTCCATAAGCTGTCTTGTACTTCAGATTTCTTTTGTTAGGAAGAACTCAGACTTTTAAGGACTCATCTGATGAGATCTAGTCCACTCAAGATAATCTCTCTCTCTTAAAGTCAAACGTGTCATGTAATATCACCTAATCACAGGAGTAAAATAGATCATTTCCACAGTCTCAGTGCACATCCAGGAACAGGAATCTTGCGGGGGCCGTCTCAGAATTCTGCCTCCAACACCATAGCTCTTTGGAACCATTTATATTAAAACAATAGAGACCTTCTTACCACTATACTTTCCTAATGTCATTTATTTAATGCTGATTATATAATCATTTATAACCATGCATCATCCATGTGCTACCCAAGAATAGTTATTTCCAATAGCTCTCTAAAAGCTTATCATTCTTTGTTGATGATTGCAAATACAAGTCTTACTCAGAATATGCAGAAAAATCATGTGAATAATAATTCATTTTCTGGTTATGTTCATTTAACACTCAGAGATTTTTAGCATAAATGTACAAAACACATTTTCCAACTCTATCTCCTCTTGAAATCTTTTTTTTTTTTTTTTTTTTTTGAGATGGAGTCTCGCTCTGTCGCCCAGGCTGGAGTGCAGTGGCGGGATCTCAGCTCACTGCAAGCTCCGCCTCCTGGGTTTACGCTATTCTCCTGCCTCAGCCTCCCGAGTAGCTGGGACTACAGGCGCCCGCCACCTCGCCCGGCTAGTTTTTTGTATTTTTAGTAGAGACGGGGTTTCACCATGTTAGCCAGGATGGTCTCGATCTCCTGACCTTGTGATCCGCCCGTCTCGGCCTCCCAAAGTGCTGGGATTACAGGCTTGAGCCACCGCGCCCGGCCTCCTCTTGAAATCTTTAGGTTGTAATCAATGCATCCCTAGACTGTGAACTCTTTTTTTTTTTTTTTGAGATGGAGTCTTGCTCTGTCACCCAGGCTGGAGTGCAGTGCCGCGATCTTGGCTCCCTGCAACCTCTGCCTCCTGGGTTCCAGCAATTCTCCTGCCTCAGCCCCATGCCCAGTTAATTTTTTTTTCTTTTTCTTTTTTTTTTTTTTTTTTTGTATTTTTAGTAGAGATGGAGTTTCACCATGTTAGCCAGGCTGGTTTCAAACTCCTGACCTGAAGTGATCCACCCACCTTGGCCTCCCAAAGTGCTGGGATTACAGGCGTGAGCCACCGTGCCCAGCCAAACTCTTTCAATGTTGACTGCATCTCTGCCATCTCCATATCATGAGGAAGGGAAGAGGATTATGCACAGACTGATAAGAGCAGTCCCATTTGTATTAATGCAAGGAATGGTCAGTCCTCATCTGGAATGACTTAGGACCGGTAGATGTGCATGACACCATTACATGAATTGGAGGAAAGAAAGGACATTGATTGGAAGGACCCGCTGGCATTGCAGAGGAATGACCTTACAAAATGAGAGGGCCATGACCATCCCTGGAGGATTTGACATACGGAGTGAAGACTGTAGAGGGGATGGGCTGACTGCTCTGAATGTCATCAATAGGGATACACAGAATAAAAAATGTCTGCCACTAGCACTACCCCCTTGGGTGCTATAGACCAAAGGTGGCATCATGATTAGAATCCAAATGGCAAGAACCAATTAATATGCCCACATACAGAACTTAAAACCAAGGGTTGGCAACAGACCACCCACAGTTTCGAGCCCTTAACTTGTCCTCTGTTGGAGGTCAGGGAGATAGCCCATGAGACTGGTGACCCAGTATCATGGGATCCCATGAAATAAACACTGCTCACGTCAGCAAAAGCAATCTCCATGCCAGGCCATACTTCTGGAAATGGAGGCCCAGATGACCTCATAGGTGAAATTCCTAGAGGTCTGCATTGTATCTGGTCAACCCCATATGCATGGTAGAGGGGTTGAGTGCTCTCTTATGGGGACAAATGGAGCTTCTGGGTTATATGTATCCTGGTCTAGATTTGGGGTCCCCTGCCTGGATAGCACTGCCAGCCCTGGCTAGGTGCAGGTACTGGAAGGATACATAAAAATTTTTAAGGAACCTTTTTCCTCCCTACCCTCTACAAGGCAGTACCCAAGGCAGGGGCTTTACCTGCTTGGATCAAATAGTGGTACTGCTTATTATCATTCTTGTTTTACAGATGAACAGACTGAGATAGGAAGAAATTAAGTAATTTTTCCAAAGTCAAACTGCTAGCAAATAGCAAGATATACAATCATAGAATCTAGTTCCTGTACTCATAACCAATATACTACATGGTCTCTGAAGTACTGTAGTACATATGAAAGAACTTTGTGAGAATGAAAAATGTTATTTCTCAAATTTTCATAAAATATAGAAGTGTTCCAAAAAATGCATTCTAGTTTCAAATGTAAAGAGCTGTGAAGGCTAATTATTACATGATAAAAATACCATGACCCCCCACCAGTGTTTATTAAAAATAAACACGGCAGGAAATATATGGGGAGAAGGATGTAGTAGGAAGAGAGTCCTGGCAGCAAAAACCATGAGCTTTCATGCAAGGCAGCATACTCTGCTTTGTTTATGGCTGAGACCTTGATCAAGAGGACTTAGAAAAAGACTGAAGACTGTGATTTACAAGGTCAGAAAAGAGCTACAGAGCAGCTGGATATTGATAGCATTCTTCTTGTTTTATGAGGGAGATGAAGAATAAGTTAGAGGTTTTTAGAAACAAATCACAAAGGAAACATCCATGGTAGAAATTGGCCTGAACTCAGCAACAGACCAACTGTGTCAATTGATCCAGAGGCAGTTTCATGAAGTGTCAGAGTAGCAGCATCCATTTGCTCCTAACATTAGAAGCCTCATTTTTATACTTAAAAGAGCTACTGATGAAGAAGTTGTGATTCTGACAGTGATGGAGAAACTAAATCTCACATAAATAAAAATGATCAGTCTTTGAAAAAAAAATTTAAAAATGTTTTGAAGGCACTAAAAACATAAATGAAGTTAAAGGGACTATGAGCAGTAAAAGGAAGGAAATCTGTAGAATAAGTACTAAATTTATAACACTTTTCCATAAAGGCTCTTTCCAGTCTACACAATGGGGATGGCTACAATTTATATACAAATCTACAGTCATTTTGACTCGAGGTATCAGAGAACGCTATTTGGGCTGCCAGAAAGGGTGAAATTGAGAAAGATGTCCTGAAAAGGGAGAAACAAAGGGAAAAATCACAAATTTGCACATAAACTTTTCTCAAATATCTGTCTGCTACAAAAACTACATGTGTGCAAAGAAGACGACGAGGAGCACAACAAAAAAAGCAATGATTGGATGACTTCAAAAGCTAAGCAGAAATTTTAGCTGGTGTCCACCACAGGGAGTTTGGAGTTTGAATGCTGACAACGTAGAAGACCTTAAATGTAAAGATTAGGGTTCTAGGATTGGGATTAAGGGGAGCAATAAAATAGATCCTGACACCGTTTGGATCTGTGTCCATGTTGAATTGTAATCCCCAGTGTTTCGGGTGGGGCCTCGTGGGAGGTGATTGGATTATTGGGTTGGATTTCTCTGTTGGTGCTGTTCTTGTGATAGTGAGTGAGTGAGCTACCATAGTAGCTTCATTGCTTATTGTGTTTTACCCTGATTCTCACATCCGACTCTAGCCCTCTCATGTTTTCACAGAACGTGCAACATGGCATCTCCTATTGCCATGAAAGTAAGAGCATGCCAGTTTAAAATCATCATTTTATCCCCAGAGTGAGTGAGCACAGTGTCTGGCTTCTGATAATTATTCAATAAATTATCTCAAAAAAATTAAATGAATGAGTGTTTCACCCTAGATGTGTCTAATCACTGCTCCCATACATCCTATTTTATCTCTATTGCCTAGCCTAAATTCCCTCTACTTCTCTACACCTTATTCATCCTTTATAGCTAGACTTAAGTCTTAACCCCTGTGAGTTTTTCCCAGATGATAATTCTGGACTCTCCCTTCTCTGAACATATATTTAACTTTCAGTGAGATCATTACTCATTACTGAGGTAGGAGGCAGGGCTGGACTATGGAGGTGGGGCTTGGGCACTGGACCAGATTAAAGACTAACTGAAACAAGGAAGAGGCAAAAGCACCTCTTCATAAGACACACCCACCAATGCCATGTCAGTTTGCCATTGCCATGGCAAAACCCAAAATTTATTGCCCCTTTATCATGGTAATGGCCTGATGATCTGGAAGTTACCACCCTTTTTCTAGAAATATCTGCATAATCTGCTCCTTAATTTGCATGTAATTAAAAGTGGGTATAAATATGACAGCAGAACTGCCTCTGAGCTGCTATTCTGGGCACATTGCCTATGGAGTATCCCTGTTCCACAAGGCTCAGTACTTCTGCTGCTGCTGTACACTGCTGATTCAATAAAAGTTGCTGTTTAACACCACCAGCTCACCCTTGAATTCTTTTTTGGGTGAAGCCAAGAACCCTCTGGGCATAAGCCAGCCTCAATTTGGGGGCTTGCCTACCCTGTGTCATCTGGCAACCACAAAGGGATGAAGACAGCAAGTGAGAGGCAGCAAGACAGCAGAGATAGTGGCCATCAGTGGAGACATGAGACAATGAGACAGCAAAGATGGTGGCAATCAGCAACTAGAGTGAGACAGAGGTGGTGGGACAGTGAGACAGCAAGAGGCGGTGAGACAACAGGATGGTGAGACAGAGAGAGGGAGACAATGAGACAACAATCAGAAGTGGCAGAGCTGTAACGCTGACGAGTTGCTAACACTACAGAGCTGTAACACTAGCCAAGGCTCTTTGAAGAGCCATCACCTTTCCTAGGGGCAGCAGAGCTGAGTGAAAGGGCAAGGAGCCATCATACTGCCACCTTGTATGAGACCTGTCATTCCTACCAGCAGGCCTGCAGATCTCTGGTCCCCATGCTGGCCCCCCACATGGCAGCCAAGCTCCCTCGAGCTGAGAAAACCTGGAGGGACCTTCACCCCAGTCCCACATGGAAGAATGGTCAGCACTATTTTGGCTCTTGCAGATGGGGTGAGTGTCTCGTCTTCCTCCTAACCCCACAATATGGGGTAGGCTAGGGTATAAAAGCCTCTGGCTAAGTGGTCATTTAATAATCCCTCATTATTTGAGTGCCCTAAAACATGTCCTTGTCACTCCTTTCCATGGTCCTTTGTCCTCTGACGCCGTTTTAGTGGTCCAACAACCAACAACCATTTTATTTTTAGTCTTAAAATGTATGTTATGTTCACAGTCATTTTATTTTATTTTATTTTTGCTTTCACTCCATGGGCAACTGTTTAAGGCAGGACAATTGGTTGTGAGAGGTCCCCTGCTGTGTTGATTCTGGGATGCCAGATTCACGTTGCTCTGTGTCCTCAACCAGTCCTCTGTGGTTCGCTGTTGGCTGTCCCTCAGATGCTCCTGAGTTTTCTGCATTTGGTCAGTCCCAGGTACACCAGGATTTCTGGCATTTGATGTGGGGACCCTCATTGACTAACACTCAGATAGTTTGGGTTGTTGCCATTTGGTATTGTTGGCTGCCCTCCAGATGCTCTAGGGTTTTTGGCACTGGCATTCCTTCTATGATGGTTTGAGTTGGAGGCCCACCCTAGGAGAATCCTGGTCTTGCTCTTTCTTTTTTTCCACCATGAAGTTGTTATTTTCTGTAACAGCATGTTCTTTTTTACTGTCACCTTTTTTACTCTTCCTTCTATACTTTGCTTAATACAAATACGTCTTTGGTTATATTTTGTTCCCTGACAAACATTTATAATCCTTATAATCGTTAACACCGTGCTACCTATACTTACACCTTTTCTTTGGGAAGTGGAAATCTAAAAGGGAAAAATAACAGGGGCCCAGTTGCTTTCCCTCTTGCTACATTTAGAAAAACTTCTGTGTCCAGAAAAATCTCTATTAGTCATGGGGACAGTGACAAGCATCTCAGAAAACTCGCTACTACCGTGTCTCTTATGCTATTGGAGCAAATTTTTAAAATTCACCTTAAAGAAAAGGAATTAATTTTCTATTGCATCATTATTTGGGTTCAATACAACTTAGAAAACCAACAGATTTAGCCTAAACATGGTTCTATATGTTATGATGATATTTTGCAATTGAACTTACTTGGTTAAAAAAAAAAAAAAGGAAAAATGGGAGGAGGTCTTTTATGTATAGGCTTTTTATGGTCCTTTACTGACTCACATTACTTCCAGGCACCAGGAAGCTCTGCCTAAGGCAGCAGTCGCCAACATTTTTGGCACCAGGGACTGGCTTCATGGAAGATAGTTCTTCCATGGACCAGGGCTGGGAGAGGATGGTTTCAGGATAAAACTGTTCCACCTCAGATCATCAGGCATTAGTTACATTCTCATAAGGAGTGCACAATTTAGATCCCTCACACGCTCAGTTTGCAATAGGGTTTGCACTGCTGTGAGAATCTAATGCTATCATTGATCTGACAGGAGGCAGAGCTCAGCCCATAATGCTTGCCTGTTGCTCCTGCCATTCATCTCCTGCTGCGTGGCCTGGTTCCTACAGGCAAAGGGCTGGTACCAGTTCACAGCCTGGGGGTTGGGGACCCCTGGCCTAAGAGATCACCTCCTAACTGCTCCCCCTAGAAGGCCTACTTTTTCCCCAGAGTCTTCTCAGATCCCCAATACTGAGGGGGGCTCCCACCAATTTTCTAATGAAGGATCCCACCCCAAGATTGTCAGGCACACCTCTTCCTTATTCAACTAGCTCCATGTTATACCCGCCTCTGTCTGAGAAAGTAAGCCCAACCAGTACCACTGGAAGTGGAACCCCATATCAACCCCTAAAGTCAATCCTGTGCCCATGTGTCCATTGAGGGAGGTAGCTGATAGGAATGGGGGAACACTCAGAGTACATGTGCCGTTTTCTCTAATTTGGCTTTATAAAAGGAAAAATTTGGTCGGCTTTCAGAGGATCTAGAAAAATTTATGGAGGAGTTTAAGCTGACCATGTTCTTTAATTTAACTTGTCATGACTTACTAATATTTCATCCACTTGCTGTGCTGTGAGAAAAGAGTGAATTAAAAAAGGGGTGATTAAGCCAGTCAATTATGACAAGGTTAGAGAAATAACTGAGGGAAAAAATAAAAATTTTGCCCTGTTTCAGGGTCATTTGGTTAGAGCACTCAGGAAATATATTAACGCAGGCCTAGGCTCTCCAAAAGGGCAAGCTCTCTTGGTTATACATTTTGTTACACAATCTGCCCCTGACATTAGGAGAAAGCCATGAAAAGCAGTAATGGGACCTCAAACCCCTATTGTCAACTTTTAAACATAGCCTTTAAAGTTTACAACAATAAGAGGCCAGGTGCAGTGGCTCACACCTGTAATCCCAGCACTTTGGGAGGCCGAACAGGTGGATCACTTGAGGTCAGGAGTTCGAGACCAGCCTGCCTGGTGAAACCCTGTCTCTACTGAAAATACAAAAATTAGCTGGACATGGTAACATGTGCCTATAATCCCAGTTACTCGGGAGGCTGAGGCAGGAGAATCACTTGAACTCAGGAGGCAGAGGTTGCAGGGAGCTGAGATTGTGCCACTGCACACCAACCTGGGCAACACAGTGAGACTCCATCTCAAAAAAGAGAGAGAAAAAAGTTTACAACAATACAGACAGAGCAAAAAAGGTGAAAAAAAGAATTAAAACAGGTAGACAAAAAGCACAATTGTTAGCAGTTGCATTAAACCCCCTGCCGTCTCAGAATTACCCATCCCAAGAAAGTGTTATGAGATTGGCATTTGGGAGACCCAGACAGGAGCCCCTGACTTGGTGACCACTGGGTCAGAATCAGTGTGCCTACTGTAAACAAAAGGACCATCGACAATGAGACTGTCCTAACTGTTCCCTGTGATAGAGAGAAAAAGACTCCCCATTAATACTACAGTTAACCTTCTTACATTGGCCCCAAAGAGCTACCTTGCTCAAGTAAGTTTAAAGGGGTCTTGGACCCTTGACGAGACAGACAGCTTCTCGCAGTGGCAAAGAAGTGGCCACCTTAACATTTTTCTTCAGTGTCTTCACTGCTGGGTGAGCTCTATGGCAGCTTGGGGACTCCAGGGTCTCCTTTTGAGCAACATGGTTTACCCTGTCCCTTCCTTACTTGATGCTGTGGGATCCTCTTCCCTGCTTCGTCCTGTCTTCCATACCTATTAGGGCAAGCAAAGTTTCTGGATTTGTCATCAACATTCTATCTTTTGATCTATCCAAAAATCTCACAGTCAACTCCCCAGACCTCCTAGCCAACCATAGTGATCCCAAAGTACCCAAACCCCCACACTTGTTATATAGAACTCACCTCCACTTAATGGATTCCATGTGAACACCCCCTGCCTCTATTACCTGGACTTGGGAAGTTGGGTATCTATATCTCCACTTGATATGGTTTGTGTGTCCCCACCCAAATCTCATCTTGAATTGTAGCTCCCATAATCCTTGCATGTCATGTGAGGGACCCAATGGGAGGTAACTGAATAATAGGGGCAGTTTTTTTTCCATGCCGTTCTGGTGATAGTGAATAAGTTTCATGAGATCTGATGGTTTTATAAAGGGCAGTTCCCCAGCATATGCTCTCTTGCCTGCCGCCATGTAAAACATGACTTTGCTCCTCCTTTGCCTTCTGTCATGATTAATCTCCCCAGCCAGGTGGAACTGTGAGTTCATTAAACCTGTTTTTTTTTTAAATAAATTACCCAGTCTTGGGTATTTCTTCATTGCAGTGTGAAAATGGACTAATACACAAGTGCACTAATGATTCTATATTTTGCACCCACTGTTGTGTTAATGACCCAAAAGGGGAGTTTCTCTGTGATGCTGTAAACCAACTCTAGTTGCCAAGTTCCCAACGCTGCAGCAAAGTAAATGGAATTCCACTTGTAAGTGAGAAGACCATATATGGTGCCTTCTCCTGGATCTGAACATAAAGGGGAAAAAAATAATTGCCTAATCTAGATGGTGGACATACCAAACCCTTCTGGAAAGCAAAGATTGTTCCACCACCCCAATTGGAATAGGGAAAGAATATATAGACTGAACTTGGCAGTGATAGATAGACATCATGCCCTGTAGGGCCTCTATTTTTGCTTCAAATGTGCTCATTTTTGTTGTGGCCTTGAATGGAAAAATTCACACTCTGTAACCACTCCCAACTACATAGGGAGACACCTGTTCTTTTAGGAGTAGCTTTCCCTTGTATATAAAGAACTTGGAACAGAGG
This sequence comes from Macaca nemestrina, assembly GCF_043159975.1. NCBI lineage: Eukaryota > Metazoa > Chordata > Mammalia > Primates > Cercopithecidae > Macaca > Macaca nemestrina. The sequence goes on along the minus strand of NC_092135.1, from coordinate 121,577,198 downwards.
TGAATTTACATTGACTACCCTTGCCCCTCAAGGGGTCAAAGTCTAACCCCACAGGACCCAGGAATACCAGAAGTAAATGAAGAATTGGATTAATTCTGGCAGAAATTGGGGCAGCAATAGGACTAGTAGCACCTTGGGTTGGCTTTGCCTACCATGAGTCAACCGTAAGAAAACTTAACTCAAACCCTAAAATCCTTAGCCACAAACACAAATCAGGCATTAAAGGGAATTGAAGAGTCCCTTGACAATGTGGCAAATGTAATTCTCAATAAAAGACTAGCATTGGATTATTTACTAGCTACACAAAGTGGAGTCTGTGCAGTTATTAATAAAACCTGCTGTACTTATATTAACAACTCTGGAAAGATTGAGGTTAACAGTTGAAAGACCCTATGAGCAAGCTACCTGGTTACATAGATAAAACCAGGGCACTGACCTCAGCTATATCTGGTTGACTATCAAAAGCGCCTTCCCTCCCAGCACTTTGGAGGCCAAGTCAGGTGGATTGCTTGAACTCAGGAGTTTGAGACTAGCCTGGGGAACATGGCAAAACCCCATTTCTACCAAAAACTTAGCTGGGCATGGTAGCACATGCCTGTGGTCTCAGTCACTTGGGAGGTTGAGGTGGGAGGATTGCTTGAGCCTGGGATGTCGAGATTGCAGTGAGCCAAGATTGTACCATTGCACCCCAATCTGAGTGACAGAATGAAATTCCATCTCAAAAAAAAAGTGCCTTCCAAATTCTCATCTGGATTTTACCTCTCCTAGGACCTCTGATAATTGCCTTCTTATTACTAATTTTTGGCTCTTGTTTAACTTCTTGGTAAAGTTTGTGTCTTCTAGATTATAACAGTTCCATGTAAAGAAAATGCTGGGACAAAGTTTCCCATCCATCCCATCTACTGATCTGAAGAATGAAAATGTCCTGATTCTGGACCCCTTAGATCAGGTGTTCAGAGAGTTTTGCTCCTCCAATGCTAGGCAGGGCCACTCTTTTGCACCTCTTAAGGTTAAGGAAGAAGAGTATCTAATCCCTGAGGGGGAAATAAGGTCAGAGGCAAACTCAACTCTGGAAGTAGGGCTTGAGCTCTGGACCAGGTTGAAGACTAGCCACAACAGGGAAGAGATGAAAGCACCTCCTCATGAGACATGCTCACCAGTTCCATGTCAGTTTACCAGTGCCATGGGCACACCCAGAAGTTACTGCCCCTTTCCGTGGCAACGACCTGATGACCTGGAAGTTACCATTCTTTTTCTAGAAATGTCTGCATAATCTGTCCCATAATTTGCATGTAATTAAAAGTGGGTACAAATATGACTGCAGAACTGCCTCTGAGCTGCTACTCTGGGCACACTGCCTATGGAGGTAGCCCTGTTCCACAAGGAGCAGTACCTCTCCCGCTGCCATGCAATGGGGCTTCAATGAAAGTTACTGACACCACCGGCTCACCCTTGAATTCTTTCCTGAGTAAAGCCAAGAATCCTCCCGGACTAAGTCCCAGTTTTGAGGCTTGCCTGCACTGTGTCACTACCATTTCTTATTTTGTCTTGGTTAATTCTACCTCTCCACTGAGTAGAAAGTTTCTTAATAACAGGTACCTTGCCTTGGGTCTCCCACAGTGCCTAGCAGTGGTGTTTTTGTTTGCTTTTGGCAGCACAACCCCTGTCCTCAACTTACTGAAATGAGGTCCAGGTAGTTCAATCCTCCAAAGAAAAGAAAGATCTATTTTGAATATACTACTCTTTTTCTTCCCCGTGGCTCCTCCTTCCTTTCCAGAGACTTATGAAAAACAATAAATAAGGTACCGAAAAGCCCTGACCTTGTTTTCTAGACTCATCCTGGGTTTTTTTAGGACTTGTTCATGTGTTTCATTTTTGGTGGTCTATGTCTTACTCTTGCACTGAAGGTCTTACTGGTTACATCATAAGTACCAAAAAGTCAGAGAATGTCCAATTTAGACACAAAGGATCAAAAATCCCAATCTTCTCCTCCAATCCATGAGGAATCTAGGATATGCCTGATTGCCCCAAGAAGACATAGTTCATACAGATAATGTTTTAAAACATATTTCAATGTGTTTCACTCTTTTGTATTAACTTCAGTATGACCTTCCCCTGCTCCAGACCTGTTCTTTCTGAGACATCCATTTCCTTCAGAGGATTAGGATTTTTAAAGCAAGCTTACAAAAAGAAAGATGACCCATTCTGTTCTTGCATACAAAGTGGAATTTTTAGTCTGCAACCATAAAATTATTTCTTAGAAGCCAGGTTTCACAGAAAGAGAAAATTATTTTAGAAATTCCTATAGCTATCATTAACCTATGATGAGCCAAGCCTGACGTTTAAATGACAGAATTTCTTCCATAGTATTGAGACAAGATTTATCCCACCATTAAGACTGCACCATGAGGCTTGGTGTTCCCAGGAGATAAATGGGGACTGGGGATGTGCTTAAGCACAGTCTGTAACAGAAAGGTAGATGAGGTGAAATCTTGCCCTTTTGTACTGGCAAAGTGTGGGAAAGAGACAGTGAGAAAAGAATCAGCTTTTTCTACATGAAATGCCACCTTAACATTTACTGTCTTTAAACCACCACCATTTATCTAGGTCATGATTCTGCAGATCATCAAATTGGGTTTACTTCTGCTAAGTAGTTTAGTCTCAGCTGGGCTCACTCCTGTGTCTGGGATCAGCTGCCTGATAGACTGGTGGCTGCTAGACTAGGGTGATCTCAGCTAGGCCTGCTGGGATTGCTCTCCTTGGATTGCTTATGTGGTGGTGACCATATTCTGGGGCAGAAGACTGAGGCACAGATGACCTTTTCAGGCCTAGAGGCAGAAAGACATGATATCACTTCTGATTAATTTTGTTGGTTAAAGCCAATCATCATGCTAACCAGAGTCAAAGGGTAGAGAGAGAGAGACTCCCCTTCTTGGTGGGAAAAACTTCAAAGTCACATTGCAAAGAAGCATGAAAGGAAATAATCGTGGCCATTTTGGTTAATGATTTTCCACAAGGATCATGATTTGTCACTACCTGGTACCTCTTCCTTCTGCTACTGGAAAGTGTTACTAAATAGAATGAGAGGAAGATAGAAACCAAAGGAACTTGTCCTGACTCAGGTTTGGGTTTCTAGGAGGATTCCCCAGCACTGTTGTTGGGAGAGCAAAGGGTATGACCTACTGGTTCAGAGGGAAGCTTTGAGTCTAAACTCCTGAGTTTTCTCCTGATTCTTTGGTGATAACAGGGGAAGGTGTCCAAAAGTGTCAGCCTGCCCTGTAGAGGGCAGCTGGTAATGCTGGACAGTAACTTCTTGGATAGGTCATTGTGCTGGGGTCAAAATGAGTCTGTGCCAAAGATGGCAGGGACAGCACCTAGGCCAGGAATCAACTGAGAATCACAAGCAGACCCCAGGTGATGCCATGATACCTGGCCATACTGAAAGAGGATAAACCACGAACCCTCTGGCTATAGACCTTAGCAACAAATTTCAGAAAGGTGAGCAGTGACCAGTAAACATTGGAAAATTCCACTGCCAGCAATCCAGCAAGTACCCAAAGAATAACCTAAGAATCACCTTTATGTATCCCATTCATACATCTTTAGAAGAGTGGGAAGGAAGACTAAACATCTATCTGAAAGGTTGATATGGTTTGGCTGTGTCCCTACCCAAAATCTCATCTTGAATTGTAGCTCCCATAGTCCCCACGTGTCATGGGAGGGACCTGGTGGGAGGTAACTGAATCATGGGGGCGGGTCTTTCCTGTGCTGTTCTCATGATAGTGAATAAGTCTCATGAGATCTGATGGATTTATAAAGTGGAGTTCCCCTGCACATGCTCTCTTGCTTGGCACCACTAAGATGTGACTTTGCTTCTCCTCTGCCTTCCGCCATGATTTTGAGGCCTCCTCAGCTATGCTGAAGTGTGAGTCCATTAAACCTCTTCCCTTTATAAGTTGTCCAATTTCTGGTATGTCTTTATTAGCAGCATGAGAACAGACTAATACAAATGCATGGTTCAAACCAGAAGAAACTGAGATTTTAAGTGTAAATTTTTTTCTTGCCTAACTCAGAGAAAGCTACAGAGAAAGATTTGAATGTCCTCATTACAAAGAAATGATAAAGGTTTAAGGTGATGCATATGCTAATTTCCTTGATTTTATCATTATTCAATTTACACATGTATTAAAATATCATGTTGTATCCTGTAAATATGTACAATTATGTGTCAATTGTAAAAAGAATAAAAGTAAAATAAAAGATGACTCTCAGAATGTTACCTCAAAATCAAAACAAAACCAAACGAAAGCAACAGCTATATTTTCTTTGTGCAGGCTCCTTTGTCAAACAGACTGAAATAGATAACGTACAAATGTGACAAAATTTGATTTGTCTCCAACCATTACCCTCAACCACACTCAGATGAATCAGCCTTTTAGGTAGAACTGATAGCTTTCTTGTCACTTTGAATTAATAAAAAGTCTAATCCAAATAAGTTCATTGTCTTGGAGGTGCCAAAGATTTCTTAAAGGGGACATGAAACATATAACCATGAAAATATTAATAAATTAGACTCTATTAAAATTAAGAACTTCTGTTCATCAAAAGACATCATTAAAAGGGAATAAAAAAGTAACTTACCAAGTAAGAGAAGATATTCACTTAAGAATATGGAGATTCGTATGGATTCATATCCAGAATATATAGGGAAGCCCTATATGTCAGTAAGACAGCTGAATAGAAAAATGGATGAAAGATTAAAAAATATTTCAAAAAAGTAAGTACTCAGATGGCCAATAAACATGGGCAAAGTTATTTAACTTTATTAGTCATCAGAAAAATGCAAACTAAAACTATGAGATATTATTACACAACCATTAGAATATCTCAAATGAAATAGAAACTACCAAGTATAAAATTAAGATGTAAAACAATAGGCCTTCCATACGGCTCCTTAAAAAACTATTTGATAACTGATATAGTTTGGATGCTTGTCCCCTTAAAATCTCATGTTGGGTGTGATTCTCAGTGTCGAAAGTGGGGCCTGGTGGGAGATGTTTCAGTCATGGGGGTGGATCCTTCATGAATGGCTTGGTGTCCTTCTTGCAGTAATGAGTGAGTTAATGTAAAGTCTAGTTGTTTAAAAGAGTGTGGCACCTCTCCCCATGCTCTTGCTCCCCCTGGCACCATGTGATGTTCTGGCTCCCCTTGGCCTTCCTCTGTGATTGTAAACTTCCTGAGGTCCTCACCAGGAGTAGATGCTGGCACCATGCTTCCTATACAGCCTGCAGAAACTCGAGGCAAAATAAACTTCTTTTCTTTGTAAATTACCCAGTTTCCGATATTCTTCTATAGCAACACAAATGGACTAACACAGTAACATATGTCCAAACTGAAGATATGACCCAAAATTCCACTCCTGGGTACATATTGAACAGAAAAGTAAGCATATTTTCCACAAAATACACATAGTAGAATAATCATTGTAGTACTATATTTGATACATCTAAGCCAGAAGTTATTTTATGCCCATAAACAATAGAATAGATCAATTGCAGTCTAGTTATATAATAGAATATTTTACAAAGGTGCAAATACATGATCTACTAATACAAGTAAAAACAAAAAAATGATTCTCAGCAACATAATGTTGAATGAAAGGAGTCAGATCCAAAATATACTGTATGATTTCATTTGTATGAAGTACAAAAACAGGTGAAACTAATGTATGTTGCTTAAATTCATGATATTGATTACTCTAGAGGGAGCAACCTTTGAGAGTGGAAAGGAATAAGGGAGTATCTGGGGATTGGTAATATTTTGCTTCTTATCTGGATGTTGGTCACATTGGTGTGTTCAGTTTGTGAAAATTTAGCAATCTATACACCTCAGTGTAGTTTTTAAAGTAGGTGTATCATATTTCAGTAAAACGTTTTCAAAAGTCTGGTTCAGACCAATTTTAAATTGTAATCTCATACTTCTTTATCCCTTCCCCAACACAGCTTTGACTTACTTGAGGCTAAAAGTTCCAAGTAGGGATAGAATTTGGATGACTTTCTAAAGGTACCTGTGCCACCCTTTCTAGTATCAACTCCTCTGGGGTTGGAGAGATGGAAGATGAGATAGAAGTAAAGACAGCACCATTTTATTTTCCTTAACTGGCCATGTGATTGCACTATTGTTGATGGCCATTGCTTTTCTGGCCAGTTTGATCTTTTCCGTCACCCTTGGTGCAGCAGGGAAAGTGCTTGTTCTCAGAGGCATGCACATGAGTCCATTTGGAGGCACTGAGCCATGAGGTTTTCCTATTGCACAAGTTCCCTGGCACAGAAGACCTAGCTTCGCCTCTTTCATCATCACCCCCAACTGTTATCCCCAGAGTCACACCCCGCAGCCTCTTGCCTTCACCTCCCAGGGTTTCTGGCTCACAGAAAGACATTTCGTGCCTGATTGTCTTCTGCAGTTGTATTAGTCTGTTCTCACACTGCTAATACAGACATACTTGAGACTGACTAATTTATAAAGGAAAGAGGTTTAATTGACCCACAGTTCCACATGGCTGGGGAGGCCTCACAATCATGGTGGAAGGCGAATGAGAAGCAAAGGCACATCTTACATGATGGCGGGCAAGAGGGCTTGTGCAGGGGAACCCCCATTTATAAAACGATCAGATCTCATGACACTTATTCACTACTACAAGAACAGTATGCGTGAGACTGCTCCCATAATTCAATTATCTCCACCTGGCCCTGCCCTTGACATGTGGGGATTATTACAGTTCAAGGTGAGGTTCGGGTGGGGATATAGCCAAACCATATCAGCAGTTCTAGTTAATCCACAGAAAAGGTGCAGGCTGCTCCCTTTCTCCAGCTTGCCATTTATCTCTAATTTTCTTATCCTCTGGTAGGACAGACAATGGATCTGAGTAGCCTAAGCTTATGTCCAATTTGAAACCCATGCTACCCCTTCTAAAGGCACTGCAGATATTGATGAATGGATAAAGAATGGCACTTCAGATACTTGTGAATGGATACTTATGAATGGAGAACTCTTTCTTCAAGCTCTTTTGTGGTAGGGAGAATAATTATTTCCTTCCTCCTTACAAAGACATCCATCTCCTAATCTACAGAATATTTGAATATGTTACATCACATGGCAAGGAGGAATTAAGGTTGCTAATCAGCTGACCTTAAAATAAGGAGAGTATCCTGGAATATTTAGCAGACCCAGTGTAATCACAAAGGTCCTTAAATGTGGAAGAGGGAGGCAGGGTAATTAGTGTCAGAGCAATGGAATGTGAGAAAGACTTGACTGGCTATTGCAGGTTTTGAAGGTGAAGAAAGGGCCCACGGACCAGGGAATGTGGGCAGACTGTAGAAGCTGGAAAAGGCAAGGAAACAGATATTCCCCTGGAGCCTCCAGAATGCAATGCAGCTCTGCCAACACCTTGATTTCAACCCAGTGGATCCATCATAGACTTCTGACCTCCAGAACTGTAAGGTAATAATTTGTATTGTTGTTAGCCACTAAGTTTGTGGTTGTTTGTTACAGCAGGAAGGGTAAACTAATGCACTTTCTTTTAGTTTGCAGGGAGAATGGATATAATCCCCTCCCAAAAGCTATGCAATTTCCTATAGGTGGGGTAAAGGCCCAGGATTCCAATATGCTTTTCTCTTCTTTACCCTCTGGCCCCAACTTCTGTCATGTTTATCTCCTAGAGAGGTGTATTAGTCTGGTCCCACATTGCTATCAATAAATACCTGAGATTGGGTAATTTATAAAGAAAAGAGGTTTAACTGGCTCATAGTGATACGGGCTGTACAGGAAGCGTGGTGCTGGCATCTGCTCAGCTTCTGAGGAGGCCTCATGAAACTTACCATCACAACAGAAGGTGAAAGAGAAGCCAGCACTTCACATGGGCTGGAGCAGAAGGAAGAGTGAGAGGGTGGGGGAGGTGCCGTACACTTTTAGACAACCAGCTCTTGTGAGAACTGACTCACTATACAGTACCAAGGGGAGATGGTGCCAAACCATTCATGAGAACTTTAACCCCATGATCCAGTCACCTCCCACCAGGACTACCTTCAACACTGGAGATTATAATTCCACATGAAATCTGGTGAGGAAGCAGATCTGAACCATATCATTCTATCTCTGTCCCCCAACTCCAAAATCTCATGTGCCTCTCACACTGTGAAATACAATTATGCCTTCCCAACAGTCCCCCAAAGTCTTAACTCATTCCAGCATTAACTTAAAAGTCCAAACTCAAAAGTCTCATCTGAGACAAGGCAAGTCTTTTCCACCGATGAGCCTATAAAATCAAAAACAAGTTAGTTACTCCCAAGATATAATGGGAGTACAGGCATTAAGAAATACCCCCATTCCAAAAGGTAGAAATTCACCAAAAGAAAGTGGTTACAGGCCCCATGCAAGCCTGAAACCCAGCAGGGCAGTTATTGTATCTCAAAGTTCCACAACGGTCTCCCTTGATTCCATGTCTCACATCCGTGACATGCTGGTATGAGGGCTGGGGTCCCAACGTCTTGGGCAGCTCTGTCCATGAGGCTTTGCAGGGTTCAGCTCCTGTGGCTAATCACAAGGGCTGATGTTGAGTGCCTGAGGCTTGTCCAGGTGCAGGGGGCAAGCTGTCAGTAGATTGTGACAGACCCCATTGTGGCCCTCTTTCCACAGCTCCAAATGGCAGTGCCCCAGTGGAGACTCTGTATGGGGGCTCCAACTCCACATTTCCCCTCTGTGCTGCCCTGTAGAGGTCCTCCATAAGGGCTTCTGCCTGGACATCCAAGCTTTTTCATACATCTTCTGAAATCTAGGCTTCTAAGCCTCAGTTATGACACTCTATATGCCCAAAGGCTTACCACCACATGGAAGCTGCCAAGGCCTGTGGCTTTCACCCTCTGAAGCAGAGGCATGAGCTGTACCTGGGCCCCTTTTAACTCCAGCTGGAGCTGAAGTAGCTGGGAGGCAGGGAGCAGTGTCCCAATGCTGTGCAGGGCAGTAGGGCCCTCGGCCTGGCCCACTAAACCAAACTTTCCTCCTAGGCCTCTTAGCCTGTGGTGGGAGGGGCTGCCTAGAAGGTGTCTGAAATGTCTTCAAGGCCTTCTCCCCATTGTCTATTAGCACTTGTCTCCTCTTTACTTATGCAAATTTCTGCAGCTTGGTTGAATTGCTCCCTTGAAAATGGCATTTTCTTTGCTAACACATGGCCAGGCTGTAAATTTTCCAATCTTTTATGCTCTTCTTTTCTTTTAAATATGAGTTCCAGTTTCAGGCCATTTCTTTGTTCACACATATAAGACATGGGTTGTTAGAAGCAGCCAGGCTATCCTGAACGCTTTGTTGCTTAAAATTTCTTCTGCCAAAAACCCTAAATTGTTACTCTTAAGGTTAAAATTCCACAGATTCCTAGAGCAGGGACATAATACAGCTGTTATGTACGTCCATGTGAAGAGACCACCAAACAGGCTTTGTGTGAGCAATAAAGCTTTTTAATCACCTGGGTGCAGGTGGATCGAGTCCAAAAAAAGGAGGCAGCAGAGGGAGATGGGGTGGGGCAGTTTTAAAGGATTTGGGTTGGTAGTGGAAAATTACAGTTAAATGTGATTTTGTCTTGCGGGCAGGGGCAGGGGTCACAAGGTGCTTGGTGGGGAGCTCCCCAGACTCATTGTCCAGAAGAAGGAATGTCACAAGGTCAATTGATCAGTTAGGGTGGGGCAGGAACAAATCACAATGGTGGAATGTCATCGTTAAGGCAGGAATTGGCTGTTTCACTTCTTTAGTGGTTCTTCAGTTGCTCTAGGCCATCTGGATGTATATGTGCAGGTCACAGGGGTTATGATGGCTTAGCTTGGTCTCAGAGGCCTGACAACAACTAGACTCTTTGCTAAAGCACAGCAAAAGTGCCTTTACTCCAGTTCCCAGTAAGTTCCTCATTTCAATCTGAGAGCTCCTCAGCCTCAACTTCACTCTCCATATCACTATCAGCATTTTGGTTACAACAATTCAACAAGTCTCTTGGAAATTCCAAACTTTTCCTCAACTCCTTGTCTTCTTCTGAGCCCTCCAAACTGTTCCAATCTCTGTCTGCCCATTACCCAGTTTCAAAGCTGCTTCCACATTTTCAGGTATCATTATAATAACGCCCCACTCCTCAGTACCGATGTTCTATATTAGTTTGTTCTTGCATTGCTATGAATACCCGAGACTGGATAATTTATAAAGAAAAGAGCTTTAATTGGCTCACATTTCCACCAAATGTACAGGAAGCATGATGCTGGCATCTGCTTGGCTACTGAGGAGTCTTCAGGAAACTTACAATCATGGCAGAAGGCAAAAAGGGAGCCAGTGCCTCACATGGCTGGAAAAGAGGAAGAGAGATAGGGTGAAGGGGGGTGCCACACACTTTTAAACAACCAGATCTGGTGAGAACTCACTCACTATACATTACCAAGGAGGCATAGTACTAAAGCATTCATGAGAAGTCCACTTCCATGATCTAATCACCTCCCACTAGGCCTACCTCCAAGACTGGGGATTACAGGTCAACATGAGATTTGGTAAGGACATAGATCCAAACCATATCAGGGGATGGGAGAGGAATTGGAGAGGAAGAAGATAGGAGATAGTGGCTGGGGGTAGCCGTATCTGTTTAACTACATTGTTGTTAGCTCTGGAGAAGTTGTCTGGTCTTCGTTTTTTGCAGCTCTTTTTAGGATGCAGTTACTTTCAGTATTTCAAGCCTCACTGTGGCTCTCTGTGTCCAATTCCAGGGCAACAGGGTAAGTCCAACAACAAGCTGTAACTTGGCATAACTGAGTAGTGGCATGCACGTTAAAATTTTTGACTATATATCACATATGTAATCTACATGGCTTGGGGCACGGATTCAAATCAGTTTTTTTCCTGCAATTAATAATTTATTATCATTTTTAGTGATAAATATGTATATATAGTTTAAAAGTCTAATACTAGTATGAGATTAATAACTTAAGAAAGCAGTGCCTTGCCTATATCTCAAGAAGAATCATCCAACATCCAGTCCAGTGCTTGAGAGCTGGGTGGGGCAGGAAGCTGACTGACTGGCTCTTTGGTATGCACATTTCCACTCATGACTCTTGTTTTCAACCCCATGATGCACTGCTCCCTCAGCTTGCCTCTCCAGGAAAGTTACCTTAGTCAGTGTCTGGGAGTGCAAATTTAGGGGTGTGAGTGCTCAATCAGCTAGGTCCTGTGTTCCCAGCTCCACATCCCAGGCTTATTCAGAAGATTCTGATCCCTCTTATCACTGTGCCTTTGACGGTCTATGGCATGAATCAGCTTGCCTGTGATTGCCATTTTCTCCACCCCTAAAAGACAGTTTGGCTTCAACATTTCTGCTCTGCTAAATCAGTTATGACTCATCTATCTATTTTCCAACTTCCAAAATTCTGTTGACAATCTGGCCTTCCCTCTTCTCTTCTCCTGCACTCTTGTCTTTGTAGACAAGCATAAAATTATTACCCTATATCCTTTAACTGTTATTGAAAGAGGTTCTGGGATGGAGCAAAGAATAAGCACACATGATCTGTCTGCCATATTCTTCCACAAATCTCTTTCCTTTATTTCTTAAAATCCTTAAGTTGTGTATGAATATTACCTGCAGGAAATAGTGCATGCATAAGAATTCTACTTCTTTGGATTAAAAACAAGCTATTCCTCTCAGTTTGAACTGTTTCAAAATTGCCTATAATCTAATGTGATTCAATGAATCTATAAAGCTTGTGTGCTCCCAGTAGCAACCGAGATAAAGCAGCAAGTGTGGCTGCCATTGGGGTCAGTTGGCAGCACCTGGTTGCCATGGTCACGGGCTCTTTAAAAATGGAGCAAATACTTAATGAAACACTATATCCTTCTCCTCAGCACTAGGCATTTATAGTATTCAAATATTTACAGGTATAGCAGACTCACTGAGTTTCAAAAATATAAAAATGGTCTTGCTTCCTAAAAAGCATACATTTGCTATTGGCAGTAAAAAGGACTTAAATAAATCAAATTCTTGCTTTTGACAAGCAGATGCTAAAAGAAAACTAAAATATCATCTTCTAGGATTTGATTTTAGTTTACTTTCAGAGATCATTCACTTCCCTACCAAAAGACTGACTTCATTTTTTTAAATTAGTTATGGATTACGTCCAATTTGGTGAATAAGGATCCTACAATCTTGCTCTCTGCTTATTTACACTTAATATTAGTGACTATTAACATTAAATATAGATGTATTCTATGTCACCACAGATGGAGATTTCCATTTGAGATATCTTAGACTTTCAAATGACTTAGCAAACATCAACCAGCCAATCGTTTTTCTCCAAAGATCCTTCTGCTGTGCTTTGACTCAGAGAGCCTAGAAAATTCTGAAGTGATGCTTCATTAGAAAAATGTAGTAAATTCCAGAGAGGAACATAAGGAAAATGTAATTCTCTAGGTAGATTTATTTTTCTCTTTTCAATTGTGGAAAGTTATGAGGAGGTAATAAATTGGAGGACAGTTTTGTGGTTGATTGAAGTTTCTCTGCTGCTTTCTGAGACAACTAGAACAGCTCAATGCAAACACACATTCTAACATTTATCCCAGGCAAAAATTATATAATATATTTTAATACTGAAATTAGGAGAAAAGTCGTTACTTTGCAGTCTATTGGTCTCTAGATGACGGGAAAAGATGAGCTCCCTCTGGTGGTGAACTTAACAATAATAATAAATGTTATTGTTTCATAACTCAAAGACCAGATTGAACTTAAAAGATCATTCAATTGTCAGCAAGAGGCATCCTCCAAATTACCATTTTAGATTATTTCCCAGGCTCTGGATGAGGGAAATAGGTCAACACAGAATATTTATCCTTTTATTTGACTAGAGTCTTCTGGGATTTGAAGTAAAAAGGTGACTCAAAAATCCAGGGGTAAATGTTTTGTCATCTAGTGCCTCTCTCTCATTCACTCACTCTCTCATTGAGTGTCCCATATAGGGAAATATGGGAATCTTGTGGACTGAAGCTGTAATGCTGAGAAACTGACCTATTCTCCACCATCATTGTAGTTAATGGTGAATTGGCATATCCTTCTGTGTCTTTGTGGTAGTTGGAGGAAGGATTCATTGGTATTAACTTATCTTCCATTATGTACAGCCAGCAGGATTTTACCCTGTTCTCTTGACTTTGTATAAAGGCATAAAATTGTATACATTATATGCTTTTGCTGTTATCGAAGGAGGTTCTGGAATGGAGTAGAGAAAAACAAATGTGATCAGTCTGCTTTGTACACCATCTCTCCCATTTTAATTAAAAAAGTATTTTTATACAGTATTGCAAAGAGGTTCATATGTGATATATACTTTATATTTGGCTTTGAAAAATATGAAATTGGAACATCTAATAGAGGCTACCTTATAAAGTAATTATCTATAGTAAGTTCTCCCTCTGGGCAGCAGCTTTCCTTTTTAGTTCTAAATTTAAAGCCTTGAATGCAGGTTTTATCACTCAGTTTTCACATACATAAAATAACTAGAATGAAGACTATGAATTCACAATTACTCAAGAATCTATTCTTCTTTACAGCTTCTTGTGTTAAATTATTTAATTTATTCTATAAATATAGTTATTAAAATAAAAATTTTTAGGCTATCATTGAAAGGAAAGAGTAAAAATTTTAAGGCACCAATATTTTTGTGAAAATTAAATTTCAATGAGGAGTATATATTACTTTGCAGCATGATTGTGCATACATTAAGCATTCAGTAAATTGTCTTTCTCTTTTTTTAAATTCTGACAGCAAAAACATTCTGGCTACCACGATATTTTTCTTTCTCAAAATAATATTCTTCAAGTTACACTTTGATCCTGTCAAAATAAGACAAACAAATAAAAAACTCCTGTCTTTGATATTATTTTGACTTGAAGACTTAAAGTCGATTCCATCAAACTAAGACAGACACATAAGGAATCATATTCTGTCAGAATTATGGGAAAAAAGAAAGTCATTTTGATGAGAATTGAAATGTGATTTTCCCTTTCTTTTTTTTCCTGTCAGAGTAAGGAAAAGACTGAGAGGCATATAATTTGAAATTTCTATATATCATACCATATATATCAGAAATGTAAACCATCAGGGCTTGAAACTGAATGCAGTGGTTGCAAGAGCTGGCTGTGCATCAGAATAACCTGGGGAGCTCATTAAAATCACAGAATCCTAAAGTTGCCTCCACAGGGTCTAATGCAGCAGGTCTAGGGTGAGGCCAAGGTATCAATGCTTTTGGCAAGTGTCCTCCCATGACTCAAGCAGGGGCCCGCTGGCAATATTCCAGAACCATTCTTCTCCATGGCTACCCTTTCTTGACTCTGAAATTCACATCCAAATAACAATAACTGTATAGATATTGCCACTTTGTAAGAGGACCATTTCTTGGCCATCGTACAGGAGGAGCACTGCCCCATTACTCTCCATTGCCTAATCTTGTGTATCAGTCAGGATAGGCTTGGCTATGCTGTGGTAACAAACAGCTCCAAATTTTTATTGGCTTTAAGTAATGAAAGTTATTTTTTTATGCACATTAATTTTCCAAGCATGACAACACTTTAGCCAAGGCACCTTCCATGTGGTGGCTCAGCACTTCAGTTTTCTCTATCTCATGACACCTTCAAGTCGACATGTTCTTTTCTAATTGCAACATCAAAGGAAGAAAGAGCTGGAGAGCTGAACACCAGCCATCCAATACTTTAGCTTGGCAGTCACATTGCCATTCCACTCACATGTTATTGGCTAGAGCTAGTCAAATAACAATGAATGACTTCAAGAGGGTGGAGAAGTACAACCTACATATGCTCAGAAATACAGGAAATCCAGATGTTTATATTAGCAATGTTTATCCTTTTGCCTATCTCACTCACCTATTTCTCATATCTTCTCCATCCATTTGTTCATTCGATTTGTTTATTCTTATCTGTCTTCTCACTAAATTGAAAAGTTTTTGAGATAAGAATCTTTATTTTATCACCAATCTTTATTTTATCACCAGGCAGTTACTCTGCCTCGGTTATGGTGAGCATATAAAGAAATGGATAAATACGTGCAGAAGGAGGGTTACTGAATAGAATTCAGTCAGTCATTTAAATTAGGATAATAAGGGGGAAAACATCCCAGATACAATAACTGTTTGTTTCTTTAGCCTGTTTATTTCTTTAGTTAGTTGATTAAACATTCATTGAGTACCTATATTCTTCAAGGCACACAAAACTGATTGTACCAATATAATCATAATTACCCCTCAGATTTACAGTATCCACTGGAAAAGAGGGTTATAAAATACTATAATATTGTCATCTAATGATAAACTGGCAGTGATTACCTGTCTCACAAAAGCTTCATTATTTTCTAGACAATCCACACTAAGATTCCTCTCAACAGCAATCTCCCCAGAAGAACTTACAATATGATTCAATTACGTAAAAACTCTTAGGAATATATCTACAAAGTCAACCATGGTTTCAGTAATGCTTTTTTTCTCTAGAGATTCTCAGTGGGAGAAAGGAAATCCAGCCAGAGAACTCTAGGAGCCATATTGGTTCTTCAGTGTATTTTATCTCATTTCTAAACTCCCTCTAGTGCCCAAAAAGAATACAGTCCATTGATATTGGTAGTGAATACCATGCCATCAATTTGACAGCAGCAAATGAAACATATTAAATATTCTTTTGAAAAAGACAAGATAAATATTTTAATTGAAAACTGTGTTAAAATGCTATTCCTAATTTTTTTTTCAAACACAAAAAAGTATCTGAAAGGAAATAAACACAAACGGCTCATTAGCTCACTCTAACCACCTTTGCTATTAAAATAATTGCATACAGTGTATGAACATGGTCAGAAATTCAAACAGTATGGGAAGACACAAAACAAAGATAGAAAGCCTCCTTTCTCTCCACCTTCAGTCTTACTCCTCTAAAGTAATTCCCATTAAAATGTCTGATGATTAATTTCAGGAAAAGTAGACAATCATATGCATCTTCAAGCATGTATAGATCTATATATTGCCTTTTAATAAATTATATAAAAGGTATCAAATTATATAAGACATTTTGTACCTTAATCTTTATGCTTGGTCTTAGTTGTATTTCCGTATCACTACCTATAAATATACCTATTTTTTCACAGTTCCATAATATTCCTCCATTTGGTTACACTCTAGTTTCATAGTCTCTTGTTGATAAACATTCTACTACTAGAAATAACCCTGTACTGAACATGCCTGTACATATGTTTTGTGAACAAAGTTTTTGGGTATACCTAAAGATAAATGGAAATTTCTGAGTCAAAGAGTGCAATATCCATAGTGGGGGTTTTTGGTTTGTTTTTTGTTTTGTTTTGTTTTTAGAAACAGGGTCTCATTTTGTCATCCAGGCCGGAGTGCAGCACATGATCATAGTTCACTGCAGCCTTGATATCCTGGGCTCAAACAGTCCTTCCCCATCAACTTTCTGGAGTAGCTAAGACTGCCCAGCAAAATTTTAGTTTTTTTGTAGAGAGGGGGCCTCACTATGTTGCCCCAGGCTGGTATTGACTCCTGGCCTCAAGCAATCCTCTCATCTTGACCTCCCAAAGTGCAGGGAGGCCAAGAGTGAGCCAACCGCATCTGGCCAAGATTCATAATTATGAAAATATTACTAAATTATCCTCTAAAGAAGCTATACCAATTATTTTTGGAGGTGTTAGCTTTTTATTGCCTATTTTGCTATCTTAAACATGAAATTAATGGTAGTGGAGAAATGAAGAAATATTTAGTCAATTTGGAATCCCAAGTTCAGAAATTTTTGTTTGTAATAGGTTTTCCTGAAGTTTTAACAAATGAAGTCTCAATTTAGAGCTTTTGTTTAGAATGTAAGTAAAGTAGCCTATATAATTCTGGGTGGATCTTTGGTACAATAAGGTATATGATTGTCTTGTATTCAAAGGTACAGACTTTTCAAATGTAAAAGGATGTTTTAAACTTTTCAATAAACGAAGGTTCTTGACATTAATTTAATTGAAGATATGTTTAGTGATAAAAAACACCATTCCAAGTATGGTAAAATTTTCTCTTTTGCATTTTTACATGAGATATTAAAATGTTCCTATTTAAACTCAAAATCTATTCACTGGGAATTTTTGCCTACTTAATGTTACATATACTTTGGAAAATCTTATTTGGTAGAAAAACGTAATTCACTTAAACTTTCAACAAATGAACTTTTATAATGCATGTCAATTTAAGTGCATATATATTTAATACTTCTCTGAAAAAAGAAAGCTCATATTACTATTGTGTGCCTATGCTTATCTATATTTACCGTTGTGTGCGTTTATTTTACTTTTGTTAAAGTCAAACACTAATACAAACTGCCTAGTCACTACATTAACTAAAGCAAGTATGAAGATTTACAAGTGAAATGAACAAAGGTTTATATCAAGCAGCTATATGTAATTTTTATTCACAAATATCAGCAGTAATCCACCAAATAATATTCTCCTCTACATACATTAGGATTTGGTGCCTGAGCAGAATAATGTCTATTGCTAGGACTTTATCCAGATAATATCCATGCACTCATGCTCATATATAACAGTCAATCAAAACTTTCTAGTCCAGACAATATGAACCAGCCTTATTTACTAGCTACCTGA
Organism: Macaca nemestrina; assembly: GCF_043159975.1. Lineage (NCBI taxonomy): Eukaryota > Metazoa > Chordata > Mammalia > Primates > Cercopithecidae > Macaca > Macaca nemestrina. The sequence continues at coordinate 121,559,485 of NC_092135.1, read as the reverse complement.
AAAACTTTCTTTTATGGGCTGCATGTCTGAAATTCAAATATTAAAAAGAAATAAAAATAAAAAAATAGATTGTATATGACATTTATACACAGATCTATATGCCCACAAATAGTTTATCAGCTGTACTAATCTATTAGGGCTTCCATAACAAAATACCAAAATTAGGGTGGCTTAAACAATAGACATTTATTTTTCTCTCAGTACTAGAGGCTGGAAGTCCAAGATCAAGGTGTTGGCAGGGTTGGTCTCTTCTGAGGTCTCCCTCCTTGGCTTACAGATGGCCACCTGCTTGCTATGTCTTCACATGGCCTTTTCATGGCGAGTGGGCCTCCCTAGAATCTCTCTCTCTGTGTCTTCATCTCCTCTTCTCATAAGGACACTCATCAGATTAGATTAGGGCCCACTCAAATGTACTCATTTAATCATCTCTCTAAAGGCCCTATATCTAAGTATAGTCACATTTTAAAGTACTGGGGGCTAGGACTTCAATATGTGAATTTGAGGGGAAGCACCATATCAATTTACCTCAAAGCCCATAACACCAATCTACCTCAAAAATAATCTACAATATTACAAATAATATGAAGAAAGGTATTTGCCTACACCAGAGGTTTAGGTAATGTTAATAAACAAGAACGATCTTGTGAATGGATAGGATAAATTAGAAATTATTCACACTTGTTCTACAGTGTATAGAAGAGTATAGTATAGTATAGTATAGTATAGTATAGTATAGTATAGCATAGCATAGTATAGTACAATACAGTGTAATATACTTTCAACAGTGGCTGAAAGCCCAGGTTCTGGAGCTATTAGTTATGACTGTGAATTACACAATTTATTAACTATTATCTTAGGCAAAATACTAAAGGAACCTTTTTTTCCCCCCTGTTTCCTAGCCTTGAAAATGGGAATAAAAATCATGCCTCCCTCATGTGGATTGTGCTGGATTGAGTCCATACAGGTAAAATGCTTAAAACAGTATCTGGCATGTGGTATAGGCTCTAAGTCTTTGCTAATTTTGTTGTTGCTGTTAAAAATTAACTAACCTGCATTTAATACCTGGAGAATTTCTGTAGATCAGAGCGAATCAAGCAGAAAATGATGAGCAGGAATGGTATGAAAGAGGCCAAGGTGGTATATATAAGACAATTTTTGCTTTTATCAGGAACATGGTGATATTTTAGGGGTGCAAGAGTGAAATCTTGAAACTTGGAACAGCCTGACATACGGTAGGACATTTAGATGAGGTCATTTTGACACGACATTTTGACAGCAGTGACATTTTAATGTGATCATTTTATCTTGGACATGTAAAGCAGCTGCTTCAAAATGTAAGTGCCCTGTTTTATTACCAAATAAAGGGGGCAAAGCAGACCCCTGACTGCTCCTCACCTTTGCAAAGCATTACTCCTTGACACCCATCCCCTCCCTTCTTGGCTTGTCCCTTGCGTGGACATGTCAGTGTTGTGCTTATTTTTATTCTTCCTAATTTAACTCATAATAAGTACTTATGCCATTGCAATACAAATATTAAAAATATCAAAGATTCTTAGAATGTTTTCCACCTGTTTTTCCTCACAGTATACTTTGGAGCACAAGCATTGCTAGATGTGTTGGGGTTTTTTGTTCCTGCTAACGTGCAACCCTTCAAAACAGGTATTTCAAGGAAGTGGCAGTCAGGTGAGCTGCAGTTCAGCTCAAATGCAATACAGCTCTGAACCAAAGATTAGTTTTCAACTAGCCATTAATCAAAACCAAAGGCAACTCTGCTACCTTTCATAGAAAATTGTCAATTACAAATTGGCACTAGCAAAATCATTAAATCACTCTTCTGCCTCTAAAGAAAATATAATAAAACATAATTTCAGAAAATGATACTCATTAGAAATTGGACAAAAATTGATGGGCTGAATTTATGTAATGACTAAACGGTAGGAAAACTGTCATATCATTCTTATGAATTTTTACAATAAAATACCTAGACTACCCTGTGACAGTATACACATGAGACGGCATTTTTTGGAGTTGTGTGCTGTGGTAGCCTAAATACAAGATTCCTATACTACTCGTTTGTCACTGATACTGTGGGGTCTCTGCAGACCCTCACCTTATGCATCCAAGTTCTCTCCTCCTTGTCAGGGTGGGTTTTGAGGTGGACAAATCTGAGAATCAATGTTCATAGGAAAACTGCACGTCTCTGGTTTAACGTGCTGGTAACCCTTCATGTGTCAAGACTTCTTTTGTATGTGTTTAACACAAGGGAAGTGTTTTTAAAAAATAAGAAAGGAAGGCTAGGCCAATGTTCATGCATTGCCCGTCTTAAAAATCACTTGATTCCAGGGCAAATTTTAAGGCAAAGTTCAGCAGAAACGTCTCTAAAAACGGAAACACACCTCGCTACGTTTGTTTCTGCTTCTGAAGAGTCCAGAAAGCAAAAGAAGGCATATAAATCTTTCCCCTGGGCTGAAATGATGCAGCCTGGCTCATGGCACAGCGTAGGGTTAGCAAGTCCTGTGGGTCACAACTTGCCGAGCCATGAACTGAGGATGTGTTTGTTGCCTGAAGTAGAAGACTACAGAATCAGGTCATGCCTTCTTTTTATCCTTACGTTGTTTTGAAAAAAGTCCCTTCCAGATGTGTCCCCAGCTTCCTCCGGGACGTGGTCAAAGGCCTGCCCTGGTACCCGGGGACCATTATCTCATCTTTCTCTGCTCCTACCTTGTTATCTTGCTGCCCACACCAAGCTGCCCCTGTGCCTGTGACCCTGAGCCAGCTCTGCCTGCAGGGGACCACTGTCACTGTTGGGAATTGCCCTTATTCCTCCTCTGCAGCTTCCAAAGCACCGGGCTGGCCCTTCTAATGCTTCACATCACAGTTCAAAGCTGGTGTATTATCAAGACTATTAACTGTTCACGAGACCCTCTGAAGGCTTGGAAGAGAGATAGAGGAGGGCCAGGGGAGAGGAGAGAGAGAGAGAGAGAAGCATCCAAATCCGCAACCCTCCAAAAACAGCACACAAGAAGCATTTGAAAAATTACCCGCATACTGGCCAGGCGCAGTGGCTCATGCCTGTAATCCCAACACTTTGGGAGGCCGAGGTGAGCGGATCATGAGGTCAGGAGTTCGAGACCAGCCTGACCAACATGGTTAAACCCGGTCTCTATTAAAAATACAAAAATTAGCGGGGCATGGTGGCACGCGCCTGTAATCACAGCTACTCAGGAGGCTGAGGCAGGAGAATTGCTTGAACCAGGGAGGCGGAGGTTGCAGTGAGCCGAGATCTGCCACTGCACTCCAACCTGGGTGACAGAGCGAGACTCTGTCTTAAAAAACAAAAACAAAAACAAAAACTTACCCACATACTAGTGCATAACAATATTCTAATAAGCAACAGAGAATTCAATATGACATGGGCCCCATTCTTTAACCACAGGAAAATACATTTAAAAATCAGAAATAAGAAGAAATTTTTAAAAACCCACATATTTCTGCACTAAAAATCCCCAGATATCACTATAAAAATTATGAAATATACAACATTAAATGAATCACAACAAAACAGCACATATTAAAACAGGAGATATAACCAGTATAATTCTTATAATTAGCCTTAAAAACCTGAACAATCTGGACTTTGCAGGTCGTGGACAAACTCCTGCTTCATTCAGCAAAGGCATCAAATTGTTAGAAATTTTTATGGCTATGTTTTACCAGATCTTCAAGAACTGATAATATCTGTTTCATACAAATTGTTTCTGAGATCTACACAGGCTATACTTTATCTCCTTTCATTATCATTTCTTCTTTGAGCCTTTCTATGATCTCTTGTTTTAGAGAACAATACTTTATTATCTGGTTTCATGGAGTGCTATTTATTGAGCATTTTTATTTGTTGAGATTAAATTAAATAAATTCAATTCAGATCATGTGTATCTTAGCCTTTGCTTATTATGTTTTTTCTCTTCCATTTTTGAAATATTTTTTTCTTATGTCCTAACCTCTTTTTTATTTTTCTTTTTTTTATTGTTGTTGAAACAGAGTCTTGCTCTGTCACCCAGTCTAAAGTTCAGTGGCGCCATCTTGGCTCACTGCAACCTCCACCTCCCAGGCTGAAGCGATTCTCCTGACTCAGCCCCCCGAGTAGCTGCAATTACACGCATGTGGTACCATGTCCAGTTGAGTTTTGTATTTTTAGTAGAGATGCAGTTTTACCATGTTGGTGGGGCTGGTCTCGAACTCCTGACCTACCTCAAGTGATCCACCTACCTCAGCCTCCCAAAGCATTGAGATTACAGGCCTGAGCCACCATGCCCGGCTCCTAACCTCCTCGTGTTTGTTTGTTAGTTTTTAATTATTGTTTCTCGTGTTTGAATGAGGGTGTTTTTCGTGGATCAGTGATTTTCAGGAAAACAGAGCAGGGGAGTTGCCAGAGGATGCTGCAGAGTAGCAGTCAGCTTAGACTTTGGTCTGTTGCCTCTGAACATTTTTCTGTCAATGTTTTCCACCAGGGATTTAATTATCCTCCAGGCAGATAGTCTTCCTTGCTCAGGTTCAAGTCCCACATGTGTGACCAGTCTCGACCAGCTGCACAGCACCTGCCATTTCTTCACCCTTTGGCTGCATCATCAGTCTGCTTCTTGCAGAGATGCCATGGCTTCCTCTCTCTTCTTACAGCCCCAGTTCTCCTGTCCTTCTTAGATTTTAAGTGGAATTCAGGGAAGTCCTCATAGTCTGCCCGTGGTCCCTGATCAGAGCCTCTGCCCCAGATCTGCAGTGGCAGGCTGCATACTCCCACACTTCGATTCAGTTTTTAGTGTACTTAGCCACCCATCTTTATTCATGTGGTTTGAAGATATGGGTATTTCATATTGTCACGTGAAGAAGAAATTTCTTTGTTTTCTCTTCTCCTAATTGCTTTTGGGTGGATTCAGAGAGGAGACGTGAGAACAGATGTCTTCATACCACTATTTAAAACTGGGAGACCTCAGCATTGTTTTAGTCATTGAGGACTATAGGGCAGGTGGATTTTCTGGCCCACATGTCCACACCTAGGTAATTCATTACAGGGAGTTGGTGTCAAAAATTCCAACTTTGGAGTAATTAAGATAATAGCAAAATAAGTGAGGGATAAGTGTACATTACTGCTTAAAAAATATTCTCATGGCAGGGTCAAAACAGCCTCATCATAACATCTTTGACACTAAAGCAGCTGTATGAAAACAGAAAAGCATCCAAGTGTCATATGCCTGCTGATAAAATGCTGAGTAGAGACTATGGAGGGAATGAACTTTATTCTTTGATGAGGATGAGCATTTTATGCCAAAGTTGGCTGATAGTCTCAAGGTAGGTGTCAGAAAGGTTACTTGTCACACATTTAAACTTGTCCAAACTCCCACTGGGGTTGCACAAGGCTTTGAAAAGAATAGCAACCATGACTCTAATTGTGCTTCAGCAGCCACTGGTGAGAATTCCTGTGTTTCTCCTGAGTAGTCCTGAAAGGTCCTTAGACTCACATTTCCCTCTCCTACTGCACGTCGGACTATGGGCATGTTAGAGGTCATTTTGCAGGGTAAACAAGAGGCAGGATTGAGGTTAACCTGGGCAGTGATGATTGGCTATGAACTTGGAAACCACCGTCCCCATTGGGAGGGTGGGCTAGTTTTACACATGATTAATATGGGTAGTGTATATTCAAAGTCTGTAAGGAGCTCCTTGGGGCAAAATAGCTCCCTCACTGGACTTCTTCCTATGCCTGGAATCTGTGAACTGATAATTCCTTTAATTTTTGGCATCCGAAGGGTTCTTTGAATTTAAAGGACAGGAGACAGTGAAGAGGAGTTTACCATTTGGAGACAGATCCTGAGTTCTAATCCTGACTGTGTTCCTTACTAATTGTTTAACATTGGCAAGATACTTAACTCCTTGGACCTTCAATTTTTCCATTTGTATAGGGTGCTAATAGTAACAGCTATGTTGTAGGGTTGTCAGGAGGAATACGTAACATAACAAAAGCATCTAGTAAAAAATAGGTGCCCAGGAAATGGACACTTTAGTACTTGAAACATCTGGGACAGCACACTGAGCTGTAAAAGAGATGTCACCATCATAGTTTACTAGCTCCTTGGAGAAAGATGTCAGAGAAACTAGGATAAAGCACAAGTTTTTCAAGAAGGGAGAGAAAAAAACTAGTATGGGACACTTTCAACTAGTAGGAATTTCTGAACCTCTAGAAAGACCCGGAGTTGTTTTAGTGTTTGACACCAGGGCCAAAGGGAAAGCATTAGAGAATTAAGCATTGAACCAGGAATGAATGACAATGCTTTTGGGAACGTTTAAAGTAAAATACTCTGAGTCCAAAGGGAAGGGAATAGGAGAAGATCTTAACAGCACAAGTTATGAGACCACAAGCCTGGTGCCATGGGCAGGATGACTGACCAAGGGATAAGCTGTTGATTGGGAAATGCTGCCTGTAGAGTTTGGCTTCCCTGATCAATAACATCTAGAAAGTGTGGCACTTCCAGATTTTTTCTGTCTTCCAAGTTCCACCCAGGAAAACAGGTATAAATTAGGATTGGCTCGTGTGAACAGCTCATAAGTCAATAGGATGTATTTTGGAAAGAATATTTACCTAATTTCAGATAAACTACCACTCCCAAGGCATGGAACAACGCACTGGCAACCTGCAGGGAACATCCTGCCTTCCCAGTGAATATCCAGATGATCACCTATTCTGACATTACTTGACTACAAATGCTTATTTACAAATAGGCTGGGTGCAGTGGCTCATGCCTGTAATCCCAGCACTTTGGGAGGCCGAGACGGGTAGATCACGAGGTCGGGAGATCAAGACCATCTTGGCTAACATGGTGAAAACCCATCTCTACTAAAAATACAAAAATAATTAGCTGGGCGTGGTGGTGGGTGCCTGTAGTCCCAGCTACTCGGGAGGCTGAGGCAGGAGAATGGCGTGAACCCGGGAGGCGGAGCTTGCAGTGAGCGGAGATCACACCACTGCACTCCAGCCTGGGAGACAGAGTGAGACTCCGTCTCAAAACAAAACAAAACAAAAAACATACCAATGTATAAATTATATAGATTTACATAATTTTGCTCATAAAATGCACTTTTTAGAAATGTGACTCCATACATTCTTTTACAATGCACACTTTTCCCCTGTAATTCCTGATATCCATCGTGTCTTAGGCTTGAAAAATAACTTTATTCAAATCACGTTTCTTTTATGGTTGTCACTTTCTTCATCTTTAAAGTGAGATATTTAACATTACAATTTCCTACCTTCAACTCTTGTACCCTGAAAGACGGAACTTCATAGATGGTTGTTAGCTGTAAAAATGTATAAACAGTTTCATACATACATGGTTAAGAGCACAGCTTTCATGTTGCTATAGTAATACCAAAATCATATCTGTAACTAGGTCCACAAACACAATTATGCTAGCAAAACCCTGACATGATTAGGCTTTACTTTGAATACATGTAGTTGATGCCTGAAGGGTCGTTAATCAAAAGTATTTTTTAAAAGATGTATAATTTCTATTAGAGGTGCAAAGTCTTCTCCAATTGTTCCTCAGGAAAGATGGAAAATGATTCAAAACATCAAATTTTCACCACATTGTGGCAAAGATGAAATAAATTGTATAAATGCCTCTGGCTAGAAGAAATTTTTTGAAAAGTAGAGGAGTCAAATGAACGAAATTATGAAGTTTGAAATGAGGCTTTCAGAAAAATAACCTTTTTTCATAGTTAATTTCCTCTGCTACAAGTTTCTTTCACCAGCTACATCTTTCCTTCAAAAAGCTTATATAAATATTGATAGAAACATGAAGTTTCAGGAGTATTTAATGTGACTAGGAAAATGACTGGTACTTCTTAGATATTTGGCAAATATTCTCTTTCCTGAGGATTTGACCTTCTTATTTACAGTTTCCATTTTTCAGAATGGAATTTTTAAATATCAATAAAAAGTTAAGAAATTTGATGTTCTAGACCTATATTTTAGTTAGTTGCCTAAGGATTAACATTTACCATTTAGAAGATCTTTCCAAAAAAATCTGTGCTAACATCTTAGTAAAACAGTAATGCAAACTTAATTAAGTTTTAAAATGGAATTGAATTGTTATTATTGAATATGTCTCAGGCTGTAGACCATCATTAAAAACCTTATAACAGTACCTGTTAACATGGAACATGGGAGAGGTGGGGAATAAATGTGCATTGTGCTAGTCCATTTTCATACTCCTATGAAAAAATACCTGAGACTGGGTAATTTATAAAGAAAAAGAGATGTAATGGACTCACAGTTCCACATGGCTGGGGAGGCCTCACAATCATGGCTGAAGGTGAAGGAGGAGCAAAGGCATATCTTACATGGTGGCAGGCAAGAGAGAGTGCAGGGGAATTGCCCTTTATAAAACCATCAGATCTCACGAGACTTACGCACGATCACAAGAACAGCTTGGGAAAAACCTGCCCCCATGATTCAATTACCTCCCACCAGATCCCACCTACGACAAGAGGGGATTATGGGAGCCACATTTCCAGATGAAATTTGGGTAGAGAAAGCCAAATCATGTCATGCACTTACGTCAGAAAATAACCTAAAAACAAACGAATTTTTAAAAATATAATAAGATTGCAGTGAGCCAATATTACGTCATTGCATTCCAGCCTGGGCGACAGGTGTGAGATTCTGTCTCAAAAAAAAAATACACATATATATACATATATATATGTGTGTATACACACACACACACACACACACACACACATATATGTATATATAAAATAAGTTCAGGTGCAGTGGCTCATGCATGTAATCCCAGCACTTTGAGAGGTCAAGGCAGGAGCATCACTTGAGCCCAGGAATTCAAGACCAACCTGGGCAGCATAGGGAGACCCCCATATCTACAAAAAAATAGAAAAGTTAGCCAAATGTGGTGGCGTGTGCCTGTAGTCCCAGGTACTCAGGTGGCTGAGATGCAAGGATCAATTGAATCCAGGAGATAGAGGCTGCAGTAAGCCATGATGATGCCACTGCACTCCAGATTGGGTGACAGAGTAAGACCTTGTCTCAAAAAATATTTAATTTAATTTAAATTTAAAAATTAAAAAATAATAAATATCTTGTGGTTTTCTTGTTTTAAAAAGAATTAAAATGAATTTATAAATTGAAGGCTCAGATTAATTGGTTTAGTTAATATTTAACTATATCATAATAGAAAAATATTTGTTTTATTAGTAAGCATGACAAGATTCAGTGAATTAAATCTGAAATAAATTTGAGTTTCATGTTTTACAAATACTTAATAAGTATTAATTGTAGCTTATAAAAAAGGAGTCAATATTTTCCTTTTTGGCATAAAGAGAATAGCGTTTATTCTGTTACATATCATGTTATTGACTAACTTTTATACCTATCGTAGAACATACTCATAAATAGAAAATGAGAATTGACTTGGATGGTCCAACTAGTCTGAATAACATTTATAAACACTCCCTTGAGATCTGAAGTCAATGTCAAAGTAGATCTCTAAGTTAAATAAACACATCACATCTTAGGAACTAAAGTATGGATGACTCAAATCTCTATTTTTTAAGAGAGTCAAGATGAGAAATACTGGCTTTTTTTCAACTATCAGGATTTATACGAACTGGAAGCATTTCTATCTACACCTAAAGGAGTATGTTGCACCTCTACAGAAACACCATAGTGAATTTTAGTAAACAAACTTTTCACTCTTTTCATGTAAGACATTTTATTTAGGAAATATTAATTTATAAAATATAAATGGAAGTTTTATTAGAATTGGGAGTATCTTTTTATTCAAATTGAGCATCGTATTAAAACCATTTTCCATCTGTCAGAGGCAGGATGGCTTCATCAATCAAGGTTTATTTAATCTGCTGGGCTCAGCCGTGGTCAGGAAGGACCTAAAAGTGGGTACAGCAACATCTCACCATATGCCACTTCTCTAATAAAGTCAATTATCTAAACAAGTATGACCTAGAAAATACATTTTAGAATTCCTTAGGACAAGAAATTAAAATTAAAATTAAACAGAAATCACAAAATCCTCCTGTATAGTAAAAGAGCATATTCATTTCACTATAAGGGAAGACCCTCGGAGCCTTTTTATTTATCCCCACTTTGGGTAAAATTCTAATGAGCTTTGAATTGTGCAACTTGGGAATTTTAGTGATTAAATGCAATAACTTAATTTAGAGAAGGGTTAATAATAATAACAACAAAATGATGAGGGTGATGATGCTTTTCCTTTTTTAATTCATTCCAAGTTTGGAAACTGAACTTTAGAGAACCGGTAACTTGCCCAAGGCATTCAATTAAGTGTGTATGAAGCACCCACTCCACTCTAGACATGTTCTGGGTGCCAGAGTTTTACCGGTGGGCAAAGTGGACAAAAATCAACACTCTCACAGAGTTCACATTTTAGGAGAAGCAGAGGATACATAAGAATATAATTTATAAATAAAATATTTGGTGTGTTAGAAGACAGTAAGTTATATACAAACAAGAAATGTGGAATAAGATAAAAGGGGAGGGGTCAGGTGTATTGAGGTGGGGTGTGATTTTAAGAGGAATATTCAGGGTGGGCCTCGGGGGTAAAAGTGAGATTTGGCAGAATTGAAATTCAGGGAGGAGTTGGCCATGGAGTTACAGAGGAAGAGACTTACAGGCTGAGGGAAACTGGTGGCAAAGGCCACAAGACTGGGATATCTTGAATATTCTGAAAAACAAGGGAGCTTTGACTGGCATAGACTGTGAGCAAGGTGGAGGAATGGTAGCTACGCACGAGGTGAGAAACGGGCCAAGTCAGATGATGTTTTCTAGGCCACTGTAAGATCTCTGGCTGTTACTCTGAGTAAAATGAGACTTTGAGGGTTTTCGGTAGAGGAGAGCGTGATTTCATTGACAGTTTTAGGTCATTCTAGGTTGCCAGCTGAGGACAGACTGCAATAAAGCAAGGGTAGAAGCAAGAAGACTAGTTAGGAAGCCACTGTGGCAATTCAGTTGAGAGATGATAGTAGTTTGGATCAGGAAGGTGTTAAGAGTCAGGGCATGGATCTATTTTGAAGGCAAATTCAATAGGAATTTCTGGCAGATTGTACATGGAGTATGTTAAAAGGTAATCTTAAGCACATTAAAATTTTAATGAGTTTATTTGCATAAACGGTGATTCCTGAATCAAGCAGCATCTCACTGCAAGCAGTTCAGGGCTCCACTGAGGGAGCCCAGAGGGAACACTCTCAGGAGGTGTTAGAGGAAGCAAGACAAAGAAAATATTTGATTGGTTAAAGTAGCGAGTTCCTAGTGAGATGTTAGTTGGTGGTTTCTGATTGGTTAAGCTTAAGTTTTGTTTTATTGTTTCCATTGAGTTGGGTTTGGGTTTGCTTATTAGCAACACAGGCTCTGGAGCCAGCTCAGTCTAATGACCTCACAAGTACAATTGTAATGCTGTGAAGAAGTGGGAGGAGTTATTGATGGCAAAAATGCTTTGGCCAGTCAACTGGAAGGACAGTGTTGCCTTTCCCTGAGATGAGTTTGTGAGGAAGGATGAATTCAGCTTTGGGCATGTTGAATTGCGCTGACATACAAGGGGGAATGAAGGCTGGAAATTGTACATGTGAGTCTAGAATTGGACATAGAAGTCTGGGCTAGACATGGAAATTTGAGAGTCATTGGCAGGCTGATGACTTACCAGTTGCTGTTTAGTAACTAGAATGAGGATTTAAACTTTGCTTGGTTGCTTTTAGGCTCTTTTTATTCATAACCACTTTTTCCAATTGATAAATAATTCAGATTGAAGTCTTTGGCTATTAACCACCACTTCCTCCACCCCATCACTACCTTCTAATTAAGAAAATGAGAATGTATTAAAAGTAAGCTGAACGACAGCAGGAATTATATTCGTGCTGAAACCTTACTGCTAAGTGATTAAATGCACTTTCACCCTGAAGTTTGAGTTTGTTTAAACGGGCCGCTGCACAACAGTAAAGAATTTAGAGTCGGTCAGTCTGCTTCCTGGAATTCATATTGTGATTTATGGTTTTTAATCTTGAAGCAAAAATCTAAAGACGGTGGCATAGAAACCTGCTGTTCTGCTTCCAGTCTGCAGGCTTGGTAATGACATCACTGCCCTTCTTCACTCCAAGCCAGGCATGGATGAATTTGTGGAGATACAAAAGATGCACATCTTAAAAGACCTCCTAGGCATTATTCAGAGTCTCCATCCTGATGAAGGCACCTCTATTTATAGAGTAGGGTCCTGCCATCTGGTTGTGGGGGAAAATCCTCACTGTCTCCGCTGATAATATAGAGGACATAGTAAAAAAAAATGTCCTTTTCTAAAAAGTTCAGTTAGAAGAAAAAAATTTAACTGGTTTTGCAGCTGATTTTTTTCATAGAAACTTACAGAAATGAGAGTCCAGTAAAGGTTTCTAAGGATTTAGTGAAGGGATGTCCTGCAGCTTCATGTCAATAGCAGACAAAATAGAACACAGTGCCTGGACTGGGGAGTGGCTGGATCTAAGAGAGGGCTGGTTTCTCCAAGATGGAGAAGACAGCAGGGGTCCTGTAATTTCTGCTTTAGTACTAGGACCTCTGAGTTCCCTGGTCATTATATAACGAACCTTTAGAGAGGTGGTCGGACCTCCAAAGAATGGCCTGGAGTTGAGGGCTGAGGCCCTACACACTAATAAAAAGCCCAGAGGGAAAGATGATTAAGCCCCAGGCTGGCACAAAAGAGCCACCACCTTCAAGTGCACATGGACACAGGCTCAAGGTACCTCAGGGGTAAGCTGTGTGCCCTGGAGCTCAGAGAGCCCATGTCCAAATGTTCTAACTTGCACTGGTTCCCTTGGCACGTGCCATACCCTAGGATAGACAGAAACTCACAGACATGACTGAGATTCAACTTCCTTTGACCAGGTGGGGCCTGAGAGACATATAATTGATTTTTTCTTTTTTTTTTGAAATGGAGTTTCGCTCTTGTTGCCCAGGCTGAAGTGCAATGGCGTGATCACTGCAACCTTCCTCCCAGGTTCAAGCGATTCTCCTGCCTCAGCCTCCCGAGTAGCTGGGATTACAGGTGCCTGCCACCACGCCTTGCGTTTTTAGTAGAGACTGGGTTCCACCATGTTGGCCAGGCTGGTCCTGAACTCCTGACCTCAGGTGATCCACCTGCCACTGCCTCCCAAAGTGCTGGGATTACAGGAGTGAGCCATTGCCCCCAGCTGATTTTATTTTTTTATAGAAATAAAAGAATGTGACATGTTTGTACTCTGGAGTTATATACTAAAATGTATTTATCCTCCACAAAAAGCTCCCCAAATATTCATTGAAATTATTTATTTAGTGCTATTTCTCACCATTTCCTTTCCCCATTCCCTCTCCTCCCAACTCTATATTTCTCCCAGTCCCTTTAATGCACATTTTGGTTTTCCACATCCATACTGTTTGTGCACCCTTCAAATATTAACTCCTCAGCAAAGCCTCCTTGATTTCCTCAAAATAATTGTCCCCATCCACTTCTATTTATGTTAGTTAGAGCATTCTGTTTTAACACTTTTCTGGGAAACACTATATTAAGTTCTGCACGTTTATGACCCTTACCAATATTATTACTTCAGAGCAGCAACCAAATGTTTTTAATCTTTCTCAGCCCATTACTTAGGTTAGTGTCTTGCTCATTTCAAGGCTCAATAAACATATTGTTGTTTGTTTAATTAAAAGTCTATGGAGGCAAGGCAAGGAAATAAAAGTCAGAGAGGTTGGGAAAAAATTAAATTATGCCTCTTTGCAGCTGACTTAATTTTATTCAAAGAAGATCTTAAGAAATCTACAGGAAAACCTCTAGAACTAGTCAGTGAGTGTAGTGAGATTGCAGGGTACAAGGTCAACAGCAAAGAAAATCAAATAATATTTCTATATGTGAGCAATTAATAATGGGAATCTGAAATTTAAAACATAATGCATATATAATTGCTCTAAAATAAAACACATAGGTACAAATCTATTAACATATGTACAGGATTTGTATGCTGAAAACTACAGAATAATAATCAAAGAAATAAAAAAAGACCTAAATAAATGGAAAGGCATACTGTGCTTATGAACTGGAAGACTCAACAGAGTAAAGATGTCAATTCTCCTCAAATTGATCTACAGGTTTAATGCAGTTCCTATCAATATACCAGCAGGACTCTTTGTGGGTATAGGTAAAACGATAGCAAAATTTATATGTGTAATGCAAAGGAACATGAATAGACAAAACAAATTTGAAAAAGAAGAATATGCTTGGAGAAATCACACTTCCCAAGTTTAAGGCTTCTACAGTTATAGTAGTCAAGACAGTGTGGTATTGACAGCGGAACACACATAAATCAATAGAATAGAATTGAATAGAATGGAATGGAATAGAATAGAATAGAATAGAATAGAATAGAATAGAATAGAATAGAATAGAAGAATCCTGGATAGACCCACTCAAGTATGGCCAACTGGTAGTTGACAAAGATGCCAAAGCAACTCAATGGAGAAAAGATAATCTTTTCCACACTTGGTATTGGAACAATTGGACATTGAAAGGCAAAATAATGAACCCTGACTGAAACCTCACATATTATGCAAAAATTAACTCAAAGTGGATTATAGATGTAAATGCACACATACAACTTTAAAACTTTGAAGAACAAATATTTATTACTAAGCATCAGGGAGACTTCTTAGCATTAAACCAAAGTCAAAATTTACCTAAGAAAATTTGATAAATAAGACTTCATCAAAATTAACTATTGATTTTCAAAAGACGTTAAGTGAATGAAAAGAAAAACCACAGAGTGGGAGAAAATATTTGCAGGTTATATATGTAAGTGCTCATATCTGTAATATATATATGAAACTCTCTAAACACAAAAATACCAAAACAAAAATTTAATTAAATAATGAGCAAACGACTTGACCAAACACTTCACAAAGGAAGATATGCAGATGGAAAATAGGCACATAAAAATGTAGTCAGCATCATTAGCCATTAGGGAAATACAAATTAAAACCCCAGTGAGATACCAGTACATGCCTGCTAGAATGGTTAAAATAAGAAATGGTGAATAAAAAATAAAATTATAATGTACCAAATGCTGGCAAGCAATTGCATCTCTCATGCATTGCTGATGCAAATGCAAATGGTACAACCATCTGAAAAATACATGAATGTTCATAGCAGTATTATTTGTAATGGCCGCAACCTGGAAACCAGCCAAATGTTCTGAAACAGATGAATAAATACATAAGTTATGGTATATTCATGTAATGAAATATTACTCAGTAATAAAAAGGATGAACTATTAATGCACACCACACTTGGATAGATCTCAAGGACATTATATTGAGTGAAAAAAGCCAGCCTCAAAGTGATACATGTTCCATAATTCCATGTATAAAATATTCAGAGTGACAAAATTATAGTGATAGAGAATCAATCAGGGGTTTCCACGTGTTAGAACTGGGCGGATAGTGTGGGTAGAAAGAAGTAGTGTGAGGGAGTGTTTGTGTGTGTGTGTGCACATGTGTGTGATGATGGAACAGTTTTGTATCCTGATTGTATTGAATGTTACTCAAATGTATGCATAGAATAAAGTTTTATAGATCTGCATACCAAAAAAGAGTGGATGCAAAAACTGGTGAAATAAGGTCTAGATCTGTGTTAATATTTGGTTAGAGCAAAAGCAATTGTGGTTTTTTGCTATTACTTTTAATGGCAAAAATCACAATAAATTTTGCACCAACCTAATAGTATATTACCAGCACCAATTTCCTGGTGTTTATAATATACTATGGTTATGGTTATGTAAGATATTATCATTAGAAGCAGCTAGATTAAAGGTACCTGTAAATTCACTGTGTACTCTGTATACTCTTGCAAATCTTGAAATATTTAAAAATAAACTGTTGATGAGGATGTAAATTAATGTAGCCACTGTGGGAAGCAGTCTGGAGATTATTCAAAGAACTTAAAACAGAGCTACCATTCAGCCCAGCAATCCCAATACTGAATAGCTATCCAGAAAGAAAAGAAATCATTCTACCAAAAGACACATGCAGTCGTATGTTTATCGCTGTGCTATTTACAATTCGCAAAGACATGGAATCAACCCAGGTGCCTATCAATGGTAGACTGGATAAAGACAATGTGGCACGTATACACCACAGAATACCACATAGCTGCAAAAAGAATGAAATCATGTCCTTTGCAGCAACATGCATGGAGTTGTAGACCATAATCCTAAGCAAATTAACATAGGAACAGAAAACCAAATACCGCATGTTCTCACTTATAAGTGGAAGCTAAGCATTGAACATATATGGATATAAATATAGGAACAATAAGCACCATGGACTACTAGAGTTTGGAAGGAGGAGGAGCGAGTTAAACAAAAAAAACTACCTCCAGGTGCTATGCTCACTATCAGAGTGATGGGATCTGTACTCCAAACCTCACCATTATGCAACATTCCCAGGTAACATATATGCTATGTGTCCCCTGTATCTAAAAATAAAAGTTAAAAATTTTTAAATTAATTAATTAATTTATTTATTTTGAGACAGAGTCTTGTTCTGTTACCCAGGCTGGAGTGCAGTGTGTGATCTTGACTCACTGCAACCTCCATCTCCTGGGTTCAAGTGAACCTCCTGCCTCAGCCTCCCGTGTAGCTGGGACTACACGCATGTGCCACCACACCAAGCTGAGTTTTGTATTTTTAGTAGAGATGGGGTTTCACCATGTTGGCCAGGCAGGTCTAGAACTCCTGACACCAGGTGATCTGCCCACCTTGGCCTCCAAAAGTGCTAGGATTACTGGCAGGAGCCACTGCGTCCAACCTAAAAATTTTTTTAAAAAGTCACCTTTTTAAAAGTTCATGAAGGTCAGGGCATGAATGGGAACTCTCTGTATGTTCTTGTCAAGTTTTCTGTGAACCACTCTAAAAGATAAAGTCTATTGAAAAAAATAAAACGAAATAAAGGTAAAAATAAAGCTCCAGCCACGACAACAAAAAGGTTTATGGAAGACCTACTTCACTGGATGGTAAATGTTGATAGCAGCATAGTTGTCTTGTATTGCTCCAAGAAAAGGCTCAAGTTACACATGAATATGTATCACAGAAATAAAAGATTGTCTCTTAATAACAGTTCATCCATAACACACGACCATAAAACTCTTGTTGACATACCAAATGTCCCATCCTGTAATTGCATTTTCCAGAATATTTGCAGATCAATTCAGACTATCAGCCACTGCTTAGGTTATAGTTAATGATGCAGTGTTGGGATTATAAAACTCAAGTGAGCCCTCAGAAAATACACTTCTTTTTTCTTTTCTTTTCAGACAGAGTTTTCATTCTTGTTGTCCAGGCTGGAGTGCAATGGTGCAATCTCGGCTCACTGCAATGTCTGCCTCCCAGGTTCAAGTGATTCTCCTGCCTCAGCCTCCTGAGTAGCTGGGATTATAGGCACGCACCACCACACCTGGCTAAATGCTATATTTTTAGGAGAGACGGGGTTTCGCCATGTTGGCCAGGCTAGTCTGGAACTCCTGACATCAAGTGATCCACCAGCCTTGGCCCCCCAAAGAGTTGGGATTACAGGTGTGAGCCACCATGTCGGCCAGAAAATATACTTTCAAATCCATTCAAATGAAGTCCAGAAATTACTGTAGCCATTCACATAAACTAGCATTAGGAGCATTAGGAGATTTGGGCTATCTGTGTGGGTGTGGAATTCAAATTCAAATTTATATCATTTAGCTAAGGTTGTGAGACTTCAGAATTCTTTAGGACTTACAATAGCTCCTGAGAAATGGCTGAATTACAAATGAAAGGCGTATGTCTAATGATACCTTTTACAATATTTCCTTAAGAGAGAATCTTTGCCAAAGGTATTAAGATCTCCATGCATCCTTCTAGCTTGTTCTGATTACAGGGCTCCTGGTGTCAGAAGCTGTTTTGTGAGTGCTATTTTTGGCTTGTCTACAGAAAGTTTCCACTAGTTCACACAGGGGGGTAATAGAAAACACCTCTTGGCAAAGATCCAGCTGTCTTGAGACATATTCACACCATCAGAAGCCCATCCACTCATTTCCCAAGTAATCTCAAAGCTTCTCAAATCGAACTAAGAAAAGCAAATAAAATTCCACCTGGATCTAGCCAATGAATCAATTTATTACAAGTTAGAACCATAACTTCACCTAGAAGAGAAAATATTTAAGAAAAATGGAAGTACATTTATCATTTATCATGTAAAGTGCCCTTGAGTTCCCTACACAGACCCAAGTTGCTATACAAATCATGCTGGTGCTGAAGCTTAATTTTAGAGAGAAATTTTGAGGGGACTACTAAAAACCACACTCATATCAAATATCCACAGTCAATCAATACTGTGTTTGGAAGAAGGTCTTAAAACACTTAACCTTCCACAAGCTTGACAGCAACTGGGATTTGAGGTTACTTCTTTACACACCCATGCAAAAGCTACCCATCAAGTGACAATAAAAGGAAAGCACACTTAGCTCTCAAATTTTCCGTACTTTAAATAGACCCTGGATTCAAGGACCCAAGAGTAGGAACAGCTATTAGAATTGAGAAAGGCCTTCAAAACTAGTTCACATCATTTTTATACATTAAGATTCTTCAAGAAAATAAGATAAATGTGAAACCAAAACTTCTGGTGCCAACTTTTTCAGCTCTTACAGTGATGCTGGAGCAAAATTTTTCCAAAAATGAAAATATTGTAAGACTTTCCTAGTGATAATCAATATACCCCATGTTTTTGTTCTTTTCCACCCCAAAATGCTGTCTACTCAGGTACATCCTTATCTGCTAGAAATGCTGCTTCATAACCCTGGAATCACCCAGGGAGATATTTTCTCAAAACATCCTAAGTTATTGACTTCTTTCTTAGAATGCAAAGGAGTCATTGATTTCCAATATGTGTCATCATGTTATGATAGACATGAGCTACTCTTTCAGATTCTCAGTGGTTCTTCACCTTAGCATATTACTCACATTTACCAGGTGAAACTGAAGTACTATCCATCTCAATTATGCACACATGTCCTTCACTCATTGTCAAGGAAGACCCTGATATCATTGTAGGAGCCATAATAATTCACTATTACCTCTCTTTCCACATCTTTCTAACCTGTGTCCATCACTTTGAGGTTTTTTTTGTTTTGTTTTGTTTTTTGTTTTTTTTTTTTTTGAGATGGAGTTTTGCTCTTGTAACCCAGTCTGGAGTGCAGTGGTAAGATCTCAGCTCACTGCAACCTTTGCCTGCCAGGTTCAAGCGATTCTCTTGCCTCAGACTCCCGAGTAAAGCTGGGATTACAGGCGCCTGCCACCATGCCCGGCTAATTTTTTTGTATTTTTAGTAAAGACAGGGTTTTGCCATGTTGGGCAGGTTGGTCTCGAACTCCTGACCTCAGGTGATCTGCTTGCCTTGGCCTCCCAAAGTGCTGGGATTACAGGCGTGAACCACTGCGCCCAGCAGAGAGATCTTCTTTTTAAAAGAGTATTCTCTCTTAATTATATCATCGCCAATGCAATTGGGGGGTCTTGTTTTTAATGTTTATAACTAAGCCTACATTTATAATCCCAGAAAAGAATTGTCTCTAGATGTGAGATGTGGTTGAGTTAATCTTCACTACAAATAATGATTTACCTCTTCACTTGATAAAGTTGTATGACCATGTTTCTTGACTCACAGGCCAAGTTGGATATAAAGGGAACGCTTGGTGTCCGATAAGGACATAGCTTAAGAATTCAGATGAGGAATATAAACTCCATGACCAGAAGAGTTGACTCTCATAAGAAAATAAGGTTGCTATATAGAAGTTCTTTTGTTTTGTTTGTTTTTCACATTACCGTCATACTAGATGCAGCACATTTGGGAACTGTACATAATACAAATGAATGTTCAGTATCAATATAATCTACAGATGCTTCAGAGTTTCCTTGTGTCCTAGAACTGATATTGAAACAGTTGCAGGGCATAAAGCATGCATTGTAGTACAACTACAATGGGTTTGTAGCAGTACAATTGCATATGGGTTTATGCAGTAGGCAAGCTAAGGGGTTTTGGTATGCATTGTAGTACAACTGAAACACCTGTTTTTCCCTGAGAAATCACTAAGGAACTTAGTTAAGGAGCTCTTCAGTTCTAGGAACTCTAAGAATCTATCATTTCAACTTAGTTGTAAATCTTTTGTAAATGTAACTCTCTCTCAATGCAGTTTTGAGGGCTGAAAATTTTTATATTGGTTCTTTCTTTGAGTTGTGCAAGCATGGTTGAGTCCACAGGGACTGTGTAGCACATGCAGACTCCATGAAGTCTTAGAGGAGGATATGAACATGAACAGCACAGACTTAGGAGCAACATTACCTGGGTTTGAATCTTAGCCTGCCTACTGCATAAACTCATATTTAACTTCCCTGTGCTTCAGTTTTCTCATTTTCAAAATGAAGGATAATAAAACCTAATTTACAGGGTTACTCAAAGAGTGGAGTGAATGGGTACGTTAGTGTTTAGAACAGTCCCTACTACGCTTAAATGTGAAGATAATAACAGCATTGCGTTAGGATGGCTGTTTACTTTGTTTTTCCCATTGAAGACACTAGAACTTTTACATTGGTATTTACATAAAACTAAACCTGAGTAGTGGGAATTTCAAGTAGAGGAGCATCAGAAATGTTAACTTTAGAAGGTCAAACCCACATCATGGAATAAGAAACGTATCTGTATATTTATATCATTACCGTTATGGATATTAACACATATACACATCCGCATACATGTGCTAATATATATGCTCACATAATCATAAAGCATAAAGCTAACTTGTGCCTACATTATTTTAAAAATATGAATATCACATATTAAGTTCTGCTGTCAACATTCAATCTGTCTCATTTAGACACTGGTCTGCTCCTTCCACACGGAGCATTGGAACACCTTCAAAACCATAATTTAGAGTAGAAACATCATATCTCACCTTACAGTTATACCTTAATTTATTTGATAATGTTTAACATCACTAAAAATACATGCAAATTTAAAATAATTAAATAATATTTTCATCCATTAAATTAATTTTTAAAAATCATAATACCTGAATTTGTATGTGTATGTTGTAAAATAGCATTCACATAACTTTTATGGACAATTGGGAAATATATACCAAGATTCCTAAAAATGTTCATAGCCTTCGTTCTAATAATTTATTCTAAAGTAATAATAGAGAGATGCATAACACTTTGTAATATAAGGATATTTATCACATTATTTTTTGCAAACTATATGGCCAATAATACAAGTGTGCATTCTGTCCTTCTCACTTTTTTACTTCCCATTGTTAGTGAGAAAATTATGTAGTCAATATTGAGACCTGACACTTCGATTTACATCTCTCTAGGTCCTTAGTCTCCCCACTGCTTGCATGAATGGTGAAATGGTTTCTATTGCCATAAAAGTTGATTGCATGTGATTGCCTATTGATGTCATGAATCTCAGCAAACCCTACCCCCACCAACAGAAGCTTTGGATAGAAAGTTCTCCCTTGATGCTTTGAATTAGAACTGAGAGTCACTCAGTGAGTTCACCACGTTTTATGTTTTTGTAAGGATCTTTGTTAGAGGATTTTATCAAAGTGATGATAATTGAATAATACTGCTTTCAGGGATACTTGCAAAATGATGATGACAATGATTATTCAAATTAGCAAAAGGCTTCTCTACAGTACCTTTGAAGTACAGAAAACCCCAAAACCAAATAAAGATATCTATGGCCACTTCCAAGAACCAATCATTCCCTATAAAAATAGATAGGAATCAAAATGAGATTTTTAGTGCTACTATAACAAAAATTAAATACACAATGCAAAACTTGAATAACTATATTGTCACGTATTTATTTGTAAACATTAAGTTCACTAAATAAAAACAGTTGATTTGAGAGAATGAGACAAATGATATAATTTCAAAAATATCTGATTTTTTACTGAATTGTAAAAGTTCTATAAATCTAATTTTCTAGTCCAGTTTACTTAGATATAATAAGTGATACAAGTAAATACTAACATACTTGCTGCTACATCTTGGGAATCTAAATGTCAAATTTTCTGCAAAAAAAAAAATGTTGTTAAAACTTTTCTTCTACATAACTTAGGCATTTCAATGGATATTAATTCAACAACAACACAGCCAAAATCTTACAAGACATTTTAATGATATTTTGAGACATTCTGAATGTCAATTTTAAGCATATATATATATATTTGAGACAAGGTCTCACTCTGTCACCCAGGCTGGAGTGCAGTAGCACAATCTCAGCTCACTGCAACCTCTGCCTCCTGTGTTCAAGCAATTCTCCTGCCTCAGCCTCCAGAGTAACTAGGACTACAGGCATTCACCTCCACGCCCAGCTAAAGTTTTCGTATTTTTAGTAGAGACGAGGTTTTACCAAGTAAGCCGGGTTGGTCTCGAACTCCTGACTTTAAGTGATCTTCCTGCCTTGGCCTCCCAAAGTGCCGGGATTACAGGCATAAACCACTATGCCTGGCCTTAAGGTTATATTTTAATAAAAGATTTTCCCAGATAATCCAGTCAACATCCTGAAAGTTACACTGCATGCATTTGTTTATCTACAATTGGTAAGAGAGAGAAAGAGAGACAGGTGTGCACAGAAAGTGATGTTCAACTGACCAAAGACATGATTGATTATTTAAAATCATGCTTTTTAAATATCTGATCGAAACTGTCTGAAATGATGTATCCCCCAAAGCAACACAGCACTAAATTTTAATGAATATATTAAACCTATAAAGAAAAATAGATATTCTTATAGAAAGACCTTAGCATGTAAGTATTTGATTAACTGAGAGGAAGAAGTAAAGTGTGCCATTTAATCAATGACTTGCATTTTGAGTTAAATCTAGATTTAATTTCTGTAAACAAAAATACAATTAAAAATTTGGACAATCTACAAGCAAAACAGTGACACATGTTTTTAGTTTAAAAAATAATAACAAACTAATGTGTGTATTTGAATGAGACTAGTTGACGGAGGGGGAATAGAAAGGAAAGTAAAAAAATATGGAGCACATATGTTTAATGAATACACACATGATGAACAGAACGAATGTATACTGTACATGTGGGGAAATTAAAGCTTAAGAATGCATTTATGTGCCTCATCATCTCCCAGGGTAATGTAATGCAAGACTTTCCTGGAAACATGAAAAAGAGATACTGGTAAATGAAGTAAATTAATCTACAAGAGAGACAGAACTGTTTGAAGAAAGATCAATAGCACACAGTTCCAGTCTTAAAAATTCCATTTACAGAAATCTTCAGTGGCTGCTATTGCCTCTAAGGGATGTAATCCCAAGGGATCAATACTAATGTTCAAAGCCTCGACAATATGTCCCCAAGCCATCTGTCCAGCTTCATTTCTCACCATGTGCCCTACTCTGTTGAACTTAACACTTGTTCCTGACTTCATAGCATCGCTCGTATTATTCCTCTGCCTAATATGCTCTCTGCCAATTTCCTGTAATGACACTTATTAATATCCTACACAGCTTCCAGGCTCAGCTGAAAGACCATTTTGTCTATGAATTCCCCTTATTACTCTAACTAGAAATGATTTGAACCTTCTTGAATCCTCCATATAACCCTCTTAGTGCAACTCCTTTCCCTTTATCCTACTGTATTTTGTGTAGTCATTTCTAATTTTTTCTATCTCCTTCTAGAGAATAAATTCCTGAGGGATAAAGAATTTTACATACTCCTCTGCAGTAAAAGGTTTCTTTACTGTAAGGTTTTCAAAACTGTTATATGCTTATTTGTATTAATTAATCTCCAAGAAATGGTGATTAGGACATAGTTTTTCCTGAATTTTTTCTTCACTGAATCTTTTTCTCCTTGAATGACTATTTGTATCTCTTGAAAATAGTGTTCAACAAAATCCTTCCAATATTAATAATCTCACCATTTGAAATTTTAAAAACTATTTGGCTGTACTCTCTATGCTTTTAGTAATTCCAAGCACTTGAAATTATCTATAAAATTCAAAAATCTTAGCATTGTATTTCCATTTTATTATTATTATTATTGGTGTAAAGCTTGTTATAATACCTTGAATTAAAGGTGGTCCTAATATGTTAGTTAAAAACAAAAGAGAAAATAGTGTTCAAAAAGTTTAGGAAATCCAGTTACCAGTTATTTTAAACTTAGGGAGAACCAAAGATCAAAACTGATTTTGTAAGTTCACTCACTCACTCATGAATAAATATTTATTAAATGCCTAAGACTTTCCCAACATTGTTTTAGATGCTGAAGATATTGGAGAAAATAAATAAAATCTCTGTCTTCATGGAGCTTATATTTTGGTGGTACATTCTTCTTTTAAGGAAATAAATAGGAAAAGAATGACTAGACTTTTCTGTTAGGCTGTTTACTTATTGCTTCTTGTGTTCGTCATTATTTTCTGCATATTTGTTTTTTCATATAGTGTCATTTTTACAGCTTGAAAAATTTTCCTAATTATTTTGTGTAGTGCAGGTGTACTTGAGACAAATTCTCTCAGTTTTTGTTTATCTGAGACCTAAGTATTTCTCTCTCATGTACAAATGATATTTCTCCTTGATGCAGAATTTTAGGTTGATATTTTTTCTTCCAGTGTTTTAAAGTTGTCATTCTATCATTTCTCCTCTTATGTTATTTCTGATGAGAAGACCTCAAATCAAACACTCTGCTCTAAAATGTAATGTGTCATGTATTTCCTGACTGACTTTAAGATTTTTTTCATTTTGGTTTCAATAGTATATGTTTTCAGCATATATCATAAAACATGTACCATATCAGATAATGATAAATGTTACAAATTAAGAGAAAAAGGGAATAAGAAATGTAAGAGAGATGGTATATTAGTCTGTTCCTGGGCTGCTAATAAAAACATACCCAAGACGGGGTAACTTATAAAGGAAAGAGGTTTAATTGACTCACAGTTCCACATGGCTGGGGAGTCCTCACAATCATGGCGGAAGGCAAATGAAGAGCAAACTCATATCTCACCTGGTGGCAGGCAAGAGAGCTTGTTCAGGGGAACTCCCATTTATAAAACCATCAGATCTCGTGAGACTTATTCACTACCGCAAGAACAGTATGGAGGAGACCGCCCCCATGATTCAATTATCTCCACCTGGCCCTGCCCTTGGCATGTGGGGATTATTACAATTCAATGTAAGATTTGGATGGGGACACAGCCAAATCACATTAGATGGTGTGTGTTGAAGTTCTAGATGGGGTTGCATGGAAAAGCCTCATTGAGAATGTAATAGAGACATGGTAGAAAAAACACTGAGATTTTTAGATGTCGTCTTAGATAAGTCATTCAAATTGATAATGTCTCAGTTTCCTCAGTTTGAAATGAGTGGGTACAGTGAAAATCAGGTGAAGTGAAAATCAAGTTAATTTAATAAACATTCACCGATATACAAAATGTAAAACTAAGCCTTGTCAGGATCATAGTGCCTGTAGTAAATTAACTTCTTGGCAAAATAAAACACAATCTGTTAAAGGAAAACAACTTTAATACAGATGTTTTATAATATATCATCTGTAATATCCAGACTACAATGAGAAATTATTAGAGATAGAATTAGAAATTGTGTCCTATAATCAAGAAATAAAGTCGCCAATTAAAAAGCAGGCCACAGCATGACAAAGTTGCTCAAATAAGGAGACAAGAACATTGTAGCATGCATTCTAAGTATGCTCGATGACTTAAAATAAAATTTTTTAATATATAAAACAATTACTACTAGACCAAAGAAATGAGATAGACAGCCACACAATAATAATGGGGGACTTAATACTCCACTGACAGCACTGAACAGGTCATCAAGACAAAAAGTCAACAAAGAAACAATGGACTTAAACTGTACCCTAGAACAAATGGACTAACAGATATTTACAGAACATTCTACCCAACAACTACAGAATATACATTCTATTCATCAGCACACAGTACATTATCTAAGATAGTCCATATCATAGGCCACAAAATACATCTCAGTACATTAAAAAAATTCAAAATTATATCAAGTACTCTCTCAGACCACAGTGGAATAAAATGAAAAATCAACTCCAAAAGGAACCCTCAAAACCACGCAAATACATGGAAATTAAATAATCTGCTCTTGAATAATCATTGGGACAAGAATGAAATCAAGATGGGAATTTAAACATTCTTTAAACTGAATGATATTAGGGACACAAACTATCAAAAGCTCTGGGATACAGCAAAAGTGGTGCTAAGAAGAGAGTTCATAGCATTAAATATCTACATCAAAAAGTCTTTAAGACCACAAGTAGACAATCTAAGGTCACACCTCATGGAACTAGAGAAGCAACAACAAACCAAACCCAAACCCAGCAGAAGAAAAGACATAATGAAGATCAGAGCAGGACTAAATGAAATTGAAACAAACAAACAAACAAAAATACAAAAGATAAATGAAACCAAAAGCCGTTTTTACTTTTTTTTTTTTTTTGAAAAGATAAATACTGTTGATTGACCATTAGCAGGATAAACCAAGAAAAGAAGAGAAAAGATCCAAGTAAGCTCAGTTAGAAATGAAACAGGATATATTAGATTGATATCACAGAGATACAAAAGATCATTCAAGGTTACTATGAACACTTTTATGTGTATAAACTAGAAAACCCAGAGGAAATGGAAAAATTCCTAAAAACATGCAACCCTCCTAGGTTAAGCCAAGAAGAAATAGAAACTCTGAACAGACCAATAAAAAGTGGCAAGATTGAAATGGTAATTAAAAAGTTACCAACAAAAAAAGTTCAAGACCAGACAGATTCACCACTGAATTCTATCAGATATTCAAAGAAGAATTGTTACCAATCCTATTGGCAGTCTTTCAAGTGATAGAGAAAGAGAGAATCCTCCTTAAATCATTCTATGAAGCCAGTATCACCCTAATAACCAAAACCAGGGAAGGACATAATAAAAAAATAAAACTGCAGACCAATATCCCTGATGAACATAGATGCAAAAGTCCTCCACAAAATACTACCTAACCAAATCCAACAGCATATCAAAAAGATAATCCACCATGATCAAGTGGATTTCATATCAGGGATGCAGGGATAGTTTATTATCCACAAATCAATAAATGTGATACACCATGTAAATAGAATTAAAAACAAAAATCACATGATCGTCTCAATCGATGGAGAAAAAACATTTGACAATATTCAGCATCTCTTTTTGATTAAAACCCTCAGCAAAATCGGCAGAGAAGGGACATACCTTAAGGTAATAAAAGCCATCTATGACAAACCCACAGCCAACATTATACTTAACGGGGAAAAGTTGAAAGCATTTCCCCCTAAGAACTGGAACAACACAAGGATGTCCACTTTCACCACTTCTATTCAACATAGTACTGGAAGTCCTAGTCAGTGCAATCAGACAAGAGAACGAAATTAAGGGCATCCAAATTGGCAAAGAGGGAGTCAAACTGTCGCTGTTTGCCGATGATATAACTGTATACATAGAAAACCCTAAAGACTCATCTGAAAAGCTCCTAGAACTGGTAAATGAATTCAGTAAAGTTTCAGGGTACAAAATTAATGTACACAAATCAGTAGCTCTGTTATACACCAACAGTGACTAAGCTGAGAATCAAATCAAGAACGCAACCTCTTTTACAATAGCTACAAAATACATAAAATACTTAGGAGTATACTTAATCAAGGAGGTGAAAGACCTCTACAAGAAAAACTACAAAACACTGCTGATATAAATCATAGATGACACAAACAAATGGAAACACATCCTATGCTCATGGCTGGGTAGACTCAATATTGTGAAAATGACCTTACTGCCAAAAACAATCTACAAATTCAATGCAATTTCCATCAAAATAACACCATCATTCTTCACAGAACTAGGAAAAACAACCCTAAAATTCACATGGAACCAAAAAAGGGCCCTCATAGCCAAAGCAGGACTCAGCAAAAAGAACAAATCTGGAGGCATCACATTACCTGATTTCAAAATATACTACAAGGCCATAGTCACCAAAACAGCATAGTACTGGTTTAAAAATAGGAATATAGACCAATGAGAGCAAATAGATCATCCAGAAATAAAGCCAAATACTTACAGTCAACTGATCTTTGACAAAGCAAACAAAAACATAAAGTGGGAAAAGGATACCCTATTCAACAAGTGGTGCTGGGATAATTGACAAGCCACATGTAGAAGAATAAAACTGGGTCCTCATCTCTCACGTTATACAAAAATCAACTCAAGAGGAATCAAAGACTTAAATCTAAGACCTGTAAACATAAAAATTCTAGAAGATAACTTTGGAAAAACCCTTCTAGACATTGGCTTAGGCAAAGACTTCATGACCAAGAACCCAAAAGCAAATGCAACAAAAACAAAGATAAATAGATGATATCTAATTAAATGAAAAAGCTTCTTCACAGCAAAAGAAATAATCAGCAGAGTTAACAGACAACCCACAGAGTGGGAGAAAATCTTTGCAATCTATATTTCTGACAAAGGACTAGCATTGAGTATCTACAAGAAATTCAAACAAATCAGCAAGAAAAAAGCAAACAATCTCATCAAAAAGTGGGTTAAGGATATGAACAGACAATTCTCCAAAGAATATATACAAATGGCCAACAAGCATATAAAAAATGCTCAACATTACTAATTATCAGGGAAATGCAAATCAAAACCTCAATTCAATACCACCTTACTCCCTCAAGAATGGCCATATTCAAAAAATCAAAAGAAAATAGATGTTGGCATGGTTGTGGTGAAAAGGGAGCATTTTTACATTGTTGGTGGGAATGTAAACTAGTGCAACCACTGTGGAAACCAGTGTGGAGGTTTCTTAAAGAACTAAAAGTAGATCTACCATTTGATCCAGCAATCCCACTCCTGGGTATTTTACCCAGAGGAAAAGAAGTCGTTAAGCAAAAAAAAAAAAAAAAAAAAAAAAAAAAAAAAAAAAAAAGACACTGGCACACGCATGGATAAATAAAATGTTTTATATATAATGGAATACTACTGAGCCATATAAAGGAATGAAATAATGGCATTTGCAGCAATCTGGATGGAATTAGAGACCATTATTCTAAGTGAAATAACTCAGGAGTAGAAAATCAAACATCATATGTTCTCACTCATAAGTGGGAGCTAAGCTAAGGCATAAACTGAGGATGCAAAGGCATAAGAAGGATACTATGGACTTTGGGGATTGTGTTACCCAGGCTGCACTACAGCCTGGGTAACAGAGGGATATGCTGTCTCAAAAAGAAAAAAAAAAAAAAGTTCAGGTTTCAGTGACTTGTGGGAAAATATCAACTAGTTTCATATATATGTAACTGGAGTTTCAGAAGACAGGATAAAGAGAATGGTACAGAAAAAAAGTCTTGACGAAGTAGTTCTTAAGGCCAACTCTTCATCAGAAATAGTATGAAAGAAGAAAATAAAATGAAAACTTTCAAATACTGAAATAAAGAAATGTCAATCCAGAATGCTATATCAAAGAGAAATATTCATGTAAAAGGTAAAATATTTGTTTTTTAGATAAACAAAAGCTGAGAGAATTTGTCACAAACACACTTGTACGACACAAAATAGTTAAGAATATTTTCAGACTGTAAAATATGATGCTGCTTTAGTTGGTTCTCACACTGCTATAAAGAAATACCTGAGAATGGGTAATTTATAAAGAAGAGAAGTTAAATTGGCTCATGGCTCTGTGGGCTGTATAGGAAGCATAGTGGCTTCTGCTTCTGGGGAGGCCTCGGGAAGTTTCCAATCATGGTGGAAGGCAAAGTGAGAGAGGCATGTCTTACACAGCAGGAACAGTAGCAAGAGAGCGAGGTGGGGGGGTGCTACACACTTTTGAAAGACCAGATCTCATGAGAACCCACCCACTATCGTGAGGATAGCACAAAGGGGATGGTGCTAAACCATTCATGAGAAATCTGCCCTCATTATCCAATCACCTCCCACTAGGCTCCACCTCCAACGTTGGGGATTACAACTGAGCATGAGATTTAGGTGAGGACACAGTTCCAAACTGTATCAGATGTCATATGTAAAACCACATACAGAGGAAATAATGAAGAACACAAGAAGCAGTAAATACATAGGTTAGCAAGAAAGACTAGCCTTAAAGTCTCCTATTAATTTTACTTAAAAGAAAAATGTCCGTCCAAAACAAAAAAATTATGTCATTATAGGAAGGGAAATAAAATATAATACCATATTTGCAGGAAGAAAGGAGTAAATGGCATTATACTATGATAAGATTGTTATTGAGGAGTGAAAAGAGTACTGTGAAGTGTAAAGAGTGAATTTTGAGTAGAAAATTATTAATTGCAAGCATATTTTGTTAAGTGAAGAATGCATATTATAGTCCCTAAGGTGACCATCCCCCATCCCCCAAAATACATGAGTTTAAAATCTAATAAAAGAAACAAATAGAATCATTTAAAAATTGATTGACCTAAATAAAGGATAAGGGTAACAGTGAAACAGAAAATAAAACAAAAACTATATATGTAAACGATATATAACAGAACAATAATAAAATAAAAAGCAGACGTAACAAGTTAAAAACAAATCGAAATAGGATAAATTTAAATTCAACCCTATCAATAATTATATAAAATATATATAGGCCACACATTTTAATGTAAAGGAAGAGATTGTCATATTGAATAAAAAATAAGACCCATATAGATGTAGCTACGCAAGATGCTCCTTAAATATAACGACACAGAGGAGTTAAAAGTATAAGAACGGAAAGAGATAGACCATGCATATAATAAGCACTTGAAAGTAGGCAGATATGGCTATATTAATATCAGACAAAGTAGGCTTCAAGAAAAGCGGCATTACTACAAGATACATAATGATAGAAGGAAAAATATAACAATCTTAAGTGGATATGCCCATAATGATTATTAAAATACAGGGGGGGGCAGATCACGAGGTCAGGAGATCGAGACCATCCTGGCTAACATGGTGACACCCCGTCTCTACTAAAAACACAAAAAATTAGCCAGGCGTGGTGGCGGATGCCTGTAGTCCCAGCTACTGGGGAGGCTGAGGCAGGAGAATGGCGTGAACCCAGGAGGTGGAGCTTGCAGTGAGCCGAGATTGCTCCACTGCACTCCAGCCTGGGCCACAGAGCAAGACTCCGTCTCAAAAAAAAAAAAAAAAGGGCCGGGCACGGTGGCTCAAGCCTGTAATCTCAGCACTTTGGGAGGCCGAGACGGGCGGATCACGAGGTCAGGAGATCGAGACCATCCTGGCTAACACGGTGAAACCCCGTCTCTACTAAAAAAATACAAAAAAACTAGCCGGGCGAGGTGGCGGGCGCCTGTAGTCCCAGCTACTCGGGAGGCTGAGGCAGGAGAATGGCGTGAACCCAGGAGGCGGAGCTTGCAGTGAGCCGAGATCGGGCCACTGCACTCCAGTATGGGCAAGAGTGCCAGACTCCGCCTCAAAAAAAAAAAAAAAAAAAATTAAAAAATAGAAATTAATTGAAGAATACACAGTAACTGGCACACAGTGTTAATAAGTTTTTAGTAGTTGCATTACTGCCTTTGCTAAGTGTTGGCAAGGTACAAAAAAGGGAAAAAGATCAGTCTTCCCTGTTCTAGCAAGTCTTTCTGGTTCTAAACATTTTGGGCACAAAATGTCGTCACATGTTCTACATTGCATTATTCTCACAGTGTAGTTACACAGACTAAAAGAGAAGAGTCAGTATCATTTTCAGAACAACTCTGACCCAAATTTCTTTGAGAAATACTACCAAATGCATTAATAATACTGTTTTATTTACCTCTGTGTCTCTGGCACAGATCAGAGAGTCCCACACATAGCGAGGCTGATCAATTTTGGTGAATGATGAATGAAAGAATGACAATCCATAGAGCTAATATTAACTTTGGATCTAACGAGGCAAAGCCATAGCTGTTAGGCTGAGTTCCCAAACTCCGTTAGGGCATGTGTCCAAGCCTTTAATCAATTTGGCTCTACTCCTCACTGATCTTGTCTATGGCAACTTGTAAGCACGGACAACAGAACTTACTTTTCTTTTGGTGGATTTTCAGGGCCTATTTAATATGGTTCCTATAGAGTATTAATATATCACATTTTGTCCTTGTGCCCAGCTTGCTCTGAATAAATAATCTTTCAGAGTTAGAATAGGCCTCAGGGACTAATCCAACTGCCCCATTTTCAGATTTAAAATATCTTGGCCCCTAAAGTGATTTGC
The DNA here is from genome assembly GCF_043159975.1 of Macaca nemestrina. Classification (NCBI taxonomy): domain Eukaryota; kingdom Metazoa; phylum Chordata; class Mammalia; order Primates; family Cercopithecidae; genus Macaca; species Macaca nemestrina. The sequence continues at coordinate 121,527,053 of NC_092135.1, read as the reverse complement.
CTAGGATTTTGCAGAATGTTGATAGAAAATCCAGTTGTGTTCACCTCTTAGTTTTGTATGTTTAGTAGCCTAAACATCTCACTAAGAAAATTAAAAAATATATACAGTTTTATTATCATTTAGAAAGAAAAAGGAAGCAGAGAGAGAGAAAAAAGGGAGGGAGGAAGGAAAGAAAACAGGGAAAAAATACAGTTTTATTATCATTTAGAAAGAAAAAGGAAGGAGAGAGAGAGAAAAAAAGGAGGGAGGAAGGAAAGAAAACAGGAGGGAAGGAATGGGGAAAGTGAGAACACAAGCTCATCCTTCCTAGGCTTGCCAAAACTGTATCACAAAGAGAGAACGAATCAAAGGCCCACGAAATGGAAATGTGGTGGTCACACCAGAGTCTAGCTTTCACATATTTTGCTTGCTTCCAGCTGCTTTTCTTTCAGGCTAGTCCAAATCCCTTTCAGGACTGTACGTCTGTGCTAATTAATTGTTAACTTTAACTTTCTATTAAAAATCTGCAGGGCTGGCAGCCAAAAGTCGAGTGTTAAAATATTTAAAAGCCCTTAAGCCCAGGGCACAAGCTGATCAGCTGCAGGAGGCAGAAAGACAATTTCCCCCGGTCCTGGATGGCTAAATTAAGGAAGCTGAGTGTGCTGTGCTCCTTCGGAAATTTCTCTTCTGATTTGTTTCCATTTTCAAAGCCCAGACATCAGAGAATCAGGGTCCACTGGTCCGGCCGGCGCGATTTTGGATCGTCCAGCTCCTTATCGTACATACTCACAGTGCCTTGAGAATGACATAATAGTATCCAAATGGGGCCAAGCTTCATTAGATTAAGTGAAAGTCTTGGTGTAAAAGAGATTTAATGTCATTCTTTGCACATAGCTAAATTACAATTCAAAGGCCAACTAAACAGACCCAAATGTGGCTACTTTGTAACCAATGGTGAATATTACTAAATGACGATGGATTGAATTTGATTAATTAACTAGGAATATCATTTGTCTTCTCACTGGCCTAGCTGGTAAATTACAAATCAGAGGGAATTTGGGCAGAGAGAGAGACAGAAAATGATTCAGCAAAGACAGTTTGATGCCTTTGTTCTCATACACTCACATGTTTCGAAAATTGTGTTGGGGACTAAGGGAGGTATTTCAATAATATGAAAATGTTGATTGGGGTGAATCATTGTTCTCTGCACATCATTAAAAGCCAGTGGGTGGAAATATACAATGTGACTCTTGCCAGAGACAAAAGACTTAGAAGAGATAACAGTATGTTCCACTTGTTCTAAAAAAAAAGAAAGGTAAAAAAGTATTATAGGGATCCTTAAGGAGTATGGACCATGTTCTTAAAAAGGGGTTCTATAAGAATTTTAATCTCACCTTTGACAACACCTCTGTAACCGTGTTCGGAGCACATTTATAAAAATCTATTGAAAAAAAGCTAGCTCATTTTATTTTTCAATCAGTAAAATACATGTATTTCCAGAATAGAGAGATGCAGTTTTCGTATAGAGCACATTCCCTCAATAAATGCAAGCCACAAAAACTTCCAAGACACATTTAAAAGAAAAAGTATGATTTTTTTTTAAATGGAGTCTCACTGTGTTGCCCAGGCTGGAGTGCTATGGCGTGATCTCACCTCACTGCAATCTCTGCCTCCCGGGTTCATGTTATTCTCCTGCCTCAGCCTCCCAAGTAACTGGGACTACAGGCACCTGCCACCATGCCCGGCTAATTTTCTTTTGTATTTTAGTAGAGATGGGGTTTCACCATTTTAGCCAGGAAGGTCTCGATCTCCTGACCTCGTGATCCACCTGCCTCGGCCTCCCAAAGTGCTAGGATTACAGGCATGAGCCACTGCGCCCGGCCAAGTATGATCTTTAAAGCATTGTAAATGTCAGTCTCTCTGCAATAGCTTTTTTCTATGCCTACCATGTACTCCATGCTCTGTTATGGGCACTCCTTTGGGTGCTTTACTAATGGTAAGTCATTTAATTTTCATAACCATCCTATGAAGTGAAAACTGCTATTATTCCCATATCACATAGTAAAGTGAGCCTCATTGTGGATCATGAACTTAGTCAGGTTGCACAGCTAGTGAGGGTTGGAATATGCATCCAGACCCAAGCTCACTGGCTCCAGGTTCCATATTCTTAAGCAAAATAATATGCCACTTTAGGAATTAGGTTGGAAAGAATGAAAATCCTTGCATTGACAAGTTTTGAATCTAGGATTCCAGGGAAGTCTAGCTATCTTTAGAATCACTCACACAGATTTTGATGACTAAAGGCTTGAACTTACATCTACCCATTTGAAAACCAGAATAATAACACCTATGTATAATATTACTGAAAAATCAAATAACTTTGCAAGCATGTAAAGTGCCTGGAACTTAGTTTACCAAATTGTTGTTAGTTGTATTCCCTGCTCGATGTTAGGGGTACAAAGATGAGTACAGCATAAGCCCAAAGCCCTTGGTTTCCAAGAGTGGTTCTTAGACCAGCATCACCAACATCACCAGCATCACCAGCATCATCACCAGGGGGCCTGTTAGAAATGCACAACCTCAGGCACTACTCCAGGCTTCTGAAGTGAAACCCTGCATTTTAACACCATTCCCAGAGATCTGTGAATACGTTAACGTTTTAAAAGTACCACATGACATGCACACAGGTTTCACTACCTGACATGTTGCTTCCCCTTTCTCTGTAACTTACATGTACAATGACCTCCCAAACAGAATTGTCTGGGAAAGTGCTCATTTCGAATACTTCTTCCTGTTATCAGATGTGAGTGGATTAGACCACATGTTCTGGTCTTGGGTTTGGAAAAAATGATCTGTGTATATGTTTTGTATTTCAACATTTTTCGATTGTTCTATGCTACAAAAATGCCTTTAATCTTAACTCCTAGTTCCAGCCTCTGCTCCATCTGTCTTGGTTCTGCCTGTCCACATTCCTAAGGGGTTGTTCTGGAGGCAGGCTATGGGCTCCCGTGCCAGATTTCATGGTGCAGTTACACAATGCAGCGTTCTTTGGAGCACTGCATCTCCTCCTCCCAGAACCCCTCAAAGGAGCAGAGAAAGCTAGAATCATCTATGTCCAGTTTTAAAAGCTAAAATTTCGTCAGAAGACTGAAATACTTATTTGTACTAAAAAAAAAAAGAAAAGAAAAGAAAAAGAAAAGAAAAGAAAAAGAAGAAAAAAAGCTGACAAGGGGATTAAGAGGCAAAAAAGGAGCCGTAGAAATAGATATGAAACATAGGAAGGGATCTTAAGATAATCGCAGAGGAGACACCAGAAAAGACAGTTTCTTAGGGAAAGAAAATCAATGTTGTTTCCTGGTAGACAATGGTGTGAATCTGAACATCAAAAAAACGCCACAAGATATTTCTTAAAGATAAAATTACCCCATGGATGGAATTGCATTTGGGTTAACTTAATAACAAAGAATATTTGAAAGCTACTGTGGATAATAAATTGCAACAATGGCAGGTCCACAGACAAATACACCACGCCCTACACTGGAGGATGCCATATTTCCCCCTGTGCCTTTAAAGTACATTCCGGCAGGGTGCAGTGTCTCACGCTTACAAGCCAGCTCTTTGGAAGGCCGAGGCAGGCAGATCACTTCAGGTAAAGAGTTCAAGACCATACCTGGCCAATAGGGTGAAACCCCGTCTCTACTAAAAATACAAAAACTAGCTGGGCATGGTGGCAAGTGCCTGTAATCCCAGCTGCTTGGGAGGCTGAGGCAGGAGAATTGCTTCAACCCTGGTGGCAGAGATTTTGGTGAGCTGAGATCGTGCCACTGCACTCCAGCCTGGACAACAAGAGCAAAACTCTGTCTCAAAAAAAAAAAAAAAAAGTACATTCCTATCTATGCCATATTTCCCCTGTCCTTGAACCTTTACAATACAACTAAACTTGGCAGTTTGATGTTCAAAGAGCACTGTTTTGGGAGTCAGGAGAACCTGATTCATTCATGAGTTGCCTTTACGTGGCATTTAACTTCTCTGTGTCTCAGTGTTCTCATCTCTTAAATGTGAGAGTTTGAGAGTCAGTATCCAAGATTCCTCTTATTCTATGGTTCTTGTCTTTAAAGATTTCACAGCCATCTTCATGACAGAGTGCCTCAGGCCTTAAAGCCAGGAGTGCTTCTTGTTTAGGAGCCACATATGTTGCCCTTGTCAACTCATCTGCTCAGAGTATTCGGCACACAGAGCATCACCACCACAGTTCTTTGTTTGTAGCTTGATAAAAGGCTCTAGCTCCTGTAGCAAGGAAGAAGTGAGGGAAGCTAATGAAGCAAGGTCTTTAGAGAAAGGGGAGAAGCGGCATTAAGGGAGTAGAATGAGAAGAGAGGAAAGAGGAAAAACAGTGGAAGAAATAGTAGTTAGGACACTCTAGAAAAGTCTGCCACCACTCAGGGAACCTGATTACCATTGGGTGGGAGGGAAGAGAAGGAAGGAAGAAGCGCGAGAGGAGGAAAGAAAAAAACAAAGAAAGGAAGGCATCAAAGTGAGAAAGAGAAGAGGGAGGAAAGGCAGGTCCAGGATCATGGCAAGGTAGGTGCCAAGTAAGAGAAGTAGCCATTTAATTTCTCCCACCCTCATTTTCACCTCAACTGTAAACACAGACCCGAAACCTAAAAAGACAAAGGCTGTTAGAAGACTGCAACCCATGCAATGATGTTGTTCAATGCAGACAAGATTGACAGCTCACATCTGATGTCCTATTTAGTGAGATGGCCCAATTTTGCTTTTGAAGAGAATGCCAACTTCCCTTCTTCTTCCCAAGAGAATTTGCTGTTTTCATTTGTTATCTTGAATAGTCCTTCCTGCTACAAAAGGTGGAGTTCACATTTATTTTTAAAAAGTGCTTATTTCATGTGGTTTGACATAAGAGCTGTATTTTAGCTGGGAGCCCAGAGCCTCAATCGATTTCAAGGAGACCTGGAGCTATTGACAGAGTGCTTCCTGCTGCGCTTTCTAGAAGTAAGAAATTCAACTGAAAACAAGACATGCCAGCATCCATCAAAGGAGCAAGTGGCAAAAAAGACTGAAATATTATGAGGAAGTCAAGATCTGAGTTCTAGCCCATGCTTGAAATAAAGTCATTGTTTGATCTTGAGAAAGTTAAACTCTCTGAGCATTAGTTTTCATATAAAGAGATGGAAAAATATCAGTACTTATTTTCTCAAGGATATTGCAAGCTTCCATCAATCTTCTTACAAGTGCACATTGTTTTAGTACCTATGACTTTCTCTTTCCTGATAGTCCCCATCAAATAAGAAATACTTTTCTCTCACTTTGGAAAGGTTTGAAAATTGCTTTACCTTGATATCTTATTTTCAATTCAATTTGAAGAAAGTCAAATACATTTCAGTAACATAAGGAAAGATCCTACTGCATAGCAATTGGAAAGAAAAAACCTTAAAACGATACTTGGTCTTCAAGAGAGAGTCAAATCAGAATTGATTCAAAGGTTATATTGTGTAATCTTAGAGAGAGAAAATTGGCTTATTCCTTTTATGTTTCACTGTAACTAGAATTTGCCCAATAGAATATCTAACTGGAATAGCTATTTTGTACATACGCTGGTGTTCTAAACTATTTAAACTTAGTTTATTTTCTTTAAATCCTTATTTATATAACTTTACTTAGTAGATCCTTATGTTCATTTCAGAGTGAAAACGGCAGAAGAATATCAGGCAGCAGTTTGGGCAACGTGGAGTCTTAATTCCTCAGATCTCTCACCAAATCTTATAATTAAAATGAGAAGAGATCTTAGGGAATATCTTTTTCTGAAACTTTCATTTTGCAAATAGCATATGGCCAAGTTAATTTCTTTCAGTTAGTTATATGAACAGTTGGTAGTAGGATTGGAATTTGAACTCACTTTTCATTAGACTACTCTGCCTATCTCATCAAAAAATTTTCATTATTGCTAGTGAGAAAAATTGATATTTTCATTGATTGTTTCAAGATGGGCCAGGATTACAACGGTCATACTAAATTATTGGCATCAACCAGGACAAAGCTGTAGGTTACATTGCACTGGCCAAGGATAAAACTGAAGAAAAGTTGCCTAAGAATGACCAGAGGGATTTAGTAGGCAAAGGCTTTACTGGCTCTTTTTCTCATTGCTTGCTGTGGCTTTGCCCCCCACATGTACTAACAACGTGGACACTTTCACCAGGGGACTTCTGATTGTCCTTCCTTTAATGCAGGCCGTTACTTTTCTGGCTGGCTACTTTCAACTTCTCCCTAGTCTCCCAGGATTTGCAGCAAATCCAAAGGTTTGCTGGAGCCACACATTTCTGGGTCATCTTTGTTGGAGAGATTGCATTTAGGATGACTTTAGGCAGGCTCTATTCTAAAGGTCTCTATCTGGTGGGAAGGAATCATGTGATCCAGTAGAAGTACAGCTCACTCCCATTGCAGCCTTCTTTCTGTCTTTGCTCTGTCATCTCCAACTGGCCTCTTGCCTTTAGATTTCTCCCATCCAGGTTGGAAATGTCACTACCTGTGTCTCTCGAACTCAATGTCAGACTCTCTGAGCTATTGTCTTTGAAGATCTCTCTCAGCTGGCTTAATGTGAAGGGAATACACATCCACCTCCCTGGGATGATGTTGCACTGCACACCAAAAACCCTCACTACAAAGTCTTCCTGGCAATCCACTGCCATCTCTTTTGCTTGACTTATCTGAGCTTCAGTTTTCTCATTTATAAAATGGAAATAATCATATCATCAAATTTTCAGAATTGTTGTGAAGATAATATAAGATTAATAACATGACAGTGCTTTGAAAATTATAATGTGCTAGATACACTTCAATTATTACTACAGCATTATTTCTCATTGCAGACTCATCTAAAAATTCAGCTAATTTAAAATCAAAGGTAGACTCAAATTTGCCCCAAGCCTCTCTCCATCCCTCCACCAACACTTCCTTCATTCTAATTTTTTCTGTAGAACCCAATCCTCTCAAATGCACTAGTCATTAAATGTATGGCTGTACACAAATCATTTGTCATTTGCAAATTCCTGCATAAATCTCTGGTTTCAGGCTTTCCCAACCAAGCCAACAAAATTAGCATACTTACCCGGCACAGTCAAGCTCAGGCTAGGACTAATGATTTTTCCCTTCTTTAAATATGGTTGATGTGCTTTGAAAATAGAAAACATATTAACATGATTTCAGTTTTTACAGATGGTGTTTTTTTCACTCTTTCAAAATAATTTAGGTTTTGGAGATGAAAACCAATATAGCATTACCCAGCATGGCACAATTAAGAAGAAATCTACTAAGATTCACATGCCTTCTCACATGAGAGAATAAGAGGATCAGCCATATTGAGGAGAGAAACCAATCACTATATAATAATTTGTTTATACGGGAAAAATTTATATATAACCCGAGACTAAGAAAATTAGGCCATACAGAACTTGAAAATATAGATTGGGGGTCTTTAGTCTCTGTTCTCCATCCTATCCACTGACTGCCGAAGAACAGCTTGTACAAAGTAGCTTCTATTTGAAGCTATGGAACCAAAGTGATTATTACTCCCCAGTCGGTGGCAAGATTCATTCTTTCATTCAGCTTTTGCAATTGGTTAAGGGCATAGTCTCTGACAACAAACGGCCTGAGTCAAATCCTGGTATACAACCTGTGGGACTTCAGGCAAAGTCCTTAACTTCTCTGTGCCTCAGTTTTCTCGTCTGTAAAATGGGACAAGTAATAGGATTGCTGTGGCAACTAAACTGCATTAATGCCTATGAAGCACTAATAAAAATGATTCATACGCTGTAAGTGCTCATTAAGTGTTACTTAGAATATTGAACACTTATGTGCTCAGCGCTGGTTTGACCTAGGCATAGAATGATGGAAGATAAAACAAAACAGCAGGCTCAGCTCTCCTGGTACTTACAGAGTGGTGGGGAGACAAACATTAACTTAAGATTCACATATTAATGTAAAATGTTTAATAATACATGCCAAAAAGAGAGATATAATGAGATATGAAAGAGAGATAATCAGGGCAGGGAGGGGTGAGGAAATGTTAGTGACTTAGCTGAGACCTAAAAGATAAATAGGAGTTAGTCAGAGAGACAGAACATTCTAGACAGAGGGCACAGTATGGGCAGAAATTCACTTGTAAGAATGTGAGAATGCAATAGTCCAGGTGAACCATAATGAGCAAGGTGATGGAAGGGGAGAAGGAGATAAGTCAGTGATGAGTCAGATATAGAGATAAAATCTCTATATAAAATCTATAGGACTTGGATTGGATAAGATGCACAAGGGAAAAGGAGATATCAGGACTTTTTCTAAGATCCTGAAATATATACCAGGTTGAATGGTGATACCATTCACAAGAAAGTAAAAGTGATGCCAATGATTTTTATACTATTATTCTTTCTTCAAAGTGTACGCTGAGACTATACCTCATTCTTTAAATGGCCTTTACTTACAGCGGAGGGGAGAAGGTAATTACCTTTATTTGAACTTCCTTACTTACAGCTTAGGGACCTTGTTTTACTTTTCTATCGCACACGAATGCTACAACTCTGAATAACAGAGAACTTGACAAACAGTGACGTTATTAGATAAGGAACAATTCATTTCAACTAAGAAGTCTTGAAATAGCTAGTCTAGGTTGGCTTTAGCTGCTCAAGAAGGCCATCTAGAAAACAGTCTCCTTCTAATTTCCTTCCATGCCATCTTTAGTTTGTTGTTTTATACTCATGGTTACAAAATGGCTGCATCCCTAGGCAGCATATACTTTTCCCAAGCCGGAAGAAAAAGGTAGAACCAAAATCCTTTGTTAGTTGTTTTAATTGAGAAGAGAAGCCCTTCCCAGGAGACTTCCATGTATAACTCACTAACAAATGAGAAGTGGAGAGAAGAGGATTGGGAAGGGCATCGTATGTGCCAACCAATGGTTTCTACCACAGCTATTTTTAATTAACTTAATCTTTAATATTATTCCACCATGTATTTGGGAGCTGACACTTAAAGATTTTAAGTGAAGCTTGAACTTAACAGCAAACTAAGTTATAGAACCTGGATTCAAACTTAACACTCCTCAACCAAAAGGCCCAAACGCTTCCAATCACTTTACATTGTATTTTCTTGTACCTTAAAAAATTCTAGTCCAAGTAAATGAAAAAAAAAAAAAAAGCAGAAGCAGAAATCATTTTATATCATTATCATAGTATATGGAGACTATTTAAAGGTATAAGTATGAGAAAATGTGACCTTTGTCATGGTCTAAGTACCCACATATAATACCATCCTGAAAATGCAGCCCTCAATGAATTTAACGAGATAACTTTAAAGGTTTCTGTTTCAGCAGTTTTACTCCACAGTAAAATCCTATACCAAAATGACATTGTTAACAAACCAAGACAGTAAGAAGAGTTTAAAAAATAGCAGCTGTTTGTAGGATTGCCGAACAACTCCTCAAAGAATATAAATTATCTTCCCAATTCTAAAAGCACAATAAATATGGAGAAAATGGGGGATTTAATGGAAAAAGTAAACCAGTAAGCAAGAGGAAAGGTACATATTTACTCCACATGTTATGTGTTGTATCAGGACATGCTTTTCTTCTCAGCTATATAGAAACTGGGACTTGCATTTCGCTACCTTATGTAAAACCTGAAAAGTGAAAATCACATGGTCAAGTTAATGTGTGATTTGAATATATATTTTGAAAGCTAAAGTTACCATCTACATTCCCTAACTGATTTTATTTGTGATTTAAATCAGGGAGAATATCCTTCTTATTTATTTCAACTGCCAAGTGCTACCACTTTTAGCAGAAGAAAAGAAAATGTATCATAAGACATAGTTCAATTTTCTTTGATTGTAGTTTTGTAAATGAAAGCATTACCAAGTAGTAGACAGGGTAGGAAGGGAGATTTGCCATTTGTTGTCCAAAATCAGTTTGATTCAGTTGGGATGGAATATGTCCTTCTATACAGCAGATCTGTGGAAGGCTAGAGCTCAGTCAAATAGAAGACTGACCAAGACTTCACCCCACGAAGAAAAAGCTTTTGTAAGTGAAAATGGAAACTTCTAATACGTGGCTGAAGATGCCAATAGGCAAAATTTTGTCACGGAAGATTTTTCAAAAATAATTCTGTGAATAAACCTTTTTCCTCAAGTTCTTTTGGCTTAGAGTGCCGTAAATGAGGAGAGTGAGAAATAAGCTGACATACTTTTGAGTTCCTCTTGTGTTCCAATTACTGCAACTCTGGTTTATCCCCATTTTGCAGATTTAAAAAATTGCACCTTAAAGAGGTTATATGACTTGTTCAAAGTTATATTACTCATCAGCACAAGTGCTGAAAATTGAAATAAGGAGTAGATAATACCAAAGAATTTTGTATAAACCAGCCTAACAGAGTTCACAATTTTCACTGGACGAGTTAGAGTAGAGAGAGAAGTGTTAGATGAGTATGAGTGAATAAGGCTATGGTGTAGGAAGCATGGGAATTTGCCAACAGACAGAGATATCAGGGCAGAGGTCAGGACTCTGGACAGCTCTGGATCACTTTCGAAGTTTCATTCTGACTCCGCTTTCTCTCCATCTCAATCTGTTTTATTCTATTTCATAGCAACAGCTTTCAATATTGCTTAAATTCTTCTTGTATTACTTGCATAGCTAATACTCAAGAGATGCAAATATAGATATAGGTATGTGGGGTGAGGCAACAGGGTGCAATGGATATGGAGTCAAATTTGAGTTTGGTCCTGAATCTGTAACTTATAGCAAGATATTAGGCAAATCACATAACCAATTTTTTTGTTTCTGTCTTCTTTCTCCTCATTAATAAGGAATACATTTCATTAATAAAATGATAGTGCCTCATTTTATGCCTAGCACATGTGATAGATACTTAAAACAGAATTACTCCTACATACCTCACCTTATATCCTTTTCAGGGAAATGCCTATGCAATACTCAGGGCTCATTTCATTACAACTGACAGAAAAACAGCTTAAACTAGATTAAGCAAAACAAAGGACTTCATTGGTTCATGTAACTGAAAAACCAAGGGGAGTATTTTCCTTTAGCACCCAGGGATTCATGGTGTGTGTGCTCTCCATCTCTCAGTAGGCTAACCACACATGAGGAGTCTTCTATGATTACTACAACAGAAAAGGCAAGATTGTAATTGGGATCCCTTCATGTCTGCATTCCCAAGCTTTGGAGAAGCTGCTGGTTAATAGCCATTCCTTTGATCTTCGTCCATCAGTGGTAAATTATTTCTACCAAGAAATAAGTTTCTTATGGTACTGCTTATCCCCATTCAATACACATAGAATGGGTACTACACGCACAAAAAATGATGAGGGTGTTTATCAGACGAAAGGGAGGGGGATGGAAGAAACAACTGATGATCACGTTAGGGGGGTTTATATATAGCTCTGATCCTTTGGAATTTAGCTTAGTTTCAGAGAAAAGGAAATCATCACCTATTGAATATCTTCAGTTTTAAAAAGATTTCCCTGTGAGTTACTCAATAAATATTTGAATAAACAAATGACTTAACTTCAAAGTCCGTAGTGCCCAAAAGCATACTGCAGTTTCAGTGAACCCAAGCCCTAATAGAAAAAGGATGATCTGAACTGGAGTGGCACAGCATGACCAGTACTCTTATCCCTGAAGTCCTGTCTCTCCTTTGAGGTATGGCCCAGGTCCTGTAAAAAATAAAGCCCCAATGAAGTCTAAATAGTCAGGCTACAGAAAGTTTTGTTTTGTTTTGTTTTGAGACGGAGTCTCACTGTCACCAGGCTGGAGTGCAGTGGCCCAATCTCGGCTCACTGCAAACTCCGCCTCCCGGATTCAAGCAATTCTCCTGCCTCAGCCTCCCGAGTAGCTGGGACTACAGGCACCCACCACCATGCCCAGCTAATTTTTGTATTTTTAGTAGATATGAGGCTTAACCATGTTGGCTGGGATGGTCTCAATCTCTTGACCTCATGATCTGCCCACCTCGGCCTCCCAAAGTGCTGGGATTATAGGCGTGAGCCACCGCACCCGACCCGTAGAGCAAGTTCTTTACCAATAACCTTCTCTGATGCAAGCTCTTTCCATAATGGACTTAACACTTTGATGTCACTTTGGCCATGTTCCACGGCAGGAAAAAGCTAAAGCTACAGAAGTCTAAAATGAACTGTGATAATATTCAAAATGCTAAGCTCAGCATCTGGTGTATAGTAAGGGCTCAATAAACAATAAACTTTTGTTTGTTCTTGTACAAACTTACAGAAGTATTATAATTTACTCTCAGCAAGATATTTGCTTTTATGACATCACAGTCAGAGCTGGCTATAAACTGTATCTTTGCTATCATTATCTGTGAGTGTCTTTCTCTTGTAGAGACATTCTTAGGAACAAAATTCTCACCACTAATTCTTATTTTGGTGCAGCATTGCATCCACCCAGAGTCACCCACTAAGTCAGCATAGTAAGAAAACATTTGTTTAATTTATTTTATTTTATTTATTTTATTTTTTTTGAGACCGAGGCTCGCTCTGTCACCCAAGCTGGAGTGCACTGTAAGCTCCACCTCCTGGGTTCACATCATTCTCTGCCTCAGCCTCCTGAGTAGCTGGGACTACAGGCGCCCGCCACTATGCCCGGCTAGTTTTTTGTATTTTTAGTAGAGACGGAGTTTCACCATGTTAGCCAGGATGGTCTTGATCTCCTAACCTCTTGATCCGCCTGCCTCGGCCTCCCACATTGCTGGGATTACAGGCATGAGCCACTGCACCCAACCTTATTTATTTTTTTGAGACGGAGTCTTGCTTTGTCGCCCAGACTGGAGTGAAGTGGCACAATCTCGGCTCACTGCAACTTTCACCAAGAATTCACTTTATTTTCATATTTTTAGTCTTCTTTTCTCCTGACAGTTCTTTGAAAACTTTCTTTTTAATGTAAAAAAGACTTAGATATATAGGATTACATCTGGACTCTTGGCTTGTACAGCTACTCTTTAAATCTAACATCATTTTGGATAAATTTTTGGAATCCAATTCACATATATATCTCCTAGTTCCATACTGGACTTGCCTTTTGTTGAGCCTCCAAAATATCTACCTGTGTGTGAACCATTTTCCCATAGTCTCTCCATATGTTAGCCCAGATGCCTGATTCGTTCTTGGTCCCTTTGTTGTCTAAATTTTGGAAATGAGAAGTTCTGTAACAGTTCCCATCATCAATCAATTTGTCAACAGTATACCTCTATCCACTGGAAACAAATTAATATGACACATGCACAAATAGCACAGCACTAGACATAGGAAGGTGGAGGCAATCCACATATTCTTCATAACCCTTTGATGAATTCAGGCTTGTGGTTAGCAGGGATCTACACCAAACAGTCTCAGATCCTCCTTCAAGAAACGACTCACTGCCCAACTGCTGGGAGGGTGCTTAGCAGAGAGTCTCCAGCTGTCAGTTCCTTCAGGCCTTGCATCAACTTCAGAGAGCCTCTGCTCAAGGCCATGTTCTTCCCAGAGCCACCTGCATTTGGCCCAATGCAGGACACTCTCATGGTCAATACTTGCTCCAGAGCTCCCTGTCAGCTTTTTAAGACATTCTCAGACTTGTGTCAATGCTTGCCTTCATTCTCTGTCCAGTTCTGCTTTCTTTCTCTTCCCTTCTCAGGTTTTGATGCCTAATAAATGTTTTTCAGCCCAAACTCTGTCTTAATGTCCGCTTCCATTGACCTAACTATGGTTTACCTTAATTCTCTTAACCACCTGATCAAAGCATCACATTCAAATAATCCCTGTAATTTTTAATAACAGGTATGTTTTATGTAATTCTGTTATTTTAAAAAGAGTGATTTAATAGGTCTTATAGCATTTGCTATATTGGAATTGTATCCATATTTGGGAGTAGGATATCTGTATTATAAATCAATACTAATTTTTTTCAGGATAGAGATCCTTAAAAAATAAAGCATATGGGATAGTACAACTGACACTCGGTATTTGTGTACTGTGTGATGTGAAACAAAGTAATATTCAAGCCTTGGATGTGTCTTTTTAGTGATGATTAGAAACACAAATTCATTCTCATAATCAACATATGATATTTCAGTCAAATGTCTTAAGTGCCATAACTGCAAAGGAAAGCACAAATGTCTTTTAGTTATAGCACACATATTTTTGTAATGATTCTTTCCAGATATTACCCCAGAGCAACATATGTTTTCTGTAAAAACTCTTATCAATCTTTTCCATTTTTTAGTAATGAATACGGAAGTGATTATGTTAAAGTTGAACAGTTTAGCCTGTTATTAAGTAATGTAAGCCAAGATCCATTATAAGAAACATTAACTACAGTAAATAAAAATCTCTAACCAGGAAAAAATGGTTCCCAAGCCATGGATTATCCATTTTATGAAAAAATAATTTATCATTAAGGAAAAACATTCTAGAGACCACAGGTTTGGCCACCTAAGAATTTGACAACCTTTCAGCTTTTTAATTTGTTTCTTCACATTATTGAGTCTCTGCAATTTTTCTATATTGGCTCTGATAGTGCTTTTAAAGATTTGGTTAATTATTATGACCCCAGTTGTTAATAATAATTATAAAGGAACAGCGCTAAACCTTTATATGAAGTTTTGCAGTTTATATTTTCACAAATATTACCTCATTTGTAATATGTTCTTAGCTTGCCTCAACACAACATTTATGCAAGGAAGTGATAAAAATGTTTTTTACATTTATATCATTTTTCTACATTATACTTCCCTGTTTTCTTCCCAGAGTTACTATGGCACTTGTTAAAGCCACAGTTTATTATTTCTTTTAATTATTTACTAACTGGCATTGCAACTTAAAGGATGCATTGAGTTTTCTCACCCAGGTAAGCCTAAGAGAGGTAGAAACTCTGTTATTGGAGACAAGGACAGTGCCTTATATTTATTTTGTGCTTACTTATTACCATGTGCATTGTAGAAACTCAAACTACATTTTCACCTTCTTTCTTAACCCAACTGCCTACTGTTTTATCAGAATGCTCTGCTGGGCACTTCCTATATGATGATTCTTCATGCTCTTCCCCATAGTTGCCCTATTATGTCACTGATCCAATTCTCCCATGCAATGCTGACATTTAGTGTAGTGAATATTGACTGTCCACAGCATGGCGGAGCCAAGAGCAAACTATGGTGTCAAAAACACCTTGCTTTCTATTCACAATAGCAAAGACATGGAATCAACCCAAATGCCCACAAATGATAAACTGGATAAAGAAAATGTGGTACACATACACCATGGAATACTATGCAGCTATAAAAAGGAACGAGATCATGTCCTTTGCAGGAACATGGATGGAGCTGGAAGCCATTATTCTCAGAAAACTAATGCAAGAACAGAAACCAAACACAGTATTTTCTCACCTATAAGTGGGAGGAAACCAAACACCGCATGTCCTCACTTATAAGTGGAACCTGAACCGTGTGAACACATAGACACAGAGAGAGGAACAACACACACTGGGGCCTGTCAAGGGGATGCTGGGGGAGGGAGAGCATCAGGAAAAAAAAAAGGCATGCTGGGCTTAATATCTAGGTGATGGGTTGATAGGTACAGCAAGTCATCATAGCACACGTTTACCTGTGTAACAAACGTGCACATCTTGCACATGTACCCTGGAACTTAAAAATAAAAAATAAAACTGTGAGCACTTATCCCTTCTCTCTCTTCCTCCTTGCCATGTAAAGTCCTGGCTCCTCCATCATCTTCTGCCATGACTGTAAGTTCCCTGAGGCCTCCCCAGAAGCTGATGCCACCATACTTCTTGTATAGCCAGAGGAACTGTGAGTCATTTAAACTTCTTCTCTTATTGAAAAAAAACAAAAACAAACAAACAAAAAACCTTGTGTTTGCCATCTTCTTGAGTGCTAAATGTAAACAAATGAATAAATTCATTATTTGTAAATTTTGATATTATACTATTAAAGATATTAAATATATTATTAAAGATAAATATATCAAAAATTTAATGACATTTTAAAGAAAAGAAAATCCACAAAGTGTCCTCCACTTGTGGATTTATTACATTTAGTGAGTGATTTTTTGGGACATGGATTTCAACAGACTTAAGACAGAGGAATATTCAGGAAAATAAGGTTGTATCTAGAGACTGAAATCGATGTCCCTTAAAATGTACATAATGTGCAATGTGAGCAGGAATGATGAATCCTCCCAAGTGACATATCATTAGCTGTCCTTAGCATCTGAGATGAAAGTTCCTCTGGGGGGGTCTAGGATCTCCTAAACATTAACTGCCATTAGGATTCTTTGTTTCTGTACCTTAATCCCACTTTCTTTTTTTTATTTTCCTTCTTACTTATGCCCTCTAGAACTCCTATTTCACAGTAAACAAAACAAAACAAAACTATAGAGCCTTAAATTCTTAATGATGCATTCTTCTCACCTTCTGTATTTAAATCAGCATAGCATGCTTCAAAAGACCCCTGTCACCCAACCTGTCTTCTTTCCTAAAAAGCAGCTCTTTTACCGCCCATGGTATGAAGAAGAGACTATTCATGGACTGAATGTTTGTGTCCTCCCTGAATTCATATGTTGATATTCTAGTCCCCAGTGTGATGGTGTTAAGAGGTGAGGCCTTGGGGAGTTAATTTGATTATAAGGGCTCCACTCTCATGGGATTATTGAATTTATAAGTGGAATGGGATTAGTGCACTTATAAGTAGAGACATGAGAGAGCTTGCTTCCTTTCTCTGTCATCTGTTGTGTAAGGATAGAACAAGATGATATCCAACTGCAAATAAGAAGAGGGGCCTCACCAGACACTGGATCTGCTGGCATCTTGATGCTGGATTGCCCAGCCTCAAGAGTTACGGGAAATAAATTTTCTTATGCTATTGGTCTATGAGAATTTGTTATAGCAGCCTGAACTAACTAAGACAGAGGTCAATTTTTTTCTTCTTCAAGATGGTTTCTAGACAATTATTCCTCCATCTTCATGTGGCACACAACCTATTTTTTTTTTTTTGACACTCATGCCACCAGTCATTTCTTAATCAAAGTCTTGAGCACCTTCCCAGCAGTCTTTCTCATCACCCCAATTTCCATCATTTCCTAAATCATTCAATTACTTCAATCTGTGTCAGTGACTCTCTCCACACTCTGGCCTTTCAGTTCCTTGACCTCTTTGTATTCAATGACCTTCTTCTTAATTTCATTTCAGCCAATTACTCTCAGGGTCACAGATTGTGACCTGGATCCGTGATTGCTCAGAAGTTCTTCACCTATGAAATTATGAATGGTAAAAATCCGTTACTTTCCTCTCTGACATCAGCCACCATTCAGTGGTCTCATTCAACTACTCCAAATATCTTGCTGCTTCTCAGAATCTCCAATACGTTGATATTTGCTCTCCCCTCGTATACTTTAGCCCCTTTCTGTTTTCCTCTGTGGTTTAAAATGCAAGAATCTTTTTTTTTTTTTTTTTTTTTGAGACGGAGTCTGGCTCTGTCGCCCAGGCTGGAGTGCAGTGGCCAGATCTCAGCTCACTGCAAGCTCCTCCTCCCTGGTTTACGCCATTCTCCTGCCTCAGCCTCCCGAGTAGCTGGGACTACAGGCGCCCGCCACGTCGCCCGGCTAGTTTTTTGTATTTTTTTTTTTTTTAGTAGAGATGGGGTTTCACTGTGTTAGCCAGGATGGTCTCGATCTCCTGACCTCGTGATCCGCCCATCTCGGCCTCCCAAAGCGCTGGGATTACAGGCTTGAGCCACCGCGCCCGGCCAAAATGCAAGATTCTTATATTAATTATGATGTTGGATGCATTCAATTTATATTTCCAGATTTATTATGTATGCTTTTCTGTCTTTCTCTAATCTTTTGACTTCATCAATCAAATAAAAGATAACTGAAAATACCAGTAAAAAGGATGGTGATATAAATTATTTAATGATAGAAATGTTTTTAAAACGTGAAATTTAGAGAGACAGAAAAGAACAGAAGCATTATATAGCCTGAAAATTAAGAAATTATAACAACTAAAAAAAAGCAGACGGAAAGAGGAAAAGACATTGGACACAATAAATCTGCCTATGTCTCATCTGTAATAGTTGTGTGCAAAGTAATATAATTTAAAGCCAACAAATCAAGTAATAAGTGTACAAGTATATTTAACAGTACAAAATCAAACAGAAAAAAAATTATTGACTAACAATATTATTGATCACATTCGTACACAAAAAGACAGCTAGCCTATGTACCAGAGCAGAAAGTTTAGAAATAAACCCAAATTCATACCAGAATTCACTGCAACATAAGAGTGGATTCTCAAATTACTGGAGAAAAAACAGAGCATCTGTATTAGTCCATTTTCACACTTCTATAAAGATATACCCAAGACTGGGTAATTTATTTTTATATTTTTCAGCGTGTGTTTTTAAAATTATTATTATACTTTAAGTTCTAGGGTACATGTGCACAACATGCAGGTTTGTTACATATGTATACATGTGCCATGTTGGTTTGCTGCAACCATTAACTCATCATTTACATTAGATATTTCTCCTAATGCTATTCCTCCCCCAGCCCTCCACCCCCCGACAGGCCCCGGTGTGTGATGTTCCCCACCCTGTGTCCAAGTGTTCTCATTGTTCAATTCCCACCTATGAGTGAGAACATGCGGTGTTTGATTTTCTGTCCTTGTGATAGTTTGCTGAGAATGATGGTTTCCAGCTTCATCTGTGTCCCTGTAAAGGACATGAACTCATCCTTTTTTATGGCTGCATAATATTCCATGGTGTATATGTGCCACAATGTATTAATCCAGTCTATCATTGATCGACATTTAGATTGGTTCCAAGACTTTGCTATTGTGAATAGTGCCATAATAAACATACATGTGTGTGTCTTTATAGAAGCATGATTTATAATCCTTTGGGTATATACCCAGTAATGGGATCGCTGGGTCTGGTGGTATTTCTAGTTCTAGATCCCTGAGGAATTGCCACACTGTCTTCCACAATGGTTGAACTAATTTACACTCCCACCAACAGTGTAAAAGTGTTCTTGTTTCTCTACATCCTTTCCAGCATTTGTTGTTTCCTGACTTTTTAATGCTTGCCATTCTAACTGGTGTGAGATGGTATCTCATTATGATTTTGATTTGCATTTCTCTGATGACCAAGACTGGGTAATTTAAAAAGGAAAGAGGTTTAATTGACTCGGTTCCACATGGTTGGGAAGGCGTCAGGAAACTTACAATTATGGTAGAAGGTAAAGGGGAAGCAAGCACCTTCTTAACAAGTCGGCAGGAGAGAGAAAGTGTGTGTGAAGGAGGAACTGTCAAACACTTATAAAACCATCAGATCTCATGAGAACTCACTCCCTATCGTGAGAACAGCATATGAAAAACTGCCCCCATAATCCATTACTTCCTAGCCTCCATATGTGGGGATTATAGGTCCCTCCCTTGTCACATGGGAATTACAATTCAAGATAAGATTTGGGTGAGGACACAGAGCCAAACCACATCAGCATTCAATAAATGGTGTCAGGGCAAGTGGACAGTCTTCCAGATCAATGACTTACTTTGTACACCAGGATATAATCCAATTGAATTAAATGTTTAAATGCTTTTTTAAAAAGACACTACTAAAACTAAAACATCCAGATATTATAAGAGAAAAGATTAATAAATTCTACTAATGTTTAAATAAAGTATTTTAATTTTTAAGTAAAAATTTCTGCATGTCAAAAATACCATAGAAAATCAAAGGCGATTAACATGGTAAAAATAATTACAACTTATGTAACAAAGGGCTAATATCTGTAACATTGAGAAACTGAGAAGAAAATGGCCAAAAACCCAAGAGAGAAATGGACAAAGTATATGATTCACAGTTCACAGAAAAAAACATAAAAATCATTCTTAAAAATAAAGGATACCCCACTTCATTACGCAAGCAATGGAAGTTACAACTACACTGGTATACATTTCCTCTCTCATCAAAATGGCAAAAATCCAAATATGTGATTATACTACATGTGGTAAGACTCCAGGGGAAAAGCTACTTTCATACACTGTGTTCAGAATTTTAATTATTATCACTCCTATGGAGGGCATCCTTGTACTCTATCATAATTACAAATGCACGTATGCTTTGTCCTAAGAAATCAACTTCTTGAAATTAACTTTATGGTTATTTCCACACATGTAATAGATGAATGTATAAGGTTATTCACTTTACATTGTTTGTGATGGTAAAAATTAGAAACAATGTAAAGGTGCATCAATAGGAAATTGAGTAAATAATTAATAGAGCCATTAAAGATGGAGGAAACACTTCGTATTGATGAACTAGATATCCTCTCTTTGTCCTTCTAATTCAGGAGTTGAAAAACTACAACTTGAAAGTCAAATCTGATCAATTTCTTGATTTCATAAACAAAGGTTTATTGGAACAAAGCAGAATTGAATGCTTGTAATAGAAACAATATGGCTCCCAAAGACTCAAATATTTACCATCTGATCCTTTACAAAAATATTTCTTGGTCCCTATCTGATTTACTTTCAATTTTTCTCTACCCTGTTTTCTACTCCTGAATGTCCACGTCTATGCACTGCATCCTGAGCTCTCTTGCTTCTAGTTTCCTGTGGAGTTCAAGCCACTGAATGGCACCAGCAGCAAACCAAAGAGTTTGCGATAAAAGAGAGAAAGAGAGATAAGCTGATCCCTCCATTTTGGGCTATGGTGTAACAGTGATTTTACTCCTCTACTTAAGGTCACAGCTTTTCATGCGACTTTTCAGGAATGGAGGCTGTGTGTGGAGTAGTCAACTTAAAAGACAGCAGAGAGAAGAGAGGAATATGTAGAAGATATTTCACTGTAGTTTTTAATAGACTTTATTTTTTAGGGCAGTTTTAGGTTCACAGAAAAATTGAATGGAATGTACGGAGTTCCCATATGCCCAATGATTTTACACATGCACAAGTTCCTTCACTATCAATATCTTGCATCAAAATGGCATATATGTTACAACTGATTAATCTACACTGGCACATCAGCATTACCCAAAGTCCATAATTTACATTAGGGTTTACTCTTAATGTTGTCTATTTGTTTCCTTGGATTTTAAAAATACTTGTTAAACCACAAGAATATAACACCTTGTTAAAGGTTAAATAAAATAAATATTTTAAAGTGTTCAAAGTGAGAAAAATGGAATCAAAGAAAGTAACACATTGCTATAACATAAAATGAAGGAACCTTATTCAATCTTGGAATTAGCCAAGTCTTCCCTAAGGAAATAATTTCCAAGCTGAGATACAAGTCTCTGGTGAAGGTAAGAGCACAGTGCACTCCAGAACTGAGATAAACATGGTATGGTTCCAGCAAAAGTAGTGAGAGCAAGAGTGATGAATCTGCCAAGGCAGACATGGGTCAGACAAGGCAGGGCCGCACAGGACTTCATCATATTACAAACTGTATCTCAAGAACAATAGGATGCCCATGATGGGTGTTATGGGAACCATGATCAAATTGAAAAGATCACTCTCACTAAAACTTGAGGACACATTGGAGGGTGGCAAGAACTGATAGGAGATGCAACTTTGCAGTTGTTCAGTCAACGAATGATTATGACTTGGATTGTGTTGATGGTCATGAATATGGAGAGAAAGAGATAGATCTGACAGACACACTTATGATTTCTTAAAGCTACTGTTTGTTGGTTATATTTTCATATAAGTAGGGAATGTTGAAAAAAATAATATCAGATACAAAATCACCATCTTGAACCAGGGAAAACTGCTGATACATATTTAAAGAAAATATTAATTCATACCAAACATATACAAATATCCTATCCAAAAATTTTATTTTTAGTCATGTGCTGTAACTTGGCATTTTATTAATGCAATATATGATATTCCAGCAGAATTACTCAGGCTAATGGAAATTCTGCTGTCGTCAACACATAATTTTCTAGATGTCCTTGGCCAAGGACAGCTTGCCGAATGAAGGAAAGACAGCTGGAAGATTGATGGGGAGATTTGTGTGCAAGACTTGAGAAGGGGAGCATCACTTTTATCCAAAACCCATTTGACTGGAGCTGAATCACAATGGCCTGCCTGATGGCTAAAGTGGCTAGAAACATCTTTCATCACAGGAAAGAATAAATTTTGTGGAAGGTTATCTATTCTCAAGAAAAAACTTCTGCATTATTGGAAAATAGATGTATAATCACCATATTGAAGAGCATTACACAGTTGTTTAATTCAATCTTAATTGGGAGAAATTTTCAGTTAAAAACTGATGGTGTGTAAACCCACACAAGTGAATGCATACAGTTGTTGAAGCACCTGATAGACCCCTAATTCCATTTTTGCCATATTGTCTGACATTTCTTATCATGGTATAATTTTTCTCTGGTCAGAGTGCAGAAACAGCAAGAGTTCAGCAAGGAATATGTTCAAGATTCTCAACTGGCGATCATTGTCAACTCTTTTTCCCACATGCAAAATACTCTCATTACCCTTCCAAGGTTGATAAAATCTCATCCTATTACCATAACGGGCTCATGCTGGAAGTCCAGGTCTCATTATCTAAATCATCCCAGGTGTATTAGAGACTCCTCAAGGTGATCATTCAAGTATAGCTCCTCCAGCAGAGTTTATCTTGATTTTCAGACCTGAGAAGTTAAGAAGTTAAGAGATGATTATCTTCTCTCCATGCCTCCTGCATACAGTTTGGAAACATACTAAAACTGCAATGACATTCCTATTCAAAAAAGAGGAGGAAGACAAGAGGCACGTTGCAGTTAGTGGCTCAAAGTATTTCTAAAATCTAGCCAGGTGCATGTTACCACATCTTTGGTTAGTGCTCAGTTCTTCTCCCTGGCAATGATTCTTTGCCCTCTGGTCTCTTGGTTCTGCTTTTCTGTGTTTTCCCTTCCCTTCCCTTCCCTTCCCTTTTTTTTTCTTTTTTTAAATAAGAAAGGTCTGTGTTTTTAGCTGAGTAGGTTTCTCAACCTACTTCCTGTCCATGAAAGGCTTAAGGCACTGAAGTCTCTTTCGATTTTGAACCCTCTTTCCTCTTGTTGTTCCAAGTTGGTGTTCTCCCTCAAAATAAGTTTGAAAAAATTGATATTGAAAAATGTATTTAAGTGATCATCCTAGTGAGAAGACTATTATATTTCCAAGCTTTTTCCCCCAAAGTTCAATGTTATTTAAAATTTATATTTCATATGAAGGGAAATTTTTAAAATAAATTTTGAATTACTTTAATTACACAAGAACATGAAGAATATTATCTGCTCATCTGTCACACACCTCAAACAATAAAAATTTATATAAAGATAGATGAGGCTATCCACTATTTACTTCTTACCAATCTGTTAGGTTGATGCAAGAGTAATTGTGGTTTTTGCCATTACTTTGGCAAAACCACAATTACTTTTGCATCAACCTAATAACTTCCTGTATTCTTGTTTCACCTAAGGTATTAAATCTAGTTAATACCACAGAATGGGTGCATTCCTGATTTATTTCTTCCAAGCTGTGTAGGCTTGTAAAAATTATTTAACCTCTTTGTGTCTCAGTTTCCTCAGTAATAAAATGGGAAGGTAATATAAATAAATTACATACATATGTATATATGAAGCCAATAAGCAAATAAGTAACTGGTACATAGTAAGTACCATACAGACATTACCTGTTATTATTTTTCAGTGATAAGACAACCAGAAGTTTCTAATTTGGTCCTGTTGATGAGATAATTTCTCTTCCACTTAGCTGGTGAGAAGTTGGAATGAAGCAAGTATACTTGTGGTTTATCACTCACTTTTCTCAAATCTACACTTCACAGTCTGCAAATACATACTGATTATTGTACTGAATGGTTGGAATCATTGTAGAAGTGATTCTTGGTATTGAAGGGGGAAATTTAAAGCTCCCACTACCTTGTACTTACCCTGAGAACTCTAAGAGAATGTATCCTTTACTTAGGTCCTTCAGTCTTCACCCATCTCCCTTGGGACGACCCTTTCTTCCCATTAAGAACTTACGTGCTAGATCCATCCTTTTCCTTCCTCTCCATGCAAAGTTTCCTTCCTCTCCATGCAAAGTTACTCAGTTCTGAGTAATTTAATATGAAGTAGCACCCCAGTAATTCAGCTAGACATTCACTGACTGGACCCAAAACAATATGGCAAAAAGCATTTCAGGTTTCAAGGTCAACAATAGCCAAGGAGCCCTTAGGATCATCCTTTCTTTCCAACATTAGCATCACTGTGGCTTGCAGGAATATCTTTTATGTAAAACGGTAGACTGGTTAGATTAGCATACATGCACATTCGACATAAAGAGTCAACTTCTAATAGCTACATCTAAACACACTGAAAAACAGAGCTATTCCCTCAGTTATTCTGGCCTCTCCTTTGACTGAAATTTAAAAATAATTCTGGTGATAATTTACAAGGAAAGTATCACATGGAAAATTCATTCAACGTGTAATTCATGAGCAAATTATTATAGCGAATAAAAAGGAGTCAGAAGAGCCGAAGCGTTACAGGATGTCATCAATTTGGCAAATTTTATTTTTAAGAAACCCTAGTAAAGTATTTACAGTTTTGTACGTAATTGGATAATGACCATGGAAGTCTATTTTCTATCCAAAGATTTTCTGGTTGTCTCGGGTAGCCTAATATAATGATTAAGAATACAGGGTCGGAAGCCATACTCTTTAGATTTAATGCTGGTTATGCCATTTACTAGCTGTAACAAACACTGATAATGCTCCACTCACCTTCTCTTAGATTTTTCTGAGAAATATCCTCCAGCTTCAGTGTCGTTTTCTTTAAAAGGCATGTACCTGTGACATTCTTCAGAGGACTACCCTTGAGGGGTACTAGAGCCTCTTGTGAGAACTGGTCAGAAACTGGAGGTGCTGGATAGTTTATCTGCCTAGGGTGGCATGGCCATTACTCACTGAGACAGATTGTAAAAGCCCAGATCTACTGCCTTGAAGTGGGACAAACTGTGCAATTTATGTTCAGAAGATTCCCTCCTGATTGGACTTAGGCTGACACGTAACTGAAATTGCACCATTGTTTGACTTCTTCTCCTATGTTTTCTGCTTTCTCTACTTTCTTACTCATTAATCCTGAAAGCACTTTCTTAAGCAATCACTTGCACAAACAAATTCTCCTCTTGGGGGTCTTCTGAGAAATCTGACCTAATACACTCTCTAGGTGATCTTGGGTAAACAGTTTAACTACTATGTTGAATCCAGTTTCTTCACTTGTAAAATAGCAGAATGATAGGGCTGTCATGAGAAATAATAGGAGATAAAGTTTTTAAAGAACACAGTGCACTGCTTGGCTCATGGTTAGCATATGAAATGTTAACTACTCATTTTGTGACAAAGCACTTAAAAATTATTGAGCTTAAATATGAGTCATGAATTTCTTTTGCTCAAAATGATTAGTATTCCAAATTTTCTAGCCTTTCCTAAAATAAAAAATAACTTCTAGCGGTATGTTACCTTGCAGATATTTCTAAAATTTATAAACACACTTAATCTGTCCTTTCAAGGTAAAAATAACATTTTAACAAGAAGGGAAAAACACAGGCAATGGAAAGGGTATTTTGAAAAAGAATAGTAAAAGTATTTTTATCAGTATTGCTGAAAGTAAAGTAAAGTGTCATTAATTAAAATTTACACATCTGAATATTTACAAACGTGGAACAGAATTTTCTATTAAACAATTTTCCTAAGAGTTTCAGTGGCTTATTGTTTCAATTTTGAAACATTTCCGTTTGTATCTAAGATTCTCTATGAGATTTTTTTCTAAACTATAGCACTCGTTAAAACAATTATTAGATAAACTTTCAAATCTTCAAATTGCTATAAGACAAAGTATTAATTCATGATTTTCAAAAGATACATTTAATCCTATTGAATTCAATACTTAAGCTCTTAAGTATTGGTTTCAATACTTAAAATATTATTTTAGTGGGAAAAATATTTTATAATATAAAATATATAATTTAATATATGAAAATTATTTACTTAATCTTTAGTCTTTACTAAATTTATTTTTGTATATGGTATACGATTTTGATATCATTATATAAATATGACTTCCAAATCATTTAAATAGAGAGATGATGGATAAAGAAACAAATACTTGTATAATTTTTTTCCCTTCAAAAGTTTGTGGGATCAAAAGTTTGTGGGATCAAAAGTTTGGTGAAGAAGCCAGTCGGAGTTTTCTTGCTCTAGGGAGATCCTTCAAGCAATCACTATGTCAACAGACACAGATATTTTCCTTTCATCATATGTTGAAGATTGCAGATCCAAACTTATTCAAAAAGCTATGGATGCACTATTCTTCTCCCATTGGACTGGCAGGTTTTATAGCAACTGTTGTATGTGAATTAGAAAAACTGAAGAGCAGGAGAAATTCTAAAATTCACCTGATCCACATGTGCAGGGCTGCCAGAGGCTTTGTTGCAGGAGCAGTGACTGGTGGTATGGGCTATTCCATGTACTGGAACTTCTAGGCAAAACCTAAGCCTCAGAAGAAGAGATGCTGTCTTGGTCTTGGAGGAGCTTGCTTTAGTAGACATCTCATTATTGAAGTTGTATGTTTATGTTGAAAATACATTGTTTGAGTGGATTCAGATGATAATATGGTATTTTGAATATCGACTTCCTTTCTTGCATGCTTGATTTGCCTCGTGACCAAATTACCAGTGACTAGTTCAGTAACGAGGTCATGTATGGGAGTCAAATTAACACAAAGAAACACGTCACCTAAATGCGCTTGATGGTGTTAAAATGTCCACTTTCTTAAACTGTTAAGATGAAGTTAGTTCTAAAGAAGATAGCAGGGCAAACCTGAAGTACTCCCGGTTTGCTGCAGAATCTTGCCTGCTTTGGATATTACATAAGAGTCATTTTTACTCATTATTTTAACTTTTTAATGTCTGTCTTGTGGACTGGTTGGCTCATTTAGAACTCTTTCAAAAAGTCCATGGAATATAACTTGTAAAGCCTTCCACAACTGAGAGTATGTGCGTGTGTTTAAACTAAATGTAGAAAGCTTAAAACGGAGCTGCAGAGTAGTAGTATTGATTTCAGAATCACAATTGTAAACATAACAATAATTTAATTATGCATTACAGTTTAGCTCTTTTATAATTGCAGAATTATATTTTTGCTTCTGTTATAGTAGAACAATTTTTAATGTCATCTTGAAATGGAAATATGTATTTTAAGTGCTGATGCAAAGGTAAAAAGAAAAGCACTTTTTAAAAAAGCTTGACGAATTAGGCTGTTCTTAAAAATTCTGAAGATCCAAAAGAATGATTTAAATATAACAATGAAAAAACAGAGATTATCAGAGTGGAAAACAAAACAAGACCCAAGTATAAGTTGTCTACAAAAAACCATTTTAAATATAAAGATTTAGATAGTTTAAAAATAAAGCAATGAAGAAAGATATATACCATGGTAACACTAATTAAAAGATATCTAGATAAACTTCATTCCCCAAAGCAGACTTCACTGCCGAGTGACCAGCTGGGTTGGGGAGACCCTAACCCAGCAGCGCTAGAGAAATTAAAGACACACACACAGAAATATAGAGGTGTGAAGTGGGAAATCAGGGGTCTCACAGCCTTCAGAGCTGAGAGCCCCGAACAGAGATTTACCTACATATTTATTAACAGCAAACCAGTCATTAGCACTGTTTCTATTGATATTAAATTAACTAAAAGTATCCCTTAAGGGAAACGAAGGGATGGGCCGAATTCAGAGTATGCCCTTAAGACACAGATCGCTCAGGCTTTTGTTTGTGGCTTAAGAATACCTTTAAGCGGTTTTCAGGCCTGGGTGGGCCAGGTGTGCCTTGCCCTCATCCCTGTAAACCCACAGTGTTCCAGTTTGGGCATTATGGCCATTATGGACATGTTACATTGCTGCAGAGATTTTATTTATGGCCAGTTTTGGGGGGCCTTGCTCCCAACACTTCAGGACAAGAAAAATTATTCAGAGTAAGAGAGTCATCATACAATAATAAAGGAGTAAGTTCTCTAAGATTACATAACAATTCTAAATTTGCATGCTCCTGACAACAGATCATCAAACTATATGAGACAAAACTGAAGTGAAAAAAAAAAGCAAATCCACTATTATACTGGAGATTATGGTAGCTGGAAATCTCAACACCTCTTTGTTGGTAATTGATAAGTACAATAGGCAGAAAATAAGTAAAGATATAGATGACTTGTACATAATTATTAATCAACTTGATTTAATTGACATTTATAGACTACTTATCCTACTACAACAAAATACACAATTTTCTGAAACTTGCATGGAACATTCACCAAGATAGACCACATTATATGCTGTGAAACATGCCTTTAAAAATCTGAAAAATTAGAAATCGTACAAAGTATTTTCTCAGATCACAATGGAATAATACTAGAAATCAAGAACAAAAAGATACCCAGAATATTTTCAACTATTTAAAAATTGAACAAAAACACTTCTAGATAATCCATGGAATAAATAAAAGGTCTCAAGAAAAATTTTTAAAAATTGAACTAAATAAAAATAAAAAATATCAAAATGTGGGTAAAGTGAAAGCATTGCTTAGAGTGAAGTGGACAGCACTTCATGCATATATTAGAAAAGAAGAAATATCTGAGATCAGTAATAATCTTTCACCTTAGGAAGCTAAAAAAGAAGCACATTTGAAGCATAATTTATACAGAAGAAAAAAATAATAAAAATTAGAGCAGAAGTTAATTAAATTTAAAAACAGGGTAACAACAGAGAAAATCAATAGCTTGTTCCTTGAAAAGATAAAATTAATAAACTTCTAGTCAGATTAACCAATAAACAAAGAACATAAAAATTATCAATATCAGAAATGAAAGAGGGGTCATCACTACTGATGCCATGAATATAAATAGTATAATAAATAAAAACTAAGAATAACTTTATGCCTACAAATTAAATGAAATGATCAATTATTTGAAAGACACAAACTACTGAAATATACACAAAGAGAAAGAGACAACCTGAATAAGCTCTGTATATTTTAAAGAAATGAGACTAATAATAATATTCCAAGAAAGAAAGCTCTAGACCCACATGGTCTCACGGCAAGTTTTACTGAACATTTAAGCAAGAAATAATATCAATTATTCACAATATCTTCCAGAAATAGAAGCCAAAAAACCACTTTTTGGAGATATCAGTATGAGCTTATGTTTAGCTTAATATAAATACATATGGTAACATAAAAAATATTATTAATAGGTACATATGCCCAGGTTAGTACACACATATATATTTCCTTATTCTGTATGCTTAGAAAGCATAGAAACAGCACCCCAGTAGCCATGAGCACACTTAGCACCCAGATCTTGGTGTCTATTACCATTTGCCAAAAAAAGGAACCAGGGATCCTAGGAGAAATGGTTGGTTCTAGGACTGGGCAGAAAATATACAAGATGGCCAGGTGGCTTATGCCTGTAATCCCAACAGTTTGGGAGGCTGAGGCAGGTGGATCACCTGAGGCCAGGAGTTCAAGACCAGCCTGACCAACATGGAGAAACTCCATCTCTACTGAAAATACAAAATTAGCCAGGCATGGTGGCGCATGCCTGTAATCCCAGCTACTTTGGAGGCTGAGGCAGGAGAATCACTTGAACGCGGGAGGCAGAGGTTGAAGTGAGCCAAGATTGCGCCATTGCACTCCAGCCTGGGCAACAAGAGCAAAACTCCCTCTCAAAAAAAAAAAAAGAAAGAAAATATTCAAGATGAGCCTAGAGCATCTTATAAAAAATTAAATACATAAGCACAAAAATGGAGATATATCAAAAGGACAAAAGGGCCAACTGAAAGAGCTCCCAAAGGCCAAAGCTGAAATAATTTGAGCTACTAAATAAAGTAGTATTGCACTGTAACTCAAAGTATAAAATAAATATCCATGAGTTAATACTGATACAAATTAAATGAGGAAGAAAAAAGAAATCTCCTCTGCAGAAGAATTCAAAATAATTTATGTAGATAGGCCACCCTCAAAGAGATAGTGCCTAACTCTCTACTCCTTAAGTGTGGGCTGCACGTATTGACTTCCTTCCGAAGATGACAGTATGGAAAAGGGGAAAAAGACTAACTGCAGTTGAGAAACCTGACAAATGCTGCCTCAGCCAGGTAATCACGGTCAACATTAACAATAAAAAGTCGGCCAGGCACAGTGGTTCATGCCTATAATCCCAGCATCCTGGGAAGCCTAGGTGGGCAGATCATCATAGATTGGGAGTTCGAGACCAACCTGGCTAACATGGTGAAACCTCATCTCTACTAAATATACAAAATTAGCTGGGCGTGGTGGCACATGCCTGTAATCCCAGCTACCCAGGAGGCTAAGGCAGGAGAATCACTTGAACCTGGGAGGCAGAGGTTGCAGTGCACTGGGATCGCGCCACTGCACTCCAGCCTGTGTGACAGAGTGAGACTCTGTCTCAAAAATAAATAATAAATTAAATTAAATTAAAAGTCTATTGACTGTATGAACCTTTGACATATGATGAGAATGACACTTGACCTCTATGGTCTTTCTCCCCAAAACAAATAATCCATGTTTTATCCTAAGAAAAATGTCAGACAAATGCTGATTGAGGTATATTCTACCAACACCTGACCAGCACTCTTCAAAACTGTCAAGGTCACCAGACACAGGAAAATCTGAGAAACTGTCACAGCCAAGAGGAGCCTAAGGAGATACAATGACCAAAATATGATGTGATATTCTGGATGGAATCTTGAAACAGAAAAAGAACATCAGATAAAGACAGAAAATCTGAATAAAGTGTGGATCTTGGTTAGTAATAATGTATCAACATTGTTTCATTAATTGTGTAAATGTACCATACTAATACTAGATGCTAATGACAGGAGAAAATGGGTGTTGGGTATATGGGAACTCTGTACTATCTTTGTAATTTTTCTCTATATCTAAAACACAAACTTTACTTTAAAAAGGGCTAATAAAATAATAACTAAAAAATACGTTTGAAAATTAAGCAAGATAATTCTAAATAACTCATAGGTAAAACAAAAAATCCCAATAGAAATTAGAACATATTTTCAACTGAAAACTAAAATATTTATACATCTAACACTGTAGGATGAACATAAACTTTGCGTTAAAGAAAATTTGGGCTTTATATGCATACAGTATTAAAAGAAAAAGAAAGGCGGAAAATACATGAATGATATAGATATCCATTTTTAAAATGACAATAAGAATAGAAAAATAATTATTAGTAAAAGGGAGAAAATAATAATAAACAATAAGGGCATAACTTATGAAATAAAAAACTAGTATAAATTAGAGGCTCAATAGAGCCAAAAGTTCATGTAAACACTTAACAAGTCCAATCAACAACAAAGAAAGAAGGGGCAAAAAATTAATATCAGGAATGAAAAGATGAATATCACATTAGAAATATAACAAGAGACTACTCTGAACAACTGTATGCCAGTAGTATAGTGTGGATATTTGTCCCCACCCAAATCTCGTGTTGAATTGTAAACTCCAATGTTGGAGGTGGGTCCTGGTGGGAGGTGTTTGGGTCATGGGGGCAGATCCCTCCTGGCTATGTACTGTCTTTGTGATAGTGAGTGAGTTCTCATGAGATCTGGTCACTTAAGTGTGTGGCACCTCACCCACTTTCTTGCTCCTGTTCTCACCATGTCATGTGACTGCTTCTCTCTCTGCCTTCTGCCATGATTGAAAGCTTGCTGAGGTCTCCCCAGAATCAGATGCTGCTATGCTTCCTGTACAGCCTGTAGAACTGTGAGCTAATTAAATCTCTTATAAATTACCCAGTCTCAGGTATTTCTTTATAGCAGTGCAAGAATGACCTAATTCAGTCAAAAACATTAAAAATTTAGGTGAAGTGAGAAAATATATAGAAAAACACAAGCTACTGAAACTAAAACAGGAGAAAACAGAAAATCTGAATTGTCCCATATCTACTATATGAATTGTGTCTGTAATCAAAACTTTTCCATAACAAAACACCAGGCCCAGTTGATTTTCCTGATGATTTCCGTCAAATGTTCCAGAGAAAAATTGACTCAAATACATCCAAACAAAAAAGAGAAACATCTCACAACTAATTTTATGAGGTCAGCATAATCTTGATTCCTAAACTGGAAAACACTTTACCAGGAAAAAATTAAAGATAAACATTTTAAATAAATATAGATGCAAAAATTCTAAACAAAATGCTACGAAACACAATCTAGTGATACATAAAATCATGACCAAATTGCATTAATATTAGAAAGCCACAGTTGATTTAATATTTTAAAAAGTATTAACTTATAAGAAAAACACAATATGTATACATTTAGAAAAGGGGAGGAGATATTATTTCTTATAAGGGGTTACAGACTGCAAGGTAGCCATCCCACAGGCTGGGAAGCATAGTCTCCAGCCAAGACCAGAGACAGGCACTTGGAAGGGGAAGGGTTGGGGCAGGAGATTTATGCTGAATGGGTTGTCGAAACATTCATATTCAACAGGTTACAGGAGGAGCTATGAATATTCATGAAGGTGGTGCTGACACATGTGTGTTGAAAAAACATACATGAAACATATGACTCATGCTTATATGTTCACTTTGGGGTGGAGACTTAACATTTAAATATATTACAATTAGGTCCTTTACATCAAAAGGTCTTTTCAGGACTAAGGCATACAAGTATGTAGCTTCTGTAAACCGGCCAGAAAGAGTCCACAGTCAGTGGTCTTTTATCGGGAAAGTTACTGAAGTCAGTCTCTTGTCCAATAAAAGCTGTAGTTGTGGCTGGTGGAACAGGAGGTCAGTTAGTCTGCGCCTGTGACCGGAATGAGTTGTAATGTTTTAATATTGCTTCTTTTAAGGCCAATGCTCACTTAGCTGCTAGAGAAAAAGAAAATCCTTGCAGCAGTTAGGACATAGTCATTCTTTTTTTTTTTTTTAGTGCTGCTTTTTTTTTTCATTATTATACTTTATGTTCTAGGGTACATGTGCACAACGGGCAGGTTTGTTACATATGTATACATGTGCCATGTTGGTGTACTGCACCCATTGACTCATCATTTACATTAGGTATATCTCCTGATGCTATCCCTCCCCCCTCCCCCCACCCCACAACAGGCCCTGGTATGTGATGTTCCCGTTCCTGTGTCCAAGTGATCTCATTGTTCAATTCCCACCTATGAGTGAGAGCATGTGGTGTTTGGTTTTCTATTCTTGTGATAGTTTGCTGAGAATGATGGTTTCCAGCTGCATCCACGTCCCTACAAAGGACATGAACTCATCCTTTGTTATGGCTGCATAGTAGTCCATGGTGTATATGTGCCACATTTTCTTAATCCAGTCTGTCATTGATGGACTTTTGGGTTGGTTCCAAGTCTTTGCTATTGTGAATAGTGCCACAATAAACATACATGTGCATGTGTCTTTATAGCAGCATGATTTATAATCCTCTGGGTATATACCCAGTAATGGGATGGCTGGGTCAAATGGTATTTCTAGTTCTAGATCCTTGAGGACTCACCACACTGTCTTCCACAATGGTTGAACTAGTTTACAGTCCCACCAACAGTGTAAAAGTGTTCCTATTTCTTCACATCCTCTCCAGCACCTGTTGTTTCCTGCCTTCTTAATGATCACCATTCTAACTGGTATGAGATGGTATCTCATTGTGGTTTTGATTTGCATTTCTCTGATGGCTAGTGATGATGAGCATTTTTTCATGTATCTGTTGGCTGCATAAAAGTGTTCTTTTGAGAAGTGCCTGTTCATATCCTTTGCCCACTTTTTGATGGGGTTGTTTGTTTTTTTCTTGTAAATTTGTTTGAGTTTTTGTAGGTTCTGGATATTAGCTCTTTGTCAGATGAGTAGATTGCAAAAATTTTCTCCCATTCTGTAAGTTGCTTGTTCACTCTGATGGTAGTTTCTTTTGCTGTGCAGAAGCTCTTTAGTTTAATTAGATCCCATTTGTCAATTTTGGCTTTTGTTGCCATTGCTTTTGATGTTTTAGACATGAAGTCCTTGCCCATGCACAGAACAGAGCCCTCAGAAATAATACCACACATCTACAACCATCTGATCTTTGACAAACCTGACAAAAACAAGAAATGGGGAAAGGATTCCCTGTTTAATAAATGGTGCTGGGAAAACTGCCTAGCCATAAGTAGAAAGCTGAAACTGGATCCCTTCCTTACACCTTATTCAAAAATTAATTCAAGATGGATTAGAGACTTAAATGTTAGACCTAAAACCATAAAAACCCTAGAAGAAAACCTAGGCAATACCATTCAGTACATAGACATAATTATTCTTTAAGCGTAGGGCGTGCATGACTTAACCCTTGCCTGGCATGGCCCTAGGTCTTGTTTATAATTTGGTATCTTATTGCCACAAAAAGTCTGTCCTATCAGTCCTATGATCTCTATTTGAACATTAATGTTGGTCGATTGTTGTGTCCAAATGATAAAAGGGCAAGGGAAGAAAAGTAATTACTGACATATCTGATGTCCCAAGCCCTTCGTGGCTAGGAACTAAGTTTCTAAAAGTTTTTGGGAATCCCCTTGGCCAAAATGGGTGCATTCAGTTGATGGGGAACTTAGAATTTTATTTTTAGTTTACAGTATCTATATATACACATATATCATATATAATATGATATATGTATATATAAAATATATAGTATATAATATATGTAGTTAGTATTATATATGATATATGTACATATATAAGTATACATATAATATATATTATATGTACAATATATTATACATATAATATATATTATATGTATACTTATATATGTACATATATAATAAAATTATAGTATTATATAATATATATTTTATAATATATATAGAGAGAGAGACAGACAGAGAGAAAGACAGTCTCACTGTGTTGCCCAGGCTGGAATGCAGTGGTGTGATCTCAGCTCACTGCAACCTCCACCTCCCAGGTTCAAGTGATTCTCATGCCTTGGCCTCCCGATTAGCTAGGATTACAGGTGCCCACCACCACACTTGGCTAATTTCTGTACTTTTTTGGTACAGACAGGGTTTCACCATGTTGGCCAAGCCAGTCTCAAACTTCTGACCTCGTGATCTGCCCACCTTGGCCTCCCAAAGTGCTGGGATTACAGGTGTGAGCCACCGTGCCTGGCCAGTATCCATATGTTTTACCACATTAAAATAAAATAGAGAAAAATCATACAATCACATCAATAAAGCCAGAAATGCACTTGGGAAAAGTCAATGCTGATATATAATTTCTTAAAACATATAAACTGAGAAGGAAACCTTCTTAATCTGATTTAAAAATCTACAACAAAAATCACTCATGCGTAACATTTAAAAGTTGAAAGCTTTTCTCTCTGAGACTGGGAACAATTATAACTATTGACAATTCTATTTACCATTTCTATGGAGTTCTTACCAGTATAAAAAAAACAAAAAAAGAAAGAAAGAAAGAAAAGAAATAGAACACGAAATATTGGCAAGGACATGGGACAACTGTACTCTCAGCTATACCTTACTGCTCGAGATGTAAAGTATTCCAACCATTCTGCTGAATGGCAAATTGTGATGCATCCATACGATGAAACACTCTTCAGCAACAAGATGAAATGGATTACATCCAGCAGCACAAATGAATCTCAAAAGTATGCTAAGTGAAAGAGGCCAGACCAAGGGATACATGATACATAATTCTATGTATGTGAAATTTTAGAAATAGACAAATTGATCTAATATGATAAGTGGTTGGCTAGTCGGGGAGTGGGATTTGAACAACTACAAAGGGACAAAACAATTTTGGGGGTTAATAAAATGTTCTATCTCCTGACTGTTTTGGTGATGACATTTGTCAAATTCATAAATTATTCACTTAAATTCTGTGCATTTAGTTGTGTGAGACTTTTTCCTCAATAAAGTGTGTTTTAAGAAGATACCATTAATCACAGCACTAAAACATCAAGCACCTTAGGAGAAATCTAATGAGTAATCTAATGCAGGTACCATAAAACTATAACATATTATAGAAACATAAAGAAAACCTAAATATATACAGGAATTATACCACTTTCATGAGCTAGAAACCTTAACATTTT
Source organism: Macaca nemestrina (assembly GCF_043159975.1). Classification (NCBI taxonomy): domain Eukaryota; kingdom Metazoa; phylum Chordata; class Mammalia; order Primates; family Cercopithecidae; genus Macaca; species Macaca nemestrina. Next base: position 121,490,823 of record NC_092135.1, on the reverse strand, counting down.
AAAAATGCATTTTCCTCACATTAGATTTGTAGATTCAATGTTATCCTAATTTAAATTTCTCCAGGGATTTTTATGTTAATTGGAAATCTGATTTCAAAATTTATATGAGATGCAAACAGTCAAGAACAACCAAGGCATTCTGAAGAAGAAGGATTTAAAGAACTTTTATCACTGGATTTCAAGCTCCTTATAAAGCTACATTAATGAAGACAGTGTGCCACTCAGACAAGAAGACACCAATAGACCACGGTGCAGAACAAAGAGTCCACAAACAGAGCCGCACATGTGTGGACACTTCAGGGTGTGGGAGAAAAAAAGTACTTCCAATAAATGATGTTAGAGCGACTGGATATACATATAGAAAGAAAAAAGAAGAATCTTGACTCTCCTCACACTAAGCACAGAAATCAATTCCTGGAGGATTCTATGTCTAAATTGAAAAGGTAAGACACTAAAGTGTCCAGAAGATGATGACATAATAGGATAATTTCATGATTTTGTAGTAGAGAATAATTCTAAAAGAGTACACAGAATTACTAATCATAAAGGGAAAAATAGCTATTTATCTATTATTAATCTATTATCCATCTATCTTAAAATTGGAATCATTGTGTTCATTAAGTGACAATATTGAGTAAAAAGAGAAACCAAAATGTGGGGAAAATGTATAGAAACATGCTTAACTGACAAAGGGGTCTTGCTTCACCCTTGAATATTAGTGTTCCTAAGGACTCCATCTCCACAGGAGCCCCGAATGCCCATATTCACTCCTGCAGCATGCATTGGTTGCCTTTGAATTTTTATTTTCAAGTCAAGGTCACTTTAATGACGCTAGACACAGCCCTTTCTCTATATCAACGTACTCCTCTAGGAGTGAAATTCTGCTGTTTCTATCTTCTTAATAGATCCCATTTGGTGCTTGTTTCTGCTCCCAATACCACTCACTTCATTCAGGACCTTCTGTGTTCTTGCCTGGATGATTACAGTAACCTTCCAACTGATATTCTCTAATCTAGTCTTACTCTTGCTCAGTAGATATTTTTTCTAACTTAAAATGTATCACGTTATTCCTACACAGTCCTCATTATAATGTAAATCCAAAACTATGGAAGTCCATGATCTGACTCTTGCCTATTTCTCCAACTTAATGCCTCTGCACTCTCTATACTATTCAGCATATAGAACCACTCCCAATGTATTACTCTCTTAGTACCTCCAGGCCTTTGCATAAATTTCTCCCTCTGCCTGGGGTCCTCATGCCTCCTGTCTTTGTTTAGAAAACCTTCACTCATTTTGTACATAGTAAAAGACTTTCATTGGCTTTCCTATCTGGGCACCTTCACAGTACCTTGGGCTTCTTTGATTATATAACAAACCAGAGGATTGTAACTACCTTTTCTGTCTGTTTCTATTTTATTTCTCCACTGTCAGCCCCTATGCATATTGCCTGGCAAATTGTAATTGCCCTGTTAATGCTTGTTAAATGAATTAATAAATGGAAGTAGGCACATATAGAAGAGACCCAGATGATTGGCGTTAAATTTATGAGCAAAGAACTTTGAGAAAACCCAACTCTAATTTAACTGACTTAGGAACAATATCAGGAGTTCCAAACAGAAATGCTTTTAAATGAGAAAGCTTAGCTTCTTGACAAGCCTGTCTCTCAGTAGAAAATTATTTCCATAATGAGTCACAGATTTCCTGCTTCTGTATTCAGCTGCCTGGAAAATGGATGGAAAGCGAATGGTCATCTCAAAGGCAGGTTTGGAGTAGGGCCGAGGAAGACTTCGTTGGTATTTTTAGGGATTCTCAATTATAGCTAACATTAAAATTATCTAGGAAGCTTTTAAAAACATCTATGCCCATGTCCTACCCCTGATCAATTCAGTCAGAATCTCTGGGAGTGCCTAGGTATTGATAGTTTTAAAGTTACCCAGGTGGTACTGACGTGCAGTCAGTACTGAGTACCATTAATTATGCTACTGAGAAATTAGAGCCATGGATTTTGCAACTTCCAATATAATCACCAGGTGGTGCACTGTTTTACGGTATTTTGAACTCATTCCATGATTTCAAGTTGCGTCTGATCAAATGTTTTTAAAGGCAGCTTAGAATAAGCTCACCTGTCTCAAAGACCTCAATTTTCAGTTTGCAACTATCATTTGAAAAATTCTTCTGAATATGGAGAGATGACGGTCTCATGGAATCTGCATGACCAAGGACTGTGTCATTGAGCTTGAAATACTTGCTTTTCAACCTGATGAAGATATTGTTGACCTATTTTAGTTGTGTATAAAGCTTAAAAACATGTTCAATGATGGGAATTTGAGTACCTGGGCACATGGTGAAGGCCTAGAGTTTAAGGCAGTAGTTTTCAACTTTGGTTTCAGGTTAAAAATCATCTGGGGACCCACTGCAGGAAATTCCAGATTATTTGGTGTGGGATGAGGCATTACCTAAGTACTTTTCAAAATCGTCCAGATGCATCCAAGTTTGAAAATTGCTGGTTCAAGGATGTTGTCCTCTCCTTTGTCTCTTTTTGTTGTTGTTGTTAAATGTATTTATTTTATATTTTTCCAAGTTTTATTTTAGGTTCAGAGAGTATATGTGCAGGTTTGTTACATGGGTAAATTGTGTGTCATGGGGGTTTGTTGTACAGATTATGTCGTTACCCAGGTAATAAGCATAATATGTGATAGGTAGTTTTTTGATCCTCAGCCTCCTCCCACTCTCCACCCTAAAGTAGGCCCCCGTGTCCATTGATCCCTTCTTTGTGTTCATGTGTACTCCATGTTTGGCTCCCACTTACACTCTAAGAGTTGTGCTATAGGGCCACAGTAAGTTATTTTTAACAAAGTCTTAAGAAAAGTCTTAAAGAAGTCTTAAGGCAAGTACTTGCCTGCATTTGGTTGTTTCCATGCTGATGTTTTAGTTGTATCAAGTTTCTTTATCAATTTAAAAGAGAAAGGAAACTAACAAAATTGAGGTATCTTTGCATTTCTTTAGTGTATTTCGGTGTTCAGAGTTTTTTGTTTGTTTTGTTTTGTTTTGCTTTGAGTTTCCTTTCATTATTCCCCCTATATTTTATCTTCCATCTTCTTCTGAGACTCTTAAGTTTCTTGATTTGAAATTCCTCATTTTTATTATTTAGTCATTTCATGATTCGCTTCATGTCTCTTATGTCTTATTTTAAATTCTCTCACAATTTTCTGGTTTATCATAATCTAGTTTTTCGTAATTTAAAACTTTATAAATTCATTATTTGTTTGGGCCTCTTAACTTTTAGTATCTCTGTTATTAGCTTTCTTTCCCCCTTTTTATTCTTAATCATTTAAGATGTCAATTCTTAATTTTTAATCACCTTTTAAAATGTTAATGAATTAAGGTCCTGGTTTCCTGACTCTTTTATTACAAATATTTTTACTTTCTTTTAAAACTTTAATACCTTACCATTTTATTATTATTTTATTTTAAATTAAATTTTATATTTTAATTTTTAGTATATGATTTATCTTTATAATGGTAGGTAATAAGTAGTTATACAAAAATCGCAGCCCACACCCAGAATAAGATAAGAAACATCTTCATTGTGACTGTCCCTTCATATTCCCATTTATGGATTTCAACCTGGTTAAATGCTGGTTTTACAAAATATCTTTCCTCTAGTAGCTTAGGATTCTCAGGACAATTCAGTTACCCAAAACAGTCATAATTCTACCTGTTTAATGTTTCTGCAAAATACCCGAATGATGCTTTTGATGTCTGATATTAACCAATCTTTTCATGAGGTGCTGCACTTTGGAAATTGTAATCTTAACATCTAAAACTACTCAACTTTGGAGGAAACATGTTATCTAAGAGGAGGGGGAGAGAGGCAGCAGCTTGAATACATGTCAGTAAGAATTCCTGGCCAAGTCTTCCTGCTGGTTTTCATTAAGATTCCCGACCTGTAAATTTTTCTAATGGGAGAAAGGTATTTGGTTCCTGGCCCTTGCTCTGATGAATTCACTTCCTTTACCACAGATCTCATTTTGTTATTATCCTTTTTCTGTGGAATTACAGGAGAAGCTTTCTGGTGTGTGATCCTTTGCATATCCATTTCCTAATATTCATGTGCCCAGAATGCTGGTTATTGCCAGGAGAATGTGGTTTTAGATGAACTCAGCTGTACTTCTGAAGGGTGGCTCTCACTCCTTCATATTCTCTTCAGTGGAAATTCCAGGCCTCATTAGATGGCTGGAGTTCAGGGAGAAGGGAATGACCACCCAAGTCTTTGGCCCTGGGTCATTGTCACCTTTGGAAAACATTTTAAGATATAAGGAGGTGGCTGAGTCGGGCTTCTCCTATCTGTTGCCCTTTCTCCCAAGGAGGAAAAGGATGGCATTTGGGAGACATTAAAGTCTTTAAAGGTAGACTCAGTCAGTCTTCAGGATTTGGGTCATTATATTGTGTGTTGTGGAACCCTTCTTATTAATGATATATGTCTCTTAGTTGAAGAGTTACGTTACAGTTGAGGGCACACAGCCCAGCAACAAAAACTAATTTTAATGTACTTGAAATCTCCTACTAACATTTTATATAAACCACAAAGAAAATCGAAAGACATGATTAAGAGCAACACATCTACACTCTAACTTTCTCCTCCTTCCCATACCCACCACACTCTTTAGTTGCTTGGACCAACTCTCTCTCTCATGGTCTCCCAAAACCTCCTTGTTACTTGCTCTTGATTCGTTTATATTCTCCCTCTTCCCCAACTCCTTGTCCCCATTTCTTTATTATGTGGAAAGGCATGGCCTCCTTTTTTAAGAAGGTAGTGGTATTGGGCTGACAATTATGATTCTTTTTTGGCAAACCAAAGGGAGTACAAAAGAGGGAGGCTGTGAATGTTCAAAAGTGAGTCACTTTTACCCTGTCCTAGCTGTTTTTATGTCTTTGTAATTTGGTTACAGTTTGTTCTGTTGGTAAGCATATGTGAGATTTTTCTCCCCGCACCTAGTGACACTTTCTTTTCAACTATACAATATGAGGAATGAGATCTCTCACCCTGTCTCATAAAGCCACCTGTTCCCAGTCTCTTCATGACTGAAGTCCTCACGTCATTTTATTTCCTGAGGGAAGTCCATGAGAACCTCTTTACTTGGCTGACTAACAGAAAGACCCTTGCCCTGTGCAGGTGTCTAGATCTTCTTTCACTTTGAGAAGCTGGTGGATGTGCTCTACCTTTGCTAAATTCATTTATCCACTCAACTGGCAAGAGTGGATTTAGCTGAAGCTATACTCCAGAGGAATGTGTGCTATATTAACCAGAACCTTGTTCATCATAAGAAGACCATGGTTGTAATATTTTTGGTCTAGTAGTATCTCTGGAACATCCTTCCTAAGGACTAAGACCTCTCCCCAACAAAGTGGTTGGTTGAACTCAAAGAGTGGGATGGCATTTCCCATTTGAGGCAGAGTCATTGGTAGGGACATTTCAAATGAATGATCTTGATGGATTCTTCCAACCATTGATGAAATTTAGTCTGTATTATTGTTATTTCCATTTTCAAATAAGAACACTGAGGTCTAGGGAAATTGAATGTGTCTAACGTTGTGTCAACCTAAATAACAGACAGAGAGATTCTCTAAATAGATACTGAGTTTATTTGGGAGTGCACAGGGGATATGCAAACCTGGTATATGTGTGATATTGGGACTACAGGCATGTCCAAAGAGGTGGAAGAAAGAGGAAGCTTTTAAAGGCAAAAGAAAAAAGCTTATGTAATTTGTTTTGAAACAATGAGAACATTCGTTACAGGGGCTTATCCCAGGAGTTTGTGCCAGTTCATAGGTGAAGATAGTATGTCAGGCAAATGTTCTTGTACATCTGACTAGCTGTCCTTGTGACTAATGTAGCAAGCTACGGTTTAAAAAGTCCTAGGCAAGAGTTCTTATTACATGCATATGTGTGTAAGAGCCCTTTAGAAAGTCTTTGTGAAAAGTTCTTATCATAGGCACGTGTGCACGAGTGCCCTCCCTCCTCAGCCTTCTGGCTTTATTTATTTGTTTGTTTTTATTAGAGTTTGACAAAAGTGAATCTATCTTTTTTTTTTTTTTGAAATGAAAGGCCTCATATATTTATTACTGAACCCAGCCAACCAACGCATTCATAATAGATTCAGAGAGGAAAATACATCGAACTCTCCAGAGAGTGGTGACATTTTCAGTTTGATATGGTAATGTGATCGTGACCTTCAGACAGCACAAATATATGTGCAATCTCATGTGCAATTCCTTATAGACCCAGCTTGGTTCTTCTCCAGTGTCTCCTTTTGGAGTTGTACCTTATTTTATTTCCAGTTTTCATCTGAATCCACTGGGGAATGGGACGATTTTGCTCTTGTTTCTTGGCCAGGAATCGCTTAATCCTGAAAGTCTTGTGAGAAGACATGGCGAGAAGTGGAGGCAAGAACACACCACGATGGCGGAGAAAGGACAGTGAATCCATCTTGATTCTGACAACTTTCACATTTCTTTCTTGTTATTAAAGTCCTTTTTCAAAAGCATTGCTGATCAACCATCTTGTAGTTGGGGTTTAATTTTTCCTCAGTGCCACGAGGGCTTGTCCTGGTTATTGGTCTGGTCCCACATCAGGGAGATGGCCAGCAATTCTGAGCCAGTGTCAAAACCCATTTAGCCACCTTTTGAAGAGCTGATTCGCAAGCTAAGTTTGCCTGGAGTTTATTGCTAAGTTCAATTTTGTCAATTCCAAAGGTGTTGGTTATCATTTTGAAGCACTGGACCAGTATTATTTTGTTGAGAGTATTGTTTCTGCAGAGGCTGGATAGGCAACAAGTATAAAATTTAAAGAAAATATTACTAAACGAAACCAACAACAACATAAATCTAGTTTGGATTGGTCAATGATTCTGGATCAAGAGCCTTAGCCCAAGGATAACCAACTAGACAAATTAAAATGCCATGGGGAATTGGGTGAGTCCTGTTGGTGTCATTGTGTTCTTTTATGTAATTGGATTAGCAATTTTATTATTTAGTACTCCATGGTTGGATTAAATTAAACCAGAGAGAGAGTGCAGCAGTATTAGGGATGCTGCTAGAGTTGCCCATTAGGTGGACTAAAGGATTTTTTAGGCCATGTTAAAGTGTAGGTTTGGCATGACAGGTCCAACATTTTGTCAAGTTATTTGTAGAAGCTACTGAATGTGACAACTTAATGACACCATTATCCTGTCAAGTGAAAAATGTAGGCATAAGTAATGAAAGGTTAAGAGGAACAAGGGTCTCATTACAATGGTGAGTATTGTTGTGATGTCTTAGGAAAAGATGCGTACATCGTGAATCCATCAACTTCTCATCCTGGTATGCAGTTTGAATGTCTCTGGTTATGACACTGGGCAGTTCAATGAACTCTTGCTGTCCTATATATTAGGCACAAGGTTGGCCCTTGAAATTTACCTCAGATTATCTAACTTGTAGGGCTTCAGAAACAGAACAGTTTTTGTTTATAGCTGGACCCTTGTAGCCAGATACTGGAGGAAGCTGGGAGAATTCAGAATCTAGTCCAGTCTCCAGGTAGATAACAAAAGCTTGAAAACAACATACAGGATTATGATCCAATAGCAGGGGTATTATAGTTTTTCTTTGGAAACATAACTTTCTTTTTCCACCGTCATCCTGATTTTTACCAGAGGTAATCAGAGTAAAACAAATTTGTTTGTAAAATAAGTTTCATAGCTTGATCACTTATTAATCCATAAATGCAGCAAGAATAGTGATTGACCACTTAGGACTCTCGAATTTATAAACTTCTTGAGGCTACGAAGGCAAACCTAGGCAGTCTGCCTGCAGTATCTATAAACAATTTAAATATGACATCCAGTCAAAACCTTGGTAATATAACCTGTGTTTTCAATTATATTCTGTTAAAAAGAGAACAGATATTTATTGAACTTATGCAAATAGTTATATTACCATACACATTAAGAATACTCATGAAGAGTTTCCAAATTTTGAAAGCATTAGATAGAGAGAAAAAGTAAATGTTTCTACTTTTTTTCAAAAAAAGAATACTTAACCAAATTACTGTGAACTATAGTTTAAAAATTTTCCTTAAATCTGAAAAGCAAAATATTTAAGTAAAGAACTGACAATGTTTTAAATAAAAGTCATAAAAATATTATCTTCAACAATTATTTAATCTCATGTAATTTTTGTTTTGTTTGATTTTGATCACCAGTTTCATGAACGCTTCAGCATCTTTATTAGCATTCTGACAATTTGTATTTAATCCTTGAATCTTAACTCAGAAATATGTATTCAAGAGTAGTTACCAGGCTATTTTCCATGAACTGATTGCAGATGCTTTCAGAAAAAACTCAGTACAATAACTGTGGATGACAAAACCTTAGAATAACCATGTTTAAAATTGGATGAAACGTCACTATAATTAGCCGTTGATAAGGAAGTTTGTTATTTTTGTGGATTACAACATAACCATTTTAGATTTCTATAAGTTTATAAAACTTTTGACACCTATTAATAACAAACCCATAAATGTAATAGAGAGGATCAAGCATCACTTATCATTTGATCTTGCTTTCCATATAATCTAATGTATCAAAAATCCTAATTATTTGACAACTCTACAAGATGAGAGAGAGATTCTTTGATGTTCTCCAGAGGCCCATCTTAATTCTAAGTCAAAAAGTTCTATCTTAGAAGTTGATTCTGGGAAAATCTACCAAAGATGTCAAAAAGTTTAAAACACCTTGTAAAGCAAGATTACAGGTTACTGTAAAATAATAGCTATTTATTTAACCAGGTTGATAATCAAAAGACTTCAAAAGCAATACAGAATATTACATGGAAGTAAAAAATCTTAACCCTTTCAAAGTTCAGTTTTCTGAAGTAATCATAAAACCAAATAAAGACAACCTGAAACCAGAAAAATATTTTTATAACACTTAGAGTCTTTGTTTCTTAGACCAGTCATCAAAAAGATAAAACAAAACAAGATAAAAATAAAAACCTTTTGCAGTGTGATAGCTCCTACTTACGGTATACCTAGTTAGATAACCTGGAAGTTTAACCTGATAAAAAGGTACTTGAATTTAATCAGAAACTGGAAGAGTGTATATATATCTGTATAAGGTTATGAGTATCATATTATGGAGGAACATAAACAAGAAAACTAGTACCTTAAGAAGGGGAATACATGGCTCTTAGTAAAAGCATGAAAAATTTCCTGGTATATGAAGCAACTCAGACACATCAGGAAATACCAAGAGCACAGAATCAAATTATACTAGAAGAAAACATTGCTCTAAGCTGTAAAAATGCAGTTCAGAAGATGGTTGAAATTGTAAAGAAACAGATTTCAGAGTTAAATTAAAACCTTATGCAAATTTTGCTAAGAGCAGATCAATATTTCAAGAAAACTTTATTGTTCTAACATAAGGAATCAAAATCTTATTTTTTGTATCAGTGTATACATTTCAAAATCTAAACCCAATCTTTAGAAAGACTTATAAATAATTCTAATTGTAGCCAGTTCGATCACGCACAAATTTCTTTCATAAATATATCTTTTACAAACCTTTTAAGACTTTTTCAGACCATCTATGGCAAACTTAGAATTCTAGTTTTGCTATACTTCATCTTGCTTAAATAACCCATCATTTTATGTTAGGACAAAAATTTGCCACACAAGATTCTTTCTCATACAAAATTTTTTCTCTTTTCTTCCTTTCTCTTCTACTCCTTACCAAAAGTACATCTTCATACCTAAAACTTTCCTCACATCTCTCACTTGTACTAATGGTTTCTTTCCGCTTTTTTATTTTCATCCCATTTCCTTTTTGAAACAATGTTTAAACAACCTCCAAAGTAGATTAAATTATACTTTTTAACAAAAGACATATTCTGTTTTCTTTATAATTTTTCTCATCAAAAACACCTCTTGGCCTGTATGTTGGCTCATAGTGCTGTAATCCAAGCACTTTGGGAGGCTGAGGCAGGTGGATCATTTGTGGTCAGGAGTTTGAGACCAGCTAGGCCAACACGGTGAAACCCTGTCTCTACTAAAAATACAAAAAAATTAGCTGGGCGTGGTAGTGCACACCTGCAATCCCAGCTACTCGGGAGACTGAAGCAGGAGAATCGCTTGAACTTGGGAGGTGGAGGCTGTAGTGAGCTATTGCACCACTGCACTCCAGCCTGGGAGACAGAGTGAGACACCATCTCAAGAAAAACACACACACACACACACACACACACACACACACACACACACTTTAATTTTCTTTTTTTAACTTTTCATATAGAATTGCACATATTAATTAAAATTTTTGAATTTTGATAACCTTAATTTCTAGTGGAAACCTAAGAAGTAAGCAGTTTTGAACTGTTTGCCATATATGAACAGCTTATGAATGTACCTCTTATATTAATAATTTTTGGAAACGTGAGCTTCTTTTCATAAATAGAACAATTTTTCAATGTGAAACAAGACATTTATTAATAGACTCAAATATATTTTGTTTCTTTGTAATAAGAAGCCAAAAGTAGATGAATTTAAGCCTAATGTTCAGCAATTTATGTTTCAGTATTTTGTCTTAATTGGAAATGACCCAGGCGTTTAATGAATATCTGTTAATTTAATAAATCATACCTTTAAGATTTCAAATTTCATGAAAAATTTATTTGCAAACATTTACACAATTTACATTTATCTAATTTATTTATTTCTTGTAGTCATGCTTAGATTTCTTATGAAAACTGAGGTATTAGACAAAGTTAGTCATTCTTTCAATTATTTTTCTGTTAACTATTTTTATAGCCTGTGAATATCAGGTATTCACCTAAGTATGAACCCTGAAGCTAAATATCTGGATATTTTGCCAATAACTCAGAAGACACAGCTGTTTTCACTAAACCAACAATATTAAACCAGCTTTCCTTATCAAAGAGTTATATTAACACTGATCATTCTGTTTTTAAACATTTAGCAGAGACAAATATCACTCTGCTTGACCAGCAAGTCCAGGTCAAAGAAAATATATGCTAATAATTCTGAAAACATCTTCATTTTTATTTTACAACAAAATTAAAGCCAGCGTATTTGCAACATATTTAGTTAAGTCACATAAACTAAAAGGAATTTGGGTTAATTACTATACATTTTCAGTTTCAAGTATTAATTTATATAAGTGCTCATTTATCTTAGGCCAGTCAGAATGGAATTTCTTAATGGATTCTGGCTAAGCCAGATTTTACCACGTAGACACAACATACAACATGGGTAAATGTACATGAACACATACACACACAAAAATCTTCTAGCGTTCATTTTAAAAGTTTAGTCATGTGACGGTAAAACACAGTAATATAAATTCATCAGTTTATACAAAGACAGTTGGATCTAAATTATATTTCTGGTAAAATTAGACAAGTGAAGATCACCTTTTCAGATATTTAAGCTTCTCACCAATGATTTTGGAGAAGACCTTTAAGATTTTCCCTTTGTCCTTGATAAATAATCTTACGAAGACTGGGGACCAAATTTTGGGCAAAGTAGTTTCCTTAGCAGTGTAAAATAAGCCTCTTTTACCCTTTCCTTCCCCTTCTTTTAGGCTCAAATAAGATTAGGGGTTAATTCCTTGGTATATACATTTCATTGAAATGACATAGGAAAAACATTGTTCAAGCAGACTTTGACTTATTTTTGTCACGATTTCTACTAATTACAAGGTCAGTTACAGCAGTGAGATCTTATCTTAATACAAAGGAAAAAAATGTCAGCAAATTTGTAGTATGCAGGGAAAAAAGAAAAAATAGGGAAGTCTGAAGCTTCTACATGCCAGCATTTCATTCAGACTTTAAAACCGTATAGTTGTTGTTTCTTAGATAGTTTGAATAATGATCTTTTAAGTTCTGAATTTTTCTTGATGAAATTTGCCCATCAATTTAAACATGAGCATGAAAATGGGCCATAATATGTAGCTAGCTGGAGTCCCAGAAAAACTGGTATGTCTTAATATTTGAGAATCCCTTTCCATTTCTTATCAATCTCTCGAGAACCATGAAGATCCTATTTCTTGTTGTAGAAAAAGGTAAGGAATATACTCTCCAAACGTCCTTTATTATTAAGATGACCTTATCCACATCAGGTCCTATATGAAGTCAGCAGGGAGCTTACCAAAAAGAGGGAGGATTGGCCTGAGAAAAGACCACTAGCAGAGAAAAGGCAGGCCATAGAAATGGAGAGCTTAAAGGGCTCTAGTGACTACTGTACACTGGCTCCAAGAATCATCAATTCCTTCCAAAGGTGTTGTACATCAGGTCCCACTTATGACACCAGATATATCAACCTAAATAACAGAGAGATTCTCCAAAAATATTGAGTTTATTCAGAAGTGCACGAGGGAATTGCAAATATATGCAGTCTACAGGGACTATAGATATGTCCAGAGACTGAGGTAAAGGGAAAGATCTGGGAACCACCATAGGAGTGTTTACAGCATTTGTTGTTCTCAGCACTACAGAGAGCAAGTGAGTATCATCAAATCTGCATGTGCTAATTATAGATACTTGGCTGACAATGTTATATAGAAATTTCTCCTTAAACCCAACTAAGATCCAAGGTGCATTACAACATTGAACAGTATAATTATAAGTGATGATTTCTATCCCTTATTCTATCCTATTGATGAAATACTTTCAGTTACAACACTCTCATTCCCTTCTCCTCCACCTCAGGAAATTCAACATATTTAAAACTATCTTGCTTTGTCTCCTATACTCCTAATCTCGGTGAAAGACAACAACATCCACCTTCAGGAAGGAAACCATGTTTCCTCTTTCCCTTCCCCAGCCACACTTTCTGTCTACACTGGTGGCTAAGTCTTGTTGATTCACCTTCCTTTAAAAGTTTATATCTATCCCTATCACTTCATCCTTGGTGGTATTCCCTTATTTCATCCCCATATATAGACTAATGTAAAACTTTCCCATTATTGGGTCTTCCTGCAGCTACTTTTATCTCCCTTCAGTGGGCCTTTTTTATTGCTGCAATAATTTTTCTAAAAACACAAATCTGATTGTCTCACTCTCTTGCTTAAAGCCCCTTGGTGGCTTCTCACTATCTATCTACTGGTTAAGTCTAAATTCTTTAGTATTGGCCATGCTATCTCCTGGGCTTCATTTCTAAGAATGCTGTGCACTGACCTCCTTTCATCACCCCTACCTGTGCTGTGACCCCTTTTGAACACTGCTGCCAACTGCATTGAAGCACTAATAACTATTGTCAGAGGCCAGGCTATGCCAGGCTCTTGCTTTCTGCTCACCCTGTTCCTCTGCAAGGAGTCCCTCCTTCCACATGCTTCCCCCTTTTCTACTTATGATTCTTTCTTTGAAATAGACAGATGTGGTATAAGTATTAATATTGCGGTAAGCCACTCCATGTTCTTTTTGGAAATGATATAGGTTGTAGATAATAAACATAAATGCTCTAATTTATTGTTCATGCTCCCCATGAATATTTACTAGAAAAAAATAATGTTTCCCATTTATAAATTGATCAGTAAGAATCCTCATCCTGAGAGTTAGGACACAAGAAAGCCTCACACTGACCCTTCATCCCTGTACCACAGAGCCTTCAGTAAGAGTCTGTAATCAGATTACATCTCTGTCTTGTCTCTTGATCCAGGCAAGATGAGAAAATGATTATTTTCAATTCAATAAGCTTTTATTGAACACTTTTGTGTTGCCAGGCATTCTACAAAGTGCTGATGACATGAGTCAGCTATGGGAGTAAAGATATATGCCAGTCAAACCATGTCTCAGTTTGGCTGTTAGCAGGGACAATTAATGCAAGGAGTGGCAAGTCCTTGAGAAATGTTCAAGTTAATTCAAGAAAGCCTCAAAACATTTTATTACTCATAAAAGCCATTAAAAATTTCCTTTAGAAACCTAGATTTGTAACACATTTTCAAATGAATACTTGGCAAAAGAATATCCATTCATAGTTCCATTTTTGTTTGTTTTTGTTATTGACAGGGCCTTACTCTGTCACTCAGCTGGAGCGCGGTGGCACAATCATGACTCACCGCAGCTTCTACCTCCTGGGCTCAAGTGATCCTCTAGTCTCAGCCTCCTTACTAGCTGTGACTACAGGCAGTGCCACCACACCTGGCTATTTTTCTTTCTTCCTCTTCTTCTTTTTTTTTATAAGTAGATTTCGAGGTATTGCTATGTTGCTCAGGCCAGTCTCAAGCTCCTGGTTTCAAGCAAACTTCCCACTTGACTGTTTTTATAAGCAAAACTTCAGTGCAAATTAAAAAGAGTTGTATCCTCCTTGACTCAGTTATATACACCCTTGAGAGAATGTTCTCTTCAAATCACCCAGGTCATGTAAATCTCTGGCACCAGAGCACCTTCTGGTGGAAGGTGCTCTGGTGGAAGGAAGAAATAGTTTAAAATATACCCTTGCAAACCACAACCGAAAAATCACAAAAGTTATAGATCTCTTCTTCTGTCTAACAGATTTTGTATCCTTTGACTATTATCTTACTATTACTCCCCTACCACTGTAACGACCATTTTACTCTCTGTTTCCATGAGTTCAATTGTTTTAGATTCCACATGTAAGTGAGAAACAAGTAGTATTTATTTTTCTGTGCCCGACTTATTTCACTTAGCCTAATGTTCTCCAATTCCATCCCTGTTGTCACAGATGACAACTTCCTTCTTTTTTTTTTAAGGCTGAATAGTATTTTTTTGAGTTCCATTGAAAAGCATAATGAATATAGTTAATAATAAAGTGTTGTACATTTCAAAACTGCTAAGAGACTAAATCTCGAATGTTCCCAACATAAAAATACTGAGTATTTGAGGTGATAGATATGTTAACTAGCTTGATTCAATTATTCCACATTGTATTTGTAAATTATAACATCACTTTGCACCCTATAAATTTATACCATTATAAATTTTTAATTTACAGTAAAAGAGTCATAGAAGAAATAGTTTAAAATATACCCTTGCAAATCACAACTGAAAAAAATCACAAAAGTTTTATAGATCTCTTCTAACAGATTTTGTATCCTTTGACTATCATCTTCCTACTACTTTGTATTTGTACAAATACAAATCTTCACCTCAGATCCCAATGTTTATTATTTGCATAGCACATTTCGGTTTAAACATGACTGTTGTGACAGTAGTTCAGGGCGTTGTCTCTCTACCATGAGACTTCAAATGTCCTCCATATACTTTCATCCTTGCTTTCTATAATGCCTGATCATGTGTGATTTGTGATTCTTTCCCATGTATTGAGCATTGTCCCCTCAAAGTTCCCATTGATGGACACTTGAGTGTGAGTTTTAAAATGTTCTTCCATTTAAGGTGAAACCCTGGAGAAAATGAGGTCATAGGTTCCTTGCCTGGGACAGACGAAAGAAGAGAAGAGTGACGGACCCGCAGTGGGCAGAACCAAAGTGCAAATCATCATCAAGGGGTAGTTGGGGACGAGAGGCAGGGGACCAGGTACCAAAAGTCAGCATCTCCCCTCACATGGGCAGAACTTGTTTCTGAGGGTCGTATTTCCATCTGTACTAAAATTCTAACTTACCCAACACAAGATTTCTTTCAGGCTTTGACTCAGTGAGCTTATAGTCTCATAAATAACTAAAGTGGAAGGAAAAACATACTGATTCTAGCTGTACATCATGAAGTAGAAAAAACATCAGTAAGAGTATCAAGTACAAGATCTCTAAAATATTCATGGTTAGCAGATCAAAGGGAAGAAGCTGGGATAACCATAGCAACACTGGAATATAAGCCATAAATTCTGCAAAATAGATAAACCAGCAGCAGCTGATTACAGTAGAGAGAGAAAGACCATTATTCTAAGTTATACTGTTAGTATAAGATTCTGGTGTTGATTCCTTTCTATGAATACAGTGATTAATTTAAAAAGTAATCAGGTAGAGTATTTATTATACTATATTTTTTTTCAAAAAGTAAAGACTTTACAACCTATGTGGCTTATGGAAGAGACATGTAAATTAGCCAGTTAATATTTATTTTCTTGGCTAAATAAAGAAACTGCAGTTAGGGATTAAAAACTCAGCCTAATAAGTTCATTATCTCTGTGTCCTGATACTCCTTCCATATCAAGGAGGGTAGAAACACAAACTTGTGGAAAGATTAGAATGAAGAAGGAATTGTAAATATTGTTTGCTTCATGTGAATCAACTTTAAGTCTTCTTTGTGGAAGAACATTTTGCCCACATCTCCATGCCTTTTAAAACCTTTTACTATCTGTAAGTGGTTGAAATCCTTCCTCTTCTATGAAACTCCTCAATCTACTAACTCACCTGAGGTGTCTTCTCTCTAAAGACTTGTAGTATGCACAGTTCTTTCTATCTGAAGCAGCATTAATTACACTGTATCTTGGGGTGGGGAGGCCTGCAAAAAAATTAAAGGAGAACACTGGACTCATGGGAGTAAAAGAATTCAGAAACTATTTCAAATCTCCTCCGTTCTCACCACTCCCACTCTCAGTTTGTCCTTCATTTGTTTCCCTTTTGTTTCCTAGAAGAGTATCTCTTAGGATGATTGAAATATTCTCTAACATCTTATATTCTTGGTGAAATTCTGCATCTTGCTTAAAAGTAGAAAATTTCATAGTCTTATGCATGACAAGCATATAACCAGAAACAGAATGTCTGACTTTCTCATTATTCTGGTCAGAACTGTGTGCCTAACATGACTGTCTTGTGTGTTGATGCTAGCCTTGGGGAGGGAGATTTGTCTGAGAACAGAATCATTGGCACCAAGCTGTCAGTGGCACCTGCTTTAGATGAGGGCTACTCAAATACGACTCCAGGTCTCCACTTATCAGGGTACCTTGAAGTCCCCAAATTAGATCAACACAGCAAACACCAATGTTTTCTTCTCTCTTTCTGGCAATGGCCTCTACTGCTTATTATGAGATATGGGTCATGTTATAATGGACAGGGGAAGCTATTGAATTGGAAGGATAATATAAAGAAAGTTAGGATGAAGAGAAACTCTTGGTCTCTATAAAAATTCTAAGGTTTATGAGTCTGTAGAACTTTGTACTCTTTCTCACCTTAATCTTGTGGCACTAGAAGATTACCATTACTGTGAGACAGTACAGAAGTGAGAATGAGGCCTGACCTATGGCTAACAACGTTTTTCAAATAAATATTTATTCCTTTTGTATTTCTTATGGATAATATATCTTCTGATCCTGATCAAAAGCTTTGAAGATAGAAATTCTGTCTCTTTTACTTTAATAGGTGTCTTATTCTTAGCAGAGCACAGGAAACATAGTAGGCACCCAAGTTATGACTTGATGATGCAGAATGGGATGATAGATTCTTAACAAAAACAAAAAGTTAAATCTGATTGCCAAGTTCTCATTTTAAGTTTTTCATATACAACAATCATAATTTTGGAAATTTTTACATTTTAATATGAACCTGTGGATAGGGTATAAACAGAGTTGTAAAATTTTCCCAATTTTCTCCCACAAGTGCTCTGACTTTATTGTAGAGAATAGAAGAATCCCTGTGTGAAGTTGAACCATGAAAATCGAATGGTGACCTAGAAAGATAAAGATCAATGGAAGACCTCACAAAATCCATGTAATTATGAAGATTAACTCTATAGGGTAACTTCTTCACCAAATCTCTGAAGAATAGATTATTGAGATCAGTGGGATAATGCACTCCCAGTGATACAGTATTGATCCCATTAATAAATATAATCCCATTAAGCTTAAAAAATGAGACTTCAGAAAAAAATACAGAGAAATATTACTTTTTAGAGTGAATAATAAATGGAGAGAAGGGTTTGATATTTCTTAAATGCTTCATCATTTTTTATTTAATTACAGGACAATTTAGAAATATTTCATTTGGAAACAAGACAGTAGAGATTCATAGAGGCCAAAATATTTGTTCAAACTGGTAGTGGAGAACAGTTTTAATTTTTGATTTAGTGATTCCAAGTCTAATTTTCTTTGTGACAGGTATGCCTACCAAAAAATTGTTGTCTCAAAAGATGGTTCACCCTACTGATAAAATTATGTGCAAAATGGATTTAGATAATTTTCCAAAGCAAAATTCCAAAATATGTTCTTGAAAAATTTAGGAATATATATAGCATGAATATATATCCTTAACATTTTGCAGTTGATGTCACAAACGGAAGCCATAATTTTCCATAAAGCACGGTTTGTTGCTACTAAAAAAGGCTGAGTAGCATGACACCATTGGTTCATCACAGGATGACATTTCTAATGTTCTTAGAAAGGATCACTAAAAAATATCTTTAGAACTTTTTCTAGATGAAGTCAGAATTAACTTCAGTGTCACTTTAGAAAATTCCATGTATAAGTCTAATAATCAGAAGAAAGGGCAGGGAGGTAGCAGAGTGAGGAAGGATTGGGAAGGAAGGGTGTAAAATTGGAGGTACCCTGTCTTCTGGACATTGATTTGTGTTTGCTCTTTCAGGCAACGTGGATGTGGCAGAGCACTTCTTAATAGCTATACTAAGTTGCAAGATTGCAGATTGTTTCCTATTATTTCTGTTATATTTTCTAGAGCCTCCTGGGGCCATGAGATTTGGAATCATCTTATTCCCCACACTTTCCATTTATCTTTGGTGCTTACGTTTGAAAAATGTCCAGTTTCTGTCTCCCAAAGTCTTCATTTTTGTTTTATTTGAAAAATCCTTATAGATGGTATTATAAAACCTAATGCAACACAGACAATAGTTGTTCTGTTATTTATTTTGCACTACAATATTGCTTTAGGGGATCTGTTCCTATTCGGAGCTCTCCCTACACTCCCCACACACCCCCACTCCTCTGCCATCCTTGTTCTGTTCATGAAAAACTCTGTTGGGAACCTAGATTTACTCAGTTTTAAGCTCCTGAAGCAGTCCCAGGATGGAGCTCACCTCTTGCAGAATCCCCAGGGTAGAATGTCTCCTGGTCACATGCCTCTTAGGGTCAGAAGATGCTTAGTTCATTTAGCAGTATTTTTTGTTTGACATTTTTTATTATATAAACAATGCATAATCACTAGAACATTTTGAAAATACTAAAAAGAAAGAATAACATTAAAACCATGCATAATCTCACCACACGGAGGTAATCACTGAGTTTGTTGATGGATGTTTATCTAGTCTTATTATTGAACATAATGTACATTTTGTTCTATAAGATTGAAATTTACTTTACATATTATTCAATATTATTCTACAACATAAATTTTAGTGGCTATTTAATATTCCATTTTTTGGAAAATGCACATAGTTCATGTAATCAAACCACCTAGCATAAGACATTTAGTTGGTATGACAGGGTGTTGTTTTAACTCTGTGACCTTTCCCCTCTAGGGCTTGCCAGGTGTATTGGTCCATTCTCACACTGCTAATAAAGACATGCCAGAGACCGGGTAATTTATAAAGGCAAGAGGTTTAATTGACTCACAGTTCAGCATGGCTGGGGAGGCCTCAGGAAACTTACAATCATAGCAGAAGGGAAAGCAAACACATCCTTCTTCACATGGCGCCAGCAAGAAGCGCCAAGCAACTGGGAAAAAAACCCTTAAAAACCATCAGGTCTCATGAGAACCCACTCACTGTCAGAAGAACAGCAGCATGGGGATAACCACCCCTATGATTCAATTACCTCCTACCAGGTCACTCCCACAACATGTGGGGATTACGGGAACTGCAATTCAAGATGATATTTGAGTGGGGACACAGCCAAATCATATCACCAGGTATGAGAAAGGAAGCATCATACTTAAGACTACTAATTTCAAAAGCCTTGGCCCACCTACATAGAGTGCATGGAAGAAAGATATTGAATGGATACTTTTGAACCAGTTTTTACTTTCACTCTTCCCCTAACAACCCTCCCCACCCCAGCTCAAGAAAAGGACCAGAGAAGTTAGACACTGGTGAGAGTTGAGAAGGGGCTCTGCTCCTCCCCTTCACCTCACAGGCTGTTATTAGGCTCAGGTGAGAAAAGCAATAGAATAAAGAAATTTGGGGGATATGAGAATTGAGGAGTCTGTGTTCATCCCTCAGACTAGAAGTGGAAGCTCTGCTGGGGTTCTCAGAGCCACCCTGGCCACAAGAGTGTTGGGGGCAGAAAAGCCTGAGGCAGGTGTCTTCCCTCTGCCCTGAAAAGGGAACGAAATACTGATGGTAGGGAAAGCTAGTGTATCTGCTGGGTTTGGCTCTAGGGTGAGGAAAGGCAGGGAAGAATGAAGCAAGGATGCAATGACCTGGGGCCAGTTGAGGTCAGCTGGAGTAATGGTTTTACCCAAGGACTTGATGGTGTGAAATAGGCCTCCATGGGTGAGGGCATGAGCACACCAATCGAGGACCAAGAGTCTTTTCTTGCCAACAATCTGTGTAAAGCCTTGAGGATGTAGATATCATTTAAGGGAGAAAAGAGAGAGGGGAGGAATCCTAAATTGCCTGAATTTAGTCCTGAAAAAAAACGAGTTAATTAGAGTACACTGTCTTTGGGCAGAATGGGGGCTCAAAACAGAAACTTTTGGAAAATACAGAATGGTTTCTTAGTTGCCCACGAGTTTTTTCTTAACATCTTAAGATATACTTTAAATATCATAACTTTTTTTAGTATAGTCACTAAATTGTACAACTGTACCCACAATCTAATTTTAGAATTTTTTATTGTGCCTAAAAGAAACCCATACCAGTCAGCAGTTGTAGTCACTCCACATCTTCCATTCAATCCCGTTTCCCTTGACATACAAAATTGCTAACCAACTTTCTGTCTCTATAGATTTGCATATTTTGGCCATGTATATATATGGAAACATACAAGACATAGTCTTTTGTGGCTGACTTCTTTCACCCAGCATACCAATTTCAAGGTTCATTCGACCATGTTGTAGCATCTTATTATAGGTTGAAGCATTTAACAAATGTCAAACCCTTCTCTCCATTTATTATTCACTCTGAAAAGTAATATTTCTCTCTATTTTTTCTGAAGTCTCATTTTTTAAATTTAATGGGAGTATATTATCAATGGGATCAATACTGCATCAATGGGAGTACATTATTCCACTGATCTCAATACTCTTTATTCCTCAGAGAGTTGGTGAAGAAGTTATCCTATGCACTTAATCTTCATAATTACATGGATTTTTATGAGATATTTCATTGATCTTTAGCTCTCCAGGTCACAATTTGATTTTAATGGTCCAACTTCACATAGGGATTCTTCTATTCCCTCCAATAAAGCCAGAGCACTTCTGGGAGAAAATGGGGAAATTTTTACAACTCTGTTAACACCCTACCCACAAGTCCACATTAAAATTTAAACATTTACAAAAGTATGACTATTGTACATGAAAAACATAAAACAAGAATTTAGAGATCAGCTTTAACTTGTTGTTGTTGCTGTTAAGAATGTATCATCTCATTCTGGATCATCAAGTCTCATCTTGTGTGCCTACTATGTTTCCTGTGCTCTGCTAAGAATAAGACACCTATCAAAATAACAGAGACAGAATTTCTATCTTTAAAGCTTTTGATCATAATTAGAAGGTATATTATCCATAAGAAATACAAAAAGAATAAATATTTATTAGAAAAATGCTGAAAAAATGTTGTTAACCATAGGCCAGGCCTCATTCTCACTTCTGTACTGTCTCATAGTAATGGTAATCTTCTAGTGCCACAAGATTAAGGTGAGAAAGAGTACAAAGTTCTACAGACTCATAAACCTTAGAATTTTTATAGAGACCAAGAGCTTCTCTTCATCCTTTCTTTATGTTATCCTTCCCATTCAACAGCTTCCCCTGTCCATTATAACATGACCCATGTCTCATAATAAGCAGTAGAAGCTATTGCCAGAAAGAGAGAAGAAAATATTGGTGTTTGCTTTGTTGATCTTTGTTGATCTTTGGGGGCCTCAAGGTCCCCTGATAGGTAGAGACCTGTTATTCCAGTCAGTCATATTTGAGTAACCCTCATCTAAAGCAGGTGCCACTGACAGGTTGGTGCCAATGATTCTCTTTGGGGACTCAGGGGAAAGGGTGGCAGGGGGTGATAGATAAAAGACTACAAATTGGGTTCAGTGTATATTGCTCTGGGTGATGGGTGAACCAAAATCTCACAAATGACCACTAAAGAACTTACTCATGTAACTACAAACCTACCTGTTTCCCAAAAACCTATGGAAATAAAAAATTAAAGATAAATACAGGGATTATGGAGAAATTTTTAAATAGGAAAATTCTTCTCTCTGGTTTGCCCTTCTTTTTCAAGAGGCACTCATCTATTATTTTAGATGCCATTGAGAATAACTTTGGCAGTTCACAAAAACTCAAACTTGGAGATAATCAAGTCTGGGGGGAGGCTGGGGAAGTGTCGAGGATGAGGACCAGGATCAGGGCTTCTTCCTTCCTGCTCCTCCCTCCAGCTTTCCTCTCTTCAGTTCTTGCTTGCCTTCCTTGCTTAAAAGTACAACCTCTGAGGACCCACAAAAATAAGGCAAAAACTAAATGTTTAAAATAATTTACTAAGGAATTCAATAGGATGTGATGGTGGGTTTCCCTCTTTCCAGGCTTACCTCTTATGTAACTTTTACATTTTCTTCTTCAATTATTGCTCATTCATACGTTTTCATTTCTTTTACGCCATTGTTCTTGCTTGCCTAATCTCTAATTTTTTTTCTTCTTGATAAAAATGGCAAGAGCTTTACCTTTCATGCTGGTTTCAAACAATAAATACCTTGAAATAATTACAAATCTTTTTATTTTGTTGTTTATTTTAAGAGCATTATTTCATAACTTCCATGTCATTTTTATTGTTTTATTTTCTACTGTTAAGAAAATTATTATTCAAAAGCTGTCATGAAGCAAAAAGATGACCTGATATCTTTTTAATGTCATACAAAAGCATTGAATAACAGACTTACTTAAGGATTATTTAATTCTCTAGGGGATTATACCTCTATTTCACTTACTATTTACTGTTGGTTAGGGCTCAGACTCTGTGAAGTTACATATTAACTTGTAGATGCCTGTCATATCTTGAATTGAAGTCTTGAGTCATACATTTTCTCTTTTGATAGTGTTGAAAGTTGGCTTTTATCAGATTGCTGCTTCAGTTATGTCTTGTAGGTTTTACTGTGATGGTGATTTTACTTCTGTTTTCAGCAATTGCTCTAAGTGAATGCGTCAGCTTGGTACCTCTGGTTGCCATGCAACCCTCGAATGCTCATCTTTTTACCCAAAAGGCTCTGGGGATAATGTCTGTTTCCTTTGCTGTCTCCCATTTTCTTCCACTTTCAAGCTTTCGTTCTCTTCTAGTTTGCTCATGAAAATACTATTCCCTCTCTGCAGAATGCCTGAAAAATACCAGCTGACTTACAGAGGAAACTAAGGCTAGCATGAATTCATTCACAACTGTCAAATTCAGGTTTCCAGTTCTTCCCATTTCTTCTACCCACAGGGGATCTGGATTATTTCATTAGCAGTACCAACACACCTTGGGCACATATTTAAAATTACCAATTAAAAGACAAACCAAACAAAAAGCAGTCCATTATACTTGATTAAAGAGTAATCCAGTGCATTGACATCTGGCTATGCCACCAGTGCTTTTGAAATATATCTCACAAAGCAACCCATGGCACAATCCTAATTTTTAAGTAAAGTTCAGTGTCAACTTAATAAAAAGCATGTTCCTTCCTTATGCAATCTTGGACTACAGAGTCAGACAGATCTGGGTGAAAATCTTGGCCTCATTACTTATTATTTGTCTTTTAAAGGTTTGAATGAAAATTATATAGCTTAGTACCTGGTTTTTACAGGGGCTACATAAATAATAACTATGGTTGTCTTTATTCTAACATTAGTGTATATAAATCCTGTATACATAACATACGCCCTGGGGAAAGTTAAGTTCTATGCCATGAATTTCTTTTACAAATGGTCATGTGACTGAAACTTATTTTATAATAGTGAAAGGAAAGTTTCTGATGTGTTTCTTTCGTTTAATCAGACCTCAACTGCCTCCTATACGAAGCTAAAATAATGACAGGTAAGATGCCTCTCAATTGAAATAGAAAGGACATTCAACAAATGGATATCCAATTGCATGGGAATTTTTTCTCTTATCTTGTTCTAACTAGCAGTAGCTATTAGGATCACAAAGTAGCTGTTCATTAGGCAGAGAAGAGGTCTCTGAGCTGACCTGTCATTCAGAACTTGATTCTCACAAAAGGGTCATGAGAAAAGTACTCACGTGGCTGCTTGCATCTGAGCTCTTTTGTCTCTAGAATAAGTTGGAGTGCTGCTGTGATAGGATCTATGTGACTTCAGAACATCTTTGGATTCCTTAGAGGCTATGGTATCTCCATTTATACAAAAGTTTCTGGCATGGAACCATATTTGGGTCAAGAAAGACATCCTAGTTCGATTTCCTCATTTTACATATAAGAAAGATTAAAAGTTAAGAAAGTTTCCCAAGATCACACAATTAACTCCAAAATATCTTCAGTATTACTACCATCAATGTCTCACAATTCATCTTTAGAGTCTTTCTTTTTGCCTTCATTAAAATGCAGGTATACTTAAGAGGTATGGCAATGTAGTTTGCATAACTGAAGGGTGGGTGTTCAATGAAACATTCAAGAAAGGGAATAGGCTCTGTGAAATGAATGACAGACAATTTGGGGCAAAGAGAAGTACAAGACTGGAGGTGATACATAAAGGGAAAGAAGAAAATGGGCGGAAGTCTGAATGTAGGGAGAAGCACAACATTAAGTAGGATTAATTAATGGATTAAAGGATTAATTAATCCTCATGAATACCTCCTGCCACCACTGACTCCTCTGAAAAAAAAATAGACTGCTGTGATAGTGACTGTGTGCAATGTCCCCGCCTACGTCAGAAAATACACAGATTCTCTTGGGATACATACTTTGAGGGAAACCAGCAGCTATGTAAGAAAATTCTCTAAACCAAGACTAAATACTGGGAATATCATATGCGGGCGCTGCAGCCCATAGACCCAGCTGAGCTCCCAGACCACAGCCAGCACTAGCTGCCAGCCACCTGTGCCATCTTGGATTTCCAGCTTAGTGGCACTTTCGGACGACTGCAATGCCAGCCGACATCTAACTCCAACAGCAAGAGAGATTCTGAGTGAGAACCACTAAGCTAAATCCTTTCTGAGTTGCTGGCACACAAAATCATAAACAAGTTGTTTAAACTACTATACGTTGGTGGTAATTTGCTACAAAGCAATAGTTGAAACAGATGTGTTTCTTTGAGTGAGCACTTTAGTAGTCCTGAGTTTCTGTATCCTTATATAGGTAAGAAGGATGACCACTGACCTAAAATATTTCCCTACATGTTTTTTTCATTTGTTCCTTTCTTAGGGTGCTTTTTTAAAGTAAAAAAAAAAAAAAACAAAAAAAAGCAAAAAAAAAAAATAATAATTCAACTCTCTACATATTATACTTTCCATTCGCAATAAAGCAAATGAAAAAATCTTCAAAAATTAACACAACCAATTTTACTTTTGAGACTGCAATCAAGAGGAAAAACAACTTTCAAAGAAAGAATCGAGAAAAGACTCCCTAGAATCCCATGGCATTTTATCTGATGCTCGGATGTTATTTTAATGTGCATTCAGATCCCAGATGATGCTGATATGCTGAGTCCTAAACCACACTTTTAGTAGAAAGTTTACAGAAGTGCTGTCCAACAGACCTTCTGCAATGATACAAATGTTCTCTATCTGCACTGTCCAATTCAGTAGCTACTGGACACATGTGGCTATTGAGCTCTTGAAATGCGGCCTGTGTAAATGAGAAACTAATCAAAATTAAAATTTAAATAGTCACATGTGGCAAGTGACTACTTTATTGGTAGCAGCTTTCTTGAACATTCTTGCTAATTGAGTCTATGATCCAACACCTACAGTGATAGGGAAATTCCCATCTCCTGAAGTAGCTGACTCACAACAGTTATCATTTTAATCAAACTGGTAGTAGATCTGTATCTGTAACTTTAAAGAACGAGCAGAGTGTGAATGGCAAAACAATGGCTTCCACACACACAAAAATGGCCACTTGTTAATTCTCAGAATATATCAATATGCAATGTTACACAGGGGAATTAAAACTGTAAATGGAATTAGGGTTTCAAAGTATACCTCCTTCCTTTGAAAATATAAATTATATTGCACTATACACCGCTCAGAAATTATATTTAGCTCCTGATAACTGGAACCAGAAAAATAGTCACTTTGGTGAAAAATGACTTTGGTGATAGATGGTGAAACATTTTCTTATTCTCGTGTAGCTAGAAGTCTGGGAGAAGCTGCTCAGGGCTCTTCAGAGAGTTTGATGATCTAATCAGGAACCCAGGCTCATGGTTTCTTTCAACTCAGCCACCTTTGCCTGTGCCTGTCTCTTTGTGGTTATAAAGGGGCAGGTCCATGCCCTTGTTCTAGGTAGGAAGAAAGAAAGGAGCAGAGCAGGGGACATAAGTTTCATGCCAGCTACCTTAGTACCCTTGAAATAATTGTTTCCCCAAGCTCCCACCGAACAGCTTCCACTTGTGTTTCATTGAGCAGAATTTAGTTGCTTAATAGCTTTTATCTGCAAGGGAGGCTGGGAATTGTAGTTTTTTTGGTTAGGTTTTTTGTTTGTTTGTTTGTTTGTTTTTGTTTTTGTTTTGTTTTGTTTGAGACGGAGTCTGGCTCTGTCCCCCAGGCTGGAGTGCAGTGGTGCGATCTCGGCTCACTGCAAGCTCCGCCTCCGGGGTTCACACCATTCTCCTGCCTCAGCCTCCCGAGTGGCTGGGACTACAGGCGCCCGCCCCCATGCCCGCTTAATTTTTTGTATTTTTAGTAGAGAAGGGGTTTCACTGTGTTAGCCAGGATGGTCTTGACCTCCTGACCTCGTGATCCGCCCGCCTCGGCCTCCCAAAGTGCTGAGATCACAGGCAGGAGCCACCGCGCCCGGCCCGGGAGATGTTGTTTTATTTAGCTGGGCATATTTCGACCACTGGCCACTACGACCACCACCCCTCAATAATTAATTACTATATAGTTAAAAAAAGAAGTGGGAATTAGGTATTGGGGTAAACAATTAGCTGTCTAAACCTGATCATCTCCTCTAAAATTGTGATCTCATCTCCTCTCTGGTTGTACCTGTTCTTCTCCACGAAATCTCTCTTTGTCAAATGCCTTATTGAAATATAGATATGCAATATCAATGAGATACTACTAATCTACTATTGTAATTATAATCCTATCATAAAGACTTAAAAGCAACTCTAGCTAAACTTACAAAATTTGCATGAATTTATGAATGAACAGAATAGTGGTTTCAGTAAAAGGGTAGCTGTCACTTAACACAGTCTGAAAAGAAACATAAAGTCTTTGAATTTTTTTATTACTCTTTTTTTTTACATTTACTGCTATATTCTCTGAGAAAGAAAACAGCTACTAAAGTTATAATTAAGCATGTAAACATTTTAAATTACACATTTAAAGAGAAAAAGGCATTTTATTAGCCTATTATGAGTAATGTTTATTATTTCATTAAACAGAAATATTATTCTGCATACAGCGTTTCTTTGTGGTTAAGCTAGCACCATTCCCTTCAACTGCACTCTCTAAAACAAGGATGTTTCTTGACCTTTCTGTGAAAGCTGGAAAATTATTTGGTTATAAAGTGCCAAATAGATTAACCAAAAACTGCTGTCCATGGGCTATTGCCCTTTCAACACTTAACTAGGGGTTTTAAAGCAGTGCTGTTATAACTAAAATGGTACTTGCTATGTGGACCCATTGTTCAATTACACTTGTCATGTTTCAATTGGGATTAAAAGCACGGTAGAGGAAGACATGATGCAATATAATTCCTGGGCCTCTTGTTCCCATAGATAAACAAATCTCTTACAATCTACATCTAATTTAAGTAATTTACTCGGGTAAGTATGGATACTAGTGCCACCAATAACTATAGCCATCATTTTTTTTCGATGTTCCAGGCATTGTGCAAGAAATACTAATCCATCTTCTCTAACCCTCCTGGCAAATGCATGGCAGGGACATTGTAGTTACCATTTTACAGTTAAAGAAATTAAGGTCAGAAAAGTTATGTGATTAGCTCAGTTCCAGATTCAAACTGTACCTTGTCCTTCTGAAAACACTGCTCTGTCTTATCCAAAGGTCCTGTGAGAGCCTCTCAGCCACCAGATTATTTGCCATTTCTCTTTTATCGTCATAAAGTCCTGGATTTGGAGTTAGCAAATACAAATATGAATCTTTACTTGATTTGCTACTTACCAGCTGTGTGACCCTGGATTTGTCTTTTCACTTCTATGAACCTCAGTGTCATCGTCTATAAAATCCATATTGTAATATCTAGGAAATAATGTTTTGATGCTTTTTTAATTTTTTATTTTTGTGGGTACCTTGTATATATTTATAGGGTAGGTGAGATATTTTGGTACAGGAAACAATGTGTAACAATCCCATCATAGAGAATGGAGTCTGCATCCCCTCAAGCATTTATCCTTTGTGTTACAAATAAACCAATTATACTTTTAGTTATTTTAAAATGACAATTAAGTTATTATTGACTATAGTCACCATGTTATGGTATCAAATAGTAGGTCTTATTCATTCTTTCTAACTATTTTTTATAACCACTAACCATCCCCACCCACCACCTTCCTGCTGCCCCCGGCCTACCCTTTCTAGCCTCTGGTAACTATCTTTCTACTCTATCTGTTCATGAGTTCAATTGTTTTGATTTCTAGATCCTACAAATAAGTGAACGCATGAGATGTTTGTCTTTCGGCACCTGGCTTATTTCACTTGATAGTAGTGTGTACCGTGTAGAGTTGTTGGCAGTATTAAAGAACATAACTTACATTAAAGACTACGAACACAGCAGGTACTTCGTAAATATTGCTTGAATCATGTACTTGTCACTACAGGTGGAAAAGAGAATAACTATGATCCATTAAAAAAAAAAAGAAAAGAAAAGAGCAGGAAAGACACGGAGCCAACAGTGACAGTGTGTGAAATCCAGAACAATGACTTATTAGGAAAGCCAATGTAGTGGAGGTTAATTTACTGAGTTCACTTATTTAAGCTTATTTGGGCTGCTATAAAAGAGCACCATAAACCGACTGGCTTATAAACAACAGAAATTTATTTCTCACAGTTCTGGAATCTGGGAAGTTTAAGAGCATGGTGTCAGCAGATTCAGGGCTGGTGAGGGCCCACTTTTTGATTCCTAGACGCTCGTCTTTTTGCCATGTCCTCATGTGGTGGATGAGGTGAGAAAACTTTGTGCAGCCTCTTTTATCACGGTACAATCCCATTCATGTAGGGTCCACCCTCATGACCTAATCACCTTCCAAAGGCCCCACCTCCTGATACCATCACCTTGAGGGTTAGCATTTCGAATATGAATTTGAGGGGGACATAAACATTCAAACCATCACATTTGTTAACTGTCTATGGTATCAGTGAGGTTTAAACAAATGGTATCTAGGAGAGATGAGTTTTATTAGGGCAGTGTAGCATAATGGAAAATTCCTATCTTTTGGAATTCATGGGTGGGAGGATCCAGGATTAGAACGTAGGGTGTAAACTGCAGTGTGATCTGCATAGGCTGGCGGGGCAACCGGTGGCAGCATGAAGATGCTGGCCACCTGGGGTTTTGGAGAGGCAGTAATTCTGAAAGACAGCATAAATAAATGCTAACCTTTTAATATTTTTAAGAGAGACAGAGTTAATAGAAGTTTAGGTTCTCCAGAAGCAGGCATTGAGAAAAAGTGTAGAAGGAAGCGAGCTATTTATTAAGGATCAATAGCAGGAAGAAGAAACAGGATTAAACAGAAGATGAGGTTGAATTGAGTTCAACTGAGCTCAGAGTGTTG
The DNA here is from genome assembly GCF_043159975.1 of Macaca nemestrina. Lineage (NCBI taxonomy): Eukaryota > Metazoa > Chordata > Mammalia > Primates > Cercopithecidae > Macaca > Macaca nemestrina. Next base: position 121,460,821 of record NC_092135.1, on the reverse strand, counting down.
GCAAACCCTGCAAGTATGGCTTGTCCTATTGTTCCACATCAAGGACAGTGGCAAGGGCTTTATATCTCCCACCAAATAAAAGTAGCCCTGGGAAGGGTGTACTTCAGTTGATGTGGTTCTGTATAGACTCTAAAACAGTTGATGACTGTAGGCTGCCTGATGATTACAGAAATGTTTCCCTGGGATGGGACCTGGGTGGCCTGTCTCAGTTTTAAACTCAGCACCATATTGGGGTTTGAATTTATGAGACCAAGAAGCCAAGAGCACGGGGCTGGCATTATGAGATCAGATATGAGTTCTGGACACCCTTATACTATCCAGCCATCTCTGACTTTGAATGTGTCACTTTGTAATCTATGCCTTGTCAGTTTCCACATCTACGGAATAGGGGTTTTGCCTCCATGACTTCTGAAATACATCCAGTCTCTAATCTTCTACAATTCTATGGTTTTATTTATTAGTTTATTCAACAAATATTTATTGCAAGCTACTGTTGTGCCAACCACTTCCAGGTGTGTACAATAAACCACGGAAGAAAATGAACAAAGCCCCCTGCTCTTATAGAGTGTACATTCACGTGGTTTGAAGTTCTCTTTATTATAAGAAAAGGCAATGAAGTATGAATTTAATCAGTAAAATTTTTAGCTAGATCACTGTAACATTCTGTATAGTGCTTCCAAGCAGAGGAATTTGATATGGAGGGTGTCAGGGAAAATATATCATATCCAAAAAGTAATTTAACAAATTATTTATTGGGCCACATCATAGCTTCCACACACTGTACAAACAGTAAGATATTCTTTCCACCTTTTGCCTGTGAGAAGTAATAAAATTATTGACAGTCTTCCTTACTGGCAAAGGCCAAGAAGAAAATTAAAATCCAGAGGGGAGAAAATAAAATATCCAAGTTTCGGAAACTTGGATGAAAAACACGTCAGTGCTCTTTTCAGTGATTCAGCCAAAAAGTTATTAAAACTGTGATCATAACACAAGATATGGGAGCAAATAAAGAATATTTCAGCTCATATCAAATGCACTTCAATATTACATTTTGTACTTCTGCTATTGTGATGGGAGGTGGATGAGTAGAAAACATTCCATGTGACTGTCATTTTAGCTATTGCATATCTCATTTAAATTCAGCCACCAACCTAATCGTGCTAACTAGTTGATTACAACATTTGGTAAAGCCAAGAATATGTTTTGAGAAAAGGGTTCTTGATTTATTAGGATTTAATCACTCTACTTAAATGAATATCAAATTAACAAAAGAATTTTTGACAGAATGATTATAATGTGTGATTCAGTAGTAATAGTTTTTAAAGATAAAAAACTCATTATACAAGTTGTGAACTAGATTTAGGAAAATCATTGTACCATATTTCAACATATCACTGAGCAGAGGGGATAGCATAACTTCTCACAGCATAAACTTTACATGAATAACAGCGCCATTTCCTTGGTACACACTCCAATGAAACACATCATCTCTGGGCCTTCAAGAACTTTCCTCCAGTCCCCCACATTGCCCTTCTCTGGTAGCAATACATCCATATCCGAGGCTGACTGGGTCTCCAGTCCTGCCCATGATTCTTAGTACACAAGGAGATCTCACATATTAAGGGCTCCAATTCCAGAAATGTCAGACTAGGTCATCCAGACTGGCTCTCCTGCTGAGAACAAGCAAAGGTGAACAACAACCAAAGTCAAGTTGCAGGCATTAAAGATTTCCTAGAGCAGTGAAGAACTATGGAGCCAAGAGCTAAGAGAAGAAGGAAACCCAGAGAGGTGTGCCAGGCAGGGACAAATTTCACCCAGAGGTATCTGCTGGTTCCCAGGGGGACTGAGATGACAATGAGAACTTTAGACAGAATTACAGGGCTAGCAGAGCAAAATGGAAGTTCAGTTTCACTGAGGAGCAGAGGCCAGGGAGAAATACCCAGTTTTGTGGTTAGAACCACATGGAGTTATAACCTGGGAAAAAAAGAGACTAAATAGAATAGTCCACAGAGGGTGAAAAGTTGTTGAAATTATTTCCATCCCTGCTTAGATCATGTGACAAGAGATTGCCAATGCCTTTCTACACCTTACAGAAACAAACTTACACCACAGAAGACACTGTCTGGGTTTTCATTTACATAAAGTCCCCACACAGACAAAACTGAAATCCATGGATAAGATTTCAGCATAGTGATTATCTTTGAGGAGGATGGTGATTTGGAGAGTGAATGAGAAGCACTTCTGGAAAACTGGTTTTCTATTTCTTGACCTGGGAGATTATTACATGAGACTTAAGTATTTTGTGATAATTCTCCAAGCTTCCAGATCTTAATGATTCCAACAAGAGTCCATCCAGCTGAGTAGATGCAGTTTCCTGCAAACCACTTCTACTTGGAGTGTTTGCACAAGGTTTCCATCTTGCTGTCCCATGAACTTAATGCCTCTCAGGCTTCTCCTGTTATCAACAGGAACTGCTCCTTTCTCCAATACTTAAAGAACATCAACATCTCCAAGAAATTGCTCGCATCCCCCCTCCCAGCTAGGGATGCAAGATTTAGCAAATAGAAATATAAGATGCCCAATTAAATTTGAATTTTAGGTAAACAACAAATAATGGTTTAGTATAATGTGTATTAAATGTTGCATGAGAGAATGTAACTATTCCCCAAAATTATGTGTTGTTTACCTTAAACTTAATGGGTCATCTAGTATTTTATTTGACAACCCTACTCCCAGATCATATCCTTTGCTCTTTGGATTTAAGGAGGTGGGGCAAAGAGGGAAGAACAATAAACCAGCTGAAAAGAAACCAAGAACCAATGTCACTTTGCTTTTCTTTTAATATTTTCTAATCTATATTCTATAGATAAAACCTTCCTTTAAAAGAATATTTAAGAAAATTTGAATACAGTTTTGAGACTCAAATCCAATGGTCTGTGTTTCCATCAGCAGCATAAGTCTCTACCTCTGAAAGAAGAGAGTGCTGTTTCTCTTTTATTCCCCAGCCCACTTTCGAAAATGGACAAGATCCCCTTGTGGTCTAGGCCTGTGCTGTTCAATATGGTAGCCACGGGCCACATGTGACGATTTAAATTCAATTCAAATTAAACAAAATTAAAAATGGAGGTCCTCAGTCACACCAGCCACATTTCAAGCACTCGATAACTACATGTAGCCAATGGCTACCATATTGGACAGTGCTAATTAGAAAGCATTTCCATTAATGCTGCACATCCAACAGGACAGTGCCACTCTGTACTATCTGTCTTATTAAGAAATAGATGTGAGGAGAGAAATGACAAAGCATTGTTAAGCAGTGTTCCTGAGTCTACTCAAGGAGGAGGCCTTGCCATTGAGCTGTACCTAGCTGCATCTGGCTTCTCACTTGGGGATTTTCCTTCATCACCCATGGTTATGAAGCACTATCTTGATTTAGCACATATTCAAACCATTTTTAACTGAGCTTTTTTTGAGAACTCGCCTATGTATTTAAAGTCTGTGGTCTGAGTCTTCTGCAGAAGGGCAAGTATAGGGTTCATCTCCAGAGTAAGGCAAGAGATGAGGGTTCTGGTAGCTTCTCTGCCATCATCTATCCTGAGACCTAGATCCAGGCACTTCCCTCTCTGTGTCTCGTATTTCTTTCCATAAAGGCACATTTTGTTCTTATTAAAATAAAATTCAAAACTGAAGCTTGGAAAAAAAGTACTGTAAACTCCAGAGTGAAATTCAATCTGACTTCTTCATTGTGTGATTATCTCTTAAAAAAACAGCAGGTCTCTCCAAATGTGAATTCCCCAAAAGTAAAACACTATTCATCTTTAGGACAGTAATGGCCTCAGAATTCAGAACTGGGAATGGTACTTTCAGATTTGGATTTTGGTTGATTATATATTTGGGTCTGGCTGGAGTTTCCTGGAAAACAGCCTGGAATTGAAAATGAGAAGACATTGATTTAAATCCTCGTTGTGTAATATTGAATAAATTACTTAACCACTATAGACCTCAATTTTGTCTTTAGTAAAACAGAGATAATTACATCAGCATCATACAGTTATAAAGAAGACTGAATTAGAAACATAGGAAAAGTGCAAATGAGGATAACAAAGAAAAAGAAAATGTTAAGTAGTAGCTGTTATTGATAATAGCTTTTCTTTATTTTTGAGCTATATAATGGAAATAAAATAGTATTAACTCTATTAATTTTAACTCAGTTATACATGCCACTCAATATTATATACTATTTGTTGTCTAATTAGAAAAGCATTTGTATATTTATATATATATATTTAATATTGATCAGAAAGGTATATAGTATCTTTTTGTTCAGCCACCAATGGACATTATTAATAGAAATTTGCCACCTTAAAGAAAATTCTCAAATAAAAAGCATATCTATTACAAAACCAACCACTCCAAAACATAGTGGTTTATAATAAAAATTATCATTTTTCATATCTCTAGAGATTGACTGTCTCAACTGGTAAGTTCCCACTTTGGGTTTCTCATGGTGCTGTAGTTAACTGGAGTAACAGTCACTTAAAAATTTAAATGAGTTGGATGTTATTAAAGAAAACCAGAGCTGAACAGTAGTTAAAATGGTAAAATAAATAAATAAAATCAGAAACTATCATAATTGGGGAAAATAGGCTTCAGTGCAGAATCGAGCTCAATTCTGAATACAACAATATATGGGGATTTATAGCCAAGAAACAGAATGAGGGCATTGGTAGGTGGAAAATTACTAAGAGGATACATCAGGGAAGGGGGGATTCTCGTTAGGCTGATCACACAGGACCTTTGTTGAAGGCAAGCCAAGGTGATCAGATATCAAAGATAGTGAAGGAGAAATTTGATTAGCTATAAAATCTCTAAATGGACTTAGCAGGATCCTTGCTAAAACTTGTCTGTGCAGGTCTGGCAAAGATGGGTCTAAGATTGAGGCATAGTCAACAAGAGAGCTTAAAAGAGCCTGACTAAAGTTAGGTTAAGAGGAGAGTCTGTCAATATCCAGGATGGGTCATTTGAATGACTGTCAGTCAGTGCTGGCTGGGAGTCCAACAGGGGCAGTTAGATCACCAAACGTGGCTAGTCCATGTGGCTTGAGCTTCTCTCAGCATGGCAGATGGGTCTGTAAGTGTCCCAAGAGCAGCATTCCAAGAGACTTAGGTGGAAACTGCAAGTCCTCTTATGATCTGGCATCAAAGGTCTTAAAATGTCACTTCCGATGCATGTTACTGGTCAACATGTCACTAAGACCAGCCTGGATTCAAGAGGGAAAAAATTATACTCTACCTTTTGATATGAGAAGTAGAGGAAAGGAACTGATAGCAGGCATCTTTGGAAACAATCACAACATCCATACGTCAAGTTGTACAATGCCCAGTGACTTCTCAAACATAAATGTCTGGAAATGTTGTAAACTCAGTTTATCTACATGCACACAACCTGATAGGAAATATTCTAACCAATTTCCTCCTGGTAAATGATTGTGGATGTTCCCATGAGAGTTAAACAAAGGTGAAAATATTCATAAAGCTGCTCACTACATCAGGAGGATACTTCTTTGCCTGAAGTTACAAATATATCTGGTAAGTTTAGAGAGACAGCCAAATACATGACAAAGGTTTCATTCCTTGCCCTTATATAGAAAACTACTTTAAACATCAGGTGCTTTTATAATTTTTTATTTTTTTATCCGTGAATAGCATTGCCAGATAGAATACAAGATATCAAGATACCCACTTAAATTTGAATTTCAAAGGAAGAATGAGGAATGTTCTAATATAAGCATATCACAATTATTGAATTGAATATGCTTATACTAAAAATAATTCACTATTTATCTGAAATTCTAATTTAACTGAGCATCCTGTGATTTTATTTGCAAAATCTCTAACATTACCCCTAAATAAAATTGTAATTTTTTTTGGTTTTTCTTGAGATGTAATCTCACTCTGTCACCCAGGTTCGAGTGCAGTGGCACAATCTCAGCTCATTGCAACCTCTGTCTCCTGGATTCAAGCAATTCTCCTGCTTCAGCTTCCCGAGTAGCTGGGATTACAGGCGTGTGCCACCATGCCTGGCTAATTTTTTGTATTCTTAGTAGAAATGGGGTTTCACCATGTTGGCCAGACTGGACTCTAATGCCTGATCTCAAGCAAACTGCCCACCTCAGTGTAAATTGTTATTTTATTTCAGACATTTTTCTTAAGCGTATCAAGTGAAGAGTAAATTTTGCATTTGGTTTCAAAATTATAGTATTTTATCAATCATTTAATTCTTCCCTGTGCTGCTAGGTAACCCATACGTAATTAAAAGTTATCAGAGTCAAATTGATTATAGACTTTCTGTAGAAATGAAGGCAGAACGATAGACATCAAGGGCATACACAATACTTTCTTATAGATATTTTGGCAAATACGTTATTTAACATTTCTCAGTAACTTTAGCATCATGGCACATTTGCAGAACTGGTACAGACCCTTTTTCTCCTTTGGTCATCATTAATTCCACCTTGTTACAATTAATACTATTTTCTTCTCTTTTGAATAACAATGAAAACATCTGGTAACCACATGAAAACACTTCATCTGTTTAAAGGCAAATGTTATCTCCAAGCTTTCTCTTCTTCAGGCCAAATTATATCTGCTCATTTTTCTTCTTTGGTTCTAGTTCCAACCCTTTTATCATTTCTGTTTTTTCTCTTCTGGCATTCTACGAATTTTCCATGTTTCTGAAACTATACGGGTTGAAATAAATTCAATACTCTAATAAGACCGTAATGCTAAATATAATGAAAATACTGCTTTGATCATATAATTCCTTTTTTTTTTTTTTTTTTTTGAGTTGGATTCTCGCTCTGTCGCTCAGGCTAGAGTACAGTGGTGTGATCTCAGCTCTCTGCCTCCTGAGTTCAAGCACTTCTCTTGCCTCAGCCCCCCGAGTACCTGGGACTACAAGTGTGCACCACCATACCCGGCCAATTTTTGTATTTTTAGTAGAGACAGGGTTTCATCATGTTGGCCAGGTTGGTCTCAAACTCCCGACCTCAGGTGATCCACCCACCTCAGCCTCCCAAAGTGCTGGGATTACAGGCATGAGCCACTACAAGCAGCATGATCATATAATTCTAATCACTAAATATGTTATTTTAAATTCATTAAATATATTTAAAATGCATTGACAAAATTTGGCTAAAATCCAACACATAAATTAAAACAAAATTTTTAAAAGTATTCAAATAATCTAAAAAGAAGTCAGTAAAAGGGGAAGAGGGAGACAAAAACAGAAGAGATAGCTGAAAATAAAGACTAAACTGTCTAAAAATAATAAAATAAAAAATAACACCTGAATCCAACCATATCAATAACTACATGAATGTTAACAGACTAAATACTCCAATGAGAATGTAGAGACTCTCAGAATAATTTAAAAAGCAAGATTCAATAATATGCTGCTACAAGAGATGTCCTTCAAATGTGAAGACACAGGTAGATGAAATAAATGGTTGGAAAGTTACATACCATGCAAACAGTAGGCATAAGAAGTGTGGAGGCAGTATATTCATATCAGATAAGTCTTTAAAACAGATAGTATGATCATATATAAAGAAAAATATGTTACAATGATAAAAAGGTTAATTCTTCAGACAGAACTAGAAACCTTAAATTTTTATGCACCTAAAAATTAAACCTTAATAAAAACATAACCTTAATATATGTGAATCAACATTTACAAAGATATACTTCTTAAATAACAAGATACAAGATGGTCAAGTCTTTTTTACCCTGGGTACCTGAATGACTATGTGGAATAGAACTCCTCATCAACCCACAGTGGACACATAAGAAGAAATATACCTTTGTTTTGGTAAATTTCTTTATTTGCCACTAATCTTTTACTGTAGCATAGTTTGGCCTGTCCTTAATAATACAATGTTCTAAATCCTCCTTTTCCAAATATAATTTATTTGCCCTTCAAACCTGGAAAGTTGTTTATAGTTTTCTTATACCATGCCTTGTTCCTTATATGATAGTTATTTGTTTAGTTGTGTAATCCTCCATACTAATAAGCCCTATTGGTCAAGGGACTGCCTCTTAATCACTTTTTGGTGAATATTTAGTGTGTGTAAAGCACCAAGTTACCTGTCAATGATTCAACATCCATTGCATCCATAATGCATGTGTAGTAGACAATTAATAAATAATTATCAAATTGAAAACAATGTGATACTTGGGGAAAAGAGAAGAAGGATACATCATTTATTCTGAAAAAGTTACCATAATTTCAGAAAACATAAAAATACATGCCTATTTCTTTTCCATACTGCTTATAGTCAATGAAACCAAGTAACTCCATAAGTGTCACAGTTTAGATATAAAAATATTTGCATACTACCAAGCTCACAAATAATTTAAACTACACAAATTCAAAATATTTCTTTTACTCTCTAGAATTTAACAAATAATCCTCACTAGTGAGGTGGCAATCATAGTGAGGATCATTTATTAAATAATACTCTATTAAATCTAATAGCTATTAAATCTAATAGCAATTAAATCTTTGCTATTAGATAGCAAAGACAGAATGAGACAAGGAGCCAAAGGTAATAAACAAATCACTCTCTAGTTTGAATAAGATCTTCATGTGAATAAAATGTATATGTGATGTTTTCTTAAATGACCTCTTTGATTTTCAAAAATTTTTTAAAATATTTTTTATTTCAAAGCTTTGGGGGTACAAGTGCTTTTTGATTATAGGTATGAATTGTATAGTAGTGAAATATGAGATTTTAGTCCACCCATCACCTGAGTAGTGCACATTGTACCTCATATGTAGTTTTTTATCTCTCAACCTCCTCCCTCCCTCCCCCTTCTGAGTCTCTATAGTTCATTATACCACTCTGTATGCCTTTGCATACCCATAGTTTAGCTCCTACTTATAAGTGAGAACATATAGTATTTGGTTTCTCATTCATGAGTTACTTCACTTAGAGTAATGGTCTCCAGCTTCACCTAAGCTGGTTCAAAAGACATTATTTTCTTCTTTTTTGTGGCTGAATAGTATTCCATGGTATATATATATATACCACATTTTCTGTATCCATTCCTTGGTTGATAGGCACTTAGGTTGCTTCCATATCCCAAAATTGTGAATTGTGAATTTTGCTGCTATAAACATACGTGTGCAGGTGTCTTTTTGATATAATGACTTCTTTTTCTTTGGGTAGATATGCAGTAGTGGAATCACCATAGTGAATAGCAGATCTACTTTTGTTTTTTGTTTGTTTGTTTGAGATGGTGTCTCACTCCGTTGCCCAGGCTGGAGTGCAGTGGCATGAGCTCAGCTCACTGAAACCACCACCTCCTGGGTTCAAGCGATTCTCCTGAGTTAGCCTCCAGAGTAGCTGGGATTACAGGTGCCCACCACTATGCCCAGCTAATTTTTTGTATTTTTAGTACAGATGGGGTTTCACCATGTTGGTCAGGCTGGTCTCAAACTCCTGGCCTCAGGTGATCTACCAGCCTCAGCTTCCCAAAGTGTTGGGATTACAGGCATGAGCCACTGCACCCGGCCTACTTTTGATTCTTTAAGAAATCTCCATACTATTTTCCATAGAGGTTGTACTAATTTACATTCCCACCAGCAGTGTGTAATCATTCCCTTTTCACCACATCTATATCAACATCTGCTGGTTTTTGACTTTTTAATAATGGCCATTTTTGCAAGGGTAAAATGCTATCTCATTGTGCTTTTAATTTTCATTTTTCTGATGATTAGTAATGTTGAGGATTTTTTCATCTGCCTCTTGGACATTTGTACATCTTCTTTTGAGAAAAGTCTGTTGATGTCATTTGTCCACTTTTTGTGGAATTTGTTTTTCTTGCTGATTTGTTTGAGCTCCTTGTAGATTCTGGATATTAGTCCAGATGCATGGTTTGCAAATATATTCTCCCATTCTGTGTGTTGTCTGTTTACTCTGATGATTATTTCTTTTGCTGTATAGATGCTTTTTAGTTTAATTGGGTCATATTTATTCTTTTATTTTATTTTTGTTGCATCTGTTTTTAGGATCTTAGCCATAAATTCTTTGCCTAGGCCAATGTCCAGAAGATTCTTCCTAGGTTATTTTTTAGAATTTTTGTGGTTGCATGTCTTAGATTTAAGTCTTTTATCCATCTTGAGTTGATTTTGGTAGAAGGTGAGACATAGGGATCCAGTGTCATTCTTCTACATGTGGCTATCCAGTTTTCCCAGCTGCATTTATTAAGTAGGATATCCTTTCCCCAACTTATGTGTTTATATGCTTTGTTGAAGGTCAGTTGGCTGTTTGTATTTTGGCTTTATTTCTGGTTTTTCTATTCTGTCCCATTGGTCTGTCTATTTTTATGCCAGCACTATGCTATTTTGGTAACTATAGTCTTGTAGTATAATTTGAAGTGAGGTAATGTGATGTCTCCAGATTGTTCTTTTTGCTTAGGACTGCTTTAGCTATTCAGGCTCTTTTTTGGTTCCATGTGAATTTTAGGATTGCTTTTTCTAATTGTATGGAAAATGATGTTGGTATTTTGATAGGAATTGCATGGATTCTGTAGATTGCTTTTGGCAGCATTGTCATTTTCACGATATTAATTCTTCCAGTTCATGAGCCTGGAATGTGTTTTCATTTGTTTGTATCACCTGTGACTTCTTTCAGCACCATTTTGTAGTTCTCCTTGTAGAGATCTTTCATCTCCTTGTTACAGTATATTTCAAGGTATTTTATTTCTGGTTTTCCAGTTGTTGTAAAATTGATTGAGCTCTTGATTTGATTCTCAGCTTAGTTGTTGATGTAGAGCAGTGCCACTGATTTGTGTACATAGATTTTGTAACCTAAGATTTTACTGAATTTATTTATCATATCAGTCTTTTGGAGCAGTCTTTAGGGTTTTCTAGGTATGCAATTATATCATCGGTGAATAGAAATAGTTTGATTTAATCTTTTTCAATTTCAGTGATCCCCTTTATTTATTTCTCTTTTCTGATTGCTTCAGTTAGGACTTCCAGTACTATGTTGAGTAGAAGTGGTGAAAGTGGGAATCCTTTTCTCATTCTAGTTCTCAAGGAAAATCCTTTCAACTTTTCCCTATTCACTATGATGTTGGCTGTGGGTTTGACATATATGGCTTTTATTATTTTGAGGTATGTCCCTTCTATGCTTAGTTTGTTGAGGGTTTTTCATCATAAATGGATGCTGGATATTATTGAATGCTTTTCGGCGTCTATTGAGATAATCATATGACTTTTGTTTTTAATTGTTTGTGTGATGTATCACATCTATTAACTTGCATATGTTAAACCATCCCTGCATCCCTGGTATGAAATTCACTTGATAATGGTATATTATCCTATTGCTGTGCTGTTGGATTTGGTTAGCTAGTATTTTGTTAAAGATTTTTGTATTTTTGTTCATCAGGGATACTGACCTATAGTTTTCTTTTATTGTTATGTCCTTTACTGGCTTTGGTAGCAGGGTGATATTTGCTTCATAGAATGAGTTAGGAAGGATTTCAACTTTCTCAATCTTTTGGAATAGTTTCAGTAGGATTGATACCAATTCTTCTTTGAATATCTGGTAGAATTCATCTGTGAATCTATCTGGCCCTGGGCTTTTTTAGTTGTCAGTTGTTTTGTTACTGATTCAGTTTCACTGCTTGCTGTTGGTCTGTTCAGGGTTTCTATTTCTTCCTGATTTTAGTGTAAGAAGGTTGTATGTTTCCAACAATTTATCACTTTCCTCTAGATTTTCTAGTTTATGTGCCTAGAGGTGTCCATAGTAGTCTCAAATGATCCTTTTGTTTCTGTGAGTTCAGTTGTACTGTCTCCATTTTCATTTCTAATTGAGAGAAGTTTGAATGTTCTGTCTTCTTTTCTTGGTTAATCTAGCTAATGCTCTGTCAATTTGCAGAGAATGAACTTTTTTTCATTGGTCTTTTATTTTTTTTTTTGTTTCAATTTCATTTATTTCCTCTCTAATCTTTGTTATTTCTTTTCTTCTCTTAGCTTTGGGTTTGGTTTGTTCTTATTTCTCTAGTTCCTTGAGGTGTAAAATTAGGTTGTCAATTTGTGATCTTTCAGACTTTTTGATGCAGGCATTTAGTGCTATACACTTTCCTCTTAGCACTGCTTGTGCTGTATCCTGGAGGTTTTGATAACTTGTATCACTATTGTCATTCATTTCAAGAAATTTTTAAATGTCCATATTGATTTCATTGTTAACCCAAGAATCATTCTGGAATAGATTGTTTAATTTCCATGTATCTGTACAGGTTAGGGGGTTCTTTTTGGAGCTAATTTCTGGTTTTATTCCATGGTGGTCTGGGAAGATATTTGATATTATTTCAATTTTTAAAAATTTATTAAGACTTGTCTTGTGGCCTATAATCTGGTCAATCTTTAAGAATGTTCTGTGTGCTGATGAGAAGTATGTATATTCTGTAGTTCTATGGATATTTAAACTACACTCCACAACTAGTGTGTTCTAGAGAATACTTTATGTACGTTGTTTCTTTGTTGACTTTCTGTCTTGATGATCTGTCTAGTGCTGTCAGTAGAGTGCTGAAGTCCCCACTATTATTGTGTTGCTGTCTATCTCATTTTTTAGGTCTAATAGTAATTGTTTTATGAATCTGGGAACTCCATAGTTAGATACACATAAATATGGGATTGTAATATCTTCTTTTTGGATTGATTCTTTTATCATTTATATAATATTTTGTTTTGTTTTGTTTTACTGTTGTTGCTTTAAAGTCTCTTTTGCCTAATATAAGAACTGTTACTCTTACTCACTTTTGGTTTCTTTTTGCATGGAATATTTTTTTGGACCCCTTTACCTTGAGTTTATATGAATCCTTACATGTTAGATGAGTCTCTTGAAGGCAGCAAGTATTTGGTTTGTGATTTTTTTTTTCAACTCATTCTGCCAGTCTGTATCTTTTAAGTGGAACATTTAGATAATTTAGTCTATGGTAAAACTGAGATGTGAGGTATTCTTCCAGTTATCATGTTGTTACCTAGATACTTCATTTTCATCACTGTGTTATTGTTTTATAGGTTCTATGAGTTTTACGCTTTCAAGAGGTTCTATTCTGGTGAGCGTTTATCTCTTATTTCAAAATTTAGAACTCCTTTTATAATTTCTTGCAGGGTTGGTCTGGTGGTGACAAATTCCCTTAGTATCTTCTAGATGGAAAATGATTTTATTTCTTTTTTGATTATGCAACTTAGTTTTGCTGAATACAAAATTCTTGGCTGACAGTTATTCTGTTTAAGGAGGTAAGGATAGACCCGAATCCCTTCTGGCTTGTAAGATTTCTGCTGAGATTTCTGCTGTTAGTCTGATAGGTTTTCCTTTATAGGTTACTTGATGCTTTTGTCTCACGGCTCTTAGAATCCTTTCCTTCATATTGACTTTAGATAGCCTGATGACTATATGCCTTAGTGATGTCCTTTTTGCAATGAATCTCCCAGGAATAATTTGAGCTTCTTGTATCTGGATGTCTAAATATCTGAGGGAAGTTTTCCTCAATTGTTCCCTGAAATACATTTTCCAAACTGTTGGCTTTCTCTTCTCCCTCAGGGACACCAATTACTCAGCTTTGGCCATTTTACATAATCTCATATTTCTTGGAGACTTTTGTTCATTTCTTTTTATTCTTGTTTATCTTTGTCCACTTGGGGTAATTCAAAAGCCTTGTCTTTGAGCTCTAAAATTCTTTCTTCTACTTGGTCTAGTCTCTTGTTAAAACTTTCCACTACATTTTGTAATTACCTAAATATGTCTTTCATTTGAAGAAGTTCTGACCATTTTTTAAAAATAAATATCTATCTATAATTTTTTTTAAAACTATCTGGAAAATTTGTTTTTTAAAAAATTTCTTTATGTTAGTATTCACCTTTCTCTGGAATCTTCTTGAGTAGCTTAATAATCAAGCTTTAGTTTTTTTTGTTTTTTTTTTTTTTGACTGGAGTGTTGCTCTGTCACACAGGCTGGAGTGTAGTGGCACGATCTTGGCTCACTGCAAGCTCTGCCTCCTGGGTTCAAGCCATTCTCCCACATCAGCCTCCTGAGTAGCTGGGACTACAGGCACCTGCCACCATGCCCAGCTAATTTTGTTTTTGTTTTCTTTTGGTTTTTTTGTTTTTAGTAGAGATGGGGTTTCACAGTTTTAGCCAGGATGGTCTCAATCTCCTGACCTTGTGATCCACCCACCTCGGCCTCCCAAAGTGCTGGGATTACAGGCATGAGCCACCATACCCAGCCCCTTTTGAGTTTTTAAATCTTGTGTTTCTGAGATTGTATCTTGGTTTGTATTCATTGCTAGAGAGCTAGTGTGATCTTTTGGGCGTGTTATAGAACCCTGTTTGTTTTGTCATATTACAAGAATTCTTTTTCTAGTTCTTCCTCATTTGGGTAGACTATTTGTTATAATTATTCTTGAATTTATTTTTTATTTGTGACTTTTTTGACAAATTTATTCTTTCCTCTGAAGGATGAGACTTTAATGTTTATAGTTTATTGCAACTTTTTTATTGTTGGTACTTTAAGGAATGAAGACTCTGTGTGGGTTCCTTGGTTATAGAAAGTCTTTATATGATGGTGTTCTCAGATGCCAGTTGTAGAGCAATGTGTTTGGTGTGTGAGCAAGTTCACTGTTACATGACCTCTTTGCATTCATTTCTCCATTATTCTCAGAGATAGGTGTGTTGGGTGTGACTCAGGACAGGATCTAATAGAATCGTGTGTGTCGGTTCAATCACCCAATGCTGTAGTTGTAAACATTTATCTGTTTTGAATTGTCCAGAATTTATTTAGCTGTTAATAAAAGGTAACTTGCTGTGTCAAGTCTGTAAAGGAATTGACTCCAGACAATTAAGAAGTACTAGTGAATTAACAGCTTTTGAAGAAAAGAGAATAAAGCATCAAAGTAAATTGATAAGCAATTTTTGTGGTGAAGAGAAAAATCTCTTGAGATAGATGAGAACAAGGTGTCCACAGATACTAATTGGGTCATATTTTCTGTTAAGAATAAAAATCTTCATACTAAAGTGTCAACTTAACCTGTTATCCTAGGGATAAATCAGAAAGTTTAAGATATTGAGATAAAGCAACTACCTTAAAAGATCAGTTATAAAGTATGTCTACAAAACTTAAAAAGTGTTTAATGGGCCGGGCGCGGTGGCTCATGCCTGTAATCCCAGCACTTTGGGAGGCCGAGGTGGGTGGATCACGAGGTCAGGAGATCCAGACCATGGTGAAACCCTGTCTCTACTAAAAATACAAAAAAAAGGCGGGCGTGGTCGTGGGCGACTGTAGTCCCAGCTACTCAAGAGGCTAAGGCAGGAGAATGGTGTGAACCCGGGAGGCGGAGCTTGCAGTGAGCCGAGATCGCGCCACTGCACTCCAGACTGGGTGACAGAGCGAGACTCCGTCTCACAAAAAAAAAAAAAAAAAAAGTGTTTAATGTAGCTCCTTGACAATTATGAGACAGCCGTGTTCTACCTGCTTTCAAAATCATGAAAAAGGTTTAGCCATCAGAGATCAGAATGAAGAGAACTCTAGGGCAGCTTCCAGGGTCACAGAAGCAGGAACTCACAGAAAATTTCTCTAGAACCCTGATGGTGGAAGGAGTACTAGCTTGGTCACACCAGCTTCCATCCACTAGTTACTCTGGAAGTCTCTTTAGTCTCTTTTGGGTCTGGGCTTGAGCAGTTAGGACATTCATTTGACATCCCTCTGGATATTTTGATTACCAAAGAAGGACAAAGGGGGACACTTGGAGTCCCCCAAACCCTATTGAGCCAGTTTCCACACCTTTAAAGCAAAGAATCTGAATTAGAAGAACCCTTGGATCCTTTAAGTTCTCATGTTTCTTAGTTGTTTTCATTGAAGCCAGAATATCCCACACCTATGGTGTATTTTTAAAAGGTGTGCTAATCAATGACGCTTGAAAGAAATACCCAGATTTGAAAGGACTAAAAAGACCACATACTATATATAGTGATTTTTTTGTCACTAATTAAATCATGGGTAAATCCCTCAAAAATTTCAAGGTGTTCAAGTGAAATATGAACATCCTGAATATATTGATGTAAAGCCCATTACTAATTTAAGATTCTATATCAAATCTGTATAACCTTAACCATAAATACCTGACTTCCTCTAGGGCAGTCCAGAGTAAATTTTTCACAGCCTAAGCCATTTGTTATCTTGATCAGATTTTAAGCACTGTAATTTACACTATTGTTTAAAATACTATAAAATCAGATTTCTTTCCTAACAAAATAAGGAATGATTTGCTTCTCTAGATAAAAGCCGTGATCTGCACAAGTACAGTTTTTTCAACACAGTTTTTAAAGAGAAGCTGACCCTAGATAGACCATGCACCTTAAGTATATAACATCTAAAAATAGCATTTAGATCCACAAGGAGAGAGGTTTGATGTTCGCTAGTAAAACATCAGAATATATTTTGAGCTGCATAATGTCATCTGTTCTATATCAAACAGCAATAAAATGTAGCATTTTGATATTCTTATACTGTGTTCACTCTCCTTTTGTCTTCAAACTGTCTCAATTTTAATGTTCATTCCAGAAGCAGGGATTGTTCTCTCTTTTTCATTCTGCCAGGCCTATTTTAGGCACTGTCTCTCCATGAGGAATTGTTTGGCTGCTTATACACCCCAGGTTCATTTACTAGGTTTGAAATTAGCCTTCAGGATAGTGCTTTATAGTTTTCTTTAAAGGATAAATTATATCTGTTTTTGTGATTGTAAAACACATACTCGTAAGAAATTCAGAAAGCAAAGTAAACATCAACTGATATTAATTACCATTTATAGTATTTTTATTTTCTTATAGTATTGCAAAGGGAAATAAAAAACACTAGACTATTGTATAAATATGTATAATACTTTAAAGTTAGATCATATAAGGCATAGTTTTTGTGCTTTTAATGCCTGGGTGGAATTCCTTCCTAAGAGTCATAACTAGATTTCAAACTGTTTTTACATGCATTCTCTTTCTTGATCTAAGAAATGCTTCTTTATTCTTCTTTGGCAGACCTATCTTGGCAGTAGAAAATTGATTTAAAAGAAGCATTACTTCTAAATCATGAGCTAAATATATATGGTTATTAATAAAGCAAAACCTCCCTATACTCCTCAGTGAGTTTTGCAGTCTCTTCCTAGAGATGAAACGTCTCTGCTGCTAATAACATTTATGCCAAACATTTGAACAACTCTTACTGGAAAAAGCAAAAGCAAAGTAAAAAGAAGTATGAGTATGTCTTGTAATCTCTTTAGAGAGCTGCTAATAGATGATAAATTGACATTTTAAAATAAATTTTAGACAAAGATCTGATTTGGACTAAAAATGCTGGATATGTCTGCCATGCTGCATTAAGCTTAAGCTACATTTGAATGCCTGTATAAGAAAGAACAAAGAAAAATAACTTCTGATCCTGAGAATTAGGAGAAATTCCCACCCCGACCCCCACCCTGCAATGCATACGCACAAAGTCAGCCCTCCACGTCTGAGAGTTCTGCATCCGCAGATCTAGCCAACCACAGGTCAAGAATAACCAGGAAAACAAAATGAATGGTTATGTCTGTACTGAGCATGTACAGATATTTTTCCTTGACACTAGTCCCTAAACAATACAACATAACAATTATTTATATAGCATTTACATTGTATTAAGTATTTTAAGTAATCTAGAGATAATTTGGAGTAGATAGGAGGATGTGCATAGGTTATATGCAAATACTATGCCATTTTATTTTATTTATTTATTGAGACAGAGTTTAGCTCTGTCTCCTAGCCTGGAGTGCAGTGGTGCAATCTCGACTCACTGCAACCTTTGCCTCCCAGGTTCAAGCGATTCTCCAGGCACAGCCTCCCGAGTAGCTGCGATTACAGGTGCGCACCACCACGCCTGGCTAATTTTTGTATTTTTAGTAGAGATAAAGTTCAACCATATTGGCCAGGCTGGTCTTGAACGCCTGACCTCAAATGATCTGCCAGCCTCAGCCTCCCAAAGTGCTGGGATTACAGGAGTGGGTTACCGCATCCAGCCTGTTACGCCATTTTATATATGGGACTTGGGCATTTCTGGATCTTGACATCTGTGGGAGTCCTGGAACCAATTTCCCATCGATACTGAGGTATCAATGGTATTAGCAACAAGAAATAACTCAACGGGACTGCCAAGAAATGAAGGTCATTGTGTAATCATTTCTGTAGAGGTGTGCACTAAAGACATGAGTGACATTAATGACCAACGGCCATTTTACATGTGACACAGGCAAACCTAATATTTATTATAAATGTCTTTACAGGTATCACCACTTTCTGCCACTTTTGGGGAGAATTATTTCTTGCTTTATTTGTCTACAAGGATAATGGAGAGATTGGGATAGAGTTTTAAATAGATGATTGGAAACAAGACTTTCGTGAGGTTTTACTTTGTGGTGTGTGCTATAATTTTCTTCTCCCTTTGTGCACTCCTAAACCAGATCTTCAGTAAAGGTCTACATTAGCCCTTAAAGCTTTTGGACTCTAGTTGTTCTTCTTCTGGAGGCATTGGTGTAATGAAACTCACTTTGACACAGGAGCAGGTATTCTCTGCCTACAGATACATTCTTATAAGAATACTTGCTGAAGTTTGGATGGTTAAAAACTTCGGGTGTATTTTGCTGGGAATGGTACAGCAAAATACAAATAGAAGTCAAAAGTAAAAATCACTGAATGGAAACTTAGTCCATTTGAAAAGTTGTTGTCTATATATTTGGGCGTATCGCTTAAACTCTCCTTGCTTCAGTTTCATTATTTATAAAATGGAGAAAATAATCTTTTAATTTGGCTTTACTATGTCTTTTTTTTTTGGAATGTTCGGTAGGAAATACTTTTAAATGCTTTGTGGACTTCTGAGTGCCTCATATGCATGTTTATAATTGTTTATAATGAAGACTTTCTTTTTTTTTTTTTTTTTTTTTGAGACTGAGTCTCCCTCTGTCACCCAGGCTGGAGTGCAGAGGCACGATCTTGGCTCACTGCAAGCTCCACCTCCCAGGTTCACGCCATTCTCCTGCCTCAGCCTCCCCGAGTAGCTGGGACTACAAGCACCTGCCACCACGCCTGGCTTATTTTTTGTATTTTTAGTAGAGATGGGGTTTCACCGTGTTAGCCGGGACGGTCTCGATCTCCTGACCTCGAGATCCGCCTGCCTCGACCTCCCAAAGTGCTGGGATTACAGGTGTGAGCCACCTTGCCCAGCCAAAGACTTTCTATTGTTGGCATTTTCAAATAGGGATCTCTTTACTTCTCTGACAGTCTACTACTAAAGTCTGTTATGATGTCTGCCTTGCTTATAAATTGGACTAGAAATGAGAAATAAAAAGTCTTCGTTAAATATTTATTATTGGAAACCTCTTCCCTTGAGCTGTGCTGTATCTTTTCTGCTCGCTCCATGCCCCAGGAGGTTGAACCATATGGAAGTCTCCGGGGGCTCCTTTGTCTTCTCTTGGTCTCTGATTTTCTAGAGGTACTGGCAGAAGATGAAAGCGTGGGAAGAAAGTGAGGTGACATTGTCCTTTCTCTAGTGTCCTGAGGCCTGGTCACTGTGGGTTGCCTCTGTCTCTCCATCAAAGGCCAGGTCCTGCCCAAGAGCCTTCTCCATCCCCCTCCTCTTTCCAGATTCCAGTCTCTGCCTCCACCATGTGCCTTCAGACCCAGTATGTGTGCTGCCCCTCACTCTCTTCGGCCCAGAGGTCTTGCACTGCACCTCGTTCCCTTGAAAGCTTTCCCATGCCTCTGTAAGTAGCATAGTCTTTTTTTTTTTTTAAGTAAACTCGCCTTAAATTACCCCATTTGAATATGCCATCTGTGTTCTTACCCAAACCCTGACTGGTATGGGTCTCATTATCAAACACATTTATATCGCCACCTGTTTTTGCTTATTTAATATCTCATCATAACCTCTTCCAATCTGAGTTTATACTGTTTTCCAGATAGTGTTCTGGCTTGGATTTTTAAAAAAGACTATTTTATGCTTATTTTGTAACGAAGAAACTTATGCTTTTCTTTCTTGTGACTCAAAAGTATACAGAGGAAAACCTACAAAGAATATACACAAAATATGAAATATCCCGCAAATGTAAATGATTAAAAGTGTCCCTCACAAGGCAGATAACCATACCCCTCCCATGGCTTCCCTACACTCATTATGACTATTACAAGCGTGCGCACGCACACACACACACACACACACACACACACACACACACACACACACACAGAGTAATTCCAAGTAGGTGACAGGCCTAGACAGTTGCCTCACTAAGTTGAAACCTTGGTTGACAAAGAATAGATACAGCTGCTGCCTCACCAATCCTTCCCAGTGCTCCAGAAATGAGGGTATGAGGTCCTGCCAACCTAGCGTGTAGATACAAAGTCCAGAGAATACAGAGGAAGATACAGGATAGGAAGAAAGTTGTGGATTCCACTTGTTTGTGGTTGTATACCACAAACAAGAAATTCCCAGAAATAACTAGGCAGACAGCTTTTATTTTTGGGAATCTAGTTTTTCTGCAAAACATAGAAGATCAAGACTATAAAAATGTCACCATTTCAACTTGGAAAACATGAGTTATGTAACTTTGAAATGGCAGAGGAAAAAGAAAGAACAAAAGAGAGAAATAGAATAGACGTTATTCCTTCAACACAAAGAGCCTTCAGAAAGGAGAGAAGGGAAACTGTTCTGTGATAGGTACAGAAATTAAGCAGAATCCTCCCCAGAGTGCTTTATGTTGAGGGGAGAAGGGCACATCTTTCCTCCAAAGCCCACTAATGAATTATTTTGAGGTTTTGGTATCTTGGTCAGACTTATTCTCAAGGCTGATGTAATGATGAGTCTGATGCATCTAATGTTTCCATTACATTTTCAACAAGTACAAAAGTTCATGTTTTTTTAAAAGGCCAAGGGTACACAGAATGTCTACAACTTGATTATGAAAAAGACATAATGGAAATATTTTTAAAGCCATTGAGGGAAAATAACAAGGATTTTCGGTTGTCCTATTAAAACATCATTTTTCCAGTTAACACAAGAATAGGACTGATCACTTTCAATTTCTCTTCTTTCATTTGGGATACGGGAAATGGGAATGGTGACTGAAATGATGTTCCATTTACCAAAAAAGAGAACAGCTCCAAAAAAGAAACAAACAGGCCTTGGATAAAATGGCAGGGTGATTGGGAATGAGAGCAAGCATACGTACTCCGAATTTAAAAATTTATGAAACTCATAATGAACATTCTCAGAATACTTGAGTTTCTCCTGCTCGCATGCACCCCACGTTGCCCCTCTTTTCATCGATTGTCTGTATTATGCATTGTACACTAATCAGGATTGACCCTGAGGTTGCAACTTACTGCTGACTTCAGCCAAATGTCTTCACCCTTAAGCCTATCTCAAAATATGTCTCAAAAATACAGAATCTCAGTAACAGTAATGCCTATTTTGAAGCACTGATGGCTTAGGCTAAGCACTGTGTCCCTGGGAATTCACAATTTAAATGGCCCATTAAGCCCAGGAAAACATTTTTCTCAACAAAGTCATTGGCAAATGTGGAGACAAGCAAACTTGTTAATGAAAGGACTGGAGCCCCATGGCTTTTCTTCCCTCCAAGCCCCCACTTCCACCCCCTAACCTCCACAGAGCTCCCATGGCTCACAGCTTGAAAATCACTTCTCTAAGCCATTAAACTATTAGCTTCACATATCATCCAAGGAGACATTAAGGACATGAGCTTTAGGAATTATAACAGACAAATGCATTAGGGAGTAGAAAGAGAAAATAGAGAAAATAAAGATAAATATCAAGAAGAAAATGAGTATTTTTAGGTTTCCAACATATGCCAAGTATTGTACGACACACTTTACGTGCATTATCTCATTTCATCTTAACCTTAACGTCATCAGGCAGGGACTTTAATCTCCATTTTCCAGATAAGGAAACAAACTCAGGGGAGTTGGGTAAACAGCACCAAAGCCCTTAGCTAGTAACTAGTGTGACTAGAAATTGAGGCCAAGGCTTCTTCTTTCTATGACACCCTGGAGCTTCCCAAAGGCTTTGCTGCTCCTTCCAGAGACTCCAACAAACCGAGTACCAGTCTCAGTTAGGAAAATATTCTTATCTAGTTCAATAATTAGTTAACTGAAAATAAAAAAAAAAAAGATTTTAATTTGAATTAGACTTTAAAAATACTTAATCAAGGTGGCTCATAGATTGTTCTTTTGAAAATTAATACTTAGTTTAATTTAGGATTTCATGTGTTTATGGTAGTTTAAAGAAAGAGAACCAAGTTGAGAGTCACAGAGCTGGATTCTACACATTATGCAGGTTGTGTGACATAAGAAGTAACTAGCTTCCCTCAATCTTAGTTTTGTGTATGAAAAATGAGGATTTGAAGTACACCAGAAGAATGTCCTGAAGCTGGGTGACCCTGACTCACGGCAGTGCCTCTTAAATCCAAGAAACGACTTTCAATAAATCCAATGCTCTTTTATTTAGTATAATGTCATGATTGCAAAAGCAATGGTATATAAATAAACAAAAAGATATGTATTACACCAGTCTTTAAAACATATTTAAAAGTAGAATATAAATTCCATAATAATTTGATATACTCATTGTCTGTTTTTAAATACACAAGGAAGTGTATTTGTTATATTACTATAATATTATATGGTTATTTTTCTCTTTGGACTCTTACTTCCATTCTACTTTCCAAGCAGAACTTCATCTCAAATAAATATATTTGTATACTTGTAAGTCTTTTACTGATGATTGTATAACTTTCTTCTACAATAACAATATGCATATATAAGTTGAAACTTATTTTCTCCAATGGTTATAATGCTCTGTGTGATATTTTCCCTCTAGCTTGAATTGTCATTGCAATTATTAGAAATACACAAATAACCAAAACATATAACATATTTTGTTATATGTTTATATTTACTTTATATGTTTAAAATTCCCATAATTGTTAACATGTAAATTATACTCTTTTTTTTTTTTTTTTTTTTTTTTTTTTTGAGGCAGAGTTTCCTTCTTGTTGCCCAGCCTGGAGTGCAATGGCACAATCTTGGCTCACTGCAACCTCTGCCTACAGGGTTCAAGCGACTCTCCTGCCTCAGCCCCCCAAGTAGCTGGGATTACAGGTGCCCGCCACCATGCCCCTGCTAATTTTTTTGTATTTTTTTAAAATTATACTTTAAGTTCTAGGGTACATGTGCACAATGTGCAGGTTGATACCTAGGTATACATATGCCATCAACTCATCATTTATATTAGGTATTTCTCCTAATGCTATCCCTCCCTCAGACCCCCACCCCCTGACAGGCCCCAGTATGTGATGTTCCCAGCCCTGTGTCCATGTGTTCTCATCGTTCAATTCCCACCTAGTCCATGTGTTCTCACTCTTCAATTCCCACCTATGAGTGATAACATGCAGTGTTTGGTTTTCTGTCCTTGTGATAGTTTGCTGAGAATGATGGTTCCCAGCTTCATCCATGTCCCTGAAAGGACATGAATTCATCCTTTTTCGTGGCTGCATAGTATTCCATGGTGTATATGTGCCACATTTTCTTAATCCAGTCTATCATTGATGGACATTTGGGTTGGTTCCAAGTTTTCACTATTGTGAATAGTGCTGCAATAAACATATGTGTGCATGTGTCTTTATAGTAGCATGATTTATAATCCTTTGGGTATATACCCAGTAATGGGATCACTGGGTCAAATGGTATTTCTACTTGTAGATCCTTGAGGAATCACCACACTGCCTTCCACAATGGTTGAACCAATTTACACTCTCACCAACGATGTAAAAGCATTCCTATTTCTCCACATCCTCTCCAGCATCTGTTGTTTCCTGACTTTTTAATGATCACCATTCTAACTGGTGTGAGATGGTATCTCATTGTGGTTTTGAGTTGCATTTTTCTGATGACCAGTGGTGATGAGCATTTTTTCATTTGTCTGTTGGCTGCATAAATGTCTGCTTTTGAGAAGTGTCTTTTCATATCTTTTGCCCACTTTTTGATTGGATTGTTTGCTTTTTTCTTGTAAATTTGTTTAAGGTCTTTTTAGATTCTGGATATTAGCCCTTTGTCAGATGCATAGATTGCAAAAATTTTCTCCCATTCTGTAGGTTGCCTGTTCACTCTGATGGTAGTTTCTTTTGCCACGCAGAAGCTCTTTAGTTTAATTAGATCCCATTTATCTATTTTGGCTTTTGTTGCCATTATTTTTGGTGTTTTAGTCATGAAGTCTTTGCCCACGCCTGTGTCCTGAATGGTATTGCCTAGGTTTTCTTCTAAGGTTTTTATGGTTTTAGGTCTAACACTTAAGTCTCTAATCCATCTTGAATTAACTTTTGTATAAGGTGTAAGGAAGGGATCCAGTTTCAGCTTTCTACATATGGCTAGTCAGTTTTCCCAACACCATTTATTAAATGAGGAATTCTTTCCCCATTTCTTGTTTTTGTCAGGTTTGTCAAAGATCAAATGGTTGTAGATGTGTGGTGTTATTTCTGAGGGCTCTGTTCTGTTCCATTGGTCTATATATTTGTTTTGGTACCAGTACCATGCTGTTTTGGTTACTGTAGCCTTGTTGTATAGTTTGAAGTCAGGTAGCATGATGCTTCCAGCTTCGTTCTTTTTCTCAGGATTGTCTTGGAAATGCAGGCTCTTTTTCAGTTCCGTTTGAACTTTAAAGTAGTTTTTTCCAATTCTGTGAAGAAAGTCATTGGTAGCTAGATGGGGATGACATTGATTCTATAAATTACCTTGGGCAGTATAGCCATTTTCACGATATTGATTCTTCCTATCCATGAGCATGGAATATTCTTCCTATCCATGAGCATGGAATATCCTTCCATTTGTTTGTGTCCTCTTTATTTCATTGAGCAATGGTTTGTAGTTATCCTTGAAAAGGTCCTTCACATCCCTTGCAAGTTGAATTTTTAGGTATTTACTCTCTTTGTAGCAATATTGTGAATGGGAGTTCAACATGATTTGGCTCTCTGTTTATTTGTTATTGGTGTATAGGAATGCTTGTGGTGTTTGCACCTCGATTTTGTATCCTGAGACTTTGCTGAAGTTGCTTATCAGCTTAAGGAGATCTGTGGCTGAGATGATGGGGTTTTCTAAATATACAATCATGTCATCTGCAAACAGGGCCAATGTGACTTTCTCTTTTCTTAATGAAGACCCTTTATTTCTTTCTCTTGCCTGATTCCCCTGGTCAGAACTTCCAACACTATGTTGAATAGGAGTGGCGAGACAGGGCATCCTTGTCTCATGCTGGTTTTCAAAGAGAATGCTTCCAGTTTTCGCCCATTCAGTATGATATTGGCTGTGGGTTTATCTTAGATAGCTCTTATTATTTTGAGATATGTTCCATCAATACCTAGTTTATTGAGAGTTTTTAGCATGAAGGGCTGTTGAATTTTATCGAGGGTCTTTTCTGCATCTGTTGAAATAATTATGTGGTTTTTGTTGTTGGTTCTGTTTATGTGATGGATTATGTCTATTGATTTGCTATGTTGAATCAGCCTTGCATCCCAGGGATGAAGCCGAGTTGATTGTGGTGGATAAGCTTTTTGATGTGCTGCTGGATTCGGTTTACCAACATTTTATTGAGGATTTTTGCATCTATGTTCATCAGGGATATTGGCCTGAAATGTTCTTTTTCTGTTGTGGCTCTGCCAGATTTTGGTATCAGGATGATGCTGGCCTCATAAAATGAGTTAGGGAGGATTCCCTCTTTTTCTATTGATTGGAATGGTTTCAGAAGGAGTGGTACCAGATCCTCTTTGTACCTCTGGTAGAATTCGGCTGTGAATTTGTCTGGTCCTGGACTTTTTTTGGTTGGTAGGCTATCAATTATTGCCTCAATTTCAGAGCCTGCTATTGGTCTATTCAGGGATTCAACTTCTTCCTGGTTTAGTCTTGGGAGGGTGTTTGTGTCCAGGAATTTATCAATTTCTTCTAGAATTTATAGTTTATTTGCATAGAGGTGTTTATAATATTCTCTGATGGTAGTTTGTATTTCTATGGTATCAGTGGTGATGTCCCCTTTATCATTTTTCATTCTGTCTATTTGATTCTTCTCTCTTTTTGTCTTTATTAGTCTTGCTAGTGGTCTATTAATTTTGTTGATCTTTTCAAAAAACCAGCTCCTGGATTCACTGATTTTTTTGAAGGGTTTTTTGTGTCTCCATCTCCTTCAGTTTTGCTCTGATCTTAGTTATTTCTTGCCTTCTGCCAGTTTTTGAGTTTGTTTGCTCTTGCTTCTCTAGTTCTTTTAATTGTGACGTTAGGATGTCTACTTTAGATCTTTCCTGCTTTCTCTTGTGGGCATTTAGTGCTATAAATTTCCCTCTACACACTGCTTCAAATGTGTCCCAAAGATTCTGGTATGTTGTGTCTTTGTTTTCATTGGCTTCAAAGAACATCTTTATTTCTGCCTTCATTTCGTTATTTACCCAGTAGTCATTCAGGAGCAGGTTGTTCAGTTTCCATGTAGCTGTGCGGTTTTGAGTGAGTTTCTTAATCCTGAGTTCTAATTTGATTGTGCTGTGGTCTGAGAGACAGTTTGTTATGATTTCCGTTCTTTTACATTTGCTTTACTTCCAATTATGGGGTCAATTTTAGAATAAGTGTGATGTGGTGCTGGGAAGAATGTATATTCTGTTGAATTGGGGTGGAGAGTCCTGTAGTTGTCTATTAGGCCTGCAGAGCTGAGTTTAAGTCCCGAATAGCCTTGCTAACCTTGAGTCTCATTGATCTGTCTAATATTGACAGTGGGGTGTTAAAATCTCCCATTATTATTGTGTGGGAGTCCAAGTCTCTTTGTAGGTCTCTAAAGACTTCCTTTATGAATCTGGGTGCTCCTGTATTGGGTGCGTATATATTTAGGATAGTTAGCTCTTCTTGTTGAATTGATCCGTTTACCATTATGTAATGGCCTTCTTTGCCTCTTTTGACCTTTGTTGCTTTAAAGTCTGTTTTATCAGAGTAGGATTGCAACCACTGCTTTTTTTTTTCTTTCCATTTGCTTGGTAGATCTTCCTCCATTCCTTTATTTTGAGCCTATGTGTGTCTCTGCACATGAGATGGTTCTCCTGAATACAGCACACTGATGGGTCTTGACTCTTTATCCAGTTTGCCAGTCTGTGTCTTTTAATTGGAGCATTTAGCCCATTTACATTTAAGGCTGGTATTGTTATGTGTGAATTTGATCCTGTCATTATGATGTTAGCTGGTTATTTTGCCCATTAATTGATGCAGTTTCTTCAAAGCATTGATGGTCTTTAAAATTTGGCACGTTTCTGCAGTGACTGGTACCAGTTGTTCCTTTCCATGTTTAGTGCTTCCTTCAGAAGCTCTTGTAAGGCAGGCCTGGTGGTGACAAAATCTCTCAGCATTTGCTTGTCTGTCAAGTATTTTATTTCTCCTTCACTTTGAAGCTTGGTTTGGCTGGATATGAAATTCTGGGTTAAAAATTCTTTTCTTTAAGGATGTTGAATATTGGCCCCTACTCTCATCTTTGTGGTGTTCTCTGTATTTCCTGAATTTGGATGTTGGCCTGCCTTGCTAGGTTGGGAAAGTTCTCCTGGATAGTATCATGAACAGTGTTTTCTAACTTGGTTCCATTCTCCCTGTCACTTTCAGGTATACCAATCAGATGCAGATTTGGTCTTTTCACATTGTCCCATATTTCTTGGAAGCTTTGTTTGTTTCTTTTTACCCTTTTTTCTCTAATCTTGTCTTCTCTATTTATTTCATTAATTTGATCTTCAGTCACTGATATCCTTTCTTCCACTTGATTGAATCGCTACTGAAGCTTGTGCATGCATCACGAAGTTCTCGTGCCATGGTTTTCAGCTCCATTGGGTCGTTTAAGGTCTTCTCTAGACTGTTTATTCTAGTTAGTTATTCGTCTAACCTTTTTTCAAAGTTTTTAGCTTCCTTGCGATGGGTTGGAACATGCTCCTTTAGTTCAGAGAAGTCTATTATTACTGACCTTCTGAAGCTTACTTCTGTCAACTCATCAAATCATTCTCTGTCCAGCTTTGTTCCATTGCTGGCAAGGAACTGCAATCCTTTGGAGGAGAAGAGGCACTCTGGTTTTAGAATTTTCAGCTTTTCTCCTCTGGTTTCTCCCATCTTTGTGGTTTTATATACCTTTGGTCTTTGATGCTGGTAACCTACAGATGAGGTTTCAGTGTGGATGTCCTTTTCATTGATGTTGATGCTATTCCTTTCTGTTTGTTAGTTTTCCTTCTACAGGTCCCTCAGCTGCAGGTTTGTTGGAGTTTGCTGGAGGTCCACTCCAGACCCTGTTTGCCTGGGTATCACCAGCGGAGGCTGCAGAACAGCAAATATTGCTGCCTGATCCTTCCTCTGGAAGCTTCGTCCAAGAGGGGCACCTGCCTGTACAAGGTGTCTGTTGGCCCCTACTGGGAGGTGTCTCCCAGTTAGGCTTCATGGGGATCAGGGACCCACTTGAGGAGGCAGTCTGTCCATTCTCAGAGCTCAAACGCCATGCTGAGAGAACCACTGCTCTCTTCAGAGCTGTCAGACAGGGATGTTTAAGTCTGCAGAAGTTTCTGCTGCCTTTTCTTCAGCTATGCCCTCCCCACAGAGGTGGAGTCTATAGAGTGGTAGGCCTTGCGAACTGCTGTGGGCTCCTTCCAGTTCGAGCTTCTTAGTTGCTTTGTTTACCTACTCAAGCCCCAGCATTGGCGGATGCCCCTCCCCCCACCAGGTTGCAACTTCGCAAGGCAATCTCAGATTGCTGGGCTAGCAGTCAGCAAGGCTCCGTAGGCGTGGGACCCGCCAAGCCAGGCACGAGAATGAATCTCTTGGTCTGCTGGTTTCTAAGACCATGGGAAAGCACAGCGTTTGGGTGTAAGTGTACCGATTTTGCAGGTACAGCCTGTCATGGCTTCCCTTGGCTAGGAAAGGGAAATTCCCTAACTCCTTGTGCTTCTTGGGTGAGGTGACTCCCTGCCCTGTGTCAGCTCACCCTCCATGGGCTGTACCCACTGTCCAACCAGTCCCAATGAGATGAACCAGGTACCTCAGTTGGAAATGCAGAAATGACCCATCTTCTGTGTCAGTCATGCTGGGAGCTGCAGATGGGAGCTGTTCCTATTTGGACATCTTGGAACAGAACTTTTTTTGTATTTCTTTTAGTAGAGGTAGGGTTTTACCATGTTGGCCAGGCTGGTCTTGAACTCCTGACCTCAGGTGATCCACCCACCTCAGCTTCCCAAAGTGTTGGGATTACAGGCGTGAGCCAGCATACCCAGACAAATTATACTCTAAATGTATTTGCTGATGATATAGGTGAAGACTTTTTCCCAAAATTACTTTATGGATTCGCAGATGACAATTGTTGAATTGTAGAATGAGTTGTGGTTCAGCATCAATATTATTTGTATTTTTTATTTTTAAAAATAGGAGACCTGAGAAATGTTGTTCTCAAAAATGGGTACGTGGAAATGCACATATTATTAGAGCCATTTGGTCCATCTCTTTAAAATCCACCATGACTCCAAGCTAAAATCACACAGTGATTTTTCCATCCAAAATTATAAATTATGTTTATGTTTGGCTGGGTGCAGGGTCTCATGCTGTAATCCCAGCACTTTGGGAGGCCAAGACAGGTGGATCACAAAGTCAGGAGTTCAAGACCAGCCTGACCAACATGGTGAAACCCCATCTCTACAAAAAATACAAAAATTAGCCAGGTATGGTGGCACACACCTGTAATCCCAGCTAATCGGGAGGCTGAGACAGGAGAATCGCTTGAACCCAGAGGTGGAGGTTGCAGTGAGCCGAGATCATGCCACTGCACTCCAGCCTAGGCAGCGAAGTGAGACTCTGTCTCCAAAAAAAAAAAAAAAAAAAAGTTCAATTAATTGGCAACTCAGGTCCTCCTTCATTATTCGTTAAAATATTTTAAAAATTAGGAACAAACTAAATGACTTGTTAACCATCTTTAGAGTCATTTCACAGTTACTGCAAAAGCATTACTAAGATTTATAAAATGACAATTATACTCACAACTTGGAAAAATATTCAATGTTAACTTGTAAGACAAGGAACCAACCAATCCAGAGTGCTGGACCCTAGCCTTTGTGCTAGAGCAGGTCCTGCAGACCCCTGCAATGCAAGGTACCAACCTTACAGCTGCTAGATTATGAAGACTGACAGGTCCCAGGTTCCTGGGAAGGGGCTAGGGCTCCTAAGATTCAGGGCAATTAACATTTACCAACCACTGAGAAAGTATGTCAATACTTTAACAAAAAAATAACTTCCTGGTATGCTTTTCCTCAGTAACAAACTGAGAAAGAATGAGGAACAAGAAAGAATCGGGAAAACAGAAGCACTCAGAAAGAATGGGGAAAATAGAAGTATTTCAACTCACCCATGCCAGTATAAAATTTTTTATAAAATCTATTTGTCTTATTATGTGCCTTAAATACATTTTCATCATAACCTTGGAGCTGCTGATTTGGCTCATTCAAGTTACAGACAGCATCCATCATCTAACCTAATTGAAAAAGCCAGTCTTCATTATCAGTAAAGTCAGATGAGTTTTCTATGAGGAAAAGTCTTTTCAATTTAAATTGCTGTGTTGAGATGCATTCCCATGACAACTATCTCACTTCTTAACACTAATCTTAACACTAATGGATAAAACATGGTACTCAACCACAAGGAAATAAGGCACGGTAGACTTCAGTTCTTTTCACCAACAACCTCATCTTTGCTTTGCTCTCAAGGGAACCTCTTCCCCTAAAGGAACACATTCTGTAGCAATAGCCAGGGATAAAGAAGAGAAGTTATTAAAAGGAAATTGTTGGTAATCCTGCCTTTTCCTTCAGTGTACACGAATTCTGAACACCTTAGCGTGAATCAAAATACCACGTATCTAACTCCATGCTTTGCCCTTAAAAGAACCATTATGTCTTTTTAAGGGCAAAGCATGGAGTTAGACATCCAAGGAAAACCACAAAGCTGGCCATCAATGTTTTGAGTTGGACATTTGTTTTTGCTCTACAGGTTTGTACACACAAAATAACAATATATCATAGAAAAATGCTGCTTGTGTGGGAGGTACACCTTTTTCTTGCAAAGTAACAGGAAGGAGACTGAGATGGGAAAATGAGAAAGGAGAAGCCACGCAGGTCTATTGTAGGATGCAAGTTAAGAATCTGGAAATTAATTTCTTTAAAAATGTGTACACTCAGGTATCCTTTGTGAGGTTTTTTATACCTGTAGGGGTATGTGGGCCTCAATTTGAAGGCTACTGGACAAAATGGTCTTTAAGACTTGTCCTCTTTTGGGTCATGCTCTAAATAAGATCTTGGACATTTTATTGAATGTAAGTATAATTTAAAAATTGGGGCCAGGTGCGGTGGCTCACACCTGTAATCCCAGCACTTTGGGAGGCCAAGGCGGGCAGATCACAAGGTCAGGAGTTTGAGACCAACCTGGCCAACATAGTGAAACCCCAGCTCTACTAAAAAATACAAAAATTAGCTGGGCATGGTGGTGTGCGCCTGTAGTTCCAGCTACTTGGGAGGCTGAGGCAGGAGAATCGCTTGAACCTGGGAATAGGAGGTTGTGGTGAGCCAAGATCGCACAACTGCACCCCAGCCTGGGCAACAGAGTGAGACTCTGTTTCAAAAAAAAAAAAAGAAAAAGTGGAGCAGAAGACTCCATCAAGTGCTATGTTGACCAAAGTAGGCTACTCTGCACCCAGACTTATACTATTGATCCATAGCTACTTGGGCTGATGCTGTCAATTGTTTTCAGCGGTGAAGATAGCTTTTCCCTGGGTCATCCTCATTCTTCCTCTTCTCTTTTTGACCCACACAGAGCACACATTTGTCAGGTGCTGATGGAGAGGAGGGTAGCCTCTGGGAGTGCAATAGAATGAAGTTCTATGGCAAATGTAGTAATAGCATGAACCTCCTGATATTTTGGATCAGACACAGAAACATGAACAGAGTGCCATGAGAGCTATAGGCTATGAATTTATTCCAGTTAGGCAATATCAGGGAGGAAGACCTCTATTAAGTCCTGATGGTGTGTGTGTGGGGGGGGGTGTGGGTGTGCACGCATGTGTGTGTATGTGTGTGTGTGTAGCAGGTATCGGGTGAGAAGATAATAAGTCCTTGCAAATAATTTCTATAATATTCCAGATAAGGCCTAGATAGGGCCATTCTATTCCTGGCCTCACAAATGTGATGAACCTTAATGAGGTCACTAATATCCTGGATTGAAAAAACTAAATTTTGCTTTCTCAAAATTACTTTATTTCATGGTATCTAAAAAGTCACTGATTTTAGACATGTTAAAATGTGAAAAATTAAAAGGAAAGGGAGCATGATTTGGCAGTTCACTTGTGGGGTGGGTTTCACCAAACTGTGTGCATGATTGATAATAACCCATCTCACAAGGACTTGAGAAATAAGTCAGATGGGCAATATGAACACTTTTCCAAGAATGGCATATTTGTGTCCATATACCAGCAATGACCTCCTCATGAATGTCCTGACAAGTGGATGCCTAGGAAATTCTATCAGGCTTCAGAAGATTGCTAAATGATTCAAAATCAGAGCAAAGGGATTTGGCTGATCTTGGAACACCTTTAACTTTGGATAGAAAGAAGTCTGATGCATGAGCTTTGCTTTACTCCTGGGACCTCATTCTAACAACTAGCACAGCTCTGTCTGAAAGATTCATGATTTTAGGTATGTCTTAGACAGGCATATGTCCTTGAAAAATATATGAACATTTTTGGGTAGTTGTATCCTTAATGTTCTCTCTCTCTCTCTTTTTTTTTTAGACAGAGTCTTGCTCTTATCACCCAGACTAGTGCAATGACACGATCTCGGCTCACTGCAACTTCCGCCTCCCAGGTTCAAGCAATTCTCCTGCCTCAGCCTCCTGAATAGCTGGGATTACAGGCGCCCACCACCACGTCCGGCTAATTTTTGTATTTTCAGTAGAGATGTTTCGCCATGCTGGCCAGGCTGGTCTCTAACTCCTGACCTCGTGATCCACCCACCTCGGCCTCCCAAAGTGCTGGAACTACAGGCGTGAGCCACCGTGCCCGGCTGGTATAGCCTTAATTTTCATAAATTATGCTATTAATTTTAAAAATTTGCTAAAAGGCAATGTAAAATGGTGCAGCCACTATGGAAATTAACTTGGCAGTTCCTCATTAAATACACAATTGTATGACCCAACAATTCTACTCTTGAATATATATCCAGAAGAATTGAAAAAAGGTGTTCAAACAAACACTTGAACACAAATGTCCATAGCCACACTGCTTACAATAGTCAAAGGTGAAAACAATTCCCATGTCCATCAACTGATAAATGGTTAAACAAAGCGTGGTATATTCATTCCTACAATGGCAGGCTATTCGACCACAGAAAAGAATGAGGAACTGATACCTGCTACATTATGTATGGACCATGAAAACATGATGCTAAGTGAAGAATGCCAGACACAAAGATCACATACCAGATGATTCCATGTATATGAAATATCCAGAATAGGCAAATCCATAGAGAGAGAAAGCACGCTGGTGGTTCCCAGCAGCTATGTGAAGAGATGAGAAATGCCTGCTTAATGGTCATGGGATTTCCTTTAGGAGGGATGAAAATGTTTTGGAACAAGACAGTGGTCATAGTTTCTCAACATTGTGAAATACTAAATGTCACAAAATTGTGCACTTTCAAATTGTTAAAATGCTAAATTTTATGGTATGTGTATTTTACCACAACTAAAAGAAATTATACCCACAGAGGTGCACAAGCTTGCTAGCCATCTCAACACTTTCTCCTGTTACTCAGGATCAATTTATCACACTCTTCAATTTGTGGTGCTTTTAAAATGGGATTTGTGTTAAGGGCAGCACTACTCCTTTTTTTTTTTTATAAAAAGGAAAGGCAAAAAACCCTGAATCACCCCAATTTAAATCCTATAGAGAACAACAGAATATCACAAAAAAGATGAGTGGATATATAGATGGCTATTACCAGGGGATAGAGAGGTTCGATCTCTCTCCCTGTCAAATGGAAGGTGGTTTACATTAAAACTTTCCTGTTAAAAGCAGGATTTGCCTGTCCCTTCTATGTAGCCTGTCTCCTCCCTTTAGCTCCAGTACATATTAAATAGTTTCCTGATGAGATTCTTCCTTGAGTTTCATTTACGCAATTTATTCTTTTTTTTATGTAATTCTTCTTTGAGTTCTTTAATATATATTTTTAATTTGCTTGACTTTTAAGCAAAGCAGAATCAGTCAAGAGAAATGCAAAACAAGACAAATACTTCTTTGCTGTCATGGAGAGCCTCTTTACTATGTCTCGTTATCTCAACAGTACCCTGGGATTATGTGTGGAACAGGGGTTAGGTGTGTATGCATTACGCCAACATCAGTCCAGGGTCTCAATGAAAGACAAAGACAGAAAAGGTGCTTCCCTATGCACTAGCAATCTCAAAGGCACAAAAGACTGTAGAAAACTAAAAACAATACTCATCAACAGGCAGGTTATACACAAAAGGGATTCAGATTGATGAAGGTAATGTAACCTCTTATTCTGAATTATAAATTAAGGATGACTAAAAACAAACAAACAAACAAACAAACTCATGAAGTAAATAATGAGCCTGAACAGTCTTCAAATAAGTATAAAACAAAGTCGAAACCTTCTTGGCCTTATTACAAACTCTTGTTTTTTACTTCTCCAATAATACAGAAAACTGAAACTCTTCTGAGCAAAAACTGTATTTCCCTTCTCTTAAAAGAGTCAAATCTTTTCTGTTTCTATGAAGATGATAGTTCACATGTTGTCTCCTTCCATTTTAGCTGAATTTCCTCTAATGAGTTACTGAAATTTGCTATTCCTGTTTCTTAGTTTGTAAAATGAAAATAGGAACGGCTCACCGAGTTATGGAGAGTATAAAATAATAATAACTGCTGACACTTTTGAATGCTTATTACATGCCAGGCACAATCCTAAGGACTTCATGTGTTATTCCTCCCGTTAGCCTTACTAGGCAGGCAGTATCCACAGCCCTGTCTTTAGAGAAGAAAACAGAAATACCCAGAGTGAATAGCTTGTCCAAGGCCACACAGCTAGCTAGTGGCTGGACCAGAACTTGAACTGGACAGTCTGACTCCAGAACTGGCGCTCTTGAAAATGATGAGGTACCGCATAGCCCCCTTGACAACAGGAGGAACTAGGGTCTAATAGCTTCCTTCCTCCCTATTTGTAGAATTGTAGCAACAGCTTTGCGATGCAGATCCTCAGAGTAGTGAGGACAGAATCTTAAAGAGGAGGAAATAGGTCTTCTCTGACTGTCACAAGTAAAACCAGAAATTGCATTTTTCCTGAACCCTGTTCTGAAGGAAGAAGATTATTTTACACTATTCTCCAGTTGAAAGAGGTCTGGTTAGCCAGGAGAGGAGGACTGGTGGAAAGGCAGTCACAGGAAGGGGCTGGTGTTTTCTGAGGCTGCCCCTGCCCTGCCCGCCTGTGTTGCAGGACAATGTGGGCAGTCCACTGCAGCACCGAGGCAGGGAAGCAGCAGAAGGTGAAATGGCACTATGGCCCTGCCCAGCCATAGTGGAGCCAGGAGCAAAAGAAAAAGTCACAAATACCAAATATCTCTTCATTTATACTTTTGAAATATATAGATATAGATATATAAGCACTAGCAATTTCAAAGGCACAAAACACCGCAGAAGACTATGCACCAGCAATTTCCTAGGCACTAGCGATTTCAGAGGAGGTAGATTGCACCATATATATATATTATTTTTTTTCTTCTTGAGACAGTCTCACTCTGTCGCCCAGGCTGGAGTGCAGTGGCACAATCACAGCCCACTGTAGCCTCGGCTTCCCAGGCTCAAGAGATCCTCCCACCTCAGCCTCCCAAGTAGCAGGGACTATAGGCACAAGCCACAACATCCAACTAATTTTTTCTTTTCTTTTCTTCTTCTTCTTCTTTTTTTTTTTTTAAGAGATGAGGTCTCACTATGTTGCCCAGGATGGCCTCAAGTGTTTCTCCTCCTTCCGCCTCCCAAAGTGCTGGGATTATAAGCATTAGCCACCTTGTCTGGCCCACTTTTGATATTTTTGATTTTAAAAATATTGCAGTTATTTCCATCACTGAATTTTGTGGAGCATAAGGGCCTGGGTAGCTCAGTTGGTAGAGTAACAGACTTTTCATCTGAGGGTCCAGGGCTTAAGTCCCTGTCCAGGCACTAAAATTTCCCATCGTAAAGTATTCTTCTCTAAAAGAAGGAAATTTGAGTTATCGTTCAGCATGTACAGTGGTACCCCAGTTGGACCACAGGCACCAGAAAGGAGGAAGGAAATTCTGTGATGGGAGATGAGGAAGACCTGGAAGGAGAACCCACTGCCTCTCCCTATTGATTGTGGACATATTGGGCCAGGGGCTCCTGCTTTAGTGGTTATGTATCTTTCTCTCATTCCTTTACAGTTCTAGTGTATTCTCCAGGTGTGTGACCAAGGCCCCTGATCCCCAGCCAGTAAAAGAAGTAGACTGCACCAAATAAAAATATTAATAAAGACCTAAGTCATAATCCACCATCCTTGCATTGCTGGAATTACCGTAGAAGGGTGACTCATCCAATGTTTCTCTCTACCCATTTTAACCCAGTATCTCAAGAACTCAAGGCTACGGATTTCAATTTTCCTTACCACTTAATTTATTCTCTTACAACTGCTTTCCTTGGTAAACTATAAGAAAGGAAGTTTGAAATGAGGGCAAAAACAATTAAAGAAGGAAAAAATGTTTTTAAGGATAAACACAATGTCTGCCTTCATCACATTGTCTCCTCATTACTCTGAGATGACTCATGCAGAAAGGCCAGTTAAAAAAATCATGCTCATGATGGCTCGCGCCTATAATCCCAGCACTTTGGGAGGTTGAGGCAGGTGGATCACGAGGTCAGAAGTTCAAGACCAGCCTGACCAAGATGTTGAAACCCCGTCTCTACTAAAAATACAAAAATTAGCCAGACGTGGTGGCAGGTGCCTGTAATTCCAGCTATTTGGGAGGCTAAGGCAGAAGAATCACTTGAACCCAGGCAGCAGAGGTTGAACCCAGGTAGCAGAGGTTGCAGTGAGCCAAGATTACACCACTGCACTCCCGCCTGGGTGACAGAGTGAGATTCCATCTCAAAAAAAAAAAAAAAATCATGCTAGGCATGGTAGCTCATACTCATAATCCCAACATTTTGGGAAGCCAAGATGGGAGACTCACTTGAGGCCAAGAATTCAAAATCAGCCTGGGCAACACAGTGAGACCCCATTTCTATGAAAACTAGAAAAAAATTAACCAGGCATGGTGGTACATGCCTGCAGTCCCAGCTACGCAGGAGGCTGAGGCAAGAGGATTGCTTGAGCCTAGGAGTTCAAGGTTACAGTGAGCTATGATTGCACCCCTGTACTCCAGCCTGGGTAACAGAGTGAGACTTGCTCTCTTTAAAAAAAAAAAAAATCAGATAACAAACAGCTCATCTCATTTTGATGTATTTGTCCCGCATTTTTAGTTTTTGACAAGTCTGACCTCAAGTTTCAGTAACCTGGTTCCTCTCTCCATAGCTTTGACACTGAAATGGAGGAAGGAGGAAGAGTTGATGAATTTCAGATTGGCAGGGAAAGCCTAGGCACGTGTCTAAGGTCTCAGAGCAAAGCTGGTGACTTGCTGTGTGGTCGGAGAAATGATCTAATGAGCTGATCTCCACCTGGATGCATGCTTCTTCTCCTACGTTTGCAGCCAGCGGGACTCCTAGGTTGGGTTTTATACACTATCGAGTATGTATCCTCGGATTTTCCCATGGGGCATATACACCTATCCAACCCTCCAACTAGTTCTTCAGCTGCCACATTGTATCATATCATTTGACCGTCTGAGACTAAGCCAAGTGGGAAAGAAATCCTACGTTAAAATTCCAATGGAACTTTTCATATGCTGTATTTCTTGGTTTCGAGAAACCCAAACACCGCAGCTGTTATTTCTCCATTTCAGTTGCATTCCACAGACCTGGCTTTGAGTCCATGTTCCTGTTGGGAATGATGCATTTTGCTTTTAATGCACCAATCTTCCCCTTAGGATAACCAGTATACATATTGTTAAGAAAAATGAGTGGTGCGTCTCCATCTCCAGGAAGTGCTTCGGGATTCGTCTTCACTAATAACATACAGCTAACCACAACAGAAAAGGGGGAGGAATGAACAAATTCAAGGCAAGCGAAATAAAGATGCCAGAAAAATCTGTGGGCAGCTCTGCCCACGGCCAACTAGATGGAATGTGCAGAGGCCTCCTGGCCACACAGTCTTTCCCAAAAAATGCATCTCTAAAGACAAACAGAGGGTGAGGCAGCAACTTGTGCTGAAAACTGGCTACACCTAATTTCAAGCCCCTCAATGGACAATGCTCTGCTTTAAGCATGGGAGAAAGGAATTCAGCTATAGAACATCTTCTCGGAATCTTCTCTAGAATTTTCCCAGGTGTATAAATTTGAATTGCACAAGTAACTTAGCTATTGCCAACTATAGTGTTAGACAAAC
This sequence comes from Macaca nemestrina, assembly GCF_043159975.1. Taxonomy (NCBI): domain Eukaryota; kingdom Metazoa; phylum Chordata; class Mammalia; order Primates; family Cercopithecidae; genus Macaca; species Macaca nemestrina. Next base: position 121,422,074 of record NC_092135.1, on the reverse strand, counting down.
CTCTTCATCTCTAGAGTTCTCACTGCCGTTATCAAGCCACCGTCAAGCGCACACAAAGAAGTAAATACTTCCGTTACGTCTTCTTGGTTTAGTCATTTCGTAATATATATTAAGTGCCTACTTGTATTAGTTACCTGTTGCTGCACAATAGTTTATACCATGGTGGCTTAAAATCCATATCCATACCCCTTTATTGTATTAGAACCCACAGTTTCTGTGGATGAGAAATCTGGGCACTACTGGGAGCTGTGTCACAAGCTGCCTACAACCCTTTTCCAGGATAAGCTCTGTACTTAGTGCTGAAGACATGGTGAGGAGCCAAACAAATAAGGCTGCCTCCCTCCTGAGCTTCACCATCTGGGTTTGAGATACTGAATTATGAAACTCCAAGGGACATCTATAAGATGGAGACAGGGGATAAAAGCAGGAGGGTGGAGAGATTCATTCACGCTCCCTCATAGGTCCTGGGTCAGGTGGATGAATGAAGTGGGTCTGTGTTCCTTTAGAACTCACTGGGACAACTCGCAATATAGATGGAATATGTGGCTGCTAAGAGGAAGTAATTAGAAAGCAAAAAATAACTCCTCTAATAAAACCACTGTTTCAAGTCTGTCTGCCAGAGGAGAATGCCTTTCATTTCTTAATTACAAATGTATTCTAATGCAAATGTTTCCGAAACAGGTCATACCTTGTTGTGTAGCCAAACTAAGTGCAAACACCTGATGTCAGATTCTTCTTGAAAGTGGATTTGGTAGGAGAGGGCCCTGCCATTGTAAACTAAAGAAAGAACAAAGAGAAACAGCCATTTTCCCATTATTTCAAAGAGTAGCCCTCGCTAGAAAAATAAGGATGGTAACAATAGGGTTTGATGGTGATCAGCAGAAAAATGCCCCCCCACCCCAAAAGATGTGTACTCTAGTTCTCAGAATTTGCAAATATGTTACCTTACATGGCAAAAGGGACTTTTCAGATGTGACTATGGTTCAAGGACCTTGAGATGGGAAGATGATCTTGGAGTACCTTTGTGGGCCTAATCTAATCATACAATTCCTTCAAAATGCAAGAGGAAAGCAGAAGACTAAGGCACAAAGATGCAATGAAGAAAAGAAGCAGGAGAGTTTCAAAGCATGAACATGGAGGAAGAGGGCCCTGGCTGAGGACTGTAGCCTCTAGAAGCTGAGAACAGCCTTCAGCTGATAACCAGTAAGCACACGGAGACCTCAGTCCCACAACTGCAAGAAACTCAATTCTGTGAAACATGAATGAGCAAGGAAATGGATTCCTCCCTAGAGCCTCCAGAAAGAAACTCAGTCCTGCAGACACTTTGATCTTAACCTAGTGAGGCCCCACTCAAGCTACCGACCTACAGAACTGTAAAACAATAAATCTGTGTTGTTTTAAGCTGCCAAGCATGTGCTAATTTGTCATGGAGGCAATGGAAAATGAATATACCTACTCTTAGAATTGTTATGAAGATTCAATTCATTCATATATATTTAAAATACTGAAAATGCACCTGGTAGTTAGTAAGCACTGTGCACATGTTTGCCATCACTGTGACCCAGCGACGCAGGAGTTCTTAGTTTGCAGAGAGAAAAACATAGCTCGGCTGAAAAATGGCTAAGGAATGTCTCTGATTTTTTCTTTATTTCCAAATAAATCCCTCTTAATGATCATGTGTTGCCATAGAATAGTTGCAGGTCCTTGATGCAAGAACCCTAACCCTAAAGGAAGGTGATCAATGAATCACTTTTTAGCACTATTTGGTAAACTGAATAAAGCATCCACTGACCTTTTAAGATCTGACATCCTACTTTTTCATTCTGGTAAAGTAATTTCCTTCTGGATTTAGTTTAATATATTTAGCACTATAATAAGATTTGGATCATATGTCAAACCCCAAAATGGATCATGGTTCATGATATGCATTTATCTTATTATTACCAGGATCTCATGGAATTTTCCTCTTCTTCTTTTCTGTTGATTCACCACCGTATGCCCAGCACTCACATTATCAACACCTAATCAGCATCTGGTACTAATTAGTTGCTCAGTAAGGGTTTGCTGATTGAGATGAAATCACAATAAGAAATACCAGGGTATTTTTAGTCTACTTACCTTTCTAATCAATTTCCCTACCTTAGGATCAAGATACTTGCAGGCAGTAATTAAGTGAAGCTAAGACCTTTAGCACCAATTCTATCATCAGAGAGTTTATTAACTAGTGGGAGAGATTAAACACATGCATAAATGTAACTGGGAATATAGGGAAATGCATTTTACTTTAAGTTGTGTGATACATGTGCAGAACATGCAGGTCTGTTACATAGACATGTATGTGCCATGGTGGTTTGCTGTACCTATCAACCCATCATCTAGGTTTTAAGCCACGCATGCATTAGGTATTTGTCTTAATGCTCTCCCTCCTCTTGTCCCCCACTGCCTGACAGGTCCCGGAGTGTGATGTTAGAGGAAGGCATTTTAAGATGAAAGTCTCAAGTGTGGGATGTGTACCATGTGGCGTGCAGGATGATTTCAGGCTGAACAAGAACAAAACGTTGAATAATATTAAATGAGAAAGCCACTGTTTTCCATCCTGACTACTTTCAGAAGAAAACCTCAGTTTTGTCTGAGGGTGTCTAACATCATTCTCATACTTGGTTTGTCTCCCTTTTCAGTCTCCAGAGAACAAGCCTCAGGCAGAGAGACCCAGGCTGGCCCAGTGTGCAGCTAGGATTTAATTACATTGCTTGGCTCTAGTTGTATTTATTTCCATGGATACCTTCTGTTTATGGCAAGTGAAATGCTTTTCCATTTTCAGCAGTGGTACATTGTTTTCTTTTAAAATTATTTAATTTAAATTTTTAAAAAGTGAGTCCAGTTTCAATTTTTTAAGTAAATACTGCCCCAGATCATTCTTGAAATGGCACCAAATACAAAAGTGTTAGAGGAACAACCAGAGTTTGGGAAATCATGTGGTGCAATGGAATATACAGTAGAGACGTAAGTATCATGTTTGAGAGGAAGGAAACACTAAAGCCACGTGAGCGGGTTACGTTCTGGGAGGCCACCATAGAAGAAGAATTTTGCACTGGATTTCCCACAGTTAAGACTGAAGCCTGTGGACAGGAGACCTGGAGGCTTGAGGTGAAGCAGAAAGTGGCCTCAGAAGGCACTTAACAGAGCACTTTTGCTTGAGTAAAATTGTGTGTAGGGAACCAGTGATGAATACACTTGTAATGAGATTATGAACAACCTTTCATTCCAAGCTGATTCTCTCCTCACTTGGGTGAAGTCCAAGAGTCCAGACTCACCTGCTCCTCTTCCAAAACTGACCCAGAACCAGGTCCCAGGTGCCCAGGGCAATATAATAAAAGGCTGCCCTTCCCATGCTTTCGAGTTCTGTGTTTTGCTGCCACTGTGGTTGCTGCCATTGCTGTGAGCTCCCATCCACTTCTCAAAGCTTCTGCTGCACTGCCCGTCAACAAAGGTTATGTAGCTCTCTGAGGTGTTAACACCAATGCTCATTTAATTTATATACCATTTTGACCATTTGCAATGTGAAGCTAAAAGGCAGCTCTATCCCTCATTTTCGAGAGCCTAGTAGTTGTCCTGTGGCTCTAGGAGATGTCCACTGAAGTCAACCTGAGTACCCATGATTTGTTTAAAAATGGTGAAATTAAAAAAAAAAAAATTCTCTTCTATAGCTAAGAAACCTCAAACAGCTATTCTAAAACTAACCTTTTATGTCCTCTGTGTGCATTTAACAGTAATGGAGTGGCTAAAGTTCATTGGTAGAGACAGAGAGGCAGCTGGCAGTTTTAAAATACTTTAAATTTCATAGATAAACATTTTCTTAGATTTAAAGGATGAGTTTATGCAACTTCACAAATATACAAGTTTGACCCTGGCTTTTAAAACTATTTTTTAGTAAATATGCTTCAGAATGCAGGTGTTAATTCTCATCTTTTTAGTCTGATCTTTTAGTCTATTACATGAATGATAGGACGTCTTCCCTCCACCGGGAAGCCACCTGCCGTCTCTCTGATCATCACAGGCCTGGGTGCAACATTTTCTAATGCTGAAGAGGGATCACAGAAGCACCAGGAGGGAGAAACAAGAGGTGAGCAGGGTTGGTGTTCTGGAAAAGTAGGGCCTTGATGACTGAGTTGATTGGAAGGGCAAGAGGAAGTCTCTGAAACCAAAGTATTTCATATCACATGCCATTGTGTCTGACATTATCAGCTGTCATTAGTGACTAAAGCCTTTGGATTCAGACATTACCTCTTCACGGTTCATATCCTTGGTAAAGCAACACAAGGGGCCATCAACATCTTAGCACGAATCAGAAACCCCTTAGTGTTATAACGGGAAATAAGACACAGTTTTGATATAAAAGAGGCTTAAGAGAGATTCAGTGCATAAGAAAAACAGATTTAAGTCATCTCTTGTTGAGTGCCCTGTAAAGAAGAGGCAGAAGTCATATAAAAATATTTTATAATAGTGTTTTATGGGCACTTAATCATAAAGATCTCCAACTCAATCGGAATGGACACAGGCTCTAAACAACTAGTAGAGCCACAGTGCTACATTCTTGCTGAACTTCAGTCTTGAAAAGAGGGACCATCATTTCGGAGGGTGTTCCATGGACAGACTCCAAGAGTTCATTTAATATCCACTCATTCAGCACGGAGAACATTTATTGAGTTCCTATTGTGTGTAATGTGCTATATCAAGATTGTGTTTGTGGGGGAGACTTTTAATTAATATTTTTTAAATTTTTTATTCTTTATTTATTTATTTATTTATTTTGAGATGGAGTCTCACTCTGTCACCCAGGCTAGAGTGCAGTGGCACGATCTTGGCTCATTACAACCTCTGTCTTCCAGGTTCAAGCAATTCTCTAGCCTCAGCCTCCCAAGTAGCTGGGATTATAGGCGTGTGCCACCACGTCTGGCTAATATTTATATTTTTAGTACAGAGTTCACCATGTTGGCCAGGCTTGCCTCAAACTCCTGACTTCAGGTGATCGACCCATCTCAGCCTCCCAAAATGCTGGGATTACAGGCACAAGCCACCGTGCCCGGCCAGGGGGAGATCTTTTAAAAGTCAGCCCTTTATAGCTACTGTGCACTGCCATAAAAATAATGTTTAGGATGCTTTTATTTAACACCATATTCTATAGTGCATTTTAGCAATTAATAAAAGAAAAGCAACGTGACGTGACTATAGGAAATTGACAACAGTCCATGAACCTGCTGCATCCAGTATCGGCACTCAACACACCTGTGGGGGGTCTGTACCAGCGGTAACTCACTCTCTCAGGGGTTCTGATTGGCCCACACTGCTTCACACTTAGCTCATGGAGATTCATTAGTCAAAAATACCCATCTGACTCCACATGAGGGTGAGAAACAGATGACAACCTGGCCTTCTCAGACAAATTCCTATTTCTTCAGTTCTCGTGTCTCTATTTGCTGCAAGTTATAAAATTAACAAGCAGTTGCCCTTTTAGGCTGTCATTTGAGGCTGGTGTAGAAAAGTGATAAATAGCACAGGGGTTAAAATTTACTAACTATGGTGGAGTCATACCTGGAATTGTCATTAAAATGTCATATTTCATCCAATGGGTGATTAAGAGCCTGCTGTCTTTTTGACACACTGGAAAAATGGTGAAGCAGGAAACGTTCTGCTCACCTTCTAATCAGTCAACTAAGAAAAAAGAAACAAAAATGTTATAATTAAGCCACCAGGTTACAAGAAAGGGAGGAAGGCCGTTTTAAACCACAAGGTTATGGTGGACATCCATTACTCTTGTATTCTTTTGGTAAAGACAACCGGTTTTCCTTGGGAACTATTCCTCTCCCACTCTCAATCCTTGAGATTTGGGAAGTTCCTCCATCCTTTACTTCAAAGATGGGCATGAGACTCAGGCCACATTCATTAAACTATTGCATTCATTGGGACATAGTGATTGCCACAGAGATCAGTAAAGTGAGATCTGTGAGTCAATGCCACCCTGAGTCTTTTGTTAGAGCAGTGGAAGGGGAGCCTTCATTCTGTTGGGATTACTGAGTGAACAGAATGTCTGCCTGGCATCATTGGCAAACATTCTGCCACCAGAAGGAGAGCCCAGAGAAGAAGCCTTAATGACAGCTTTACAAGATCTGCACTAAGTCCTTGGACTAGAAATTTAGATTTCAAAATTTGAGGGATGGGAGGCATTTTCCATGGCCCTGAAATTTTTTCTTAGGCAGTGGCCGTTTGTTCTGGTCCTGAGCAGGATTGAGAGCCACGAGGAGATAGACAGGTAGATGATATGGTGTCAGTCATAAAAGCAGCCTATCTTAAAGAAGGAAAGTCTAACTGTTCACAAAGAAACATTCATATAATAAAAAATTTCATGCATGTACCAAGTAGATAATCAATGATGATAATTTCCCCAAAATATGTGGGGAAACGTTCTCAGGCTGACAGATAAGAAAAGCTCCTCCTTTGCTAAAATTATAAAAGCAGATTTCCCTGGAACAAGGAAATGACAGGAAGGGTTACAAGATAGAGAGGAGATGAAAATCTTAATTGGGCCATGTTTTTATATAATTCTGTATGTGTGGTTTTGTTACTCAATTTGGTTTATAAGCTTCTTAGGAGTTCTCCACCAAGGCCTGCATTCCCCTTTATTCTCATATTTCACTTTTTTTTATTCCCTACTTCTCTCTTCTATTTCTCACATCAAACCATGCAAATGAGGTGTCCTATTTTCTCTGGGCCCTACTGGGTGATAGCCATTCAAGCTGATCCACTGCTCTGGGTTAATTGTATGATGAGCAACTAGTGGCTCAGCATATGATCCTCTTGGGACATATCTACATGGTGCATTAGACTTTTGGAAGCTCAGAGTCTTCACCTTAAAAAAGAAAAAAGCCTAATTAGAGAAGCTCCAGATAGGCATGATGGGGAGGGTGAAAATACAGTAGCTAATGACAAAGCTCTTTAACAAGGAAAATCCCTCACCTGAATAAAGTGGACAGCTGCTTACTCCAGTGTCTCATGGAGCTTGCTTGGAAGTTGGGCAAGAGAGTTTTGCCTTTAAGTTAATTCTGGAATTTGCATATTCATTCCTATGTCGACTTACTGACTTTGATTTAAACCTAGGCCTCTGCATATAAAAATGTTCTTATCTGGAACATAATTGCTCTCAGCAGAAATTATAGCAAGCTCAGCTGATTGTCTGTGAGTATGAATAACAGCCTTTATTCTTTTCCAAAAATATTTTCTTAAAACTATCTTGGATGTGTTTAAAAGTGTTCAGAAACTGGCCGGATAGGAAGGCTCATGCCTGTAATCTCAGCACTTTGGGAGGCCAAAGCGGGCGGATTACTTGAGGTCAGGAGTTTGAGACCAGCCTGCCCAACATAGCAAAATCCCATCTCTACTAAAAATACAAAAAAAATTAACCGGGCATGGTGGCGCATGCCTGTAATACCAGCTACTTATTGGGAGGCTGAGGCAAGAGAATCACTAGAACCTGGGAGGTGGAGGTTGCAGTGAGCCAAGATCACACCACTGCTCTCCAGCCTGGGAGACAGTGAGACCCTGTCTCAATAAATAAATAAATAAATAAATAAAATGAAATAGAATAGAATGAAAGTGTTCAGAAGCAGCTTTTAATGTTCTCCTTAGATATAGCCATTGGGATTCACTTATATGAATGCATATCAGAAACCAGGCAGTTGGAGACCAGGCATGTGCTAATCCCTTGCCTATTACATGTATGTAATGAATGAAAGTTTATAATAAAAGATGGATGGTTTAATTTTCCTACTTTTAGCATATTTGCAAATGTAGAAAATCAAACTTATTTTTGGCAAATGCACTCAAGGGTCACATTGAATAATAACATCTAATATAGACTTTCAAGTTAGTATAGGTTTTTTTTTTTAAATTTATTTATTATTATTATACTTTAAGTTGTAGGGTACATGTGCATAACGTGCAGGTTTGTTACATATGTATACTTGTGCCATGTTGGTGTGCTGCACCCATCAACTCGTCATTTACATCAGGTATAACTCCCAATGCAATCCCTTCCCCCTCCCCCCTCCCCATGATAGGCCCCAGAGTGTGATGACAGATTGGATTAAGAAAATGTGGCACATCAGAGAAATGCAAATCAAAACCACAATGAGATACCATCTCACACCAGTTAGAATGGCGATCATTAAAAAGTCAGGAAACAACAGGTGCTGGAGAGGATGTGGAGAAATAGGAACACTTTTACACTGTTGGTGGGATTGTAAACTAGTTCAACCATTATGGAAAACAGTATGGTGATTCCTCAAGGATCTAGAACTAGATGTACCATATGACCCAGCCATCCCATTACTGGGGATATACCCAAAGGATTATAAATTATGCTGCTATAAAGACACATGCACACGTATGTTTATTGCAGCACTATTCACAATAGCAAAGACTTGGAATCAACCCAAATGTCCATCAGTGACAGATTGGATTAAGAAAATGTGGCACATATCCACCATGGAATACTATGCAGCCATAAAAAAGGATGAGTTTGTGTCCTTTGTAGGGACATGGATGCAGCTGGAAACCATCATTCTTAGCAAACTATCACAAGAACAGAAAACCAAACACTGCATGTTCTCACTCATAGGTGGGAACTGAACAATGAGATCACTTGGACTCGGGAAGGGGAACATCACACACCGGGGCCTATCATGGGGAGGGGGGAGGGGGGAGGGATTGCATTGGGAGTTATACCTGATGTAAATGACGAGTTGATGGGTGCAGCACAGCAACATGGCACAAGTATACATATGTAACAAACCTGCACGTTATGCACATGTACCCTACAACTTAAAGTATAATAATAATAAATAAATTTAAAAAAAAAAAAGAAAAAAAAAAAAGAAAAAAAAAAGAAAATGTGGCACATATACACCATGGAATACTATGCAGCCATAAAAAAGGATGAGTTTGTGTCCTTTGTAGGGACATGGATGCAGCTGGAAACCATCATTCTTAGGTTGTTTTTTTTAAAATGATTTCTTCAACTAGCAGATTAAGAAAATAAAACCATTACAGAGTTAAACTGATATGTGATTTCCCGCTTTCACACTGCTGACATCTTGCATCCGCAAAACAAAAACGATTTTCCCTTAGATGTACCAGTGAATTTGGAAAATATTTTTTATACTCACAGGAGGGTCACATACAGCAAGATTAATTGATAAAGCATAACTTAGATGTTAACTCATTAGGGAACATTTGCAGCACATCCGCTGCCAAGGGGATGCCTTTAGGATGTGGGATCAGAGAAACTATTTAACTCTCCAATTTAACCAGGAGGCTTAATAGCTCTGGGACAATTCCTGTTTTGCAAACAAGATGCTAAGAAAGAATTTATTGAATTTTGTGAAATATGTAAGAAATATCCATTCAAGTAAGCAATGTTTGGCCAAAACTCTCAGTCTTGGCCAGACAATTATATGTGTCAGAGATAGTTGAAAACCCAAATTTATACAAAGTAAATGCTGGTGTCCAAAACAAGACTCTCTTCCCTCTCAGTGCTAATGAAAAACATTTTGTATGGTAAATATTTTTCCTATGTCTATTAGAATCACACAAAGATTATTGTAATATCTTCCATCTTAAAAACATCTTCCATGACCTGAAATTTTCCTTTAATTACTGGACCAACTCTCTGCTCCTTTTCATAACAAAAATGTCTCAAAAGAATGTGTATATGGCACCACTTCTCCTTCACTTCTCTTTGAACCATCTCTAATCAAAGATTTATCCCCACTGCTATCATCCTTGGTCAGAAAATTATATGTGTCAGAAACAGTTGAAAACCCGAGTTGATATAAGGGAAATGCAGAAGTCCAAAAAAAGACGCTCTTCCTTCTTAGTGCTAACAAGAAATCTTTTGCTTCTGGTAAATAATTTTTTCTATGCCTATTACAATCTCATAAATATTTATGATCGTTCTTTTGGTTATTTAAACACGATAACAATGTTAATATCAGAGATCTAGAACTTTATATGGGTTGATATAAAAACATTTGGTCAGACAGGTCTTGGAACACAATTTCAGTAATCAAGACATCCAATTTAGTTCCTCAATCTCAATAGTTCTAAGATAGAATTGTATGAAAAGTCAAATTGCAGTTTGTAATTTCTCACCCAACTTTGTATGTGTTGTCACTGAAATCACTCCTGTCAAGTTTACTAATGACACCCATGCCACCAAATGGTCAGTTTTCTAGTTTTCACTTTATTTCACCTGGAAGCAGCCGTTGAGCCACTGATACAGTTCATCTGTACCTCCTATCTTTACTTAGTTTCTGAGTTTCTTTCTACTTTACTGTGTGTATTCCCTGAGTCTCCTTTGCTAGATCTTAATCAATTTTCTCAATTTCCACCTGTTGGGGTACCTTAGAAACCTTTTCTCTGTCTTTAGTCATTCTCGACCTAATTTTATTCAGTTGCATGGCTTTAAATATTATCAAGATTCTCCAAATCATCTATTTTCAACTCCAAACACTCTCTAACTAATTCATATCCATCTCCACTTGAACATCTAATAAACATCTCAAAATTAACTTGACAAAAGCAGAGTTCCTGATTGTCCACCCCAAAAAATCCCATTCCATCTCAGCATTCCCCACCTCAGTAGTTGGCATATTCATTCACTCACTGGTTCAAGCCCCAGATCTTAAAGACATCATTCTTTCTCTCACACTCCACAGAAATTTTATTTTGTTCATTGTTATATCATCAATATCTACAATATAACCTGACAAGTTTTAGTAGCATCATAATGACTGCTCTCTAGTTTCTGAATATATCATTTCTATTAGGTATCCACAGGTAAGTCTGCTCTCTTTGAGTCTGATATGGTTTGGCTATGTCCCCACCCAAATCTCAACCTGAATTGTAGTTCCCATAATCTCCACGTGTGGTGGGAGGGACCTGGTGGGAGGTAATTGAATCATGGGGGCAGTTATCCTCATGCTGTTTTCATGATAGTGAGTGAGTTCTCTGAGATCTGATGGTTTTACCATGGGTTTTCCCCCTTTACTCAGCACTTCTCCTGCTGCCACCATGTGGAGAAGGGTGTGTTTGCCTCCCCTTTCACTACGATTGTAAGTTTCCTGAGGCCTCCCCAGCCATGCGGAACTGTGAACCAATTAAACCTCTTTGCTTTATAAATTACCCATTCTCAAGCAGTTCTTTGTAGCAGCATGAGAATGGACTAATACAGAGCCTTAGTCAGATTATCTGTAAAATGAGAGTAGTACCTATCTGTATTGGTAGCATATCTCTTGGTTACAAGTAATAGGTAACAAATCAACACGTTTAAGGAAAAAAAAAAAAAAAGATACATTTACTGGAAAGATATAGTGTCTCATGAACCAATATCAGTTTAAGGCTGAAAACAGGAACTGGAAGTCATCAGAAGACAAGTCTTCATCTTTGTGTCTCAACTGTGCTTCTCTACACTGATCTGCTGCAATCTTTTCCCTCTGCAGAACTGCTTCTCTGCTTCTCTTTTACTCAAGGAACTAGTTAAGAATGCCATCTTTATACCAAATATAAATTAGTAGGATGCAAAATTTAATTGCCATCCATTCAAGTTGTGATCCATTTTTCATTCGTTCAGTCACTTGAGTCAAAAGAACAGCTTCATGCAATAAAAATGTAACCATGGTGTTAAATTGTACTTCAAAGCTACAAGCAAAAAGCAATTTTGTTCTGTCTCACCACTGCTGCCTTAATCCCACTCCATGAATCATTGCTTCCCACCTGGGAGAAAACTGGAGAAAATTTCTTGGCTTTTCTGATGACTTACAGATATTAAAATATTCAATGTAATATAATATCAAACTTAAAACTCACTTGTAATTCAAAATTTCTTCATTCTTTCTTCCTATCTTGCCTTACTCTCTTGTTCTTTAGCTGCTGTTTCTTGTTCCTCCTTAGTCACCTGCAGAGGTGAAGAAGAATTAGTGGGAAAGAGAAGTCTTCTTGACATTACAATCTGACTTTGGAAGTGGTAGATGTCCCCTTCTCTCAAAGAGTGCTTTTTGGGTTATTTGATGATCCAGCCTCACAGGAAAACTACCCCAGCACAGAAACTATCTATAGTCTCTCCCTCAAACCCTGGTTCCCAGCAGTGCAGCCATCTAGATAGGCCTCTGTATTAGTCAGGGTTCTCCAGAGTAGAAGATATATATGTGTGTGGGTGAGTACATGGTTAGATAGATAGATAGATAGATAGCTTTATTGTAAGGAATTGGCTCACATGATTTTGGAGGCTAAGTTCCAAGACCTACAGTCAGCAGAGCAAATGGTGTAAGATTCAGTTAGAAGACTGGGAGGCTCAAGACCAAAGAAGAGCCAATTTTTCAGTTTGAGTCTAAAGGCAAGCAAACACCAATGTTCAATTCCAGCAGTTAGGCTGAAGGAGTTCCCTCTTATTTAGTATTTTTGTTCTATTTGGGTCTTCAACTGGTTGGATGAGGCCCACTCACATTGGGAAGGGAAATCTACTTTACTCGGTCTACCAAGTCAAATGGTAACACTTTCACAGATACATCAAGAATAATGTTTGAACAAATGTCTGGGTACCCTGTGGCCCAGTCAAGTTGACACACAAAATCAATCATCATAGCCTCTTAGGTGGAGGCTCCTTTAAGATAATTGCAGTCCTGCTATTATCATTTGTCCATGGGTTTGAAGGAAAGGTCCTACATTCCTAGCTTGCCACTGATACATGCTGCTGTGGTTTAAATATTTGTCCCTCTAAAACGATGTTGACATTTAAGTTCCCAATGTGACAGTATTAAAAAGGGAGACCTTTACGAGGTGATTAGATCATGAAGTCTCTGCCCTCGTGGATGGATTCATAGATTAATGGACAATTGGATTGTCATGGAAGTGGGACTAGTGGCTTTACAGAAAAATGAAGAGACACTTGAGAAGCATGCTCTGCCTCCTTGCCAAATGATGCCCTGTACCTCCTTGGGATTCTGCAGAGAGTCTCCACCAGTAATCAGATCCTCAACAGATGTACCCCACACAATCTTGGACTTCTCAGCCTTCATAGGTGTAAGAAATAAATTTCTTTTAAAAAATAAATCACTCAGTTTTAGATATTCTGTTATAAGCAACAGAAAATGAACTAATACATATGTGCAACCTAATTTACACCCAGAGAATTCCTTCCTACGTGCTCTGCTATCAGAGCAGTTCCAGCTAGCCTCTCACGCTCAGTCATCTCAAGGTGAAGTCAAGCAGCTGTCCTTGTATCTAGCCCTGGAGACACACTAGTTTTTCCAAGTGGTTCCATCAGTGTGCCCTTCATCTGGGGAGCAGAGTGTTTCAATAAGAACTCTCTTCAAAGTGGTTTCCACCATTAATCTTGCTCCTAAATAAGTTCTTCATTTAAAAAAATAATACTTGGGGCTAAAATATGGGAGTTGCAGAAGCAGTTTCATACTACCCCCTTGATAATGCTTCATTGGTGACCTGGCACGATATTTTAGAATGTGGAAATTAGCTTGATACTATTGTTCTCTGCTTTGGGTCTCCAGATAAAACTTCTAAAGCATGTTTCAGACATAGCTTTCCCTTTAGAGTAGAAGTGCCATTATTAGAGAGAATTGTGGGTTATAAATTCATTCTAAATTTATTTTCACACCTTTCTGTTTATATTATTGAGTTCCTATGAGGATCCAATTGAACAACTGGTGTGAAAACTGTAAAACAGAATACGCATGTTTTAATCAAGTTCAAAACTAGTTTCGCAGTTCTAAAGGTACATTTAAGGGTAACGTTTTCCCTTTAAGTGAGTCCTTCCTTACAGAGAATAAATAGATACCACGTAAGAGAACAAAAGAGGACAATCTCCTAAGGCTACTTCTGCCACCCTAGAATTTGGGGAGCAGTGGAATTATAATTCTCACCACTCCGGGTGGGAAATATTCAGGATCATGGAGAGAAATGGAGGCTTCTTGGTATCACTCCAGTTGCTTGTGTGTTCAGCAAAAGTAGGAGCAATGTCATAGACTCAACTTAAGCCCTATGACCCCAGGCTGCTGCCTCAGGAATTAGCCCACTTGTCTTTCCTTTATGGGATAACTGAGTGTAAGCCTGGCATTTATCAAGGGCGACTACACACATATGAGCCAAGAAACTGTGAGCCTTTCATTTTGCCTCACCATTACCAATTACACCATTACAATTCAATTATGGTATTTTCATTGATATTTCAATTACTGCACTGTAATAAAGTTCTACCACACTCCTGATAACATAAGTTTACAAGTTCTGTGGAAGTTAGGAGACAACCTGGTGACTAAAGGAATAAAATCTCAGTCCAGAGTAGCTTTTTCTTAGAGACCTACATTTCAAAAAGGAAGATTATCCAGAGAACCCTACCAAATCAATATGTAAGTAGGTAATACTACTGTGGCACATTTTATGACTGCATTGTCACTTCCTCAGAAGGAATAAGCTCAGTATTTTCAGTGTTGTTTTTGTTTTTTCTAGTGGTAGTAATAGTACTTAACACAAACATTACTTCGTAATATATATGCATTTATAATTTTTCAAGTGATCCTATTATATTCAATAAAACAACATGACTTAAATACCAGAAGTGGCAGACACTTTTCTAGGTGATAGGGATTATATTAGGGTTCTCTAGAGAAACAGAACTAATAGGCTAGATGTGTATATGAAGTGCAGTTTATTAAAGAGTATTGACTCACACCATCACAAGGTGAAGTCGCATGATAGGCTGTCTGCAAGCTGAGGAGCAAGGCAGCCAGTGTGAGTCCCAAAACCTCAAAAGTATGGAAGCCAACAGTGCAGCCTTCAGTCTGTGGTAGAAGGCCCAAAAGCTCCAGACAAACCACTGGTGTAAGTCCAAGAGTCCAAAAACTGAAGAACCTGGAGTCTGATGTTCGAAGACAGGAGGCATCCGGCACAGGAGAAAGATGAAGGCCTGGAAGACTCAGCACGTTGGCTTCTCCCATCTTCTTCTGCCTGCTTTATTGTAGCTGTTCTGGCAGCTGATTGGATAGTGCCCACCTACACTGAGGGTTAGTATGCCTCTCTCAATCCACTGACTCAAATGTTAAGCTCTTTTGGCAACACCCTCACAGACACACCCAGGAACAATATTTTGTATCCTTCAATCAAGTTGACACTTAATATTAACCATCACTAGCCTACCTCTCGTCAACTTGAACCCATACACATCTCCTGAAATTATACATAATCTTCAAATAAAGACAATTGTAAGATCATCATTACACCTAACATAATATAGCTATTCTTGTACAACCGGAAGCACACTAATCCTTAACCTAAATGCTATTACATAAAGTTAACAACACTTAAATGCTGATATGAAGTCAATAAATCTTATGTAACATGATAAAGGAAAAGGAAAGGAAGCAAAATGAAGATATTTTCTCAGTACGAGTGTATACATGCACAAACATATTCTTAACAAAATAAGGGGAAAATATTCATGACAATTACAGTCCTCATTTCTGTCATATGGTTATAGCAGGTATTGATGACTACCTTCTACTACACATTCTGTATTCCTTTTGCCTTCTGCAAGCACCTCAGCCACCATGGTTCTTTACCTGGTGGAGTAACCCAAACTTTCATTCCTGAAGGGTCTGTGCCATTTGTAGTCCTGCCTGTATTGGGTCATTGTAGTTTTCAATTGACCTTAATCACAGGGCATGGTAATACTAAGAGATACTCTATGGGATCTCCTGTATTCCATACATACTCTTCCTTACCTCTATTGTGGAGTGGTAGACTGATTTTGTCTTGATAGTCCATGTCAATCACCCCAGTCAGCACTGTAACTCCCTTCTTAGCCTGTTGACTTAGAGGTAGAAGCCCAAGGTGTCCAGGTGGCAATCTTAATTTCCAGTTTAATGGAATCATCGTTGTCTCTCCTGGTGGCAGCATTTTTCCCTCTGGAACTAAGATGTCTAGGCCAGGATAACGCAATGTCGTCAAAAGAGGAAACAAAAATTTTGCTAGTGGGTCACTAGAGATGATGGTGAGAGGTGCCACTTCCACTTTCACCCCTTGATTCCTGGACCCGTGAATACCGGCTATGGGAAAAACGGTACCATATATTGGACACTGATTCAGAGCATACACAGTCTTCTGGAGAACTTTGCCTCAGCCCTGCACAGTATTTTCACCCAGTTGGCATTGTAATTTTGATTTGAAAAGGCCATTCCACCGTTCTATCAATCCAGCTGCTGGATAACGGGTAATGTGGTAAGACCAGTGAATCCCATGAGCATGAGCTCACTGTCACACTTCTTTAGCCATAAAATGAGTTTCTTGGTTAGAGGCAATACTGTGTGGAATACCATGACACTAGATAAGGCATTCCATGAGTCCATGGATGGTAATCTTGGCAGAAGCATTGCATGTAGGATAGGCAAACCCATAGCCAGAGTGTCTATTCCGAAGAGGACAAACCACTTCACTTTCCATGGTAGAAGAGGTCCAATATAATCAACCTGCTACCAAATAGCTGTCTGATCACCCCCCGGAATGGTGTCATATCTAAGATTCAGTATTGGTCTCTGTTGCTTGCAAATTGGGCACTCAGCGGTGGCGGTAGGCAGGTCAGCCTTGGCTAGTGGAAGTTCATGTTGCTAAGCCTATGTGTAACCTTCATCCCTGCCACCATGGCCACTTTGTTCATGGGCCCATTGGGTGATGACAGGGTTGGCTGGGAAAGATCTGAGTGGTGTCCACAGAATGAGTCATCTTATCTACATGATTATTAAAATCATGTAGATAGTACTTAATATAAACATGACTTCATAATATACATGCATTATACTGCATTTATATTATGCATTATGTATATATATAATTATATCCATAATATACATGCATTACATACATAATATACATGCAATACACATGCATTTTATATATAATGCATTACATATGTATATATTATGTATAATATACATGCATTATATACATAATATACATGCATAATATACATGCAATATACTCCTCTGCTGAGGTCACTCTTTGGTGAGCATTACATGAGATACAAATATCTTCAGTTTTTGACTACTCAAAGAGGTCCATCCACATACCTCTGCCTCAGATTTCTTCATCACCAGTTTTCCAATCATGCTTCTTCCAAGTCCCTGACCATCCAGCCAAACCATTGGCTACAGCCCTTGAATCAGTATATAATCACACATCTGGCCATTTCTCTTTCCAAGCAAAGTGCACAACCAGGTGCATTGCTCAAAATTCTGCCTATTGGGAAGATTTCCCTTCACCAAGGTCCTTCAGAGATGTCCTAGAAAGGAGCTGAAGTGCTTCAGCTGTTCACTTTCGGGTGGTGCTTGCATGTCGTGCAGAACCATCTGACAACCAGGCCCCTGTCTTCTCTCCCTCCGTTGACTGATCATTGGAAACTCCCCATGAAGCCATTGGTGCAGGCTGGAGGACAGAAGGTAGGGTGGCAGCAGTAGGGACCATAGGCATTTGAGCCACTTACTCATGTAACTTACTTGTGCCTTCAGGACCTGCTCAAGCCTGATCTCATATATACCACTTCCATTTGATGATGGAATGCTGCTATGCATGCCTCACTTTATGGGTAGATGGATCCAAAAGCACCCAGTTCATGATGGGCAGTTCAGGTTGCATGGTGACTTAATGACACATAGTCAAAAGTTCAGTTTCTACCAAAGCCCAGTAACAGACCAAGGGCTGTCTCTCAAAAGGAGAGTAGCTATCCGCAAAAGATGGCAGGGCATCACTGTGATTCACCTATGGGGGCCTTCAATGGCTCCAAACAGGATTCCTGTCTGCCACTAACACTTCAAGCACCATTGAATCTGTTGGGTCATATGGCCCAAGTGGCAGAGCAGCTTGCACAGCAGCCTGGACCTGTTGCAGAGCCTTCTCCTCTTCTGAACCCCACTGAAAACTGGCAGACTTTCTAGTCACTCGATAAATGGGCCAGAGTAACACGCCCAAATGAGAAATGTGTTGCCTCCAAAATCCAAGTAGGCTCACTAGGTGTTGTGCTTCTTTCTTTGTTGTGGCAGAGGCCACATGCAGCAACTTATCCTTCACCTTAGAAGGAATATCTCAACAAGTCCCACACCACTGGACCCCTAGACATTTTACTGAGGTAGAAGTTCCCTGAATTTTAGTTGTGTTTGTTTGCCATCCTCTGGCATGCAAATGTCTCACCAATAAGTGCAGTGTGTTTGCTACTTCTTGCTCACTAGATCCAATCAGCATAATGTCATCAATGTAATGGACTAGTGTGGTATCTAGTGGAAGAGAAAAGCAATCAAGATCTCTGCAAACAAGATTATGACACAAAGCCAGAGAGCTGATATACCTCTGAGGTAGACAGTGAAGGTGTATTGCTGGTCTTGCCAACTGAAGGCAAATTGCTTCTGGTGAGCCTTATGGACAGGAATGAAGACAGGAGAATTTGCCAAATCAATGGCTGCCTACCAGGTATCAGGAGTTGTGTTAATTTGCTCAAGCAATAAAACCACACCTGGTACAGCAGTTGCAATTGGAGTCACCACTTGGATAAGCTTACGATAATCCACTGTCATTCTCTAAGATACATCTGTCTTCTGTGCAGGCCAAATAGGAGAGTTGAACGGGGATGTGGTGGGAATCACCACCCCTGCGTTTTACAAGTCCTTGATGGTGGCACTAATATCTGAAACCCCTCCAGGGAAGCAATATTGTTTTTTAATTTACTATTTTTCTAGGTAGAGGCAGCCCTAATGGCTTTCATTTATCCTTTCCCAGTATGAAAGCCCTCACCCTACCAGTCAGGGAGCCAATGTGGGGGTTCTGCCAGCTGCTAAGTATGTCTATGCCAATTATGCATCCTGGCACTGGGGAAATGACTACAGGATGAGTCCTGTGGGATTCACTGGACTCACTGTAAGTCGGACCTGAACTAAAACTCCATTACCTGACCTCCATAAGCCCCTACTTTAACTGGAAGACCACAATGACGTTTTGGGTCCCCTGGAATCAACATCAGCTCAGAGCCAGTGTCCAGTAGTCCCTGAAAGGTCTGATCATTTCCCTTTCCCAGTGCACAGTTATCCTGGTAAAAAAGACCTCTGACCAAAAGACAGAGGTCTTGGGAAAGGATGAGAGAAAGATTAACAGCCTAAATTGTTGGTGATGTAGTGGAGTCCTTCCTCAAGGGGACCCAGCACCCCCTTCATTCAGGGGATCCTGTGTCTGTAAACTGGCTTAAGTCTGATAGTTGGTTGAGGGACTATGATTCTCTGTTTTTAATAATTCAAATTTGTCTTTTGGTCACTCAGCCTGGAAGTTTTCTGCTTATACAAATTAAGAATGCAGTAGGTGTCCTATCAATTTCACTTCTAGGAACACTGTGATTAATTAGCCAATGCGAGAGCTTGACATGAGTCAGACTATTCTGATTGCTGCTTTCCCTCTGCTCTCCATTACAGTAACTACACCCACCTTGCCTTTGATGGTTGAATGCTGCCACTTGGCTCCTGCCTCCCCAGGATCTAATTATTCCCATTGCATTTAAATTTTCTACTTGAGTGATTGTGGTTCCCACTGTAAGAGCTGGTGCACAGAGAAGAGCAATCACAGAGCTCTTCAAGGATGCAGGTGCTCCCCTCACAAATCTATTTCGCAAGGTATTGGTGAGGGGTGTGTCTTCTGGACCTTCCCAGTGAGGATGAGTAGGTCTAAAGTGACTAATCCACTCTAGCATTCCAGTCTCCGTAAGTCTGTGGATCCCTTCCTCTACATTAAAACCAAGGGCGATCAGGCATTTCCACCTCATTCACAGTGGGCCATCTTTTGATCCATATTTCAGCTAAACAAGCATATAGACTATTAGAGCCTTTTTAAACTCCCTTAGCTGCAACATTGAATGCAGAATCCTGCTTAGTGGACCCATATCAGTAAATTCAGCCTGATTCAACTTTATTTTCCTTCCACTCATTATCCCACACCCTTAATATCTATTCCCATACCTGTTCTCCAGATTTCTGCTGATACAAATTAGAAAACTTAAGCAGTTCTTTTGGAATGTAATGTACCTCGTCATGGGTCACACTGAACCTCACCTCTAGGGGCCTGCCGGGACTTGATTCTAG
Organism: Macaca nemestrina; assembly: GCF_043159975.1. Taxonomy (NCBI): domain Eukaryota; kingdom Metazoa; phylum Chordata; class Mammalia; order Primates; family Cercopithecidae; genus Macaca; species Macaca nemestrina. Next base: position 121,401,840 of record NC_092135.1, on the reverse strand, counting down.
TTATAGGTCTAAAAGCAAACGGGGGTGTTGGGAGTGGGTCCTGAGAAGAATCAGTGTTGTCTTGCTTGGCAACTGCCTCAGAGGAGGCCATCACTGTTGCCTCAGGCAGTGCATGGTTAATCTCCTCAGACAACCATGGAAAAGCTGATGGTAGCCTGGGTGGGGGAGGGGATGTCGCCACCACTGAGGGTGGGAAGCTGTTTCCCTTGATAAAAAAGGCTCATCAGAGTTTACAAGCTCAGTGCCCCCAGCTTCATCAGGGTTCTCCCACACATCCCCACTCCAAGTTGCAGGGTCCCACTGTTTTCCAATTAATGCCCTCACTTTAACAGTAGACACCTGGTGAGACTGAGTGTGTGCCTTTCATTGCAGGTCAGACATGCACATGATAAGAGCTTGTGTCTGATTTTCCACAATTTCAGCCCTTTATCTACAGGAGATAAGACTCTCACTCAGGGCAATCTTAGAAGACTTGAGGCTCAGTGTGTGTTTCTGGAATCAGGACTTAGAATCCCTGAGCTCATCCTTTTCTTTCATCACTTTGTCCAGCAAACTTAGGAGCAACCAACCAACTTCATTACATTCCCTGGTTCTGCATAAATGGTCAAAGGTATTATGTATAGAGTCACTAAACTCCTTGCCCCTCAAGAGTGGTGAATCAGTAGTATCAAATGCAATTACTTTGCATAGCTCTCTAAACAGTTCAAAGCAGGGACTGTTGGTGTTCTCCATACTATTAGAAGTAGAATCCTCAGGATTTTGAGGTCTAATCGGATTAAGCAGAAAACTCCAGAAACCTCAAAAACAACTAAAAAAAAATCATCCTTAAAATTCGCTTCCATTAGAACCACTCCCGGTACCAAAATCTGTATTAGTCAGAGTTCTCTAGAGAAACAGAACTAATAGGATAGATGTATATGTGAAGCGGAGTTTATTAAGGAGTCTTGATGCAGCTATTACAAGGTGACATCCCATGATAGGCCCTTTGCAAGCTGAGGAGCCCCAGGCAAACCACTGGTCTAAGTCCAAGAGTCCAAAAGCTGAAGAACTTGGAGTCTGATGTTTAAGAGCAGGAAGCATCCAGCATGGGAGAAAGATGAAGGCCTGGAAGACTCAGCAAGTTGGCTTCTCCCACCTTCTTCTGCCTGCTTTATTGTAGCTGCTCTGGCAGCTGATTGGATGGTGCCCACCCACACTGAAGGTGGGCCTGCCTCTCCCAATCCACTGACTCAAATGTTAAACTCCTTTGACAACACCCTTACAGACACACACAGGAACAATACTTTGCATCCTTCAATCCAATCAAGGTGATACTTAATACTAACCATCACAGGGATACACAACTGACTAAGACAGAGATGAGGGAAGAGCATCAAGGAAGAGGTAGTAACATCTGTACTCAGCCGTCAAATTTCTTAGATTTTTCCAATATTGAAAGTCTGGATGTTATAAGGTAGGGTTTCAATTGCCTCTGTGCCAGGTACACATTTTACTGAGATTTCTCATTTTCACAAAATTAAAAAACAAATTTTATCATATTTGATTATTGTTGTTCTTTGACAACAAGGTGAATAAATTATTTTTTCTCCTTGCATTTCTTAAAGTGTCTAATTTCATTTTAGCCTGAATTTTCCTTTTCTGCCTTTTCTGTTCCATAGGTTTGAAAATCTGAAATACTCTGTACTTCCATGCATTCACATTATGGGTTATGCATTTTTCTTGAAATACCCTTTCTTCCACACACTGCATATGCCCTGTTCTTTGCACAGTTTGCTTTTATTTATTCATATAGATTCCTATGTCACCTACTTTACAAAGTGTTTGTTGGCTGTCTTCCTTTTACATGAATCGGATACTCCTCCTGGGTACTCCTAGACCAAACTGGACATACGCATTTTATAGTGCTTATCACTCTGCACTGTTATTAATGGCTTTCTTAATTATTACGCTCACTTTACTCAAGTAGAATCATCTTCCTCATCTCTGATTTCATGGTGATTAACACAAAGCCCAGAACACAGAAGGTACTCATGTTTGTTGAATGAATGAATGATGTGAAAGAACTGAAATCAGAGTCCAGCACCTCTCACAAATCTAATACCTTTATAAGTCTTTTCTGATGAACCTAAAAACTAACTACCCTGAAGTGTAGCGAAATTATATTTTGATTATTGAAAAGAAAATCCTTGGAAAATGTTGGATTTTTTAGATCCTAGGAATATATGCCTATAGTCTTCAAATATTCTCTATGTGGGTTGAAGATAGAATCACAATCCAAAAATATCTCAACATTCTGGAGTAAGAATTGAATCTAAAAGGATGAAATCTGACTGAGATAAATTTAAGCTTATGTAAGTACACAATGGGGGAAGGACATAACTTAGCAAAAGCGTAGTTATAAAGGACTTGAAAGTCAATTTAAAGGTAACTGTGGGGCTTACATAAATTTAGAGTATAATTTGGCCCCTGAAATATTTAATGTGATCTTTGGTTGCATTAAAAAAAGGATTGTTAATAGCATGAGGGAGATAAAAATCCCATTCTACTGTGTTCTGGTTAAACTACACATAGACTGCTGGTCTTCAAACTGGAAGGCAATTACTTTCACTCTTTGGAAGAGACAAAGACTTTGAAAAAGAACATGCATGTGGAAATTGTTTAGGAAATTAATTTTCAGAGCACAATCATCCATATTTTTTTCTGAATTGATCCACCTGAGAAGGTAGCTCTGGCCGAGGTTCTTCTTTACTGCACTGCCCACATCGTGATTGTCCATGTTATAAAAGGAAGACATGGCTCCCACTCACCCACAGTCTTGAAATAGCATGTTACCCAAAGGTTTCAAATATTTCATGAAAATAAGAAAGGAAAAAAAAAACCTGAGACAATTTATTCAGCCAAGGGTAATTTATTCAAATTTCCTCCACATTTAACTCATTAAAAAAGTACTCAAAATATATTTTTACCTTTTTAATTTAATAATCATTTATCAGAATTTTTAATATGTTGATGGTTTGGTGAATTGTACATGCTATTATTATGATTATTGCAATGTATGCTCCTTAAAATTTTAACACATAAATCCTTATCATCTTAGAAATTAAAAAATTGAACTTGTTTCATTATTGCAGCGAATAATTAGTGTCATTAATATATAGTTTTGATATATTACCAGAGGTGGCTGGCAAGATGGCTGAATAGGAACAGCTCCAGTCGGCAGTTCCCAGCAAGACCAATGCAGAAGGCGGGTGATTTCTGCATTTCCAGCTGAGGTACCCGGCTCATCTCATTGGGACTGGTTAGACAGTGGGTGCAGCCCACAGACTGCAAGCAGAAGCAGGTTGGGATGTCATCTTACCTGGGAAGCACAAGAGGTCGGGGAACTCGCTCCCCTAGCCAAGGGAAGCCTTGAGGGACTGTGCCCTGAGGAACAGTGCATTCTGGCCCAGATACTATGCTTTTCCCATGGTCTTCACAACCCACAGACCAGGAGATTTCCTCGAGTGGCTACACCACCAGGGTCCTGGATTTCAAGCACAAAAGTGGCCAGCCATTTGGGCAGACACTGAGCTAGCTGCAGGAGCTTTTGTTCATACCCCAGTGGCACCTGGAACACCAGCGAGACAGAACCATTCAATTCCCTGGGAAAGGGGCTGAAGCCAGGGAGCCAAGTGGTCTAGCTCAGCAGATCCCACCCCCACAGGGCCCAGCAAGCTAAGATCCACTGGCTTGAAATTCTTGCTGCCAGTACAGCAGTCTGAATTTGACCAGAGATGCCTAAGCTTGGTGGTGGGAGAAGCGTCTGCCATTACTGAGGTTTGAGTAGGTGGTTTTACCCTCACAGTGTAAAAACAAAGTTCAAACTGGGCAAGGCCCACCACAGCTAGCCAAAGCTTCTATAGCTAGACTGCCTCTCTAGATTCCTCCTCCCTGGGCAGGGCATCTCTGAAACAAAGGCAGCAGCCCCAGTCATGGGCTTATAGATAAAACTTCCATCTCCCTGGGACCGAGAACCTGGGGGAAGGGGCGGCTGTGGGCGCAGCTTCAGCAGACTTAAACGTTTCTGCCTGCCAGCTCTGAAGAGAGCAGCAGATCTCCCAGCACAGTGCTCAAGCTCTTCTAAGGGACAGACTGCCTCCTCAAGTGGGTCCCTGACCCCCATGCCTCCTAACTGGGAGACACCGCATAGCAGGGGTCGACAGACACCTCATACAGGAGAGCTCTGGCTGGCATCTGGTGGGTGCTCCTCTGGGATGAAGCTTCCAGAGGAAGGAACAGGCACAATCTTTGCTGTTCTGCAGCCACCGCTGGTGATACCCAGGCAAACAGGGTCTGGAGTGGACCTCCAGCAAACTCCCTCAGACCTGCAGCAGAGGGGTCTGACTATTAAAGGAAAACTAACAAGCAGAAAGGAATAGCATTAACATCAACAAAAAGGACGCCCACACAAAAACCCCATCTGAAGGCCCCAACATCAAAGACCAAAGGTAGATAAATTCACTAAGATGAGGAAAAACCAGCACAAAAAGGCTGAAAATTCCAAAAACCAGAATGTTTCTTCTCCTCCAAAGGATCAGAACTCCTCGACAGTAAGGGAACAAAACGGAACAAAGAATGAGTTTGACAAATTGACAGAAGTAGGCTTCAGGAGGTGGGTAATCACAAGCTCCTCCGAGCTAAAGGAGCATGTTCTAACCCAATGCAAGGAAGCTAAGAACCTTTTTGAATGTTCTAACCTTGAAAAAAGGTTGGAGGAATTGCTAACTAGAATAACCAGTTTAGAGAAGAACATAAATGACCTGCTGGAGCTGAAAAACAGCACAAGAACTTCATGAAGCATCCACGAGTATTAATAGCTGAATCGATCAAGCAGAAGAAAGGACATCAGATACTGAAGATCAACTTAATGAAATACAGCGTGAAGACAAGATTAGAGAAAAAAGAATGAAAAGGAATGAACAAAGCCTCCAAGAAATGTGGGACTATGTGAAAAGACCAAATGTACATTTGATTGGTGTACTTTGAAAGTGATGGGGAAAATGGAACCAAGTTGGAAAACACTTTTCAGGATATTATCCAGGAGAATTTCTCCAACCTAGGTCAACATTCAAATTCAGGAAATACAGAGAACACCACAAAGATGCTCCTTGAGAAGAGCAACCCCAAGACACATAATCATCAAATTCACCAAGGTTGAAATGAAGAAAAAAATGTTAAGGGCATGGAGTAAAGACTTAAACATAAGACCTAAGACCATAAAAACCCTAGAAGAAAACCTAAGCAATACCATTCGGGACATAGGCATGGGCAAAGACTTCATGACTAAAACACCAAAAGCAATGGCAACAAAAGCCAAAACTGGTAAATGGCATCTAATTAAACTAAAGAGCTTCTGCGCAGCAAAAGAAACTATCATCAGAGTGCACAGGCAGCCTACAGAATGGGAGAAAATGTTTGCAATCTATCCATCTGACAAAGAGCCAGAATCTACAAGGAACTTAAACCAATTTACAAGAAAAAAACAACCTCATCAAAAAGTGGAAGAGGGATACGAACAGATACTTCTCAAAAGAAGACATTTACGTGACCAAAAAACATATGAAAGAAAGCTCATCATCACTGATCATTAGAGAAATGCAAATCAAAACCACAATAACATACCATCTCACACCAGTTAGAATGGCGATCATTAAAAAGGCACTGGAGAGGATGTGGAGTAATAGGAACACTTTTACACTGTTGGTGGGAGTATAAATTAGTTTAACCATTGTGGAAGACAGTGTAGCGATACCTCAAGGGTCTAGAGCCAGCAATACCATTTGACCCAGCAATTCCATTACTGGGTATACACCCAAAGGATTATAAATCATGCCAGACACATGACCATGTATGTTTATTGCAACACTATTCATAATAACAAAGACTTAGGACCAACCAAAATGCTCATGAATGATAGACTGGATAAAGAAAATGTGGCACATATACACCATGGAATACTATGCAGCCATACAAAATGATGAGTTCACGTCCTTTGCAGGGACATGGATGAAGCTGGAAACCATCATTCTCAGCAAACTAACACAGGAACAGAAAACCAAACATCGCATATTCTCACTCATAAGTGAGAGCTGAACAATGAGAATACATGGACACAAGGAAGGGAACATCACACATCAGGGCCTGTCCATGAGTAGTGAGCTAGGGGAGCGATAGCATTAAGAGAAATACTTAATGTAGATGATGGGTTGCTGTGTGCAGCAAACCACCATGGCACATGTATACCTATGTAACAAACCTGCATGTTCTGCACATGTATCCCAAAACTATATCTATCTATCTATCTATCTATCTATCTATCTATCTATCTATCTATCTATCTATATAGTTTTAAGCATAAAAGCATGTTATGTTAAGATAAAATTCTGTGGGGAATATGGAATAAAATGGTGACTTCAAGGAGAAGTAGAAGTGAGTTTAAATCATCAACAAAATACAAAATGGATAATGGTGGACATTAAACCACCTTGGTGCTCATATTTCTTTGGATATATTAAAAAGAGTAATACAAGTTTTATTTATAAAGTCAATATTCCCAATACAGTTGAAATTACATCCACTGAAACTATTTATAATGAAAAAGTTTTAGATGTCTACTTAAAAATGTTCAAAGGAGTACACAGCTTTTCAAAGCTTGTTTAGGGAGTGCATAAGCAAAACATACCACTGTTCTGGTGAATCACATTTAATTCCAAGTAACACTTAAAATGGGATAGAGAGAAAGTAAAATGTATTCAAGGAAGAATCATAAAATTATGAAAAGACTTGGAATCATCTCATATAAAAATTCTCAACACCCTCTCCACCCCCGCAAAAACCTGACTCTCTATGGGTAGAAAAGACCTATAAGCACAAAACTGATCTTTAGGTTTTTTGGGAACTGTGTTTGCAGCCCATAGCACAAGTCAAGGACTAACTGGTTGCAAATACAAATATTTCTACACCCATTTTAATTTCCTTCAGTGTAGAGGTTATTTTTTTCACCACTGTATATACTATACCCCAGTGCTTGGCAAGTGGTAGGTACACAATAAATATTTGTAAAATGACCAGGCATGTTGATTCACACCCAAGCTACTTGGGAGGCTGAGGTAGGAGGATCACTTGAGCCAAGCCAGGAGTTCAAGACTGCAATAAGCTGTGATCACACCACTGCACCCCAGACTAGGGGACAGAGTGAGACTCTGCCTCAAAAAACAAACAAACAAAAAATTATAAAATGAATGAGAGAACTCAGTATGAGAAACAATTTCCCAGCATTAAATCTGCGTAAAGATTAAATAAACAGCCACACGAATTCCCTTCAGGGGAGGTGTTCAATTTATGTTTAAAGGGGGTAAACATAATAGAATGCTATTGGCTAGGATTTATCTTCAGGGTCACTTTCAATTTTACTTTTCTGGAATCAGGATAGGATTTCTCCCACATGTTTTTCCTCATCTAGGAGAATCTAAATTATTACTAGAAAAAATAAAACATATTTTCCATAGATACTTTTAAAAGATAGAGATTGTTTTCTCTATCCAACGTTAAAAATAGTAGTTTTGCACAAATAAAAGTCACTTTATTATTGTTAGGGAATGTTGAGTTGAGATGGTCATTACTAATTTAATTGGGACAACTTTAATAACCAGAATCAATTAGAACCTTAACAAGAGTCAGGTGGCTATGTTAATTTCTTTCTAACCATGTCTGTGATTCCCTAATTCAATAATTATGGCCAATATACTGAATTTTCCATCAGGACTATCTTAACTGGATCCAATTAAGGAAAGCATCTGGATGCCTCTTGAAATAAGCAGGAGAAATTAAATCAAAAGAAGACTGTCAATGTCATTTATTTCCAGAGGACTTAGACATTCTCCTTTCATTTTTATACTTCAAAATTTTTTAGTAAGAAATTGTTATGTTTTCTCTAGTAAAACATTGTTTGTTTTCTCTAGTAAAATTGTTATTTGTCTCAAATAACAAAATGAGACAAATATCTGTGATGGCAGTGGCAGCTGCCATCATGCTGGTTGCAGTGGGAAAACGTGGCTGAGGCTGCACATTCTATGCAGCTAGTGGGAGCCCTGCCCCTTCCGATTGGGACTGGAGCTCCTCGGGTACTGCAGCCACCCAAACCACAGCTGCAGACCTCAGGCCTCCTGCTCTACAGAACAGACAGTAGCCCTACTCTCCTGGGCAGGGCTACAGCTGCCCAAACCAGCTGTGGATCCGAGCCTCCCTGTGCTCTTGGGGGAGCGTCAAGAGCAGGTAGGATCTGCCCTCCCGGGTGTAGCTACAGCCACCACACCCATGGCTATAGACCTAGGCTGTAGAGGAAGCAGGCGAGAGCTGGGGACAAGCAGGAGCCCTGCCTCTTCTGAGTTGGCAGGGTGGGAGCTCCTGGGTGCAGCTGCAGCCACCCTCCCAGGCACAGGACCCTGGCATCTCTGCAGCCTGCACCCTTGGGGGCCCCAGAAGGACTCCCATCCCTGAAGTCTCAGGGTGTCTGCTCCCACTGCCTGGCCTCTCTCCACTTCCATCACCTGCTCTGCTCTTAGAGTGGGTCAATGCCCCTGGGCTAGGAACGGCAGTGGGAGGCAAATTGATTCCTGGGTAGAAGCGGGTGGTTCCCCAGTAAGGCCCCACCTTCAGGTCAAGGAGGGCCTGAAGACTGGGTGCTGGGCTGCCAGTCCTGTGGACCAGAGTGGGGACTCATGGTGCCTCTTCTGGGTTTGCCCATGGCTGCCCAAGGACCAATTGGCCCCATTTCCTCCCTTCTGAGGTCAATAAAAGCCCTGGGCTCATCCAGAGCAGGACAGAGGATGGCCAGAGGAGGAAGAGGGCAGACAGACCATGGGACCAGAAGACTAACTGCAGAGAGGAGTAGCCCTTCCTGAGAGCTGCAGAGACAACTTACCAGCAGAGAGGAACTACCCTCTCTGCTGAGAGCTTCAGATATCTACAGAGACATCAGAATGTCTTGCCTGTGGAGAGGAGACACCCGCTCCAGGGCCTCCTTTCTGCTAAGGGCTGAACACTTGACTAGACAACCTGCCTACAAGAGGAGCTACCCAATCCTTTTAGCTATTCTAACACAAAATAGAACTCTTCTTCACCCTTCACTTGTCTGCATACCTTGTTCTTCCTGGACACAGAACAAGAACTTGGTCAAAGGCACTGCAGCCACAGAGGTTTCCAGCCAGAAAAACTGACACCCCAGAGATCCCATAAAATCTAAATGATATAATTGTAGGGGATAGAAGTTCACACAATCCTAGTGCCTTGAAACTTGTTCTCTCCATCCTTGTCCATGAACCCTGATTTCACCCCATCTATTTATAACTCTGGCTTACTGGGCTCCTGGACTCCTGTCACCCAGGGTGAAGAACTCACATGCTGGTAAAGAAATGCTTACTTATGTGATACCACAAAGAGCTTCTCCTCCTTTTTCCCAGGAAGGGAGCCAACCATAAAATTCACTTTGATTCTTCCTCTTCCAAAAATCAGTAAAGTGTTTAAACAAGCCAAAGCAGAGGCCCAATCTTCAATAGTTCTGTCTTTACGAAATCTTCAACATGGGGCCACAGGAACCCTACAAAATATTTTAGCAGCTGCAGACCGGTTGACTCATGGAATCTCTCCAGGTTTTCTTTTCTTTTTTTTTTTCTCTTATGTTTTCTTTCTTGTCTTGTCTTCTCTTCTTTTCTCTCCCTCCCTCCCTTTCTCCCTCCCTCCCTTTCTCCCTCCATTCCTTCCTTCCTTCCTTTCTTCCTTCCTTTCTTCCTTTCTTTCTCCTTTCTTTCTCTTCCTTCCTTTCTTCTCTTTCTCTTTTTTCTTTCTCTTTCTTTCTCTCTTTCTTTCTTTCTCTTTCTTTTCTTCCTTTCTTTCTCTCTCTTTCTGTTTTAAAGAGTTTACCTGAGCTGAAGTGAAGACAGCTGCCCAGAAGGCTCAGACCCAACCATTCTTGAATGTAAGCTCTATTTGGCCTTCTTTATAAGCAGGATTTTGAAGGAAAAAGGGGAGAACGGGATGATATAAAATTGTTTGTTAGAAATTCTCATTGGTTTACAGAAATAGCACTGATTAGTAATTGGCTTTACATTTTTAAGATATGGAGTGTGAGTTACAGTGTCTGGTACTGCATTCTTAGAGTAAATTACAGTTACTTTTGGCACTAGCAAGCAGTTTCAAGAGATGAGTACATAATATAAAAGCAGGGAAGTAGGGCGTCATAGCTGTCTCATTTTTTAATGTCTCTCTAGGCCTGATAACTTGAACTCTCATTCCTCAGATAAACGTTCTATTCTTTTCTCAGCATTTAATAAAGATTTGCTGAATGTATGAGCAAATAAAGCTAAAGGCAAACCAAGCCCTTACAAAATAGCAGTCCCGGGTTTCTTTCCCAAGATGGCTGCCAGCTTGCATGAACAGACAAGTTGTTGGCATAAGGGGAAGGGCCAGTGGGAGGCATAGTATCTTTTTTCAGGCTCCATTTTGAAATTCAGTACTTCTTTAATCACCAGTGTTCAATTAAGTTTAGCCTAAAGCTGCCTCCCTACATATCTTAAGTTCCACCTAAAGATTTCTCCATACATAATGAACTCTAACTTACCGGCCTGTGAACAGACCTAACCTACTCTTGTGCCAATCACTGAGTTTCAGCCAACCACAGGCAGCCGACTGTTTAATCCCTGTTCAAATAAGATAAATACCAAGCTGTAACCAACCCAGCTGTTTCTGTACCTCACTTCCATTTTCTGTACATCATTTTCCTTTTTATATCCTTAAATCTTGACCATGTGGCAGCTCCAGAGAATCTCTGGACCTATTTTGATTCAGGGGCTGCTCAATTTGCAAATCACTCTTTGTTCGATTAAATTCCATCGATTTAATTTGTCTAAAGTTTTTCTTTTAACACCAGAATAATGTATGTCATAATCTCCCTCACTCTAATCATGTGGAGATTCAGATTTTTTCAGCTAATGAGGGTGTTATTGGAGTTGCTCCAGCCCTGTCTTTGTTTAAAAAAACATGAAAAACAAAACAAAACCATGTCCTAGTTTTACTGCTAACTAGCAGTATTTCTGTGACTTTTCTGGATTTTAGTTTCATACAGTTTCTATAATAAGAGGATAATAGACATTATATGCTATCCTCACAGGCATATTACATCCTGATACCTATAATAATATGGATAATATAATATAGAGTTGTGGATAAGGAACAGACAATTTATTTTCTCTTCTTGTCTTTTCCTCTCCTTTTCCTTTTCAATCTTGCCAGCAAGATTGACAGCAAAGCTTGTCATTTAAAATTTTATATTTAAAATGACGTATTCATTTTTCTCCATAGGGAATATTAGGGGTCTATAAACTAATCAGTATTTCTTCCCTACAATAAAGCAAAAATAGTAGAGGTCTTTTGCTGTATCCTATCAAACCAGTAATCCCTCTGCCAAAATCATCATCTGTTCTGAGTGTCTGCTTTCTCATTTGTCTGATAGCTCCTCTTGGCATATAGTACTCTCTTTTGAACCTTTCTGCCAAACAAGCACAAAATAGGACAGGAAACAAAAACTCTGAGGCCCAGGTCTCCATGGCCCACATCCCCATCTGTGAGAGCACAAGGGCTATTGCTCTCCTCACTGAAGATTGCCTGATCTATTTGTTGGTCTCCAACAATTTCCTGAGCGTATCTGAATAAATGCAAGTTATTTGGAATGAGTGGTTACTTTTTAGTCTCAATATTGGCTTTATACTCTAGCTCTCTTCTTTTGCTGTTCCATCTCCTATCATCCTTTCTTGAACGGGAGCATGTGGAAGTGAAAGGACACGGTGGACCCAGAACAACAGTGATTGAGTTTTGTCTCCGCTGATTACTTGATAAGTGACCTTGGACAAGCTATTTTCCCTTTGTGAGTCTCTTTTCTTACCTTTACAATGGTGATATGACTACTGAAGCAAAATAGCATGAGTGAAGACAGCATCTTTGGAAACTAGAAGGTGAACAATAAACGACAGTTATCTTTGTGCCATAGCAATTCTGAGTGTTCTCTTGTCAAGTGGAGTGTTCATTACATTGTTCAACAAAATTGAACAATATAATGCATAGCAAAAATGATTATTTCTATTACAGAGGCTTTGTGGTTATAATATCTGCAAACACTCTCTTTGTAATCAGTATCTCATGGGTAAAATTAAACAAAATTGAATAAAATTTTGTTCTATAAATTTATAAATGTAATACAATGAAAGAACAAATCTGGAAAAAAAATTTAATGCTTTATACATAATGTTTATGAATTATGTCCTTAAAAAGAGAAATATCATTTAAAAAGAAAATAATTTTAAAATGCAGTTAAAAATGTCAATGATTTACTCATTGTTTAAAAAGATACTGATTCTCAAGATTTTTTCTCCTTTGTTAGCACTTAAAAATAGATTACTGTAGAAGATATTTTATACATATTACTACTCAATTCTGCTAAGATAATTATTAGTATTATCCTTTGAGAACCAGAAATGGGTATGTACAATTAGACTACAATGCTATTAGTTAATTGAGTTTTTCCCTTTCTCTGTAGAGTAATAAGGATCAGTAGTATTCAACAACCATTTCTACCAAGTAACACATTTATCAATAACATGTTTGTTCATTTTTTAAAAATTAGTATTTTGACACTTCTTGAGACATGTGCCATATCCTGGCTGGCAAGCACATATTAAAAATGTTTCCATGGAACAAAGCTTTTTGAAAATGTGCTTCTATTCAATAAACCAGTTTTCACTATTTAACATTATTTGGTTACAGCTTGAAATACTCCCACAGTTCACACACCATACAAATATTTGGGCTATCAGTATATAAGTAGCATATGCAATTCTGGATAAGAGAAAAAGCAAGTACACATTTGCCACAAGCAAGAGAATGTGGGTTTGCGTACGTGTGTATGATGTGAGGTAGAACAATGCAGAAAGCCAGTCAATGGAAAGGAGAAAACATCTCAAATGAAGAAAGACACAGTGTTGAATTGGGGTTTCTGTGTAAACTTAGTTCCAGCTTTTTGGATTAAAATTATACATTCTGACAAAGATTCTTCATATTAACCTACAGTAACACACTCAGACCCCTTCAGCTCAAGCATTCAGTCCTCACAATAACATTGTGGTAAGTTACAAAGGCACTGCAACTCCAACATAAATAAATTTATAAATTAAGAAGATAATTTGTCAGCATTCTGGAATGGTAAAAACCTTAACAATAGAGCAGAGACATTGGCCCACCATGTCATGACTTCTGAGTTTTCTCTAAGATAAATATTTCAAAAATATGCAACTTAACATTTTTCAAGTGTTAGAAAAATGTGGGGAAATGTTCTGCTCCTCTATTTTTACTTTAGTTATTGGCACTCAGGGAAGCATTTAATAACCTTTCCCTTGAAGTGCTCAGAAAAATTTTATTAAAAATGAAAAATCAATGGGAAATGAGTCACATCCAAAAAAAGTGGAAAAAAATATATTTGTATTTCCAAGTGAGAAAAATGTACAGAAGATTGGTGTAAAAAACTCTTAGCACCTGCCTTGTGATTGGAATAAGTGCTTTCAACCTGATATTTTAGTTTACTTTATAATAATTCAACCTGATATTTTAGTTTTCTTTATTATAAAATAATACATATTCATTATGATTAATTTGGAAAGTAAAAATAAAAAGAATAAAATACAAAATATAAAATTACCCATACTCCTACATATACACACATTACTATTAACAATTAGTGGGTTTAAAACTTCTATTCTTTTACCACCTTAGATGGCAGCTATGCTATATTGTAACAAGTTGGTTTTGGCCTGCAATTTTGGAATTTAATTTTGGTTTTTAATTTTAAACTTTGATTTTGCAGACAAAAAGTTCAGTTTTATTTAATTTTTCACTACAATATAGTATTTTGATGGACTATGTAAAATTAATTAATCTAATCTACATGGATAAGCATGGATATATCAAAAACATTTTGGTGGAGGTAGGAGAAAGCACGCTAAAAATGTTTAGTATGATGACATCTATGTAAGATTTCAAAGCAAGATATTAGTAAATATTACAGCATGTTACCTGTAGATGCATAATAAGTTTTTCTGAGGCAAATGCACAGGAAGAATAGCTTCAAGAGAGTGATTAGAAACAGATAGATAAGAACAGAGTGTTGGTGCTACACGGTATCAGAAATATTTTACTCCTTTGAAAAGTGATATATGTAGATGATGGAAATGTTCACTATCTTGATCGCAGTGTTGGGTTTATAAAAGTACATGCATGTCAAAACTTAACAAATTACGCTGAGTTATGGGCAATAGAGGTCAACCATAACTTCATAAAGCTATTTAAAAGCGAAAGTAAAAAGTTATATAAAGAAAACATGGCAAAGTATAATAGATCTAAATTGTAGTAGATGGTTGCCTACAATATCTTTCTCAATACTTCTTGGCATGTCTTAAATATGGATTCAGTGCAATTAAAATACCAATGTAATTATCAAAATATGAATGTCATTTTTCACAAAAGTAGGAAATCCTAAAATTTGTATAGAACCACAAAAGACCTTGGATAGTCAAAGCAATCCTAAGCAAATAGAACAAATCTGGAGGCATCACACTACATGACTTCAAAACATATTGCAAGGCTATAGCAACCAAAACAGCATAGTATTGATATAAAAATAGATGCATAGACCAATGGAACAAAACAGAGAACTGAAATCTAAATATTTATAGTCAATTAATCTTTGATAAATCTACCAAGAGCATACATTGGGGAAAGGACATTCTATTCAATAAATGGTGCTGGCAAAACTGGATACCCATATGCAGAAGAATGAAACTGGACTCCTATCTCTCACCATGTACGAAAGTCAACTTAAGACAAATTAAACACCTAAACATAAGACATTAGTCTAGGCAAAGATTTTAAGGCTAAGTTCTCAAAAGCACAGGCAACAAAAACATAAAATAGACAAATGGGACTATGTTAAAGCAAAAAGCTTCTGCACCGCAAAGGAAACAATCAACAGAGTGAAGAGATAGCCTCTTGAATGGGAGAAAATATTTGTACACTGTTAATCTGACAGGGGACCAATAACCAGAAAATACAAGGAACCCAAACAAGTCAACGGTAAAAAAAATATATAACCTCATTAAAAATGGTCAAAAGATGTGAATAGACATTTCTTAAAAGAAGACATAATAATAGTTGACAAATACATAAAAAAGTTCAATACCACAAATCATCTGGGAAATGCTAATCAAAACCACAATTAGATATCATCTCAACTTAGTTAGAATGACTATTATTAAAAGACAAAAATTTAAAAAAACAGATATGAGGATGTGGAGAAAACAGAACTCATACATTCTTCGCTGTAATGCATAATAGTGCAACCACTATGGAAAACAGTATGGAGTTTTCTCAAAGAACTAAAAATAAAACCACCATATGACCCATCAATCTCATTATTGGGCATTTATCCAAAAAATAAAAATAAAAGAAATCAATATATCGAAGGGACACCTGCATTCTCATGTTTGTCACGGCACTATTCACAATAGCAAAGATATGAAATCAACTTAAGTGTCCATCAAGGGACAAAAGGATAAAGAACATGAGTTATATATACACAATAGAATACTGTTTGGCCATAAAAAAAGAATGAAATCATGTCACTTGCAGCGACATGGATGGAACTGGAGGTTATTATGTTAAATGAAACAAACCAGGTACAGAAAGACAAATACTGCATGTTCTCACTCATATGTGGGAGGTAGATAACTTGATTTCATGAACACAAAGAATGATAGATATCAGAGACAGGGAAGGGTGAGTGGGTGAGGAGGATGATGAAGGCAAATTGTTTAATGGATACAAACATACAGTTTAATAGAAGAAATAAATTCTAATGTTTGATAGTAGAATAGGGTGACTATACTTAGCAATAATATTTTGTATATTTCAAAGTAACTAGAAGAGGGAACTTAAAATGATGCCCACACATAAATGATGAATACACCAGGTGATGGATACTCCAAATACCCTGACTTGATCATTGTACATTCTATGCACGTAACAATACTCACTCATTTACCCATAAATACTCATATACCCCAGAAATACTCAAAATATTATGTATCAGTAAAAGAAAAGCATACTTTATAAATAAATAGAAATAATACTATTTTGTCTAAAGCAGAATAAATATAAAATAATATGAGTTTCTTCGGTTTTTTTTTAATCTAAAAGAACCACTCGTTTACCAAATGTTGAATTTCTGCCTGGTGGGTAATGGCAGACAAGAGTGAAGTTTCTAGAATGAACACTGAAGAACACCTTTAGAGGAGCCGTAGAAATATGGTATTTGTTCTTCTCTGCCAGTTTCAGGAAATTCAGTGCCCTTTGACTTTACAAAGGAAGGCCTTTGCCCCCTTACATCAATCGACCAAATAGGACTTTATCTACATTAATTATTTCATCTACGTTTAATATTTAACCTGCACATTCCTCTTGATATTCAAGAAAACGTGTCCAACAGCACAGCCTTCATCTAGACTCAGGGCTTGATGCCTTTGTCTGGTTGTCTTGCCGGCTTTCACCCCAGGTTCCCTGCCTCAGTGTCTGCCCCACCTGATCTTTGCAATGTATCACCACCAGAACAATCTCCCTACAAGTTCCTACTTCCCATCTGTGAAATGGGGCATTATGAGTACCTATCACTAAGGTTATTACTTAATTAAATAATTTCCATGTATGGGAAGCACTTAGAGCAATACCCAGGATATAATATGCACATAGTAAATGTTATTTGTTGTATTTATTATCATTTACACATATTAAAAAATTGTTATTTTGCTAAGAATAAATATCACACTTATCACATTCCATTTCCTCACTTCTGAACAATCAGTAGTTGCTCTTTGCCTTCAAGGTCCAGTCCAACCTTATCATTCCTCCATCCACTGCTTTAATCATTTTTGCCACTTTTCGTAGCAAAAATTGTGTTAGCCAAGTCTATTCTACTTTCATTCTAAAAAGCAATACAGTTTCTGCTTTTTCCCATCTAACCTTTCTCAAACCTTATTCATAAACATACCCAGGCTTCCACAAGACTTAGAACCACTTTATTCCCTTCTTCTAAAATCTACTTGATTCTAGTACCTGAACTACTCCCATTGACATTAGGAACACACACAAAAGAGAGAAAAAAAAGTAAGCCCAGTTCAAAGAGGGCAGGTAATTCCATTCCAAGCAAGGTTTAACTTACATTTGGAATCACCAGTTAGCTCATTACTCTCAATCCATTTTGCTTCTTCATTTCAAGGCCAAGGTTCAAGTCAGCCACCCAAACTGGTGCCTGAGTGAAGTCAGGTTGCTTATAACTCCCAATAGAAAATGTGATCTCAGGCTCTTACAAATATGGTTGACTTTTGCCTGAAAATGAAAAATACACACACACTGGGGAGATCCAGATCTGGCCAAAGCAGCAAATAGCTTTTTGTGTCAAATCCCTTTCTCCGTCTTCATTCATGTCCCACTACCTTTAGGTCATGCCCAAGTGTGTCAGGGACACTGGTTCCTCCCCAGTGCCTGTTTATCAGGTTTGCCATTTGTGTCCTAGGAAATGAATAAAAATGTGCATTATTATTATCGTGTACCAATTTTATAGATGAGAAAATTGGTAAGTTAGACAGGTTATGTGACTTGTCCAAGGATTTGTTATCAGTACATACCAGCACCAGCTTTCAAAGCCAGTATTGTTTAACTTCAGAGCCCTCTAAGCAAGACTGTCTCATCTTGCGTCTTGCTGCTTTGAGACTGGCCTACTTTTCCTAGGAATAGTGGGTCTTGAAGGTTGCAAACTGGAGGGGTAGAATTGCACAAGAAGTATATTTTAGAATGGTACAAGAAATTTGGGTTCAGTGCTCCCCTCAGCAAGTTATTCCAGACCAGAACCCTCTCTACAGGCAGAGAGACACATAGATACCTGAAAGAGTCAAAAGATAACCAAGCCAAATTATTTTTTCTTTTTTTTTTTAATAAAAATTTCTTTAATGAATTTTAAAATACCTTGTGCTAAAATAAGCATCAGTACAAGCATACCTCAGATATGTTTAGTTCCAGATCAGCACAATAAAACAAATATTTCAATATAGTAAGTCACACAATTTTTTTGGTTTCTCCAGTGTATATAAAAGTTACGATTATATTTTACTGTATTCTGAATGTGCAAAAACATTGCCTAAAACAATTATGTATATAGTTTAATTTAAAAATGCTTTATTGCTAAAAAAAAATGCTAAAATCATTTGAGCCTTCTTAAAGGATTTAAAATATTATGCAAACTTAGTTGATAAAGCAGTGGCAGTTTGATAGGACTGACTCCACTTTTGAAAAAAATAACTCTGTGGGTAAAATGGCATAAACCCCTATTGCAACTTACAGAAAAATAGTTTGTGAAAGGAAAAGTCAATTGATACAGCAAACTTCATTGTTGCCTTGTTTTCAGAAATTGCAACACCCCAGTTCGACCTTCAGCAACCACCAAATTGATCAGTGGTCATCAACATTGAGACAAGACTCTCCACCAGCAAATTATTTTTTCTACACAACAATTCTAAATTCAGTCTTAGAAATTATCTTGTTTCAAAGTTATTCTCTAAAGTTTGTATATTGCTGTGAGGAGAAATTATTTTTTTCCAAAGCTATTTTCCAAATTCAGTGGGTTTAGATGTTTCACTACAAGATGTACTATGGAATCCCTGAGTTTCTGACAGTTAGCAGGAGAGGAGGGTGAAGTTATTATTTCCTCTCATACCTCATACACAGTGCATGAGGTGAGCTGCTGGGATTGGACTTGCAAGGCCAACTCTGGAGTGGCTACTGATTCTCCATTGCCTTAGGTAAGTTAAGTGCCACTAAGCAGCTGTGCCTGCCTTCCCAAGGGTCTCTTTTGCCAAATCCTCTTGGGCTTCCAGTAGAGGGGCTCCATGGTATTGAGAGAAACATGTTTTTTTTGTTTTGTTTTGTTTTGTTTTAATCTCAATTATAGTTAAAAAGTAAATCTACACTTTGGGAAGCTGAGGCGGGCGGATTCCCTGAGGTCAGGAGCTGGAGACCAGCCTGGCCAAGACAACAAAACTCTGTCTCTACTAAAAATATCAAAATTAGCTGGGCGTGTTGGCGTGTCCCTGTAATCCCAGCTACCTGGGAGGCTGAGTCAGGAGAATCGCTGGAACCTGGGATGCAGAGGCTGCAGTAAGCCGAGATCATGCCACTGCACTCCAGCCTGGGTGACAGAGCAAGACTCTGTCTCAAAAAATAAAATAAAATAAAATAAAAAATACAAAATAATCTAAACAAATATACCTAAATGTTTAACAGTGACACTGAGGCTGTTTGAGAAGGCAATATTACTGGTCAAGATCAATCGTTCTCAAAGCCATAATAAAAGTCACAAAAAATAAAATGAAAATACACAATAGAATCAGCCGGGAGCTTTATAAAGCTATTAGTGCCTGGGACCTACCCCGACCTATCTGAATACTATAAGACAAATTAAAACCCGAACTTACAATAACTTTACTACCAATCTTGCCAGTTAAAAATCATAGTTTATGAGACCCTTGGCTTTTACTTAAATAAGTTAGCATTAGCCAAACCCAGAATTTCTTAATCTGAAATGGTAAAGTCTGCAGAGTGTTCCAGCACTTCTGGCCATTGTGTCAATGGAAGCACTTCCCACTGGCTTTTCTGACAAGCATCTTCTTAGCTCCTGAGGTTTTATCTATTAATGGTGTGAAACTCAGAATATAAATGGGCATGCTAGGAAGACAAATGAATAGTTTCTCTATAAGCTCTAGGAGTGAAGGAGTTTTTGCACTGAGCAAACTAGGAAGAACAATTTATACCTATGCACTCTGGCTATGTCACAAGTCTGAAACAATGCGATAATCTGCCAGTTATTAGAAGCTAATAACCACTGAATGTCTACCATGTGCCAAGAGCAATGGCATATATCCGAGATCTCAAATAATCTTCAGAAAATCTGTGTGAGGTATGTATTCTTAATTCCCACTTTATGAATAAAAAACTATGAATTGAGAATAACAGAATTTGATCACTCTGTCAAAGCCCCAAAGTTATAAACTGATAGTGCCAGAAAGCAAAATAGGGCTGCCTGATTTAGCTGTCCTTCTCTCTCTGTAACATTTCTCTCTCTGTAACAAGAAATGATTTTCCCCCACCTTGCTTAATTATACTCTTGGAAACCTAGGCTTACATCCAGGATTGATTTTACACTTAGCATTTTTCATGCACCACTCGGGCCGGAAAGCAGTTAACAGTGGTGGTGCCATGGATGTGTAAAGCTCAGATGTTCTTTAAGAGACCCTGCTGTGGGAGGGGGCATTGCTGACTGAACCCCAGCTGCTGCCCTGTGGGGTCCACTGCCAGCTTAGCATCGAAGCCAGGCTCCCTTCAAGTTGCTCTCAGCCAGTGACTGAGCATAAGGGGATATTAGCGTTAGCCAGCTTGTTCCTGACTGATGTGGGGTTCTTCCAAGGAGTAATATTTGCTCAAATACTGTACACCAGCATGGTCAAAACTTCCTTTGACCTGTGCTAAAGTCTGGACCTCTTTCTATCCAATCCTTTCTTCCTTCTCCCCTTTTATAGGACTGTACCATGGTCTGCCTCTTCCTGCTCCTTCACCCCTTATTCCATACAGACATTTTTCCGTGATATCTTTTTGTGTCTAATCCCATCATGGAGGCTATTCCTCAAAAGACCTGAACCAAAACAACACCCTGTTCCCTCTCTTCCAAGCTCTCTCTCTGTCTCTCCCAAAAACACGGACAGTTTTTCCCATGCTGTTCTCATGATAACATGTGAGTTCTCACGAGATCTGATGGTTTTATAAGTGTTTGACAGTTCCTCCTTCCCACATTCTTTTCTGTCCTGTTGCCATGTAAGATGTGCCTTGTTTCCCCTTCTCCTTCCACCATGATTGTAAGTTTCCTGAGACCTTCCCAGCCATGTGGAACTGTGAGTCAGTTACACCTCTTTGGTTTATAAATTACCCAGTTTCAGGCAGTATCTTTATAGCAGTGTGAGAATTGACTAATACACTATGTCTTAGGTACTTCTATTTTAAAATACACAGGCATTCAAATCTATGGATAGTATATCTAACAACGGACAGAATTGACATCCTCCGAGAAAAAGAGGAAGTATGTGTGCCTCTGGCTTCCTTTTTTATGTTTTTCTGAATTTTCCAATTTTTCTTCTGTAGATCTGTTCTAGTTTATACAGAAAAAAAAAACTAAGCTAAATGTTATTGCCAAAACTTCTTGAAGAAACTTACCACCAGTGATCACAATAACACATTAACAGCATCCTCTAATAAATTAACAGCATTCTTTAATAAATCTTTTGTCAAAATTTATTTTTTCGTAGAGGAGCATTTTCTCATCAACTAGAAAAAGCAAAAATATATACGAAAGCATTCTCAGGCTAAAAATTGTATTATGATAATACTTAAAAAGTTGGGGAAGTGGAGTAGAAAAAATATTTTTAGATTTTACTACTAAATTAAAAAAATACATACAGACTAAAGAATAAACATTCAATAATACTTGAAGAGTAGCATAAATATCATTTTATTTATTTATTTATTTATTTTAATTTTTTTATTATTATACTTTAAGTTCTAGGGTACATGTGCACAACGTGCAGGTTTGTTACATATGTATACTTGTGCCATGTTGGTGTGCTGCACCCATCAACTCATCAGCACCCATCAACTCATCATTTACATCAGGTATAACTCTCAATGCAATCTCTACCCCTTCCTCCCTCCGCATAATAGGCCCTGGTGTGTGATGTTCCCCTTCCCAAGTCCAAGTGATCTCATTGTTCAGTTCCCACCTATGAGTGAGAACATGCAGTGTTTGGTTTTCTGTTCTTGCGATAGTTTGCTGAGAATGATGGTTTCCAGCTGCATCCATGTCCCTACAAAGGACACAAACTCATCCTTTTTGATGGCTGAATAGTATTCCATGGTGGATATGTGCCACATTTTCTTAATCCAGTCTGTCACTGATGGACATTTGGGTTGATTCCAAGTCTTTGCTATTGTGAATAGTGCCGCAATGAACATACGTGTGCATGTGTCTTTATAGCAGCATGATTTATAATCCTTTGGGTATATACCCAGTAATGGGATGCCTGGATCATATGGTACTTCTAGTTCTAGATCCTTGAGGAATCGCCATACTGTTTTCCATAATGGTTGAACTAGTTTACAATCCCACCAACAGTGTAGAAGTGTTCCTATTTCTCTACATCCTCTCCAGCACCTGTTGTTTCCTGACTTTTTAATGATTGCCATTGTAACTAGTGTGAGATGGTATCTCATTGTGGTTTTGATTTGCATTTTTCTGATGGCCAGTGATGACGAGCATTTTTTCATGTGTCTGTTGGCTGTATGCATGTCTTCTTTTGAGAAATGTCTGTTCATATCCTTTGCCCACTTTTTGATGGGGTTGTTTGTTTTTTTCTTGTAAATTTGTTTGAGTTCTTTGTAGGTTCTGGATATTAGCCCTTTGTCAGATGAGTAGATTGCAAAAATTTTCTGCCATTCTGTAGGTTGCCTGTTCACTCTGATGGTAGTTTCTTTTGCTGTACAGAAGCTCTTTAGTTTAATTAGATCCCATTTTTCAATTTTGGCTTTTGTTGCCACTGCTTTTGGTGTTTTAGACATGAAGTCCTTACCCATGCCTATGTCCTGAATGGTATTACCTAGGTTTTCTTATAGGGTTTTTATGGTATTAGGTCTAACATTTAAGTCTCTAATCCATCTTGAATTAATTTTTGTATAAGGAGTAAGGGAAGGATCCAGTTTCAGCTTTCTACTTATGGCTAGCCAATTTTCCCAGCACCATTTATTAAATAGGGAATCCTTTCCCCATTTCTTGTTTTTCTGAGGTTTGTCAAAGATCAGATGGCTGTAGATGTGTGGTATTGTTTCTGAGGACTCTGTTCTGTTCCATTGGTTTATATCTCTGTTTTGGTACCACTACCATGCTGTTTTGGTTACTGTAGCCTTGTAGTATAGTTTGAAGTCAGGTAGTGTGATGCCTCCAGCTTCGTTCTTTTGGCTTAGGATTGTCTTGGCAATACGGGCTCTTTTTTGGTTCAATATGAACTTTAAAGTAGTTTTTTCCAATTCTGTGAAGAAACTCATTGGTAGCTTGATGGGGATGGCATTGAATCTATAAATTACCTTGGGCAGTATGGCCATTTTCACGATATTGATTATTGCTATCCATGAGCATGGTATGTTCTTCCATTTGTTTGTGTCCTCTTTTATTTCACTGAGCAGTGGTTTGTAGTTCTCCTTGAAGAGGTCCTTTACATCCCTTGTAAGTTAGATTCCTAGGTATTTTATTCTCTTTGAAGCTATTGTGAATGGAAGTTCATTCATGATTTGGCTCTCTGTTTGTCTCTTACTGGTGTATAAGAATGCTTGTGATTTTTGCACATTAATTTTGTATCCTGAGACTTTGCTGAAGTTGCTTATCAGCTTAAGGAGATTTTGGGCTGAGATGATGGGGTTTTCTAAATATACAATCATGTCATCTGCAAACAGGGACAATTTGGCTTCTTCTTTTCCTAACTGAATACGCTTTATTTCTTTCTCTTGCCTGATTGCCCTAGCCAGAACTTCCAACACTATGTTGAATAGGAGTGGTGAGAGAGGGCATCCCTGTCTTGTGCCAGTTTTCAAAGGGAATTTTTCCAGTTTTTGCCCATTCAGTATGATATTGGCTGTGGGCTTGTCATAAATAGCTCTTATTATTTTGAGGTACGTTCCATCAATACCGAATTTATTGAGAGTTTTTAGCATGAAGGGCTGTTGAATTTTGTCAAAGGCCTTTTCTGCATCTATTGAGATAATCATGTGGTTTTTGTCTTTGGTTCTGTTTATATGCTGGATTACATTTATTCATTTGTGTATGTTGAACCAGCCTTGCATCCCAGGGATGAAGCCCACTTGATCATGGTAGATAAGCTTTTTGACATGCTGCTGGATTCGATTTGCCAATATTTTATTGAGGATTTTTGCATTGATGTTCATTAGGGATATTGGTCTAAAATTCTCTTTTTTTGTTGTGTCTCTGCCAGGCTTTGGTATCAGGATGATATTGGCCTCATAAAATGAGTTAGGGAGGATTCCCTCTTTTTCTATTGATTGGAATAGTTTCAGAAGGAATGGTACCAGCTCCTCCTTGTACCTCTGGTAGCATTCGGCTGAGAATCCATCTGGTCCTGGACTTTTTTTGGTTGGTAGGCTATTAATTATTGCCTCAATTTCAGAGCCTGCTATTGGTCTATTCAGAGATTCAACTTCTTCCTGGTTTAGTCTTGGGAGAGTGTAAGTGTCCAGGAAATTATCCATTTCTTCTAGATTTTCTAGTTTATTTGTGTAGAGGTGTTTATAGTATTCTCTGATGGTAGTTTGTATTTCTGTGGGGTCTGTGGTGATATCCTCTTTATCATTTTTTATTGCATCTATTTGATTCTTCTTTCTTTTCTTCTTTATTAGTCTTGCTAGTGGTCTGTCAATTTTGTTGATCTTTTCAAAAAACCAACTCCTGGATTCATTGATTTGTTGGAGGGTTTTTTGTGTCTCTATCTCCTTCAGTTCTGCTCTGATCTTAGTTATTTCTTGCCTTCTGCTAGCTTTTGAATGTGTTTGCTCTTGCTTCTCTAGTTCTTTTAATTGTGATGTTAGAGTGTCAATTTTAGATCTTTCCAGCTTTCTCTTGTGGGCATTTAGTGCTATAAATTTCCCTCCACACACTGCTTTAAATGTGTCCTAGAGATTCTGGTATGTTGTATCTTTGTTCTCATTGGTTTCAAAGAACATCTTTATTTCTGCCTTCATTTTGTTATGGACCCAGTAGTCATTCAAGAGCAGGTTGTTCAGTTTCCATGTAGTTGAGCAGTTTTGATTGAGTTTCTTAGTCCTGAGTTCTAGTTTGATTGCACTGTGGTCTGAGAGACAGTTTGTTATAATTTCTGTTCTTGGCCAGGCGAGTGGCTCAAGCCTGTAATCCCAGCACTTTGGGAGGCCGAGACGGGCGGATCACGAGGTCAGGAGATCGAGACCATCCTGGCTAATACGGTGAAACCCCGTCTCTATTAAAAAATACAAAAAACTAGCCGGGCGAGGTGGCGGGTGCCTATAGTCCCAGCTACTCGGGAGGCTGAGGCAGGAGAATGGCGTGAACCCGGGAGTCAGAGCTTGCAGTGAGCTGAGATCTGGCCACTGCACTCCAGCCTGGGCGACAGAGCGAGACTCCGTCTCAAAAAAAAAAAAAAAAAAAATTTCTGTTCTTGTACATTTGCTGAGGAGTGCTTTACTTCCAATTATGTGGTCAATTTTGGAATAAGTGCAATGTGGTGCTGAGAAGAATGTATACTCTGTTGATTTGGGGTGGAGAGTTCTGTAGATGTCTATTAGGTCCGCTTGGTGCAGAGTTGAGTTCAATTCCTGGATATCCTTGTTAACTTTCTGTCTCGTTGATCTGTCTAATGTTGACAGTGGGGTGTTGAAGTCTCCCATTATTATTGTATGGGAGTCTAAGTCTCTTTGTAAGTCTCTAAGGACTTGCTTGATGAATCTGGGTGCTCCTGTATTGGGTGCATATATATTTAGGATAGTTAGCTATTCTTGTTGAATTGATCCCTTTACCATTATGTAATGGCATTCTTTGTCTCTTTTGATCTTTGATGGTTTAAAGTCTGTTTTATCAGAGACTAGGATTGCAACCCCTGCTTTTTTTTGTTCCCCATTTGCTTGGTAGATCTTCCTCCATCCCTTTATTTTGAGCCTATGTGTGTCTCTGCATGTGAGATGGGTCTCCTGAATACAGCAAACTGATGGGTCTTGACTCTTTATCCAGTTTGCCAGTCTGTGTCTTTTAATTGGACCATTTAGTCCATTTACATTTAGGTTGATATTGTTATGTGTGAACTTGATCCTGTCATTATGATATTAGCTGGTTATTTTGCTCATTAGTTGATGCAGTTTCTTCCTAGCGCATCAATGGTCTTTACATTTTGGCATGTTTTTGCAATGGCTGGTACCGGTTGTTCCTTTCCATGTTTAATACTTCCTTCAGGGTCTCTTGTAGGGCAGGCCTGGTGGTGACAAAATCTCTAAGCATTTACTTGTCTGTAAAGTATTTTATTTCTCCTTCACTTATGAAACTTAATTTGGCTGGATATGAAATTCTGGGTTGAAAATTCTTTTCTTTAAGAATGTTGAATATTGGCCCCCACTCTCTTCTGGCTTATAGAGTTTCTGCAGAGAGATCAGCTTTTAGTCTGATGGGCTTCCCTTTGTGGGTAACCTGACCTTTCTCTCTGGCTGCCCTTAAGATTTTTTCCTTCATTTCAACTTTGGTGAATCTGACAGTTATGTGTCTTGGAGTTGCTCTTCTCGAGGAGTATCTTTGTGGCGTTCTATGTATTTCCTGAATTTGAATGTTGGCCTGCCTTACTAGGTTGTGGAAGTTCTCCTGGATGATATCCTGAAGAGTGTTTTCCAACTTGGTTCCATTTTCCCCCTCACTTTCAGGCACCCCAATCAGACGTAGATTTGGTCTTTTCACATAATCCCATACTTCTTGAAGGCTTTGTTCATTTGTTTTTCCTCTTTTTTCTTTAGACTTCTCTTCTCGCTTCATTGCATTCATTTGATCCTCAATCGCTGATCCTCTTTCTTCCAGTTGATCGAGTCAGTTACTGAAGCTTGTGCATTTGTCACGTATTTCTCGTGTCATGGTTTTTATCTCTGTCAGTTCGTTTATGGCCTTCTCTGCGTTGATTATTCTAGTTATCCATTCTTCCATTCTTTTTTCAAGATTTTTAGTTTCTTTGTGTTGGGTACGTAATTCCTCCTTTAGCTCTGAGAAGCTTGATAGACTGAAGCCTTCTTCTCTCAACTCGTCAAAGTCATTCTCTGTCCAGCTTTGATCCGTTGCTGGCGATGAGCTGCATTCCTTTGGAGGTGGAGATGCACTCTTATTTTTTGAATTTCCAGCTTTTCTGCCCTGCTTTTTCCCCATCTTTGTGGTTTTACCTGCCTTTGGTCTTTGATGATGGTGACGTACTGATGGGGTTTTGGTGTGAGTGTCCTTCCTGTTTGTTAGTTTTCCTTCTAACAGTCAGGACCCTCAGCTGTAGGTCTGTTGGAGATTGCTTGAGGTCCACTCCAGACCCTGTTTGCCTGGGTATCAGCAGCAGAGGCTGCAGAAAATAGAATGTTGCTGAACAACGAGTGCACCTGTCTGATTCTTGCTTTGGAAGCTTCGTCTCAGGGGTGTACCCTGCCATGTGAGGTTTGGGGTGTCGGTCTGCACCTAGTTGGGGATGTCTCCCAGTTAGGCTACTCAGGGGTCAGGGACCCACTTGAGCAGGCAGTCTGTCCATTCTCAGATCTCAACTTCCATGTTGGGAGATTCACTGCTCTCTTCAAAGCTGTCAGACAGGGTCGTTTGCATCTGCAGAGGTTTCTGCTGCTTTTTATTTAGCTGTGCCCTGTCCCCAGAAGTGGAGTCTACAGAGACAGGCAGGCCTCCTTGAGCTACTGTGGGCTCCACCCAGTTCGAGCTTCCCAGCAGCTTTGTTTACCTACTTAAGCCTCAGCAATGGCGGGCGCCCCTCCCCCAGCCTCGCTGCTGCCTTGCAGTTAGATCGCAGACTGCTGTGCTAGCAATGAGGGAGGCCCCATGGACATGGGACCCTCCCGGCCAGGTGTGGGATATAATCTCCTGGTGTGCCATTTGCTAAGACCCTTGGTAAAGCACAGTATTGGGGTGGGAGTTACCCAATTTTCCAGGTGTTGTGTGTCTCAGTTCCCCTGGCTAGGAAAAGAGATTCCCTTCCTCCTTGTGCTTCCCAGATGAGGCAATGCCTCACCCTGCTTCAGCTCTTGCTGATTGGGCTGCAGCAGCTGACCAGCACCGATTGTCCGGCACTCCCTAGTGAGATGAACCCAGTGCCTCAGTTGAAAATGCAGAAATCACCCATCTTCTGTGTCGCTCGTGCTGGGAGCTGGAGACTGGAGCTGTTCCTATTCGGCCATCTTGCTCTGCCCCCCAGTATTGTTTTATAAATTAAAAAGTTTTTGATCTTAAGCTTATATAACAGTGCTTGACATTGGATAATACATTATAATTAACTATATACAAGTCATCATATTCAACAAATGCATATTTACTGAGAATGAAATTAGTATTCTTTTATGTGATCAATTTGATAGTCTTTCTCCTTTCAAGGGAAAATAACAAAAACATATTTCTAACTGGTAATCAGAGTCACTTGAAAAGAACTTTCATTTTTCATTTTTGCTGTGAATTATTTTTCCTTACTCTGAGAAAACTAAACCAACTATTTGGATTTTACTTTCCTATTTCACATGATTGACAAAAGCATGGTTTTTCCATTTTCAAAGTAATAAAATAGGATCAATAAAGTAAACCTCCTTACAGCACAGTAATCTCTCTAAGACTCTGAGCAGCTTTTTACATGTCTTGATCCAATTTAATCCCAATGACCAGCCAAGGTGTATTTTGCAGATTCTCCAAAAGAAATGTATGATTAAAAAGAAGTGGAAATTATCTACACCAGTGGTTCCTGATCTTTGTGGGACTTCATCACTGAGCCATTTGATTTATTGGTATCATTCTCTGACCTGCATTCCTGCTCTCACTCATTTCTACAAAATGCTATAGGAATGCAATTTCTTGAATACATTTGATTTTCAGGTTCCTCTTGTAATAAAGCAGGATTAGTTAATGCCCTCTGAACGTATCTCAAAATCAACTCAGGGAAGCACACTGCTATCACATGCAGAAGGGCATGACTCTTTTCTACAAAGCAGAGAAGAGCTAACTGGAAGAGCCGCTTTGAAATAAATCTAAGTCAAGTGAGATTTTAGTATCATATGAGAAGAGGGGCAAAGTACATGTTATTATATCACAAGGGGGCCTCTCTCAGAAACTTTCCAATCCATGGACATTTATCACTGATTTGACAATAATGATTGAATCAATAAAATAAACTAACAAGCAAATAAAACAGTTAAATGCACGGTATTTAAAAACTAAGACTTTTATGATATTATATGAAAGGAATAAACTATAATTTCCAAGGTGTTATCAGTGGAGTACTTAATTTTATATTAACCTTTTTGATAAAATGAAGACAGAAAAAACATGTAGATGTATTTACAATGTACATATACAAATGTGTGTGCATATATATGTACACACACTGTGTGTGTATAAATCCATACATAAATACGATTTTACTAAGCTCAATCAAATTTTCAAAGAGTATACTTCAGACATCCAAATTTCTCAATATTATCCTTCTTTAATATGTCAGACTGGTTTCACTTATCTATTGCTACGTAGCAGGGAATCCCAAAATTTAGCAGTTCAAAATTATAGCCACTTTATTTGAAAATAATTGTATGGGTCTGGTATTTAGGAATGATTCTGCAAGAATAGCTTGCGTATGCTCCACAATACCTGGGGCCTCCGATGGGATGGCTTGAGGGGCTAAGAGTTAGTTTCTTGGCTTATTCCCTGGGTTGGCTCAATTGGTGCTAGAGGATCCAAAATCGCCTCTCCAGTAGCTTGGTGTCTTGGTGTTGACTGTGTTGTAGGGTAACTCAGTTCTCACCAACATATCCTCTTTCTCATATTTATGGACTTTCATCATTCAGTAATCTAGTCTAAACTTCTACACATAGTGAGTTGCTTCTAAAAGGACAAAAATACAAGCTTGAAAAGTTTCCTAAGGCTTACGTCTGAAGCTGGTAAAACATCACTTCCGTCTTATCCTATCGGGGAAAGAAATCAAAAGACCAGCCAAATTTGAGGGACAGAAGGCATTGTTAGTGGTTATTCTGGAAACAACCTACCCCAAGACCTTACTAGCATGACATTTTTCTTCCAAGGAGCTAAAGTTTATCTGTCATATCAGGGTTGATATTCTAAGGAAAATACAAATAAATCAAGAAATTTTATAGTAACATAAAACCTCAATGAATTTGGGGAATGGTGTTTTCTATTAGGTTAACATTTCTTGCTAAGTGACAGTTAACTGAGTTTATTTCAGTTCATCGCTGTTTGGACTATGCATCATTAGCTTACCAAGCCTCTTTCATTCGCAATCATTTATATATTTATTCAACAAAAGTTTACTGAGCATATTTTGTGTGCTAGGCACTGGTATGAGTGCTGGAAATGCAGCAGAAAACAAAACCGATAAAATCCCCATCCTCAAGAAGTTTACCTTCTAGTTGAGAATTCAAATAATAAATCAGTAATTAAATATATATGTGTGCATAATATATAAAGCATATATCATATAACTATAACATAACAAATATATTATAGTCTGTTAATATACAATTAATATTATAGATTATTATATGATATATACACAATACACTGATACATACATTTAATTACTGGGTCATACATTTAATTTAATAACATCATAACTTATTGCAACTTGATGTATCTTAGGTCACACATCCAATTTAATTAAATTGTTATTAAATTAAATTGTTAAGTGAAAGTTAACTGAGTTTATTTTAGTTCATAAACTGAGCTGGTATTGTTGAGAGGGTATTGCAGTGATGCAGGTGAGACATGGATGTGGCTGGGTCTGAGGAGTTTCTATGATAGGTGATAAGATGCGTTTAAAGGTAGAACCAATGATGTTGGCTAATGGATTGGATGAGAAGTGCATGAAAAAGGAAGGAAGCAATTTAATTAAATTAGATGGGTGACCTATGATACATCAAGTTGCAATAAATACTATGAAGAAAGATACAAAAATTGAGGTGATAGAGAGAGACTAGCAGTACATTTTTAGAAAGGATGATCCAGGAAGGTCTCTC
The DNA here is from genome assembly GCF_043159975.1 of Macaca nemestrina. Lineage (NCBI taxonomy): Eukaryota > Metazoa > Chordata > Mammalia > Primates > Cercopithecidae > Macaca > Macaca nemestrina. Next base: position 121,370,766 of record NC_092135.1, on the reverse strand, counting down.
TTGACAAGGTGGAGGTTTTGCAGAAGTCATAAAGGAAGTGAGAGAATGATCTCTGTGTATATGTTAGGGGATTGGGAAATTTGGGGTAGATGAGATAGCAGGTGCAAAGGTCCAAAGGTGGGAGCCTGCAAGGAAACCAGAGTTGCTGGAGTGCAAGATGAGGAGAGGCATGGGGTCAGAGGGGTAGCAGGGAGCCAGATCACACAGGCTTTGCAGGATAGGGCAAGGATTTGGAATTTTACTCTGAGTGAAATAGGGAGTCACTGTAGATCTTGAGCAGAAGCATGACATGATATGGATTACATTTTAAAGGATCACATTGGCTGCTGTGTGAACTATAGTGAGGCAAGGGTAGAGGTGGGAGACATGTTGGGAGGATATTGCAGTGATGCAGGTGAGAGAAGGATAAGGCTGCATCTAAGGATTTTCTATTATAGGTGATAAGATGCATTTAAAGGTAGAACCAATGATGTTGGCTAATGGATTGGATGAGAAGTACATGAAAAAAGGAGGAGGTAAGGAAGCCTCCAAAGTTTTTTGCCCAAGAACAGATTAGGTGGTGGGACAATTGACTGAGGTACATACCCTCTTTAATTTCACCTTTAATGAAAAATACCAATCTTAGCTGTTCATTTGAAGATCTTGTATGTGGCTTTGGGTCATTATTTTAAATATATATCTCCAATGTGTATAGAATGTGATGCCTTGTTATGAACTGTACTTTCTGTGCTGGCAATAGAGCAGACATCAAAAGTGGCTTTAAAAAACTTTTAAATAAAAAGTATGCTGATGTCAACTTGTTTTGTGGTCATTTTTTTCTTTGAAATAGAGAACAGAAAAAAAAATGTATGTGTTGTTCTGTTGAGTTATGCTTTCTGTTATTTTTTATGATACTTAGCTCATCACTGACTAATTCATCAATGAATAAAATAAATTTTAAACTATGACAAGGATAAAACAAAGAGGACTTTAGCAGTCACCAGAAAAAAACACTCTTCGGAAAATTAACATTGCTGCTTCAGAGTCAACTATTTCAGCCTCCTCATTTTTACGTTTTGTGGGATTTGCATTTCTTCACCAAGAACTAAACGTGGCAAGACAATATTAAAATAGGAGACAAAAAATAGCAGGAGAAAGGACCCCTCAAAAAGCTACTAAAAGCACCTTATCACCTTGTTCTTATTTCATAAGGCTATGCATATTTATTACCTGCCATCCTTGAGGAAAAATAATCGAGGAAGGAAAATCGACTAGGCTCTCCTTGAAGTAATAACAAATTATCCCTTTCTGTCAATATTCCTTGGCTGCTGAGAAATACCCTGGTGAACCTTGGCTAGGTTCTCAACATTATAATTTTCTCAGTGGGAACATCATTGCTTGCTTTTCTCTGCAGTGGTTTCTTCTCCTGCGGAGATGCTGGCTACTTTTTAGGTCTGCTTGTGAGCCCTATACTCTCACTGTAGAAAGTTCTCCTATTATAATTTTTACCACCTGCCTCTGATAGTCGGGCTGAGACTGACTCACTAGGGAACCTGATAAAATATTGAAACAACTCAGCCAAACTGCCCAACATCCCTTGCTGACCCCAAAGACCTTGCTCCCATCTTCAAACCAAAGTCCTTTCTCCTGTCTCATCCCTCAGAGAAAGACTCACCCAGGACATAGGAATAACTATTAAATTTGACAAACTTAACAGAAACATATTTTCTATGAGGCCAAACATGTATATTTTTATTGGTAGCACTGATCTAAGCAAAATGGAGACAGATGGTAGCACTGATCCAAGCAAAATGGAGACAGATGGTAGCATTGATCCAAGCAAAATGGAGACACAGCTCCTCCACTGAGGAAGCCAGGGAGACCAGGCAAGGTGGTTCATGTCTGTAATCTTAGCACTTTGGGAGGCCGAGGCAGGCAGATCACTTGAGGTCAGGAGTTTGAAACCAGCCTAGCCAACCTGGTGAAACCCCTTATCTACTAAAAATACAATTAGCCGGGTGTGGTGGCATGTGCCTATAATCTCAGCTACTCAGGAGGCTGAGGCAAGAGAATCACTTGAACCCAGGAGGCCGAGGTTGCAGTGAGTTGAGATCGCACCACTGCACTCCAGGCTGGGTGACAGAGGAAGAATACATCTCAAAAAAAAAAAAAAAAAATCCACGAAGAACTTAAATTCAGTTTTCTAAACGTGTTTAGTTTATCCTCAAAACTACCAACGCACAAAACCCAGATTGGTACAATTTCTGTTTTACTGAAACAGCTTCGTGATTCATATTTGAGAATATTTATAAAATTATTTGTACAGAACCTACTGTGTACAGATGGCTGTGCTAAGCATTATGTAGATAGACACATGCAGTCTGGGTTGAGAGTGTATTGGTTTTCTGTGACTGCTATAACAAATTACCACAAAATAGTGGCTTAAAACAACCCAAGATTATTATCTTATAGTTATGGAAATCAGAAGACTGGCACAAGTCTCACTAAGCTAAAAACAGGATGCCGGCAGGATTGTGCTCCTTTCTGGGAGCTCAGGAAGATAATCTGTTTCCCTGACTTTTTCAGCTTCTAGAGGCTCTGCCCATACTCCTTGGCTCTTGACTCTCTTTATCCATCTTCAAAGCCAGCAATATTGTGTCTCCCTCTGAATTGTCTTCCTTAGTCTCAACTCCCTCTGACTTCAGTCAGAAAAGATTTTCTGCTTTGTTTTTCTTTTCTTTTTTTTTTTTTTTTTTTTTTTTGAGACAAAGTCTTGCTCTTGTCCCCCAGGCTGAAGTACAATGGCGTGATCTCGGCTCACTGCCACCTCCGCCTCCCGGGTTCAAGCAATTCTCCTGCCTCAGCCTCCGGAGTAACTGGGATTACAGGCACCTGCCACCATGCCTGGCTAATTTTTGTATTTTTAGTAGAGATGGGGTTTCACCATGTTAGCCAGGCTGGTCTCGAACTCCTGACCTCAGATGATCCACCTGCCTCGGCCTCCCAAAGTGCTGGGATTACAGGCGTGAGCTGCCGTGCCCAGCCCATTTTCTGCTTTTAAGAACTCATGTGATTAGGTTGAATGCACCCAAATAAACAAGATAATCTTCCTGTTTCAAGATCCTTAACCTTAATCATATCTGTAAACTCCTTTTTGTCATAAGAGGTAACACATTTACAGGTTCCCATAATTAGGGTATAGAAATTATTGGGGGCCATTATTCTGCCTTCCACAGACATACCTGATAGAGTGAGACCAGAGGCTACCTTTTATATCAAATAGTGTTGAATCCTGAAGTTTTAAAAATTTTTAATATTTCAATGTGAATAAAAGAAAATATGCATAATTTTTTTCTCACCCCCATTTGTTTAACTCCAACATTCATAGTTTGTGACTTAATATTTAGGATTACAAAAATGGAATGAGTTTGTTTTATTCAAACCCATTTCAATACATCCAAGAAACTGTTTTACTCAAGCATCTCATTTTCCTATGAACCCATCTATTATGGATTGAATTATGTACCCCTCACCAAAATTCTTATGTCGAAGCCCTAATCCCCAGAACCTCAGAATGTGACCTTACTTGAAATAGGGTCATTGCTGATGTAATCAGTTAAACTGAAATGAGATCATTATACTGGAGTAGGACGATGATCCAATCTGATTGCATATGACATGTGGACATGAAGGCAGAGATCAGGGTGACACTTGTACAAGCTGAGAAATGCCAAAACTGCCAGCAAACCACCAGAAGCCAGGGGGAGGCATGAAACACATTCTCTTTCACAGCCCTCAGAAGGAACGAACCCTATTGACACCTTGATTTCAGACTTGCAGCTTCCAGAACTGAGAGGCAATACATTTCTGGTGTTTAAGCCACCCAGTTGATAGAATGCTGTCATGGCAACCCTAAGGAACTCATACACCATTCAGCTCAGGGAAACTACTCAGGAGGCCTGGACCCAGCCAGTTGTGTTGGGTTGTGCTAAGATTGATAAACTCAATCCCCGTAAAAGAAAGTGTGCAAATGGGTCCAAGGTATGCTATCTTTTGTGTGTATGGGTATGTGTGTGTGTCTGTGTGTGTGTGTACACAAATATTTTCAATATTTCAAATATTGAATTTTAAAATATCGGAACTTACACTTGACTGGGAATTAAACGATAGGTGTAATAGACCAAGGGACTTGCTAAAGTCAATAAACCCAAAATTTAGAACTCTCTTTCTGTTGGTCTTAAAACTTCAATAATCAAATAAAACTCAACCTGTTTTATATGGACTGTGGATTGGTCTTTTACACTATCTGAAATGTAATCAAATTAGTGTTTTATATATAAGATCTTTTACATAGCATGAGCCTTTATCTTAACATTTTTACTTTCTACACATCTGTTTATTAGGGCATGTATCCAACTCATATCTGTATGTCCAAGGATCATTTGTGAGAGTATCAGTTAATATTTCTATCAAAGACAATGTGATGTTAAACTTTTTTCTCCTTTCCAATGACGTGAGACAAGAATTAATCCCACTTTCTTGTCAAGAAAATCAATTTGTCATTCAAGAAAATTAGAAACAATATGTTTCACAGACATTTTGTTTAAAAGTTATATGTAATTGTTTCATAAGGTCTTATACGGAAAAACTGAAATGGGCAGAAGTTTAATAAGCTGAGGATCTAGCTAAGGCATGCGGAAATTCCTGATCCACAGAAACCATGAAATAATACATTTTTTTAAAACCTACTCTTTGTGGCAACGTGTTACACAGCAATCAGTAATTAATATAGGCAGTAACCCTTTGAGCAGAGTGTCTATGTGGTTTTTTTCTTTTTCTCACCTTTTATCTGTAGTGTGTAGCACAGCACCTAAGACACAGTAAATACTAATGGACAAAGATGGCAGTGTGGGGCATATTATATGCCAGGATCAGGGAAACTTACAATTGAGCTAAGGAGGTCTCATTAAAATGTGTGAAGCAATTTGGAAAAAATTCAGTGTGGTTTGCAACCTTAAGTGTTTGGAGATGAAGCCTGAGCCTCACCTGAAAGGTGTGGGGAAAATGCAGGTGGATGAAAGGGAGATGGGGACCTTTGGGAGCTGTGGAGTGAGCAGCAATAAAGACGCCATGCCCAAGACAAATAAGGAGCCTGGCCTAAGAGATGAACATGGTTGGGTTGAGACTTAGTGACAAACAGACACCTTGAAGAATGCAAAGGTGGTGGCTGTGAGGGCCTGGTGGAGATGGAGATGTCCATCATTTGATGACAAGAGAGCAGGTGGTCAAGACTGCAGGGCCCATGGACATCTGCCTGCAGCCCTGGTGGATAAGGTAGTAAAAGAGGCTCTTCAGAGACCAGATGGTCATCACCAGGGCAAACAGCACAGAGGGATGCCTTCCTGAGTCATCCTTTTAGAATGTGAATTAGTGCATGTCACGCACTCCTTTCTGAATCCTGCACTCACTCTGCATTTCATTACAGTGAATACCAGGAATAAATCACCTGCGAGAACACATCGTATCTGCCGCTTTCCTCCCTTCTTTGACTTCATCACTTACCACTTTCTCTTTCACTTCCTCTGTTCCTGGCAGGCACATCTCCTTTTTGTTCTCAAAAATACCATACACAGGACATCTTAGGGCCTCCACAGCATCAGAACTACTCTTGCCCCAGGAAACCACATGCCTGTCTGTCCAACCGCTATAAACTATTTGCTCTATTGTTTCTTCTCAGAGAGACTTATCTGAAGCACCCTATTTAATATTTCAAACTGTCCAATGTCCTTCATTCTCTGTCACTCCTACTCTTTCTATTTGCTGAAATTGTTGAGTGTATCTGTTATCTAGACATGACTCTAGAAAGTAAGCTGCTTGGCTGGGCGCGGTGGCTCATGCCTGTAATCCTAGCACTTTGGGAGGCCGAGGTAGGTAAATCACCTTAGGTGAGGAGTTTGAGACGAGCCTGGCCAACATGATGAAAACCTAACTCTACTAAAAATACAAAAATTAGCCAGGCGTGGTGGCGTGTGCCTGTAATCCCAGCTACCCGGGAGACTTAGGCAGGAGAATTGCTGGAACCCGGGAGGCAGAGGTTACAGTGAGGTGAGATCGTGCCACTGCACTCCAGCCTGGGCAACAGAGCAAGATACCGTCTAAAAAAAAAAAAAAAAGTAAATAAATAAATGAAAATACACTACTTTTGCTTAGGCAAGATTTTTCGGTTTTGTCTTTGTTTTTTGCTTTATTCTCAAATATATTCAAGATGCCTAAAACAAAGTCAACATGGAGTAGGTGCTCAGTAAACATTTGTAGAATTGAATTGAATTGAATCGAATCAAATTGAATTGAACTGAATTGAATCACTAAAGGGAGAGTTCAAGAAAGGGCACAGCATACCCCAGGGACCCCTGCCGGACGTGGTTCCTGATGAAAAGAGGTAAGAGGCTGTAACACTAGATTGTGGCAGAGAGAATTTGAAAATTGCTGAGCTGTATCCACAGCAGGCAGGTCTCATAGTGAAAATAATAGTTCTCACTATTAATAATAGTGCTGAGGCTGTCCCATCTGCTACTATGAATGCTGGACAGGCAAGAAGGGAGATCTCAGCAGATAAATGAATGGCTTTTCCTGGGCACTGCTTTCAGCAGCAATGTAGGCTCCTGAAATCCCCATAGTCCACCCAAAAGAGGGCCCCCAAACCATAATATTAGGATTATTCCATTCTTTTCATTTTTACTTCCTCACCTCTCTTTAAGACTGCTTGTCACGAGGTTAGAATAGCAAATGAAGGAATAGGCATAACTGAGCTCTATGTAGGCATTATGAGGTCTGGAAAGAGGAGAATACCCTTATTATTCCATCTTTTTTTCCAAACTAACATTCCAGTCTGACTTGAACATATATTTATATCAAATGCTTGGTGCTTTTTAAATATTTCACTTTTTGTCTCATACGTAGCTCCCCTTCTCTCACAAGGCTGCAATGAAGGTGTCAGTCAGCATGAGACCTCATCTAAAAACTTGCCTGGGGAAGGACCTGCTTCCAAGTTCATCGAAGTAGTTGTTAGTAAGATTTAGTTCCTTGTATGTTTTTGGACTGTGGGCCTTGGTTCTTTGCAGGCAGTCAGCAGGAGGCTCTCTTCAGTTCCTTTTTGGATAAGCCTATCCGTAGGGTAGCTCGCAATATAGCACCTTGTACATCAAAGCCAGCATGGCGGAGAGTTTGCTAACAAGACAGAAATTACAATCATACATAACACAATCATACAAATGACAGATCATCATCTTTACCATATTGTATTGCTTAGAAGCATCTCATAGAAGCAGCCCCTACTTAATGAGACAGAACTACACAACAGCATGAATACCAGGAAGCAGGGGTATTTGGGTCCATCTTAAAGACTATCTGCCATACAGCCTCGACTGATGCAGAGACTGACACTACTGACAAGGCATTGGAAAAAGTGAAACTGCAAATGTAACAAAACCCAAGAAGAAAAGTCCGTGGTGCTATGATATTTTCTCATAGGGGGATGTGAACTGAATAAATTAGGAGAGAAGTTTTTTCTGAGAAAGAAACAATCGAGCAAGGAACTGAAGTAGGAGTTATGTAGTTATTTTTTAAATTTTACTTTCCCTTCCTTCCTTTTCTCTCTGCCTCTGAGTCACTCATTTAAATCACAGAGTTATTCAGGGAACAAAAGATATGGGGAACATTGTATTTTACATCTGATGAGCTCATCCGAGAAATGTGCAGAGCATGTATTATCTCCTTAACAGTAATAAACAATACCTTCAAAAAAAGAGAACTAAATAGCTATCATCTCCAATATTCTAATTTATGGAAACATCACCTTGATGCCAACAAAGCAGAAAAAGGACTTTAAATGGAACATATTGATTCAAAAATCCTTGAAAGCAAGAAAAAAAATCCTTTATGACATTTTCTACAGTGGCAGAAAAAAAATTAACTAAATACTGGCATGAGGGCCCTACCCAAATTGAACAGTCCTGGTCATTTAACCCAAGTACTTTTGCCTTTTTCCTCCTTTTTTCTCCTTATACACTCACCTCAAAGAAGTCAATAAACAAGATCTCATTTAATTCATATCCCACTGAAATGAGGAATTCAGGATATATGAACTGACATAAATCCATATAAAAGATACAAAAAATAAAATACTTCTTAATAAATAGAACACAGAAACATAGTTCAATTGTTTCTTCAGGATATGAGGACATTATTAGAAAAAAATTTATTATTCTCTCCTATAAGACTATGGGGAAGATGAGGAGGATGAACAGCTGTCATGTGAATGGCTTTTTGGCTCTCTTTCTTGTGTCCCCAATTTTCGGTCTTATTCTGTGTTCTTTATCTGTCCACTCTCTATATGTTGATTCTACAAACCCTCATACTTTTCATTGCCTTCTCCCTAATTTTTAATTCATTACAACCTAAGAACATCAGACGTTCCCTAAGGAAAAACTAGACAGCTCAGTTTATGGAGTTGGAAGCTAATATCACACATGAACCTAGATCAATACTACGGATCTGAAGAGATTCTATTGCTCTCTAGAAAAAAATAAAATATGTACTATATTATAGCTCTCTGTTCAGAACAACCTTTATTTATTTCTATATTTAAAACTACCTTCCAAATAGCTGAAACTAGCAAGGATTAAGCACTTAAAGAATGGGTCATGATATTGTGTATAAAGTTGAGGTGATAGCGTAATTCTTTTCTCTAAAGCAAACTGCATGGGCTTTCCAAAGGTAATATGTTCCCTTTCTCAGAGGCTCTCGTACTTTGAGATATATGTTTGATTCAGCAGGCACAAAGTCTGTCAACTGTACCTGGAGCAATAAGGTAACTTGAGATTACAATCCCCATTATAGAATATATCAAAGATTTGTAAGACCATTTCATTCTAATTATTCATAATTTTGATGTAACTAAAAAAGTGAATGTAATAACTTGTCATTATTGGTGTTCCAAGATGGCCGAATAGGAACAGCTCTGGTCTGCGGCTCCCAGCATGACTGACACAGAAGACAGGAGATTTCTGCATTTCCAACTGAGATACCTGGTTCATCTCATTGGGACTGGTTGGACAGTGGGTACAGCCCATGGAGGGTGAACTGAAGCAGTGTGGGGAGTCACCTCACCTGGGAAGTGCAAGGGGTCCAGGCATTTCCCTTTTCCTAGCCAAGGGAAGCCGTGACAGACTACCTGGAAAAACGGGTCGCTCCTGCCCAAATGCTGCACTTTCCCCAAAGTCTTAGCAACTGGCAGACAAGGTGATTCTCTCCCATGCCTGACTCAGCAGGTCCCATGCCCATGGAGCCTTGCTCACTGCTAATGCAGCAGTCAGATTGATCTGTGAGGTGGCAGCCGCCAGGAAGCTCCAAGTGGGCAGAGCTCACTGGAACTCAACAAGTCTTATTGCCTCTAGGCTCCACCTCGGTGGGCAACGCATAGTTGAACAAAAAGCAGCAGACAACTTCTGCAGACTTAAACTTCCCTGTCTGACAGCTCTGAAGTTTCTCCCAGCACGGAGTTTGAGCTCTGAAAACAGACAGACTGCCTCTGCAAGGGGATCCCTGACCTCCATGTAGCCCAACTGGGAGACACCTCCCAGTAGGGGCCAACAGACACCTCGTATAGGTGGCTGCCCATCTGGGACAAAGCTTCCAGAAGAAGGATCAGGCAGCAATATTTTCTGTTCTGCAATATTTGCTGTTCCACAGCCTCTGCTGGTGATACCCAGGCGAACAGGTCTGGAGTGAAACTCCAGCAAACTCCAACAGACATGCAGCTGAGGAACCTGACTATTAGAAGGAAAACTAACAAAAAGAAAGGAATAGCATCAACATCAACATCAACAAAAAGGTCATGTACACCAAAACCCAATCTGTAGATCATCAACATTAAAGACCAAAGGTAGATAAAACCACAAAGATGGGAAGAAACCAGAGCAGAAAAGCTGAAAATTCTAAAAATCAGAGCACCTCTTCTCCTCCAAAGGATTGCAGCTCCTCGCCAGCAATGGAACAAAGCTGGATGGAGAATGACTTTGACAAGTTGACAGAAGTAGGCTTCAGAAGGTCAGTAATAACAAAATTCTCCAAGCTAAAGGAGGATGTTTGAACCCATCACAAAGAAGCTAAAAATCTTGAAAAAAGATTAGACAAATAGCTAACTAGAATAAACAGTGTAGAGAAGACCATAAATGACCTGATGGAGCCAAAAACCATGGCACAAGAACTTTGCAATGCATGCACAAGCTTCAATAGCCAATTTGATCAAGTGGAAGAAAGGGTATCAGTGATTGAAGATCAAATTAGTGAAATAAAACAAGAAGAAAAGGTTAGAGAAAAAAGAGTAAAAAGAAATGAACAAAGCCTCCAGGATATATGGGACTATGTGAAAAGAACAAATCTACGTTTGATTGGTGTACCTGAAAGTGATGGGGAGAATGGAACAAAGTTGGAAAACACTGTTCAGGATATTATCCAGGAGAACTTCCCCAACCTACCAAGGCAGGCCAACATTCAAATTCAGGAAATACAGAGAACACCACAAAGATACTCCCCGAGAAGAACAAACCCAAGATACATAATTGTCAGATTCACCAAGGTTGAAATGAAGGAAAAAGTGTTAAGGAGAGCCAGAGAGAAAGGTCGAATTACCCACAAAGAAGCCCATCAGACTAACAGCAAATCTCTCGGCAGAAACTCTACAAGCCAGAAGAGAGTGGGGGCCAATATTCAACATTCTTTTTTTTTTTTTTTTTTTTTGAGACGGAGTCTCGCTCTGCCGCCCAGGCTGGGGTGCAGTGGCCAGATCTCAGCTCACTGCAAGCTCCGCCTCCCGGGTTCACGCCATTCTCCTGCCTCAGCCTCCCGAGTAGTTGGGACTACAGGCGCCCGCCACCGTGCCCGGCTAGTTTTTTGTATTTTTTAGTAGAGACGGGGTTTCACCGTGTTAGCCAGGATGGTCTCGATCTCCTGACCTCGTGATCCACCCGTCTCGGCCTCCCAAAGTGCTGGGATTACAGGCTTGAGCCACCGTGCCCGGCCTCAACATTCTTAAAGAAAAGAATTTTCAACCCAGAATTTCATATCCAGCCAAACTAAACTTCATAAGTGAAGGATAAATAAAAGCCTTTACAGACAAGCAAATACTGAGAGATTCTGTCAATACCAGGCCTGCCTTACAAGAGCTCCTCAAGAAAGCACTAAACATCGAAAGAAACAACTGGTACCAGTCACTGCAAAAACATGCCAAACTGTAAAGACCATCGATGCTATGAAGAAACTGCATTAATTAATGGGCAAAATAACCAGTGAACATTGTAACAACAGGATCAAATTCACACATAACAATATTAACCTTAAAGGTAAATGGGCTAAATGCCCCCAGTTAAAAGACACAGACTGGTAAATTGGATAAAGAGTCAAGACCCATTAGTGCACTGTATTCAGGAGACCTATCTCATGTGCAAAGGCGCACATAGGCTTAAAATAAAGGGATGGAGGAAGATCTACCAAGCACATGGAAAGCAAAAATAAAGCGGGGTTGCAGTCCTAGTCTCTGATGAAACTGACTTTAAACCAACAAAGATCAAAAGAGACAAAGAAGGCCATTACATAATGGTTAAGTGATCCATTCAACAAGAAGAGTTGGCTATCCTAAATATATATGCACCCAATACAGGAGCACCCAGATCCATAAAGCAAGTCCTTAGAGACCTACAAAGAGAGTTAGACTCCCACACAATCATAATGGGAGACTTTAACATGCCACTGTCGATATTAGACAGATCAATGAGACAGAAAGTTAACAAGGATATCCAGGACATGAACTCAGCTCTGCAACAAGCAGATCTAATAGACATCTACAAAAAATATACATTCATCTCAGCTTATTCTAAAATTGAGTACATAATTGGAAGTAAAGCATTCCTCAGCAAATGTAAAAAAAAAAACAGAAATCACAACAATAAAAAGCCCTAGAAGAACAAGAACAAACCAGAGGTAGATTAGCCTTATCAGAATGGGAACTAGTCTTGCCTCAACTCAGATTTATAATGGTTTAAAGTGATCAGCCTCACACTATACCTTAGCAAAGAAAGGGTAAACCTTTTCTGGAGAAATATACCATAATTAATAGCCTCCACAATATATTATAAAAACAAATTGGATTTCAGTAAAAAAATTACAAGGTGTACTAAAAGACAAAATCTTACAAGTAAAATTCCAGGGGAAAAAACAAAAATAGAAAATAGAAACAACTACCCCTTCTCCATAATAATCATTATATTGTACTTGCAGACAAATACCTTCAATTAAATATGAATAATTTGTTCATGAAAATAGATGAAGAGATGGAGAACAAGAACATAGATATAAATAATGAAAAATTTCACTAGGGATTAGAATCTATTAATATAAACATTCTAGAAATAAAAGTATTTATTATCTGAAATTTAAACCTCAACGTATAAGTTTAACACAGATTGCAAATAGCAGAATATATTGTCAATAGCTAGGAAATATGTCAATAGAAAATACATGACTGAAGAACAAAGAGAAGTAGTCATGAAGATACAGAAAATAGTGAGTGTTAGGATACATACAGGCATAGCAAAAAGGTATAATGTACATGTAACAAGAAAGAAAGGAGAGGAAAGATGGGACATATTTAAAGATGTAATGACTAAGAATTATTCAAATCTGATCAAAAACATCAAGCAACAATTCAGGAAGTTCTACCAGACAGGATAAATATAAAACAAGCAACATCTAGTCAAATTATAACAAACTGAATATGCAAGAGAAAAAAACAATTTTTAGATTATCCAAGAAAAGAAAATCACATTCAAAGGAGCAACAATTAATTCAACAGATCCCTTTCACTAGAAAATACGGAGGCAGGAAACAATAAAATTTTGTCTATAAATTGATTAACGAAAATAACTAGCAATATGCAGTTTTATACCCAATGAAGCTATCCATATAAAAATGAATATATCAAAAGCACAGATAGGAAAAGAAAAATACATAAACTGGACTTCAAAATTTTAAAATTTTGTGCATCAAAGAACACTATCAAAATAATGAAAAGGCAATCCACAAAATGGGATAAAATATTTGCGAACCTTACATCTGAAAAGAGATTAATACAAAGGTTATATAAATAGTTTCTAAGAAAGAACAATAATAATGAAACAACTCATATTAAAAAGTGGGCAAAAAAATCTGAATAGACATTTCTCCAAAGAGGAGATACAAATGGCCAATAAGCACCATGAAAAGATACTCAATGTCTTTTATCATTAGGGAAATTCAAATCAAAACCACAGAGACACCACTTTGCAACCACTAGAATGGCAGTTTAAAAAAAAGAAAGAAAGAAAGAGAGACAGAAAATAATAAGTGTCTGTGAGGATGGGAAAATATTAAACCCTGTACATTACTAGTGGAGATGTAAAATGGTTCAGCAGCTGTGGAAAACAGCAGAGCAGCTCCTCAAAACATTAAACATAAAATTGCCCCAAAAGTATTGAAAGCAAGAACTTGAACATATATTTGTACATCAGGGTTCATATCAGCGTTATTTATAATAGCCAAAAGGTAGAAACAACTCAAATATCTATCAATGGATTAACAAATAAATTATCATACATACCTACAATGGAATGTTAATTAGCCTTAAAAAAAGAAGTGAAATTTTTATATATGCTACAACATGGATGAACCTTGAAGACATTATGCTAAGAAAAATAAGCCAGACAAAAGACAAACATTGTATGATTCTGTTTATATGAGGCACCAAGAATAGTCAAATTTACAGAGGCAGAAAGTAGAATAACAGTTATCAAGGACTATGGGAGGGAGAATGCAGAGTTACTGTTTAATTGGCACAGAGTTTCAGTTTTGGATGATAAAAAATTTCTGGAGATGGATAGTGGTGATAGTTACACAACAACTGAACTGTATACTTAAAAATGGTTAGAATGGTGACTTTTATGTTATGTGTGTTTTACCAAAATAAAAAAGGATTAAAAAGTAACTTTTCAGATAATCAGAAACAGAAAGGATTTTCCATCAGCAGACTTGCACTAAAAGATAGATTAAAAGGAGTTTTTTTAAAGAAGAAAGAAATGAACCCCAGACCAAAACACAGAATTACAAGGACAGAAGAGCAATGGGGAAAAAAATGGAAAAAGATATTCTATACAGACTAACTTCTAACCCAAGAAGAAAAATAATTTCAAATTATAGTTATATGTAACAAATTAACTTCCTTGATCTGATAAGAATTACTTATAAATCAGCTACTCTAAGCATCATACTTAATGCTAAATATTGAGAGATTTCTTTCTCTGAATTCAGAAATAAGGCAAATATAGTAAACAATAATGTATTATGTATTTAAAAATTGCTAAGAGAGAAGATCTTAAATGTTCTCACCACAAAAGAAAAATGGTAACAAGTTAAGGCAATGTATATATTAATCTTTATTGTGTTAATCACTTCACAGCATATACATATGCCAATACATATAAATTTTATTTGTTAATTACAACTCAGTAAAACTGGAAACAAATTTAATGAAAATATTTTAAAATAAAAAATATTTAGTATTATCACATATTTAGTATTATATATATGATCATGTAAAAGTAAGAAATAAGATTATCACTATTAACAGAATATCTGGTTATGATTATAAAAACATCCAAAAGGATCTATCACAGACTAGTATGCTAAATGTCATAAGGCATTTAGCAATATCATCAGATATGGGGTCGATACACAAGAACACTTACATTTCTGTGTCTTAGAAAGAAATGAAAACCTAAAGTCTTAAGTATTATTCAGAGTAGCATCACACACCACTGTGTTGATAAGGATGTAGAACAACTCAAATTTTCGTAAAATGCTGGTGTAAACTTCAATTAATAACCATGTTATAAAACTTTGGTAATATCCATTCAATTAATGGATATTACTGTTTGATAATATCCATTCAATTAATAACCATATTAGAAAACTCTTTGATAATACCTCCCAACCATGAACATGTGCAGTTCTACTACTAAGTATATATCTAACAGAAATACAAATACATGTTCACACAAAAAGACACAAATAATAATATTCTTAGTAACACTATTCACAATGGCCCCATGTCCAATATATAGACATGTCCAAACAATATAAAGTTGACTTCTTAAATGGTGGTATAATTATTCAATAATTATTCAATAAATACTGAACAGAAATGAAAGAAAAACAAACTACAACTATATACATTAACATGGATAACTCTACCAGGTATAATTTTGAGTGAAAGAAGTCAAACACAGAAGTGGACACATTCTATGATCCCACTTATATAAAGACAAATTATTCTGTAGTCTTAGAAGTCAGAAAAAATGGTTATCTTTAACATTGAAGAACTGATTGGAAGGGACATGAATAAGGAATACAGGAGTATTGGAAATATTTTACTCAATTGATATGGGTGCTGGTTGGCTGAATAGATTTATTTAGTAAAAGTTCAAAGAGCTATATATACTTATTTGTGCACTTTGCTGTATGTTACAACTCAATTCAAATTTTGACTCTAAAATGTAAAGAGCTAGATGCCAAGGGCTAGGTACACTGTGATTCTCTTTCTTCAAAGTCCACAAACAAACAAAATGAATCTATAGTGAAAAAAGTCAGAATGGTGTTGATTTTATGGGAAACATTAACTGGAAGATGGAAGAAAGGAGCTTCTGGGTGCTGGAAATAATTTAAGTTGACCTTGGTAGTTACATGAGTGTATACATTTGTAAAAAGTCATTGCATTGTGAAGTTAAGATTGTGTGCTATACTGTTTCAACTTGCAATTCAATACAAGAGGTTGAGCTACTGTGGGAATAAACCTAGTCAATCCATGTATCTTACTAAAGGCATGGCTTCCTGCCTGGCACATTTCTCAGGCTCAAGAGCTAAGCTTCTGGTTCCTTTTTTTTATTTTTATTTTTTCTTCCTTCTTTCTCACTGACTAGGACTCAAAGACGATGAGGAAAAAAAGAGAAATGGATTCTTTTTATAGGTAAAAATTCAGAGAAATTTTTATTAACTATCAGTCAATAAACATAGAGACTAAATAAACATGGAAAATATACTAAAATGTATAGAGTAATACTAAAATGATAAAAAGCCCTCAATGAGTTTACAATCTAGTTGGAGAAACACAACACACTGAAATATATAAAACATTTACAAAATAATGTAAGAGTAACTGAATACAGTGCCATGAAACTAGCTTTCTCTGAGGTTCACCCAATTCTAACTGGAATGTTCAGTCATAGGAGAGCTTACATGTCCCATACTTCTCCCAATTTAATTTCTACTAGTAATTTTACCTTTTTTGAGAAACAGAAAGGTACCTGTAATCAACATGTTAAAATCCCAGTACATTTTTATTTTATACCTAATGTAAATGACGAGTTAATGGGTGCAGCGCACCAACATGGCACATGTTTACATATGTAATAAACCTGCACGTTGTGCACATGTACCCTAGAACTTACAGTATAATAAAACATTTTTTTAAAAAAAGAATTATTTTTCAATCACATGATTGAAAATGCCTTCTCTTTCAGAGTAAAAAAAAAAATCTAGAAAAGCTGAGTTATAACTATCATTAAACCTTTAAAGCAAAGCTCTAAATCATTAAGCTAGAAAGAAGCTGGGTTTTATTGCCTATAAAAAGCTAAGGAAAGGAGAGAAGGAGCCAAGTCACCGAGTCACTCCTCTTAAAATGAACGAGCATTTAGAAGTGGAAACGTGGGATAATAAGAGTGAGACAGGAGCAAAAGTGTTGCGTGGATAAAGCTCCTTATGCGTAGTGCACCCACATACCCTGGCTGCGTGCCACAGCCCTGGTTACCTCCTGAGTTCCCAAAGTCTTCTCACTTTAAGCATTTGTCCCTGATGTTTTTGGCTGTATTGCAGTAAGTTAGATGAGTTTGGTAGAACTCTGCTTTGAACTTGTAACTTCCAGCTGGGTGCGGTGGCTCACGCCTGTCATCCTAACGCTTTGGGAGACCGAGGCAGGCTGATCACTTGAGGTCAGGAATTTGAGACCAGCCTGGCCAACATGGTGAAACCCCCTAACTAAAAATACAAAAATTAGCCAGGCATGGTGGGACACGTCTGTAATCCCAGCTACTTGAGAGACTGAGGTGGGAGAATCGCTTGAACCCGGGAGGCAGAGGTTGCAGTAAGCCAAGATTGTGCCACTGGACTCCAGCCTGGGCGGCAGAGCAAGACTCTTTCTTAAAAAAAAAAAAGGAACTTGTAACTTCTACCAGGGTCTTGTCTAGCAGCATACGTGAGAGACGTGTGCAGTAAAAAAAGATGCTCACTTGAACATGTGGTGAAACCTAAAAGACAACCCATCTCTCCTCTCCCAACCCCACCCAGAAACTAACACTTCTCACTCAGTGGTGATTGCTGGTGCAGTAAGGCTAGCTCAGACAATGTATACTGGAGAAGGGTAGTGGTGGGAGAAGTATTGCATGTTGCTGTCTCTGCCAGCTATTGGGTGAGCCAGCCTGTGGAACGCCGGTAACTCCTAGGCTGTCAGTTGGTGGGATCAGGGGACAACATGGGAAATTATAGCTTAACTGAACATGAAAAGTGTGGGAAATAGAGACTGAGCAGTCCTGCCATAGAATGTCTAGAATAGTCTGATTGCTCTTCTAGGGTAGTTTGCATTATGGTATAATCCAACAACTATTTTATTGTTTGGTTTTCTTTTTTATTTTATATTGAATCTTTTCAATAGTAATGAGCTCAAAAAGTGCATGTTTCATGAATCAACCTGAATTACCATTTCTTAAGAAAGTTCATGATGAACATTTAACTTACTCAAAATGTTTTTAAATACTGAACACCCTCTTTTGGGTCTATAGGAATAACATGGACCTCATAACAACTACAATGCTCAAATCTCTAATAATACGTCAACATCTACTTTAAGAGTTTGTATTTATTTAAGAAGACTCTGCCTCAAAATGATGACTTAATACATGGATTTGAAAAAGCTAGAATATATTTCTGTGAAGCATGACTTTTCATTCAAATCAAATGATAGCACTTTTTAAGTTAATTTCACGAACTGATTTTCAATACTAGGTTTTCTTTGCATGTAAAAATAGTGATGTTATATTTGCTAATGTGTTGACTCCATTAACAGAAGAATTTTGCAACAGTAAAATGAAGCCTGTTTTATATAACTTCTAATGGAAAATCAATAAAGTTAATTCCAATAATATTAAGTTATTTTCATCAAAGTCGTGGAATCAAAGTGAAAGTGCTAGAAACGGATTCAGTCAAAGATAAAACATCCAGTGCTATTGTCAATATTATTGAACATTTGATTTAAAAAGTCAACATTGGAAACAAATTTTATGTGTGATTTACTATTTTACAGTGATAACATGAATATTATTTTGATGGAGCATAATGCCATGGTAAAAATGATATTCCAATTAAATGATGAAATCTTTGGAGCAGTAATGTATTTGTAATTAATTGCATTATGCAAACACATCTTAACTGTATTCAAATGATCTACAGTATTCTACTAATAGGAATAAGAGTTACAGTTGTCAAAATATACAAATATTTTCCTATATATAGAAAAAAGCAATTGCTCAAATATTTTATGGAGATAATATGCTGAATGTTTTAATACTTACTTTTTAAATCAATAATAATTTGGATTTTTAAAATGTTTGAACCCTGGAAGAATTTCTATATAAGTCAACCTAAGTGTCTTACAATGATATTGAGCATTTTCTAATAAGTATCTACATTTTGGCTACATTTTGTTCAAAATTAGTCATGAACCTTTAATCAAATTATTCAACGAGTGGTACAAGGAAAAACGTCAGCTTGCAGAGCTTTTAGAGAGAATTGCAATTTCTTAAAACCAAGTTTATAAACAGGTAGTCATTCAGATTTATCCCAATAAAATTTGAAACTGAATAAACTAAACAAGAACTCAAAGAGTGTTCAAAATTAAATATTGAAGAACATTAAATAACTACGCTCTGGAATGTCTCAAGCAGTAGGCAGAATCATTTGATGAAGATACTTTTAACTTAATAGATTTATTTCCTGAACCACACAATGGAATAAAATTCAGAAGGCCTCTGTCCTGTGACATCTAACTTTCACAAAATTTGTTTTAAAATCATAACTAGAGAAATTATTTAATGAGTTTTGTCTTGTAAAAATATTTGCTGAAGAAAGTTCACCTGTCTAGAATCAAAAAGAGCATACATATGAAAATGTTTGGGTAGAAATATTTACACATTTTATTATGAAAAATTGCAATTCAGGATAACCTTCATTTAGCAAAATTTGCTCTGTACTTACCAGGTACTTCAGCAACTGTGGATGAAGCATTTTTTTCAATTGAAAATTGAGTCAATTAAAGGTATCAGTAGATAGCATTTATTAAAATAGTCAACTAAATGTATTAATGAATCACAATTATTATCTTTAAGATGAAACTTGAAAGTTTCAATTTTTATGAAACAATATAAATGAAATGTATTAAAAATATATTATTTAGAAAATATAAGTGATAGAATAAATAGGCATAGCTAATGGTATCAACATATAAGTAGACAAAGCTAACAGCTGATTAAAGTACATGAACATGTATCAGGAAAAATTATTCTGGTTATGCTATTTTTAATGTTTAGCTAATTAGTGTGCAGAGTGAAAAAATTGTGTTATCAATCTACACAGATATCTATTATCTTACATTCCAAAAGAATTTTTATATTGGAAAATAATTTTCAAATAAACCAGTTTATTCATTGGCCAATATAACAAAAATAATTGTGTTCATAAATGTCAAAAATTATATAATTTCAGCTGAATGTGGTGATGCATGCCTGTGGTCCCAGATAATTGGGAGGCTGACGCAGGAGGATCTCCTGAGTCCAGGAGATCTGGGCTGTAGTACAGTATGCCTAAGTTTGGCATCAATACAGTATCCTCCCAGGAGCGGACAAAATTGCCCAAGAAGGGATGAATCAGCCCAGATCGGAAATGGAGCAGGTCAAAACTCCTGTGCTGATCAGTAGTGGGATCGCTCCTGTGATAAGCCACTGAACTCTAGCCTGGGCAACATAGCAAGATCCCCATGTCTTATGAAAAATAGTAATAATAAATTCAATTATTTTTATCACACTCTTTCCTTCTCAAAAGTGTCCCAGTTTGAACTACAAATTATGTGGTCACTCCAGTCATGACCAAAAATAATAAAAGGAAAAGCAAATTGGTTGTGGGTGAAAGGTAAATAAAGTAATATTTTGAGAGCATCTGAATTAGGTATTATATTTTTGCTGTAATTTTATGACTGAAGAAATTGAAGCTAAAGCTGCTAATTGGTTACTCCAAGAATATCGAACTACCAGGGGAGACACTAATGTAAGCCTATCTTATTCCTAAGCTTTCTCTATAACCAACAGGTTAAAATATAATTTTTTATACAGAAATGAAGACCATTACTTGCCACAAAGCTACAATGTACCTAATTTGATTGAATTATAAAACCTAGCATTCTAAGCAAGATTTAGGAGTTTGAAGGGAGAAGAGGAGGTAGCTGACCAGAGAATCCATAAGAACAATAAGAACTAACATACATCAAATATTAATCTGTGCTCTACTCACCACAAACATTATTTCATTTTACCCTCACCACAATGTAGAGAGATAGGAACCATTATTAATCCCATTTCACTGATGACGAAAAATTGAGGCCTAAATAGTTGAGTAGCCGGGAGATAACACTACTGTAATAGGAGAGCTTAGATTCCAATTCTTGTAGCCCTTCTGAAGAACTCAGACCTTAATTACTACTAAAATGCAACAAAACAGATGGGTGACAGCAGATCTGGTTTCTAAGGAGGAGAATACTCTTCTCTTCATTCTAAGTAGTTACATTTTATATTTTGTTACCCTTACATAAAAGAAAATTTATAAAACAAAACATCTTGAGTTTATACACATGAAGCTCTTCAGTCAACTAGATTTCCACCATGTTGTTTCCAAACAGTGCCCTTCCCCAGTCTCACTGCATTACTCTGCCCCCATCTGGTGGCAGCATACATACACTCTGGAAAAGAAGAAACACTTTAAACCACATTTAGTGACAAATTTATGAAATATCTGTCTTCTTCATCATTAACTAGAACACCAAAGACTTCCCACATTGTAAAATACCATTATTTGACAAAAAGATTTTAAGAAATAAGATCCATTAAAATAAATAAATGCAGTCTATTTCATGTTAGTGAAACCAAGTTTATCAATTTAAATTTTGCTACATGCAAATAAAACATTATTTTTAAAAATAGGGAGAGGGACTAAGATAGCCAATTAGAAGCAGCTGTGGTCCACGGTACTCATGGAGAGGAATAAAACGGGAGAGTGATTACAGCACCTTCAACTGAAATATCCAGGTTCTCACATTGGGACTGATCAGGGAAACAACTCCACCCACAGAGAACGAAGAAAAGCAGGTTGGGATGACAGACCACCTAGGAATAACACAGAGCCAAGGGAACCCCCACCCCCAGCCAAGGAAAATGGTGAGTTATTGTGCAACCCCAGGAAATCACACTTTTCCTACAGATCTTTGTAACCTATAGATCAGGAGATCCCCTTGTGAGCCGATGCCACCAGGGACTTGGGTGCAACATACATAACTGTGTGGAGTCTTGGCAGAGTAGCTTCTCAGGCAAACACAGAGATCCAGGAGCTTTGCATACTCCAGCCCCAGGATCCCTGGGGATCCATGTTTGGAACTCAGGCAAGGTGGGAAGTCCACATATACCTTTTGGAAGTGGGTGGAATCCAGGGAGTTGAGTAGTGTCATTCTCCAGGTCCCACTTCCACAGTACCTCACAAGATAAGACCCACTGGCTTGGAATTCCAGCCAGACACTGGCAACAGGATAGAGGCTGCCTGAGACTGGATAGAGACCCTAAGGGGAGGGTTGGGTGCCACCTATACTGTTTGGTTTACTCAGCCATTCCAGCCTGTGGGCTTTGGAGAGTCTGAGTGGTTCAGATAAGGAAGGGTCCCCCCAGCAGCACAGCAGAGTAGCTTTGCCAGATTGCGGCCAGATTGCTTCTTTAAGTGGGGCTTTGATGCATTCTCCTTCACTGAGTGGGACATCCCAGCCAGGTCCTCCAGCCACACCTACCCACACAGATTGTGGACTGAGCTCTGATCTCTCCCTGGGATGGAGTACCTTGGGGAGGGGAGGGCTGCCTCCTGGGTTAGTTGGACGACTCAGCCGTTCCACCCTGTGGGCTTTGCAGAGTCCAAGTCAACAGGGGCAGAAATGGTTCCCCACCAAGACATAGCTGTTTTGTCAAGACATGGCCACAGAGTGCTTCTTTAAGTGTGACCCCAATCCACTCCTCCTCATGGGACAGATGCTCCCAGCTGAGGCCTCCCAGCCAGGGCCTCCAGCCACTCTCAGCAGATTTCTCAGTGGAAACCCTACAAGCTAGAAGAGATTGGGGGCCAATATTCAACATTTTTAAAGAAAAAAATTTCTAACACCAAATTTCATATTTCGTTTCCTCATTATTTCCTTGTCTGAAAGGATCTTATTTCTCTTTCACTTAAGAAGTTTAATTTGAAATAAGATCCTTTACAGATGAGCAAATGCTGAGGAAACTTGTTACCACCTGACCTGCCTTACAAGAGGTCATGAAGGAAGCACAAAATATGGGAAGAAAAAATTGTTATCAGCCACTACAAAAACACACTGAAGCACACAAACCAGTGACACTATGAAGCAACCATATAAACAAGTCTGCAAAATAACCAGCTACCATCATGATGACAGAATCAAATCCACACATAACAATACTAACCTTAAATGAAAATGGGCTAAATGCCCCAATTAAAAGACATAGAATGGCAAGCTGGATAAAGAACCAAGACCCATCAGTATGCTGTCTTCAAGAGATCCATCTCACATGCAAAGACACACATAGGCTGAAAATAAAGGGATGGAGGAATATTTACCAAGCAAATAGAAAACAGAAGAAAGCAAGGGTTGCAATCCTAGTTTCTGACAAAACAGACTTTAAACCAACAAACATCAAAGAAGACAAAAAAGAGAATTACATAAAGGACATTAAGGTAAAGAGTTCAATTCAACAACAAAAAAGCGAACTATCCTAAATATATATATTCACCCAATACAGGAGCACCCAGATTCATAAAGCAAGCTCTTAAAGACCTTCAAATAGACTTAGACTTGCACACAATAATAGTGGGAGACTTTATCACCTCACTGACAATATTAGACAGATCATTGAGAGAGAAAATTATCAAAGATATTAAGTACCTGAACTGAACTCTGTATCAAGTGGACCATATAGACATCTACAGAATTCTCTACCCAAATTCAACATTATTCTCATCGCCATATGGCACTTACTCTAAAATTGATCACATAATCCAAAGTAAAACACTCCCCAGCAAATGCAAAAGAACTGAAATCATAACAAACAGTCTCTCAGACCACAGCACACAATCCAAAATCCAGATTAAGAAAATTAAAATCCAGATTAAGAAATTCAAAGCAATTCAAAATCCAGATTAAGAAATTCACCCCAAACCACACAACTATGTGGAAATTGAATAATGTGCTCCTGAATGACTCTTGGGTAAAAAATGAAATTAAGGCAGAAATCAAGAAGTTCTTTGAAACTAATGGGAATGAAGATAAAATGTACCAAAATCTCTGGGACCCAGCTAAAGCAGTGTTAAGAGGGAAATTTATAGCACTAAATGTTCATATCAAAAACCTAGAAAAATCTCAAGTTAACAACCTAACCTCACAACAACAAGAACTAGAGAACCAAGAGCAAACAAACCACAAAGCTAGAAGAAGACAAGAAATAACCAAGATCAGAGCTGAACTGAAGGAAACAGAGACACACAAAAAAAACACTTCAAAAAATTAGTGAATCCAGAAGCTGGATTTTGAAAAAAATTAATAAAATAGACAGCTGACGAGACTAATAAAGAAGAAAAGAGAGAAGATTCAAATACACACAATCAGAAATAATAGGGATATCATCACTGACCCCACAGAAATGCAAACAACCATCAGCAAATACTATAAACACCTCTATGCAAATAAACTATATAATACTATAAACACCACTATGCAAAGAAAATCTAGAATAAAGGATAAATTTCTGGACACATACACCCTCCCAAGATTGCACTGGAAGAAACTGAATCCCTGAATCCCTGAATATACCAATAAATGGTATATTCAGGAATAGACCAATAAAGGGTTCAAATAGACCAATAAATCCCTGAATAGACCAATAAAGTGTTCTGAAACTGAGGCAGTGATAAATAGCCTACCAAACAAAAAAAAAAAAGCCCAAGACAAGATGGATTCACGGCTAAATTCAACCAGGATTACAAAGAAAAGCTGGTACCAATTCTACTGAAACTATTCCAAAAATAATTGGAAAGAAGGACTCCTCTCTAACTCATTCTATGAGGCCAGCATCATCCTGATACCAAAACCTGGCAGAGATACAACAAAAAAGGAAAGCTTTAGGCCAATATTCTTGATGAATATTGATGCAAAAATCCTCAACAAAATACTGGTAAACCAAATCCAGCAGCACATCTAAAAGCTTATTCACCATGATCAAGTAGGCTTTATCCCCAGGATGCAAGAATGATTCAGCATCTTCAAATTAATAAATGTAACTTATCACATAAAGAGAACCAAAGACAAAAAACACATGATTATCTCAATAGATGCAGAAAATTCTTTGAAGAATTTCAACATCCCTCCATTTTAAAAACTCTCAATAAACTACATATTGAAGAAACATACCTCAAAATATTAAAAGGCATATATGACAAGCCCATGGCCAATATCATACTGAAAGGGCAAAAGCTGGAAATATTCCCTTTGAAAACTGGGACAAGATAAGTATGCCCTCTCTTACCACTCCTATTCAACACAGTATAGGAAGTTCTGGCCAGGGCAATTAGGCAAGAGAAAGAAATAAAGAGTATTCAAATAGGAAAAGAGAAAATCAAATTGTCTCTGTTTGCAGATGGCATGATCCTACATCTAGAAAGCCCCATCATTTCACCCCAAAAGCTTCTTAAGCTGATAAGGAACTTCAGCAAAGTCTCAGGATACAAAATCAACATGCAAAAATTGCTAGCATTCCTATACACCAAAACAGATAAGCTGAGGGCCACAATCATGAATGAACTCCCATTCACAATTGCCACCAAAAGAATAAAATACCTAGGCATACAGCTCACAAGGGAAGTGAAGAACCACTTCAAATATAACTACAAACCACTGCTCAAATAAGTCAGAGATGACACAAACAAATGGAAAAACGTTCCATGCTCATGGATATGAAGGATCCATGTCATAAAAATGGCCATACTGCCCAAAGCAATGTACAGATTCAATGCTATTCCTATTAAACTACCATTGATATTCTTCATAGAATGAGAAAAGAATATTTTAAAATTCATATGGAACCAAAAAAACAAAAAGAGCCCAAATAGCCAAGACAATCCTAAGCAAAAGGAACAAGGCTGGAGACATCACGTTACCTGATTTTAAACGATACCACAAAGCTACAGTAACCAACACAACATGGTACTGGCACAAGAACAAACACATAGACCAATAGAACAGAATAGAAAACCCAGAAATAAAACCACACACCTACAATCATCTGATCTTTGACAAACCTGACAAAAACAAGTAATGGGGAAAGGATTACCTATTTAATAAATTGCTCTGGGAGAACTGGCTAGCCATATGCAGAAAATTGAAACTGGACCCCTTTATAACACTGTATATAAAAATCAACTCAAGATGGATTAGAGAGTTAAATGTAAAACCCAAAACTATGAAAACTCTACAAGAAAATCTAAGCAGTACCTTTCAGGACATAGATTTCATGACAAAGACGCCAAAAGCAATTGCAACAAGCAAACATTGACAAACAGGATCTAATTAAACTAAAGAGATTCTGCATAGCAAAAGAAATTATCATCAGCATGAACAGACAACCTACAGAATGGGAGAAAATTTCTGCAATCTATTCATCTGACAAAGGTCTAATATCTAGTATCTACAAGGAACTTAAACAAATTTACAAGAAAAAACAACCCCATTAAAAAGTGGGCAAATGACATGAACAGACACTTTTCAAAAAAAGACATACATGTGGCCAAAAAGCATATGAAAAAATGCCCAACATCACTGATCGTTAGAGAAATTCAAATCATAACTGCAATGAGATACCATCTCACACCAGTCAGAATGGCAATTATTAAAAAGTCAAAAAACGACAGTGGCTAGTGAGGTTGTAGAGAAAAAGAATGCTTTTAAACTGTTGGTGAGAGTGTAAATTAGTTCAACCATTGTTGAAGACAGTGTGGTGATTCCTCAAAGACCTACAGGCAGAAATACCATCTGACCCACCAATCCCATTACTAGATATATACCCAAATGAATATAAATCATTCTATTACAAAGATACATGCACATGTACATGCATTGCAGCACTATTTACAATGGCAAAGACATAGAATCAACCTAAATGCCCATCAATGATAGACTGGATAAAGAAAATGTGGTATATATACACCATGGAATACTAGGCAACCCTAAAAATGAATGAAATCATGTTCTTTGTGGGGGCATAGATGGAGCTTGAAGCCATTATCCTTAGCAAACTAATGCAGGAACAGAAAACCAGATACTGCATATTCTCACTTATAAATGGAAGCTGAATGATGAGAACACATGGACACATGGTGGGTAAAAACACACATTCAGGTCTGTTGGATGGTGGGGGGTGGGAAGAGGGAGAGTATCAGAAAGAATAGCTAATGATACTGGATTTAATATCTAGATAATGAGATGATCTGTGCAACAAACCATCTTGGCACATGGTTACCTATGTAACAAACCTGCACACCCTGTACATGTACCCCTGAAGTTAAAAATAAAAGTTGGAAATGAAAAATAAATTAATTAAACTAAAAATTAATGAATGGGCCAAGTTGAATAACCGCAAAGATTATTTATAGCATTATGCTTCATTCTAACCATTGAGCACAGATTCCCTATGAAGAATCAAGAGTTAAGTCTGAAATTGAGCTGATCATTTTGATGCTAATATCGTACTTACAGAGAAAAAAGAAAGAATGAAAGGGAAAACAGAGAAACCATCTGGTAAAAAGAAAATGCCAAATTTGAAAAATATTCTATTTTATATGAATATTTGGGAAGGAGATGCCTCAGCTCTCTTATAATTAATCATCTGCAAATAGTTGAATGAACAACCTCTGGATAAACTAGGTAGAGCCAAGTACTATTAGCTTAGGGTTATTTCAGTTCATTATCAGAACACAATTCTATCATGTATATGTCTACATGATAGAATTCTGACATATAAAACTTCCTCCAAACTCAGAGGTGCCTTGTTACTGGGGTCAGAACAATAAGGTGCTTTGGGATTACACGCATGAGTTTTGGGGTCAGTGGCCTAACAAACAGGACAAAATCAAGTTAGGGCTGGAGGTTTCTTTCAATGATGGAATGAACTATGAAAGCTTTGTAGATACGCTGGAACAGGGGTCTCCTACCCCATGCCATGGACCAGTGAGGAGCAGGTGAGCAAAAGAAGCTTCATCTGTATTTACAGCTGCTCTCCGTTGCTCACCTTACTCCCTGAGCTCCACCTTCTGTCAGATCAGCAGTGGCATTAGATTCACACAGAAGTGTGAACCCCATTGTGAACTGCGCATGCGAGGGATCTAGGTTACATGCTCCTTATGAAAATCTAATGCCTTATGATCTGTCATTGTCTCCCATCACCCCCAGTAGGATCATCTAGTAGGAGAATAAGCTCAGGGCTCCCACTGATTCTGCATTATGGTGAGTTGTATAATTATTTCGTTATATATTACAATGTAATAATAATAGAAATAAAGTGCACAATAAATGTAATGTACTTCAATCATACCCCAGAACCCCTGTCCATGGAAAAATCATCTTCCACGAAACTGATCCCTGATGCCAAAAAGGTTGGGGACCGCTGCACCACAAGATTAATTATGAGACTATCTGAAAATAAAGCATAGAAATTGAATCAGATTGCAAGATTAGTGTAATAGACAATTGCAAAGAGTGCTGTTAACAAAAATATAGGCCCCTCTCACATCTACCCAACTCTGCCATTTTATATCATCTGCGGGTATTGAGAGTCTCCTCAAATACCATCTGCTCTCTTACTTTTGGTCTCCTATAATATGGCATCTTCTCTCTCACCTCCTAAGTTTTGCATATACTGTTCATTACTCCCAAAACACTGCTACTCTCAACTTCACTCACTAAGTGTAGTTCATGCTCCAGCTTCAACTTAGCTATCCTCTCTCACGAGGCTTCCTTAATCACCAAAGGCAGAGCAAGGCGCTTTGGCAATGCATGTCCCCTGCATTTGTACATTCCCTACCAGAGTATAAACATGCCTCATGGTAATATTTTCTTTACCCAGGTTATCTTCCACCAGGCTAAGGGCTTCTTGAAAGCAGATCATGCAATGTATTCATTGAGTAATCAGAGAGCTTAGCATGGCATCTCATATAAAATAATATATATAATCCTTGATATTTACTGAGCATCTAACTATGTACCAAGCACTGCCTTATGCACTTTATAAACAGCAGGAGATTTAATCTTCCAACAGCCCCATGAAGTTTTCACCCCCAAAGATACAGAGGGCTTTAGCAAGTGGCGCAAAGACCCATAGGCAGCAAAGTGGCAGAGTCGGAATTCAGCAGAAACCATAGTCTGTCGCTGCAGGGTACTGCCTATTCCACTCTGTGCAATCATTCAGATTTTCATCATCATCTACAAAGGATGATTGTTGGCTCTCTTCACAAGAGAGAGAAACATCTGGGATAATAATCATCTTTAGTGATATCAGGAATTATTTAGAATGAAGTATGATGTAGCCTGAAGGATACAACTAGAATAATGTGAGTAAGGCTTTTGTTCTTTTAGTGGCCAAACGAGGCTTTATTTGGGTGAAGGTGAAGTTAAAAAAGATGTGACTGCATGGCCGGATGCAGTGGCTCACTCCTGTAATCCCAGCACTTTGGGTGACTGAGGTGGGCGGATCACCTGAGGTTGGGAGTTCAAGAGCAGCCTGGCCAACATAGTGAAACCCTGTCTCTACTAAAAACACAAAAATTAGCTGGGCGTGCTGGCACACACTTGTGGTTCCAGCTACTTGGGAGGCTGAGGCAGGAGAATCCCCGGAACCCAGGAGGCAGAGGTCACAGTGAGTCAAGGTAGCGCCACGCCACTGCAGCCTAGGCGACAGAGCAAGACTCCGTCTCAAAAAAAAAAAAAAAAAAAAAAAAACGATGTGACTGCAGAAACATAACTCCAAATCCAGAAGTGACATAAGGATCCAATTTGGTGTTAAGACACCTACGAAATCCTGGAATCCCCTCTGCAGCATCTTCTCAGAGTATATCTAGGGCCAGGGCCCTCCATGACTCACAGAGGACCAGGATTTTTTATAGTTTAATTTTCAGAAATCTTGATAGATATATCTTGCCTTGGTTGAGTTGAAATCTACTTTCACATTGATCCTATTTCTACCCTCTGCAAAGGTGAGTAGAACAAGCCATAACCGTCTTCCACATAACTGTTCTCCCAATGTTTGAAGGTTGCTGTGATGATCACCTCTGCGTCTTCCCTCCGAGCTCAGCATCTTCAGTTGCTTCAATAGCTCCTCACTTGGCTTTGTTGAAATTCCCCTTATTACCCTTATTGCTGTCCTCTGGACATAGCTATTAAAAGTACTAAGGTGAAAGGTAGTACCTAACTCAACTGACTAGACAGAAGCTGGGTCCTAGAAATTTATCTGTTTCTTGATCCCTAGAGAGCGAACCTTTCAGTGCAGTAAGAGGGACTAAGCATAGCTAGGATGAAAATAGTAATGGAGGAAAAAAGCCTACAACATTCTTATGGTTGATCATAGGGACATTACTCAAGCCTTCCTGTGTTCGAGGATTGCACTGACATCGGTCATAGCAAACCCATCTTATACAGCTACAATTAGGGATTTAGAAATAATTAAATGTGTATCAATTGACACAAAAAATACTTATGACATAACATTAAAAAGGAGTACAAAATTATAGATAATGAATGATAATGATCACATATCTGTGGGTTTCATGCAGAGAAAAAGATTTAAAACAAGGCTTAAAACTCAGATGACAGGTTGATAGGTGCAGCAAACCACCATGGCACATGTATACCTATGTAACAAACCTGCACATTCTGCACATGTATCCCAAGACTTGAAGAAAAAAAAAGCCTTGCAGAAGGATTTTAATGCCTTCTATTTTTTCACAATTTTCTAAGTTCTCTAGAGTGACAATGTATTGCTTCCATATAACCGAAGAAACAAAACTTTAAAAATACTTAAATGTGACTGCCTGAATTCTAATTTAACAGGGTTGAGTATGAAACAAAAGTAAATAATTGTGCATGTGTGTGCACGAGAGAGAGAGAGAGAAAGAGAGAGAGAGACCGAGACAGAGGCAGACAGAGATGGTAATTCAAACGGGTAAGATTCTTTACGAGAAAAATGAGGCTATTTAAACAATAGAAGACAATTCACATACACAGGGTCTTAAGAGTTAGTTGGGAAGAATATAAAAAGAGATCTACAATACTATTGAAATTTATCTTTTCTTCTTCTTCTTCTTCTTCTTCTTCTTCTTCTTCTTCTTCTTCTTCTTCTTCTTCTTCTTCTTCTTCTTCTTCTTCTTCTTCAGACGGAGTTTTGCTCTTGTTGCCAAGGCTGGAGTGCAATGGTGCAATCTCGGCTCACTGCAACCTCCGCCTCCCAGGTTCAAGTGATTCTCCTGCCTCAGCCTCCCAAGTAGATGGGATTACAGTCATGCACCACCACGCCCAGCTAATTTTGTATTTTGAATAGAGATGGGGTTTCTCTATGTTGGTCAGGCTGGTCTCAAACTCCCAACCTCAGGTGATCTGCCTGCCTCAGCCTCCCAAAGTGCTGGGATTACAAGCGTGAGCCACTACACCTGGCTTCATCTCATGGACAATAAACCCTAGTAAAGAACATTGAGGAAGGAGAAATCATCTAAGCCTGGTGGAATCAGCAAAGGTGGATTGATCTAGCTTTTAAAGAACAGATAGGATGTGGTCAGAGAATAAGAAAGTAGAGGAGAATAAAAGCATAAAAGTGGAAATGTATGTGGCAGGTTCAGGGGACAATGGGAAATCAGTTTGGCTGAGCAGTGAGTTTGGGCAAAGAAAGGGAAATAGGATAGTATTAGACAGGAAGGCTCGGGCTAGACCTGTTTATTCAAAGCTAAGTGTTTAAATGTTATCTCTAGAGAATCAGACAACCTGTAGGGTTAGGGAGCCACTAAAGGTTTTTAACCTCGTTTGGTGGGAGAGAGAATGAGGCAATCAGAGAGATATTTTGTAAAAGGTAATTTTGATGTATTCCACCCAATGAGGAAAATCAAGAAGGTTATTGAAGGTTCTCAAAAACATTTACGTGCATGGATGATAAGCATGTTTTAATGAAGGACATAGACATGGAAACAAAGAAGTGAATATGTGGCCATGTGAAGCAGAATATGTGTGTCTAGAATACTCTGTTGGAGTGTGAAAAACAAGTTCAAGAAGAAACCAATTTAATGACTCCCTGGTTTAGAGTGGAAATGCCTGTCAGTTGCTTGGGGCTGTGGAAACAGATTTAGAGATATAGCTCCCACTTCCAAGTGAGGATATGTGATATTTGGTTTTCTGTTTCTGGGTTAATTTGCTTAGGATAATGGCCTCCAGCTGCATCTGCGTTGCTGCAAAGGATACGATTTCATTCTTTTTTTTTTATAGCTGCGTGGTATTCCATGGTGTATATGTAACACATTTTCTTTATCCAACTTGCCATTGATGGGCACCTAGGTTGATTCCATGTCTTTGCTATAATAAACTGGATTTTAGATGGACGTGCCCATCAGTCACTTGGGGCTGTGGAAACAGACGTCAAGAAAGGTTGGAATTAGGGATGTTGCTTGGGAAGGCAATTATTGAAGCTGCCAAAAAGACAGATTCAGAGAGCACTGGAGACGGCTTCATGTTCTGTCCATATTTAGAAAGGAAGAGAGCCCAATGTTGTGAAGAAATGTGGCAGGGATCAGCTTCTGATAGGGGAAAAAACCATAACCCAACCAAGTGGAGAAATTGCAAGTGTGAAATATGCTGAGAAAACAGTACTGGAGTTCCTGAGTTGAGCCATAATATATCACTGGTATTCTTCGCAAAGACAGCTTTAATAGGGGGTGTGGCTATCACCTCTACAGCAAGGAGGAATGGAAAATGGGTCAGGGAGGAGGGGAGAAAGCAGCTGACATCTCATCTGAGTCCTAAAGTGATAGAAGTTTTTCATGTCATTGAAGTAAAAGAATTACAGCAACGTCAGACCCATTACATTTTAATTGGATCATCCTAATTGCTAACAAAAATTTTAAAAGCAAATTAAAAGCTGCATAGAAGAAGAGTGATAAAGTTGAGTCACAAATCAAGAATCCTAGAGAGAGATGGAAAGGTCTCTTACGTTTCCTCTTGGATTGTTTGGTTATTTTTACTCACAGAATATATGAGTTGATTCAAGTAGTGTTCTGTGAAATACTGTACCCAAATAATTTTTCAATTCACTTTAAATAAAATAATTACTCATAAAATCCCAAACAACTTCTAAAGAAGCAAATGCTTGAGTTTTTTCCTAATGTATGAACAGTACTAGCAAATGAGTCTCACAGTGCTGTCTGAGCTGCCCTTTCATTCAATAAATAATTGCAGAGTGTTTGCTGTGGATCAGCACTAGGGATATAACAACTGAACAAACCAAAGCTCTTGTTCTAAGGAGGTTTACACTCAAGGCTGGAGATGGGGACAGTGGTGATCAGGCAATAAACATGCAGCATGCCAGGTCATGATCACTGCTATTAGGAAGACTGAAGTTAAGTGAGGGGGACAGAGAATGAAGGGGGCTATTTTTGTTTTTTTGTTTGTTTGTTTTTTGTTTGAGATGGAGTCTCGCTCTATCACCCAGGCTAGAGTGCAGTGGCATGATCCCGGCTCACTGCAACCTCCAACCCACCCCGAGTACCTGGGACTACAGCCACATGCCACCACATCCGGCCAATTTTTGTATTTTTAATAGAGATGGGATTTCGCCATGTTGGTCAGGTTGGTCTGAAACTCCTGACTTTAGGTGATCCACCTGCCTTGGCCTCCCAAAGTGCTGGGATTACAGGCATGAGCCACCACGCCCAGCCTGAAGGGGGCTGTTTTTATATATAGGGAAGACAGAGAAAGCCTCCTGTGATATTTGAATACAGAGATGAAAGTGAGGATGTGGGCAAACCATGCAAAACACTCCAGGCAGAAGGCATGGCAGATGCAAAGGCCCTGAGGTGACAAGCGAAGAGGCCAGTGTAGTGGGAGTACATTGTGTCAGGGATGGGGGAAAGGTGGGGAGGAGAGGCAGAGAACAAGCTGAGTGTTCATTGGGAGATGAAAGATCACGGGGAAGATGGCAGGGACTTTGACTCCAACTCTCACTGAGATAGGCATCCATCCCCTAAAGTATTTTGAGCCAAGGAGTGTCTGCCTTAGCTTTAAAAGGATCACCTCAGCTGCTATATGAAGAATGTACTATAGGTAAAGGAGGGACACGGGTAGAACCAAGAACATCTGCTAGGAGGCCACTGCTGAGATCTGGGAAAGGCTGGTGGTGCCCTGGGTAGGGTTAGAGTGTTGGTGGTACTAAGAAGTAGGTGGATTTCAGCTACCTTTGGAAGATAAAACCAATAATATTAGCTAATTACCTGGACTTTTTTTACTTCTAATTTTTATTTTAAATTCAGTGGATATGTGTGCATGTTTGTTACAAGGGTATATTGCATTATGCTGAGGTTTCGGCTTCTACTGATCCTGTCACCAAGAAAGTACCCAACAGAAAATGTTTCAGCCCTTGCTCCCCTCCCTCCCTTCCTCCTTTTGGAGTCCGTAGTGTCTAACATTCCCATCTTTATGTCTGGGCATACTTAAGATTTAGCTTTCACTTATAAGTGAGAACATGTGATATTTGGTTTTCTGTTTCTGTATTAATTTGTTTAAGATAATAGCCTCCAGCTGCATCTGTGTTGCTGGAAAGGACATGATTTCATTCCTTTTTATAGCTGCATGGTTTTCCATGGTATATATGTAACACCTTTTCTTTATCCAATTTGCCATTGATGGGCACCTAGGTTGATTCCATGTCTTTGCTGTAATAAACTGGATTTTACATGTAAAACTAAAAGAACAGTTAAGTATGTCTTTAACTTTTTGAAAATGGGGTTGTTACTTACTTGAATTTGGAAGATTATAGTGTAACAGGTTTCAGAAGCAGTGGTATATTAGTTTCCTGTGACTGCTGTAACAAATTGCCACAAACCACATGACTTTAAAACATCAGAAATGTATACTCTTACAGATTTGGAGGTCAAAAGTCTGAAATGAAGGTATTGGCAGGGCCATACTCCCTTCGAAGGTCCTAGGGGAGCTTCTTCCAGCCTCTGGTGGCTCCTGGTGTTCCTTGGCTTATGGCAGCATAACTCCAATACCTACTTTCATCTTTACATGGTCTTTTCCTTTGTGTCTCTCTGCTTTCAGAGAGTTTCTTATATAAATGCTTGTCACTGGTTTAGGACCCACCCTAATCCAGGATGATCTCATCTTAAAATCTTGCTATAATTATATATTTAAAAGTCCTTATTCCAAATAAGGCCACATTCTGAGGTTCCAAGTGAACATAACATTTAGAAGGACACCATTAAACTCCTACAGGTGGGAAACAGAGTTCTACTTTGACACACGATATTTAAGATACTTCTTTTTTTTTTTTTTTTTTTTTTTTTTGAGACGGAGTCTTGCTCTGTCGCCCAGGCTGGAGTGCAGTGGCCGGATCTCAGCTCACTGCAAGCTCCGCCTCCCGGGTTCACGCCATTCTCCTGCCTCAGCCTCCGGAGTAGCTGGGACTACAGGCGCCCACCACCTCGCCCGGCTAGTTTTTTGTATTTTTTTATTAGAGACGGGGTTTCACCGTGTTAGCCAGGATGGTCTCCATCTCCTGACCTCGTGATCCACCCGTCTCAGCCTCCCAAAGTGCTGGGATTACAGGCTTGAGCCACCGCGCCCGGCAAGATACTTCTTGTATATCCTAGTAAACAAGTCAAATATGCCATTGAATTTATGTTTCAAGTTCAAGAGAAAAATCTACAATGGAAATAATAATTTGGATGCTACCAGTGTGCTGTTACATTTCTAATACAACAAAATTTTTACCAAAATATCTGAAACATGACTCAGACTGAAAAACAAGTCACAAACCCATTTTCTTAATATCCCAACATAAAAATATTTTTCTCAAAACGACCTGAAAAATAGAAACAAAGCAAATTTATAATAAATATGATCATAATATTTGAAAGCCTCTGTACTTGAGGATAGCATTTTATGAAAGTAGAATCTTTGTGTCTTTGCTTGGAGACATTAAATTAGGAAAAGAACATTGCAAAATCAGGAATGTCCATACTCTTGTGCCAAGAATTGCATATTACATAGCATAATAAATTCTCTAAGATTCTATGGTCATAAAGTTGTGTTCTAGATTCATATTGCTAGCATTTCATCTCCTGTCACTGATATCTTAACGGAAGCAAATTAAAGCTGAGAGAGAACCTCAAATCTTAGCCCTACAGGCACAAAAATTGTCCTACAAGGAGTATGTAGGAAGTTGAAAAGCAACATTTTTTTACTTCAATAGGAAAACAGTCAGAAAGTAACAGAGGAAAATCTTATTTATGTAAGTAGAAGCAAAATAAGCAAAATTATTATCAGCTTGAAGTTCAACCTCCTGAATTTTGCAAAATGTGAAAGTTTTATAATATTATGCAACAAAACTTTTAAAAAATTCTATGCTGTTATATAAAGCTTAGAATAGCTCCATTTGACCTAACACAGAAGTAACTAGTAAACACTTTTTGACCAGTTGTTTTTGAGTGTTTTGATTAATCAGTCTGGTTTCCATATTGTTATTGTGGAAATCACCCATGGGATTACATTTTCAAAGTATCTGGATAGTATAAAGTCAGACAACACTAAATCTTGTGCTTAGCATAATTTGACTTTCTTTAGCAATACTATAAATCCTTTACAATCTTATAGCTGCTCAAGAGCACCACTATGATCATCAGTCATTGTTGTTAATAAAATATGGAAGCAAATAGTCATTTATAATTCAGAGGCCAACCCAGTAAAGCTTCTTCATATTGTGTAAGATACATATCATGATCTCAGAATGAATCCTCTCCATTAAAGGGTTTTTTCCTGGAGAAAGGGATTTGGAAAGAAGATAGCTGACTGCTTTCCGTGTTTCTTTAGCTTCCTTCTGGCTCCAACCCACGCATTTCTACTGGGGCCAAAAAATGTATATGGGTCAAAGGGGAGCAGCTGTATAGCTATTGCAGGGTTCCTTTTTCTGTGGGTTAGGAGGGATCCTGATGGCAGAAATAAAAGAGGTCCCAAGGATCTGACTGCCATGGTACTAAAAGAACTTGGCCCCACAAGATCCCAGCACTCTGCAGAGAGGGTGGACATTCACAATATAAGGGTGCCAGGTCTTCCTATCTCTTTGACAATTGATCTTAACCTCTACTTCCAGTACTGGGAGAGGAAAGGAGAGGAGACTAGGGAACAGAGAAAACAGGATTCCTTTTGCTGTCTCTACAGGAACAGCCTGACTGCCACATTAGAGGCACCTCTCTTCTAACACCAGTTACATTGAGTCTCTTTGGTTGGAAGTGAGCCTTTGTTACCAAATAACAGTCATACATGGATTTGGCAGCCATCAAGAAGAACAAATAGAATACCTGAATTTGTCCCTGATGAAACAGACTTGCTGGAAGAGACAGAAAATAATTTGAATAACAACATAATAAGAGTACTTGAGGCAAATTAAAATAAGAACAAAGAGATTTCCTGAATTAGCCAAATAAAAAACTTGATATTAGATTTTTTTAATCAGTAAATAAATTGAAAGAGATGGCTACTATTAAGACTTATACTTTTTGTTTTAAAAATGAAGTGAAAGAGTAATACAGAGATAAAAATTGTTAAAGAAAATATAAGAGACCAGAAGGAGAGATCCAAAAGACTTATTATATCAATGACATTCATCTCAGAAGGACAAAAGAAGCAAGTTACATGCTGATTAAACTAATACTAGAAGTACATTCTCTCATCTAAAGGAAGACTGACAATTCCAAATATTTTTTATGAAAAGGTAGATATATCTTTAGTATGCATATTTTTATGCCTACTAAAATCAAAACTTACGAAGTTCAAAAAGAAAAGAAAATCTTAGCAGCTTCTAGACAGAAACAGCAAAATTATTTGCCAACAAAGAGACTAGTATCAGAATTCTCATCTACAACATTTAAAACCTAATTGATAGTAAAATAGCATCTACAGATCATTGACAAAAAATGACTACAAAATTAATAGATTATTTGTCTAACATGACAAAAAGATACCAAAGATTGAGGGAATACAGAATCCAAATACTCTATTTGAGTACAATTCTTGAAAAAGCATTCTAACAAGCAGTAAATTAACCAAAATAGAGAGATCATGACAGAAAAGATAAGAGGAAGAGAAATTGTACTAATCAATGAATCTCTATAAACAAGAAGGTAATAGATGAGAGACAGAGGGAAATGCAGAGAAAGAGGGAGAGGAAGGATGGGAAAGAGGAAGGAAGGGATGGAGGAAGGAAAGAAGGAAGGAAGGAAGGAAGGAAGGAAGGAAGGAAGGAAGGAAGGAAGGAAGGAAGGAAGGAAGGAAGGAAGGAAGGAAGGAAGGAAGGAAGGAAAGAAGGAAGGAAGGAAGATAAACTGTCTTGGGAATTGTAATATAAATGTTAACACTAGCAGTAGTTATGTGGTAACAAACTGGAAAGGCTGGAGGAAATGGTTCATTTCCAATAAAACCAAATAAATGAAAATGTCATTATATATCTGTGCTCGGGTACCTGATGAAACTGAGGATATCGTCTTTTACTCACTGCTGACAGTGCTTCCACTATAGGAGCAGCATCTACCAGGACGCCACATGCTATTATCCCCTCTTACTGGTAAGGAGAATTCCGCATACATGAGTACAAAATATTAGCAGCTCTGGGTTTGAGCAAACACCCTCTGACTCCCACAAAGATTAGCCTCCAGGCAAAGCTGCCTTGGTTTCTGATTGTTAAAACACTGTATGCTTTTGAGTCAGGGACAGAAGGACAGAATGTCTTCATACCTTTCTGCAGGGGAATCACTTTGTCTCTGGTCGCCATAATTTCTTTGTGTGGTTTCATTGGTCTTGAAATTATTGAATAATCCACCTAAGATCCTGCCAGTAGAGTGGCCAGTAATCTCATTTTTTTGAAACGATGTGGATTTTCCTCATATTGTTGTATTATATAGAGAAGGTGAGAGCTGTCTCAGGGATTTCTAGGGAAGCACTGTTTTATACTATTTAATGCCACAGAAAAAGCACTACATTAGTAGCTCAAAACATAGAAAGTCATCTAAATGTTTATAAGCATTCCTACTACAAAATGGTATTTCATCCATTGGCTTAACAGAACAGAACAACCTATAATTGTCATAGAAAAGTCCAAGAAGTTTTGCTGTAAACTTTCTTTATAAGTAAAATGGTAAACTATCGCATTTACGAGTAAAATGGTCTTGTGATATATTTGACCAAGAAGTAAATTGTAAGGACCTGTATCCTGAATCCACAGCAATGAAAACAATGACACAATTTATTTACTTTCAGCACACATGAAATTACCCTGGATTTAGGCATAGCTTTCAAGTTTTAAAACAAGAGTTCTGCAATGGAAACCAGCATTCCAGGGCTAGTTCTGAACACACATAACGATTTTTGTGGGGCCTGATACAGCCTACTTCCACAGAGGTCATCATGCACTGCACACAGACTACGGGTATAGTCCCTAAAACTTCCAGGCAGCTGCAAATTCCAGATAGGGTTGCTCAGATAACTCTCTTCTGAGCAACTTTATCTGGAATTCCTTACCTGGGTATTGACTTATATGGCCTGAATGTTGCCCATGTCTGCTTCCCTGAAGAAAATACAATTAAAATAAAATCTGACAATCATAGTACCTCTAATTTTAGTTCTAGGTTGACCTCTAAGGAGGCTATGGCCAATGTTCTTCCACTCCAAAATTCCTAAAGTCGAGGCATTGACACTATAGATTCCATCACTAGGTTGGAGAAAATGTACTAGGGCACTAGTTCTGGATATCAGAAGGAAGTCTGTGTCCCCTCCTGATAGTGACCTCAAAAATTCTCTGTGGTGCATAAAAAGCAAAGCCAGGAAGAGCCAACTTCTAGTGAGGATTGTGTAGTATTGTATTCACCGAATTTGAAAGAAAACATGTAATGTGAAAGTTCAAAGTTTGGTTCTTTGTGTTCAATCCTCCAAGGTCAGATGCCATATAGCTGCAACTGACCATATGAAGTTTAATTTATAAAAAGAATGAATTTCAGCCCATTTGTATTGTTTACAGCATATGCACCTTATCTGATATAGAATTAAGAAAAACAAATTTGTGTCCTGCTGTTGAAATATATGGACAAAATAGATTTTATCTTTTTCTATAATGTGATTTAAAGCATATTAGGCTTGACCTAGCTGAATGATTTTTTAAATCTTGTTGTATTGAAGCACCAAAAATGAGTGAATCATTTTGCTTGAGTGAACACTGCTCTAACTTTTGAGGGAGGGTTTTCTTCTCTCTGTACTGTATTATCATAAAGATAGACTTTCAAGATAAATAGGGTTTCATAAGGTTTCCTTCAATGAGAAGAAAAGCCTTTCAAAACACGTTTGGAAAATAATGTCACAGGCATTAAACCACGTGTTTCAAGAAAATAAATCTTTACTAATTCCTTGAACAAGGAGAAAATAGAGATTTAAAAAAAAAATTAAAAACTACCTTATGAATCTATACTGAGAATTAGGACTAGATACTGGCCAGGTGCATTCTTCAGCACAGTTGGTGTTTCCACACCTGGTTTTGAAAGGACAACCATTCCAGATTAACTCTGTCCTTTCTCTTGTCACCTAAGGGAGATATACCCTAGACAAATAGAAGATTCCAAAAGTTTCATTCTTGGTCAGTGTAGATCGGTTGATGGCCATGGTAGGCTTCTGCATCTCTGGAGAGGCATGCCATGACACGATGAGCACCAAAGTCACGGAATTCTGGATGGGAATCCCCAGCCTCCTGGGATCACAATGTTTAGGTTACAACCAAGAAAGTCCAGACCAACTCCCCAGTGTGCTTTTAGAAGGAATACTTACGATCAAAATTCTCACTTTGCAAATTAACACAGGAACAGAAAATCAAATGTGGCATACTTTCTCACTTATAAGAGGGAGCTAAGCATTGAGTACACGTGGATATAAAGATGGGAACAATAGACACCAGGGACTACTAGAGTAGGGGAAGAGGGAGCAGGGGAATGGCTAAAAAACTACCTACTGAGTTCTATACTCACTACTTGGGTGACAGAATCATTCATACTTCAAACCTCAGCATCACACAGTATACCCAGGAAACAAACCTGTACATGTACCCACAAATTTAAAATAAAAGTTGAAATTATGAAAGAAGTTCTGCTTTTGTTTTAACTTAAAAATAATTAGAACATTTAAATCTGCTCATTGCAGAAGATTCTAAAGATACTTAAAGGCACAAAGAAGAAAATTTATATGACTTATAATCTTATTTTCTAGAGATATTGGTGATACACACCTCTAGAATTTTTATGCAGGTGTCTATAGTTCTATAAACCAATTTGTGCTCACACTGCAAATACTATCCTGTAGCCTTGTTCTTCTCATTTACCAACAAATCTTAAACACTCTTCCATATCATCAGTTTTTCAACAGCACACCATTTCTAGGTCTTACAGAGAGCAATTTTTGACTATGCCACCTTTTGTGTAAGCAACTCTCTATTTTGCTATTATAAATAATACTAAAATGAACATCCTCATAGACAAATTTCATAGCATACTCATTATAATGCTTTGTCTGTGATTTGGCAAAACCATTTCCTCTTCAGCTCCTTTATATGGTCCTCTCATCTTACATTCCTAAGTTTCTTTGATGTTCATGGCATCACATCTTTCTGGATGTTAGTAAGGACTCTTTGTTGTAAGCAGATGGAGTACATTATAGTAACTTATGCCAAGAAGTGAATTTATTGGTAGCTTATAGAATCTCCAGGAAGGCTGGAGAGCTCACTGGAGGCACGGCTCTGTCCCAGTGAACTTCCTGCTGTTTCCACACACAATTGCACACAGAATCTGCAGCTTCTACCCCCAGCCTCCCTGGCACTCGAATTTTTTTTTGAGACAAAGTCACACTCTGTTGCCAGGCTGGAGTGCGGTGGCACGATCTCGGCTCACTGCAACCTCTGCCTCCTAGGTTCAAGCGATCCTCCTGCCCCAGATTCCCAAGTAGCTGGGACTACAGGCATGTGCCACCACACCCAGCTAACTTTTTTATTTTTAGTAGAGACAGGGTTTCACCGTGTTGGCCAGGATGGTCTCAATCTCTTGACCTCGTAATCTGCCCGCATCAGCCTCCCAGAGTGCTGAGATTACAGGCGTAAACCACCCACCGCGTCTGGCCCCTCGACTGGATTCTAAACACTGGTACTGTCACCATTGTTGTCACTAGAAACTAGAAGGAGCTGCTGTCATCACCATTTCTGGAGATCTCATCTCAGCCACCATCTTTGTAGTCATCCTTTTGATCTTGTTGTTATCACTATCCGCATCACCTCTGAAGTCTTAACTTCAAGCATTCCCCTCCGTGACCACTGTTTCCTGACCTCAGCTGCTCTAGCACAACCACTTGAGCAGTTCTTTAGCCACTATAGCACTTTGACTCACTCATTCTATCACCATGTCATGTATCAGCTACCTGTTACTGCATAAAAAATTACTCCAAAACATAATGGCTTAAAACACACAACATTTTTTTGTGTGTGTGGTTTCTGTAGGTAAAGAATCTGGGCATGACTAAAATGGGTCCTCCAGCTTTGGGTCCTTTTCAAGGCTTCAATGATGATGCTGGCCATAGCTGTGGTTTTATCTAAAGGCTTGATGGAAGAAGAATCTGCTTTTTGTTGTTGACAAGATTCTGTTCCTTACAGTTTGCTGAACTGAGGACTTCAGTTTTTCACTGGCTGTTGTTCAGAGGCTCCTCTCAGTTCCTGGGCCTCCCATTGCACAGTTCACAACGTGGGTGCTTCCTTATCAGAGCCAGCAAATGAGATGAGAGGGTGCTACCAAGCAAGAAGTCACAGTCTTTTGTAACATTCTCAAAAATGGCATCCAATTATATTTAGCATATTTTTTTCACTAGAAACAAGTCACTAGGTCCAGCCCACATACAAGGTGAGAGAATTGCTTGAATGTGAATACCCACAAGTGAGGATAATTAGGAACCATGTTAAAAGCTGCCTACTACCTACTATCATCAGCCCGTACAAAGAATGTACAATCATTCTTTCATCCATTCAACTAACATTTTGAGAACCTAGTTGGTGTCAGGCACTGGTCTAAAACTTGGCAGTGAAGTAAGCAAAGTCAATGGCTCTGATATTGTTTACATGATTATAAACATGGTTTACATGATTATAAAGGCTTTTGTTTTATTTCCCGAGGACAAGGATAGTTCTCTTGCCCCACTGTATTCTGTACAACACAGCCTCATGTCATCAAGGATCGGTATTTATTATATTGCACTGAATTGTTAGATATAGGTTTTTAAAATATAGAAATATATCTCTGAGAATTGGTAATGTCTTACAAATATGGATTGTGTGATTTTTTTTTCTTATTGGTATATAAAAGAAACAGTGCATCTTACAGCTAATGGAGTCTTAGATTTAATGAAATGCTATAATAATGTAGAGTTACTC
The DNA here is from genome assembly GCF_043159975.1 of Macaca nemestrina. Lineage (NCBI taxonomy): Eukaryota > Metazoa > Chordata > Mammalia > Primates > Cercopithecidae > Macaca > Macaca nemestrina. The sequence goes on along the minus strand of NC_092135.1, from coordinate 121,327,477 downwards.
AGCATTTTAAAAGTTCTGGCATCCCAAATGTTGACAGAGTGAGTAAGTATTACCCTTGGGTTAAGGGGCAGGAAAGTGGGCATATGAATCCTCTCTTGATATGATCAGTGTTGCTCTCTGCACCTGAATGTAGACATAAAGTTTCCTGGCTCCTCCAACTTTCTTCTGGGAAACAACACATTCATGTGAGTCCAGCCCTCGATCCATGATCTTTGCACGTTTTTTAACTTTATTGTGACTTATGTGGCAACTACTTCACAGAGTTATATTATTTAACATTTGTAAACTAAAAATAAAACCCTAGCTCCCCCCACCTCTACCCCCAACGAACTGAACAAACCCCTTCTTGGCTAAGGGCACTCCAGAGAAACCTTACAACCCTGAGTTTCCAGGCAAAACAGGTGGGAGGTCAGACACACCTCGTTATCCCCCCTCCCTTTATGGTTTAGACCAGGGGTGTTCAATCTTTTGGCTTCCCTGGGCCACATGGGAAGAAGAACTGTCTTGGACTACACATAAAATATGCTAATACTAACAAAAGCTGATGAGATAAATAATAATAATAATAATAATAATAATAATAAACCAAATCACAAAAAAAAACTCATAATGTTCTAAGAAAGTTTACGAATTTGTGTTGGGCCACATTCAATGCTGTCCTGGGCAGCACGTGGCCTGCGGGCTGCAGGTTGGACAAGTTTTTAAACACATCTGACCAGTGTTAATGTTAAAATAGAGATCATAAGACTGACAGAACAGACTCCTTGTGGCAACAAGATACCAGATTATAAACAGGACCTAAATCCATACCAGGTAAAGGATAAGCCACACAGCCCTACAGTTAAAGAATAAACTATATTCTAAGTGCCACAAGGATTTTCTGTTTCTCTAGCAGCTAAACAAACACTGGCTTCAAGATAAGCAATATTAAAATAATTATAGCCCACCACCAGATACATTAACTAGCCCTCTGTTTCACAAGCCATAACTGGAGCTTTGATTGGACTAGGGACGGATTTCAATAACTTTCTACTGATAAGAAAATGGCTGACCAGGTCGGTCCTAGCCAGTTTACAAAGGCTGTGCACTGAGTGCTTTTGTGTCTCAAAAAGACTTTTTGACTTACAATGCCTAATTGTAATACATATAAATATTAAGTGTCCACCCCAACGTGAACATGGGTCATATGTAACATGCAAGTTTGTTAAATAGGCATGCATCAGGACCACCTTCATGAATATTCATGGCCTTCCTGTGACCTCTTGAATATGTACATTTAGTCAACCTGGTCAGCATAAAGCTCCTATTCCAACCTCTCCTCCTTTGAAATGCCTTTCTGTTGTCTTTGCGGGAGGCTGTGCTTCCTAGCCTGTGGGATGGTCACCTTGCAAGCTGTAACCCTTTTTAAGAAATAAAGTCTCCTTTTTTAAATTTATAGATCTTTTGATTCTTAAGGTAACACATTAAATGAAATAAATCATGCAAAGTACTTAGAGCAGTGCCTGACAGAGGAAACTGTCAACAATGATTTTTCCATCCCCTGTTGTTTTCTGGAGCAGATAAAGTTCTGTCCTCACCTTTTCCACCTCCCGTTTTGAAAACAGAAGATACACTAAAGGGAATCATCTCTTCTGTACCATGTAGTAGGAAGGCTGGGCTTCAAATTCAGAGAAACTGAATCCAAATCCTAGTAGTGCAGGATTTCTTGTCTTCAGCAATACTGATGTTCGAGGCCAGATAATTCTATATTGTCAGGGGCTATCTTGCCACGGCAGGATTTTTAGCAGCATCCCTGACCTCTACCCACTAGATGCCAGTAACCCATGCCTTACATGTTGTGAAAATCAAACATGTCTCCAGACATTGCCAAATGTTTGCAAATTTGTCCCCCACCCCACACTGTCAACCGCTGTTTTACTGTATGCCAACTGGCTACCTTGGGCATTTCCTCTGTGTTTAAAATGAGAATAGCAATGCTACATCCAACAGTTCTGGGGATGAGCTGCTGTACAGGGAAATCAATTTCTGGGCTCGAAGGCCACTATAAACCTAATGAGGATTGTGTTTCCCATGTTCTGACTACAGGTGTAGTTTTAATGTGTACTTCTGAAGGTCAGTTAGTGCTGCCATAGAGATGAAATGAAGCATGGCTAAAAAGAATTATCACATGGCAAACAGCTGGGAACAAGCAGTCATTAACAGAGTGTTGAGTTTTCAAGCAGATATCAAAGAAAACACCTTCCTAAGGCCAGGCTCAGAGTCACACCAGCACAGGATCATGTTGAGGGCAGATCATAAAATCTGCAAGCCCTAAATATGCCACCTCCAGTTTACAAATTGGTATATTGAAGAAAAATTATAGAATGGTAATCTCAGATGTATTTGTCTCTTTCTGTGCTTTTTTTTTTTTTTTTTTTTTTTTTTTGCTTTTTTTTTGTTGTTGTTGATGGAGTCTTGCTCTGTCACCCAGGCTGAAGTGCAGTGGCGTGATCTTGGCTCACTGCAAGCTCTACCTCCCGGGTTCACGCCATTCTCCTGCCTCAGCCTCCTGAATAGCTGGGACTACAGGCGCCCGCCACCAGGCCCAGCTAGTTTTTTTGTATTTTTAGTAGAGACAGGGTTTCACCGTGTTAGCCAGGATGGTCTCTATCTCCTGACCTCGTGATCCATCCTCCTCAGCCTCCCAAAGTGCTAGGATTACAGGCATGAGCCACCAAGCCCGGCTGCTTTCTTTTTTAACGTACAAAAAGATGTGCATAGAACTGATTCGAGCAAAATATTGGCCATCAGCCTTCTCCCACTTCCCCTTGCAGTACTCCTCTCCCCACTACGATGCCTCGGCTCTGTCCCTGCCCACCGTGAACCACAGTCCCCTTTCCCTCCATGCCTGGCCACAGCGTCTCCTTGCGATAATTCTATTACCTCAACTTCCTACCTCAAAAGGATCTGATCAGAACTCAGTGAGTTGCAACCCTTGTTCTCCAAGCACTACGTTCCTTTTAAAAGCACAACTTATTTAACCAACAAGAAAGAGATACTCATATATCATTTGTTCCAGAGAGGAAAGGGAAATAACTAAAAATCAAAAGGCCTGATTTTACCAATACTTCCTTATGATTTTCATGTGTGAAATGTTGAAGAAGCAGAGACACTCTGCAAATGTGCTTCTAGCTAATTATCTCAGAGGGAGACTTGTACTTCCTCCTGAAAGTATTAGTCCATCGCCTGAGCTAAGATTAACTTTATCTCTAAATTTTCACACACATCATATGCAGATTCATTTTTAAATAATATTTCTTTTATTAAAAACCTGTTAATTTCATAAGATAATAAAGGAGTAACTCACCAGATCAGTCTTACAGGAAATTAGGGTGGAAGAAGACAGATAGTTGCCTACCATATGGTATGAAATGAGGAGGAGCAGAAGGATGGCTTCTCATCCCAAATGAAAATATTCTTCCTTCTCACACATCCATCGGAGGTTTGAATTTCCCCCATTAAAATGCATTGTCCTAATAAAGGCAATAACATATTTTATCCATTCTACAACACTTTTCATAATTTCTCATTTCTAAAATCTAAATGTATTTTGCAATCAATGTTGATGGCTACATTCAGTATAGTAGTATTCCACCACCCTCTACTGTCAACAAGAAGCTGTAAAATCAGTGACATATCTTATAGTTAATGGCATGTTAATATCAAGGAGATGTGAAATTTAAAGCTGCTTGGAAATTAGTTTAACAGAGAGCATAAGGTCAAACCATACCTTCAAGGCAGGTCACAGGGGCAGGAGCTGGGGAAGGGAGGAATGATGTTTGGATCATTGTGGGGAAGATAGCAGAGCCACATCACAATTTACCTGATGCCACAGCAAAATATTATTCTGAAAATTTCTTGAAGTCTATGTCTCTCATTGGCATACAGATGAAGTTTGGCCTTTTGGCCCATTTTATTGACATGATGTATAACAGCTAAATACTATGAGATTTGTTTTCCAATGTATGAGATATGAATGCCAATCCAGGAAGGGGAGGGGAGAGGAGGGGAGGGGAGGGGAGGGCAGGGCAGGGCAGGGCAGGGCAGGGAAGGGAAGGGAAGGGAAGGGGGAAAAGAGAAAGCAATGAAAAAGAAAGAGGGCGGAGACTTGACTGACATTACCCAGAGTATCTGTAAAACGGGTAGTAAAACCAGCTGCTTCCCGATGTGGGGCTCTCTTTCTTGAACCTTATGTCCCAACTTCCAATAATTCTGTTATTTTTAGGTGGATTGGTAATGCAGTTTTCTCCCTTTTGGAGTCTGGGGCCTCTATAGACTTCCCTTTACCTCTGTTGCCAAGACTTGAGCTCAGATTGCATTTCTAACCTAGGGTCCATGGAGGAGTTTCCAGAAGGTTTGTGAACTAGAGAACACTCATTAGTAATGTTCCTTTGATTTTCTTTCTATTGCTCTGGAAACTATTTTCGTAAGTAAGAGAGTTTAATGCTACTTTTTGCAATTATATTACTGTTTTCTATCAAAGAAGCGCAATGTAAGACATGAGGCGATATAGTGAAGAAATGTATAGCTGCCATTATTTTCATGTATTTTCACTATTCATCAGCGTAGGAATTTTTAAAAACTCATCATTTTAATTATGGCATGAGTCTTTGTTTGCCTTGATCTTTTTAGGCTGGAAAATGTCAAAGAAAAGGGAATACTACAAAGCTATGCATAATAACGTTTTACTTCCATTCTGAAATGTCGTGAGTGTATCCTCTTTCTGGAAGGTCTCTTACCTTTCCATAAAATATAGAATCAGCAAAGCCAAAGGAATGTTACATGTTACTCAACCTGAAAATACATCTGATAGTGTGACTTCTTCTCAGAGGCAGATTAAATTGCAAAAGGCTGGAACTTCAGCAAAATTTGGATATGTCCCAATATAAATGCTTTGTATTTTCAGGATGGGAGAAGGGCCCAACTGTTCTGTCTGTGCAGCTATTCTGGGAGTTTGGAGAGGACAAACTTTCTAATGAAGGAGGAGAGCCTGTACAGGCTAAAGTCAAAGGGATAAAGTGCCAGAAACCCCAAAGGATTCTGAAAGTCCTTCAGTTCAGGCTTCCATAAAAGTGAAATAAAGATTCATAATCCTTTCCCAGCTAACATAAATTCAAGAAGAAAGCTTTCCAGATATAATCTCATAGACTTCTGGACAAAGGAATCCCTTTTCTTATTTATTCAAATGTTTACTTAGTATTTACCATGTGCTGGGTACCATTCTAGGTACTGGGGATATACCACTGAACAAAATAGGATTCCTGCTTTATGAACTTGTATTCTGCTATGTGATGAAGAATCTTTGAAATTTTGTTGTTCCCTTCCTTAATCTCTCTTGACAAAGCAAGCTATGGGGCTCCAGTTATCTTTGCTACTAAAGATTTTCATGAATCAGAATTTTCAGGACATGTTGCCAAAAGAAACAAAGTTGAGACGGATGGCATGTCAAAGATAACGCATCAAAGGTTACTTTATGGTTTTATCTCATTATCAACAAAATGATAATAGCCATCTATTTATTTCTGAACAAGATTAACATTTATATTTCTGAATAGACAATTTGGATTAGTTTCCCTCTTTTTCATGAACTAGACATTAATTTGTACAATAAAAAAGAAATATATTATGGTAAAGATGTTTTAAATATTCTATGTGAAGACAATCAAGTTTCAATCCAATGAAATAAACTTTATGCAAAACAGTATGTGCGTATACATATTTGCATTTTCCTAAGGACGGAACCCATAGATTCCATTACAACCTTAAATGCATTTGTGACTCCAAGGGGGAATGAGGGAAGATAGTTAAGAAACTGTGCCCTAAGAATCCCCCTATCTTGCAAGGTGTAGCAACTTCTAGTGAAGCTACTCATCACACTTTTTTCATCTGTCACATTCAGTAGGAGGCGCACAGTCTACGGTTGTGGAATAACTAACTTACATTAGGTTAAACTACCAGCATGATGTGAGCACCTGTTTTTCCAGGAAATTATGGCTTTTGTAACGAGTGATACAAGAAACTAGCAAGACACGTCAGCAATGATCTCCACTCTCATAGGATTTCTAGTATAGATGAAAAGACCGGACCTAATCATAAAAAGGAAATGTAAGAAATGCCATACAGCAATTTCTTAAAATGTGAGTGGCACATGAATATGATGCCATGGAACATTTAGTCTCAATAATGAAAAGACATCCTTTTTCAATTCTCCTCAACTTCTATATAAGACAAGAGTCTCAGTTTGAGGCTAATATGTCCTTAATACCTCTCTCCCTTACTAATCTCGTTTTTTACAGGAAATAGACCTCAGGCTCAGAGACTTCCAAGCGAAGAATCTTCAGCTAGAATTATTTTTAAGATCTCATCACATGTCACTTGCATTTTTACATTTATATGAAGTGTAATATGTATAACTTGAACTAATCCTAAATTCACAGCTTGATACACTTTTATATACACATGGATGGATTTATATAACCATTGACAGATTAAGATATAGAACGTATCTATCATCCAGAGAGCTCTTTTGTGCCCTCTTCCAATCAATACCCCTCTCTAGTTGTAGCTAGTATCCTGACTTCTGTTTCCATAGATTAGATTTTCCCATTCTTGACTTTTACAGAAATTGAATCATATAGTTCATATCCTTGCCTCTTTTATCTGTCACATCTTTGATATTCATGCAGTTGGATGTTATAATAGTTTGTTCTTTTTTTTTTGTTGCTGGGTAGTATTTCATTGTGTAGATACACCACAACTTCTCTGTTGTACCAGTGTGGACATTTGAATTGTTTCCAGCTTTGGGCTATTATAAATAAGGCTGCCATAAACATTGTTTTCTTTTCACTAGAATTTAAAAACAGTATTTTGGTTTCATCGCATTCATTATGGTTGCTTCTTATTTAAGGCAAGTAATTCTGGTTATGTGTTTTGGGTGCATTTAGGGTAGTATGGCTGTAGGCTGGTTATTTATTTCAAATAGCAATAAAATAGTTCATTTTAAACTTAATTAATTTAAAAAAACAAAATTTCTAGAACATTGTAAATAAATAATTGTATATTAAGGAATGTATTTGTTCAATTTCATGAATGCAGCAGCCAAAAGACCAGGGAAATCTTTGTGAAATTATTCTAAGACAACAATAATTGGTTGTTAGAAACTGAAAGATTTTGAAAGTAAATACTGTGGGAATTTAGCATACAAGTGGGTTCCAAGGGGCTGGAATAAATGCAAAGCCTTTGGGGTTCACTAAAGTGTGAATACTTTGAGGGAGGGAACGACATCTTATTCACACTGATGTGCACATCACTCTGAAGAAATACCTGGTCCCAAAGACAGTCTTCATTAAAACTTGTTTCATATGAACAGGCTATATAGCTCTCCATACCCCAGGAATAGTGCAAGATAGCCAAGAAGAAGACACAGAGAGTACCGCAAGCAGGGGAGCAATATGAAAAAGGGAACAAGGCAGAGAGAGCAAGTAATATTCACAGAATATTAAGCAGAACAAATGGACTCCAGAAGATCCTTATAGGGTAGCAACAAGGGACAGAAGTGAGAAGGGAGGGGCGAGTCTGGGGAGGCAGGAGGTTGAGTTGCAGAACCCACCTCCATGGGATTTAGCCAGACAGTTAATTTTGTAGACTACACACTTGAATGTTTTCCTCACTATGGGAACTTGAAAAACATAAGGTAGCTTATCAGTGAAAAGCAGCTTAAGAAAACTTCTAAAATTTCCATGGTGTGTGGGGGCCTAGTTTGCTCATCACTCTCCTCTTTTTCGGAAGGGTTTTCTGCAAAGTCCCAGACGTTGATTACCCTTTGCATTCTGTTCTTCATGAGCAGGAATGTTTTCAAAATGAAGCACAAACTGCTGCTGTCTGAGCCGCCTGACTTACACGTTCCAGAAACTTTGCTTCCAGACAAGAAATTTAGTCTTTGCTTTTTATTTTTTTCCCATCAGAATGTGCCCGTGCACATCTCATATTTCATCCAAATGAGAAAGTTCGCTATGAAGAGTTCTCCATAACACAGCTGACATTGGTTTAGATGGGACTAATTAAGTTTAAAGCAGGTCAGAGGTATAAGAAGCTATGGAGCATGAAATACCTTTTCATCAAAAACATATTTTGAAAAGCAGAGAAGCTACAAAATTCTGCGTCTCTCATTAGGAGTGTGCTTTATGATGCAAGCAGAAATCTTAAGCTTGCCTCATGGCAACAATTATTCTTGTGGGTCTTAAAAGTCATAATCAGCTTTTCATCTCTGTGAAGCATAAGCTTGAAAATGTAACAAATAATTGCAGCTCATAAACCCTGTAAGCTGATAGGAAATGATCTCACAAGCGCATCAATGTTTAGGAGCAGCGCAGTCTAATACTGGCTCAGGGTCTCATCAGAGCAAGGTGTTGACTCACATGCACATTGGGTATCACAGCCATGACCCGGAGCTACCATGCGCATTGCTACAAAGGCAGTACCTGTAGAGTTTCTATTTAGGAATTGCTGAGCTTCTCCTACTCTGAATTTTATGAACCAAGGTAAAATATTTCATTTATACACAACTGTCATTACACAGATAAGGAAACTGAGGTGAGGAAGGTGCTTCAAAGGTTCTTCCAGCTTTAACATTTCAGCTTGTAGTCCTGCTTGTGTATTGAGAAAGTGGGCATCTCAAAGGAAGCTCTTTTAACTCAGTAAATATAAGTCTTTCGGAGATACATTTCTGAGTAATGTGATGGTTAATTTTATGTGTTAACTTGACAGGGCTAAGGGACACCCAGATAGCTTATTATTTCTGGGTGTGTCTGTGAGGGTGTTTCTAGAAGAGATCAGTGTTTGAATTGGTGAACTGAGTAAAGCAGATGGCCCTCCTCAACGTCAGTGAGCATCATCCAATCCATTAGATCCAGAAGGGTCCAAATAGAACAGAAAGGCAGTAGATGAATTTCCTCTCTTCTTGAGCTGTAACATCCATTTTTTCTTGCCTCAGATGTCGACACTCTGGTTCTTAAGCCTTCAGACTCAAACTTAATTATACCACCAGCCTTCCTGGTTCTCCAGCTTGCAGAGGGCAGATTGTGGGATTTCTCAGCCTTATAATTGCCTATTTCTATAACATATATATTGTGTCCTATAATACATATTATTACATATTATATTATCACATGTATTATATAATATATATCTGTAACTATATATATTAGTATTTCATAATAGCATTTCATATATATGCTATTGGTTCTGTTTCTCTGGAGAATCCTAATACACAAGTAATAATAATTATTATCATTATTTCATGTTTCGCACAAAATGATGATGTTTTTGACACACCATTTGCAGGGCATGCATTTTGAGCTGATTTTTCAAACGTGCATGAAAGGTTGGCATAGGTCTATTCTTACTGTTTGTTGCCATTTACATGTGACCATCACAAATGCAAAGAGGTTAAAAAAGATTCTGTGATTAAAAAACAAGTTTGAAACAGCTTGCCTATTAATCCTGTAACTCCATTTACCCCCAATTTCTTCAACCAGATTTTCCTCTCTTTTGCCACAGCCTTTGCCCCATCCAAAACTTCAACAAGCATTATTATTGTCCTGTCAAACTTTGAAAGTGCTGCTTTGCACTGTATTATAAAAAAACAAGAGGAGAGGTCAAAACCTGTTGGAAAAGCCTGTTTTGCATACCAAATAATTTGTTTTGGTGAGTAGTAGATTCCTAGTCTTTTCCTAAGAATCGGACAAGAAAAAACAGATTTAAATAAGGTAAAAATATAACATTTTGGGGAAAATTTCAGATTGAATTACACAGCCAAAGGTAGTTTGAATTATCTCCTGAAATTGTGAAATAACTAAATGAGGAAATCACATACACACACACAAAAGCAAATGGCTGATAAATACACAAAACTATATTCTGCCTCATCCATAATCTAAGCAGTACAAATTTAAACAAAAATGAGACACAATTATTTATTCTATAAGACTGGCCAAGATTTAAAAGAATCTAAGGACAAGTGACTAAAGGAGTGTAAATTGATATCACTTTCATGATGGACAATTGGGTATACGCATAAATCCCTCCAAAAATGCATATTTTATTTGACTTAGACATCCTGCTTTTTAGAATGTATCCTAATGAATTAATCTAACAAATGCACAAAGACGTATGTGCAAGTTGTTTATTGTAGTGCAATTTATAATATTAAAAATTAAAAATTTCGTTAAATTTTGTTACAATTGGTGAACCTACACTGACACATCATTATCATCCATTATACTATAATGGAAGATGCATGTCTTTATACATTTGCCTAAACCCATAGATGTACAGCACCAAAAATGAATCCTAATGTAAACTAAAATTATATGTTAATTTATTAATTATTAACAGTTCATTAGGAACTGTTAGCACTTCATGGCACATGGGGGAAGGGAATATAACATTATAACATGTTTTTTTGACCATGTTTTTTGAATAAGAGAGTTTAATTGCGAAATAGTAGAACTCTTTTATTGTTGGTACATAATACTTGAACATACTCATGTGGTACATGTGATGTTTTGGTACATGTGTACAACACGTGATGATCAAATCAGGATATTTAAGATATCCATAAACTCAAATATCAGTTATTTCTTTGTGTTGGGAACATTTCAAATCTTCTAGCTATTTTGAAATATATAATAAACTATTGTTAACTATACTCACCCTACTGTGCTATCAACAGTAGAACTTGCCGTTTCTATCTAGCTATATATTTGTGTCCATTAATTGACCTCTTTTCACATCATTCTCCACCTTTCCTAGTCTCTGGTAACTATCATTCTTATCTCCAGAACATCCAAAAGAACCATAAGATCAACTTTCTTAAATCCCACAGTGTTAGAATATACAGTGTTTTTCTTTCTGTGCATGGCTTATTTTACTTAACATAATGTCCTCTAGTTCCATCTATGTTGCTACAAATGACAGGATTTCATTCTTTTATATGGCCGAATAGTATTCCATTGTGTATATCACCACATTTTCTTTACGCATTCTTTTGTTGCTGGGCATTTAGGTTGAATCCATATCTTGACTATTGTGAATAGTGCTGCAATGAACATGGGGGTGCAGGTATCTCTTTGATATACTGATTCCTTTCCTTTGGATAAATACTCAGTATTTATGGGATTTTATCCCATAAATTGCTGGATCATATAGTAGTTCTATTTTTAGTTTTTTGAGAAAACTTCATACTATTTTTCATAATGACCATACTAATTTACATTTCCACCAAAAGTGCATAAAAATTCCCGTTCCTCCACATTATCTCCAGCATTTGTTTTTCTTTGTCTTTCTGATAATAACCATTCTTACTGGGGTGACATTATTAGTTTTGCAGTATATTTTGAAGTCAGGTATTTTGATGCTTCTGGCTTTGTTTTCTTGCTCACTACTGCTTTGGCTATTCAGGGTCTTTTGTGGTTCTACACAAATTTCAGGATTGTTATTTCTATTTCTCTGAAGAATGTCTTTAGTATTTTAATGGAAATTGTATTGAATCTGTAGATGTTAAAATTTAATTATACTAATTCTTCTGATCTATGAACATGCGATGTATTTCCAATTGTTTGTGTCCTCTTCAATTTCTTTAATTAGTTTTTTGTAGTTTTTCTTGTAGAAGTCTTTTACCTCCTTGCTTAAATTTATTTATTTAACAAAGTATTTAATTATTCTTTAGCTGTTATAAATGAGATTGTTTTCTTGATTTCTTTTTCAGCTAGTTTGTTATTGATGTGTAGAAATGCAACTAATTTTTGTGTGTTGATTTTGGGTCCCACAACTTTACTGAATTTATCAATTCTAAGAGGTTTTTGGTGGAGCCTTTAGGCTTTTCTATATATATAAAACCATGTTTCTATATATATAAAATCATGTTCTATATATATAAAATCACTATTTGACTTCCTCTTTTCTAATTTAGATGCCTCTTATTTCTTTCTCTTGATTGATTGTTCTGTCTAGGACTTCCAGTACTTTGTTGAATAGGAGTGGTAAAAGTGGGTATCCTTGTCTTGTTCCAATTTTTAGAGTAAGGCTTTCAGCTTTTCCCCATTCACATGACCTTTATTATGCTGAGGTACATTCTTTCTGTGCCTAATTTGTTGAGAGTTTTTATTAAGGGATGTTGAATTTTATCAAATGCTTTTTTTTTGCATCTCTTGAGATGATCATATGGTTTTTGTCCTCCATTCTGTTGATGTGATGTATCACACTTATTGATTTGCATATGTTGAACCATCCTTGCATTCCTGGGATAAATCCCACTCAATTATGCCACATTCTCTTTTTAATATATTGCTGGATTAGGCTTGCTAGTATTTTGTTAAGAATTTTGACGTATATGTTCATCAGGGATATTGGCCAATGGCTTTGTTTTTTGTTCTGTCCTTGTCTGGTTTTGGGATCAAAGTAATGCTAACCTCATAGTATAAGTTAGAAAAAAATTTTTCTCTACTTCAACTATTTGGAATAGTTTGAGAAGAATTAGGGCTAATTCTTCTATATATGTTCGTAGAATTCAGCAGTAAAACCATTGATCCTGGACTTTCCTTGTTGAGAGACTTTTTATTACTGATTCCATCTCACTACTTATTACTGGTATGTTCATATTTTCTTTCTTCCTGTTTCAATCTTGGTAAGTTGAATGTGTCCAGGAATTTATACATTTCCTCTAGATTTTCCAATTTATTAACAGATAATTGTTCGTAGTAATCTCTATGTTCCTTTGTATTAGTATCAGTATCTATAGTATTAGTATCCGTATCTGTAGTATTAGTTTTAAGGTTTCCTTTTTCCTTTAATTTATATGGGTCTTCTCTCCTTTTTTCTTAGTATAACCACTGCTTTCTCAATTTTGTTTACGTGTTCTAAAAGCAACTTTTTGTCTCATTGATCTTTAATATTGTTTCTTTATTCTCTAATTTGTGTAGTTTTGCTTTGATCTTTATTATGTTTTACCTTCTAGTAATTTTGGGTTTGGTTTATTATAGCCTTCCTAATTCTTTGAGGTATATTATTTGGTTGTTTATTTGAAGTCTTTCTCTTTTTTTTTTTTTTGATGTGGGTGCTTACTGCTATAAATTTCCTTTTTAGCATTGCTTTTGTTGTATCTCATAGGTTTTGGTATGTGATTTTTCATTTTTATTTTTTTCAAGAAATTTTTTTATTTACTTCTTCTTCTTTTTTTTTTTTAATGGAGTCTCGTTCTGTCACGCAGGCTGGAGTGCAGTGATGTGATCTTGGCTCTGCAACCTCCGCCTCCCAGGTTCAAGTGATTCTCCTGCCTCAGCCTCCCAAGTAGCTGGGACTACAGGTACCCACCACCATGCCCAACTAATTTTTGTATTTTTAGTACAGACAGGCTTCCATCATATTGGCCAGGCTGGTATTTACTTCTTTTTTTTTTTTTTTTCCCAGAAACATATACACTTTATTGAATGCCATTGTAGAAAAGTGTGTGAGGATAAAGGGCTGATACAGGACTCAGCTCCGGGGGCAGGGCGAGGAATGGAAGGTGGAGTACGTGGGATACAGGTTATGGGCAGAGCTCCTGGCCTGAATGATGTCTCCTGATCTATCAATAGGCTTGCAAGATCAATACTGGGATGACGATGAGCAGAATGGTCGTGAGGATGCCCAAAATCAGGGCCCAGATGTTCAGGCACTTAGCGGTGGAAGCATAGGCCTAGGCCCCAGTCAAGTCACCAGCCATCTTCCTGTCCCTAGACTTCAAAGAGTAGGAGAATGCTATGAAGCCCAGGCAGCAGGGGTTCATGAAGAGCATGAAGAGCATGAAGAGGGTGTTGAACAGGGACCAGACGACATGATCAGGCACAGAGGTCTCGCTGCAGATGTGGATCATGGTGGACGTCGGGGGAGCAGTGTTGTGGGGCGCCCTCAGCACAGCCACCTCGTGCTTCTCCTTGAGCATCTCATAGTGGGGTGGCTGGCCACTGTTGATAGGAGAGAAGAAGGTTTGGACTGTATGGTTCATGGTGTCCTGCAAAGGCCAGCAGTGGTTGGGTTAGTGGGATGGTTCTCAGTCAGGTCAGCTGCATTGTTTCCCTTTCCTTCTGTGCCTGGGAGGTTCCCTGTCACTTTCCTGCTAAGTTTCAGTGTTCTCTCTTAGACACCCTAAGCCCCTATTCAGTGTGTGGTTTATCTACTGGCTGTTTCAGTCCTTTGTGGAGGCAGCTAGTGCTGGGTGCCTCTAGTAGTTATCTTGACCCTTCATGTTTAAAGACCCTTTTGTTCTTAGCACATTAAACACCTGTTGAGTTGTATCACATTCTAAAATGGTCAGTTAACTAAGTACATTTGGAAAGAGAAAGGAAAAAGCATTTTCACAGATTTTCATTTGCTGGAGGCTGATGGACATGATCCTATTGACTCATGGATTACCCCATCCCCACCCTGCTTTGTTTATGTAAATATGTTTCTTTAGGGAGGGGACCTGGGGGCAGTGAACAGAGCTCCCTCTTCTTTGACTCTTGTTAGTATCTAGAGCCACTTTCTGATTCAAGTTTCTCCAAAAACAGAAATTAATTCCTCTCATTCAAAATTACATAACTTTCTTAAATTCACTTTCTCTCTCAGAAACACTCAGAAGTGTTTATCTCAGCTGTGTCTTATGTGGTTAGAAAAAAAATGTGCACCCGATATGCCCGTAGAAAAATATTCAATAACAAAGGAAGTATTTTCTCTTTCTCTGCATATGAATTTGATTCTCTGAGCATGGCCCTCAGGAGCAAAATGAGTTTGGTGAATTGGAGTCACTGAGTGTAAGAGCCTGGGTTGCTCAAGTTTGACTCACCAATGTCTCGATGACCCTGTCATCCTTATTTATGCACATCCTTATTTATGCCTTCCACATTTTTTTGGAGTCTCCAAAATATGCTTTGCATTGCTGTGATGGCTGTCATCATTGGAAAACGATGAATATTTTACAAATAGAAGTAGTCCTATTTCTGTCATTGGACTATACCTACTTCTGTGACACATCCCTGCTTCTGTATTAAATCTAAATCTCAAAAAATAACTTAGAGACTTAGGCTATCCCATCAAAATCAAAACACAGAAGAAAAATTCTAGAACAGAATATCATGGTTACTGAAATGTTTCTTGCTGGTTTTCTGAAGAAAAGCTTTAGTAATTCTTTTATTGTTAAGACTAACTTAACCGTACAATTCTGACTGCTCCCTTATTTCCTAGGGATGATTTAACTTCACCCTTCCATTTCTGAAGCCTGTGGGATTTTCTAAAATTTAGTGCAAACAATCAGTCAAAGAAAGAAGCATTCAACCAAAGGAGAAAACACCAAGGATCCGCTTTCACGGTAATGTTGCTCAAAGGGATATAAAGTGAAACTTAGACTAAAATCACTCATCTTTATTCAGATTGAAAAAGACAGGTTTTAAATCTTCCAAATTCAATGTGTTACAGAAAGACTGTGAGTTTGCAAGTCAGCAAATGTGTATCCTCTCAGTTATTTAGCTGTCTGAACTTCAACAAGAGATTCAAATTTTTTGGGCCTCAGTTTCTTTTTCTTTTTTTTTGTAAAAGAGGAAAATTAATGCTTGCTTCATTTGGTTCATATAAGGAATGAATAAGAGTTAATATTTAGCCCCTGTACCAGTTATCTATCACTAAGTAACAAACACCCCAACATCATTTCTCACAAATCTCTGGGATGGCTGGTGGTCTCACACAGGCTTGCTCTTGTGGTTGTATTCATCTAGTGGGTCAGCTGAAGCTGGAGACTCTGTGTTGACATCACCCATGTGTCTGAGGCCCTGATGCGAATGGCTGGAAGTCTGGGACCTCTCTCTTCACATGGTTCCTCATCATTCAGTAGATTAGCCCACCTTTATATGGCATTTAAGTTCCAAGAAAGTGAAGGCAGAGGCTTCAAGGCATCTTGAGGCTTAGACTCAAGAGCTCCCAAAACACCACGTCAGCCACATTCTACTGGTTAAAGCAAGTTAGAATGCTAACTAAGATTCAAGGTGGAGAAATAATATCTACCACTCAATGGGAAGTGCTCGGGTCTCAGTGTTTGTGTCTCATCAAACAGATATGTTGAAATATTAACCCCCAAGGTAATGGCATTAGATTGTAGAGACTTGAGAGGATTATTAATTCTTGAAGATCGTGCCCTCATTGAGATTAGTGCCTTATAAAAGAGACTCCAGAGAGTGAATTCACCCCTCCCAAAATATGAGGACATACCCTAAAGGTACCATCTATGAACCAGGAAGTAGGACTTTGTCAAACACTGAATCTGCTAGCACCTTGGTCTTGGACTTCCTAGTCTCCAGAACTGTGAGAAAAACATTTTCATTGTTTATAATGATAGTACAATGTTTTGTTATAGCAGCCCAACCAAAACAGGAAGAATGGCAGTATTATATTGCAAATAAGCGTGTATATAGAGAATGTTATTCATTAAGGCCGTTATTATAATACACTCCCACTTGTATTATAGTCTGTGGGCCCTGTTTTCAAATTCTGTAAAGTTTAGGAGAATCTTTTATAATTCTATTGATTAGAAACTATGGTAAATTATTACAGTAATGGCACCCAGTGAATCACATACCTTTTCATATTCATGCCTTTATGTATTCCCCTTCAGAGTCGACATTGGACTTGGCCATGTGAATTGTTTCGGCCAATGGAACACCAGCAAATGTAACACAAATAGAAGCTTCAGAAGGTCTTGTACATTGGGGCTTGTTCTCTTGAACACTTCGAAACTGCAATGCCATAAAAAACCTGGGATGAAAAGCAACTGTAGAAAGAAGAGTGCAGCTGGGCATAGGTTGCAGAAGTTCTACCAGCCAGATATAGCTATACGAGTGAGCCCAGGTAAAACCGGCAGAAAGGACACCCAGTCAACCCACAGAATCGTACCTAAATGGCACTTGTTTTAAGCCACTGAGCTTTGAGGTACACAGCAATATATAATGAAATACAAACTAAAAATATTCTAGCCAAAGGGTAGCCTGTAACAACTGCCAAACACTAGCTTCACTACAAAATCACTAAGTCATTTCATGGTTTTAGACATAACATAGCGATAATATAATTAAGTGATCTTTAAAATAACTTTTAACTATAGAATTCTTTTTAAAAACAACTTCTTATCAGATATTTAAAACAAAGAGGCATCTTATTAGAATAAATTCATTTTATTGGTTCAAATGTATGGCATTTTGCTTATAAAGCAATTAATGAAAACACAATTCCTTTTTCTTTCATACAAAAATATAAATCCAGGCTCATAAATGGCAGTGAAAGACTTCTTGCAGTTTTAGCTTACAATTAGTCGATGTTTTCTTTTAGCAATATGGCATAAAGAAAATCCTCATTCAAGACAGACAAGTGCTTATAAGTGTTAGGGTCATTTCAGCACTTGCCTTGGAGTCTCAGGATATTGAATGGTCAGGAGAAGCATTATAACTTACTCCTACTTGGAAAAATATGAACCCATCAGTCCAAGTAAATACATTGATTGAAGTCCTCTGATGAGTTTATATTTTAAATATATTACATTTAAAGATTACCATCTTTAAGAAGTTTAAAATCTATGTAAAAACTTAAATTCAAATTGAATGTTTGTAGAGCCCTTGAAGAACCTTGATGGCGCTCTGCTATTCTTTGCAATTTATTTTGCAAATTACTATAGCACTTGGAAACTGGTTTTGCTTTGTCGTTGATTTTGTTCAAAACTGAGGAAAGTGGATTGGGCATTTTAAAATAATGATTTCTCCCATGTTTCAAGTGTCAGTGCATTCTCAAAACCATTTGCTGGACTCTTTAAAGAACATTCCTGTTGGTTTCATTTTTTATTTCTCAAGAATTTTTGTTAAAAATCAACAACAAAAACAAGAAAAAAAAAACAAAAACCCAGGGAAAGGAACTGCCTTGCAAAAGAAATGTCACAATTAAAACTGAATGGTATTTGTCAGCTCATTTGTGTGAACTGGCAGTCTACTTGAGACTTCAGCAGGGGGTCTGCACTTCTTCATTAGTTCAGCCAGCAAGAACATGCCCTCTCGAAAGCTTTGGTTTGCCTTCACCACTGCTTTTGCTAGGGCTGACAGTTTAGTAACAGAAAGCTGTGTGCTCTTCATCTAATTTTAATGAAGCTTTTCCTTTCAAAAGGAAAACCTGACAACAAAGAAGTCTTCAAGGAAGCCAAGTAATTCAACCACCTGACTAAATTTCTAGAAGAAAACAGAGGGTTCCGTTAAGGGTGTGGAATAATCAAAGCAGCCATTGCTTTGCTCCTGCAGTACAAGTCCCAGTAGCACAATGGAAATAACTGAATTGTTGGGCATTTCAAGACCCATCAGTAGTGAGACATATCACAAATATGTGGAAGAAATTTACATCTACAATATAGGAAAACTGGGATTTTAAAATTACTTCTGCCCAGGTAGAGGGGAAGTAGAAGAAAAGGCAGAATGGAAAATGTCAGGGATTCCTTCCTTCCTTCATTCATTCATTTATTCTACTAATATCTACTGAGCTACTATTGATGTGTAATCACCAGGCTCAGCACCCAGGATACAGCAATATGTGAGACAGACACAGTTTCCAGCCCTCTGGGGAGTTATACCTACAAAAGGACAAACAGTGGAAAAAGCAAGAAGACATTCAGAGGAAAATTTTTGGAACTCTGAGGCCCATTCTGGATGATATATGGACTCTGACTGTTTGGGACACATTTGTAATTTCTGTTTAATTCTTACTCACATCTACTATATATCAAAGGTCAAATAGAAGTTCTAAGGTGAGGTAAGGATGTCACTGAGGTACAGCTCTTTGGCCTTCTGGTAAAGTGCCCCCACAGGTGAATTCATGGATATTCAGATATGATTTGCAGGCTAAGAACTCCAAATTGTTAACACCTTGAGAAGAGAAACTGTCCATAAGGAGAGAAACTTCTTACCAAGATCACAGGAGTAATGTGTAAACCAGAATGGCAATTAATTAATTAATTTACATGGAAACACAACTGTTAGACAAATCAGCTCAAATAATATATTATCTTGCAGCAGATAGAACTACATGAGAAACCAGACTACGATGAGAAAAATTCTAGGTAGCATTCTCCACTAAGACAACATGAGATCAACTTTCATACTACAAAGACAGTCTTACTTATGAGATTGTATAGTAGTTCTTTTTTGTTTGTTTGTTCTCCACCACCCATGGCATCTTTGTTTATATTTTTATTTTTTATTTTTTTATTATACTTAAAGTTCTGGGATACACATGCAGATATGCAGGTTTGTTACATAGGTATACATGTGCCATGGTGGTTTGCTGCACCCATCAACCCATCATCTACATTAGGTATTTCTCCTAATGCTATCCCTCCCCTAGCCCCCCACTCCCCAACAGGCCCCAGTGTCTGATGTTCCCCTCCCTGTGTCCATGTGTTCTCATTGTTCACCTCCCATTTATGAGTGAGAACATGGAGTGTTTGGTTTTCTGTTCTTGTGTTAGTTTGCTGAGAATGATGGTTTCCAGCTTCACCCATGTCCCTCAAAGGACACGAACTCATCCTTTTTTACAGCTGCATAGTATTCCATGGTATATATGTGCCACATTTTCTTTATCCAGTCTATCATTGATGGGCATTTTAGTTGGTTCCAAGCCTTTGCTATTGTGAACAGTGCTGCAATAAACATACATGTGCATGTGTTTTTATAGTAGAATGTTTTATAATCCTTTGGGTATATACCCAGTAATGAGATCACTGGGTCAAATGGTATTTTTACTTCTAGATCCTTGAGGAATCACCACACTGTCTTCCAAATGGTTGAGCTAATTTACACTCCCACCAACAGTGTAAAAGCATTCTTATTTCTCCATATCCTCTCCAGCATCTGTTGTTTCCTGACTTTTTAATGATCACCATTCTAACGGGTATGAGATGGTATCTCATTGTGGTTTTGATTTGCATTTCTCTAATGACCAGTGATGATGAGCTTTTTTTCATATGTTTCTTGGTCACATAAATGTCTTCTTTTGAGAAATGTCTGTTCATACCCTTTGCCCACTTTTTGATGGGGCTGTTCGTTTTTTTCTTGTAAATTTGTTTAAGTTCTTTGTAGATTCTGGATATTAGTCCTTCGTCACATGGATAGATTGCAAACATTTTCTCCCATTCTACAGGTTGCCTGTTCACTCTGGTGATGTTTCTTTTGCTGTGCAAAAGCTCTGTAGTTTAATTAGATCTCATTTGTCAGTTTTGGTTTTTGTTGTCATTGCTTTTGGTGTTTTACTCATGAAGTCTTTGTCCATGCCTATATCCTTAATGGTGTTGCCTAGGTTTTCTTCTAGGCTTTTTATGGTTTTAGGTCTTATGTTTAAGTCTTTAATCCATCTTTCTTGAGTTGATTTTTATATAAGATGTAAGGAAGGGGTCCAGTTTCAGTTTTCTGCATATGGCTAGCCAGTTTTCCCAATTGTATGGTAGCTCTTGATTTTGGGTCTCCAATGCTTGTGCTATCAGCCCACCTCTTATTTGGTGACCGAAAACACTCCTGTTACCATAAATGTAGGAATAGCCATGCTTAGCTAATCAAGGCAGTCCATGATGGGGTGAGTGGTGGGCAATGAGATTGTGGAGTGCCTGGCTGTGACCCCTGTAGGATAGTGAGGTGAAGCTGGTCTTATAATCACTTTACATTTTGGGGAGAACAGACTAGAACAGGGCCAGAGTGTGTGAAAAACCCTTTGACCATATATAATGGTCACCTGGCATATGATTGTGGCAATGAGCATGAGAGAAATAAAGATTCCAGAGCTAGAGGGTAAAATCTCCAGGACTTGAGGAAAGTTGACTGCAAGAGGCAAGGGTGAGAAATGTCAGGGGCAGATTCTAGGTTTCAAGCTTGTTTGTGGAATTGGTAGAGAACAGTTCCATTGAGTGAGGGAGGAAGCTGGAAGAGGCCTGGGTGAAGAACTGTCAAAGGCACTTGAACCAGAGCAACTCCATCTTGAATAGGGGCCGGGTAAAATAAGGCTGAAATCTACTGGACTGCATTCCCAGACAGGCTTTCTAAGTCACAGGATGAGTTAGGAGGTCGGCACAAGACATAGGTCATAAAGACCTTGCTGTTAAAATGGCTTGCAGTAAAGAAGCCGGCCAAAACCCACCAAAATCAATGTGGCAATAAGAAGGACCTCTGGTCGTCCTCACTGCTACACTCCCACCAGCACCACAACAGTTTACAAATGCCATAGCAACATCAGGAACTCACCTAGTATGGTCTAAAAAGGGGAGGCATGAAAAACACATCCCTTTTTTAGCATGTAATCAAGAAATAACCATAAAAATGGGCAACCAACAGCCCTCAGGGCTGCTTTGTCTATGGAGACACCATCCTTTATTCCTTTACTTTCTTAATAAACTTGCTTTCACTTTACTCTATGGACTTGCCCTGAATTCTCTCTTGCAGAAGATCCAAGAACACTCTCGTGGGGTCTGTATCTGGATCCCTTTCCAGTAACAGAACAGCTTTCCAGTAACAGAACAGGGAACTGGGAAAGTGTCAGATAAAGGATCAGCAGACTCATGGTGGTTGACAGTTCAGGATCTAGAAGACACAGAAATCATGGAGTCTCCTAAGGTCTCGACACAGACAAACTCAAGTTCAGTGCTGACCCCTCCTAGAAGCCGGCTTTGGGTCCTCAAAGGCGCCTCCTGTGAAGAATGCTTCCTGCCGCTGCCTCCCTGTGGCTTCACTTGCATAACAAGGCATTCCTTCAAGAAAGCAGGAGTCCCAGATTCCAGGGAGCAGCGGGGGACTGTGTGAAATGTCCTGCCCCAGGAAAAACATGTCACAAGAAGACGCTGGGGGCCCAAAGGGAGCTTTCACTGGCCAACCCATTCATGTACTGTTCATGACCTTTCATGAAGGTTCCCAGCAACCTTCAACCCCTCAGGGGGCTCTGAAAGTAGTCAGAAACCCCGAATTCTGACTCTGGGGAAAGCTGAGGCCAACCTGGACTACTAAGACGGTCAAAAATAAAATATAACTTGAAGAAATGCAACATTATTATGTTTAGGTATAAACCATTTATTGTTTTACAAGAATATGTTAACAAAATGTTGCCTGGTGAAGCGCCAGACAAAAGATTTTAAGAAATAGAAAAATAATTATTTGAGATTAGTATATCAAGATTTTAATGAAATGGAAATTATATAGGACATTCGTCTGAAACTGGCAGCCTTAGATAATTTAGCCCCCAAAGTGAGTTTTTAAAAATGATTTGAATTAATTGCCAACATTTAAAGATCCATAAATTCCAGGTGAATATCAAGATTTTTAGCTTTTCTTTAAAATGGCCACAACTCTTTGGACCCCTCTGATAGAAACTTTAGAAGTTTACATTTCCACGCTAAAAATATGTTATGCCCAGACCGTTCATTCCCTGAAGAAGACCACCAGAGTCCAGAGTCAAAGCTAAGCAGCAAGGATCTTTATTACAGGTTCGAACCTGGAACTCTCCCTCGCTCGTGAAACGAGACGGGCAGGAGAGCTCCCCCACTGAGCTCCGAACAATGTTATATAGTCTAAGGAAAGTAGGCATAGAATCATTATACAAATTAGAGGTATGATTGGCTGGAGTTTGAACAAAGCGATTTGGCAAACTATGATTGGTTCCCGCCATTTCTGATATTTCAGTACAACCCTTGAGGCGGAAGAGCAGTTTTGTGACCTGGCTATCTTACTTAAACATTCCTTGTGACCTGGCCTCAGAAAGAAAAACATGTACTTACAGAACTTACGAAACCTCTGGTACATGCAGAGATTAGAAAGCAGAACAAAGAGTTTAGCAACATCGGGGGGGGGGGGCGGGGGCGGGGAAGGGAGGGTACGCATTTTTGTATCTTTGTGTCCTTTCAAATACAGTGGAGATACATCTTAACACGATGATTCTAAAGGGACAGACACTGGACCCAGATTCTCTGAGTTTGAATCCTGACTGTGCCACCTGCTGGTTGGGTGACTGGGCGAGTTATTTAACCACACTGACCCTTGGTATCCTCACCTGTAAATCAGTGATAATTATAGTACTTATCTCATAGGGTAGTTACTATGTGCCTGGCATATAACAATTATCATATTTAGTATAATATAATAATTATGACAATATACTTATGTGTTATTGCTATTGTGACTATTTTCCCTTGCAAATCCTTTCTCCACTGGCAATATAAAGCTAATTTTATAGCCCTGCTAACCTAAAACAAACTCTCTGTGGTAGAACCTAAACTCATGAAATTTTTTTACTGCCCCTAGAATCACATAATAATCTCTTCTGCAAATTCCAGAAAAATGAAACTAAGTGCAAAACATACCTGAGGCCCATGTATAACTTTTTAAATAATGCTCTATGTTTCAACTCCCAAAATAGAGGTTTAAATATAGCATTTTTATTTAACCAGTGACTGACTAACAGTGTCAAAATTCTCTGATGTTGGGATTTCCTCCATCTTTCGAAGCCATTAACAGAATTTTCAAAATCTGTAAATCAACTGAAAGCATTTCCAACAAATCCCCAGTTAGACACTGCTGATGTTTGGATCAAATTTTGAATAGCAAGGACCTTCAAATATGAGTCAGAGAAAAGGAAAGCCTCATGCTAAGCAAGAGGGCAGTGGTACATTGACCCAGAGTAGGTAATTAACCAGACGTGAGCAGGCCAAGAGAAGGCCCCCTCCCTTAGGAATGTCAGGTAACTATCCGGGATGGTCAGGCAGTTGGTTGTTAGACTCTCTGTGTAAAATAATAATTTGTCATAGCCAGTGACAGAAAAAAAAAGTCTCCCAATAGACAGAAAACCCTGTAGCTGGTGATCAGCAGCTTCCCAATAAACTCTCAAGACCAGGGCAAGCAGGTTCAAGGATGTGCATGGAGAGGTGAAATGACAGAGTTTAACCAGTAGATGACCTTCCTCTGGGAACACTCACTTGGTAAGGGAAAAATGCCTCAAGTGAACATGTGTACAACTGCAATAAACACAATGAACATGCAGCCTCTCCCAAGTGCTGGCAGGCCACTGTGCGTGTGCACAGTCCACCCCAAGGGAAAAATCAAGGGACGAGAAACAAACCCCAGAACCATGCCACTGCATAAAACCCCAAGCCCAGGGCCAAACAGGGCACTTGGATCTTTCAAGTCACCTGCTTGTCCCTCTTCCAAGTGTACTTGACTTCCTTTTGTTCTTGCTCTAAAACTTTTTAATAAACTTTCACTCCTGCTCTAAAAACTTACCTTGATTTTTCCCTCTGCCTTAAACTTACTTCTGCCCCTCAGCAGAATTCTTTCCTCTGAGGAGGCAAGGCTTAAGTTTGCTGCAAACTCCTACAGATTTGCCACTGGTAACACTGGGAATCCAGGCTGGAATTTGTTGAGAAAAGTGGCTGTCATCCCAATAAAATCTCTGTGAAGGGCTCCAGCATCATGGGAATCTGCCTGCCTTTTTTGAGATAACCCAATCTTGTCAGTGGGACTGCTAAAAGAACTTGACATCTGGCTTCATGCAGTCCCAGCAAAACCTAGAAAGAGGACATGGCTAGGCAAGCTCCTGAAGTCCTCTCCCTGTACACACAAGCATGCTTCTAGTAGTTTATAATGCAAAGGTGAACCATTTACCACCTGCCTCCAAATGCTTTGGTGATGTTTATTGATATTGCAGTCTGGGCTTAGGTACTTTCATGGTCTCCCCGCCATCACTTTGGTTTGGGAAATCAAAAACTCTAACAGAACAACCAGAAGTACTACTGAAGAGAAGTCAAAGCCAGCCATTGCCATGGAAAGACAAAATTAAATTCAGGCATCTTTTCCTTCCAAGCTTGCTGACTTGTCTCTAATCAAAGACCTAAGCCATCATGAACCTGTTAGACCCACCGCACTGACCCCTTTGATGCTGGATTAAGACAATCCAAAAAAGTAGCTACAGATTCAATTTGTTCAACATACGCCCTGGTAGGAAAATGCCTTTTGAAAGTTCGGCTAAATACTTTTTCCTAATTTTTATTATAAATTAGCTCTGTAGCAGTTTCTAACTTCAAGAAGAAACAAATCACATCAGTTTGCAGGAAATAAAACAAGTTTGTCTGGGTCTCTTTAATGATAAACACATATTTATTTTAAGCAGGATACTATTTCATCAGTTCTACCACAGTTGGCTGGTTCAGAAATGATTGGCAATAAAGATATTAGTTTAAATGGAGAAAATGAGCTTGTATTTGTCTATAGTTTATCATGTATTGTTGGAAAATATAAGCAAGGGATTATCTGAAAGTAAAAAATCTGGGATGATTATTGTCAGGCCTCTGAGCCCAAGCCAAGCCATGGCATCCCCTGTGACTTGCACGTCCACCCAGATGGCCTAAAGTAACTGAAGAATCACAAAAGAAGTGCAAATGCCCTGCCCCACCTTAACCGATGACATTCCACCACAAAAGAAGTGAAAATGGCTGGCCTTTGCCTTAAGTGATGACATTACCTTGTGGAATTCCTTTTCCTGGCTCATCCTGGCTCAGAAAGCTCCCCCACTGAGCACCTTGTGACCCCCAACTCCTGCCCACCAGAGAACAACCCACCTTTGACTGTAATTTTCCTTTACCTACCCAAATCCTATAAAACGGCCCCACCCTTATCTCCCTTCTCTGACTCTCTTTTCGGACTCAGCCCGCCTGCACCCAGGTGATTAAAAAGCTTTATTGCTCACACAAAGCCTGTTTGGTGGTTTCTTCACACGGACGCGCATGACAATTATGAAATCTAAGAACTACAGATAGT
The DNA here is from genome assembly GCF_043159975.1 of Macaca nemestrina. Classification (NCBI taxonomy): domain Eukaryota; kingdom Metazoa; phylum Chordata; class Mammalia; order Primates; family Cercopithecidae; genus Macaca; species Macaca nemestrina. The sequence continues at coordinate 121,301,558 of NC_092135.1, read as the reverse complement.
GTTAAGAAATCAAATTTTTCACCTTTCCCTCTCATCCCCAAGGTGGAGTATAAGATAAAAAGTTAGGGAGTTAAGGTAATTACATATTGACAGTTCTCAAGGTGTCTTCAAAACAAATCTTCTCCTGGGAAATTGAAAATCATTTAAAAATTTTAAAAGTGAACGATCATATTTTCAGAAAAGAAAGCACAAATTATAAGTATATAGCTCAATGAATTATTACATGGTGAATATGCCCATGTAATAACCACCTAGATCAAGATATAGAACACTGACTTCCTCCTCCCCACACCTAACTATGCACCTGACTTTTGCTCCTTAGATTTCTCATGCCTAATTTTTGAGGTTCAAGTAAGGTCACATAAAATGTGTTCTTATTTGTATGACTTCTTTTGCTTAATACTATGTTTTGCAGATTTATCTAGTGGTTGTGTGTTCCTATAGATTAATTTTCACTGCTGTGTAGTACTGCATTGTATGAACATATTACAGCTTACTTATTCTTTTTTTCTTTTCTTTTTTTTTTGAGATGGAGTCTCACTCTGTTGCCCAGGTTGGAGTGCAGTGGTGGGATCTTGGCTCACTGCAACCTCTGCCTTCCAGGTTCAAGCAATTATCCTGCCTCAACCTCTTGAGTAGCTGGGATTACAGGTGCCCACAACCATGCCCGGCTAATTTTTGTACTTTTAGTAGAGATGGAGTTTCACCATGTTGGCCAGGTTGGTCTCAAACTCCTGACCTGAAGTGATCCACTCGCCTTGGCCTCCTGAAGTGCTGGGATTACAAGCGTGAGCCACCATGCCCAGCCAGGTCATTCTTTGTTATTTTACCTACTCTGCTTATTCTTTAGAGGTGACTCATTGAAATATCTCATCATGGTTGTCATTTATATTTCCTGTTGTTAATGAGGGTAAGCACCTTTTCAAATGCCTATTGATTATTTTTAAATCCTCCTTTGTGAAGTGGCTGTTGACATCTGTTCCCCCTCCATTTTTGTTGGCTTGTCTTTCTTTTTTTTGAATTTGTAGAAATTCTTTATTCATCCTGAATAAAACCCATTGTTAGTTTATATATGGCAACTATCATCTTCCACCTTATTGCTTATTTTCTCACCCTCTCAGCAGCGTTCTTTGAAGAACAAAAAATCATGTTTTAATGTAATTTAATTTATTCGATTTTCCCATGATATTAGTGGTTTTGTTTCCTATTTAGGAAATCTTTCCATGCCTCAAAATTATGAAGATATTTTCCTATGTTATCCTTTAGAATTTTTATTGTTTTACTTTTATAATTAGATTTATATGCATCTATAATTGAATTTGTATGTGATGTAGGGTTCAAATTTCCTTTTTTACGTAAGCATACCTAATTCACTCAACACTGTTTATTGAAAAGACCATCTTTTCCCCATGATTCTGCCATGCCTCAATTTGTCATAAATTAAATGTGGATTAGCCTTTTACTATGGCTTATATATTATCTTGATACAAGTAGAGTAACTTTTCTAATTTCGTTTAAATATATTAATACATGCCAAATCCACTGCTGTGCTTTAAAAATATGTTCTCAAAGACCTCCTCTATCTATTAAACATTAAGCTCATCTCTTACTACCAATAAAGCCCAATCCCTTGGGCCAAGAGATTGGCATGTATTCATATGATTATGTTATGACTATAAAGATTCATATTTGGACAACATAGGTAGCATGTGAGGACATAATTAAAAAATAGTACATGTAAACATTATTTCTTTGTTGACATATTCATCTACACTTTCCCATGAGGATGTAAACTGCACAGGGCAGTCCTTTGTCTTGAATACTGCTCTATCCCCAGCACCTTTTAGGTACTCAACAAATATATATTTAATTAATTATGAAAGAAAATAGAAAACCTACATGTCTTCTATAATGTTTCAGAGTCCAGAGCCAGGAATTAAGGATAGTTTTTTAAAGATATATATTGATAATGTTTTCCATGAGCTATCAAAGACCTGAGATAGTCAGTAATAGGAAATACAACTGCGATTACCCGGTAGCAAATTATCTACGGTAAATGAAACAAGCCAACACCACTTATGTTTTCTTCAACTTTTATTTTATTTTAAGTTCCAGGGTAAATGTTTGATGTGCAAGTTTGTTACATAGGTAAACACGTGCCATGGTGGCTTGCTGCACAGATCAACTCATCACTTAGGTATTAAGCCCAGCATCCATTAGCTATTCTTCCTGATGCTCCCCCTCCCCCAACATCCCTACAACAGGCCCCAGTGTGTGTTGCTCCCCACCATGTGTCCATGTGTTCTCATCGCACAGTTCCCACTTGTAAGTGAGAACATACGGTATTTGGTTTTCTATTCCTGTGTTAGTTTGCTGAGGATAACAGCTTCCAACTGCATCCATGTCCCTGCAAAGAACATGATCTTGTTCCTTTTTATGTCTGCATATATTCCATGGTATATGCATACCAACCCCACTTTTCTATTCTTACTGCCACTGTGTCATTTCCGATCCTCTCCATCACTTAGCTGGATTATTACAATATTCTCCAATTAGTCTCCATGACTTTGGTCTTGCTTCTCTCTATCCACAAACCTTCTACCAAGTCTTTTCTGTTACACAGTTAGGGTCAAGTCACTGATTTCAGACTTTGACGTAAAAGCAATGAGCTATCTTCTAAATCCTTAGTATGACACTCAAGGTCCTCATAAACTGGGATGGAGTGTGGCTAATAGGAAGTATTCAATAGCCATTGGTGAATGACTCATCTCTACTTACCCATCTAGTGTGTCCTACCTATCTAGTGTGTCCTACTTCACCCTACCAAGTACCATAATTGCAAGCAACTCACTGCCCTAAACAATGTGTCTTTTCATTCCTCTATTTTTGTAACTGATGCCTAAATCCTTAAACCACTATTTCTACCGACTCAATCTTCAAGGCTACTTTATCCCTAGATCCCCAGTTAAGATTAATTATTGCTTTGGACACCGGCAACATTTAAATTCTCTTTGGACTATTTAACTGTCTTGTCTTATTATATCACATATTGTATTATACTTGTTTGTTCAATATTCCTCCCATTATATTCCTAAACTGTTTCATACTTTTTATGGTAGAATCATGTTTAAAGTTTATGTATCCACTCCCTGTGTTTTTAATTGTAACTAGCAAACACTTAATGCATGGTTTTTAAATATACAAATTAAAGGAGGATCTCACACTGCTGTTCTCAAACTTATCCAGGCAGTGGAACCCCTGAAAATTTTACTATTCTTTGTCAAATACCACAAAATATTATTAATAAAACTTAAAATGACAAACTATATCACATTGTGATAAATGAGGATTATTAGTTCTAAGATTTTTTGAGTAAAATACTGAGAAACATTTAAAAGGAAAGAATTATGAGATAAAATGTTAATGAAGAAAGTCTTTTCCAGTAGCTTCATGTTTCTCTGGTCAGAAAGGGACTCCCCTTGTGAGTGTCATGAGCAGGATGCCTGGCTCCAGTGTTCCAAGGGATTGCAGCAGAGAGTCCCTCGTTCCACCTGTACAACTTTTGTGACAGCTGCCGTTCTGCAGCAAGGAAGAGTGTTAGTGAGATGAGAGATTTTGCATTCACACCTATCTACAAGATAAATACATCTCAGAAGTGATCACCCTTTCAAGAGTTGTTATTTTCTAACTTGCCTTTAGGCTTCAAGACGTTAATGCCATTGTACATCACAGTGAACAACCTATCACACCACATCAAATCAACATGGATAACTAAAGGTCTTTGAAAATTCATGTTTTAACAACCATCTTAAATCATTCTTAACTCTTCAGACAAAATAAGGCAGAAAACGATCCTGACACAGACCAGAAGAACACAAATACAGAAAATCTGTTTCAAACACCAGCTCACCTCCACTTCTGCCACTGTAAAGTTGGCTTCCAGAAATAACCAATTCAGTCTGCCTGGGAATGAGGACTTCATGGCATCATGTCAAACAACATATTGCTCAAGAATCCCCTCCTGATTTCTAAGTCCTTTCCTTTAAGATGTACTGTTAGGTTCGGTACCAAGCTTGCAGCCCAGGGAGTTTCAGATATATGCATACACTGGTCATTTACGAAGACACAGGACCAGAGGAATAAATAAACTCAGAGTTGGGATTAGATTTTAGAGAACTTCCAATAAGTTCTTATCAGATGCATCTAATTCTGCCTCTGTTTGAATATTTCCAGTAAGGAGGACATCATCACACTTTTGAAAACCCACAACATTTTTGAAGGAGTCTAAATGGCAGGACATTCTTTTATCTTACACCAATATTTTACCCACAGACTTTTCCTTGATGGCCTCTGTATTCTTGCAAATTGTCCCAACAGTCTTTCTTTCTGATAACTTTCTCATGGGCTTGATTTACCCATCTTAGCCTGGGTCAGTGCCTGATTTATTAGCAATCACTTACTAAATGTTACTGAATGAATGAATTAATTAATTAACAAATACATGAATTTTAAAGACCTTTCCTCTCCTGGCTAATTACTCCACCTCCCCACCAAATCTTATAGCTGTTGCCCATGTGAGCATGAAACAAGTCAGGGTCTTTAATTTTCATAACATTTATGCATGAGGGCAGGGAATATTGTTTATTTTGTTCATGAATGTAACCCAAGTGTCTAGAACAGTACCAGACATACTGTAGATGCTCAATAAATACTTTACATAAGTAAATAAAAAATGTCCTTTGTCCCCAAGTTTTCTTGTTTAGCATAATATACCAAAGTTCTCAATACTTTGCAGATAGTTTAATCTCAAAATAAATGCTAAATGTCTTTGAAATCATTTATATTTGAAGGCTAAAGGACATGCTAACCATTTGTTCCTCCCCAGGAATCTCTCAGTTCTATTCCTGTATATGTTGAACAGCAGGAAGCTACTAGACTACATTATTTTTACATCCCATATAAATGTCTTCTCAAAACAATAATTAACATAATACCATCTGCTTCTATGCGAATTGGGAATATGAAATGGTCATAGGAAAATTGTGTTTAAATCTTGTGTAAAATTGCTATTGAAGAGATTTCAATTAAATTGCTCATTGTAAACAAACCCACAAAATAAATTTATTTTAGAATAATATGCTATAAAAAATTTCACTCATCTAGAAAATTATATGCTTTGTTTTTCAGACAATAAGAGCTACATAAGCCATTATGTTTTGTTTGTTTTGTTTGTTTACTTGCTTGCTTTCTTGTCTGCCAAAAATCCCAGAGCATAAGTTAATGTTTAATTGTAGAAATTATTATAAGTATGAGTTTCTGGTATAAATACTCAAACTGTGTCTCAAATACAGAAGGCCTGATTTTTTTTTTATTATTATTATACTTTAAGTTCTAGGGTACATGTGCACAATGTGCAGGTTTGTTACATATGCATACATGTGCCATGTTGGTGTGCTGCACCCATTAACTCGTCATTTACATTAGGTATATCTCCTAATGCTATCCCTCCCCCCAGGACTAATTTTTTATTCTTGTTTTAAAGATCTTAGTGTATGTATGTCACTATCATTAGTCACGGCAAATGGATTTCTTGAAGGAGATGATTTCCTGCTACCTTTTGATTAATCTCCCTTCATCACTATATAAGGAGACTTCAAAAAAGTTCACAGAAAATGAAATTAAAAGATAAAAATGAAAAATATAAACTTTATTTCTCAACCTAAGCTCCATCAAGGTCAAGACACTTTTATGCATGATAGTTCCAGACATTTAGTCCATCCCTACAGAGCTGAGGATTCAGGGAATTTAACCACATCAATGCTTAAACTCTTTTGTATGTTCTCTTTTACATATAAACTGAAGAAAATAGGTCCTCTGTACATATTTTTAATATTAGAAAATAAAAAGAAGTCAGAAAAATCCAAATCAAGACCATACATTGGATGCCTAATGATTTATCATTGAAACTCTCACAAAAAAAAAAATTGTTTGATGAGAGGAATGAGCAGGAACATTGTCATGGTGAAGAAGGTCTCTCATGTGAAAGTTTCTCGGGGATTTTTCTGCTAAAGCTTTGACTAAGTTTTTCAAAACACCCTCATAATAAGCAGATGTTATTAGTGTTCTTTGGCCTTTCAGAAAGTCAACAAGCAAAATGCCTCGAGCATCCTACAAACTGTTGCCATGACCTTTACTCTTGACAGGTCTGTTTTTGCTTTGACTGGACCACTTCCATCTTTTAGTAGCCACCACTTTGTGCTTTGTCTTCAAAATCATACTGATAAAGCCATGCTCTATCTCCTGTTAAATTCTTTGAGGAAATGCTTCAGGATCTTGATCCCACTTGTTTATATTTCCCATTGAGGATTCTGCTCATGTCTACAGCTGATCTGGGAACAACAGTTTTGACACTTAGCAAGTAAAAGCCTTGCTCAACTTTAATTTTTCAGTCAGAATTGTATAATCTGAAAGAACTGAGATGTCTATGGTGTTGGCTATTGTTTCTGCTGTTAATCATCAGTTCTGTTCAATTAGAATGCAAATAAGATGAACTTTTTTGTCACAAATTAATGTGGATGCTCTGCCACTGTAGACTTCATCTTCAACTTCATTTTATCCCTTCTTAAAATGAGCTGTCCATTTGTAAACTGCTGATTTTGGGGGGGCATTTTCCCCATAAACTTTCTGTAAGGCATCAATAATTTCATAATTCTTCCACACAAGCTTTACCATAAATTTGATGTTTGTTCTTGCTTCAATTTTAGCAGAATTCATGTTACTATGATAGGGGCTGTATTTGAACTGATACATTACCCTCCTCAGGCCCTGAAAGTAGATTCTCTTCAGACATGTTATAACAAGTTAGTACAAGTTATTTAAGTTTATTTTGGCATAAAAAAAAAATCATCCATGCGTAGTTTTTTCATAATGCACATTTTCCATAAACTTTTTGAGGTCCCCTGATATGTAAAGTCCTATAATAAATCACAAAGGAGATCTCCCTTCCTTTCTGTTCTGAACTCTTTCCCTCCTGCTTTGTGTTCCACCTTAGGAATTTGGTTTCCTCTCTGAACCTTGTTCCATCCTCTCTTCCAAGAAACTATCAAATAAGCTGATTCACAGTAGTGTTAGTAGCTTATTACCAAAGCTTTTCCATGTTACAAGTCAACCTCCCTATTTCCAAGATAATTATTTCACACTTTATATTTCTCATAAAATCCAGGAGAGCCCCTGGCCACTTTTCACTCTCATCTAGTGATCTTGCTTCTTATTTCTCTGAGGAAATAGATGCCATCAGAAAAGAACTACAACCTCTGACCACCAAATCTAACCATCTACCTGCATTGACACCACCAACTTTTTTCTCTCTCTTTCTCCTTGATATTTCCATAGTCATGCAAACATGCTAAGATATCTCCCATGATAAAGATACGTATTTAAGACCTTCACATTTTTCCTTTACTCCTCTAGTTCTCTGATTCCTTTTATAGAAAAACTCTTTAAATAATTATCTACCCTTTTCTCCATTTAAAAAAAAATCCACTTTCTCCTGAATCCCCTTCAATCAGACTCATCCCCACTACTTCTCCCCATCACCAGATCCAATGGACCTCATCTTTCTAGACCTCTCAGCAGCATTTGACATACATGATCACTTATTTAAAACAAATTAGTCACTTGGCTTTAGCAAGGCTGTACTCTTTTGGTATGCCTCCTATCTCTTTGGCCATTTCCTCTGCATCTCCTTTTTGGGTCTTCTTTCTCATCTCAGCTGTAAATTGTTAACATGCCCCTAGACTCAGCACCCCCCTTCCCAACCTTCTTTTACCCTTTATTTACATGCTCTCTTTAAGTGATCTCACCCTGTCCCATGGTTTTAAATACTGTCTATCTGCTGGTAACTCCAAATATTTATATCTGAGCTATTTCTCCTACAAACTCCAAACTAGCATATCACTCTGCCCACCAAACATCTCTTCTTGGATGTCTAATGGATATCTCCAGCTTAACATGTCCAACCAAACTCTTGTTGCCCCTCCACAAACCAGCTCGCTAACCTCTCATCTCAGCAAATGACAACGCTATTTCTCCATTTACAACAGCGAAAAACTTAGGAATCATCCTTGACTTCTTTCTTTCTTTTGTATCTCACATAAAATCCATCAGCAAATGTTATTTTACCTACCTTCGATATCTTATGGATCCAAATACTCTCTTCCCACCTCCACCTCTACAACCGAATTCTAAGGCACCATGATCCCTGGCCTTGATTACCACAGCCACTACCTGTCTGGTCTTCCTGCTTCTTTTTTGTTTCCTTGCAACCCACGCACCATAGAGTAGTCAAAGAGATTCTTTTAAAATGTAGATAATAAAATGTCACCCTCTTGCACTCACCCTTCTAATGACTACTCAGCATTTTTAGAATAAAATTTTATTGTGCTCTGAACAGGTTTTCACAATCCAGCACCTGGATATTCCTCTGACTTATTTCCTAAATATCCTTCCTCTGTTCCTTTCTTTGTGGCCACATGACCCTCCTCTGGTTCTTGTAATAACACAAGCACACTGCAGCCTGGGGCTTTGACCATTTGTTCTCTGTTCCTAACAGGCAACTCTTTGAGTCCATCCCTCACTTCCTCAAGTCTCTGTTCAAACATCACCTCTTCCAAAAGAGCTTTCCTGGCCACTCTTTCCAAGCTGGCACACTAACAATGCTCTCCTCTTCCTGCCTGGTTCTATGTAAAGTATATAACTACTTGACATTATATATTTGTTTGTTCCTTGGCTTGTTTTTTTGTTATTTTACTCAAACAGTAAGCTTAAGAATTGAAGGTGTTTGTGCTTTGTATACTGCTGCAACGAGGCCCCAAAGTACTCAAACTAAATACTGCTGAAGTATAAAATTATCCACTAACATGAAATTCTGTGACTTCTTCTTGACTTTCATTCTCCTTGACTTCTCTCTCGACTTGGCAATGGAATTAACACTTCCTTCTGGAGAAAGTTTTCTCTCCTTCTTGGGTTGCACTCTCATCCCAAATTATTTTCTTTAGGACTCTTAATGGAAGATACTAATATTATAGGTCCCTCTCAATATCCACTATTCTCTGTTTCTTCCTTCATAATGAAATTCTCAATTTTTAACTGATCACTCAGATTTTTCACTACCCAGGCAAAACACTACAATTGCCAGACTCTCCTGCAGCCTCCCAAGTGACTAAATTTAGGCCAATAAGAGGTAAAAGAACATGTTTTGTGAAACTTCCTGGAAGTCTTTTTTAAGTGAATATATTTGCCCTTCTTGCCCCTAGGAATACAGATGTAATGGCCAGATTCTAGTAGTCATCTTAGGCCATAAAGACAAATACAGACACGCCCTAGCAGTAGGGAGCCATGAGCAGGAAGAATACCGGATCATTGCTTTATGGGGCCAATATCCCGGGCCTGGACCTCAGTGACATCACAGAGACATAATCTTCTATTTTTCTTAAACAATTATTCTATTGTTTTCCCAACTGATACATCTCTCAGCACACTTAGGGCATTAACATTCACCCTCAGCAGAATGACTTAACTTTCTTGTTCCATCCCAGTTCTCTCTCCTGAGTTCCAGTCCTGCACATTCTGAGGTCGTTGACGAGAACCTACTTCAAAGTGCAATTCATCATCATCTTCATCCTCAATCAGCAGTCTTTCTGGATCTCAGTATTACTCTAGATTTGTAGTCCCCAACCTTTATGGAAGACAATTTTTCCACAGGATCAGCAGGGGATGGTTTCAGGATGAAACTGTTCCACTTCAGATCATCAGACATTAGTTGGATTCTCATAAGAAGCGTGCAACCTAGATCTCCCACATGTGCAGTTCACGATAGGGTTTGTGCTCCTAGGAGAATCTGATGCCACTGCCGATCTGATAGGAGGCTGAGCTCAGGCAGTAATGCTCGCCTCCTGCGGTGTGGCCCAGTTCCTAACAGGTCACAGACCAGTACTGGTTTGCAGCCTGGGGATTGGGGACGCCAGCTCTGAATAATACCAAAAAGCCCATAATCAACAGTATGCTAGCCAGCAAGCCTGTCTACTTTTGTACTTATATATTTTAAAGACAGATATGCCTAAGATGCTGGAAATGTGGGGGATTGCAGGTAAACAATTTATAAATGGAGATCACTTCCCTATATGCATGAACTAAGCTTAAAACATTATTAGAGTGTGGGAAGACAGCAGTTTCAAATATAGCTAAGTATATGCTAACCCAAAACCATATTAAGCCAACAGACTAGATTCCAGTATTTATTCTTTATAAGCCAGCATTCAAACATGATTTGCTTAGTAGAGCAATGAAGATTAAAATGGACTATTACAAATAACAGAGCCTCTGTGAAATATTGGCTTAATACACAAATGCCCTCAAACAAAGCTTAGAAAACATGCTTAAAATTGGTGTTGGCTGGAGTCCCAGAGACTTTATAATCCAGTAATCCAGTTTGTAGGGTTGATTCAGGCATAATAATGCAGTAGATGGAGTGGCTTCCTTGCTGTACCTTCATCTTTCCTTTGGAACATTCTACCATCACACCTGCCATTGCCAAGCACCTCACCTGTGAACTCCCATTGCCTCCCATTACCTCCATAACTGAAAATATAAGCAGAGAACATCCTTCTTCAAAGTCAGGCTTACAGGTACTCAGGAGGCCACCAAAGGCTTGTGTCTGTGTCCCTCTCCTCGTCCTTCTGTCCAACAAACCCCAGTCACTGGATCACATTTCCTTAGGGCCAGACTTTGTGCCTCTGCAAGTCTTGAACAAATCGATCATCTCAGTAGAGTTAATGGAAAAAAAAAAAAAAAAGAAGAAGAAGAAGATTCCCCAGATCTCCCCTTTGCTTCCAAATAGCATTTGTACTTTTTATGGTCTTCTGAAGACAACCTTCCCTGCCTTTGCTACCTAACTCAGGGAAAGACCAGGAGGGTTGGCAGCTGGGGAGAGGAGGGGATATACTACCAGTCAGGGTAATCGCATCGTTGCCAGGGTCTCATCAACTCCCTCAGGCAAATGGAGTCTACATAGCTCCAGCCTGATGTTTACAGAAAGCAGAGAGATCAAGAATGATTCCAATAAGTGACCCGACTAAATGTTAAGATTAACATAGAAACAGTTGCATCAAATCTTCTGCAAATGATGCACTCTTGAAGTTACTGCAAGACTGGGGCTTGACAGACTTCGAAACCCCTGTGCTACATGAATCTAAAGGACTTAGCACCAGTTTTGCACACATCAGAGGACCACTTTCTTGTATCTGCATAGGCAGTGTCATAAAACTAATGAGTTCCTGAATTCTGAATGCCCTATCTGAATTATCTGCAGAATACATCAGCCACCCAAGCACAAAATAATAAATCTTATCAACATTTTTCCAGAGGTCAGCTAAGAGGAACATGAATTTAAGAGCAATTTTTTTTTTTGCTACTTAGTATTTCTCAAAACTACCATAAATTATCCAGAACTCCTATAATTAATTGGCTTTAGAGTTTTATGAGTTCCCAACATGTCCTTTTAAGTTCCTAGTAAAGAAGAGTTAACTTGTGAGAGATGGTGAGTTAATTTAAAAACGTTAAAAGTAGGAAATGTTATAGGTGTTTCTTTATGTTTCCATAGATTCTTAAAGTACGAAAATAGCTAATAAAAATACTTCACAGAAATTTTCGTTTCAGAGACTTGATCAATATTAATATGGAGCAAATTCTGATGATGTTTTTAGCATTAAAAAACCAGAAAGATATTTAAATAATTATGTTGAATTATATCTATCCTTATGATGCTTGCCCACCCCAATGCCAAGTCTATGCTATAAGGCACTGTTGTTATGTTTTGTTGTTGTTGTTTTGGCATAGCTGAGTAATTTTTGATATCAGCTTTGGAAATGGTTGCTCCCAAGCCTAGAGACATATAAATGATGAGAAAAAGTATTTGAAGAGTAAATATAACCACTCCACTCAAATGGCCCATAAAAGTTACCAGTAACTTTTGGCCCATCTAAAATTGTTACCCAGGAGATCCTGGTTACATGAGAAAAATTCATCTTTGTTTTTCTTTCTTTTTTCTTTTTTTCTTTTTTTTTTTTTTTTTTTTTTTTTTGAGAGGGAGTATCACTCTCGCCAGGCTGGGGTGCAGTGGCATGATCTCGGTTCACTGCAACCTCCGCCTCTCAAGTTCAAGCAATTCTTCTGCCTCAGCCTCCTGAATACCTGGGACTACAGGTGCACGCCACTATGTCAGGCTAATTTTTGTATTTTTAGTAGAGACAGAGTTTCAACATGTTGGCTGGAATGGTCTTGATCTCCTGACCTCATGATCCGCCTGCCTCGGCTTCCCAAAGTGCTGGGATTACAGGCGTGAGCCACCGCACCCGGCCTAAATTCATCTTTTGATAACGTGCAAAGAGGATGTAAAATATTCATGTGCAAAGTCTGAAAATTCTGATAAGCAAATATGAGGAGACCCCCCCTACTCCATGAAAATAGTTCACTTGGAAATCCAGAGCTGTGAAGAGTAGAAAGGTATGAGTGCAATGCTCAGAACACTCTCGCTAGTGCCAGTATACATCCTGCTAATGTTGTGTCTTGGCCAGAAGGACCTATATTTGTATTGAATGCCAATGTAAACCTAAATAGTTTTTCTTCTGGTGACCCAGATGTAAGAAGTTTCCTCTAACAAGAGCCCACAGAAAGGTTAAATTCGTTGGATAACTTTCGGCGGCTGCTTCCCTCAGTCTGGGCACACCCCAGGCGGTCTTCTGTGCCACACGATGCTCCACATATGGTCAAGGGGAGATGGGTCAGTGATCTGTGACTGCAGTTTAAGCAACTACCTGAATTGACATCTAAGTTAAATCTTCACTCATTGTCCACCAAAGGAGATACAGTTAGAACCATGCAAATGATCCTGGGAGCTGCCAGCCAAAGCAGGGTTGGTCGGCTCATTTAAGGCTCTGAGCATTCGGGGAACTTTTATAAAATCCATTTGCTCTTCTGTCCTTTGCCCAGAACCTCGTTGCATCTGACATTTCAGTAGATTTAGAAGCCTTGAGAGAGACCAAATGCTTATTGTAGATGATATTTACTTGCAAAAAGCCAGAGTGATGTTTATGCTTCCTTGTTGCTGCACACTAAATAATAGCATTGTGAAAAGCAGTGAAATCAGATAGGAAAATATAGCACTTAATCAATGCTGTGTCAAGGACCCAGCAGCTTAGCAGTCCAAAGCTGCTGAAATACATCTGCTTTGCTTTTTGACACATGCTGGGCCAAAGAACACACCATTTCTCTGGGTTCACCTCCTGGAGTGAGAGCCAAGTCCACACAGGTCTGAGAACGGTTGTGCCCTGCCACTTGTGGGAGCATACTATTAGGTTGGTGCAAAAGTAACTGCAGTTTTTACCATTACATTAAAAGTAACCAACACCTAACACCTCAGGCTCTGGAATCCAATGACATGGGCTTCAGATCCTGGCTTTAATACTTGGTGCTCTGTGACTCTGAATAACTCTAACCTCTCTAAGTCTCAATTTGTTTCATTCATAGGAATGTCAATACGTAACTTGTAGAGCTGTTACAAATGATACATAAGAAAAGATTTACACAAAATAAACACTAAAAATGTCTATGGCTGGTTTGTCTTTGTTTTTGTTTTTGTTGTTTGAGACAAAGTCATACTCAGCTGCCCCGGCTAGAGTGTAATGGCGTGATCACGGCTCACTGCAGCCTCAACCTCTCTGGCTCCAGAGATCATCCCACCTTAGCCTCTTGAGTAGCTGGAACCACCGGTGTGCACCAGCATGCCCAGCTGATTTAATTATTTTTTGTAGTGGCAGGGTCTCACTATGTTGCCCAAGTTAGCCTTGAACTCCTGGGCTCAAGCAATCCTCCCACATCAGCCTCTCAAAGTTCTAGGCATAAGCCATTACAACTGGCTCTGATTTTCAAGTAAGAATGAAGGCAAAAATGTTATCTAAATTTTCTCCAGTAGGCTTATAGCAACAATTAAGTAAACTAAAGGTGAAATGGGAGTACTTCTTTCAACTTTTGAGGTCAGTACCATGGAGATGAGCTGTACTCATTCACAACAGTTCACTTAGCCTCACAGAGCAAAACATTCAGCTTAATGACCTGTGGATCTGAAATCTTATATTATATACATAAAATATATTCATTTGTGTTTGCTTTCCCACAAAGAAAATATCCTTCCAAATGACTGGGAAATTTAATACCGCATTTATTGATATTGATTGAGGAAACCATGAGTAGATACGACTGTAGTACAGACCCTGCTTCATTGGAGGTCCCTGGTACATCTGTCTTCTTATTGCTGGCCTTTAGGCATGACTTCATGGTTGTTGAAAGGACACCCATTAGCAATCAGTAGGCCTGGGTCTGAATCATTTGGGAAAGTTATGAACCTAAACCTCAGTTCTTGACTCAGTGGAGTATCATGCCTCCTGATACGGTTTAGCTGTGTCCCCACCCAAAATCTCATCTCGAATTGTAATCCCCAGAATCCCCATGTGTTAAGGGACCAAGTGGAGAATTAAATTATGGGGGCTGTTTCCCCCAAGCTGTTCTCATGATAGTGATGATAGTGAGTGAGTCTCCCAAGATCTGAGGGTTTTATAATTGTCTGACATTTTCCCTGCTTGCACTCACCCCATCCTGCCACCCTGTAGAGAAGGTGTCTGTTTCTCCTTTGCCTCTTGCCATGACTGTAAGTTTCCTGAGGCCTCCCTGGCAATGCAGGGCTGTGAGTCAATTAAGCCTCTCTCCTTTATAAATTACCCAGTTGTGGGTATTTCTTCATAGCACCGTGAGAACAGACTAATACACCTCCCCTGTCTATCTACTGGAGATTGTGTAGTACTCTTTCAAGTGAGACGGTAAATCATTGAAAGTCCTTTGGAAATCTCAATGTATATTGATCGTGTAAAACCTTATCATACATGCAATAAGAATTCAGAGAAAGGAAAGACCAATTCAAGAGCAAGCTTGTCTCCAAGTATAACAGTGTCTTCCTGTTTAACCCATACCATAAAAAAAGTAGTATGCACTGTGTGTGACAACACTTGGCATAACTTGGATATCACTAGGACTGAAATTAGTTTCCGAAGGCTACCATAACAAATGGCTTTAAAAAACTGAAATGTACCTGGGCATGGTAGCTCACACCTGTAATCCCAGAAATTTGGGAGGCCAAGGCAGGATGGATCACTTGAGCTCAGGAGTTTGAGACTAGCCTGGGTAACATGGCAAAACCCCATCTCTACTAACAATACAAAAAGTAGCCAGGTATGGTGGTACATGCCTGTAATCGCATCTACTTAGGGTGCTGAGGTGGGAGGATCACTTGGGCTTGGGAGGTTGATGCTGCAGTGAGCTGAGATGGCACCACTGAATCCAGCCTGGCTGACAGAGTGAGGCCCTGTCTCAAAAATAAAATAAATAATAATAATAAATAAATTTTTAAAAAATAATGGAAATGTATTCTCTCACAGTCCTGGGGGCCAAAAGTCCAAGATCAAGGAAGGTGTTATCAGGGTTGTACTCTCTCCTAGTGCTCTTAAGGATAATCTATTTCTTGTTTCTTCCAGCTTTTTCTGTCTCTGGGCATTCCTTGGCCTAGGGCCATATCCCTCACACTCTGACTCCCTAGTCTCTTTGCCCCATCCTCTGTGTATCTCCTTTACGTGTCTCTTACAAGGCAGTTGTCACTGGATTTGGGGCCCGCCCAGATAATCCTTAATTTAATCACATCTGCAAAGACTCTTTTTCTGAAATAAGATCACATTCACGTATTTGAGAAATTAGGACCTAAGCATATAATATTTTTTAGGGGGGCACTATTCAGCACAGTGTGAGGCTCCATGACACATTTAAAAGTGTTAAGTGACTTAGGTGTAATCTTCTTAGCATGTGAGATGGCCACAATGCAGCCAGCTGTTACCCAGTTTGACTTTCTTATGGTCAGATATAACTATGGCTCTTCATAAGACAAAACAAACAGGAAACAGGAGTTTATGCTATCTGAAAATGAGTGAATAGCTATTAACTACAAGCTTGGCATTGGGGGCAAAGACCAGAAAGCAAAGGACTTTCTGTGGGTAGATGTATTCATTTGCTAACAGTGTCATAAGAAAGTACCACAGACTTGGTGGCTTACACAACAGAAATTTACTGTCTCAGTGCTGGAGACGGGAAATTTGAAATCAAGGTGTTGACATGACTGGTTTCTTCTGAGGCCTCTCCCCTTGGCTTATGGATGGCTATCTTCTCCTTGTGTCTTCACATGGTCTTCCTGCCATATATTTGTGTCCAAATTTCCTCTTCTTGTGAGAACACCAGTTATATTGGATCACAGTCCATCCTAATGACTTCATTTTAGCTGAAATATTTTTTCTTTTAACCTTTATTTTAAGTTCAGGGGTACATATGCAGGTTTGTTATACAGGTAAACTTGTGTCATGGGGATTTGTTGTACAGTTTGTTTCATCACCTAGGTCTTAAGCCTAGTACATATTAGTTATTTTTCCTGAACCTCTCCCTCCTCCCAGCCTCCACCCTCTGATATGTCCCAGTGTGTATTGTTCCCCTCTTTGTGTCCATGTATTCTCATCATTTAGCTTCCACTTATAAGTGCAAACATGCAGTATTTGATTTTCTTTTCCTGCATTAGTTTGCTAAGGATAATCGCCTCTAGCCCTATTCATATTCCTGCAAAGGACATGATCTCTTTCTTTTTTTTTTTTTTTTTTTTTTTTTTTTTTTTTTTTTTTTTTTTTGAGACGGAGTCTCGCTCTGTCACCCAGGCTGGAGTGCAGTGGCCGGATCTCAGCTCACTGCAAGCTCCACCTCCCGGGTTCACGCCATTCTCCTGCCTCAGCCTCCCGAGTAGCTGGGACTACAGGCGCCCGCCACCTCCCCCGGCTAGTTTTTTTTTTTGTATTTTTTAGTAGAGACGGGGTTTCACCGTGTTAACCAGGATGGTCTCGATCTCCTGACCTCGTGATCCGCCCGTCTCAGCCTCCCAAAGTGCTGGGATTACAGGCTTGAGCCACCGCGCCCGGCCGATCTCTTTCTTTTTTATGGCTGCATAATATTCCATGGTATATATGTATATATGTACCACATTTTCTTTATCCAGTCTACCATTGATGGGCATTTAGGTTGATTCCATGTCTTTGCTATTGTGAATAGTGCTGCAATGAACATTTGCGTGCATGTGTATTTTTGGTAGAATAATTTGTATTCCTTTGGGTATATGCCCAATAATGAGATTGTTGTGTCCACTGGTATTTCTGTCTTTAGGCCTTTGAGAAATCGCCACATTGTCTTCCACAATGGTTGAACTAATTTACACTCCCATCAGCAGTGTATAAGCAGTCCTTTTTCTCCACAAACTCTCCAGCATCTGTCATTTTTTGACTTTTTAATAATAGCTATTCTGACTGGGGTAATACCTTTTTAAAGACTTTGTTTCCAAAACACCATCACATTCTGAGGTACTAGGAATTAGGACTTCAACATATGAATGCATATGAATGAAGGGAGGGGGACACAATTAAGCCCATATCTCTCAGCAAACTTTTTATTAAAGGACCAGATAGTCAATATTCTCAGCTTTGTAGGCCATATCACAGCTACTCAACTCCACCACTGCAGTGTGGAAACAGCCGTAGATGATTCAAACCATTGTGTGTGGCTGTGTTTCCATAAAACAAGCAAAGCAAAATGAAAGGGTGGAACTCGAGAAACAAAGGTAACTGAGTGGTCTTCCAGGTCTAGTATCCACCCCTCCAATGGGATTTCTGACTTGGCGATGCTGAGTTCTCAGGAAAAGTGCTTTCTGAAGACTATGTGAGTGCTTTAGTGTTGCTTTTTTGGTTTGTTTTGTTTCATTTTACTTTGCTTTATTTTTAAAAAATTTTTTAGTTTTAAAAAAGTTTTGGTAGGCCGGGTGCGGTGGCTCCCGTCTGTCATCCCAGCACTTTGGGAGGCCAAGGTGGGTGGATCACGAGGTCAGGAGCTTGAGACCAGCCTGGCCAACATAGTGAAACCCCATCTCTACTAAAAATACAAAAAATTAGGTGGGCGTGGTCGTGGGCACCTGTAATCCCAGCTACTTGGGAGACTGAGGCAGGAGAATCACTTGAACCCAGGAGGCAGAGCTTGCAGTGAGCCGAGATTGCACCACTGCACTCCAGCCTGGGCAACAGTGTGAGACATTGTCTCAAAAAAAAAAGGTTGTGGTAAAAAGCATATAATATAAAATTTACTATCTTAACCACTTTTTAGTATACAATTCAGTAGTGTTAACTATATGCACATTGTTGTACGGAAGATCTCTAGGAATTTTTCTTCTTGCATGGCTGAAACTCCACAATTAAACAACGTCTTCCTATTCCCCGCACCCACGCTGCAACCCTTAACAACCACGATTCTACTTTCTGTTTCTATAAGTTTAAATGCTTTAGATACCTCAAACAAGTGCCTTTTTGTAACTGCATAATGTGCTCAAATTTCATCCTTGTTGTAGCATATGACAAGATTTCCTGCCTTTCAAGGCTGAATAATATTCCATTGTATGTATATGTCAATTTTTTATTCACTCATTTGTTAATAGATATGTAGGTTGCTTCTACCTCTTGGTTATTGTGCACAATGCTACAATGATCGTAGGCATGCAAATATCTTTTCAAGATCCTGTTTTCACTTCTTTTGGATCCACACCCAGAAGTGGGATTGCTTCAGTGTGGCTTTCTGGAAACCCCTGATATTCATCAGCAATAGAAAGATGCTGGTAATAGATGCTACTTTGGAGAAAAGGTTGTTTCTGTGTATTCCTGGGTAACAGATGTTGTGGCCTTCATGGTCTGTGATGCCAGGAAAAAGCAAAAGCAAAACAGAAAACAAGTGAAGAGAAACATCCTCCTAGAAACCCACTTTTCCTCCTGACTTGTTCTAAATGGGTGATAACATCAGCAGTTTTTAGATGTGGAGTGGAATCATATTTTAACTAGAAAAAAATATCATTTTAAGAAAAGCAAGAGACTATGAAGGAATTGAATCTCTAGGACCTTCATAATTGAACTGGAAATTTTGCATTAGGCCTAATTTAATTTTCCAAGATCATTGGAGGATCTTTAATGTAATTAAACTAGAAATAAGGATAATGGAAGTTGGAGAAGAAAATAGCATCTTCCATTTACTGGAGAAGAAACAACAACAAACAGAATTCCCAGCCCACAATGGCCTACAGTGTGAGATATATGAGAAGTAAATTTAAGACCACAAAAGGCCTGTTTGCAAGGGCCTAGCTAGCCTCTGAGTCCTATAGTGGTAAGGAAGCAAGGGGAATTATTATTGATTGAAAAAGAGAGTAGAAACTAGATGATATCTGCACTGTTAAGACTCTTTCAACTCTGAGGGAAAGTAATCTGACTCAAAGTAGTGTAATCATGGCTCTTATCACTAAAAAGTCCAAGAGCACAACTGACTCAGGTACAGCAGGATCAAGGTCCCATATGGTGCCACCAGGTCTTGATCTCTCTCACTACCTCTTAGGGAAGATTTTTCCATATGGTAAGCACTATGGACACTAATAACCCAGTGCACAGCTTAGCAGATCAACCAGAAAGGATGCGCCCTCCCTGATGACTCTAGCAGGAAAGTTCCAGTGACAGCCTTAAATAGTGCAACTTGGGCCACGTGTTCATCCTCAAACCTATCACTGGGCCAATGGCCAGTGGAGGAAATCAGAGTTCTGTTATCAGGAAACGAGTGAAGCTATCTTAACCACAATGCTGGCATTGAAAAACACCAGAAATCAAAGATCTTTCAGTGATTTTCCACCAAGAAGGTAAGATGGGCTGGTCTCCACAGCCTCTTTTAGCTCAGATCCAGCTTCCTTAGTAAAACTACTCAAGGCCAAAGTCCCTGGCCACCGTTACTTTGTAACTGAAAGGAAACTGCTATGCAGCTTGTACATTCCACTTGGTGAAAAAGAATGAGTACCTCGATAGAAGGAGCAGGTTTCTTTACATGGAAGTCACTAGTTACCTGCATAATACATGGATTTTCTTACTGTTAACTCTTACAATTTTATAAACTAAAGTGCAATCGTGTGGCAGTGGGCCAGAATGATGAGAAAAGGCCTTCCTGAGGAGGTGGCATTAAAATTGAGAACTGCATGAAGAAAAGGGCGAGCCACACCTTGATCTGGGGGAAGGTCATCTAAAGTTCAGAAACAGCATATGCGAAGTCTGAGATAACCATGGTGCATTTGGTGTTGAAGGAAGCTGCAGGCCTGGAACACCAGTCAAAGGAGACCTCACAATTACAGTGACTTGCATGGCCCCAGATAATCTCACCGTCTTTTCTCTTGACATCATCACTTGTTACTCTGCCCTGCTCACTCCAAGCAAGCCATTCTTGCCTCCTTGTGGTCTTTCTAACACTTGACTTGCTTCAGCCTTGGGACTAATCTGCAGGCTCTTCTCTCTGTCTGGAATATGCTTCCGTTGACATTTGCCTGTCTAACTCCCTCATTCCTGCAAGTCTTTGCCAACATTTCACCTTTCAATGAGGTCTACCCTGACTACCCTATTTAAAACTGGATCCCAGCTAGGTGCGGTGGCTCACGCCTGTAATCCCAGCACTTTGGGAGGCGGAGGCGGGTGGATCATGAGGTCAGGAGTTTGAGACTAGGCTGGCTAACATGGTGAAACCCTGTCTCTACTAAAAATACAAAAATTAGCCAGATGTGGTGGCGCAAGCCTATAGTCCCAGCTACTCAGGAGGCTGAGGCAGGAGAATCGCTTGAACCCAGGAGGCGGAGGTTGCTGTGAGCCAAGATCGTGCCACTGCACTCCAGCCTGGCTGACAGAGCGAGTCTTCGTCTCAAAAAAAACAAAAAACAAAAACTGTATCTCACTGTCTCCCACTAACTCATGCTCACACTGTATTTTTCCACTGTATTCTTTTCTTTCCAGTTATCTCCTTCTAATACACTATGTGGTTTACATAGTATATGTATTGCTTATTATTTTTCCTCTAACAATGTGTAATTTATTTGACAGAGGATTTTTTCTTTTTGTCCAAGGCTGTACCTGGCACATAGTAGATGCTAAAATAAATGGGTTTTAGATATAAGTGTAGAGGAAGAAAGGAAGAAAGATTTGTCCTCCTAGTGTATTTTCTTATTGTAGAACTGTAATATATACTTTTGTCCTGAGGCCCCTTATCCATCTCTAGTCCTTATAGCTTGGTATGTATTTTAGCGCCTTATGCCCAGGATCTTAGCCTTGAAGATAAATGGAACAGATTGACCTGAGAAGAGACCAAATTCCATTGGAACAACTTTCAGGGACTGTCCCTTTTCTTTTACTGCCCTGGAATATGCAGAATGCTACTGAATCAAAGTAGGTCGTTGGCCAAGGACTGGAAATAGTGTTGATGCTGGCGTCGTTAAGCTGGGAAGTTTTAATATGATAGTATTGATTGTGAGAAGATTTGAATTAATGTTTTTATTTAAAGATTTTATTTTGGGATAGCGAAGACAACATCCTGACATAGATTGTAGCATCTGTCAAAATTTACACAAAATGTCAACACTGAAGTCCCAGGTTTACAAATAAGCCATAGCTGTGCTCGCTCTATCTTATAGCTCCCACAGCTTTGTTTCTGACTTTTCCTACCTTATAGGATATGTATTTTCCAGAGAAATAGGACATTTTTATCTGTCCGTCACATCAATATTCAGAAGGGTAGACCTTTCATTATTACAGGCTTTAACATAAAACCAATCTTTGTAATATATTACCCCAAATTCCCTGAGAAAATTCCACATATTTTTATGTGTATTGGGATTGGGGCAGAGGTTAACATAAAGTACATCTATAAAAGTTTACTGCTGTGTATACGTTGACCATGGGAGGGGGAAAGCTGGAAAACATATTCCCATGATCCTTAAGAACCAGAATAAGACGCAGGCACATGGGCTTCCTTAGTCCCCAAATTGGAAACATCTGTGTTGTCCAAGTTCTCACTTTTTCCCATAATCAAAGGGGCAGCTCCTGGAACAGTGGGGTCTTTAGGAAAGAGTACCAGGACTTTTGAAACAATAACACAGGATGTCCTAAATTTCCATTAAGTATTTTTGACTCTTTGGGGATATGGGTCTGGTTTTCCATCATTGGTGGTCCCAACCATTTTGGTTGTAGAAATTGAAACAATATTTGAGTACCATATTTTGTCTAAAATGTGACACCACAGATTATTAATTTGTTCACTTTTAAGAAAGAAACCAACCTGCTAATTAAATAAGTGTAAATGTTTATCATATATCATTAAATGCATATATATATATTTATATATACACACACACACTTTTTCTTTTTAGATGGAATCTCGCTCTGTCGCTCAGGCTGGAGTTCAATGGCATAATCTTGGCTCACTGCAGCCTCTGCCTCCCAGGTTCCAGCGATCCTCCTGCCTCAGCCTCCTGAGTAGCTGGGATTACAGGTGTGTGCCACCACACATGGCTAATTTTTGAATTTTTAGTAGAGACAGGGTTTCATCATATTGGCCAGGCTGGTCTCGAACTCCTGTCTTCAGGTGATCTGCCAGCCTCAGCATCCCAAAGTGCTGGGATTATAGGCATGAGCCACTGCGCCTAGCCATTTTAATGCATATATATTAAATAAAATGAAAATGAAATAAATTGGTTGAGGTATTCCTAAAACTATTTCCCATTCAGACTTCAAGCTTCTGAATACATTTGCAACTTAAAGTGTTGATGGCAACAGTCCTGAGGAGTTTTCATTACTGTCTCTGGCTTTTCTGCCAGTGCTCTGACATCCATTCTGTAAGCTTTGATTATTGATACTTCTTTCATTTCGCCAAATTGTCAACTAAAAGTCTTCAGACAATAACTAGAATTCGGGTCCTCTGTCAAATAGTCTAAACGATTGGTTGACGGTAGCTTCAAGGGACTGCAGTTTTGTTTTCACCAAGTTTGCTTATATGCAAGCAGTGAAAACTATACACTTTGGTTGACAGCAATTGTAAGATACTATCAGCTATAAGATGCATGCTGATTTTAAAGACGTTAAAATGTAGAAGAAAACAATGTGTACCTTTGAATCTAGGAAACACAATAATTCTCCCGTTACTCCATACTATCCTAACCACTTACATGGCAAGATGAAAATAAAACATCCTTAAAACAATTCCAGCCCCTTTTCCTTTTCTTTTAAATAAAAAACAACCTTCTGGGAGATATATACTGAATTTTAAAATTTGAATAAAATAATAATAAATTATAAGCTGGAGGTTTTAGGAATATTAGTCCAAGGATGCCAAATTTCTATTTAAAATAACCCAGCTAGACCATATTAACATGAATGTATACTTCATTGTATACAAATTCAATACTAATGCTTTGGACTCAGCTTTCTCAAAATTGCAGGTCTCAGAAGCACTCACATTTATTTTCTGAACCATCAGTGTTGATGAAAACCATGTGAAAATGAAGGAGCAATAAAATCACTTCCAAATCCTTACCAAATAAGGACAGTTTTAGCCCATTAAACTTCCATTAACCAAATCACCTCCAGCACAGCAAATAACGATGAATTTCAATTGCAGCTCAAATTTGTTAGTACAGCATGCCCTTGAATAATACCATTACGTTCAACGTCATTTTGTTACAACATTGATGAGGGGAAAAAAGGATTTCCAGTCAGGCCCACTATCTGGGTGGAGTTTGCACGTTCTCCCTGTGTCTGCATGGTTTTTCTTTGGGTACTCTGGTTTCCTCCCACATCCCAAAGATGTTCATGTTAGATGAATTGGTGTGTCTTCATTGTCCCCGTCTCAGTGAGCATATGTGTGTGTGTGTGTGTGTGTGTGTGTGTGTGTGTGAGAGAGAGAGAGAGAGAGAGTGTGTATGTCCTGTGATGGAATGCTGTCCTGGCCAGGACTGGGTCCTGCCTTGCACCCTGAGTGCTGGGATAAGATCCAGCCACCCACAACCCTGAACTGGAGTAAGCTGGTAGGAAAATGAATGAATGAAAGAATGAATGAATGAATACAAATTACTGTCAAATAAAAACTTGCAAAAGATGCAATAATCCCATAGAGGCACCACAATAAACGATGTAAAACTAAAGTGTTCAGTAAGCCTGCCATATGTGTGATTTTCTTGAGCTGCATGGTGGCAGGTGTTTATCCTTGACATTTTTGCTCTGCATTTATTCTTTGATTTAACCCACCACCACTATGACTGCCTTCACTCACTGATTTCCCAGAACGTGGGTAAATCATAATCTTGTTCTTATTCATCTTTTTTAAATGTATGTATGGTTCACATTTATCATACTATTGCATATTAGAAGTGTTTTCATCTTTATTTAAAAGTTAGTTATATTTTTGTAACCAGAAATATGCCCTAGTAACTTAATTCTTGTTTATATAATCAGCCTGTGGTAAAATCAGCTTCTTTATTCAATTGTTTTGCTTAAAATTGCAGATTCTAAGAACACATGAGTGACGTTAAGTGAGGACTCACTGTACCTTAGTCACCTCAAATCCATTTTAGAAGTAGGTAGAAATAAATTTTGGTAAATTAAATAACCTCACATTTTTTTCAGAACATTCGGCAGAAGTTCAAAATTGTATTTTGCATGACTAAAAGCCAACCTCTTTTTCTGTTAGAAGATAAGTGCTAACATTTGTATCACAATTCTTGACCCCAACTGAATTAAAATGGAATTTGGATGCAAGGTACATATTACCCAACTGGAAATTTTTCCTTGAGTCTTGTAGTGTTATACTACTTACCGCAGTCTTGGAAGCAAGTCAAAATATCTACCAGCCCATAATTGCTAGTACCCTGTCTTCCTCAAAGGAGTAGACATACAGTAGTTGAAATAAAACCCCTATTCCTGTCTACTCAGTCTAGCACAAAATGTACTGGTATTTGAATGAGCAATAATAATCAAGGATTTCTTCACTCAAATGGGTTGTAAGTTATGAACAGAACCAATTATCAGACAAAATAACAGTGCCACATGGGTTTAGAGGGATATTTTGCCAATACAAAGCTAGTGCTTATTTTTAAATCCCTAAAATACCTTATATTCTATTGTTAATCCTTCTAAACACTTTCAATGATTTAAAAATGGTGTCTATTTGTTTGTTGTTTATGAGCAGTACAGGATAAATCATAGCAAGATGTTATTAATCAAAACAACTAATGAGTATTGAAACTGAATAAAAATTAAACTTAGTTGGTAGTAATTATCAGTCCTAATAAACTGAAACTCTGGGATGTTACATCTTGAATGTTACCCAAGATAATATGGTTGGAGAACTAAAACCAAATGCAGGTGTCTGGGCTCCCAAGCCAGTGTTCTTACCCCTTTACCACATGTAATATGTGACGGCAAAACCTCAGAAACATATGCATTGCTGAAAATTTCAACTTCTTTAACGGTCTAACTTGACTCATCTAGAAAAAGTTTAGAAATGAAATTCTAGGGTTGGGTGTGGTGGCCTACAACTGTAATCCCTGCACCTTGGGAGGCTGAGGCGGATGGATCACCTGAGGTCAGGAGTTCGAGACCAACCTGGCCAACATGGCAAAACCCCATCTCTACTAAAAATACAAAAATTAGCCAGGTGTGATGGTGGATGCCTGTAATCCCAGCTACTCAGGAGTCTGAGGCAGGAGAATCACTTGAACCTGGAAGGCAGAGGTTGCAGTGAGCCAAGATCACGCCACTGCACTCCAGCCTGGGCAACAGAGTGAGATTCTGTCAAAAGAAAGAAAGAAAAGAAGAAAGAAAGAGAGAGAAAAAGAGAGAGAGAGACAGGGAGGGAGGGAAGGAGGGAGGGAAGGAAGAAAGGGAGGGAGGGAGGGAGGAAGGAAGGAAGGAAGGAAGGAAGGAAGGAAGGAAGGAAGGAAGGAAGGAAGGAAAAGTAAAGGAGGGAAAGGAAGGAAGGGAAGAAGCAAGGAAGGGAGGAAGGAAGCGAGGAAGGAAGGAAAAGAAAGAAAGAAAGAAAGAAAGAAAGAAAGAAAGAAAGAAAGAAAGAAAGAGAGAGAGAGAGAGAGAGAAAGAAAGAAAGAAAGAAAGAAAGAAAGAAAGAAAGAAAGAAAGAAAGAAAGAAAGAAAGAAAGAAAGAAAGAAAGAAAGAAAGGAAGGAAGGAAGGAAGGAAGGAAGGAAGGAAGGAAGGAAGGAAGGAAGGAAGGAAAGAAAGGAAGGAAGGAAGGAAGGAAGGAAGGAAGGAAGGAAGGAAGGAAGGAAGGAAGGAAGGAAAGAAGGAAGGAAAAGAAAGAAAGAAATAGGGAAAGGGAAAGGAAAGGAAAAGAGAGAAAGGGAATTCTGAGGGCATTGGATACTCTATCCTAAACACCAAGAGTCAAAATATATCTGAATCAAATTATTCCCAACAAATAACTCACAGCAATTCAGTACTTTCAGTAGCTCCAAAGCTCATAACTGACATTAATTAGCAATCCTACACAATATCCTGTTGAGGTAATGTATGCATTATTCACTTTACAGCACTAATGAGGCATCCAGCTATACTATACATTTTGTGTACTTGTTATCTGGTGCCCTAGCTACTAAAACTCAGAAATGTTCTCCAAGTTCATTAATTTCTAGGACAATAGTGAGACTGTGAGAGCACAATCTCAAATCTTGTTTTCAGTGTATTCTGTTGCCACAGTGCTTGTCCACCATTGACTTTAGGGTTGCAATCACGTCAAGCTCATTGCCTGCAAAGCTAGTCAGTCAAAAGATACCTCTCCTTCTTTTACTGTATGCCACCACATACAGGTGCTAGGTACACTGTGTAGGATCGTCTGGGAGGGAACCAGGCAAACCAATCCCTGCCTGTCTGAAGCTTCCCAGGGAGCCCTGCCTTCATCATTGGTCAAATTTTTCTTGGCACTAACTTATGGATAAAAGAGACAATAAAGAGGAAAACATGATTTTATGACCTGTTGTCTCCAATCTTGACCATAAAACATTCAACCAAGATTTCCAAACAACCACTTAATAGGTGTCTTAGCCTGTGCAATATACCAAGAAGAAAGTAGTGCCTTTGGGTGGCTTACAGTCTGGCGACCTGCCTTCTACCGGAAGTTTACTTAGGATTAGATACTACAAAATAACAATGACCGGGGGCAGTGGCTCATGTCTGTAATCCCAGCACTTTGGGAGTCTGAGGCGGGTGGATCATGAGGTCAAGAGATGGAGACCATCCTGGCCAACATGGTGAAACCCTGTCTCTACTAAAAATACAAAAATTAGCTGGTCATGGTAGGCACGCCTGTAGTCCCAGGTACTCGGGAGGCTGAGGCAGGAGAATCACTTGAACCCGGGAGGCGGAGGTTGCAGTGACCTGAGATTGTGCCACTGTACTCCAGCCTGGTGACAGAGCAAGACTCCATCTCAATAATAATAATAATAATAATAATAATAATGCAGCTGGCTTGAATTTACAATAGGAGGTCATAATTATTGAGTGTTTACTGTGTCCTAGAGAGTTTAAATGGATTATTTTATTTCCACAATCCCATATTGGCACCATTTTATACATGGGGAAACTGAGATGCTGAGAGCTGAAATCACTTACGTAAGTGGCAGAGCCAGGATTCAAACCCAGGCTTGTCTGCTACCAAAGTCCATGCTCTGATCTACTGCTGCTGTGGTCACGATAACAAAGACAACAGAAATTAGAATAGAGGTACACCCACCCCCACTTCCAGCTGCCTTTACCAAAATCAGACTGGTTCCTATTTAGCTAAAGCCAACTAAGAGAGAAAAAATAATAGAAGTCAGGTTGAGTCTTGCCATCTTAAATAATACAAATGCGATTAATGCTAGAACCTTGTTTAGGCTAAACAAGAGAATACAGGCACACTACCATGAAAGCTAAACAAGTTGGGAGAAGAGCTGTTGCCTGAAACAATATTCACAAACCTGCCAAATATTCTAAATGGGGCACTGGATCTCTGTCTGTTGGCTCTACATTTGTAAGTAAAAGCCAAAGGACTTTTAAATCAATGTCATCTTTTCCTAAGCCTTGAATCACTAAACAATTTATTAAGTGTACATTGCAGTTTACACAGTGGTTAAAAGCCCTGGCTTTAAATTCCCATTCTGCCATTTTCTAACTGTGTGGCCTGGGACAACTTAGTGAACCACTATGAACCTCACTTTTCTCATATAGAATGGGTATTCAATTCTATATCACAAGATTGCTGTGTGGATTTAATAAAATTATTATTATTATTATTATTATTATTATTATTATTATTATTATTTCAGACTGAGTCTCACTATGTCACCCAGCCTGGAGTGCAATGGCACAATCTTGGCTCACTGCAATCTCTGCCTCCCAGGTTCAAGCAATTCTCCTGCCTCCTCTCAAGTAGCTGGAATTACAAGCGCCTACCACCACACCTAGCTAATTTTTGTATTTTCAGTAGAGACGAGGTTTCACCATGTTGGCCAGTTGGTCTCGAACTCCTAACCTCAAGTGATCCACCTGCCTTGGCCTCTCAAAGTGCTAGGATTACAGGTGTGAGCCACTGCATCTGGCCAATGAAACTATTTATATAAAGCATTGATAGTGTACCTGACACATAATCTGCACTCAGCAAATGTATCTACTGTTATCAGCCATTGCATGTCCATGTACAGAACATAATAGAAGGGTGCAAAGGAACTCCAAGAGGTGTTCCTTTTCATCAAGGAACATTTAATCCACTTGAGAAGATGAGACGAACAGGCAAATCAATTAGGAATAAGACAACCTACAAGGAAGGGCTAAGCCATGTTCGTGCTGTGGACCAGAGCTTCTCAAACCCTAAAGGGCACACCAGTCCTCTGAGAGTCTGGTTAAAAGGCAGTTTTTGATTCATTGAGTCTGAGGCAAGTGCCTGAGACTCTGCATTTCTAACAAGCTTCCACGCGATGCTCCATGTTACTGGTTCATGGATCACATTTTGCTCAGCAGGGCTACTGATGCTGAGGACGAAAGAGGGCGGCCCAGTAAGAGCTAGGATAGTCAGAGAAGCTTCGTGAAAGGGATAAAACTGAGCCGGGGCTTGAAGGACACATGAGACATGGGTATCTAAAAAAAAAAATAGGTGGCTTTGTAGGCACAGGAATGCCAGTAGAAGGCAGAAGCCAGGAAAGGCATGTGGGGCCATGAGGAAACATTCAACTGGTAGATGCAGTCTCTGGTCTGGTCCCACTTTGTGTAGTTAGAGCAGCAGTACCTTTCATCTCAGAGAGTAGCTCTCAACCCTCTCTGGGCACCAGAACTACCAAAGCAGCTTAAAAAAGTACGGATATCTAAACTCCATTCCCAGAAATTCTGATGAAGCTGATATGATTTAATTGAACGTCAAGAGTTTGTGTGCTCCAGTTATGGAAGAAAAAATATCACACGTAAACAGTAAGTAGCCATGCGTCTTGAAAATCAGATGTGCTGCTACCTTCACAAGTACCATTAATATCCCAGAATCACTTAACTAGGTAATTGATGAGACCCCAAAAGCAATAGAGAAATTGAGGCAAAGTGTATCTTCCACTCTACCCTTGTCTGCATTAGTACAGCAGAAATAACTACTTAACTTCGGAAAGATTTACTAATGCCAAAGTTGTAATTTTTTTGTATTTCTAATCATCTATGGCTCTGCAAGTAATGGTTAATTTATTATTTGATATATTCTTTCAGTGTCTTTCAGAAATTGATACTACATCATTCAATACTAATCTCTTTCTTTCCTCAAACATTTAAGTCTTACAACGTAAGTTTTATTCTTTTCACTTTCCTTATCTGGAAAGACATCAATCCCTTCCCAATATTTCTCAGAAATATCGACTGTGGTCTCTGAATTTAGAAAAATTCAGGGATTAGGTCACCAGATCCTGCTAATTTAAATGTCTTATGTTTTCCAGATACTCTGTAAGAAGTGTGTTCCTTCTTCTTACAGAATAACTGCAAAAAATAAGGTATTTAAATCAACATGATGTAATGATTTGTCATTCCTTTAAAACCAAATCAGTCCCTAGTCAATAATTCATCTCTGATCTTTCTGTGGAGGATAAAAAAGATGTTAAGTGTGTCTATCTTTAAATCACCTTCTATAATTAGGCTTCCTTTCCTCAATAACAGGGATAAAAATTTTCTTTTCATTGTTCTCTTCTATGTAATAGTCTAAATAACTTTTTGAGTCTCTGATGTCCCTTACCAAATAATTCCTATTATTCAGAAGTGCTGGAGCATGCCTAAAATGACACCACTTTCTTGACCCACGAAAGACATTGAATACATATTTCCCAAAATACGTTTTTTTTTGTTTGTTTGTTTGTTTGTTTGTTTTTTTGAGACAGAGTCTCACTCTGTTGCCCAGGCTGGAGTGCAGTGGCATGATCTCGGCTCACTGCAACCTCCGCCTCCCAGGTTCAATTAATTCTCCTGCCTTGGCCTCCTGAGCAGCTGGAACTACCGGCACGCCCTACCGTGCCCAGCTAATTTTTGTAATTTTTAGTAGAGACGGGGTTTCACCATGTTGGCCAGGCTGGTCACAAACTCCTGACATCAGGTGATCCACCCACCTCGGCCTCCCAAAGGGATTACAGGCGTGAGCCACTATGCCTGGTGTATTTCCAATACACTTTTAAAATAACATTCCTCCAAAGTTTTTTTTTTTTTTTTTGTTTTCTAACAGGAATGAGACAATAGGGAAAACGTAAAGAGAGAGGTAGGAGGAGAGAGAGAGAGACAGAGAGAGAGAGAGAGAGAGAGAGAGAGGTGGGAGGAGAGAGACAGAGAGAGGCAGCAGGGTGGGTTGATGGAGAAAAAAGAAGAAAGGCACAAGTAGAAAGAAAGAAGAGAAAAGAAGAAAAGAAAAAAGAAAGATTTTTTTTAAAAAAAATCTTTAATTGTTTGAAAAGCAAGGATTAGGAGAAAGTTTGGGGAAAAACATTTCAGCAGAAAAATAAATGCAGACTGACAAATCATTGGTAAATTCTTGGTGGAGATATTCATTTGCCTTTCTGACTTTAAACAAGGATAATAGCTCTTCTTTAAGTTTCTAATAAAAAATGAATGAGTCCATAGGACACTGTAATACTGAAAAATATATTATAAAAGCCATTAAACGGAGGATCCAGATTCTAAATGTGGCTCCTTATGTACAGAAAGCTCTTCCATGAGGAAATAAAATGTGATACCTCCTCAATCAACATTTACACAAAAATATAAGGACTTACATTTGGAGACAGGCACTAACACATTGCTTTATGTGCAGAAAACTTTAGAAGATTTGTAAACCCTTCACACCATTGATTTTTCTCTATTTCAAAGGAGAAAAGGTAGAAGAAAAAGAATCCCTTTAAAAGGAATATGAGTAGTTAAGACTAATGGAGTGCTTACTGTGTGCCAGATACATTTGACCGTCATGACACAATTTTAATTTTAGATTAAAGCCTTAGTAGACACATTGAGCAACTTGACCAAAATCAAGTATGTTGTTAGTTGTGGAACCACAATTTGATCTCAGACTGCCCGACTCCAGAGCCCATAATCTTAACCAATTTGTTAAATAAAATATATAGACAAGAGTCACAAAGTCTTATATTTCGAATACCCTAATGCATGATGCTTCTTTCTTTATATTTCTTTCAAGCAGGAAACACAAATAAAATCCATCCAAATGATTCTTCACTTGGAGAAGCACTAGTCAATAACAAAGAAAAACTTTTGTTCCTGTGAATTTCAAATGCATTCACATCAAAACTAATAGTCAAAACAGAAACCCAAGGTCAGTATGTTTGAAGTTCACCTTTCCATTAGTTAAAGACTGAAATGTCCCTTAAGACGAATTTAGAATTCCTAGAACTGCCTGAACTTTAATATTCATGTCATAACACAAGTATACTTTGGTGTCATTATCATATTATTATTGGTATATTTCCGTTATTCATCCTTCATTCATTAATCAGGCAAACATCCTGTAAACAGCTAAATTTATACAGATATATAAATAGGATGGAGTTCATTGGTTACTCACTGAAATATTCAGAGACCCACAGGGAAAACATTAAGTAACAAAAACTGTGGCTTGGGGAGCAACCTTTCAAAGGCACTATCATTTTATCTCGAATAATTTTTTTTTGTATGTATACTATGAAATTAAGAGCTTGGAAAGAAAGATTAAGCGTCCAAAAGGATAGTGAATTGCTTCATGATATTAAACAATCAGGAACTTTTGAGATGAAATAGGAAAAGAGGTTATCCAATAGGAATAATACAGTGCTTGCTTTGCTGTATTTTTTAGTATTTGCTATGTGCTAAATCCTTTATGTGAATTATATCTTGCTTTGAGTTCCTCAGAAACAGACTCTGTAACAAAGATTCAAGGGCAAGTCGTTAATTTGCAAGGTGTAGTGAAAACTAGAAAAGAGGTAGAGAGATGAGACAGGGAAGGGAAGGAAGCCAAGAAAGAGTGTGGGCATTATCAAGTCAGTTACCACTCCAGGAAACTGAAGCTTAATCCCACATAAAACATGGGTATTTATTTACCAATTCCCTTTGGTCATGATTTGGGAGATGTGCCTTGGGCATTCATTCCCTGGCACCTCAAAGGTGCAGCCTTCAACAGATTGGGATAAAGCCTGACAAAGAGGTACAGACAGGGATTATTGGGAGTTGATCTGCAGACATGAAATAGGCAGACTCAATGACTTTAGGTGGTACATCTACAGCATCTACTCCAGATGATCCAATTTAACTTCTCTATTAATATCCCCGTTCAAAAGATGAGAACACTGAGGCTCAGAAATATTGAGTAACTTACCCATAACCACACAGCAAGTATGGGGACAGAGCTTGCTTCAAAGAAGGCAGCCTGACTCCAGGGCCTGCAATCTTAGATAGTTCTCTGTACAGTTTCCCAAAAGTTACCATTTAAAAGGTAACTCCACTAGCTTCCCAAGGAAAAGATATGTCTATCCTTTTTTCTCCAGCAAAGAAAATCTAATAGAGATTTATTTTCAACACTTTCCATTGTGAAACTACTGTTTTTAAAAAACATTTCTAGCATGATTTTCTGCATTTACAAAACACTGAATAAATGTTGAATGAATGAATGGCTCTATAAAGTTATTCATAAATACATATGTACATAATCCCTATTTCCAAAAGACCCTACCAGTTTCCAGTTTGAAATTAGGTCACAAAAATTCCATGACTTAGCCATATTTTCCTGACCTTTCTCTCCATGTTCAGAATCACAGCTTTCTACAAAGAACCCCTAAAAATTACTGGAAGGCTCTAAGAAATTTCTTACATGAACTGCCAAGCTATTCCAATCACAGACTATGTGACACCCACCATTCTTCCTTCTCTTCATCTTTTCTCTGCTGAATATTCCACATCCATCAGGTGCCATTGCTTCTTCCAGGTATTTCCAATGCTTTCAGCAGGCGCCACCACTAATGTGTTGCAGCTCCACAGCACCAAGCTACATGGCATTGATATGGAAGCACAGGAGGGCAGACACAGTATTGCCCTGTTTTCCAATGCACTGTATGGAGTAGTTAGTGAAAAAAGTTATCTGCATATTTACTCTGATTTCTCTTTCCACAAGAGTCTGTAGAGTACTGGGCCTGCAGGCAAGATACCAAGCAGGCCCTATGATGACTACGGATATGTTCCCTGGCCAACCTTGGACTGCTTCACTCTTAAGATGAGTCCTCTCCCTGAGGCCTTTCTGTCCTTTCAAATTTTGGGACACTCAGCCACCAACCAGCCAGCTCACCCTTGTCTAGCCCCAGTGTTACAGTAGTGTTCAAGCTGGGTCCCCTAAAATCTCCATTTATACTTGGTTGAATGCATATAATTAATACTTTATATATGACATATATATGCAAATTATATGTAAGATTAGGAATGAAACCTACTAATGTTATTGCTGCCTGATATTTTCCTCAGTCGATCTCTAACCTTCTAACTTGCCGTTCACTGTATCTGCAATATACTCAGACTATGTGCAAAACAAAGAATGAAAATTTTTAAGTTTAAAAATCTATCTTCAAAATTTGCCTAAAATCTATATTCTAGGAACTGGAAAATCCACAAAATTTACTTTCTTGACCTGATAATCTGACACCAGAACATTCTAATGAAAGATTCAAAGAGGGATAATGCCTTAGCCCAAAAGAAGGACCCTCTAATGATGCAGTATCAGGACTTGAGGCAAATGGGTATGGGGGGACATTTTGAGCAGAAATTTTCCTAACATTTCTCAAATATTATTGTGTTGCTAAACTCCAGCTATAATATACAGTTTAGCATGAATGGAGGGTTCTGAGTTAGATGTTGATCAAGTCAAATGGCAATGAACTCTTGAGAAATGATCTTTAAGTGCCAAAAATCAAAGAATATTCACAGAAAGTTCCAGGTTTCAGAAAGATTAGTCTCCAATAAAGTGTGTATAGATCGGTGACTACAAATACAAGTATAATTGCATTTAACTTTTCATCCATCTTTGGGGAAAAATAAATAAAAATAATTAACTGAACCGAATACAAATTATATTCTTAGAATAACAGTTAGATTCCTATAATATAGCTACTGAAGAGGCTGAGGCATGAGAATAGCTTGAGCCTGAGAAGCAGAGGCTGCAGTGAGCTGAGATCGTGCCCCCACACTCCAGTCTGGGTGACAGAGTGAGACTCTGCTAAAAAAAAAAAAAAAAAAAAAAAAAAAAAAATGGAGATAGTGTAATCCAGTGCCTACAAGACAGATATACAGTTAAGAAAATCAAAATTCGAAAAAAAGAAATCTCTGAAACCATTAGGTATCTAATGATCGCTATTGGACAGACAGCAATTGTGATGAAATGAATGATCGCTGCCTGTGCATGCACATCGAACGTTACAGTTTAGAAGAAAGTCCTGGGGGCACCATGGAGCACTCTTTTATGAATACTGGATCATGGACACTCTTGTGGACAAAGAGGGAAACACAGACTTTCACAACTCTAAATTGAAAAGGGATTCCACATAGTATGACCATGAATGTGGAGAAGTTTTAGGTTTACCTTAGCCCGTTTATTTTACTCATATCGGCCTTTTCATGTATGAAAAAGTTAATTTAGATAACTTAAAAAACTCATGTTTAAGTAAGTCTAAAAACACTCTTTTAATGTTTAAATTAAAAAATTTAAGTGATAAGTCATCATATCATAGTTCAGTTGGTGTGCTGTTTTTCCTTTCCTAAAGATACATACAACAGTAGTGTGTCTTACAATCAGTACTATTTTGTTCACTTTTTTCTTTCAGTGAATGGAAGTTCTTTTTTCATTTGTATAAATTTAAGGGGTACCAGTGCAATTTTGTTACATGGACATATTGTATAGTGGTGAAGTCTGGGCTTTGAGTGTATCTATCACTCAAATAATGTACATTATACCCATTAAGTAATCTCTCATCACCCACTCCCCTTCCACCTCCAGTCACCATTCTGAGTCTCCAGCTTCTATCATTCCACACTCTATGCCCATGTGTAAACATTATTTAGCTCCCACTTATAAGTGAGAATATGCCATATTTGGCTTTATGAGTTGTTTCACTTAAAATAATGGCCCCCTGTTTCATCCATGTTGCTGCAAAAGACATAATTTTATTCTACTTTATGACTGAGTCATATTCCATTGTGTATCTATACCAAAGTTCCTTTTTCTAAAATTTAACTTTATTTTAGATTCAGAGGGTACATATGCATGTTTGTTACATGAATATATTGTGTACTGGGGGGGACTGGGCTTCTAGCGTACCCATTTACCCAGATGGTGAACATTGTACCTGATAGGTTATTTTTCAGCCCTCAGCCTCTTGCCACCCACCTCCCTTTGAAGCTTCCAGTGTGTATTATTTCCATCTTTATGTTCATGTACACCCATTATCTAATTCTCACTTACAGGTGAGAACATGTGGTATTTTATTTTCTGTGTTAGTTCACTTAGGATAATGCTCCATCCATGTTGCTGCAAAGGACATGATTTCATTCTTTTTTGTGAGTGAGTAGTATTCCATGGTGTACATTTACCACATTTTCCTTATCCAGTCAACTGTTGATGGACACTTATGTTGTATACCACATTTTCTTTATCTAATCATTCACTGATGGACATTTAAGTTGATTCCATATCTTTGCTATCGTAAATTTTAGATTTAATGAAATGCTGTACTGGACATATTAAATAAATCATCTCATGCAATTTTATTCGTGAAATGACTCAATGCCACACAAGGTAACTGAGTCTGTTAGAAATCCTTTGGTTGCCAGACCAAATTAATGGTCCCGAGTTCATGACAGAACTCAAACTTATTGGCTTAAATAATAAAGGGAATTTAAAAGTTCACATTACTCAACAATCCAGAAGTAGTTCTGGGCTTCCAGCAAAGTTTAATCTAGAAGGTAAAATAATGTAATTTAAAGATCTGGTTTCCTTCTATCATTCTGTTGTATCATCTGTAGGGTGAGCTTTATACTCAGGTTGGTTCTCCTTACAGCAGTGAAATGGCTGTAGTAATTGTCTTTACATCTTCACCCACACTAACGAAGGTATTATGGGATAAACTGTGGTCCCTGGAAATTTATGTGTTGAAGCCCTAACTCCCAGTATCTCAGAATGTGACTGTATTGAATGATAGGACTTTTAAAGGGGTGATTAAGTGAAAATGAGCCATTAGGGTGGGACTTCATCCAATCAGACTGGTGTCTTTATCAGAAGGGGAAATTTGAACACACAATGAAACACCAGGAATGGTTGCACACAGAGGAAAAACCATGTGAGTACACAGTGAGAAGGCAGCTACCTGCAAGGCAAGGTAAAGTGGCTTAGGAGAAATCAAACCTGCTGACGCCGAAATCTTGGACTTCCAGCCTCCAGAACTGCAAGGCAAATGTCTGTCGTTTAAGTCATGCTGTTTATGGTATTTTGTTCTAGCTGCCCTAGAAAACTAATACACAAGGCAAGAGAGAGACTCTGGTAGCTTCTGCAAATGAGAGGAAGTGTCTATTCTCAAGAATAACAGCAAATGTCTCCATCATATTACATTGGTTCTGATTCATTAACAAAAAGATGGAATTCACTCATTTTCTTTTGCTAATCAAGGCCCATCCCTAGGGAGAGGTAAAGTCAACTTTACTCAAACCATAATGAAAGAGTTATTTCCCCTGAGTGGTTTCTCGAGTGAAATTTGTACTGAGTATGGTTACCAGAAAGAGCAGACGCAGATGCTGAGCACCGAGGCTTGGCAAGGCCGAGTAATTTTCCCAGTACTGTAGGAGTCGATAGCAGGTTGGTTTTTTAACCCAAGTTTCCTGACTCCACTGTCTAGTGTTTCTATGCCTCACACTGCCTCTGTAGTCTGGAGAAGCATCCTCTCCCTCTTTCCCCCAGTGTAAGGAAGATTTCTGCATAAGGAACTGGCCTTAGAAGGAAGTAGACATGTGAATAAAGAAAGAAGGACTGTGTTTCCTAACTGCACCCAAACGTTTTTTAAAGCCATGTAAAATATTAGGAGAAAAAAAAAGACCTCCCCCATACATCACAATTAAACTCCCCCCGCAACGCCAAGCCACCTCCATTTTACAAAAGTTCCATACTATGCAACACAGTACAGAGCATTTTAAAAATTACCCTCCAGGAAAGTAGTGTTCTTGAGAGTTCTAGGATCAATACAGTATTCCCTCTGTGTTCCCTCCATCCTCCTCTCTTTCCATCAACACAAGGGAGAAGAAAGGACTTTGATCAGTATGTTTGGGATAGGCAAATGAATATATTCCTGTAGAGCTACAAAGCTCATAGAACCTTTTCAGAGCAACAATTTTCATATCAAATGGAACCCCTCATCCAATGTCCTTTCCAGATCACTTACCAGGAAGGTTATTTTAATTTCTGTACTGACCAAAGGATGTTAATGATAGCCTGGAGCTCTTGTTGACATTAAAAGATTAAGAATTACGAAAAAGTGATTCATCCCTTTCCTCCATGCTTAGATAGTCCAAAAGTGAACTCCAAATGAAACTCAGAATGAAGGGAGGGTGCACCTCTTGTGACTCCCCCTCCTAGGGAAGGTAAGCCTTTTGTGTCACTTTTGTGGGAAGTGACAACCCCGGAGACATTGTGTGAGTCCCATTGTGCCACAGCTGCTTTTAGACTGCAAGTTGTATATAACTCAATCTGTTCATCCCTAATGAATAGAAGTTTTCTTACCACTGCTCACAGACTTTGAAACAAGGCTGTGGTTTGCTTGGTTCTATCTTCAATAACACCAATTTGAACACAGCTATTAACTCTCCATCAAGCAAGCGTCAGTAATGGACATTTTTCTCGGTCTCTGCAACCTCTAACCCTCCCTCAGATCTTTTTGAGACAAGCTATGAATCATTTTACTGCTGTGGGAGGAAATAAAGCACCCATTGACCAAATGTTAGCAGTGGCATATTGGAATTGATCCACCTACAGGTGTATACGCCTGCAATGGCTCTAACAAGGGTGTTTGCTTTGTCTATTGAAGAGTTATAAACATTTTGAGGGAGAAGCTTTTTGTTGTTGTGCAAAATAGGTTTTTACTTTTACACCAATGCTGTTGAAATATAAAGCAGCATGAAACAGTGGCAAAAGATATGGAATAGAAATCCGGAAATATGATTCTAACCTGGCTCTGTACTAAACAGCTGGACTCAGTTTCTTTATCATAATATGGGAGAATCTATTCTGGCTTTTAGTCTATTAAACAAACATTCATTGAGTTGCTATTTCATGTGAGACATTGTGCAAAGCATCTAAACTGAGAAAATACATTCAGCACTGACCTGGAAGAGTGCACTGTCTCATAGGAGCAGGTAAGTAAACAGACACCAGTGATACCAAGGCATAAGTGCTGTGACATTGTTTAGCATAGAGTAGGTGATAAACAACTTAAATGATGAAGAATTCTGTCAATATATAAACAACACTTCACATATGCCATTAATGTTCTTATTTTAATTACAGCTAAATCTAGTGTGGATTTCCAAGTAGTGTAGGTTCCAGGACCTTTGTGGTTAAGCACAAGTACTATTATTTTAGTGCTCTACAAAATGTAACTTTCTAAAGACAATTTAGATGCTGGAAAATGTAATCAAAATTTATCAAAATAGAATGTTTATCAAATATAATTTAATATATCAGAATAGAATACTTAATTTTTTAAAAAAGCTGGAAAATGCATTAGATGTGTTCTTAAACCATATTCAAGAGTGTAAGTGGAAACTTTTCTACAGAGTCATATAATTTTCAGATTGAGTCCTTTTGAAAATTATCATAAAAGATATCAGATTTGTAATTGTAACATTTTAATTGTAATACGTTTTCATTGAAATCCCATGTTTTGCAAAATATTTACCTAAAGTCAGCTATTTACTTTTAGCACAGAAATCCAAACTCTGGCATGTAATTAAATTTGCTACACCCCTAATTCTCAATTTTTCATTCCGTAGCAACTGTATTTCTCACTCAGAATAAAATGCACACACACACACACGCAATTTAAATTTTAGGTAAAAAAATAAATATTCCAGCTTTATTCTGCAGGGGTTTTTTTAAATTACTATTAGCTTTTGAAGTTTACATGCATTGTAAATGCATGTAAATGCTGCACACTCTCAACCACTCCAAAAGAATCCCACAAATTGGTGATAAATATTTTAGCAGAAAAAATGTTGTATCTTCTCTCCTGGACTTTCGCTATTACGTAAGATTTAATTTTTTTTTTAATTGTCTAATTTCTGGCTCAAGCCTCTTATCAGTTGTTTGGGGTGTGGGTTCTTTTTTTTTTTTTTTTTTTGAAAAAAAATCTCTCTCTGTTACCCAGGCTTGAGTGCTTGAGTGCAGTGGCACAATCTCAACTCATTACAACCTCTGCCTCTGGGTTTAAGCAATTCTCATGCCTCAGCCTCCCAACATAGCTGGGATTACAGGTATGTGCCACCACACCCAGCTAATTTTTGTATTTTTAGTAGAGATAGGGCTTCGCCATCTTGGCCAGGCTGGTCTCGAACTCCTGACCTCAAGCAATCTGCCCAACCTGGCCTCCCAGACTGCTGGGATTCCAGGCATAAGCCACTGCGTGCAGCTAGGGTGTGGCTTCTTATCTCAAGTTAAATTTCTTTTTGAGCTTAATATTCTGTCAGGTGGTAAAAGAAGAATTGCTTTAAAACAGTTTGATGCATTTTAGTTATTCAGTTTAGACATTTGGTGTCATTGTCTTCAAGCTAAAAAAATTTATAAACACGTTCTATAAAAATCTTCAAATACAAATTGGCCACATTTCTTTCTTTTTTTTTTTTTTTTTTTTTTTTTGTCTTTTTGCCACGTGTATCTTCATTACTTGTTTGGAAGACACCTTTTTAAAAAGACCGGTTTTAAGATTATACGTTTGAGACACTCTAAGCTAGCTTTTTAGTTTCAAATAATAAAGCTTTTTTAAAAATCTGCAAACCAGTACAAGTTAAAACAGAGCTGCTTACATTTCAGCATCTACTCAATGTCTCTTGCTAAATTAAGATTCTTTGTTTGAAGCAGAAATAATTATTCTACCTTTGGGCTTTATGCAATCTACGTTTACTGTGAAAAGAGAGAATTACTCCACTTTGGTCTGTGATTCAATTGCTCAAAAGTTAAGGATTGGAAAGTGAAGGAGTGAATTTCAGTAAATGGACTTTCTCTGGGAAGAAATCTTTGGTCCGTTTACCACAGGTAGGCAACCGCTACTGGCCATTATTTCTAAAGCATCCCTGCTCAGGGCTCGGAGATTGCAATGGTAAAGCTCTGACAGCTTACTCTGTCACTGAGGCAATCTGATTGATGACTCTCTGCCACCCCAGAGGAGAGAAATCCAGTGCTCATAGGACCTTGGGACCGGGATAATGTTAAGTATGGAAGTAAAATATGAAATTTTCTGAGGTTTGAGCACTCACTTTCCCAGTTGCCAGGGGTTATTTTGTGTATTTATTTTTACCATAGTTACATGTCCATGACTGTGGTCCTATGGAGGAGCTGGGGCACGTACCTCCTCTAAAGTGTGATGATGGGTT
Source organism: Macaca nemestrina (assembly GCF_043159975.1). Lineage (NCBI taxonomy): Eukaryota > Metazoa > Chordata > Mammalia > Primates > Cercopithecidae > Macaca > Macaca nemestrina. The sequence continues at coordinate 121,260,331 of NC_092135.1, read as the reverse complement.
TTTCTTTTCTTCTTCTTCTTCTGAATACTTGAGTTTTCATGGTCTTTAATGAGTATGGGTTACAACTTCCCTTGAATGTCTCTTAATCCTCATGACAACCTTCTGGGTTGTGCAGTTTTTATTCTCATTTTACAGATGAGGCAATTGAGGCACATGGTGTTAATTATTAGTAATTATTAGTTATTAATAACTTTCCCATGGCCTCACAAATGATGGTGATAGGTTAGCAAATCTACACTGTCAAACTCCAGACCCTGTACACTGAAAAACTAAGGGTAATTCTACACATACAGTGGACCATTCTTCTCTCTTTCCAGAATATTCAGAATATCAACCCTATTCCCAGTATAGGCCAGGATAGCCAAAGCAGAAAACTGAGGACTCTTCTCGGGAAAACCTGAACTGTCTCAGATAAAAGTCCCTTATAAATGGCAAACTGAGGAATACTCCTATAACCAGTTAGCTCTGCCCAAGTGCACAGAACTGCAAGTCAGGTTTGTAGCCCTGACACTTAGATATACACAGATAACCAAAGATCACTGCCTTTTTTTTAGGAAATACACCAATGTGAAACATAAAGCCCAGAAAAAGCAAAGCTAACATCTTAAGTTGAAGAAAACTTCAGAAGTATAATTCATCTTCTTAGAGTGATAACAGAGGATATTTCAATCACAAAGTCAAAACAAAGTGCTATGCAAAAGGAACTATCACACCAAACGGTATAAAAAAATATGCACAACACAATAGAAGAGAAGGCAGACTGTAAATCAGCAAACCAAAAAAAGAGAAAAATATAAGTGCAAATGTCGCCATTAGTGAGAGAAAATAGAATTAAAACCACTCTGCAATACAACTTCACAATCATTAAGTTGGAGAAAATTAAAAGTTGATGCAGCATGACAGAAGCTCTGGGAGTGGGAGGGTAAATGTTTCAATTATCTTTGGAAATCAATACCAAGTTAGAGGTGAGCACATCGTATGACTTGCAATATTACTTTTAAGTATGAATCCTAAAACATAGTAGAACTACAGTAACAAAGTGAAGGAAAGTGAACTGGGTATGGGTGACTTAAATGGAGATAAATCTGCAGTGAACATAACAGGAATCCAATAAATAATGTCTAAAATTGAAAAATCATGGAATAGAAAATGTAAGCGCTTCACGATCAATTTGGAGAAAAATAAAAATAGTTAGCTGAAAGGTTACAAATACTTCCCCTTGAGATTGGAACTCATGGGTTGAGAAGAAGTGCAGCAAGGAGCTGCTAATTTTTTCATTATATGCCTACTAGCACTATTTGGTTATTTTGTTTAACTAGGTGCAGCTAACACCTGTATACAAATTATTTTTAATTAAGTTAAAACTAATCAACATAAACATGTATAGAAAGAAGTTTTGCCATATATATATATATATATATATATATATTTTTTTTTTTTTTTTTTTTTTTTTTGAGATGGAGTTTCACTCTCGTTGCCCAGGCGGGAGTGCAGTAGCGCGATCTTGGCTTATGGCAAACTCTGCCTCCTGGGTTCAAACATTTCTCCTGCGTCAGCCTCCTGAGTAGCTGGGATTACAGATGCGTGCAAGAAGTTTGGCCATATAATTTAAAGGTGCTGACAAATCACTAGAAACATATTCATAGACCACATTGACAACCATGGGCTACAGGTAAAGGAGACATAAACAGAGGTGTCAGAGAGGCTGCGGGAGATGGCATCCAGGACCTGGGGGGATGTTGTGTGTGTGACGGTCAATAGCACAACATCAATGGTCACAAATGAAAAGGAATCAGGGTGGTTATGGATGCAGCTTCGATGACAGAAGCCCAGGGAATCCTCATCTGCAGGTAATGTCAGGGAGGAAAGTGGGGGATGAGGGGACTGAGGTCTTGAAAGAGTACAAAAGAAAACCTTAAAATCAGAATTCTCCTCTCTTTTCTGAAACAGGCCTTGCATTGACTACCTTTTGTTCTGTGTTAAGCCGTGGTCACCACACAGAGCAGGGTGAGATGGGGAGTGGAGCTTTAGCCTCTTCACTGCAATCTCTCTCCAATGTCATCCTAAATAAACACTCAAATAACCATCTACAACTAAAACCATTTAAAATTACGTTGTCTATACCTTCAAGACAAGTCCTCTCACTCTTCCTTTCAGACTGTTGCTCTAAGCCCATCCTATTCAGAAATGTTGAAAATCGCATTCATACAATCAGAGCTTGGAAATATGTGTTTGAAAAAGGAATCTGACCTTTTCAAGAATTGAAAACCATGCAAAATCTAGCTCATACACAGTGGCTACTATCTCCCAGGTTCTCCTGTACACTCACTCCATCAGAATCCCGTCTCCAAGAAAACAAAGATTTCAGCCGTGAGAAGGGTGAGAACTTTGTTGCTTGGCTCTTGAAGGCACAGGAATGTCCAAAATATGCCCCTAGCGTGCACTGACAAAGGGCCCCTTCCCAGAAGAAGGACGGGTTACACTCAGTCAAGGAGCCCTGTGTAGATCAATCTACATGAGAGAACTGGGCCCGGAGACACTGTGTCCCATTGGGAAAACCCCCCAGCACGTCCTTTGATTGAAAATTCTTCACCCTCCCAGAGGAGAGGAAGTTGAGTTCAGTGTGTTACAAATCTTCATGACACTTATTGAATTGGATAGGAAAACAGCTTCGTCACTGACCTTTGCTATGATTCTCCACTGAAATGTTAGATGAATCTAAACTTGACTGAATGGATTAGGAAAGAAACATGGAAATGAGAAACTCTGCATCCTAGGTCATGCCATACTGCGGGTTTTAAAAAAAACCTTTGTACCCCTCTGTGCCTTGCACAGTGCCAACAAGGAGGAGCGCTCCGGAAGATCTGCTCATTAATGACAACCTTTGAAGTAGGCAACTTGCCCTCCTCAGTGACTGAAAAGACAAAAGGCTCAGCAAGTTCAATTTGCTGGCAGAACTGGTTGGTGACAAGTGTTCGAGGGGGTGTACTTTTTGCAAATCACTGCCACAGCTCATGGAAATTCTTAAACATAATAAAAGCAGCCCTTGAAAACATTTGAACGTTAGGAAGTCAAAACAATCTGTCTACGGACTTCGGTTTCCAAAGGCAGCCATCCAATGACAGTTCTTGTATTCTTATTTCACAACTCTTCATCTTTCTGTTCTTGTTATTGAGCCTTTTTAAAGAAACGATGAATTTTAATCAGCAAAATAAAAGATGAATGATTTCAATTTGAGGTCTTACGAAATCATTTGGAACAGAGAAGGCTAAGTGGAATTTCAAAGGCAGCAAAGGAAAGAATATAAGATCACATAAACGCAAATTTTCCCAACGCATTCAATCTGTAAATATTTAAGTTCCTACCAAGTTCCAGGTACTGTCTGAGGCACTAGGCATGGTGTTTGTCTCTGGGTAATATGATAAACCTGAGTCTATACTGGACAATAGGACAAACGACATACAGTGGAAAAATTTACAAATATTTATATTTCTTCCGTGTCTTTCTTTGCAGTTGCTGTATAAACTCTAGCCATACACAGTGATCAGCTTGGTTTTATGACAGTAGAGACAGCAACAGGACACTGATTAGTGCTTCTGGCAATGGAAAAAATTATTTTGATCTTAATCTCAATATCTTCAAATTGTGACATTTAAGTTTTATTAATCAAACTGGATTTAGAAGTATTCTCCGGGCAACATTCAGAAATCCTCTGCTTTCTGATTAGTGTCCACTGTGTCCACATTTTAGCACTCTCAGTTGATTTCAAGACTGAGCCTTAAAAGGGGAGCAGCAAATGAGAGCCAACTCGGGGACCGCCGGTGCTACTCGTGCCTCATTGCTGATTTGCTTCTCCTCAGTTACCTGATGAAATCTAGCCCTCTCCCTTCTTCCCCTGTTTCCCAAGATATTTACCACCTTACTAAGAAGGGGCCAGGAGCTGGTCTGGCAGGGGCCACTGGAGTCTGGTCCATGGGGGACACACAGGTACAGAGAAAGCATTGGGGTTTGGAGTTACACAAGCTTAAATTCTGCCTTTATTTCTTACTGACTGTATTACTCCAGGTGAGTCAATTGACTTCTCTGAGATGCAATGTTTTGTTCCATGAAATGTGGATAACAAAGCCCATCTCATAAGACTGTTAAAAAGACCCAGTAAGTCAATGCATGTAAAGCACCTATCACAGTGCTGCATTCATGCCAGGTGCTCAGATAGTTTCTTTCTTTTTATCCCCACTTCTCCTCTCTCCTGATGCCAGCAGCCTCTCTGGGGATCAGGAGCCCTCTTTACCCTGAGTCTGGTTCAGCCCACTGCCTGCACCTTCTAAAATTATATAGTATAGTATTTTAGAGTATGAATAATAATAAATAGTATTATAGTATAGTACTAATTATATCATATATACTATATAATATCTACTATATAATTTAGTATTATACTACTATAATAATAATAAAACAATATTATTATTATTACTACTTTCACTTAAGCCATCTTTTCCTCCTCCTAATCTAGGCATTCCAACCCTCAAAATATGTTTCTTATGTTTTCCCATGCCACAATCATCTAAAAACTAAAAGGACTGTCTATTGCCTGTCAATGATTTGACAGAATCTTCAGGCATTGCTCATGAATAAGTAATCTTAGTTGTGATATGGCATCTACCATTTTCCTTCTGCCCTGTTCAGGCACTTTTGACTTCTCTGTTCCTTTCTTCTGCAGGCTTATCACCCAGGGTATCCATGCCAATGGCGCTACTGGCAGAAACATCAGTGTGGCCACTGGGCTTAACCTCTTACAGTACAAATAATGCTCCATTTGCTCATCAGCCTTATGTTCTCACGCAGCCACTCTATCACTGGCATTCATTGCCTCAGAATGAGAACAGGTACATCCTGCAACTAAGGGGTCATTTGTCAAAGAGATTGTGGCAAAGCTCACATCTTAAATCCACTAGCAAGCAATACACCTGAAATGCAGGTTTCCTAAATTTATTTTTTATATCATGAGCAAAACTAGAAACCTGTTTGTAGAGGTTAGTAAAGAATATCTGGCCTGGCGCGGTGGCTCACGCCTGTAATCCCAGCACTTTGGGAGGCCGAGGCGGGCGGATCACAAGGTCAGGAGATCGAGACCACGGTGAAACCCCGTCTCTACTAAAAATACAAAACATTAGCCGGGCGCGGTTGTGGGCGCCTGTAGTCCCAGCTACTCGGGAGGCTGAGGCAGGAGAATGGCGTGAACCCGGGAGGCGGAGCTTGCAGTGAGCCGAGATCGCGCCACTGCACTCCAGCCTGGGCGACAGAGCGAGACTCCGTCTCAAAAAAAAAAAAAAAAAAAGAATATCTGGTGTAGAAGGGATGAAGAAAATGACATAAGAACAAAGTACTTTGTTCAGTCAGACGATATGCTACAAAGTGCCTTACACTGTTAGGTAAGGGAAGCTGAATTTGCATCCTAGTGACTTAAATAAACAGCTTTGTGGCTAGCTAACCAACTAAGACCAAATTCCCACATAGTATTTAATCTGATTATACCCCAGTGTTTATAAAATGAAATATATTCCTCTACTGGATTTCCCTACCTTTCTTGCTAAATCTCATAGTTCCCCTTTGTAACCATTTAACATAAAAAAAAAAAAAATTCATTTGTCATCAAATTGCTTTACTGTAGAACCTGTCTTTATCCAAAGTAAATAAAAAACTACTATGTTTGAGTAAATGTCAAGTTTCTGAAGCATATTTAAATAATTGTAGCAAGTCATAAAACATGTGATTTTTCATAAATAATACCTATTGTTATCACTTCAGTTATAACTGAACTGAGAGAGGAAAAACACAGAATTTCTTTCCTCTTTTCCTATCTTAGACTGAATTTTTTGTTTTTAACTCACTAAAAACTCAGTACAAGTTCTAACATTTTGAAATATTGGCTAATATTTTTCTTAGCACCTACCACAATTCAGGGTAATTTGTGGCTTGGATTAAATAAAAGTGCCTTTGACAATTTTTAAACTTCAAACAGAACTTAGAGCTTTTTTTTTCACTGCAGATTTTTTCAAGTTTTGAAAAATTATTTACCTAAACATTTGAATTAAGAAAGCTGAAAAAGAAGAAGAAAGTGATTTTTTTAAAAAGTAGAAGGAAGGAGATAAACACTGTAGCAAAAATCAATAAAATAGACAACAAGCCAAAACATCATTTATTTTCTGAAACCACTTTTTAAAAAAGGTATAACACAGGCAAACCTCCAGTAACACTGCACAAGAGAGAAGAAAGCACAACAATGTTTAGAATAAAAAAATAGATAAAAGCTCAGACACAAGTCAATTCTGAAATGAGATCACTACGAAAAACTACAGTCTGAGGCTTTATAAATCTTAAATTAAATAAAAAGAATTTTAAAACTAAATAATGAAATTGACTCAACAAGAAATCAAAACCCCAAGAAACCAGAAACAAAGACATTGGATTAATAGTCAGAAACCAGCTTCCAGAAGGCAGTAGGCCTAGGTTTTGGAGAAGACTTTTCCAACAAGGAAGAGAAAATTTCAATGATATACAAATTAAACCAGCAAATATGGGGAAAAAAAGAGAAGAAATTCAAAATACATTTTATGTGGCTAGTATATTCCTCAATAAAGGGAAGAGAAAGAGAGAAAGAAACACAGAGACAGAGAAGAGAGAGAGAAAGAACAGAAAGAGAACATTAATGCAGGCTCTGTTAGGGGGACTTTGTGGGAAGGAGGCTTAGTAAGCCAGTTAACTGTCAAGGGTTATGTGATGAAAGACTAGGCAAGAAAAGGGAACTTTTCCTCTTAGTTACAATCTGGATTTCTTTTATATATGTATGTATTGAGAGCTCCAAGTAAAACACTGAATTCATTTTCAATAGCTTTTGGCTACTGAAATTTATTCCTTAAAAGTGACTACATAGGCTGGGCATGGTGGCTTACGCCTGTAATTCCAGCCCTTCAGGAGGCTGAGGTGGGCAGATAACTTGAGGTCAGGAGTTCGAGACCAACCTGGCCAACATGGCAAAACCCAGTCTCTACTAAAAATACAAAAATTAGGTGTGAGTGGTGGTGCATGCCTGTAATCCCAGCTATTCAGGAGGCTGAGGCACAAGAATCGCTTGAACCTAGGAGGCAGAGGTTGCAGTGAACCTAGATCATTCCACTGCACTCCAATCTGGACAACAGAGCAAGCCCCTATCTCAATAAATGAATGAATGAATGAATGAATGAATGAATAAATAAATAAATAAATAAATAAATAAATAAATAAATAAATAAGTGACTGTATAGAGTAATCGACAAGTTGGAGGGTCAGGAAGATTTATACAGTCTATATAACGCAATATTCTGATAGAAATAGTGAGGATTCTTTATCCTTTGTGAATTACTCTTCACATTGCCAAATCACAGTTGCCAAATCCCAGGAATCACTGTGAAAATAATCTCATCACTTTACATTTTTAATCATAAAATGCATCTCACATATACACACACACAGTGTACACACCACCAAATTTAGGAAAAACTCAATGTAAATATCCTGTAGCTGGCCTGTTTTTCGCATATCTTTCCTCCTCATGTATTGAGTTTTGATCTCAGGTGTCATGCCTTCCACTGTGGTTTACCATTCTCCCTAAACAATGTGCTGACAAGTTCTTCACATTTTTGAACTCCACAAAAGTGAATCTCTACCTTGATTTTTTTCAATGATTGTTTTTTTGAAACATAGCTAGACTGGTACAAGTAGCCATGATTCATTCATTTTTATTGCTGTATAGTATTCTACTGTTTAAATATACCACAAGTTATTTTTAATTCTAATGATGAACATTTGTCATGTTTTCAGTTTTTAGGTGTTGTGAATAATCTCATGATGAACATTATTACATATGTACCTGGAAGTGCTTGGGCACAAATTTTTCTTGGGTATAGACTGGAAGGATGAAATTCTGGGTCAATAATCATGTAAACTTTAATTTTCACAAAACAATGCTAATGATTTTCAAAAGCAGTTTTACTGATTTGTATTCTCACCAGCATTCTGTGAGTTCCCATTGCTCTTCATTATCAGATGTTTTATTTTTTGTGAAATTGATAGTTATAGAATTGTAATGTTGTTTGCATTTACCTGATTCATAGTAAGGTTGGTTTATTAATCAGTGTTCTCCAAAGAAACAAACCAATAGAATATATGCATATGTGGAAAGAAATGTACTATAAGGAATTGGCTCATGTGATTATGGAGGCTGGCAAATCCAAAGTTCAAAGGGTAGGCCAGCAGACTGGAGACCCAGAAAGGCTAACACTGCAGTTCTAGTCTGAAGGCTGGATGGCTACAGAGCCAGGAAAGACAATGTTCTCGTTCAAGTCCAAAGGCAGTCAGCAATAGAATCAGAAAGAGCCGACATTGTAGATAAAATTTAAAGGCCGTCCACTTGAGAGTGATTTCTTGCTTGGCAGAGACTGGCCTTTTTGTTCTATTCAAGTCTTTGATTGGATGAGTCCCCCAACATGATAGAGGGCAATCTGCTTTGCTCAAAGTCCACCAATTTAAATGTTAATCTAATCCACAAATAACGAAATAAAAACACTCAGAATAATGTTTGACTAAGTATCTGGGCACTCTGAGGTCAAGCCAAATTGACACATAAAATTAACCATCACACTTGGCATATTTTCTGTATCTTTTCTTGACATTAAAAGATAATGCCAAGGTCTAGTTGAGAAGAATTTCTTTGGAAGGAGGTCTTCCCTAGAAATGTGCAGCCATTTCTCAGTGCCCAGCCAAGTGAGGAATTGTTCAGCTCAGGCTTTTTCACCAGCCTCTGGCTTCTCACAAAGACTCAGGGAGCTCCTTCAGGTCATGGCTTCCCCAGAAACTCCACTTCACATTCCTACAGAACCTTCTTAATGTAAAGCAGAGCCTGCTGTGTCCACACCAAGAGCAGCTGAAGAAACCAATAAGCTGAGGGAAGTGCTTCTGAGAATTTCCCTGACCCTGAACAACAGATGATCAAGCAGATCTTGATGCCACATGAGCCTATGAAGATTGACAGTACTCTCTGCCACTGTCCTAAATTTTGTTCTAGTCAAGTCTTTGACTGATTGGATGAGGCCCCCCAACATGTTAGAGGGCAAAATGCTTTGCTCAAAGTCCACCAATTTAAATGTTAATCTAATCCACAAATAACCAAAGAAAAACGCTCAGAATAATGTTTGACCAAGTATCTGGGCACTCTGAGGTCAAGCCAACTTGACACATAAAGGATTGACAGTACTCTCTGCCACAGTCCTAAATGAAGACTACATAAAGAAGCCTGAGCTCGGGGCTAACCAATGAAACTTGAACTTTCGTGTCTGTTCATGAAGGAAAGTTGTCCAACAGTAACACTTCTATTTCCCAATATAAAACTCTCTTGTATTTACAAAAACGACACCTTTACAGAGTTAACAATTTCTGTACAAGAAAAATCTACATTTTCTGCATTTTCAAAACTCTATTCAGTAGCAATTTATTCTCAGAAATGTTTACATTATCATACTTTTATTTTGTTATGAGCTATTTTCATAAAATCTTGACATTAGTGAAAGCAAGACCTAAAAAAAAAAATAGATAATACTAAACTTGTAAAAGTCATTGAATCAATTTTCGTTTCCATCATTGGTGGTGAAGTTCCTATTGCTCCATATTCTCCCAAGTCTTAATTAATATTGAACTTTTAATTCATTTTCCTTTTTGTCTCTGTTTTTTTTTTTTAATTTCCAGCTTTATTGAGTTACGGTGGACAAATAAAAAATACATACACGTAGGATGTACAATATGATGTTTTAATATATGTATACATTGTGAAATGATTACTACCAGCCAGTTCACATCTCCATCACCTCACATCGTTACCTTGTGTGTCTATGTGGTGAGAACATCGAGATCTACCCTCTTCGCAAATTTCAAGTATATAGTATTATTTTATTTTTGCCAATTCCAATGAGGAATATTTCATTGTATTTTAGTCTGCATTTTCTTGATTACTAAGTTTAAGCATCTGTTCATGTTTTTAGCCATTTATGTTTTTGTCTGAAGTGATTTTGAAGACTTTATTTTTTTATTGAGTTGCTTTCGATTTTTTATTAATTTGTAGAAGTTTTTCACTTATAAACATTGCAAAATTTTTCTCCTACTTTTCCTCTTATAGGGTTCATAAATAAATAAATAGATGACCTTCCTTTTAATGTAATATTATCATTAATTATTTTCCTATGATGTTTATACTTTGGTGTCTTATTTTTTAAAAAAGTGTTTCCCTACGCCAAGATATTCTTTCTATTATTGTTCCCTAAAAAGTCTTAAAATTTTCAACTTTTGCCTCACTATGTGTCTAATCTGTCTGCAAAATACTTTTTGTGTATTTTTGTGTTAGAGGGCCAATTGTATTTATTTTCAACACAGGTAATCCATGGTCTTAGCATTATTTATTAAAAACTCAGTTTTACCTGTTGATCTGCATGCTGTTTCTGCCTTATATCAACGTTCTGTTAGTTGATATGTCTGTCTTTGAGCCAATAATCACACTTTTAAGAATACAATCATTCTTATGATACTTAACATCTGGTAAAGAAATATCTCTGCTTTTACCTTCTTACTTGAAGTGCTTAAGCTACTCTTAATCCATGTGGTCTTCCAAATACATTTTAGAATTAACTTAAACGATACCAGGAAAAAACCCCAACAACTATTGATTGAAATTTTAAAACTGCATTAAATTTGTAAATAAATTTAGAAAGAATTGAGGTATCTATAGGTAATTGCTTTGTCTCTCTCTTTATGTGTGCATATGTATGTGTGTGCATCTACAGAGACCTTGCACATCTTCTATTAGATCTATTTATAGGTACATTTGTTGATGCTTTTGTACATATCTTTTTAAAGTTTAATTTTCTAATTTTTGCTTGTTTTACAAATGTGATTGCTTTTGAAAACTGACCTAGCTATCTCTCTAAATATTACTAATTCATAACTTTATAAATTTATTTGTTTTCTACATAGACTATAATGTCAGTTTTGTTTCTTCTTTGTTTATATATTTATTCCTATCTTTATCCATTTTTTTTTTTTTTTTTTTTGAGACAGAGTCTTGCTCTGTCGCCCAGGCTGGGGTGCAGTGGCCAGATCTCAGCTCACTGCAAGCTCCGCCTCCCGGGTTTAGACCATTCTCCTGCCTCAGCCTCCCGAGTAGCTGGGACTACAGGCGCCCGCCACCTCGCCCGGCTAGTTTTTTGTATTTTTTAGTAGAGACGGGGTTTCACCGTGTTAGCCAGGATGGTCTCGATCTCCTGACCTCGTGATCCGCCCGTCTCGGCCTCCCAAAGTGCTGGGATTACAGGCTCTTTATCCATTTACTGGGACATCTAGTATAATGTTGGATTAAGGCAGCGAGAGTGGATATTTTATCTGTCTTTTGATTTTGAGTTTTTTGAGAATACTTACATTGTATCACAATTTACTATACGGTGTAATGAGGATCTTTTGGATATGACATTTAGAAGTTCAAAGCAGTTCTAATGTAACTCTTTTGTTGTTTAAAGGTTTTATCATGAATAGTATTTGAAAACCTTGGGAGCAAAAACCCTATTTACTCTCTATCATTCTGGGTCCTTATGCTTTAGCTGTACCTCGGAAATAGTTTATAGCTGAATTATACAGCATTTTGATCTCATATGATAAATTTTCATTTAAACTAGTAGTTTAGTCTATTTACCTACAGAGTAACAAAGGACATATTTGGTTTATTTCTACCACCTGATTTGGGGCTTTCTATTAGCCACATCTTATTATGCTTCCTTTGTTCTCCATTCTTTTGTTTTTCTTATTCCATCTTTGCCCTATACTAGTATGGAAGTTATGGATGCTCCATTAATTTAATATTTATCCTTGCAATTATCTTTCATACATTACTAGGTTTAAATTTCATCCATATTTTAATCTCTCTCCAAAAAAAAAATTCAAGAAACTTTAAAAATATCATTCAGTATTCATTTGTAGGGGGAAAAAGCCTTTATTTGACCCTCCTTCTTGAAAAACATAATCCTAAATTGATAGTTGTTCTTTTGTGGACTTTTAAGACATTATGCCACTGTTTCTGACTTCCACTGCTACTTACAGCAGTGAGAAATCTGCTGTAAGTATTTTTGTTCTTTTTTCTGTCTATGCCCTGCCTTCCCTCTGCCTACTTTTAAGATCTTGTTTCCTGAAGCTTTAAATACAGTATATCCAGTGTATTTTTTTGTTAACTTTGCCAAAGATCAGTTGATTGTAGGTATGTGGCTTTATTTCTGGATCTTCTGTTCCACTGATCTGTGTTTCTATTTTTAATACCAACACCATGCTGTTTTGGTTACTATAGCCTTGAAATAAAAATTCCCACTTTAGCAGAAAAGGAAATGGGCATTCAAAGAGCTTACGAACTGTACCCAAGGCCAGTGGTAGTCAATGATTTTCTTTCCACTACCAGATTGGCTCTAATACTAATGATAATCCTTTTACATTTTCTCCTACAGTAAATCTTTAATACAGTATATTACAGCTGGTGTTGATAAAATGAATTGAGATTCTTAAGGCAAAGATGCTAAAATGCAAATATTTCTTTTTGTCTTGGTATTTAAGTTACAAGAAATAAAAAGTTCTTTATTTTAAAAAATGAACTTAAAATTGAGTTTTGTACTGGTTCACAGCAGACAGCAATCACAGAAAGGCAAAGTAGCATGTGAAGTGATCTTTAATAAGATATTTTGCATGTTTTCTTGTATTTATGGCTTTGCTCAAGGGTCAGATGCTTAGGTTTTAGAGTAATAACCACAGGAAACTCATTTAATCAATTATAAATGATAGAACAATATATTTTACAATAAACGTTTTTGAAAGTGTACAAAATCAAATAAATGAAATTACGCAGCAATTAGTAGAATAAGGTTGAATTAATGTGCTACAGAATAAGAGTATACAAGGCTCTAATATTACCTTGTAATTCTAATTTTATCATTGCTCCAAAAAATTCAAAAGTGGAAAAGCATCTTTCTCAAGATGAGAGAACTTCAGAAACCATCTTTGAAGAAGCTAAGGGTAAACTTTGGAACTTCGTACAATACTTTTCACAATTGACTTGGAAAATTTGCCTTGCAGCTCTCTTTTTTCTCATGTTAATTTCCCATTGTAAATGTAAGCAATATGAGACCAGGATTTTGATTAGATTCCATTTCCTCAGAAATTACAACTTTAGCTTTCACTGCTTGAAGGACTTTCTCGCTATTTCATGGTTTTAATTTTTTGGCCTGTGTTTTAATGCCTTTGTTCTTCATTCAAGATTTTTATATATCAATTTTTGGAAATGAGAAGCTTGAGAGAATCTGCTGCCAGTACTTCTGAGACTGACTGATCTCTTTGTTCACTTTGATACAAACTTGGCAAGATCTCCTGAAGCTTATTTTTTTTCCTTCAATAAAACATCTAAAATTTGATATTTCACACATTAATCTAAAGCATTCCATTTGGGTAATTAGGATCTTAATATAGACTCTATACGCAGTAAATCAGAAACCAAAATGTTAATTAAATATGACATAATCAAATATTTATGGCTAGCTGTTGAGTATTTATCTTAAGTAGTCCATAATTAGAAATGAAATAAAAATCCTGTACGAAACCATCATAATAATTATTAAGAAAAGTTAGTAATCAACTATTCCTACATCCTGCCATAGCAAAGCTTGTATAAAGATTTATACGTGCATAGGTCTGCCAGAGAACCCTACAATAAAAAAGACAGGCTGACATTTAGAGGCAATAAAGATAATAAAAATTATCAAAGTGAAATATCAAATCAGGAGCTTTTTGGCCTCAATGACTCTGGAAGTAAGGGGCCTCTGGAAACACACCATGCCAGATCCTGTAGTATTTTATGTGGTTGATCTCCAAGTATCCATATAGCATATATTTGCCATACTATACTAACTTAAGCCCAAGAGAGAATCCTGGATCTGAAGCATTGCTTCTATCTCACAATTTTAAAAGGTTCCACAGTACCTGATAAAATAGCATTAAGCAAATACTCACTGAATGTATCAGAGGATCAGGTTTTAATTTTCTATGGAAAAGTCTAAGAAGATATCTTAGGATGTTTCTATTTTTTCAAGCATCTGTCCTAGCATTATGGCTCAGTTTCAAGATAAATTAATTTTCCTGGAAAAAATTCTGCCCAGCTGTCCATTAAGACTCATTATGTTGCAAGTAAAATAGGATGAGCAAAAAACATGGAAGAGGAGGATTCATTCTCTCTTCATCATCAAAGAAAAGTCCTGGGCTTGACTGCAATTGGACTGTCACATGCCCATTCCTATGCCAATGGCAGCAAGGTGACTGTGCCACACACTACAGCCAATCAGGGCCCACACGAAGTTAAGGTGGCAGCAATCTCACCCAACTGAGGGCTCAAAATAGGGAAAGGGCAGTTCTCAAATGGAAATTTTGGTGCTGATAAAAAAGAGATGAAGATGGAAATGAGTAGGCAGCAAAGAAATGTTCCACTGATTAAGACAATGTTTATCTCTTATAATTTCTTATTCCAGAAGGCTATATTCTAAACAACACCTAGGATGCCTAAGCTTTCTTAAACTGTTTTTGTTTGCATGAAACTCCTGAGTTAAAAACCAAGAGTCATTGTTAGAAATTTGAGTTTGGAATTAGAATTGAGAGACATACTATGTGAATACAGAGTCCTACAGCTCACATCTCAAAAACTGCTTAATACTGGTATCAGTAACTCACACACCAGTAATCACTAGGGCTACAATCATGCACGTTTGTACAAATAAAGTTGATAAACTTTTGTAAGTCTATTACTAAAATTTTGCCTTTCATTAATAGGCTATATTTCACTAACATTGTGAATAAATAGGTATCTGCAAGACTTGAACACATACTCATCACATGGTTGAGTACTGAGAGCAGTTTTAGATACTGGCAATTTCAGGACCTCTGACTACTCTGGGAGCTTCATGAAAAGGAGGTCTTGTCCATAGGAGTGATTCAGACTTGATCTTAAAAAGACATGCCTGTGGTTAAGGCTTCTATGATCTGCTTCATCTGGAGAAATTTGCCAAGGAAATTTGTAGATTCCTCTTTCCTAAGATTCTGAAATCTAGCTGGGGTGACTTAGGTTTTACCATTCCATACTCATTGAAGAGTTGGTAGACAGAGGACCTGAAGAGTGGGTTTTCTTACTATTCTTATTGTGATGAAAAGAATGTCTGAGCCTCCCACTGTTCAAAAGAGCTCATCCACATTCCTGGATCAACACAATGAGA
This sequence comes from Macaca nemestrina, assembly GCF_043159975.1. Taxonomy (NCBI): domain Eukaryota; kingdom Metazoa; phylum Chordata; class Mammalia; order Primates; family Cercopithecidae; genus Macaca; species Macaca nemestrina. Next base: position 121,244,957 of record NC_092135.1, on the reverse strand, counting down.
AACTAAATCTAAGCGATAAAGAGATGATGGTACCATAGACCTCACTTAGAAAAATCACTCTTCTTTGTAGTTCAATCTACATAATTAGTTGAAGACATAAAGATTTCTTCTACCTGTCAGAAAACGTATTTTCTCCCAAGAGAGTTTCCTAATAAATTCTTTAAAAACTAGCTTAGTTTACTCTTGTACATCTTTTGCACTCAGTAAGATCATACGATAAATTCTTGGAAGATTAGATGAATGTGACATAACAATACTGTCATCAATTTCAAGCTAGCTGTTCCGTGAAATAAACACATTCTAATAGAAATAACCAACCTGACTCTGGTTGAATTGTGGGCCAAAATCTCGTTTATATGGTCAGGATGCTTGTCTAGGTCAGGATCTAAATCCTCAGAAATAAGACCTAACCGTGTTTGGTCAAGTTTGAATATCAAAGGATCCAAATGCCATTATGCAGCCATGTAAGTATGCAATGACATCTCAGAACATCAAAGCTGAGCTTTCTGCGATGACGTAAAAGAAGAATTAAGGAAGAATTTCAGGCCTTAATAATCCGCTCATTTTCTGTACATGACATTGTCTGTAATTTGAATTTTCAGGATTTTCTTCTCAGACAAATAACTCAATGATATATGTATGTATGTATAAACAAATCACCTTTCTTGTGGCTTTTGTAGAGAAAAAGTTCCATTATTAGCTTTCCCCAGGCTAAATTAATTAACTAATTAATTCTCAATTTCCCTTCTTCCCATTGTTTGCACAGTGGATATTAGGACAAACACTGGAGGAGTAGCAGTGAGGATTTCAGGATTCAGAGTTCTATATTCTAGCTCTACACTGGCCTGCTGTGGGTCAGCTCATAGGGCAGTGAACCTCTCTACCTGTGTTTTCTCACCAGTAAACAGAAGAGAGTCCATCAGTGCCCCTAGTTCTTCTCAATCCTTGCCATTTTCTTGGGTTACAAAACTTAGCTCCCCAGCACTGAGGCGACCATGTAATCCCACTGGTGTGTAGATGTTCTTCTCTATGATTGTGTAGTGTGAACCATCTCAGACCCTTTCTCTGGCTGGAGGGACAGCCATTAATCCACCTCCTTTCTGTCACCAAAAAGCCTTGAAAATAATTCCATGCTTGACTGTGGATTTTATGGAGGGGACCCAACACATGAAGGCTTCATAAAAATTCTTCCTAAACATTTCCCATTTCCCCTCAAAATTTTCACCACATAGCAACAGCTTCATTCTCTTGCCTTTCTCCATGTACTCACTCACCAGTGGGAGGTGCTCTCACTCGGTTCTTCCCTTTCCTGCTGTGCAGCTCCTGCCACCTTTCAAGAGCTCAAGCTCCTGGCCAGGCCCCTCCTCGTAGCATGAAGTCTTCCAGCAAGTTTGCTCCAATTCCTTTCTTCTTCAATGAGAAACTGCCTTTAGTGTACAAATATATCTCATCTTTTTTATTTCTACGTATATCTCCATGTCTTATTGTCAGAGATGTTCCAACCAGAGTGACTCTGCCTTGCAATAGGGACTGGGTAAAATAAGGCTGAGACCTACTGGGTTGCATTCCCATGAGGTTAGGTATTCTTAGTCACAGGATAAGATAGGAGGTCAGCACAAGACACAGGTCACAAAGACCTTGCTAATAAAACAGGTTGCAGTAAAGAAGCTGACCAAGGCCAGACGAGGTGGCTCATGCCTGTAATCCTAGCACTTTGGGAGGCTGAGGCAGGCGGATTGCCTGAGGTCAGGAGTTGAAGACCAGTCTGGCCAACATGGTGAAACTCTGTCTCTACCAAAAATCCAAAAAAATTAGGTGGGCGTGGTGGTGTGCATCTTAATCTCAGCTACTCGGGAGGCTGCCAGAGGAATTGCTTGAACCAGGGAGGTGGAGGTTGCAGTGAGCTGAGATTGTGCCACTGTTCTCCAGCCTGGGTGACAGAGTGAGACTCCGTTTCAAAAAAAAGAAAAAAAAAAGAAGCCAACCAAAACCCAGCAAAACCAAGATGGCCTCAAAAGTGACCTCTGTTCACCCTCTCTGCTCATTTTACTGAATATTATGCATTAGCATGCTAAAAGTCACTCCCACCAGCACCATGACAGTTTACAAAAGCCATGCAAAGTCAGGAAGTTACCCTACATGGTCTAAAAACCGGAGGAACTCTCAGTTCTGGGAATTGCCCACCCCTTTCCCAGGAAACCCATGAATAATCCACCCTTTGTTTAGCATATAATCAAAAAGTAACCATAAAATAGCCAATGAGCAGCCCGGGCTGCTGCTCTGCCTATGGAGTAGCCATTTTTTTATTTCTTTACTTTCTTAATAAACTTGCTTTCACATTACTCTATGGACTCGCCCCGAAATCTTCCTTGCATGAGATCCAAGAACCCTCTCTTGGGGTCGGGATTGGAATCCCTTTCTGGTAACATCATGTCTGTCTACATGGGTGCTATGTAGGACCCTTTTTACCTGTAAAGCTACCAAGAGAAGCGCTTACTTGAAGTTTCTGCTCTCAGGCTTGGTTCAATGTGATGAGTTGCTAACAACTTAAAGCAATGTTCTGAGTCCTGAACAAAGGAGCACACAGAACAGATATTGTGAATATTTTAATTTTGATTATGCTTTTATCTTGATTGGATACAATGCCACTCTAAAAATGGCATCAGACGTAAGAAAAAATACCTAAACTAATACCCGGTGACTCTGTGTATTGTGGGTGCCACTCTGCCCAATTAGTTCTTTGTGTGATCTCTACGCAGATGTCAAATTCTACTGAAATTAATCTAAAATTCCAGAGGACACATGCTCATTTATAAAAATTTCAGCTGCCTTTATGTTTTAGGTGATTGGAGTTAATAGCATTGAATTTAAGATGGTTAGGTGTGTCCTCCTCTGTTTATCCAATTTTAACCCAGGTTCAAACTCCTCAGATAAGGAAACTGAAACTAGCAAGATATCTTCTTAAGAAATTTCTAATTATACGACTGTGTGATGCTACTATTTTTCTTGTGTGTGGATGAAAAACCTCAAGTGGTAGAGGCAAAATAGTCCTCCTTTCATTCAATTCCTGATACGCTGTCTGGCACACAGTCTTTAATCAATAAATATTTGCTCAATGGGTCAATACAATGAGCCCATCTATAAACATTTTTTCTCACTGATGCAAAATTCATATTGTTAGTAAAAATCGAACATGGATATTTATTCCCAAAGAATAAGGAAAAAGAAAGCAAACCCACTTAACTTAGAAAATCATCACCGTACATCACCTTGTCATTAACATGTCAATCTAAATGCAAGAAGATCAATGTTGAATTTTAGGCAGAAATGGTCTCTGCCCCAAAATCTCTCAGATGCCCACCTATGTAACTCCTGGAATTTAGAGGCAACTTACTGCAGTGGAAAGTGCTCACGCCTGTACTGGAACCCTGAGCGCAGCACTTGCAGTGCTCCTTGGCCATGGCCGGTCAAGTCACTTTGCTGCATCTGTGAAAGGCCTTACCTGATTAACCAGGGCATTTCTGGGAAGTATCATGAGAGCACACACCTGAAAGTGTTTTCTAACCTCTAAAAAACCCTTAGAGGATTCTTTTTTAATTCTTTCTTTGAGCATTTATTACAGGCACATTCCTCCAGGATTGTATTATAATCCTCCAAGCAAAAGCAAACACCAATATGTTTTGAAAGAAAATTCTTATCCCATCTCTGGTCTCTTGGTAAGGAAAATGAGAATACCAGGGATGGATGCAGAGTGAGGAGGTGAGGGCTAAAGACTAACAAGTTCTTTTCATGAACAAGTATGCCTCAGGCAGACCCTTTCTAAAAACTGGTAGTAGATGACAGTCCTGACTTGATCCTGTCTGTAGTGTTTGCTGCTATGGCCGTCCAGATGCCCCTCACAGATGGGAACACTTACCCTCTCAGTTCCTGGTCCAAGTAAAACTTTAGAATTTCTTTTCAACAAAAGGACTCACTCCTTTGGTTGTCTCTCCCAAGGTCCTGCCCTCTCTCCAGGAGCTGCCCACATCTAATGATATGGGAAGAGAGGAGAGGATAAGCCCTCTTACCCCTAAGTGGAATAATGACCATCTCAGCTCCTTTCTTTGGTGGGTTGACTGAGGCCTCTGTTGCTACTTCATCACAGCTCAATTTCTCCCTCAGCCCAATCCTGCTTCCCTCATTCTTACACAGATGTTGCTGCTGAGCACACACACCCACACATTTTTTGCATGCAAATATTAGTTTCAGGATTTGTCTCCCTGCAAACTCAACCTGAAGCACCACCTAAGAAAGATTGGTGGTCATCTAAAGATGAACAGGATTCTCTGGGAGTCTCAATAGAATTCAAATGACAGCATTATAAAAAGATGGACGTGTGCTTTCTAGTTCACTTGAAAGCCAGAGAGAAATCAGAAAATGCAGTCTATGTAGAATCTAGAAACGTCCTGGTTCATTGTAGGTGTTCAGTAGATATTTGTGGAGTGACTGAATTAAACATGTGTTCACCATATCAATGGGTTAAAGGATAAACTAAGGTTAAACCAGAGAGCCCCAGCCAATGGCTTTTTACTTTCCTCCAAGTGCTCTTCAATCCCCCCCTCCCTCCCCCAGGAGAGTAGGTTAGAGCGCAAGTCCAAGCATCAGAACCAAATCCTGAGGGCAACACCCACTGCCAATAGAACAATTGCACCACCAAATCAGGAGCCACTTCAGACTCCAGAAAGAGCTCTTTTTCAGAAAAGAAAATAATTTGAAGAAAGCTCTTTGTTTTTCCAAATAAAAATACTAAACCTTTCTGGGTGTGTGAAATATAAATCCGGAAATTTAGAGGAGAGGAGAGGAAGAGAGAGAGGAGAAAACGGAGGGGAAAGGGAGAAGAGGGTTTGGGTGGTGTGTATCTTTTCTTTTTTATTATTTGGTTTCGACAGGAAATGCGTGCGTCTAATGATTGGAAGCAGCTGTGGACTGTGACATCTGGGGCAAGACTGGAGCAGAAGTTCCTGCAGATGCAGCACTTGAAGCAACTCCCTTAGCTCTTCCCCCTTCTACTATAAAATTCCCCACACACTCTGCATTTCCTTCCCCTCCTGATTCCGGGCTTCTCCCTCTGAGTGGCAGCAACAGTGTGTGAGTAATGGATGTGTGCAGGAGACTAATCTCTCTTGGAACAGTTTCAAAAGGAAAAGAACCTGTTTGAAGTGATAGTGCAGCTCAGGTGGGTCTTGAACAGGGTGGGACTTTGCCAGAAAACGAACTTTCACAGCAGTGCTGTAGCTACAGTGCTCCCCTGCAGCAAGAACAAACTGTATCAGTCAGCAAAGACGAGATTCTGCAACGGTAACAAAAGACTCAAAAATCTCAAGAGTACTTCTTCTTTTCAATGCTCCTTGGCCATCAAGTGTCAGCCCTGGTCTGCCTTACCATTCCTGGACCTAAACGGAAGGAGCAGCCCATACTAGGGACATTGTTGGGCATACCAAAGAGGGAAGAGAGAGAGAGAGGTGTGGCCCAAGAGTGGCTCTTAAAGCTTCCATGTGGAAGTGCTGTGTGTCCCTGTGCCCATATTTCAGCGGTCAAAACAAATTACATGATGGCTTCCAAGTTCAACAAAATGGGAATGGTTAGTAAGCAGGGGGACTAAAAGTCACTTGGCCAGCTAGAGGGGATTAGAAAACCAAGACTAAGAATGGTCAAGCGACTGACCCAGGGCCACCCAAATAAGAAGCAGCAGAGTGGGAAGTCCCCAGATTCTCTGTCAGACCTCTGTGCCTAACGAAGTGCCTGGCCAATTACCTCTCTGCACTGAGAGAGGTATGCATTCAATAAATGCTCATCTGAATGAATTAAGTAAACAAATGAGTGAATAACTTACTGAATGACTATTGAAACTCTACTCTGCCAAGGTTTTGTCTCAGCAATGTTAATTTACAGAAAAGACCTATTGGCATAATTAAGTTGGAAAGTGCTGTTTGCAAAGTAACCCTGGAAGTGTCACCTTTCACAGCTCTCATGAGAACAAATCATCACTGGTGGCCATGTCAGCACAAATAAGCCAAAGGAGCCTTGTCAACACTGACTGTCTCCATTTTATATTTAAAAAAAGGCACCACAGAGGCTGGCCAGGCTACACTCTGAGCTGGAGCCAAAAAGCTATTGCAGTCGCATGCATTGAGACTTTGTGTTCTTTTCCATTGTGAGTGATTGAGCTCCTGTGTAATATTTCCAGGCTGTCCTTCCTGTGACAGTTCAACCAAAGTTTAGTAATTTGTAAGAAAAATCTTAAATTATATGTCTTAGGTGTACAATACTCTTTAGCCACAGGCTAAATTCCCTCACCTTAACCCCAATAGAAGACAATAGAATAGTCTTACTACAGTACTGAGTAAAATGAAAACAGGAATCTGCTAAGGTAATACAAAGATAGTTCATCTTTCAGCTTATTCTGAAATAATTTATTTACTTGAGCAATTTCAACTTTTTTTTTTTTTTTTTTTTGAGACAGAATCTTGTTCTGTCACCCAGGCTGGAGTACAATGGCACAATCTCAGCTCACTGCAACCTCTGCCTTCTGAGTTCAAGCGATTCTCCTGCCTTCCCTCCAGAATAGCTTGGATTACAGAAGCCTGCCACCACACTTGGTTAATTTTTGTATTTTTAGTAGAGACAGGATTTCATCATGTCAGCCAGACTGGTCTTGAACTCCTGACCTCAAGTTGTCTACTCACCTTGGCCTCCCGAAGTGCTGGAACTACAGGCACGAACCACCGCACACCACCCACAACTTTTGAAGACAGTTTTAAACATTTAAAGCTTAAAATAGTAAAAATCAGATGAAAAGGTATTCTTCTAGTCCCATGTGTAAGTTTCCTTTTTCTCTAAAAAAAAGAAGAGGAAGGAGGATGAGAAGCCCATTAAAATGTTTTGTATGGCATATTTGATGCAGTAATGCATGACCAACAAGTAAAAGAGTGCATAAAAATCTGTTACAGGAAGTGAATCGACTTTATACAACTCTTAAACTGTCCAGTGATTTTTATTTAAGCATATGAAATAAACTTGACTCTCACTAACGTCTTAAATATGTTATGGATCAATATTATAAACTCAATTGAGAAGCTTAGGTTTTATAGTTTGTATGTCATCCATTGGGTCGCCCATGAAGACCTACTCATAATAGATATGTACTTATTGCAAATTAATCATCACTTATATCCTCATCAGGGAAGTATAATTGGCAAACGTCCTTCCATTTTTGTCTATTCTTGAGGGCTCCATTATTCATCTGAAGTCTTCTTCCAAGACCTGGAGGTGTTAACAAACACAGAAGCATTTCAATTTCGTAAGTCTGACTTTCTCATTTCAGAAGCCAGTGCCAATAAACCTCTTTTTGGAAGGCAAACATCAAAGGCCCACCTTTCCAGCGCTAATTACCCAAATAGAAAGAGAAACACAATTCTTAAGTGGATAACTGTTCCCAGCAGTTAGAGATCTAATCCTGGTCTTTGGTCAGGATATGATTAGTGTGTGAGTGTTGAGATATTCTGTTTATGTATTCAATGTTTGATCTGCTGTTCAACCATGTGCCAATAATAACAACAAAAACAGTAGCATTTGTTGTGTATCTTCTATGTGCCAAGTAATCTTCTGAGTACTTTACATGTATTAAAACATTTAATGCAGCCTCTATGTTATGTCCCATGGTTCTCAGCATTGCCGGCACATTAAAATGACACAGGGAGTTTTTAAAACAAGAAACCCATATGCCCAGGGCACACTGCCTTGACCAACCAAAAGCGGAATCTCTGGAAATGGACCCAGACATCAGCACTTTGTAAATCTTCCCCAAGTGATTTTAATGTGGGATCAAGGTAATTAAAGAGTTTGACCTAGTCTAAAAACAAGGGACAAATACAATCATGCAACTTTGGTTCATCATTTAAGACATGGTCTATAAGCAGAAATTCTAATAGTTCCTTCTTGAGACATGCTCTCCATTTAATTATTCAAGCGACTAGGGACTCATTTGGTCCAACTTTGGGAGTAGTTAAGGACCAGTCTTACTTCCAAGTGCCAGGGAGAGCAAGCCCTGGATCCTAACAGCCCTCTGATGGCCTTGCATCTCATTGCCACAGGCACCTATGCAGCACTCTAGGGGTACAGCTTGGTTTTTGTTGCGATGATTTTTTAATCTTGCAACTTAACTGAATTTATTAGTTCTAAGATTATTTTTGTAAAGTCTTTAGGGTTTTCTACATATAACATTATGTCATCTGCAAACAGAGATAACAAGCTTTGGAGAGGATATGGAGAAAAAGCAGCCTATACAGTGTTGATGGGAATGTAAATTAGCACAGCCACTATGAAAAATAGTATAGAGGATCTTTGGAAAAAAAATGGAACCAACACGTAATCCAGCTATCACGTTATATTATATATTATAGCCAATTCTGGCTATATAGCCAAAGGAAAGGAAATCAGTATGTTGAAGAGATATCTGCACTCCCATGGTCACTAACGCATTCTTCACAATAGCCAAGACATGAAATCAAACTAAGGGCCCATCAACAACCAAATGGCTGAAGAAAATTGTCCTATATATTCATAGTAGAATAGTATTCAGCTTTAAAAAAAATAAACAAGAATCCTGCATTTGCAAAAACATGGATGAACCTGGAGGACATTGTGTGAAATTAAATAAGCCAGGCACAGAAAGACAACTACCGCATAATCTCACTGATATATGGAACCTAAAAAAGTCAAACTCACAGAAGCAAAGAGTAAAATGGTGGTTACCAGAGGCTGAGGGGTGGGGAGATTGGGGGAAAAAAAGAGAGAGAAGCAGGATCAGAGAGCACTGGAGGGTCATACAGGGACCTGAATTTGACACCAAGTGAAGGCAAAGGGTAAGAGTCAAAGCAAAGAAGAGAAGAGCACCAAGCTTCCCCTCCTCCTCCTAGTGTCTGAGGCCAGGAGTTGAAGGTGTCTCTCTGTCTGCTAGTGCCAGGCACACAGTGCAACTTCAGAGGCACCCATGGCTAGAACTGGATAGACTCTGCTAAACCCCCAAGAAGGCTCCAGTTCACTTTCCAGCCAGAATTCAGCCCTGTGGCTTTTTTCTCAGCTGATTCAACCCTTCTTCTCATTACCCAAAGCTCCAGTACCCTTCCTACTATTCCTGCAGAGACCAATTTATCTCCAATAACCCCAGTGGGAACCATAGCTTTCCAGTTACACACAATGCAGATGTAATTCCAAGTTATGTTTGGGTATACAGTAAGAAAGTTCAGCCATATGGACAGAAATGGCAATGATTTTAACCTGTAACTCTACCTACTAATAGCCATTGGATGGCATGTAAAAGATGTGGATAGATTTCCTAAGGAGGTGCAAGCCATACCAACAGACTGCTCCACATTGCCATTTTAAAGGTATGGAAAGTATGAGCTTGCTTCCACCTACCCACCATGAGCTGAATGAGAACAACAGGATTATGAATTGGATTCATATGTCTAAAATTGGGTCCTGTACCGAGTCCCTCGTGATGAGTAAAACTGAGAAAAAGAATCCAGAAGCACATCCATGACAGCTTAATAGGATTTAAACAACTCCATCTCATTAACTTTTCAGGGGAACCCTGGCAAAGTATGAAATTTAAGCGTCACACCAGGCTAACTGAGAACAATTATCTGTTGTTCATGTCACTACACCTGCCCTATGCTCCGAAGACATAGGTCACAGCTACTTCTCCCAAATGTGCCCTAGAATTTCTGAAGGGTTGGCTGGCACATAGCAGGAGGGCATTCTGGTAGTGAGGGATGCCCCTTTTGAAGCTGTGTGTACATAGCAAGTGCCCAGTTTTTATTTAGATTGCATATTTATTTGGAGTAGGATGGGTAGAAATTCCAACAGGGCTGAAGCCCTTCCAAGCCATATTTTTGCTCCAACATAGGTATATCCAAAGTGAACAAGAACCTCAATGACAGAGTGAAAAGTGGTCCAATATGCTCTATCTATTGCAATGTAGGAAGCTTCTTTTTCTTTTACTTTCCTTTATTTCTGTTCTTTTTTTTTTTTTTTTTTTTTGGCAGAAGTAAAAGGATAGAGAAGCATGAATAGAAAATTTTCTACAGTAAGAATATTATTAAGAAAATCCCCAAATTCTTAAGTAGGTTAAATGTTGTGAAAGAGACTTATCAAGAAATTTAATCATTTTTAAGTATTTCTCAGAACAGATACACTTTCAGAGACTTAAGAGATGCTTACTTTGTCTTCTCAAAACTATCGTGTACCACTTAAGCATTTTCCTGAAGGGAAACTGCCCCAGGCAAGGGAAGGTCACCAGTGCACGCCATCTTTGACATAGATGTGACTTGTTTGATTTCCTGAGAATGAAAAGTCATCAATCCATCTTATCAGCAACACATTTTGTGAATGAAACAAACATCTGTTTCTTGACAAGACTGGAGTGATTAATACTATCTGAGAAAGGGTTAATGTAATCACCATCTATTTTCAAGCTATCCTGAAATAGCCTTGTGGGAATGCTTTGAACCTGAGAAAAGTCACCAAATACAGAAAGTTGACGTGTAGTTCCCCTCACAAGGATAGTTTTGGCTGTTTGGCAACAGGAAAGAGTTCTGGCAACAAAACCCTCTAAGGAGGACACTACCATAGTTGCCAATTAACAGAAAGTCATCTGGGGAGAAGGCACTATTCAGAGAAAACAGTTGGCAGAACCTGTATGAACGTATTTGCAGGTGAATTCCTGTATGCAGTTGTTCAATGGTTTTGCCTCTGCTCTTTGGCATAAAGGGAATTAGCAGACCCAGAATGTGATTATTGCCTTTAATATTCAACTTTGAGAGTTTCAGCCGTATGTGTATCATCTCATGGATGTCCGCATTCAGTTTCTTAAACGTCTTTCAAAATGAAAAGACTACCTTAATTGATATAAGACCACTACTCACCCTTTGGAGATATATCACCTGCTCCAGAAATTCCACTATGATACCCCCTCCCTGCACCCCAGGCTCCACACCTCCCTCAGAGCACACCCATGGTAACGAAGTCTTCCCTGCATCACAGATCAGATCACACTGTGGAGAAATTTCCTGCTTAGACATCTTCTTCCATAACAGACTGGAAGCCTCTCCAGACTGGGAATTGGATCTCCTCCTTCTTCCTGTGTCTCCATCCGGAGGACAGTGCCTGGTACAAAGCAGGTTCTCTGCAACTGGTAGCTGAGTTCAAGTGAACTGAGACCCTTGGGGATGGGATTTCCCAGCGCTTTTAAATGTGCTATTTAACCCTCCTTCCTATGTGAAATAAAAGGGGACTTTTTACAGGCATTAAATTTGCTATGAGCCATTTCTCAAAACCAAAATATGTTTATATGTGTTTTCCGCTATGCTAACCCCTGGTGTTTTCTGGTCCTCAGCCAGAGCTCTTCTTCAAGCTGTGACCCATTCCTTTGTTTCAAGTGTCTTAATCCTTTTTTTTTTTTTTCCATCTCCATCGTGTTTTTCCTTCTGCAAATTATTTTTCCCTTTGGACCTCTTTCCTCCAGCAGTGTACAGGCCTATGAAAGTAAAGTTTGAAGAGTCTTCCTGATTTTTACAGGAAGCTCTAAGAAAGAAGTAGAGGAATATTATTCATGTTTAAATAGGATTCATCTGTCTGGTGTTTACCTACTATTGTAGCGTTCCACTAAAATTGAATAGAAAAAGTTTCAATGGAATACCTTGCCTTTTAATTAAAAGCCACAATTTTATTTGAATGTCGGAAATGCACTAAAGAAAATCGGCTGGAATATTTTGGGGAAGTGATTTGTAGACCTAAAAAAGTGAACAAGGTACAAAGAGGAAGATGTATGATAAACTCAAAACACACTCAAAATTTAAGGGTGCCTTACAATTGTAGATTTAAATGATTCTTAATATCATATAAACCTCATTGTGTATATAATAGGAAGTTAGAATTCAAACCCCATGAGGGCAGGGTCTGTGTCTGACTTGCCACTCTCCCCAGTACTCATCAAAGCACCTGGTGCATAGGAGCCTCAATATTTGTTAAATTAATGAATATTTCTGAGTAATTAAATAAGTGGGGTTAACGGAAGTAAGTGAGTCCACCTGGATGAAAATACTACCTATTTCCCTCATATACCTCATTATACTTCATTATAGCACTGGGAATAGAAAATTGACTCAATCCAAAATAAGTCTACCAACAATTATTCTACTAACCACTGAAATCAGGCAGAAGTTGTGCATAAAATAAAGATAAAAGATTTGGTGTTTGTCCTCAAGGCAATTACTCTCAAACTTTGGTCCCCATACACACATGAAATCAGCAAAAGGAAAGCAACAGATTCCTCTGTTTTTCTATTTTAAGCAGTGAGCCAAGAAAAACTATACATAACTGTGTACCTACAGGATCTGTGATCTTTTATATAATGCATATGAGGAAAAATGACTATTTCCACAGCTTTCCGTTTAAGAAATGAAAAGACGTGGTTGGGCTTACGATATTAGAGATGAGAAAAGCCCCAAAATTGGAATCTCTGATTTGAAGCATTTTAGCTGTATAATCGGGAATACTACCCAGTGGTAGTAGAAGTTAATATTTATTAGACCTAATATGAACTTTCCACTGTTCTACTATAATATTTCCACTATTGCAAGCACTTTCCACTATTCACTCACTCCTTTAACAACCCCGTTAAATAGCTGTCATTACTGTATGATTGGCATTTTACTGATTTAGACAACTAAGGCTCAGAATGCCTAACTTGCCAAAGGTTGTGCAACCACTGAGAGGCTAGCCCAGGATCTGACCACAGGTGGCCAGATAGGAGAGCCCACCCTCAGACCACCGTCGATAGTGGGGACTATGGCTTGGGCTGATTCTTAATCAGTGATATCATTGAGATTCATTGATTCTCAATCACTGAATCTTAGTCAGTGCTAATCAGTGCCATCCCTTCTGGAGCTCCATTGAGCCTCATAACAACTTTGGGAGGATCCTTTTGATCCTCAGTTTATTGATGAGAAAATGAAGGCTCAGGGAGGTTAGGTAACAGAAGATGTAAATTACAGAGTATATAGCTGGTGACTCCAAATCTGGCTTCTTTCACTATAGCATGGTGCCTCTCAAATGACAAGTATATGTCATCACTGTCACAAAATGTGGGGAAAGCCTATGCATCCAAGTTTTGGTCTTCAAGACGCTTGCATGAACCAAAACAAAGAGAACCACAGTTGCGTCTTACTGAGACTTTGTTTTTAATTAACGTGAATGAAATCTCTCTGTCTACCTCTCTTGCAATGCTTGATGATCTTTGGCATCTGGGATGCCCTATTATCCTTCCTACAGGTTTTCTAAAAACTGGTAATAAGTGTGAAGAATCTAGCAGTGTCTTGGAGCACAGCAAGCATTGGTGACTACATTTTGCATCCCAATGGCTATCGTAAACGTGAAGAATTTTTGGTGCTCTCCCTCAGAGGTTTTAGACATTAAGTAAGTTTTTCATCATAGAACAAGGTCCATGTGGCTACTTTTTACATAATTCATACCATGAGGACCTGATAACATTCCAGTGACTCTTCATAGTATCTCAAAAGAAATGAAGTTTCTTCTAAAATGCACTAGCTGGTTAAGAATACAATGTTCTAGTAAGGCTGCTGAAGGCTGCCATATGATATCAAAGATTTCCAAGGACCATCTGAGTCATGAATCCTTCATTTAGTGTTTTAAGATTGTTATGAAGCATCTGACCCCCCAATCCAAAATGTAAAACACTAATAAACTCTTTAAAATATTCAAGTTAAACACAATTTATTATCTTAATACCCTCCTATTAATTATGCAGTTGTCATCATTCTCAAAATTAAATGACAGCTTCCTACAGTGCTAGGAAAAGAGGAAGTGCCTGACCTCAAGAAACCTAAACCACAGCAGGCATAATTCCTCCTACCTCAGTTTCCCTACATGAGAAGACTTCCTTAAAGGAGAAGTTTGGATTGGAAACTGTATCTAAGAGGTCCCATTTGGCTCCAACTAAGTCCCCAGAGAACTTCTTTTGTTTTTCTTTTTTTTTTTTTTTTTAAGATGGAGTCTCCCTCTGTCACCAGGCTGGAGTGCAGTGGTGCAATCTCGGCTCACTGCAATCATCTCCGCCTCCTGGGTTCAAGAGATTTTCTTGCCTCAGCCCCCTGAGTAGTTGGGATTACAGGCACACGCCACCACACCCAGCTAATTTTTGTATTTTTAGTAGAGACGGGGTTTCACCGTGTTGTCCAGGATGGTCTTAATCTCCTGACCTCTGATCCACCTGCCTCAGCCTCCCAAAGTGCTGGGATTACAGGCATGAGCCACCGCGGCCAGCCAGTCCCCAAAGAACTTCTGCAAGGTCACCCCTCCACTCCCTACTCTCCAGTATGTTGGAATTGTATGCAGTCTTTTATTTTTACAAATGTATGTGGAAAAGACCTCAAAGGATCTTCAGCTCCAGTCTCCTATTTTACACGGGTTTGTAATTTTTCTGGTTTTTGAAGATCCTAAGAACTTAATCTATAACTTTCTCTTGCTTATTAGACTAGAGACTTACTATGGACTCCGATGGTCTAACAAAATACTCTTTCCTGAAACTTAAACCCATTTCCTGTTAAATTCTATACAGCTGGAGAGCAGTGTTGATTTTTCATGTCTGAAATAACAATCATGAAGACTTCACTGCTTTTTCTTTTATGAGTCAACAACTGTCTTAGTTCACTTATTTCTGTACGCAAGTAACAGAAACCAGCTTCAATAAATGTTTAATAAAACTTCACAAGGAATTTATTATACGGGGATATTACATTCTATATAAGGACAAGGATACAGCTGAACCTCAGAAAACGACTAGAACTACGAAATGAAGCAGCTCTGGAACCAAGGTGTCCTCCTATCAGTAGCAAGTAGAGAGTTCAAACAGAGCCTGAAGCCGGACTCCCCAGGTTCAAGTCCCAGGTCCACCACAGGCTGCTGCTCTCAGAGAATGGCCATCATCACAAGCAGTCCTTCTTCCTCATGATCAAATCATGTATTCCTTTCTGAAACTCATGAAGTTCCATTACACCTCTCTAAATATTGCACTCTCTCAAAAGTATCGAACAAACTCTATGGGCAGAATGAGAGAAGCTCAGTATTCTTCACTTGTAGAAGTCAATACTTTTCCTGGAATGAGAAATAGACAGCTTGTACCTATACCTAATATCACTACCTCTACTACATAACTGACCCACCTGCTATACTCTTATTCAGCTTAGTAGAATTAAGACAACAGAGTCTTTTAAAAAATAGTTTATCTATTCATTTTGATTTTGAGGACAGTTTAGTTTGTGTCTTCAAGTAAGTAGCAGTGATTTGCCCTAACTGAATTTAACACTCTTTTAGAGGGTCTAATTTCTTCCTTTCCCACTATCACTAGGAATTCGACTACTGTCTTTCAGACTCTTAGCACCCTATTATTTTCATCTGAAAACTCAACAACTATGTTCTTGATGCCATCCTTCAGCTGCTAATCCATCTTCAAGGTTGATCACCCACAGCATATATGACAGATGTCATACAAAGCAGATGGCAGTTGCCATCAGTACCAACCCCTTTTATCCTTTTTGCCGAAGGCTGACAAACCTTACGGTAATCTTCAATGAGTCACAGCCTTGTATAATCCCTCCCTGTGAATATGGGCAGAACTTGTGACTTACTTTTAGCCAATAAAATATAGCAACGGTGATGAGATGTTACCCCCATGATTATGTGACATTACGTGAAACACTGTTTAAGCACACTGGAGAAAGATTATCCTGCTGGCCTTAATGAACTAAGCTGTCATGTTGCAAGGGAAGGTATCAGAGGCCTACATAGCAAGGAATGGGAGTGGCACCGAGAAGCTGAGAGTGTCCCCAGCCACTGTCAGCCAGCAGGAAAATGGAGACCTGAGTCCTACAATCCCAAGGATCTGAACTCGGCCAACAACCTCAAAAGCTCAGAGGAAAAATCTGGCTCCAGAAAGAAATGCAACCCAGTCAGCAACTTCATTTCAGCCTCGTGAGTTCCTGAGCACAGAACCCAAGTAAGCCATGTCTGGACTCCTAACTCAGGGTAAATGCAAATTATAAATGAATGGTGTCTTAGGCCACTGAATTTGTGGTAATTTGTTATGCAACAAAATAAAACTAGTGAAGCATTTGTCTCCTCCCCATCCACTCCCTAACCTTCCATGACCCCTCCCCATGCTACACATGCAATAAATCAATGCCTGCCTTAGCTGATCATTAAAACATAAGGAAGGGAAGTGATACTGAGTGAGCACCCATGATCTGCCAGACACAATACAAAATCTCTTTTAATTCTGTGAGGTAGGTATTGCTGACTTCACTAATGTTTCATTTTCTTATCTGAAAAATGGGTGTCATGGACTGAATTGTATCCACCTCCTAAAAAATGTATAGGTTGAAGCCCTAACCTCCAATGTGACTGTATTTGTGGAAATGGCCTACAAGGAGATAATAAAGGTTGAAGGGGTTGTAAAGGTTGTGCCCTAATCCAACAGGACTGATAGCCTTACAAGAAGAGACACCAGAGAGCTCTCTCTTTGTGCACACAGGGAAAAGGCCATGGGAGAACATAGAGAGAAGGCATCATCTGAAGCTGAGGAGAGAGGCCTCACCAGAAACAGACCCTGCTGGCACCTTGGTCTTGGACTTTCAGACTCCAAAATGGTGAGAAAATAAAGTCAGTTGTGTAAACCACCCAGTCTGCAGCATTTTGTTATGGCAGCATGAAAAGACTAATACACTGGGGATAAGCATTTTGACCACAGTTACCCATTAAGACAGACATGGAGGCAAATCATGTCACCACCCTTCCTGCTTCCTGATTATCCATCTTTGTGTCAGTAGATATTAACTATGAGGGTCTATAGCATTGACTCTTTTTTCTCTACGTCCTTCTCCTCTTCATGCTTGTACAGTATCTTGATTATCAAGCATTGTCTTTAAGGTAGGGAAAGGAAAGAATGTTCCAATTTAACTCCAGGTAGCTCTAGCCCAACTCTAATCCTGACAGGTCGACCAAGTAATGCTCTGATAGGAAATGCCTTCCCTGGATTTCTCAGGCAGGCCCTCAATCTTCCCACTCTTTTGGTTGCTGTGTGATATTCTGAAATTGTTCTTTTATAATCCTAATTTTCCTCTGTGCCTCATTTTGCTCATCTGCATATTGAGGAAAATTATGACCCCTACCTCATTATGTTGTAGTGATAATAAGTAAGTTAGTTTAAACAAAGGATTTAGCACTCTCACTGGTACACAGAATGCACTTTGTAGGTGTTAGCTGCTCTTCTTATTGTTAATGGAAAAGAACACTTTATTTCTAAGCAGCTCCAGTGGAATACTTCATCGCCCCAAAGAGAGAGATATAGCAATATCCCTTCCTATTTGGTAATCATCCTAAACTGTCTGTGGGGTTTCACATCTTCTCGTCACAAAACCATCCACCAAAACACTACTATGCATTCGCATTAGTAATCTGGTGGGTATCCTATAAACCCAGCTAGGCTCTCCCCAATTCCCTAAGGCCTTCCCCACCCACTTCCAGTGAGGCAGTTTCCTTATAACTCTTGCATTTCTGAGTGTCCTGGGAGCATAGCGCTAACTGTGTTTTCACCCTGGACTATCTTTTGAAGGATGTCTGTATAGTAAGCAGTATTGCAAGATAGAGATAGTGACAGCCTCCAGAGTAAAGGGAAGATTTGCCTGTCCAGAATAGAAAAGATGATGTCTGTCTCCAGGGAAAAGGGGAGGTTTGCTGGTAGCCCTAAGATTCAGGTTCCCCAAGCCAAGGGTCCTCAGGGGTGAGGTCAGTCCTCTGCATGCACAGCATTCACCGGGTCTCTCCACATCATCCCCAGAAGACATAGAGGGGCAGGTGACAATATCAACATGATGTTTATGCTGCTTGCTCTGCCATGAATGAATAATAATATCCTTTGTCTCTGACATAGGAGTCTCATGTCTTCTGCCATCATCCCCAGGGCTGGCAGACAAACTTGTTAACTTGTAAATGGAGTAAAATCTCAGACCCTTCACATTCCTTAACATCCTCTCAGGAACAAACCAGCAAAACAGACACATATATAATCCTTCCAGCTCCACCCTGGCACCCTATATCCCCTGAAGGCTATTAGGAACAATGTCGGGATGCAATAGGCCAGGGTGTAAAAGGTGATAATTCACTCAGAAAAAAACAAAGAAGCCTGGCCAGTATGGTGAAACTCCATCTTAACTGAAAAAACAAACAAACAAACAAAAAACCTAGCTGGGTGTGGTGGTGCATGCCTGTAATCCCAGCTACTCTGGAGGCTGAGGTGGGAGAATCGCTGAACTCGGGAGGCAGACATCACAGCGAGATGAGATTGCGCCACCGCAATCCAGCCTAGGTGAAAGAGTGAGACCCTATCTCAAAAAAAAAGAAGAAGAGGAGGAGGAGGAGGAGGAGGAGGAGGAGGAGGAGGAGGAGGAGGAGGAGGAGGAAGAAGAAGAAGAAGAAGAAGAAGAAGAAGAAGAAGAAGAAGAAGAAGAAGAAGAAGAAGAAGAAGAAGAAGAAGAAAAGGAGGAGGAGGAGGAGGAGGAAGAGGAAGAGGAAGAGGAAGAGGAAGAGGAAGAGGAAGAAGAAGAAGAAGAAGAAGAAGAAGAAGAAGAAGAAGAAGAAGAAGAAGAAGAAGAAGAAGAAGAAGAAGAAAGAGCAAGCAGAGAGCTGTTGAGATTAGGCAGCATTTTGCTTGTAGGCCCCTTGAAACTACCTCCACTGGCTTTTGAGTGAAGGACCTAGGGTTGCAATTTTGTATAATGTTTTCCACACGAACACATGGGTACTTCTGTGTTCTTTTAGATTCTTCAGGAGTGTTTCCCTGGTTTGCAAGAAACTTCCCAATTAAAGAGTACCTAAATCAATGTATACCAACAACTAAATTATCCTGGTAAGCAATTCATCATTGATGATATCAAACACACTCAGCTTTTTAAAGTTTTCTTAACTATTAGCCACTTCTAGCCATTCTAGCATGACTGTATTTTCATTTAATGAATCAAGATGCCTTTAGCTCAGGTAACAAAAACCATGGCTCAAACTGTCTTAAACAAAAGACAAATTTATTCTCTCTCTCTTTTTATCTCTCTCTTTCTCTCTCTCTCACACACACACACAGACACAGATACACACACACACACACACACACACACACACACACACACAGAGTCCCGAATTAAGCTAAGATGGGCTTCAGATGTGCTGTATCAGGACTCTTGCTCTATTTCTCTGTAATTCTTGTGGCTCAGCCTTTCTTCAGCTGTAAAAAATGGCTACAGAAACTTAAAACATCATGTAGAGTTAACTTTATATCCAGAGAAGAAAGAGGATTTTTGTTTCAGGAGAAAAAACTTTCCCAGCCACATGTCACATACTTCTTAACACCACACAGTCCAGAATCTAGGCCTTCCCCACCCCATTCTTAAACTAATCACTGGCAAGCAGAACAGGCGGCTTTTGGTTCAGACTCCTCACCATTTTACATGTGATACATTCTAGTTTTAGGAGGAAAAAAAAGCATAAAAATTGAAACTGAAGGTTGATTCTAAGAATGCTATGATTTTGTCTGGGGAGAAGTAGCATTCTGTACTATTCCTGTTGTTCATACCACAATTCTTTCATCCATTCATCCAGCCACCAAACCATCTCTCCATTCATCCAACAAGTATTTATTGAGTGTCAAGCAGATGCCAGGCATTGTTTTAACGACTGAGATACACAAGTGAACAAAACAAAGTCCCTGCTCTTACGGAGCATACGTTTTGCTTTGCATCAAGCTATTGGATCCTGTGTCAGTGTTTTTCCAGAGAAAGAGACCAATAGAAGGCTGGGGAGGGCACGTATTTATTTTACGGAATTGGCTTACATGGTTGTGAGGCCTGGCAAGTCTGAAATCTGTAGGGCAGTCCAGCAGGCTGGAAACTCAGGCAGTAGTTGATGGTGCAGTTTTGAGACAGAATGTCTTCTTATCAAAACCTCACTTTTTGCTTTTAAGGCCTTCAATTGATTAGATAAGACTACATTATCAAGGGTGATTTCCTTTTCTTAGAGCTGACTGATTGTAGATGCTATCCACATCTGTAAGAGACCTTTATAGCAACCCCTAGAGTAGTGTCTGATTAAGTAACTGGATACTACAGTCTAGCCAAGTTGATACATCAAACTAAGCATCATAGATGCCTTGCTTATCATTTCAACTCCACTGTCAGTTTCTGGGGAAAATGATGGTATCCTATACCTGTCTATCTACAACCCCTACAGAGCTTCACGCAGTGCCTTGTGGCTAGTAGATGTCCAAGATCCTTGCTATTGCATGACTTAACGTCAGTGCTATGACACATGCTATGTCTGCATGTCTTGGAATGAGAAGGGAAGTTCAAATCAAAGAAGATCACTCAGAGCTGAAGCAAGACCATGAATCATAAAATAAAAGGACAACCTCCTCATTCACTTGGTCCGATCTGAAGACTCTGCCCTTCTTTTGAGCCACACATCCCATCTTCGCTGTAGAGTGCATCCCAGACCATCACATCAATGTCAAGGAATTACATTCCTCTAAAAATGCTACTTACTACAACCATGTGCCTTTTTTGGGAAATGAACTTAAGCCTAGGGCTTAAGAGACTTCATTTTTTCCATCTGACTTGAATCTTTCCTTGGGCCATTTGATCTGCTTCTTTCCATAAAACAGATGTTTCCCAGCGAGACTGCACAGGGAGCCCTGATCCGGAGCCAGCCCTCTGATCTGCATGTGGCTCCACTGACCACCCAAGGGGTGCCAGGCAAGCTGTGGCCTCTATGACTCAAAATCTGGCATTTCCAAGCATTCCATACACCTGATATTTTACCATACCACACTCCCCATCCAATCCTTAAAGGGAAATATACTTGCAAGTGTTCTCTTCATATGTGGATGCCTGATCCCCAAGGTATTTTGTATAAATTGTTTTCTCCTTGGTGTTAATGTAGCCACATTCTCCAGGCTTGACCTTCTGCATTCAAAATCAAGAAAAGATGAAAGTTAATAAATGAATGGAGCACCTACTCTAAACCAGGCACTGACTGAGGCATGTATACGTAGTTAATCATATAATGAAGTGTATGCTGTTATGTATATGATACAAATGAGGAAATTGAAGCCAACTATCATTTGGAACACAGATTGCAGTTCAAAGAAAAAGGCAAAGCTAATTAACTTTGGCCACAAACCTTGCTCCCCTAATTGCATAAACTCACATGAGATAACTGTTTGCAGTTACCAGTTGAACAGCATATAATGCAATTTAACTTGAAATGTTCTAAAATATTCAGACTTTTCCAAAGGAAATAAAGTGTTGAGTTTTGTTTTGTTATTTTCTTAAGAGGGAGGTATGAAGTATGTGCCGAGTGGAAAATGAATATAAACATTTTACATAAAATACTTTTTCTGAAAGTGTATTAATCTGGATATGGATTTCTTGACATGTTTTTCAAAGCTCATTTTTCTTACAATGAATTGTCAAGCATGACCCCATGGCTCAACACAAAGGTCCTGAAAAATAAGGATTACATTAATTAACCAGTGAAATACATACCTGTTCCTTACTGTGTCTTCCACTAAGATTTTTTTCACTTGGTTGCTTCATACCACAGAAAAATCCTCTCACTCACAAGCCAGGAAAGCAAATCGATCACAGTCAGAAAAAGTTCGGTTGATGGCAGCTACCCAGGGGTTATTGAGAGTCACAGTGGTTTCCTGGTGAACTCAAGAATCACCCACTTTGGTGCCACAGGCTAACAGCTGACAAGAGCTTCCCTGACCTTTGCTTCCCTTGACCTCCCAACCAATGAATAAATCTCTCATTTCTTTGTATTAAAACCTTTTATACTTGAAGGAGGAGAAAAAGTCAACCAACAGGCTCCTCATCAGTGAATCATTGAATAAATGGATGGATGGATGACTGGCCGGATGGGTGGATGGATGGATCGATGGATGGCTAAAATTCTGAGGTCATGGAGGCTATAAAAAGTCATGGAGTAGTGCAAATAACACCATCAAGAAAGTAAAAAGGCAACTTACAAAATGAAAGAAATTGCAAATCACATAACTGATAAAGGACTTGTATTCAAAGTAAATACAGACATCATAAAACTCAATAATAAAATAATAAACAACCCAATTAAAAATGGGCAAATGATCTGACCAGACCTTTCTCCAAAGAAGACATATAGATGACTAGCAGCACATAAAAAGACACTCAACATCCTTGGCCAGCAAAGAAACCAGAATCAATACCACTTCACATCCACAAGGATGGCTGTAATCGATTAGACAGAGAGTAAGTGTTGGTGAGGATGTAAAAAAAATTCAAGCCATCATATATTGCTAATGGTAATGTAAAACAGTGCAGCCACTTTGGAAAAGTTTTACCATTCTTAAAAGGTTAAACACAGTTACCACATGATCCAGCAATTTTACTCGTTAATACTTACCCAAGAGAAGTGATCACATACATCCACACAGAAACTTGCACATGAATATTCACAGCAATAATATTTATAATAGCCAAACATTGAAGGAACCCAAATGTCCATCAATTGGTAAATGGATAAACAACTATAGCATATACATATAATGGAATATTATTTGACAATAAAAGGAAATGAAAGTATTAATACATGCTACAACACAGATGAACCTCAGAAACATTATGCTAAGTCAAAGCAGCTGGTCATAAAAAGCACACATATTACAGGATTCCATATATATGAAATATCCAGAATAAGTCAATCTATAGAGACATACAGTAAGTTAGTGGTTACCTAGAGCTTGGGGCAGCAGATTTGGAGGGAATGGGGACTGACTGGTAATAGGTACAGGGTGTCTATTTTAGGATGATGAAATTGTTCTAAGATTAATTATGGTGATGGTGTACAACTCTACAAATATACTAAAAAGCACTGAATGGTACACTTTAAACAGGTGATTATATGATATGTCAATTATATCTCAATAAAGTTGTTTTTTTACAAAAGTCATTTATCAGAAATGAAGAGAGCCCAAATTTTAAAATACCATCAGATTTCATCCTGATGATCTAAATGGAATTTTTCAGAGAGTAGAATGAATCACATGTAGTTTAACTTTTTTTTTTTTTTTTTTTGAGACAGGATCTCACTCTGTTGCTATTTTTTAACAGTTTTTCAATGAAAAGTTTGTCACCTTCATTCTCAATACCAAAATCTGCAGAAGAATAATATGGCAGTATCTTACAGTAACCGGTTCATCAATGGATTTTTATAGTAGTGCATTCATCTTAGCTACCACCATTACTATTACTTAATATTTTAATTACCTCACATTCCTCTTAAAAATACAAATATTTGAAAGAAAAATGTATTTTCCTATTATAGCTAGAAAATCAATTTTACTTGCCATAAATAAAAGATGTATTCTAAAATAAGTACAATGAAAATAAATCAATATTTTTTAATCCTAGCAAGACAGTGTTGCTACCAGAAGATTCTGCAACCTGCTATCTTTTTTTGTTTAAAGGAAAGACTATCTTAGAGAGGTATTAAAATCTAGTGCTGCAGAAAAAATGACACTATCAAAGAATACGAAATAACTGAAAAGGAAATAATCTGTGCAAGTAAATGTTAACACTGTATCTGTG
This sequence comes from Macaca nemestrina, assembly GCF_043159975.1. NCBI lineage: Eukaryota > Metazoa > Chordata > Mammalia > Primates > Cercopithecidae > Macaca > Macaca nemestrina. Next base: position 121,221,168 of record NC_092135.1, on the reverse strand, counting down.
GACCACCCGAAACCACCTGTTCACCATCTACCTAACAGTCTGATGAAGGCATTACTGCTTGGAGGGTGTATTTTCTCCAAATGGCAACTCCAGAACAAGTTGCCTTCCAACTTGTGACTCCACCAGACTCCTCCGTATCTAACTGGAGGAGAAATCATGAAGAAGGCACACCCACTTCTCAAAAATACGACTGAGAATCCACATGCATCGTGTCTGCTCATGTTCCATTGGTGAGAATTAATCATGTGGTCACTCCTGGATGCAAGGAGAGCCAAGGAATGTGGTCCCTGGCTGAACTGCCATTTCCTAAGAAAGCCCTAATCTCAGAAATTGTACTAGGCAGCTCTCTTGACCACCACCCAGGCTAACCTAGGGATTCTGGAAAGATAAGTCATTATCTACACCTGAGATGACTCTTGCATACTGAAAAAGTGAATCTGAGCAAATAGTTGTATTCCGTAGGAGACTACTTAAAACTAAATGAAAAAAATAACCACTTAAACCAAGCACGTAATTGTAGATTCTTAGATTTGAAAGAGATTTATCTATCACACAAAAATACTTCACCTAGAACAAATGCTCAGAGGTGGCACTGTGTCACCTCCCCTCTGAGATGCAGTTAGATTGACCTCCTCGGGTTTCATCACCATGTCGGTCTGTCCCTCTCTCCCTCGCCACCTGCAGCAAAACCAATTTGTGGTTCCACCGAAGCAGAGAAAAATCAAGAACCACGGGCTACCTCACTTAGTGGTAAACCATAAAAGGCCTCAGAAACCATTGCTTCTAAATCAGTATAAAAGCATTTCTACACTATCCATTACCCTCAGGAAATTGAACTTGGTGGAGAGCTCTTCCATGTAATGAAATTTACCCCTTTCACAACTAAAACTTGTTTTTGTAAATTAAGACACGTGGAACACTTTCTAGAATGTGTTATGTATTTCCCTACCTTTTAAAACAGCAAACAGTGGACCAGCATGCGGTCTTTTCCTGATGATACAGGGCTTACTAACAACAGTCACATGATGCAGGTCCTTTTTGGCCTCACACTGAATGACCTGGACTGTTGTAGATTTGGAATCCTTGTGGCTTCTCTGACTCTCCCCACGTTAGGCTGCCTCATTGCTCCTCGTTTCTGGGTCCTGCTTGGTGTGGCTACTTCTTGCCTTATAACTCATTCCCTATCTGCTGTGGGTTTGAAAACCAAATAGCAAAACCACTGAAGGCATTTGACTCTTACTTTACACACAACCCTAAATAAAAGAAGTGCTTCTGAGTCCATCTCCAAATCTTCAGCACGTATTATGTGACACTTTGGATCTTCAGAGTTCCCGTGTGCTCAGTTCCCAGTTTTCTTTGCTCCGCGGAGGTGAAGTTATTGGACAACTGAGTTCCAAATGAATGATATGATTAGTTATACTCTCATCATCATTGGTTAGCACTTGCATTTGCAGGTGACCCAAGACCAAATCAAACTGGCTTAAGCTCATAAAGCTGAGAAATCCATCACTTCGGGCACAGCCAGGTCCAGGTGATCAAGCAATATTGTCAAAGTGTCATCTCTCAACCTTGTGGGCTGTACCATGTTGTTGCCTTTTGTCTAGGCAAAGGTGGTCACTAGCATCGACGGACTTTTATTCTGCTGGTTTAGCAATTCCAACAAAAACTGAGTACCCTTTCTTCTGTAGTCAAGCAAAAGTCTCGGCACTGATTTTTATTAGCCTAAATTGGATCACATAACGTGAACCAATCACAGTGACCAAATGCGGTTAAAGTTTATGGAAGGTGATTGTTTTGGATTAGCCTTCTGCACTAGGCCCCAGCCAATCAGACCAAACCAGAATGGAGTCACTTGTGCTAACTGCCACGTAAGAAAAACACTTTGAAATGAGCTGGTTTTCAATTAAAAAAAAAAAACAACTGGAGATTCTAGTCAACCTGAGTCATTGTAATAAGGAAACTCCCTCTGCTTTAACCCTACAAGGGAAGCAACTTTGAAACAACCAGTCCTCTTTTTGTTCCGTTTCTGCTTTTCTTCACCCCTTTTCTGCCTGTAAAGCCAACCTCCTCTGCTCAGCTCATCAGAACACTAATTCTATTTTATAAGATGATGTGTTGCTCCCAGTTCTAGAATCACAAATAAAAACCAATTAAGATTTTTAAAGTAAACATGTTGTAATTTTGCCTTTTGACAATGGCAAGGCTTTGACCATGCACTCAACCTTGGAGTTCAAGCCAACCAAAACTACATAGATTGAGAAAAGGTAAAGTTAAGGTTAATTCTTTAAGATGACATCAAAGTGCCATTAGCAGAGGAAGAGAGACGGATGCTGTGCAGGCGAAAAATAACAGATGTCAACTGAAGTTCATCTTAATCTGTCTTTGTGGAGGTTTAAATACAAGGCAATTTTTGAATAACCATTCTGCTATAGAGTCATTCCTGTTAGTAACACTTCTAAAATTTTTCGTATGCAGGAAGATAAACTTGGCACAAAAACCATCCAATACACCTCTAACATTAGGCCTTTTTAAGTAGAACATATTTCTGTTTCCTGATTGCAACATGTTTCTATCATCACCCTCAAAATAATTTTCACACTTTTTCTCTCACTTGAAATAAAAATTTCAGTGTGAAATTTCTCTCCTGTCTTCAATGTCATTATGTTAGCAGTTTCTCAGTCTTTGTAAGTCTTTCTGGAACACCATTTTCTCCTCAAACAGGAAGTATGAGAGCCAAAAATAATCTTTCCTTTTAGCCTAGTAGCTCTCCAGTAACTGTTGTTGGAAGCTTTGATAAAAGATAGTATTAGCAGCCAGGTCATTCTAAACTGGTACCACACAGAAGCCATCTTTTAATGATTTTTTAATGCCAATCTCCCAGACAGATGTCCTTACTCCTGTGTGTAAACTGTATTTCCACAGGGAGTACTCGTGGCTCTGCCCTGGCATTAAATAGGGGCTTCTCAGGTGCTACAGGATGTAGCTGACACGCTCACATGGTGAGAATCAGCCAGGCACCGCTATGCGCATAGTGTCCACCACCTTCCTAAATCCTGCAGTGGAGTAGGGACCAGGAAATGGATCTGTTCTCTATTCAAAGGTCATAAAGCCAAGAACTCCTAAAGTTCTTGCATCAGAGTCACCAGTCTCTAACTCAGCTGGGCATTCTGTCTTGACCATACCTGGCAAGGAACTGCGGCATCTTTTGGAAATTCATCTCCCTGTGGTTCACGGTAAGGAGACTGGGGTTTGAAACTTGATCCTGCCACTTACCAGCAGAGGGTGTCATTCCCACTCACCTCCAAGGGATCCTACAGTCCCTTTATTGACCACAGCCTCTGCTTTCTTTTAGGGCTCTTCCCCTCCCCCACCCTGCATATGGTCCGGGCAGGGCTGTCCCCAAGCCTAAGCCAATCAGCACACCTGCATCGCACCGGCCACAGGGACTGCTTCTGGTACAGATCCTGGTATAAAGCAGTGAGATCTGAGCAAGTCAGAATATTTTGCAAGAGCTACTTGAAAAAGCACGTTATTTCCTGCTGGATTTGAATCTGTAGCTGATGCTGGAGACCAACTTGCCACAGTTTGGCTGGGACTTTGTTGGCTTTAAAACTGAAAGTCCCAAGTCTGGGGAACCCCCTAACTCCCAAGCAAACTAGAGCAGTTGGTCACCCCAAGTGATGTGAGGGCTGGAGTTCCTGCAGCCACATGGTTACCACTGGAAATCTGACAATGAAATCAGCACAAAGGAAACAGGTGAGAGGTATAGAGAAGAAGCCAGTTCCTGGTCACTTCTTCAAATTCCTTGTTCTCTTTTTTGCTTAACCCAGGTTGAGCTGGATTTCCTGACACTTGTAACAGAATGTCTGCTCACCAGTATCTCAGTTGTGTGATATTGCACAAGTCTCTTAACTTCTCTGAGCCTCAGTTACTGCCTCTGTTAAACTGGAATAATACTTTCTGAAGATTACATGAGAACAGTATCAAGTCTGTATCTCAAGGCCCAGCATGAAGTAACTGCCCAGTAATTTCTGTTTCTTTCCGCTTCATAAGCTAGCGCACGGATAAACTTTAGACAGTGAGGGCTGGAAAGGAAATAGAGATGCACTTGCTCTGATTACTCATTATATACACAAGGGAAACTGAGGCACTGTTGAAAAGTGACTTAACTGAAGCGCTTTGGCAAGTGACAAGGTCAGAACTAGAAACAGGCCCCTGAGTTTGGACTAGTGCTCTTTCTTCAACATCATGAACCCAAATCTGGTTTCCTCTTCTGGGAATACCAGTCTGTTGATGCACAGAGGATGACTCTTTCACAAGCCAAGAAGATGACACTCAAACTTGATGATGGTGGCACATCTGGGACAGAGCTAGCAGCTGGACCAGAGCAACAAATGCTTGCCTGCCCAATCTGTGTCACTAGCATCGGTCCAGTGTCCTCACGGTATTCTACCAACAGGACTCTTCTTCTGCCCCAGTGTCGCCTGCCTCAACCAAAAGCGACTGTCTCCTCTGAAATGCAGACTTGAATGCAGGCCTGAGATATCCATTCCCCTGTAAACCACTTAATGATGAAATGCATCTGTTATGAACTGCATGTTTGTGCTCCTCCAAAATTCATAATGGAAATAGCCCCCAGTGGGATAATGTAAGGAAATAGGACCTTCAAGAGGTAATTAAGTCAAAAGGGTGAAATCCTCTGATGAACTATCGCAAGAACAGAAAACCAGACACCGCATGTTCTCACTCATCGGTGGGAATTGAACAATGAGATCACTTGGACACAGGAAGGGGAACATCACACACCGGGGCCTATTGTAGGGGGTGGGGAAAGGGGAGGGATGGCATTAGGAGATATACCTAATGTAAATGACAAGTTAATGTGTGCAGCACACTAACATGGCACATGTATACATATGTAACAAACCTGCACGTTGTGTACATGTACCCTAGAACTTAAAGTACAATAAAAAATAAAAATAAAAAGTAAAAAAAAAAAAGAGAAATCCTCTGATGAGATTAGCACCCTTATAGGAAGAGACAGAGTTCTCTGTCCCTCTGTCTCTGTCTGTCTCTCTCTCTCTCTCTCTCTCTCTCTCCCTCTTTTCTTCCTCTTCTACCCTCCACCCCATGTGAGATTACAATGAGAAGACAGCTGTCTTCAAGACAGGAAGAGGGCCCTCATCAGAACCCAACCATGCTGGCATCCTGATGTTAGACTTCCAGTCTCCAGAACTGTGAGAAATGCATTTCTCTTATTTAAGCTCTCCAGTCTATGGCATTTGTTATAGCATTCAGGGGTGACTGAGAAGGTATCAATAACCAATTTGTCATTGCAAGATTCAGAAGCTAACTTTAGACTTTGCTTTCTTCTTGGGCTAGTAAAATTCATTGGCAAAATGAGGCTCCCAGCTGTATTCATAAATGCCTTTCCCAAAGCAAATGAGACTAAGGGGAGGAAAAAGAAAGAAGAGGAGAAAATGTGAAAATCCTGCACCAAGCTGGATTGGGAGTGGGGGTGGAGAAGTCACCTGAGGCAGATGCTCCAGTGCTTAGCTGCTCTCTCTTTTCCAGTTAGGAGGCATAGCCAGGAGCTTACCAGGGCATGGGGAGGTGGAGCCACCTCTCTGCTCTACTGGTGATTTATTTGCTATGTCTACAGCCTCCTCTATTACGAACTGGACTGGTTTTACTCTAAGCTGACTTGAGATCATAAAAGGAATATTCTCCTTGACTGCCACATGTTTGGGAGGGAGACTGGGACAGAGTGGCCAAATGATTCCCCCAGGACTACTGGGCTTGAGGCCAGCTGCTTCAGAAACTCTTGGAGGAATGTACAGTACTGAACTGAAAAAAAAAATATTCCTCTCTGTAGAGTAGTGGTATGATCACTGTGTGTCCACAGCCAGAGAGGGTGCTTATGGCCAGTGATGCACCAAAATGTGCCTATAAGGCTCTTGAGGGCATTTCACAAGACGATGTGTCTGGAACATTACACATGTGGGTAAATGTGAGTTTCATGTGTTTAAGCTTTCGTTTCACCACATTTCTCAACCCTACAAGATATGAACCAATTGACAGGTTAAAAAAAAGAATAAGATCAGAGTCCAAGCTTTAGCTTTATCATTGATAAAGCAGGATTTGATGTCAGGGCTTAAGCCCAAAGGCAAAAGAAAGTCCCTTCTCCTCATCCTCCACCTAGCTAAGCCTGCTGACCCAGGGAGGGCTGGGACAGCTGGAGCCTTGGCTGCCCCTGCTCTCACCCTGTAAGGCACAGATCTGCCTTGGTGAACTTTCTGTAAGGAGAAGGGATAAGAGGAGGCAAGTGGGCAGGTGGCTCTGAAGGAAAGAGTCCAAGGGTCTGAGCATGATTGATGGCATGATCACATTTTCCATCCCACCAGCCAGATAAACCATGCCTTATCCCAGGGAAGGAAGAAGAGAGTCACCAGAGAAGTGCACGAGAAGTTTGCCCACTGCTTTGTCAAGATCTCCAATGGAGTCCTTGGAGTTCAGAAAGCTGACCCACCTTACAGGTAAAAGTGCCTCCTCTTCAATATCCCAGTTTCTTCTGAGGATAAGCTCCCTAAAAAGGGCTCTCTAATGAAACTCCCTTATTCCAACGTCCAAATGAAAGCAAAAGGTTTTACAGCAAACCTCTCATACCATTTCATATGCCTCTGCCACATTCTTTAATCTTTGTGAGTTCAAAATAAACAAAAAACTTAATTTGAAAAACTTAAAGATTAGCAGCCTTGTTTCAAACTACCCAACGGCCAGCCCAACCGAGGCACCAAGAATCATAGGAGAGGCTGATGAACTCAGTCAATGAGACCGGTGTTGGGCCAAGTTCAGGCACAGACTCAGGGAAACTATGGGGCTTAATTAAGCTTAGAGCCCCTCACCCACTCACGGGGGGAGGATCTAGCAATGTATTCACATGGTGGTGGATTGTTGTAACATTTGCAGAGGTAAGCTAATTTAACCCCAATGTGTTAATACCATTGATTATTTCCTCTCCACTCCAGTGTTTCCTCTGTCACACCTCCCTTCATATTGGATAGCACTGGAGTAGCCGAAGAAATTTTGGGATTTGGCTAAGGAAAAATTGATTCAGTAATACATTGGTTTGTGTTTAGCAATAATATATGCATGTAGTTTGCAGTCACTTTTGTATGTAGTTGTTATTGTTAACTGTTGTAGAGTAGAAATAACTTTCAAAAGTATTTTTTAAGTTCATTTTTAACTGGAATTTTTATTGAGATAATAGTAGTTTTAAGAAATAATACAGAGATTCCTTGTGCACTTTGCCCAGCTTCCCTAGTGATAACATGTTGCAAAACAATTGCCTAATATCACAACCAGATATTAATTTTGACCGAATTCATTTACATTGAGATTTTCCATTTTTACTTTGTGTGTGTGTGCGTGTTGAGTTCCATCAATTTTTGTCACCCGTGTAGAGAGGTGTACCTATTACCACAGCCAACTTGCTGCAAAATCTAACACCATGCCACCCTCTAGAACAACACCAGATTCCCTCCCCCCACATTTCCCTGTCCTTAACCCCAGGCGACCATTAATATGTTCTTCATCTCTAAAATTGTGTCACTTCAAAAACGTTACATAAATGAAACCATACAGTATGGAATATTTGGGTATTGGCTTTTTTTTCAGCATAATTCTCATGACATTCACTCAAGTTGTGCATATCAATAGTTTATTCTTTTTCACAGCTGAGTAGAGTTCATGGAGTGGATATAGCACCGTTTATTTAGTCACAGACCTGTTGAGGGACATCTGAGCTCATTCCAGCTGTTCCAAACATTCACGTGCTGGCTTTCGTGTGAACATATGTTTCCATTTCTCCGGGATAAATACAAAAGGATGCAATTGTTGGGTTGTACGGTAACCACATGTTCTGTTTCTTTCAAAAATGAAAAAACAACCTGCCAAGCTGTTTTCCAGAGTGTCTATACCCTTTGACATTCCCACCAGCAATGCGTGAGTGTGCCAGTTCCTCCGCATCCTCACCATCATTTTTGGTGTTGTCACTATTCTTTATTTCAGCCATTCTCGTAGATGTATAGCGATATGTCATGGTGGTCTTCATTTGTATTTCCCTAAGAGCCAATGATGTTGAATATCTTTCTAAGTGCTTATTTGCCATCTGTGTACTTTCTTCAGTGAGATGTCTATGTATGTCTTTTGTTGATTTTTAAATTAATTATTTTACTATTGAGTTTTGAGAGTTATTTCTATGTTCTTGATGCTAATCCCTTATCAGATGCATGGTGTGCAAGTATATTCTCTTTCTATAATATATTTTTTCATCCTCTTTACATGGGATTTACAGGGCAAATGTTTTAATTTTGAGGAGTTAAGAATGTATCAGCTTTTCTTTTTGAAGAACATGCTTTTAGTGCGAAAACCAGGGAGGCTGTACCCTTTGACATTTACAGGGGTAATCTGGATCCCCACCAGCCAGCATGATATGAATGTACAAGGCAAGAGGTCATAGGGCAACCTGAACATGTCCCAAGCCACCAGCACTGGAGGTAAGTGCGTGCCAAGAATAAGGAGTTTTGAAATGTATGGTCTCAGAAGCTAGTCTTTAGAAAATTCTTATAACCATCGGCTGCGTAAAATTGTGAACACAAGATGCAGTTTTCTTAAGGTGTAGTAAAATGAGTAAATACTATTTAAAATAAAAATAAAATTTGATGAACCATAAAAGAAGAAAGACAGAATTCTCTATTATTTTTATGGATCATATTGTAAAAGTATCGCCATAGAAAGAGATCAAAGAAAATATAACCAAAAAACGTATATACAAAGAAAAGTTTTATGGCCTTATAAAGAGTAATTAAGAAGTAAAAGGCTGCTATGTGTCTTAGTGTTGGTGATATTTGTGTTATTGTCAGGTGTTTAAAATTTATAATTTGTTATGATTTCTTATTCCACATCTATGTTCAAGTTTGTACCAACTATTATTTTCTTCCTAATAAAGTTGGGTCCTCAAATTAAATAAACTTCAGGCACCACCCTGACCAGGTGTTACTTTTTTAGTTGCCAGATCATGAGGTTTCCTGTTGTGTGTGTCCCAAAGCAGGGACCCCAGTGACCAGACCATGGAGAGAGGTGGCGAGGTGGTCAAGGGGCATCCAGCAGGCTCAGAAGAGCCACTGTAGCTATTTACCACCAAGTGTGAAAGTATTTCAATGTTGTAACTGGTATGCCCCTGCTGATGAGGTCTTGCTAAATATAAGCCCTGCCCCTTGTGTTTATATAAATGCTTTGTTGGGATAGCAGAATCCAGGCAAGAAACAAGAAGCTTTCCATGACAGGCAGTTCTTGAGAAAAACAATAAACTTGCCCCTGAAGTGTTCATCAGAACCTTATAGGAAAAAGACAAATACTATACTTTAACGTCAGTGGCCTAAAATAGATAACAATAGGAACATCATAAATCACTAATAGACATTAAACCAAAACGTTTCAGCTACTATTTCATTTTCGCCAAGACTCCTGTGTCAGGCATGCTACAAACTAGAGATGAATTCCGGACCATCCAGGCTCTCTCTGAGGGCTGTCTGTGTCCCACGACTCTCAGCAGCTGGATAGGCTACAGAAAGGACCAAAGGTGAAACAAGTCGATTCAACTACAATAAACAATTGCTGTCAGGCTTTGGGGTAAGGGCTTTCTCCATTTAGTTCACTTAAGCCACTAGGTATACAAGTTCCTCAGTACCGCCATGGCTTTCACTTCTTTCTGAAAGTGAGAGCTAAAAATTACCCACAAAACAGACACGGTGGCTCACACCTGTAATCTCCGTACTTTGTGAGGCTGAGATAGGCTGATCACCTGAGGTCAGGAGTTTGAGACCAATCTGGTCAGCATGGTGAAGCCATGTCTCTACTAAAAATAAAAAATTAGCCAGGCCTGATGGCACATGCCTGTAATCCCAGCTATCTGGGAGGCTGAAGCAGGAGAGTCGCTTGAACCCGGGAGGCAGAGGGTGCAGTGAGCCGAGATCGTACCATTGCACTCCAGCCTGGGTGACAGAGCGATACTCTGTCTCAAAAAAATAAATAAATAAAAATAAAATAAATAAAATAAAATATAAACAGCCCACGGAACTCAGGACTTGCATAGAACAGTTTGACAACCACCAATTGAAAGAAAATTACATTTAGCTAAAAGACAAACATTACCAATTAATGACGCTGAGAAAACTGGGTAACACAGTTTAACTTCTTGTGTCAGTGTCCCCATCACCTAACCGTGATGACTCCACAGTCATACTCTCCATCTTCTTTGAAATTCTTCAGATGCAAAGTCAAATGGAATCCCAGTTCTGCCAAGCACTTGTCTTGTGGCGCTGGGCAAGCCCTCTCCCCATGTATAGCCAGGCTTGGTGGTTAGCGACCTCTCCCTTGAAATGTGAGTCTATTATGGCTTGAAGGAGAATATGTTCGTAATGCCTAAACAGAAACCCTCAAGTCTAGCAAATTCTTAATAGAAGTAACTACTGCTATTATAAACCACATCTTGTACATTTTTAACCACCAATAAAAAGGAAATGATACTCAACACTGAGATCCTGACATTTATGGTCTGGAAGTAACAGTTCTTTTTACCAGATATTTACTATCGTACGACAACCCTATTATTGGAACTAGTATGAATGCTCAAATTTTCATTTCCCATTTGCTATTTATTGTCAAAGTTTTCTCTGTGCTAGAGAAAAGAAAGTCTCACTGCATTCTACCCATGTAGAACAATTTTAGAGAACAATTAAGTAAATTTAAATGGAAATAAATTCGTTTATAGAGCTCTCAAAAGTGCAACGACATATTCACAAATACATAGACACTTTGGTAAAACATTATCTTCATAAGGTTATGGTGCCCTTTACAGCATTTGTGAAAAAAAAAAGGTCTTTGTAAGCAAGGTAGCAATATAAATAAGATTTGAAAGGAAAAGTTTTCACTTCAAAATACTTCTAAGATTTTTAAAGCAATAGCATAATCTAAGTGCTAATCATGCTGCTATTTATCTTTTTATGAAAGCAGGCCCAGAAAATGTTATGTTTGTAACTTTTTATCTAGTTTAGTATCAGAACCTGAGTGACAAAGCTGGCATTGGGGAAGTGGTTGTAGTGAAGGGGAACAGAGCTTTGCAATGTAAGACACAGATACAAAGCTAGATTCACAACCCACTAGCCTTACATGTTCTTGGATGCTCTGTTTCCCATTTGTAAATTTGTTTGTTTATTTTGAATTTCTTTTACTTCTTGCTTCAGTGTGCCCATTACCTAACCATGATGCTCTTTGAATTACTCTGAGGTCATACTCTCCACCTTCTTTGAAGCTCTTTAGATGCAAAGTCAAGGTAGAATCCCAGTTCTACCAGGCACTTGTCATATGACCTTGGGCAAGCCCCTGTCCACGTGTGTAGACACATGTGTAACCTGCTCCGAGGCTAGTCTAAACTTCTGGCCTTAAGCAGTCTTCCAGCTTTGGCCTCCCAAAATGCTGGGATTACTGGCGTGAGCCACTGTGCCCGGCCTCATTTGTAAAATTGAGATAACACTTCATATCGGAGTTGTTATAAGAAATTAAGGTATGTCAAGTACCCCAACATCTCCTTGTTTACATCATAACTGTTTTAAACACATTTCTCATTCATATTTTATTCAAACAGATTTTTTTATAATAATAAAAATTCTTATTTTATATAGTTACATAGGGCACATCTTGATGACCTAGACAAGGTTTTTTCTGTTAAAACCTTGGGAAAGCATAAATTTATTTGAAAAATTATTCTATTGAGATATTTTGGGCCACAGTTAGCTACTTTAATTTCTCTCTTGAAAAAAAAAATGTTCCCAATTTGGTCTAAAATATAGCTCCCCTGATAACTGTAAACATTGTAGCCCAACCTATATTTTTTATGGAAGCAAAATTTCTGCCAATATCTCTGATGGTCTTGCCTACAAAAAGTCTGAAAAATTCAGGCCAATTTGCGTCGCAATATTTCTTTTTTTCCATTCCATTATACAAATCCAGTAGGTTTGAGGGAAGGTAATCAAATATAAAAATTAATCATCCTAAAAATTTACATTTAAAAACATTTTGTTTGGCAATTTCAAGGACTTTGCATATCCTGAACACTTTGAGCCTGTACAGATGACATACCGAAAACAACTAAGGCATCTCTGCAGCTGCCAGTATCAAATCCTCACACAGTGATAAGACAATGGAATTTTTAAATACACCAAATGGTCTTCCTGGCCAAGCCTTGCTTCTGAGTCATGTGAAAATGTGTGTAATGCTATTGACCAAGGTGGTTTTGGTTTTTCTTCAAGGGAAAGTCTTAAGGGACTGGATGGGAACCAGATTTTGATAATTTGCCCAGCAGGATTTTTAGAGTGTGGTGTCCCCAGCAGGCAAACTGGCACTCGGCAGCCTCGTTAGCATAACTCTGATCTGTGCGTCCCACGAGGCCATCCTTCCAGTCAAGGGTGGAGCCAAAGAAGTCAGCAGAAGCAAGTCAAAGCCAGATGGAAAATCACAGACTCCACGACACAAATGTCTATTTTCTCAGGAATCCAGAAGGTGCTGGGGCACTAATGTACTAGCTTCCTCACCTCTCCTGACATGGGCAACAGGTTCTGTTCTAAGAGGTAGGAACAGGGGGTCACCTTGGATCAGTCCCTCTTTGTTCCAGGAAGTTCACCCGAAATGGTCCTTTATAAATAAATTTTGAATCAAGTGCCTTTCGGCTGTTCTGGTGGAAAAGTTCAAGAGTGTTGTTGGACTTTGCAGTGACCTTGGACTCAAATCTTACTGGCAATAAAAATGGCTGTGTTTCTCCCAATTAACCAGTTTGAACCTATAAGTTTATATGGGGTCTCAGGAACATTCTATGAGGTAAGCAAGCAGTCCCCAGATACCTCCCTTTTAGGTTTAAAGTTTTAGATTCAGTCTATTTAGATTGTGGCCAATAGCAAGAAGAGAAAACAAATTAAAAAATAAAAAATAAAAACAAAAAACAAAACAAAACAAAACAAAAAAAACTGCCCCAAAGTAGGAAGGTGGAGTCTAGATGGGTGGCCTGGCCTCCACACAAGAGCCCAGTACTGAGAATGTCTCATGACTGATGACGTTATGGGACCCTTCCTAAACTCATCACCATGGAAACCTGATCATGTCCTCAAAGCAGGGTCAGCTTAAAATGTTCAGAGGCCCTTAATCCCGAGAAGAGTACGTTTCCCATCCAGTCGCCATCGCTGCCCAAAATGTCATTCAAAATAATATTTATACTAAACCGTAAAATAAGGGTAAGAAAGTCCAAGCAGAGTAAGAATTAGCTTTTCCCATGATGCCTATTTGGATGCTCCTTTTGCAACATTACATCTTTCAGACCAACTTCTTACCATAATTTTAGTGTCCTATTTGAGTCCGGATTTGGAATTATCCATCCCTTACTTGAGGGAATGGCCCAATATTTGTGAACTCAAAGGTCTGCAGCTTTGGGACCCTGGACCTATTTTTGCCTGAAGAAACTGGAGCTGAATGGGGCACTCAGTGAGCAGAAGCCCTCCCAGTCACGGTGTGTTTAGTAACCAAAGTGCTTCCTGGTTCCCTCAGGCTTGTTCTGGGTCACCACATATCCTGTTTTCAGCAACACCATGGAGTCAGAGAAGGCAGTTAGCAGGCCGTGGCAATATTCCAGGCAAGAGAAAATGTAGGCTAAAACTAGAGCAGTGGGAATGAAGAAAAGGCGTTGGACGGAGAAATACCATGAACAAAAAATCAAGAGAAGTTTAGGTGGAGTTGGGGTTGCAAGTGGTGGGAGGAAGTAAGAGTAGGGAGAGGGGACTTTCTCAGTTGGATTCAGGGATGATGGCAATGTTACCAACCAAGATAGAAGTTATAAGAGGAGGAAGCTTCGACAGTTAAGGGGAAAGAGTGGTGATTTGGCTTTATGGTAGGCTGAACTTGCTGGCTGTCTTTCCATACAGAACTGGCTACCCAGGTGGGAGGGAGCCCGGATGGATATCTAGAGCTTATGAGGAGGACAAGGAGTCACCAGGTAGTTGAAGACAAGAAGTCTACAAGAACACCTTGGAAGACAGGGAGTCACCAGGGAGTTGAAGACAAGGAGTCTATGAGAACACCTTTTGCATAAAAACCATCCAATGTAGTGAGAACAATAACTAAAGAGTGACTCTGAGGAATAAGGAGGAGAAGAGAGCAGAGTGCAATTGGAGAGCTGTACTCTGTACTTGGGACCTAACCTGAGAAAACAAGGAGAAATTCTTCCTCTGAGAAGGAAAGGGAAGCAGAAAATACTGGCCAAGATGGATACATTTGAAGTGAAGTTCAAGTTCATGTAATGTAGCCTTGACCTTCTCAGAAATTAAGAAATGATGTTGTTCCTGAGGATGATAGTGCAGCTAAAGGTAAATGAGGGGCTCAAAAAGAACAAAGAAATTAAGTGGGGGTTCAAGGCAGAAAGGGGGAGCAAAGAAACTAGGGTGTTGAGAAGATGAGGCCCATTCACTTGCAAAGAGTCCCCAGGGGGGAAAAAAAAACCACAAAGATCAATGAAAAAAATGAGTGGAAAAATAAATTGTATAACCTTGGGCTTACTTTTCAATATATTGAGTAAAGAACAGAAAAATAAATCTCAGATAACTGTAGACAATCTAAAATGTTAACATTTTTCTAAGGAATGGGTTTCTGCCTGATTTTAACCTTTCAAAAATCACAAATATATACTGACCTAGGCATTTCACCTGGGAGAAAAAACAAGGGCCTCAAATTAAACATGGACAAGAAAATCATTCGGTATTGAAAAGTTCTGCTTAAATAAGATCAACTTTCATAAACCACATGAGAAAACTGATCTCATATATAGTCCTCCATAAATATTGTGATGGTTAATATTATATTATATTATGTATTTAATTTTATGTATTTTGATGCATTTTATTTTATGCATTTTTATTTTTAAAGCATTTTATTTTATGAATTTGATGTATCAACTTGACTGTCCTACAGGGTAACCGGATAACTGCAAAGGTGTTTCTGGATGAGATTAACCTTTGACCTTTGACTTGGTAGACTGAATAAAGCATTTACCCTCTCTAATGTGAATGTGTCTCATTCAATCAGTTGAAGGCCTGAATAAATAAAAAGATGGAACTCCTTTTGCCCAGCTGCCTCTCAGCTGGGACATCAGGTTTCTCATGCCTTCAAACTCAAACTGAAACATCTGCTCTTCCTGGGTCTTGATCCTCTCAGCCTTCAAACTGGGACTGCACCATTGGCTCTCCTGTTTAGGCCTTCGAACTTGGACTGGAACTAGCTATACCACTGCTCACTGCAGGTCTTGGGATTTGTCAGCCTCCATAGTCATGCAGACCAATGCCTTACTATAAATATTTTTCTGTGTATCTACACATCCTATTGGTTGCATTTCTCTGGAGGACTCTGGACTCATACATCTATAATAAATCACTATTTTAGTATTTCTAAAGAACAATTTGGTCATCAGAAGGTAGTAATGCCTTCAAGTTCACTGCGTATTTTTCCTTCCAAAAAAATTTAATGGTAAAAGAGCGAGCTGGAAAAAATGAATCATGAACCTATAGTTTATTTTGTACTTCATGTTTCTTCAAACTTCGCCTCTGGCTCTGGCTGTTCCTACCGCTCCCCAGGCAGCACGAACACCCAGTCTAACGGGTGCTGCTCTTACCAGCTTTCTTACCTGTAATGAGATGGCAAGAGTCCCAGGAACATGCAGTTCAGTAAAAGGAATTGGATCTGCCAGAAGGATGTGTGAGGCCAGGAAGTCAGTTTCATCACTCTGACTTAGCAGAACAAATCATTTTGTCAATTAATGACGTCTCTCCTTTCTAAGCTGGACGCACTTTAAGATACTGGCAGTTTTCCCCTCAAGGCAATATTTTCCATTTTTATGACACAAAATCATTGTGAGTACAGTTCTTTCTTATTTCTAACTTAGAGTACCTGGCTAGGGATTTCATGTCTCTGGGCCTCTTTCTCCATTAACAAAGTATGAAGGACACTAGGGCAGGTGCTGTGAGCAGTCTCCTCTCGTGCCAGTGTCCTTGTATTGAAAGTTAATGTCCAAAAGGTGTCTTTTTCATAGCAGTTTCATTATCCACTTCAGGTCTGCATTCCTTTTTCTACGTAACCAAGATATCGGATGATCCTTTCACGGATCCTGAGATCTATATATAATTGGATAAAACCCCAATTCCACTGCCTGTGCAAGTCCGAAGCCATCTTTCATGTTATCTGCGCATTCCTGGGGGAGTTTTTGATCTCAGAACTTTCTGGCGCCAACCTTGGCTGGATGGACCATCTTGACATTTACGTCTGCCCCCTATGGACCTTGAAGTGAAACATAATGCTTTCCTCCATTTCCCCAATTTCTAAAGGAAATAAAGGGCAAGGGAGCTGACTTTATTATAGATTTGAAAGGGGTGCAGAAATATAAACAATACATTTGAAAAGCTGGCATCTCCATTCTCAACCTATTTAAATATTAGGCTACCTGCCTTCCAGTGTTCCCCTGGCCAATTCACCCCTGTAGTGCCCACCGTCACTCTGAGAATAGAACAATGCTTATTTTCTTGTTCTGGGCATTTTCACTGTCTCTTATTATCTTGGCTCTGTTTTACTGACCTCAAGCTCTTTCTTCCTCACTATCCCAAAGGTCTTAGTAGAGGGTTGGTTATAAACCAAGATAGTTCTTTCCCTAAGAAAAATTCAAGTGCCAAATACAAAGAGAATATATTTTTTCAACCCAGTCTCCCCACACACACATCCGTAATGGCAACCATGCTGCTATGTTAAGACCTATCATATCTCCGTATCTCTCACACACATTCCGGGAAACTCTCACAGTCTGGTTCATAAAATGACCCTGGCCAGATGCTTAGCAGCAAAGACATAAGGGTCTTGAAAGTCCTAACAAGCCAGAAAAGGGTTGGTGTTCCCCTCCATAGAAGCTAGCAGTGGCCTTCGACAGCACAAATCTTGTGGACTGATAAGCCACCACTCACTCATGAGCTAGGAGACCTTGTGGTTCAATGTTGTAGAGTGTTAACAAATTAAAAACCACATTTGCAACCATTCAGATATTTCCAGTAATTAAAGTTGTATTCAAACAACAACCTTATGATTTTGTTTTTAATTTTTGAAGCCAGTAACTATTATTTTGGGGCATATAGGGGTTGCACGGAGTAGCATCTCCCCTCGACCACCCTGGTGAATCATCCCAGCTAAAATCGTTAGTATTTTAGTCACTTACTTATCACCAGTGATAAGTTTGGTTTGGGGAGTACATGTAAACCCTTTTATTTATCTTATTTTTCACAATCTCTTCTTCAAAAAAAAATGAAGATATGTATGATTTTTGCTTTTGTTATTATCTAGTATTAAATGCTCTTACATGGCTTATAATTGACTTTATTTTCTTAATTGCTTCTTCTTGATTTTTTATTAACAATATGCATTGGCTTTCTATGTTAACAATTAGCTTAAGTCTAATTATTGCTAGAATTTCGTAAGTATTTTCTGGAAACAAAAGCTTCATTTCTAAAAGTAAATAGTGTTTACACATGATTTGAACAAATAGATTTTTTTTTTTTTTTTTTTTTTTTTTTTTTTTTGAGACGGAGTCTCGCTGTGTCTCCCAGGCTGGAGTGCAGTGGCATGATCTCGGCTCACTGCAAGCTCCGCCTCCCGGGTTCACGCCATTCTCCCGCCTCAGCCTCCCAAGTAGCTGAGACTACAGGCGCCCGCCACCACGCCCGGCTAGTTTTTTGTATTTTTAGTAGAGACGGGGTTTCACCATGTTAGCCAGGATAGTCTTGATCTCCTGACCTCGTGATCCACCCGCCTCGGCCTCCCAAAGTGCTGGGATTACAGGCTTGAGCCACCGCGCCCGGCCGAACAAATAGATTTTAAAGGGCATTACAGACTGTTATAGCTTCAGCATATCCATTTTTGAAATATATTTGAACATACAGAACATGAGCAAAATTGATATCTTGTGAAATTTTAGAATGTTGGTAATAAAATTCAATGAAACTTTATATTTAAATATGATTTTGCTTACATATACTTAATTTTCCATTTTTTTTGATGCAATGCAGTTTTTAATGTTCACAAAAATGCAGTCAACTTAAAAACTGTTTTTGAAAAGCCAATTTCTCTGAAACCAAAGAAGGACTATAATCCTTTTATGTGTCTTGCATTTAGGTAAATTTAAATTTTTCTGACATTTATTTTCTCATCGTAATGGACAAGACTTTGATTAAAGCCAGAAGGCCATGAGACTTGCAAAACAAACAAAGACGCCCAAAAAAGTGTTTAAGGCTGCTTTTAGGCAATATAATAAAGATGATCACACATTGGAATGTGTAAGATCTGATTGCTCTTCTCTGTTATCTCAATAGGGTATTTGCATTCTCAAGCTATCAAGGAAAGCAACAGCGCCAAGCAAACCAAGCCCAGCACCTACATCATACATCCAACTCTCAGAGAAGATTAGAACATTTCTAAATATCTTCAAGTGCAAACCAAGAAGCAAAGTTGTCTATGAAATCTGTTCTAATACTGCTAAAGAGAGTTCAAGATGCTACCAATTACAGTGTTTCACAATTAACAGCAAATGCCAAAATCCCTCATGGTGTTGCACATCACTCATTTGATCAGCCTACGTGAAAATCTTCAACACTGTGTTTTGGAAATATTTATAAGAGAAAACTCATTGGCATCATGTCACATGACATAGAGATACCCGTAAACTAAAATAATATTAAATGTGAAAAATTTTATTACAGAATGATGGATTTACACATGTTAGTGGCTGGGATGCAAGATAAGGAAGAGCTTGAAATTGGACTGAGGTTTTGAAGAATTGATGGTGAATAGGAAGCTACCAAATCTGCTAAATCTGCTCACTATGTTATTAAGGAGCCTTCTACCCAGCAGAGAAGGAACAGTCAACACAGCACAGGTGAGGTACTGATTGAAGAAACGTGGAACAATGTCATCTTAAACCCCACCACTTAAGACTGTTGGGTAGGCTGGTTCTATGTATAAAAACAGTGGTGATGGCAGTAAATGCTTCATATGGATTTTATGAAGATTAAAGGACAGACTGTGGATCAAGTGCCTGCCATGCAGTAAGTAGAAAGAAAGGAGGCAGTGGAAGGAAGAGCAGGAGGAATGGGAGCAGCAGCAGCAGAATTTGAGAGAGCTAAGATTATTATCCGGGTTTCTGATACAAAGCACTGTCCTGGAGTATGGGTCAAAACTTAGATGCTGAGCTCGTCTACTAATGTGGGCGGGAGTCATGAGGAATCGGCACCATATCATGGTGTGCCTGGATCATAGCAGCTGCTCAGAAGACATTTGTACAGGTGGCAAAAGACAGCTCAGATACACTCTGTCATGCCTGGCGGTCAACCCACAGCCATCTAACCAGCGTTACTGGAAAATCTCATTCCTGGGCCTTGGCAGCCATACACACTCCTATCAACCAATGGTTCCAATGAGATACTCCAGCAAATATCAGCTCTGCCTTTATAAACTTTGCTGGCCTTTTTAAGTCCCTGGATAACTGCCACCTTATCCAAGAGAGAACTGAAGTGAAATTTGTCTTCCAATAATTTTAGAAGAGGTTGGGAGAGGTTCCTGGCTAATTGTAATGCTCAGTAACTCCTGTTACCGTGACCTTCCCATCAGACATGCCAAGAGTAATGAGATACAGCAGCATTCATTGAATTATGCAGTCTGAGCACGTCCACGGAGGAACGCCAGGCAATCACTCAGTCATCAGCCATCTGCCCTTCCCTTCCCAATATCCACTTTGCAGAGATGGAGCTGATGCCTCCTGCTTTTCCAAGCTTGATCTTTCATGGATGTCAGTAGGGAGGAAATCCTGCTGGCAGTATAGAGTAGTGGTTAGGGGAGCTGGGAATGTGGCCTAGATTCAAATAATGTCTCTATTGTTTATTAGCGCCATGGCTTTGGGCAGGGTTGGAGACTAAATTGGGTCACCTCCAAATTTGTATCTTGAAGCTCTACCCTTAATGCGGGTGAATTTAGAGATAGGGATGTTAGGGAGGAAGGAAAGGTAAGACGAGATCAAAAGGATGTGGGTTTGGCCTGGCGCAGTGGCTCACGCCTGTAATCCCAGCACTCTGGGAGGCCGAGATGGGCAGATCACGAGGTCAGGTGTTCAAGACCAGCCTGGCCAACATGGTGAAACCCCACCTCTACTCAAAATACAAAAAAATTAGCCAGGATTAGCCAGGCGGGATGGTGGATGCCTGCAATCCCTGCTACTTAGGACGCTGAGGCAGGAGAATTGCTTGAATCCAGGAGACGGAGGTTTCAGTGAGCTGAGATTGTGCCGCTACACTCCAGCTTGGGCGACAGAGCAAGGCTCTGTCTTGAGAGAAAAAAAAAAAAAAAATTAGCCAGGCGTGGTGGTGGGTGCCTGTAATCCCAGCTATTCAGGAGGCTGAGGAAGGGACAATTGCTTGAACCTGGGAGGCGAAGGTTACAGTGAGCTGAGATCACCCCACTGCACTCCAACCTGAGTGTCAGAGTGAGACTCCATCTCAAAAAGAAAAAGAGGATGTGGGTTTAATCCAATAGGTCTGGTGGCCTAAGAAAAAGAAGAGACACTAGGGATGTCCATGCACAGAAAAAAAGGCCACGTGGGGGCATAGGACAAAGGCCACCATCTAGAAGTCAAACAGAGAGGCTTCAGAAGAAACCAAACCCATGATACGTCAGACTTCCAGCCTCCAGAATTGTGAGAAAATAAATTTCTTTGTTTAAGTTCCCCTGTCTGTAGTAATTTGTTACGGCAGTCCTAGCAAACTGTTACAGGCAGGTTTTTTGATCTAAGTCTCAGGTTTCCTCTGCAAATGGAGAAAATCATATGTCCCAAAGGGCTGGAGAGAGGAAAGAATGACATAAAGCCCATCAATGGTGGGGCCTGGGGCTGGCGCAGAAGAAAGGGGGCTGCACACAAGTGAGGTGTTAATTTTAATAATCCAACTCATCCATGTTAAAACGCATGAGGTCCAGAGAAGTTAAATCACAGCTCAAAACCAGTAGCTATTTGGTA
This sequence comes from Macaca nemestrina, assembly GCF_043159975.1. NCBI lineage: Eukaryota > Metazoa > Chordata > Mammalia > Primates > Cercopithecidae > Macaca > Macaca nemestrina. Next base: position 121,199,975 of record NC_092135.1, on the reverse strand, counting down.
AGCCTCATTTGGGAGCCAGGATCTTCAGAGTCAGGATTTAAAAGAATAGGATGTATCACTGTAATCATTATCTGATGCTATCTAATTCATCTCTCTTACAGCAGCTGCCTGTCTTTCTCATCCTAAATAGCAGCCTTGGGTAGCGGTGAGGGACGGGAGGTCAAGGCCTAAATTGAGCTCTGACCAAGAGCCAAGCACTGTTTCAGGTGCTGGCGACTCATAGGCAAGCAAGGCAGACAAGATCCCTGCTCCCATGAAGCCGGCAGGGGACAGATGTGCTAGACAGTGACTGCCAGCGGGGAGACAGGGAAGGCCTCTCCGACAAGATGATGCTCCAGCTGAAACCTGAATAATGAGAGAGAGCCAGGTAGGACAATATGTAGGGGAAGCAAGATCTCGTCGTATCACCGCACCACACCCGGCTAATTTTTGTATTTTTTTTGTAGAGACAAGGTTTCACCATGTTGCCCAGGCTGCTCTTGAACTCCTGGGCTCAAGAATTCCCCCACCTCAGCCTCCCAAAGTGCTGGGATTACAGGCGTGAGCCACAGATTAGTTTCTCTTTAACACAATCATAGTTCATAGTCTCCTACATAGAAACCTTGTTTACTTATGGATTAATGTCCAAGAGTTTTTAATTGTTTTGATGGAAAAGAAAACAAATCCACAGATTTTTGTTTTTGTTTTTGTTTTTGTTTTTGTTTTTGAGATGGAGTCTTGCTCTGTTGCCCAGGCTGGAGTGTGGTGGCACATCTCAGCTCACTGCGAGCTCCGCCTCCTGGGTTCATGCCATTCTCCTGCCTCAGCCTCCCGAGTAGCTGGGACTACAGGCACCCACCACCATGCCTGGCTAATTTTTTTTTATTTTTAGTAGAGACGGGGTTTCACCATGTTAGCCAGGATGGTCTCGATCTTCTGACCTCGTGATCCGCCTGCCTTGGCCTCCCAAAGTGCTGGGATTGTAGGCATGAGCTACTGTACCCAGCCCTTTTTTTTTTTTTTTTTTTTTTTTTTGGCTTAACTGAAACCCAAAATGAGGGCTTATTTCAAAAAGAATTATCAAAAGAATGTTTAAAAAGAAAGTGATGGTGGAGGTGGTGGTAGAAATTTGCTGCTGCTGAGCAGAGACAGAGCCATGAGGACACACTCAGTATGTCGGAGCTTCAAAGGGCCTTGGAGATAACCTTGTTTGACTACCTTGTTTTTAAGATGAGAAAACTGAGGCCATAAGGGGTTCAAAGACTTGATTAAAGGCCCAGAGAAAGATAGTGGCAGGACCAGGATGGACATTCAGGCCTCCTAATTCTTAGCCCAGTGTTTTAGCCAAACAAGTGCTTCTCCCTCAATACCTCCCTAAGGCCCTGTGGGGTGAGGAGAAGCTGAGGTCCTGTGAATTGGAAGTTGTGCCCACACTCCAGGGTACTGAAAGATCACCGGTTTTCTCATTTCTATTACAATGAATTCAGGGCTTTGAGAAGTTAAATGACCTGCCCAAGGTTACATGAGTAAAAAGTAATGAGAAGTGCTTAAAACTACAGCTTGTCTGCTTCCGACATAAATCAGAGATGAGGCTCTTAATTAGGTGTTGAGTAAGGTGGTGCATTGACACCTGTCAATTATACCACATAGGCTCCTTTCTGATGCTTGGGCAATGCTCAACCACAGCTTTGACTTGATGAAAGTCAATGGAGGCAAATTCTTTCAAACCATAGGCTTCTAGACTAAGCCAAAATCCAAATACCCTAGGAAATTGCCAAGACTGAAGGACTGTCACTCAGCCTTTCAGATTCACCTTCCCAGGAAGAAGCCTATTTTGTTATTTCCTTCTGCATCCCCTCTTTTTCCCCAGGAATGATGACTGCCTCCCTCAGCTCTCCTCACCTGTCTTCATTGTATTTGTCTCCCCAAGTTTCAATTATTGACTTTCTGATTCATCTCTCTCTTTACACCAAGAATCTCAGAAACAATAAATTTTATTCATCTCTGTTGGCCTGGCACAATGCCAATGTTATTTTAATAAATTATATAAGGGTTGAAATAATAGTATGTTCACTTATTTATTTTGACTTTGCAACCTTTTTTAAATAGACATTGGATCACAGCTGGCATTAAAACAATAGTGCTGACTGGGGTGGTGGCTCAGGCCTGTAATCCTAGCACTTGGGGAGGCTGAGGCAGATGGATTGCCTGAGCTCAGGAGTTCAAGACCAACCTGGGCAACATGGTGAAATCTTGTCTCTACTAAAATACAAAAAATTAGCCAGGCATGGTGGCACACACCTGTATTCCCAGCTACTTTAGAAGCTGAGACACGAGAATTGCTGGAACCCGGGAGGCGGAGGTTGCAGTGAGCCAAGATAATGCCACTGCACTCCAGCCTGGGTGACAGAGCAAGACTCTGTCTCAAAGAAAAAAAACAAACAAAAAAAACCCACGATAGTCCTCAATCAAATCAAACCCTTCACTTATACAAAATGTAATCTAATTATAAATACAATTTTTTAAAATTCAACATAACACCCTAAGAGAAATATAAAGCAGAAATTAAAGGAAAGTAATTTGTAATAAAATAGCAATTAAGTCAAGATGTAAATATCCCCTGTGTGACTGTACTAGAGGACTAGTGAAGCTGGGAGATGCCTGCCTCTCTCATGACACCATGAACATCCTTGTAAATGAGTCAGCTACAATGTAAACTGCTACATGTGTGTGGGATAGTGGCTCAAAATCACATAAAGCTTTGCCATTGGTGACGAAATTTACTATATCAGTTAACAACCCTTGCTAACATTTTGAACAAGACTCTGATCATTATACACCTGTGATATCCATTCACGAAGTCCAGGACATTTAAATATCCTGGGGAACTCAGTTCTTTGATGTGCACAAATGTTCCATGCATTTCAGGGCTCTGGCATCCTGGGTCCCCACTCACTAAATATTATGGCCAAGACCATGCCCACAAATTTCCAATTGTCCCTGGGGCCAGCACTGTCCCCATGGAGACCCACTACACTGGACTAAGCAATGATTTACCTCAAGTGACATTCTCTCCTAATAACATAGTGGCTTTTCTTTCTTCTGAACTTCTTAAAAGTTTGAAAACAGTTCTGAGCTGTAGATAAAGCAAAACATCTCTTGAAAAAAATTAAGGCAATCAAAATTGTGCCATAAGTCAAATCTGTTGGAACTCAACATTCTGATAGCTATCCACCATAAGCCAGGGCTGTGAGTATTACTTCTTATCGCACCTCTTTATTGTTGAACATTCTTGACCCATGGGTGTCCACCAAGAACAAGGTAAAAGGATGTCTAGAAAACAAAAATTGACTACAGGGCACTGATAGCACTGAGACCAAAGGCTCCACGCAGATGCCGATCCAACAGTTGGACCATTTCAGTTCCCAATGGGAAATAGATAAGAATCCAAATGTAAGCAGCTTCAGATTCATATTTTAAAATTCTCAAGAGCCATGGTCTATTTCCACAGCTCTATTTTACATACTTATTTTATGAGTCTCTTGATGGAAATCTAAGCCTTAAATGTTCTTCCACAAACCATTAATCTTCAAAATACAATTTAAGGAAGAGGCTGTGTGGCAATTAAGTGCTGGCATTCCCAATTGATGAAAAATAAAGGAAGCCTTGAGTTTTGAGAAGAATTACCTGCTTGGGGCTGGAGTACCAAACTCCTCTTATCACCACTGCAACTCACACACAGAGATGGCAAAACTCCATGAGCACATCCTCTTCTTTCTTTCTTTTTTCTTTTTCTTTTTCTTTTCTTTTTTTTTTTTTTTTTTGAGATAAGTGTATTTTTATTTATTTATTTTTATTTTTGTCTTTTTAAAAAATTTTTATTTTAGGTTCAGGGGTACATGTGCAGGTTTATTATACAGGTAAATTGCGTGTCACAGGGATTTAGTGTACAGATTATTTCCTTACCCAGGTAATAACCATAGTACCTGATAGGTAGTTTTTCAATCCTCACCCTCCTCTCATGCTCCACCCTCAAGTAGGCTCCAGTGCCTGTTGTTATCTTCTTTGTAACCATGTGTACTCAATGCTTAGCTCCCACTCATAAGCCAAAACATGCAGTATTTGGTTTTTCCTTCCTGCGTTAGTTTGCTTAGGATAATTAGCTCCAGCTCTATCCATGTACCTGCAAAGGACAAAGTCTCAATCTTTTTTATGGCTACATAGTATTCCATGGTGTATATGTATCAGGTTTTCTTTATCCAGTCTATTATTGATGGGCATTTAGGTTGTTTCTGTGTCTTTACTATGGTGAATCATGCTATGATGAACATATGTGTGCATGTGTCTTTATGGTAGTACAAGTTATATTCCTTTGGGTATATACCCAATAATGGGATTGCTGGGTCAAATAGCAATTCTGTTTTAAGCTCCTTGAGAAATATCCAAACTGCTTTCCACAGTGGCTAAACTAATTTACATTCCCATTAACAGTGTATAAGTGTTCCCTTTCCTTTAAAACCTTGCCAGCATCTGTAATTTTTTGACTTTTTAATAATAGCCATTCTAACTGGTGTGAGATGGTAACTCATTGTGGTATTGATTTGCATTTCTCTAATGATTAGTGATGTTGCGCATTTTTTTACATGTTGGTTGGCCACGTGTATGTCTTCTTTTGAAAAGTGTCTGTTCATGTTCTTGTCTCACTTTTTAATAGGGTTGTGTGTTTTTCTTGTAAATTTCGTATAGATTCTCAATATTAGACCTTTGCCAGATGCATAGTTTGCAAATATTTTCTCCCATTTTGTAGGTTGTGTGCATACTCTGTTGGTAGTTTCTTTTGCTGTACAAAAGCTCTTTAGTTTAATTAGGTCCCATTTGTCCATTTTTGCTTGTGTTGCCATTGCTTTTGGTGTCTTTGCCGGTTCCTGTATCCAGAATGGTATTCCCTAGGGTATCTTCCAGGGTTTTTATGGGTTTCGGTTATAGATATAACTCTTTAATCTATCTTGAGTTAAATTTTGTATATACATGGTATAAGGAAGGGTTCCAGTTTCAATCTTCTTCATGTGACTACCCAGTTATCCCAGAACCGTTACTGAATATGGAGTCATTTCCCCATTGCTTGTTTTTGTCAGTTTTGTCAAAGATCAGATGGTCATAGATATGGGACGTTATTTCTGGGCTCTGTATTCTGTTCCACTGTTCTATGTGTTTTTGTACCAGTATCATACTGTTTTGGTTACTGTAGCACATTCTCTCATTTCTCTTCTGAAAATGGAGATCATTTAAGGTTACCTAGCAAGGAAGTGAAAAGAAAAAAGAAAAGAGGGAAGGAAAGAAGGAAGGAAGGAAGGAAGGAAGGAAGGAAGGAAGGAAGGAAGGAAGGAAGGAAGGAAGGAAAAATAAAAAGATGTATGCCATTCCTTAGAAGTCAGAGAGGCACATCATAGAAAATCTTAATTCCCTAAGAAAAATTCTCCCCCCTTTTCTCCTCTTTTGTGAGGATTCTCTCCCACGTGAAAAAGTCAGTGTATGAGACAGAGATGAAGTGAGAGGACTGGTAGAAGAAGACCAGAAATTCTACATGAGGAGATATGAACAACTAACTAGTAACAGTCTGAAAGTCAAGCTAAGGATTTTTTGATGAGACTTTGCCCTGCTGCTATTGGTCACCTATTTGGAGGTATGACCCTGACATTCTGCCTTTTACCTATTTGATGTTTTAGAGAAGTGGTTCTCAAAAATGTCCTGCACATTAGCAGTACCTAGGGAGCTTTTAAGGCTCTTAACACCCAGGCTTCACTCCAGACCAATTAAATCAAAAATTCCTGGGAACAGACCCACCAATCAGTGTTTTTTTAATCTCTCTAGATGATTCCAATAATGTATGGAAGTTTAAGAACCAGTTTTAAACAGCTATACCTTTTAACTCCAGGAATAAATAAGGCAAATGAAAATGATCCTTTGAATATCTCAGCACACTAAGAACACTCTCCTTAATATGTGCCATCTCAGAATGCCCAGTTTGTAGACTTTATGTGTCATAATGGACCTGAGCCTTGAAGACTTTTCAGCATTCCCCAAAACTGCGTCTGCTAATGACACAGTAGATGACTGACTGTCCATTTTGATTATACCTACTTACAATAGGAACACAATTAATGATAGTTAGGGACATTTTATTTTTTAAGGCATAGTGATGAAAATTAGTCATGCTATAGGCACATCCCCAACTCCCACTCACTGAACAGACTAGGCAAGAGAGCATGATATTCATTATAATCTCTTCTTGTCTCACTTTACTTGACCTTTCAGGTAGAATTCAGTGAAAGTAAAAAGAAAAGAGAACGAGACATCATTCTTTCCAGGACAAAAATTTGAAAAGAGAAAGAATAGATAGATCCCAGGATTTTTGCAGCAGATGAAGCATCAGACACACACACAGAAACACACATACTCACACACACTCAACTGACCCCACCTCTCAAAAACAAAAGCGTTTAAAAATAACGTCTTGGGGAATTGGATCATCATAGTAGGCTGAATACCTGTATCTTCCTTTCCTCCTGCTCAGAGTCTCGTAAGAGGCAAGAAAAGATAGTTTTTTAAAAAAGAGAAAATTACAATAGCAGTAGAAAACAATAAGTACATTATAAAATTTTTAAAATGAGAGATTTGTTAAAGAAGGAACCTAGGTGGTATTAGACTAAAGATAAATAAAATGAAAGAAAATCAAAGCCAAAACACGTGTAAGAGAAGACTTCTCTGGACATCCACAGGATTGGTTCTGTGAGCACCTTTTATTCAGTCAACAGCTATAAAGAGTAGGAGGGAAACCAGACATCACCAGAGTAATTAAATGAAGAACTGAATTTAGAAGATATGTACTTATATCCTCTGTACTTTACCCCAGTTCCTTGCACATGCAATGAAACAGGCAGTAACTTGTGTATATGGGTGATAAAAAATTCAAAGCATAGCAAATATTTGCCTGCAATCACAATAGAGCGAGCAGGTAAAATTTTCCTATGAAAAGACAAAGACCACCCTGTTGAGGTTAGAAATATTTATTTGCCATTTACAAAAACTAAACAATAAACATGCACACACTCACGCATCCTGAGCAAAATAAAAACAAACACTAAAAGTTGAAAAATGAAAAAAGTGTATCAAAAAAGGAGCAAATATGGCAACCTCAATATCAAACAAAATGAAATGCAAGTCAAAAAACATTAAAAGAGGAAAAGGTGAGCTTAATTTCATATTTAGTTTTTAAAACATCATACACTAAGAAACTATAACACCAAGTCCAAGAACCTTTATGCACATAACACAATGGCTTCAGATATCATGTCTTCAAACTGAGAATTTTTCTTATTGAAACCACAACAAAAGCTGCCTGTGCAATTCAACCTGCTGTTTTCATTTTCACTGAGGCTAGGCAAGGTGGTCCTGAGGGCCCCTTAGGGCACTATCTTCTCGGCCTGAAGATAAGAGGAGGAAAAATGACAAAGGAAGCAGAGTGCTTTTTTTCTTTTCTTCTTTTTTTCTTTGAGACAGAGTCTTGCTCTGTTGCCCAGGCTGGAGTGCAGTAGCTCGCTGCAACCTCCGCCTCCTGGGTTCAATCCATTCTCTTGCCTCAGCCTCCTGAGTAGCTGGGATTACAGGCACCCGCCACCACGCCTGGCTAATTTTTTGTATTTTTAGTAGAGACGGGGTTTCACTATGTTGGCCAGGCTGGTCTTGAACTCCTGACCTCATGATCCACCCGCCTTGGCCTCCCAAAGTGCTGGGATTACAGGTGTGAGCCACTGCGCTTGGCCAGAAGAGTGCTTTTGTAGATGCGGGTTTTATTTATTTATGTGCCTGATACAATGCCCAAGATGACTTTTGCTGACTCACCTGATTTGGGGAATGTGTAAAAGCCTGGCAGTCCTCAAACATGAGTATGTTCAGCTCTACATTTGAAGGAAGTTTCTGTTGGTCTAGTCAGTGACAGAATGGCGGCCTTAGAAGGGAGTAAGCCCTCTCCTTCTCGAAAAACCCAAGCAGGGCTGGAGACTTCTCTGCAGTGGTGGGGTAGTGAAAATATATACGTGAAAGGGGTGACCTAGATTGTTTTACACAGGGCTTCTTCTCTCAACCCACAACCCTATAAATCAAAGTAATATAAACTGAAATGGCCACATCAAAGTTAGTAAGGAAAGTAGGGAGGAAGGACATCTCTTCCAACTGACATGTAGATTTGAATTGAAGACTTTGAGAGGTGATATGGTTTGGCTGTGTCCCCACCTAAAGCTCACCTTGAATTGCAATAATCCCCATGTGTCAAGGGCAGGGCCAAGTGGAGACAACTGGATCATGGGGGCAGTTTTCCCCATTCTGTTCTCATGGCAGTGAATAAGTCTCACAAGATCTGATGGTTTTATAAATGGGAGTCCCCATTCACAAGCCTTTTTGCCTGCTGCCATGTAAGATGTCCCTTTGCTCTTCCTTCATCTTCTGCCATAATTGGGAGGCATCCCCAGCCATGTGGAACTGTCAGTCCATTAAACCTCTTTCCCTTATAAATTACTCAGTCTCGGGTATGTCTTGATTAGCAGCATGAGAACGGACTAATACAAAAGGCAAGAGAAAATCCAAGGTTTCTTCCAATCCTCTGGCATGAACGAGATGAGAACATGTAATTGGAGTAGACTGAATCATATTTTGCAAATCATTCACTCCCCTGTGCATCCTACCCCCACAGGAAGGAATCTAATTCCCAGCTTTGGTCGTGTGACTTGCATTGACTGGAATGTGAGCAGACATGCCAGACGCCGTGTTAAAAAAGACTCTTTCAATGTGACTTGTGGTTTGGCAGGCATCTTGAGCCTCTGTCTCCTCCATGGGAAGGGTATATGACTTTGCTGAAGCTGCCATGACAAGTACCACAAGCTGAGTGTTATAAACAATGGACATTTATTCTCTCACAGCCTCAAGGCCGGAAGTCCAAGATCAAGGTGTTGGCAGAGTTGGTTTCTCCTGAGTCCTCTCTCCTTGGCTTGCAGATGGTCACCTTCTCTCTGTATCTATTCACATGCCATTCTTCCAGGTGCATGCCTCCAAATTTCCCTCTTGTTATAAGAACACCAGGCATATCAGATTAGGATCCACCCTAATAACCTCATTTTAACTTGATTACCTTTGAAAAGACCCTATCTCCAGAAAAAGTCACATTCTGAGATACTGGAGGTTAAGATTTCAACAGATACATTTGGCAGGGGGCACATAATTCAACTCATCAAGACCATATCCCAGAAAGGGGCCACTGTTTCCATCTGAGTCTGGAAGTGGAAGGCCAACTGGAGCAGATATGGTAGGGACCTTCAGGCCTTACGCTACATGAGCAAATATAAATGTATATGGTAAGCCGTTGAGATTCAGAAGTTATTAGACAGTATGATTCACCAAAATCTGACAAATATACCAAGTTAGTAGCAAATTCACTAACAATTAATGAGCAAATTATTTGAAAACCACAACGCCTCACTCTGTAAGTAAAGAAACTCTTTCTCTCATTTTCAGTGAGCAGTTTCATAATATCAGCAAATCTGAGTGGCTCAGGGGGTGTAAAGCGTGGAGATGAGGCGAACACTCCAGAAAAGAACTCATGGTGGGATGAGAAGTGAACGTGGTGTATTCATTCATTCTTGCACTTCTATGAAGAACTACGTGAGACTGGGTAATTTATAAAGAAAATAGGTTTAATTGGCTCACAGTTCTGCAGGCTCTACAGAAAGCATGGCTGGGGAGGCCTCAGGAAACTTACAATCATGGTGGAAGGCAAAGGGGAAGCAGGCACGTCACATTGACCAGAATATGAGCCAGATGCCATGTTAAAAAAGATGCTTTCAATGTGAGTCGGGATTTGATAGGCATCTCAATCCTCTGTCTCCTCTATAGGAAGGGTATACGAGTTTGCTTAAGCTGCATGACAAGTACCACAAGCAGAAGGAGGAGAGAGAAGGCAGAGGTGCTACACGCTTGTAAACAACTAGATCTCATGCGAACTCACTCACTATCTTGAGAACAGCAAGGGGGAAGCCGACCCCATGATCCAGTCACCTCCCACTTGGCCCCTCCTCCAACAATGAGGATTACAATTCGACATGAGATTTCAGTGGGGACACAGATTCAACCATATTATTTAGGTAATCAGCTTGCTCTTTTCATCTCTTAGGTTCAGAACAATGGGGTTTCTACAGAGCAATCCATTCACATAATTATGGTGTTCCAAGATGTTCTTATAAGCAGGAGAGAGCGCATAATAAATGGTGTCCAGAGCAAAGAATATCCTGCTCTTGGTTTTATTTAATGTAACAACTGAGACAATGTAAAAAATATATACATATATACATAATAATTCAAGTGTTAACTTCAACGTCTACGTGCCTATAAATGAGAAAAGTTTAAGAAAAACTTTCTGGCCAGGTGTGGTGGCTCACACCTGTAATCCCAGCAGTTTGGGAGGCTGAGGCAGGTGGATCACCCGAGGTCAGGAGTTTGAGACCAGCCTGGCCAACATAGCAAAACCCCGTCTCTACTAAAAATACAAAAATTAGCTGGGCATGGTGGCACATGCTTGTAATCCCAGCTACTCGGGAGGCTGAGGCAGGAGAATCATTTGAACCTGGGAGGCGGAGGTTGCAGTGAGCCAAGATCATGCCATTGCACTCCAGCCTGGGCAACAACAGTGAAACTCCATCTCAGAAAAAAAAAAAAAAAGAAAGAAAAATGTCTTACTCAACACTATATTATCTTTTGGACGAGTTTTTCCCTTTCAAATAAAGAAAAAGAGTCTTTTTAAAATTTTTATCCTCTAGATGAGTAACATATAGAAAATTCTGCTCTGAACTCTTAACCACTGGAATTCAAAGAAAACATCTCAAATCCATTACATGTTTCTCAAGTCTGTGATTTTATATACATAAATATATGTTATCTAATATACATATATAAAATATCTATGTGTGTACTTCTCTTCACCTTGGATTTGTTTTCTGGCATTTCACAATTAGTCCTGCCGTAGCTCTCCAATTACTTCAATTCTCAGGAACCTTTCCCCTAAGTCAAGGTTGATTTTAGGCAATTTGAGTCTGACTTAAGGAGGGTAAAACCCAGGCCCAGTTCTAGTGTATTTTGAGACTTCCCATTATACTGAAGGATGGATGTAGTTCTATTCAGGTCATGAGGCCATACAAAGATTAAATTGTCTGGAGGTGAAGAGCCTAGTGTATGGATCAGACTGCCAGGGGTGAAATCCCAGTTCCTACATTTATCAGCTGTGTGCCTTGAGGGATTAACCAACCTCTTTAGGCTTTAGTTTCCTCATCTAGCATATGGGGCAATAGTAGCATCTCTCCTCTAGGGATATTCTAAAGATTAAGTGAGGTAATACATACAGAGCCCCTAAAAGAGGACTTTACAAGTTGTAAGGGCTCAATGAGTGTTCTTCATTATTAAAGGTGGCTTTGGCATACTCAAGAGAGAGCTGACAGGTTGGTCATAATTGGTGCAACCAAACTAAGTGTTGGTTTGTTAAGTAAGGTAGTTCTGGGAAACTTAATAGCGTTTTGGCAAAGGCTCATCCAGCCTGGAAGAGCTGTAGGGCTCCCTCCTGGCCATGAAAAGATGGAAAAGATTTTCTTATTTCCTGGCCACAGAGGAGAATGTTTCTATTCCAGTGTTGATTCCTCAATAAGTGTACCATTCATTCATCCATCCAACAAATACTGGTTGAGTTCTCACTGTGTACCAAGCACAGTATAGGGCTTGCACTTGGAGCAATTAGAAGCAATACAAATTTTTACCATCTGGGAATTTACATTCTAGTTGGGGAAGACATACAATAAATAAAATAAGCCAAATCACCTTTCACAATGTAGCTCAGAGAGAACAACAGGCCCTAGTGCCCTCTCCTTATTCTGTGTTGACTTCTGCCTCAGACTAGATTCACTCTTCTACTAAACACAGTAACTGCCCTAAAATGTATTGTTGTCATTGGTTGCCATACATTTTGAGGCTTAAAGATAAAATAAGTCAGAGATTTCTTTTAAAGATTCTAATTTTTTTTCTGTAGAGCTACCTTATATACTAAATGCTTTGGAGTTTAGAGTCGAGAGTTTTAAATTCTAGTCCTACCTGACCAAATCTAACCATATCATTAAAATAATAACATTTTACTCTCTGAATTTTGCTTGTAGAAAATAATAGAATGGGCTGACCACTAGTTCTCAAAGTGTGATCCCTCTCTCCCCTCACTCAGCAAGGAGCATGAGCATTACCTAGGAATCTGCTAGAAGTACAGGTTCTCAGACCCCACATCAGAACAATGTGAAGCACAAAGTCTAACAGTAGAACCCAGAAGTGAGTTTTAACAAACTCTTCAGGTGACTCTGACTTCCCAATGCGCTGAGGGAGAGAGAGGACATCCTTTTCTATCCTACCCCCAAAATTCAACTCGATGAGTCCAGATGAACCAGCATGCTAACTTCTGAGTGCCCACAGTGTTAGTCCCCTAACTGTAAAACCATAAAGGTCAAAGCAAACTATGCAACATCTATTTATCTTGGACAAACAGGTATCTATTTCTGTCTTCATCTTTTCTAGAAAATATTAGAGTTACCTTCACCAGTCCATCTGGGATATCATGATCCTAAATACTTCAGTCCAGACTCAACTGTTATCTATGTCTTAACAGAAAATATTAAAGATCCCTCAAACAAATCTCTTTAAGCCATGGATCCTTTGAAGGGTAGAAAAATAGATTGAGCCTGGAAGGAAACCCAGTTTGAAGATATTTGAAATAAAGATAAGCTTGGAATTCTCTTTTTAAAAAATAAAAAACAATGTCAGCACAAATCCTAAAAGAAATTTGAGTTTTCTTATCCTTTCAGCCAGATCTCCTCCTGAACTTTTGTTCGATACTCAACATAATCACTGTATAATTCCAAAAATATGTATTACAATTTGTGGTCTTTCCAGGATTTGGGTTTTTAAAAATTTTTTGCACTCTTCTCTTCTGATGCTCTCTTTGGCCTGAATGTTGAGTATGCCTGATGACTCTTTAAAAGCTAATTAGTGATGGTTATTCCCAGCCTCTTCCTATAAATTTCCTCATATCCTAAGTATTTATCTTCTTTTTGTGGTTGGCTCCATATTAACAATGTCTGCCTTCACAGTCTCCTTTCTACCAGGGTTTTCTAGCCCCTCACACAAAGTGAAAAATATGCATGCACTCTCTCTCTCTCTCTCTCTCTCTCTCTCGCGCGCACACACACACACACACACACACACACACACACACACACCCCATGAGGAAATGCAGTGGCCTTTAAAACATGACACAAGTATAAGTCAACAGGACAATGAAACCACCACCACACACAACCAAATGAGGAGCAACAGGAATGAGAGGGACTCCTGGGAGACCCCTAAGCCAGAATGCTCAGGGGAATTCAAACAGGACATGCATATGGGGTTGCAAATCTTCCTTTACTGTTTCTGAATATTGAATATTGAAAACTGACATTCTATTTCCTTTCCACACTCCAGACACCTTTGCATACTCTCGGTACACTCGGTACATGGATATTGAATATTCCTTCTTCTCAACACTCTTCCTACTGTCTTGTTCCAAGTCATCACAATTCCATGTCTGGCCTATTGCTGTTCTCAGCCAAGTTGCCCTCTGCTTTTCCAGTGAGGATTTGATATTGGCAAATTCCATTCAATGGGTGGAAGTGTGCACTGTTTTAGGAAGGTGATATGGTTTGGCTGTGTCCCCAGACAAACCTCACCTTGAATTGTAATAATCCCCACATGTCAAGGGTGGGGCCAGGTGGAGATAATTGAATCATGGGGGCGGGTCCCCCATACTATGCTTGTGGTAGTTAATAAGTCTCACGAGATTTGATGGTTTTATAAATGGGAGTTCCCCTGCACAAGCTGTCTTACCTGCCACCACGTAAGACATACGTTTGCTTCTTCTTTGCCTTCCGCTATGCTTGTGAGGCATCCCTAGCCATGTGGAACTTTAAGTCCCTTAAACCTCTTTCCTTTATAAATCAACCAGTCTTGAGTATATCTTTATTAGCATCATGAGAACAGACTAATACAGAAGGACATTTTTACTATTTCAAAGATTCTTTGGAGAAGTCCACAAGGAGTTATTCAACAAAGCAGATAAAAGCAGATAGTGCCAAGTTCTCAATGCACTTTCTTTTAAAACTTTTCATTCTCAGAATAGAGTTGGATTTTCCAGGAATATTCAATTGGGATCGCTTGGACGTATATCAGCCTAGTCACTCTGCTTGGAGCCGATCTTTTTTCGGTCATCAGGGGAAATATTTTTTGTTTGTAGCATGGATAAAATTTCAGAATAAGAACCCATTTGTGGACAGCTATCTCATGAAAGCTATAAATGTTTTTTTCAGTTGTTTATTAACATGACCCTAAACAAAATTTGGCAAAGAAGAACCTAGCTCACTTTAAGACCTGAGGTTTAGTGTGGTTTTATTGCATAATGTTAATATTCTACAAAACTACCTGGCCCCCAAAGTGAGAGAAAAGAAGATATGTTAACAAAATAAGCAAACTAACAGCAACCAGAATCAATAATCGTGAATTTAATTATGAAAAGTAAAAATCAAGAAATGAATGAATCAGCTGTCTCAGAATATTCTCAGAAGTGGAGATGTCCAGGTCAATATTGTGACCAGTGTAGCACACCAATATTCATCAAGAAATTACCTTTTAATAATTATAATATACAATATCATCTAAAAACTGGACATGGGGTTAAACTTGCTATTCTCTAAGGCCCTTCCAGCTATAAGAGTCTATTATTCTGTGATTTTGTGACATCTCTGAGGTAGAGCTGCAAACTTCCCTTGAAGATTTGTTAGCTTAGTAAGATGCTAGATATGTTCCCAAAACTACCATCTGGAGGACTGATACTGGCTCTCCCTATGCAGTCAGGGTTTCACTACAACAACTACAGATAATTAGTTTTCTCAAAAGTCTTAAATGTTTTATGAAATGTGCCACTAAATCACAAGCAATCAACAAGTACGGGATCATAGTTAAACTATAAATTTGGCGAAAAACAAGACGTGTATTGAAAAACCATTACTTGACTTGTAAAGCCATTTATATGGCTCTGGTTTGCTAGAAGATGGTGGGAAAGACCTTATAAAAAAGTTGGGGAGGGGGGATGTGAAAAGAATCGACTAATTAAAAATGTCCCAGTTCAGACACACTCCCTGGAGAGAACCACTTACGGAATGTGATTTATAAGGTTCTGGGAAAGGTCAGATACCAAAACCACTACCTACTCTAATCAGCCTTCCACAGGCCTCAGATCTCCCCATGTCTTATTCTTCTCCGCATCTTTTTCGGATTAGGTACTTAGTGAAACTTTGAAATATTATCAACCATTGCCACCTTAACATAAATTACGTTTGTCAGATTAGCTCCTCCCACATTCAGCAAGACTCTGTGAGAGAACAGAAACAGATAAATGATGAAACGGGGCAGAATTTATCTAAGTCTAGAACCTCTAAAGGGTGGGAAGAATGCAGTGCCATAGCGGGTACCCTAAGATTCTAAAATAAAGGGAAGAAAAAGGACAAGTTTAGGAGTAGAGAGAAAGAGAAGGAAACAACGATTTGACAGGTATCCACTATGTGCTGGGCGTGCTTCTAGATACTTTACATTTATTTTCTCATTTTATCCTCAGAAGAGCCTACTTGTTAGGTATTATTAATCCCATTCCTCGCTGATGAAACCATAGACTTGAAGGGGATAACAAATTTGTTAAAGATTGCAGAGCTAATAAATGGTAGAATCTGGATACAAACCCGTATCGCCATGACTCCAGAGCCTGGCCGTATTCCTCTCTACTCCAATGCTTTCTTGAATCCAGAGGCCTTATAAGCTCTGTGCTCCCAGAGAGTCCAGCACAGCAATTCACCACTTACTGTGAAAGCCCTTGAGGAAAAGAGGAATGGAAACACCAAAAGCCAATTTGCCTCTTTCACAATTTTGCTTTAAACCAATGGTATTCAAATTTCGCTTTTAACCATGGAAACTTGTCTTCAAAATAACCTCAAGCACAAACTCAATCCACCCACCATGGAAGGCCCAAAGCACATTCACGAACCATATGGGTGCCATGTAAAAGTCTCAAAACGACTGCAGAAAAGATGTGAACAAGCATTCCACAAATAAGAACATACAAATGGCCAGCAAGCATAAGAAAGGTTGCTTAAAATCATTAGTCATTAGGGAAATGCATACTAAAACATCAATGTAATACCACTACATACTGACTTGAATAGCTAAAATTAAGATACTAGGTAAACGAGGATGTTGAACAACTGAAACTCTTACATATGGCTAATGGGAGTACAAAATGGTATGGTCATCTTGAAAAACAGTTTGACATTTTCTTATAAAGTTAAAACATATCATTGCAATATGACCCAGCAATTTCACTCCTAAGTATTTTTGCCCAAGAGAAATAAAAATATGTACACATCAAGGCTTGTACGTGGAAGTTTTTAGCAGCTTTGAAATTAAAAACAGCCCAAATGTCCATGAACATGAATGGATAAACAAATTGTAGTATTCCATCCAATGAAATACTAATCAGCAGTTAAAAGGAAAGAAGGACTAATATGCCCAACTATGTTGAGGAATCTCAAAAATGTTATGCTGAGTGATAAAAGTCAGACACAAAAGAGTACATACTGCGTAAGTCCATATATATGGAACTCTAGAAAAGGAAAATCTAGTCTACAGTGTTGAAAGCAGATCAGTGGCTGTCTAAGGCTGGGGGTGTGGGATGAGGAAGGACTGTGAAAGGATACAGTGTTTTCGGGTGATGATGGTATTATATATCTTGATTGTAGTGATGGCTATTTGGGTGTCAAAGTTTGTCAAAACTCGAAGAACTGAATACATAAAATGTGTGCAATTTAACTTCAATAACGTTGGTTTAAAAATATATATTATTCCAAATACCAAGGAGTTGTTGAGGCAGACCTGAGTCCCATTATATAATCACTCAGGTAACATTTTGGACCTTTCTCCTCATTCAACTATTTTTATTTCCTCCAGTCTCTAACTTAGTTCTGCTCTCCTCTACAGACCCATGAAGAATGGCAACCCAATCTGTCCTGCAAACTTTCAGCCGACTTCATTATGAAAATACCCTAGGACCAAAGCCAGAGCTAATAAGCATCTTAGACCACTTGGAAGAAGAAAGGATATTTTTTTGGCTCTCGATAATTGAACTTCACTTCAAATCAGAATCTAAGCTATTATTTTCTCTGTACTTCACCCAAATCCTGAAATTCCTGAAATTCTTCCACAGTTATTGTCTACCTGATGCCAAAATGTCCTGATGAAAAGGGAAACATTCAGCCAGTTGTGTGAATTCTTTGTTCTGAAATCTAAAAGCTCAGCTATTTGGCAGGATAGCAGAACAGCTGAACAGTCAACATATTTTTACTGTGGATTGAGGAGCTTTAGGATTGTGTAGATAGGGGCTTCTGCAAAAATAAAAATGCAAAGGCCCAGTGTCCCTCATCAGTGACCAAGTAAAATCCAGAGCATTAAAATCATAGAAGTTTAAAGCATAAAGGAACCCTGCCCAACTCTCTTTGTTTATAGATAAAGAAATTGAGGTAACTCCTATTCATTCTTTAGAACCTAGATCAAATGCCGTTACCTATGGGGAGCCTTTCTCCACCTATCCAGCTTATTCTCTACTCTGGCTCTCATAGCAGACAACCAACAACCTATTCTAATACTTACCCCATCATATGAAATGTATTTGTTTGTACATCTGTCTCCTCCTCTAATGTTGTAAACTACCTAAGTACAGGACCATCAGCTCTATACACCCAAATTCTAGTACATAGAGAGTACTCAAAGAGTGATTGTTGGATAGACTTGTGCTAAGTATCTGAATACATTTACACTCCAAATACATTCTTTCTCCATACCCATGTTGAAATGGTGATAGTGAAATTCAAAAGAGATTCTTGACTTATTCACAATTAGTACTCCACACTAAAAACTAAGAATCTTAGGATTTCATGTTCTTTGGACAAAGAGAACAGTAATAATGTGATCGGTAATAAGACAGCACAGTTTCTGGCATGTAAAAGGAGCACTATAATATAAGGAAATAAAAAGACAATGACAAATTTTTGCTGTATTAGTATCAATATAAACATATAGCAATATTTGAGTGCTTACTATATATGAGACCCTATTCTAAGAATTATATGTATTTAACTCTTTTAACTAATTGAAAAAGCATCTTTATGCTTATCCTTAAAACTAAATGAAACCTGATCTTACATTTTGTGGCTAATCTCCGTGTCCCCTCCAGCTGTGACTAAATAGAAAACCAAACAAAAATTTTAAATGGAAATTGTCAAACTTTCCCTAACAATCTTTATTTTCAAATTTCTTGCCCATAGCCTATCATGACTTTTCATGTTTAAAACTCAGATCTGCTCTAAAAACTGAAAATATTCTTTAGACGTCAAATTGTTCTTCCGTAGTGACATGTTGATCAAAAGTTTAAGGAGCTAAAAGCACACGGATTACATTTCTTTCAGTGAAAACATGCACTTTAAAATCTAGAAGAATATTTTCCATTTTTGTGTTGTCTGTCGCCATGGAGCTAAAGAAGATTCGGTAGATAAGGCAGAGTATGAACCTGACGTGATAAAAACCAATGCAGAAGACTGGAATGGAAATTTTCATGAAAACGAAAAATTTTAAAAAAGGAATCGGTTGATTTTTTTTTTTTCCATGAAAGCCTTAAATTCAATTGCATGTGTTCACTCATAACCCCTTTGGCAAACAAAATAAATAGTTTATTTCTTTTTTGATTTAAAAAGAAAGAGTTTCAAGCATTTTGAAAGTACCATCTAGCTATCTTTATTAGCTAAGTATTTTCATCCCTAAAAGAAAAATTGTCTTGTTTTTCTCTGAATCGTTCAGGGCACTAGAACAAAATGATCTTGTAAACAATAAAAATTCAAAAATGAATGCTGAATTGATGAATCAATGACTTTAAATGGCCTTGCTTCTTTTTTCAAGTCACTCTTCTGCATCTACAGTAAGTACTGAAATGACTATTCTGTGCAAATCAACAGCTACCAAATTTCTCACCCTAAGTCACTAAGGCTCTTTCAGACCACTCATAGTCACGGGGAAGCGCCTCAGAGTGTCCTTTTCTTCTCCCTCCAGGTCCTACCCAGTCCTTCACCCCTCAGAGCTCTGGTTACTCCTCTTGAAAGTGGTCTTTATTTCCAGCACAAGAAGACCACCCTGGAGAACCGCCATCTCAGTACACAGCATAATTTCATTTCCATTTTGTAGTACAACAGAACTGCCCTTTCTCTGAATGACGCTGAGAAGACAACTGAGATAATTTCGGCGGGAGTTTAGAATTTTGAAAAGTTCATGGCTTTCCCAATTGGTTATAAGTTTTCAAACTCATGAAGAAATGCGGGATTTAAGTGAAACCTCATATAAATGCTCTCACATCAGGGGGACCAATAATTACATAATTTTACTACCATTTTGTGGAAAACGAGGGAAGACTATAATGCAGAGTAAGAAAAAAAATACATGTGTTTGTATCAGTTAGATGCATAGTTAGGACAAAAACTAACTATGCCCCTTAGTAGTAATGTGACCTTGGATGCTTCCCAAAGCCCCGATTTCTTGCATGTAAGATGAACAGTATGGAGCCACTGTGAGGATCAAATGAGAGTAAATATTAAAAGAGACACTTAACGGACATTCGCTGTTAACACACCACATGTATAACTTAGGATGCAAAGGCAGTGACCATTGAAACTGTAGATCTTAAATACTTTTGACACCTCTTGCAGGGTTTTGGAAAGATGTCCCAGAAAATCATTTTGTTTTCCTTGGGACTATGTTCCTGTCACATCTGCAGTCAAGACCACAGCTAATTGGCAGGGCCTCTTAGTTGGGTGACATGGAAGGACAGCATAGAAGTGCAACATGGATTGAATTTAGGACAGAAAACAACTATAATACAGAGAAATAATTCATCTCTTTTACAGCAAAGTCCAGAATAGGGACACTACATTTATGGGTGTGTGTGTGTGTGTGTGTGTGCGCATGTGTGTGTGTGTAAGAGAAACAGAGACTTTTCCCCTATTCGACATCTCCCTCAAACTCTACTGGCCCAGAAAAAGGGAAGCTATGACCAAAGCACTGTAAGAAACCACGTACGTTTATTCTTAACTTTCAACCTTGAAAGTACCCAAGTCCTGGAATTTTCAGAGCAATTAAAGAAAGGGCTTTCAAGGATAATCTTTGCTTTACATTCTGATTTTAGAACCTAATCCCTGAAGGAAAATTAGGCCCCATTTTCTACTAAAAATATGCTTTCCAGTAGTAAAGTACCAACATTTTAAATTCACATGGCAATTCTAGTTTTTTTTCCTAATTTGGTCTTTGTTTTAAAAGTATAGTTTACTTTATTTGAAGACCAAAATTACATTTTTTAAATTGAAATATAATAATATTCCTTTAGCCTTCTCCTTTTCAGCTGATTTTAAGCTGTCAAAGTCCTAATGGTTAACTATCAGTGCCACAAAATAATTTTTATTACCTATTTATTAAACTATGAAATTATTACAAATTGTTTCAGTTCATCTACTCTGGTTTTTGGTGTATCATCACTTCTCTGGTCTATAATATCAGTCCCTGGGCCACCTAAAGTCACCTTCCTTTCCATGTTGGAGATGGCCATCTTGTTTGTGTGTGATTTTGTAGGACTGATCTATGTCTCCTTATGGACTCCTATTATGAAATGCAAGGAGGGCTTTAAACCAGACAGCAGCTTTTAATGTTACCTTTTTATAATAGTAGAAGCCCATAAAGTGACTATGATTTTAATATTATATACTCTCTACAAGAATATCTTCATCCACTCACTTCTTCAGAAACCTGCTTTTATTAAGGTGATTTGAATTACAACCAATATACACAAAAGGTACCTTAATCAGTTTCTCAACACCCAGAAATTAAACATAATCAGATAAAATAACATCTTGACTTTGTTATGACATGTTCCAGATTAAAAACACCATTATATAAAATCATACACTCAATCAATTTTCAAGCACCTAGAAAAATTGTTTTCCTGAATAAAAATCACCTTAGAGAAATATAAAATTCAGGGCAATTCTAAATACACTGTCACTGTGTTGTCTTTGGTGCTTTTTTATATACCTGAAGAGAAAATCATTGAAAGGCAGAGATTTGGTGGCAAAGTATGTGCACTCTGATGTTTGCAGAGAGAGAGAGAGAGAGAGAGAATGTTATGCCACTTTTATTCCTTGCTTTCCGAAGCAGCCCTATAACACAATTCCAGACAACTTCTCCAGGCTGGCTTAACATTCTCCCTGGGTGACTTTCATAGAAATCCACTATGAATCTGGGACAACATCAGTCCCTACAGAAATACACACGGAAAGGAGCAGTCATCCCATACCACCTAAAGGAGGGAAAGTCAATCTGCAACCTAAACCAAGTGGCAATCAATGGCAAGTAAAAAAGAAAGAGGACTGTAATTCTGACTCCTTGAATTAGACAGAGGATACAGTACTTTGCTTTTCACAACCAAACTTCCTGAGTTAGTTTATAATGACAATGACCTATCCCTCAACATGCATCAATCTTTTATGCCTGCAATATCTCTATCCAGCTACTCTACAAATTCTGCATCTTGAAACAGAAAACCAAATACCACATGTTCTCATTTATAAGTTGGGTACATGTGGTCATAAAAATGAAAACAGTAGTCAATGGGAAGACAAGAGTAAGGAGGGAGGATGAGGAATAAAGATGGAAAAAATCTACCTAGTTGGTACTATGCTCACTAGCTGGGTGATGTGTTCCAAACCTGAGCATCGTGCAATATGCCCGTGTAACAAACCTGCACATGTGCCCGCTGTTCTAAAATAAAAGTTGGAAACAAAATAAAGCTACCACACACACACACACACACACACACACACACACACACACACACACACAAAACCCGCGTCTTAGGTACTAATCACCTACAAGTCATCCAAAGGAAGATTCTTCCCCTCCCACAACCTCATCTCTCTATGGCCAACCACCTCCTCTTTCTAGAAAACCTCTGCTTGCTCAGTTCCTGAGCATTCAGCCATGCTGATTTTACTTCTTGAACTGCTCCTCCTCTTTCTCACTTTCCTCTCCCAAGCCCCAATAATTCACTGCTCCCTGAGTGGTTGTTCTTTGCCTTCCTCTCCAGTCCTACTCACCTTTGGCTATTTCAGTCGTGCTTAAGATTTTCAGGACCTGTATTTATGTGAGTGGCTCCCAAATCACTGTCTATGGTGCCAGCTTCTCAAAAAATTTCCATACTGATTTTCCAAATGCTTTCTGGATATCATGTCAGCACCTCCAACTCAAAATGCACAACACAGTAAATCCTGGAAAGGATTTTTATTACATGCACTTCTACTCTCTCAATTACACAGACTCAACTCTCTCCTTCATTCTCTAATATTCGACTAGTTGCAAAATCCTGTCAATTTCAACTCCTCAGTATTCCTAGCTTCTATGTCTTCATTTCACCTGCCGTTGCCCCAGTTCAGGCACTTGTCTCGCCTAGAACCCTGCTTTTATTTTACTCTCTTCCTCAATCCATGTTACAGAGTGGGAAAAAATTACAAGCAACATGATGATAGAGACTGGGTTTTTATCATTGTCCACCCAGTGCCTCGCATGCTCCATCCCAAAGATTAAATTATTTTTTAATTTATATAAACACAGTTCTGATCATGTCTTTTCCTGTTTCAACATTCCTCTGGTCCTCAGTATTTTCCTGATTAAAGAAATAAATTTTTGGTGCCTACAGGGAGCCTGACTCATGCTAATAAATTCACAAGAGATTTGCTGGTAAACCAGACTACGGCTTTGTGAATTTCTTGTAGAAATTATGCCTGATTTAAGAACCAAGACCACATTGGTGGGCTAACAGGAGAGAGGATATATATTAAGCGACTCAGTGAATAGAGAGTTATCAACCTTGTTAGTAGTTGTCTGTGTGCTAGGTTACTTCTCTTACTAGACTGAACTCTCTCTTTGAGCGTTTTATTCCTGGTATCTCCCTTATGCACTGAAGTGCCCATCACAAAATCAGCACTTAGTAGAGAACTGTTGGATGAAGCAGTGAATGATTCTAAACCAAGGAGATCAAATGATCAGAGGAATATTTATGTCAATCTGGACCAACAGGATGTATTGCTCTCCTTCACACCAGGAATATTTCTGCCTGTTAAAAGACTATCCTCTGTCCTGGGCATCTGTGAAAACTGTGATGAATTTTTACTCCTTCCTCTTCTCCACACAGATCCCTGTTTTATGCTCTTCATAGCTCTATCTCATTGTCAAGGTAAAATCCAAACGGATAGATAATCCTTCATGGATTTGTTTTACAAGTTATTTTTCAGGTGGTATCCTGGTGTCTATTTGGACCACCTTGCTAAATTTGAGAAATACCAAAATCAATTTAAATAAACATGCTTTGAGGGGTGGCTTTTTTTCTCATTTCAAGAATAAAAATGTGCTGGCCTTGTTTTTTTTTTTTTTTTTTTTTTTAATTTATTTATTATTATTGTACTTTAAGTTGTAGGGTACATGTGCATAACGTGCAGGTTTGTTACATATGTATACTTGTGCCATGTTGGTGTGCTGCACCCATCAAATCATCATTTACATCAGGTATAACTCCCAATGCAATCCCTTCCCCCTCCCCCCTCCCCATGATAGGCCCCGGTGTGTGATGTTCCCCTTCCCGAGTCCAAGTGATCTCATTGTTCAGTTCCCACCTATGAGTGAGAACATGCGGTGTTTGGTTTTCTGTTCTTGTGATAGTTTGCTAAGAATGATGGTTTCCAGCTGCATCCATGTCCCTACAAAGGATGCAAACTCATCCTTTTTGATGGCTGCATAGTATTCCATGGTGTATATGTGCCACATTTTCTTAATCCAATCTGTCACTGATGGACATTTGGGTTGATTCCAAGTCTTTGCTATTGTGAATAGTGCTGCAATAAACATACATGTGCATGTGTCTTTAGAGCAGCATAATTTATAATCCTTTGGGTATATACCCAGTAATGGGATGGCTGGGTCATATGGTACATCTAGTTCTAGATCCTTGAGGAATCGCCATACTGTTTTCCATAATGGTTGAACTAGTTTACAATCCCACCAACAGTGTACAAGTGTTCCTATTTCTCCACATCCTCTCCAGCACCTGTTGTTTCCTGACTTTTTAATGATCGCCATTCTAACTGGTGTGAGATGGTATCTCATTGTGGTTTTGATTTGCATTTCTCTGATGGCCAGTGATGATGAGCATTTTTTCATGTGTCTGTTGGCTGTATGAATGTCTTCTTTTGAGAAATCTCTGTTCATATCCTTTGCCCACTTTTTGATGGGGTTGTTTGTTTTTTTCTTGTAAATTTGTTTGAGTTCTTTGTAGGTTCTGGATATTAGCCCTTTGTCAGATGAGTAGATTGCAAAAATTTTCTCCCATTCTGTAGGTTGCCTGTTCACTCTGATGGTAGTTTCTTTTGCTGTGCAGAAGCTCTTTAATTTAATGAGATCCCATTTGTCAATTTTGGCTTTTGCTGCCGTTGCTTTTGGTGTTTTAGACATGAAGTCTTTGCCCATGCCTATGTCCTGAATGGTACTACCTAGGTTTTCCTCTAGGATTTTTATGGCATTAGGTCTAACATTTAAGTCTCTAATCCATCTTGAATTAATTTTCATATAAGGAGTAAGGAAAGGATCCAGTTTCAGCTTTCTACTTATGGCTAGCCAATTTTCCCAGCACCATTTATTAAATAGGGAATCCTTTCCCCATTTCTTGTTTCTCTCAGGTTTGTCAAAGATCAGATGGCTGTAGATGTGTGGTATTATTTCTGAGGACTCTGTTCTGTTCTATTGGTCTATATCTCTGTTTTGGTACCAGTACCATGCTGTTTTGGTGACTGTAGCCTTGTAGTATAGTTTGAAGTCAGGTAGCGTGATGCCTCCAGCTTTGTTCTTTTGACTTAGGATTGTCTTGGAGATGCGGGCTCTTTTTTGGTTCCATATGAACTTTAAAGCAGTTTTTTCCAATTCTGTGAAGAAACTCATTGGTAGCTTGATGGGGATGGCATTGAATCTATAAATTACCTTGGGCAGTATGGCCATTTTCACGATATTGATTCTTCCTATCCATGAGCATGGTATGTTCTTCCATTTGTTTGTGTCCTCTTTTATTTCACTGAGCAGTGGTTTGTAGTTCTCCTTGAAGAGGTCCTTTACATCCCTTGTAAGTTGGATTCCTAGGTATTTGATTCTCTTTGAAGCAATTGTGAATGGAAGTTCATTCCTGATTTGGCTCTCTGTTTGTCTGTTACTGGTGTATAAGAATGCTTGTGATTTTTGCACATTAATTTTGTATCCTGAGACTTTGCTGAAGTTGCTTATCAGCTTAAGGAGAATTTGGGCTGAGACAATGGGGTTTTCTAAATATACAATCATGTCATCTGCAAACAGGGACAGTTTGACTTCTTCTTTTCCTAACTGAATACCCTTGATTTCTTTCTCTTGCCTAATTGCCCTAGCCAGAACTTCCAACACTATGTTGAATAGGAGTGGTGAGAGAGGGCATCCCTGTCTTGTGCCAGTTTTCAAAGGGAATGTTTCCAGTTTTTGCCCATTCAGTATGATATTGGCTGTGGGTTTGTCATAAATAGCTGTTATTATTTTGAGGTACGTTCCATCAATACCGAATTTATTGAGCGTTTTTAGCATGAAGGGCTGTTGAATTTTGTCAAAAGCCTTTTCTGCATCTATTGAGATAATCATGTGGTTCTTGTCTTTGGTTCTGTTTATATGCTGGATTATGTTTATTGATTTGCGAATGTTGAACCAGCCTTGCATCCCAGGGATGAAGCCCACTTGATCATGGTGGATAAGCTTTTTGATGTGTTGCTGAATCCGGTTTGCCAGTATTTTATTGAGGATTTTTGCATCGATGTTCATCAGGGATATTGGTCTAAAATTCTCTTTTTTTTGTTGTGTCTCTGCCAGGCTTTGGTATCAGGATGATGTTGGCCTCATAAAATGAGTTAGGGAGGATTCCCTCTTTTTCTATTGATTGGAATAGTTTCAGAAGGAATGGTACCAACTCCTCCTTGTACCTCTGGTAGAATTCAGCTGTGAATCCATCTGGTCCTGGACTTTTTTTGGTTGGTAGGCTATTAATTATTGCCTCAATTTCAGAGCCTGCTATTGGTCTATTCAGGGATTCAACTTCTTCCTGGTTTAGTCTTGGAAGAGTGTAAGTGTCCAGGAAATTATCCATTTCTTCTAGATTTTCCAGTTTATTTGTGTAGAGGTGTTTATAGTATTCTCTGATGGTAGTTTGTATTTCTGTGGGGTCGGTGGTGATATCCCCTTTATCATTTTTAATTGCGTCGATTTGATTCTTCTCTCTTTTCTTCTTTATTAGTCTTGCTAGTGGTCTGTCAATTTTGTTGATCTTTTCAAAAAACCAACTCCTGGATTCATTGATTTTTTGGAGAGTTTTTTGTGTCTCTATCTCCTTCAGTTCTGCTCTGATCTTAGTTATTTCTAGCCTTCTGCTAGCTTTCAAATGTGTTTGCTCTTGCTTCTCTAGTTCTTTTAATTGTGATGTTAGAGTGTCAATTTTAGATCTTTCCTGCTTTCTCTTGTGGGCATTTAGTGCTATAAATTTCCCTCTACACACTGCTTTAAATGTGTCCCAGAGATTCTGGTATGTTGTATCTTTGTTCTCATTGGTTTCAAAGAACATCTTTATTTCTGCCTTCATTTCGTTATGTACCCAGTAGTCATTCAGGAGCAGGTTGTTCAGTTTCCATGTAGTTGAGCGGTTTTGATTGAGTTTCTTAGTCCTGAGTTCTAGTTTGATTGCACTGTGGTCTGAGAGACAGTTTGTTATAATTTCTGTTCTTGTACATTTGCTGAGGAGTGCTTTACTTCCAATTACGTGGTCGATTTTGGAGTAAGTATGATGTGGTGCTGAGAAGAATGTATATTCTGTTGATTTGGGGTGGAGAGTTCTATAGATGTCTATTAGGTCTGCTTGCTGCAGAGATGAGTTCAATTCCTGGATATCCTTGTTAACTTTCTGTCTCGTTGATCTGTCTAATGTTGACAGTGGAGTGTTGAAGTCTCCCATTATTATTGTATGGGAGTCTAAGTCTCTTTGTAAGTCTCTAAGGACTTGCTTGATGAATCTGGGTGCTCCTGTATTGGGTGCATATATATTTAGGATAGTTAGCTCTTCCTGTTGAATTGATCCCTTTACCATTATGTAATGGCCTTCTTTGTCTCTTTTGATCTTTGATGGTTTAAAGTCTGTTTTATCAGAGACTAGTATTGCAACCCCCGCTTTTTTTTTTTGTTCTCCATTTGCTTGGTAAATCTTCCTCCATCCCTTTATTTTGAGCCTATGTATGTCTCTGCGTGTGAGATGGGTCTCCTGAATACAGCAGACTGATGGGTCTTGACTCTTTATCCACTTTGCCAGTCTGTGTCTTTTAATTGGAGCATTTAGTCCATTTACATTTAAGGTTAAGATTGTTATGTGTGAACTTGATCCTGCCATTATGATATTAACTGGTTATTTTGCTCGTTAGTTGATGCAGTTTCTTCCTAGCCTCGATGGTCTTTACATTTTGGCATGTTTTTGCAATGGCTGGTACCGGTTGTTCCTTTCCATGTTTAGTGCTTCCTTCAGGGTCTCTTGTAAGGCAGGCCTAGTGGTGACAAAATCTCTAAGCATTTGCTTATCTGTAAAGGATTTTATTTCTCCTTCACTTATGAAACTTAGTTTGGCTGGATATGAAATTCTGGGTTTAAAATTCTTTTCTTTAAGAATGTTGAATATTGGCCCCCACTCTCTTCTGGCTTGTAGAGTTTCTGCCGAGAGATCTGCTGTTAGTCTGATGGGCTTCCCTTTGTGGGTAACCTGACCTTTCTCTCTGGCTGCCCTTAACATTTTTTCCTTCATTTCAACTTTGGTGAATCTGACAATTATGTGTCTTGGAGTTGCTCTTCTCGAGGAGTATCTTTGTGGCGTTCTCTGTATTTCCTGGATTTGAATGTTGGCCTGCCCTACTAGGTTGGGGAAGTTCTCCTGGATGATATCCTGAAGAGTGTTTTCCAACTTGGTTCCATTTTCCCCCTCACTTTCAGGCACCCCAATCAGACGTAGATTTGGTCTTTTGACATAATCCCATACTTCTTGCAGGCTTTGTTCATTTCTTTTTCTTCTTTTTTCTTTTGGTTTCTCTTCTCGCTTCATTTCATTCATTTGATCCTCAATCGCAGATACTCTTTCTTCCAGTTGATCGAGTCGGTTACTGAAGCTTGTGCATTTGTCACGTATTTCTCGTGTCATGGTTTTCATCTCTTTCATTTCGTTTATGACCTTCTCTGCATTAATTACTCTAGCCATCAATTCTTCCATTTTTTTTTCAAGATTTTTAGTTTCTTTGCGCTGGGTACGTAATTCCTCCTTTAGCTCTGAGAAATTTGATGGACTGAAGCCTTCTTCTCTCATCTCGTCAAAGTCATTCTCCGTCCAGCTTTGATCCGTTGCTGGCGATGAGCTGCGCTCCTTTGCCGGGGGAGATGCGCTCTTATTTTTTGAATTTCCAGCTTTTCTGCCCTGCTTTTTCCCCATCTTTGTGGTTTTATCTGCCTCTGGTCTTTGATGATGGTGATGTACTGATGGGGTTTTGGTGTAGGTGTCCTTCCTGTTTGATAGTTTTCCTTCTAACAGTCAGGACCCTCAGCTGTAGATCTGTTGGAGATTGCTTGAGGTCCACTCCAGACCCTGTTTGCCTGGGTATCAGCAGCAGAGGCTGCAGAAGATAGAATATTTCTGAACAGCGAGTGTACCTGTCTGATTCTTGCTTTGGAAGCTTTCTCTCAGGGGTGTACTCCACCCTGTGAGGTGTGGGGTGTCAGACTGCCCCTAGTGGGGGATGTCTCCCAGTTAGGCTACTCAGGGGTCAGGGACCCACTTGAGCAGGGAGTCTGTCCCTTCTCAGATCTCAACCTCCGTGTTGGGAGATCCACTGCTGTCTTCAAAGCTGTCAGACAGAGTCGTTTGCGTCTGCAGAGGTTTCGGCTGTGTTTGTTATTGCCCTGTCCCCAGAGGTGGAGTCTACAGAGACAGGCAGGTTTCCTTGAGCTGCTGCGAGCTCCACCCAGTTCGAGCTTCCCAGCAGCTTTGTTTACCTACTTAAGCCTCAGCAATGGCAGGCGCCCCTCCCCCAGCCTCGCTGCTGCCTTGCCGGTAGATCACAGACTGCTGTGCTAGCAATGAGGGAGGCTCCGTGGGTGTGGAACCCTCCCGGCCAGGTGTGGGATATGATCTCCTGGTGTGCCTGTTTGCTTAAAGCGCAGTAATGGGGTGGGAGTTACCCGATTTTCCAGGTGTTGTGTGTCTCAGTTCCCCTGGCTAGGAAAAGGGATTCCCTTCCCCCTTGCGCTTCCCAGGTGAGGCAATGCCTCGCCCTGCTTCAGCTCTCGCTGGTTGGGCTGCAGCAGCTGACCAGCACCGATCGTCCGGCACTCCCCAGTGAGATGAACCCAGTACCTCAGTTGAAAATGCAGAAATCACCGGTCTTCTGTGTCGCTCGCGCTGGGAGTTGGAGACTGGAGCTGTTCCTATTCCTGGCCTTGTTTTTTTAAACGAAGTACTTTTTTGGGTAAACAATGACCTCGTGAATGGAAAGAGATTTCAGGGAGGTCCTGGTGACCTAAGGTAAGGGAGGGAAGCTTGAGTTTGACCCATGTTTGGACCCATGTTTGATCACTAATGGATTATGGGAAATGTAAGTTGAGGGACAGGTTTTTGGGGGGAAGATGGTAGTTTGAATTTTGACATCAGGAATGTGCGGTATTTATTAGACATAGGTGGATACAGCCAGAGGCATTGGTGCTCGTGAGAGAAGTCCAGGCTACAGCTGAATGACTAGGATCTGGAGACGGAGAGGCAGCACAGCAGGCAGGTAGGTGCATTAACTCTGGAGCCAAATTGCCAGGTTCAAATCCCAATTCTGCTGCTAAATAGCTGTATAACCAGGTCAATGTTCTTAACCTCTCTATACTTCCATTTCTTTACCTCTAAAACTGGCTTTAAAATCCTTATTACGGCCAGGCACAGTAGCTCACACCTGTAATCCCAGCACTTTGGGAAGACAAGGCGGGTGGATCAGTTGAGGTCAGGAGTTCGAGACCAGCCTGGTCAACATGATGAAACCCCATCTCTACTAAAAATACAAATATTAGCCAGGTGTGGTCGCATGTGCCTGTAACTCGGGAGACTGGGGCAGGAGAATTGTTTGAACCCGGGAGGCAGAGGTTGCAGTGAGCCGAGATCATGCCACTGCACTCCAGCCTGTGAGACAGAGCAAGACTCCATCTCAGAAAAGAAGAAAACAATAAATAAAAAATCCCTATCTCTTAGCTTGTAATGAGAATTAAATGTCATGAGAACAGTGCCTGGCACATAGTAAACACTAGATGGTCATTTGTTATAATTATTTACTTAATAGTTGAAGGTTTGAGGGTGGATGAGATCACCCAAAGAGAAAATGTGAAATAAGAAGAAAACAACATAATGAGAGAGACCTCTGCAGAATGCCAGCTCAAACTAGATACTTAGACATAAAATAATACTATAAGATTCTCAGTCTCAAGAAGTTTATAATCCTATGGGAAAGACAGCATAACTTCTGCTGTAATCAATGCTTGAGGACAATGGGAGAGGAGAATCAAAAAGAAGATTTTGAGAAACAAACAGAATCTCTATTCAGGCAACATGTCCTGGCAGAAGTACTGAATGGAAAACGAAGATAGAAATGAGGGAGAAATTATTCCTTCCATATCAAGGCTAAGCTTATAAAAATAATGATTGGTGATGTGCCCGTTGGTTTCTGCATTACCTGAAACCTCAATCTAGAGCTGAACCTCCAGCGTTTGCCTTCAGGGGTCATCAGTCCTGGGTGCTCTCTGCACTGGGGAAGGAGGGTTGCATGTGAACCACTCGGGTGCTGGAGCTGATCAGAAATGTATGCAAAAATCAAAAACAAACTCAAAAGCCAAAAGCCAGTACACTTCATACAGAGCAATTGCGTTCAACCCTGTTTGACAATTTCCCTCCTCCTATTTATAACTTCTTCCCCTTTATTAAAGTTTCCAGTGATGTCACCTTGCACTGCTTTGGGCAAATGTGTTTACTCTTGCCTGCTCAGATCCAACCCATCACAAAGCGCGGTAAGTGCCAGGGTTTGACCAGGAAAAAGAGAAGCCAATTGCCAGCAAGGTTCACAGGATTGATAAATAGAGGCAGCACCAATGACTCAGTGCAACTCGGGACGGCTCAAGGGAAAAGATTGTCTGGGTCTTTTGTCTTCACCAAGACTTGGAAGAGGCCTCCATGGCCATGTCCACCACAGGGTGTAAATCCCCATGGTGGGACCATGGGGAGACCTGAGTTTTGCTCTTGTTGCCCAGGCTGGGGTACAATGACGTGATCCTGGCTCACTGCAACCTCTGCCTCCCAGGTTCAAGTGATTCTCCCGCCTCAGCCTCCTGAGTAGCTGGGATTACAGGTGCCCACTGCCACACTCGGCTAATTTTTGTATTTTTAGTAGAGATGGGGTTTCACCACATTGGCCAGGCTGGTCTCGAACCTCTGACCTCAGATGATTCACCCACCTTGGCCTCCCAAAGTGCTGGGATTACAGCAGTAAGCCATCACACCTGGCCTCCCTCTATGACTTTGATCAAATCACTTAACTGCGTGAGTTTTAATTTCCTTGTCACTAAACAGAGAGGTCAGGTTAGATGATCCAGAAGGTGTCTTCCAACATTTAGCGTCTCTTAAATATGGTCATATCCTGTATTATTCTGGTGGGTGAGATTTTGCTGAAGTAACAAAAAACCCAATTTTTCCACTTTTCACTGTAATCTAGATTTATTATTGTTTCATGCAAAGCCAGCTGCAGGTTTGGGCACCCATCCAGAGCCATTGCTTTTCATGCAGTAACTCACTGTTCCAGGCTGACACAGGTTCCACCCATTACCTATACCTTCTGGAACACATGTTCTTTTTGGTGACATGCAGGTGAAGAGAGTGACTCGGGAATCCTGTGTGGACTTTTCACTGACTCAACTCAGAGGTGACATATATCACTTGTACTCTGTTTACAGAGAATGAATCACATGGCCCTGCCCAGCCCCTGTCGATAAGAGAGGAGGAGTGGGAGAGGGGTTAAGAAGTGGAACCTTCCATGTTCTCAGAAGAGGAGGAGAATTGAATATTGGTGAATACTGGTAATGTCTAGACACAGCCTCTATCAAACACAGATACTTATAATTTTTACAGCTGCTTAATAAGCAGTTCTGACAATGTTTTGAAGACAGTAGAGAAGATATTACTACCTCTATTTGGGGAAATGTACCAGAAAAGTTGAGCAACATTTGCAATGTCACAGAGCTGCCTAATGTCTGAGATGGGACTAGATTCTGTGTCCCCATGCTGTCAGCTTCCTAGTGATTAAAAGAATACCAGATTTTATCTCAGAAGACCTGCATTTGAATCCTGATCTTTTATTTCACTGACCGGCAATTGACTTCCTTGAGCCTTAACTTTCTTTTTCTTAATCACTCCTATTTTATTTTATTTTATTATTTATTATTTTCTTATTTTTCCATACGTTATTGGGGAACAGGTGGTGTTTGGTTACATGAGTAAGTTCTTTAGTGGTGATTTGTGAGATTTTGGTGCACTCGTCACCCTAGCAGTAGACACTGCACCTTATTTGTAGTCTTTTATCCCTCACCCTCCTCCCATCTTCACCTCAAATCCTTGAGGAGCCTCAACTTTCTTACCTGGATTAAGAGTATTGTAGATCTATCTCACAGTTTCCTTGGGAAGATTAAATCAGATAATCAAAGGGAAAGTGTCTGTCATGGAGCAAAATATATATATATGTGTGTGTGTATATATATGTGTGTGTGTATATACACACACACGCGCGCACACACACACACACATATATATGTGTGTATATATATAATGCTACTCCATAAAGTGCTGGGAAAAATATACCATCCCCAGAGAGGTGTTACATTTTCCCTAGCACCTAGAGAAGTGCCTAGAACAAAGGAGAAGCTCAAAGCACAGGGTTGCAAAGGTGTGTGTGCATGTAAAAAGTGCTGAATAAGTATCATGCACTGTGGTTACTATCCTTTTTGTTCCTTTTGGGTAATGGTAGGATGAAAGAGAGGAAGAAAGGGAGAGAGGCTAGATAAAGAGAGGACAGGCAAAGGAAAACTATTAAAAACAGGAAAGAGGTATAGTTATTGATGTGAAGGATTTTTCAATCACGTTTCTTAGCAAGAGAATTCAAGGCAGGAAAATAAATTCATAGGAACAGCAGAACAAGAGCTTAGCCCTGCGTTGAATGCGACAGGGCAAGTGCAAGGAAAGGATTGCAAATGATGCAAGGGGGATGCGTGAAGAGAGGACAGGCTTGGGCAAGACAAAAGGAGAACAGCGGTGTCCCTGCACCCCCTCCCCTACCCATGAATAGAGGCTGCCGTGGACTCAAAGCTCATCTTCTGAGCCAAGGACCAAACCTCAGCTTCCAAGACTGGCCCTAATGATCCATGCTAGTGGGCCATAGACTCCTTCCATTGAGTGACCTTAGCTGGTTATCTCCATGGTAACGGCACACATCTCAAACTGTTCCTTCCTGTGTGGGAGGAAACATTTCAGAAATGGGGGAAGGCTGAATTTAACAGTGGTTTTTCCCTCTTGTGACCCTTCTCCTTTGGCAAAGCGTGCACTTTTTCTGAGCACACTGCAGTCTCCTGAGGAAAGCGTCCATAGAAGAGGATGTTTTGGGACTTTATTTGCAGATGCATGCCCAGGACACATTTTTAAAGTAGAAGCCTGAATCTGCTTTTCTTTGAGTATTTCTCAGGACGTTCCACCATTCTTTTGAAAAACTCCAAAGAGAAAAGCCAGCATGCTGTCTCATGTTGAAAGAGAGAGCTCAGAAAGGTTAGGCAGCTTCCCCAGAGCTACAAGCAACATGGTAGCAGAGTTAGGCTAGAAAGCCAGATGTAACAAGGCTGAAGCTCCACTGACCACTATTTACTTCCTACCTCCCTGCGTTTCAGACGCAGCCTGAGCCACCATCCCGGCCAACTGGCTGACAGGTCTCCCTCCAGCCCTAGACTCTGCCTCTGGTCGCATGACCCATGATACGTCCTGTGATTTTCTTCAGCACAGTGTGCAGACTCTAAGGGCATGAGGCAAAGGTATGCTCTGCCTGAAGCTGGAGCTTAAGTTACATTTTAAGCTCCATGTTCTGTTTGTTCCACAATGTCTATGGTAAGAGCAGCATTTTACAGGATGATAAATTACCCTTGTTTAGCTGAGCCCTAGAAGTGCATGTCTGACCATGAAACCCTCCAGTCGCAGCTCTGAAAGGCACCAGGGCTTCCACTTTCCAACCAGAATCATGAACCAAGAGCATTCATTCCTTGGCTTGACTTCAGCCTTTCCCGGTAGATTTGATCCCATGATTTTACCCGTGAAAGAAATCTTTTACTGTGTAACATCCCTGCCTGACTCTGACGTACAAAGGTGTAATTAGAACAGTGTGGAGCAGGCAGGATGATCTATTTACCTCATCCCTAACATTTAAGTGCTTTCAAAATATGTTTTTAATATCTTAGGTGAACAGAGCCAAATTCTCTTCTCAGTTTTTCACATGCATGAGTAAATCCACACAGACTAAACCCCTTGGGCCTTAGGTTCTGCTTAGAAGTTCTTTTTTTTTCTTTCTTTTAAAGAAAACAAATATCCCATTAAAACGACAAAGTGTACTCTGCATATTTTTAGGACAATTAGAGTTTAGAATTCCCTCTCCTTCCGCCCATGGCTTAAAAAAAATAAAAAAATTCTTAACCATTTCCTTATGAAGAATGACATTAAACTGGGATAAATGGAAAGGCTCTCTTGCCTTTTAAAATAATCTTCTCGTCTTACATCATCAAAGTACCAACTGGATCAGGGCCCTCGATATGGTATGGGAAGGATCCAGGCTCCACTGTACTGTTACCAGGTAAATTCTTTAGGTAGACAGTTACTAGTGAACTGAATGGAAACATTTACTTGAAACAGAAAAGTCAATCTCACAGGAAACAGAGAAACATAAAAGTAAGGATGCTTCCTACCATTTGCTGGATTCAAAAACAGGTCATGCCAATAAAATTATGAAGAAGAGGCTGCCGCAGGCTGGCCAGGTCCTCAGCCTGTGGGCAAGAGATACAGACAGACAGAGTGGGAGGTGCTGGAATCAGTCCCAGTCTGAAGGAGACCAGGAGAGGGAGGAGAGTCAACCCCAACCCCACGCTTTGTGCTTCACTGTGTTGGTAAGTTTGTGTTGCTGTTCATACAGCAACTCTTTGCCCATTAGCAGGTGCTGCTGGGCCACACGTGTGGATAATATTTGCCAAGCCAACACGCAGGTCAAACGTTTTCTTGCAACAAGCTTGGAGCAACATCTTAGCAGCAATTGCGCTGTCACTGCATATGCAAAGTCCAAAGCCTCCAGGGCTGCCATATTTACACAGAGAAGTCCGTGTAAGACCATCTGCAGCTTGTTTTCCATTCATTACAAAGCATTTCAAAGGATGAAAAGCCAAGCCTCATTCACCCCATGGTTCAGACAGAAATAAGATATGCCCTCAGGAGATACTGACTTGGGAGAGGAGCAAAATCCAGAGATGGTTTGGGAAATGTATCTGTGATGTCTTGGAAACTAAGAATTATATTGAAGAATCAAACAAATAATTCATGACTTCCCAGGAGGGAAAAAATGTGTTTATTTATTTAAATTAAAAAATATTGTGAAAATTACAAAGTGTTAAATACAAAAGACAATTCTATACAACTCAATAGAATAAGAAGGAAGTATATACATCACTTTTTAATAGGTGCAGAGAGACTTGCACCAAACTTCAGGATTAAGCAATGGAAAATGTGACAAGGCACATGTCCGTCGCAGTGAAATTTCAGAATTCAAGTGATTCCAGGCAAGAGGCCAAACTTAACTTGGCTTCTTTCAACTTAAACAGCCCCCTTTGGCGTAAATCCACACTGAATTTTAAAGTGAACGGAGGGCCTTTTCCCCCAAAACATAAATTTCCTTTAGCTGTATGTCAAAGTGGACTGATAAGCCAGCTCCTACACTGTTAACCCTTCCATGGAAACAGCAGTTATTGCTGTGCCTCCAATTCATAAAGAGTATTTTTCTTAAAAAAAAAAACAACAAAAAAAAATGTGGCTGGGTGCGGTGGCTCACACTTGTAATCCCAGAACTTTGGTAGACCGAAGTGGGAGGATCATTTGAGGCCAGGAGTTCAAGACCAGCCTGGCCAAAATGGCGAAACCCCATCTCTACTAAAAAATAAAAAATTAGCCAGACGTGGTGGCAGGTACCTGTAATTCCAGCTACTCAGGAGGCTGAGGCAGGAGAATCGCTGGAACCCAGGAGGTGGAGGTTGCAGTGAGCCAAGATCGCGTCACTGCACTCCAGCCTGGGCAACAGAGCAAGCCTCTGTCTTAAAAAAAAAAAAAAAAAAAAATTTAATAGAATTAAATTTGACCTTTTACTTCCTCCTTGTCTTTAAGGGCCTAATGGATCTGCAAAACTGTTGACCACAGGAATACATGGAGACATTGGAAGCATTCCTGTGTGTTTTCCTTTAGACTTTGCTTTCTTTTAGCTGGAAGTGTTAACATCACACGTTCTCCAGAGAACTTTGCAGAGGAGAATGTGGTGTCTGCCTCTTTCCTTCAATCCTGGGAAAACTACAGCAGGGCTGGTTGGTAGCTTGCCCTGAATTCCCCAGTTATATGTGTTCTGAATCTCCAACTGCTCCTTTAAATCAGCGTATCCTTGTTCAGACTAACCGGCCAAAGGGGAAGCATTTGGTCCAAGCTTCCTCACACCAGGCTGTGGAGTACTTATCACAGAGTCCTAAAATCTAAAGACATCCTCCCAGCCCCCTGGGGATGGAGATCGTCAGGAACCTCATGCAGACAGCGAGCTTCTTGATGACATGCCCAGGACCACACAGCAAATGAGTGTCAAGGCTCGGGATCAGGAAGCACAGAACTCGGAGCCCAGCTTTGTGCAATCTCCGCCTGAGTATGCCCTTCTAGGTCTCGGCTACGTGACGAAATACCACATTATGTCCTCTCCCAGCTCAGAAAACTAGGCTGGGAAACTGAGCAGCAGCAGAGCTAACGGCTTGGCCTTGTTCAACCCCACTTACCCCTTCTAGAAAGATCAGGAAGAGTCCCCTGAACCACCACCCGGAGTGCAGGTTAGATTCTGGGGAAGCTCTTCTGATCCAAAGAACATCATGCCAGCATGTGATGCTGCATGGCTACAGGTCAGAGTTCAAGGTCATAAGTTAGACAAAAGGTCAAAATAGCAGATCATCTCTTATAACCCCAGCCAATGTTAACAGGTTTAAAAGTTACTTTTTTTTTTTCTTACAGTGTGCAAATGAGCTGGGTTCAGATCTCCAGCCTTCTTCCACCAAAAATCCTTCTCTAATCTAAAAGAAGCTTGTAACCCACTGTGAAGAAATGCCACAGGTACACAGTAGAGATACTTACAGTCAATCAGATCTAGAAGGACAAAGCTCTAGGCAAATAGCAAATCACAACTAGTCCCTCAGCATGTCCTAAGCATTTGGCAGCCCTGGGAAGAGGCAGACCCTGCAGGAGCTACCCAGGGCATCCAGTGAGAAAATGGCAAGCATATCATCCGGCCAAATTCTGAACAGAACCCCAACACCCAGGCCCCAAAGTCAATGTACACTCTCCACATCTCCGCGGCTTTTTCAGTGGTGGGTGCAAACCACAGGCACCTCCCGGACTCCTCGGGGCTACTGGCTCCAGCTGAGCCTAGTCCCCCACCCCACCCCAAATTAGGGGCTTGCCGAGGGTCTTTTCAAAGTGGCAGCCGCACTGCGAAAGTGAAACCAGACACTTGAAAACTGTCTTTCCTCTCTCTAAGGGTGCTGGCTGATGGAGCCTCCGGCAGGGGTCCCGGGGGTGCTAGGAATTCTGATGGATGTTCTCCGAGGACCCTTCACTGCTTTCGTTGAGGGGCGTCTCCGAGGTCTCCTCCAGCTCATCGTCTGCCCCCTCCTCCTGAATAGTGAGGTGCACGTCCGGGGAGGAGGACTCGGAGCTCACGCTGTCCCCTTCCATGGAGCAGAGGGTGCAGGACAGCGCGGGCGCCACGCTCTCCTGCAGCATGTTCAGCATCAGGGGCACCTGCACCGACCTCAGGCCTGACACCACGGGCAGCGGCTTCATGGCCTCCCCCCAGAGCCGCTCCTCGTCTTTGTACAGCAGCAGGAGGCTGGACTTCTTCTCTCGCCTCTTGGATTTCATGTAGCCCAGCATGATTCCGATCAAGAAAATGCCATAGAAGGACATGACAACCAGAATGTAGAAGTACTCGTTGCCGTTGCCGTTGCCGCCGCCGGGCGCACGGGACTCCAGGGGGCTGCTGGAGGCTGCGGTGCCGGGGTGCGTGCTGTTCAGAGGCTCCATCTTCAGCATTGAGGCTGCCTGCACAGCAGGGGCTGCGGAAAAAGCTGCAGGTTAGAGCTGTCCCCCAGGTTCCCGGCACAGGGAGGAGGGGGAGCACAAAGTTTGTGGAACTGCAATACCAAAAAAGCTTAAAAGTGCATGAAAGAAATAGCCTAAGAGGCTTCGCCAAACAGATGACAGGAGTGAGCTATGAGGGCTTGGAGTGCACGGGAGAGAAGCCCGGGGAGGGTTCACTGGGAAAAGTAAGAAGGACTCTTTTTTTTTCTTTTTTTTCTTTTTTTTCTTTTTTTTTTTTTTAGTGTACACATCTGTCCTGTTTGTAGTGAGCAGTATTATTTTGATTTTCTTTTTACATCAATGTAAGACAGGAGCATCAGTAAATAATAGCTTTAAAATTGGGAAACACATTTTAACAGAGCAGAAACAGAGTTTACATTGTGTTTCCAAAATCAAACTATTTTAAATTCAAAACAGTGTTTCCTTAGAACAAAGAAAAGCAGAAAGAAAATTAAAAAATTCATCTATTAATTGGCAAAAAAATGCCCATCTTTCAAATGTTTCTGAAGCAAAGTGTAGCCTTGCTCACTTACCAAGGCTGACAGTTTGTCCCAAGTTTTGAATTCCCAGATCGTCCAGTCCAAGAGGGTTCTTCTGCCCTGTCCGGCTCTGAGCTCTGACAACGCAGCCGCTGCAGTTGGGATATATAGTCAAGAAGTGCATCGTCACGTGCTCTGGGAGGAAAATTTACAACAGAGGTTGATCGTGGCAGAGTGAGCAGTGAACTGAAAGCACTGCAGTTCAACTCCCTGAACTTTGCAGCTGTGAAAAAGAGAAAAAGACTGGGAAGTGAGAACTGCTCCTCACGCCCCAGCGCCCAGCCAGGGTTTTCAGGTGGCCGTGATGATGCGTGAAAAGAGGAGAAAGGAATGCGCTGGGTTGGAACCGTTACCCCAAAGTCCACTCTCACTGAAAATTAGCTCATGCTTCATCCAGCTCTTAGGAATAACCGTTATTGGGCTACAGGTTTTCAGAGGCAGCTGAATCCCATAATCTGGATGAAAGACAGTTGGAAGCAAGTGCAGGATTTATAGTCAAGGAACTGGGGCTTCGGTTTCAGTTCTTCCACTCCTTATGCAAATATGATAAATCCTTCCTTAACCTTTCCGCACCTCACATTCCTTGTCTGTAAAATCATTGTGCCTGGGTGTCGTCTGCAGGTAGGATTATATAAACCACATGACCTTTTGAGTCCCTTTCAGCTTAGCCCTTCTAAGACTGAAGGCTGGTTGGTGTAGCTTAGCCCTCTAAAAGCAGAGATTCTACCTGCCTTCCATATCAAGGTCACAAACCTATGTTTATAATAATTATTTTTTTAAAAGATCCAAGGTTCTTTTCAGTGGTCTGCATGAAGTGGGAACTTGTTGTGGTAAAAGATACGATGGGCCAGTTTTGTTCCGTCCTGCCATACACAGCTGCTCCTCTGAAGCCTCATGCGGAGACTATTGACACATCTCTTTGCTGTCTCTGGCAGGTCAGGGGAGGAGCAGGACTATTTCAGAGTGCAACTAAGCACAGTTCAAGTTTTTTAAACCTCGGTAGACCCTGTGTTTAAATGGCTGCTGTGATCAAAATTGGAAGAGGAATTGCAGGCTTTAATGTCAGTCTCTCTGCTCCCTGGGCTGCTTACTCTGAGGCTTTCATGCTAAGTGGAAGGAAACTGGGAGGGATCCACTCCCTCCAGTTGTCTGTGGCCTGTGGATTGCAGCCAGACTCTAAAGGAAACATCTCTCGTGGTTCTGCTGTAGTCAAACTGACGCATGCGACATCCACCTGACCTGCTGGAACATATATAGCTTAGGCACTAGAATTTTCGCTGCTTCTCCAGGAACCCCCCCCTGGGTTGGCATCTGATCCTGATTCTAAGAAGACACCTGGAGGAAAAATAGGGAGATTAACTGAATGCTGCTGTTTTTCCCACTTGACTATTGACCTGTGCTTGCCCGTAAATCACCAGCTGGCACTGGAGGTACCAATCATAGACCACTCCAGCATCACGACCATCCACACAGTGGAACTGTGCTTACACCAGTAAAGATACCCTCCCCCATTGTGTTAATACGTAAAACCCTCCATAGCTACTTTGGCCATGGTAGACTTGGCCTTTTCAACAGGTGTCCATCACAAGCACTAGAACACTTCCATCTACATCTAAGCCTACACTGGAATGTCTGGGACACTAGAACAAGACGGGCACGAGAAAGAGATGCCTGTTGATTGTTGACCCTGGTATTGTTTATTGTGTACCTTAGGACATACGAGATTGGTCATCACCCAGAGATTATTCAACACCAAAGACTGGAAGCTTTGAGTAGGCAGAGAGGAGGTGGGGATAGGGGTTACCAGATTCAAGGAGCAGAAGTACAAAGCCTGGTGCCAAGAAGCCAAACAGAGGCTGAAGTTTGAAACAAAATAAATCCCCAAACCTGAGCCAATAGTCCCAAGGGAATACAACCAAGAAAAGAGATGGGCGTGGGGAAACATATAGAATGAATTCCAAAGGACAGAGCAAGTCAGAGCCAAAGGAAGAGCAGGACTGATTGCAGGAGTCAGGGAAGGAACAGCCCGCCTGCTTGGAGTCCCTGCTGCCCCAATTCCCATGGACTCCCTGCATGGATATTTCTACCAGAGTTAAATGAGGCTGGGTGCAGTGACTTATTTCAGTAATCCAGTGCTTGAAGAGGCTGAGGCCAATGAATCACTTGAACCCAGGTGTTTGAGACCATCCGGGGCAACACAGTGAGACCCCATCTCTACTAAAAAACTACAAAAATTAGTAACTAGGCCTGGTGGTGAGTGCCTGTAGTCCCAGCTACTTGGGAGACTGGGGTGGGAGGATCACTTGAGACCAGGAATTCAAGGCTGCAATGAGCTCTGAACATGCCACTACACTCCAACCTGGGTGACA
Organism: Macaca nemestrina; assembly: GCF_043159975.1. Taxonomy (NCBI): domain Eukaryota; kingdom Metazoa; phylum Chordata; class Mammalia; order Primates; family Cercopithecidae; genus Macaca; species Macaca nemestrina. Next base: position 121,158,174 of record NC_092135.1, on the reverse strand, counting down.
GAGTGATATCTCTAAAGAAACAGAATACAATACAATACAATACAATATAATACAATATTTAAATGAAATGATGCAAAGAAAGCATCATGTCTGGCCGAATGCGCATGCTCAGTGTCTGCTTTTCGTTGTCATTTTTAGGAGTACCCTGTTGCTCCCAAGGGCTTCGGGTTGCCTCCTATCATGTGTGTGCCCATCTCCAGACTTTTTATCACTGCTCCTTCCCCTGTCTGTCACTCCCAGGAATGGAATTTAAGAGAAGGGAATTCCAACTTCAAAACACATAGCTCGATCTTCTTCCCAGCCCTCATTCGTGACAGGGATTGTGAGAATGATGGCAGTGAATAGTGGCATAAAGAATGAGGGGGAGGGGGCACATCTAGAAAGTGCACTCTGTTGGGAGAGGATGGCACTGCACAAGAATTATTAATTATATCTACCCCAGGCCTCAATTTTAGCAGACAGCAATGTTAAAGAAATAAATCAATTTTGACGAGCATTTCCATTTCCTGAACAGTGTCTTTTCAGGAGCAAACATATCTAATTCTGATGAAGTCCATTTTATTTTCAAGGTTTTTGGTTGTGCTGTTTGGATCCTAAGAAATATTTGCTTAACCCAGTCATGAGGTTTTTCTCCTGTCTTTCTTCTAGAAGTTTTATGGTTTTAGCCTTACATTTAGACCTATGATACATTTCAAGTTAATTTTATTCTACGATGTAAGATATGGGTCAAGGGTTTTTGGGAGGGGTTGTTTGTTTTTGTTTTGCAGACAGATGTCCAATTGCTCCAGCATCATTTTTTGAAAAGTCTCCTTTTCCTGTTTAAAATTATCTTGGAACCTTTGTTGAAAATCAATTAACCTTATATATGCAGTTCTATTTCTTAACTCTTCATTCTGTTCCTTTGATCTCTCTGTCTATCCTTGCATCAATATTATTCTGTTTTGATAAATCCATTTTAAACATATATTTTAAATGAGTATAAGATACACTGCAGTTCAAATCTAACTTAGTGTCTATCATGTACCAACTACACCTAAGTCCTGTGAGGTCAAGTGTTATTACAACCATTTCATAGATAAGGAAACTGAAGGTCAAAGAGGCAAAGCAAGTTGCTCAACGTCAAATCACTAGCAGTACAGTCAGTACTTGACCCCAGATCTATGCAACTCCAAAACCCATTCTTTTTCCACTACCCTTTGTCTCACTGAATGGGAAACAAAAAGAAACTGAGAAAGAGTAGGAAGTGAAAGATGGACATTTTTCCAACTTCTTTTGAGTCTTCATAAAGTTTTTTTTAAAAAAATAAATGTGAATTCTGACATAACTAGATACACATAAATACAAACGTGGAACTACAAGTTGTCTTTTTCTGAATTCATGTTATTTTAAGTACTGGAGGCTGCACCAACCTCAGCATGTTCTAGAAGTTATCAGTGAAGCAGTAATGCTCTTACCCTATATCTATGTTTTTCATAGTACAGCTGTTTCTCTGCCTACATATGCAGCCTTGATATGGTTTGGCTCTGTGTCCCCACCCAAATCTCACCTCGAATTGTAATCCCAATGTGTCAAGGGTGGGACCAGGTGGAGGTAATTGAATCATGGGGGCTGTTTCCCCCATGATGCTCTCAGTGACTGAGTCTCATGAGATCTGATGGTTTTATAAGCATCTGGCATTTCCCTTGCTTGCACTCACTCCATCTAGTCACCCTGTAAAGAAGGTACCTGCTTCTTCTTCGCCTTCCGCCATGACTGTTAAGTTTCCTGAGGCCTTCCCACCCATACAGAACTGTGAGTCGATGAAACCTCTTTCCTTTATGAATTACCCAGTCTCGGGTATGTCTTTATTACTTTATTAGCGGTGTGAGAATGGACTAATATAAGCCTGTTCTGGTCTTCTTGCTTTAACTTGTATTTGGTTTTCCTATTTGATCCTGACACATACTTTCTCTAGAGCTTTGAGTACTTTCATTTCCTGGTAACGTCATTTTTACCAGATGACCCAGGAGTCCCTGGCCACACACATCTCTGAAATTATGTTAACAGCTTCTGTGACTAAACAAAGTCTATGCTGGGATAACAGCATGGCTGTGAATCTCATCAGATTAAACGTAAGTCTGGAGTCCAGAGATCTGACCCAGCTCAGCCTTGCTGGTGCTACGTGACTGGCTGAGTTGCATAATTGCTCTGTGTTTCAGTTTTAGCCACCCTCGGGCATGTCAAAAGTAGCATCATTAATTGTCTCAAGATCCTGAGAAATGTCCCATAATCCACGGGGCTGTGTCTGCCTCCTGAGCAGACCAGGCTTTGGGGCAGGCAGAATATTGCAAAATGAAATCCTCAGTGCCCACCACTGGTTTTGCTTTTCCCAGAAATTCTGTCTGAAAAGTTCTGTCTGGGAACTCGAGCAGTGGATCATCCCTTCTAATGCCCTGAGTCACCCTCCCTGGACACATACTTTTTAGCATTCCTAGCCCTAGAAATAAAACAGGGCTGGATATCTAACAGGTCCTTAATAAGGTCCCCAGGCCCTCCCTGTAACACCCGCTATACTGTAGAGGATGTGGCTATCAGCAGGTCCTGTTTTGATATCACCCCAAGGGGGTTAGGAGGGAAGAACCGGAACTCCTGAAATTAACGGTGAAGTTGGTATTAATTCACCTTTGTTATGTATTATTCAAGTATCTTTAACCTGATACTTATTTAACAAATACTTGCATAGTACCTAAAATTGCCTCAGGAATTGCTGTAAGTACTTTGCAAAGTTTATCTTATTTAATTCTCATAAAAAGCCCTTGAGGTAGGCTCTGTTATTATCCCCATTATACAATAAGGAAACTGAAGCAGAGTGTGCTGGAGCAGCCTGCCCCAGGTTACACAGCTAGTACATGGCAGAGCTGCTTTGGAACCCAGAGCTGAAAAAACACGAGGGAAAGAAATAAAAGAGAGAGAGAAGAAAAACATTGCCTCTGCCTCTACAGACCTTACCATTGGTGGGGGAGGCAGACAAGAATCCCAAAATTGTATGTGTAAAGTTGCAAGAGTGACAAGTATTGCAAAAGAGAGAGAATGCTAGGAAAGTTATTATTAAGGGGACTGAATTCCTTAGAGAAATCAGGGAGGACCCTCTTGAGGAAGTAATCCTTGAATTGGGATCTGAAGATTGTGCAGGAATTAGCCCAGATGAAGTGAGAAGGTAAGAGAGTTCTGGCCAATGGTAATCTGTGGAAAGATCCTTCGGAGGAAGAAAGTGGGGAGGGAAGAGAGATGGCAAGAATGAGGAACTAAAAAGTCTATGGGGACTCAAGGCAGCAAAAAGGAACCTGGTAGAAGATGCAGCAGGAGAGGCCAGCATGGGCCAGATATTGCCACCTGGGAGCATGAGGACAGGAGACCAAGGAAGTAAAAGACAGATTCCTGCTTTAAAGAGCTCAAGTACTAACTGGGGGGACAACCCCAAGGCCTGGGGCGAGTGTGTGATTGTTCAGGACTGACTGAATGCATGATTGCTGAGGACATGCAAAGAACAAACTAAGAGCATACATGCCTGCAGTTAGGGGAAACCAGAGTGAGGAGTTGACTGACTTAATGAGTGTGTTTGTGAATAACCGTGGGAACACGGCCTTTGCTTCCAAAATTCTTATCAAGTGTTCCAGACAATTAAAATAAAACTCTTGAATGTATTTCAACCATATTTCTCAAGAGCTATCAGTGGTGTGTTTGGAGTAATTCCTGGTCAAAATTTTGACAAGGTGACACAGAACTGCCAGAAGCAATAAGACAAATCAGCATGTCAGCGTATGTGGTTTTAAAAGATGGGCTAGAAGTGCACAGATGGGAAATCCAAGCGTCGGGAACCCAGACCAGATAATGGTATGGCATACAGTTTAAGGGCACAGGCTCTGTGGTCAGGCTGCCTAGGCCTGTCTTGGTTCTTCCTACTAGCTGTGTGACCGTGGGCACATTTCTTAACCTCTCTGGGCCTCTCTTAAAGAGGCATAAGAGTACCTATCTCATAGGGTTGATGTGAGGAAGAAATCGAATTATCCACTATTGCACCCCCAAGACAAAAATACAAAAGGTTTGAGCCCCTTTTCCATATCAAGAGTATTTTTTTAAAAATTGAAAGTAGAGGATTTTGAAGAAAGAGTCATTGATGTTTTCTCTTCACCTTCCTGGGGAAGATGTAGGGAAGGGGCTGCTTTCTCCTCCCATTAGGGGAAGTGAGTGGGGGGCTTCACAGAGATCACTTGAGAGTCTCAGTGGTCTCTGTAGCCTATAACCTGTTGGACACAGAGGACTGGGATCAGAACCACACCTAGAAAAATTTGAAGGGCAAGAAACCATGTCTGGTCAGAACTCTGGGGAGAGCTTGCTGAGTTCGGGATGCCCATGTTCCCAGGGATTTTTTTTCTTTGGGGGGCGGGGGATGGGGAGTGATGTTTTTTTGAGATGGAGTTTCGCTCTTGTCACCCAGGCTGAAGTGCAGTGGCACAATCTCAGCTCACTGCAACCTCCACCTCCTGGGTTCAGGTGATTCTCCTGCCTCAACCTCTCAAGTAGCTGGGATTACAGGCACCTGCCACCACACCCAGCTAATTTTTGTATTTTTAGTAGAAACGGAGTTTCACCATGTTGGTCAGGCTGGTCTCGAACTCCCGCCCACCTCAACCTCCCAAAGTGCTGGGATTACACACATGAGCCACCACGCCCAGCCATTCCCAGGGTTTTTAAGGGAAAAGACAGGAGTGTGTTTCCTATAGGCCAGTGGCAGGCGATGCAGGAGTGCAGGAGGAACACACAGACCTGGACTGCATGTTGGTTGGTTTCTGCCCAAGGCAGCCTGAAGCAGGGTGGGAAGTCATGGCCCTGCCCACCAATGACTTCCAGCATGCCCAAGGCCCAAGCAGTGGGAGAAAGAAGAGAAGCAGCCTTCACTCTAAATAAACTTGAGAAGTTATGACCCTCCCATAGGCCTGGACGTACGAATTACTGTACTGACATTATTCAGGGAAACTAGAGCAACCGGGGGGTTTTCTTACTTAAGAGTAACTAGAAAAGTTGTGAGTCTGCCCCAGAGTTTCATCACAGGGCAGGGGACTAGCTGGCCCTAGAGAATGAGTCTGAGGAAGTACTGGGACTCGGAGATAAAGTGGCTTTAGGATGACACTCTGTAAGTCCTGCTTGTTTATTGTAACAAATGCGTATGTAAAAGCTTGGAACTGTGCCAGCACACTGCCAGTATTCAGTCTTCACCAGTATTAAACAATGTTTTAAAAAATGCAAAAACACAATATTCAGGAGGACAGGAGACCAATGAGGCAGAAGATAGGTCCCCACCTTTAGGAGGGATGATCTAGCTTAAATTTAGGTTTAGCACCAGGAGTAACTATTTGCTATTTTATTCCCAGCAACAGGAATGGTACTTGGCCTATAGCAGACCTTCCAAAAAAGATCTGTTGACTGAATAACAGAGAGAATGTGCTAAACACTCATTATAGAATTTTTAATTTAACTTTTAATTTCACAAAAGCCCAATGAGGGTGATTATCAACAGAATTTTGTGAGTGTGGAGAATGAGACCAGAAAAGTAACTTATCCGACTTGTCCTGGTCACACAGCAGGACGAAGCAGAACTGGAATAGACCGTCCTACCTCCTGTTGAAATCATGCCAGACACATAATCCATTTCTAGATGCCTGATGCTCAGCTGCTAGCCACTTCCTCTGACCCCAACTAATCGAGAGGTCAGTACAGAAAGATGTTGAGGAAGGGTTTCGGAGGTTCCAGCTCAGGAGGGCAGAACCAACAATCTTATTTAAAAACAGTGTTTCGAAGCCTTGAAAAGGTCTTCCAAAACCTTTTAAGTACCAGATGATAAGGCAGGACCCAATCAAAAGGAATGTCCATTTAGCTCTGACTTCTGCACTTTCCAAAGGCAGTAGGTTCTAAAGAGGGACTTAGGGATTTCAAGAACATTTCATAGCTTGGGTTGCCCTTGCACAAATACAGAATAAATTATGGGTGGCAGGAAGTGGGGCAGGAAGTGGGGGTCTCCTTTTCTCTAGTGAGTGCCTGGCCTCAAGTAATCCACCCGCCTCAGCCTCCCAAAGTGCTAGGATTACAGGTGCGAGCCACCACACCTGGCTTGACTTACTTTCTTTGCAATCATCTTTTTGTTGTTTTGATCCTTTAACTTTATAAAATATCTATTGGTTTAGGTTGCAGGACAGGTGTGTTTATTTGAATAAATAAATCAACAAATGAATAAATAAACCAGTATAGGCCAAATGGATATGTCATTAATTAGGTTAAACATGGCAGAGCATGAGGTCAGGACCCTGATGGGTTTGGCTGAAATTTTTTGAAATATTAATCTGAGACACATAGCTATGAGTCTACCTGACTAATGACCAATGATCAACTTACGATGGCCTCCTGTTGCAGCAACTTCCCATCGCGTTTCCATTTGTCTCCCTCTAGAGACAGAGCTGAGGTCTATAGCACAGGGTAGCCCAAGACTATGAGGAATCTCTATTTTGCCACAACTGGAGTTCTCAGAATCAGCCTAGCTGGGCAAAATGAATGGGCAACTCATCAAGAAAGCTCACTCTATCAACATCATGCAGGCAAAATTTGCCTGACAGGTACTGAATGAAATAAATCAAAGCTGGTTCTTCACGTACCAAGGAGGCAATTGTGAAAGGTGGCACACCACTGCCCACAGTGAACAAGAAACAAAGGAGGCTTGGACACTAGGAGGCTGAGGCTGATATCCAAGGCTATAAACAAATAATTGGGACCTGCACAGAAATACTCATGTCAAAAATGCTGATTCATGCTGAATAGTGAGCATAAGAAGTGGATAGTCCCTGCTTCTGCCTGGGGGGTTCCTGTGGAGTGAGGAAGCCACATCGTAAGTTGATCATTGGTCATTAATCAGGTAGACTCATAGCTATGTGTCTCAGATTAATATTTCAAAAAATTTCAGCCAATCCCATCAGGGTCCTGACCTCATGCTCTGCCATGTTTAACCTAATTAATGACATATCCATTTGGCCTATACTGGTTTATTTATTCATTTGTTGATTTATTTATTCAAATAAACACACCTGTTCTGCAACCTAAACCAATAGATATTTTATAAAGTTAAAGGATCAAAACAACAAAAAGATGATTGCAAAGAAAATAAGTCAAGCCAGGTGTGGTGGCTCGCACCTGCAATCCCAGCACTTTGGGAGGCTGAGGCGGGTGGATTACTTGAGGCCAGGCACTCAAGACCAGCCTGGCCAACATGGCAAAAACCTGTCTCCACTAAAATACAAAACTTAGCTGGGTGCAGTGGTGCGTGCCTGTAATTCCAGCTACTGGGGTGGCTGAGGCAGGAGAATCACTTGAATCCTGGAGGCGGAAGTTGCAATGAGCCGAGATCACATCACTGTACTCCAGACTGGGTGACAGAGAGACTCCATAAGGAAGAAAGGAAGAAAGGAAGACAGAGAGAGAGAGAGAGAGAGAGAGAGAGAGAGAGAGAAAGAGAAAGAGAGAAAGAGGAAGGAAGGAAGGAAGGAAGGAAAGAAGGAAGGAAGGAAGGAAGGAAGGAAGGAAGGAAGGAAGGAAGGAAGGAAGGAAGGAAGGAAGGAAGGAAGGAAGGAAGGAAGGAGAAAGAAAGAGAGAAAGAGAAAGAGGAAGAGGAAGGAAGGAAGGAGAAGAAAGAAAGAAAAAGAAAGAAAGAAAGAAAGAAAGAAAGAAAGAAAGAAAGAAAGAAAGAAAGAAAGAAAGAAAGAAAGAAAGAAAGAAAGAAAAAGAGAGAGAGAAAGAAAGAAGTAAAATAAAACAAAAAGTACCATTGCACAGCAGAGACTGATGTTGGGGCTTTGTCAGATCCTAGCTTCTTGGCTGAATGTTACTGGATTCCTCTTTGAAAAGGACCAAATATTTGTCTACAGCAAATCACACACCAAGCTCCCAGCAGTGTAGACCCAGGACTGCCACCTCCTCCTAGCACTGGATCACTGTGGCATGACAGCCATCATGCTCAGCCTACTCTGACTTCATGGCTCATAACACAGGCCCAACCCATAGAAATCCTGGCCCCTTAACGCAAGTCTCCTGGGAAAGGAACTTCTGGGTTTTTTTGAATAAGAAAAAAAAAAAACTCTGGGGCTCATTTGAAACTGTGCATACTCTACACCTTTGCTCTTATCTCCAGCCATTTGTATTTCTTCTTTGAAGAAATATCTATTCAAGTCTTTGCCTATTTTTCAGTTGGATTGTTTGTCATTTTATTGTTGTGTTATAAGAATTCCCTATTTATTCTGGATACTAAATTCTCCTATATATTCTGGATACTATCATTCTGGATGATTTGCAACATTGTTTTCCCATTCTGAGTTGTCTTTTCATGTTCTTGATAGTGTCCTTTGATGCATAAACGTTTTTAATTTTGATGAAGTCCAGTTTATCTCTTTTTTCTTTTGTTGCTGTGCTTTTGTTGTCATAACTAAGAAATTGTTGCCTAGTCTAAGGTCATGAAAATTTACACCTATGTTTCCTTCTAAGGTTGTAGCTCTTCCATTTAGTTTATTGATCCATTTTGAGCTAAAGTTTTGTGTGTGATGGGAGGTAGAGGTCCAAATTTATTTTTCCACATGTAGGTATCCAATTATCCCCATACCATTTGTTGAAAAGATTATTCTTTCCCTATTGAATGGCCTTGGTGTTCTTATGGAAAATCGATTGACCATAGATATATGGGTTTATTTCTGGACTCGCAATTCTATTTCACTGATCCATATGTCTAGCCTTATTTCAGTACCACACTGTTTTGAATACTGCACCTTGCAGTAAGCTTTGAAATGAGAAAGCATAAGTCATCCAACTTTGTTTCTCTTTTTCAAGATTGTTTTGGCTATTTTTTAAAAAAGGGCAGTTGGAAGTTTGACATCAATTGCATTGCGCATGTAGATCAAATCTGGGAATGTTGCCATCTTAACAATGTCGAGTCTCCCAATCCATGAACACAGAACTAGGGTATGGAAATACATTCATTGCTAGTGTATGGAAATACAATTGATTTTGTACATTATTCTTATATCCTGCAACCATGTTGAACTTGTTTATTAGTGCTAATAATATTTCAGTGGATTCTTTAAATTTTTCTCTATATAAGATCATGTCATCTTTATAAGATCAAGTAGAAACGGTTTTACTTTTACTTTTCAATCTAGATGATTTTCTTTCCTTTTCTTGCTGTATGTTGTTTATTTATTTAATTTCTTTTCTGAACTAATTCTGTATTGTCTACATTCTTTCTCATATGTGGCCACTGAAGTCTCTACTCAGTTAGTTTAATGACCAGATGAAGACTGGACAGAGATTTATTTCACTTAAATTTCTGGAACCAATAAATCTCCTAGTCTTTACAATGGAGCTCAATTTACATGTTCAGTCATACCTTCAACACTCAGATAGCTAGTTTACAACTCTACCTTAGCCTTCACTTCCTACTTGCACACAGCCCTAAGGCAAGCCATGGGTGAGAGAATAGGTCCTATTGAGGTCTTTCCTGAGTATGCACACACCTTTCTGAATGTGTGTGCCTTTCTGGATTCCCTGGAATATGTCAAAGCTCTTCAAAGTCCCAGTGAACATCTCATGCCTCAGTTTTATTCTTTTTTAATCTTTGGTTTTTGTTTTCATTATAAGTTTATTGTTTGTCCCAGCAGCTAGCCATTGCCCCACAGAATTTATCAATTACCCCTAATTGTTTTGAACAGGTGTCCCTGGGTAAAATGCTTTTCTCACTAGACAAGCTCAAGTCAAGCAAACAAAGACAGCCTTGTAAGTAGCATCCTCCAGGAAACTACCCTAAAGGTAAAATAATGACAATTCTGTGGGAATGAGGCTTTGAAGGAATTCTAGGTGCACTCTCCTCTCCCACTGGTGGCTGCCATACTGCTAGATTTCACTGTAATTTCATTTTCAGGCTGTGAATTTTCTTTTTTTTAATTGATAAAGAGATATTTATTGAGCATTTTCTATATACAAAGCACTTTGGGATATACTATGAAGGAAGAGTAAGAAACAGTCCCTAGCCTGAAAGCCCTTCAACTGAGATGAGGATATAGCTAAATAATTGACTAGCTGTAATACAAAGGAAATTGAAATAAATATTAAAGCCAGGTCATAAGCCACCCTCTAGAGAACTACATGTCTAGGGGATGGATTAGCAAGGACTTCATGAGCAAGTTGCATTTAGGCTCAGGCTGTGAATTTTCAAAGCTACTACAGAGCTGGAGGCAGAGAGGGGAACAGAGCAATGTAAAACATCATAAAACTTATTGTTCTGAGATTTAGCCTTTTTTAAAAACAAACACCCCCCAAGTTTCTACAAATCTTTAATTTAAAGTTCCAAAAATGGTTGGTTCTGATATTTTATGTCAGTTTTCTTGCTGCTTTTATGAAGGAGATAATTTTCAGAAGTCCTTGCTCTGCCACATTCTTTGACATCATTTCTGCCTGGCATTTGGTATAGACCATCACATGGTGGTCAGAGCTCGAACTCTAGCACTCCCTGGGTTCAAATCGTAGTTCTACCAGTTACTGGCTGTGTCACCATAATCAAGTTTCTCATCTCTGTGCCCCAGTCTCCATCTCTATGAAGTAGAGATGGTAATACTTCTATATATACTGCATAAGATTGCCATGAGGATTAAAACACTTAATACATGTAAAAACATAGTACAGGGCCTGGCATATAGTAACTACTCAATAAATTCTGATTACTACTGCTATTATTGTTATTTCATTTCCATAAACATGGCTGGGGGAGGGGTTATTATCCTAGCCATTTGACAAAAAAATAAAGGGGAGCAGAAAGAGGCTAAGAAACTTGCCAGGGATCACATAGCTGGGAGTCCTGACTGTGCTGCTGTAGAGCAAGATGCAAGGTGATCCCAAGTTCATGCCCGCATATGCCACTAGCCAGCCATAAAGGAAGTCAGGGCCTAAATGCAAAAATAACAAATGCTAAGCTCCATGCCTGTGAACACAGTGATCCCAAGAACCAGAGACTCCCATCACACCTCCCTTTTTTCTCTATACCCAGCAGAGAAGGAAGAGCAAAAGGCTATATTGAAACAACCTTAGCAAAATTACCACTGAGGAAATTATGACAGTGAAAGAAATTAGACCTAACCGACTTCATCTTGCTTCTAAGCTTTAGGCTGTCCTGTTCATTCCCGGGCATAGGCTGAACTAACTTTGGGAAGGAAGTCAGTTCGTGGTTTCACTCTGAAACAAAATTGATAACAGTCCTATTCTTAAAAGATTCCCTTCTTCCTGGGGACCAGTCTGCCTTTGCAGGACTAACAAGTTAGCCAGAAGATTATGAATTACAGTTTAGGGGTAGGCAGCCTCTGGTCTCAAGAGTCTGAACCTCCCCAAATTGCTCCTGGGGATTCTACATCACTATTGTAAAGCCTAAGATCAGTGCTTGGGATATTTTGCAGACCCTGCACTGGATGGATCAGCTGACACCACCCAGACCTGTAATCTGGCTCAACCAGTTCTGCCATCCCACCCAGGAACAGAAGATAGCAAGGAAAACTGATTTCGACCTCCTATGATTCCATCTCCAACCTGATCAGTCAGCACTCCCCACTTTCCAAGCCCCTACCTGCCAAATTGTCTTTAAAAACTCTAATCCCTGAATAATCACGAAGACTGATTTGAGTAACAATAAAACTCCGGTCTCCTGCACAGCTGACTCTGTGTGAATTATTCTTTCTTCATTACAATTCCCCTGTCTTAATAAATTGGCTCTGTTTAGGCAGCGGTCATGGTGAACCCACTGGGTGGTTACAATATGTGCAGATGGTACAAAGGAAATCCTAGGGAGAGCAATAAAGGAAAAAGTGCAAATGAAGAAAGGGCTCCAAAGACTACCAATTAGTGAGGGGAAAATATGTTGTTCTCCGTATTGATTTTCACCTCACTTTCCCCGGGAGGAAAAAGACTCCCTCATCAGTTCCGATTTATACTATACTTGTAATTCGTATTTATGTTGCCTGCTTTCTAGAGTCTGGGGCATCCAGGTGACATGGCCCACCACTCTAAACTTGCCTTGCTTCAGTGAAGAGCCCCACCAGGGAGTGCAAAACCCTTGCAGGCCAACTCCCAACCTCTGCCCCTCCCTCCATTTGTCTACACAGTTCCATTTAACAAATATTGAACATTCTCTCTGGGCAAGGACACTGCACCCCTAGAAGGGTTCTTCGTTGATAGAGGGGAGTCCAAAGATAAGAGCAGTCTCCAGCCTCAAGAATGTAAAAACCAAGTATGGAAATGAGAAAACGGCTCAAGCCAGTAGAGGGCCATTAACTCCAAGGACCGTCAATGAGGTAGAAACTACAAGTCCAGGAGGTTCTGAAGGAAACAGTCCTTCGACCTGGATGGATCAGACAGCACTGACTGATACTGTGCTAGGTATTGCTAGGAGTTGAAATGGGCATGCGGGGAGGTGATGCGAGTGCAATCCAGTAGGCTGGGGCAGCGTCCCGGAAGAAGAGGATACAGGGCATGTTCAAAGACGAGCTAGGTACATGTCAGTGAGGCCTAGGAGAGTGCGGCCCACAGCAAGTAAGGCCTTTAATCTGGACCAAATAATGTGGACACAATACAAACTTGGGTAAGGGGATACTCTGCAGATCTTGGAAACAGAGCACCCCATGTTCACATGTGAGACCTAGGTCAACTAATGGGGCAATATTTGGAGGAGGAGCTGGAGGGTGGTGACTACCCCAGAGTCATGTTGGTGGTAGAGGCTACACACCCTTCCCAACAGAGGCAAGATTGGTGCGGTCACCACACTCAAACATTCTGAGCTCCTCATTCATTTTGGTCAAAATGCCCTTGGGGCATGGACAGGTAGGAAAACTGTTAGGAATGGTCAGGGGTCATTCTGGAGCTAACAAGGCCAGGGACATTGCTGATACTCAGTTTTAAGGGAGTGTGGCCCAGACCAGCAAGGAATGGAAGAGAGAAAAGACTAGAAGGCTAATGCTCTGCTCCTGGGAAGAAAACTGGAGTGGCATCAGCGGGAACAGAGAGAAGGAGCTGGGGGCTAATAATACTGTGGGAATCCACAGGCAGATCAGACTGCTCTTTCTTTCTGTCTTTCTCTGAAATCATCTTTAGGGCACTAAGGGTCACTTCCTGCCCGCCACCCACTCCACTCTACTCCCTAAAGTGTCCGTGTGTGTGGTATGACAGCATCCCCTCTAGGGCAGAGAAAGTAACCACCTCCAAAGATGAGAGAGCACTAATGCATCCTGCAGTGTTCGGGCTTAGGGAGAAAAGTTAAACTCAGGAGGGTGCCCTAGGGAACTAGGGTCTGGATGCCTGGGCTCCAAGTCTCCTGTCCCACACTGGTGCCATTGCCAAAGTCTCAGAAAAGTTTCTAGACAAAGAAAAAGCCCTCTGTGACAAGCAGGGAAGAGTGATATGCCATGTGAGTGCCAACTCAAGTTGCTGGAGGGCGCCACCATCATGGCTCAGGGGCAGGCTGCCCTTTGCTTGAGGTGGATCACTGCTCAGCCTATGCTTCAAGACCTTGCTGGCACCTCACAGATCATCTAGTGGAAAGGGTAATTACCAAGAACTTGTTCACAGACACATAGACCAATGGAACAGAATTGAGAGCCTAGAAATTAGGCCACACACCTACAGCCATCTGATCTTTGATAAAGTTGACGAAAATAAGCAATAGGGAAAGGAACCTCTATTCAAAAAATTGTGCTGGGATAGCTGGCTAGCTGTATGTAGATGAATGAAACTGGACCCCGACCTTTCACTATATACAAAAATTAACTCAAATTAGATTAAAGATTTGTGTGTAAAACCACAAACTGTAAGAGTCCTAGAAGAAAACCTTGGAAACACCATTCTGGACATTAGCCTTGGGAAAGAATTTATGACTAAGTCCTCAAATGCAATTGCAACAAAAACAAAAATTGGTAAGTGGGACATAACTAAACTAAAGAGCTTCTGTACAGCAAAAGAAACTATCAACAGAGTAAACGGACAACTACAGCATATGAGAAAATATTCACAAACTATGCATCTGACAAAGATCTAATATCCAGAATCTACAAGGAACAAACAATTCAACAATCGAAGAAAAAAAAAGCCATTAAAAAATGGGCAAAAGATATAACAGGTGCTTCTCAAAACAAGATATGCAAACAGTCAACAAATACATGAAAAATTGCTCAACATCACTAATCATCAGAAAAATGCAAATCAAAACCATAATGAGATACCATCTCACACCAGTCAGAATGGCTAGCTTTAAAAAGTCAAAAACCAACAGCTGCAGACATGGCTATGGAGAAAAGGGAACACTTAATGCACGGCTGGTAGGAATGTAAAATAGTTCAGCCACTGCAGAAAGCAGTTTGGTGATTTCTCAAAGAACTTAGAACTACCATTCAACCCAGCAATCCCTTTACTGGATATATATCCAAAGGAAAATAAATCATTCTACCAAAAATATACACATACACTCATATGTTCATCACAGCACTATTCACAATGGCAAAGACTTGGAATCAACCCAGATGCCTACCGATGGTGGAGTAGATAAAGAAAATGTGGCACATCTACACCATTAAATATTATGCAGACATAAAAAAGAATAAAATTATGTCCTTTGCAGCAACATGGTTGCAACTGGAAGTCATTTTCCTAAGTGAATTAATGCAGGAACAGAAAATCAAATACCACATATTCTCACTTGTAAGTGGAAGCTAAACACTGAGTTCTCATGAACATAAAGATGGCAATGATAGACACTGGGGACTACAAGAAGAGAGAGGGAGGGAAGCAAGGGTTTGAAACAAACTATTGGGTACTATGCTCTCTACCTGGGTGACAGGATCATTTATATTCCAAACCTCAGCATCATGCAATATACCCAGGTAACAAACCTGCACATGTACCTTCTGAATCCAAAGTAAAAGTTGAAGTTATATTTTTCAAAACAGAATGTGTTCTCCAGATGACTCTACAATCTACCCCCTTCCTCAGTGTATCCTGGAGCTGGGTGGTATGGCTTAGGGTTCAAAGAAAATGTCCATGAACTCACCTTGAGGCTGCACTGGGTCACCCTGAAAGTTGTGGAAGGAAAGGAAGAATGTCAAAGGAAACACTGAGGTTCACAGCCTGATTGAACAGAGAAGTTGGAAGGCTGCTGAGATATCCAAATCGTATGTTCCCTTGGGTACAAGGGCCCAGCAGCATGCTGTTGTAATTCACCCCACGTGGCCCAGAAAGCTCTTAAATGATGATGTTCCTCTGAGCTGCCATTTTCCTGGTCCCCAAACTGTTCACCAGGAACACTGTCTCTGCCCCCAGCCCCTGCCACACCTCTACCTTCTTTCTACCTGCAAGACCTAATTCAAGGGCCAGGAGGACCTTGTGTCACCCCTCACAACCATGGCTCCTCTTTCCTTGGCCTGTCGTCCTCCTCTGCTCTTTGAAGTGCTTTGCCAGTGGTTGATTTTTGGCTCTGAAGATGAGCATCTAATTATTTTGCAAAGTAGAATATGGTATGTGTCTACCAGGTTGTAAGTCCCTGTCTGTGGGGACAATGTCTTATTCATGTTTGCCTCCCCCGTGGAACCTAGCCAGGGCCTGACTCTATTTATATTATATATTTATTGATCTAATCAATTAATCAAGATTGAAACGCTTTCCTGGACAAAAAGCTTCCTCACAAGATGGCTAGAATTGTTAAAAAGTTATTGTATCGGCCAAAACTGCATCCCTGGAACCTCTTTTGATGAGTCATTGCTTGCCCATATGTGGCTATCTTAGAATATTTTCCTTCGTCCTCAACCTGATTGGCCCACAAATAGTTGAAGTGAGGATCCATCCTCTGCTTCACCCTCCTCCAAATCTCTTTTTTCCTCTTCTTAAAAATATTCATACCCTAAAAAAGACCATAATTTTGACTCACTAACTAGACACCAGGGAAAAGGAAATTTAATAAATAAATAAAAAGGAAAAACTGAGTTCAAAGACAACAAATGACTAGGATTGGTTTGAGGTTTGGATAGGATTCAGCTCCCTGATGCCATGAGTTACTTTCAGGAAAGAAACACACAAACCCCTGGAATACTCAGGGAAAGCAGTGGAATTCTTTCACCCCTGTGAATGGCACCTGTATTAGTCTGTTCTTATGCTGCCAATAAAGACATACCTGAGACTGGGTAATTCATAAAGGAAAGAGATTTAGTTGACTCACAGTTCCATATGACTGGCAAGGCCTCACAATCATGGTAGAAGGCAAAGGAGAAGCAAAGTCATGTCCTACATGGCAGCAGGCAAGAGAGAGAGCATGTGCAGGGAAACTCCCCTTTATAAAGCCGTCAGATCTCATGAGACTTATTCACTATCATGAGAACAGCATGGGAAAGACCCGCCCCTATGATGAAATTACCTCTCATGGGGTCCTTCCTATGACATGTGGAAATGATGGGAAATACAATTCGAGATTTGAGTGGCAACACAGAGCCAAACCATATCTGCACCCAAGGAAGGACATTCTGTAACTGGACAGAGCAGTCAGATGATGCAGTTGAGTTTTGTTTTCCGCAGACTGGTGCTACCTTAATGGTGCGTACAATGAAGATACGGAGACACAACATAAAGAAGCATGTTTTACTCAACGGACAGAAGATAACTCAGAGATTATTTAATCCAGCCCTTTCCATGTACAGGCAAGAAAATGGAGGCCTAAAGAGAGGAAATGAATTAAGCAGTTACTTACATGTATCTTCACAGATTTAAATTTCCAGTGTCACTAACTAGGCTCACACCTAGCCTTCCGCAGCTATGATTTCAGGCAAAAACAGAATGGCTCATCCTTCACCTGCTCCCTGATACATCGCACCTTCCCCCATAGAACAGATGCACAAGACTAGAGCCAAGAAATGCCTTAAGTTATGTCTTCACCTCCAGGAGATCACACAGTGGAGCCCTGGGGTTGGGATGCTCTAGTTTTCAGGTGAACAGATGGCTTCATGAATGTCAATTATGTTATTTTGATTTATAACATACATATACATACATTATATATTTTAATATGTATCAAATGTAATATTTTTCAAAGAGGGTAAAGGACAGGACAGGTGAGGGACTTCTATCTACATCATTTCCTTAAAGAGGAGAGAGGCAGACAGGAGAACAAAAGTACCCTGATAATGTTGATAATGGTTTGTCCTAGTATAGAGGGGAATTCTGGAAAGGTGCCTTAAACAGGGCCTTTTCCTGCCATAAAATATGCACACACATTACAGACCCTTACTCCAGGAGCAAGGACATCTGTTATTTAGTAAAATGTGTTTATGCCTAACAGGTGGGTGATGTGCTTTTTAAGTCACACCAAAAATTCTGTGTCTCCATCATGGTAAGTAGAGCACAGCTCACTCTCATGGATCAACCATAAACCAAGGGTGGCTTTTCTCATCCTCTTTCACTGACGCACCTTTTTACTGGGTGGGATGTGGGGAGGGAAATCTGACAGGAGAACAAGTAAAGCAGGGCAGGACGCAGGAAGGTTGAAGAAACAAAAGTCCCAAGGAAAAAGCAAAAAGAAAGAAAACACATGGAATATTACACAGAAGTTAAGGTGGTTACACTAGACATATGTATGTCAACACAGACATCTCAAAAGATAATACCAGACACTGGAAGCAAATAGCAGAAAAAGGTATACAGTATTTTATCATTTACCTAAAGTTTATATTGTCAGGCCAGGCATGATGGTTCACACCTTCAATCCCAACACTTTGGGAGGCCTAAGTAGGTGGATTGCCTGAGCTCAGGAGTTCAAGACCAGGCTGGGCAACATGGTGAGACCCCATCTCTACTACGAATACCAAAAATTATCCAGGCATGGTAGCATGCACCTGTAAACCCAGCTACTTGGAAGGCTGAGGCAGGAGAATCACTTGAACCCAGGAGGCGGAGGTTGCAGTGAGCCGGGATGGAGCCACTGAACTCCAGCCTGGGTGACAGAGTGAGACTCTGCCTCCAAAAAAGTAATAATAAAATAAAGTTTATATTGCCAGTTGTTAGTAGATACAGACATAAAAGTATATAGTCTTGCACAGGAACAGCAATCATCTAATCAAGCTGCTGGTTGCTTCACAGATTCATTTAAATATATATGAAGATTCACTTTTTTGTATATCTGAAATATTTCATCACCAAATGTCTAAGTGGAAGTTACCCCAAAAGAATTGGAGCACCTCTCCCACTACCATTTTCAGCCCTCTCAATCTCTCCTCTCTCTTTCTACCTATTAACCTATATATGATACCTGTTTTACAAATATATATATAGAGAGAGAGAAGACAGGATAAATAGGTAGATAAGTTGGATGGAAGGGTGGATGGATGGATGGGTGGATGGCTGGATAAATGGATGGATGGTTGGATAGTGATATAGTTTAGATATGTGTCACCTCCAAATCTCATGTTGAAATGTAATTCCCAATGTTGGAGTTAGGCCTAATGGGAGGTGATTGGATTGTGGGGGTGCATTCCTCATGTCTTGGCGCAATCCTTTTGATAGGGAGTGAATTCTCTTGAGGATTGATTGTGTAAATGTGTGGCACCTCTCCCTACCTCCTGCTTTCTCTGTATGACGTGCCTGCTCCTGCTTCATTTTCTGCTATGAATAAAAGTTCCCTAAAGCCTCCCCAGAAACCAAACAGATGTTGGCACCATGCTTGTACAGCTTGCAGAACCATGAGTCAAATAACCTCTTTTCTTTATAAATTACCCAGTCCCAGGTGTTTCTTTATAGCAATGCAAGGATGATCTATTACAGATGGGTGAAGTCATTATTATGTGCCAAGTGCTTTGCATGAACTATCTTATTCAAACTTTACAATGACCCACCTTACAAATGGGTTAACTCAGACACAGACAGCCTAAGATCACAGAGCTATCAGGTGGCAGATCCCAAAATGAAGCCCAGATGACTCTGACTCCAGCATTATGCTAATTTCTTGAACCCTGCTGCCACTTGAAATAAAGGAGCTAGAGGGCATTTAAAGGTTAAAATTCTTCCTTCAAGAATCTGAGGGACAGACGAGCTATAGAAAAAAAAAAAAAAGAGTAAGTAAATAAAAATAAATAATGTGGACAAAAGGAGCTGATTGTTGAGCAGAGTTTTCCTGGGGGAAAACCGTCCCCCAGGAAGCATCACTGTCTTTCTGCCTTCTGCCTGCAACTGAGTGAGGGATCTGTCCCATGGAAGAAACGAAGCCTCTTTCCACATATCCACTGCAGAGAATAATGTATTTTTCAGCAGTTATGTGTCACAAGTCTTCTCTCCTGTTTTAACTTGCATCAGCTGGTGCTTCTGCACTAACACATTAACACCTCCCTGCATTTACCAACCCAAAGTCCTGTGAACAGTGATGGAGCAAGCTGGGGGGACTTTTTTGAGGCAAAGCCACCTTCTCAGTGGCAGAGTGGCAGAATGAGTGATGGACTGCATTGCCCCAAAGGTTCAGGATCGAGTCCTATTATGGACAGTGATTCAGTGGGAAACCTCAGCACTTTGCAACTCTTTTGTCTTTTTCAAAAACCAACAATGGCATGAAGTAGTTGGACACAAAATTTATTATCTGAAAATTCGATCTAAGACTAAAGTTCAAATAAGAATTCTTAAAGTTCTTATATGTTGAAACTTAGGCTTATTCTTATTTGAAAATTGCATGTATAGGTGGTTTGGGATTAAAACTCCAAAATACATGCTGTTCAACCATCTGCTTTTATGTGTTTGCTCCTAGCATTGAAGTTGTGGTTAAATAATACATATTTTACATTTAAATAAGTGGAAACATGGCCAAGACCCATTGAGAAAAGCAAACATTTAGCTCCCCATTTCCTCTGGCTAGTTTTTAGAACATGTTTATGTATGTCTTTCCTGAAGAACAACGTTTAATCACACCAAAGACAGATACGTTTGTTTCACTGATTTCAGTAACATGAGAAATGAAATGTGTATTGCTAGAACATAGGTATTAGAGACTATCTACTCCAACAATTTCATTTTGCAGAAAAGAAAGCTGAGACACAAAGGAAATAATTCCCTTGGACCTTCATGAAAGAAGCTACCCTTTGCTAATACAGTACTCATAAAGACAAGGTTTCGCCCTAAATAATACCAAGTTAGATGAATGAACATTTCTCCAATCCTCAAAATGTGTCATTTTCTTCAGCATTTCTCATTAGTTGCTTTGATTAAGGTTGACAATGCCATCAAACTCTGGGATTGAAGCAGTCAAAAATCTTTGCTTAGTGAATGATTATCTAACAACCAAAGGTTTATTGTTGCTAGTTGTGGCAAAGGTAACTAATTGCCCATCAAAGACTCATGCTTTCCTTTCTATTATACAGAGTTTTTGTTGAAAAATGACTGTGGGACCAGGATTGTATTCTATCTTTCTTCTATTGGTAAGGTCATGTGACTAGTTTTCATCACTGGAACATGAGCAAAAGTGACAAGTGTCACATCTGGGCTAAAACAGGTAAGAAACCAGTGTGCCTTGCCTACAAGGTGGAAGAAGGCTGGGTCCCTGAATCACTGCATGGAAGGCAAAAGGCCTAAACCTACTTTGGACTCAATACGAGTGAGCAACAGCTTCTCTTGTATCACCACTGAGGTTTGGGAGTTCAGCTGTTATAGAAGCTTGCATTATTACTAATGCATGCATCAAATGAAAAGCATCTCAAAAATATAAAAATATATCCCAAGTAAATAAATTACATAGAGACCCTGTCTGCATGTTCTGTGTGTTAATTAAGTGATGAGACCTATTTCTTAGGTGAGGGTGCTGATGCTATAGCTTGAAAATCTCTACATATGTCACTGGCATAGTGGAAAGTACATAGTCATTAATGGCAAGAAGATGTGTTCAAAACCCGACTTCCATCTTCAAAGTGTAGAATGTTGGACCAAACTTCTTAACCTCTCCGTATCTCCTATGCATGGCTGTGATGTTCAGGAGGTGGTGGTGGGCAAACTTCTGGTAAAATCCTGAACCAGAGAAAGAAGCTTCCATGCCTGCTGAGGGGTTCTCTGGCTCCTTTCCAGATGCACTGAGTCAGTTGGTACAGGCTTCTGGGAGAACTCCCTGCTGTAGCAAAGCAAATCCCTTCATAGCACACTGACCTGCCTCCGCCATCAATCACATGCCAGCTTCCTCCCAGAAGTCCAGGGGAAAGCTCCAAGCTTCTGATGGCCCTGCCTTGGCTCCATCTCCCTTGAGGCTGGACTGACAAAATGAAATCTCTTCTATACCATCCATTTTATCCCCTTCTTTCTTCTCACTCCTAGTGTTTTTAAACAGTCAGGCGGCCAGGTGCGGTGGCTCATGCCTGTAATCCTAGCACTTTGTGAGGCCAAGGTGGGCAGATCACCTGAGGTCAGGAGTTCAAGACCAGACTGGCCAACATGGTAAAACCCAGTCTCTACTAAAACTACAAAAATTAACCGGGCATGGTGGTGGGCACCTGTAGTCTCAGCTACTAGAGTGGTTGAGGCAGGAGAATTGCTTGAACCCAGGAAGTGAAGGTTGCAGTGAGCCGAGATTGTACCACTGCACTCCAGCCTAGGCGACAGGGTGAGACCCTATCTCAAAAAAAAAAAAAAAAAAACAGTAAGGTATGCCTGTAAGTAGTGAAGTGCTAGAGAAGTGTAAACTGCTAGAGAATCTCAAGCTATAACATCAGCACCCTCACCTAAGAAATAGCAATGATCCAACTCAGACCAGGCCCAGGAAAACCCCACAGTAGCTACTTTGGAAGATTTTGCTGAGTCACCCAGGACATAGCACCCAGATTGCATGAATGTACCAGTCCCAAAAATGCTTTCTACCATTTCGTAAGTGCAATAAAGAATGTAGACAATATTAAGACACACAAATAATTCTGTTTTAAATTTCAAGAAGTTCTTTAAGCCCTCTGTTTTGCCCCCACTAAATAATGAAACATGTAGCTAAAAATGCTCTTGACAAAGAAGGTTCTCCAGTTTTTTTTTTATGTCTTGACCTTTCAATCAGTTTCATCAACTTAGTCAAACAGGTTGCAATTAAGATCAGAAGGAAAAAAGTCAAAAAGCCATTGAATTCATTTGGCACATAACACACTAAGGAAATGGCTACGTAAATCCAGCCTTTGCTTAAGTCTTCTGTTTGCTCAGCTGTGTTTATTTAAATACGTATTGGCCCTAACTAGTCCAATATTTACTATTCAACCTCCTCCTGCTCACCTGAACTTGGGGTTCTTACTCGCAGGGAAGTAGGGTCAATGAATTAAATATTTCTGATGTGCCGATTGGCATCTGAATTCAGGGGAGTCACTCAAAGTTTGGGGTTCCAGAGATACTAACTTCAGTGACTTGAAGACTCAGCTTCCCTTGAAGCAAGGACATGAAATATATCACAGATATTAAAAAAAAAGTTTTTTTTAAATTTTAAGTCTGGTAATGCTGAAATGGAACTGCAAAGATCAATCATAGGAACCGTTAAGTGAGAGAATATTTAAAGATTATCTAGTTGGATGATCTTTCTAACGAGTTTTTACCACTGGAGCCCATATTATTGTTATTATTATTTATTTATTTATTTATTTTAGGTAGAGCCTCGCTCTGTCGCCCAGGCTGGAGTGCAATGGTGCGATCTCGGCTCACTGCAAGCTCCATCTCCCGGGTTCACGCCATTCTCCTGCCTCAGCCTCCGGAGTAGCTGGAACTACAGGCGCCTGCCATCAAGCCCAGCTAATTTTTGTATTTTTTAGTAGAGATCGGGCTTCACCGTGTTAGCCAGGATGGTCTCTATCTCCTGACCTCGTGATCCACCCACCTCGGCCTCCCAAAGTGCGGGGATTACAGGCGTGAGCCACCGCGCCCTGCCTGGAGTCCATATTATTAAAGATAACTCACACAGAAGTCAAATAAACAAAGTAAACAAATTCTGAGTTGCTGTAATTATTTAATAAAACAGGGTTGGAGGTTCCAACGTCCCTATACCCACTGACCCCTTTCTCTTCGGTGTCCCCTAGGGCTCCTCGTCCAAACCCTTGGGCTTCAAAGACCATATTATGAAAACCACCAATCTAGTTCAGTCTCCTTGCTTTATGTTGCCCAGAAAGAAACTGAGGCACAGTGATGTGCTCATATTCACTTAGCAAGCTAGTGGCTGGTCCAGAATAGAAACTGAGTCTCCAGTCTCCTAGTTTGCTACTCGAAAGACAACAGGCTGCTTCTCTACATGTGTTCACATAATCTCTGGGCCAATGAGTTTCCCGTCATTTCCATTGACACTTATCTTCTGGTTCTGAGGTCAAACATACAACTGCCTCTGCTGTAAACATGCAGAACCCCAATGTACAGAACTCTTATGAAAGGATGACCAGCACGTCCTTGGAGTGGGAGCCTGCCAAACGAGGTGACAGAGCAGGGTCTGCATGTTCCGCCATCGACCCAAGTTCTCACGCTAGTCCTGTAAGCAAAGATGCATCGGTTCTTGGAGATTGGAAGGCTCCCAAAGGTCATCTACTTTCTGAGGCATTTGTAAAATAACTCATTTTCCAAAGGAGAATGTATTTGTCCTGGCACTTTATAAACTGATGAGTACTTTAGAGCTTTAAACAGCCATTTCTGAGAGGCAGCTTGAACTAGAAAGGGGCTTTTCAATGTGAGTGTGACGCATGGACCACCTATTTTGGAATTACTGGGGGTATTTAGTAAACATGTGGATTCCTGGATTGAGCATGAATCTGCATTTTTAACCAACCATTCCTAATGACTCTTCTAAATATGCCACTGGCATAGTGGAAAGTACATAGTCATTAATGGCAAGAAGATGTGTTCAAAACCCAGCTCTTCCACCTTTGAAGTGTGGAATGTTGGACCAAACTGCTTAACCTCTCCATGTCTCACATGCATAGCTGTGATGTTCAGGGAGTGGTGGTGGGCAAACTTCTGGTAAAATCCTGAACCAGAGAAAGAAGCTTCCATGCCTGCCAAGGGATTCTCTGGCTGCTTTCCAGATGCACTGAGTCAGCTGGTTCTGGCTTCTGGGAGAACTCCCTGCTGTAGCAAAGCAAATCCCTTCGTAGCACACTGACTTGCCTCCCCCATCAATCACATGCCAGCTTCCTCCCAGAAGTCCAGGGGAAAGTTCCAAGCTTCTGATGGCCCTGCCTTGGCTCCATCTCCCTTGAGGCTGGACTGACAAAATGAAATCTCTTCTCTACCATCCGTTTTACCCCTATCTTTCTTCTGACTCCTAATGTTTTTTAAACAGTAAAGTAAGTCTGTTAATAGTAAACTGCTAGAGAAGTGTAAAATGCTGGTATTATTACTATCATCCATGAAGGAGTTATCGAGAGTGGTTACAGCTCAGCTAGAGAAAAAGGAACCACACTCCAGACAGAATGAATGTAAGATGGAAGCAGGTGCAGGGGTCCCTGTTGAAAGTGCTGAGATTGATCATCAGTGCCACAGGCAAGGCAGATAATTATCCAAAGATGCTATAGGTTAGGGAAGGACTCCTGTGATCAGTGGGATGTGGGTCTGCAGAGGAGTAGAAAAGGGCAATGAGATTGGTATGAACAAAGACTTGACTTTGGGACCAACACCCCTGAAGAGATTCTACTTGAAAAGAACAAGGCCAGGTATAGGGGCTAACACATGTAATCCCAGCTCTTTGGGAGGCTGAGGTGGGTAGATCACTTGAGGCCAGGAGTTCAAGCCAGCCTGGGCAACACAGTGATATCCCATTTACTAGAGAGTCATTGGTACCCCATTTACTAGAGAGTCATTGGTACCCCATTTACTAGAGAGTCATTGGTACCCCAGTTACTAGAGAGTCATTGGTAGAGCGTGATGGTATGGAGTGGCTGCCCTACAGCCCTTGAGGCCACTCCATACCACCACATTGCCCTTCCTCAACCACTGAGATCATCCAGGTTAAAATAAGTTTCTATTAAGATGCAATTTAGGTAACATGATTATATATCCCAATTGCATGGTATGATTCTAGTCTACATGGAATTATTAATAGCATTTCCCTTCATTATCAATAGTGTTCCACTTTGGACACTACATTACATGGTCACTCAAAGCTTAGGGATTTAATTAATCCCCATTGTCCCTCAGTGGTACAAATTAATATGTTTCTGAACTCTGTTCTTCATTAATTTAATGATTCTTATGCTTGCATGCTGGCTGTCCATAGGCTAGGTACTACTTGTAGATGTGTATCGCGGAGGGGTGTTGAACTGTTTTCAAATTAACTTGAGTTAAAAATGGTTGAGTTCTCTGGCATTTTTAATTTGAGAAATTTCCACTGAAAGCCTGGATTAGAAGGATTCTCTTCAAAAAGTAGGTCTGCCATCAATGAAGCTACAATCCCTCCTGACAGCAATGGCCTAGACCCAAGTTTCCAGGCCAACCCAGCCCTCTCCTACATCATGTGTTGTTTTTACATTATCCACTTGCTGTAATTTATCATGTCTTGTTTCTATATTACCTGCTGCTGTGGGCATGTGAGTTTGTAGTCCCCACATTTATATACATTTATTCATGCTATGAGTTGAATTGTGTCTCTCTCAAATTTGCGTGCTGAAGTCCTGACCCCAGTACCTCAGGATGTGGCCGGATTTGGAATTAGGGTCCTTGCAGATGCCATTAGTTAAGATGAGTTCATTAAGATGTTCCCCAATCCAATATGATGGATCCTTATAAAAAGGGGAAACCTGGACAGAGAGACGCACACATAGAAAAATGCCATGAACATGAAGGCAAAGACGGGATGCTGCATCTACAAGCTGAGAACTACCAAGGATTGCCAGCAAACCACCAGAAGCCAGGAAGACGCACGAGAGAGATTCTCCCTCAGCCTCAGAAGGAACCAATCCTGTCAACACCTTGAGCTCAAACTCTAGCCTTCAAAACTGAGAAAATACATTCTGTTGTTTAAGGCACCTAGTCTGTGAAACTGTTATGGCAGCCCCAACACAGTTATATAATTTATGTAACTATAAATTATGTACATGTATATAATTTTATAATACCTTTATATAATTTTACATATACAATTATATGATTTTATATAAATCTGTGATTCTTGCCCAAATGGGACATTTGGCCATGTCTGAAGATATATTTGTTTGTTTATTTTTTGAGACAGAGTTTCACTCTTGTCACCCAGGCTGGAGTGCAGTGGCGCGATCTCAGCTTACTGAAACCTCTGCCTCCTGGGTTCAAGGGATTCTCCTACCTCAGTCTCCCAAGTAGCTGGGATTACAGGTGCCTGCCACCTCGCCCAGCTAATTCTTGTATTTTTAGTAGAGACGATGTTTCACCACATTGGCTAGGCTGGTCTTGAACTCCTGACCTCAGGGGATCCGCCCACCTCAGCCTCCCAAAGGGATGAGATGACAGGCGTGAGCCACCATGCCCGGCCTGGAGACATGTTTGGTTATCACACCCAGGAGGTAAGGATTAAAGAGTGGAGCCTAAGGATGTTGCCTAACATCCTGCAATGCACAGGATGGCTCCCACAACAGGGAATTATCCAGGCCCAGGTGTCAATGATGCTGAGTTGGGAAACCCTAATATAGATGAATACCACAAAATAGTGTTCCACGTGCCAGGCATTTGGGCTTTGCAAGCATTAACTCACTTAATCCTCCCTAAATTCTACAGGAGATGATATTATTATCCCTAGTTTGCTGATCACAAAACTAAGGCTGGCATGAAGAGAGGTTAATTAACTTGCTGTCATTTGAACCCTGGTGTTTTGACTCAGAGACCTTGTTTGAAGTCTATCCCACACGGATATCCCAGCAGGTCAGTGGGTTGAACCCCAGAACAAATGTCCCTTGTCTCCATAACTCATTTTATCCCAGGGAGCACCTCCTGAAGCTCCCACTGTTCAGTCTAGAAACTCTGAAGATGTTTGTGATAACCTTCTTTGTCATGCTGTTTCCAGCATGTTCTGTCTGGCAAAAGGGATTGGGACTAAATGGAATCAAGATCCTTTCCTGTGAAATTACCAGGCTCTTCGCATAGCATGTCATGAAAACTGGAAACTGGAGGAATGATTCCCAGTCTTTTAGCATTCCTTCCTCAAACTCCTGTTATAAAGTATATGAGAAATGACGCAATCAGCTATAAATTGTCACCACATCACTCTGGTTTCCCCTCAGTAGCCTAGGGCACCATGTCCCTGACATCACACACAGGCCACATTTAAATGTAAATAACAGCTGTGAATGTGGGATTCTCAAAGGCAATGAGCAGAGCCTGCCTCTCAAAATAGAGTCCTCTGATTTCATGTATGAGGGCTTCAAATGGGACCGTCCAGTGTGTCACTTGCCTCTTGTTGCTGACATTCTCTCCTCTGTAAAACCAGGGAAATAATAATGCCAGTAGCAGAGTAGGGAGGTTTACATGAATTAACACATAATTAAGATGCTTGCTGTTGTGCTTGCCATGTAGGAAAGGCTCAGTAAGTGTCAGCCACTATTACTGGTAGACAACTGCTTTCTCCCTGGGTGACCTTGACTAGTTTTCTGATCTGTAGAATGGGAACAACACACACATAACACCTTCTCCACCAACATCAATAAATTGTTATGAGACGTAAGTGAAAAAATTGATTCAAAATCAATTCGTACATTTATTCAAACATAAAGGCATTAACATTAGTGGCCTGATTCTCTGGTGAGGGATGTGAATTATGTCCTAGACAGCGTGCGGTGGCTTGTGCCTATGATCCCAACACTCTAGGAGGCTGAGGTGGGAGGATGGCTTGAGCCCAAGAGTTTGAGACCAGCCTGGGAAAATAGCAAGGCCCCATCTCTACAAAAAGTTTAAAAAAAAAAAAAAAAAAAAAAACCAGGCGCCTATAGTCCTAGCTACCCAGGAGGCTGAAATGGGGTGATCGCTTGAGCCCAGGAGATTGAGGCTGCAGTGAGCCATCTTTGCGCCACTGCACTCCATCCAGTCTGGGTGACAGAGTAAGACACTGTCTCCCAAAAAAAGAACAAATTATGGCCTAGCTGGCATATATACATATTAGCAGGAAATTCAACACCCAGCTCTCCCTCTCAGCTCCTGGGGTAAGTGCTCTAATTCACCACATGCAGTCATCCCAGGGCCTGCTTGCTGTCTTTGTACCCAGTGCTTCCACATGATCATGTCTCTTTTTACTCTCAAGATGAGTAGAACTTTCTACTCTTTCTACTTTCTACTCCCAAGATAAGGCCACTGATTGCAGCCACATCTGCCGCCTAAACTGAGAGACTTCAGTGACTGAGAGTCTTCACCAAAGATTATCGGCAGCCCTGCTCCTTTCCTTTCAGAAAGCCCTGTGAAAATATTCCTACGTCTCTACAGCTTGCAAAATTCATGCAGTGTTACTTTCCTTCACCTGTATATAGTTTTTATTCTCCAGAGATCCTGCTTCACCCTCAGCTTGGAGAAAACCATTTCAGTTTCTTGCAAATAGTGTCCCCTGTCTCTACTACCCTCTAAAAACACCTCTTCAGAAGATGGGTACCAGCAGTCTCTTAGACTAAATAACCCAGGTTCTTTTCTTTAGGTGGGTTCCTCAGAAGACATGCTTCTGTGGAAAACACTAGCCAGCTTAGTGTTAGGCCCTCCCCAAACACCCCAGAAACAGTGTCAGGAAACCTAAATCCCAGACTCCCAAAGATTTTATCAGAAGGATTGGTCAATTTTTTTAGAAGACCACAACTCCCACATTTCCATGACCACCCAATCTCACCTTGTTTCGAACCACACTCTTGGTGAGGAACACATCATTGCACAGGGCCACTATTTGGAAAGGAAATAAATGGAAATTGGCACAGGCAGATGTTCTCAAGAAAGACAAGATTCATCCACTATTACATTATTTGTGCACTCCGTCTTCCAGGTTGGCCCTTCAAGAGAAGGCCACATAAAGCTTTTATGACATTTGGCACATTGCCTAGCTTCTTCTCACAGGACTCAGGCAGACCTCTCAGGGCCTCCTTGTGAACCAGGACTACACTTCCCTGTCACTCTGGCTTTATTGGAGAGAGATGGCCTGTCTGTTACCCTTTGCTGTGTCAAATCTGAGCAGCTTGCAGTGAGATCACTGGAGGAAATAAAATCCCAGTCCTTATCTGCTTACACTTGGACTAAGGGGAACTCATTTGGATGTGCCAGAAATCTGTGGGAAAAGGGAAAGATCGTAAAGGAACGTTTGGAAGTGCAGAGTGTAAGATATGAACGAGTCAGGAGACAAAACAATTACAAGTTTCTCTACCTCTGTGTCTTTTTAACCAATGTACTCTTACAGTTCTGTCCATTACCTTAGGTTTGGTCAGTGATATGGTTTGGCTGTGTCCCCACCCAAATCTCATCTTGAAATGTAGCTCCCATAATCCCCACATGTCATGGGAGGGACCCAGTGGGAGGTAATTGAATCATGGGGGTGGGTTTGGGTTTTCCTGTACTGTTCTCGTGATAGTAAGTCTCACAAGATCTGATGGTTTTATGAAGGGCAGTTCCCCAAATGCACATGCTGCCATGTAAGATGTGCTTTTGCTCCTCCTTCACCTTCTGCCATGATTGTGAGGCCTCCCCAACCATGTGAAACTGTGAGTCCATTATACCTGTTTTTCTTTATAAATTACTTAGTCTCGAGTATTTCTTCATAGCAGTATGAAAATGGATGAACACAGTCAGAGTTTTCTCTACTGGACTGACAATTGCCTCTTCTCCCATTAGCAGGTTAGAAATAAGTGAGGAATGATTAAGAGATTCAAAGGAAGACAAGCATCCAGCAAACTCATGTGTCCTACCAGAGTGAAGAGAGGATGACTCTCATTCTAATGGGTTCCAGAGAAAAGGGTGAAGGCACAGAGCAACTCTTTAATTTCATCAAAGAAATGGCTTTGCAAATATCAGTGTATCCTACTTTACAACAGGGCTTCAGTTTTCTATTGCTAAATCTCCCCCAGCAGTGGCTTACTACAATAACCATCTTCTCCCTCATGCTTGCAGGGTTGACTGGGCTCCACTAGGCAGCTCTCATTTGAAGTCTTTCTATAGTTGCAGTTCAGAGATTATCTTGCAGCTTTGTCCACTCACACCTCTGGTGCCTGGGAAGAATGAAACATTGGTGGGTGGAAGAGCCAGCAGTCTTTGGACATCTCTCTCTACCTCTAGGCTGCCTCTCTATGCAATCCCTTCACATACCGGTTTTCGCATAAGTTGTTCTTATGTGGTTGCTCAGAACTTCAAAGGCATAAGGAAAGAGGCAGAGATACAGAAACACAAAGTAAGACAGGAAGAATGAATGCTCTATTGCCTGCCTTTTATAATCCAGCCTTGAAAGTCTCAAAGGGACACTTGAATTGCATTCTATTGATTAGAAAGGAGTCATTAAGCCAAACCTAATATCCTAATTCAAGGGGAATCAGATCCACCTTTCAATGGAAGAAGTATCAAATAATTTGCAGTCATGTTTTAAACTCACTAGAGTGGTTTTCAATCCAGCCTATGCATCAGTCACCTGAGGAACTCTTACAAATCCTGATGCCCAAGTCACATCCCAACTAAAGTAGAATTTCTCAAAGTGGAACACAGGCATCAATTTCTTAACAACATGAATACATGTTTAAAAACCGCTGCTTTAGATATTAGAGGGATTTCTGTTTAGCATGCAAAATAAAACCTACCTAAAACTTACCTCTGGTGATACCCATCTAAAGCCATGCTTCTCAACTTCTGCAGACTCAATGGCTGCTGTTTTTTGTAAATATTTTAAATGTCTTCTTTATCTTCTGAATTAAAATTTGCAAGTAATATAACTTGCCTATACATGTAATTTTCAAAAAAATCCATGTATTAACCTAACATTAAAGGTAAAATACAGAAAGGCAATTTATAATAACATAACATGAGCATCATGGAGCAAGTGCTTGGACACAACAATACTACTCATGGTCAGATGTTGGCACTGTCTGCAGAATCACCATGAATGCAACAGCTACAAATGTAGATTGACACCCGTGTGTTATGTGAGAGATGCAAATGCAGTAAGCAGCTTTATCATCATTAGTGTGATTTTCCAAAAATAAAGCAATTGTATCAGTGTGTCAGGGCTGCCATAATAAAATACCACAGACTGAGTGGCTTAAACAACAGAAATTTATTTTCTCACAGTTTCAGAGGCTGGAAATTTAAGATCAAGGTGTCAATAGGTTTGGTTTCTTCTGAGGCCTCTCTCTTTGGCTTGTAGATAGTTGTTTCTCACCAAGTCCTCACATGGTCATTTCACTGTGTGTATGTGTCTGATGTCTTTTATTCCGTGTCCTAATCTCCCCTTCTCATAAGAACAACAGCCATATTGAATTAGGGCCCATCCTAATGTCCTCATTTAAACTTAATCACTTCTCTTAAGTCCTTATCTTCAAATGCAGTTGCATTCTGGGGTACTGGGGGTTAAGGCTTTAATATACAAATTTGGGGGTGAGGAAGACACAATTCAATCTGCAACAGCAACCTACTCTTAGTAAATTTGTAAACCAAACAAAGGAATATAATCTTCCCTCAATTTTCAGGATAATTGGATTCCTGGAAAAGTTATTGTATATGATTAAAACTATGCCCCCAGCTACAAAGCCCACATTATTTTTATATGTGTCTTAGTCCATTTGTGTTGCTATAGCAAATTACCACTGACTGGGTAATTTATAAACAATAGAAATGTAATTCTCATGGTCCTGGAGGCTGGAAGTCCTAGATCAAGGTGCTGGCAGGACTGCTATCTGGTAAGGGCCTGATCTCCACTTCCAAGATGGTGCGTTATCACTACATCCTCCGGAATGGATGAAAACTATGTCCTTATGTAGCAGAAGGGACAGAAGGGCAAGAGAGCATTTTCTTCAACCTCGAGCTCTTTTTAAGGGTATTAATCTCCTTCATGAGGAGGAGCCCTCATGACTTAATCACCTTGCAAAGGCCACAACTCTTAATATTGTTCCAATGGGGATTAAGTTTCAACATAAATTTTTGGGAGGATATCATCATTCAAACCATAGCGATATGTGCAGTGGAATTAGATTATAGACTTAGCTCATTAAAAACAGATTATACACCCATGTGACTGTCCCACTGGGCATTTGACAGTTGTGCAGGCTAAGAGATGATTTATTTGTGCAGGACTGCTGAGTACTGGGACAGACACCACCAGCTTCTCCCCATTAAATGTTAGTGATACTTCAATCACTGTGACACTTAAAATGTTCCCTAAGGGGGCAGAACGGGCCCCTTTCAGAATTCTTGATTTGAGGAAACACAAAATAAACCATAATCTAAATGTTTCTCTTGTTAGAGAAAGTCACCATGCCCTATTTGCTAACTTTTGATAATTGTTATTAGATTTCCTAAAATTGAGGAAAAACGGTTCAGGTGTTAGATAAGCTTGACTGCAGGGCTATCTGACATACTGGAAATTACCCAAGTACAAAAAGGATTCCAAACAAAAGTTATGTTAGTTTTTATGCTGTTCCAAATTAGCCACACCAATGATTCTGCCAGCTGATCTGATCAATAGTCTAAGGCTGATAGCATGCAGTAGGGAGTAGAATTTTTCCCCTTGCTACACATTGGGAAAGAAGCCAAAACAAAATTTGCCATAGATAAATCTTAAAATGTTTTAACAGTGATGTTTACCTTGAATTCATATATGCAGCTGAAAAAGGATCAAGAGAAATACAAAGAAAAGCCATCGTTGTTTACCTAATAGTATTATGTGCCTAAAGTCCCACAACCAGCAGGTGGTGGAGCCACATACCCACCGTCTGACACCAGAGCCCTGCCTTCCACCACCACTCAATCCACAAGGATGAGATGTCCAGGAGAAGGCCAAAAACAAAGCAGGCAAATGCTGTGGGACATGCAGCATTTCTCCAACAAACCACGTGATCCTTCTTAGCAGGTGGGATGGTTCCTTAGAGCACTTCATAGTCCATCAACTTTAGAATTTGATTAATCTTTGAACAAGGCTAAAATTTCACTCATATTATCAATGTCTAAGTCCAGGGAGAAAAGGTCTAAAACATATTTGATTAAACTTTGAACATGTGTTATATCTTGTTAGTTTTTTAGAGACAGAGTCTTGCTCTGTCACCCAGGATGGAGTGCAATGGTGTGATCATAGCACACTGTAGCCTCAAACTCCTGGGCTCAAGGGATCCTTTTGCCTTAACCTCCTGAGCTACTGGGAATACAGATGTGTACTACCATGCCCAGATAATTTTTTTATTTTTTTGTAGAGAGGGGGTCTTGCTTTTTTGCCCGGACCGGTCTCAAAATCCTGACCTCAAGTGAGTCTCCCATCCTAGCCTCCCAAAGCACTGGGATTACAGGTGTGAGCCACCACATCTGGCCTAACTTTGAACATTTAAAATGTCAAATACATTATGACTTTAGTGGTTAGATTTTAAATGGGCTGGAAATTGACATTATTACCTGATTGTATCTTCCCCTCTTCAGCACACAAGCGTTTGCTGTACTGAGTCTTTTGAGAAATACCAAGGTAATTCTATCTTTGCACAAGCTGAGGCAATAATGTCCCACAATGCTAGGCATTTTCCACCAAGGTGCCATCTGTTCCTGCTCTCAGCAACCAGGATTTTCTTCCACAGACAGAGGCAAGAAGAGGGCTCAAGTCTTAGTGTTGTTGCCTCTTTTTCAATGATTTTCCTTTTACTACAACTACTGGTTCTTATATAGCATGAGAGAAATTAGTTATGATCCTATCTCCATGTTGCAAAATAACAGGTAAAATAGTTTCAAAAGAGTAGGTAAAATAGTTTCCATGGCCAATATAAATCATACTGCAAGTGATTATGGCACTGGTTTGACACGTATTTTTGGATGAGCAGATGGGTATGATAGATTAAAGCATGTGTAAATACTGGAAAGGCAAAATGACCTGGAAAGGTAAATATGGCAACAGACATGACTAGAATCTCATCTTAATATCATCTTATAGGGGATAAAAACTAGGGGCTTTCTTTTGGTTAAGATATTCAAAAACATGTGTTTGGGGTAATTCTTTTAAATGTAGTAATTATTTGTATTTTGACTCATTAAATGATTTTCAAGAACTTTATTTGACAAGAAGAGATAATATTTACAGTACATTAGATGCATGTTGCAGTACTTTGTATTCTGTGATTTCATCCCCAAATCCGAAGTTCCCCCATAGACATTGTCCCTGTGGTATTGAAGGTTGTTTCAGTGAAAGATTAAAGAACAAGCTATTTGCGGATAGTGTGTTTCCATGGCTCTCAGAAACTGGATTCCCTCATTACCCTATACCACGGGATCATTTTGTGTACCTATTATGCAGTATGGATTACAAATTCTATAGAAATTCAAAGACGGCAATCAAATATAATTGAATTCAACCAATCCCTTTTTTCCCTCCCACTTCCACTTTTCCTGAACACATTTAGGAATGCCTTCCATAATAGCTTAGATCACACATGCATAGTTGATTCATCTGGTCCAAGTCATGACCAAAAATACCCAAAAGATGTGCAATTACAATCCAATCATAGTAGTCATCATGTATTCAAACGAGTATAATAATTTTACGACAGCCAAATGGAATTTCAACAGTGCAACTAATCTTCCTTTCAGGCCATTTCTATTATGCACCACACCATTGACCATTTGGCAACTGATTTAAAGGAATTGTTGAGCAACATTTTATAGGCTTCCCTGAGATCACCAAGGGAATTTGACAAAAAAGGAAATATAATGGTTCATTTGTAGGCCCAACACTCACAGACTTCCAAGACTTTTAGAAATAATTCTTCCACTCAGCACACATTTACTCAGCTGCTATGTTCCCCACATGGGACCATATATCAGACATCAAAAGATGAATAAGGGATATCTCTCAAGAAATTCATGGCTGATGGCCGGGCGCGGTGGCTCAAGCCTGTAATCCCAGCACTTTGGGAGGCCGAGGCGGGTGGATCACAAGGTCAGGAGATCGAGACCACAGTGAAACCCCGTCTCTACTAAAAATACAAAAAATTAGCCGGGCGCGGTGGCGGGCGCCTGTAGTCCCAGCTACTCGGGAGGCTGAGGCAGGAGAATGGCGGGAACCCGGGAGGCGGAGCTTGCAGTGAGCCGAGATCGCGCCACTGCACTCCAGCCTGGGCGACAGAGCGAGACTCCGTCTCAAAAAAAAAAAAAAAAGAAATTCATGGCTGAACAGGAGAGACAGTATACAATGACCTATATATAGTGCTATTTGCCCGATACAGTAACCACTAGCCATATGTTACTACTGGGCACTTTCAGTGTAGCCAGAGTGAACTGAGATGTGCCGTGTGTAACACACACCAGATTTCAAAGAATTCATTCAAAAAAGAACATAATACATCTCTTTAATAAGTTTTACATTGACTACATGTTTGTGATGGTTAAATTTACATGTCAACTGACTGGGCCATGTGGTAACTAGACATTTGGTCAAACATTATTCTTGGTGTCTCTGTGAGAATGTCAGATGAGACATTTAAGGGGTAGACTGAGGATAGCAGATTCTCCTTCATAACATGAGTGGGCCTCATCCAATCAGTTGAAGGCCTGAGTGGAACAAAAAGGCTGACCCTCCACCAAGTAAGAGAGAATTCTTCCTGCCTGATGGCCTTTGTCTTAGTCCATTTGAGCTGCTGCAGAATGTCATAAACTGGGTAGCTTATAAACAACAGAAATTTAATTCTCAAGGTTCTGGGGACTGACAAGTCCAAGGCACTGGCAGATTTGGTTTCTGGTGAGGACCTGATTCCTGGTTCATGGATTACTGTCTTCTTGCTGTGCCCTAACGTAGTGGAAGGGGCTAGAGAGCTCTCCAGCATGTCTTTTGTAAAGGCACTAATTGCCTACCCAAGACCCTACCTCTTAATACCATCACACTGGAGTTGAGGGTTTCAACATTACAAATTTTGGTAGGGACACAACCATTCAGTCTATAGCAGCCTTTGAACTGGAACATGAGCTTTTTCCTGCCTTTACACAGAACTGAAACATTAACTATTCCTAAGTCTCCACCCTGTACTCAGACTGGAACTACACCACTGGTTGTCCTGGGTTGTCCTGGGTCAACTTATCCTGCATCTCTTGGGACTCAATATGCACAATCATGTGAGCCAATCCCTTACAATAAATCTATATTATACACACACACAGATACACCCTTGGTTCTCTTTCTCTGGCGAACCCTGACTAATACAAACATTGAAATGATACGTTTGCTATATTGTGCTGAGTACATTCTTAAAATTAACTTCACATGTTTCTTTTTGTTTTTTAATGTGGCTACCAAAAATTTTTAAATATTGCAGTTCATGTTATATGTCTACTGGACTACACTGATATATGTGCCATTTGCATAGTATGAACAGAAAGCTAATTATGCACAGAGGAAAAAGTGATTCTTCTGGGTAGAGATTCTTGACATTGAATGTTGGTCTTTTAGCAACTTCTCTGGAGAAAATTTGATGAGACCGCAATGAAACACAGACAGCCTTACAGTGTCACAGAGGCCTTACAGTGCTTGGCGTGTTTGCAGAACAGCGCATAGACTGGTGTGCAGGAAGAAGAGAGGCAAGTAGCAAGAAATGGGACTGGAGAGGCATGTGGACCCACATGGTGGAGTCCTGATTGTCACAGTAAAGAGTCCAACTTGGTCCTGTAGACAAAGGGACATCATCAAAGGTTTTTAATCAGGGGATTGACATGACCAGGTCTTGCTTATCGTGGAAGAAGAGAGAACAGACAGGAAGGATGACGAAACTGGGAAAAGGAAAAAGGAGACCACTAGGAAATTGTGCCAGGAAATGATGAGAGCTTGAATGAGATCAATTACAAGGAGAGGAAACAAGAGCGAAGGACATGGTAGATACTTGTCAAGGCACTAACGAATATGGTGTTTACACTGAAGTCAGAAGGGCAGGTTTCCCTTCCCCAAGCAAATGCTTATGTTCTACCTGCTAAATGTGTTTATTATCAACCAATGAACCATAATAAAATTGTTGAGAAACCCATTTATTTATTTCACAAAATAAATTTCATTTCAATTTTGGGTAAATTCTCTTTAATTTACACAAATTCTTAGGTACAAATTATTTAGGGCTTTTCCCGTTCATCCCCGAGTCTCCTGAAGACTGTAACAAGGACTTGCACAGCCATCCCACATGCACTTCCTCTGAGACAGGCCCTCCTTTTTTCTCATGCCGTGCTATCCTTGAAAAAGGGTAGTCCACGTGGCCAGACCCTGGACTTGAATTGCTCATCTCCCTTCCGCTTTCCCTTTGCACAAAGGCCACTGAAGTCTGTTCTGTGATTCGTCTCTTGTTTACATAATAGCTACTTCAGTCTTCTGTCATGTTTTCATTTTCCCTTGGGGAGAAAAATGTTACTCTCCCCAGGATGCATGAGAAAAAATGAGGAGTATAGTTCAATTAGCACTCATCAGAAGAAAACTTTGAAGTGTTTCGAGTAAAAGCAAAAGATGAAGCTAGTGGAAAAGTTAGCAGAGGATGAAAAAAGAAGAATGGAGAGCAACACCCCAAAAATGGTTTCACCCAATAAAGGGGGCTGGAGAAAGAAAGGAAAATATGTACTTTTGTTGGGACAGAAACATGTAGATGAAACCAGATGAAAATCACAAGACAGACACTGGCCACAGCTATAAAATTAAGAATCTTCACATTAAAAAAATAAGATCGCATCTTTGTTGTTAAGAGTCTAGAGTATTATCTTTCAATCTTCATGGAAGCCTTCAAAGTACAACCTTTTGGGGAGTCATGCCTAGCAAAAGGTGAAACTGAGTCATAAAGAGAAACATTCAGTTTCCAGACATCTCAGGCTATGACTCAAGTAGTGAGACAATATGTTCTGCTTGTAAGGAAAGAGCAGGGAATTCTGTTCTCTAAAGTACACATTCAAAAGTATTCTGTATCAACTATGACCAGTCAGCACATCCTGAAAAGCTGGTAGGGGCTGGGAAGCTGGAAACTGCCTAAATCAGTTGGGGTTTGTTTATTGCAAGCAGCACAAATGGACTCTGGCTATATTAAGTGAAAAAAAGAGAAAAGAAAAAATATTGAAAAGCTATGGGATAACTCACAGAAATGAAGGAAAAGCAGAGGGGTCAAAACCCAGAAAACCCAGAAATCAGCCCTGGAGATCCAGGTGGCAGGAACCAAAGGACTGTCAATTCTGGGCACTGCCATCAGGATTCATCAGTTTGACCATAATCCTCTGGATAACTCCATGTGAGATCCACATGCTAAGGATGGAGCTTCTTACCAGTGTAGCTGGAATCACCCATCCACTTCTTATCCAGGTAAGACAGGGTTCCTTGATTGACCGTCCCCCCACAAGCCTGAAAGTAGTAAAGTGTATGTGAGTCCTCCAAAAGGAGGGAGAACGGTGCTGGGCAGGCAAAAGAATCAGGCATCCTCTGCAGGTCTCATGCCTTCCTTTCTTCATGCCATCCACTCTTCTTGCTCTTTGATCTAAAGTCCATCCATTCTTAGGTCCCTACCTTCAACCCGCTTTCTCCAAGAAGTGTCCTCTGGATACTCCAACTCCTATTGACCTCTTTCTCTTTAGAATGTGGACAACACAAGTAGTCAGTCACATCATCATTTGTTCAACAAATTGTTTCGATCCTTCACTATGTGCCAAGTACTCTCCTAGGTACCCATTCTTCTTCTGAATGCCCTGATTATTTTCTCTATGATTTCCCAGGCATAAGATTCTCATATTTGGGAGCTCAATTAAAACTTTGCAGCATTTATTGGTCGCTCATCAGTCTTTGATCCCATGAGTAGGCATCAACTTTGAACCAAATGCTGCTACCTAGCTAAAGGCTCTGAAATTGATTTAACAACCTATATCATGCAACTACTGATAAAGACAAAGTACTTAGAAATACTTGCAAGGCAGATCAATTCTAATTTTAAATGATATCAAGCAGGTATCCTCAATTTACATTTAATCTGTAGTTATTCACCCATTCAATAAACAAATATCTACTGAATGTCTTTTTGTGTGTAAATACAGACATACTTTGCTAAGCAGAGCTGATATTCAGCAGCCTACACTAGCAAGACCATACCAACAACTGTTAAAATAGTGAAAGTTCCCATGCTGGTTGGTAGTCACTGCCCCAAGCCTCCAAGTGTCCCATCACCACCCTCAATAGCCCTGGCCATCCCTGTTCCTATGACCCCTCCCTCAGGTCCCTCATCTCCTCATAATCCAATGACTAAAGGTTAATTTCTGGCACAAGATCCTGCTGCAGCACCCAGAAATATCTGTTCTGATGTGTGCCCATGTCATCTCTGTTGATAAATATATTTAATATCATCCTGGTTTCAAGTACAGTGGTGGCTACAAAATTAGGCAGGCCCTGTCTGTAAGGAGCTTACCGATGGAGTACTACTCAGCAATAAAAAGGAACAAAGTGGATGAATCTCAAAAACGTATGTTGAGCAAAAGAAGCCAGACACAAAATAATACATACTGTATACTTCCATTTATATGATGCTCTAGATCAGAAAAAGAAAACAACTATAAGTGATATGGTTTGGCCCTGTGTCCCCAGCCAAATCTCATCTTGAATTGTAATCCTCATAACCCCCACGTGTCAAGGGTGGGACCAGGTGGAGGTAAATGAATCACTGGGGTGGTTTCCCCCATGCTGTTCTTGTAATAATGACTAAGTCTCATGAGATCTGATGGTTTTATAAGTGTCCGGCATTTCCCTGCTTGTACTCCTCCTTCCTGCCATCTTGTGAAGGTGTCTGCTTCCCCTTCACCTTCCACCATGAGTGTAAGTTTCCTGAGGCCTCTCAGCCATGCTGAACTGTGAGTCAATTAAACCTCCCAGTTTCAGGCAGTTATTTATAGCAGTATAAAAACAGACTAATACAATGAGCATGTAACTCAGCAGAGTAGTTGCCTGGGGTGGAATGGGGGAGTGGGGTCTTGGGTCTTAATTGGAAAGGGGATTGAGGAAACTTTCCAGAGTGATAAAAATGTTTCATGACTTAAGGACAGTGGCTTACAATCTGTGAGTATTGTTGCACATAAATTATATTTCATTAAAGAGCTTACAGTTCAGTAAGGAAGAGGATGCCTCCCAAAAGCAGTTTAATGAGAAAGCCTAAGTCCTGTGAGAGAGGCACAGAGACTACAGCCTTCATGGCCGAGTGGCTAAGATCCTCTTCTCTTGGGTTGCACAGCACTGCTTGGCTTTGAATCCTGGGTCTGTGGAACTATGGGCAAGTTATTGTAGACCCCTTAGTTTTCTCATCTGCAAAATGGTGGCAGTCATAACTACCTGAGGGGTGCTGTAAGGGTCAAATGAATTATCCATTTAAGGCATTTAGAAACTTTAGCCCAGAGTAGGCACACAGTCAATGTTCACTAATAATGGAAATCCTGGACTTCAGAAGATGAGGTTATGTCCAGGGAAAAGCCTTGAAGAAGCCACATTTGAGCTGAGTTTTGAAAAGTGTTTATGAGATGTGGATACGGGCAGTGGTTCACACCTGTAATCCCAGCACTTTGGGAGGCCGAGACAGGAGGATCACTTGAGCCCAGGAGTTTGAGACCAACCTGGGCCACATAGGGAGATCCTGTCTCTACAAAAAAAAAAAAAAAGGAAAAAAAAAAAGAATAAAATACTGGGTGTCATGGCACACACTTGTGGTCCTAGCTACTAGGGAGGTTGACATGGGAGGATCACTTGAACGAGGGAGGTCGAGGCTGCAGTGAGCCATGGTTGCACCACTGCACTCCAATCTGAGCAACAGAGCAAGACCCTGTATCAAACAAACAAACCAAAAAAAAAAAAAATGTGTATGTGATTAGATGGAAGGAAATTGGATTATATTTATGTATACTCGCCTTGCTACTCCAGTCCTTCAAGAATTATCTTCAGTGTCACTTTCTCCAACAAGCCTGACCTAATAACCCTTTAGCTACATTCCAACCCTCTGTACCCAAAATCAAGGTGCCCATACTCCCTCGTGCTGCAGTTCTCACACTTGTATTTAATAATAAATTTACTGATTATTTAAGAATTTCTTTCATACGTGTCAGTCCTCGCTAGTAGAGTAGAAGCTGCAGGGGCTTCAGGTGCTCCATTTTGTATCTCCAGGCCCTCAAACAGAAACTTGCAAAATTATTCATTATTAGTAAGTAAGGAAATAATAAATACATGATTTATTTTGTATAAGTAAAGTTGTAATTTTGCTCTGTTCAACTCAATTCAGAGTATGTTTATTCGAGGCACTGGTGTCTGGGGGCTCCTCTGTGGGCCTGAGTTCTGTTTGCAACCATCTACAGACATACCCCTGAGCAAATTAGTTAACCTCTTTACACTCTGCTCTCTTGCAGGTAGCACAGGGCAGTAAGAGTCCATCGTCCATCTGCATAGATCCACTGTGAGCAATAAGCAAAGGAATTTTTGGAAAGCATTCTATCCTGTGCCTATGACATAGTAAATGCTCAAAAGATGGTGCTGTCATTATTGTTTCCTTAGCCCAACCTGTAGAGGAACATCACCACACCAAAGACACTGTTGTGTCAAAAATATCAAAGTGCATCACACACTCAAG
The DNA here is from genome assembly GCF_043159975.1 of Macaca nemestrina. Lineage (NCBI taxonomy): Eukaryota > Metazoa > Chordata > Mammalia > Primates > Cercopithecidae > Macaca > Macaca nemestrina. The sequence goes on along the minus strand of NC_092135.1, from coordinate 121,116,364 downwards.
CCTGACTTTGTAGATCCTTCTCAATCTCTTCTTCCAACCCCCCAACTGGCAGAGTGTGGAATAAGGTTCAGTATGTTTTGTTTCCATTGTATATATTGTATCCAAAAATGCATTGCAAAAACATCTACTCCTTTGGGAGGCCGAGGCAGGTGGGTCACCTGAGGTCAGGAGTTCGAGACCAGCCTGGCCAACATGGTGCAACCCCGTGTCTACTAAAAATACAAAAATTAACTGGGCGTGGTGGCACACGCCTGTAATCCCAGCTATTCGGGAGGCTAAGGCAGGAGAATCTCTTGAACCCAAGAGGCGGAGGTTGCAGTGAGCCAAAATCACACCATTACACTCCAGCCTGGGTGACAAGAGCAAGACTGTGTCTTATAAAACAAACAAACAAACAAACAAAACTCCAATAGCAATCATTTTGTCTTCCTTTTCCTTTTCTGATCCCAAGATAGTATTTTATAATTCTTTCCCATAGTGAATTTTCAAAACTGTTTTAGTGTTTACAGAAATCTTGCACCTCCTCCATCTCATTTTAGGTTTAGATTGACCACATTTTTCAGTATGAGATTAGAAAATGAGAAAAAAAAAAAAAAAAAATACTAGAATCGTCCCCAGGCCACAAAGAGAGTAAGAGGCAGAACTAGGATTCCAAATCCAAGTTTTGCAGCTCCAAACCCAACATTCTTTTAGCCTAAAGTAGCTTCCTATAAATTTCTACAGCAAGGTCCTAAGGCATAAATAACACTTTTCTGTGTGTCTCTCGGTCAGAATCTGATGAGGCCCAGTGCCTGATTTCTTCTGACCCCAGGTTTAAACCCCAGAAAAACTCAAGTAGCCTCAGATTTTACAGTTAAATAAGCACAGCCTGGGACTGAAGATTTTAATTAATCACTGACCTGGTGCAAATTTCCTGGAGCAACACCTCGGATGAGAAAAATTCAATTGCCAGGAAACAGGCCTCACGGAAGAAAACTCCTACCTTGAAGAAGTGGGGAAATGGCCTACTATATTAGTAGAGAGGATGCCACTCTGGGAAGAAAGTAAAGTACTAGAGATAACAGGCCCCTAATTTGACCAGATAAAATCACTCTAGGCCGGGCGCGGTGGCTCACGCCTATAATCCCAGCACTTTGAGAGGTCTATGCGGGCAGATTACGAGGTCAGGAGATCGAGACCATCCTGGCTAACATGGTGAAACCCTGTCTCTACTAAAAATACAAAATGAGCCCGGCGTGATGGCGCATGCCTGTAGTCCCAGCTACTTGGGAGGCTGAAGCAGGAGAATGGCGTGAACCCGGGAGGCGGAGCTTGCAGTGAGCCAAGATCGGCGACAGAGCAAGATTCTGTCTAAAAAAAAAAAAAAGAAAAAGAAAAAGAAAAATTAGTCTAATGTTGGCAGGCCTCTGTTTTTATATTTCTTTCTGTATCAAGTTCTATTTATATTCAATGAATCACGGTCTTTTTTTTACTCTTTTTTAATGCCTTGTGTCAAGAAATACATATGTTTTATACATACATTCATGAGCACACACATACACACGCATACACACCATACACACACATACACACACATACACACATGCAAGTGTAATTGTAAGAGGGTTTTTTTTTTTTGCCTTAATAAAGATAATAAATTCTTAAGTGCAGAAATAAATGTGAAAATACCTAGCACTATTTAAGGTACACATGGGTACTCAATAAATGCTTACAAACTTTGAATCTCCAGAAATTTCTTCCTGGGCACCTTTTAGCTTTTTACAACAGACGCCGAGACAAACTTTTCTCCTAACCCTACCACGGTGCTAAGGATGCCCAGAAGAGTTCTTTTGAAATCCTATTCCCTTGCCTAAGGTTTCTGACACATAAAAATACCATTAAATAGAGTTTCAAAGGTAAATAATCAAACTACTTTTCACCACAAACTCTAGAGAAATAAAACTGCAAACAACTCATTAGAAAGGCTGATAAAAAGCCATCTTGAGGGTTGTTCGAATTATTATATAACCATTTACAATTTTCTCTGGGATCCTTTCTCTCTAGATAATGCAAAAAAATAATAATAATAACAATTTTGCACATAGATATGTCTAAGGCCATAGGCTCAAATTTCACACAGAAACATGGCAAGCTCCCTGTCTTTGAAAGGACTGAGGCAGACCAAACTGACACTTCTTTATTTGAATTTCTCTTCCTTGGCTGCCAATCTGAGTAAATGCCACAATTTAAAAATCAAATCTGGTTTTTTTCCATTTCCAAAATGTTTTCATTTGCACCCTAGAAAGGCTGACGTCAATTGCCTTACAAATCCACCCACCTAAAAAAAAAAAAAACTCAATTAATTATAGTTGACAAGACTGTCGCATCTCTAATAATGGTAGGCACAGAGCTTGTGAGCACAGCGTCCGTTGCCATAGTTACCTGTAAGGTATGGCAACAAGTGCAGCTCCAGAAATTAAAGTGTCACAGAATGGAGGATCACTGCATATCACTTAGCTAAATGAGCCCACATGATACTTTGGCTGGTTATTAGAGAGGGATACTGTATTCCTTCAGGTGAAGCTCATAATCCAGTGAAATGTCTTCTGAGAGCGTTTTCTCTCCTAGATCCCAGCAGACTGATAAAATGATCCCTTGATAACTCTTAAAAGCAACTGTTGCTTTTTGAAAAGCTTGGGAATGTGCAATATCATAGTAATTGACCAATTGAATCACTTTAGATTACGTAATACCCACTATGGCCACTACCAAAGAGGGAAAAGCATAGTTAAGAAGAAAGGTGTCCTATCTATAAGACAGCAACCAACCAAATTGATCTTTTCCTTTAAATGACTCATTCACAGCAAAATAGTTGAAGAAGGAATCAATCTGAAATATACCTTTTACTAAGTATATGTTTTACTATCTTAAACGAATGCACCGATCAACTTGTTTAAACTATTTATGCATGTAGATGTGTCCGCCACTTAAAAATCCTTATCACCATTTACTGAGCCCCTTGCCCCTTTCTATCAAAGGAGAAAGTTGATCATTAGAAATAATGTATTTAAGGTTGACTTCACTTGTTTCAGATGGCTCACACAGAGCCATTCTCAGCTCCTTGGAGGGTCTTTAAGGTAAATAGGCACAAGAGCCAAATCTCTATAGAGAAATAGTGTTAACTTCATTATTTAGCAAGGGGGAGAGTTAAAGTTTTAATGTTAAGAGAAACAATGCTCTCCTTATGTAAGACCAGACTACACCGTTAAAAAGAAATACACACACATAAACTTAACTTCTTTGGTGAGATATACTTAAAAGGCAACCAGAGCTCTTGCTGGCAGAGATTAAACTAGAATTGGAACATCCACCTTTTTTCCCATCAATTCACTGGTCTTGTTCCTCCCTTCCTGACTTGGGGTTGACAAGGGCATGATGAAATCAACCTCTACCATCCATCATAAACGTTCACTAGAATTCACAAAATAGAGACAGGCCCAAGATTTGCACAGGGAAGAGTAGATTTTCCTGAGAAAGAAGTTTGAGGGCTCTGCACAGTGGGATTTGAAGGGAGCTAGAAGGACTAAGAGATTGAGTAGTAAGAGCATTCTACATAAGAAAGCCTCTTCTCGAAGACCTTTCCCAACTCTTGGAGGGTATAAGAGATCTAGATAGTTAGAGAAAAAGCAAACTTCCCATTTCCCTCATCTGTAGTATTTTTAGATATTTACCCATCCCCTGTGTCAAAGATACACTTAAACTTTTATCATTTTTAAGGATATATTCCATCTAGAAAAGATGGCATGGAGGTATGGTGCTCCATTCTGCCTGCAGGGCTTTGGCTAAGGCGGTGCCACTCTCCTCATGTAGGTGATTAGGCAGAAACATCCACAGAGTAGCCAGGCACTTCTCCCCAAGCATGTGATAGAACAAAACACATTGCCTTCATTTCTTCCTTGTCTCACCCTTAATAAAACAGCAAGGAGGGTCCGTGAACAGGCACAGGTTACACCTACATACAAAGATATAATAAAAAGAAAACTTTGTGCTAAATCTCAGCTGAAAGAAAACCATTATAAAAGGTAAAAAGGGGACATCTTAGAGCCCTCATTTTCTCCAAAGACCTCTCATTTATCTCACTCACCATATGAAAATAGCTAAATAGGGAAAGTGACTGATACAAATTGGAGAGTTAAATCTTAAATTTCTAGATGAAAAGAAGATTTCCTTTTTCTTGTGAATCATCCTTTTCTCTTCTCCCACAACATCTTCTCTGTCATTATTACACAGGTTTCCTTTTATTAACTCTGTTTCTTCTTATAATTTTTGAGTTTGTCTGAGGCTTCTTTTTTTCATCTCCTAGCCTTCTTTCTCTAGTTGCCTTTTGCAACAACAGGCTTTCTTTACTCCTTAAAAGCACCACAGTTGTCACTCCAATATGTTTTAGTACCAGGTGAGAACAAAGCAGCATTTGCCATTTCAGGGATCAATGTAAATGGTAGTATTATTTAAGAACAAATGTGTGGGTGTGTGTGTGTAAACTCTACACAATTTTACTTTGGGTAAATCAACCTAGGTTATAAATTCCGTAAGTGCTATATTTTGAACATGTATAGCATAGCCAGACAAATAGTTGTCGAACAAATAAATGAATAAATGTTGACTAATTTGCACTTTTAGAAAAATTAAAATTATAAGACTTGAAGGTTTCAAATGAAATTTTGATGATATTAAAAGACTTAATTTCAGATTCTCCAATTCTCCTTCAGTTGAAACAAATAATTACCTGAAAATCACAATTTATTTCTGATTAAAAGAAGTCACAGAAGGTTACAGTTCCTGTTAAGATGGATGTGTGTATCCACCAGATACAATTTAAAACAGGAGAAAAGGTACCTAGAACTCCTTTCCAAAGACTTTGGAAAGTAAATGGAATTAGGAGGATTATGGGGGGGAAAAGATATCTCAAAGTATCACTGAAGTGGTGATAGGTATCACATTTGTCCTCCAGTGTTTCCCAGCCTGGACTCAGAAGCAGTCTAAAACCTAAAAGTGCACACTCAATACGCACATAAAAACTCTAAGCCCACCATGCAGGCTCCTAATACAATGTGAGAAGGGAACTCTAGTCTCTGACTAGAGAAGCATGGCTCCAAGAGTGGCAAGAGGGAGGTATCCCCATTGCTTTTTTCCTTTCCATTATCTAACCACTTGGCCACCAAGGGATGAGCAATTATAGGAATTGGGCAGCAGAGTGGGGAAAATAAGTCCCAACTGACTCGTCAGATGTCCAAGGGAAGGATGCATCCCTAGTTGCAGGTAATCAGAGAGAGTAGGAGCTCAATAACGTCATACCTTAAAGTAATTCTCAAAGGCTTTCAGTTCTCAAAAGTTTTGAGAACTGAACCCCAGGGTGGACCACTTCCAGATTCAAGACTGGGTGGTGAACATACAAGACAGGTATAAATAGCACTACAAAGACTGAAAAATGAACTGCCTCAAAAGCACAGCCTACAGAAATGGATAGGAACTTGCAGCCTCAACTCAAGCAGGTTGATGAACTAAAAACAAGAAGAGAAAACAAAATCAACATTCTCCATCAGATTTAAACAAAACCCAATGTCCCATAATATGATATTCAAAAGACTCCATGATACAATCTAAAAGTACTCAATATACAAAGAGCTAGAATAATCTCAACATCTCAGAAGGGAAAAGAAAATAAATGCCAATCCCAAAATGACACAAATGTAATTTTCAAAGACTTTAAAGCAGTTATTGTAAGCATACTCGAAGAAGTAGGGTAACAACTCTTGGAGTCAATGGAAAGATAGATAGAAGATATAACAAAGAGCTAAATGGAAAAAATTTTAAAACACAATGATTGAAGTAAAATAGTCACTGAATTGATTTACTAGAGAACAGATGAGAGATTTGATGAACTTGAAGAAAGAGTAATCAAACTATTCGTCCTGAACAACATAGAGAAACAGTGTTTTTAAAAATGGGCAAAGCCTTAGGATCCTGTGGCATAATACCAAAAAATTTAATATTCATGTCATTCTAGTCCCAGAAAGACAGGAAGCAGCATATAGTGCAGAACAAATATTTGAGAAAATAATACTTTACATTTTTCCAAATTTGATAAAAGACATACAGTTACAAATCAAGTTCATTAAACTCCAAAGAGACTATGCTCAAAGAAATCCATGTGCAGATAAAACATAAACTTATGAAAACTAAAAACAAAGAAAAAATATTTTAAGCAGCCAGAAAAAGAAAAAGAGATGTTAAATACAGGGGATCAGTGATTCCAGTGACTATGGATTTCTCACCAGAATTCATGGAGGTCAGAAGGCAATGGAATAACATTTTTAAAGTGCTAAAATAAAAGAATTGGACAACATAGAATTCTATATTCACGGCAAGGCACAGTGGCTCACGACTGTAATCCCTGCACTATGGGAGGCCAAGGCAGGTGGATCACCTGAGGTCAAGAGTTCAAGACCAGCATGGCCAACATGATGAAACCCCGTCTCTACTAAAAATACAAAAAATCAGCTGGGTGTGGTGGCGTGCATCTGTAATCCCAACTACTCAGGAGTCTGAGGCAGGAGAATCACTTGAACCTGGGAGGCGGAGGTTGCAGTGAGCCGAGGTCACACCACTGCACTCCAGCCTGGGTAACAAGAGCAAAAAACTCCGTCCCAAAAAAAAAAAAAAAAAGAATTCTATATCCATCAAAATATCCTTCAGGAATGAGAGTAATATACAAAGATACTCAGATGAAGAGCCAACACACCTTGTAGCAAGTAGACCCCTTCTAAAAGAATTGCTAAAGAAAGTACTTCAAATGGAATGAAAATGTTACCAGAGGGCAACTTGAAATTTCAGGAATAAAGGAAAAGCAGCAGAATTGATAATGGTCCAGAAGATAACTGGTTTTGTCTTCTTAATTTCTTTAAAATATGCATAAAAGATGAAAGGAAAATGTATAGCATTGTATAATAAGATTTAAAATGTATACAAATATAATACATATGAAAAATAGACCACAAAGAGAGGAGGATAAAGGGATTTATATAGTAGTAGATTCTTACATCCTCCAGAAAGTGATAAGATACAAATTCTAAATAAACTATGAAAAGTTAAGAATATATATTGCAATCCCTAGAACAAACATTAAAAAGTATACAAGCAGACATAGTCAAAAACTCAGTAAAATAATCAAAATAGAACACTAAAAAAAATTCAATGAATCTAAAAGAACAGAGTAAAAAGGATAACAAGAAATTTTTTAAATGGAGGAATAAACAGAAAACAAATCAAGACAGCAATAATTACATAAAATGAAAATTGTCCCAACACAGCAGTTAAAGGAGATAGATTGTCAAAATAAATTTTTTAAGGAGCCAACTGTATGCTATTAAAAATCTCTCCTTAAATAAAATAATAGAGGTGGGTTAAAAGTAGAGAGAGATGGAAAAAGGTATAACAAAAACAAATGGGATATAACTAACAAGAAAAGACAAAGTTATCATTACTTGTAGGTAATATATTTATCTATTGGTGAAACCTGAGAAAATCAACTAAAAAATACTGTGGTCAAATTATAGCACTCAGTAAAGTGGCTGCTTATAAAATAAATATTCAGCCAGGCGTGGTGGCTCACACCTGTAATCCCAGCACTTTGGGAGGTTGAGGTGGGTGTATCACTTGAGGTCAGGAGTTTGAGACCAGCCTAGCCAACATGGTGAAACCCTGTCTCTACTAAAAATACAAAAATTAGCAGGGTATGGTGGTGCATGCCAATAATCCCGGCTACTCAGGAGGCTGAGGCAGGAGAATCGCTTGAACCCAGGAGGCAGAGGCTGCAGTGAGCTGAGATCGCACCACCGCACTCCAACCTGGATAACAGAGCAAGACTCCATCTCAAAAAATAAAATAAAATAAAATATTCAAAACTTAACAACTTTTATATGTATTTATAATAACAAGTTTAAAAATTAACTCATAATAGCAACAATGTTTTATTCTGCTAATGTTATATAGTATTTGACTTTTTTTATTTCAATCATTTTGAGGGAAGAGTTGGTTTTTGGTTACATGGATAAGTCCTTTAGCGGTGATTCAATTTTTTGCCTTCTCCTTTCTGATCAGCAAAGTTACATTAAAACAGAGAGATGTTATAAGGAACACATTGCTTCACCTTATTAGGTAGGACATTTTTAGTTCAGTTGCTGACTGTGTCCAGGAACGTAAATGAGGAAACCTCTGCCTCTCAGTCCAGCCCACTCTCTGCTTTTCTCTATTCGGAAATACTCTTCAGTGGCATAGACAGACTTTCTCTGTATGGTGGTTGTATTAGTCCATTCTCAAGCTGCTATGAAGAAATACCCGAGGCTGGGTAATTTATGAAGAGAAGAGATTTAATTGACTCACAGTTCCGCGTGGCTGGGGAGGCCTCAGGAAACTGACAATCATGGTGGAAGGCACCTCTTCACAGGGTGGCAGGAGAGAGAATGGGTGCAAGTAGGGGAAATGCCAGGCACTTATTAAAACCATTAGATCTCATGAGACTCACTCATGATCATGAGAACAGCATGGGGAAAACTGCCCCTATGATTCAATTACCTCTACCTGGTCCCACCCTTGACACGTGGGGATTGTGGGGATTACAATTCAAGATGAGATTTGGGTTGGGACACAGAGCCAAACATATCAGTGATGAAGCAGATTTTTAATTATGTGCTTCCTGTTCTCAAGCCCAGTGCAAGATTTCTTCTCAGAGCTCCAGCTCCAAACACAAGAACCCTAAAAAAAGATTGGTCCAGCTCAGGTACCAGGCTCTTACCTGTACCATCAGAGTGGTCAAGAAAATTGGAATTTATGATTAACCAGGCCCATACTGTGCAGCTTATAGGAAAGGAGGAGGATCTTATAATAAATGGTCCCACCAGAATCACAAATCTAAAATATGAGAGATTTAATACCTCAACCAAGGTATATTGCATCAGGTCAGGAGATACACAGTGACCCTAAACCCACATTTTCCAAGAGGAAAGGCTTCTACAATATTGGAATTAGGAATATAAAGAAGAAAGGAAAGGCCCACATTCCCCCAGAGAACCCTGCCCCAAAAATGTACAGAAGAGAAACTCCTTTGGGCCAAGAGCTAAATGGCATTTTTGCTTTTCATCCAGAAAAAGTCAAGATAATGCAAAGGGAATATTATTCTTTCCTAACGGATGCAAGCTTTTGGGGAGAAAAACATACAAGTGCAAATGTATGCTCAAATCTACATATGCATAATACATTCATCAGCACCACTATATCACTGTGGTTTGGCACCTAATATTTGACGAATCTAATATTTTTGTTTCTATGAATACTTCTCAGCTCCCTGGGATAGCCTGAAAGTTCCTAGTCTCATTTCCCTGGTGGTTCTTTGCCAGAGAATGTAACAGTAAAGGAAATCAAAAGGCCTTATTTCATCAGCTGACACTGGAGGGAACAGCAGAGGAATCACAGACTGAGGCTGGCAACCAGTCCCTTTTCTCACAGAGGAAAATTACCAGAACTCTCTGCAGAGTGACTAAGAGCTGCCAGCAGTGCTGCCTCGTGTCCTCTTCTCATCTGAGACTGAGCAGATGCAGCTTGATAAACAAGATGGAGAGAGAAGCCAGGATTCCACCCTGAGACAGAGCAAACCACCTCTGACCAGGTGGTCTTCCCATCATATATATGGACACTGGGCAGACAGCATGAAACACTACTAGACAAAAGCACCACAGATGCTTCCTGAAACCAGGGCAGTGCTGGAAGTCAACAGAATGGGCCTCCTGGTTAGGGTGGGTATCGGCATTTTCATAATGTGGTCAAGGAGACAGATGCTCCCAAGAAACCTGTTGGCTCATCCAGTTTTGGCAGAGATGAACCGATGTTAAGACACATCCCTGACTGTGCCTTCCATGCATCTGTTCTAGAACTGGAAAGTTGCCAAGACCCTCAGGGCTCCCACAACAGAAAACAGAAGAAAAAAAATTAAATTGGAATGGTGTATTGTAGGAGTAAGAGATTTGCATTATTTGCCTGATGTTATATCAGTGTTGAACCACATGCAGATAAAGAGCCTCTGACTTATTCCCTGCTGTATCCCAGCTCCTAGTAGAAAAGCTGGTTCATAGAAGTGCTCAAAACATATTTCATAAATGAGTGAGAGACATTGCCTACTTTTCCTCCATATCAACCCTAATCATGAAAAAGTCTGGTGTGTACACATGTGTGTTGTGTGTGGGCATGTACTTCATTGAATCCCTGCTTCTGAAGTACTTCTGAAATAGTAAAGCTCCTAAAGTACCAAAGACCAGGAAAATATGACCTGGTGTCTATGTGTAGCTGGCTAGATGATGAAAGTATAACATGGTCTGGTCAGAATGTCCTACTAATTGGAGATTTTGAGTCTAGTGATCCCCGGGATAAACCATACATTTGAATATTTTAATATTCAATTATCTTTTTTTCCCTTTGTGAGAAAGAACCTGAACCATCTTTAAAAAGGAGCAAATGAAGACAGTTTCATCAAGACCAGCACTCTAGGGAAGGAGAGCCTTACCACATCAGTGAAAGAAGGAAGCAGGAAATTATCAGCTAGCAGCTAAAATAGAACTGTTGTCTGTCAGTCCCTAAAATGCAACGGAAAGTCTCCTATGAACACCGTCACCCATTGTCGCTTTTCATACCCCTCGAGTTGCTTGTTATCCCTTTCTGGTACCTCATCTCAGAAATACCTCCCCAGGGATAATCACTGACCACGGCTACCTTGGACATTTTAATTAACCAATTTTTGTCCATATTCCAATTTCAAATGAGGGATGAGCCCCTTCCCTCACCTCTGCTCCTTTGAAGCTAGGTCCTGAAAAGTGGGCAATTGGTCAAGATATTTCAGGACAGACAAAGGAGCTATGCTAACTCATTAGCCCATCTCCAAACAGAATGTACTGTGAGAGAGGAGCTTCCACTTAACAGAGCTAATTATAGGAGCACAATTTTCTGGGAAGATAAGTGTCAACGATCTTGGCAGCCAGGCTCCAGGTGCTCCTGCTTCCACCATGACATTCTCTTCTTAAGGCAAGAGCATGGTCCAAGAGTACCTTTTTCAGGCTGTATTCACATCCTCAAGGGTAAAAGCATACAGCACTAATTCTTCCCCCAAACCTACTTCCCCATGTTCAGGTGGGCCAACAGCACTACTGCCCATTCACCTACAAGCCACTCAGTCCTGCCACTAGAAAAGCCAGCATCTTTCCAGAGGGCTACCAAGCACTGCCAAGACACTGGATACAGTTCTCAAGCAAAATGGGTCCTTAATGGAAGACGATTAAAATCTAGCTCTTGGACTGGGAGCAATGGAAGGCTGAATGGGCCTTGGTCCAAAGGCTTAGGGTTGTTTAGGTTATGTTTCCTGGTCATCTTCAGCTGAACAGGCTGAAAAGGAAGGTTCCTAAGTGCTGGGAGGGAGAATGAAAAGGAAAACAAACAGAATGTAGAGACAGCTGTAGTGTGGATACCCAAGTTCCTTCTGAACTTTGTACAGAGAGACCTCACACGTTCTCCTTTCCTCCCTCGGAAGCAGGGACAGATAGACACTGCTCTGCTACACGGACACACACTGGGAGCCCAAGCTTCCTTTTTGAAAACCCATGGGGATTTTTCTCTCTGGACCTCAGCCTGATACACTAACATAGAGAGGAATAGCCTTGTTTTCATTTCCTTTCTGTCTCAATTATCACTCTCTACACTCCAGTCTCTTCTAATTCCCTTCTCTCCTGTCCCTCATAGTTCTGTTCCTAGCCCTCCATCCCATTCTCACCAAAGTAAATGGGAAAAGAATTCTCAGGAGGGGGGAAAAAGATGACTTTCTCATCAGAAAAATAAACTTTTGGTGTTTATACTCAAAGATTATCTTAAATAACATGTGTGTTTTCACTTATTCAATAACTATCAATACCAACTATGTACTCAGCCTTGTGGAGAAGGTATTAAGGGGAGCTAAGTACAAACCTCACTATCCTAGACCTCCCAGTGTTCTAATAATTTGTTCTGGTCTTAAGATTTTTATACAGATAGAAGCAAGGTATTATGGGAATATGGTGAAGTAAACTCTTAATTGTCTCTGGAGATATCAAAGAAGGCTTCTTGGAAGAAGCAACATTTGAGCTGGCTCTTAAAGGATGAATAATGATTCTCTAGACAGACCAAAAAAGAAGGAAAGAGTTTTTGAGGCTAAAGGAAAGTCAACATAAAAAATGTGAAGATGAATAGCTTATGTATTCAGGGAATTTTATGTATTCAGGGAACTGCATTCAGTAGCAGTATTAGAGATGAGACTACCCAAGCAGAAAAATTCAGGGCATGGAGCATCCTATGATCTCTACGTTCTATATTTAGTGGTTTGGATATTGTTGCAGGAAAATTGGAGAAATTTAAGTGGTTTAGATTAGGATGCATCATGATCAGATTTGCATACTAGAAAGATCCTTCTGGGCTGGGTGAGGTGGCTCATGCCTGTAATCCCAAGATTTTGGAAGGCCGAGTCAGGCACATCACTTGAGGTCAGGAGTTCAAGGCAAGCCTGGCCAACACAATGAAACTCTGTCTCTACTAAAAATACAAAAATTAGCCAGGCGTGTTGACCTACACCTGTAATCCCAGCTACTACTTGGGAGGCTGAAACCAGAGAATTGTTTGAACCGGGGAGGCAGAGGCTTCAGTGAGCCAAGATCGCACCACTGCACTCCAGCCTAGACGACAAAGCAAGACCCCATCTAAAAAAATAACTAAATAAAAAAGAAATATCCTTCTGGCTACAGTACCAGGGATAATGCAACTGGGGTTAGACCAGAGGTGGGGAAACTAGTGAGGAAGGTACTACAAAGTCAAGCAAGAGATGGTGAGGGTCTGAACAAAGGCAGTGATGTGGGTTTGGAGAAGAGGGTTTTATATTATTTATCACTCAGCTGCTAAGGTAATATTTTTTTCCTGCCTAATATTGTAATGTGGAATCAGGCAAGAGAATGCCTGCATCTTAAGGCAAGGATTATATGTATCTGGGGCTTATCTTTATTAAAAATTACCTTATCCTGAACCTGACCTAAACTCTTCTGCCCAAAGTGAGTGGTGGTGGTGGTTGTTATTGTTGACATGATTATCATGATGATGATAATGATGACAATAACAACCCATTTAGAATATGAGAGCAGACCTTTAACTACCATAAATTAAATTTGCTATGCTCCGAATGTTTGCATACCCCCAGAATTCGTATGTTGAAATTTAACTTCCAAGCCTTTGGAAGGTAATTAGTTCATTAACATTCTGCCTTCACAAATGGGATTAGCACCCAATATGGTTTGGCTGTGTCCCCACACAAATTTCCTCTTGAATTCCCATACGTCAGGGGAGGGACCCAGTGGGAGATAATTGAATCATGGAGGGAAGTCTTTCCCATGCTGTTCTTATAATAGTGAGTAAGTCTCATGAGATCTGATTGTTTTATAAAGAGGAGCTTCCCTGTGCTAGTTCCTCTCTCTCTTTGCCTGCTGCCACCTGTGTAAGACATGACTTGCTCCTTCTTGCCTTCTGCCATGATTGTGACCCCCCGCCACAGACACATGGAACTATAAGTCCATTAAACCTTTTTTTTTTTATATTGCCCAATCTCAGGCATGTCTTTATCAGCAGCATGAAAACAGATTAATCCAGTAAATTGGTACCAGTTGAGTGGGACACTGTTGCAAATACCTGAAAATGTGGAAGCGACTTTGGAACTGGGTAATAGGCAGAGGTTGGAACACTTTGGAGGGCTCAGAATAACACAGAAAAATGTGGGAAAGTTTGGAACTTCCTAGAGACTTGTTGAATGACTTTGACCAATGCTGATAATGATATGGACAATGAAATCTGGGCTGAGGTGGTCTCAGATGGAGTTGAGGTACTTTTTGGGAACGGGAACAAAGGTGACTCTTGTTATGTTTTAGCAAAGAGACTGGTGGCATTTTGCCCCTGCTCTAGAGATCTGTGGAACTTTGAACTTGAGAAAGATGATTTAGGGTATCTGGTGGAAGAAATTTCTAAGCAGCAAAGCATTCAAGAGGTGACTTGCATGTTGTTAAAGGCATTCAGTTTTATACAGGAAGCAGAGAATACAAGTTCAGAAAATTTGCAGCCTGACAATGTGATAGAAAAGAAAATTCCATTTTCTGAGGAGAAATCCAAGCCAGCTGCAGAAAATTTGCATAAGTAACAAGGAGTTGAATGTTAACCCAAAAGACAATGGGGAAAATGTCTCCAGGGCATGTCAGAGACCTTTGAGGCAGCCCCTCCAATCACAGACCTGGAGGCCTAGGAGGAAAAAGTGGTTTTGTGGGCTGGGCCAAGGCTCCCCGTGCTGTGTGCAGCCTAGGATCTTGGTGGCCTGCATCCCAGCTGCTCCAGCAGTTGCTCAAAGGAGCCAATCCAGAGCACAGGCCATGGCTTCAGAGGGTGCAAGCCTCAAGTCATGGCAGCTTCCATGTGGTGTTGAGCCTGCCAGTACAAAGAAGTCAAGAATTGGGGTGGGTTTGGGAACCACCACCTAGATTTCAGAGGATGTATGGAAATGCCTGGATGCTCAGGCAGAAGTTTGCTGCAGGGGTGGGGCCCTCATGGAGAACCTCTGCTAGGACAGTATGGAAGGGAAATGTGGAGTCACAGCCCCCACACGGAGTCCCTACTGGGGAACCACCTAGTGGAGCTGTGAGAAGAGGGCCACCATACTCCAGACTCCAGAATGATAGATCCACTGACAGCTTGCACCGTCCACCAGGAAAAGTCACAGGCACTCAAAGGCAGCCCATGAAGCAGCCAGGAGGAAGGCTATACCCTGCAAAGCCACAGAGGCAAAGCTGCCCAAGACCACGGGAACTCACCTCTTGTATCAGTGTGACCTGGAGGTGAAACATGGAGTAAAAGGAGATAATTTTGGAGCTTTAAGATTTGACTGCCCCACTGGATTTCAGACTTGCATGGGGCCTGTAACCCCTTTGTTTTGGCCAATTTCTCCCATTTGGAATGGCTATATTTACCCAATGCCTGTATCCCATTGTATCTGGGAAGTAATTAATTTGTTTTTGATTTTACAGGCTCATAGGTGGAAGGAACTTACCTTGTCTCAGATGAGACATTGGACTGTGAACTTTTGAGTTAATGCTGAAATGAGTTAAGACTCATGATTGCTTTTGATTTTTGTTGGGATTTTTGTTTGTTTGTTTGTTTGTTTGTTTAGACAGAGTCTCATTCTGTCACCCAGGCTGGAGTGCGCTGGCATGCTCTCGCCTCACTGCAACCTCTGTCTGCTGGGTTCCAGCAATTATCCTGCCTCAGTCTCCCTAGTAGCTGAGACTACAGGGGCGTGCCACCATGCCCAGCTAATTTTTGTATTTTTTTAGTAGAGATGGGGTTTTGCCACATTGATCAAGCTGGTCTTGAACTCCTGACCTTGTGATTCACCTGCCTTAGTCTCCCAAAGTGCTGGGATTACAGGCATGAGTCACTGTGCCTGGCCACATGATTGGTTTTGAAATGTGAGAACATGAGATTTGGAAGGGGCCAGGAGCAGAATGATATTGTTTGGCTGTGTCCCCACCCAATTCCAATGTGTTGTGGGAGGACTTGGTGGGAGATAATTGAATAATGGGGGGAAGTCTTTCCCCTGCTGTTCTCATGATAGTGAGTAAGTTTCACAAGATCTGATTGTCTTATAAAGAGGAGCTTCCCTGTATGAGTTTTCTCTCTCTCTCTTTGCCTGCTGTCATCCATGTAAGACATGACTTGCTCCTCCTTGCCTTCCACCATGATTGTGAACCCCGCTCCCCTCCACCAGCCACGTGGAACTGTAAGTCCATCAAACCTCTTTCTTTGGTAAATTTCACAGTCTCAGGTATGTCTTTATCAGCAGTGTGAAAACGGACTAATACAGAACCCTCATTAAAAAAGCCTTGAGGGAGGCTATTCACCCCCTCTGCCCTGGGAGGACACATAGAAAGCACCAGCCATGAGGACATGCCCTAAGCAGACACTGAATCAGCTGATGCCTTGCTCTTAAACTTTCCAGCCTCCAGAATTGTGAGCAATATATTTCTATTGTTTATGAATTACCCAGTCTAAGATACTTTGTAATGGCCACCCAAACTAACTAAATCAGAATTGAACGCCAATTATTCTTTCAAAATGTTTGAAGTTGTATATTTGGAAATTAAGACACTATTATTGATTGAGGCTATTCTTGGCTTCAAATGGGAGACTTCAGGGACTGCTAAACCCCCAAACCAAGGAATGGAAACACTCACTGTGTTTATGATATTGGAACTTAAATATAGAGCAAGAGGTCTCCTTATGCTCATTCTTGCTGACCCTTGCTCTTCTCTCCAGCACTCCAGCCACAGCCCTGGTCCCCTGTACTGCCATTGCCCCTTCTCACTGAACTTTCACAAACTTTTCCACACTTATTGCCCTGGCATGTGCTGTTTCATCTAATTTTTTTAAAACAGAGTCTTGCTCTGTCACCCTGGCAAGAGTGGAGGGCCACATCTTTTCCTCTATCTACTCTGCGTTGAAACTTCAGCTCATTTCTCAATTTCCAGCTCAAAGTTCCTCCTGCCTCTTGGCAATATTATCTGATCCCAAAGAGGAAGCTCGTTGTTCAATATTTTGTGTGCCTATAGCACTGCACTCAAAGCTGTGTTATAGTACTTAGATATTAAATTGAAAGAAAGGAAATTGATTGAAAGAAAGAACAAATAAAGGAGAAAATATGAGAAAAATAGGAAGACAGCAATACCACAAAAAGTGAAGTGCAGATGAAGAATTTAATATAACCCAGTAATAACCAATAATTAAGAGCCAGGGCAAAATGTCTTATATGTGTGTATTTTTCTAGAAAGAGAATCCAACAGCCTGTCAGATTCTCAAAGGGGTCTGAGAAACAAAGTTTTTAGAAAAATACTTGTTGTACACAAAATGAAAAAGAGTTAACATAAAATATTTTAAAAGAGAGTGAAATACTTTCATGTATTTCTGTTGAGCCTTGTTATTCAATCACATTTGTGTATTGACAAAGAATAAGATAGTGAATATAAATAAAAAGCAGTTTTTAACTCTAGGGAGAATAAAAGTAGAATTATCCAATGAGTTCTGGCCTCAGATCAGACAAAGCCATATAAAATATTCAAAATCTAATAATATATGGCTTCAGGTATATTTAAGTGTCGTATGGTCCTAGCAAAAAGAAAGGTTTCAAAGGTTCAAAAGTGCATAAAGTTTCAATTCTGAGGATTCTATAAAATTCAAAGATTTAAACATATAAAAGGAAAGACATGTACATATGATAAGAGCTTATCAGCCTAGTAGAGCTGTGGACTTCTCCCAGTTGACAGAAAAATAAAATAAAATGTGTAACTTCCATTCAAGGAAGTGAACTTTTGTCTCATAAAGTCAAAGAATCATTGACATTACAACATAAATAAAGTTAGTATGTTCTATCCAGGTCACAGACAAGAATCCAACCTCCTGGCCTAAATCTCTGCTACTAATAATATAAACTGTAACAAAACAAGAGTCAAGTGCCCAAAGTCCTTCCATTTGTTTTCGTGAATATACATCTACAGGTTCAAGGGTATGGGGTTCATCTCAAGGTTAGGTCAATTCTTTTTTGGCTGTTTCTTCCAATACTCAGGAAATACATTGCTACTACTGTCCTTTTATAGCATGAACATAGAATGCCAGGCCAACAGCAAATTTCACATCAACATATCTGGTCCAGCAGCAGAATGGGTCCACATGGAGGGAGTCTGAAGAAAGAGGTGTCTTACATCCAAACGGACCAGGTCCTGTGAAACTCTCCTGGCAACCCTTGAAACTTCTTTTATAAAGATTATGACAGTGAGAGAAGTCTAACAGGGCTGACTCCATTTTGCTTCTAGCCTCACAGGCTGGCTGGCTTTGCTTATTCCTGGGCATAGGCCAAGCTAACCATGGGAGGAATTTAGTTTAGTTTAACTTGGAAGCAAGGATGAGAATAGTTCCTCCCTAAAACTCATTCTCCCCTTGCTCAGTGACAAAAACCTGGTGAAAAGTCATGAGATTAGGATTATGGGAGGGGCCTGAACTCCACTGAAATGTAGGTATAGTTTCTATAACCTCCTACTGCTCAGGAGTCATGTGGCCAGAGGTTACCAGATTTGCGGCTTCTCCGATTGCTCCTATAGACAACATTACTATTGTAGAACCTGAGATTGGTCTTTTGAGATGCTTTCAGACCTTTGCATTCTGGACGCTCAGTGATCCCACCTGGACTCATGGCTCATGACTCAGCTGACCTTTTTCACCCCCTAAACCTACCCAGAGGCAGACTCAGCACACAAGGACCATTTTCCACACCCTATGATTGCATCCCCAACAAATCATGTGGACCCATTCCCTAGTCCCCTGCCTTGGAAAAGCCTAACCTCCAAGTGTTTGGGAAGACTGATTTGAGTCTTAACTCCATCTTCCATGTGCTTAGCCTAGCATTAATTCAACTCTTTCTTTACTGCAATACCATGGTCTCAGTGAATTGGTTTTGTTTGTGCAGCAGGCAGGAAGAGCCTGTCAGGTGATTACACCTTTGTGGATAGAGTCTCCCTTCTGGGTCAGCCATGTACTATGAACCAGGGACCTATGGACCACGAAACTTACCTACATAAAAAGTGCCATCAAAGATGGGCATCTGCAAAGATAGATGAGTATCTGCAAATGACAGATACCACTTAATCTAAAAAAGAATCCCTAAGTTTCCCTCCCTGTGGCAGCTTTAGCCTACAATATAAAAATGTATGCCCCTGAGGATCTGATTCATCAAAACTAAATCTCAGAAAACCACATTGAGACACAGGATAGGAAACTTCAGAGCTGCCGGTGTGCTCTGAAAAACTCTGGGCCAATGGAACTAGCTGCAAATCAAGACAGTCTTGACCTTGCTCCAGTGGTCATTTGCTGCTGCTCATCGGGAAGGACTCCTTCCTTGCCCCTCACTTTGACCACCTCCCTCAAGTTCTCCTTACAATAACAGTGAAGAATTACAAACTTAGGAAGTTATCATTTTAGCCAAATGAAATATGGATGTGATTTGTACATACACAGAAGGGAGTATAAGGAAGAAAGTAGGGCTCCAGAGTCACAACTTTATATCATGTATTCCTAAAAACTTTAAAATGCTGAAAAAAAATGTGACTTTTCTTTCAAAATGTACATCTGAATCATTTTTTCAAAAATATACTGAATTTACTGTGACTATCTTTGCTTTCAAAATGCATATTTAAGTCCCTTTTGAAAGTTTCCTATGATTCTCTTGAAAAAAAAAAAGTGTGTGTGTGTGTGTGTGTGCGCGCGTGTGTGTATACATATATATTGCGACTAGGGAATGGGTCCTTGCGTCCTGCTAATTGGTTGTGACTGAAAACAGGTGTATGGAAAATGGTCCTTGTGTATTGAGTCCATCTCTGGGTGGGGGACCACAGATATAGCTAGCTAGCTAGATAGATAGATACATAGATAAATAGATTTATAAAATAAATATTTAAAATAAAAATAAATAAAGACTGAGCCCAAAATAAGATGGCCTTGACCTCAGGGTTTTCAAATATTTGTGGCCATTTCAGAACCTTTTAGCAAGAGTCCATTTGCATTTCTGGAGTATAACCACACAGGAGCCTGAAACACCATCCTGAGCCCTAGCAGCTGAGCCACTCCTGGTGTTCTTTTCCACCTAATATTCACCCAGATGGGCTCCTGCCTCCAGGTCAGATCATTGTATAGATCTTTGCTACTCAAAATGTGGTACCCAGACCAGAAGTAACAGCAGCACTTGTGACCTTGAAAGAAATGCAGAATCTCGGGCAGGCACAGAGGCTCACACCTGTAATCCCAGCACTTTGGGAGGCCGAGGTGGGTGGATCACCTGAGGTGCTGGAGTTCAAGACCAGCTGACCAACATGGTGAAACCCCATCTCTACTAAAAATACAAAAAATTAGCCAGGCGTGGTGGTGCGTGCCTGTAATCCCAGCTACTTGGGAGGCTGAGGTAAGAGAATCACTTGAACTGGGGAGGCGGTGGTCACAGTGAGCCTAGATCATGCCATTGCACTCCAGCCTGGGCAAAAAGAGCAAAACTCCAACTCAAAAAGAAAAAAAGAAAAGAAATGCAGACTCTCAGGCCCCAGCCCAGAACTACTGAATCAGAATCCGTATTTTGCTAAGATTTCCAAGTGATTCCTATGCACATTAACATTTTGGAAGTCCTGGTGTAGAATACACTGTCTCTCCGACTATGGGTACCTAGAGAGAAAGGAAGAGAGGCATTCACATTGCTACCTCACAGATGGAGGAAAGAAGGACAGAGCCATGGGCCCTGACATTTTCTTGCTTGGAACAAGTAGGAACTAGATTTGGACAACGATGATTCTGTGACTCCCTCAGGTGCACTGGGCGGTTGCAGGCTTGAGTGATTTTTATAAATGTAATTAAATCTTACCCTACTTCTCTTTTGACTACTAGTTAACATTTTTTGACCATTTACTATATGTCACAAACCACTTTAATTTATAATAAGTACTGTCTCATAGAATCCTTTTAATGATCCCATGAGTAGGTTCCGTTACTACCCCCATTTTGCAGAGGAGGAAACTAAGGCACAGAGCCATGAATTAGCTTGCTGAAGATTACACGCTAGTAATCCACAATTCCCTCTAGGCACATTGACTCCAGAGCTCCAGCTCTCATCCTCCACACCAACCCCACCGCTCTTGCAGGATACAAAGCTGGGTCACATGGTCACGAGCAGAACCTCTATGCATATCTGCATTCAGATGATCAAGCTGTAGAATGGCTAGCCGAAAAACACAATGTTGAAAGCTCAGGGTTGCAGAAAGTCAGAGGCACACATCAGCTTCAAAGAGAAGGCTGTCAATGGAGACGGAAAGAGGGGAACGAGGGGGTAGCCTTCCCTCTGCCACACAGAAATGGCTCCAAGGCTGTGATGCAAGGTGGTCCCAGCTCTGTGAAAAGGCACTTTCACCTTTAAAGCACTTTGCTGAGAGGGAAAATCAAAGCTGATATCCTCCTTGAATAAAGCACTCGGGTCTACTGGGGAGTCCAAAAATAAAAGCATGGTGCTAAATATTTCTCTACCTGTAGCTACTGCTCACCCTTAAGAGGAGGGGCAAGGTGGAGCTGTTAGGGGAGCAGGTAGAGGAAGAGGCAGGTGGGGGACCGTGGTTGAAGCACTAGAAAAGGGCAGCCGGAAAGACTCGCAAATAGGAGTGGGGGAAGGGGCAGGCTTCTAGAGGAAGTGGTTTTTGTTGAGGCTGGCTGAGAGCAACAACAAGGCTGGGAACACCGAGGATGCCGTGGGAAGGTGAGTAACCCAGAACTCATCACGTGTGCTTCTCGAAATCAGAAGACATCTACTGACAGTAATATCTTTTAAATTGGAGCCCTGATAGCATAAATAAGGCTTCAAAAGTCTTTAAAAAGTCTTTATTTTGGTCAAAATACAACCTGATCCCTTTGCAGGCCATCTTGTCCTGGCTTCAAGACTTTTTCATCCTCCCTAGCACAGATGTCAGGTTTCCAAGCAGGCAAGTCTACCTTCAATATTAGAAGGAAACACAAGAGCAAAAAGAGATGAATGACGCAATCTAGTAGGTTGCAAATGGAACTGTTTGTGTGAGGCACTAGAATTGCATCAGCTCTACCAGGTCATGTGTGAAAAACAAAGTGATTACGCCCAGAGCAAGAGGCTGAAGTGCCCTCCACTGGCCAAACAGATTCTCCAGTAGCCTCAGCGTCACTGCAGAAATGGCTTGAAAGGACAAGAGTTTTTGGAAGTTGCTCCATCTGAAATCCTGGGGTTCAAAGATGTCGATGATGCAACCAATGGAAGAAACTAGCTGATAGTGTTGCTTCCTTTAATCCAAACTTTTAATTTTATTTAACATGGGAAATTTTCTTTAATCTTACAACAAAGAGATTTACTTTAAGTCTTTGATGTCTGAACCACAGAAGCAGAAATAGAAACATGCTATACTCAAGAAATCATCACAGATTTATCTTTTGTCTTAATGTTGTTTCATTTTGTTTGTTTTCATTTTTGAACCTCATTCTCCATCTTTTTCCAGGCATTTTTATTGGTAATCTGGTTAGCAAAAGACTAAAGTGACCTAGTTCTGCAGATGAAGCTGAAAGCAGATTCTGTTTCTCCAGCGGGGTGTACCTCGCTGTGTGAACACAGGCTTAGCAGACATGAGTGAAAAAGAGACAGGGGCTCTCTGGTGCCTCAGGACAGCTTTAGGCGCACATGGAAGAAGGGGAGGGTCTCTGGGCAAGAGAAAAAATGGGCACCTCACTCACCCTTCCAGGCAGAGTCCAGCACAGTCTTTGGAGCTGAGTTAGGCAGAAGAGATAGAGGTGGGTTGGAGGTTGTCACAGAAGCCTTTGAACATTGCAGGAGCCACTTCAGGCATTCCCCAAGGATAGCAACATCTCACAGGGACCAGCTTCACGGGTCAGGGAGGAACAGCTTCCTACAGGGACACACGCATGCGCAGTGTCTGGAGGGTGGCTCTGCTGGGCCAGGCTGCCCCATGGAGATAGCCAGCAGGATGTTCCTTTTATTTATTTTTTCCAGCTTTATTGAGGTGTAACTGACTGACAAAACTATCAGTTTAAGATGTACGATATGAGGATTTGATATATGTATGTATTGTGAAAACATGACCACAATCAGGTTTGTTCACACATCTGTCAACTCACCTACTTACCAGTGTGGGTGTGTGCATATGTGTGTGTGTGTGTGTGGTGTTGAGAAGGAATGAAATCAATAGCTCAAAGAGACAGTTGCACTCCATTATTCATTGGAGCACCAGTCACAATAACCAAGATATAACCACCATAATTGCCCATTGATATGAATAGATAAAGAAATTGTGAAATACATATGTGTGTGTCTGTGTGTGTGTGTGCGCGTGCAAGTGTGTGTGTATAATTGGATATTATTTAGCCATAAAGAAGCAAATCTTGCCATTTGCGACAACTTGGATGAACCTGGAAGACATCATGCTAAGTGAAAATAATTCAGACACAGAAAAACAAATACGGTATGATCTTGCTTCTATGTGGAATCTAAAAAAGTCAAACTCAAAGAAATAGAGTAGACAAGTGGCTGCCAGAGGCTTGGGATGGGGGAAATGGGGAGAGGTTGGTTAAAGGCTGCTCCTTCTAAAGAGTGAGCTGAATGCAGACAAGGTGGCTAAGCAGTTACTGGTTAACCTGCCTGGGCACAAATAACCCTACAAACTTCTCAAATCAAATCTCTAAAAAGCAATCACACTATTTTATTACTAACTTGGGCACTATGACAAAATGTTATCATTTTGTTTTCAATTTAAGGTCTATAAAATCTTTAGTGATTTGTGGGAGAATTTGGTACACAAGACAGAAAGCCTAATTACAAAGACCCAGAAACACAAAAAGAGTAAGAGATGGTTCCCAGGAGCCGTTATCTGTGCAAAACCTTAGGGGTAAAATTTAGACCTTCTTGATGCCATGAGACCTGCCTTCCTGTACAGTTTTTCCATTAACTGCAGTGAGACCTTTGTCTAGTCACTTACTCTCCCAGAAGCCCCATCTCCTCGTTTGTTCAACATTCAACAAGCACATTTTGAGCCCTAACCACTTTCTGGGTACAATAAACTGAGATGGTTTCTAACCTTTCTAGATATAAAAGAACATATCTTACTTAACACCAGAAAATTTCCAAAACTCTTCTACATGAACGTCATCATACTTTTCCTTTTGCTTCGTTTTTTAAAAAGCTATCTGAATGGCAGAAAACGATGGAGTCAAAGATACATCTAGTAATTTTATGTTTACTAATCAGAAGAGCATCTATGCAGACCACAAAAGTGGCAATAAATACATTTGCAAGACATAGTATTCATGTAGTCTCAATGCCTGGTGCACCGACATATTCGCTGGCTCCTCACAAAAATGTAAAGGTCCCCGGAGCACAAGGTCCCATCGTTGCTCAAAATAGACAGTACTAGTCTAGGAGTCCAGGTGTTCAACCCCAGGGCACTGGACACTGAGAGGTGGACCTTGTCCTCTCCCAGGAAAACAACTTCCCCTAACTTTAAAGTACCACTGGACTCAAAGGGTCATATGGCTGGAAACAGTTCTGGCTTTACTTTAACCACCAAAGACTCATTGCCTGAGACAGTCTCAGAATTCTCAAACTCCCTTGCAATTCTCAAACCGTTATAGTCAGCAGATTTGGTGTTATTTATATTTTTATCTGTAATTTTCCTCTTCCCCCAATGCAGTTCTCATGCTCATGAGACAATGCTATCAGTAGGGAGTATCTGAAATCACTTCAAGAAAGAAGAATAAGCTGCTGATACATGTGCGAATCTCACAGACATAATGTTCAATGAAAGAAATTAAAGACAGAAGAGTACACACTGTGTGATTCCATTCATATGAAGTCCAAAAGTAAGCAAAACTAACCTATGACGGTGGAGGCCAGAATCAAGGCTTCGTTTGGGGTACTGGCTGAGATGGTCATGCAGGAGCATTTCTGGAGGCTGGAAATTCTCTAACGTTGGTTTAGCTGGCAGCTACACAGGTGTACATATAAGTGAAAATTCATTGCATATATATTTAAGAAGTGTGCACTTTAAGGCAAATAAGTCATACTTCGATTTTTACATACAAGGGGAAAAGCAATGGGAATTAAACCAGGCAAATGGTTAAAAGGAACAGGTTGGTTCCGAAATAGAAACAGGGAATCTGGAAGAAAATCCTGGATGACTTCAGCACGTAAGATGAGTGGGCGTTGTCAGGTGTCCGGCAAGGGAGACTGGGAAAAAGAACTCAGAGAAGGGGGAGGAAATGGTATAGGGAGGGACAAGGGGACAGGAGTAGTTCTCAATGACTTGCAGATGTCAAAATAAGTCATTCAAACTCTAGGCTGTGGGGACTCCAAATTATTTTGAGTTTTAAAGAAATACGACTATGGTGACTGAGTCATGGGAGAGGCAGCTGTAACCTGGGCAGGTGTAACTGTTGTTTCTCTCATTATAGATTAGACTTCTTCCTTACCTACCTTGTTTTTAAAATGTTGTAAATGACTAAAGGGAGCCAGGGAAGACCCCTTCCCTCTTCACTGTTGATATTCATTATAGATTAACTTCCCTTTTACCTTTCTCACACAAAGACTTGATGGTTATCACATTTTCTAAAGACGGAATGTTGAATGCATTCTTTTAAATTGGAAAGAAAGCAAAAACAAGTCCTATGGAAAAGAAAACAAACTATAATGAATTACATTGCTGTAAATCACCGACAAGCCCTGTATAGAAAATGTTACAATCCTATCAAGCTTCTTTGTTTTCTGCCACTATAAGCAGGAAGGTAACTTTTAATTTTGGAGAACTGGACCCATTTTTCTGGAGTTTGTGTCTTCTGAAGAAAATGGTTATTCCCAGCTTTTCACTTGAATAAACTCTTAAAAGCTGGATTCTGATCCTTTTGATTATTTCATGCTGACATAGATAAAGAAGGATGGAGACAGGGTGATAGAGGGAAAAGACCTTCCAGTCGCATTAGTGAAAATAACATACACGAAAAAGCCGTATCTTTTCACAAGTTTCAGAAGTATCTGGGTAACTTTAACACTTGCTGGAGAAGCATCAAGTCTCCAGTCAAGGAAGCTTGAGTATCATGTCCAGGAGCCACTGTCAGAATCCAGAGCAAGCTGGGGACCCTCTGGAAGGATGTTCCGAACCCTTCAGAAATATCCACCCAATGGCCTGTTTCTGTTTGGAGAGGGAACGTTCACCATCTTCAGCTGGACAACAGAGTGACCTTCAGGGGCACCAAGCCAAATGCAGAGAAGAAAGGAAAGGAACGGAGCAGAGGCAATACTGGGCAACACCTGCGGTTAAGTGGCAAAACCTGGGCTTTTAAATGCACATTCACCTGTAGGGAAAAATTAGAATCAGGTTGGTTTAGGCTTAATAGTGTATTTATACTGTGTGGGAGAAGAGTTTTGAAAGCAGGGGCTTCTGCAATGCATCTGACATGGCTTGTATGAAAATACCATTTTCTTCTCTTAATTTCTATAGCACTTTGGTGAAGATACTTCTTAAGACATCTCTTACATTTTTTCTTATACTGTGCTTGTTTTAGATACTTTTGTTTTCCTCCACGTCAGGCTGTAAACACTCTGAAGACAGAAAGCAGGTCTTTTGGTCAGGCACGGTGGCTCGCGCCTGTAATCCCAGCACTTTGGGAGGCCAAGGTGGGTGGATCACCTGAGCTCAGGAGTTCAAGACCAGCCTGGACAACATGGCAAAACCCTGTCTCTACAAAAAATACAAAAATTAGGTGGGCATTGTGGCACGTGTCTGTGGTCTTAGCTATTCAGGTAGCTAAGGTTGAGGATTGTTTGAGTCCAGGAGGTCCAGGCTACAGTGAGCCATGATTGCACCACTGTGCTCCAGCCTGAGTGACAGAGCAAGACCTTGTCTCAAAAAAAAAAAAAAAAAGGTCTTTTCTTCTTGTGTGCCCCCCACTCCCCCGTGGCTACTCCAGTTGGAGGAGTGTAGCAGGTGTGCCCGGGACCTGGGCCCCGGTGCCTGAGCCACTCGTCTGCTGTGAAGAGGGACCCTGAGGGTGAGGTTCACCCCGCAGGCAGCCAGTTTTACCCAAATGCATTGTCTTTGAGCCAGAGGCACTGCTGCTTCTCTGAAAAAGGTAAAAATAAAATGTTTAAAATTCAAGAAGAATTTCAGAGAAATAGGGACTAGGTAAAGACAGGCCTGTGGCAGTAAATAGCAGACAGTGAAGGATGAAGAGAAAGTTTCAGAAGGAGGAAGACAAGGTCGCCTTGCCCTCTGGTCTCATTAGCGGAAATAACACTTACAGGAAAGTAACATCTTCGAAGATATTTGAAAGTTTCCTGGGTGATCATGAAATTGCAGGTGGCAGTATGAGGTTTTCAAAACACACAGAGCATGCCCTCTGAGAGAAACTCAATTGGCAATTAGGACATTGCAGGATCATAGAGCTTTTCTTCCCTTCTTTAGCTATGAGTCACAAGCTGCCAATTAAGAAATCAGTGACATGTAAGGAGCTTGATATTACCCAATGGGCTAAAGCCCTCGATGGTGATGACTAATAACATTGGTGTGTTCAGGATTTAATCTTTAACTTGATTTCCCGGGGTGATTAGATGATGAACAATAAGAGGAGTTATTTTATTTTTCAATAGATCCTTTATATGGGGATCTGGGTGATGCAGTAAAGCAGAAGGAATAAAGAATTGTATCCTCTTGCGTTCTTCCTCCTCCCCTTCCCCAGCAACAGACTTGTTAAGGTCAGCAGTCTTGAAGTACAGACAGGTGTTCTTGGTAAGATGTGCAGGAATTCACAGCGATCAGAATGCATGTGAACCCCATTGTTTTTACTGTGCAACAACTGTGTCAAAAGCTCATACAGGACAGCGTAGCAAAGATGTTTTTAAGAACATGAACTCAGAGTCAAGCAGACCTTGTTTGACTCCTAGATCTGCCCCTTACCAGTCTCAAGCAAGCTTCTTAACCCCTCTAAGCCTCCACTTTACTCATCTGTAAAACAGTGAAAATAACAGTACCCACCTCATATGATTGTTGAGGAAATTAAATGAGATATTACATGCAAAGGCTTCATGTAGTGCCTATTCCTGATAAAGTGCTAACAGACACCGGCTAATGTTATCATTATTTTTATTAGCAGCCTGTGAAAATGTCTTATAACTTAGCCATCTGTCTTTACAGAGTATAAACTGCGCTTCACTACTTCATCCAAGGAGAGAATAGATTCCTGTTGACAGAGGAAGATACCAAATAAGCTGGTCATATATACAGATTTCGGCCTATGTGCTTAGAAGACAGCTCTGTGATCGAGGCTACTGAAGACCTGTCAGGGGGCACTAAGATGGCCATTAAGATTTAAAAAGGACCTCTTTTTAAATATCACATGTCGTTGTATGTTTATGGTTCCAAAGCAAGCCACGATCTTCGAACACTTATCTTGTTCTTCCCATTGCTAGCATAGAAGGATCTCTTGGATTGGTGCTGGTTTGTTGCCAGAATATCAGTGGCCATTCTTTGGGAAACTCTTGGTTTTTCCCATCCCTGGTGAATAGGGTTATCCAGCCCTACTTACCAGGGACATTTAGAAGAGGACACTAGGAGAAGTGGGCATTTCTTCAAGAGAGGTCAAAAGAGGGAAGGCATGATGTCACTATCACTTCATATGAATGGCAAACACATACCAGTATATATAAACTACTGGCACAAGCACAGTCTCACTTACTGGCTCTGACTTACACACCAGGGTCATTGGCCGGGGCATCACGGACCGAAGCACAAATAGTGCTGGATGATAGGGTTCACCGCCAAGACAAAGAGGAGGAATGAAAACAGGGAAGGAGAAGTTTGCCACATGCTCAACTAAAGTCTCCTTACAATAAAAAGTCAAAAATTTATTTTCTCAGCCACATATCTGCTCAGATCTTACCATCTTCGTTTAGCCACCAAATTGTTGACTTAAAAAAATGGGGGGCCAGGTGCGGTGGCTCTCGCCTGTAATCCCAGCACTTTGGGAGGCCAAGACGGGCAGATCACAAGATCAGGGGTTCGAGACCAGCCTGGCCAACATGGTGAAACCCTGTCTCTACTAAAAATACAAAAATTAGCTGGGTGTGTTGGCATATGCATGTGATCCCAGCTACTCGGGAGGCTGAGGCAGGAGAATCACTTGAACCCAGGAGGTGGAGATTGGAGTGAGCCAAGGTCACACCATTGCACTCCAGCCTGGGCAACAGAGTGAGACTCCATCCCCCCCCAAAAAAAAGGTGGGGAAGTCAGGTTCACAAAGTTATAGAATCTTTTTCTTGGCTAAGACCTGAAGCTCCTTCATTTCTGTTAAAATTGGACAAATAATTCCCAAATGGCAATATGGAGTCCAGGGCTAGTGTGCAGTTCCTGAGAAACTTCTACAAATCACAGATGCCTTGAGCTTACTCCACGTGGATAGATCCTGAATTTTAGGGGAGGGTTCCATCCTTTTGAGCATCCCTGATGATTATGACCAGTCTTGGGAACCCCTGAAACAGGCCATTTTCATGCCCAGCTTTACAGGGTCTGCATCTGAATGCCATGTTCATTAATTAGTGCATTTCCTTATAACTTACCAACAGGAAGTTTGCCCAGCAAGTTTCAAGAAGATAACATAACGCTGATAGCCAGTCCCTCCTATTCACCCAGGAGCTTCCATTCCCTTCTCCTCTGCTGCAAAAGTCTCATTTCTTCCAAAGTCCTGACACTTTCCACTTAAATTGGTCTTTACTTGAGTCATATCTAAACCTCCCCCATCTCACAGTGAAACCCAATTTACCCCTTCTCACTCTGAATACTTTTTCTGTTGAGATTCTTATATTTGCAACATGAGTGCGTCCCCTGGACATATTGGCTAAATGTCCAGAAAAAGAATTGCTCCAGTGAGTGCTCAGTAAAACTCCTAATGAGACCATGGAGTAGATGCTTAAAATAAATTTTTAAAAACCAAACTTGTATTTCAGTTCGCTCTCCGTGTGTGTGTGCGCGCGCATGTGTGTGTACATGACTGCGTGTGTTGAAAGGAAGGGAGAGATTTTTAATCAAATTTAAACAAAGCAATAATTTATATTCCAATGATGGAAAAAAACAATTTGGTGTCATATATGGAACCTGAGGGAAAGACAAGCTTCTCATTTATAATTTGGAAAGGTGCCAGGGGTAGAAGGTGGGAGAGCTGAGGAGGGCAGGGGAGCAGGGCTTTTTTTTTTCTTTTTTTAATAACGTTTTTTAAATGGTGTGACATGTATGGTCATGCCTAAATCTCCCTAAATTTTATTTTAGAAAAACAATTCATTTAACCTCCAGTCTTCCTTTGTTGGGAAGACAGATGTCATGGAAACCTTGCCTCTGCCTAGAGCAAGAGATGGTAAAAATGATATCGCTATTTCTGTGGCTTCGAAAAGTGACGCTGGTCTCTGTGCAGGGACATTGTCAAGCATCAGGAACTTTTTCCAGGCTGAATCGCCTTCCGCACTCAACCCCAGCTACTCTCTGTCCATACGCTACCCAGCCTTCAAAGTTCAACTCAAACGTGTCAGCCTCTCCAGTACTTCCTCTGCCTTCGGTTAGGAGAGAGCTTCCTGTGCTAGAATTTAGTTCTTCACTCCTTGAGTTAGAACAGTGTTCTCAATTAGGGAAGATTTTGTCCTTTGGGGACTTGTGGCAGTCAGTGTCTGGAGACATTTTGGTTGACACAGTAGGGAGGGAGGTGCTACTGGTATCCAGCGGGAAGAAGACAAAGATGCTGCTAAACATCCTGCAATGCACAGGGCAGCCTTTGACAACAAAGGATTATCCAGCCCCAGATACTGGCAGTGCTGACATGTAGACCTCTCCCTCCTCCTCGGCATTTTACCTACTTGGCTTCCAGGACACCACATTCTGCGGGCTTGAGTTTTCTCCAGCCTCGCTGGTCCACCCTCTTCAGTTACCTCTGCTGGTTCCTCCACACCTCCCCAAACTCTAAACATTGGAGCACGCCAGTGTTGGCCTTTATGTCTTGTCTACCCATTCTCACTCCAGTCTATGCTTTTAAATATCATCTTCAGACCTGCTACTCTCAGATTTATATCTGACTGGACCCTGCCCCTGAATTCTAGGTTCATAGATCTGAACATCTCCATTTGGACATCTGAACATCCTAATTCGGACATCTCAAAGGCATCCCGCGCTCAGCATATCCCAAACTGAGTTCCTGATCTTTCCCCACAAAACTTGCTCTTCCGGCTTATCTCAGTTAATCGCCATTCCATCTGCCCAATTGCTCAGGGAAATAACCTCAGAGTCATCCCCGACCCCTCTCTGCCGCTCAAACTTTCACTCAATCTACCATCAACTCTACTGGCTCCAAAGATATCCTAAATCTGACCACTTCTCTTCACTTCCACCGTCATTCCCTTTGGCGCTGGTCACCACCGTCTCTCACCCAGACAGGGCAGCTGTCTCATAACTGGTCTTTCGGCTCCTGCCTGTAGGCCCCTCTCAATACAAGAGCCAGAGTTATCCTTACAAAATGCAAGGCAGATCATGCCACGCCTCCATTCAGAACGCTCATTGGCTTCCAGCAATTCCCAAAGTAAAGTCGAAAGTCCTGACACTGTGCTGCAGGGTCTCATGTGATCACTCTGCTTCGAAATCTCTGGCTTTTCCCCCATTAGAATCTCTCTGACTCATATCCGGCCCCGCCCCTTCACCTGCCCCAGGAGCCACATCAGCCTCCTGGGTCCTCCCTGCCTCCTCCAGGCACCTCCCGACCCCAGGACCATTGTCTTTGCTGTGCCCACTGCCTAGAATGGTCTTCCCCTAAAACCACTGTGGCTCACACCATCAGTCCTTCAGGTCTTATTGAAATGTCACCGTCTCCGAGAGGTCTTCCGATGCCATGCTATTTAAAAGTGAAGCCCTGCACCTCCAGTGGTCAGCTGTAAAATCTTTCCCGTAGTGCTGACCACCATCTGGCACACTCGTTATTTTTCTGGTGTGAGTTTTTGTCAGATTCAAGCTCTCTAAAGACCGGTACTCTTCCGTATGGCTGTCTCCACAGCATGCACACGAGTGCTATCCACGGTAAATGCCCAGTGTGATGCACAGCTGAACCCCCCGCAGACTTCAAGATTCCCAGAACAGGAAGTGCCGTATCACCCACAGCAGCTTGCCCAGGTCTCCTTCCACGCCTTCCTGTATGACCTCCATCTCTTTTCCAGGCTAAGCCCTGCACAAGGAGCTTTTGTACACATTTGTCATTTCATTTTGTTTCCTGGAACCCAATCGATTTTTAATTGAATTTACAATCAGAATCCCGAAAATGTCAACGGTATCTTCACCGCGGTGAAAGCTTCATGCTGCTCTCCAAACCTCAATTTACCAGCAGCCTGGCAGAGGCTGCAAATCACTCTTCAGAGGTGGTGCCCTTGGAGGACAGACTGTGAGCAGGGTTTCTCCGCCATCTTGTGGACAGCTTGGGAATGACACCTACTGAAACACGTCTTCCATGTCCCAGCGTGTGTGTGTGTGGGGTGTGTGTGTGTGTGTGTGTGTGTGTGTGTGTGTGTGTAAGAGAGAGAGAAACGTGTACTGATGTCTCCTCCTCACACCAAAATGAATGCCTCCTCTCCTCACCAGTCCTCAGTGGTTGTGTTGTGTGTGTGTGTGTGTGTGTGTGTGTGTGTGTGTGTGTGTGTAAGAGAGAGAGAAACGTGTACTGATGTCTCCTCCTCACACCAAAATGAATGCCTCCTCTCCTCACCAGTCCTCAGTGGTTGTGTTTTAAGCTGGTGATTCTATTTTTCAGTGAAAAAAAAATCCTCCTCCTGGCCCAGTAAGAAGAGAACGGAAGGCTCCTTGCAGTTTGGCTTCTCCCAGAGTGTCTCTCCCTTAGCAGCAGCATCTAGTTCACTCTCTGAATCAGGACACTGTGCAGGTAAGAGGAGTCTTCAGTATCTAAAGGGGCTGTCCTAGGAGGCATGATTTCAGCAGCACCATGCAAGGCCGGCACGCCAACCCCTAGTCCGGTGCACCCTCTGGAATATGTCTTTTATTCCACTGTCAGAACTCAGGTTTTAGATGTAAACACTCCTGGGAGAGAAGCACTAATGTCCAGTCATACCGACCCAAATGACCAATAGCCAACCTACAGGTAGGAGGTGGAAAATGAGAGCAGAGAAAGGCGGCTAATCACCTGGGGGGATGGCAGGCCTGGGACAAGAAAGGCCACCTGACCCTCCAAATTCCACTGCACACACCTTACAATTACCCTCCTACTCGGCCTACCCATGCATAGTGTGAACTCACTGATTCCATCCTGTGTGTTTGGGATTGAAGAGGGAAAAAGGGCCAGATCCATCTTCATTGTGAAAATTCTACACTCCAAGGGTTTGTACAGCAATTCCACTACCTCAAGACCCTCGAACTATATTAACTACAGCCACTCAAGCTTGCCTGGGGAAAGACCGTGGACAAAGAGCCATGATCTGTAACCAGCGCGTGATTTGTTTGAAAGAAGCATGCACTTCTGAAGTGTGAGAAAGTTCTAGAATCATTTTAGCCGGGCTCAGGGAGATTGTTTGCTTTTGTAATATGATAAGAAAATGGAAGAAAGAGTGTGGACTCAAAAGTAAATTTAAACTTTAGACCAGTATATACGAATTAGCATCAGAAAGGGAAGGGAAGAGAATAAAGATTTATTGAAAGCCCATTTATGGAATGCACTATCTAGCCACATTACAAACCTAAATTTAATAACCCTCATTAGAAGCCAGCTGTGTGATCCTGAGCTAGTAGTTTAACCTCTCTGAGCCTCATTTTCCTGATCTGTAAAATGATGTGCTGATGCTGTGAAAAGCAGTTGGGTGTTTCCTCAAAAAGTTAAACATAAAACTGCCATACGATCCAGTAATTTCACTTCTGAATATATACTTAAGAGTGAAAGCACAAACTCCAACAGATATTAGTACACTAATATTCATAACAGCATATTCACAATAACCCAGAGGTAGAAATAACCCAAATACCAATGGACAGATGAATGAATACACAAAATGTGGTATAAACATACAATTGTTGTTTTGTTTTTGAGACAGGCTCTTGCTCTGTCACCCAGGTGGGACTACAATGGTACAATCATGGCTCACTGCAGCCTCAACTTTCTGGGCTCAAGTGATCCTCCCACCTCAGCCTCCCAAATAGCTGGGACCACAGGAACACACCACTATGCCATGCTAATTTTAAAAATATTTTTGTAGAAATGGGATCTCTCTATGTTGCCAGGCTGATCTCAAACTCTTGGGCTCAAGTGATCCTCCTGCCTCGGCCTCCCAAAGTACTGGGAATAGGTATGAGCCACAGCAACTAGAAAATATATTATTTTTAGGCCTTTTTCTAAAGGCCTAAAATGAATGAAATTAAGGAATTTAGGAATGAAATTTAGGAATTAAGGAATGAAATTCTGATGTAAGCTACAACATGGATAAACCTTGAAAATATGTATGCTAAATGAAGTAAGCCAAACACAAATGGACAGATATTGCCTTATTCCACTGAGATACCTAGAATGAGCAAATTAATAGAGATGAGAAGTAGAATAGAGGCTACTAGGAGCTGTGGGGAGGGAGGAATGGTGAGTTAGTGTTTAATGGGTGTGGAGTTTCAGTTTGGGATGATGCAAAAGTTCTTGAAATGGTTAGTGGCAATGATTGCAAAACATTGAGAATGTATTTACTGCCACTAAATTGTATACTCAAAAAAGGTTAAAATGGTAAACTTTATGTTATGTGTATTTACCACAGTGATAGAATAGAAGATAGATGTTAGATAGATGATAGATAGATAGATAGATAGATAGATAGATAGATAGATAGATAGATAGAAAATGATACTGGGTTACTATTCAAAGTCATGTCTTTCTTAGCCCTAAAAATATATATATATATAAAAACATATATATATAAAACATATATAACATAGATATGCAAATATATAAATATATATAACAATTTAAATATATATTACAATTTATATTTGTGGAAGGGATATATATATATATCC
Source organism: Macaca nemestrina (assembly GCF_043159975.1). Classification (NCBI taxonomy): domain Eukaryota; kingdom Metazoa; phylum Chordata; class Mammalia; order Primates; family Cercopithecidae; genus Macaca; species Macaca nemestrina. The sequence continues at coordinate 121,081,547 of NC_092135.1, read as the reverse complement.
CTTCTACTATATTGTCTAATTCTATGCTTATTGCGTTGCATATTTTGCTAAATTTTACTCTGTGCAAAACATGTATTGAATAGGTGTGAATTAATTAATTATACAGTTTTATTGACTATTGCAGTACAAAAGGAATAGACGTTATGATAAATTTTCTCAATACACAATACAAACTAAAAGGACTCTTCCAGTCCTGAGCTGGTTCCATCCTGAACCAGGTATCTCTCCCAAGAGGCCCCAGCAGGGCAGGCTCTTCCTCTACAGTTCGATGAGAAAAGTCTCCATGATGTACTTGTCTCATATTTACAATATTGAAGGATGGCTTTTTTTCCCTCTAGTTTTAATCGAGATGGAACATTCCAAGGCCAAGAAAATGTCATGCGTTCACTGGTGAGTAAGCCGGACACGACGGGAATGACAGTTACAGGACACAGCTATTTGCCAAAAACATGACCTATGGGACTTAAGAACCATGTCACACTGCTCTGCTTGACGGTTTCTATTGGATGACCTGAAATCAGAAACTTGGTTTTCTGTTGAAGAGAAAATTGTCCAGGGTACACTGGGCTATGCATGGGGGTGAGGGACACGTGCAAGTGTGCACATCCACGTGTTTACAGCCATGGGGAAGGGAGGAAAAATCACCCCTTAACTCAAAGAACTCTGGAAATTACAAGAGGGAACAACCTACTTTCCCTATTGAACAGCAACAAAAAAAAGAAGCAAGCAATAAGGGATAATCAACTGCCCAAGTTATGTTTTTACATGCAAGGAAAGTGAGTCAAGAGGACTATAATTTTGAAAACAAGTTATGGAATATGAATCTGTCCACATAGGGTACTTACTGTATTTTCTCATCTCTTTCAAATCCTGTAGAAGTGCATAGTCAAGACTGAAAATATAAAAGGCCATAAAAATGGACATACAAATGGCTCTCCAGATATTTGAGTCAGTTCTAAGAGAAATCACATTTGTGAGAGCAGACAAAAATGTGAAACAAACAAAAAAAGGTAGAGCTTAAATGTTAAAGCAAACTCAGTTGATAGACATTAATTGAGGACCTACAAAATAAAAGATATTGGACTAGCCTCCACAAAACAAAAAATAAAGCACAATTTCCTCCCCATTCTAGATTATAATCTAGTTGTGCCTTTTTGAAAAGGCAGTCCCATCAACAGGAAACTATCTTGATTTGAATGACTCGTTAAATAAGATAGAACGGGGGAATTCCGGCTCTAAATGGAAGCTGTTTAACTCCACCTTTAGCTGGGTTCCCTTTAAGATGATAGCAAGACAATTTAAAGGGAAAGAACGAGAATTCAAGCATGCTTCAGCAGTGTGTGGGGAATGCACATGAAGTCTTTGGCCTTGACCTTTAACTGGAATGCACATCCTAGCAGGGTAAGGGGACGTTGTCCATGCTCCTCCCCTTGGGCCCCTTTTTACCGTTTTTGTGTTTCCCACCTTGTTTCCTGTGCTTTTGCCAGCACCTGCTAGGGCATCTCTTCCCCTTCACGGCCCCCTGCAGGATTCAGTGGGAGCTTCCTTCTGTGGACATGGGAGAACCACTTGGCCTCCCGGTGCTCTGCTGCTCCTACCATTCCCTCATGGGGACCTGGAAGTGCATCCTCCACCTGTCACCCACATGCCCTCATCTTAAGGTCTGCTTCTGATGACCCCAGACTGAGACAGATAGGGGAAAGGTAAGAGCAAGCTTAGAACAGGGGAAGGAGAAGGAATGGGAGATTAGCCCTCAGAGGCTGCTATAGTTTGGCTGTGTCCCCACCCAAATCTCATCCTGAATTTTAGCTCCCTCATGTTGTGGGAAGGACCCGGTGGGAGATAATCGAATCATGAGGGTGGTTTCCCCCATACTGTTCTCATGATAGTGAATAAATATCACAAGATCTGATGGTTTTGTAAGGAGTTCCCCCTTTCACTTGGTTCTCATTCTCTCTTGCCTGCCACCATGTAAGACATGCCTTTTGCCTTCCATCATGACTGTGAGGCCTCCCCAGTCATGTGGAACTGTGAGTCCATTAAACCTCTTTTTTATAAATTACCCAGTCTCGGGGGTATGTCTTTTTTTTTTCAGACAGAGTTTTACTCTCATTACCCAGGCTGAAGTGCAATGGCACAATCTCAGCTCACCACAACATCTGCCTCCCAGGATCAAGTGATTCTCCTGCCTCAGCCTCCCAAGTAGCTGGAATTACAGGCGTGTGCCACCATGCCTGGCTAATTTTGTATTTTTAGTAGAGATGGGGTTTCACCATGTTACAGGCTGGTGTCAAACTCCCGGCCTCAGGTGATTTGCCCTCCTCAGCCTCCCAAAGTGCTGGGATTACAGCCATGAGCCACCGCGCCCAGCACGGGTATGTCTTTATCAGCAGCATGAAAACGGACCGACTCAGAGGCCCAGGTAGGATGCAATGAGGAGCCTTACTCCTTAGCGACTATGGTGCTCGGGCACAGCAGCCCCACAGAACGTGCATGTGGCCTTGTGAAGCAGCCCCGAGACAAGACTCAAGCTGCTCCCAGAGTCTGGAAAGGTTCCTCCAGTCTGCAAGAGATCTTGAGGATGACCCCAGAGCTCCTTTAGAGTTTGGCATTATTGTTCCACAGCCTATCTGGCAGCAATTTCCTGTCCTGGAGTTTAGAGAACTGCAAGAAGGAAGCCTCAACGTTCAGAAGGCAGCCAGACCTTCGCTCTCAGTGCAGCTACCTTTATCTCCTTATTCCCTAAAACCCACTAGGGGAGGGAGGATGCTTCTTTTAAAAATGTTCTTGTTTCATAGTTTAGGGGAAGGGAGGAGACACTCACTTTATATTCTATTTATTTATTTATTTTGAGATGGAGTCTGGCTCTGTCGCCCAGGCTGGAGTGCAGTGGCGCGATTTCAGCTCACTACAAGCTCCGCCTCCCGGGTTCACACCATTCTCCTGCCTCAGCCTCCCAAGTAGCTGGGACTACAGGCGCCCGCCACCACGCTCAGCTAATTTTTTGTATTTTTAGTAGAGACGGAGTTTCACTGAGTTAGCCAGGATGGTCTCGATCTCCTGACCTCGTGATCCGCCCGCCTCGGCCTCCCAAAGTGCTGGGATTACAGGCGTGAGCCACCACGCCCGGCCCACTTTATATTCTAATTAAATACACTCACTTTATATTCTAATCCCTCTGAGGCAGATGCAGGGATTAGACAGGAAGTCAGTGGAGGTGTCCTGTCATAAAAGCAAGCTATGAGCTCTTGACCCTAAGAAATACACGTCATTTTACCCTAGAGTAATTGAGTTTGGTGGCAGACCCTGGGGTTCCTTGCGCCGTGAGAAACAACAGTCTCATCCCCGGTGAGTTCACTTCCCAATAAGCCTCCTGAACTCATCCACTGTTGAGAAGTTACCTGCCACCAGTGAAATTTTATTCAGTTGCTGATATGGTCTTTGGATAGGCTGTGCCATTTCTTTGTTGATATCTATGTCATATTTTAGCTGGAAAAAATTTAATGCCCAGAGAGAACTTTCCAGACCTACAGTTTAGTGAAGACAGGGGATGAAAAAAGCCCACTGTGGCCGAAGTCCTGGAGAAAAAGAGGAAGTAGAAGTCAGTCTGTATGAGTCCGTTTTCATGCTGCTGATATAGACATACCCGAGACCGGGGAGAAACAGAGGTTTAACTGGACTTATAGTTCCACATGACTGGGGAGGCCTCAAAAATCATGGCAGGAGGTGAAAGGCACTGCTTACATGGTAAGAGAAAATGAAGAAGAAGCAAAAGTAGAAACCCCTGGTAAACCCACCAGGTCTCGTGAGACGTATTCACTATCACGAGAATAGCATGGGAAAGACCGGCCCCACGATTCAATGACCTCCCCCTGGGTCCTTCCTGCAACAGGTGGGAATTCTAGGAGATACAACTCAAGTTGAGATTTGGGTGAGGACACAGCAAAACCATGCCATTCCACCCGTGGCCCCTCCAGATCTCATGTCCTCACATTTCAAAACCAATCATGCCTTTCCAACAGTCCCCCAAATTCTTGATTCATTTCAGCATTAACCCAAAGTCCACAGTCCAAAGTCTCATCGGAGACAAGGCAAGTCCCTTCCACCTATGAACCTGTAAAATCAAAAGTAAGCTAGTTACTTCGCAGATACAATGGGGGCACAGGTATTGGGTAAATACAGCCATTCCAAATGGGAGAAATTGGCCAAAACAAGGGGGTTACAGGGCACATGCCAGCCCGAAATCCAGTGGGGCAGTCAAATTTTAAAGCTCCAAAATGATCTCCTTTGACTTCAGGTCGCACATCCAGGTCACGCTGATACAAGAAGTGGGTTCCTATGGTCTTGGGCAGCTCCACCCCTGTGGCTTTGCAGGGTACAGCCTTCCTCCCAGCTGCTTTCACAAGCTGGCGTTGAGTGTCTGCGGCTTTTCCAGGTGGACAGTGCACGCTGTCTGTGGATCTACCATTCTGGGGTCTGGAGGATGGTGGCCCTTTTCTCACAGCTCCACTAAGCAGTGCCCCAGTAGGGACTCTGTATGGGGGCTCTGACCCCACATTTCCCTTCCACACTGTCCTAGCAGAGGTTCTCCATGAGGGCCTTGCCCCTGCAGCCAACTTTTGCCTGTGCATTCAGGCATTTTCATACATCTTCTGAAATCTAGGCGGAGGTTCCCAGACCTCAATTCTTGACTCCTGTGCACCCTCAGGCTCAACACCACATGGAAGCTGCCAATGCCTGGGGCTTCCAACCACTAAAAACAGAGCCTGAGCTGCACGTAGGCCCCTTACAGCCAACTGGAGCAGGTGGGACACAGGGCACCAAGTCCCTAGGCTGCACACAGCACGAGGACCCCGGGCCTGGCCCATGAAACCACTGTTTCCTCTTGGGCCTCTGGGCCTGTGAATGGAGGGCCTGTCTCAAAGGTCTCTGACATGGCCTGGAAATATTGTCCCCATGGTCTTGGGGATTAACGTTAGGCTCCTTGCTACTTATGCAAATTTCTGCAGCTGGCTTGATTTTCTCCCTAGAAAATGGAATTTTCTTTTCTATTCCGTAGTCAGGCTGCAAATTTTCCTCTGCTTCCCTAATAAAATTGTGCCTTTAATAGTACCCAAGTCACCTCTTGAATGCTTTGCTGCTTAGAAATTTCTTCCACCAGATGCCCTAAATCATCTTTCTCAAGTTCAAAGTTCCACAAATCTCTAGGACAGGAGCAAAATGTCACCAGTCTCTTTGCTAAAACATAACAAAAGTCACCTTTACTCCAGTTTCCAACAAGTTCCTCATCTCCATCTGAGACCACCTCAGCCTGGACCTTGTTGCCCATATTGCTATCAGCATTTTGGGCAAAGTCATTCAACAAGTGTCTAGGAAGTTCCAAACTTTCTCACATTTTCCTATCTTCTTCTGAGCCCTCAAAACTGTTCCAACCTCTGCCTATTACCCAATTCCAAAGTCGCTTCCACATTTTCGGGTATCTTTTCAGCAACACCCCACTCTACTAGTACCAATTTACTGTATTAGTCTGTTTTCACGCTGCTGATAAAATCATACCCGAGACTGAGAAGAAAAAGAGGTTTACTTGGACCTACAGTTCCACATAGCTGGGGAGGCCTCAAAATCATGGCAGAAGGTGACTTCTTACATGGCGGCAGCAAGAGAAAAATGAAGAAGCAGCAAAAGCGGAAACCCCTGATAATCAAAAAAAAAAAAAAAGAAATGGCACAGCCTATCCAAGGACCACACCAGCAGCAAGGCAGGTGAGGGTCAGACCATATGGAAACTTGGGCACCAAGAAAAAGGAGACTGAATTCAGCATAAGAGCCATGAAATGCCATTGAAAAGCTTGTAAAAGAATATGATTAGCATATGGTCAAGTAATTCCATTGCTAGATATATATCTGAGAGAAATGGAAACACATCTGCACTCAAAAACTCATATGTGAGGCCAGGCACAGTGGCTCATGCCTGCAATCCCAGCACTTTGGGAGGCTGAGGTGGGCAGATCCTTGATGTCAGGAGTTCGAGACCAGTCTGGCCAACATGGTAAAACCCCGTCTCTACTAAAAATACAAAAATTAGCCAGGCATGGTGGCACATACCTATAATCTCAGCTACTCAAGAGGCTGAGGCATGAGAATTGCTTGAACCCCAGAGGCAGAGGTTGCAGTGAGCTGAGATCGTGCCACTGCACTCTAGCCTGGGCAACAAAAGCTAGATTCCATCTCAAAAAAAAAACAAAAAAACTCTTCTATGTGAACCTCTCAGAAGCATTATTCAGAACAGCTGAAAAGGAGAAACAGTGAAACATACTAAGTGAAAGAATGTAGTCACAAAAGACTACATATTATATGACTATATTTATGTGAAATGTCCAGAAGAGGCAAATCCATACAGACAGAAAGTAGATTCGTGGTTGCCCAGGGCTGGGGTGTGGGGGAACAGGAGGTGACTGCTAATGAGTACAGGGTTTCTTTTTGGGATGACGGAAATAGTCTTAAAATTAGATTGTGGTGATGTTTGCACAACTCGGTGAATATATTTAAAAGCATGAATTTTATGCTTTAAATGGATTAATTGTGTGGTATGTGAATTATATCTCAGCAAGTTATTTTTTAAGACATAATTAAATTTACATTTTGGAAAGATCAGCCTGGCAGTCATGTGGGAAAAAATTAGAGGAGTGTAGAAATGTTTGCAGAAAGGCCAGTGAAGAGGCTGTTTTCACTGTCAACGTGGTTATAATGACAGAAGGGACTACGGTGGTAGTGGATGTGGTGGTAGAGAAAAGTGAATCACTCAAGAGAGACTCAGAAGGCACAAGACACAGGAACTGGTACTTGGTCAGCTACGTGCATGACGGTGAGGGGGAAGTCCAGCATGACTCCCAGGTTCTAGCCAGTTGGAGAAGAGCTACACTCACCACATTAGAGCAGAGTGCAAGCGGACCAAGCTTGCTTCTGTGGACGGGGCTATTATGAATTTAGCTTGGAGGTGCTTTTGAGACATTCAAGCAGAGATGTTTAGCAAATAGAGAAAGTGCTGCAACAGACATGTGTGGGTAACCTTCATGTTGTAGCAATGAAGCTCTGGGCTTGGGTGAGACCACCTGGTAAAGAGGACTGAGTCTAAAGAACTCCCTCTGTTACATGACTGGATAGAAGAGGACAAGCTGAAGAAAGGCCACAAAATGTAGGGGAAAGCCAGGGAGGTCACCAGGGAAGATCTGTGCTTCAAGAACCATGGGTCTGTGGCATTGAATGGTGCTGTGAAGTCAAGGAAGACAGAGCTAAACTGTGTGCACTGGATTTAGTGACATCATGTTTTGGGGGTTCTCTGAAAGAGCTGCTTCCCTGTCCCAGAAGCCAGACTGTGTTGGGTTGGAGAGTGAATAAGAGGGGAGGAGATGGAGATTAGGTGTCTTGGGTTAGGTCTTTCAGATGCAGACTGGGACAAACATTCAAGTGTAAGTGATTGATTAAAATGCCCCAAGAAAATGCCAGTCCGGGAGGGAAAGGAGAACAAACAAGAGAAGAGAAAGAGGCCAACCAAGGTGCAATCTCAGCAAAGGCCAGCAGAGTGTGGCTTCAGTCGGATCCCGGATCCCACTGGAAGCCCTGGGTGTCAGTTGTTCCAGCCTGAGGCGAAGGAGCATGGCTTTCAAGCATTGCCCCTGAGTCACCCTGAGTAAATTCTAGGAACTTCTGGAATGTACTAGAATTACCTAGAATATATTCCAAGGCCTTCTGGATCTGTGGAGGGTGGAGGTGGGAGCTGAGTGGTTCTTGTAGCCCAAAGGCAGTCCTCATGAAGCCATAGTGCTGGGTATTAGAAGCAAAAGCACACTGAAGGGGGTCAGGCACATACACAAAGCAGGGATTCAAAGGCCTGGGTGGACAGCCAACACTGTCTGATACATCAGATAAGAAAACATTATTTTGAAAAGTTTGACTTTGAAGAATAGGAGAAAGAAAAAATCATAGCTGGAGGGGACAAGGGACGGTTTTGATTTAATGGGAACAACTCACAAATGTTTAAAATCAACATGAAGAGTCAAGTTGAAAGAGAGAGGTAAGCTATTCAAGAAATGAAAGGATAATTGATCATAGAAGAGTTGAGAAAGAAGAAAGAGAACAGGTGCAAAGCACAGGTGAAGATGTTGGCCTTCTATTGACGACTTGCAAAGGGCACTCAAATACGGAGCTTATTCAAACCTCACAAAATCATGAAAGACTTTTTTAATGTGCCTACTACATGCAGCCTTTTTTTACATGAACTATTTCATTTAATCCTGATAACTCAGTGAGGTAAAATACTATCACTTTACAGATGAAGAAACCAAAACTCCGTTAGAATTTTGATTGGCTGCATGTGACTGGAAACTCCAAGGAATAGTAACATAAACAAGGTAAAAGTTTTGTTTTTTTTTTTTTAATCTCATGTAAAAATGTCCAGTGGCAGGCAGTCTTGGATTGGTATGGAACTCCTTGATAATTAAGAACACAGGCTCTTTCTGTCTTGCTAATGCAGCCATCCTGATGCATGGCTTCCATTCTCAAAGTCACCCTGTGGCCCAAAATGGCCTCTAGAGGTCCAGCCATTACATGCCAATTCCAGGTAGTAGCAAAGTGGTGAAAGAGAAGGATCTAAAGTACCATATAATGATTCCACTTATTTCTCTTTTACCAAAATTTAGTCTCATTATCACACCCAGCTAAAGTTACATCTAGATTGCAGTTCTTTAACTGAACCCACTGCTGACTGAATAAATTTGGGGTTCTGTTGCCAAGAAGGAGTGAGAAAGTGGGGTAGGAAATCAGCCCTCTGAAACACTGAGTAATTTGTTGAAAGCTATCTGTACTATCTCCACTACTCTTCAACATGTACTATAATCTTAGACAGCACAGCTAGATAAGAGAAACAAAGCAGAATCATACAAATTTGAAAAAAAGTGAAACTATAGCTATTTGCGGATGACATGCGAGAGTACCTGGATACTCTTAGAGAATCGATGATAAAACTATCTCAAAAGATTCAAATAAGATAGCAGGACAATAAAGTTAATGTACAGAAATCAATAGTCTTCATATACGTAAGCCATAACCAATTAGAAAGTTTTATGATAAAGAAAACCTCATTCACGATAGCAACAAAGAAGGTATAGCAATAAACTTAAGAAATGTGCAAAATTTACATGAGAAAAACTTTAAAACAATTCTAAAAGATAGAAAAGTTGAACAAATGAGAGACATACTATATTTTTATTTTTTATTATTATAAATTTTTAAAATCTTTGTGGGTAGATAGCCATTGTAAATATTTATGGGGTACATGAGATATTTTGATACAGGCATGCAATGTGAAATAAGCACATCATGGAGAATGGGGTATCCATCTGTCCCCTCAAACATTTATCCTTTGAGTTACAAACAATCCAGTTACATTCTTTAAGTTATTTTCAATATACAATTATTATTGACTATAGTCGCTCTATTGTGCTATCAAATAGTAGGTCTTATTCATTCTTTCTGGTTTTTTTGGTACCCATTAACCACCCTCACCTCCCCCACAACCCCCACTACCCTTCCAAGCCTCTGATAAACATCCTTCTACTCTCTATGTCCATGAGTTCAATTGATTTTATTTTTGGATCCTACAAATAAGTGAGAACACACCTTATTTTTAAATAGGAAGAATCAATATCATAATGATATCAGTTATCCTTATTTTATAAATGTAATGCCATTCCAGCAAGCATTTTTATGTAGCTGGAGATATTAAGACTGAAATTTATATAGAAAAACAAACATGTAACAATGACCATTAAACACTGGAAAAGAAAACACTGAAAATGAAATTCTACAAGGAAGGTCTATCCCTACCAGACACTGGAACATACTATAAAGATTCCATAATTAAAACAGTGTGGTACTGGTGCATGAATGGATAAACTCAATGAAGTGGAATAGAAAGTCCAGAAATAGACCCAAATACACATGGAAATTCAGCGTATAACAAAGCAGCATCTCAAATCACTAGGGCAAAACTGACCTTTTAATAAACAGTACTTGCATATCTAAGTAGCCATTTAAATTAAGAGAAAATTAAATCTATACTTTAGACCACACACTGAAATAAATTCAAAATGGATTAGGAATCTAAATCTATTAATAGGTCCCCACCCCCAGGCTATACCCATTCTCAGGCCTTCTGACTCCGAATACATCATTGGCTTTTCTGGTTCTCCAGGCTGTAGGTGGCACAGTGTAGGATCTCTCAGCCTCCATAAGTGTGAGCCAGTTCCCATAATCAATCATGTATAATCTCCTATTGGTTCTGTTTCTCTGGAGAACCCTGGCTTGTACCATGACTTCCAGGAGGTGAGTAGTAATGAGGGTTAAAGGGTGGGAGTGGGAGCAGGGTAAGGAGTTAGGGGAAGGATAATTTCCTGAGTGCATACCTTTTGGTATAATTATGTTATAGCATATATGTAGAATCACGTTAACATTTCACATATTCAAATAAAAAGGATGGGTAGATAGACAGATAATTAAATGAGAAGGAGTAGGAAAATACCCAAAATTGAAAGTAAGCAGAAATAAATTAACCTATTTTCAAGTAAAAAATATAAATACACTGAAAGGGATTGAACACTTACTAGAGTAACTTTTGAATTCAGAATTTTGACCATATGCCCTCAAGCTAAAGATAAAATGAACTGTAAACATTGAATTCTAGTTCATATCTTCACTTTCCACAGTGATATGGTTAGCAATTCTGAAATGACTTTGTGGCCAGGCACAATGGCTCACACCTGTAATCCCAGCACTTCAAGAAGCCGAGGTGGGTAGATCACTTGCGGTCAGGAGTTTGAGAACAGCCTGGACAACATGGTAAAACCCTGTCTCTACTAAAAATACAAAAATTAGCCAGGCGTGGTGGTGCATGCCTGTAATCCCGGTTACTTGGGAGACTGAGGCAGGAGAATCGCTTGAACCTGGGAGGTGGAGGTTGCAATGAGCCGAGATGGCACCACTGCACTCCGGCCTGGGCAACAGAGCAAGACTCCGTCTCCAAAAATAATAATAATAAAATTACTTTCTGTGTGTTCTAGGATTGAGCATTTAAGTGACTCTATTCTGAATAAGTGGAGTCAGGTTTATAACTGTTGAAGAGTGTTACAGACATGGAAAGAAGGAAGGCTAGAATGAACCTTGTGTTGCCGGGTTAGTATTGGAGGTACCAGTATGAACTCAAGGTTTTAGAATGGATGGATGGATGGACAGACAGAACAAAGCAAGGAAGAAAGGAAGACAGATACAGATAGTAATATAGGGTGTGTATGTGTCTGTGTGTGTGTGAATACATATGTGTATTTATTAATGCTGTCCTCTGAGACGGCCTAGAAACGGTGATCCCCTCCCTCAATAAGAATGAGTACATCAGGCCGGGTGCGGTGGCTCAAGCCTGTAATCCCAGCACTTTGGGAGGCTGAGAAGGGCAGATCACGAGGTCAGGAGATCAAGACCATCCTGGCTAACACGGTGAAACCCCATCTCTACTAAAAAATACAAAAAACTAGCCGGGCGAGGTGGCGGGCGCCTGTAGTCCCAGCTACTCGGGAGGCTGAGGCAGAAGAATGGCGTGAACCCGGGAGGCGGAGCTTGCAGTGAGCTGAGATCGTGCCACTGCACTCCAGCCTGGGCGACAGAGCGAGACTCCGTCTCAAAAAAAAAAGAATGAGTACATCTAGCACCCAGATCTTAACTGAGTCCTGACCCCCAGGGGGAGGTGAATTTCTTTATTTACTTATTTTTCTCTTGCCCTAAAGGACATTAACAGGACAACTAGAAAAATAATTGAATAAAATCTATAAATTAGAAAAGAGTACTATGTCATTGTTAACTAACCGATTTTGGTGATTGTAGTCATATAAGATAATGCCATTGTTTTTAGGAAATACACTCTAAAATATTTAGAAGTAAAGGAGTATCGTGTCTACAACTTACTCTCAAATGGTTCTGAAAAAGATTTGAGAGAATGATAAAGCAAGTATGGTAAAATGTTAACATTTGAAGAATTTGGATGAAGGGCATATTGGAATTCTTATACCATCTTTGCAACTTTCCTGTAAGCATGAAATTATTTCAAAATATAAAATTATTTTAAAGAAGCCAATAAAAAATGTTAGCTCAGGAATTCTGAAGGTGGCACAGAACTGTGACTGGTTATTAGAGTTCAAACTGTATTAAACACCAGTCCAGGGCAACTGACGTCCCTTACAGAAAAGGAACTTACAATGCAGTAATTACAGTTTCGGGGGGAAGTTGCCAGACTAACACCCCTTTTACCATTACAGTTTGCTACTTTTCTATTCGAAAACCACAGAAGGAAATTCATTCAAGAAAATGTGGGAAATGCTGAAAGCTGTAAACCGGAAGATGATAGGCTAGTTTTCATTACGTTTGTGTACACACTTATATGTGCCTTTTCATAAAATTAGGATAGGATCAGCTCATGCTTTATACACTTTAATATGCTCCCAGTTTTGGAATATTATCATAAGCATTGCTCTTGCTATTAAAATTTTTTAAAGGTAGAGAGGGTTGAGTCAGTCATATTCCCCAGTGAATGACACGTTTGTGTGTGTTATATTTGTACTTACCTTCATTCCCTTCATCCCATTCTCCTCTTGTTTGTATGTGCTCCTGTAATGCACATAGCTCTGTGCAATGCATGCATCTTACACAGCTCATGCTGTTCTTAATGTTTTACTCAGCATGTTTGTAAGTTCCCTTTAGTCCATGACTTCTAACTGCTACAGATACTCAAATATTTTTAAATAGGTGAATTTTCATGACTACATAAAACTTCATCATAGGACTGTACCATCATTTTCATCTCTTTCCCTGGTGTTGGCAAATAGATTCTTGCTGCTTTCTTCTTTGTTTCTTGCTTCTCCCAAGTCAGGAGTAAGATGAGTTTGTGTGTATCTCTGCTGTGTGGCCATGCCAAGTCTCCTTAACATCTCTGAGCCTCAATTTTCGGCAACCCTAGGGTTGAACATAGACTTGTAACACTGATATGTGAAGGACCCAAACAGAAGGAGGAGGGATTACTGTGGACAAAGCACTTGGCGACAGCAGTCTATATTCTACAAGGCTCAGTTCCAGGAGCCCAGTTCCTAGAGTAAGGATCTCAGTTCACACTACAATCCGTAAGAGGCAGATTTGACATCTTTTTGCATCTGCTTTGACATCTTTTGCAAATTAAAAAAAAAAAAAAAAAAAAAGTGGGCAGGAAGGAGGGATCTAGGGAGCTTAGCATGTTGACCTTGGACTCATCTCCTGGGGTAGGGTGGAGGGTGCCCTTACACCTCACTAGCAATTTGATAACAGCTGGACCAACCAGGGAGCCACCACTGGAAAGATGACAGTGCAGCCTCTTAAGCCAGGAAAATCCCTGGGAACAGCACCACCACAACCACCATTTCCCCAGTGCACAGGTAGGCACTGGCATGGGCATGGAGGTGGGAAGGTGTCTGGGCAAACATGGGCCCAGAGAAGGCTGCCAGAGATAGCTAAGAACATGCCAGAGGTAGCTAAGGGCATGCTGGTATGCTTTTGTTTCCCCAGAACCTCCCCATCAAGGTGAAAGGGACCCAAAGAAAGGCCGGGTAGAAATCCTGCAGGGACTGCGGTGGGTTTCGTGTTCCCATAGATGCCCCACAGCAGAAGGCTCTGGGGGAAGCTGCCAGGTGACAGGCTGCAGGTGTCTGAGTTCACCTGAAGGAGCCAGCCTCGAACATCATGAGGGGTTGAGAGAACCAACATCCATTAAAGAAAATGTGGTACATAAACACCATGGAATACTATGCAGCCATAAAAAGGAATGAGATCACGTCCTTTGCAGGGTCATGTATGAAGCTGAAAGTCATCATCCTTAGCTAACTAACACAGGAACAGAAAACCAAACACCACATATTCTCAATCATAAGTGGGAGGTGAACAATGAGAACACAGGGACACAGGGAGGGGAACATCACACACCAGAGCCTGTCAGTGGTGCGAGGAGAGGGAGAGGATCAGAAAAAATAGCTAATGCATTCGGGGCTTCATACCTAGGTGACGGATAGGTGCAGCAAACCACCATAGCACACTTTTACCTCTGTAACAAACCTGCACATCCTGCACATGTATCCCAGAACTTAAAGTAAATTTTTTTTTTAAAGAAACAACATCCAGGCTATTAGCAACGATGTCCCACACCAGCCGGAAATGACACCACAGGGAGAGGGAACAAGGAAAAGCCAGAGGGTCTACAGTGCGAATCCTGCCCCCTCCCTGTGAAAGTTACTTAAAAGTCCAGGGCCAGGGGCCAGGAGGGAGCAAATAAAGCCTCCAGAATAACCGTAAGTGGGCATGAGGCATTGCTGTGAGGCGAGGAACTTGTTCTAAACTGGGCTACGGTGATGATTGTCCAACTCTATAATTTACTAAAAATCATTGAATTATACACTTCTAAAATGGGTGAATTTTATGGTATGTAAATTATACCTAAATAAAGCTATTTTTAAAAAGAAAAAATCCTTAGATGGAAAATTCAATCATGAAATGTGGCCTTCATTTTAATATGCAAACCAAACCAGAAATAGCCAGAATGACTGAAGTCTCAAGAACAGGATAATTATGTTGCCTACTCTAAGCCAAAGTTAACAAAACTCCATTCTGAGGATACAGCAGTCTTTATGTTTGCACATATCTAATGTGTCCGTTTATACTTGGTGCTATACAAAGCACCTGGCACAAAGCCAACAGCCAAGTGTTGTTTTATTAACTGCTCAGGGCAGATGGTCAGTGCCATGCTTGGAACTGGAGAACAGGTGGACAGAATACAGTAAAGTGGGGTGGGGTTGAGGGGTTTGGAGTCAACAAGCCAAGACCAACAGGATGGCTCAGGAAGGTCTGGCAGCATTAGTCAAAAGGCTGGAGTCTGGGGCACCAGACCACATCAAACTAGTGTGCAGTGAGCTTCAGACAGACAAGGTTCCAACCTAGCTGTCACTTACTCTTTTAACTGCTGTAAGCCTCATCCTCATCTGTAAAACAGCATGAATAAGGACACCCGTTTTTGTGTCACTGTCATGCAGATTTATGGAGGTAACATGTATCAAGTTCTGAGTTAACTGTTGTGTCCTGTTGTTCTGTTTTTTGTTGTTGTTGTTGTTTTTGTTTTGTTTTGTTTTGTTTTTTGTAGAGATGAGGTCTCCCTATGTTGCCCAGGCTGGTCTTGAACTCCTGGACTGAAGAGATCCTCCTGCCATAGCATCCCGAAGTACTGAGATAACAGGTGTGAACCATCATGCCCAGCCTGTATAATGTTCCAGAACTTACAAGCATGAGGATTGCTAATGTCTTGCGAGCATAGCTTCTCAACAGGTTTTTCCAATAGAAGTGATCATCTTTCTGTAGCCTTAAAAGCAAAGAAAAAGCAGGAAGGACTTGGAACGGGGGGAAAAAAGGACATCCCAATTATAAAATTCAAAAAGCCAATTATTGTTAGCAGTACTACAATAGAAAAACTGTCCTTTTTTCATGTATCTGTAATCATATCTAATTGCCAGCCTCGACATCACAGACACACAGGTGACTAGTGATCACGGGCGTCTTGCTATGGTGAGTCTGCGTTCTTCATCCTCTCTACCTGTGAGAACAGTATTGCCAGGGTTTGGGGTCAGGGGGGCAATAAGAAAATGGCGTTTTCTACTGCATGATTCCCATCACTGTGTATGAGCAAGGCTCTGTGTCCGTGCCACTTTGGGAAGATGGGAAGCTGCAGAGCTGGTGAACATCAGCTGCATGGTGGACAGCCCTGTAGGCTGGTGATTCAAAGAAGAGGAACGGGCGGCAGACGGTCACGGACAGCAACATCCATCACCCACGCAGCCCTGCTGCTTCCTGTAAATGCCGCAGAAGAGAGAAGATGAGATATACAAACACAAAGCTGCCTTTGGATTTTACATCAAATTCCTGCCCTTTTTTATTTTACTCATTATTAGCATATTCCCGGGAGGCAGAACAAAACCATTTCTCAAATGACTCAAAAGGCATATGAAATTATTGCTTATTAAGGCCGGGCGCGGTGACTCACGCCTGTAATCCCAGCACTTTGGGAGGCCGAGGCGGGCGGATCACAAGGTCAGGAGATCGAGACCATCCTGGCTAACACTGTGAAACCCCGTCTCTACTAAAAATGCAAAAAATTAGCCGGGCGAGGCGGCGGGCGCCTGTAGTCCCAGCTACTCGGGAGGCTGAGGCAGGAGAATGGCGTGAACCCGGGAGGCGGAGCTTGCAGTGAGCCGAGATCGCGCCACTGCACTCCAGCCTGGGCTACTAAGCGAGACTCTGTCTCAAAAAAAAAAAAAAGAAAAGAAATTATTGCTTATTAGCAGGGAGGGAAGGGAGGAAGGAAGGAGGTGGAATAAAAAGGAGACACATGACAAAAAAAAAAACCTAACACAGGGCTGGGCGCGGTGGCTCACGCCTGTAATCCAAGCACTCTAGGAGGTGGAGGCGGGAAGATCACTTGAGGCCAGGAGTTTGCAACCAGCCTGGTCAAGATAGTGAGACCATTTCTCTACAAATAATTTAATTAATTAATTAATTAGTTATTTAATATATAAGCCAGACGTGGCGGTGCACTCCGGTAGTCCCAGCTACTTGGGAGGCTGAGGCAGGAGGATTGCTTGAGCCATGATCACGCCACTACACTCCAGCCTGGGTGACAAAGCAAGACCCCATTTCAAAAAGAAAAAAAGGGAAAAAAGAAAACTAACGCAGGGTCTACAAAGGTTCAGAAGGACGGGACCTGCCTGGGTCACACTACGCACCATGTTTCCCCTTCTTTCCTGCATTTTAGCTACATTGATGATTAAAGGCTAACTGATGAAAAGGCTAAAGTGGCCTAAAACTGGATTACTGGATTAGAATGATGATTTTGTAGTTCTATGTTTTACTAAAAATCATTGAATTATACACTTAAAATGAGTGAATTTTATGGTATGTAAATTGTACCTCAATAAAGCTATTTTTAAACGGAAAAAAAAAATCCTTAGATGGAAAACTTAAGCATGAAATGTGGCCTTCATTTTATGCAAACCAAACTAGAAATAGTCAGAATGTCTGAAGTCCCAAGAACAGGATAATGATGTTGCCATCCCAGGGACAGGACCTGCCTGTGTCATGATACACCATCTTTAGCTAAAATGCAAGTACATTGATTAAAGGCTAATTAATGAAAATGATAGTATATGCAACATTGACTCAGAATCTCTTAGCAGCAAGTCACATGACACTAGACTTGGAGGACACAAAGAATCACTAAAACACCCATTCTTCAGGAATTTAAATTTATCTGAGAAGTCAGGAGATATATATGTACACACACACACACACACACACACACACACACACACACTCAAAACCAAATAACAATTGGATAGTTTACAAAACTGCTAAGGTTTGATCTACCTTGCCATTCCTCTGTTACAAAGTTGTCCTGGAGATGAGCTTCCCATTAAGCACAAAAATGTGAGTAAAGGCTTTGTGTTGTCACACTGATTCTAATGGTAAAAGCTGGAATAACCTAAGTGCCTAACAATGAGAGAATGGTTTACATTATGATATGTCCATTCTGTGGAATATTGCCTCACCATTAACAAGGTTATTTATGAATCAGGTCCACTACATGCGTACCGACATAGGAAGATGCCCAATGTATGCTCACAATAAAAAAGGCAAGTTATAGAATCTAGACCAGGATCTAACTGCAGTCTGTATTAGTGTGTTAGGGCTGCCATAACAAAATCACAGACTGGGTGGCTTAAGCAACAAAAATTTATTTTCTCACAATTCTGTTGGCTAGAAGGGCAAGATCAAGGTGTCAGCAGGGCTGGTATCTTTTGAGACCTCTCTTTTTGGCTTGGCATCCCACACTCTTCACTCTGTGGAGACCTGTGTCCTAATCTCCTTGTGCAAGGACTCTAGTCGTATTGGATTAGAGGCCACACTAATGACCTCATGCTAACTTAATCACCTTATTCAAGGCCATGTCTCCAAATTTACTCACATTCTGAGGTACCAGAGATCAGGACTTCAACATATACATTTGGGGGGAGAGACAAAATTTAATTCATTATATATTTTCTAAAAACCCTGTGTGTATAGGGAGGATTTCCATTTTTAGTCTGTTATCTCCAAATTACTAGAAATTTTATAATGAGCATAAATTCATGTTACGCTAAATAAGCAAATCTTTCTAAAACTAATATGGTATCTTTACACCTGTTTGCCTAACATTCCAAATAAGATTAAAAAAAAAAAATCACAATAGCAGGGAGCCTCAAGCCTGGTCTGTAAAGGACGTCTGGTACAATCATCCACAGGTCTCAGCACCGCCCTGACGAGGGATCACAGGTCAACACTGACACCAGACCCAGAGCCAGAATCCACCAATAAAACAACCGAAAGGCAAAGAAGCACTAGGCAACTTTCAGGGAAAAGATAGAAGAAAAGCATCTTTCTGAATTTCCCTTTTCTTATAGGAGCTGTTTTTAAAAATTAGCAAATCATCTCCTCTTTTTCAAATGGATGTTCTACAGAAAAATATACCATATGATATTGTATTAGTCCATTTTCACACTGCTGATAAAGACATATCCGAGACTGGGTAATTTATAAAGAAAAAGAAGTTTCATGGACTCTTAGTTCCACGTGGCTGGGGAGGCCTCACAATCATGGTGGAAGGCAAAAGGCGTGTCTTATATGGCGGCAGGCAAGAGAGAATGAGAGCCAAGTGAGAGGGGAAACCCCTTATAAAACCATCAGCTCTCGTGAGACTTATTCACTATCACGATAACAGTATGGGGGAAACCACTCCCATGATTCAATGATCTCCCACCAGGTCCCTCCCGCAACATGTGGGAATTGTAGGAGACACAATTCAAGATGAGATTTGGGTGGGGACACAACCAAACCATATCAGATACTGATACTAATAAAGTTTTACATTTAACAGGAGGAGGAGAAAGGGCATAGCAAATCTATTGGACACACAAGAAGAAAATCTTCTTGAAAAGAGCTGTTTAGGGGCCAAGGTCCTATGTAATTCAGTTATAGAAAAATTAAAATTGAGTCATGAAGCAGTAAATAAGAGAAAAAAGTCAGATTAAGAACATGAAAATAAAGATATGAAGAACATGGGCAGAATTACAAGAAAAAAAATGGACATACAGAAGACAGGCACAGATACCCATGTATCATGTTATAAAGATGGAACAAACAGAACAAGATTGACAAACAAGGGTATAGTTGAAGAGAGCTTTCAAAAAATATATAAATATGAATGGGATTAGAAAATAAAAGGGTTTCTAGTTTCTTCTTTACTAGAACACTTAAGATAGTTTCAAATATTTTTTCTTAACAATTGATAATTTTGCTAAGATAAAAAAATTTTAAAGCTTATGGTCCATATTTTAGGTGAGGCTTCTTTACACAAGTGTGACTTTTTATTGTAGAAGTAAAGCCAATGTAAAGAATTGTGAAAGTATGAAGAGGAAAATGTCAATTACAATTTTTGGCCAATGTTGGCACATTTCCTTCTAGACTTTTCTCTATGAAATATACACACAACACACACACACACACACACATTATGACATAAAGTGCCTACTAAATTTTGATTCCTACTTTCTTCCCCCTATATAATTCATAGTATGAAATTCTGACAATATAAAAAGCTATATAAACATTTTTTGTGCCTCTATGATCAAGTGGATGGTGTATAATATTTAACTGGTATCTTACTTTAGTGCACTTAAATTGTTTCCAATTGATGGATTGCTATAAACAACTTCACAGTGAAGGTCTTCCTGGAAGAAATCTCAACCCACATCTCTTGAGTATTTTCTAAGGATAGATTCCTAGATGTGGAATTAGTGGGCAAACCACAGGAAATTTTTTCAACTTCTGGTGCATCTCACTTTCCTACATGAGGTGAGCTGCTGATCTGCTGAACAGGGTTAAAAACAGATTTGGGTGGCTATTTTTGACCATGTCTACCAAATGGCCAACTTTTCTTACATTTGTGGAAGCGTTTAAAGGAATTCTAAGGCCGGGCGCGGTGGCTCATGCCTGTAATCCCACCACTTTGGGAGGCCAAGGCAGGTGGATCACCTGCGGTCAGGAGTTCGAGACCAGCTTAGCTAACATGATGAAACCCCGTCTCTCCTAAAAATATAACATTAGCTGGGCGTGGTGGTGGGCACCTGTAATCCCAGCTGAAGCAGGAGAATCACTTGAACCCGGGAGGTGGACGTTGTAGTGAGCTGAGATCACACCACTGCACTCCAGCCTGGGCCAGAGTGAGACACCGTCTCAGAGGAAAAAAAAAAAAAAAAAAATCTCAGAGTTCTTGCCCCAATGCTCTCAAGACATCCAAAACATTCAAACCAAGAGACGACTGGAGTGAGGATGGCGTTAGCGCTAAGGCTGAGCAGTGAGGTATTATACAAGGCAGGCAGAGCATCTAGCAGAATAAGGGACTGTGCCCTGGCCACTCATGGAGGTCGTCGAACAGGGCACGTGACCGACAGCGGGGTTGGGAGCTTCGAGGGCAGCACATTGCTGAATTGTTACAGCTGGATATTTTATATGTGAGCACCTTCCCACACAACACCGTTCCTTTCCTACCAGGCCTGAAGCCCCATCCTTCCAGGCCCCCATTAAAGGCATTTGGACTTTCAAGTCTTCAACATCTTCCTCTTCCCAGATTCCAGACGAGGACCTTCTGAGTGGCAACAGGGCCCAGAATATGGTCATGGGGTTGACAAAGTGGCAGGGCTAGGCAGGGTGTTGGAGCTATAGGCTTTTATACATAGACATTTGAAAGTTGGGGCATCAAATTATTCGGACAATGTAGTTATATGTTTTTCATTTCTATTTTGAGGAAAAACGTGGAATTTTGCCTTTATCACAGAACAAATCTTGCAAAGCTATGTTCTTCTGACAGCTATGATCTTTTTTCTTGGGAGTCAGGGGTGGGGAAGGCATACACACAGCCCTCCTAATGAACCGCTATTCTTTGCCACTCTCTTATACCTTTTGTATTCTTAATATGATTAGGGTCATGAAGAAAAATCAGAGAGAATGATTTACTTCTACATGTTTCATGATAAAGTACAAACCCTTTACAAAGAAATATTGATATAAGCCACATAAACAAACATTCTGGAGTCCTCAATAATTTATTTCAGAACATAAAGAGGTCCTGAAACCAGAAAGTTTAAGAACTACTGCCTTAATCAACATGTGAAAAACCATACAGGCGAGAAATCCTATGAACATATAGTATCTAAAATCTCTAAAGACTGCTCCTCCCTTATTCAACATGTGAGAGTTCATACAAGTTAAAAACCAATAACCTACGAATATAAAGAGGGGAAATCTTTAGCAAAAAGCGTCGTTTAGTAACCAGTAAAGAATTAATACTAGAGAAACTCCACAAATGTGGCCAATGTGGAGAATTTTCCCCTTGTAGCTTGGAGCTTGATGAAACACGAAAGAACTCGCACTGAGAAGAACCCTACAAGGGCAGACAGTGTGGGAAAACCCACAGCTATAGCTCTTCACTCTCTCAACATGAGAAGGTACATTCCAGAGAGAAAAACCGTAAGTGCACTAACATGGGAAAACTTTCAGCACCAAAACATTCATATGGGAGACAAACCTTGTTTCTACAAAAGTAATCCATGCAGAAAAGTCACTTTCTTATAGAATAACAAAAAACCCACACAGAACAACCTTTCTTCACAAACAAATGAGAATGAATCTAAGAAAAAAATCACCAAATGCAGGAAGTTGCTTTTGAATGAATCCCACCAAAGGCAACATAATTCAAAAGCACTAAATAAAGACACTAATGGGGGTTTGCTGAAAAGCATTTTGAAAAATCCAAACCAGAAATAGGCATGTAACATTAGAGGATACGTATGCACTGTTATAATTTTGTTAACATTTCAATTCACTCAAAACCAGTTACTCAACACCTCCTCTGGGGCCATGCATGCACCATGTTAAGGCATCTGGTAACAGAGGCAATTCTGAGACGGACAGGCCCTTGCGGACTATATGCTTGCGTGTGGACCAACTAATTAGGAAGAAAACAGAGGCAGATTTTATCAGATTGAAGATAATGTTATTAAATAAATCAGGCTATATATCAGCATATAACCTGTTTAATGTTATGCCATAAAAACCATTCCATGACACTATAGACCAGCCTCATTCTAAAATCATCTGCATTATTTGGTGTGGTAGAAATATTAAGTTACCAATATTTAAAAGAATAACCTGAGCAAAGTTAATGAAGAGAAATTAGGCACAACTGTCTAATGCAACACACACAGCGAGAAGATGCCAAATGTTTATGTAAAGATACCTTTAACTCGTTTTGTTACAGGATGACACAGAGACGAAAGTATGCTATGATAAAGTTACATACACCCACAAATACTGACTGGCAGTCAAAGATGGGATGGATGAGGGAGATTCGTTTCCAAAATACAGCATGATACAACTCTTCCTCCCACAATCATTGGATTAAATGTTGGCACAAAGTTTAGATATTTCTGCCACATTGTAGATTCTACACCATTAATTTTGATGCCAAATTTTAATTTACCATCTCCATTCGAGATTTTATGCTGTATGAATATTTTGGAATTTAAAATTCTGACAGTGTATCTTCTGGGCAGTCAAAACCAAAAAGGAGGAATGGAAAGGAGGAATTCAGAAAGGGTTAGGGAAAACTTAGAACATACAAAGGCTAGGAAACAAAGTAGATTATTAACAGAACTTCTAGAATAAAAAGTTTTCCTTTGGTTAGGGTGTTAGGTTGTTAGGCCAGGATGGAAAATTCCCCAAACTCCTTCTTCAACAAGTATTTCAGGAATGTCAATTAAAGTTTCACTTTTATGGAAAGAGTTTTTCCTAAAAAACAAAACCCAAAAAAAAAAAAAAAAAAAAAAACCCCAATATATTAACAGCTTTAATATCAGAAACTTCAATTTTTATATATCTTTATTCTTCAAACTTCATGTCAAATTACAAATAAATAGTCCATACCATGTAGCTCTTTATGATTTACATGTCTTCAGGCAGAAAACAGCAACAACCAAGAATACATCAGAAATGAACTCACAGTAAATAACCAATTTTAAGTAGAGAAAGGATATATGACATTTCAGTGTGGTCCAATATGTACACTGTTTAAAAGTGGATCCCCCTGTAAAACATCACAGATGTACATAATTCTTATGGAAAAAAAGGAGCCCACACATCAGAGATTTCTTAAAAATTTTTCAAAGTTGTATCACAGGGACTAGTTAAAAACGGTAAAATCTTGAGTATTTTAGCAGCAAACAAATAAGTTATTACAGGTTAATCTGTTTTTAAACGTTGCTGAAAAAGTTGCAAGCTTTAGAGAACATTACAAACATCAAATCCACTAGTGAAAAGCAAAGTAGTATTTAGAAAGTAGATACTACTTCAAGGTTTGTTCTGTGTCAGCAAAAACTTTTTAATGCAGTTTCTGCTAAGAAAGATGTCAGTGGAGGAGGGGTGGGAGAAAAATGGAGGTGGCCACCAGTCTTTGCTATAAGCTGCTAAGTTTTCCTCCCCAAGTATCTCCTGGTTAAACCAGTGTTTCTTATATGAGTCATAATTAGGTGGTTTTTTTCATTGAACAATTTTTTCCTCTTGAAAGGGTAATTTTAGAGGATATTATAAGTCACTAAAGATAGTTTTGCTTACAGAGAAATTTGTTGAAAAGGGGACTCTACTTACTTAATTTCATGTTCTACTGTGGCATCTGACACCTGCCAACTGACATTTTAGGACTGAAAGGAATTATAAACTTCATATGGGAAAACAAACCAAACTAGATAAAGTTTAAGCCTGCCTCATTAGATGGTTCAATCAGTGATCAGCTACTCAAGTCACAATTATCAGTATCTCTCCTTTGAAGCATTAACACTTTTTTCCTAGATACAATCTCCTTTTTCAATCACCTGAAAGCAAACAATTATTCTAAAGACAAGGCATCGGAAACAAATTCTCTCCACCCACCAAGATTTAATTTGTAGATCACAACATCCTCATATAGAAGTTCCATTTAATATTTTTACTTCTTCTTGGCAGTTATCCCAAACATTAATATTTAATTATGAAAAGAGAAAAGCATTCAAAACATAATACAAATATACAAGAATACAAGAGAAGTTTAAAACAAAACAAACACTGTATTGTAATGTCTCCACATAGGATGCCTGTGATGTGACCACACACACACTACATGGTCCTGGCTGCTCCAAACACTCCCCTTACTTTGCACAGACCTAGGTTCGTCTTTGTTTTTTTTTTCTTTTCACTGCCTTTTGATGCCTACAGTAACTGAGAATCAAGAAAATAACTAGTCTGACATGAAAAATGTGGTGCCTACGATTTAACGCCTGATTTGAGCATATCTTAATTGGTGTACTATTGCTTTTGATAATCCAGAAATAACAACAGACAAGCAGTGACATATGAAGAGACTTACTATGTTTCACACAAGCAATGTTTCTGAATCACAAACAATCTCAACACTGACATCAAAACCTATAAATTAAATCTTAACTCACATGGTTATAAAGTTAAATTTTCATGTATCTTAGTGAGAATGCTATTATCAAATGCATTCTAAATTATTTCATTTTCTAGTGTAGAAAGGTTATGGTAGAAAGGATAAGGTGCTTTTTAAATAAGCTACCACTGACTCTCTCACACACATCCATACACGCATCAGTGCAAACTATGAAAAATACTAATTTTCAAATGAGATATATGATTATCTAGACTAAAAGGAGACTTTGGGATAGAATAATTTTCCATGACTAATTTGTTTATAAATATAGATAACTCGATGTACATATAGGCAATGAAATATTCAAAGAATAACTTTATATACTCTTTTAAATTCTATCCTCTCTTTCAGAATTGCTTCCACTTAAGTTTGGACATTTTCTAGTTTCGACAGCTGAATAGAAGACTTCATTGAACATTCTGATAGTAAGCTACTAAAGACTAATTATCAACTGGTGCTACATGTGCTGTGTTATCTCCCTTACTATTAAACTATAACCCTCTCTTGCTATTTTGTTTCATGCATCACCAAACTTCATTTTTTCTAATAAAAAATAAATATATAAAGAAGACACTGACAGGCATATATTCACAAGATCTCAATTTCTTAAAACATAAGTACGGGTATATTTATTTCTCTCAAATGCATACAAGACAATAATTACACAGCAACAAATCTTTTGTTCAACAATGATTTGATTCACAAGCATTTGAAATTTACATAATTTCATATCAATACCCTTGTATTTTTAAATACAGTAAGTAAAAAAGCCCCCAAATAACCAATTCTTATATTTCCTATTTACCCCCTATACATCCAAACTTTAAAAAGTTACAAACTGAACATTATACAGAACATATAAATCATGTTTAAAAACTTGAGGTTTTAAAATCACTGCTTCCCCGATATGATTCAGAAAAATTCTCATACTGACAAGCACAGTCATAGGTGGTAAAGTAAGTTGGTGGCGGGGAAAATGAAAGAAGAGACAGACACAAGTTTTCTGTCTTAATGTTTTACTAATCCTGTCAGTTAAAAATGGTGACGTCATGAGAAGTAATAGTTTAATATGAGGAATGGAGTTTGCCTCGCAGCTTGAGACATGCATTTCAAGTATTTTCCTATTTGATCTGAGCTCACTGTAGCAAACTGATGCCAGAAGAGAGTAATTATTTTCTTCCATACATTCTCTCGATGTCTGCCTGGTAATGTGTTTTAAGCTCTTTGCGTTTCAGCTTGAAGGCATCTGTCACCAGACCAGTTTCAGGGGTCCACGGTTCAGGGCTCAAACGAATTTTTACTGGAATTTCAAACTTTTCCAGACTTGCTAAGATGATTTTAAAAAAAAGAAAATGTATTTAAGTTCTTAGCAAATGGTGTCACTTCCCCACTTTTTGAGTACCCATCAAAATGTACAACCAACAAGTGAACCATGCATGTCACTTCTAAAGAATCCACTCCTCAAAATACTAACGTAAGTAAAACAAGAAACTACTTAACAAGTCCCCACCAAGAGGAAAATGAGCTAAATAAAATATGATAGAGGGACAAAACAGAACATAATTCTATCATTGAAAACGATGGCTCATGCCTGTAATCCCAGGAACTTTGAAGGCTCAGGCAGGAAGATCGCTTGAGCCAGGAATTTGAGGCCAGCCTGGGTAACATAGCGAGACCCTGTCTTGTCTCTAAAATAAATAATTTTAAAAAAATTTTTAATAGAAATAAAAAATAGGACCTGGGTATAGTGGCATACACTTATAATACCAGTTACTCAGGAGGCTGAGGTGGGAGGATGACTTGAGCCCAGGAGATCTGAAGATGCAGTGAGCTATGATTGTGCTACTGCACTCCAGCCTGGGCAACAGGATATCTAATAGGATATCCAATAGGGTATCCAACAGGTATCCAATAGGGTATCCAATACAGTCATGCATCTCTTAATGACAGGGATATGTTCTGAGAAATGCATCACTTGGCAGTTTTGCCATCATGGGAACAACATAGTGTAACTTACACAAATGTCGATGGTATAGCCTACTATATACATACATGTAGGCTGCATTATATAGCCTATGGCCCCTTGGCTACAAACCTGCACAGCATGTTATTGTACTGAATACCATAGGTAATTGTAACACAATGCTTAAGTGTTTGTGTATTTAAGCATATCTAAACATAGAAAAGGCAGTAAAAATATATTATAATCTTCTGTGACCACTGTCATATATGCAGCATAAATGCATAATGTTAGGTTTAAAAAAAAAAAAAAGACAAGTTCCAGCACCGGCCACATAAACTTATATGCACCTAGATGTGAGAAGGATACATACACCAAGCTATAAACTTCACGCCTCTAGAGCCCGGTATCCAGGAGAAAAGAAATGGGGAAATTCACTTTTTCCTTTACATCTATTTGTTTTCTTTGAATTTATTATACAGAGCACATTTACTTCAGAAATTAAAAATAATAATGTTTAAGACAAATTATGTCACTGAACCAGGATATTCCCTACAAGCTATGTGGAGACAGAATGCCTGCTCACTATTGTGTTCCTAACATATTGCCTAATACTCAGGAGATTCATGAGAGTGCAAATGTAGGGAGAAAGGAAGGGAAGAAAGTAAAGCGTTTAAAGGAGATTAAGGAGCAGATGTAGTTTTGAAAAACCGTATGTCATCACTAGGACTGACTTATTTTTCTAAGCATTCGTTCAACAAATATTAAACACCTATTACTACATGTAAAGTGCTTTACTAAACATTCTTTTAAAAATATAAAAAATGACGAGTTTCTGCTCTCAAGTGGCATGCAATCTAACAAAGGGAAATGGGTAAACAGCTAGCCATATGACACACAAAAGAAATGTGGTAAGGAGCGATGTCAGCAAGATGACAATATAGGAAAAGACAGTCTCTCCTTCCTCTACAGAAACATGGATTTAACAATGCTATATGGGCCTATTTGTTGCCTGTGTAAGAAACTCAGAAACCAGTTAAGAGGTTCCTGCACTCCAGTACAGCAGGAAACCAACCACATCAAAGGCTGATAGAAAAATGCAAGGCATTCGCTTGCCAAAGACTCTCCCCTCAGCACAGTACAAAGTAATAAGGAAGAAATCCCTAACTTCTGACTTCTCCCTAGGGAAGAGGAGGAGTGGAACATACACCCAATATTCTGACTTCTGTGGTGCAAGGAACTTGCTTCTGTCTTTCCTGAATCTAAATAACAGGAATAGGGCACCAGGTTGGGAACTGTCAAGAACAAAGATTAACATGCACCAGAGGCTGCAGTATCACAGACACTAGGTAGAGCTCCAGTACCAGTACCATGGCTAACTATAGCACCAGTGAGGCCACAATATCACAGACAGACACCAGAGGGAGCTCCTGAGTAGAAACCAGCAGATCTCTTGAATTAGATTGTACCCGACAAACCCAAAAAGGACACAGCCTCAGAAAAGGCTTAAGATGGCTGGCTCTAGAACTCGTAGTAGGGCTGACTGGACAAAGTCCTCTCAATACAAAAGCAGACTGTAAGACAGAGAAAGGTAGCTGATTTTTCAAATTGCTGACATCCCAACAAAAATAAAGACATACAAAGAAATAGAAAAACATAGGCTATCAAAAGATCAAATTAAACCTCCAGAAATAAACCACAGAAAGACATGGAGATAGATGAATTACCAAATTCAAAATAACTGTCATAAGAAAGCTCAATGAATTACAAGAGAGTACAGATAGACACCTGAAAAAAAAACAAGAAAACAATGCATGAACAAAATGAAAATATAAATGAAAGAAATTTTTTTTAAATGAAGAACCAAATAGAAATTCTGGAACTAAATACAATAAATGGATTGAAAAATTCACTAGAGGATCAACAGTGACTTGATCAGGTAGAAAAAAGAATCTATGAACTCAAAGACAGAACTTCTGAAATGAGTAAGAGGAGCAAAAATGTAAAAATGAGGAGAACCAAAGGAACGAATGGGACACCATCAAGTGGAAAATGCTCGCTATAGGGGTTCAGAAAAAGAAGAGAGAAAGGAGCACAAAGCCTATTTGAAGATATCATGGCCAAAACCTTCCTATATCTGAGAAGAGAAATGGGAGTATAAATTCAAGAAGCTCAAAACACTCTACTAGGAAGAGAACTACACCAAAACACACTTGTAATCAAGCTGTCAAAAGTCACAAAAAATCTTGAAAGCAGCAAGAGAAAAATGACTAATCACATACAAGAAAGCTCTCACTGAACTATCATTTATCAGCAGAAAGCTGGCAGGTTAGAAAGTAGTAGTATTCATAATACTGAAAGAAAAAAAAAATTGCCAAACAAGAACACTGTAACCTAAACCTGTCCTTCAAAAATAAAGGAAAAATTAAGACTCCTTGATAAACAACAGTAGAGGGAGTTTATCACCACTAGACCTGCCCTACAAAAATTAATACTTCAAATTAAAGCAAAATGAAAACAAACAGTAACACAAAACCATAAGAAACTACAAGACTCCTTGGTAAAGGTAAATACACAGGCAAATACAGAATTCTGACAGTAATCTGATATAGGTGCATAAGTCACATTTAAATCTGTGTAGAATTTAAAAAACAAAGACATAAAAAGTAATTATGAATCTATATTAATGACTATACAATAAAAAGGTCTTTTTTGAGGGAGTAGCAGAGATAAAGGAGTCAAGTTTTTATATGAGATGGAAGATTAAGCTGTTATCAAACTAAAATAGACTGTTATTTTAAGATGTTTTATGTAACTGCATTGACAACCACAAAGAAAATGTCTATAGAACATACACAAAGAAAAAAGACAAGGGAATCAAAGAATGTAATTATACACACAAATAATGAACAAAACAAAAGAAGGCAGCAAGAGAGGAAAAGCTACAAGATATACAGAAAATAGTTAACAAAATGGATATAGAAATGAAAAGTCTTTCATATCAATAATTACCTGAAATGTAAATGTTGATTAAATGCCCAATTAAAAGATACAGATTGACCAACTGAATATAAAACAAGACTCAAGTATATGTCATCTACAAGAAACACACTCTAGATCTAAGGGCATGCATAGCCTAAAGTGAAGGATGAAAATAGATATTCCATGAAAATAAGAACCTAAAGGGGATGGCCATACTTAAATAAAACAGACTTTAAAACAAAAATTGTCACAAGAGACAAAGAAGGACATTAATTATAATATAATGATAAAAGAGTCAATTCTCCAGGATGATATAACAATTATAAATATACACATAACTTGAGTTTCTAAATATATGAAGCAAACACTGACATAACTGGAGGGGGGAATAGAAAGCAATACAATAATAGTAGGAGATTTCAATACTCCACTTTCATTTATGAGTAGAACAATCAGAAGATCAATAAGAAAATAGATTATATGTAGACAACTCTAAAGACACACACACACAACCTTTATAACCAATAAAGATTCCAGCAAAGTTGCAGGATAAAAAAAAATCAACATGAAAAATCAACTGCATGTCTATACACTAACAGTAACTGTTCTCAAAAAGAAATTAAGAAAACAATACCATTTAATGTAGCATTAAAAAGGATGAAATACTTAGGAATAAACCTAACCAAGGAGGTGAAAGATTTGCACCCTGAAAACTACAAAATGTTGCTAAAAGAAATTTTAAAAGACACAAATAAATGCAATGTCCTGATAAGGTTTGGTTCTGGGTCCCCACCCAAATCTCATCTCAAATTATAATCCCCATAATCCCCACATGTCAAGGGAGGAACCTGTTGGGAGGTGATTGGATCATGGGTGCGGTTTCCCCATGTTGTTCTCGTGATGGTGAGATCTCACAAGATCTGACGGTTTTAGGGGCTCTTCCCCCTTCGCTCTCTCTCTTCATTTGCTCTCTCGCCTGCCGCCATGTAAGATGTGTCTTTGCTTCTCTCTCCCTCTCCCCTTCTGCCATAATTGTATAATAAGTTTCCTGAGGCCTCCCCCAGTCATGCAGAAGTGAGTGAATTAAACCTCTTTCCTTTATAAATTACCCAGTCTCCGGTATGTCTTTATAGCAGTGTGAGAACAGACTACTACATGTTCAGAATTTATAAGAAACTTGCACAACTTAACTACAGGGGTGAGGTTGGGGGGGATCCTGATTTTAAAATGGGCAAAGGACTTGAATTGACAATTTTCTGCAAAAGATACGTAAATGGCCAACAAGTATATATAAGAAGCCCAACGTAACTAATAAAAAGAGAAATGCAAATCAAAAACCACAATGAGGTATCACTTCACGTCTGTTAGAATGGATATTAGAAAAAAATATATATATAACAAATGTTGGTGAGGATGTGGAGAAATGGAAACCCTTAATACTGTTGGTGGGAATGTAAATCAATAGTCATTATGGAACAGAGTACAGAGTTTCCTGAGAAAATTAAATACAGTATTAATAACTGCCATAGGATCTAACAATCTCATTTCTAGGTATACATTCAAAATAATTCAAAGCAGCATCTCAAAGCCATATTTGCACATCTACGTTCATCACAGCATTATTCACAATACCCAAGAGGTAGAAGCAACACAAATGTCCAAACATAGATGAATGGATAAAGAAAATGTGCAATATACATACAATGGAACATTATGCACCCTAAAAAAGAAAAATCCTATCACATGGTACAATATGAATAAACCTGAAGATATGCTACACTAAATAAGTCAGTTACAAAAGAATAAATACTGTATGATTCCACACGTATGAAGTACCTCAAGTAGTCAAAATTTTAGAAACAGAAAGTAAAAAGGTGGAGGGAAGGGAGAGAGGGGGAAGGGGAATTAGTGTAATGGGTATAGTGTTTCAGTTTTGCAAGATGAAATAGTTCTAAAGATCAGTTGTGCAATAATGTAAATACACTAAACACTACTGAATTGTACACTTAAAATGTTAAGACAGTAAATTGAATGTTATGAGATTTTTACTACAATAAAAGAAAGAAATACGCAAAATTAAAGACATAAAGTGCCTTGGGAGTAAAAAAAGATGTATTAACTCTAACTTGTAAAAGTAAACATAGAAATAATACACAAGGTTTGAGTCTTCAAAGATTAAAAGTATTTCAGGAGTGGTTTCCAAAGGAATATACACTATGAGCAAAACCAGTAAGGCATGTACCACAGGGCTGACTTAAAAGACTGAGTGGAATCTGACATTACTGAAATGTGAAGAGACTAAAAAGTAAATGCTGGAGCCTGGCATGGTGACACATGCTTGTAGTCCCAGGTACTCAGGAAGCTAAGTTGGGAGGATCGCTGGAGCCAGGCTGGTTCAAGACCAGCCTGGCCAACATAGTGAGACCTCGTCTCAACAACGAAATTAAAAAAAAAAATTTTTTTTTTTTTAATTAGCTTGGCATAGTGGCATGCACTGGTAGTCCTGGCTACTTGGGAGGCTGGGGTGAAGAATCGCTTGAGCCTGGGAGTTCCAGGTTGCAGTAAGCTATGATTGTGTCACTGTATTCCAGTTTGGGCAACAGAAGAGACCCTGTCTCTTAAAAAAAAAAATAAAAAATAAAAAATAATTCATGTTTGTTTTATGCTTGACCCAACAACTCAAAAGACACAGATGTTTTGATTAAACCAAAAATATTAAACTAGTCTTCGGCACCCCTCACCCCACCAAAAATGGTTATGAAGCTATTAGTACAACCAACCACCAGTACTCTTCTAACATTGTATAAAGTTTCAAAAGGAGTTCTGGCCTGATCACTATGGGCTAGTGTGGCCAGGAAACTGGGCAAGGCCTTGAAGAACAGCTGAGAAAAGAGAAAGGGTCAACCCAGAAAGCAAAGGTTGCAGAGACAAGAACATTCAAGATACATGTACATCAGTTTGGTGGGAGAGGAAAATTTGTGTAGCAGGGCTTGAATGGCGGACTGATAAGTTTACTCTTCCATATGCTAATGGTAGAAATGGTTTCTGAGCAGAAAGTGATGAACCCTAAACCTTAAAACAGGTTGAATGCATGTAAGTACTCTCTTCCCATCTCAGTTCTTACTATCAGTTTAACCGAATACTCACCTGAAATAGCAGCTTCGGAAAGCACTTTAAGTACCTCATTTTCCATTTCACAACTGTTACACAGCTCCTCCCAAGTCCCTTTAAGTCCTTTCTTTCGAGCTAGTTCAGTTAGTTCCTTTTGATTTGGCACAACAAATCCAATGACATAAGAATGATAACTGAAATAGAGAAAGAATAACTTAGATAAGGAACAAAATGGTATACTGTGTTAACTGTAGTTATTATTGCAGTGACAAGCAGTAAATAACTCCTCACTATTTTTTTTAAATGCATGTGCCATACTTGGCACTGGCATACCCATTTCATGCAACTGCCAGTTTTACTGTTTGACTCATAATATGTTCCAATGCTTTGGCAGAGTTCATTGCTAAATAAATCTCAATCTGACATTTCATGATAAACTTCCACTATGAAAAACTGTTACGAAGAGTGCCATGTACACATTTAAAAAGTTACAAATATTAGAAAATTCATCTTTAAACCTTATCAGTATTTCATAGCACGTGTTTTAAAAAACTTAAAATCTAACATAAATTTAAAACTATCTAAAAAATTCAGCAATGAATCAAAACGACGTGAATATATTCATCTTTTTCTTTTGTTATGAGAATTTGTATTGATAGAGGAACTCTATGCCCAATGAAGGCAGATACTTTTTTGAAGGCCATAAAACAGTAACATCAGGAAGAGGATACTTCTGGTTACTATCACATAAATAAATTCAGAACTGTACCATCACTAAAGAAAATACTAAATGGCTAAAGACTGGAATCATTTATAAATAAATACAATTCATTTCTAACTTAGGCTGTACCCCCAACATCTGTTTCTAAATTAGTTTTTCTGGTAACAGATTTTATTTTCTCATAACAATTCATGTCAACTGTCGTAGTCAGGTTCCCAGCACCCTCATCATCATCACGAGGTGGGGATGCTGTGCGTTAGGTTGCAGCTTAACACAGCTTACAGTAGGAGCCCCAAGACCTGCCTGGAGTGCCAAGCAGGCTCAAGTGTAGAGTGGGGGTAAGCACTAAGCAGCACACTGCTCACTGCCACTTCTTTACTCCCCATTCCTCTGGAGTAGTTCTGTGAAG
The DNA here is from genome assembly GCF_043159975.1 of Macaca nemestrina. Classification (NCBI taxonomy): domain Eukaryota; kingdom Metazoa; phylum Chordata; class Mammalia; order Primates; family Cercopithecidae; genus Macaca; species Macaca nemestrina. Next base: position 121,047,623 of record NC_092135.1, on the reverse strand, counting down.
CTTCCCCTCCTGAGGGACAGGTAGGTAGGGATACCAAGGCGGCAGGAAGGAAGATTTTATTTTCTTCACCTCCCTACATGGGACACTGCAGTGAGACGTAAAGCAGAAAACAGACACAGAGAGAAAGATTGGGGAAGCCTTACGAGGAAAGAGTCAGCTAATGGCTGGAATGAGGAGGAGGCTGTTCCCACAAGTAACAGATAGGAAGAGTTCTCGGAACATTTTTACAAAGAAGGTCCATACAGGTAGGAAATGTCTATGGACATCAAATGTTCTAAGCAAAAGCAGTATGAATTCCATGTTCTTACCTGTTTGCATATGCACAAATGTTATCTACTAGTGGAAGATTCTTCAAAGCTGCCTCTACTTTCCCAAGAGAAACATATTCTCCTGCCTGTAGTTTTACGAGGTCTTTTTTACGATCTGCAAAACAGAGAAGAAAGGTGGAGAGGAGAAAACAATGAGTAATAATATTAATAACATTTAATACATCTATAAATACTGGCCATTCTCTAAGTAATTTGCTATCAAATTGTTTAAAACTTTGCAAACTTAAGCATTAATGGTTATGCTGAAATTAAAAGCACATATTACAATTAGGCCCTAATTTTTGTACTGCTAAATACATGGTTTTAAAGAAAAACAGGCCAGGTGCAGTGGCTCACACCTGTAATCCCAGAACTTTGGGAGGCCGACGCGGGCAGATCACTAGAGGTCAGGAGTTCGAGACTACCTTGGCCAACATGGTGAAACCCCGTCACTACTAAAAATAAAAAAAATAAGCTGGGCGTGGTGGCGCACACCTGTAATCCCAGCTACTCAGGAGGCTGAGGTAGGAGAATTGCATGAACCCAGGAGGCGGAGGTTGTAGTGAGCTGAGATCATGCCACCGCACTCCAGCCTGGGTGACAGAGCAAGACTACATCTCAAAAAACATAAAGAAAGAAAACCAATTAACTTCTACTTAATGGACTCCATTAGCAGGGCTTCAAGTATGTTCTTCTGAATGAGTTTATTCCTGGTATCCATTAGTACCAGGCAGGTGAGGAAGATATTCAATGCCATCTGCAAGCTCACAATCTATCTGGAGACATGCATAATGCAAAAACATACTACTTCAATACACTGGTACTACAATGGTAGCACTAAGGGTTAAGACTCTCCAACCTGGGGATTCGGAAAAAATTCTTGCAAGTGAGGGCTGAGCTGAGGGTTGGTTGGTTGGTTGGTTGGTTGGTTGGTTTTGAGATTTTGAGACAGGGTCTCACTCTGTTGCCCATACTGGAGTGCAGTGGCACAATCACGGCCTCCTGGGCTCCTGTGATCCTCCCACCTCAGCCCCCTGAGTAGCTGGGATTACAGGCCTGAGTCACTACGCTCAGCCACTTGAGCTGAGTCCTAAGGGAAGAGTGAGAGGTAGTCAGGTGGAACAACACTGGCAAAAGCCAGAAAAACATCACCTCTAATTTCAGTTGCATCAAGGAGGAGGAGGAAACAACTGACGATGAAGGAGAAGATGCGAAGAATGTTAACAGGGGCACCCTGCACTGAGCTTCTAGGAGACATTAAATGGTTGTGGCTGGTAAGATCCATGTTTAGTGATTACATGGTGGCAGTGAGAGGGTGTGTTTAAGGAGGTAAGCATGGTGACAGAGAAGAAATTCTTGGGAAAGGGTGGCAGAAGGTATATGCCTGACCAATGATCAGGTAAGAGAGACAAAGAGAGAAGAGTAGGATTTTGAGACATAGCTCATAAAATAAACTAGTGAGATATAAAATAGGAACGGGAAGCTGACTGAAGAGAACAGTCTTGAGTCTCCTCCCAGGTTTCCAGTTAGCAAGACAGGGACAGAAATGCCATTAACTTTTTTTTTTTTTTTTGGATAGAGCCTTGCTCTATCGCCCAGGTTGGAGTGCAGTGGTGTGATCTCTGCTCCCTGCAAGCTCCGCCTCCCAGGTTCATGCCATTCTCCTGCCTCAGCCTCCCCAGTAGCCGGGATTATGGGCGCCCGACAAAGACACCATGCACGGCTAACTGAAATGCAATTAACTTTAAAAAAAAAAAAAAAAAAAAAAAAAAAAAAAAAAAAGAACCTAAAAGGAGAAGCAGAATAAGGTATTTTTCAACCCATATGAGTCACAGCACTTGAGCTGCCTGGCTTTCCTTTGTTCTCCTGGGCAAGGCACAGGTGCAGTTCAGACTGTGAGAGCTCCATCCACTAACCTCTAGATGTCAGAAACGCAGGCAGGAAAGAATGACTAAGGGTTATCTAATAGTAATTTAGAATACCACTGCTGCTGAACCATCTTTGAGAACTCATAACATGTCAGGCCTCATAAATTCCACAGTCCATAATATTTTATATTAAAGGAGTGATGCAACAACCCAAACTAAGATTACATAAAGATTTATATTATTAAACACCTTCTCTAAATACAGTGTACCTCTTATGTAAACTATTTCAGAAACATTCATTTTCAAAACTATATTAGACGACTTACCAATAATCTTTAAGCACCCATCAGGATCAAACTCTCCAATATCCCCAGTACAGAGCCACCTCTGTCCATTTTCATCTTCAAAGAAATCAGCTTTTGTTTTTGCTTCATTTTTGTAGTATCCCATTGTCACATTTTGGCCCCCAATAAGAATTTCACCCCTGGGGTGTGGTTTATCAGTATTAAAGTATCCACCTAATAAAATAGTAATTGAGTTAATTATTTTAAGTTGAGCTAAACACAACACATGAAAATTTGAAACTAATAGTTTCTAAATAGAGTCATCTATTTTAATCCAATTAGAACTTCCCAAAGGAAAAAAGGCAGACACTGTGAACGAGCAAAGTTTATCGATTTAACAGTAGGCACAAAATCTCAGCTGCTAAACCATAAGCATTTATGTTTTCAAACTTCTATTCCAAGAAAAATCCAACATCTTCCATTTGTTGTATAAAAGTACAAATACAACAGAAGACAAATTTGAAAGATTCTGCATTGTCTTAAATATCATATTGATAAACTGATAAAAGTATTAAGTCATGCAATTAATAGAACAAATCCCTATATAAAAATGAGTTACTGCTGGGCGCAGTGGCTCATGTGTGTAATCACAGCACTTTGGGAGGCCAAGGAGGGTGGATCGCCTGAGGTCAGGAGTTTGAGGGCAGCCTGGTCAACATGGTGAAACCCCACCTCTACTAAAAATACAATAATTAGCCTGCAGTGGTGGTGCACGCCTGTAATCCCAGCTATTAGGGAGGCTGAGGGAGGAGAATGGCTCAAACTCACGAAGTGGAGATTGCAGTGAGCCAATACCATTGACACTGCACTCCAGCCTGGGCAACAAGAGCGAAACTCCAGATCAAAAAAAAAAAAAAAAAAGTGAGTTACTACATATTAAGATTTATTCTTACAGATAATTTCAAAATGACTCCAGGCCTAAATTTATTAAATATTTTCACTAATTCTGCTAAAGATAGCTAAAAGATATCCAAGCCTTAGAATCTTTATTTATTTATTTATTTATTTATTTATTTATTTATTTTGGAGACAAGAGTCTCACTCTATCGCCCAGGCTAGAGTGCAGTGGTGCAATCTCAGCTCACTGCAACCTCCACCTCCCGGGTTCAAGTGATTCTCCTGCCTCATGAGGCCTCCCGAGTAGCTGGAATTACAGGCACACACCACCACGCCTGGCTAATTTCTGTATTTTTAGTAGAGACAGGGTTTCACCATGTTGGTCAGGCTGGTATCAAACTCCTGACCTCGTGATCCACCCGTCTTGGCCTCCCAAAGTGCTGGGATTACAGGAGTGAGTCACCGTGCCCGGCCAGAATCTTTATCTTTACTTGACCTCTATCTTTACTTGATGTAGAGGAAAGGTGCGTCACAATAAAATTTGTGTATTTTGATAATTTGTATATTTTAACAGGATCAAATAAATTTTTAAGTGACCATTACTTTAAATGGCATGAGGATAAACAGACTTTTATGGAATTACAGTGAAAATTTCCTTCTGATAATACAAGGTTGACGCCCTCAGAAAAAAAGAAAGAAAAAAAATTATGTAAAAATCCACAATTTCATAAAATAAATTTTACAATTTTATTTCTGCAAAATAAAGTTATGATCACTCCTAATTTACTGACATTATTCACTTACTAGTACATTTCTCAAGTTTTTGCCACAATTCTCACTTGCATCTATGTAATAAGTAAAATAAAAACAATTACAGTTCCTCAGAAACATCTTTGAAACAAGAAAAATAAATGCATTCATATAGTTCGAGATAAAACACGTCTATTACAAAGGACAAAAATGAGCACTTATGGGTGTTTACATTCTAAAGGAAGAACGTGAAGCACTAATTTTAAAGTGATTCTAATTTTAAAGTTTAACACTTTAAAAATTAAGGCTCTGTGGTTAAGTTTATTACCTTCCTCCCAGTTTTTTAATTTGATTTCACAGCAAACTAATGGTGCTCCCACTCGGCCAGTATTGTAGTCCCACACTAGGAATTAAATGAAAAAAAAGGTATTTGAGAACAGTAAGATAATACATTGCTTCATTTTTCTAAATTACCAAAAATGATTATTTATCCCAAGGCTGAGATATCCCCAGAGAATCCTTAAAAGCAGAAGTCACGTACTGGTGAAGCACAGGCCGTGAGGCCGGTAGAGTCGTACTTTCTGGCCTACATTGAGGGTTTTGTTTTTTTTTTTAATTAGTTATTGCCATTCTTAAAAATCAGGAAATTTTAGATGTAAGTGTGGAAGCGCCAGCAACAATGGGCCCACATTTTGGGAACAGCAGAACGGACAGCCTCCGTTAGATAGGGCATGCCTGCTCCTGTTCCCCCAGAATCAATCCTTACCCATCACATTGTCTTACATTAGGGCCCACTTGACTCATTTAAATAGGTAGCTGTCTGGTTCATGAGTTTGAAGTCCCTGTCCTAAAGGATGATGAAAGCAATGGTTTACATCTATTTTACTTTCTTATTAGGCCTCACAGATGTGCAGTACAAAACACCTCTCTAATCTTTTCCCATGTAATGTATCACCATTTCAAAGTGAGACCTCTGCAGGTTCCATCAGCTTATGCTATCATACCCTGTTTAAAATTAATACAGCAATAGCTCAAGAGGCAGGCTGAAGAAAAAGACTGGTAGCTTTCAAGGATGTGAGGAAAGAACCCTCTACTATTATGAATTACTACTGTATTATGTTTCCTCTTCAAAGACCAAATATCAGAAATGAAAGGCTGATATTTAATGCTTTAAAGACTTTCATTTACAACATAAATTGTTACTGATTAATCATTCAATTTGAATCTTAAAAATAGAAGAAATTAAGGATCCTCGGAAGAAATCCTATAAGCATGTATTTGAAGGTTGCTTATTTCCTACAAAACATGACTTAGAAGTAGCTTCCAAAAATACATAAAACACAGAAAACATAACCAAAAAACAGAAAAATGAAGTAATACGTGAAAATGGTATACAGAGGCACTCAAATAGGGAAAAATCAGTTATGAGGTTTTGTATCTATCCATATATAGCAAATACAAAGTAGGAGAAGCATAGCTGTATCTTGTACCGGAAAGCAAAATAACTTTCTCCCATAAAAGGGACACATGAGGCCCTATGCGATTCATCTCAGAACTGCTAATTAGTTGGTAGATCTCCTCCTCAACCACAACCACATGATAAACTCTGGTAATAATATTCCCTAGACCTGAACCTAGCTCCTCTCTAACACTTACAGAAATCCTCATAAACATTTCTGAACCTGAGCCTTAATATACTTACTACACAAATAAACAAAAGCACCTTAATTTTCCTACATAAAAATTTAATCACTGATGTGAGAAAACAAATATAAACAAAACAGTCAATGTTTGTTACTAAAGTTTCTTTTCCAGAATGCTAAGTGGTTTTTAATATTACATATCAGTTTGATATAAAAACTTCTCTAGATGAATTATTTACTCTAGATGCAGCTAATACATTCTAAAAATTGGTATCAATGATCATAGTACTTGGGATTTACCATTATTCTGCCTCACAAACACCTTACTACTCTTCTCCTATATATTTGCAGAACGTATCCCATATCCCCAACAAAACGTCTGGCATCACACTCCAGTCTCTGATCATGGAGAACACTACCTTCTGTAATTGTTCCGGCCCCAGCAGATTCAGTGAGTCCGTATCCCTGACCAACAGGACAGCAGAAACAGATGTTCATGAACCGCTGCGTGGTTGCAGAAAGTGGAGCGCCACCACACAACAGGAGACGAATATTTCCGCCTAGCAAGCTTCGAACTTTCCAGAAAACAAACCTAAAGAAAAAAATTAGAGAACCACAGGATTTTTTTTTTTTTTTTTTTTTTTTGAGACGGAGTCTTGCTCTGTAGCCCGGGCTGGAGTGCAGTGGCCGGATCTCAGCTCACTGCAAGCTCCGCCTCCCGGGTTTACGCCATTCTCCTGCCTCAGCCTCCGGAGTAGCTGGGACTACAGGCGCCCGCCACCTCGCCCGGCTAGTTTTTTGTATTTTTAGTAGAGACGGGGTTTCACGGTGTTAGCCAGGATGGTCTCGATCTCCTGACCTCGTGATCCGCCCGTCTCGGCCTCCCAAAGTGCTGGGATTACAGGCTTGAGCCACCGTGCCCGGCCAACCACAGGATTTTAAAACTGAATGGGATCTTCCAAATCACTGAAACTAATCCCCCCGTTTTGATATGAGAGATTTTGAGATGAAGTGACTTATCCAAGGTTACACAGCCAATGTGGAAATTCTCTTGAGCCTCAAATCTTAATTTTTTGAAGTTCAAAAAGGTAAAGAATTTATGATTTCCTCTTAAGAGCTTTTCAATTAATATTAAAATTTGAATTGTTAGGTTTAGTTTTATATAGAGACAGGAAAACCCTTGCTTACAGCCACTTATATATTATTATTTACGTAAAATATTTATCATATATCAATACTGAACAATCCTATCATCTTTATGAAATACATTTAAATCAAATTAATTTTTGCTTTAATGTACTTTATTAGAAATGTGTATAATTTGTATACAACAATCTGTTTTTAAAGTTTCACTAATTCAAGCTTTGAAGTGTTTACTGTTAAAAATAATCTAGTAAATTATCTGTGAAGCATCAAAAAAAGGAAACCAGTTAAACATCTAATTGATGTTTCTGAAAACACACTAATAAAAAGATTGCATGCTGCCTTGATCAAAAAGGAGAGGTAGTATCCTCTGGTTACCAAAATCCTCAGATGTATAAGTCCCTTATATAAAACGGCATAGTATTTGCATAAAGCCTACACATATCCTCCAAAATACTTTAAATTATCTCTAGATTACTTACAATACCTAATACAACATAAATGCTATGTAAATAGTTGTTATACTGCATTATTTGTCTTTTTCATTGTTGTATTGTTATGTTCTATTGTTTTTCTCCCCAGAATATTTTTGATCCATGGTTGGTTGAATCTAAAGATGTGGAACCTGTCGATACAGAGGGCCGACTTTATAACTCACTGAAGAAATAAGTAACGTAAGGCAGGATAAAAACTTACAAAGTTCTAAATTATGTGAAGCATCTGAAAACTATATTAATATTCCCATAAATAATACTTTGAATGTAATACTTCCATTTTCTAACTTCTAAGCTATTTCATGATAAAATCATAAATCTATGTACTCTATTAACACTATACAAATACAGGTTGGAACAAAACTGATCATTTAAAACTTTGAATACAAAACATTTAATTATATTCATACTGAAATAAATATAAAAGCAAAAGAGAAACTATTTCTCAAAATAATTAAAACTAAGTGTTCACAGGAAATATAAACACACAAATAGCAAAATCTTAAGTGAAAACACACTTATAATGACAATGCAGGTTTTTTTAAACTGCTCATACTGTTATACAGGTTTTTGGTTTGCTTGTTTTTTAAAGAGACAGAGTCTCACTTTCACCCAGGGTGGTGTGTAGCGGTGTAGTCATTGCTCCCAGGCCCAAATGATCCTCCCACTTCAGTCCCTGAAGTAACTGGGATTACAGATATGTGACACCATGCCCAGCTAAGCAGAGGAGTCTTGCTATGTTGCCCAGGCTCGTCCTGAACTCCTGGCCTCAAGCAATCCTCCCACGTCAAAATGGATTTCTTTCTTTTCTTTTTTTTTTTGAGATGAGTCTCGCGTGCTGTCACCCAGGCTGGAGTGCAGTAGCACGATCTCGCTCACTGCAACCTCTGCCTCCTGAGTTCAAGCGATTCTCCTGTCTCAGCCTCCCTAATAGCTTGAGACTATAGGCACATGCCACCACCCCGGCTAATTTTTGTAATTTTAGTAGAGATGGGGTTTTGCCATGTTGGCCAGGCTGGTCTTGAATTCCTGACCTCAGGTGATCTGCCTGCCTTGGCCTCCCAAAGTGCTGAGTTTACAAGAGTGAGCCATCGTGTTCAGCCAAGATGGATTTTTTTTTTTTTTTTTTTTTGAGACCAAGTCTCGCTCTGTCGCCCAGGCTGGAGTGCAGTGGCGCGATCTCAGCTCACTGCAAGCTCCACCTCCCCGGTTTGCGCCATTCTCCTGCCTCACCCTCCCGAGTAGCTGGGACTACAGGCGCCCGCCACCACGTCCGACTAATTTCCTTTTGTATTTTTAGTAGAGACAGGGTTTCACCATGTTAGTCAGGATGGTCTCGATCTCCTGACCTGGTGATCCGCTCGCCTCAGCCTCTCACAAAGTGCTGGGATTACAGGCGTGAGCCACCGCGCCTGGCCTGGGATGGATTTTTTTAAAGAGTTCTCTTGACTTTATGAAATAAAGTTATTTTTTATAACTATCTCAATTAATTGGGCTATTAATGTGAACTAAATGATTAAATCATCAAGGGGAGAAAGAAGGAGGTAGAGAGTCTTTACTTACCTGTTGCACAGTGGAGTATTACGTCCTTTTGAAATCTGTTCCATTTTGTAATTATAGGCCAGAATAAACAGATTACGTTGAAAACTACTCATTTCATTCACTTTATTCATGACATTTTTGTAGATCCGGTCCATGATCTCCTAAATGTATAAAAATGAGTTTTACACAGTTAATAATGATAACAGCTGCCTTACATATTCAAATCTTAGCATCAGATTAATATTTTTAGCAATATTAAGGCATTTTAAAAGACGTATTCTTCAACTGTGGATGTGCTTCAGCAAGAAGAAAAAAAAACTTTTTTGAATTTTTCAAAAAGATGTATCCTATCAAGATCAAACTTTTAAAATAGAACCACCATTACTTTAAAAATAAAGTTTCTACAAAAATAATTTTTAAAAGCAGAAATATATCTAGATACTCATATAAATTGTAAGATATTACTTCTTTATACTGCTTTGCTTATCTTACTGATTCTGAACTAAAACCTACTCACAAAATAAATGAACAACCACCTGAAATGGTTTTTCAAAATTTCCTAACTTTATCTTATGAAAGTATACAGAACCACATTCTTTGCTCACAAAAAGACCAAGCAACGTTTTGGGGTTTTTGTTTGGCTCTTTGTCTTTCGATACCGCACCAGGAAGTTTTCCTTGTCTGTGCTGCATTTTGCTGGCTAGTTCCATGACTGTGAAGTATACTTTAATAACTTAAAATAATGTTTCCTCCATAACTTTAAATTATATGTCATTTTTAAGTGAACTAAGAATTTAAGTAGGATACTAAAGAAACTATAATTATAGAAAGAAACTATAAAACTACTGATTATTTATATTTGACTTTGAAGTAACTATGTAATTATTTTTGACATAAGCATTTAGGTATCTGACAATAATTCCCATCATTTCCAAACAAACTCAGCCTATGTTATAAGGAGCCAGAAAATCACTGCTGTCCCATTTCCCTTGACTTATTCCCAGGCCCCTGTATTATGTAAGGACGCACAGCCCCTCTTAAGTCATTCGAAGTTGCACCAGCTTCTCTGTCACTTTGTTTGGTGTTTAGACCACACTTTCCCTGAGGACTCAGGAGGTAACTATACAGCTTGCTTAAAAGGAGGTGATCTCTCACTTTCCCTCCTAGCTCTCAACAGGCTTCAAGTGTCGATGAATCCACAAACAGATGTCATGGAAATAATTTTTTATTTTAACAAGAAGGCATTTAGGGAAAGGAGCTGATAATTACATATAGAAGCTGAAATTAAGTTGAGTGCTTAGTAAATAAGAAAGCTAAAGCAGAACTGAAGAAATCCTGTAGCACCTAAGGCAATATTCATAATCAATAAGGAATAAATCCTACATAAACTACCTTGTCAACAATATATTTTTCACTAGCACTAATGCCTTGTAGCGGGTGACACTTCTTTAATACTCAATATTAAATAAGGGTCACTTCTTACCGGAACTGCTGCCATCAGTGTTGGTTTCAACATGGATGTATCTCCTTTGCTTCCTTTTTTAATTTTTGAAGACTATAAAATAAGAAAAAGTGATCTACAGAAAGTGATCCTTATTTTTAAAATTCAATGGTATTCTTAGATCAAAAAGTCAATTATAAATTATTTTAATGTACTTATAGTCTAAGAAGCACTTAAAAGGCTAAAGTTCATTTTAAAATGAACCATCGCTCAGTCATAATACACTGTCATACTGACTGAAAAAAACGCATTAAAATTCATTATGATTTTTTAATATTTCAAGTCACAGACACTGAACTTACCTGATCTGCTAAAGTCTGCGGTGAAGAGTAACCAATGCGGCATCCGTGAGACAGACAGACAAGCTCAGCACTTAATTCTAGAACATGGGCCAGAGGCAAATATCCAATGTAGACATCTTCCTCTCTAAAAGAAAAGGGAGGCATCAGAAACAAAAGTCAGGAGCCATCTATGCCAAAAGTGCCCTATACTGGGAGCAAGCCTGAAAGCACATGGAAGGGCCCCAGGCATCAATTTGTTGGTCAAGTGTGCGTGTGTTTGTGAGAGCAAGAGATGAAGAGAGGACAGACAGACACTGGGGATGTTAGGGAAAAAGAATTACAGTTCAACCTAAAAGCAAGGAGACAGACACGCTCAGGAAGGAGTGCTGTTTCCAGTCCTACTTAAAAGCACTCAGGAATTCTAAGCGCTGCTGAAGCAAAAGTACTGAGGCAGAAGCAGGAGTGGCTTAAACAAATAATAATACAGGGTTCTTTTGAAGAACAGAATAAATCATCCAAGGAGGAAATGGTCTTTACATCTAGTGGGTTGCCAACCCACTGCTATTTGCCAGAAATTTTATAGATAAGACTCTTGTTCTGGGAATTGGATTATGTAATAAATGAGAACTTAATATATAGAAAATATGTATTTGTATATGCTTCAAGAGTTGCCCCCACAACCAAAATATAGACGGCAACTGAGAAAAACCTGTAAGAAAATTGTTGCACTTAATTTTTTTCTGAAATGTATGCATACATAAGAGACATTTCTCCATCCCCAAGTTCAATCCCATAGCAATTATGTGTGTATGTGCGTGTATGTTTGTAATTTCTGTGCATAAAAGCATCAAAAATATCCAACCACTGTACCCTATCAGTCATCAGAATACCGACTGCATCTCTGGCAATGTTTCTTTGACAGTCCCTCAAACTTCCATCTGGTTTCTTCCATCAGTCTCTTTCCCACTCCACTCTACCTTCCGCTGCTACCACTGGAGTTTGTATTAACAAGAAAAATCGGAGACTGAATAGTGAAGCTCAACAAATACTGAGTGGATAATTTAAATTACCTGTTCACCTGAATTGTATTTAGATATAAAAACAACGACAGTGGCAAATACAAGCTGATTAAAATAACTTAAAGGATTTACAACTATAAAAAGTTAAGTTCTGTACTTTTTAAAACGTATCTATACGATATATTTTCAATCTCACAACTGTAACTATTTTGCCATTAATTTTAATCTTCTTTTTTATTTTTTAAGGAAATGACTACTACAGACAGACTGTGAAGGACTAATTCAGCCTTATGTTAATAAAATGACACAAATGCTAACATTATAACAGACATAAATACTTAACTACTCAATGTTACTTTACTCTGACATACCCCAGTTCTGGAATCCTTTCTGCCATCCCAGTTATACCAGCAATAATGTTACTATGTGAGATCATGACTCCCTTTGGAAGTCCTGTGGATCCACTTGTGTACATGATTACTGCAATATCTGAGGGCAATGGTTTGCTATGAGGTTGGTTTTCTGCATTGAAGAGAAAAAACAAACACATACACTTTTATGAGATTCAGCTGTATCAACAATTTCTTTTCATTATCAATTCAATCAAATAACTCAATCAAATTGAGTTAACTCAATTCAACAAATATTAATTATACTGAGATCAACAAAATAGATCAAGTCCCTGCACTTATGGGAGATATATTCTATCGGGATATACAAACAGATTAACCTATGAAGAAAACTTCATAGCAAGTTTTCCTGCAAGACAAGGTGAGAAGACGACAATAGATGCTATTTGGATGGAAAAGTCTAGACAGCGTCTCTGTAGAGTTTACTTTAGCAAAGGCCTGAATAAAGTGAGGAAGGGAGCCATGAAAACCCTGGAACTGGGAGAAGAATGTTCTAATTAGAAGAAAATAAGGAAATGCAAAGACCCAAAGGTAGGAATGTGCTCAGCATATCTAAAGACCAGCAAGGAGTGTGGATGGAACAGAGTGAGCAAGAGGAAGAGTGGCAAGAAACAACGGTCAAGTGGCTAGCAGGGACCACACATAGGACCTCAAAGGCCATGGGAAGAACTTTGGAGTACGTTCTGGATGTAAAGCAATGTTGTTTTGAACAAGAGTATGTTATTATCTGTGAAAAAAAGATCACTTTGGCTGCTGTGTGGCTAACTTTAGAAAGGCAAAAAAAGTATCAGGGAGACAAGATTATCCCAGTAATTCAACTAAGAAATAAAGGTAGCTTAGACTAGAGTATCTAGGTGTTTGCTAAAAATCATTCACTGCTTCAGAGTGCTGACTAACTTGGTTACACCCAGAGTCCTGCATTAAAAGACAATGTGAACCATTTGAAATCAGAAGACTACGAGCCTAAGGACAATAGCTGACAAGTTATAGAGGTGGCACAGCAGGAGAACAAAGAGAAATAGGTCATGGTTGGCATTGTTGATACATCTGAACCACTCCCAGAAATACTCTACATGTGGACTTCTAAATGAGTGTGAAAAAATTATTTAAACGTACTCCTAATAGAATACCCTTCCTCTCCTGTCAGTCAAGATATATTTCTTAAATAATATTTACACTTGAAAGTCTTTACTTCCAAATCAGCCCTTCACTCCTTCAATCCACAGCACCCTTCTCCAACACCACCACTTCTTGGAAACTACCATCCTTGTGTCATCTGACCTCTGCATGCAGCCCCTGATCCTGCTGATGACTCACCAAGATCTCCTTTCCCTTGGCTTCCAGGAACCACATACTACTAAATAGTTTCTTCTTTCCTCTCTGACTAGTCCTTGGTACCCTTTGAAGCCACCATTCCCTGTTGGTGACCTCACTCCCTGCTCCCACAGCTGTAATTAAAGCCAAACCGCTTCCAGCTTCCAAATCTCTAACTCCAAACATAACTCAAGTACTAGACTTGTACACACCACTGTCCACAATATATCTGCATCTAAATATCCCACTACCACTCAAATTCCAGGTGCCTAAAATTTGAGCTAAGTGAATGCTTATATCTAATTAATTACTGTTTCCAACTACAGAGGAAATACAGTTCCAGCATCCCAGCAGCTTTTGCAGTATCTGTAAACACTAGTATACTAGCTAACATCTTCTGACACTTTTTTGAGAGTAGGAACTTCTAGAGTCACCATGCCTAATTGTGCTAGTTGGAGGGTAAGGTTGTCATCCCAGGAAAGGGAAGAACTGGAGCAGGGAGTAAAAGGAGGCCTCCAGGTTTAGCCATTCTGTTAAAACTACTTACAGGTAATTCACATAGGACAAGATTAATGGTATTATTTATAAACTAAATTTAAAACCACCCAAAACTATCATAAAAAGGGAATGAAAAAAATTGAATAATGTAAAATATTTTAAATTTCAAATAAATACTACTTGTAAAACATGAATAATTAATGTTTATATTTTTTCTTAAAACTTTCTTTAAAGACTCAAGTGTACCTAGAGGGACCTGTTTTCCTAACTGATGTTAGAAAACTGATGTGTCATTTGAGCTAACCTCAGGATCAAAACTTTGGCATAATTCTGGAGAATGTGGTCACCAGAAAGCACACGTAAGGAATCAGAAAAGTGTAACATACCCATGCTGGCCTTGGCTCCCAGGGCCTCCACTGCAGCCATGGTATGCACAATGACCCCCTTGGGGAACTCGGACCAGGTTGGTGGCTTTCCATCAACAGTGATGATGTGCCGCAGGCGTGGGACCAGAGAAACTATATCCTAGAAATACACCAACATTCATCGTGTTCATTATTTTTCAAGCAGTTTAGCAAATAAGCAAAGTAGTTTACCATATTCAGTGAATTGTTAAGTAACTTCTTGCCTCAAAAAAGTAAGAAGAAAGGGTACCCTGGCATAATATCACTTTTTACAGATGGGTAAGTATTGGTCTGAATTTAAATTATTTCACAGCATTAGATTCACTGTGTGGACCCCTGGCCTTTGGTAAAACCCTGATCAAGAACGGTACTGCCTTACAAAATGGGCATGTAAACACATGTTGCCTGAACTGTAGAGAAACCAGAAGCCCCTCATATTTTCAAGAGACTACATAAAAATATATGGGGAAAGGAGGAGAAAATTCACATGTAAACTTGTTCAAAAAGAAAATAGCAGCCCAGATATTTCTGGGAGTTGTCTAGAGACCAAAGAAACCTCTTTTTACTGTAATTTCATTAAAAGGCTCCCTTTTTAATTTTCAAACAATTCTGAAAACTTGTAGTTACTTAATGCTTCAGAAGTAAAATAAAAATTACTAGTTTAAAATATAACCCATCAAAACTACAAATTTACTACAAGTAAACTAGAAAATAGATGAGCACAATAAAAGAAAAAGTAGTCATAATTTCTTCAATTTAAACATAAGTATCTTAACAATTTATAACACTGGATTACTTATACATGAATATATACAAAATCTACTTTTTATTTTCTAAAGGAAAAAATAAAGTATGATATTCATAAAATTCCACAAAGATTAAGGACTCAAAAGTCATAAAAGAACTAAGTATCAATAATAGGGCTCATGACACTGAAAATTCTAAAATATCAGACAGTTAGTAACTAGAGTCCTCACCTTCAACTTTGTTTGTAAGAGCTCTTTACTAGTAATGATGTTGGTCACCTCTGTTTCATTTAATCCATGAACAATGGCTGGACCTCCTAAAGTAGCATATAATGTAACAACTAAAAGGAAAAGCAGCAGCCAGTCAAATATTAAAACATTTAACTCTATATAAAGTCTCTGAATGTAGAGATGAATCATAATAAAATATTGGGAGCCCTAAACTGTTAAATCCATAGTTTATAAGTGTTATGCTTTTTAAAGTTATCTTATCATACTAATCAACATTACACCTACTCATCCTTCCCTAAATGCCCCAAGATTTCCAATTTTTAAAGATGAAGATATTTAAATTTTTATTTTGTTTCACTTACAAATGTTACTATGGGACTACCATATTGTGAAGAAATTATAACTGATTTCTAAAACTTCAAACTCTTAATTATTGACCACTTGGTTCTATAATGTGAAAAAGAACATATACAAATAGGATGACACACTGAATGTCAGATTTACAGTGTATGTCAACAGCACAAACAAGTGGCAGTAGCGTTTATTCTCAAGCAAAAATATCTAAAGACAAACATCGTCGGAAATGCTGAAATTACATAACATGAATAATGTAGATTTTTATTTACTTTCTGCCTAACTCAAAAAAAAGATACAAAAAATGACTTTGAAAATAATTCTTTTAAAGCTCCTCAAAAGAAACAATGTAAATCCAAACCTGTGAAAACAAAAATGGAATGTTTGTTTAAAAGAAAAAGTGGAGGAGGCCAGGCACGGTGGCTCACGCTTATAATTCCAGCACTTTGGGAGGCCGAGGCGGGCAGATCACGAGGTCAGATCAAGACCATCCTGGCCAACATGGTGAAACTCCATCTCTACTAAAAATACAAAAAATTAGCCGGGTGTGGCAGTATGCGCCTGTAGTCCCAGCTACTCGGGAAGGTGAGGGAGGAGAATTGCTTGAACCCGGGAGGCAGAGGCTGCAGTAAACTGAGATTGCACCACTGCACTCCAGCCTGGTGACAGAGCGAGACTCCACCTCAAAAAAGGAAAAAAAAAAGTGGAGGAATTTACAGCAAGAAATCTGGTGAAAGTGTATTTTGTTTCATCTGAAAGATGAGACTAAACATCCACAAATTACCGTCACATTTTGGCACCCAGACCTCTGAACTTACACTTCCAGAACTATCTCACAGACTGAGCCACCACAATTACCACTCAAATAACTACAATATGAAAACTCTATTGTTTAACCCAGCACCTTGAAGTTCACCAGGTTTCAGTATGGAATTGTTTTGGAGGTCAACTGTTGTTACTGATAGAGATGACAGAACAAAACGACAGTAACTTCTAAAGAGGATTCCTGAGAAACGGTATTGGAACAATGGCCCCTAAGTGTAGGTCTAGTTCTCAAGACCCTGAAAGTCTCCTATTAAGAGGTGGAAGCCTCACTACAACATTCATTGGTACAATTTGTCATATAATTGATTTATTTTCCAAAATACACCAAGAATTCCAAGTCACAACAGAGTTCTCCACTAACCGGACACTGGGTGAAAATTAACATCAGAATTTTAACCTCTTCAGAGTAAAGTATTTCAATAAATATCTGTTAGTTCATTTTTCCAGAGGTAAGAAAGTCTACATACGCTGAAAATTATACATAAAACACGCCTGTGCAGCTATCATCCACTCGGCCCTGGTCTCACAGAAGATGGCGATGTTGGTCTTTGGTTTCTGGCCCAACATCTGTAAGCCATTCCCAAAATTCAAGGCTCGAACGAAGACATCTTCATAGGAGAGCCAATTATACTGTCCAAGAATAACCTGACAAAACAAAAGACAAATACCCTTTAATGTAATCAAAATAATAATTTACAAAAAGAAACCAGAATATCGTCCAAATGTTATGATGAACCAGAAAGTTGTTTGCATAGAATTATTTTTTGAATAAAAAGCTAGAGATTGAGTTTGAGTGAAAAATACATTTTAAAAATGAGCTATTTTGTGACATCTTCTATACAACTTAAATCTTATACTGTAACTGGGGGGTTTTTGGCTTTATTTTTGGTTTTCAAAAATATTGAGAGTTTGATAGGATCCTAAAAGTCAACTGCCTGGCCAAATGGTCATATACTAATCGTCTACTTACAAATTTCATCTATTTAAATGATTTAGGTGTTAACTTAATATTTAGCCTAGTACCAAGTACCACAGATGCCAAAATTTTAATTTCTCTCTATTCAGGAATTCCTAAATATCAGTATCAGATGGTACAATATGATTCACAGAAACTTTATCTACCCAAGCTAACAGAAATCTTTATGATTGTTGAACTTGAACTGCAGTATCAAACTCTGGATAAGCAAAAGCAAAGTAAACAAGTTTCTGTTTACACAACCAGGTGGACTAGTTATATTATTCAAAGTCCCTCTGTTCAAGCCTTAAATGCTTACTGGCACCACCAGGCTTTCAATATTTTATCTGTTTATCAAAAGTGCTGGTAATATCAAATATGCACTAGTAAAAACTCCCTTTTAAAGTTTTTTAACATATTGTCTTTAGAAAGTTTCCTCAACTTAGACAAAACCCTACATATAGATTGTATAAAATCCTTAATTACATACAGATTGTATAAAAAATTCCTCTCTCTGCAAAAACATATAGGTGATTAATTCCCAAACATGGCTGTGTCAATAACATACATCTCAAACACCTTAAAATCATCTGACCATGTTCATTTTATCAATATAAACATTTAAGAAATTTCTAGAAGAGGCTGGATAAAGATAAAAATGGAAAAGGATAAATGCTGCCATCTAGTGTCCCATGCAATTATGTATTTAAGAAATAAATGTTTATTTTGATGGATAAAGCAACTGCATTTAAGATGATACTTATTTACTTTACTGGCCCCAAACTCTCACCTTGCTCTTCACCCCCATGAAATGCTCAGCACAGGGAGCTCCAATGACTTCAAAAGGAGCTCTGTGGGGGTGAGAAGACAGATGAGAACTTGGCCAAAACGTGCAGGAACTGGATTACAATTATTAAGAATGTTACACTCTAAAGGTTAAGAATGCACTACCTTCCAGATTCTAGCATGTAAATGACAGGATTTCTAAATTTCAAAGACTAGGTGTGTTCTGAAAAGGCGTTTGATGTATAATCCAAATATGTAAACTCATGCAATGATGCCACCATGTGGCAAAGGAATCAAATGAGCGTGAAGATTTCCACATATGTAAAAAATAAAATAGAAAAATCTGAAGCTCATGATTTTAATTCTTTCAACCACGGAATCATCTAGTAATTATGTTTTTCATAAATATTTCATTTAGAGGACACTACCCACTCTATATTTTATCTGATTTGTGCTGGAAAAGTTTCTAATCCTAACTTTGTCCCTATGGCTAGCCCAAGACAAGATTAAACTATTTATTCCTTGCCAATATCATTGAACACTGCTGCAGAACAGCCAACCTTTAATCCAGGACCTCCACACCCTGAAGCAATCCTATCATACATCCCTGGTCTCTTCGTTTTCTCACCCTCTGAAATACCTCTGAAACTTTCTCTCTATTCAAATAGCCTCCTCTGGGCAGGTGCAGTGGCTCATGCCTGTAACCCCAACACTTTGGAAGGCTGAGACAGGTGACTCATTTGAGGCCAGGAATTTGAGACCAGCCTGGGCAACACAGCAAGATCCCATGTCTAAAAAAATGTAAAATTAGCCAGGCGTGCAGTACATGCCTGTTGTCCCAACTACCTAGAAGGCTGAGGCAAAAGGATCACCTGACCCCAGGAACTCAAGGCTGCAGAGAGCTGTGATCATACCACTGTACTCCAGCCTGGGCAAGAGTGAGACTCTGTCTTAAAATACACACACACACACACACACACACACACACACACACCTTCCACCCTTCCTTCTCTGCTTACAGGTGGTAATCTTGTCTCATATCGAACACCTCTTTAAGCACTAGGACTTGTTTTACTTTCACTATTTAGAAATATTTCAAAATTACACACGTTCCTGTCTTCTTCAGTACACTACACCTGGCTTCATTTAACCATTCTCTCTGCAACTGAAGATCATGGTGAAAAAATTACTCTGAGGGGAGCCATAGAGTAAAAATATTCAAGAGATCTGGATGGTTGTAATAATCATGATAATGATAATGAGGGTAACTAACCTTTATTAGTGCTTACTACATGCTAAGGACATTGCAAGTGTTAACTTACTAAACTCTTAATCATACCTGTAAAAAACTGTTACTATTATTATCCCTATTTTACACATGAGAATACGGAGATGTAAAGTAAATATAACCTGTTCAAAATCATGTAACTAATAAGTGATGGGACTAGAATATGAACCCAGGCAAACTCATTCCAGAGACTAACCATAAAATCACAACGTTTCCACTGCACTATAGAAAGAAGTCGGGGTCTTATTAAGCAGGTGAGTAAGATGGCCTGATTAACAAAAAAAATCCTTTTTATGCTGTGTGTGAGAGAACTATAGTTGGGGGCAAGTGTGGAAGCAAGGAGGCCTGCTAAAAAAAAAGGCGGGAGGAGGCTGTAAGAGATGTAAATCAGACACCCCTGATGTTTTGGCTTCAACAATTTGGTATGCAGTAATGCCTTTAATAAACAGGATGAAAGGAGAGGGACAGTTTGGATGGGGAAACTAAGAGAAGAGTAACATAATAGCCAGCCTACAAATCCCAGCCAAGAGAGTGACCATAATTTGTTACATACAGCATGATGCAAATGTCCTAATAAATCAGAAAATAAATATTATACACATACACAAACAGGGTAAAAAATGTGACTAGAGTAAGAAATAACACAAAAGATGGCATTAAGAAAGAGGAAAAGAAAAGTAAGTCAACTTACAAGGACATAAATGAGTGTTTCTATTATCTTTTTGGATCAATTTAGAAGGAATGTCAGTGAAGTCTTCTCTAAGTACCATTATTACATAATCCCTCATTCTCTTCTTATTTTTGTAAAATACCTAAGAAAAAATTAAGTGTTTCTGATAGCTCACAAAGTATATGAGCCAGCTGTACTCTTTTCTGTTTCTATTTTTAGTCTTTGCAGCTTTGTTCTATTTCAGGTATACATGTATTTTAAAGTTGTTCTGAAATCATTTCACTGTTCATTTCAAGATTGTTGTTAGTGCAATGCATTTACTGCTGGGAACACTGGAATCAGGTGATGCTGACACAGGTTCCAGCTCTTAACTCTGCTACAGTTTTATAAAACCATATGAAACTTAAAAAGAGCCTGAAAAGGCCTGCCAAGCAACCAAGTGCCTTTTGTTTTTCTGTCCCCCCAGAAGAATCTGGTCGCAGTGAAGCTGGTGGCTACTCTATCCTGGACACAATGAGAGCAGGGTCATTGCCACTGTCTTTTTTCATCCGCTCATCCTCCCCTCAGGACCTCAAAATAGACTGTTGGGATAAGATGGAAACAAAGCTTCAAAGTTCATTAATTTGAAATAAGGCTTGTGCATCTTTCCTTCAACCATATCAGATACAACATTCTGGGGTTAATCCCCAAAAATCTTCCTCAAAAACTATTTTAAATATTGCTACTCCATTCGTTTTCTTTTCCAGTTGAAGATGATCTTCAAATATGGAAACTATTTAATGAAGATACACTCCACTGAGCTTGATCAGCCAGCAGGCATTAATGGCAGAAAGTACACAGCTTAACCCATTGGTTGTGAAAGTTCCCCTTCTCAACATGCTAGGCAGATGCTGCTACTGACGCAATGCAATGGATGTAACAAGAAACCAAGAGAGGGGAAAACAAAAAAAGAGCCTAACATGTTTAACATGCAGCTGAGATACCCACTCTGCAGTCTGCAGATCACTGCCACACCTGCAACACAGAATAAACTGAAACTAAGCCTCAGCTAACCAGCGATACTGCACACTTTCTTCTTGAGTATGGCCAAGAGAAAGTACTTGTTTCATTTATTATATGCAAAACCTAAAAATTAATTCTACTTTCCCAATGACCCTAAAGAAAACTATAACATGTTCCCAAGTCAGAGTCTAGACATAGCCTTCTGAACAAAGTCTGATGAACCACAAATGCCAATTTCATAGCAAATGCTAGCAGGCAGATCTGACATATAGAAATTCAGAACCTCCTATACTAACTAAATAAAACTTCACAGTAATGAACTATAGACAAAAAAAAAATTGCTAAAAACCAATCTGTCTCACTTCCTACCTTTTATGAGTTCAAATACTTCATGCTTTGTTGAATAATGAACAAATACAAAGGCACTATGGTCAAGACAAGCAGGAAAGAGCCACATACACTTACACACGCACATTTAGGGAAGAACTATCATAGCTGAAGGATTTTATTTTGTCCAGTTTAATGACACATGAATTAGGAAGAAATACGAATTCACCACATAAGCGTCTCTTCTTTTTACACAATTGAGAACTAGTTTGCTGCTGCACATACTGAATGACGACTGAAAGACAATACTAGCCACATAAAATGAATAAAGTATGTGTAGGATACTGGAGAAAAACTAAGCTTCCTGAAAAATAATATGCTTAGACTAAAAGAGAATCTAACCTTTGCATTCAAATAGCGTATCAAAGACCAAAAAATGAATCTATAAGCAGATAGAAAAGTAGGAAACTTTTGCACATAAAAATGTACTGTTTTCAGTACCTTCTCATAACTACCCGATTTCTCAAACACAGACTCAAGAACAGTGTGCCATAAAAAGAAGTGCTGTTCGGGCGCGGTGGCTCATGCCTGTAATCCCAGCACTTTGGGAGGCCGAGGTGGGCGGATCGCCTGAGGTTGGGAGTTTGAGACCAGCCTGACCAACATGGAGAAACCGTCTCTACTAAAAATACAAAATTAGCCGGACGTGGTGGCACATGCCTGTAATCCCAACGACTCAGGAGGCTGAGGCAGGAGATTCACTTGAACCCAGGAGGCGGAGGTTGCAGTGAGCTGAGATGGTGCCACTGCACTCCAGCCTGGACAACAAGAGTAAAATTCCGTCTCAAAAAAAAAAAGAGCCGTGCTAAATATGACAAAAGCAAACTTCACTATGATAAAACGTTTTGCAAATTACAATACATAGGCTAGAGAAGAAAAATTGAACATGCTTAACTCATGATTTCAATTTCTAGAAATGTGCTATTAACTTCAGCGAGATCTTAAACAGAAAACAAACTCAGTTTTTTCTAAGTCTGCAAAAGAAATAGGGAATATGCCTTAAAAGTAAGGTGACCATATAACTATCCAAACTAGGGCACTTTTGAGACCGTAAGGGGGCATTGTTAATGTCACAGCAACAAGTATAAATCAGGACTGCTTCCGATAAAGTAAGATATACAACTACTCTATTTAAAGGTGAGGAAATTTACAGATTCTGTTGTCGAGTTAAAATGTTTTTAGTTTCTAGGAATTACTGACATCAACTTGCTTGGCATCTCCTTCATGTTTTGAGGAAAATGATGTATGAAACTTGTAGAAGTGGCAAAATTAATGGGCCATACGGAGGAGGCTAAGCAACATCCCTCTGGTCCTCCAGTAAAAGAGGAGTTCTGAGTTTTTCATTCCATAGTTGCAGTTATTTGAGTTATTTGGACTCTCCTTCAAGATCTGATGGTTTCCTTGTAACTGACAGAAAAACGGGCAGTTGGAGATCAAGGTAGCTGGAAATGGTTAAAAGATATTAAACCTATTAACTAACCCAGTTATCAACCAACTACACATCACTATACCCCCTCTAAAAAATACTTTATCTTCAATTTTTAACACACTAGAGTTTCAAGAACTGCTTAAGGAAAGTCACATATCCAAGTTCATAAACAGCATTCTCAGGCCATTTCTATACTACCAGTGAAGCACTACACTATTCCATGATCTAATTTTCCTCATTGAATTTTCTACTGTAATTTTCCTCATTGAATTCTCAAGATAATAGTAATGCAATAATAAAGGCTAGAGCATTTACATTAAGTGCCACAAACTGTTGTTCTAAGCACATTGCAGATACATACACACACTCAATCCTCACAAGAAGCCTGAAAGCTGTGATCAGTGAAGAATGGAGGGTATGAGTTCTGGAGCCAGAAGGCCTGAATTCTAGTCCCAGCTTCACTAGCTGTAGTGTCCTTGGGGTAGGTTACCTCAACTATCTGTGCCTCAATGCTGTCATCTGTAAGGTGAAGATAACAATAACTAACTCATAGGGTAACTGTGAGTCTTAAGATGATATACGTAAAGCTGTTAGAACAGCTTGGCTCTTGAGTGTCAGTAATGATCACTATCTTCATATTACAGAAAAAGAAACTGAGGCAAATTAGCTAAACTACTTTTCCAGGGTCAGAAAGCTAGTAAGCAGCAAAGCCAAGATTCAGACCTATAGTCTGGGTCTGGAGTCCAGGCTCTTAATTGCTGTTACACTGCCTGTAAGAACATCTTGCCCGTTGTTTCAAACCAACAATGGCAGGTTTCTCCATATTTCTGAAAAGAAATGTTTTAAGAACCATGCAATTGCCACAACCAAAGTACAAAGACATGAAGCACTCACTGCAACCCACATCTAAGCCACATTTAACCACATTTAACACAGCAGATCCCACCCTAAAACCTGGAGCCACTTCCAGCACCCAGCTGCTCTAGAGACAGGGAGTATGGTTTCATATCCAAAACTGCCCTAGACATTCCAAACCCTGGTAGACATTGGAGAAGAGCTCCACACCAGTGGGTCGCGATGCCCTTCTGAAAACTCAGAACGTATCAGTGCTGGTAAGTACAGGAAGAAATCAGAAGGCAGTCTAGCCCCCTTCCTACACTGTTTCTCCTTCAACAGCAAATTCTAATGGAAGCAGGCTGTGCCTGCCCTTTACTTCATTTGTAATAGGATATTTTTGTTCAGAAAGAATTCAAAGGCAATGAAAGATCACCTTACCTTTTTAAAAATTTTTCCATTTGGTTGTACTTCGTCTTCCTCATTTAAAACTTCACGTGTTCCCAAGAGTCTTTTGTTCTTAAACTTGTTTTTTGCATATGTAAAAACTTTATCTAGAGTATCACATCCAGGGTATAATACTGAAGCCAAACCATCCAAACTATTCACAGATCTGTATGCAGAATCAGGTTTTGAATTTACAGGCTTTGCTTTAATTTGGTTTGATTTTTCTTGTCTTGACTCAGAGAAAAAATAAAATGGAATGTATGTTAAAATAGTATAAAGTGATATTAGAAAATGTATAAAATATAAAAGAATAGGGTTGATGGTATGTTTTAGCTTCATGGTAGATGGTTTTGAAGACACGTGGTTATTCATAAGTACTCAAAAAGAATTAACAGACTTCAGCGAGAATCTAGAAGGAAGAAAAAGAAAGGCGTTAGTTCAAAATCATTTTTAAGTAATTTAAAGAAAAGTTACATCAGCAAATGAAGATTTTTTTTTTTTTTTCTATCAGACAGCAGCTACTATACTGGTCCCCTACAATGTCTTGATATTTCTAAGAGACTCACTTGTACAGTATCTATTAACAACGGAATTACAAGAAAAGTTTCCACATCATACTGTAGACAGATGGCCATTCTAACCAAAAAAGTATCCACAAACATTTCCCAGTACTTTTAGTCAGAAAGAGGGTTGGGGGAAGACCAAAAATTTACCCATTTCCTGTGCTTTAGCATCTCACTGCATTAGGGATGACAAGTACTTTACAAATACGACACATCCATCCTCTCTCACAGCCCCAGCAGCCACTGCCAAACAATCGCCGCATTCCATCCCTGTGAACCCCCTTCTCACTCAAGTCAGCAACAAGCAACTGGAGTTTGCAAACACAAAAAATTCATTTTCCACAATGGCTCTACAAATAATTTTCAAGTTAGGTTAAACTATGACGCAGGAAAGCAGTATACTTTGGTCATTCTGTACCTTGCATTCATCAGATTTATTGAAAATCCACTATGTTAGATATCGTTCTAAGCACTGCGAACGTAACAGTAAACAAAACGGCCTAAGTTCCTGCTCTCATGCAACCTACACGTTCACTGGGAGAGGTAGACAAGCAAATACATATGTACGCATGCATGTGTACATGCCAGGTGGTGATAAATGTTATGAGGAAAATAAACCCAGCTAAGGAAAATAGAAAGTGACTGGGGCAACGTTGGAGAGGTGCTAGAGGTAAGTGACATCTGAACAGACTCATAAGGAAGAGAGAGTGTACCCTGTGCCTATTTGGGAAAGAAAGAGCACTCTGGGCAGAGGGGACAGCCATTGTGTGGCAGGTGGGTAATAATACCTTTTTTTTTTTTTTTAAAGACAAGATCTCACCCAGGATAGAGTACAGTACCAGATTATAGTTCACTGCAGCCTCAAACTCCTGGACTCAAGCAATTCTCTCTCCTCCGGGACTACAGGCATGTGTGACCACACTCAGCTAATTTTTCAAAATTTTTTTATAGAGACAGGGTCTCATGATGCTGCCCCAGCTAGTCTCAAACTCCTCGTTTCAAGAATTCTCCCCACCTCGGCCTCCCAAAGTGCTGGGATTACAGGTGTGAGCCACCGCATCCGGCCATCATTCTTGAAGAAACAAAATTGAAGCAAACTAGTAACTAGTTACCCTACCCAGCTCCAAATCCAGGACTACAATTTCTTAACAAGTGATGGAAGCAGCCAGTGTTTTTCACCTCCTACCCCTAGCTCTGTGTTGCAGAAACTCTATTCCAGGCAAGTGTAGATAGATGAGAGAACTAAAGAATCCTTTCTCTTTCATCCAGTCCCCACTCTTAGGGCAGAAGCTCTACCCCAGGTGCAGCAGGCCAAGGACACCGAGCACAGATCATCTATGCCTCACCTCTTGTAAGGCAGAGGTTCCATGCAGGCAAAGAAGTTCCAAACAGAGAAGACTGATGGGTACACTGATGGCCTAGTAGACCACTCACAGAACAGATGTAACTATAAGAAAATCAAGCTGCTGTCCCCAGCCCCAGCTCCAGAACAGTGGCACAAAGGTTCTGCACAGACTAGAGAAGCAAGCTGTAAGACCACAGAGCCCCTTAGCAACTTCTAAGACTGACTATATTTGAACAAAGAATGGAGAAGTTCATGCCTAATGGCACTGTCAAAAACAACACAGACTTTGGGGGTCAGCAATTAAGATGAGGCTGCCCAGTAATTTAGGAGGCCAAGGCGGGCGGAACACAAAGTCAGGAGATCGAGACCAGCCTGGCCAACATGGTGAAACCCCATCTCTATTAAAAATACAAAAATTAGCTGGGCGTGATGGTACATGCCTGTAGTCCCAGCTACTCGGGAGGCTGAGGCAGGAGAATCACTTGAACCCGGGAGGTGGAGACCGCAGTGAGGAGAGATCGCGCCACTGCACTCCAGCCTGGCAACAGAGCAAGACTCCATTTAAAAAAGAAAAAAAAAAAAAAAAAAAAAAAAAACGAGGCTGGTAGTTCTGTGACAGCACCAAGTGAAAGACTAACCAACCACTGTAGAAGTTTCACAAAGAGCCAGGGAAAGAGATACCTAAGAACCCTCCTTCTTGACATGACAAGCCTCAAAGACTGCCCTCAAACACAACCGTACACAAAGGGCATCTGAATTTAATTGGATCACAAGTGGGGAAATTTATGGGCAGAGCTTTGTCCAAAACAATAAAGCAATCAGTTAGCAATTAGTGAAGAATAATTGCTGGGTGGTGATACCCATGAAAGCAGAAGCTTAACAAGGAGATCTGAGAGTTAAAGAAAGCCCTGCTGAAAATCGGCTACCATCTCTCAAGAAGGGCAGTCCAGGTGACTATGTGTGTGCCCAAATGTGCCCTCTTGAGGAGAAACATCAGAGGGTACACTGGGCAGAATAAACAAACCTCAGTGTAATAGTTCAGCCACGTCAGTAAACAAATAAGGAAACAACACAACAAGCAGCAGCCCTGGAAGAGGGGAGGGAAAATCGGTATTCTGAGTTGCTACAAAATACCATCTAAAATGCCCAGTTTACACCACAAAATCATGAGGCATGCAAATAGACAGGAAAGTATGACACACGGAAAGAAGGAAAAAGCAGGCAGCAGAAATTGTCCTTGAAGGCCCAGATGTCAGACTTAGTAGACAAGACATCAAAGTAGCTATTATAAATACGTTCAAAGAACTAAAAGACTGAATTCTAGCACTCTGGGAAAAAAAAAAAAAAGAACTAAAGGAAATCATGCATACTAAAACTCCAAATCGATTTTACAAGTTAAGGAACGCCTCCAAACTTGCTCATGCACAGCTGGTGAGAACTCAGGACTCCAACTGAGCCCCAGGCTCTGTTCATCATTCCAGGCTGTTTTCTTTGACAATATATTGTGTAGTAATCCAAAGACCGGACCGGTCAAGGGAATTTGGTTTTTGCCATAAAGGTCATGGGGAGACATTAAAGCTTTCTGTACAGGAAAATGGCAAAATGAAAACAAATGGTCTTGCTACACCCAGAACAGAGTTGCAAAGAATAAACATACCCTAATAACCCAGGAGAAAGATGTTATCCAACTAAGTTCTCTAAAATTTAATTTTGCATATTTGTTTTTGAATTAAAAATAATATCGTGGCCAGACATGGTGGCTCATGCCTGTAATCTCAGCACTTTGGGAGGCCAAGGCAGGCGGATTGCTTGAGCCCAGGAGTTCAAGACCAGCCTGGGCAACATAGTAAAACCTCATCTCTACAAAAAAGAGAAAAATTAGCAGGGTGTGGTGGTGCACACTTGTAGTCCCAGCTACTCCGGAGACTGAGGTGGGAGGATCACCTCAGCCTAGGGAGATCGAGGCTGCAATGAGCTGTGATCAGGCCACTGCACTCCAGCTTGGGCAACAAAGCAAGACTCTGTCTGAAAAAAAATTTAAAAATAAAAAAATTAGCCAGATTCTGTGGCTCGTCGTGAGGCTGAGGCAGGACTGTTTGAGCCCTTACCACCCCCGAACAATCCTTTCCAAAATCTCAGCTGGGACCTAACAAGATGGCAGAAGCTAAAGACCATGTCACAGCTACCTGCCTTAACTGCTGCTGGCAGCAAAGGACTTACAGAGGTCTCCTCCCAAAAACAGCCACTTCGGAGCCCCCTTATTCCACTGTAGTTTCCCTGGGGACATAGGATCCTGGTGGCAACATCAAGAAAAATCTGACATCCTACTAAAGGCTGTGGGAGATGTTCCTATTATGAAAACAAAGAAACAGGCAGTAGAGTGAACTCGAACCATCCAAAGACTCCTGGACTTCAACAAAAAAGTTCCTTAAACTTGCAACCTTAGTTGTTTATTTATGTGAGTCAGGCTTTTGCTCTTTCCTTGGACCAGGAATTTGGAACTTTTTATGAGTGTTTCAGCAGTGATGGTAAACTAGTTCTACATTACTGCAAATCTCAAGCATGGGAATGAACCACAGAAAAAAATAAGTTGCTACTTAAAATGAATTTTCACAGAGGAAATAGCTCTGAAAAGTTTTGATGCTTTGTAGCAAGAGACTTAACAGATATGACCTATTCAGTATATGTCCACTATGACCTATGTTTATGCCTAAGAAAACATCCACGGCATGAATGGACTCACAAAAATGTGATTTGTATTAATATACAAATCATCATAAAAGACTGACATCAGAGTATACCCACCATTCCTATACATTACTATTCTTATTGCCGCAGATCTGCCTCCAAGGTTGAAATGGATACTAAGACTATACAAACTTCATTACCAGTTCTCAAAATGACCAGAATTGTTTTAATGGTAAAAGTTTATTAAAGGGCTTCTTTTTTTAACCTATTCAGGGAACTTCAGTTTGTCTGGGATATGGGATGTTTACACTTATACCCACTGTGTTACGTTCTTGTAAAAGAGTCATATTGACCTGCTCACTGAATACCTTAAATAGTCCAGTAGAGGGCAGCCCTGCTGGCAAAAAGGGTTTTACATCTTTACCACACAGTAATAGGGGGAAAGGCTGTTTTTGTTAATTTTTAGCTAATATCTACCTAGGGAGAGCAAGCATGCTGGGCAAATTGGAAGACTATTTTAGAGAATATACATAGTTTAAATTTATTTCATTGGAATACAGAAAAAAATTATAAATTCTGGACAAATGACTCATATAATAACTCTTCTCAATTCTATCATTTAATAATTCTTGAGTTCCAATCACATAACTATGGTGTTACTCTGTCATTTATTTACACAGTATCGAAAGTACTCGATAATCCCAGCAACATCTTTGAGTGTTTCACAAGGCATTTTCCAACTTGAAAGTAATCAGCAATTGAAAAACAGGCCAGCATGGTGGCTCACAACTGTAATCCCAGATCTCTGGGAGGCCAGGATAAATGGATCACTTGAGCTCAGAAGTTTGAGACCAGCCTGGGAAACATGACGAAGCCCTGTCTCTACAAAAACTACAAAAATTAGCCAGGTATAGTGGCACACACCTGCAGTACCAGCTACTCAAGAGGTTGAATGAAGTGGGAGGATGGCTTGACACCAGGAGGCGAAAAGTGCAACAAGTCAAGATCGTGCCACTGCCCTCTGGCCTGGGCAACAACAAAGCCAGACCTTCCCTCAAACAGAAAAAGAAAATCAACCTTCGATTTTACATGTATTTCATGCCATGACTAAAACAGTACCATTTTTACTGATGCTACTAGGCTGGTAATTTCCCAAGGTGTGATTTAACTTTTTTTTCTTCCTTCTGTGTTATATTTGTAATACCACATTGATAGAGGCTGGAAAAATACCTAGGCAGATAGTACCCTATCTGGTCCCTGGTGAAACCTCACCTTCAAGCCTAAAGCAACCTGAAGGTTGAAAGACGGGACTGCTGGTCCAGGGTGAAACCCATCACCCAAAGGGAGAAAGTCTGCCCCAGTCTGCCCACCGTTTCCTGACTGAGTCTTTCCGAATAATGCCCTGGGGTGGAGTCACCAGGAATTCGAGCCTTATGCAGAGGAGGAGAATCAACTCTTCAGCTCCTGTGTGGTGGCCCTGGTATTCAATTTGTGAGGCGGAAACCTGCTGCAGGACCCCTCTCTTTGCTGAGCTTTCCTTCTGCTTAATAAATTCCACCCTCCTCAGCCTTCAATGTGTCCACATGCCTTATTTTTTTTTCTGGTCATGTGACAAGAACCTGAATTTAGCTAAACTAAGGAGCAAGAAACCTGCATCAATGTTTTTAAAAGCATTGCAATACATTGAATGGCATGTACAAACAAGATCTAAGGTAATGGTGTGAATGGTATCATTTTATTGAAGGATTTGAATTATATTTTAATCCCTTAAAGCCCAGAATGCAATTTATGGCTACAGGGATCTGCCATACATTAGCATTCGGGGACACTAAGTAACAACTAACTTTATAGTGATGAAACCACTGTCTAGTTCTCGTTTTCTACCCAAACCTGTGAATTTTTGAGTCCCCTTACACCAATGTCCTTATGTAATTAATAGAGCTAATAGCACTAGAACAATACTGACAAGTTGAATTACGTAGCATCATCTTACAAGATTATAAATATTTACAATATGTTGGAAGCTGGAAAGTGTATCAAGTTAAATAAGTTGGATATGAAAAAATTATCTAATTTTGTCCACTTAGTTTACTTAAGTGAATATATTTACACGTACGTATTTAACAAGTAGCAAAAATATGTTAAATTGGGGTATTGTGTTTACCACTGAGGTTTCAGATGATAGAATATTTGCTACCTCAACAATACTTGAGTTTGATTTTTTTTTTTTTTTTTTTTTTTGGAGACAGAGTCTCGCTCTGTCACCCAGGCTGTAGTGCAGTGGCGCGACCTCGGCTCACCACAACCTTCGCCTCTGGGTTCAAGTGATTCTCCTGCCTCAGCCTCCTGAGTAGCTGAGACTACAGGCGTGTTCCACCACACTCAGCTAATTTTTGTATTTTTAGTAGAGATGGGGTTTCACCATGTTGGCCAGGATGGTCTCAATCTCTTGACCTTGTGATCCACCTGCCTCGGCCTCCCAAAGTGCTGAGATTACAGGCGTGAGCCACCATGCCCGGCCTTTTCTTTTTGACCTAAATAACTAGTTCATTAAATCTAAGGTTAGCTTAAAAAATATCTCAGCTGTATAAAAGCTGGCTTTTAGACAGAAATAAGTAAGCTGATTTTAAAATTCACATGGATATTAAAAGCACCCAGGACAGCCAAACAATCTTGAAAAAGAACAACAAACTTGGATGACTTATATGTCTTAATTTTAAAATTTACTACAAAAGAACAGTAATTAAGACAGTGTGGTACTGGCAAAAGGACAGACAAATAGATCAACGGAGTCAATTTCAGAATCCAGAAATAAATCCTTACATTATGGACGACTGAATTTCAACAGGGTGCTGAGAAAATTTAATGGAGAAAGAACAGTCTTTTCAACAAATGGTACTGAAATAACCAAAAAGTAAAAGAATGAAGTTGTAACCCTTCCTTATATTACACAAAAAGTTAACTCAAATGGATTATACAACCTAAAGGTAAGTATTAATCATCAAGTATAAATGGTGCTTCAGGAAGAGCACAGTAAAAGGTAGAGACTAGTTCTAGCATTTTCTGAGAAATCTCTTTGGATCAAATGGCAATTTTTTTGTGATCTTAAAAGGCTAAGGACACATGAGGATGGTGTAGGGGAGTGGGAGTAGGGATGGAGCTTTAGAAGTGATGGCACCGCACAGATTGACCAAGTCCCAAAAAGTCTTTTGTTCAAGAAAAAAAAAACAAACCAGAAGAGCAGGGTGGGGAGGAGACGAAGTTGAACTGTTGTGCCCTTTGAAAAGAACTTAGTTCGCATTCTAATGTACCCAAATGCCGGCTTAGAAAATAACTATATGTAAAAGACAATGCGAAGGCAGCAGAAACTAGAGGCAAACAAATTAGATAAAAAACAGTGAAAATACTTCTTTACCCTCCTCGATCAAAAGGTGAAGGTGGTGTGACACAGGACCAGCAGCTTCCAAGGGTGGCAAATGTTGCAGCTGTTCCCCCAGTCCTTCCCAACAATTAATTCTGTATCTGAACACAATACAGAATTAATTCATGAATTACAGCTGTAATAATACAAAGAGAGAAAATGATCTTGGTGCCTTCCACCAAGACAGAAATACAAGAAGTAAAATAGGTGGTCAGTGGTTGGATGGTTGGCAGAAAGGAAATAAATACAGTCTTGAAAATACGGGTTTAAGATTCCTGTGAGTCATCCAAATACACATAAATTGTGAAACTTAAGAGAGGCCAGAGCTACAGGCACACACTTTGGAGCCATAAAGGGAAGAAGGATGAGAATGCCCCAAACGGAACAAATAGGAAATCTACAAGATCAAGTTCAAGGACAGAAAACTTTGAAAAGAAACCAATCTACGGCGCCGAGAAGGGGAAAGTACCACTGAGGAAACCAATAAAGGAGAAACTGGAGAGGACAGTGTTGCAAAAGCCAAGGGCGGGGAGAGCCACAGAGCAAGTGTTTAAGGGCATCAAACGCAGCCTAGTGATACCAGCCACATTCAATTAAGCCATTTGATTTTTCTAAAATGTTCTAGATAAATTAAGTAAAGTAACAAATTTGGACAACTGCATCTTATTTGCTAGGTGGCTCTAAAAAATCTTGAGAACTAGTCATAGATACTTTATTTGCTACACCTTAGAATGAGCATAATTGTCAGAAGCGTTTGAACCAGAGCAACTCCATCTTTGGTGAGGGATAGGAAAATGAGGCTGGGACTTGCTGGGCTGCATTCCCAGAAAACTAGGCATTCCGAGCCTCTGGGTGTTTACAGTTAAGGGAACAAATTAATAATGTTTAAAAAACAGACTCAGACTTGGGAGTCTCCAGATATCCCGATATCTGGAGAACAAAAGCATTCCTAATTTTGCTTTAAAGATAACATTGATTTTTGCAAAATACAGTAATTAAGGAAATTATTCATCACAAACCCTGTAGCAGAGCACATCTTCCCATGTATACCAGCATTGTACCTAGGGTGGGCGCGTTCCTCCTCTTACTTTCAGGAGTATCCTACTCTGTCTATGGAGTAGCTGTTCTTTCGCCACTTTATGTTCTTAATAAATTTGCTTCTACTTTGCACTATGGACTCACCCTGAATTCTGTCTTGCGCAAGATCCGAGAACCTTCCCTTCGGGTCCAGATCAGGACCTCTGTCCTGTAACATTATCTTTCTCTTTTTATTTATTTATTTATTTTTATTCTTTTTTGAGACGAACTCTCGCTCTGTTGCCTGGCTGGAAAGCAGTGGTGTGATCTCGGCTCACTGCAAGCTCCGCCTTCCAGGTTCAAGCGATTCTCCTGCCTCAGCATCTTGAGTAGCTGGGACGACAGGCACCGGCCACCAAGTCCAGCTAATTTTTTGTATTTTTTAGTAGAGATGGGATTTCACCATGCTAGACAGAACATTATCTTTCAAAAGTAAAAGTAAACTTAAACAGCTAAATCTGTCAATCTTTTCTTTCACAGCTTCTAGGTTTCCAACCTAGTTTTAAAAGGTCTCACCTATCCAAAGGTTAAACTATTGGGTCTCCTGTATTTTTTCTAGTGTTTGCCTGATTTTTACATCTAGATCTTTAATTCAACAGAGTTTATTTTTCTATATTGTATGACGGTGAAAGCTAAATTCTTTCCTCTCAGATAAACTGCCTAAAGCATTTTTAAATAAACCACTCTTTTCTCAAATAAACAAAATGTCCTCTTCATTAATAATTTCTCATTCACACTTGGATGTGTTTCTAAACACCATTCTGTTCCTGCCATGTATTTGCCTACTGCTTTGCTAATATCCTTTTATACCAAATATAAATTTACAGCAATGTTTCTTTTTTTGTTTTGTTTTGTTTTTGTTTTTTTGAGACAGTCTCGCTCTTTCGCCCAGGCTGGAGAGCAGTGGCGTGATCTCGGCTCACTGCAAGCTCCGCCTCCCGGGTTCACGTCATTCTCCTGCCTCAGCCTCCCGCACGCCCGGCTAATTTTGTCTTTGTATTTTTAGTAGAGACGGGGTTTCACTGTGTTAGCCAGGATGGTCTCGATCTCCTGACCTTGTGATCCGCCCACCCCAGCCTCCCAAAGTGCAATGTTTCTTAAATGTGGCCCATGGACCAATCATATCAGAATTACCTTAGAGGTTATTCAAAACGAAGACTCCTCAGACATGCCTCCCTATCTTCCTTACTGTCCCAAGACCTAAAAATTGAAAACACTTGTGGCAGATTCATTTTTAAATTGCAACCACGTGGGTTTTTTCTACACTAATGCTTGAGAACAAATGCTTTAAATATCTGGTAAGACCTTCACTACCCAAATTTTTCAAAATTCTCTTGTTGATTCTCATAGATTTATTCTCCTACAAAATCCAGAGGATTTAACATTTCTGTATGATGAAACACAACTTTAAAAGAATCAAAAGGAAAACAAGTATCCAGGAAAAAATGGTGACAAAATATACAAAGAGCTCCTATAAATTAAAATAAAAGGCAAGCAACACAAGGAAAATGGGCAGAGAGTATGAATAGGGAAGCCAAAAAAGAGGAAATAAAAGAGGAAGCCTGGAGGTTACATACTGGATTTGACAATGTGAAGGTCTCCATTGACCTTAAACTTGAAAAGAGCTTAAGTGTTAAGGACCAAAGCTCAACTGAAGAGGGTTCAAAAGAAAGGGCAGAAAGAGAGTAAGTAGAAAGATCTCTAAAGAACAAAGCAATGGTAACAAGCCAGGACAAAAGAGATTCTTTTGTTTTAAACATAAATACTAGAGCTTGTCTGCAGACTGATGGCTACCATCCAGCAGAAGAAAGTATTATGCAGAAGAGAGTCACACCCTGGAGGAGGAGCGAGGGTGGGAGAAACAGGGACACAGATGTGCGGGGACAGGAGCTTGTAGAAGATTTTCTTCTGGGTGCTTCTATTTTCTCAGAGTAATAAGCAAAATCACTGGAGGGGAGGGAGGCAGAAAGGAAGATATTAAAAAATTAAGGAGGAAGTATAAAATAGTCATCTAGGAGAGTGGGAGAATGAATGGTCATGGAAAAGGAGTAGCAAAGGCAGGTTGGAGTATGAAATAAGAAGACCACAGTATTAGAAGGATATTGAAATCACTAAGAATCACGACAGAGTAGTGTCAGGGTCAAAGGAAGACATTTACAGATTTGGGGATGGGTAGTTAACTGTAACTAGTAGTAATATAGTCTGAAGATAAAACTTGGACACACACACACACACACACACACACACACACACACTCTCCTGGGAGACAGGGCAGTATTGTTTCAGTGGCAAAAAAACAAAAATAGAAAATAATCTAAAGATTCATGAACCAAAGAATGCCTGAAAAACATATATACCCATTGAACAGACTATTATGCGGCCATTAAAAATAAGCTACATGTACATGCATTGACTTAGAAGAACTTCTATGATACCTTGCCAACTGAGAAGAATGTACACACGGGCATGCCTGACTTCATGCCTGATTATAGAAAAAGATACAGGCAAGTCAAGGTTTTTAAGAAATTATCCCTAAATGTTTAAATGCAGGTCAAAGTCCATTAATCTTTCACCATGAAGAATTTAACAACTCCCAACTTCACTAAACTCTCAGAACTGCTAATTAAAATAACAAGATGAATAAGTTTAACAGCATTAAAAGAAAATGACCTATTACTACTTACACAACAAAGATGAGCAAACAAAATCTTGAAATACAAAATTGTGTGATAAACAGCTAGGTTCAAACATTTGAAATGTGTTTTTAAAATGTTCTATGCAAATGGTCAGCTGCATTATATCAAAGAGTTATTTACATCTTATATTTTAAATAGCAATTGTTTTAAATCATAATGATCAAGTATAAGGAAGATCTCTTCTCTGTATGACCTCTATTATTTGAGAGGAAGAACACAGGTGACTTGGAAAGAGTGGAGGAAGAGGAGACCAGACAGGATTTTGTGTCATTCACATCTCGTGTTATGAAACAACTGTACATAAAGTAATAGAGCTTAACCACCACCCAGGAAATCACTTACAAATGATAAACTTCCCAAAGGTATGAAGTGGATGTTAAAATAAACTTTTATGTTAAAAACAGCTATTAAAGAATATTATTAATATCATAGTCAAATGCCCTGTAACAACTCCCA
The DNA here is from genome assembly GCF_043159975.1 of Macaca nemestrina. NCBI lineage: Eukaryota > Metazoa > Chordata > Mammalia > Primates > Cercopithecidae > Macaca > Macaca nemestrina. The sequence goes on along the minus strand of NC_092135.1, from coordinate 121,011,067 downwards.
ATTTAAAAAAAAAAAAAAAAATTGCTACAAATGCTCATATGAAAGCCTCCTGACAGGAGTGGTGGCTCATGACTGCAGTCTCGGCTACAAAGTAGGCTGAGGTGGGAGGATCTCTTGAGCCCAGAGGTTGAGGCTGTGGTGTGCCGTGATCGCACCAGAGCACTCCAGTCTAAGCAACAGAACAAGACTTTGTGAAAAGACAAAGTCAGAAAGAAAGAAACCCTGTGAGAAAAAACAACCCTGTGAGGTGAGAAGGGGCAGGGGAGGGATGGGGAGGCGAGGGAAGGGAAGAAGAGAGAAAGGAGGCAGAAAGCGAGGGAAGGGGGAGGAGAGAAAAAAATAGAAGAGAGAAGGAAGAAAAAGAGAAAAAGAGAGAAGGAAGAAAAGCTTCCATCAGAGATGACGTGTTTTCCTAAGAGAAAAACAGGAAAAAAGTAGGTTGCCATAGGGATCACTTTCAGACTAAGTATCAAATGGTTCTATCTGCTTAGATCTGGGGTTTTAAGAATCTCTTAGGCGCAGGAGAGATACAACATGGTACCTCAACCCAAAATTGGCAGACTTGTGAAATTAACCTCCACAAAACTCGTAGACTGAACAAAGAAAACGGGAGTCACCCTCAGAATCTAAGACATGTACAATGTCTACAGGAGGGAAGAACTCAATGATGGTATTACATTCGCACTCTACTAATAGAGCAAGCAGACATTTTATGCCCCTCACGTCCACCACCATCATGAAAAGGAACCTGAAAACTCAACTTGCAGAGCAGGGGAAGAGCCCCAACACTTAGAAATGCTCCCACAAAGTCAAAGGCAGCAGAGGATGAGGACGGGGGAAGAGAGGACAGAAAAGCAGAAAATACTGCAGACGGGGCATCTTGATATGCCACAATTTAATTCTCAGTTAATCCTGCCCACCACTCAATCTGATTTCCTCCTCTGTATTTTTCTTTCAGCCTACCACACTCGGGCATCAATACTATACAACTGTTCATATCTGCAAATAACACTAATAATAACATGGCTTAGCATTTTATCTCTAATGAAGTATAAATGAGCGGCTTGCACAATGCTGGGTATTAAGGAATTCGTATTTGCTAGTATGAAATGTGGCTGCAATTTTTCACCAAGCTAGCAATAAATGGGAAACAATTCTGAGTGCAGGCAAACAAGGACAGTGAAGGGAACTTTTTATATTATCTCATTTAATTCTCACAAACGCCAATTTCAAACAGATTGTGCCCAAAGGCACTTACAACTAGCAGGTAAGGTAGGATTTTAACCTACATGTCTCCCAAGGCATGTCCAAACTTTTTAATGCCCCCACACCCTCTTAATAAACTCTATGATTAATATCTTACTGTTGGGGAGAAAAAAGTGTCCTTTAGTACACTACTTCTGAGATTCTCCTTTCCACAAAAGTTAGGTGACAGTCATACACATTCTACAGAGACTGAAAGAGTCCCAGAAGAATGACGCAAATCATGTATTATGATTTGGAATCATATGATTTGGAAATAGGAAACTAGGGTCAAGAAGGGCAGAAAGAACTATTTCCCACTCAGAATTAGTCTCTCAGAGTTGTAATGGAAAGTGCAACCAGCGACTATTATTTACTATCAGGAAAGAGTTTCTTTTTAGAGGGGCACCCTGGTTCTCACAAACATGTTTGCTTCTCAGGCATCCAAAGCTAAAAGTATAATAAAAATACATACCTAGTTCAACAGAATGGTTTTAAAACATTTACTTACTATATATCCTGCTGCCTCCCTCCCCAAAAAAGCAGACCTAAAAGTAGGAAAGTTGTTTTAAATTCTTATAAATATCAACAACACACACACTAACTTACTATGTGTAATACAGTGGTTCTTACTGTATTTAGTAAAGACAAAGAATTTTTCCTCTCCAAATCCTCAAATACTAACACAATCTTTCAACAACTTCAAAGATTTCAACTATGACCACACAGTTGCAATGTATGACATCGAAATGACTACAAGACTGAAATCGAGATCATTAATCCATGCAAGAACTTCCTTAATACAAAAATAAAATTGTTAAAAAGACTCTGGACAGGAAATCAATTAAAAACATTATTAGAAGATTCAGTCATATTACTATCTGATTAGATAAAGTTCCACTTTACAACTAGGAAGTTTTATGGGGAAATAATAATTTGGTATCTTATTTTTAAGAAAACTATTAAGCCTGTATTTATTTTAACCTCAGAAAATGAAACGTTGGCATTAAAGATATATATTGGAAAGAAGGGAGGGAGGAACATTTATTATAGCAAGTCTTTCCCATGAATGTATCTAAATTAAAAAGCAGTTTAACAAAGCCAACTTTTTAAGTTTCAGCTATCCAGTGTAATTTTAAAATTGTTTCAGTCCTATTAGTATGATAGCGGAAATAACAGTAGGACACTTGAGTACTCTCCTTGAACTACAAATACAGTCCCCTCGATTTCCCCAAAACTGATCAAGACCCATTATTTCTTTAAAAAACAGTTTTTATCCCCTCTTCTAGATAAAAATAAATAGGAAACAGAAATCAGGCAAGGGAATATACATCTTTTTCAGTTAGATACACAACACGGATTTTAAATACATATACACACGTGCATAAACACATACACTAGACTAGACTGAGCTCTGCTGCCAATTACTAAGAGCTCATGAGCAGGTCACTAAATCTTAATTTGCTCACATTAATATTGATGCAGTTCAACTAGATCAATTTTAAGACTATATTCTACGGATGCCTAGGGTTCCCAAAATTGATTAAGACAATACTGAACAGGATTCTTTATTCTTTTAGTCCAATCATTTCCTACAAAATGATTAATGAGAAAGCCAGCTATACAAATATTTCAGGAGAACATGAACTATTAGGTTACTTAATGACATCAACCTGGCTCATCAATATTTGAGGATCTTCATAATTCCAACTCAATCCAGCTACGTACCACATTTGGCATTACATGAACCTGTACCAAGTAGATTGAACAGACAGACTAATTTTTAAGTGACAGTTATGTGTGTTGAAGTAACAAATTCACTTTTAAATATACCTCTTTTCGGCCAGGCACAATGGCTCACGCCTGTAATCCCAACATTTTGGGAGGCTGAAGTGGGCAGATCACTTGAGGCCAGGAGTTCAAGGTCAGCCTCGCCAACATGGAGAAACCCCTCTCTACTAAAAAATATAAAAATTAGCCAGGTGTGGTGGTGCGCACCTGTAATCCCAGCTACTTGGGAGGCTGAAGCACGAGAATCACCAGAGCCTGGGAGATAGAGGTTGCAGTGAGCCAAGATCACGCCACTGCACCCCAGTCTGGGCAAAAGACCAAGATTCTGTCTCAAAAATAAACAAACAAACAAACAAACAAAATTCTTTTTCCCCCAGTATGAAATAAAAAATAAAATTAAAGAAAATCCAAAGGCCAGAGGAAAAATGCAACATTTCCAAACATACAAAAAAAAAAGTTAGAGAAAGTAAATATAATGAACAAAGTATGCGTATTTGAGAGAAGATAGCTCCTCTGGTTATGTTTAACCTTTGAGAATGTAAAAGAACTAAAGTTTCTGAAGATTTTCAAGATGATTTTAAAATGCTTATTCCATTTATAAGAGCTTCAATAGCTTAAGATAATTTTGCAAGCTAAGTCTACCCAGAATATATTTTATTTAATTTTAATGATTTGTATATCATTCAGTAAGATTACTTAGATGTTTCCTTTTCTCTTCCTCCATTCCCCTTCCCACTACCAAAAGCCCAGTTTCTTATCCGTAGTTTGCATGGAGCAGCTAAAAAACAAAGTTGGCCGGGCGCGGTGGCTCAAGCCTGTAATCCCAGCACTTTGGGAGGCCGAGGCGGGCGGATCACGAGGTCAGGAGATCGAGACCATCCTGGCTAACACGGTGAAACCCCGTCTCTACTAAAAATACAAAAAACTAGCCAGGCGCGGTGGCAGGCGCCTGTAGTCCCAGCTACTCGGGAGGCTGAGGCAGGAGAATGGCGTAAACCCGGGAGGCGGAGCTTGCAGTGAGCTGAGATCCGGCCACTGCACTCCAGCCTGGGTGACAGAGCAAGACTTCGTCTCAAAAAAAAAAAACAAAGTTAAGAAAAGGCAAATAACATAATTAGAACTTACAAGTATGTTGTGGAAATATACAGAATTACCTGCATCACAATTAACATACTGCCTTCATTTGTACCATGTAAAGATTAAATAGCTAAAAACGAGGTTTAAACATCCAATTACTTCCTTTAGTCAATAGCCTTGTGTTATATTCAAATATTACTCACTTTTTTATCTTTAAATTCTTTACAACATATTTTCTTCTTCCTACAAATTCCCAATTAGTTTACCACTAAAAAAAGCTTTTCCTGTTTCAAAACCAAAGCTACTAAGATCACTAGTTGTCTTCCCTCTCGTCACCTCCATTCTCTGCTGTGTCATTCCCTGGCCTCTGCAGCTTTTCTGCAAGTGCTCAAAAACCAGATTACATTTAAAAAAACAGAAGAGACAGAAAAAAGGATCACCTTAAGTAGCTATGAGAAATACCTGGCCCAACTCTTAAGAAACATTTTCCACTGAAACCAAGGGAGGAGCAAACTTGCTGCTGTCTCCGTCTCCTTCCATACTTCTCACTAGGTCACTTTCACATACAAATTCACATTTGCTTCCCTACATTTTTTAAGAAGTTTAAAATGTTTCAATCCGACAATCGCACAAAGGACATGTACAAATGTGAATTAACTTCCATTTTTACATTATCTCTTAAATCATGGGACTTCTGAACATAAGCAATTTCCAAATGTGAAAAGGCTGAGTTCTAAGTTTTGGGATTCAAGACACTGGGTTTCCCAAGTAGTTCATGACATTCCCTTTACTTCATCGTACAGTTAACCTAAATAACATGACAATGAGTCTTACTTCTCTTTTTAGGCAAAATTATGACAAAGTTATCTTTGTCACTGTACCATAGTACTTCTTCCCTATGCACCGCCCTCCCACATCAGTTTCTGACGTCCTTTTCCCTCCTCAAATATCCTAAGTACCCTACTGAGCACACGTAAATGCACTGAAGCTCCAAAACCACTTCTTCACCTACCCAAACCTAGCTGATCCTCAATAGTAATTAGTCATTTCTATAAATGTCTTCCTATTTAAAATCTATCACTTAATATGCCATAATTATCTTTGCAATTTCAATTTTACTGTAAATCTACTAAACTCTCTTGATGCATTCTTAGTTAAGAATTCAAAGTTTGGAGTTCCCATAACCCATTAACTACTAAAAGAAATTTGTAGAGGAGTACTGTGTTACAATGGGTTTACTTAGTCACTTCAAAAGCACTCTTAATTTGATCACGTATATCCCTCAGAGACGCAGGCACAGACATGTCTAAAACAAAGTGAGGAATACTATTAAAGTGGACAGAGTATATTGCTTTTTCCATCACATCTATTTCATTAAAAGATGACAATCTTGGATATGCAAACAAAGTGTCTGGAAAGATACACTCCATGAAAATAAGGGATAATCCCTAGCAAAAGAACCGGGGGGAACAGAGGAGTTTCCTGTTTACTTAGATGCTCCTACATTGCTTACAGTTTTTAATAATAAACATATTACTTGTGTGATTTCCTTTTAAAATCAGTTAAAAATGTCAAGATTAATACATTCAACTGATGTGAAAAAAGACTTTGAAATGAGATCCTGAAAACGAAGATGTCAACTATCATGATTCTAATGGATAAAATGCTTACTGCCTTTACGTCATCAAAGCACTTTACCAACAGAGACTATTTCCTATAGCAGTCCTACTCAATTTTATTTTCATTTCACAGAATGCTAAAAACCTTCAGGTCACTTGATCCTTAAATTTTTGCCCTAAAATTTCATAAACTCTAATTCACTTCAGATGACACAGAAAGAAATAAAATTGTGCTATATTTCTTATGCCCCATGACAACTGCAATAACCATGCAGAACCTTCTATAGGTTGACAAAAAGCCCTTGAAACTACAATCTCTACTAAAATGTAGTTATAAGTTTACAGTAACATTAATACAAATTTTAAATGACCATCACATATTAAAATGGTAATAAGTCTAATTCATGCTAAACTATCCAAAATAAAGAGGCTACTGAGTTCAAATCCCTTGCAGACACTTAGTGAAATTCAAGTTAAGGAAAGGAAGCTAGATGGTATTGCGCAATGACATGGTTTAATGTCCCAATTGATTTATATGGAATTAAAGTAAGTATAAAACTATTTTCTATAACTGTCATAGTTCTACAATCATAAAATGAGAATTACAATTTTTTGGTCAGTTTAACCATAATTGGTTTTAACCTAATATATTTTATAACAAAAGAAATCTATTGTAATAAAAAATGAAATATTTTACCAGTTGACAAAGGTAGGAGGTACTAGGTGCTTTAAAGATACGCGCCCTTGTGTCAAAACCTGTCAAAACAAACATAAAGAAGACAATCATTACTACTCATAATCCAGTTAATCAGAGCCGAATGCCAACTTTTTCCTGGAGGTATTTTACTTCTAAACCTCACATGAAAAGTTTCTGGTGAGTTTTTCTGGAAACACCAATCTATCACACTATCTAACAATATTTTTATCATGTAACCTTTCTTCAAAAACATATAGTACACATACTACACACCAGTAAGAATGCCCAAAACCCAAAACACTAACACCACCAAATGCTTGCAAGGATGTGGAGAAACTCTCATTCATTGTGGTGGGAATGCAAAATGGTACAGCCACTATGGAAGTTTGACAGTGTCATATAAAACTAAACATACCCCATATATATGATCCAGCAACCACAGTGCTTGGTATTTACCCAAGAGTTGAAAACATGTCTACAAAAACACCTGCACATGAATGTCCATAGCAGCTTGATTCATAATTGCCAAAAGTTGGAAGCAATCAACATATCCTTCAATAAAGTCATGGTTAAATTGTGGTACATCCAGACAATGGAAAATGAGTCAGTGTTAAAAAGAAATGAGCCATCAAGACATGACAAGATATGAAGGAAATTTAAATGCATATTACAAAGTGAAAGAAGACAATCTGAAAATGCTATGTACTGTACGATTCCAACTATATGACATTCTGGAAAAGAAAAAGCTATGGAGATGGTAAAAGGATCCATGGTTGTCAGAGGTTAGGGCACAGAGGCGGATGAATAGGCAGAGCACAAAAGGACTTTTAGGGCAGTAAAACTATTCTGTATGTACTATAACGGTAGATACATGTCATCATGTTTTGTTAAAACCTACGGAGGGCACAATACTAAGAGGGACCCTAATGTAAACTATGGACTTTGGGTGGTAATGATGTGTCAATGTAGGTTCATCAGTTATAACCAATGTAGCACTCTCGGGAGGTAGGGGGATGCTGATAAAGAGGGAGGCTATGCCTGTGTAGGGGAAGGGGCATATGAAAAATCTCTGCACCTTCCTCTCAATTTTGCTGTACACCTAAAACTGCTCTAAAAAATAAAATCTATTATAAAAAATAAGGTATTTCCAAAACTCAAAAAGTATACTATAAAGACTGTGTTCATTTACCCATGATGATGATAAACGGTAAGTATTAAGATGTACACGTGGTGATATTAATACACTGCTTACAAAAAACACTTTTAAATCTTATTTCAATGATTTTCTCTACCACCTGTGAAGCAAATAGGTTAGCAGTCATTACACAGTTATTTTTAAGAATATATTAACAAGTAGAGCTAAAAGCAGGTTAGCAGTCATTATACAGTTATTTTTAAGAATATATTAACAAGTAGAGCTAAAAGCTAAGGTTTTTTGAATCACTTAATTCAACATACATACCACTGCTTCATTAACTTTTAATTCATTATTAATTTTTGTAAAAACGGACAGACCTTGCAGCCATAAAAAAGAATGAGTTCATGTCCTTCGCAGGGACACGGATGAAGCTGGAAGCCACCATTCTCAGCAAACTAACACAGGAACAGAAAAGAAACACTACACGTTCTCTCACTCATAAGTGGGAGCTGAAGAATGAGAACACATGGATATAGGGAGGGGAACCTCATACACCGGGGCCTGGAGGTGAGTGGGGTAAGGGGAGGGAGAGCATTAGGACAAATACCTAATGCATGTGGGACTTAAAACTTAGATGATGGGTTGAAAGGTGCAGCAAACCAACATGCCACATGTATACCTATGTATACATGTAAACTTGCACGTTCTGCACATGTATCCCAGAACTTAAAGTAAAATAATAAATACATAAATAAATTTTTTAAAAAAAAAGTCAGGCGTGGTGGCTCACGCCTGTAATCCCAGCACTTTGGGAGGCTGAGGCGGGTGGATCACCTGAGGTCAGGAGTTCGAGACCGGCCTGACCAATATGGTGAAACCCTGTCTCCACTAAAATTACAAAAATTAGCCAGGCGTGGTGGCGTGCACCTGTAGTCCCAGCTACTCAGGAGGCTGAGGCAGGAGAATCGCTTGAACCCAGGAGGCAGAGGCTGCAGTGAGCCGAGATCATGCGACTGCACTCCAGCCTGGGTGACAAAGTGAGATTCTTGTCTCAAAAAAAAAAAAAAAAAGACAGACCTTAAACTCAGCTACTACTGGGTTCAAAATCCCTGCTGTTTCGTATTAGCTATGACTCCAGACAAGGTCACGCATCTATTCATCCAGGGGGGAAATAACTTAAAAATCTTCTTGTTATTAATAATTTCTTGTGCCAGTTTTCTCTTATGTAAATGAGAATGGTGCTATCTACAAATAATTCATATCCATATTTGTAGAATTTCTATAAATATAAAAGAGCAACAGGAGAAAGCAGGCTACGTATATTAACAGAAAATTCCACATTGTTTATTACCTATTAAAAATGGTCAACCTCATTAATTATCAAGGAAATACAAATTAAAACAGCATCATTTCCTCTATTAAATTTTTTTAATGAAAAAAATTCACAAGTGTTGGCAAGAATATGGCAAACAAGATACATCCTGACACTCTTAGGGAAGTACAGCCAGTTAAGAGAGCAATTTGGCAGCATCTAGCAAAAGCTGAAAATGTGGACTCCTATGACCCAGCAATCCCTTTTGAGAAATATGCCCTGGAGAAACTTACGTGCCATGCTTACTTTACACTGCTTTGTTTATTAAATGGCCCAAGGTGACAGGTCCTACTAGGTATGTAATTGGCCCTCAATAAATGTTAAAAACTCTTCAACAAATATTTATTAAATGCCTTACTCAGCTCCAGACTTGACACTTTGCATTCTAAGAATGACACCATAGTACTGAAAAAAAAGAATTCCTAGTCAGTGGTAGAGCCTGACAAATCACTTTAACACGGCAAAAACCATGAGAAGTGCATCAGCTGCATTAGGAAAACTGGCGATTGCAGCCTTTTGTCTAGGGTGGAGAAGGTCAAGGAAATCACTATAAACTGAGTTGATGCATGTATTTTTGTTCAAGCAGACAATAACTGCAGGCAGTAATAACAATTATTTATATAAGAAAATAGAAATTTCAGAAGACTCTTTAAGTAGTTGTGGTAAGCTGAATAAAGGACCTCAAGGGTATCAGGCCCTAATCCCTAGAATCTGCAAATGTTACCTTATTTGGAAAAAGACCCTAGATTACCCAGTGGTCCCTAAATGCCCTCACAAATGTCCTCATAAATAGTGGCAGAAGGAGATTCGACACACATGACGGAGATGGTGACATGAAGATGGAGCAGAGAGATTGGAAGATGCTGGCCTGAAAGATTGGACTGATAATAGGGAATGCCAGCAGCCACTAGAAGCTGAAAGAGGCAAGGAACACGTTCTTCCCTGGGGCCTTCAAAGCTCCGCTGATACTTCTATTTCAACCCAGTAACACTGATTTGAACTTCTGGTCTCTATTAACGTTAACAGAATAAATTTCTGTTGTTTTAAGCCACCCAGTCTGTGGTGATTTGTTGCAGTGGCCCTAGAAAACAAATGCCTCACTGCCGCTGTGCATGTTTGCTGCCCTAACTGGTTGAAACATTATCCAGATCTCTTAAAAGTCTTCTAACTTTTATTAGCAGGGGGATGACATACTCGGATTAGCAGAGGGATGACATACTCGGATCTCTGTTTCATAATATTAAACCTGGTGCCAATGTTGAGAATTTATTTGTGGAAAAAGAAACTAGAAACAGGAAAAGCATTTAAAAATTCAAAATCCAGACAGAAGATAAAGTTCTTAATCATCAGGTATTTGTGAAAAACCATCACTATCAAAGAGACAAACAGCAAAGAAAAGGTGCCTCAGTGGAAACAGACAATGTAGGAAATGTGGGAAATTTTTAAATATGTCTATGTAATATTCTCAAAGGCATAAGAGAGGCTATTGCCATCTATGAAACAAGAATGGGATGCTACATATAAACACAAGGAATAAAAATAAGAAAAAGCTCTTTGAAATTAGTAGCAGCTGAAATTAAGGAGTCAACACAAGCGTCAGAAAATGAGGTGGAGACTCTTCCAGATAAAGAAGAGCAGAAGCAAATGGGGTAGAATATAGAAAATCTGATTCTCATTTTAAAAAACAAAGTGTTAAATTAATCCAAGAGATTCAGGTCCCATTACAAGGAGTTCCAGAAATAAAAAGAAAAAGCAAATGAAGAGGCTGAAATTCCTAAAACATTTTGCAATCAGAAATTCCTGAAGCATTCTGCAATATAATATCCCAGAGCTGATAAATACTAGTCTTCGGTTTGAGAGGACTGGGCAGATCAATGAGGGAAAAGATAACTGACTTCTAGACACAGCCATGTAAATTATCAAAGCACAGAGTATAAGAATATCCTCAAATCTTCCAAAAAAAAAAAAAAACAGAAAGTCTGGCCGGGCGTGGTGGCTCACGCCTGTAATCCCAGCACTTCGGGAGGCCAAGGCAGTGGATTACCTGAGACAAGCCTGATCAATAAGGAGAAACCCATCTCTACTAAAAATACAAAATTAGCCGGGCATAGTGGTGCATGCCTGTAATCCCAGCTACTAGGGAGGCTGACTGACACAGGAGAATCGCTTGAACCCGGGAGCAGGAGGCTGTGGTGAGCCAAGATCGCGCCATTGTACTCCAGCCTGAGCAACAAGAGCAAAACTCTGTCTCAAGAAAAACAACAGCAGCAGCAACAAAATTAAAAAAAAAAAAAAAGAAAAAAAAAGCAAGCCACCTACAAATAAGGTGATTCTATAACTAATCAACAAACAAGAATACATAACAGACTAAACGGAGGTACTATTAAAAAGTGTGATTTGGGCCAGGTGCGGTGGCTCACATCTGTAATCCCACCACTTTGGAAGGCCAAGGCGGGCGGATCACAAGATCAGGAGATCGAGCCCATCCTGGCTAACACGGTGAAACCCCATCGCTACTAAAAATACCAAAAATTAGCTGGGTGTGGTGGCACCTGCCTGTAATCCCAGCTACTCAGGAGGCTGAGGCAGGGGAATTGCTTGAAGTCAGGAGGCGGAGGTTGCAGTGAGCCAAGATCATGACACTGCACTCCAGTCTGGGCAACAGAGCGAGACTCTGTCTCAAAAAAAAAAAAAAAAAAAGGTGTGATCTAGGGGTATTCCAGACAAATCAGGATATATGGTCACCCTTCCTGTAAGGCAGGAATTCTCAACCCCCGGGCCACAGACCTGACAGGAGGTAAGCAACAGCAGGTGGACACGTATTACCACCAGAGCTCTGCCTCCTGTCAGAACAGCAGCCACATCAGATTCTCACAGGAGCAGGAACTGCGCATGCAAGGGTGCTAGGTTGTCCGCTCCTTATGAGAATCTAATGCCTGATGATCTGAGGTGGAGCAGTTTCATCCCAAAACTATCCCCCACCCCTATGCCTCCTCAACCCCCATCCGTGGAAAAACTGTCTTTCACGAAACTGGATCCCTGGTGCCAAAACGCTTGGAGACCGCTGTTATAAAGGAGTAAGAATCATACTGGCACCAGATGTCTCAGAAACACAGGAAGGTAGGCAACTATGAACAAGGCCTTAAAAGTTTTAAGGGAAAGTTTTAACTTAGAATTCTACTCTTAGCTAATTTCCCAATCAATTGCAAGTACAATAAAGAAATTTTCAGACTTGCAAGGACTTATAAAATTTATATTCCACAAATACACTTTACTAAGAAATTACTTGAAAAAGTCCTCAACCATGTGCATATATTCCTTTAAGTTTTAAAACAATTTTTTTAGGCCAGAATGATCTGAAGTTTTGTTACCTAGTTTACAAGAGCTAATATAATGCCGATTCCAAAACCTGACATATCACATAGGACAATCTCTCTAATGAATATGAGGAAAAAATCCTAAAATGTCAGCACATCTAATCCAGCTGAGTTAAAAGAATGATATACCATAACCAAGCATGGTTTGTTTACTGTGAGTGCAAAGATGCTTCACCATGAGAATTCTTCATTACTACCATTCTCTATATTTAACAGGCTAAGTAGGAGGGGAAAGGTGTGAGCAACACCTTATACTTTCTTAAGTATTTAAGAAAAGTGAGGCCAGGCACAATGGCTCACACCTATAATCTCAGCACTTTGGACAGGTAGACCACCTAAGGTCAGGAGTTCGCGACCAGCCTGGCCAACATGATGAAACCCCATCTCTACTAAAAATACAAAATTAGCTGGGTATGGTGGCGTATGCCTGTAATCCCAGCTACTTGGGAGGATGAAGCAGGAGAATTGCTTGAACCCGGGAAGTGGAGGTTGCAGTAAACCGAGATCACACCATTGCACTCCAGCCTGGGCGACAAGAGTAAAACTCCATCTCAGGGGTGGGGCGGGGAGTGAATACCAATTATTAATTTTTAAAGGAACATCTTACTCAGAAACAAAATTGCTTAAACTTCAACAGTATATTTATTAGAAATCAACATTAAACATCATACTGAAAAGCAACTTCCATCCAAGTAAGGGACAACAAGGCCAACTATGATCGTAATTATTGTACATCAAGAAGGCTCTAACTCTATGCTGTCCAACGTCGTAACCACAAGCGCCACCGCACACTCGGTGGCTAGTCCAAACTGAGATGTGATCTAAGTGTAAAATACACATGAGATTCCAAAGACCTAGTAGTAAAAAAAGAACGTAAAACAGTTAACTAATAAATTTTATACTGAACATATACACTGAAATAAGATTTTGGATATATTACATTAAATAAAATGTATTAAAATCAATTGCCTACTAGAAATGTAAAACTACATATATGGCGGCTGGGCGCGGTGGCTCAAGCCTGTAATCCCAGCACTTTGGGAGGCCGAGACGGGTGGATCACGAGGTCAGGAGATCGAGACCATCCTGGCTAACCCGGTGAAACCCCGTCTCTAGTAAAAAATACAAAAAAATAGCCGGGCGAGGTGGCGGGTGCCTGTAGTCCCAGCTACTCGGGAGGCTGAGGCAGGAGAATGGCGTAAACCCGGGAGGCGGAGCTTGCAGTGAGCCGAGATCCGGCCACTGCACTCCAGTCTCGGCGACAGAGCAAGACTCCGTCTCAAAAAAAAAAAAAAAAAAAAAAAAAACTACATATATGGCTTATATTTATGGCTCTCAATGCATGCCTTCTGAACAGCACTGCACTTTAGCCAATGCAATGAAACAACAAATCAACAGTTACGAATACTGAAAAAGATAGAGTCATTATTGTGTGCAGATAAGTGCCTGTCTGACAAGAAAATCTGCAGGAATCATTTGAAAAATATCCAACCAGATGCAGAATTGACTAAGATAATTGGATACCAAATAAAATTGATAGTTTTTTTTAATATACTATTAATCACCAGTTAGAAACTGAAATGGAAATATAGTCACAATAGCAAAAGCAAGTTTGAAATACTTCATGTAATACAGCATTCATATTTACATATGGGTGTCTGTGTGTCTAAAATGCTACTGACAGACACACACAAAAAAAACCCTGAATATATGAAAAGACAGACTTGTTCCTGGGTAGAAAGGATAAACGTAATTCTGCCAAAATTAACCCACAAACCAAATGCAATCCCATTTAAAATCCTACTAGGATTTTTCTTACATGTTTGTTTTGTATGCTTATGTTACAATTAATTCTAATATTTATCTGGAAGAAAAAACTTTGAGAAACAGCATATTTAATGCACATTTGCCCTATTCTGTATCAAAACACTAATTGTTTTAATACAGAATTTTAATACCAGAAATAGTCATGGGACTTACATATATGGCAATAGTGACACTGCAGTTGCACAGCATCAAAGGAAAATTTTAACCGAGGTAGTAGCTGAATTAAGTCCTGGAAAGATGAGAAGCAGATCCCTGAAGCAAACAACCAGCCTAGTAATACCTCTCTTCCATAGCTCCCATATTCCATAAATAGGAAAAAAAAGAAAAAAAAGGTTTATTATTGGTCTTTATTCTGATTCTGAAACAGTCTCCAGTGATGTCAACCCACAGTCCACATTGCCTGGCCTACAACTGTTGGGGAGGGAAGCACTGGCTCTGTTTCACATATGTGATGCTGTTCTGTCCCCATCTCCAACCCCGCAGACTATGGCAAATGTGGCCATCCACAGGTATCCAGCAGACCTGTGACCAGTGAAGCCTGCATCAAAAACACGGATGTGTTGGTCCAATCATACTCTTCTGTTCAAAATTTGGAATGGGGTATGGAATTGGAGAGAGACAGAAGCAGCTAAGAAGACTGTCAAAATAAACTCATCTTTCAAGATTCAGGATGAGTATAATTACCCACAGACAAAGCCGAATCAATCTCTCCAGACTCTGATTCCTCCTTCACTGCTGCCTAACAGGGAGGCATGAATGAGCAGAGCGAGTAATCACAAGTAGCCTGAGATCGCTGGAACACGTGAAATATATGGGGGGAGTTAGCAATGAAAATGTTGTAGATAGGATGAGATCGGTTTTCAAGTAAAGCATTTAACCAATTTTTTTTTAATTTTTTTTATTTTTTTGAGACAGAGTCTCACTCTGTCCCCCAGGCTGGAGTACAGTGGCACCATCTCGGTTCACTGCAATCTCCACCTCCTGGGTTCCAGCGATTCTCCTGCCTCAGCCTCCTGAGTAGCTGGGATTACAAGCGCCCGCCACCACGCCCGGCTAATTTTGGTATTTTTTGTGGAGACGGGGTTTCACCGTGTTGAACAGGATGGTCTCAAACTCCTGACCTCAGGTGATCCACCCGCCTTGGCCTCCCAAAGTGCTGAGATTACAGGTGTGAGTCACCGTGCCCAGCGCTAAATGTGTTTTTTTTTTAAGAATGATTACTTGGCCGGGCGCGGTGGCTCAAGCCTGTAATCCCAGCACTTTGGGAGGCCGAGACGGGCGGATCACGAGGTCAGGAGATCGAGACCATCCTGGCTAACACGGTGAAACCCCGTCTCTACTAAAAAATACAAAAAACTAGCCGGGCGAGGTGGCGGGTGCCTGTAGTCCCAGCTACTCGGGAGGCTGAGGCAGGAGAATGGCGTAAACCCGGGAGGCGGAGCTTGCAGTGGGCTGAGATCCGGCCACTGCACTCCAGCCTGGACCACAAAGCGAGACTCCGTCTCAAAAAAAAAAAGAATGATTACTTGGGGTCAACACAGAAAATAAACCAAAAGGGATTCCAAGTATGTGGTTATTACCACAGCCCGAGTGATGAAGTGCAGAATTTAAGGCAGTAGACGCAGAAGAAACAGGACCAACTGCAGAGGCTTCTCTGAGGTAAAATTAGTAGGACCTGTCAGGTACGACGTATAGAGTAAGGGCTCTGAAAATTAAAGTCTACATTTTCAGAATGAAAGAATGGTGGCATGTAACGAGGAGTACAAGAAGAACAGACACAAATATGAGCACATGAATATAGGACTGGATGTTAAGTTTGTGGGAAAGACCAGAAGAGAGATTCAGTATATTGTTAGAAATACAGGGCTGGGGCTCCAAACAGCTGAAGATGCAGACGTCACAGTCATCACTGATTCTATTCATAGAACACAGAATTCCTCAGAAACAGTATGTTCAGTTGTAGGATACAGGATTAAGGGCAGATGCCAGAAGAACCAACAAGAAAGGTAAAGGAACAGGAAACAGTGACCTGGAAGCCAAAGACAAACACAAAGGTTGATGAGGGTGTTGTCAGGAGTGTCAACAAGGCAGGGAAGGCGAAAAGCAGCAATGACATTAAAGTACAGCAAGCAGATGGCCTGGCCTGAAACAATCCATCACTTTCCTGCCTTCACAATCACACAAATTTTTTTAAATTACATTAGCATATATTACTCAACCAGTTAGTTATTCAAGTACATATTCGTCAACAGAAAGTCTATTCTTCAGGAATTCCTGAGCTTCCATTAATAAGTATATACTGGTCATTTTGATGTGAGATTGTTGGCCTTCCAAAAATTTTCTGGTAATATATTCAAAACTTTCAACTCAATTTAATAAATGCTTACTCAGTATCTCATGTCCATTACTGTGCTAGGTGGCAGAGATGCAGAGACTGATTCATTCATGCAACAAATGTCAGTGTCTCCTATATGCTGACCACTGGGTGTGTAGCAGTGAATAAAGCACAGTATCTTTCTTTCTAGTGGAAGAATAAATTAAACCTACTCTCCCTGAAGGAGCTCAAAAGAAACACATTATGTTCTTGACTTATCTAAGAAAGACAGAAAATATAATTATTTAATAAAACTATTTGAAATTAATAACAAGAAACAAAAACTGTAATCATCTATAGTTAACATGCCCGTACTCTGGCATCATATAATATAAATAAACTTTATTAACTTAAATACACATACATAGAGTCAGCTCCCAATTATCCACAGGTAAATTATCCATGCATCAAGGACAATTCCCAAATAGTGACTCACGATTCTGGGTAGTGTACTATCCACATTTCTAGCATGTAATCTTCTAACACATGATGGAGTATAATATATAGGCATTACATATGCCAGTTTTACACTATGTCCACCATTCTCCCCAGAATCATCAATGCAAAGAACAAAAACTGTTACATGCCTACAAAATCATTTCTGAACTAGGTATTTATAAAGGTATAAGTGTATATGTAGCAGTCACTGCAGTTAGTATCTAATAAAAACAACAAATGCCAATATAGATGTTTCTCACCAAAAAAGTGTATCTACGAAAGTGCGATGCTTTTCATTCTCGATACCAAAGTTCAGATTTACATAAACAGGCCCTGAGTATTCAACTGATCCTGCCTTCATAGAAATTTCCATCTGGGTTATCATCTGCTCCACTTCTTCATTACAAGGAAAATCACAAAACTAACTTTTAAAAGACACCCTCTAAACAATCTAACTACAAAACCATCTCTTAAGTTCAAAACTCCAAAACTACTCTTACCATAACCAGTCCTGTTCCACACCAACTCTTTCACTACAATCCTTTGACTTCATCCAGAACTCCAAACCCCTTGATCTCTCCACCGTCTTTCTCAATCTATCAGGCCTCCCGCTGCCTGCTCTCTATTGTTAACTGACTTACCCTGTAACACACTCTTTCAGTTCCCCAAGCATCCCCATGTGTGTTCTTGTCCCACGCCTTTATGCTTGGTATGTCCCAGGGTTCCATCTCCAATCCCCTCCTAACTCAGAAAAACTATGCTCTACCCAGAAGTAAAGGAATATAGATTTTGACTGAACTCTCTCCATCTATTTTTACCTCCATCCTTTTTCTCCCCTCTTCCATCAAGGCTGGGTTAGATGTCCTTCCTCTGAGCTTCCAAGACATGTCAGGCATACCATTAACATAACTTATTACAACTGTATTTTATTTAACTTTGCTTTTCTGTCTTCCCACAATAGACTGTGAGCTTCTTGAAGCAAGGACTTTTTATTTCTCTGCTTTCCTAGAATCTAGCAGAGTATGTGATACACAGTGGGTATGAATAAATGCATACTTTTATAAATACTCTTATATTCTATAATTTAAATAGACAGAAAGAAAGTATTTTAAAGCCATAAAGTAGGGTCAGGTATGGTGGCTCATGCCTGTAATCCCAACAGTTTGGGTGGCCGGGGCAGGCGGAATGCCTGAGTCCAGGCGTTCAAGACTAGCCTGGACAAAAGAGATCTAGTGTCTACAAAAAAGAAATGTTTTTAATTGGCATGGTGGCACACGCCTGTAGTCCCAGCTACTCGGGAGGCTGAGATGGGAGGATCACTTGAGCTGGGGAAGTTGAGGCTGCAGTGAGCCACAATTGTGCCATGGCACTTCAGCCTAGGATTGAGATTCTGTCCCAAAAAAACCAAACCAAAACAAAACAAAACAAAAAAAACCATAAAGCAACAATTAGCTCTTGCTCAAACATCTGTTGAGAAAAGCTATCCCACATGAGGGTAGGAAATGGGTACCAGAATCAGAACTGCTCCTATGATTTACAAATCACACACTATTTGCTCCTTCCCCTGCTTATTAATCCCAACACTTTTATACTGGTGAAACAGTCCAAACTCTAGCTCAAATGTCACTTCTTTTACGAAGTCTTCTAATATCTGCTTGCAGTCCTCTAAGAACCCAAAACACTTTGAATATACCTCTACATTAGCACTTTTAACTATGGATTGTATGTTTACTGTTTTACTTTCTACTTCAACAAGGTAAACACTCTAATGATGCATCTTTGAAATATGAATCCCAAGAAACTTACAAGGTATTACCTAGCATATGTTCAATAAATTTTGGCTGATTTTATGAATAAAATTTTAAAACAGGGAAAAACAAAAAGAAACATCACCCAAAAAAACCCAGCAATAAGCTAAGGAATTATGTCTGTGCTTGTGACACTGAACTGGACAACCCAAAAGAGGAGGGGAGCAGGGGCAGAAACTCTGGTCAATATCAGCTCATTCAACAACCAATCAAGCAGTAATCACTAAGGCCATCTATGTTCACAGATGCGATCATTTCTACGCTATAACGTAATGTAATTAAAGAGGAAAGAAGCCTCACCAATAAGTCATCTGCCATAGGCACTTCTTTCTAAAACTGCCATATGAAAGTTAATACCAACAAGGTCAAATTTACAGAAATTACTCTTATCATTTTCTAGGAACCAAAAGGAATACAGAACGGGATATGAATCAATCAGTGAAAAGCCAAACCAATGAATTTTTTTAATTTCATTGAATAAAAATCAAGATTTCAACTGGCACTATACAGATCAACTCATTATTATCCTGATCTGAATCATGACGAATAGACATGAGGTTCCTCCCTCCAACCCACCATTCCAAAGGTTTTTACTCAAAAACAAAAATCCCATTCCTTCCGTCCCCAACCTTCTTGATTTTATCAGTGATAAAATTAGTGATAAAGTTTTATCAGTGATAAAAACTTTGAGACATTGTATTATATAAGCTAATCCTCAGAGAGTTCGAAGGAGAAATTTTTAAAGTAACAACAACAGGTACATTTACTGAGCATTTAATAAGTGCCAGACACTGTTCTGATCACTTAGCATATATTATCTTTAACATTAGCAGGTTATACATAACACAAAAAAAGTAAATCAAAAGCTAAATTTTTACAATTATTCCTAACTTTACCTCTCCAAATTTTCACATAAGTGAAAATTTTTAATTCTTCAACTCATTTTTTACTTTCATTTTTTTTTTTTTTTTTTTTGGTAGAGACGGGTTATTGCTATGTTGCCCAGGCTGTCTCAAACTCCTGGCCTCAAGCAATCCTCCTATCTCTGCCTCCTGAGTATTGGGATTCCAGTAGTGAGCCAATGTAATTTAAAAACTGTAAATCTATAAATTTTCTATTCTTTCTCCAAATCCTTCAGTAGGATATATCCAATAAGCAAAATTATTGCTTTTTATTTAAATCAGGTCTATATTAAGACCAGTTTAACTAAAATAAATATTCGGTTGCTAATTTTTTTTTTTTCCAGACAGGGTCTCTAGCTCTGTCGCAGACTGGAGTGCAGTGGCTTGATCACAGTTCACTGCAGCCTTGAACTCCCAGGCTCAAATAATCCTCCCAAGCAGTTGGAACCACAGGCACACACCACCCCACTCAGTTAATATTTTTTACTATTTTTATAGAGACCAGGTCTCCCTATATTGCCCAGGCTGGTCTCAAACTCCTGGGTGCAAGTGATCCTTCCTCCTCAGCCTCCCGAAGTGCTGGGATTATAGACATTAGCCACTGCGCCTAGCTAAGATATTTTTTTTTAATTATACAAAATATTATTCGTATGAAACAACATCTTTCTTTTGGTTTTCAATATATAAATGCAAGTACAAGGCCGGGCGCGGTGGCTCACGCCTGTAATCCCAGCACCTTGGGAGGCCGAGGCAGACGGATCACCTGAGGTCAGGAGTTCAAGACCAGTCTGGCCAACATAGTGAAACCTGGTTTCTACTAAAAATACTAAAAAACTGAGCCGGGTGTGGGGGTGCGCGCCTGTAATCCCAGCTACTCGGGAGGCCGAGGCATGATAATCACTTGAACCTGGGAGGTGGAGATTGCAGTGAGCCAAGATCACATCACTGCAGCCCAGCCTGGGTGATAGTGACTCTGTCTCAAAAAAAAATAAAAAATAAATCCAAGTACAGGTGCGATGCAAAGACACACTCAAACTAAAGGGCACAGATATAAGTACAACCTCTCTGTAATTTTTATTAAGAGCCTTTAAATTTTTCATATCTTTTGACCAAACAATTCCACTTCTGTGAATATTTAATGAAGAAAAATTTACTTGAGAATTTCCATTTGCTATTTATAATAGGGGGTAATGAAAATATGCAAATCTAATAATTGGGAAAGGGTAAAGTACTTTGCATACATATAGTAGATTATTACACAACCACTAAAAATATTTTCAAAAACATTCAATACCATGGGAATTGCTCATGATATGATAAATGAGAAGAAGAAGGTTAAATATTAAATACACACAATACATTTCCACTTTTGTTAACATACACACAAACAGGTATCAGGACTGAAAGCACCTCAGCACTGGCTACATCTAGAATGTAGAATTTAAGCTTTTATATATTTTCCAAATCTTCTCATCAAATATACATTAGAAGAAAAACTTAAAGCAAATATATAAGTCCATTATAATTTCTACAAATTTATATAGCAACAGAATTGACATGCCTGAAACACTAGGTCAATTTATGATCTTTTAAACAAGAAATTGAATGGTAAACTTAGAGAAGACACTAAAAATATTTCTGTTCAAAACATACAACTCTACGGAATTATGAAATAATATCCAATCTAGCTGAAAAGTTTCCCATTGGCCTTAATAGATGAACGATACCAAAATCGACATAAAATATGATCAGGTATATTGTTATATTTATAGATGTTTTAATACTGCTGAAGATAATTTTGGTAAATTGTAACATTCCTAATCATAAAATTCAAATCATACAAAGTTAACTTTCCAAATTCTGAATTCTGTAATAATAAAATTTATACTTTTTGTAGTAGCTGAGGACCAAA
This sequence comes from Macaca nemestrina, assembly GCF_043159975.1. Taxonomy (NCBI): domain Eukaryota; kingdom Metazoa; phylum Chordata; class Mammalia; order Primates; family Cercopithecidae; genus Macaca; species Macaca nemestrina. The sequence goes on along the minus strand of NC_092135.1, from coordinate 120,989,493 downwards.
GAAGCAAACTGACTAGATACAGATATTGCTTACTAGTTGTCACAGTCAAGCCTCCAAGTTCCCTAATCTTCCCAGTCTACTCTCAATGGACGGCTTGGTAAGCGACGGCTTTATTTTTATTCCTGTCTCATGCGTGCTGTGGCCCATTTATTTTTGCATCTAGTTTCATCCCAGAGGGCCTCTGCACAAACTCCTGCCCCTCTGGCCTTCCTGTGGATTTTTCCCAAAGCCAAGTCACCATCCCACCCCACCCCACCCCACTGCTTCAAGCCTCTGCCTAGAAAGCGGCCCAGTCGCCCCACCACCACACCATCCCATCGTCCCACCACCATCCCCCTTCTCCTAGATCAGCTGGATGCCACTTCCTCAGAGAAGCCTTTCAAGACAGCCTACTCCCGCTCCCCACCCTTGGCACCCTACAACTTTGCCTTCACAGGACCTATTGCAGCTGTAATTTAATAACTACTTTGTGGAACTGCTTAATGTTCATCTTCCCACTCTATGCACCAGGGAAGGCCCATATTTGTCTTATTCATCACTCTATCCTTGGTGTCCACTAGCAAAGTACCTGGTGGGAGCATCCATCACACAGATGGACGAACAGATGGACGGATGACAGATGTTGAGAATAATAATTTATTTAAATTTTCCTAAGACACTTTTATTTTCTTTCTATAAAAAATATGTAATTGTCGGCCGAGCGCACCTGTAATCCCAGCAGTTTGGAAGGCCAAGGCAGGTGGATCACCTGAAGTCAAGAGTTCAAGACCAGCCTGGTCAACATGGTGAAAGCCCGTCTCTACTAAAAATACAAAAAATTAGCCGGACGTGGTGGTGGGTGCCGTAATCCTAGCTACTTGGGAGGCTGGGGCAGGTGAATCACTTGAACCCAGGAGGTGGAGGTTGCAGCGAGCCAAGATCGTGCCACTGCACTCCAGCCCGAGCAACAACAGCGAAATTCCATCTCAAAAAAAAAGTAATTGTCTTAGTACTATTATCTATTTTATAACCTTGGGCATACCTGTATTCTAAATTGCGAACTTTTCCCTGTTGAGCATTTGTCCTACTTAAGTTTTTCCTTAGAATTATACACCTTTTCTATGGTGACTATTATGTTCCCAAAAACAAGGGAGTCGGGGGTGGGGGGAATGCCACAAGAGCAGCAATGCCACAGATAAAGCAGAAAAGCAAAAAACAAATAAATAAGTAACATTCACATCTGTGGTCCTAAAGGAACAAGATTCCTATCATTAGAAAACTAATTCAAGCCTTAAAAATGAACAGAATGAGAATAGGCTGTTAGTAACCCCACAACCCCTCACCCACTAGACCTGCTCTCCCACCCCATCTTGGCCACCAACTCCCTTGTGGCTTCTCTTGCCCCCTGAAAGCCTAGTCCCAGGAACCAATGTTTCTGTGACAACCATGTCCTTCCTAGAGGACTCCCGAGCACTCACTATCCCAGAGCTCTAAAACACAACAGCTCCCTGCAGATTCACTGCATTTTCTTCACTTCTACCCACAAGGCTGCCAGCTGGAGAGTTACACAGCCAGGACCAATGCCACATGTTTGTGAGACCTAGCCTTAGCTGAGGCCTCCATAGACAATGCCCACTGAGAAGCACTCTCTTCCCTAGTGAGAAGCACTTTACGTATCTTTCATTGACTTCTCACTTTGTTCTATAAACATCTAAGTCCAGAACTTTGTTCACTCTCTGCCACTCCCTGATCTCACCATCGCCTACCCAGATGACCCCTCATCTGGCTTCTTTTGAGTAGATCCCAGCTATCCCACTTGGCATTTTTAAAAATAAAATTTTTTTAACTGAATTCTCCTTTCCACATCTTCCACCGTCACTCTGCTTTTCACCTTTCCCACCTCAAACGGAAAGCTGAACCTTCCCATTTCTAGAACCTACTAAAAACTTAAAAGCATTTGGTAAAATTCCCTTCACTTTGTCCTGCAAAGATCCAGTCAGTTGCCAAGTCCTGATGGTTCTGCTTCCTCTGTCATCCCCGACCTCCTGCCCTTTCTCATGCTTTTCTTTGTCAGTTCAGGTCCTTACTCCTATCACCTGGCAGAATTCAACTGTATCCCTAGTTACTCCTCTGTCTCTAGTCTCCTCTCCCCCTCCTCCATCAATGCATCCTTCATCCACGTTGCCAGCATGACACTGCCACTCCCTTATAACCCGTATTTCACATCAATCCTCTCTTCAAGAATCTCAATTCCCTCCTCACTGTCTAAAAGGCGGGGAAAAAAAGAAGGAATAAAAAAAAATTCCAAACTCGTCTGCCAAGTACTTAAGGCTCTCCACAACTTGAAGTCAGCTTACTTTTCAACTCTCACCTTCCAACTCTTCCAAGAGATTTGGAAACTTCCAACTCTCTACTTCACACACTACATACAAATCAATTTCAACCACCTCTCTGCCTCCTTTACCTGTCTTTTCTGCCTTTGCTCACTTTGCCGTTAGCTCTACCTGGAATGTCCTTTATTCTGCATACATCCAAAGTCTAGTTGTCTCTTAGCATCTATATTGATTAGGCATTCTCTGATACCCAAACCTCCACTGGCCCTAACCCCAGCCTGAACTTCTCTATTCATCCGCTGACCCCTTAGGGCACTCTCTTACGGCACTCATTTTCTTTTGTAATTATTTGCTAACCAATTGTACATCTCAATATAGAATGCTTGTAAGCTCCTCACATCAGAAAAACAGTTCTGCCTCATCTTTCACTCCATCTATTTACTGCCCACTGCCTCTGAGATGGTTTCCATGAGAATCCTGTTTGTTGAGATGTCAAAAGAGGAAGAGACTCATGCAAATACCCCAGTGAATTCCAGGTAGTAAACACATCAATGAATACATGGGAAATGCACAAAGCTAACCAATAAAGCAAAAGACACCTAAAAAATAAATACGGCATGGGTAACAAAAATCCTGAGTCAAGTAAAAGAGGGGGAAAAGGAGGTAAAAAAGAACAGTGATGAAGAAGCAGGTCCCTCTCCATCCCCCAAAAGCAAGAAAGGATTACAGAACAAAAAAAAAAAACATACACCAGAAGTCCAGTCAGACTAAATGGCACAGACAATGCCACACCACCAGTCTCAACGGCAGGGTTACAAACAACTCGGGCCAGACCTTCAAAGCTCTTCCTGCAACAACTCACTCTCTTCATTTGCTAGCTGCTAGTTCTCCCTTCCTATTCCTAGAAGCTTTAATTCATTCAACAACTACTTTCTGAGTTTAATCAATAAATAAAGAGGTTATGCTAGGTCTTAATTGTTTTTGTCCTCCAAGTCAGTGTTCCTTTCTTCCCCACGGGATGTGATTTATCCTCACAGCTTCCTGAGTCCTCCTAAGCAGTTCATGGCTCAGTTTTATTTGCCAGTCTTCCAAACTCCACCGCCCCCTGGACATCCTACGTGAATACCTTCCTCACAAATCTTTCTTCAGCTCTAACATTAGTCTCATTTTGCTCAGCTGACCATTCCCTCGCTACTTTGGCAAAACGTGAGCTCTCTGTCCTCTATACTGCTCATCTAACATTTACAATATCTCCTCCGTAACTTCATATAGCCTAAAAACCCTTGTCCTTACAGAATTAATATTTCCTAGTCCCCTTTAAATAACGTGTGTCTTTATTAATATAATGAGTTCACTCACACACTGGATTCAGAATGTCTTGTTGCCATTTATCAAAAAACTACTTGTGAAGGGCAGAAGGGACAAAGAGGAAGAAAGAATATACATAGGGAAAACAGGAAAAAAGGAAATTACAAGACAAGACAGGGGAGTCAGAGAGATGAAGAAAGCAACTAACATAAGTCATGATAACCTTGTGAGGTAAGAATTGAAATATTTATGTTACAGAAATTGAAATGGAAGGCTGAGAAAGGTTAAGTCACTCGCTCAAATTTACCTATCAAGCTTTACATACACGAACGGCAATGGTTCCTTGATTCCTTCTCCATCAACACAAGGTTAATGATATAGGATAATATACTTAGAAACACCATCTGAATCATTATCAGGATCATATTACAAAAGGTATTTAAAACTAACAAGAGTAGACCCTTGGTAATTATCTGAGAATTTCACCACGTCAACCCACTTTCAATGTGCTTTATACATATTTCCAAAAAAATGAAACAGGATAAATCTTAATTTTTTTTTTTTTTTTTTTTTGAGACAGAGTCTCCCTCTGTTGTCCAGGCTGGAGTGCAATGGTGTGATCTCCGCTCACTGCAACATCCACTCCCATATTCAAGCAGTTCTGCCTCAGCCTCTTGAGTAGCTGGGATTACAGGCACCCGCCACCACACCCAACTAATCTGCATTTTTAGTAGAGATGGGATTTCGCCACATTGGCCAGGCTGGACTCAAATTCCTGTCCTCAGGTGATCCGCCCGCCTCAGCCTCCCAAAATGCGGGGTTAAAGGTCACCATGCCCAGCCAAATCCTAAATTACTGATGTTAAGATATAACAAAATCTAGTTAACGTCCCTCAACTTACAATTCGCTACAGTTTACAATATCTCTTCCCAATCTCCACTAGCAAACAGTTATAATACATCAGACATTTCCTTGAATCACAGATATTTGAGTTAAAATGCTGCCTCAAAAAAGAAGGCAACACCACAAACTGAGTAGACTTAGAAAGAAAATACTGCATACCCTAACAAGAAATAAAACTAATAAAAATAGTTAATATGTATTGAGTAATGACTTTGCCACTCAGTCACCTCATTTGAATCTCACAACAATCTAAGGGTAGATTTCTATTATTATCTCCATTTTACAGAAGAAGAAATTGACACAGAATTAAATACGCTGACCAAAGACACACAGCTAAAAAGTAGAGCCAGGATTCAAATCCAAGCAGTCTTAACGCTGAGCCTATGTTCCTACCCACCAAACTGCAACAAAAAAAGTACACTACATTTAGAGGAAAATATGTAAAGGAAACAAACACTAAAATACAGAATTAGCTAAATCAAATGTACATTAACACAGAAACATTTCCCAAGAGAAAGGGTACAAGTGAATTATCCCTACAGTCGTGCAGGGAATTAGAAGTAAAATAACATGTATCTGTAAAATGTGTACTAAGATATTTCTCTATTTTAAGATATTTTTATTTTAAAAAAAAAAGCAAAGAAAGTTAACTAAAATAAAGGTTACTAAAAAGAGCCTTAGAGGAAAAGTGCCCATTATAGTTTTATACTGTAAGTATAATGGACAAAGAACGGTACCTTAGGTCAAATAATGAAAAGATTAGAGGAAGGCTGAGATAAAAATGTAAAGAATAAAGAAAGGCCGGGCGCGGTGGCTCACGCCTGTAATCCCAGCACTTTGGGAGGCCGAGGCGGGCGGATCACAAGGTCAGGAAATCGAGACCACGGTGAAACCCCGTCTCTACTAAAAATACAAAAAATTAGCCGGGCGCGGTTGTGGGCGCCTGTAGTCCCAGCTACTCGGGAGGCTGAGGCAGGAGAATGGCGTGAACCCGGGAGGCGGAGCTTGCAGTGAGCCGAGATGGTGCCACTGCACTCCAGCCTGGGCGACAGAGCGAGACTCCATCTCAAAAAAAAAAAAAAAAAAGAATAAAGAAAAAGGAGCACAGGTTAACTACAGTGCCAAAAATTAAAATAGACAAAGATTTGTGTTCAATAATACTTACGGTAACAATGTTTGTAATAACAACAACCAAAAAATAGAAACAGCCTAAAGGTCTATCAACAGAGCAAAGGTGAAATAAATATGGTATAGACCTAAAATGTACTAACTTGTCACAGTAAAAATAAATGACATAAATCGACATGAACCCACACTGATGAAATGAGTTGAAACTCAATTCATGAAACCACACTGGTAAGCGATTTTGAGTGGGGGTAAAATAAACAGTATGCTGAACAAGAATAGATGCAGTACCATCTATATAAAGTTAAGAATACACAAAACAATACTATACACTGTCTAAGGAAACACACGTGTAATAAAGCTGTAGAGAAATACACAGGAATAATAAACAGCAAATTCAGAGCAGTGGTTAACTGTAAGATCTGGGGGAAAGGCATGGGTTTCTTTAAGTTGATTACATTTTATGAAATATTTTTCAAACATATAGAAAATGTGTCTATATTTTAGTTAAAAGACAGGAAAAGAAAATGGAACTAGCAGACTATGGGATCCCAAATTCCTTTATATACCAATCTAAAAAATCAATGATAACAATTCCTCTGGCCGGGCGCGGTGGCTCAAGCCTGTAATCCCAGCACTTTGGGAGGCCGAGACGGGCGGATCACGAGGTCAGGAGATCGAGACCATCCTGGCTGACACAGTGAAACCCCGTCTCTACTAAAAATACAAAAACTTAGCCGGGCGAGGTGGCGGGCGTCTGTAGTCCCAGCTACTCGGGAGGCTGAGGCAGGAGAATGGCGTGAACCCGGGAGGCGGAGCTTGCAGTGAGCCGAGATCGTGCCACTGCACTCCAGCCTGGGCGACAGAGCGAGACTCCATCTCAAAAAAAAAAAAAAAAAAAAAAAAAAAAAAAAAAAAAAAAAAAAAAACAATTCCTGTGAAGGAAGGTTAAAGGGGAAAGCATCCTGAGGAATTATGTCCAAAAAAAAAATTCTAGGCATGGTGGTTCACATCTGTAATCCCAGCACTTTGGGAGGCTGAGATGGGCAGATCACGAGGTCAGGAGTTCGAGACCAGCCTGGCCAACATGGTGAAACCCCATCTCTACTAAAAATACAAAAATTAGCCAAACGCGGTGGCGGGCACCTGTAATTCCAGCTACTAGGGAGGCTGAGGCAGGAGAATTGCTTGAACTCAGGAGGCGGAGGTTGCAGTGAGCAGAGATCACACCACTGCACTCCAGCACAGGCGACAGAGCAAGACTCTGTCTCAAAAAAAGAAAAAGAAAAAGAAAATTCTAGTTAAATTCTATCAATTTCCTTATGATTTCCCGGGGGGGTGGGGGTTGCAGGGACAGTTTTATTTGGGGCAGCAACTTTGTGTAATTAAACCAGACATAAAACTGCCCCTAAATGTCATCACAGCTCCTTTCCCTACACAATGATGACTTCAGAGGTTAATATGAACTTCAAGTGAACTGTCACTGCGGGGAGGAGATGCAGCGTCCAGGTTAAGAACATGGACTCTGGAACCAAACTGCCTGGGATGAAATTCAGCACACACTTAGCACACAATCGCCCAAGTCACTTAAATTGTTCTGTGCTTCAGTTTCCTCATCCGTAAAAATCAGAATGATAAAAAGAACCTATTTTCCGGAGGGGGCGGTGGCTCAAAAACCAATCCCAGCACTTTGCGACGCCGAGGCAGGAGGATCACGAGGTCAGGAGATCCGCGACCATCCTGGCTAACACAGTGAAACTCCCGTCTCTACTAAAAATACAAAAAATTAGCCGGGCGTGGTGGCAGGCGCCTGTAGTCCCAGCTACTCAGGAGGCTGAGGCAGGAGAATGGCGTGAACCTGGGAGGCGGGGCCTGCAGTGAGCAGAGATCGCACCACTGCACTCCAGCCTGGGTGACAGAGCGAGACTCCGTTTCAAAAAAAAAAAGAACCTATTTTGCAAGGCTGAGATAAAAATTAGAACAGCATTTGGCCACAGTATCCCATAAAGGTGTCAGCTATTATCCTTATTCCAAAGACTGTTCATTCAGAAAAACAAAAACTAGGCTTTGTATCCAAATAATGTAAGTTCAATTACTTTCTGCATCAAATAGGAGACAGAAAAGTTGACCATGACAGGACAGTGGAAAATGTGCAGCTTTTCATGGCTTGAGCAATCAACGTTAGGATAGTAAGATAAGCAATTTTTAATTTTTCTAACAATATTCTTTGGTAGTGTTCTAACATCTCCAATGCGTACACATCTGTGTACATACACATACACACACACACACACACAGAGGATCCAAAATCAAGGTAAAACATTCTATTTCTTGGCTCCCTGTTAACCTGGCAAAACTCCAGTTCATCTTGGAAAACCTAGTTCCGCTATCATCTCCACCGAGAAGTCTCCCCTTTTCCTTCCCTACTCTGTGCCCGCTCTGCACTTTTTCTCTATTTCCTAACAGTTTCCACTGCTGCACTGATTATACCATCCTGTAATATATTTGCTCATATGTCTTCTTCTGTTGCACCATGCTGTAATTTGTTCATACACCTCCTTCCTGTAGTGAACTGTGAGCTCCTTAAGAGCAGGAACTCACTCAATCATTTCCAAATTCCGAGTACCTTGCAAAACAGACACTAAATAAATACATGAATGAACGAATCCTTAATAACAAATACCTTCACAAACAAGCAGAAACCTGTATTTGGAGGCGACTTATCCAAAAAGTTGGTTATTTAAGTATCTTCAATTCTAAACAAAAATTAGCAGATCAATTGAAACTACCAAATCATCCAATTCTTTATCCTTCAAAATGGGAAACATCAAAAATATGTAAGTAAACATATTCCAATAATAACAGAAGCTAAACTTTAAATAAAAAGAATTAAGGCACCTATGATGTCAGGAAAACAAAAAGAGTCCGAAAGCTTTTTTCTAATGAAACCAAAAATAAACACGTAAGGAAAGCATCACAGGACTTACCATTTAGAGTGTCTCCTTTTTCAAAAAATAAATAAATTACGATCAAAAGTCAGATGAAAATATCTACTCTATTGGGGTGGATGAAATTAAGACTGAGCCACATTTTAAATCAATCACACAATGCTCTTGTGGCAAAGTTTTCTAAAAGACTATCTCATGAGTCAACTAAAATTGGGCTAATTTTTAGAAATTTAACAGTTCTTGACAATTTTTTGGCATTTGCTTAGGACTCCATAAGTTGCAGGCCGGTTTTCTGTCGCTGTGGGAGGTGTCCCTCCTCCCAGCGAAGACACGGGCCTTAGCTGTGCTTTGGGTTCCATCCCAGCCCCATCCTTTCAGGAATTCTGCACAAACCCTTTTCTAGTCTATATTCAACCACTCCCTCCCCACGGAGCCTTCCCACCAGCATTCAAACATGCTGAAATCAAACCTATTGGAAACAGTTTCCTATACTTACTGTCTCCATTTTCCTCACCTCCCACTGCTTCCCATTCCACCCCTACCTGCAGATCAGCATCTCTTTCAAAGGTCACCAGTGACCTCCATGACCTTCACCTTGCTAAGTCCAATGGACAGCTCTCAATTCTTCTCTCATAGACGCATTCCACAGTACTGACTCATCGCCCTGCAGGGACATCTGTTTCTGGCTGTCCTCTGACCTTCCTGGCCACTCGTCTCCTTGGCAAGCGCAACCTCCTCTGCCCAGCTCCATCCCAGGCCTCCTTCTCTTCTTATTGTATAGCCTCCCCATAGGCAATCTCACCCATGCCCATGGTTTGAGCTCTTGCCTCTACATGGAGGGCTTCAAAACAGTAAATGGCCACCCCAATTCTGAGCACTAAACCAGCACCTCAATAAAGGCCTCAAAGGCAGCTTCAACTGAACACTTTCGAAACTAAAGTCATGCTCTTCCCATATCCAGAACCTAGTTCTCTACCACTAAGCCCCAGCTCAGTGAATAGCACACATACCCCTTCAGTTGCACAGGTCTGAAACCTAGTAATCACTTAACATCTCTTTCTTCCACTCCATCTACTATTTATCACCATAACCTGACAATTTTATATCTCCATTTTCTCAGTATTTCTGTTTACCATATATGGCTCTTAAGAGGATCAAATGAGCCAACATATGCTAGTACTTTGAAAAATAAAAAAAAAAACATTTAGTATTAGTATTCATTAACTGAAATCTCTTTGAAAGCAGGAACTTTGGCAAGTTCATCTTTTTTATTTATTCCACATGGTACCCCTAGGACGGTGTTTTGCATGCAGATGGCCCTTAAGTAAATATATTGCAATGTATTATTTGTATTGGCTTCATACATGTTCAACTGAGGCATTTATGTATTTTTAACAATCTATATTTCCCAATCCAGCCATCAAAAAATGATCTCATAAGAGGTGAGACTTGTAAGTTAAATGACCCTGTGAAGCGTATGCTACAACGGATACTTTTGATTGATTATGATGCTCCTTAATTTAAAAGTCTATCACCCTTGGCCTATCTTTCCTAAAAAAATCTAAATCCCATATTCAAGCCCAAATCTCACATAAAAGAGTCTTACTCCCTCTTACAGTTCATCTTGAGTGGGAGAAAGTATTAGAGAACTATTTAAGCTTTAAGTACCCTGAAGGCAGACAGAATGACAACTTGTAAAGTTGCCTATCTCATTTTCGTATCTTGCAACGTAGGCTGGGATGACATTCAGAGTACGAAAGACACTGTGAAATGAAAAGAATTATTGTTGCTCACAACTTCCCAAACTCTTGCATTATGTACATAATTGCAGGCTCAGATTTCAAGACTGTCCTCTAGCAAAATCTCACCACTTCAAAAAACAGCTCCCTAGACTAGATTTCCATCTACATCACAATCTTGTTCACAATCCTCATTCACACAATACTTTTCCTTCATCGTACCTATCAAACTTGCAACCACTTATTCCTTTGTATGACCATTTGCTTCTCGTCTATTTTTCCCTCTAGTCACTGCTGTCTTCCCAGCACCTAATAACGTGCCTGACATATCACAAAAATTTAATGGCTCTAGGTGAGGCAATGAATCGAATGAAGAATGAAACAGTCACTTAACTGGAACCAACCAGCAGGGAAGCAAATAAGCAAAAGAAACAGATCTTGAGGTTTTAAGATCTGACCCTCACCCCAAACCAGACAGAGGATGATTTTCCCCTCATAAGTTGTGCGTCCTTCATTTCTCCCATTCTTTCTTCCTTCCTTCAAGGAGAACATTTTAGACTCTCAGAATATTTAAGCTTTAAGTCACTGAGTCTAAAGCCTTACAAATTCAATAACTGAGATCCAAAGATACGACGTGACTTGTCACCTTGACCCTTAGGTCCAATGGTCCACTCTGCCCCTACACTCAATGTCATCCTACAAAACCAGTAATTTTTATACAAACGAGAAATCAGGAAAAGTCTAGAGAGAAAACGCATGCGAGAATTACAAGAGAAGGCTTACTCATCCCCAAGTGTGAGGAACTGCACAGAAAAATGCCAGAAAACAAAATAAAGTGTGCAAAAGACTCCCATGTCACACCACCTCTCCCCTATAGTGCTCTTCTAATACACTTTCAGGAGCAACTCAGCAGCACCCTCAACTCTCAGAACTAATTTGGGGAAAACCAAAATAGGCTGATGATCATGAAAGAAGGTATCATCAAACCACAACTCTCCTGGCCACCCAGACTAAAATCCACTGTGGAAACTATTCAGCCATCCACCAAGGAGAGGCAGCAAAATATAGTGGTTAGATTTAAGAGCTCTGGATTTACACAGGCCTGTCTGAATCCCAGCTTCTTACTAGCTGAGATCTGAGGCAAGTTAATACGTCCAATCTGCAGTTTCTCCCGCTGTAAAATGGGAATAACCTCCACCCCAGAGGACTGTTAACAGTGTAAAGACACTGTACATAAAGCTCTCCGAACAGTGCGTAGCATGTAATAAAAGCTCAATAAATGTCAGCTATTTGTCATTCTTTTCAGCTATAATTTCGTTCACAAAGCCTATTGCCTTTCTAGCTTCCATATAATCTTAAAGACATTCCTCCAGCCTTTTCATTTTCGAGGGGCCTTTTATACAACAGCTTACAGCACACTTTCTAATATCAGACTTCCTGGGCAAACCATTTGAAAACCTGTGCCTCGGGCTCCTCCTCTGTGAAACGAGCCTGATAACGCCTACCCCGCAGGATTGCTGGTAGTAAGCAGTCCCCGAGTTACACAACCTATCACCAGTGTGTGATTAAAACGCACTTGGGGAAAAGTAAACCTGCAACTCTCAATCCCAAACATCAGTCTTAATCCCAGTCCCACCACCACGATAGTGTCCAGAACCAATCACCAAGGTCGACCCACCTCACGCACCCGATTTCTTCTCACCCCACGCAGCAACAGCCCCTCCCGCCCCCGCCAAGCAAGGGTTTTCCGAAATCGCAGGGCTGAGTCTCCTCCCACGGACACCCCACTGCTGGGGCCGCGGCAAAGCCCCCCTAATTCAAGGGACTGGCCTCCCCACCCCGCCCCACAGCGCCGGGAGGTACGCAGTGCATCCTCCTTGCCTGGTCAGCGCCGCCCCACGCCGTTCGCTCTGCAGCTCCCGGCTCGCGTGGGCTCAGGGCCGAGGTCCCACGTCAGCCGCTTCCCGGACCCCAGCGGGCCGCCTCCCAACCTGCGCGCCACTGCTCCCGGCGCCGCGGGCTGCCCGCGCGCACACCCAGCGGCCAGGTGCGGCGCCGACGTCGGGGTCCCGGGCCCCGAGGCTGGGGCGCCCCTGGGGCCCAGCCAAACCGCACGCGGAGGCCGCACCGCCAACCGGCTCCCGCCGCTCCCACAACCCGCGCCGCACTCACCGCGACGCCGGAGTCCGGGTTCCTCCGGCCTCGGGCCCACGCAGGCCTGGCTGAGCCCCAGAGCGTTCACGCGCCGCGCCGCCGCCCAGGGACCCTGGCGCAGCCGTCGGGGCCGCACTGCGAGGGGACAAACGTCTGCGACCCCGTCCGCCACCTCCTCGTCCCGGCCCCGGCCGCGTTGACAACGGCAGTGTCGCAGCCCGGCGCCGGCAAAGCAGCGTCTGTTGAGCGGAACCGCCTGGGACGCTCACCCCCGGCCGGCACTCGTTGCATATGCAGAGAGGCTGCCGCCCATTGGCCCGCGGGCGGTGGCGCGTGCGGGGCTGGGCCTATCGAATTCGGGCCGGGGAGCGCGGTGCTGGCGGCCCGGGGCGGGGTGAGGTTACTACGGGTCATTCCGCGGAGCCGCCGCCGACCGGACCTGGCTGCAGTCTGCGCGGGGCGGGGGCGGGAACGGGGTCGACCGGGAAGGACGAACCGAGGGTGGGGGAGGGGAGCGGGGATCTGCGGCAGGGACGTGGGAGGAGAGGCCAGCCCAGCAGGGTCTGCAGGAGCTGCGTCCCTCCAGGAAAAAAACAACCCCCCCCCCCAAAAAAAAACAAAAATATTACAGACGCACAATTACTGCTGTACTGTATAAATTTCAATATAAATTATGAAACAATATGCATATTCTTTTTCGTTTTTAACTGGATTAGTTATCCTGTTCTTGCACAAATTGCTGTCAAATCCTGCCAAATAAAATGGCCTTTGGAACTGCCTGGGGCAAGAAGAGCCTCAAAAACTCAAAGCTTATCCATTATCATTTCTGTTGTTTTGGCCTCACTTAACCTTGCATATAACCCGTTTTCCCCTGAATGCACTCACTCACCATGCAAATTTGCTATTTCTTTTCAAAAAATAAAGTTTACTCCAAATTACTGTTTTTGAACGTTCTTAGGAATCCAGTGTTTCTGTATTTTAAGGAGTTTGCCATTGTTTCTCGTTTTAGACACTAAACAAGGAAAAGAAAGCATCCAGTGCAGGTAGACTGCCTCCCCACAGACAAACAAAAAACACACACGCACACTCACACATGCACACACACCCCAAAACACAAATGATTACATGTAGTACAACTGCATGTACTATAAGAGAGAAGACTTTCATTAATCCAGTAATGGTAGGATTGGTCTCTTTTTTTTAACCCAACATATTGTTTAGTTTGTCTGTGAACTTTTCCTTAAGTAGGTGAAAGGTTGCCTTCCTGAGCCAGCCTCAGGCTAAAGCAGGGGCTCATTTCCCAAGAGAATCTCAAAATCAGGAAGCCGCCAGAACTTGAACTAGGTGGAGCGATGATGCACCAAGCAGAGAGCTCACTCACCGTGGGCCCAGGGCCAGCTGGGAACCTGAAGGGATGGATACCTGACTCAGGCAAACTGTTCTCCCATTTCAAAATATGGCAGTTCAGTTGCTCATTAATCTGTTGAAACCTTATCAAAGAATACATCCTGAAGATAAGCAGAATGCAGAATTTCTTATCTGAAAAGACATTCGCAGTTCTGCAGAGAGAAGCTGGCTTTAGAAGTGGTACTTCCAGAACCACGAAATCCTCTAGAAAATACTGGTTTTCTTCCAAGAGAAGAAAACTAACATTGAACCTCTTTAGCTATCCGTAAGCCTAAAACAGACTAGAAGAATTCCAACAATATCTTTGTTCGTTATCTCTATATTATGGAATATATATATTATGGATATAGACCTATATTTAAAAGAAAATAGTCCTGGGAATTAAAATTCTAAATTCTCATCTTGTTTGCTGTTTAACGCTTAAGCTAAGTAGAAATATATAGAGATACTTCAGAGATATTGTGGGTGTGGTTGCAGACCACTGACACTTAAAGGGAATATCAAAATTAAGTGAGTCACATGAATAGTTTGGTTTCCCAGTAAATATAAAAGTTATGTTCGCCGGGCATGGTGGCTCACGCCTGTAATCCCAGCACTTTGGGAAGCCAAGGCAGGCGGATCACCAGAGGTCAGGAGTTCAAGACCAGCCTGATCAATATGGTGAAACCCTGTCTCTACTACAAATACAAAAATTAGCCGGGCGTGGTGGCATGCGCCTATAATCCCAACTACTCGGGAGGCTGAGACAGAAGAATCGCTTGAACCCAGGAGGTGAAGGTTTCAATGAGCCAAGATCATGCCATTGCACTCCAGCCTGGACAACAAGAGTGAAACTCCATCTCAAAAAAAAAAAAAAGTTATGTTCATACTATAAAGCGTGCAATAGCATTATATTTAACAAAACAATGTACATATCTTAATTTAAAAATACTTTATTGCAAAAAAAATGCTAGCGATCATTTGAGTCTTCAGCAAGTTGTAATCTTTTTTTGCTGGAGGAGGGTCTCATCTCAGGGTTGATGGCTGCTAACTGATCAGGGTGATGGTTGCTGAAGGTGGGGATGGCTGTAACAATTCCTTAAAATAGACTACAATGAAGTTTGCATCATAGGTTGACTCTTCCTTTCACAATTTCTCTGTAGCATGCAATGCTGCTTAATAGCATTTTACCCACGTTAAAATTCTTTCAGAATTGGAGTCAATTCTTTCAAATCGCCACGCACAGTGGCTCACGCCTGTAATCCCAGCACTTTGGGAAGCCGAGGTGGGCTGATCACGAGGTCGGGAGTTCGAGACCAGCCTGGCCAACATAGTGAAACCCCATCTCCACTAAAACTACAAAAATTAGCTGGGCATGGTGGTGCACACCTGGAGTCCCAGCTACTCGGGAGGCTGAGGCAGGAGAATTGCTTGAACCTGGGAGGCGGAGGTTGTGGTGAGCTGAGATCGCGCCACTGCACTCCAGCCTGGGCAACAAAGCAAGACTCCATCTCAAAAAAATAAAAAATAAAAAAAATCCTCTCAAACTTTGCCACTGCTTTATTCACTACGTTTATGTAATATTCTAAATCCTTTCTTGTCATTTTAACAATGTTCACAGCATCTTCAACAGGAGGAGATTACATCTTGAAAGACCACTTTGTTTATTCATATGAAGTAACTCTTCATCCGTTCAAGTTTTATCATGAGACATGGCAATTCAGACACATCTTCAGTCTCCACTTATAATTCTAGTTCTCTTGGTATTTCTAACATATCTGCAGGTATTTCCTCCACTGAAGTCTCAAACCCCTCAAAGTAAACCATGAGAGTTAGAATCAGCTTCTTCTAAAGTCCTATTATGTCAGTATTTTGACCTCCTCCCATTAATTGTGAATGTCCTTAGTGGGATCTAGAATGGTGCATCCCTTCCAGAAAGTTTTCAATTTACTTTACTCAGGTCTGCTGGGCATGGTGGCTTACTCCTGTAATCCCAGCACTTTGGGAGGCCAAGGCAGGCAGATCACAAGGTCAGGAGATCGAGACCATCCTGGCTAACACGGTGAAACCCCATCTCTACTAAAAATACAAAAAAATTAGCTGGGTGTGGTGGCGGGCACCTGTAGTCCCAGCTATTCGGGAGGCTGAGGCAGGAGAATGGTGTGAACCCAGGAGATGGAGCTTGCAGTGAGCGGAGATCGCGCCACTGCACTCCAGCCTGGGTGACAGAGCAGGACTCTGTCTCAAAAAAAAAAAAAAAATTTACCCAGGTCTATCAGAGGAATCACTATGGCAGCCATAGCCCCATAAAATTTCTTAAATGACTTGAAAATCGAAACTAGTCTTTAATCCATGGGCTGCAGAATGAATGTTGTGTTAGCAGGCATGAAAACAACATTAATCTCCTTGTACAGCTTCATCAGACTTCCTGGGTGACCAGGTGCATTGTCAATAGTAGTAATATTTTGACAGTAATCATATCTTCTGAACAATACTTCTAAAAATGTGCTTAAACTGTCTGATAAACCATGCTGAAAACAGATGAGCTGTCATCTAGGCTTTGTTATTTCATTTATAAAGCACAAGCAAAGTAAGTTTAGCATAATTCTTAAGGACCCTAGGATTTTCAGAATGGTAACTAAGCATTGGCTTCAACTTAAAATCATCAGCTGCAATAGCCCCTAACAAGAGAGTCAGCCTGTCCTTCATAGCTTTGAAGCCATGCATTGACTTCTCCTCTCTACCTATGAAAGTCTTAGATGGCATCTTCTTGTAATATAAGATTGCTTTGTCTACCTTGGAAATCCGTTGTTCAGTGTAGCCACTTTCATCAACAATCCTAGCTGGATCTTCTAGAAAACTTGCTGCAGCTTCTGCATCAGCACTTGCTGCTTCATCTTGCACTTTTATGTTATAGACATGACTTCTTTTCTTAAACCTCATGAACCAAACTCTGCTAGCACCAAACTTTTCTTCTGCAGCTTCTTCATCTCTCTCAGCCTTCACAGAATCCAAGAGAGCTACGCCTTGCTCTGGAATAAACTTCAGTTTAAGAGAATGTTATGGCTGGTTTGATCTTATATCCAGATCACTAAAAGTGTCTCCATATCATCATTAAGGGTATTTAGCTTTCTTAAGCATTCACTAGAGTAGCACTTTTAATTTTCCTCAAGAACTTTTCCTTTGCATTCACACCTTGGCTAATGGCTTGGCACAAGAAGCCTAGCTTTCAGGCTGTCTGGGCTTTTGAACATGCTTTCCTCACTAGGCATAATCATTTCTAGCTTTTGATTTAAAGTGAGAGACGTGTGACTCTTCCTTTCACTCGAATACCTAGAGGCCATTGTAGGGTTATTAACTGGCCTAATTTCAATATCCCTGTGTGTCAGGGGATAGAGAGGCCCAAGGAGAGGGAGAGTGTGGGGACTGGGGTTGGGGAAGGGAGGTCATTAGAGGAATCAGAACACACACATTTAACAATGATGTTCACTGTCTTATATAGGCATACTTCAGATCAGGGTGCCACAAAACAATTACAATAGTAACAGCAAAGATCACTGATCACAGGTCACCATAACAGATATTAAAAAAATGAAGAAGTTTGAAATATTGCAAGGATTACCAAAATTTGACACAGAAACACAAAGTGAGCTGATGCTATCAGAACAGTGGTGCCCATAGAGTTACTCAATGCAAGGTTGCCACAAACCTGATATGGTTTGGCTGTGTCCCCACTCAAATCTCATCTTGAATTGTAGCTCCCATAGTCCCCACATGACGTGGGAGGGACCTAGTGGGAGGTAAATGAATCATGGGGGCAGGTTTTTCCTGTGCTGTTCTTGTAATAGTGATTAAGTCTCATGAGATCTGATGGTTTTATTAAGGGGAGTTCCCCTGCACACGCTCTCATGCCTGCCACCATGTATGACGTGACTTTGCTCCTCCTTCACCTTTCACCATGATTGTGAGGCCTCCCCAGCGACTGTAAGTCCATTAAACCTCTTTTTCTTTTCTTTTTTTCCTCTTTTTTTTCTTTTGAGATGGAATCTTGCTCTGTCCCCCAGGCTGGAGTGCAGTAGTGTGATCTCGGCTCACTGCAATCTCCATCTCCCGGGTTCAAGCAATTTTCCTGCATCAGCCTCTGAGTAGCTGGGAATACAGGTGCGTGTCACCACGGCCAGCTAATTTTCGTATTTTTAGTAGAGACAGGGTTTCATCATGTTGGTCAGGCTGGTATCGAACTCCTGACCTTGTGATATACCTGCCTCAGTCTCCAAAAGTGCTGGGATTGCAGGCTTGAGCCACCGAGCCAGGCCACCTCTTTTTCTTCACAAATTACCCAGTTTTGGGTATATCTTTATTAGCAGTGTGAGAACAGACTAATATACCTCCAATTTGTAAAAAACACAATAAAGCAAAGTGCAATAAAACCAGGTATGCCTGTAGTATTTCTACTTTCTACATTTTTAATTTTTTAATTTTTTAATTTAAAAAAAGTCATGTGTACAATTGATTTTGTCTTGAAAAGTTTTCAATATATTTTTATTGACAGCTTTTGAGAATTACAGAATTTGGCTATATTTTCCTTCTTTTTATAAAAATTAAATTCAGAAACCATTATGTCCAACTGAATGAAAACATCTACAGGAGTACAGCAGTTCCTTTATAGTTTTGCTATTTGTCCAAATAACAGGGACATTGAGAAGAGATGTCTTCATAATTCTCATGAATACCTAATGATCTGTTTCACATGAAGGGCGGCAGAAATAGTCTGTGACTATATAATAAAATACTATGAGCACTTTCCATAATCATTATAGTACAATACCAAGACCAACTGATGTTTAAAATTTTTACAGAAATCTTTTAGTTCTTTCACTTCTGGTGAATTTTGGGGGCAGAAGATAGGAGTTAAGGTGGCATATAATACTATATGTTTGAGTTCAGATGACTCTGGCTTCGAGAACAGAACATTCAACAAAAAACAGTTTTTAAAATGACATTTATTGTCCAGGTGTAGTGGTTCATGCTTGTAATCCCAACACTCTGGGAGGCTGAGGTGGGAGGTTTGCTTGAGGCCAGGAGTTCAAGACCAGCCTGGGCAATGCAGAGAAGTCCCATCTTTAAAAAAAAAAAAATTGGCCAGGCATGGTGGCTCACACCTGTAATCCTAGCACTTTAGGAGGCCGAGGTGGGCGGATCACAAGGTCACAAGGTCACAAGGTCAAGAGGTCGAGACCATCCTGGCCAACATAGTGAAACTCTATCTCTACAAAAATACAAAAATTAGCTCGTGGCGCACACCTGTAGTCCCAGCTACTCAGGAGACTGAGGCAGGAGAATTGCTTGAACCTAGGAGGCGGAGGTTGCAGTGAGCTGAGATCGTGCCATTGCACTCCAGCCTGGCGACAGAGTGAGACTCCGTCTCAAAGTAAATAAATAAATATTTTAAAATACAAAAATTAGTCAGGCATGGGGGCTCATGCCTGTAGTACCAACCACTTAGGAGGCTGAGGCAGGAGGGTTGCTCGAGTCCAGGAGTTCGAGGCTGCAGTGAGCTATGATTGTGACAGTGCACTCCAGCCTGGGCGATAGAGCGAGACTCTGTCTCAAAAAAAAAAAAAAAAAGAAAAAAAAAAAAGACATTTACTATGTCACATAAAAAGAACTAAGGAGGCAGGGCAAGTCCAAGGTGAGTTCAGGGACTCTGCATATCATTGAGGACCTGGGCCTTCCCTGTGTCATTCTCAGCATATTGGTTTCATCCTTAGACTGTCCACTCAGAGTCACAGATGGCAGCCACAGTTTCATATATCTCATGAACACACAGCAGCATCTGGCCAAAGAATAAGGGCATGTTCCCTAAATGCCACTTTTTATTAAGGAGGAAATCCTTTCTCAGAAGACTCACGACAGACCCCTCCACAAATCTCATTGCCAGGAACTGAGTCACACATCCATATCTTACCTGTAAAGGAGGCTGGGAAAGTGTTAAGAGGCATTTTGGGCTTCTGGAATGGAAAGGAGGTACTATCAGCACAAAGGAAGCCATGGGAAGGGATACATGCGGGAAAGCCTAACTAGCAACATCTGACATGAATATCACTATCACCTGAAATTACCCATTTTGGACTAAAAGTGGCTTAAACGATAAAACCATCTGTTGTTTAACTTTACAAAATGTCCAGAGGAAAGCAGTTCCAAGGCTGCTTTTGGGGTTTTTTGTTTGTTTATTTGTTTTGTTTTTGTTTGAGACAGGGTTTATTCCCATCTCCCAGGCTGCAGTGCAGTGGCACGGTCTTGGCTCAATGCAACCTTCGCCTCCCAGGCTCAAGCAATTCTCCTGCCTCAGCCTCCCAAGTAGCTGGGACCGCAGGCGTGCACCACCATGCCCAGAGAATTTTTGTGTTTATGTAGAGATGGGGATTCGCCATATGGGCCAGGCTGGTCTTGAACTCCTGACCTCAGGTGATCCACTCACTTCAGCCTCCCAAAGTGCTGTGATTACAGGTGTGAGCCACCACTCCCAGCCCTAGGGCAGCTTTAAAGGCTCAATAATGTCATCAAGGACCCAGCTCCTCCTGTCTCTCTGCTCATTCTACCATTCTCGGTCTCTATGTTGTCTCTCTCCTCATGGTGATAAGACGGCTGCCACTGCTCCAGATGTTATCTTACACAACACTTCTAAAGCCAGAAGAGAAAAGCAGTTTCTCCTTACATACCAGGATGGGTTTATTGAACAGCTACATCTTTCCAAGATGCACTCATTTCCCCTAAACCAATCACTGGCAAATGAAATTACCCTGATAAATCTATCTCAATCCTAGATCATCTACTAGGGTCTGGGGAGGGTATTCTAGCTACTAGGGACACAGTAACATTTGACCTTTGGTTCAAAGTACTATATATGCCACATTTTGAAGGACAAGACTCCACTCCAATAGAATATCATCCTCAGGCTGGCTCCTTTGCTTGGTTTTTAACAGGATTCTAAGGGTTCCATCGGGTGGTACTTCTCAGTGATGAGGCACTTGGTAGAGCCCATAGGTCCCACTGTCACATGCTCATTGCTGCTCCTCTGCCATAAAGTGGGCCTTCACTCCCAGAACGAGGCTATGTAGGAATCTATGATGGCAAATCAGACATTTTGTGAGCCCTCGGATTGTGGTACTAGCAAGGTTCAGTGGGCAGAAAAAGCAAACTCACGCCTAGGTTATAGATCTATCCCAGAAAGAACAAATCAATGGCTTAGGCACTGGTAGAGGCACTAAGGTGGAGATTCACAGGTGTCATCAGCACATCCTAGACATGGGAACGCTAAGGGGATGTGTGCAGGGCACCCAAAACCTCTGCTACAAGTGGGCAATCAACAGCGGCTGCTAGGCTGGGCGCGGTGGCTCATGCCTATAATGCCAGCACTTTGGGACGCTGAGGCAGGTGTAACATTTGAAATCAGGAGTTTGAGAGCAGCCTAGCCAACATGGTGAAATCCTGTCTCTACTAAAAATACAAAATTAGCTGAGCTTGGTGGCGCATGCCTATAATCCCAGCTACCCAGGAGGCTGAGGCAGGAGAATTGCTTGAACCCAGGAGGCAGAGGTTGTGATGAGCCAAGATCGAGCCAGTTCACTCCAGCCTGCGCAACAGAGCAAGACTCTGTCTCAAAAATAATAAAAAATAAAAATGAAAAACCGTCGCTGCCGTTTTTCCTTATGTTAAAAAACTGGAACGTATGCGTATTTTGTGTGTGTGTGTGTGTGTGTGTGTGTGTGTGTGTGTATTTTTTTGAGATGGAATTTTGCTCCTATTGTCCAGGCTGAAGTGCAATGGCGTGATCTTGGCTCATTGCAACCTCCACCTCCCAGGTTCAAGCAATTCTCCTGCCTCAGTCTCCCGAGTAGCTAGGATTACAGGCATGTGCCACCATGCCCGGCTAATTTTGTATTTTTAGTAGAGACAGGGTTTCTCCATATTGGTCAGGCTGGTCTCAAACTCCAGACCTCAGGTGATCCGCCTGCCTCGGCCTCCCAAAGTGCTGGGATTACAGGCGTGAGCCACTGTGCCCAGCCTCGAATATATTTCAAGGAATTTTCCAGTGACTGAATTTCAAAGAAAGAATCAGGAGAAGAATTCTAAGAGTTTCTGTGGCCAAACATCACTCCGTCTTTCTAGGAAGTCCTTCTTTTCAACACAGGCTCTCAGCTTCAGGAGTGAGGCTCATGGTTGATCACGGGGCGAGACATCACAATGGGATGTCTCCTACATCCCCTCCAGGATTTATAAAGATCTCTAGGGATCGAGAGTCTTCCGCTACCTTCAATGACACTAGATATTTGTCAACGCTCTCAATAAGCAATTTCTTCAACCCAAGGTAATTTGATTCTGTTCTACTTTAATGATTAAAAACTGACTAGCCTTCTTTAAATAACTCTTCACATGCATGAAATAGTTTGTCTTCTTTTTCTTTTCCAAGCTAGACAAAACTTTTTTTTAACTTTTATTTTAGATTCATGTTCAGGTTTGTTACAAGGGTATATTGTGTAATGCTGAGGTTTAGGGTATAATTGCACCTGTCACTCAGGCAATGAGCACGGTATCCAACAGCTAGTTTTTCAACCCTTGTCCTCTCCCTCACGCCTCCTATAATCCTCAGTGTCTATTGTTCTCTTCTTCATGTCCATTTGTAGTTCTTTGAGAAATCTCCAAACTGCTTTCCATAGCAGTTGAACTAATTTACATTCCCTCCTATATCGTGAAAGCTTTCCTTTTTCTCTGCAGCCCTGCCAGCATCTGTTATTTTTTGACTTTTTAATAGTCATTCTGACTGATATGAGATGGTATTTCATTGTGGTTTTGATTTGCATCTCTCTAATGACTGGTGATGATGAACATTTTTTCATATGCTTGTTGGCCACTTGTGTGCCTTTTTTTGAGAAGTGTCTGTTCACATACTTAGCCCGCTTTTTAATGGGATTATTTGTCTTCTGCTTTTAAATTTTTTTTAAGTTCCTTACAGACTCTGAATATTGGACCTTTGTTGGATGCATAGTTTGCAAGTACTCCCATTCTGTAGGTTGTCTGCTTACTCTGTTGATAGTTTCTTTCACTGTGCAGATGCTTTTTGGTTTAATTAGATCTCACTTGCTAATTTTTGTTTTTGTTGCAATTGATTGGAGGGCTTAGCCATAAATTATTTGTCAAGACTGATGTCCAAAATGATATTTCCTAGATTTTATTCTAGGATTTCTACAGTTTGAGGTCTTACATTTAAGTTGTTAATTTATCTTGACTTGATTTTTGCCTATGGTGATAAGTAGGGGTCCAGTTTCATTTTTCTGTGTATAGATAGCCAGTTATCTCAGCACCATTTAGTGACTAGGGAGTCCTTTCCCCATTGCTTATTTTTGCCAGCTTTGTCAAAGATCAGATAATTATAGATGTGTGGCTTTATTGTTGGGTTCTCTATTCTGTTCCATTGGTCTATGTGTCTTTTTTTGTACCAGTATCATGATGGTTTCATTACTGTAGCCTTGTAGTGTAGTTTGAAGTTGGGTAAAGTGAGGTTTCAGGCTTGTTGGTTTTGCTTAGGATTCTTTTAGCTATTTGGGCTCTTTTCTGGCTCCACATGAATTTTAGACTAGTTTTTTATAGTTCTGTGAAACATGACATTGGTAGTTTGATAGCAATAGCATTGAATCTGTAGATTGCTTTGGGCGGTATGGCTATTTTAACAATATTGATTCTTCCAGCCCATGAGTACAGAATGTTTTCCCATTTGTTTGTAGACAAATCTTTTTTAAAAAAAAGTCTCTCTGAAATGACCTGTTTTCTATCCCTTTGATTATTTTTAGTGCACTTTTCCCCTTTTCATCATTTGGAGAATAAAATAGAATACCCAGATTTTAACCAAGGACCTGACAATTGTAAAATATATTGAAAGGGTCTATTCCCAGCCCTTATACATCAGAATGTCATTAAAATATCCTAAAAATGCATTTGCTTTTTAAAGTAGCAATGCATACTTTTTTATTCCTGTTTCATTTTGATTGATAATAATTCTCAGTTAAGGAAGTGGACATTTAAGAGCTGCACACTCTTGTGTGTGTAGAAGTCTCTTTGAATCTATTGTTGGGCTTGTTTGTTTGCTGTTCTATGTATGAACCTCTGCATATAAAGTCTTTTATATTATACTTACTAAAGCTTCCCTGAAATTTATCCATTTGTTTGGGCCGTTCTATTTTATCAGTATATATGTAAAGAACCCTGAATTCAGGCAGTTTCTGAAATAACATTTTCTCTCCAAAATAGCTGTAGCTCTATTATTTCTTAAGTCTTTTATAATATAGACTTTATATGTTTGATTAAAAAGAGAAAACCAAGATCATTAGAATTAAGTTTGGTTGTATGTAACTAAGAATGCAAAATAATAGTAGTTAAAATACATAAAGATTTTTATTTTACATAAAAGGAATCTGGAACTTGGTAATCTAGGGCCAGTATGGAAACTCCATGAAATCATCAGGGACCCAACCCAAGATGCTTCTCTCTTTTTGTTCTTCCAGCCTCCGTGTGTGACTTACTAGTGTCTGATGTCTATATCCAAAGTCATCAAATGGCTGCTGGGGTTTTAGCCATCACATCTGCGTTCCAGGCATCAGAAAGAAAGAAGAGGCAATGCAAAAGGGATGCAATTCCTAGTAATTCCTTTCAAGAGTGTTTTTTTTTTTTTTCAACACAACACCTCATCTTACATCACATTGGTCAGAATATCACCACATACTAAGGAAGCCAGAACATAGGCATAAGAAGCACACAAAGGCATCTGAAATAAAATCTGGGTGCTGTTACTAACCGTGAAGGGCAGAAGAGTTATCGGGTAAGCAACCAACAGTCGCTGCCCTCTTGATAAAGGTAGGGTAGCTGAAGAAAGGCACAATATATTGGGTGCTGAAAATACTACTTCCGGGAACCTGAAGATAGTTCAAGTTCTTCTTTAGGGCCAGTGGAAGTCCTCTTCTTTGTTTCTCCCTTTGATTTAGAAGTTTGTGACAATACAGAGCAGTTTTTTTTTTTTTTTACATTTTTCTAATAAAGAGCCTTTATATAATTGTGAAATACATAAACAGTCCCTGAGTGTTCTCCAACATCATTCATATTAATTTCTTTTGAAGTTCCTTAATGAACTTACTTCTCTTTTCTCTGGAATTGCTGTGGTTTCTCTATATCAATGAAAATATTTGGAAGCCAAGCCTGAGGTTTCGGGGGTAGTCCTTTAAATCTCATGTTTATTTTATATTTACAACACATCTCAATTTGGACTAGCCACCTTTCAAGTGCTCAATCACCACATATGGCTAGAGGCTACTGTATGGATCAGCTCAGTTCCAGACTATAAGATGCATGAAAACAAGAAAGCATGTCTGTTTCACTCACCACTGTATCCCAGCACCTAGCACCATGCCTGATGTGTAATGGGCACTCAATGTGTGTTTGTTGAATTAGTACATTTGAGGGGAAGGATGTTTAAAATATTTGTCAGCAAAGGTGCTGACAAAACAGATAAGTCACTTTAGTTTTTCTCTTTTGCTTTTTCAGATCTTGCCT
This sequence comes from Macaca nemestrina, assembly GCF_043159975.1. Classification (NCBI taxonomy): domain Eukaryota; kingdom Metazoa; phylum Chordata; class Mammalia; order Primates; family Cercopithecidae; genus Macaca; species Macaca nemestrina. Next base: position 120,964,014 of record NC_092135.1, on the reverse strand, counting down.
GTCGAAAAGCTTTATTGGCCGGGTGCGGTGGCTCACACCTGTAATCCTAGCACTTTGGGAGGCCAAGGCGGGCAGATCATTTGAGGTCAGGAGTTCAAGACCAGCCTAGCCAACATGGTGAAACACCGTCTCTACTAAAAATATGAAAATTAGCCAGGTTTGGTAGTGTGTGCCTGTAATCCCAGCTACATGGGAGGCTGAGGCAGGAGAACCACTTGAACCCGGGAGGCAGAGGTTGCAGTGAGCCGAGATGGTGCCACTGCACTCCAACCTGGGCAGCAGAACGAGACTCTGTCTCAAAAAAACAGAAACCCTTGTAACGTTTATATTTTTCTTACCATTATAAGGAGAGTTTCCAGTCTAGAAATTTTTAATGAAGCAAGACCATGCCATCACAACCAATGTTTTAAAAATAAACTCCTTGTAAAGGTTATTAGTATGCATCTTGCTAGTAATTTATTCTTGTTTTTACTGAATCTCTACTGATCTTGGGGAACATTTCTAGGACCCATACACAAATATGAAAACATTTTATATGTTGTATATTTTATCTGTTTTATATATTTTCTGTGTAATCTTTAAATCACAACACTCTTGTATTCATTATGTCATCATACTTTGCTTAAGAGCATATTTCTCAAACTTGCGTAAATTGTGGAAGTATCAAAGGATTAACTAATAGTCTACGGAGAGTGCCTATTTACCTCACCTAGGTACAAAACAGCTTTACTTAAAATTTGGGAAATCCTGTCACTTTACTGCTGTGTTACTTAAAATGTGTTTCATGGGCCAGGAGTAGCAGCAGCCATACTTAGGAGTTGCTAGAAGTGCGGAGTCTCAAGCCCACATCTACAGAGCTATGCCCAGATCTACTGAATCAGAATCTGCATTTTCACAAGAGTTTAGCCAAATGACTCATGCGCACATTAAGGTTTGAGAAGCACTGACTCAACATTATTGTCAGTTCCTTTTACCACCAAACGTGGATATATTCGCGGCTTACTTTAGAGCCAGGCACAGAGAGAAGAAAACGATTGGCCCAGAGAACAGATACAGGAGCTCTGATTTCTAGTGCCTTGGCATGCGGAACAGGGACCTCATGGAGCTTTCTGCACGTAGATGGAGGAAAGGCTTGGGGAAGAGCGATGGGAGGACAGACCTGATGTTTATACCAGTTGTTTGCTACTCATCCAAAAAGCAGGAGCTCCTGCCAGTCCCTGAGCATCTGTGCTAAGCAAAAAAAAAAAAAAAATATATACATATATATATAAAAATATATATATATATATGTATATATTTAGCTGTTTTGAAGAACCAAGTTTAGAGGCCACGGAGGGCAGATCACTTGAGGTCAGGAGTTCGAGACCAGCCTGGCCAACATGGTGAAACCCCGTCTCTACTAAAAATACAAAAATTACCCGGGCATGGTGGTGCATGCCTGTAATCCCAGCTACTAGGGAGGCTGAGGCAGGAGAATGGTTTGAGCCCGGGAGGCAGAGGTTACAGTGAGTCGAGATCGTGCCACTGCACTCCAGCCTGGGTAACAGAATGACACTCTGTCTCAAAAAAAAAAAAAAAAAAGAGCCAGGTTTATTCCAAAGTGTCAACTAACCTTAAAGACAACCTTCCCTACGCCCACCTTCTCATGGAACTAAACTGAGTGATGACAATGAGTATGCAACAAAGTCACATGCTTCCCAGCCTCACTTTACATCGATGGGATTAAGTCAAAAAAATCAAAGTAATTCATCACACATTCATTTTAACTACAAAATTGCAAATTCTCATCTATCCACTTCTGAATCAGCTACTTTTAGCAAGTACAGAAAGAAAACCACCAAATGACCAATTAGGGAGAATTTTTTGGTTTTGCTGAGATACCTCATCATAGCCCTCCCTATTACCACTATTAAAGCAACTCTAAAAAATAATAATTTCCCTCAAAACGTTAGGACACATTTACCAGGAGTAATCATGTGAAAAACACACTCTCCTAGGGAATAAAGAACGTGATACATAAAATTTCAAAACTCTAATCTATACAATCACAACAAAATTCTAGCTATTCGATCATTTATAAAAGATTATCTCCAGCATGGGCCTCTGGTTGCATTGTCTGCCCAGCAACCCCTCCTACTTTTTATATTAAAAGCTACCTCTTACCTTTGGAAAACAACCCTCCCAATTCTGTGTGTTTCTAGTGGAACTGCAGGTCATCAAACCTCATCCACATTAGCCACAGAAGTGGGTACAGAAACCAACCTGCCAATCAAAACATCCCCTCTCCCCTTACCACAGGTATTGGTTCAAAGGGTGGTCAGATGGTCCAGGGAAGACCAATTAGAGTTCATCCCTGGCATTTTACATCTGTATCCTGGGAGACTGATTTGGAATATCCAAGCTGCAAGTTGACTGAATTCATATCTACTCTCTCTTAGAAGCCATCTGGCCAACAAGCAGAGAGTGGAGCCCAGCAAAGAGATGGGGATGTGGATCCCCAAATCTAGTAGTGCTTGAGGTCAACACCACCCCTATTATTTCCTGTAACATGATTCAGTATACTCTGTGGAAGGGTATGTATGTGCCTACGTTTACTTAAGCTAGTTTGAGGTCATTCATAACTCAAACTTCCTGATATATACAAACAGGAAAATGAAAGAATGTTAAAAGGAAATTCATTGACACTTAGAAAAGTAGCTTGTTACTATTGTGAAATTGCGGTTATGTCTTTACTGAACAAACATTTAGTAAGACATTATGCTGGTTCCTGTATGTGTTTTGCAGATATTCGATCATCCTGTTTCTGTAAAGCAGGAATCATATTTCTAGAGCTTCCTTTTCTTCCTGCACTAGGTCATGCAAGCTCAGGTTTCTGAGTGAATACAGCAAAAGAGAATCATAAAGCAGTGTTTTCTTTTAGACAGATCATCTGACTGAATTTCTCTCCCCTTTTCTGCCTTGGCTGACTTGGTGAGTAGTATAAAATTTCCATAGACTATTCTCCAAATCAAAATGCTAGGATGGGAAAATAGTACTCATTTATTGCCTTTGTGTTTTATCTCCTAGAATTAGTAGAAGTACTCATTTATTGAATCAGTGTTATATATACAATTTTCTTTTTAATCTGACAACTACCCCAGCAGGCATCTCCCTGTTTTACAGAATAAAACACTGAGACCTGTGAGGTACCTTCTTGAGATCTTGAAACTAGTGAGTGGTATAACCTGGATATACACCCAGGCCTGTCTAACTTTCTATAGCTCATCATTTTCTCCCTGGCACTACATTACTTTCCAGAAAAAAGGGCAGTATAGTCAGTCATCCTGGTGATATATATATTTTTTCTTTTTTTCTTTTTTTTTTTTTCCTGAGGCAAAGTCTTGCGCCCAGCCATCTGGTGGTATATTTTATATCACACCAAAGCCCATATACTCCAGTCTCTTGGAAGTGTATTCAACATTCTATGAACTTCAGCGTGAAACAGTTGGCATGTTAGATAAGTAATCATAAGATCGAGCCTAAATTAGGGCCAGGCGCAGTGGCTTATACCTGTAATCCCAGCACTTTGGGAGGCCAAGGCAGGCGGATCACTTGAGGTCAGGACCTCGAGACCAGCCTGGCCAACATGGTGAAACCTCGTCTCTACTAAAAATACAAAAAGTAGCTAGGCGTGGTGGCACATGCCTGTAATCCTAGCTACTCGGAAGGCTGAGGCAGGTGGATTGCTTGACCCCGGGAGGCAGAGGTTGTGGTGAGCCGAGATGGTGCCATTGCACTCCAGCCTGGGTAACAGAGCGAAATTCTGTCTCCAAAAAAAAAAGAAAAAAGAAAGAAAGAAGAGGAAGATGAAGAAGTTAAGAAGGAAGTGGAGCACAGGGAAGAGGAAATTTCTTCCAGATTAAAAAAAAGAGAACTCGACAGAAGAACAATTCTTCAAAGATTCAATTTATGAAATTACCACATAGGGAGGAAAAAGGTATTTACCTTGATTTATCTGAAAAAAAGGAACAGTAAGCATTGTGGTAAAAGAAGGAAAGAAAGAAAAAAAACCCTGAATTTTAATAGAAATTAAGAATACAATTAGAGCTCCATTACTGCCACTAATATAGCCATCCTCCCAGGTGCAAGATTTGACAAGCAGGTCTGGAAAAATTGGAAAGTCAGTGAGCTTTGCTATTGACACGGCCCCACTGAGTTCCTCCACCCATACGAATGTTCAACACACCACCCGGCCCAGCCCAGCCTTCCCTATTTAGGCTTGGGTACAACCATTCCTAACCCCTCCCTGCCCTTCAAAACTTGCCCATCCTGTACATCATTACCAAACAGCATGTTCGCTGTTTCTCATAGCTTAATCTTTTCATCTTGTGACACGGACTTGAAAAAGTTTCTGAAATATATTGCTGCATTACGTTATTGCTGCATTACATATATAAAATAAAAATACCTATTAGGTTGGTGTAAACCGCAATTACTTTTGCACCAACACAATAGAAAAAGGACTAGAAAAGTATGCCATATAACATATACCTAATGCGTGTGAGGCTTAAAACCTAGTTGAGGAGTTGATAGGTGCAGCAAACCACCTTGGTACATGTATACCTATGTAACAAACCCAGACATTGTGCATATGTATCCTGGAACTTACAGTAAAATATTTAAAAAAAAAAAAGAAAGAAAGAAAGGAAAAGAAAAGAAAAGAAAAGAAAAGAAGAGGAGGAAATGGTGAACTGAGATTGTGAAACGAGAGCAGGTTTTTACCTTTCGTCCCATGTATTTCTGTCTTTTTTAATCTTTTAAATTAAGCACATATTCATATATTACCTATATAATTATTTTTCATGAGTGAAAGAAAATATGAGAAAAATTATATTTAGCTTATCCTCCCCTTCCCAAGGAAGTTTTAAATAGCAGCCTTTTAGAGAGGATTTCTAAATACATAGAAGGGATTTAAAAGAGAGGTCGGTTTCAGATATCTCTGGGGTTGGATGATGGAGTAAGACAGGAAGTGTTTTCTGCGGCTGGGACGTTTTAATTCAACTTTACTCTTGCTGTGTATGTGGGCAGCACCTACATAATCACTGTCACCGTCACCTGCACAGCCACCCTGTGACACAAACCTCTATATTTCTATATGCTCTTACACTGAGTTACAAGGTTTTAAAGGATACTAGCTGGATGCAGGGTGACCTCTGGAAGGGAATGGTCAAGTAAAAGTCAGGGGACTGTCTCCTTTATCTATAATGTTTCAAACAAGAATGTATTCATGTTTTGCTTAGTAATTAAAAATGTAAAACAAAATACATTTGGAAAACCCTTTTTTTTTTTGGAATATGTGAATGGAATGGGGAGTAGGTGTGCTCCATGTAAGCGGGCCACAGTTAAAGTAGTTTGAGATTACCACTCCCTTCCTGTACTGCATGCCCAGAGAGTCACTGGCTGAGATGATTTGGATGGAAGGAAGCACATCCATGTCACATGATCACAGAACATCTGTATTCACATTTTTTCTATATGTGTCGACTATTCTGATTTCTATATTAATAAATACTCTTTAGGTTGCAAGCGACAGAGATCCAAATTGAATTTCCTTATTCAAAAAGGAGAATTTGTCCGGGAGTGGTGGCTCATCCCTGTAATCCCAACACTTTAGGAGGCCAAGGTGGGTGGATCACCTGAGGTCAGGAGTTTGAGACAAGCCTGACCAACATGGCAAAACCCTGTCTCTACTAAAAACACAAAAAGTTAGCTATGCGTGATGGTGGGCACCTGTAATCCCAGCTACTTGGGAGGCCGAGCGAGGAGAATTGTTTGAACCTGGGAAGCAGAGGTTGCAGTGAGCTGAGAGCGCACCATTGCACTCCAGCCTGAGCGACAGAGCAAGACTCTGCTTCGAAAAAACAAACAAAAAAAAAAAAGGGGGGGGGGAATTTATTTTATCATGTAACTAGAAAATCAAAACCAACAGGCTTGGAGTCATGCAAAGTTGGATTAGGTACTCAAAACGTTACCAGCAGCAATGTGATTTTATGCCTCTCAGGACCTCTTCCTTTTACATAGGCCTCATTCTCAAATCGTCTTACAGATGGAGGCAAAAATGGCAACTAGTCACCACAGGCTTATAATTCCACTTTATATTTCCACCAAAAATCCCACTGGAAAAAGAAATGCTCTTTCTAGATAGCTCAGAGAATGTCCTGGTGTTTAGTATCGTTGGTCTGGCTTGTGTTATGTGCCTATCACTGAACCGACTGCTGAGGCAAAGGGAATGGAATGTTATGATCAGACAAACCTAGGCCCTGTACTTATCAATGGAGTGAAAGCTTGCAATCAGCCCCACCTGGACCACGGGGATTGGGTTGGTATCCCTAAGGCATATTAAGGTACCATTACTCAAAGAAAGGCGAAGTATCACTGGGAGGCAAAAGCAAGGATGTCCACCAGCTTCTGGGATGAGTGGTCACACTGAATAATCCAGGCTCATTGTCATTACTGCCCTTTTGATATCTCCAGTGTCTGTCTAACAAGCTCTGACTTTCAGGTCTCAATCTATTCATCTTTTCTCTTCAATCCTGACATCTTAAGGAGCCCTTAGGACATTACTGTTGTTGCTGGGAGGGGTTGTCTATCAACTCCTTGTGATTTGGACTGAGATGGAATTATTTTATTTTATTTTGTTTTGTTTTATTTCAAGATGGAGTTTCGCTCTTGTTGCCCAGGTTGGAGTGCAATGGCACGATCTTGGCTCACCACAACCTCCGCCTCCTGGGTTCAAGCAATTCTTCTGCTTCAGCCTCTCAAGTAGTTGGGATTATAGGCATGCGCCACCAAACCCGGCTAATTTTTTGTATTTTTAGTAGAGAGGGGGTTTCTCCATGTTGGCCAGGCTGGTCTCAAACTCCCGACCTCAGGCGATCCGCCCACCTCGGCCTCCCAAAATGCTGGGATTACAGGCAGAGCCACCATGCCCAGCTGAGATGGAATAATTTTCTAAGCAGGAAGCATTGATTCAACATGTCTTTCATTCCCTCCTATGTATCAGACATATGCTTGATGCAGTTTCCATCTGTAATAATTAGCCTAGTGAAGGCACCACACAAGAAAATCCATGTGATAAGGATTAAGTAAAGTTCTGCACAGGCTGATAATTGGGAGGGTTACAAAGAACAAGCTTCCAAATCAACTCAGTTGTCAGAACATATCTCTAAGAAATGATGCTTGAGCTAAGACCATGAGGACACATAAAAGTTGGGCAGAGAAGTAGAGGACAAGGGAGTGGGTGAACATTCCAAGCAGAGAGAACAATTTGTGTAGAAGCACATAGGCAAGATGGGCAATGGCATATTTTTAGAATTACAAGTTGGCCAGGATGACTACAGCTCAAGCTGTGTGTAGGAAAGTGGCCCGAGAACATGTGATGAAGAACATGAATAAACTTGTCAGCCATGTCAAGCCTGGATGTTTGAAATTTATCTTGTGAAATTTACCTTGAGCATTAGTCACTTTTAGGTAGAAGAAAAGTATGACCAAATGTTATCTCGTTTGTTTGTTTAAGCATTCTTTAGAGAAGAAAAATTGCAGAAGACTAAGACTGGAGATAGGGAGACAAACACAGTCTACTGTAGTGTTCTGGGTAAGTTTTAATAAGGAGGAATTAATCAAAGCACAATGAGGGTGGAGAAGAGGGACTGAATTATCAAGGTACAGGAGATACTATTGACAGGACAGGAAAAGAAAGTAGGGTGCAGGAAAAGAGAAGAGGAAAGGGGGGATTCCCAGCTTTCTGGCTTGGGTGATTGGTTGGTTGATGTTTTTATTCAAACAGAAACTCAGGTTTCAGAAAAAGATGATGACTATGGTTGGGTGCATCCAGTTGGAAATTTGTGGTGGATAGATGAATCTAAATTCAGTGGAGCTGCCAGGCTAGAGATGTAGATGTCCTCAGGCCAATGTAGCTGAAGCCATGTTTGCAGATGGGATCAGTCAAGGGAGAACGTACAATATGAAGAGAAGTTGGAAGGACAGAACCCTGGGCATTGCCAACATTTAAAAATCCAGTGAATAAAAAGAAGTCAGAAAGGAGACAAAAATGAAGGAACCAGACATGGAAGAGTGCAAAGAGGATGTCCACCTCATCAGGCAGGACAGATTCTCTTCTTCTTTATTTATTTTATTTTATATTTATTAGTTTATTTATTTTGAGACGGACTCTCACTCTGTTGCCCAGGTTGGAATACAATGGCATAATCTCGGCTTACTGCAGCCTCCATCTCCTGAGTTCAAGGATTCTCCTGCCTCAACCTCCTGAGTAGCGGGGATTACAGGTGCATGCCACCACACCCAGCTAATTTTTGTATTTTTAGTAGAGACAGTTTCACAGTGTTGTCCAGGCTAGTCTTGAACTCGTGACCTCAAATCATCCACTGACCTAGACCTCTCAAAGTGCTGGGATTACAGGCATGAGCCACTGCACCCAGCCTTTTTGAAAAAAAAAAAAATTATTTTTCTAGAAGGCAGAGTCTTACTCGGTTGCCCAGGCTAAGTACAAAGGCACAATTATAGCTCACTGCAGCCTCAATCTCCAGGGTTCAAGAACTCCTCCTGCCTCAGCCTCATGAGCCACTGTGCCTGGCTAATTTTTTTTTTTTTTTTTTAAACAGTGTCTTGCTCTGTTGCCCAAGTTGGAGTGCAGTGCCGCTATCATGGCTCACTGAAGCCCCGACCTCTTGGGCTCATGATCCTCCTACCTTAGACTTAGTAGCTGGAACCACAGGCGTGCACCACCATGCCCAGGTTTTTTTTTTTTTTTTAATGTTACATTGCCCAGCTGGTCTTGAACTACCGAGCTCAAGCAGTCCTCCCACCTTGACCTCCCAAAGTGCTAGGATTACAGGCATGAGCCACTGTACCTGCCTAATTTTTTTTTTTTTTTTTTTTTTTTGAGACGGAGTCTCGCTCTGTCGCCCAGGCTGGAGTGCAGTGGCCGGATCTCAGCTCACTGCAAGCTCCGCCTCCCGGGTTCACGCCATTCTCCTGCCTCAGCCTCCCGAGTAGCTGGGACTACAGGCGCCCGCCACCTCGCCCAGCTAATTTTTTGTATTTTTTAGTAGAGACGGGGTTTCACCGTGTTAACCAGGATGGTCTCGATCTCCTGACGTCGTGATCCGCCCGTCTCGGCCTCCCAAAGTGCTGGGATTACAGGCTTGAGCCACCGCGCCCGGCCGTAATTTTTTATCTTTTATTTTTTTGTAGAGGAAGGGTCTCATTGTGTTTCCCAGGCTGGTTTTGAACTCCTGAGCTCAAGCGATCCTTCTGCCTTGGTCTTCGAAAATGCGGGGATTATAGACATGAGTTACTGTCTCAGACTCACTTCTTTACAGTCACTTGCAATTTTCTTGAAAAACTGCCTCCAGCCAGGCATGGTAACTCACACCTGTAACTCCAGCACTTTGGGAGGCCGAGGTGGGCAGATCGCTTAAAACCAGGAGTTCAAGTCCACCCTGGTCAACATGGTGAAATGCCGGCTCTACTAAAGTTACAAAAATTAACTGGGTGTGGTGATGTGTGTATGTAATCCAAGCTACTCAGGAGGCTGAGGCAGGAGAATCTCTTGAACCTGGAAGGCAGAGGTTGCAGTGAGGCAAGATCGTGCCACCGCACTCCCAGCCTGGGCAACAAAGTGAGAGCCCTTTTTTTCCCTATCTCAGAAAAGGGGAGGGGCGGAGAGGGGCGGAGAGGGGAGGAGGGGAGGGGAGGGGAGGGGAGGGGAGGGGAGGGGAGGGGAGGGGAGGGGAGGGAAGGGGAGGGGAGGGGAGGGAAGGGGAGGGGAGGGGAGGGGAGGGGAGGGAAGGGGAGGGGAGGGGAGAGGAGGGAAGGGGAGGGGAGGGAAAGGGAGGGGAGGGGAGGGGAGGGAAGGGGAGGGGAGAGGAGGGAAGGGGAGGGGAGGGGAGGGGAGAGGAGGGGAGGGGAGAGGAGGGGAGGGGAGAGGAGGGGAGGGGAGGGGAGGGGAGGGGAGGGGAGAGGAGGGGAAAGGAGAGGAGAGGAGAGGGACTACCTCCTTTCCCTGCTCCAGCCTCTCTCTACTAAAACTGCAGACCAGGAATGGCAATAAGAAAAGGTGTTGTAAAAGTATGCAGAGACTGCAGCCCCAACGGAATAGCTACCCTTGATACCTTTGCATAACTTTACTTTTTTCAGCTCTCATATGTTGTTAGCAGGTGATTTTTGCTCATGCTGGATCCTTGGCTGTCTTCCAGATAACTGAGATCATAAAATACATGAAGCATTACAGTGGCACTTTCAAGGCAAACCTTATATTTATAAAAGAATCATCTGGACTCCTTGAGAAAACTGTTCAATTTCCCCTCAGAATCAGGAAATTCTCCTTATGGAACCCAGAGCATTCTTCCTCCCCACTAACCTGGATCTGCTGCTGTAAAGAAGGAATGGATACACACATATATGTTTGGGCTATCTCAGAAGATCATAGAGAAATGCATGTATTGACCACTTAGTGTTAGGGAAAGGTAGACTCAAGCACAATCCTGGCTCAGTGAGTAGCTACATGGCCCCAGGCCCTTCTCTGAATCTTTGTTTTCTTAGATGTCAGTTGGAGACGATAATCCTTACCTTGTGACACATGTGAAGATGAAATGAGATAATCGTTGTCAGCAGTTTGGAGAGCCTCTGGTTTCACGTGAAAAGAATAAAATGAGTATGTAATCAGCTTTTTTTTTTATTTTATTGCGGTAAAAATGTATATTTGTTATTTTTTAAAAGTATGCAGTCATTGGCATTAATTACTTGCAATGTTGTACAACTATTAATATTACAACTATCTATTTTCAAAAATTTTCCGTCACTACAAAGAAACTCTATACCCATTAAACAATTAACTTCCATTCATTCCCAACTCCAGGCCCTGGTAACTTCTAATATGCTTTCGGATTCTTATTAATTTGCCCATTCTAGATATTTTATATAAGTGAAAGCATGCATATTTGTCCTTTTGTATCTGGTTTATTTCATTTAGCATAACGCTTTCAAGGTTTATCCATGTTGTAGTGTGTATCAAAACGTCATTCCTTTTCCTGTGGCTGAATAATATGCCTTTACATGCGTAGACCACATTTTGGTTACCCATTGATTTGTTGATGGGCACTTGGATTATTTCCATCTTTTGGCTGTTGTGAATGTTGCTGCAATGAACATTGGCACACAAGTATCCGCATTAGTCTCTGGTTTCACTTCATTTCTTTCCTTTTGAGACAGGGTCTCACTCTATCACCCAGGCTAGAGTGCCGTGGTGTGATCACAGCTGACTGAGGTTACTGTGGTCTCAACCTCCCAGGCTCAAGCAATCCTCTCACCTCATCCTTTCGAGGTGCTGGGACTACAGGCATGCACCTCTACGCCCGGCTAACTTTTGTATTTTTGTAGAGATGGGGTTTTGTCATGTTGCCCAGGCTGGTCTTGAACTCCTGAGCTCAAGCGATCCTCCTGCCTCAGCCTCCCAAAGTGCTGGGATTACAGGTGTGAGCCACTGCACCCCACCTGGTTTCATTTCTTTGGGGTGTATACATAGGAGTAGAAATGGTAGGTAGCTCATATGGTAATTCTATGTTAAACATTTTGAGGAACACCAACCTATCTTCCATTGCACTGTACCACTTACATTTCCACCAACAATGTATGAGGGTTCCAATTTCTCCACATTCTCACCAATACTTGCTATTTTTCAATATTTTTATTATAGACATCCTAGTGAAGTGATATCTCATGGTTTAATCAGCTTCTAGTTATCACTGACAAAGCAAGAAAAACGTTCGGATAATCAAATCTAATCAACAGTCCAAAGACCATCTGTATTGAGTTTTGTAATGTTTAGGTATGCTTTTAAAGTGACTGCACCACATAAACCAAGGATGATTATCTGGTTTAAAAACTACATTTAAAATATTAAAGCCCTTTTTGCCTATCTGGGTCAAAAGGGGCTGGAAGCTGGTCTCTGGCTGGGTGACTCGTTGAGCCTGACCAATGCTGCTAATTAATATACAATGTCCCCAGATTGATCCACAATGACTTGTGAAGAAAGACTCGGTGCTGGGTTGTCATCTTTCTGGTTTATCGCTTCCTCAGTACATAAAGATAATTCATAGTTTTGCTTCGGGAGACTTAGCGGCCTTGGTCATTGGGAGTCGATAAGAGAAAATGACAGCAATATTTATAATGGACACTAGTGGACAGAAGAAGTGGTGCTGAGCTTGAATCTCTAAGAGGTATACAAATTACAAGGATCAGACTACCCACCATTAGACCATGAGCATTTGCGGGCAAATAGCCAATGGGTCTTATGTGACACTCTTCAATTTACAGGCACCTAGAAAGGATCTTATCTATATTAGCGTAGTGAATACTCAAAAGGTCTCCATAGTAGGTATTATGCCCGTTCTTATTTTACATATGAGAAAACCGGCTTGGAGAAACAAAGTAACTTAACCAAGTGATCAAACCAGGATCGAGTCTTGTTCATCAACTCCTGAGCTACCTTTGTGGATGATGATGGTACAGATATGAAATGGAAGGCTGAACAGGGAAGGTGCTGTCAGAGTTGCCTTATGTGTTTCCTGGGACTGCTGTAGTCAAGTATCACCAGCTGGGTGGCTTAAACAGTAGAAATGTATTGTCTCAGTTCTGGAGGCTACAACTTTGAAATCAAGGTGACAGCAGTGTTGGTTCCTTTTGAGGAATATAAGGGAGAATCTGTTTTGCATCCTCTCTCCCAGCTTCTGGTACCCTCAGGGGCTTCTTGGCTTGTAGATGGTGACTCTGTGTCCAAATTCCTCTATTTTATAAGGACACTAGTGATACTGGATTAGGTTTCACACTAGTGACTTCATTTTAACCTGATTACCTCTATAAAAATCGTATCTCCCAATAAGGTCACATCCTGAGGCACAAGAGATTATGACTCCAACGTATCTTTTGTGGAGGGGAGGCAGAACACAGCCCACCCCTAACAGTGACTTTTTTTTTTTCTTTTTTGAGACAGAGTCTTGCCCTGTTGCCCAGACAGGAGCGCAGTCGCGTGATCTTGGCTCACTGCAATCTCTGCCTCCCGAGTTCAAGCAATTCTCCTGCCTCAGCCTCCCAAGTACCTGAGACTACAGGTAAGCACCACCATGCCCGACTAATTTTTTGTATTTTTTTCGTAGAGACGGGGGTTTCACCATGTTGGCCAGGGTGGTCTCGAACTCCTGACCTCAGGTGATCTGCCTGCCTTGGCCTCCCAAAGTGCTGGGATTACAAGTGTGAACCACCACGTCCAGCCCCAAACTCTGACTTAACATTGAATCGTTCATATCCTCAGGTGGGCTTGCATCCCTGACTTCACATCAATTCATAAAGTCTGAACGGTCCTAGAATGTACTCTAAATTCAGAAAAAAAAAAAAAGAACGTATAAGCTTTCAGCTGGAAGCCTGCTGAGTATTCCCTAAGCTACTTTAAAATCCTGCCACACACTCTAGTGTATCTATTATTACAATCTTTTCGAATTCTGAAGAACTCTGAAGAAGTTTTGTTCACAGTGCCTGTGGGCCTGCTTAACTCTTAGCATTGATTCAAAAGGAACGTCCTCTTTATTTTCCAATTGCTTCAAGGTTTATTTTTGAAATCAAGTTTCCATTTCCTACAGAATTCACAAAGTTTGATGCATCTGGAAAAGAATGCTTAGGGCATCGGAAATGTATTTTGGAACATGGACGTTAATTTCCAAAAAAAAAGGGTTGATGTCTGAACATCAGACATAATTTTAAAAAGGGGTTTTTTCTTAAGAAAATAGGACTGTTGCCAGGGCGCGGTGGCTCACGCCTGTAATCCCAGCACTTTGGGAGGCCAATGCAGGTGGATCACCTGAGATCTGGAGTTCGAGACCAGCCTGGCCAACATGGAGAAACCCCGTCTCTACTAAAAACACAAAATTAGCCGGGTGTGGTGGCACATGCCTGTAATCCCAGCTACTTGGGAGGCTGAGGCAGAAGAATAGCTTGAACCCAGGAGGTGGAGGTTGCAGTGAGCCGAGATCATACCATTGCACTCCAGGCTGGGCGACAAGAGCAAAACTCTGTCTAAAAAAAAAAGAAAGAAAAGAAAGGAAAATAGGACTTGCTGGTACCAGAATTTTTACAAGTTTTTCTGTTTGTTTTTTGAGACGATGCTAGATCTCTGATTTTTAACCTGAAGATCTCTAGGCAGAGATTAGGGTGAGGATTTAGAGAATGATTGGAAGAGACTTAGGAGTGGAGGCGTGTAGACTTCCGGTGCCACGCTTCCCAGATTCCTACTCTCTCCTTCAGGGATTAAGGATTTATTTCCTCAGCTGCTGGGAATGTTGGCAGCCAACAGCTCTCAGCTGTCAGCCCTCTTTAGGAATTGCCTAGGCTGACTCAACCCGCTACACCCAAGGTCACCCTCTCTTTCCAGAGCAGCCTGCATCCAATGACTGGTCTGTCAGGAGTTCATCAAGGCCAAGCGTTGGGACAACTCTGAAGAGCCATCCAGCTTCAGGGCTGTCTGTGGAATGGGACCTTTTGCACCTGTGTGGCAGCCCATCTGATATGGTTTGGATCTGTGTTTTTAACATGCTATACAGGTTTGTAGCCTAGCAGCAATAGGTTACACCATATATCCTGTGCACAGGTGCACAGTAGGCTAGAACACTAAGGTCTGTGTAAGTACACACTATGATGTTTGCACAGCTATAAAATCGCCTAATGATGCATTTCTCAGAACTTATCCCTATCATTAAATGATGCATGATTCTGAGTGTGAGTGTGTGTGTGTGTGTGTGTGTGTGTGTGTATCTCTCCGAAAACCCTAAAATGTACCCAATGGCAATAACCCAAACTAAAGAATGAAGAGGAAGAGTGGTCTAGGAAAAACTTAAGGATTAGGATCTAAAAGAAAAAGCCATGGCAGGACGTGGTGGCTCACGCCTGTGTTCCCAGCACTTTGGAAGATTGAGGCAGGCGGATTACCTGAGGTCAGGAGTTCGAGACCAGCCTGGCCAGCATGGCGAAACCCCATCTCTACTAAAAATACAAAAACTAGTTGGACATGGTGGTGAGTGCCTGTAATCCCAGCTACTCGGGAGGCTGAGGTGGGAGGATCACTTGAACCTGCGAGGTGGAGGTTGCAGTGAGCAGAGATCTCCAGCCTGGGCGACAAGGCGAGACTCCATCTCAAAAAAAAAAAAAAAAGGAAAGAGAAAAAGTCTGTTGTCTAAAATGGAGAAAGGATAGCAATAAGTGCCAGAAAATACTGTTTAACAGTTCGAAGTCAGGATAAGCCAACAGAGGAACTTGACACTGTATCCATAATTCAGCTCAAGTAAGATCTTGCTGTTTGCTCACAGTTATAACAGACTGTTTTATACTTGAACTAGTTGCTTGATTCTAATGAACAGGACAAATTAAGAATGAAGCTGGATAATAAGTCCAGGGGGTGAGAAAAGGCGAGGATTCACAGGCATGGTTTTGAGGAAGAAGGGGCTTTATTTTTACCCTAGGTGATGACAGCTAGACCTAAACAAGGGCAGTGCCAAGGAGGAAGACTGCTATGTGTGCTGAGATAGGTTAGGATGGGAGCGTCTATCTCAAGGGAGCAGTCTGCTCCTCCTGGATAGATTCTTTTTTTCTTTTCTTTTTTATGGATTTCCAAATAGCTACAGATCCCATCTTCTTTTGTCATTGACTTAGTTTGGGTCTCTGCAAAAGCAGAGCCAGGATTTCAGTGCCGATAGTTTCTTTGTTTATTTTTTAAGATAGGGTCTCATTCTGTTGCCCAGGCTGGAGTGCAAAGGTGCAATCTTGGCTCACTGCAGCTTCGACCTGCCCAAGCTCAGATGATCCTCCCACCTCAGCCTCCCGAGCAGCTGGGATATAGGCACATGCACCATACCCAGCTAATTTTTGTACTTTTTTGTAGAGATGGGGTTTTGCCATGTTGCCCATACTGGTCTTGAACTCCGGGGCTCAAGCCATCCAGCAGCCTCCGCCTCTCAATTGCAGGTATAGTTTAATCGGTGGTGATCCCAGGTAGCAGGAGTGAGAGAGAAGTCAGAGATAAGAAAGGAGGAAGGCCGGGCGCGGTGGTTCACGCCTGTAATCCCAGCACTTTGGGAGGCCGAGGCGGGCGGATCACCTGAGGTCAGAATGAGTTCGAGACCAGCCTGGCCAACATGGTGAAACTCCGTTTCTACTAAAAATACAAAATTAGCTGGGCGTGGTGGCAAACCCCTGCAGTCTCAGCTACTCGGGAGGCTGAGACAGGAGAATCACTTGAACCCGGGAGGTGGAGGCTGCAGTGAGCCAAGATCATGCCACTGCACTCCAGCCTGGGCAATAAAGAGCAAAATTCCACCTCAAAAAACAAAACAAACAAACAAAAACAAACCACTTCCTTTTTCCTCTGTGGGATTCTGAAGCAACTGAGACATAAGACACAGGGAGCTGACTGATGGAGGGGAAAGTGGCAGTTGATGGGAGTTGATGGGAGAACATGAATTTATACCTGTGGACAAAGGGCAGGGATGGCTAACATTCCAGCCCACCTCACACAGTGTAAACTGTGAGACAGAGCACCTTGGCAGATGCACCTATCTGGAATAACTGCCTTGCACTGGTCTGGCAGAGAGGAAAGAGAATGAATCTCTGATGGATGCAGCCTTGCAGCTTTTAAGTAGCTTAATTTTACACAATCAAGGAACATGCACCACTAGGTGTGGAATCCTCGCTATCACCAATGAAGTAACTCACTTCTAAGATAACTGCATTATTCTAATGGAAGTTCCTCCATGTGGAACAATGGGAAAAGGCAAAAGAAGCTTTCCCCCCAAACTGTGAAAACAAAATGAAACCGCAGAAGGAATGCACACTCAAGTTCCTCTGGCAGTTTTTACTGTTGTTAATATTCCATTCGACATTAAACTACATTTGTACAGCTCGCCTTGACAATTAAGAGCAGTGTCGTTTCTGTAAGACCTCTTCTCCAACTAGACTCTAAGTTCAGGAAGGGTCTGTGTCTTATTTTCTTTTTGGAGATTCAGAAAAGAACAAGTTGTGAGTTAGAAATACTAAATTCGAATGGGTGTGGTGGCTCACCCCTGTAATCCCAGCACTTCGGGGGGCCAAGGTGGGTGAGTCACTTGAGCCCAGAAGTTTAAGACCATCCTGAGCAACATGGTAAAACCCCGTCTCTACGAAAAATACAAACAAAAACAGCCAGGCTTGGTGGCACGTGCCTGTGGTTCCTGTTACTCGGGAGGCTGAGGTGGGAGCTTGACCTTGAACTTGTGAGGTAGAAGTTGTAGTGAGCTAAGATTGTGCCCCTGCACTTCAGCCTGAGTGACACAGTGAGACCCTGTTTCAAAAAAAAGAAAACCTAAGTTCTGCTACTAGTTTCCAGTAAAAATGTAGTTCTATTTGCATAGTCTTCTAGATCCATTCAAAATTTTTTTTTTTTAATTTTTTTTATTTTTTGAGATGTAGTCTCGCTCTGTCAACTAGGCTGGAGTGCAGCGGCATGATCTTGGCTCACTGCAAGCTCCGCTTCCCAGGTTCAAGGGATTCTCCTGTCTCAGCCTCTCAAGTAGTCCTACAGGGGCACGCCACCATGCCCGGCTAAATTTTTTGTATTTTTAGTAGAGAAGGGATTTCATTATATTTGTCAGGCTGGTCTGGAACTTCTGCCTCGGCCTCCCAAAATGCTGGGATTACAAGCATGAGCCACCGTGCCCAGCAACATTCCAAATCTAAGTCTTAGTTTCAGAATTACTTACTAAATTGAATTTAATAGACACTGATAGGATAGTTGGTTTCATTATGACCTAATAATGAAAATAAGGTTTGATATTTAGTGATACTCCCGTGTACCATGAGAGAGAGAGGCCCATGGAATAAGCACTGGCTTTGGCATTGGACAGACCTAGGTTTACACCCTGGTTCTGTTGCTTTCCACCTTGAGAGATTCACTTGGCCTGTCTATGCCTTCATTTTATAATGGTAAAATCATAATTCTTACCTTGGTGGTTTGTATAAAGAATTAATAACCTAATGTAAGTAAAATGACTAACTTAGTGCCTAGTAGGCGTTCAATAAATGGCAGTGATTACATTTGTTATCTAAGGAGATAATTTAAAAGTGCCATTAAAAGATACTTTGTTTGAAAATTGGAGCTTCCCAAGGATTATCTTTGAATAGCTAATTAACTACCTGGAAAACCCCCAGGCATTTCTAGGTGAGAGTGGGTGGAGTTAGTCATCTGCCTATAAAGAAAAGCTCTTGGCAGGTCTGCATATCAGCAAGGAAAATTACTCAAACATCGTCCCCTCTACTCCCATTACCTCTGAGCACACTGGCTCTGTCTGGGTTCAGCTCCACCACGCCCAGCATCTTCACTCAGTCTTTTTTTTTTTTTTTTTTTTTTTGATAAGGGGTCTCACTGTGTCACCCAGGCTGGAGTGCAGTGGCGCAATCTTGACACACTGCAACCTCCGCCTTTCAGGTTCAAGCGACCCTCCCACTTCAGCCTCTTAAGTAGCTGGGACTACAGGTGTGCACCACCAAGCCTGGCTAGGTTTTGTATTTTTATTATTTTTTTTTAATTAATTAATTTATTTTTTTTTTTTGAGACGGAGTCTCGCTCTGTCGCCCAGCCCAGGCTGGAGTGCAGTGGCGCGATCTCGGCTCACTGCAAGCTCCGCCTCCCGGGTTCACGCCATTCTCCTGCCTCAGCCTCCCGAGTAGCTGGGACTACAGGCGCCCACAACCGCGCCCGGCTAATTTTTTGTATTTTTAGTAGAGACGGGGTTTCACCGTGGTCTTGATCTCCTGACCTTGTGATCCGCCCGCCTCGGCCTCCCAAAGTGCTGGGATTACAGGCGTGAGCCACCGCGCCCGGCCCAGTTTTGTATTTTTAGTAGAGATGAGATTTCACTATGTTGGCCAGGCTGGTCTCTAACTCCTGTCCTCAAGTGATCCCCCTGCCTCAGTCTCCCAAAGTGCTGGGATTATAGGCACGAGCCACTGCGCCCGGCCCTTAACTCTGTCTTAAGGGAAGAGATGGGAAAAAAAAGCACAGTACTGGGCACATAAATACATATTAAATGAACAAATGAATGAACAAAATGGTGAAATGATGGCTGAATGAATTACATCAATGAAGGCATAGAAACATAAGTTTTGCCCTGCAGAAATGGCCAGAGACAACAGGCTACTCTGGAGGACATAGATCTGAAAGCAGTCAAGTAGGTTGTCAATATCTGGAAACCTATTTTCTATATCCCTGTGTCTTCCGCTAAAATTCAACAGGAAAGAAAAGAGTATGGAGAGGAAGGGTGTCATGCCCCATCTCCATCCATCCATCTATGACCCCATCTCCTGCCATTAGGGAACAGCGTGCACTCCACCTCTGCCTAAGGAATCAGCCTCACTTCTGGGAAGGGGATTGGGGTGGTTGATCTAAGATTATCAACATGTTCCATCCCCTTGGCCACAGAGACTGGCTCAGGGATAGACAGTGTGACATTCTGATTATATATACATAGGTTGGTTTTTGTCCATGGTTTCTGGCTCATAACTCTCATAGCCCTTGCTGCAGTCTTTTGTAATGATGTTGAGGCACTTTAAGCCTCAGAAGCGGTCTTAAGAAACAGAATCTCTCTCTCTCTCTAACCCTCTCCTACCCTCTTTTCACCTGCCCAAGGCAAAACTCTAAACTGATTGTGGGTTAAAATCCCCTCCTTGAATGGCGTGAACCCGGGAGGCGGAGCTTGCAGTGAGCCGAGATGACGCCACTGCACTGCAGCCTGGGCGACAGAGCGAGACTCTGTCTCAAAAAATAAATTAATTAATTAAATAAATTTAAAAAATAAAAAATTTTAAAAAGCCCCTCCTTCCAGAGAGGGTCATGCCCCACATCCTAGAGAAAGGAACGCTACACACAGAGGCCAACAAAAGTCTGAACAGACAGGCCTTGCTGGGTTTAGATTGCGTGTTTTTTGTCCAGTCACATTTCTGTGTGGTCGTCAATCATGCCTATATAATGAAGCCTCCATTCAAAAAAAAAAAAAAAAAAAAAAGACAGGGTTCAGACAGCTTCAGATAGCTGAACACATGGAGGTTCCTGGAGGGTGGAAGGCACAGGGAGGACATGGAAGCTCCATACCCTTTGCCCCATACTTCGCCCTACACATCCCTTCATCTGTATCTTTTGTAATATCCTTTATAATAAACAAGTAAATGCAAGTGTTTCCCTGAGTTCCATGAGCTGCTGCTCCAGAAAGTTAATCGAACCCAAAGAGGGGTCTTAGGAACCCCAACTGGAAGCCAGTCAGCCAGAAGTTCTGGATGCCCAGACTTCCAACTGGTGGCTGAAGAGGGGGGAAGTCTTAGGGACTGAGCCCACAGCCTCTGGGATTTGACACTATCTCCTGGTAGATAGTGTCAGAATGGAATTGGAGGACACCCAGCTGGTGCCTGCTGCTTGGTACGTGGGCACCAAAACACCGTTTGAGGAGAATTTTCCTGAAACAACAAGTTACACGATTTTGGTCAAAGAGATGGTGATACCCAAGGCCCCCGAAGGAGCTGGTTATCCTGGAAGTTATGATGTGAAGATGAGAGGTCTTTGAATACTGCTGTCATTTTGCCCCCTAGAGCTTCTGGGGGTTGATGGAGAGAGGTGAGAGACCCTGAAGAATGAGAAGATGATACCCTTCTTGATGAGACCATTTGTACCGTGAGCTCAAATCTTGTATGAAGGCTGTATATCTTGGAGCTTTTTATTATGTGAGCCAATAAATCCCCTTCATGGTCTAAAGTAGCTAGAGGTGTTTTTCTGTCACTTGCAAAAAGTCCTAATTAATACATAGGCCCCTTTTTGCTCTATGCCATGTGGAGTGTTGCTGATGTGCTGACTTGGAAATAAAATCCAACTGAAGTAAAAGTCTGAGAATATTTACGATCTTGTAAATGAACTTCTCGAATGTTTTGAAAGATCTTGTTCAGAATAGATTTAGTTGCCAGCCACTGAGTTTCTACCCTGAGGGGTTTTCTGTAAAACCCTACAGAAATGTTGAAGTTTGAGTGGTTCATTACTTAACAAATAACTGCTTAGCAAATCACTGGAGACTATAATATATTCAGAACTGCTCATGGTATTTCACAGTCCTTTATACTACATCAAAATCTAGAGACATCCAGATTTGACCAAGAAATAAAAAACATACATTTAGAATAATGTTTAATTCTTGAAATTCAAAGGAGGCTCCATAAGTGACTAGAAACAGAAAGTCTTGGTTCTCATAAAGAAGATTTTAAATTAAAAGTGTAGAAGAGAATAATTCTTAGCTCTGAAGATTAAAGAGTATAAGCATGAGTATTAAGACAAAATTAAAACCAGACTTTTTTAAAAAAAGAAAATATATCTAAGAATTCCTACCATGAAGACACAGACGCTAAAAACATGGCATTTAAAAATTGGTAGAAAGATACTAGATAGGTTTCCGGATTTGTTTGATTTTACTTGATGCAGGTATTAGGTCTATATTTGATCACAAACTACCAAGGTTTGCTAAGGATGAGGAACATAATCAAATTGTAACCCATCTGCAGCAAATTTATATTATTTCTTACTGTATTTTAGGCAGATAACATAGATTGGATCCATAATTCTCTTCCAAGAAGACAGGCTGTGAAGTTAAATAAGGATTTCAAAAATATACAGAAAGTTGAATTAGGAGAAATATAATATTAAGAACTATTTCTTGGTTGTGTGTACCATGAAACACGTTTATCAAAGCTGTAGGGGTAGTTCTATTCTTTGTCAATGTGTTGTGGAGTGGTGTTAGAGTTTGCTTGTCCAGAAGTAAAGATACTTTACCCACAAGACTGGAAGGAAGTAAAGTTAATGCAAGAAGGGTTTGAGAAATAAACTTATTTTCAAATCTATTGTACTTTGAATATTGTTTTACTGCCTAGTGCTGAATTTAAATTTACCTGGAGAGATTGCCGTTTAAATAATGTTGAACACATCTCAGCCTAGATGGCAGCAGCAAATAAATGTTGTCTTGGTTTAGGAAAGCATTGCTTCTTTTTAATTTTAATTTTGAAGTTGTCTTAGTTGTAGTTGTTTTGTTTTTGGCCTATCAAAGTGTGCTCCATCAATACTCCATGGTATGCAGGAGTGGTATGTTTTGGGGAGAATGTGGTCAAATTTGCAATGGGGAACTAGAAGCTTTGGGGGAAATGTAGAGATTTATAATTCCTACCCTTTTGGGGTTCAGATTCTCTCTATGGGACTGAGATGGTCTGCAAGGAGAATCTGGCCAAGAAGAAAAGGGCAAACTGGCCTAGACTCCTAGGCTCAGTATCAAGGTCTAGATTATTGAGAGCTGGTTCTAGCAGAGTGCATGGCTTACTCTGACAAGGAAGCTGTGCTTTTGGGAACTGTGGCCAGAGTGGAAACCTGGGTCCATGAACAAAAGCCACAGCCTCAGAAAATGCGAAATCTACCATTGCACTAATCAGCTTTCCCAGGATCCCTTGGCAAGATATTTGGAAGCAGGACTGGCCTGGCTGGACTCTGTAACATCTTAGTGTTCTTGGGAAAGGTCCTCAAGAGAGAAAGCAGAATTCCACACATCTGGGCAAGTAGGGCTCCAGTGATTAACTTGATTGTTAAAGGAAGATGTGACCTTACTTGAACTTTGAACATGATCAAGCATGTCATACTAATTAAAACAGTATCACGCTATCATCTTAGCAGGTGCTGGATATTCTACATGCTAGATCCATTAATGACCAAACAGGCACGTTTGCTTCAATACAAGAATCCTCTCTGTATTCATGACCAGACTACAACAGAATACAGTTAACCTTTACTTGCATATGCACTTGGTTCAATTTAGTACTTCTGTGGAGGCAAAAGTAACTCCATCTTGGATCCTAATCTGCCATGTTATCTTCTGATTATCTTCCCAGTTCTGGGAAGGCCTCTAAGATTTCCAGTTTATCTATTGTTCCTTCCGTAAGAGCATGTATTTACTGAATATTCCATCCTTGGGTCAAATAGTCTTGATGTTATCATACTTCAATTGTCTACACATCCCCTCTGAATCCCATACACCCTTTCCCTGTGATACATATGCCCTGGATCTGGGGGGTAATGGTGCAAGGATTCACCATCTGGTCTTGCTGCCACCCAAGACTATATAGTTCTGTTGGCAAGCCCCTATTAAACATTTCTTTCTGAGACACTAGATATTTCAGCCTCTTTCTTCAGCCTCTCCGCTTCCTCAGACTTTGGGTTTAGGTTTGCATAAGCATGCTCACCATTGAATAACATCTTACATTTGTTTATTTTTAGCTCTGAAAAATATGTGATATATACTGTCTTTATATTATTATTCATACCTTAATGTTTCTCCCTCCTTAACGTTTTAATATTTTAACTAAGTTATAAGTTGAAAGTTCTTGATCAGGTAAAACAAACTTTAAAAATAAAACCAGTTCACATCCTACTTCTTTAAGTTGGCTTATTTAACCGCTCTTTACTTATTTAAAAACTCTTCTTCCTGCGTAAAATCTTTCAAAAATTTCTCCCTGCGATATTAAAAAAAAAAAGAATTGGAAAAATAAGTAGTATTAGTGTATTTTTAATCACATTGAGTTAAAAATATGATGAAAGGATAAATTAAACTTCATTAAAGTGATATACTAATGGAAAAATCCATATAACCAATTTATACAGCAACATACTGTGACCTCTTGGTATCCACAAGGAAATGGCTCCAGGAATTGAATCCACACCTGTGGATATCAAAAACCATGAATGCTCAAGTCGCTTATTTAAAATGGTATAGTATTTCCATACAATCTATGTACATCCTCCTGTATACTTTAAATCATCTCTAGATTACTTATAATACCTAATGCAATCTAAATGCTATGTAATTGTTATACTGTATTATTTTTTAATTTGTATTATTCTTTGTTGTATCATTTTCTATGGTTTGTTTTTAAAAATATATATATACACATATATATACACACATATGTGTGTGTGTGTGTGTGTGTGTATATATATATATATTTTTTTTTTTTTTTTTTTTTTTTTTTTGAGATAGAGTCTCCCTCTGTTGCCCAGGCTGGAGTGCAGTGGTGCGATCTTGGCTCACTGCAACCTCCGCCTCCCAGCTTCAATTGATTCTCCTGCCTCAGCCTCCCAAGTAGCTGGGATTACAGGCACACACCACCATGCCCAGTTAAATTTTTTTTTTATTTTTAGTAGAGACAGGGTTTCGCCATGTTGGCCAGGTTGGTCTCAAACTCCTGACCTCAGGTGATCTGCCTGCCCTGGCCTCCTAAAGTGCTGGGATTTCAGGTGTGAGCCACTGCACTCAGCCATTTAAAAAAATATTTTCAATGCATTTTTCGTTGAATTAGTGGATGTAGACCTGCAGATAAAGAAGACCACCTGTAATTATTAACCTAAAAATTAGTTTAATAGTTTTAGTCAATTTTCTCACTATTCTACATCTGTTATTCTGAAAGTTGTTACACTGTTAATATTTCCAGAGCAAATTTTTTAAAATTTTAGGCTGGGCATGGGGCTCACGCCTGTAATCCTAGCACTTTGGGAGGCCAAGGCAGGAGGATCACTTGAGCTCAGGAGTTCAAGATCAGCCTGAACAACACAGTGAGACCTCATTTCTATTTTCTTTTTTCTTTTTTTTGAGGCAGAGTTTCACTCTTGTTGCCCAGGCTGGAGTGTAATGGCGCGATCTCAGCTCACCACAACCTCCACCTCCCGGGTTCAAGCGATTCTCCTGCCTCAACCTCCTGAGTAGTTGGGATGACAGGCACCTGCCACCACGCCCAGATAATTTTGTATTTTTAGTAGAGACAGGATTTCTCCATGTTGGTCAGGCTGGTCTCAAACTCCCAACATCAGGTGATCCACCCGCCTCAGCCTCCCAAAGTGCTGGGATTACACGCGTGAGCCACCGCGCCCAGCTCTATTTCTATATTAAAATGTATATTAAAAAATGTTAAACATTCTTATTAAATGATTACGTTTAATTAATACTTCAGGTAAAATGCTTCTTTGTCTGATTACCAGCCATAGTCAAAATATTACTTTTCTTGAAAGGATTAAGTTACAAATTTGATTTCAGGAAAGATGACCCGCTGCAATGATAGCAATAATTGAACTCACTCAACATCGTTCTTTTATTTTCAGTCTATAAAAATCATAATCAACTTATTCAAAGGGCTTTATAACTGAATTCTTACCTCTTTTTTACAGAGAATATGACAGAGTTAGGAAGATATTTAGCCAGATAATAAAAAGATACCATTTCATCAGCAAAATATTGAAGGCATACTTAGCACTTTTTGAGCCAAGCTTGAAATGGGAACAAGTGAGTAAGAAGGACAACTGAAGGAGAGGCAAGATGAAAAAGGAAGATACTCTGCTAAGTGCTGGGGAAATTTCACTTTCCCCAACAACTCAGAGTCAGGCCTCACATGCACAATCAGAACTTCAGATTCAATGCTGGGGAAAAGAGATATAATCCACACATTCACTACATGTTTACAGTACCCGCTATGCACCAGGCACTATGTGATATCTTGGCAGGGCCACTTGTGGGCAAAACAAAGACACAGTTTTCATGACCTTAAGGTGCAGGGAGTGATAAAATCACATGCCTAGATGAAGAAGAATAAGGACAGAGGGTCTAGAGAGTCAGGGAAGGCTGCCTGGAGGAGGTGGCTTTTAAGCTGAGACAGAATGAAGACAACATTCCAAGAAAAGGAAGACTAAGTTCTGGAAAACAAAGCAGGCAGAAGCCTGTGTTTCTTTGCCAGCCTTAGTATCTTCCAGTCCATTCCTCAGGCTTCTTCTTGAGGATCGGCCTCCCACCCCCAATCCCGATGGCTTAGCTCCACTGAAAAATGAAAGGGTGAGGCAACTGCAGATATAAGTGAGTCATAACTTTTAGCTAGAAGAAAATGAGGTTAAGAACCACTGCGAACTCCATTCAACCTGAAAAACTAAGACTGTTATATAAGGCTGCAGGAAAAAAAAAAAAAAAACAGGACCAAATTTATCTACTAGGCCAGAATAAGTGAAGGCAAATGTCCCCAAATCCTGCCTGTAATGACTCCCATATTGTCATTGCAGTGATTGCTTGGTTTCTTTGGTCTCTTTGTTTTCTCCTATTTCTTGAAATTAGCCTAAAAAATGAGTAAAAACCCATTTTTTACTGGCTTTGCTATTGAGGGAGTGAGGGAGTTCTGTGTTGAGTTGTGGGAAGTATTTAATTACTGATTGAGCTCATTGATCCATTAATGAGAAAAGTTTCCTAGTAGTAATACAGTTTTTGTCTAGTTCTAAGTCAGTATTTATTTTTGTCAGAGACTCAGTCTTTTCTCAAGAATCACCCTAGAAGTCGTTTTCACACTTGTACTTGAATGATATATGGATTGTAATTTGTACAACTCACCTAAGAAGCAAAGAGACTTTGCAGAAATACAAAGATTAAGGCAGTAAGTCCCATTCCACAGAAACTGAAGCTTCAGATGACAGGCTTTTTTGACTTTTGGCATTTTTTTCAACAGCCTTTTAAACATTTCTATCTATTGGCGAAAGAAGATAAGTCTGGTAAAGACATTATTTAAGTGCCTGCCTTGTATTCCTGTGGGAAGTGAAATGACACTGATCATGAAAACCAATTACATAGATAAGGCCAATGTATTGGATTTGAAGCTTACTACTTCACTTGGTGATATAGAAATTTCCTATAAAAGACCAGAGGAATATATATATTGGCTATATATATAGCCTATATATTAGACGGAGTCTCACTCTGTCACCCAGGCTGGAGTGCAATGGCATGGTCTCGGCTCACTGCAACCTCCACCTCCTGGGTTCAAGCAATTCTCCCACCTCAGCCTCCTAAGTAGCTGGGATTACAGGTGCATGCCACCACATCCAGCTAATTTTTGTATTTTAGTAGAAACGGGGTTTCACTATGTTGACCAGGCTGATCTCAAACTCCTGACCTCATGATCTGCTTGCCTTGGCCTCCGAAAGTGCTGGGATTACGGTTCTCCTGTCCACCCCACCTGCTCCCAGAACACTAGGTATAAGTGACAGGTGGTCAGAAACTTTCAGTATGAAGATCAAGAGGAAAACAAGTATCACCAAATATTTAGGGAGAAACACTATCATAAAATGGCACCAGATTCAATAAACAGAAAAATAAATGCCTGAGAGAATATAGCTAATTAGACAGGCAAAAGATGTTATGACAAAAATTAATGTCCTCAGAAAATTTGACAGGATATCATAGACATGAAATAACTAATATCTTGGAAGTTTGAAATTTAATAGACAAATGTCAGTAGAAGGATTGAACAGCTGAATGGACAAAAGTAGAAAGCAAGTTTACCTATGAGGAAATGAGAATCCAATATTGCAAAAGACTTTAAATGCTATTGAGTCTTTGCATTCAAGGATATGGTGTATTATCTCTCTTTATTTACATATTTTCTTTTTTCTTTTTTTCCTTTTTTTTTTTTTTTGAGACAGAGTCTCTCTCTATTGCCCAGGTTGGGGTGTAATGGCACGATCTAAGCTCACTGCAACCTCTGCCTCCCAGGTTCAAGCAATTCTCGTGCCTTGGACTCCTGAGTAGCTGGGATTACAGGCATGTGCTACCACACCCAGATAATTTTTGTAGTTTTAGTAGAGACAGGGTTTCACCATGTTGGCCAGGCTGGTCTCGAACTCCTGACCTCAGGTCATCCGCCCTCCTTGCCTCCCAAATGCTGGGGTTACAGGCGTGAGCTGCCGTGCCCAGCCTTACATATTTTCTTTAGTTAAATTTTATAGATTTCTTTTAAAAATGAACTTTCAAAAGTCATCATTGTCTCACAGAAGAAGACTTAAGTCCGTTAACCTACTATTGAACGTCATCAAATTATATTTGTTAGAACTGGAAAATATTTTAAAAGAAGAAGAAAAGAAATGGCCGCAGCAGTGAAACGGTGCCCATGTTCATTTTTGGAAGAGAATAATTATGTAATAGAAACTTTTTTAAATTCTGGGTTATTATTGAAGACATTGGCAGTGACTTTCAAACATTTTGACCACAACCCACACAAAAAAGATGTGTGCAACCCAGTGCAAACATACACAAAGATATGTATAAGCAAAGGTTTCATAGAACAATGCTTACTTTACCATAGATTCTGGTGTATATATTGTTGAATTGTTTTAGTTGTGGAGGAAAGGCTCCTCCTACTCCCAGATGGATATGGCTCCCAGTTTGAAGAGTGTGGTACTGAGAAATCTTATTAGAAAGGCACTTGCCCATGCCCCCCAAAATATTCATGTCCTCATACCTGGATTGAGTTCTCATTCCTTGGTTTCTCTCAGTTCATCCCTAGGTATCTGGAACCCATATTCAGACACCTCTGGTGCATTCTACTGTGATCTCCCCATCTCCCTTTCCTCTTGGTGGATAGATACTCTGGTTTCACTTTTTATGCCTATTAGACTTTAGTTATAATTGGTGGCTGGGCATGGTGGCTTATGCCTGTAATCCCAGCACTTTGGGAGGCCGAGGTGGGTAGATCACTTGAGGTCAGGAGTTGGAGACCAGCCTGGCCAACATGGTAAAACCCCACCTCTACTAAAAAAAATTAGCTAGGCATGGTGGTACACACCTGTAATCCCAGCTATTTGGGAGGCTGAAGCACAAGAATCGCTTGAACCCAGGAAGTGGAGGTGGCAGTGAGCTGAGATCTCACCACTGCAGTCCAGCCTGGGCAACAGAGCGAGACTTAGTCTCAAAAAAACACTTCAGTTATAATTGGTCTTTTATAAATTGTATGGACTGAATATTTATGTCCCCTCAATATTCGTATGTTGAAGCCCTAACCCCCAATGTGATGGTATTTGAAAGCAGAGCCTTTGGGAGATGATTCGGTTTAGATAAGGTCATGGGAGTGGGACCCCTCTAATGGGATTAGCACCTTCATGAGAAGGGGAAGAGATGGGGACTTGTTCTGTCACTACCATGTGAAGACATTGAGAAGGCAGCCATCTGCAAGCCAGAAGGAGAGCTCTCACCAGAACCCAACCATGCTGGTACCCTGATCTTAAACTTCCAGCCTCAGAACTGTAAGAAATAGATTTCTGTTCTTTAAGCCACTCGGTCTACGGTATTTTGTTCCAGCAGCCCTAGCTGACCAATACATCAATTTGCAAAGATCATATACTGTAACAGTGATCATTTATGATACGAGGAAGCTGATCTCTGGCTCCTTCTCCCCATGTCAAGGCAGTGAGCTGGCCTAAGCATTATTAAGCCTGTTCCTTAACATAGGAACAATTTTCCTCTCCCACTCTATAAGCAACTCTTTGCAATGGTGTATGTATGTGCTTCTAGGAACAGGGGGTGAATGAAATGGCACACCCTGCCCACAAGCAATCTGCTACTTTGGCACTTAGGTTTGGGAGGGTGAACAGAATCATTTGTTTGTCTCGACAACTTCATACATTGGTCATATCCAGAACAGATCGTGCAGGAAACGTCAACGTGGGTATGTTGTCTAATTCTGCAACCATAGGGCAGAAGAGATACTCAGATCTGGAGCTGCCTGCCACATGTCAGTTTGCATTAAGAGCTGGTGAACTTAATAGGGAAAAACCTTTTCTTAAGGGAGAGAGAGGCATGCTCAAGAGGCTTGACCCAGGACAAAAGTCTTCAGCCCTGGAGAGGAGGAGAGGAGCGCTCCCTAGAATAGCACCGAGTCTTTCATTCTCATCTATGTCTGGCACCATCTCAATGGAGACTGTCAGTCTTAAAGGAACGGGGGGGAACGACTGGGGCAAAGAGGGCCTCTAAGTGAAAACCAAAACAACTATTTCACTAAAACGTCTGTGAGACACAGGGAAAACACAGTGCTAGACAGTTCTGACTTTAAGCCTCCACATCTCAGCTCACACATTTACTGGCCCTGTAACTTGGGCAAGTTGCTTTAAACTTCCTATGCCTCAGTTTCCACATCTGCCAAAAAGAGCTAGTAATTATACCTACTACCTACCCCATTGGGTTGGATTAAAGGAGATAATACAAAACAAGGCATTTAGTGTAGTGCCTGGCAAAGAAAACCCAAAAACGTAGTTGGTGTCTGTCATGATCAAGCGCAGTGCATACTGTCACAGATCCGAAGCCAGTGTGACAGAGAGGGACAGGCACCTCCACTTCCCAAATGAATACCGATTTGGAGGCTTTGTAACCTCAAAGGTCCTTGGCTGCAACAGGAAACAAGCAAAGAAAATTCAGAGAAGGAGATGACGGAAGAAGTAGTTTAGATATCAATAGAATGCAAGATCCGGCCGGGCGCAGTGGCTCACGCCTGTAATCCGAGCACTTTGGGAGGTTGAGGTGGGCGGATCACGAGGTCATGAGATTGAGACCATCCTGGCTAACATGGTGAAACCCCGTCTTTACGAAAAATACAAAAAAATTAGCTGGGCGTGGTGGCAGGTGCCTGTAGTCCCAGCTACGCGGGAGGCTGAGGCAGGAGAATGGTGTGAACCCGGGAGGCGGAGCTTGCAGTGAGCTGAGATCCAGCCACCAGCCACTGCACTCCAGCCTGGGAGACAGAGAGAGGCTCCGTCTCAAAAAAAAAAAAAAAAAAAAGGCTGGGCGCGGTGGCTCACGCCTGTAATCCCAGCACTTTGGGAGGCCGAGGCGGGCGGATCACAAGGTCAGGAGATCGAGACCACGGTGAAACCCCGTCTCTACTAAAAATACAAAAAATTAGCCGGGCGCGGTTGTGGGCGCCTGTAGTCCCAGCTACTCGGGAGGCTGAGGCAGGAGAATGGCGTGAACCCGGGAGGCGGAGCTTGCAGTGAGCCGAGATCGCGCCACTGCACTCCAGCCTGGGCGACAGAGCGAGACTCCGTCTCAAAAAAAAAAAAAAAAAAAAAAAAAGGCACGATCCCTGAGGGATTTTGTCCAGTTCAAAATTGTTTCTTGGCATTCAGCAGTATTCGCCACTACACAGAGTGCATCACAGGGACACAGATAAATAAGTGATAAATAAATGAGTGCTTGGGTGAATGAATGAGTGGATGAATGAACGGTCAGAAACAGACTCAGCTATGAGCACGTACGAAAGCCATTCTGCATAGTTTGGGGGAGACACTTTTTCAGGCTCTTTGCAGCCCACGATGATTCGAATTAATAAGCAATTCAAACTTTTCTTGGAAAACAAATTGTCTTTAGCTTGAGCATTTACTGGGTGGGAAGCACTCTGCTAGGAGCGTTGTGTTTGGTGGATGCTGTACAGGTGCCAGAGCAAATGAAGTTGGTGCTGGGTAGGTCCTTCCCCAGCTTGGTAAAATCTGACGTTGGTTGAGCATTTCCTATGTGCCAGGTACTATCTAAGCCTTTCATGTAATCCTCCCAATGACCCTCTGAAGGGTCACTGAGCTCTGAGCTCCATTTGCAGATGAGGAAATCTGCCTACAAGTAATATAAAGTAGCAGAACCAGGATAACAGCACAGCTGTATTAAAACATCACTGTACTGCTCAGTTTTATAACCAACCTTCCCCAACTTCTATTTTCTTTCTCTTTCTTTCTCTCTTTCTTTGTCCTTCCTTCCTTCCTCCCTTCCTTCTTTCTTTCTCTCTTTCGTTTTTTTTTTTTTTTTTGAGACAAGGAGGTCTTACTCTGTCACCCACGCTGGAATGCAGTGGCACTATCATGGCTCACTGCAGCCTCAACTTCTTGGGCTCAAGCAATCCTCCACCTCAGCCTCCCAAGGAGCTGGGACCACAGGCGCATGCCACCATGCCCAGCTAACTTTTGTTATTATTTGTAGAGATGGGGCTTTGCCAGGATGCCCAGGCTGGTTTCAAACCCCTGAGCTCAAGCAATCTACCCCTCTTGGCCTCCCAAAGTGCTGGGATTCCAGGCGTGAGCCACTGTACTTGGCCTAGGGCTTCTATTTTTCAGCTGCAGGATTGGCACTCAGGGTTACTGGAGTGATAGAGAATTGTAAACTCTCAGAGCTAATAGAAAAGTCAGAGATCACCTAATCCTACAACTGGATTTTACTGGCTTGGAAACTGAGATCCAAGAGGCACTATGAAGGTCCCAGTGCTGGCTACTGGAACATTCCACATATTCCACATCTCCTACCAGGAAGTCAGGTTCTGAAAACATTTTGTTATAACAATAACTCAAGTTAAGGTGTATATCTAACCAAAATAATACTGAAAAAATAATAGTGCAAATGAAATCACAATTCATACCGGAACTCATTCTTTTTCTTGGTGGCCTAATCTTTAGCTGTGACTAACATGAGCATCCGTATTTGCTTGTATGAACAATAGCAGGAATTATAACAACAGTGGTATTACACTTTTCTACAGAGCCTTTCATCTCAGGTGTGTAAGCCAAGTTAGCATCATCAATTCATTAATTATGAGAACACTTCTTTGAGGTTCCCTCAGTGGGTGATTTTATTACCCTTTTTTATGGGCTGAGAAGCTATAACCAAAGTGTAGTGACATTTCCAAAGTCACTCGACAAATTAACAAAAAATCCAAAACTAAATCTTTCTTTCATGCTTGCAGGCATCTATCCTCCTACTAACTAATATTTGGGATATTCAGGTCATAGAGCATTGTTTATTAGATTAGCACTTACATATTCTCATAAACTATTTTAGTAAGACAATAAATGTATTAAGATTAATATTTTAAAAGCCAATTAACTCTTTTTAATATGGTGCATTTCTAACATTTCCTTGCATTCTATCCTCAAATTCATTTCATTTTTTAAAATCTTGATTTTTTTCATAGTCGTCTTCTTTCTTTAAGACTT
This sequence comes from Macaca nemestrina, assembly GCF_043159975.1. NCBI lineage: Eukaryota > Metazoa > Chordata > Mammalia > Primates > Cercopithecidae > Macaca > Macaca nemestrina. The sequence continues at coordinate 120,931,040 of NC_092135.1, read as the reverse complement.
TTTTTAAGAGCAGTTTTAGGTTCTCAGCAAAGTTAAGAGAAAGGACAGAGACTTCCCACATGCCCCCTTCACCCACACATGCACGGCCTTCCCATTATCAATGTCCCCACTAGAGTGGAACAATTATTTGAATTGCTGAACCTCCACTGACACATCATTTTCACCAAAGTCCACAGTTAACGCTAGGGCTCACTCTTGGTGTTGTATAGTCTGTGAGTTTGGATAAGTGTATAATTACATGTATCCATCATTAGAGTATCATACAAAGGATTTTCAATGTCCTAAAACTGCTCTGTGCTCTGCCTATTCATCCCTGCCTTCCCTCAACCCCTGGAAACCACCGATACCTTTCATTGTCTCCATAGTTTTGGCTTTTCCAGAATGTCAGTTGGACCCATACAGTACGTAGCCTTTCCTGGTTGTCTTCTTTCACTTAATAATATCCATTACGTTTTCTCCATGTCTTTTCATGGCTTGATAGCTCATTTCTTTTTAGTGCTAAATAATAAGCCATTGTCTAGATGTACCACATTTTATCCATTCGAGTCCATCTCATTTTTAACTGGGCACAGAACCTTGGTTACTCATGACAAATAATTAGGAGTAACTGAGGAGATGAACAGGCATGTCTGCCTAAAGTTTAAGAAAATTTTATTAAAGTGACTTTGGGCTGAGCCACTGGAAGAGGAACTTCCTCCTTGAGCAAAGATCTCCTTTTCCTCCTTCCCTTCCTTCTGTTTTTTCCTCTAGTCATGGGGGAGTTTCTAGGAATTGCTGGCTCTTTCAGTGTGTTTTATTTCAAGAGAAATGTGGCATGGAAGAAAGAGCCTCAGCTGGGCCAGTCAGTTGGGTTCTCTGGGCTTCAGTGTCTCTAACTGTAAGATGATAAGGCTGGAGAGATGATTTCAGGTGTCCCTCTGAGCTCAGCTAACCCAAGATTCTACCTTCTTTGATTTCATCTTTGACATCTGCTTCTCTCTAATGGCTTAAAAGGAAGGCTTACTTTATACATGTCAGCAAAAATAGTTTGCCTGTATATTTATTTGAATGTCCCACAAAACCAAATCCTTGTTTCATGGTCCAGAGTTTATATCATTTTATTTTCACTTATTTTTCCTTCTCGCTCATGAAATTCCAACAGCCTGAGAATCTGGCAGTCTTCAAGACTCTTCTCAAATGCTTAAAATGTACTTGGGGGTACTAAATAGTTTCCAAAGCCTATGAATTGACAGAGAAGTCAAAATAGACTGGTTTCCACCAGGGTTACTGTCATCAATTTTGCCATGTTCCACACTCAGTTTCCTTCTAAGGATATTCTTACAAATGCCATTACCGAATTTCCACCTTTAGGATCAGGATTAACTGCCTTACTCATATAAGAACTTTTTAGTGATTCTCTCATAGCAGTACAATAACAGATTTTTTTCCCCACAAAAGAATATATAAAGCAATAGCCTCGTAATTAATCTGTGATACAAAATTATGAAGGTCCCACCAAAATCTCATGCATTTGGATAGTTTTAGGAGCAGATCTTGTCTAGATTGTTCTGAATAATTAATCTGGGTTACAAAAATATTCCATCCACATTGTCAGTTATCCCCAGATCTGCCTGTCATCCCCTTTTCAAAGTAGACTTTATTTTTTTTCCAGCCTTGGCATCTTTCTTGCATAAACCTTATTTTTTAGAACAGGTTCAGTTTCACAGCAATTTTAAGTGGAAAGTAAAGAAAGTTGCCATATTGCCTGACCTTTTTAGTGGCTTAAGCTGGTTTGATTGAATTTCTTTTACTTACAAGCAAAAAAATTCTAATAATACAGAAATTTAAATGACTTGATGAATATATATATTACTGGATCTTTGAGTATATTTATCAAGATGATAACAAATATTTCATATGTTCATAAGCACTTCCGGCTGGCAAAGTTGTTAAAAATTAAATTTTCAAGGCTGGGCATAGTGGCTCATGTCTGTAATTCCAGCACTTCGGGAGGCTGAGGCGGGTGGATCACCTGAGGTCAGGAGTTCGAGACCAGCCTGGCCAACATGGTGAAAACCCATTTCTACTAAAAATACAGAAATTGGTCTGGTGTGGTGGTGCACACCTATGGTCCCAGATACTCAGGAGTCTGAGGCAGGAGAATCTCTTGAACCCAGGAGATGGAGGTTGCAGTGAGCTGAGATCGCACTGCTGCACTCCAGCCTGGAGTGCAGCTTACTGCAACTTCTGCCTCCTGGGTTCAAGCAATTCTCCCATCTCAGCCCCCTGAGCAGCTGGGATTACAGGCATGCGCCACCACGCCCGGCTAATTTTTTGTATTTCAGTAGAGACGAGGTTACACTGTGTTGCCCAGGCTGGTCTTGAACTCCTGAGTTCAGGTGATCTGCTTGCCTTGGCCTCCCAAAGTGTTGGGATTATAGGCGTGAGCCACTGCATCAACCAGGGATCTCTGTTTTGTTTTTTTTTTTTTGAGACGGAGTCTCGCTCTGTCACCCAGGCTGGAGTGCGGTGGCCGGATCTCAGCTCACTGCAAGCTCCGCCTCCCGGGTTCACGCCATTCTCCTGCCTCAGCCTCCCGAGTAGCTGGGACTACAGGCGCCCGCCACCTCGCCCGGCTAGTTTTTTGTACTTTTTAGTAGAGACGGGGTTTCACCGTGTTAGCCAGGATGGTCTCGATCTCCTGACCTCGTGATCCGCCCGTCTCGGCCTCCCAAAGTGCTGGGATTACAGGCTTGAGCCACCGCGCCCGGCCTGGGGATCTCTGTTTTAATGAGCTTTCAGGCACCAGCCTCTGCCTCCCCTGACTTCAAACTGTATCCCTGGCCATTCTCAACCCCTGCTGGTCTCTGATCCCTCCCACAGTGGGCTAGTATTTCTGGGTTCCTTTGAAGCAATGTTTCGAAGGATTATTGTGAAACGACAGACTTTTCTGTGAAAATCTATGTGGGACACAGTTGATGTTCTAAGTCAAGCTTACACAGCATGTTATTTGTATAAACAGAATTAATGTTACAACAATGTTCATTTCAGAAAGCATTAATTACTTTATATTTCTTCTTATTAAAAAATCATGACCGGATGCGGTGGCTTATGTCTGTAATTCCAACACTTTGGGAGGCTGAGACAGAAGGATCACTTGAGGCCAGGAGTTCGAGATCAGCCTGGGCAGCATGGTGAGAAGCCCATCTCTACAAAAACGAAAACATTTTAGCTGGGCATGGTGGCAGCACCTGTAGCCCCAGCTACTCAGGAGGTTGAGGTTGGAGGATTACTTGAGCCCAAGGTCAAGGCTGCAGTGAGCCATGATCATGCCATTGCACTTCTACCTGGGTGACAGAGCAAGGCCCTGTTTCAAAAAAAAAAAAAAAATCAAAAACAAACAAAAGTCCTAACCATTTTGACCATTCATTATTAACTCCTCAGGGTGGTTCTTTCTTCTGGCATATCTAAAAGTGGTTTTAAACATTTACACAGTGATCCTTTTGCTGACTTTTGCAAGGGGCCTAATTGTCTAGGAATTGATAAGATTTGTGTTTTATGTGTAAGCCAGAGAGGAGAACTGAAGGAGGATTCACTCTTTCATCTATTTTAGGATCACATTACCTAGCATGGCGTACCAACTATCTCTATCATAAAACATCCCAGCTGTTGAATTGCCCTCAACCACACCATAGGACAGTTGAGATTAAAAAATGAGAAAGAATTGCGTGTCCAATTGAAATGACAGGGAGGAATCTGATGGCAAGTAAATGCCTGTTTATGGAAGACAGCGCGCTTTCCAATCAGACAAACCTCCTCTGTCCGAAAGTGCTGAGACAAATGTGTGCTTCTAAACAGTGGGTCGATTTTGTTCCTGGAACCAGCACACAAATGTTAACATTTTTAAAACTGCGTTACTAGATCTAGGGGAAACTTAGTGCAGGCTTCTCCTTTTAGGAGAGCTGGGCCATACACTGTCCCAGATTCCCATCCCCTGCCCCTTTACGTTCTATGACGCGTTGAGGGAAAATAACTTTGTCCTCCTTCCCTTTGTTTTTCTTTCAGAGCAAATGAAGTCAAGGGCAGTTCTGGGGCTGGGTGGGGACAGGCGGAGTCTGGCAGTGCAGGAGACTTTCTTTAATGTTATAAAAGTAGCCCTGAGCGAAATGGCTCTGACAACAAAATTAACTATCCAAATCAGGTGAGACTTGTTTTTCCATTCATGACAGAGCAGGTTGGAATTCATTTTGGTTTACTAAGCCTCTGTTTATATTGATTTATTTCAGGAAAAGGAAATAATCTTTAACATTCTGACTTTTCCAAGCAGTTTCATAGAAATTTATGTTATTCTCACGAGTGCTTTTGGCTTTTAAAGATTTTTTTCTGAGTATAAACATAATTCGTATTAGAGATCATTGTGAAAAAAATTTAGAGAGAATCAAAGAAAATAAAAACTACCTTTACTACTATTCCCATACAGAAATAACTTCCCTCGATCCTTAGATTTACATATTTATTTATTTTGTAATTCATTATCTAATTTATTTAGTTCCTCAGAGTTCCCACATTTTAGTTTCAAAACATCCCTTTGAAGAAAGTAGGTCAGGAAGTGTTATATGAGTTTTGCTGATGAGAAACTGATGAAATGCTGTGACATGTCCAGAGGCCCACAGAAAATCAGCGTCGGACCTCAAGCTGGCCCCACTGTGGCCGCCCTGGAACACTCAGGGATGCTCTTCTTTGTACATTGGTTTCCTTGCTCTGTGGCTTCTGCAACCAGTGCTACATTCCTCAAAGATGAAGGGGAGTTTCCTTTTTTTCGCAATGATGACAGTATTAGGTACTCCTTCTTAGTCCCAGGTTCTATCCTTTCAAATTCACCTACTGGCTAAAATTTCGCGTAGTCCCCAGACCAGCCTTCTCTGCGCTCTCTCAGTCATTTGTGGACAGGCACAGAGCAGGGAAATATGTGACCCTACGCCCAACCCTCCCAGCTGAGGTCAAACACGTTGGCAGTCTGTATTAGTCTTATTGTTGCTGTGGTTGCCATTGCCTAATAATGAATGGCATGGCCTCTCAGAAGATTCAGCTTATGCAAGAGATTCCGACTTACAGGAAGAACTTCCTGCTGTAGATGCTAGGACGCTGTCTCAGAGTTTTCAATGGCCACCACCCTGGCACCCTCCAGAGCACCTCTGTCCCCCTCCGATTGCAATTACTCACCTGTTCCAAACTCTGACACCTGTTACCTGAGGCTCTCCGTCTCATGCCTGGTTCTCTCGGAAGCATCAGGACAGTCCGTGTACAAGTTAGGGCAGGCTTGTTTGTAGTTTTACTTTGGGAATGTTTATGTCAGAGTCCTAAGGGCCTGGCCATCAGCCCTGCTTTCAACATGGTTCCTTTCAGGAGATGTAGGGTAACCCACGCAAGAATGTCTCCTGTCCTGCTTTGACACCCAGGAGTTTCTTAGGTGTGTGTGCAGATTGGACCTCAATGCCTAATAGTATTCTTTGAGAGAAAAATGTTTACCTCTCGTGACTTGCTGCTGAGAAAAAATACGAAGAAGTCCCAGAATGTCAGTACAACAAGCTTAAATGAATCCGAACATGTACAGATTTGCTTAGTCCTTTAAAAAAACTTAGTTTCAAAAGAACAAACTCACTTAAGAAAATATCTAATGAAGGAGGGAGAATATTTAGAGAAAGAGTATTTTTTCTTTCTTCAGGAAATACTATAGCTTATTTTTTTCTGAGAAATTCCAAATGGGACTGGTGACAGGCAGCTATCACATAATAAAGTAGTTCAGTTGGTTATAAATAGATGTTTTTATTTAATGGGGATTGCAGTTTCATTAGAAGGACAGTTATGTTGCCAACCAAAATAACCGTAACCAGTGAAAGATAATTAATTTCTTACTAAATTATTCTAGGAAAATAAGAGCAAAATAACTTAGGAATAAACAAATTATATTCATTTTGATACTTTTGTTATGAAAATAATTATGCTTAAAATATATATCTTTATTATAACTCTCAGTTCAAAAATACAACATGTAAAAGATGTTAAAAATCAAACACTGTGGAAAACCAAATTATCACAGCTGACAGACTGTAACCACCACTCTGATGAAGCCAAAAAAATGTAGTTCAAACAAGGAACTCCTAAGAATTGTCAATAACTATCTATATCAATCTCAACCACAGTAAGAAATATGCAAATGAAAACCACATGGAGATGCTCTATTTTTTCCACCCATAGATTAGCAAAAACCTAAGAGTTTGACAACATGCAGTGCTGGCAAGGCTGGAGGAAACAGGCTTCTCATACATGGCTGGTGAAAGTGTAATACAGTGATTTGGCACTATCAAACATAATTGCAGTTGCAGCTACTATCTGCTCCAAAAATCTCAGTTCTGGGTATGTGTTATGCATATGTACTAGCACGCATAGGAAAACACATATGTTCAAGGTTATTCACTGCAGTGTTGCTCGAAAGAGCAATGACTGGGAACAATTCCTGTGTCTAATAAGGGAATGGTTGGTCAAACAGACTATTATGCCTCTGTATAATAAAATACTATGCATCTATCAAAAAGAACAAGGGGACAACATGAATGAACTTTGAAAGCATTATGTCACCTGAAAGAAGCCAGTTACAAAGGAGCACATATTGTATGATTCCAGTTGCATAAAATGTCCAGAACGGGCAATCTATGGAGATAGAAGTAGATTGGTGGTTGCCTTGGGCAAAGGAATGGGAGTCGGGTGGGAAGGCTGGGGAAAGTGATAGTTAAAAGGTACAGGGCTTCTTTTGGAGGCAATAAAAATGCAATAAAATTGATCGTGGTGATGGATGCACAACTCTGTAGATATAGAGAAAGCCACTGAATTGTATACTTCAAATGGTGATGGCATGGTTTGTGAATTATATCTCAATAAAGCTGTTTAAATTAATAAGGGCCAGGTGCGGTGCGTCATGCCTCTAATCCCAACACTTTGGGAGGCCAAAGCGGGCCAAAATGAATATAATTCGTTTATTCCCACCTGAGATCAGGAGTTCGAGATGAGCCTGGCCAACATGGTGAAACCCCATCTCTACTAAAAATACAAAAATTAGCCACGTGTGGCAGCACTCATCTGTAGTCCCAGCTACTCAGGAGGCTGAGGCAGGAGAATCACTTGAACCCGGGAGGCAGAGGTTGCAGTGAGCCGAGATTGCACCACTGTACTCCAGCCTGGGCGACAGAGCAAGACTGTGTCTCAAAAATAAATAAATAAATAAACAAATAAGTAGAATTTTAAAATAAGGATGTTCACTTCATGCTGACATAGAAAGGTTTCTAAGATATATCAAATAAAATAACAAAATGCAGAGTAGTCAGGTTATTGTACAATCTTTTGAGTAGAAAAGTTGGAAAATAAAAATGCATCATTTTTTCATATACATAAAGAAACACGGGGATGAGGTTACACATGAAACTAATTAAAGCGCTCACTTTGGTGAAGAAGAGTGTAGACGGCCAAAGCATCCATGTATTTGTTATTGTACTTCTTGGCTATCCATATTAATTTGACATGATTGGTTTAGTCAATGTACATACTTTAGCACTATATTTCAATCATGGGACAACATTTTAAATTATCCAGGCACATAATACATCATTTTTCCCAGCCAGATAGCTTTATTGAAGTGCCCAGAGAGTTCCTATTTGTTCTAACAGAAGATGCTTGCACTTGGACTCATCAAAATAGTGGTAAAAGTCACTGCCAGAAATATGAAAAGATACATGCTGGATGAATTGATGAACTGGCTTCATTGAGCAGGTGTCCCTGAACTCTAAAGAGTGTCACTCAGCTTCTGTTCTGATTCCTCAGCTTGTGTGCAAGGAACTGTCACACTGTGGCAAGGATCCCCGGCATCCACAGATTGTCACCCACTTGCTGGCTGATGTGACCAGGAAGGGAAATGATGGCAAATAACATGTGGACAGTTTCATCTTCAGACAGTGCTTTGAAGATGAAGCAGCAGCTGTCAAGTTCTGCGTCCTGCCACACTTAACGAAAGAAACATAATTCACAGATTTCAAAATATTAATACAATCTCAGCTCTTTCCATGGATTCTAATCCATCTCCACAGTGCAGACAGATCGAAACCTGGCACGGCATACCGTTACGTTGTCTAACAGCTGGTGGGAGGCAGGGAGTTGCCTCAGACACACCAGCTAGGGAGAGCAGTTCCACAGCTGGTCTTTAACCGTGTCCGGGGGTTTCATTTTTTCATTTTTTCATTTTTTGCAGTGTGTTTCTCTAGGGGTGCTGGAGGGTTGTCTGTCTTCAAAAACACTCACTTCAGATGTCAAAGCATGTCATTCCCTCTTAGGCCACAAAGCGGTAAATTGTCCAGTTACTCCATTATATTAGGGTTAGAAAAAAACAACTCAAGAGAAACTAGAGTTAATAAAAATGAAGGAGGCCGGGCGCGGTGGCTCAAGCCTGTAATCCCAGCACTTTGGGAGGCCGAGACGGGCGGATCATGAGTTCAGGAGATCGAGACCATCCTGGCTAACACGGTGAAACCCCGTCTCTACTAAAATACAAAAAAAATTAGCCGGGCGAGGTGGCGGGCACCTGTAGTCCCAGCTACTCGGGAGGCTGAGGCAGGAGAATGGCGTGAACCCGGGAGGCGGGGCTTGCAGTGAGCTGAGATCCGGCCACTGCACTCCAGCCTGGGCGACAGAGCGAGACTCCGTCTCAAAAAAAAAAAAAAATAAAAATAAAAATAAAAAAAAATAAAAATAAAAATGAAGGAAAATCCTGTTATATTAGTGGTGAAGAACGGACAGGAAGTGCATCCTTTCGTAAGACAAATTGTTAACAGTAATAACAACCTTTATAAAAAATACATCGTACGTGCCAGAAAGCTAAATATGCTGTATATAAAATCAGCCTTCATATAAAAGTCACTTGTACCCTGCTTAACTCCACGAGAGGTGGGGAAGTAGATAGGGGAGATGAAACCACCCCTAAAATGAAGTCACTGTTGTCACTTTTTACTTATTCATTCTATTTAATCCAAACTGCAGTATACCACAGGGTCTTAACAAAAAAAAAAAAAAAAAAGAACAATTCTTAGATTAGGGAAAATCAGCATGAATTTCTGCACTTATATCATTTATGTCACTTTGTCCAAAACATCTTTCTGACTGTGTTTGCCCCAAATGCCCTTAATTTGAGTTTTGCAAAATAACTTATGGTGAGATACTTATTCCAGACAAGGTTGACATGGAAATATATTAAATGAAAAAAGAACATTGCAAAAAAAAGTATATCTAATACATATGTTACTTTTAAAAGTATGATTTTTTATTATGCTTAGAAGAAAACTAGAAGAAAAATATCTACCCAACTCTTTTTTGTTTGTTTGTTTTGTTTTTTATTTTTTGTTTTTGAGACAGAGTCTTGCTCTGCCACCCAGGGTGGAGTGCAGTGGCACGACCTTGGCTCACTGCAACCTCTGCCTCCCAAGTTCAAGTGATTCTCCTGCCTCAGTTGCTTGAGCAGCTGGGATTACAGGCGCACACCACCACGCCTGGCTAATGTTTGTACTTTTAGTAGAGACAGGGTTTCACCATGTTGGCCAGGCTGGTCTCGAACTACTGACCTCAAGTGATCCACCCACTTTGGCTTCCCAAAGCGCTGGGATTGCAGGCATGAGCCACCATGCCTGGCCTATATCAAACTGTTAACAGTGATTGGGGAGTAAGAATATTTTAACTTTTTAATTTCACTTATCTGTAATTTTTTATAGTTAGAATAATATTTTTCTGTATTCTTAAGAAATGATAAAGTCCTTTTATTTTAGAAAACAGATCTAAAAATGGGAGTGAGAGAACTGATAGATATAGACATCCAATAAGTCAGAAGACAACTGGACTGAATCTTAGGTGTTTCCTCTGCTGTGGGCCAAGCTGTGTACCCTGAAAAATTCGTATGCCAAGCTACCTCAGAAGGTGACTATATTTAGGCTGGGCGCGGTGGCTCAAGCTTGTAATCCCAGCTACTCGGGAGGCTGAGGCAGGAGAATCGCTTAAACTCAGGAGGCGGAGGTTGCAGTGAGCTGAGATCGCACCACCGCACTCCAGCCTCGGTGACAGAGTGAGACTCCATCCCACCAAAAAAAAAAAAAAAAAAAAAAATTTGATAGTTGGTCAATTGTTAAAATAAAAACAAACAAAAAGCATCTGAGAGCTTTACTTAGTTCTTTATATTTCAAACAGTCAACATTCCATTGGAAATACTTAATTGTTTGATTAGGTAAAATAAAACAGGTTTTATGCAAAGATAATTTTTAAATACCAGTAACCCCAATTTTGTCATCTCAATTAATGTACTTATTCTATATTAACCATCTAGGGTTCTAGAAAAAACAGATTTTTAAAAAGAAATCACTTATGGCTTAAGGAAAAAATGTTTAAAATTAATTTTGGAGTGGCTGTGATTTTTTAAAATGCAACAAGAATGTAGGTCTAATTATGTATGTTTGATTGAACCTACAATAATGCCATATTTTCCTTGACATAGAGTAGTAATTTCTGTTTGTATTTTATGCATCTAATGGAATCCACTCTGAATTCCTTCTTTCAGGAATCCGCTCCATTAGGTGCATAAAATACAAACAGAAACTCTTCCTCTATATCATGCTCCATTTAGTCATTCATTCAGTCAGCCTCTGTTGAGTTTCTACTCAACACTTGGCCCTGAGGATGTAGTAGTGAGCAAAACTCTTCCAGGGTTCCCTGCTCTCTGAACTGTGGATTCTCTGGTCCAACTCTTTGTTCTGAAACTGGTAGAGACAAGGACCTGGAATCTCCTCCCTCCATGGGCCCAGCCACCCAGTGGGGGATAGGAAGGCAGGTGAGGGAATCCCTGCTTGGGCTTCCAGGGGCCAAGTGCTGCTTGTGGAAGAAGCTCTGCATTGGGGAGAGGGAGTCCTCAGTACTTTGCAACTGACTAGTCACTTAATTCCCGTTCATTTGAGTGCATGTAGGAAGTCCAAGGAGCAGTTTGGAAGGGGACAGAGACAAAAACCCTACAGTGACATCCACATGACCATCTTCTCTTTCTCTCTCTCTCTCTCTCTCTCTCTCTGTGAGACAGAGTCTTGCTCTGTTGCCCAGGCTGGAGTGCAGTGGCACGATCACAACTCACTGCAGCCTCAATCTCCTGGGCTCAAGAGGTCCCACCTCATCCTCCCAAGTAGCTGGGACTATAGGCACACACCACCACAACTGGCTAATTTTTGCATTTTTTGTAGAGATGGGGTTACACCATGTTGTCCAGGCTGCAGTAATGTCTTTAATGGTGTTTAACATCACTTCTGCTAAATCAATGGCTTTAAGATTGTTTCTTATACTCGCTTGTCTTCCCCTGAAGAGTTTATGTAGCACACAGCTTCCACAGGTGTTTAACATCACTTCTGCTAAATCAATGGCTTTAAGATTGTTTCTTATACTCGCTTGTCTTCCCCTGAAGAGTTTATGTAGCACACAGCTTCCACAGAGCAAGGATACAAGGAATGTTTGTCCGTATGTCTTGCCTTCTTTCAGGAAGAGAACAGTCACACATCATGATCCGCTGAGTGTGTGAGTGAAGCAGCAGAATCACGAAGACATTCCAGTCCTACTGGAGTTGACTGCCTGTGTGTGGAGTTGCCCTTTACCCCTCTACTCCTTTTCCATCACCTCCCCTTCCTATCCACAAGTCTCACCATGAAAACAGTGCAGAGGCAAATTTCCAGACCGGATGCATCCAAACCAGCTTCTCTGTACCCTTATAGATGTGCCAGTTAGGAAACTATTCCCTGTTTCTCCTTAAACAAACTCCTTAACCCTTCCTTGAGCAATGAAAACAACTGATTTCTCTCAGTCGACACCATAAAAACCTTCAGAAAGTAATTACAAAATTGCGTGTAGGTAACAACCTATAAGACCTATAAGAAATGTTCTCTTTGTGTTAAGAACTCCGTCTGTTTGGTATAGCGATATGATTTCTAAAATCACATTTGCAACGTCAGCAATGAAACAAAGGAACATCTTAATAAATTAAGCCTAAAATAACTTCGTTATAGCAGAATGTTATCTGAATTTGGAAATGGGAAATCCTGAAGTATAGGGCAGAGAAGAATTTTTCTAGGAACAGCAATTTGCCAACAACTTCAGGAGGGAACTAAACTCAAAGATATGTTGTCAATGTGCAGAGTGTTCAAGTCTAGAACTTGGTAAAATGGCTCCCTAGGTACTGGCTACAGTTGAATGTGAACCTAGAATGAACGCCAGCAGGTTTCGTCAGGCCACGGGGCCCATCCTACCTGACACCCAAATCTCACCTCACACTGAGGTTCCTGGGAATGGGGTGGAGGCCAGAAACACTTGTGCCTCTCTAAGAGCTTCCCACTGCAACCAAGTGGCTTCCTGCTGAAGTATTCTCCAATCCAGTGGTAGGTCAGTTCTGAAAGAAACTGACTTGTCATGTTAAGGGGCATGCTGGTTCAAACAGCTACACCTGGGCTGCGCCTCCACCTTCGGAGCTGCAGATGCCTAGCCATACCTACACCTTCAGAACTGCGGACACCTGGGCCACACCTACACCTTTACAGCTGCATGCTTATCTCAAAGCTTCCCATAACCCAGGAAAATAAACCAGAGGCAGGTAAAAGACTGGATCACCTGTCAACACACTTGGGTCATATCTCAGTGCATTAACTAACGGGTATTTTCTGGGCAGTAGATAAGCTTGGATTTTAGTATACCAATCCACTGCATTCCTTAAATATTGTCTAGAAAATTGGAAAAATAAGACTGGGTGCGGTGGCTCATGCCTATAATATCAGCACTTTGGGAGGCCGAGGAGGGTGGATCACTAAAGATCAGGAATTTGAGATGAGCTTGGCCAATATGGTAAACCCTTGTCTCTACCAAAAATACAAAAATTAGCCCGGTGTGGTGGCACATGCCTGTAGTCACAGCTACTTGGGAGGATGAGGCAGAAGAATCCCTTGAACCTGGAAGGCAGAGGTTACAGTGAACCAAGATTACGCCACTGCACTCCAGCCTGGGTGACAGAGCGAGACTCCATCTCAAAAAAAGAAAAAGAAAATTAGAATAATAAAAAAGAAAAGGAGGAATTATTTTTCTGAGTGCCACTCAGAAATAGGAAGTCGATTGTGTTTTAGTCATTGGAGTTAAAATAAGTCATTAATCATCCTCTTCCCCTGTCTTTTAAGAATCATCATTACGGTCATGTGTCACTTAATGAGGATGCATTCTGAGAAATGTGTCATTAGGCAATTTCGTTGTTATTTGAATGTCATAGACGTACTCACACAAACCTAGATAGCATAGCCTACTACACACTTAGGCTGTATAGTACAGCCTGTTGCTCCTAAGCTATAAATTCTGTGTAACATGTGACTGTACTGAATACAGTGGGCAATTGAAACACAATGGTAAGTGCTTGTGTATCTAAACATAGAAAAGGTACAGTAAAAATACAACATAAATTTTTTTTTAATGGCACCCCTATTTAGGTCAGCTCCATTATAATCTTATGGGACCACATTGTATACACATGAGGTTCATCTTTGAGCAAAACATCATGATTTGACACACAATTTACTTTAAAGCAAGTACATGATATAGCAATAGGCAGAAACTTGGTCATTGAATGGCTAGAGTTTTTCTAAAAAAAAAATAATAAAAAAAAAATACAAGGCCAAGACCTGGCTTTTAAATTTTTCAAATAATTTCTTTCAAAAACAATAATAGGACAATTCTTTGCCAAAGGCAGGTGGCATCGAGTTCAAAAGGAATAAAGACTTCATAGCTATGCCCCCTAGAGTCAAAGAAGACAAGCTGCAGGAAAGATTGTTTTGGGGGAGGAGGAAGTTTGGGGGAAAGATAGTGACCCTTTTACATTTATTATGGCAGCATTATCTTGAGCAAATAAATGTCATCTGCATTTATTTGCTGAGGGTTCAGAGACCCTGGCGGCAGTCACAGAAATCTGTCCTAACGAGATTAAATGTTCTTAAAAATAATTTCTCAAGTGTCGATACTTGTTGGTCTTCCCCTTAACATTAGGTGTAGGTTCTGCTTGTCGGGCTCCTGTTTTTCATCTCTGTACAGTAGTAAAAAAATTCCAAAATTTCTTTGTCACATGAAGAGCAGATTTCAAAAGCTGCAGGTCATCTGAAGTGTTTTAGGTGCAGCAGGGGAGGCTCCCTGGGGCCTGATGATTGGGTATTGTGGGAGCAGCTCATCGTCTCTCTGGCTCAGCAGGCTCACACCACTGCCCATCAGTGCCCAGGATGACAATTCACTGCCAAGAGCCCAGGGCTCCCTCCTGGGAACGGTCAGCTCCCGGAGGCCTGGGTCTGTGACTTCGACAGCCGGACATTCACATCCAGTACAGTGTTTACAACAGAGATAGCGCTCAGTAAATATTTGTTGAGTGATGAACAAATGTATGCATGTCAGCTCTTGGGCAGCAGCCTGGAATCGCTTCTGAGATTTTTGGTTCAGGATCTATACTGACTTTTCCAGGACGTCCTTTGATCGCTGGGTGTTGACCTCTGCAGTGCAAATGTGGAAAATCAGTCCCTCCTCAGAGCAATTCTCAGGCATGAGGATGTACAGCAGGTCCCTACGAGGAAGTTTTGGCTGTGAACATCATTGCCTTTCTGTTCCTGGGAGTGGCCACAGTTCCAAGAAGCATCTCAGGCAGTTTTCCAACATGGTGAAACTGATGTCTTCACTGTCATGTCATTTATGGTGCAAAAAAAAAAAAAAAAAAAGTAGCCCAGGACATCACCCTGGGACTGAGACCTTTGGAGCCACAGAGGGATATTTTCTGGAGACAGAAAGGCTCTCTAGAGTCATTGTCAAAAGGCAGTTTGTTATTACAAGTTCTTGTCAAGGACTACCTAGAATTTGTACATTATACATAACCCAGAGAAGAAAACACAACATCCAGTATGTATCAAACAAAGGGCAGCTAAAAACTGGCTTTTCATTGGTCAGAGTGCTAAGCATCCTGTGGATTGATCCTCAGAACAAAGTTCTGCTTGTACTGCAAATATTTACTCTAGTAACAATGAATACAGCAGGATATAGGGCTGTAGAATAGTTTGCACAGTGGAACTTTTTTTTTAAGAAGTGGGGCATGTCCAGGTAAAGTTTGAATACGACAGCAGATTTTCCAGTCACACAGTATTTCCCTTTCCCTCTGGACAAGGTGACATTTGGAGGCAAGTGTGGTAAAATTTGGGATAGGCAAGGTTGCCTTTTAATCTTTAATGAAGGTGCCTTGAAAACGTCCTAATTATGGTTGCTTGTAGGTATCACTGACTGACAGGTTTGTAGAATGTCCCACAGATATACTCTGCCCCTGACAGTCCAGGAGACAGGGATGTTCCTAAGCCCAAAATATCGAGTACAAGCTGCTCTTTGGATATGTGCTAACACAATCCTAAAACAGAGGGAAAAAGGAAAAGAAGAAAAGGGGGAATGTGGAAGCAAGAAAAAACAAAATTAGCTGGCGTGGTGACATGTGCCTGTAATCCCAGCTACTTGGGAGACGGAGGCCGAGAATCGCTTGAATCTGGGAGGCAGAGGTTGCGGTGAGGGGAGATTGCGCCACTGCACTCCAGCCTGGGCGACAAAGTGAGACTGTGTCTCAAAAAACAGAAACAAACAAACACACAAAACATGAGCAAGAGAGAGAAAGAATGATGAGCACTTAGAATAGGAAGAGAAGTTCATTGGGGAGGGGAGTAAAGGCCTATGGAGGAAAGTGTCAGCAGCTGAGGTCGAAGTAGCACAAAAAAAGAATTTGGCAGGGAAAGAGGGCACTCAGACAGTATTGTGTTTGGTGTTTGGGTACTTTGTAATGGAAAAGCAGGCTGTAGCCTGACCCCCAAGATCCGGTCAGGCTAGGGAACAAAGGCAGCATGTAACAGGTATGGTGAGTCAGCACAAACCCAAATCTAGATTGACAGTAGAGGTCAAATTCATGGAAGAAGGCAAATGACTCCAAAGACCCAGATATGTCTTCCAGAAAAAGACAGCTTGGCCCAATGCAAAGACCCAGATACAGAAACACTGCAATAGTGTCCAACGTGAGCCAGCATGGACAGCAAAGTCGATCCCCTGCTACCAAGGTCTGGGTCTATTCAGAGAGAAGACAGTGGCCAAACTGACTTGATCCCAAACCAGCCTCTGCCATGGCAGGCACATTCACTGAGTTGTGAATATGATGGAAAACACTCAAAGACTCCCCCAAAGTAGAGAAATACGGGGATCTCCAGCAGATAGTTCCTGGCAAGGTAGCAGAGAGGCAAAATAATGTTGAATAAGACAGACGTGTCCCTGTGCCACCATACGCCAGCTGTGTGGGCTTGTCCAGTTCCCTCCTCCTCTCCAATCCTCTCCTTCTTTACCTGAAAAATGTGACTATTTGGGGGCTCATCTTTGGCCAGCAGGCACTGGAACAACAGCCACCCTGCTTGTTTATAGCTGGTGTGCATTCTGACTAGTCAGTGCTCAAACATCCCACTTGTTAAATGTTTCTAGTTTCAATCACTCTGGTGATAATAACGTCCACTTCATGGAGTTCTTTTGAGGACTCTAAGTAATATGCATAAAGCGTGCTGCACATTGCCTGACACTTAAATAGTAGCCATTATTCTTTTATTAAAATAGTTATCAGTGTTGCTAACTGTTGTGAACTAAATTGTGTCCTTCCCCCACCCCCTGTCAAATTCACTGAAGCCCTAACCCCTGATGTGACTATACAGGTGCTCCCAATTTTTAGATGTGGTTATGCTCTGATAAAACTATTGTAAGTTGAAAATGTTGTAAGTCAAAAAGGCATTTCATACACCTGACCTACTGCACGTCATAGCTTAGCCTAACCAGTCTTAAAGGTGCTCAGGATACTTTCATGATCCTACTGTTGGGTGAATCATCTAACACAAAGCTTATTTTATAATAGTGTTGAATATCTCATGCAATGTATTAAATACTGTCCTGAAGGTGAAAAACAGAATAGGTGTATGGGCACTCGAAGTATAGTCTCTATTGAATTTGGATCTTTCCCACCACATGAGGTCAAAAAATCATAAGTTGAACATTGTAAGTTGGAGACCTTCTGTGTCTGGAGATAGAGTCTTAAGGAGGTAATTAAAGTTAAATAAGGTCACAAGAGTCAGGCTCTGATCTGATAGAATTAGTGTCCTTATAAGAAGAGCCCGCAGTGAGCTCTCTCTCTATCCTCTCGTGCACACAGGAAATGCCAAGTCTGTGTGAGGATAGGATGAAAAGGCAGCAGTATGCAAGCCAGGAGGAGAGGCCTCACCAGAAACCAACCCTGCTGCCACCTTGATCTTGAACTTCTGGCCTCCAGACCTGTGAGAAAATAAATCTGTTGTTTAAGACACTCAGTCTATGGTATTTTCTCATAGCAGCCAGAGCTGACTAAAACACTGATTGCTTTACATTTGTAGACAAAGGAACTTGTAGGTGCTGCTGGCAAAATAATTGACTTCTTTGTGTCCCATAATTTAGACTTGGAAATACTCTGAATAAGATTTTATTTTATTCCGCCTCACTTAAGCAGAGATGGAGTGTGTCTTCTGACCCATGGATAAAAGGCAGGACAATCCCATAAAGAATTCTGCAGGGATCAGAATATTTAGGAGGGAGCCTCGTGACCTTACGTAATCCACATCATGACCTCGCCTTTCTCCTTGGGGACAACAGGATGGTCTGTCAACGGGTTTCAAATCTTGTTTTGTTTCTGTGGAGCTCAGAATAACGTGTCAGAATATACTAATGTACATTAGGTTGGTGCAAAAGTAATTGTGGTTTTTGCAATTACTTTTAATGGCAAAAACCACAATTACTTTTGCACAACCCGATAACATATCTCTGGAAGTAGACACAAGAAACTGGCAATAAACTGTCTTCAGAGGGAGAATTAAGGATAAACATGGCCTTTTTTTTTTTTTTACAATGTTTCTGCACTATATACTTTAAGGGAAGTATTTCTTCATTTTAAAAAATAGTGGTTTACAGTATTTCTTTTTATACCTCTTGAATTTTGAGCATGCTCAGACATAACATTTTACTGAAGGAGGAGGAGAAGGAGGGTAGAGCATCTTCATTTTGGAAATAAAGAGAAAAGGATGGCTTCCAGAAAGTGACATAGCAATTTTTATCACGGATTTGGATTTTGGGATTCTTAACCACTAGCAGGAAATCTTGTTTTTGGAAGAGCAATAGATTTAAAAGGAAGAGAATCGCAGTTACCTCTCTGGACCATGGGTGACCTGCTGTCCTACCCCACAAATCTCCACTGTCCTCCTAATCCTTCAAACGTCCTCATGCCATCTTCATTGACTTGATGTGTTCTGTCGAAATACTCATTTCTTTTTTGCATTTGCATGTCTCTGGGGAGCCTTGTGCTGAATCCACACATTCTTTGCTCTAAGACAGACAGATCTGGACTGGAAAGGCGAGGAGAGACTGTGACTAGCCGGAAGAATCCCCCAGTCAAAGCCAAGGTCCGGCTTTCCAGTTATTGATTGGTGTGCTGTGAGAGGCCAGTGGGTTAGTCTGCGGGGAAGGAGCAAGAGCTTAGAAACTCCTCTTTTCAGACTAACTTCGGATGGTGTTTGGCCTCAATCCTAATACTTGTCAGACAGGGCCTGTGATGAATTAAATGAATGCCCAAGGAAGCCGTGAACATTAGGAAATAGTGTTTACTCCGCTGCAACTGTTAAAGACTTGGCAAATGTTTCCGCGGACGCACAGTTGGGAGCACACAGTGTCCAGGCTCCGTGTCCCTGTCAGTGGCAGTGGTTTTGTTCTGTACAGTTCAGCCTGAATGAGGCAACCGGCTAAGGTACCGAGTGTCCTACTTACAATGAGGAAGGAAGGGCTTGGGCCTGAACAAAGACGGAGGGTGGCCCCCACCAAGGGCTGGCTGTGTTTGTCTCCTTTCCCTTCAAATCCTGTCCCTGAGTAGAAATATTCATGAGGAAATTCCTCATCTCTGTTTTTGTCTTTAACATATTAAAATAGAAGTATGGACGAGGAACAAAAAAGCAACATACTTTCAAATACCACTTGTAAGGAAATACTTCTGAAGTTAATTTCAGGGGCATTTTTTTTTTAGTGGGAAAATATGACCTTTCAGTTTTACCAAATGGAAGATAGGATGAAGCTAGAATTCTCTAAGACTGACTTTGAAATTAAAATACGGTGAACTTCATTAATTTGGAATAAATTGTGCTAATTTAAATTCTTTAAAAAACCATCAGATTAGAAATGTTAAAGAAATACAGTTTGGGGTTTTTTGCTTTTGAATATATCCAGGGATAGTAAGTAAAGATTTTCTTTCTTCTTCTTCACATGACTAGATACATGAGAGTAGATTATTTGTAAGTAAAGTTGTTCCTTTAAAGTTCTAAAACATTTGTTTTCCAGATGATTTGAGCGAGCTCAAAAAATATAGCTTCCTTATATTCCTATTAAATGGTTTGATTTTCCTCGAGACCCCCCCCCCCCCATTGGGGACATTTACGTGGGGGAGGCTGGAGGTGGGGATGGAGTGTATTTATTCACTGCCACAGTGAACTACCACACACTGGGAGGTTTGAACAACAGATGCTTATTTTCTCACAGTTCTGGATGCTGGAAGTCCAAGGTCAACGTATCAACAGGTCTGGTTTCTCCTGAGACCTCTCACCTTGACTTGCACGTGGCTGCCTTCTCGCTACGTCCCCACACGATCTCTCCTCTGCATCCACACGTCCCTGCTATTTCTTTGTGTGGCCGAATTTCCTCTTCTCATAAAGACACCAGTCAGATTGGATAAAAGCCCACCCTAAAGACCTCATGGTCACATAATCTTTAAGAGAACGTCTTTAAGGGCCATGTCTTTAAAGGCCCTATCTCTAAATATAGTTGCATTCTTTTTTTTTCTCAGATGGAGCCGCACTCCGTCTCCCAGCCTGGAGTACAATGGTGCCATCTCGGCTCACTGCAGCCTCCACCTCCTGAGTTCAAGTGATTCTCCTACCTCAGCCTCCCGAGTAGTTGGGATTACAGGCATGCGCCACCACACCGGGCTAATTTCTGTATTTTTAGTGGAGACGGAGTTTCGCCATGTTGACCAGACTAGTCTCAAACTCCTGACCTCAGGTGATCCTCCCACCTCGGCCTCCTGAAGTGCTGGGATTACAGGCATGAGCCACCATGCCTGGCCTAAATATAGTCACCTTCTGAGGTAGCTTGGCATATGGATTTTTCAGGGGACACATCTGGGGCCACAGCAGAGGAAACACCTAAGATTCAGACCCCTTTATTCCAATTCCATTATTTAAACAGTTCCTTTAGACAAATGCTGGGTCTCTTGAGGTCTTTTCCTCTTCTCCTTCTGCCCGCTCCTTTCCAACATGGCCTCTGGGGTTACTGGGGTATATGTGGTTTATAGCAGGGGTCCCCAACCCCTGGGCCTTGGACAAGACTGGTCCATGGCCTGTTAGGAACTGGGCTGCACAGCGGAAGATGAGTGATGGGCAAGTGAGCATTACCTCCTGAGCTCTGGTCCTGTCAGATCAGTGCCAGCACTAGATTCTCATGGGAGGCCAACACCATTGTGAACTGTGTACCTGAGAGATCTAGGTTGCGCGCTCCTTATGAGAGTCTAATGCCTGATGAACTGAGGTGGAGCAAGTTTCATCCCGAAGCTGTTCCCCTGCCACCGTCTGTGGAAAAATTGTTTTCCACGAAACCAGTCCCTGTTGCCTAAAAGCTGGGGACCACTGGTTTACAGGACCCTGGGGTGGATGACAGCCCCTGCTTGTCTGCTGGATCCACACTGATCTCCACAGAGGGACTGGTCTCCTTCCTGGTCTGCTTGAGAGCTGAGATGTTCCTGACCCATGGCTTTCAGTAAGATCCGCTGGTTTCTCTAGCTGGTGGTTTCAGCACCTGTGGTGCTGGTATCCCTGGTCTTGGGATGCCCATCTGCCAACCCAGGCCCCTGCTGGTCCACTGCACACTCAGAACGGCCACGCCCTCCCTTCCAGGCATAGGAGGAGGTCTCATTCCTGTGTGTGTCAGGTTTTGGGGAGGAGGACCACTGCTTCAGGCTTACCTAGCCCCTGGCTTCTCACGGCACCTGCCCACCATTATCTCATGCTGAGTTACACAGTCCCAACTTACAAACCTATAGCTTCAGTTCTCCTGAGGGCCCAAGATGCTCTGGCTTCCCCAAATCTAGCTAAGTCCTTCTCTCTTTCTTTCTCCTGCCACTCAACACACACAAACACACACACACACACACACACACACACACACACACACACACACACACACACACACACACACAGTGGCCCCCAGGCAGCAGCAGGTAGCAATCTTTGTTTAAACTTCTCTGCTTTTCCTTTTGCTCTCTTCTTCTACTTGCCAGATGTGGGTTTCAGTTTCCCTTCATCATATCCTCCTAGCCCTGAAAAGTGAAAAACAATGACATACTGGTTTTTAAAGTTTTAAAAAGTGAAAAGACTTATTTTTTATTTTTAAGAAAGAAACTCCATTGTCCAGGCTTAGTTCTTGATACATAACTTTAGTAACTAAGTTAGTAATCCTTGCTCTCACTCCTACATGCTCTCTCGAGTCTGACAGTCAAGCCAATGGTGTTGTTGCATTTGATCCAGGTTTTTAAGTTTGATTCAAATCTGAGACGTAACTGAGTTGCTCTACTGAATATGTGCCTTTTACCTAAAGTCTTGAAATGTCCTGTTTCAGTGGGTGAGAAGCCCACAGGGAAATAAAGTTTCTAGGAGATGAATTCATACTTCACAAGAGTGTCTTCCTTTCATTCATTTGTGAAGTTCATGTGTATATCCCAATTGGAACAGGATTCTGAGCTCTGACTGGTGCCTTTACCATTGCATCCCTGCTTTAAAATATTCCAGTGATGCGACCTTTGACAGGTTACTTAAACTTTCGAAGCCTAATCTTCATTTGTAACATAAAGAAAATAATACCATACCAATAAAATTATTGTGAAGATTATATAAAATAATCTTTGTAAGTCCCAGATACCTTGTCAGTATTCTATAAATATGAATAATTATTATGGAAAACAGCTACTCCGCTGAACATGGTGGCTCATGCCTGTAATCCCAACACTTTAGGAGGCCGAGGCCAGAGGATTACTTGAGCCCATTATATGCCTGGGCAACATAATGAGAACCTGTCTCTACAAATTTTGTTTTTTTATGAATTAGCCAGGCATGTGGTTCTTGCCCGTGGTCTCAGCTACTTGGGAGGCTGAGGGTGATGTGGGAGGATCTCTTGAGCCCAGGAGGTCAAAGCCGCAGTGAGCTGTGATTGTGCCATTGCACTCCAGCCTGGGTGACAGAGTGAGACTCTGTCTCAAAAAAAAAAAAAAAAAAGAAACAAAGAAAAGAAAAGAAAAAAATCCCAGCTACTCAAGACTCTTGCTTCCTAGGAAAGTTTAGAAGATGCAGCCGTCATTGGTAGCGCCTTGAAACAACTGTTCCGGCTCTGTTCCAGCAGCTTCCTAGAGGTTCAGGAATTGGAATTCTTGGTCACCCAAGCAGAGTTCACCTCTATTTACTGAGGTCCCCATGTGAATAAATGGAAGGAAGTAATCTAGTCAAGGAACGTGAGGGAGTGCCGCACTATGAAGCCTGAGGCTAAACAACTGGGACATGATCCTGTGGGGAAAGAATGTGACGCTGGATGGTGGGAAGTCAGTGGGGTGTCACGTCAGCTATCAGGCACCTGACTGAAGCCGAAGGTTAGTGAGAGCATGAGTTAGAATCTCCTGCCCACTTCTGAGTCCTCTCAGCTGAGCCTTGCTGCCGAGCGAGCATTGGGATGTCATACACATCACACACAGGGTCAGTGTCCTTCCTTATAAAAGGTAAAAGGGGCTCCTGCCAGCTTCATAGCAGGTTTTCAGCCCCAGCCAGGCTTACTTCTCTGGATTCTGGACATTCTGGATTCATTTCAGAGAAAGAGAGAAAGAATCAGCGAAATTCAGGGAATCCTGGGAGCAACAGGGCTAGTGACCCACATCCATGTATATGATATGAGGAGTATCTTGAACCTCTAGGAGAATTGAAGCTGCAGGTTTGTAAGTTGGGGCAAACACAGCCCCAGCATTAACTTTATTGAGGACTAATTTATAGACATTGCAGTGAGGCATGACAAATTGATAGACCTGTTAATCACCACCACAATCAAGATGTAGAAACTTTCTATCATCCCCAAAAGTCCTGACTCTTGTTTGAGAGCTCATCTGTCTACCTGTGCTTCTTCAAAACCATAGCTTTATTGAAATATAACTGCCATACCATATAATGCATCCATTTAAAGTGAGTAATTCTGTGGTTTTTAGTATGTTCACAGAGCTGTGCAACCATCATCACAATCAACTTTAGAACATCTTAATCATCCCCCAAAGAAACCCATTACCAGTCATTTTCCATTTCCAGACAACTCCCTTTGCCCTCTCTTCTCCCCAGTCCCTGGCAATCACTAACCTACTGTTTATCTCTAAAGATTTTGCCTGTTCTGGGCATCTCATAAAAATGGAATCTTACAATTTGTGACATTTTGTGTCTGGTTTCTTTCACTTAGCATTATGTTTTAGAAATTTGTTCATGTTGTAGTATGTGTCAGAACTTCATTCCATTTTATGGCTGAATAAGATTCCATTGCATGGATATATCACAGTTGTCTATCCATTAATCAGTTGATAAATATCTGGATTGCTTCCATCTTTGAGCTATTATAAGTAATGCTGCTGTGAACATTTGTGTACAAGTTTCGTATAGACATATGTATTCATTTCTCTTGGGTATATACCTAGGAACGGAATTGCTGGATCATATGGTAACTTCATGTTCAACCTTTTGAAGAACGAACGGACTCTTCTCCATAATGACTGCGCCATTTTATTTTCCCAACAGCAGTGTATGAGGTTTCCAATTTCCCCACATTCTGGCTAACACTTACGTCTTTATGATCATAGCCATCCTAGTGGATGTGAAGTGATATCATATGCAAAGGAGGAATGTTGGAACCAATGATCAAAATTATGAAGATTTAGGTAAACAATGTCCCGGGACATTATTTCACTAACGTAATGTCGCTAATAATGAGAAAGACGGAAATAAGAACAGCAAAAGAGCAAACGATCCTCTCCTTGAATAAAGGAGGAATATTCAAATGTGTCAAAAGAGCTACAGAAAACTAGAACATGTCATCCTCCTCAAACTAGGAGACATTTGCTTAATTAATGTCAGTCAATGCCCTGGATCACTTTGCTTCCTGATAGTTTAGTCATAAAATGAAACAGGCTACGAAATGTCCTGAAGACTGTGTTATGCAAATTAAGTGCTTATCTAAGCAGTGAGAATCCGTGGCTTTCAAACATTTTTTACTCTTACTCACGGTAAGAAATATATTTTACATCAAAATCTGGAACAGGCCAGGTGCGGTGGCTCATACCTGTAATCCCAGCACTTTGGGAGGCTGAGGCTGGCAGATCACTAGAGGTCAGGAGTTCGAGACCAGCCTAGCCAAGATGGTGAAAACCCGTGTCTACTAAAAACAAAAAATTAGGTGTGGTTGTGCACACCTGTAATCCCAGCTACTTGGGAGGCTGAGGCACGAGGATCTCTTCAACCCGGGAAGTGGATGTTGCAGTAAGCTGAGATCACACCACTGCACTCCAGTCTGGGCAATGGAGTGAGACTCCATTAAAAAAAAAAATCTGCAAAACACACACACACACACACACACACACACACGTACACACACACATACACACCGTAATAGAAGTTTCACATTAATTACCTCTACTACAGGGAATGCACTCTGATTTTTTCTTTCTAACCTATTTTATTTTACTATCTTTCTCATTTTTAAAAAATGTTGTTACAGACCCACTGCGTTGATTTCATGACTCATTAATGGGTTGCAGTTCACAGTTTGAAAAATATTTATTAAATGGCCTGATATGCAATGTCCTAATTTCTGAGGCCACACCTGCCTCCACTGTTGGTGAGAAATCTCAGACCTTGATTACAATGGAAACTTTATTCAGCTCAAGCCTATAATAAAAGTTTCTGGAATGTGAACTGGACTTCCCAGCTATGTTTCAAGAGGTTTTCTCCCATCTCCTAGGGGCATGTGGTTTCTAGCCCTCCTCCAAATTGCCTGGGAAACCATAGCTCTTGGCAAATCAGGATGGAGTCCTCAGGATAACTGATCCCTCCACTCACCCATCTTGTTGGTGTTGTTGCCTTTGGACACCACCAAGGAACCAGGATGGGGTCCACCTCCACTTGTGGTCATAGTTGGCTTGAGCTCTGTCTCCACCCTACTAGACTGGGCACCCTTCTGGTTCTACGGCTGACCCTGGCATCCCTGCTTGGATACCTTACCATCTTGCAGAGGTGCTGCAGCAAACCCTTGCACCTAGGCCACTGTCCACCTTGTCTCTGAGGTTATGTTGGTGTGCAGGAGACCGACCCTCAATCTGAGGGCTCCAGACCTTCAGCCAACCAGGATTATGCTAGGATAACTGCACAGAAAGGAGATGCCCGTCTCAGAGGAAGCTATTCAGTGGAGGCCTCCATCCAAAGTGCTGGGGTTGAGACTTCTCCCGATACTCTTCCCCATGTTCAAAAGCAGGACAATGACCACAGGTTTTCCCCTAGCTTGGGGACACACTCTGCTTCCCCAGGACACTCTCCCTAGTAGTTTCAGGGTATCATTATCTCTCTTACACTGTGTGTGTGCTAGAGGGAAGGGGAGATGTTGACCTAAATGTTGACCTAGATGTTGACCTATTGGAAATCCCCAAAATTCTCTTCACAGGCCCTGGGCTAAAGGACACAAGTTCTTTGAACAAATGGATCTAGGTCTGAAACAACGGTCAACAACTACAAAATTGTATTAGAATTGCTATGCAAAACTCATTCCAAAGTAAAATCATCTTTCCTTACAATGACATCAATGTGGGATTGATTCCAGTATACTATTGACTCTCAACAAAAAGTAAGAGGCTTTGATACTATACACATATAAGGGAGTATTCAGTACTCTTAGTGTACTGTCATCTATACAGTAAGTACTTAGAAGGATACTTATGGGTTAAATGTAGAAAAGTTTAAGAACATTAACTTAGATTGTGGACTAAAAGAATCTCAAGGTTGGAAGGATTCTGGAGTGAACCTAATCTGCTGCCATTGCTCTTTGTATTCCACTTTTCCTGAATAAGTTAGGAATGCAATTAGCTGCAAATAACAGAATATCTTTTTTTTTTTCTTTTTTTGAGACAGGGTCTTGTTCTGTTGCCCAGGCTGGAGTGCAGTGGTGCAATCTCAGCTCACTGCAACCTCCGCCTCCCAGGTTCAAGTGATCCTCATGCTTCAGCCACCCGTGTAGCTGAGATTACAGGCATGCACCACCACACCTGGCTATTTTTTGTATTTTCAGTAGAGACAGATTTTCACCATGTTGGCCAGGCTGGTCTTAAACTCTTGGCCTCAAGTGATCTGTATGCCTCGACCTCCTAAAATGCTGGGATTACAGGTGTGAACCACCATGCCAGGCCCAAATAATAGAATATCTGACTGCAGTAGCTTAAACAAACAAAAATGTATTTTTCTAACCCAGCAAGGTGTCTGTAGGTAAGCAGTTGCTGGCTTTGGTTTAGCAGCTCAGTGATATCAGAACTATTTCTCCTTGATTTTCTTGGCTTTAACTTGTGGTTTTAAGATGGCTTCTGTAACTCTTAGTATCCCATCTGCATTCCAGGCAGAATAAGGGAGAGGGTGGCCACCAGCTATATCTGTCCCTTCTTATCAGGAAATCAAAAGCTTATCCAAATGCCTCAGCAGGGAATTTCTCTAAGATCTAAGATCGAAGGTTAGAACTGGGTCGTCCGTTCACCTCTAAGTAAAATTAGATATAGTCAGAAAGAAGGAAAGTAGAGGATGGATATTGAGCAGGCATTGTGAGTCTCAATCAGGGGCCATTCATACTTGCTTGAAAATCTTCAGGGAAAGGAGACAGACTATCCCATTTTCAGCAGGTCCAGAAAGATGTTTTTATTTTGAATCCGAATCAGCCTTCCTCTAACTCACGCCTCTGGTTGCTGGTTCTGCCCTGTGGGAGCTACACCAATGGATTTGAATACTTCTTCCTAATGACAGCCATACAAATATTTGAAGACAGCTGTCATATCTCCTGTAACTCTTTTCTCATCCACATGAAGCATCTCCAGTTGAGTCCTCATGGGACAGAACTTTAAGAGTTCTCATGTTTTAGATGCTCTCCTCTGAGTATGCTCCAGTTTATCAGTGTTTCTACTAGACTTCATTGCCCCAGATGACACCACTGACTGGTCAAGGGGTAGCTTGTGAAAAGCCAGAGATGTCAGATTATTATTTCCATTGTCTGGGTTATCTCTAAGGTAGTTCACTTTTGCATCAACTTCTACGTTCTTCCTGCTTGGGATGGAGCCAACTAAAAAACATGAATCTTTTCCACCCTTTCATCTTCCTTTACTTATGTAGTCGGACTAAAGATCTTAGAACAAAATTTATATTCACCATTAGTATATTTTATGGTGTTAGATTTGACTTGTATTTCTAAGTTATTGATTTATTCTCAGATTTCAATTCTATTATGCAGGGCATGCTATTCCTTCCAGATCGACATTATCTGCAAATGTGACAAATTTAAGCTCTTCATAATTCTAAGGAGGTCAGGATAGTCTTTCAACCTGTCCCCAGTGTCCACTTTAGTTAGGGGGCTTCAACATATGATAGATTCACATTGTGATCATTCAGCTCACACTTCAACTTTTGTCCTAAGAACGTTGTGAGATCCTCTTTCAACTGCTTTGCAAAAATTCGATCAGAAGAACCTGTCTCCTAATCAAACTAGTAAAGTTTATGTAGAGGACGTTTTTCCCCAGTGAGTCCACCCCAGCTGCTAAGAGCACCAGTTCCCCTTCTGAGCTCTTCAAAATCAGCCTTTACATATGCTAGTCCAGAAC
The DNA here is from genome assembly GCF_043159975.1 of Macaca nemestrina. NCBI lineage: Eukaryota > Metazoa > Chordata > Mammalia > Primates > Cercopithecidae > Macaca > Macaca nemestrina. The sequence goes on along the minus strand of NC_092135.1, from coordinate 120,902,887 downwards.
TTTTTATGATTATGTTGTTCTTCTAATACTGGATCCTGAAAATCCAGAGCAAAATTCGGAGCTGAATCATAGCAACTGTTATGAAATTGCACGTTAAACCAGGGGTGTTCACAGAGGCAAAAATTATGTGTAATTAAAATGATTTTTTGAAAATCCCTTAAATGACTCACAAAGTATAGTATGCATGGTACACCATGTACAATCTTGTACAGTAAGTCAAATCTTGAGAAACACTGAGTTCTCAAGATACTAAATAAAAGTATAAAAAGAAGTCCATCACACAACATTTTAAACATTTTATCCAATCCATCTCTAGGACTACATGAGGGAGGGTGGAGAATTCCAAGGTATCCCTGCTTGTCAGGAAGGTATATTTGTGTTGTTTTAATATGAATACTTTCTTATTTATTGATTGATTTTGAGATGGAGTCTCGCTCTGCCACCCAGGCTGGAGTGCAGTGGCATGATGTTGGCTCACGGCAGCCTCTACCTCCTGGGTTCAAACAGTTCTCCTGCCTCAGCCTCCAGAGTAGCTGGGATTACAGGCGCACACCACCAGCTAATTGTTGTGCTTTTAGTAGAGACAGGGGTTTCACCACGTTGTGCAGGCTGGTCTCAAACTCCTGACCTCAAGTGATCCGCCCGCCTAGGCCTCCCAAAGTGCTGGAATTACAGGCATGAGCCACGGCACCCGGCCTAATGTGAATACTTTATAATCTTAATACATACTAATAGTTTTTTTGCTGGTATGAGTATTGAAAAGTTATTATCTATGACAGTGCCTACTACAAGATCTGATGTGAGGAGGTCTCACTAGATTTGAACCTAATCTTTCTTGATTAAATATTTATACATACCATTCTTTGAAAAGTTAAAGAAAAGGTTTTGGACATTACCATCTTATTTGTTCAAAGCAGCCTGTTCTCCTTCTCACCTTGGGCATTGATCGATCTTGTGATGATTTCTTAGTGTAAGTTAATGCTTATAATTAGTGCCTTTAATAATGAAATTGCAGATTTGAAAGGTGGACTTTATTTTAAGAGGACAGTTCACATAACTAACTTCATTATTTATCAGTCCTATGATCTTGGGCAAGTTAACATTTTAGAAATTATTCCCCCATCTTCAGAAAAGGTTATTGATAACTACTTCAACAATTTAAGTCGTATATGTGAAGCACCCAGGCCAGAGTAGATCCAGGTCCCAAAGTCATATTTCAGGAAAAGATGACTTATTTCGAAATGAGTTAAAAAGAAAAATAAAGAGTTATAAAGAGTTATAATGGATATCCAGTAATAATATCACTGATATGGTTTGGCTCTGTGTCCCCACCCAAATCTCATCTTGAATTGTGACTCCCATGTGTCAAGTAGGGGATCCGGTGGGAGGTGATTGGATCATGGTGGCAGGTTCCCCCATGTTGTTTTCATGATAATGAGGGAGGTCTCACGAGATCTGATGGTTTTATAGTGTTTGGCAGTGCCTCTGTTGCTCTCTCTTCTCTTTCCTATCATCTTGTGAAGAGGTGCCTGATCTCCCTTTGGCTTCTGCCATGATTGTTAGTTTTCTGAGGCTCCCCCAGCCATAAGGAACTGTGAATCAATCAAACTCCTTTTGTTCATAAATTACCCAGTCTCAGAAAGTATCTTTATAGCAGTGTAAGAATGAACTAATACCATTGCCTTGAACCACATTAAGTAGCAATTTAAGGTGAATAAGGTGAATTACATCTAAGATAAAACATAATGAAATGTTTTATGTAATCAGTCTTTCCTTTAAAATGTTGACTATGGATATATTTGTTTTTGGGGCTACCATAACAAAAACAAATACAGTAACAAAACAGAATGACTTTAAAAAAGGAAGTTTGTTGACTCACATTTCTGGAGGCTAGAAGTCTGAAATCATGGTGTTGCCCAAGCCATTTGCTCTTTCTGATGGCTCCAGGGGAGAATACTTCCTTTCCTCTTTTAGCTCCTGGTGTTTGCCCATAACCCTTGACATTGCTGGGCTTATAGAGGCATCACTCTTGTCCATTGGCTGTCTTCTGTCTGTGTGTCTTAACAACACCTTTCCTTTGTGTATATCTGTCTCCGTACCCAAATTTCCCCTCTTTAAAAGGATACCAGTCATATTGGATTAGGACCCAACTCTGCCGACTTCATTTTAAGTTGACTTGACCCTACTTCCAAATAAGGTCACATTCTGAAGTAGTGGGGGTTGGGACTTCAATATGTCTTTGCAGGGGGGCGGCGGGGGGGAACAAAATTCAACTCATAATACCAGGGTTGTGCAAAGAATTATGGAGTCATAAAGCTGTTTGAGCACAGGTAATGGCCATAGAAGCTAACCTCAGGGCGGTAGGAGTTGGGCAGAAGGGGAAGGTGGAAAGGAAGGATTTTCCGCACCCACTTCTGTTAACACTACATTTGTAGATGCCAGATGGACATGAAGGATGAAAAGTGGAAGCTTCGTTAAGGCCCTAAAATGTCACCATTGTTAACTAAGAGTAAAGAAAGCTTCAAATGTCTACTGCTTTTCACTATGAATCTTAGAGTTCAGAACAACGAGATAAAGACTTTACTTTTCCCAGCCGAAGTCATAGTGTAACTTAACATGGACTTATACCAAATATATTTAATGTGTTCAATACAAATTAGCAATGGAATTGGACAATAAAACATAACAGTTTGATATACAATGAGAAGCTACACCTACAGTCAATAAATATTAGTTATTTCCTCCCTTCTGTTGACTGTCAACTCCCCCAAAGCTAATTTTGTTAGACTCACTGTAGTGAAGGAAAACACCACCTTGACAGATACTGTCTCAGAAGGAGGATTTCAAGAAAAGCTATTTATAGAACTCGGGGTCAGGCTCAAGTGGCAGTAGGCTGATTTTTCACTACAGAGAACTGATTGATGCCAGGCAGAGTTGATGACATAATAGTGTAGTGTTGACGGACCCAGTGAGGGAAGGCTTTTGATGTGATCCACAAGGTTTTTTCTCAGGTGAGCAATCCATTTCTGATAGGAGGGTTGGTTTCTCACATAAGCAAACTGTTTTCCTAGATAAATAAGTTTGCAGGAATCTCCTGAAGCAAATTATTAAGAGTTAAGTTATTTATTGGTTTACATATATCTTCCTGAGCAATAATTTCCAGAACATATCAACGTAGGTGTCATCAGTTCTTACCTCTCTCATATTTTACCATTGAAAGTCTGGAGAAAACCGCAATTACTTTTGCAACAACCTAGTACAACTAGAAATGTCTCTAGCTGAGGAATTCATGTTCAGTTTATTATTATTATTATTATTATTATTATTATTTTTGAGACGGAGTCTCGCTCTGTCTCCCAGACTGGAGTGCAGTGGCCGGATCTCAGCTCACTGCAAGCTCTGCCTCCTGGGTTTACGCCATTCTCCTGCCTCAGCCTCCTGAGTATCTGGGACTACAGGTGCCCGCCACCTCGCCCGGCTAGTTTGTTTGTATTTTTTAGTAGAGACGGGGTTTCACCATATTAGCCAGGATGGTCTCGATCTCCTGACCTCGTGATCTGCCCGCCTTGACCTCCCAAAGTGCTGGTATTACAGGCGTGAGCCACCGCGCCCGGCCCAGTTATCTTTAATGAGTGAAATAACTCATATCCTTTAGAGCACTATTTTCAGCAGATGACAGGATCTGTCCCTTGCTGCAATAGAAAGACCACATTCATATCAATAGTCCTTTTTTAAGAGGTGTCCATAAACCTGTGGTCAACACATGGGGCTAATCACACGATTGTCATAGGTTTGGTTTCTGGGCAGGCCAGAGAACCTTTTGCTGTTTTATAACCCTGATTATAGCTGTAACTTCACATTTTCCATTATGTATGCCATTAATCATAAGAGAGAATAAATTGAGAGACTTTGAGTGCATGATAATTGAGTGAGGAAACTCTATCTCCATAACCATAAACAGAACTCAAAGCACATAACCCTCAAAGAGGCATTTTTCACAAAGCTCAGCACATTGGCCAGAAAGCCAATATATTCCTCACCTGCTGTCAAGGTTTATTGTCGACATGTAAGTTAACTGAGCTGGGAAATATTAATATGATAGCATTGAAAGAAATCTGCATTATCAGTGCTAGACATCAAAATGGAAGTATGCGGGAAGCAGGGTTAATAGACAGGTGTGAAGCTGCCAACCTATGAGATTTTTCTCTAAATAAATAAACTATGTTAAAATAGCACGCTTCCCCTTAATAGCATATCAGCATTTCTTCAAATCAGACTGTCATATTTTCTGCAATAGCAATCACTGACTTGATGACATAGCATCATTTCTGGTTCCCATTTTGAGACAAGTTATATTCCGCTGGAAATGTTCGAGCACGGGAATGTATTTTGGTATAATATTTTGTTGCCTTTGACACCAAGAATGAAGACCAGAAAAAAACAGTCTCTCTTGAGAGACTCTAAACAACATGGCTTGCAGCCCTTTTTTTTTTTTTTTTGAGACAAGTTCACTGTTGCACAGGCTGGAGTGCAGTGGCATGACCACAGCTCACTGCAGCCTCAACTTCAAGGGCTCAAGCAATCTTCTTGCCTCACCCTCTTGAGTAGCTAGGGCAACAGGAGTGCACCACCATGCCTGGCTATTTTTTTTTTTTTGTAGAGACAGGGTCTCACCATGTTGTCCAGTCTAGTCTTGAACTTCTGGGCTCAAGCAGTCCTCCCACCTTGGCCTCCCAATGTGCTGGGATTACAGACATGAGCCATCGTGCCCAACCTTATGGATCACAACTTTAAGAAAAATCTCTTTTTTTCTTTTTTTGAGATGGAGTCTCACTCTGTTGCCCAGGCTGGAGTGCAGTGGTGTGATCTTGCAACACTGCAACCTCCACCTCTCAGGTTGAAGCGATTCTCCTGCCTCAACCTCCCGAGGAGCGGAAATCACAGGCCCACGCCACCACGCCTGGCTAATTTTTGTATTTTTAGTAGAGACAAGGTTTCGCCATGTTTCCAGGCTGGTCTCAAACTCGTGACCTCAAAACTCCTGCCTACCTCCGCCTCCCAAAGTGCTGGGATGACAGGTGTGAACCACCACTCCCAGCCAGAAAAATCTCTGACAGAGCAGCCTGAGAAGGCGAATATTCATGACTGTAACTTTGATTGTTGTTAGCCAGAGAAGAATAAAGAAGCACATTTGCATCTGCTCATGAGATATATCCTCTTACAGAAAACTTAAACAGGTCTTTTGAGAGCTGGTGAGAGACAGGGAGAAAGCAACTGCTCCAACAATAAACATACGCACATCCTCGAGGTCACAAGCCACATGTTTACTTTGAGACAGGTTCCTGGCTTGCCAGCTGGCTTGCTTTCTCCTTGATGACCTCAATAGAGCCAGGACTTGCATTTCTCAGGTCACTTGGCTGATTGTGCACACCTTTGGCACAAGTGTATTATACTTCTTGGTGATAGAATTTTGTTCTCCTTCTAGAATGTTCTTCTCCTTCTAGAATGTTCTTCTCCTTCTGAACATCAGGATGCCACAAGAGGTCGATGGAGGTGGTGGGAAACAAGTTGAGTTCCCCCGACTCTACCCTTCTAGGCTGGTTTTAAATTCTGATCCTCTTCTAAAGTCCATGCTTTTTCTAGTGCTAATTTATTTATTCACTCAATAACAGTCAGAAACCCTAGAGAAAACAGAGGGAGCAGTTAAGAGCTTGAGGAGAGTTTAATAAAGAGAGCGTTTAAAAGGTTCAGGAAACATATAAGGAAAGCACAAGGAATAATGTAGTGGGCTCTATTGCTGTCCCTAAGCCTCAATGGACAAGAGGATAAAGCAGTTACTAGGACTTGGGCGTAGCGGCCTCTCTGTGAAGAGGGCCACCTCACAGGAGCTGTGACCTTGGTTGCAGAACTTAGCCAGCTTGCAGCAACTCTGTAGGGAGGAAGCCAGGGAAGTAAATATCCTACCTTCATCCTCCTCCCTCTCTCTGACCTGCTGTTAATGTTTCCCACTGGTAGAACCAGAGGTGGATTTGCCGTGAAGCTAATGACTGTTAACTAGCAGCAACTTTCATGAACACTGGTCCCTTCTAAGACTCTGGGTGGGCCCTAGCAGTGTTCACATGGTCATGGGGGTTTTGTAAAATGTCCAAATGTAACACACCTTTTTTTCTTTTTTCTTTTTCTTTTTTTTTTTTTTTGAGACAGGGTTTCACTCCCATCACCCAGGCTGGAGTGCAATGGCGTGACCTTGGCTCACTGCAACCTCCACCTCTCAGGCTCAAGGAATTCACCTTCCTCAGTCTCCTCAGTAGCTGGGAGCACCGGTGCACACCATCGTAGCCAGACATTTTTTTTCTTTTTTTGTACTTTTTGTAGGGATGGGGTTCACCATGTTGCCCAGGCTGGTCTCGAACTCCTGACCTCAAGTGATCTACCCACCTTGGCCTCCCAAAGTTCTGGGATTACAGGTGTGAGCCACCATGCCCAGCCTCCAAATGTAACACAACTGCAGATAGTTAAGTCTGCCATCTCTTCACACTCTCCACCAGAATTCTGTATCATGTGGTTCTGAAAATGATCATGGGAATTTGAAGTGTCACGCTGAGGGGAAGTTGAGTTGGAGATATGCTTACTTTGCATTTGGGGGGAAAGACATGTGGTTCACAGTCCTATCTGTGTCTTTGCCTTTCCAGTGGAGGAATTTTCAGGAATACGCCTACCATCCTCTGTGCAGGGTCAGAGTCACCCTGTGATGTCACTATGTTTTGTGGAGTGTGTGTGTGCGTGTGTGTGTGTATGTGTATACGGGGAAGGGGCTCAGGGATCAAGTTGAAAAGTTCCAGAAGCTAGTCGGAACATTTCTTCAACCCTTACAGCTCATTTAGGGGAAAAACAAAACAAAACAAAACACATTGCCAATGTATTTCCCGAATTTGACAAAACTACTAGAAATTTAAATGATGTCACCAGTAATAGGCTATGAGGTAAAAGAACTTCTAAAAAATAGTATACTGTGCCAGAAGAAAAATTGAATTATCTAGTCTCTTCATTGTACATAATATTACAAAACTGTTGTCACAGAAGAGGCACCCAAGAGAATTCAGACCAAAAATATAGGGGAAAAATTATTACAGAGGCATATTAGGAAGTTCATTGACAAAAAATATGATGCTATTTTTCAGGATGTATTTTTTTTTTATTGAAAATATTTACTTTTGTACCTTATTTTGTATTCATAATTTTATAATCTTTTTATTAAAAAAATAAGTTTTATAATAGAGAAGGGGTCTCACTATATTGGCCAGGCTGGTCTTGAAACTCCAGCTTCAAGCAATCCTCCCACCTTGGCCTCCCCAAATGCTGAGATTACAGGCATGAACCACCGTGCCTGGCCTATAATCTTATTTTCTTAAGAAAACACCGAAGACCTGTGAGCTTTAAACTCCAACAAAACCTGCTCCACGCCTGGGCCAAACCCACCTGAAAGCCAGAGGGCAAAGGAGTTGGTTGGTGTCACTGTGGGCCAGCTTCCAAGGGCACAGAGCAGAGCAGAGGAGGGGGAGAGTGGGTCTGAGTTGCAAACAATAGATCCCAGGACTATACCAGACACTGCCTCAGGTGTTGGATTTATCATGAGAAATAACATGGACATGGTCCCTGCCCTTGAGCAGTTTATTGTTTAGTGAGAGAAAGAAGCTGGCAAACAGGCATTACAATGCAATCTGCTGAGTGCTGTGCTATGGGAGCACCAGGTGACACAAGAGGTGGCTTCAAGGGCTGCCTAGCAGAAGATGCATTTCTGCATGACAGGAATTAAATGAATGAGTCATTGAAACATGCCCTGAGGTCCCAAGTGGAAGGGGAGAGAGAGGCAAATGGAGTGCAGTGACATTTTCAAAAGGGTTGGGAATAAAAGACATTAACAAGTGTACAGTAACGCTGTGCTACCAGGATGGTCAACTTATGTTAGAATGCAGACCTGGGCTACTTAGTTTTTTTGTTGTTGTTGTTGCTGAGAGAGTCTTGCTCTGTCTCCCATGTTGGAGTGCAGTGGTGCGATCTCGGTTCACTGCAACCTCCGCCTCCCAGGTTCAAGCAATTCTCCTGTCTCAGCCCCCTGAGTAGCTGGGATTACAGGCACCTGCCACCAAACCCAGCTAATTTTTGTGTTTTCAGTAGAGACAGGGTTTCACCATGTTGGCCAGGCTGATGCTGAATTCCTGACCTCAAGTGATCTGTTCGCCTTGGCCTCCCAAAGTGCTGGGATTACAGGCGTGAGCCACCGTGTCTAGTCTACTTACTATTGTTATCTATCAGTTATCAGACTGAAACATATCTGGTAATTTCTGTGATTCCTTTTATCCTTTAATATTAAAAAAATTATAATAACATTTAAATAATTTTTTCCTTTTTATAAAATGTATGTGGGAATTATAGACTATCTAGAAAATACAGATGAAAATTGAAAAAGGAAACAGTCTCAACACTATTAGCAGCCACTGTTAGCATTTGGGGGTATATTCTTATGTTTTTTCTAGGCAGATGAATCCTTGTGAAAGTTACACTATACGTAAGAATTTAGGCTGGGCACAGTGGCTCATGTCTGTAATCCCAGCACTTTGGGAGGCCAAGGCAGGCAGATCACCTGAGGTCAGGAGTTCAAGACTAGCCTCGCCGACATGGTGAAACCCATCTCTGCTAAAAATACAAAAAATTAGCCAGGCGTGGTGGCAGGCACCTGTAGTCCCAGTCACTCAGGGGGCCGAGGTAGGAGAATAGCTTGAACCTGGAAGGTGAAGGTTGCAGTGAGCCAAGATCGCACCATTGCACTCCAGCCTGGGTGACAAGAGCGTAACTCTGTCTCAAAAAAACACAACAGAACAAAGAATTTATAACTCTTAGGAGTTATAAGACCATGAACCATGTGCCGGGGAGTTGGGTTAATGTGGGATTGTAATTGTGCATTTATAGATGATGGTGCCAAGCAAGTTAGAGTCTGCTACGCTGTGATGGCATGGATATAAACAGAAAGAAGGTTTAACATGTGAGAAGCTGAAGGGGGATTGTCTCAAGCCCTATAACCAAAAGTCTCTAGGTCTAATCAGTCCAAAGGGAATCATCACGCCTAGAATGCAAATGTAACCCAGTTGAATCCCCGATCCAAGTGATCCATCTCAGAACAGTGTTCCCTTCAAAGGAGCACATTCAGCAATCAAAGTAATTTCAAAAAATCTCAAGCTCTTAGTCTTTTTGAATATCACAGAGGGATAGGTACCCACAGAAGTGCTTCTTAAAAATGTTCTTTCCTTTCCCAACAACCTCATTTAAAGATGACAGAGACCCCTGTGCCATTCACCAACCCTCCCTGGGAAAAAATACACTTCCCTCAGCTCTAGCCTTTGCACTTCTTCACTTCTTTTTCCTTCTCCAGTTTTTCCAAGTCTGTGCCAGAAAAAGCCAAAAGGAGTCAATCCTGCAAGGAAAGACCTGGTTGGAGGACTAGGGGACAAAAGAACTGAGTAAATGAAGCCAAACTCCTTTCTGGGAGGAGGGAGAGGGAACCTGGATTCACTCACATATGATTCATTTTCATCCATCTAATCACATAGAGAAAACCTTGATCTAGTCTGATGGGGAAAGGTATTGTGTGGAGTCTGAAAAGGCAGTGTCAGACAGCAGCACTCCATCAGTGTCTGGTCGCATCCTTGACAGCGGTGGGTTCAGCCCCTGCTCAATCAAATCTGAACCTCATTGTGAGTCCTCACATCACTGCCCACTGCATTCGATCGGTCACTAAGTCCTGTTCCTTCTGTCCCTGATCAGTTGGGTACAGGGCTCAGAGCATTTATTGGTACAAGGCTGCTTTATTAACATGCAGAGATGGAGTTAGATGCTGTATTAGTTTGTTCTGGCTGCCATAACAAAATATCACCGACTAAGTGGCTTAAACAACAGGAATTTACCTTCTCACAGTTCTGGAGGCTAGAAGTCCAAGATCAAGATTTCGGCAGTGTTGGTCTCTCCCAAGACCTCTCTCCTTGGCTTCCTTCTCCCTACGTCCGGCTGCCTTCTCCCTGCATCCCCACATGCATTTTCTGTGTGTGCATGCATGCATCCTGGGTGGCTCTTCTTTTTGTAAGGACACCAGTCATATTGGATTAGGTCCCCACCCTAAAGGCCTCATTTTGACTTAATCACCTCTTTAAAGATCTTATCTCCAAATAGGGTTACATTCAGAGGTACTCAGGATTGGTTGTGGGGGACATGGTTCAGCCCTTAATAGAGCCCAAGACAAGATGCTGCAACAGAGTAGACCACTTCATACCTGCAGAGAGAGGAAAAGCCCAGAGTACAGACTGGGAGGTGAGTTTGGTGACTGGGAGAATCAGGAGAGCCCCAGGCAGGGTCTCAGGACAGAAGAGGTTGAAGAATCCTTGGCTCTGTCTGCTTGTGGGGACCAAGGGCTGGGATATGACTTGAATATTAGACATCAAAGGAATGCAGAAAGTGCACTCACCTGCCTGGAGGAACCTCTTGCAATTATTTGCACGTCTGCGTCTGTTTCTAGACTGTGAGGCTCTAGGGGCCAAGGACAGTAATTCATCTATCCTGGCATTGCCAGCATCTAGGAACTGGAAACAGTGAAGGAACATAGCAAAGTTTGCTAAAGAAATTAATGAGGCTCCTAATGAGACTAGGAATGAATTAATGCCTCGTTTTCAAACCATCTGTGAGTTGGGTCACTGTGAAGGTGGATGATCCCATCAATTCTATGTTTATTTTTATCTTGTTCTCAAACTCAGGTTCCTGTTCCCCACCCCTCACTGCATACTCTCTCTCTCTCTCTCTCACGCGCACACACACACACACACACACACACACACACACAGAACCACTTTCACTCACTCTCACACCCACTCTCACACTCAAACACACACATACGCTCTCACACATACAATCTCACACTCACATACACATATACTCCCTCTCACACACACTCTCATACACACACACAGACCTACTTCCACTCACACTCACACACACTCTCATACTGACACACACAAATGCTTTCACACATAGCCACTCATGCTCACATACACACACTCTCACACTCGTACACGCACACAAATGCTCTCTCACACACACATACACACTATAATTCTCTGGCTATAGCAAGAAAGTGTGGCAGAATCTTCCCAAAGAAAGTACACACCTTGGCCAGGCGTGTTGGCTCACACCTGTAATCTCAGCACTTTGGGAGGCAGAGGCAAGCTGGATCACTTGAGGTCAAGAGTTTGAGACCAACCAGGCCAACATGGTGAAACCCTGTCTCTACTGAAAATACAAAAATGAGCCAGGTGTGGTTGTATGCGCCTATAGTCCCAGCTACTTGGGAGGCTAAGGCAGGAGAATCGCTTGAACCGAGGAGGCAGAGTTTGCAGTGAGCCGAGACTGTGCCACTGCACTCCAGCCTGGGTGACAGAGCAAGGCTCCATTTCAAAGAAAAAGAAGGAAAAAAAAGTACACACCTGTTTGTCTAAAGATAATTTAAATAAAATTTTCATTGTCCCCTGAACCTTTACTTATAAGAATTGACAATAACAATAGGTTAGCAAGATGGGGGGATCGCTTGAGCCCAGGAGTTCAAGACCAGCCTGGGGAACATAGTTAGACCTTGTCTCTAGAAAAAACAAACAAACAAAAAACAATGGATAGATTTTTGCCTAAAAACCAAAGTGTTTATTCTGCTCTTTCCTCTGATGCTCCTTAACTCTGTCTTGCCTCAACAGTTTTTGAAGAATGACAACAAATCAGCAAGAAAAAAGCAAATAATCCCATCAAAAAGCTGGCAGAGGACATAGACAATTCACAAAAGAAAATATACAGATGGCTAAGAAACAAATGAAAAAATTGCTCAACATCACTAATTATCAGAGAAATGTAAATTAAAACCACAATGAGATACCACCTTACTCCTGCAAGAATGTCCATAATGTAAAAATGAAAAAATAATAGATGTTGGCATGGATGTGGTGAAAAGGGAACACTTTTACACTGCTGATGGGAATGTAAACTGGTACAACCACTAGTGAAAACAGTGTGGAGATTCCTTAAAGAACTAAAAGTAGAACTACCATTTGACCCAGCAATCCCACTACTGAGTATCTACCGAGAGGAAATGAAGTCATTACATGAAAAATACACTTGCCCGCACATGTCTATAGCAGCAAAACTCATAATTGAAAAAATATGGGACCAGCCTAAATGCCTGATATGCTTTGTCTGTGTCCTCACCCAAATCTCACCTTGAATTGTAATAATCACCACATGTCAAGGGCAGGGCATGGAGATAATTGAATTGTGGAGGTAGTTTCCCCCATACTGTTCTCATGGTAGTGAGTAAGTTTCACGAGATCTGATGGCTTTACAAATGGGAGCTCCCCTGCACAAGCTCTCTTGCCTGCTGCCATGTAAGACGTGACTTTGCTCTTCACAACTGTGAGGCCTCCCCAGCCATATGGAACTGTGAGTCAATGAAACCTCTTTCCTTTATAAATTACTCAGTCTCAGGTATGTCTTTATTAGCAGTGTGAGAACAGACTAATACAATGCCCATCAACAAGTGGATAAAGAAAATGTGGCGCATATATATATATATATATACACACACACACACACATATATATATATACACACACACACATACTACTCAGCCATAAAAAGGAATGAAATAATGGAATTCACAGCAACCTGGATGGAGTTGGAGACCATTATTCTAACTACAGTAATTCAGCAATGGAAAACCAAATATCGTATGCTATCATATAAGCTTAATTCCCACTTATAAGTGGGAGCTAAGTTATGAGGACGCAAAGACATAAAAATCAGATAATGGACTTTAGGGACTCAGGGGGAAGGGCTGGAGAAGGGTAAGGAACAAAAGACTACACATTGGGTACAGTGTACACTGCTTAGGTGATGGGTGCACCAAAATCTCAGAAGTCACCACTAAAAAACTTATCCATGTAGCCAAAAACCACCTGTTCCCCCAAAACTATTGAAAAAAAAATTTTTTTTTTAAAGCAATTTTTGAAGAGTCAAATGGTGACCTGCAGGTGGTGGAAGTGAGAGTCTCAGGTCCTCTCAGGATCTGACTGGCTGTTGTGATACCTCAGTTCTTGTCTTCCTAGTATAAAAGATTTTATACAGGATACACACAGCAAAGGAGATGCAGCACAGAGCAATTTATTGTAAAGGAGAAAGAATGTTTTGAAACTACAGAATAGACAGTACACCCTAAGAGGGAGAGGATTCAGGGCGGGCTGCTCATAAGGATGAGACAGCAGAGGCCGGCACGAAGGAGACTCCCTTACACGATCATTCATAAGGAGGTGGGAAGAGGTGTTGCTAGTAAGCATGTTCTGGGTGGTCCTCTGGGTGCACATGTGCAGTAGCTGCACATGCTTGTTCATAACTTGAATGTCTCATTAGCTTCTTATATCTCCACCCAGGGGTGTTTTTTATTTTTTACTATTGTAATGAGCAAAGGGTCACTGTCTTTGAGAACAGTGAGTGGGTGATCTCAGCCTCCCCAGCCATTCGGAACTGTGAATCAATTAAACCTCTTTCCTTTATAAATGATCCAGTCTCAGGTATATCTTTATAGCAGTGTGAAAACGAACTAATATATAACCCAAAGAAAGTTAAACACCATTTTTTATTTGACAACGTTTCGCATATGATTTTAACATACCAAATAAGCCTAATATGGATCTCTTAGACTTCTACCGGTCCTAATATTCAAAAAGTTATTTGAGGTTAAAAAGACTGAATTTAGAATTTTAAATTTATTTTGGAAAGTTTGTCAATATTAAAGATTTAAAACACTTGAACAAAATAGACTCACAGGTCGCTGTAAAATAACAGTCATTCATATAGCGAAATCGATATTCAAAGATTTGAAATTCAAAGATTTTAAAAAAGCAAAAACCTTTACTCTTTGATAGAGAAGAGATTCATTTTTTCAAACAATCAAAAACCTAATAAAGACAGCATGAAACAAATGGAATCTGTCTCTCTTCTTTTTATTTTTATTTTTTGCAGTTGGCTTAAAAGGTAAACCAAAATATTTACTATCTTTCATTAATGCTACAGAAAAATCTTGTTCAAAAGAGAAAACCAAATTTTACCATTGCCTCAGTATATTTTTAATGCTAAAGATAATGTTAACGAAACCTTATAAACAAATCCAACCAAGCTCAATTCAGTTTAGAACACAAAATGTAAGATTTTTATAAACTTTTTATAACCTCTTACAATTTTTCCCATTATTTATTTTTTCACTTTTCTATATCCATTTAGGTTTTTTTTTTTTTTTTTTTTTTTTAAACAGAGTCTTGTTCTGTTGCCCAGGCTGGAGTACTATGGCACAATCTCAGCTCATCGTAATTTTTGCTGCCCAAATTCTCCTGCCTCAGCCTCCCGAGGAGGTGGTATTACAGGCACGCACCACCACACCTGGCTAATTTTTGTATTTTTAGTAGAGACAAGAGTTTCACCTTGTTGACCAGCCTGGTGTTGAACTCCTGACTTCAAGTGATCTGCAATGCCTCGGCCTCCCAAAGTGCTGGGATTACAGACAGGAGCCACTGCGCCCGGCCTCCAGTTAGTTTTATCTATCTCTTTTCCTTCTATTTAAAGCAACTTTTAAAAATCTCTAAACTAGACATAATTTCTTTCCCTTTAACAAAAACCACATTTTCATGTGGTTAAGAAGTTATAACCTTTTTTTTTTTTTTTTTTTGACCAAAAACACATGCTATTGTCCTTATACACACTTTTTTTTTTTTTTTTTTTTTTTTTTTTTTTTTTTTTTTGGTGAGACAGAGTCTCGCTGTGTCCCCTAGACTGGAGGGTGGTAGTGCCATCTCAGCTCACTGCGACCTCTGGGTCCTGGGTTCAAGCAATTTTCCTGCCTCAGCCTCCCGAGTAGCTGGGATTACAGGCACGCACCACCACACTTGGCTAATTTTTTGTATTTTTAGTAGAGACGGGGTTTCACCATGTTGGCCAGGCTGGTCTGGAACTCCTGACCTCAGGTGATCCACCTGCCTCGGCCTCCCAAAGTGCTAGGTTTACAGGCGTGAGACACTGGGCCCAGCCTATACACACTTTTTATATAGAATTGTTTGTCTTATATATAGCAGTTTTCATTATGTATACTTATTACAATGTTAACGCTTAGCACTCTAATTTTCAGTGAACACGTAGGAAATAAGAAATTTTTTTTTTTTTTTCCCCAGAGACAGAGTCTCACTGTGTTGCCCAGGCTGGTCTCAAACTCCCTGGCTCAAGCTATACTCCCACCCCTACCTCCCACAGTGCTGGGATTATAGGTGTGAGCCACTGTGCTTGGCCAAAATAAGCAACTTACTTTCAATCATGTACCAACAATCCGTGACTACACATTTTACAAGTCCAGAGACATACGCTTTTCAACAGAACAACTCTTTAATATGGAATAGGAACATTTTTACTAACAGATCCTCACACCTTTTGTTCTTCTGAAATAAGAAGCCGAAAGTATATGAGTCTAAACTCTTATTCAGCAACTGATTAGTCTCAGCATTACATCTTATCCGGAAAGGATCTAGCCAGTCAATGAACTTCTGTCATTTAATTTAGCTTAGCAAACCCCTAAGCGTATAGCTACTAAAGAGATTTGAGAAATATTTCCAGGTAAATATATTACAAAACATAACCTTATCAGAAGTTCACTTATAAACTTTTATACCCTTTATATTCATTTACTCTTAGCAATCATGTTTGGAAAACTTTACGAGACTCTAGATAAATCTAGCTACCATCCCAAGCTAAATTTTCTATCAACCAATTTTTTTTTTTTTTTTGAGATGGAGTCTTGCTCTGTTGCCAGGCTGGAGTGCAGTGGCACAATCTTGGTTCACTGTAACCTCTGCCTCCCGGGTTCAAGCGATTCTCCTGCCTCAGCCTCCCAAGTAGCTGGGACTACAGGCATGTGCCCCTATGCCCAGCTAATTTTTGTATTTTTAGTAGACACAGGGTTTTACCACGTTGGCCAGGATGGTCTCAATCTCTTGACCTCATGATCTGACCACCTTGGCCTCTCAAAGTGCTGGGATTATAGGTGTGAGTCACAATGCTCGGCCTATCAACCAATTTTACATTACTATACACCACGCAAGTATCATAAAAGCAAGAACTTTAAATTTAATACATGCACATTTTGCTGATAATTGAGAAGAAACAGTCATTCCCATCAAACCAATAACATTAGACTTGTCCCATCCAACAAAAGATTACTAAGTCATGTGAACTTGAAAAGCATTTGGCTTATTTAATTAATTTATGAGTACTCCTTTATTTATAAGCCCAAATTGTACTATAGACAATACACAAAGAGACGTGTATACACATGCATACACGAAAATACAGACAGACACAAAGGTCTTTTAGCAGTTTTAAAACTTTAGCCATGAATCAGGTAAAACTCACTAGTTTAAAGGGTCAGTTGGATTCAAACTGTATCTCTACAAATGGAACAGGCTGAAACTTATCTGCTCCAAGTGGCTGAAACCCTTAGCGAATTTTAGACAAAACGAGGTAGCATATTTACATCTCTAGCACGCTCAGAGAACTCAAGCCTCTCCAAGAAGCCTGGGCATTTTAAAGGAAGATTGAAAGGAATGCCAAGGTAACATAAATCATAGGAATAAATTAAAACCAGTGGAACTGGTTCCTTGAACAGGAATCGAACTTAGGCTGCAACGGTGAAGGACTAAATCCTAGACAATAGACTAGAGTGGAGAGCCTTTCTTTTTTCTTTTCTTTTCTTTCCTTTTTTTTTTTTTTTTTTTTGAGACAGTGTCTTGCCCTGTCACCCAGGATGGAATACAGTGGCACAATCACAGCTCACTGCCGCATTGACCTCCTGGGTTCAGGTGATCCTCTACCTCAGCCTCCCAAGTGGCTGGGACTGCAGGTGTGCACCACCATGGCTGGCTAATTTTTTGTATTTTTGGTAGAAATGGAGTTTCGCCATGTTGCCCAGGCTGGTCTCGAGCTCCTGGGCTCAATCAATTCTCCCACCTTGGCCTCCTCAAATTCTGGGATTACAGACATGAGCCATTATGCCTATTCCTTTTATTTTTTTAATCCTACAGGGAATCCAAAGCAGGTAGTTTGAGCATTTAAAGGGTTTTTAACTTATTGCAGATCTGATTTCAGCTGGAATGCTGCTTACCTAATTCGCTGGATGTTAGCATTTCAGACAAGATTTACATTTCCAAGGGACTTCGGACATTTAAAGAGTATTTTCTGATATTGGGTCAATAAGTCATTAGTGCCATTCATTAGTCCTAGTTTACAAAAAACTTGTTAAATCTGTATTTTATAACCTCAGTAATTTTATTCTCATTTTGTAGTTGTATTTGTTTCTTCTGTTCTAAATTTTAATACATTTCTTCTTTTTTTGACCATCAGTTTTCCAATTAACTGTTTCACTGCCCTAAACAATTGTCAACTAAGCAGCCTTAAATCTGCACCCTCAACTGGATCGCTTCTAGGTGAAACAAGGCAGAAAAAATTTATTCATACATCTCAAAAGCAGAAAGTGTGGCCAGGTGCGGTGGTTCATGCCTGTAATCACAGCACTTTGGGAGGCCGAGGTGGGGGCGGGGTTCAACTGAGGTCAGAAGTTCAAAACCAGCCTGGCCAATATGGTGAAACCCTGTCTCTACTAAAATACAAAAATTAACTGGGCGTGATGGTGGGTGCCTGTAATCCCAGCTACTCGGGAGGCTGAGACGTGAGACGGCAGAATCGAACCGGAGAGAAGGTGGTTGCAGTGAGCTGCTATCACACCGCGGCACTCCAGCCTGGGTAGCTGAGCGAGACTCCATCTCAGAAAAACAGAAAGCAAACAAACCAACAAAAACAACAACAAAAACAAACAACAACAACAACAACAACAACAAAAAACAGAAAGCCAGACTTCAGGCCTAAATATTGTACCATCATTTGCCCTAACCCAGAGAGTATAGGTGAAAGCTCAATTTCGAGACACGTTGGCCAGGAGAAGCACCTAAACCAAGGTAAGACTTGTCTCAGCCCTCTCGTTTTTCCACATGCACAGAGGCAGACATCCTTACAAAAGGAGATTTCCTTTATGGATAGAAATCTTTTTAACAAAAGTCTTTAAAAATAGCCAGCTAAATGCCAGAAAGGTATATTTTGGAGATACATCTGGTTTAAGGCTGTAGGTTTATTTTTTAAAAATTTAGCTTCTGGCCGGACGGGTGGCTCACGCCTGTAATCCCAGCACTTTGGGAGGTCGAGGCGGGCGGATCACGAGGTCAGGAGATTGATACCATCCTGGCCAACATGGTGAAACTTCATCTCTACTAAAAATACAAAAATTAGCTGGGCGTGGTGGTGTGTGCCTATAGTCCCAGCTACTCAGGAGGCTGAGGCAGGGGAATTTGCTTGAACCTGGGAGGTGGAGGTTGCAGTGAGCCGAGATCGCGCCACTGCACTCCAGCCTTGCGACAGAGTGAGACTCCGTCTAAAAAAAAAAAAAAAAATTTAGCTTCTGGCCGGGCACAGTGGCTCATGCCTGTAATCCCAGCACTGTGAGAGGCCAAGGTGGGTGGATCACCTGAAGTCAGGAGTTCAAGACCAGCCTGGCCAACATAGTGAAACCCTTTCTCTACTAAACAAAAAAAAAAAATTGAACTTGGTTTGGTGGTGCACACCTGTGATCCCAGCTACTTGGGAGGTTAAGGCAGGAAAATCGCTTGAACCTGGGAGGCAGAGGTTGCCGTGAGCCGAGATGGCACCACTGCACTCCAGCCTGGGCGAAAGAAAGACTCAGTCTCCAAAAAAAAAAAAAAAAAAGAAAAGAAAAATGTAGCTTCTATTTTTTAGTTAAAATGACTGAGTTTAGCAGGGAACCCATCAAGGAATATGGTGAAAAAGGCATTCTCTATGTGTGAACGCAGCATGGGCAGCTCTGAAAAACAAGCAAATCTACTTAACCTGAGGGCCTACCTTTTATAAACACTTTTTATATACAAATTCCTAGGACAGCTTTCTTTAACCTTTAGAACAGGACAGTAACTAAGCCAAAAATTAGCAGATTCCATTTTCCTTATCACTTAAGCTTTTCATTTACCTTTTATAAAGAGTCTTTTAAAAAAGGCAATCTGCTGGTACAGTGGCTATAACACCTATAATCCCAGCACTCTGGGAGGCCCAGGCAGGAGAATTGCTTGAGACCAGGAGTTCAAGACCCTGTCTCTTTTATAATAAATACAACAATTAAATAAAAGAGGCAACACATTATGAAAATATGTTCAGAAGTTTTCACACATCAATAGGCATACTTCAGTGAGATAAATTTGGGAGCCCTTATTTAAAAATGCACTTCTTCTTTTTTATTTATTTTTTTCTTTTCTGAGACAGAGTCTCACTCTGTCACCCAGGCTGGAGTGCAGTGGTGAGATCTCAGCTCACTGCAACCTCCGCCTTCCAGGTTCAAGCAATTCTCCTGCCTCAGCCTCCTGAGTAGCTAGGATTACAGGTGTGCGCCACCATACCTGGCTAATTTTTGTATTTTTAGTAGAGATAGGGCTTCACCATGTTGGCCAGACTGGTCTGGAACTCCTGACCTCCTGATCTGCCCACGTTGACCTCCCAAGGTGCTGGGATTACAAGTATGATCCTCTGCGCCCGGCCGCAGATAACTTTTTTAAATTGGGAACTGTTCTTTATCTTGTTATGATGATGGTCTCAAGATTGTATACCATTACCCAAAGTCATCAAACTTTTCACTTAAAATTGGCCAATTGTATCATATGTAAATGATACCTTACAAATCAGGAAAAATGACGCTGTAGAATACCTGATGTCTGCAAATTTCAGTGTTTTGGGAGGCCAAGGAGAGAAGATTGCTTGAGCCCAGAAGTTGAAGTCTGCAGTGAGCTATAATTGTGCCTCTGTACTCTAGCCTAGGCAACAGAGCAAGTCCCTAAAACTCTGTCTCTTAAAAAAAAAAAAAGAAAAGAAAGAATAGCTGATGGAATGAAAACATGTAATTGACATATTAAGCAACTGAAATTTTAAAATAGCTCATATGGTATAATTCTATATATATATTACATATGTATAAAGAGAAATAATATAAAATCACTTGAAAAGTATACACCAAAATGCTTACAGTTTTCAGTTTTACCTCTGGATGGATGAGACTATAGAGAAGCTTTCTTTTTTATATTAAATTTTTTCTATATTTTACTTTCACAACCATTTTTTTAAGATTTTTTTTTTCTTTTGATAAAAAAAAAAGGTCCCACTATGTTGCCCAGGTTGGTCTCAAGCTCCTGGGCTCAAGCAATCCTCCAGCCTCAGCCTCCCAAAGTGCTGGAATTCAGGCATGAGCCACTGCACCCAGCCTTACAAAGATTTTAATGTAGAAAAAATCCTTCAAACATATGTGGTAGTCAATGACTGGGATGGCCGCTGTTTTTCAGCCAGAAGAGTTTTTGAATATAGAAAATACAATCAGGAAAAAGTCACCGAAAGTGTGTGAGCTAGTGAAGCTTTTGTCATGAGAGATGATCCTCATTCATCCCTGACAGCAGGGGGTTTGCATGGATGGTGAATGTTGACAAAGATTGTTGTCTTTTTCTTTCTATCTTTCCCTTCTCTCACATACTAACAGAATCTCCAGTTTTTAGCTGGGTACATGCCCATCCCAAATCATGATCACATTTCTCAGTATTCTTTGTAAGCAGGTGTGGGTGTGTGACTAAGTTCAGGCAATGGAATGAAAATAAGTGTTGGGGGGAACTTTCAAGTTTTGCCCTAAAAGGAAAGGGTTATAGCCTCACTCTGCATTTCCCTCCCCTCCCCATTCCCATTGCTTGGGATTGTGGGAGCTGGAGCAGCCATCTTGGACCAACAGATGAAAGTCACACGTTACAGACAGAAAAGCAGTAAGATCAGAGGAGCCTAGGGCTACTAATGATTATGGAGCCACCATGCCAGCCCTGGACACTTATGTGACTACTATATGAGAGTGAGATGAAATTTCATCTTGTCTTAGTCACTACTAGTTTTTTTAATTTTAGTATTTTTCTTTTCTTTTTATTTGTTTATTTATTTATTTTTTGGAGACAGGGTCTTGCTCTGTTGCCCAGGCTGGAGGGCAGTGGTGCAATCACGGCTCACTGAAGCCTCGACCTCCCGGGTTCAACTGATCTTTCTGCTTCGGCCTCATGAGTAGCTGGGACTACAGGTGTGTACCACCACACCCAGCTAATTTTTTAAAAAATTTTTATAGGGACAAGGTATCCCGTGTTGGTTTTTTTTTATATATAAAAGAAAAATATCTCTTTTTTGTAGAGACATGTATCCCTATGTTGTCCAGGCTGGTCTCCATTCCTGGGCTCAAGTGATCCTCCTGCCTTGGCTTTCCAAAATGCTGGGATTACAGATGTGAGCTGCCACACTCTGAGTCACTACTATTTTGAGTACCTCTGGTGTAGCATTAGGAATAATATTCTCCATCAAAATCTTCAGTCAGTCAGGCTCAGTAGAAAACATACTAAAGTCTTTATTTGGGGTCTTTAAAGATTTAGGAGAATTCATTCTAAGTAATCCCAGAATAACACCTAGATTATTAAAGAAGGCTACTGTCTCTAGAGGGTAAAATCCCATGACTTAGCTCCAGAGAACCAACGAAAAGATTTCTTTAATCTTTTGTTTTCTACCTGTTTCTGAGTTTCTTTGGAACTCGAAGTCCAGACCTGAAAAAGGAGTCAACCAGGTCTACCTCTGGGCAAGCTCTTAGCTCCTCCAGGGGATCCATGAATTCTGAAAAGATTCAGACCTGACTCAGGATACCCAGGACATCTATAAATGTATTACAATGGATATAATGTGGACCTATCATAATTGCCACCATTTACTGAGATCACACTGTGCAGACATTGTGCTAAGTGCTTTTACGTCAGATCTCACTTAATCCCAAGATACCCTTGGCATGAGCTTGTGTCATTATGCCTTATTTTAACAAAAAACCCGAGGCTCAGAAAGGTGAAATAACTTACCCAAGATCATACTGAAGGGGTCTGTCTGACTCGAAAGCTAGTTTCCTCAAAAGTTCTAGAAACGAACTTGGTCTGGAAGGACCCTTCTTCTAGCATCGACTCCTCCAATGGCCGGGCCTAGCAGAACAAACTAGTCAGCATCAGCCCATGTTCGAATATCAACCTAATTTTGTCCCTTGAAGTTTGGCTTGGAGGAAGCTGCAAACAGCAGTGTCCCATTTTTTGTTGAAATGCAATTGAAACGGCTCATTGTTTTTTTTTTTTAATCCCAGTCCCCTGTGAGCCAACAAATTGCCAGGACACAATTGCAAGCAGTTCTAACACAATGACTGAAGAGAGTTTTTGTGATAATAAAATGTAATGGAAGATGGCAGGGAGGATTTAGGGGGCAGTCTTGCTATCTTAATTGTCGACAACAATAATTAGTTTATGTAAGGACATTACCTTGCTTAGAATTTAGCTTTTTTCTTTTTCTTTTCTGAAACTCTGAATTACTTTTGTACTTCCCTGGCATGGTAACATTTGCCTTTTATTTATTTAATTTAATTAATCTCTTTTTTTTTTTTAAAGACAGAATCATGGCCAGGCTCAGTGGCTCATGCTTGTAATCCCATCATTTTGGGAAGCCAAGGTAGGCAGATTGCTTGAGTTCAGGAGCTTAATACCAGCCTGGGCAATATGGTGAATCCCCATCTCTATAAAAAGTACAAAAAAATTAGCTGGGCTTGGTGACACATGCTTGTAGTTCCAGCTACTTGGGAGGCTGAGCTGGGAGAATCGCGTGAGCCCAGGAGGTCAAGGCTGCTGTAAGCCTAGATTGTGCCACTGCACTCCAGCCTGGGCAATAGAACAAGAACCTGTCTCAAAAAAAAAAAAAAAAAAAAAAAAGAGTCTCGCTGGTCTCACTGTGTCACCCAGCAAGTCTCTTTTTGTAGGGATAGTGAGACTCTATCTTTAAGACTAGCCAATGTTGGCTAATTTTTTTTTTTTTTTTTTTTTTGAGACGGAGTCTGGCTCTGTCGGTCAGGCTGGAGCGCAGTGGCGCAATCACTGCTCATTGAAAGCTCCGCCTCCCAGGTTTGTGCCATTCCCCTGCCTCAGCCTCCCGAGTAGCTGGGACCACAGGCGCCCGCCACCACACCCGGCTAATTTTTTTGTATTTTTAGTAGAGACGGGGTTTCACCATGTTAGCCAGGATGGTCTCGATCCCCTGACCTTGTGATCCGCCTGCCTCAGCCTCCCAAAGTGCTAGGATTACAGGTGTGAGCCACCACACCCGGCCAATGTTGGCTAATTTTTATCTGTACAGATAGAGTCTCGCTATGTTGCCTAGGCTTGTCTGGACTTCTTGGCCTCAAGCTATCCTCCTGCCTCAGCCTTCCAAAGCGCTGGGATTACAGTTATGAGCCACTATACCTGGCCAGCCTTTTAAGAATGTAAGAATATTAACAATTTAGGTCGACTAAATATTTTATTTCAAATTGTAGATATTTTTCATGTAGAATCTACTGATTTTAACTATTGCTATTTGGGATCTTTACACCCTAGATAATATATGGGAAAATGCATATAACTGTGGTAGTTGTGAACAAAGTAACTGATATGGTTTGGCTGTGTCCTCACCCAAATCTCGTCTTGAATTGTAGTTCCCATAATCCCCATGTGTCATGGGAGGGACCCAGTGGGAAGTAATTGAATCATGGGGGCGATTACCCCTATGCTCCTGTTCTTGTAATTGTGACTGAGTTCTCATGAGATCTGATGGTTTTATAAGGGGCTTTTCCTCCTTTGCTCAGCACTTCTCCTTCCTGCCATCATATGAAGAAGGATGTGTCTGCTTCCCCTTCCATCATGATTGTAAGTTTCCTGAGGCCTCCCCAGCCATGAGGAGCTGTGAGTCGATTAAACCTCTTTCCTTTATAAATTACCCAGTCTCAGGCAGTTCTTTATAGCAGCCTGAGAATGGACTAATGACATTACTGTTAATGCGAGAGTTCATATGTCCTCCTCTTGTTCCTCTGTGGTGTGTCTGCTGTGAATGTTGGAGCCCCTTTAAGACAGAAGCATACTCTGAGTAAAGCATCATTCCCAGGTAAAGCCAAGTCTATTCAGTACAAAGAGTTCAAAGGTCCTCTCTGGGGCTTAGGAGGGCCCTAGCTATATGTTCTTGGGGTTTTTGAGAGGTGTTTGTTTCTTGAGACAGAGTCTTGCTCTGTTACCCAGGCTAGAGTGCAATGGTGCGATCTCAGCTCACCACAACCTCTGCCTCCCAGGTTCAAGCAATTCTCATGCCTCAGCCTTCTGAGTAGCTGGGATTACAGGTACCTGCCACTACACCCAGCTAATTTTTGTATTTTTAGTAGAGACAGGGTTTCACCATGTTACCCAGGCTGATCTTGAACTCCTGGCTTAAGCGATCTGCCCATCTTAGCCTGCCAAAGTGCTGGCATTACAGGTGTGAGCCACAATGCCTGGCCCTTGTTCTTGTTGTTAAAGGGCAAAGCTGCTGCTCTCATGCCCCCTTAACTCCATCCACCCATCTCTCATATAGCCTAATTCTAAAACACATGAATAAAAGAGAAAACTCACTATGCCTGTTTGCTATCATTTTGGTTTCAATCAAAATAGAATTGTTTAGTCACACAAAAGCAAAGAACGGTGAATTTTTTTGGGGGGTGGGGAGACAGGGTCTCACTCTGTCACCCAGGCTGGAATGCAATAGTGCAGTCATAGCTCACTGCAGCCTTGACCACTTGGGGTCAAGCGACCCTCCCACCTCAGCCTCCCAAGTAGCTAGGACTATAGGCATGTGTCACCATGCCTGGTTAATTAAAAAAAAAAAATTGTAGAGATGGGATCTCACTATGTTGACCAGTCTCAAACTCCTAGGCTCAAGCAATCCTCCCACCTCAGCTCCAAAGTGCTAAAGATCAGAGACATGAGCCACTGTGCCTGGTCAATAATGTTAAGCATAAAAAGGAAGAAAGCCAAATTAAAAAATATATATAGGCCGGCCAGGCATGGTGGCTCACGCCTGTAATCCTAGCACTTTGGGAGGCCGAGATGGGTGCATCACGAGGTCAGGAGATAGAGACCATCCTGGCTAACATGGTGAAACCCCGTCTCTACTAAAAATACAAAAAAATTAGGTGGGCGTGGTGGCAGGCACCTGTGGTCCCAGCTACTCGGGAGGCTAGGCAAGAGAATGGCATGAACCCAGGAGGCGGAGCTTGTAGTGAGCTGAGATCATGCCACTGCAGTCCAGCCTGGGTGACAGAGTGAGACTCTGTCTCAAAAAAAAAAAAAAAAAAAAAAAAAAAAAATATATATATATATATATATATATATGCCATAGCAATTGCTGAACTGCCACCCTCTAGAATAGCTTCACCAAGGAGCATATCTTATTCTCTAATTCAATTGCAGAAGCAAATTCAACATTCAATAAACATTGACTACATCTGTCTTCCAGGCAGGCACTGTGCTATGCATCAGGGATTAAAATGCAAACCAAAAAGCATGCATGAGAAAAATTCATGAATCCCTACACTCATAGATCTCATAGTCCTGCAGGAGAAAATGACCATCAGCTTGTAATCAGCACCAAAATCAAGGTGTATATACAGTCCTATAGAAATGAAGATATGAGAGAAGACATTCCATCTGCCTGAGATTAGTCAGGAAAGTATGTCGAAAAAGATGCTTAGAGTGAAGGCGTGGAGGACTTTCTAGTAGCTTGCTAAGGGATGGAGGTGGGGGCAGGCATTCCAAGGAGGAGTAGTCATATGAAGAGAGGCACATCTGCAGGACAGGGTGTGACTTTATGGATGACTATGCCCCAGGACAGTACTGATAGGAAATACTAAAATATGCCAGTGGTTACCCCTTGGCTCTGGGATTAGTGATGAATCAGTTTCAGCTTCATCATTCCCTGTCTTTTCCAAAATTTAAACAAATTGACTTAAGTTATTTAATGAGGAAAATTATCGCAGTTGTTCTTTTGGTTTTGTGCAGTGAATGGAGCATTTGGGAATATGGCTAGGAAGTAAAGAGGTCAAGATGCTGAGGGTGAGAAATGATTCTGAAATAGAGACTCTGGTTAGGGCAGCCTCAGAGTTCCCTGAGTTGAACAGATTGGCCTCTATCTGAGAACAGTGGTTCTTAATGCTGGCTTAGGTGCTTGAAAATACAAACGCCCAGGCCTCACCCGGACCAATGAACAGAGACTCTGGAGTGGGATTCAGCCTTAGTAATTCCCCCAGGGCAGGCTCTTAAGCAAAGGGCGGATATGGCCAGACATGGACACCCAGGAATGTGTGTGCAATAGTGAGACATGCTGGAGGCTGAGAGGGGAGGAATGAGGCCAGGAGGGAAAGGGGCAGTGCTGAGAAGGGCAGCAGCCAATGACATTTTGGGGCTAGAAGAGGTAGAAATACGCCAGATGAAGGAGAGGGGAAAGGACATTCCAGGCAAAGAAAACACTGCACAAATGCATGGAGGTTTACAGGAAGCAGGAAGCAATGTTGTGACCGGAACAAGGTGCAGAGAGGACAGGAGGAGACGAGTAGGATGAGGTTGATGACATTGGGTTTAGTTTATTTTAAAAAAAATCTTTGCAGCTGGGTGTGATGGCTCACACCTTTAGTCCCAGCTACTCAGGAGGCTAGGGCGGAGGAATTTCACTTAAACCCGGGAGTTCAAGTCTGCAGTGAGCTACCATCATGCCACTACGCTCCAGCCTGGGAGACAGAGTGAGACATCTCAAAAAAAAAAGAAAGAAAAAAATCTTTGCTATTAAACCCTTAGCTTCTCAAGATAGATTTTCTTTTTTGCCATTAATCAGTTATGTGCATGGCTATTGAGTTATTACTGATTTTCACATGATTTCATCTTTCAAGTTTCAGTTGTATGGATACTGCAGTTAGTTCTCATTGGCCAATGCTTATAGTCTATAATTTGCTTAATGGAGACAGGCTGTCACTCTGTTGCCCAGGCTGGAGGGCAATGGAGCGATCTTGGCTCACTGCAGCCTCGAACTACTGGGTTCAAGTCATCCTCCTGCATCAGCCTCTCAAGTTGTCGGGACTACAAGTGTGTGCCACCACACCTAGCTGATTTTTAAATTTTTTGTAGAGACGGGGTGTTGCTGTGTTGCCCAGGCTGGCTTTGAATTCCTGGCCTCAAGTGATCCTCCCACTTTGGCCTCCCAAAGTGCTGGGATTACAGACTTGAGCTGCTGGGCTTTGCCCATAATGTTAGTATTTAAAACAACAGAGTCTATAGGTCTAGAGCAGGGGTTCTCAGCTTCAGTATGACTGGCTTTTCACGCTGCGTAATTCTTTTATGGTGGGGGACTGTCTTGTATATTGCAGGATATTGAGCAGCATCACTGGCTTCTACCTACTAGATGCCAGTAACATCCACCCTCCATCCTCTTTCATGCCCATTCCCAGTTGTGACGATCAAAGGTCTCCAGCCATCACCAGATGTCACTTGGGGTCAAAATCATGCCCCACCTTCAACTGAGAACCACTTGTCCAGAGATCTAGAGTCTAAATCTAGACCGATTCTTCTCAAATGTGCATGCATATGAATTCCCTGGGGATCTTGTTAAAGTGCAGGTTCTGGCTCAGTAGGCCAGGAGCGCGGTCCTGGAGATTTTGTCTGTGTAAAAGGCTTCAAGGTGATGCTGATGCTGCTGCTCTAGGAGTAACTAACACTTTTGAGTAACCAGGATCTAAACCCCACATATATTCACCCCATTGAATGGGATGGGGGTCATGTTTATTGTAGCTTTCCATTAATGCATTTGAGAATTGACTGTGGCCCCTGAGTATTCCTAGGATCCCTTTAGGCTGTTTTATAGAATTCATGAATATGAGGGCCCACAAATACGCTGAAGGCCATCATTGTGTAGCCTGCAGCCCTGGTTAATTTATGTATGTAATATTATTCACCTGGAAAGCTTTCTTTAATTGCCACATTGTTAATTCATCCAACTTTAAGAAGAGCAATTATAATTTGATCTTCTTTGGCAGCAAATGGTTCCATTTAGTCACGTGACACTTTCTTATTCCAATCACACTCCATTGTCTAATCAAAGTCCATTTTTGGATCATGATAAAATGTTGTCTCTTTAAATAGCCTAGGAGTTTTTCAGCTGATGTAAATTCAGATTGTCCACCCAGATGAGCCTCACATGATGGAACAGATGTGATTTGGAAGAGTTGAGCTGGAAAATACATTTTCCAAAATTAAATAATATTTTCTCCAACTTACATAATAGGAAGTACATTTCCCTTGAAATTATACCCTTAGAAGGCAAAGGTCTAGGAGAATGTCACTATTAAAAGTCCATTCAACATTCTTTTATTTCACATTTACTGACCACTACAACCAACCGGCCAGGGACAATTGCAGGAGCTGGCAAGAGAACTATGACCCTGGCCAACAAGATGTGGTCTAATGGGGAAGGCAGACAACATATGGGATGATGTTGGACAGAGATAAGTGCCCAAAAGGAAAACAGTGATGCTCTGATATGGGAGGTGGTACGGGTGGTCAGGGCACCCTTTCTCAAGAAATGTTGCATGGAAGCCGAGATGCAAATGAGGAAGAGATGGCTCTGCAAAGATCTGAAAGAATGACATATCTGAGGAAGGCAAAGTGATGTCATGTAAGAATAGTGAACTGAGGCCAGGCGCGGTGGCCTGTAATCCCAGTGCTTTGGGACGCCAAGGCAGGTGAGTCTCCTGAGGTCAGGAGTTCGAGACCAGCCTGGCCAACATGGTGAAACCCTGTGACTACTAAAAATACAAAAATTAGCTGGGCATGGTGGCAGGCGCCCATAATCCCAGCTACATGGGAGACTGAGGCAGGAGAATCGTTTGAACCTGGGAAGTGGAGGTTGCAGTGAGCCGAGACTACACCATGGCACTCCAGCCTGGGTGACAAAAGCTAAATGGTGTCTCTAAAAACAAAAAAATAGTGAACTGAGAAAGCAGAAAAAGGAAAGGACAAAATTGAGAGTCAGGAAAGAAAAGGTTTGTGCCCACTCAGACACTTGCTAGCTCTAGGAACTTGAGCAAAATTCTCTCATCTTCTCTAGGTTCCAGTATCTGCAGAAACAAGGGAAATGACCTAGATCAGTGGTTCTCAAACTTGGCTGCAATTTGGAATCACCTGGGAAACTTTCCAGCCACTGATGACTTCATTGGTCTGGAGGACGGTTTTGGGCTTGGGGATTTTAACAGTCTCCAGGTGATTCTAATGTACACAGCAGTTTGAGAGCCCTGAACTGATTATCTGTGAAGCTGTGTCCCAACACTACCACCTACAGATACAGGCTGCTCCTGCGGTGGAGTTCAGTGACCTCAACTGGCTCAGCCTCCCTGGGCCTCTGTATCTCCAGCTGCTGAATGTGGGGAGTTGACCTGGATTGATCTATCCACTTTCATTTTATTATTGTTCTATGGCATGATTAGATTGTTTGCTTATTTAACAACAGGGCTGAAATCCCATCTTGGGCCAGCCGTCTTTTTCTCAGCTGGAAGAGGTAATGTGATATTCCCTGCAGGGCTTCTTTCTGTCAGCCTCTCCAAAGCAAATGTACTTTTCCATCTCTTTCAACTGCAGTATAAAAAGAAAGGACTACAGTTACACAGTCATAGGCATTTCCTTTATAAATGAAGGCAAGCAACGAAATAGCTCTTGGCCTGACACCCAGGTAAACTCAAGAC
Source organism: Macaca nemestrina (assembly GCF_043159975.1). Lineage (NCBI taxonomy): Eukaryota > Metazoa > Chordata > Mammalia > Primates > Cercopithecidae > Macaca > Macaca nemestrina. The sequence continues at coordinate 120,873,000 of NC_092135.1, read as the reverse complement.
AAATTTAGAAACATCAAACTTGCACCATCCTTTGACAAAACAGAGAATAGGTTTTGTTTTGTTCTTTGACTATTGCGCACCCCTTCTTTCTTACATTCCTTAAGATATAATCCAAAAAGACAGGTAGTGTTTTCAAAGGCCAAAGCTCGCTAAAGAGCTTAACTCTATTAATGACAGAGGCCACTAAATTCCAGCTCAAGCAGATTAGCCTAGTTAAGTCCTCAGCATTAGGGTCTCCTAACACCAGGCCTGCTGAGAAGCTGTCAGCCCTCCTTCTCGCAAATCCTCCCTAAACTCCCAATAATAGCAACTTAATCTACGAAGAAAGCAACAAAGGAGAAGCTCTAAGTACAGCCTGTGTCTTAGAGAAGACCTATCCTTTGGAATAGAATGTGAGCAGCATGGATTATTTTAAACTTTCTAGTCATTCTATCAAACAAGTAAAAAGAAACAGATGAAATGAATTGGAATTCCTGTTTTATTTTGTCCCATAGAGTCATAGTATTATCATTTCAACACATAATCAATATACAAACTTTATGAATGAGATATTTTACGTTCTCTTTTACTTACCAAGTTTTTGAAATCCTATGAGCATTTTACAGCACATCTCAATTCGAGCTACATACATTTCCAGGGCTCAATAGACCGCATGTGGCTTGCGGCTGCCGTCTCAGACGGCAGAACCTCAGAGGATCCTGTTTACTTTTGCAGTACTGGCAGCAGGGGGAGAAACAGGGTTGGCTGCAGGGTAGGGAGATGGAGCCTACTAAACATTTCTTTAAACAAATATAAAACATATTATTGTACGTAGGAAAACATGTTAACAAATGTATTTCTTTGTTAAAGAGATCTTGTAATGAGCTGAAATGAGAAAAGGCTGCCTTTGTCCACTTGGGCTGCTGTCATAAAATACCATAAACTGGGTACCTTTTAAATAACACAAATTTATTTCTCACGGTTCTGGAGGTTGAGAAGTCCAAGACCAAAGGGGCAGATTCAGTGTCTGGTGAGGGCCTATCTCAGGCTCGGGGTGGCGCCTTCTAGCTGTGTCCTCACATGGTGAAACGTTAAGGGAGCCCACTGAGGCCTCTTTTAAAAGAACCCTAATCTCATTAATGAGGACTCTGCCTTCGTGCCCTAATCACTTCCCAAAGGCCACACCACCTAATACTGTCACCCTGGGGATTGGGTTTCAACATAGGAATTTTGGGGGGACCACAAATACTCAGACCCAGACCATGGCGAAGGCTTTGGAGCCAAAAAGATCTGGGTTTAAATTCTGCCTAAGTCAAAGTCATACCATTTTTAGGCAAGCCTAAAAAAGTAAAAACCTTTCTGAGTTTCTGAACCTCACTTTCCTCAACTGTTAAATGGGTAAAATTCCTCTTCATCAGACTCATGATGACAAGCCACCTTGGCCATACAATTAACCCAAATTAATAACACACAGTGCAAGGCATGTTTAAGAGAAGAGACTGTTAAAGCAAACTAAATATGACCTGAGAAGGACTCTGTAGTTCTATATTTGAGTCCTTGTAGATGAACTGCAACCTAATGTAATAGATAGACAAGACTGAAAATCTCATTTAGGAGTATGTGCCTGTAACGATCACTGAATGTTGACCAATCCCAGCAGCCATGCTCCAACCGCTCGCTGCCTAGTGTTCAAACTGTATTAGAATAAGGCAAACACCTTATTCGAGCTACACCCAATCCCATTGTTTCTGAACCTCACTTCCAACTTCGGTATGTCTATTCCTTTTTTTTGTCTATAAATCTTCTTCCACCACGTGGCTGTGCTGGAGCCTACCTGAATCTGCTGTGATTCTGGGGGCTGCCTGCTTTGCGAGGTCATTGCTCAATTAAACTGCTTTAAATTTAATTCTGCTGAAGTTTTTCTTTTAACAAGACAAAGCTAAACCTTAACTGGGCCGTAAATTTCTAAGTTTAGGTGCTATGTCAGTATTGAGGGCTTATTAAAATTAACTTAGTATTTGGCCAGGCACAGTGGCTCACACCTGTAATCTCAGCACTTTGGGAGGCCGAGGCGAGTGGATCACTTGAGGCCAGGAGTTTGAGACCAGCTGGGCCAACATGGTGAAACCCTATCTCTACCAAAAATACAAAAATTAGCTGGGCATGGTGGCACACGCCTGTATTTCCAGCCACTCAGGAGGCTGAGGCAGGAGAATCACTTGAACCTAGGGGGCGGAGGTTACAGTGAGCCAAGATCATGCCACTGCACTCCAGCCTGGGCAACAGAGCGAGATCCTGTCTCAAAAAATAAATAAAATAAAATAAAGTTAGTACTAAATGTACTAAGTACTTAATTTAGAACTAAATAAGAGGCCCACATGGTGGCTCACACCTGCAATCCTAGCACTTTGGGAGGCCAAGGCGGGCAGATCACCTGAGGTCAGGAGGTCGAGACCAGCCTGGCCAATGTGGTGAAACCCCGTCTCTACTAAAAACACAAAAATTAGCAGGGCGTGGTGGCACATGCCTGTAATCCCAGCTACTTGGGAGGCTGAGGCAGGAGAATCGCTTGAACCCAGGAGGTGGAGGTTGCAGTGAGCTGAGATCATGTCACTGCACTCCAGCCTGGGCAACAGGAATGAAACACTGTCTCAAAAAAAAAAAAAAAAAAAAAAAGAAAGAAAGAAAGAAAGAAGAAAACATCCAGCAGAGTGCTGATCACAGTGGCTCCTTGCTGAAGAAATGTAGGCATGCTCTTTGACATGTGCATCCCACAGTGCCTTGCATATAGTGGGTAACCAGTAAATTATGAGTTCCCTACAAAATTATGGCATTAACAAAAGCAGCAGCTGTGGACCTGATTCTTATTAAAGGAAAGCTCAAAAGCCTTAAGCCATACATATTGTAAGAAACCCAAATGCTATTATTTTATCTATATTTTCCTGTAACTTCTCTGGCTTTTACAAAGGAACTGCTATTTGCAGCAATTTACCATATCAGCTATTAACATGGCTCCAAAATTTACTTTTAGCTTTAATTTTTCTTATAAGTGACTTTTTTTTTTTAACTAAAACAGAAGGCTGTGATATGCTTCAATTTTTTGATGAAAATCGACCTTCCTTCACTCTCTGATTCATAAAAGTCCCTGATAATGACTAGCCCCAGTACACAGAGCCCTGTGGGTCCTTTTGCCTGCCTTCATAAGAAGGGTAAGGGGTGGCGTGGTGGCTCATGCCTGTAATCCCAACACTTTGAAAGGCCAAGGCAGGAGGATCACTTGAAGCCAGGAGTTTGAGACCAGCCTGGGCAACATAGTAAAACCCTTTCTCTACAAAAGATAAAATAAACAGCTAGGTATAGATGAATGTACCTGTAGTCCCAACTACTTAAGAGGCTGAGGTGGGAAGATGGCCTGAATCCATGAATTGCAGTCTGCAATGAGCTATGATGGCACCACTGTATTCCCTCCAGCCTGGGCCACAGAGCGACACCCTATCTCAAAAAAAAAAAAAAGGCTTAAATTTTATTTTAAAAAAATACAAGAAGGTTAAGGGCTTTCAGTGCAATTTTTATCACAATTCCAATGACATTTTTCACATAAGTAGAAAAAACAATTCTAAAATTCAGCATGGAACCACAAAAGACCCTGAATAGCCAAAACAATTTTGAGAAAGAACAAAGCTGGAGACATGTGCTGATTTCAAACTATGTTACAAAGCTATAGTAGTGAAAACAGTATGGTACATGCATAAAAATAAACACATAGAACAATGGAACAGAATAATAAGCCCATAAATAAACCTATGCAAATATAGTCAACTAATTTTTTACAAAAGCACCAAGAACATGCAATGGGGAAAGGAAATGCTCTTCAACAAATGATGTTGGGAAAACCAAATATCTACATGCAAGATAATACAATTGGATCCTTGTTTTATAACATATTCAAAAATTAACTTGAAATAAATTTAAGAATTACATATAAGATCTAAAACCATAAAATTCCTTACAGAAAACATAGCCAAAAAGCTCTTTGTATTGGTCTTAGCAATGTTTTGTTGTTGTTGTTGTTGTTGTTTGTTTGTTTTTGTTTTTGGCTGTGATGCCAAGAGCACAAGCAACAAAAGCAAAAATAAACAAGTAGGACTACATCAAACTAAAAACTTCTGCACAACAATCAAAAAAAAGGAAGAGGCAGCTAACAATACAATGGGAGAAAATATTTGAAAACCGTATATCCAATAAGGGGTCAATATCCAAAAAATATAAAGAACTCACACAACTCAATAACAAATAAATGAAGAAATAAATAATCTGATTTAAAAATGTGCAAAGGTCCTGAATGGACATTTTGCAAAGAAAACTTATAGTCAATGGATATATGAAAAATGCTCAACATGACTAATCATTGGAAATATGCAAATCAAAACCACAATGAGATATAATATCACGCTAGTTAGGTTGGTTATTTCCAAAAAAGACAAAGGATAAGTTTTGGTGAGGATATGGAGAAAAGAAAGCACCTGGTGGGAATGTAAATTGGTCCAGCCATTACCAGAAAATAATATAGAGGTTACCCAAAACATTAAAAATAAAACTAGTATATGATCCAGCAGCTCCACCTCTGGTTATGTAGCTGAAGAAAATGAAATCAGTTGAAGAGATATCTGCATGCTCATGTTGATTGCGGCACTATTCCCAACAGCCAAGATACAGACTCATCCTAAGTATTGATCAATGGATGACTGGAGAAAGAAATTGTGGTTCATACATACAGTGGAATATAATTCAGCCATACAAAAGAAGGAAATTCTGCATTTCTAATAACGTGGATGGGACCTAGAGAAATTATGTCACATGAAATAAACCAGATGCAGAAAGACAAATGCTGTGTGATCTCACGTACGGAATCTAAAAAAGTTGAACTTATAGAAGCAGAGAGCAGAACAACGATTACCAGGGATTGGGGGTGGGCAAAATGGGAGATGTTGGTCGAAGGGTACAAACACTCAGTTACAAGATGAATAGGTTCTAGGAATCTAATGTAAAGCACGGGTGGTGATGGATGTCTTCATTTTATTGTAGTGATCATTAAACAATATATAAGTATATCAATCATCACATTCTACACTTTGAATATATACAATCTTTATTTGACAATTAAATATTCTAAAATAAAATTACAAAGAAGGGTAAGGACTGAGAATGGAAAGAAACAGAATAATCAAAGACAGAGTTGGCAATGTTAGGAAATCACCACACTGCCCTTGCTAAAATATGTGATATTCTAGAATGCTTAAGAGTTTCGAAAAGACAAGAAATATCTAATTTTAAGAGTTTGGTGTTGATAGTGGGGGGAGGCTGAGCGTGTGGGGGACAGGAGATATATGGGAGCACTCTACTTTCTGCTCAGTTTTTCTGTGGACCTAAAACAAATGTAAGAACATAAAGCAGTCAGGGGTGGTGGCTCACACCTGTAATCCCAACACTTTGGGAGGCCGAGGCGAGTGGATCACGAGGTCAGGAGTTTGAGACCAGCCTGGCCAACATGCTAAAACCCCACCTCTGCTAAAAATACAAACTAACTATTCCATTAGTTCTGGGCCTTTGGAGAACCCTGACTAAGATAGGAATCCAGGCACTGGAAATCATACCCAGATTGACTTTTTCACAGCCACCAAAATAAAAAAGATCCTGCAACCTCTAAGTCTGGCAAAACAACAGCAACACAAGTTGACCTCCAAACCTTTATTGCCTTGCTAATTGCGATTCTTTTTTTTTTTTTTAATTTATTTATTATTATTATTATACTTTAAGTTGTAGGGTACATGTGCATAACGTGCAGGTTTGTTACATATGTATACTTGTGCCATGTTGGTGTGCTGCACCCATCAACTCGTCATTTACATCAGGTATAACTCCCAATGCAATCTCTCCCCCCTCCCCCCTCCCCATGATAGGCCCCGGTGTGTGATGTTCCCCTTCCTGAGTCCAAGTGATCTCATTGTTCAGTTCCCACCTATGAGGGAGAACATGCGGTGTTTGGTTTTCTGTTCTTGTGATAGTTTGCTAAGAATGATGGTTTCCAGCTGCATCCATGTCCCTACAAAGGACACAAACTCATCCTTTTTTATGGCTGCATAGTATTCCATGGTGTATATGTGCCACATTTTCTTAATCCAATCTGTCACTGATGGACATTTGGGTTGATTCCAAGTCTTTGCTATTGTGAATAGTGCTGCAATAAACATACGTGTGCATGTGTCTTTATAGCAGCATAATTTATAATCATTTGGGTATATACCCAGTAATGGGATGGCTGGGTCATATGGTACATCTAGTTCTAGATCCTTGAGGAATCGCCATACTGTTTTCCATAATGGTTGAACTAGTTTACAATCCCACCAACAGTGTAAAAGCATTCCTATTTCTCCACATCCTCTCCAGCACCTGTGGTTTCCTGACTTTTTAATGATTGCCATTCTAACTGGTGTGAGATGGTATCTCATTGTGGTTTTGATTTGCATTTCTCTGATGGCCAGTGATGATGAACATTTTTTCATGTGTCTGTTGGCTGTATGAATGTCTTCTTTTGAGAAATGTCTGTTCATATCCTTTGCCCACTTTTTGATGGGGTTGTTTGTTTTTTTCTTGTAAATTTGTTTGAGTTCTTTGTAGGTTCTGGATATTAGCCCTTTGTCAGATGAGTAGATTGCAAAAATTTTCTCCCATTCTGTAGGTTGCCTGTTCACTCTGATGGTAGTTTCTTTTGCTGTGCAGAAGCTCTTTAGTTTAATTAGATCCCATTTGTCAATTTTGGCTTTTGCTGCCGTTGCTTTTGGTGTTTTAGACATGAAGTCTTTGCCCATGCCTATGTCCTGAATGGTACTACCTAGGTTTTCCTCTAGGATTTTTATGGTATTAGGTCTAACATTTAAGTCTCTAATCCATCTTGAATTAATTTTCGTATAAGGAGTAAGGAAAGGATCCAGTTTCAGCTTTCTACTTATGGCTAGCCAATTTTCCCAGCACCATTTATTAAATAGGGAATCCTTTCCCCATTTCTTGTTTCTCTCAGGTTTGTCAGAGATCAGATGGCTGTAGATGTGTGGTATTATTTCTGAGGACTCTGTTCTGTTCCATTGGTCTATATCTCTGTTTTGGTACCAGTACCATGCTGTTTTGGTTACTGTAGCCTTGTAGTATAGTTTGAAGTCAGGTAGCATGATGCCTCCAGCTTTGTTCTTTTGACTTAGGATCGTCTTGGAGATGCGGGCTCTTTTTTAGTTCCATATGAACTTTAAAGCAGTTTTTTCCAATTCTGTGAAGAAACTCATTGGTAGCTTGATGGGGATGGCATTGAATCTATAAATTACCTTGGGCAGTATGGCCATTTTCACGATATTGATTCTTCCTATCCATGAGCATGGTATGTTCTTCCATTTGTTTGTGTCCTCTTTTATTTCACTGAGCAGTGGTTTGTAGTTCTCCTTGAAGAGGTCCTTTACATCCCTTGTAAGTTGGATTCCTAGGTATTTTATTCTCTTGGAAGCAATTGTGAATGGAAGTTCATTCCTGATTTGGCTCTCTGTTTGTCTGTTACTGGTGTATAAGAATGCTTGTGATTTTTGCACATTAATTTTGTATCCTGAGACTTTGCTGAAGTTGCTTATCAGCTTAAGGAGATTTTGGGCTGAGACAATGGGGTTTTCTAAATATACAATCATGTCATCTGCAAACAGGGACAATTTGACTTCTTCTTTTCCTAACTGAATACCCTTGATTTCTTTCTCTTGCCTAATTGCCCTAGCCAGAACTTCCAACACTATGTTGAATAGGAGTGGTGAGAGAGGGCATCCCTGTCTTGTGCCAGTTTTCAAAGGGAATTTTTCCAGTTTTTGCCCCTTCAGTATGATATTGGCTGTGGGTTTGTCATAAATAGCTCTTATTATTTTGAGGTATGTTCTATCAATACCGAATTTATTGAGCGTTTTTAGCATGAAGGGCTGTTGAATTTTGTCAAAAGCCTTTTCTGCATCTATTGAGATAATCATGTGGTTCTTGTCTTTGGTTCTGTTTATATGCTGGATTATGTTTATTGATTTGCGAATGTTGAACCAGCCTTGCATCCCAGGGATGAAGCCCACTTGATCATGGTGGATAAGCTTTTTGATGTGTTGCTGAATCCGGTTTGCCAGTATTTTATTGAGGATTTTTGCATCGATGTTCATCAGGGATATTGGTCTAAAATTCTCTTTTTTTGTTGTGTCTCTGCCAGGCTTTGGTATCAGGATGATGTTGGCCTCATAAAATGAGTTAGGGAGGATTCCCTCTTTTTCTATTGATTGGAATAGTTTCAGAAGGAATGGTACCAACTCCTCCTTGTACCTCTGGTAGAATTCAGCTGTGAATGCATCTGGTCCTGGACTTTTTTTGGTTGGTAGGCTATTAATTATTGCCTCAATTTCAGAGCCTGCTATTGGTCTATTCAGGGATTCAACTTCTTCCTGGTTTAGTCTTGGAAGAGTGTAAGTGTCCAGGAAATTATCCATTTCTTCTAGATTTTCCAGTTTATTTGCGTAGAGGTGTTTATAGTATTCTCTGATGGTAGTTTGTATTTCTGTGGGGTCGGTGGTGATATCCCCTTTATCATTTTTAATTGCGTCGATTTGATTCTTCTCTCTTTTCTTCTTTATTAGTCTTGCTAGTGGTCTGTCAATTTTGTTGATCTTTTCAAAAAACCAACTCCTGGATTCATTGATTTTTTGGAGGGTTTTTTGTGTCTCTATCTCCTTCAGTTCTGCTCTGATCTTAGTTATTTCTTGCCTTCTGCTAGCTTTCGAATGTGTTTGCTCTTGCTTCTCTAGTTCTTTTAATTGCGATGTTAGAGTGTCAATTTTAGATCTTTCCTGCTTTCTCTTGTGGGCATTTAGTGCTATAAATTTCCCTCTACACACTGCTTTAAATGTGTCCCAGAGATTCTGGTATGTTGTATCTTTGTTCTCATTGGTTTCAAAGAACATCTTTATTTCTGCCTTCATTTCGTTATGTACCCAGTAGTCATTCAGGAGCAGGTTGTTCAGTTTCCATGTAGTTGAGCGGTTTTGATTGAGTTTCTTAGTCCTGAGTTCTAGTTTGATTGCACTGTGGTCTGAGAGACAGTTTGTTATAATTTCTGTTCTTGTACATTTGCTGAGGAGTGCTTTACTTCCAATTACGTGGTCGATTTTGGAGTAAGTACGATGTGGTGCTGAGAAGAATATATATTCTGTTGATTTGGGGTGGAGAGTTCTATAGATGTCTATTAGGTCTGCTTGCTGCAGAGATGAGTTCAATTCCTGGATATCCTTGTTAACTTTCTGTCTCGTTGATCTGTCTAATGTTGACAGTGGAGTGTTGAAGTCTCCCATTATTATTGTATGGGAGTCTAAGTCTCTTTGTAAGTCTCTAAGGACTTGCTTGATGAATCTGGGTGCTCCTATATTGGGTGCATATATATTTAGGATAGTTAGCTCTTCCTGTTGAATTGATCCCTTTACCATTATGTAATGGCCTTCTTTGTCTCTTTTGATCTTTGATGGTTTAAAGTCTGTTTTATCAGAGACTAGTATTGCAACCCCCGCTTTTTTTTGTTCTCCATTTGCTTGGTAAATCTTCCTCCATCCCTTTATTTTGAGCCTATGTATGTCTCTGCGTGTGAGATGGGTCTCCTGAATACAGCAGACTGATGGGTCTTGACTCTTTATCCAGTTTGCCAGTCTGTGTCTTTTAATTGGAGCATTTAGTCCATTTACATTTAAGGTTAAGATTGTTATGTGTGAACTTGATCCTGCCATTATATTAACTCGTTATTTTGCTCGTTAGTTGATGCAGTTTCTTCCTAGCCTCGATGGTCTTTACATTTTGGCATGTTTTTGCAATGGCTGGTACCGGTTGTTCCTTTCCATGTTTAGTGCTTCCTTCAGGGTCTCTTGTAAGGCAGGCCTAGTGGTGACAAAATCTCTAAGCATTTGCTTATCTGCAAAGGATTTTATTTCTCCTTCACTTATGAAACTTAGTTTGGCTGGATATGAAATTCTGGGTTGAAAATTCTTTTCTTTAAGAATGTTGAATATTGGCCCCCACTCTCTTCTGGCTTGTAGAGTTTCTGCCGAGAGATCTGCTGTTAGTCTGATGGGCTTCCCTTTGTGGGTAACCCGACCTTTCTCTCTGGCTGCCCTTAAGATTTTTTCCTTCATTTCAACTTTGGTGAATCTGGCAATTATGTGTCTTGGAGTTGCTCTTCTCGAGGAGTATCTTTGTGGTGTTCTCTGTATTTCCTGGATTTGAATGTTGGCCTGCCCTACTAGGTTGGGGAAGTTCTCCTGGATGATATCCTGAAGAGTGTTTTCCAACTTGGTTCCATTTTCCCCCTCACTTTCAGGCACCCCAATCAGACGGAGATTTGGTCTTTTTACATAATCCCATACTTCTTGCAGGCTTTGTTCATTTCTTTTTGTTCTTTTTCTTTTGGTTTCTCTTCTCGCTTCATTTCATTCATTTGATCCTCAATCGCTGATACTCTTTCTTCCAGTTGATCGAGTCGGTTACTGAAGCTTGTGCATTTGTCACGTATTTCTCGTGTCATGGTTTTCATCTCTTTCATTTCGTTTAGGACCTTCTCTGCATTAATTACTCTAGCCATCAATTCTTCCACTTTTTTTTCAAGATTTTTAGTTTCTTTACGCTGGGTACGTAATTCCTCCTTTAGCTCTGAGAAATTTGATGGACTGAAGCCTTCTTCTCTCATCTCGTCAAAGTCATTCTCCGTCCAGCTTTGATTCGTTGCTGGCGATGAGCTGCGCTCCTTTGCCGGGGGAGATGCACTCTTATTTTTTGAATTTCCAGCTTTTCTGCCCTCCTTTTTCCCCATCTTTGTGGTTTTATCTGCCTCTGGTCTTTGATGATGGTGATGTACTGATGGGGTTTTGGTATAGGTGTCCTAATTGTGATTCTTAATTTAAGCTTTGCCTCTCTGTCCATCTCTTTTGAAGCTGTTGTATTCCCTGGAAACCAACCCCCCCCCCCTTTTTTTTTTTTAACTCGGTCTCATTATGACTAAATACAAGAAAAAAAAATCAATTGCACACAATAACCTGGTGGTCACTGCAGCATTCTATGTTTATAATTGGGCTTTCTACCTGAGCCAAACTGCTTTTCCCACTCTCTTTTAAATAGGCTTTATTTTATTTTGAGACGGGGTCTCGTTCTGTCTCTCAGGCTGGAGTGCAGTAGCTTGATCACAGCTCACTGGTGCCTTAAATTCCTGAGCTCAAGTGATCCTCTCACTTTAGCCTCCCAAGTAGCTGGGACTATAGGCATGAGACACTATAGCTGGCTAATTTTTAAATTTGTTGCAGAGACGGGGCTCACCATGTTGCCCAGGCTGGTCTGGAACTCCTGGGCTCAAATGATCCTGCTGCCTCAGCCTTCCCAAAGTGCTGGCAAAAGTGCCCAATTATTCTAAACATTTAAGAGGTACTTATTATAAGCATTGAAAATTTACATAATTTCTGGGGCCAGGCAGGAAACATAATACAAGGGACTGGGACAATACCAAGAAGAGAGAGGTAACTCCGCAAACTGGTGTGTCACTCTTCCAAAGAGGAAGCTAATTCTCAGCTCCAGGAATTGTGGCACATGTCAACACTAGTCAGTTGTTGGCCATCTTCTGATTCTTTTAGAAAAGTTGTAAGTCTGTATTTTTTCTTTTTCTTTTCTTTTCTTTTTTTTTTTTGAGACAGAGTCTCACTCTGTCGCCCAGGCTGGAGTGCAGTGGCGTGATCTTGGCTCACTACAAGCTCCGCCTCCCGGGTTCACGCCATTCTCCTGCCTCAGCCTCCCGAGTAGCTGGTACTACAGGTGCCCGCCACCATGCCCGGCTAACTTTTTGTTTTTGTATTTTTAGTAGAGACGGGGTTTCACTGTGTTAGCCAGGATGGTCTTGATCTCTTAACCTCGTGATCCGCCCGCCTTGGCCTCCCAAAGTGCTGGGATTACAGGCGTGAGCCACGGCGCCCGGCTAGTAAATCTGTATTTGAATATGAACATTCTCGAGGTTTAATACGCCTAAATAAAACATGGCTTTAAGTCTCTGTGGGCTGCCAGGCTTAGAATGACTTCAGGCTTAGAATAGTTTTAAAATTGTATTGGGCAGTGGAGATAAAAAAGCTGCAGGCCACAAAGGAAACAGACACATATATGCAGGAGTGAAGGTATAAGGTAAAGTGCTATAATAAAGGCAAATTCAAGGTTGATGGGAGCACAGGGGAACTAGGAATTTGCAGAAGATCAAACTCTTGGTTCCTCTCGTCTTCGCAATACGTGTCGGACATTTATTTGAAACTTGAACGTGTATGGGCATGGCACATGTCTACAACATTAGTACAAAAGTGTCTCAGTACAATAAGCCTATGGTTATGTCCTGTTTCCTATTATAAAAGCATTCATCTTGGCAGCTGTTGACTTTTTTTAAAAAAAAGCAAATTAGACTTTACCAGCGGTTCTCTACCAGGGATGATTTTGCTGCCCAAAGGACATTTGGCAATGTCTGGAGACATTTTTGGTTCTCATAGCTGGGGGCAGGAGGAAGATGCCACTGGCACCTGGTTTTGTGGCCAGGAATGCTGCTATACATCCTACATCCTACAGTGCACAAGACAGCCCCATCATCAAGAGTTACGTGGCCCAAAATGTCAACAGTGCCAGCGATGAAAGACCCTCACCCAGGGATTTACAATCATACCCTATAGCAAAATACTAGATATTGCAATTCAATCTGCTTTCAGATGTACCATTTCGAGGTGAAGATGGCTGGGCTTCTGGGTCAGGTGCGGACTTGGAGAACTTTTCTGTCTAGCTAAAGGATTGTAAATGCACCAATCAGCACTCTGTGTCTAGCTAAAGGTTTGTAAGCACACCAATCAGCACTCTGTAAAACGGACCAATCGGCACTCTGTAAAATGGACCAATCAGCTCTCTGTAAAATGGACCAATCAGCAGGATGTGGGTGGGGCCAAATAAGGGAGTGAAAGCAGGCCACCTGAGCCAGCAGCGACAACCCGCTGGGGTAACCTTCCAGGGTGCGGAAGCTTTGTTCTTTCGCTCTTTGCAATAAATCTTGCTGCTGCGCACTCTTTGGGTCCATGCTGCCTTTATGAGCTAGGAAGGTCTCACTGGGAAGGTCTGCAGCTTTACTGCTGAAGTCAGCGAGACCATGTACCCACCAGAAGGAGGAAACTCCGGACATGTCCGAACATCAGAGGGAACAAACTCCAGACACACCATCTTTAACACTGTAACACTCTCTGGGAAGGTTCACGACTTCGTTCTTGAAGTCAGCGAGACCAAGAATCCACCAATTCCGGACACACCATGACCGAGAATTGTTTCTCTCTCTCCTTTCTTCGGCAGTGCCAGGCTAGCCAGGTCTCCTCTCTGTGTTATGCAGGGACAGTCTGCTTTCCCTTGCTGTCACTCCCAAACGGGCACACACAAAATCAACTCAGCACAGTGGAACAAGTGAGCTCCTGTTTAGCAGGATTCAGGCTCCATTTGTTCACTACTATTCTTATTATTATTACTTACTCATGTCCTTGAGATCTCACCCTCCCAGCTCAAGTAACTTAGCAAAATATTTCCAGTAAATAATCAGCTTTCCCAAAAGGAATTCTGGTGTAAAACATTTTCGTTAACTGGTTGTTTCAGGTGATTGTGGTAAACTTTGAAGTCGTATTTGTCAGACAAAAATCTAGCACGTCAGTGGACCTTTGTAATGAAACTGATCTGAAATTCTGATTTTATCGTATAGAAATGTAGGAATTTTAATGCCTCAAAAGTATTGTAAGAATTGAAACGGCAGCACATGCAAATACACATCAGATTAAAGCTAACAAGCGTGCTATTTTTCCCTGTTTCCCAAAAACAATGCAGTGTTTTGTGAAGCTGGCCTAGTTTTTCTTATGGCTCTTTGTCAATTTTAGACTAAGTAGAGGTTGTGTTAAAAGGGGATGTGGGAGGAAAGAGAAGCCGTATGTGTGCACTTGTGTCTGTGTGTTTGTGTATGTGTGTGGGGGGCCGGTGTATGGATGGTGGCACTAAGAGGCGGTGAGTTGGGCTACCTCCATGGCTGACAACACTGAAAACGTTGGAAAAACCTCATCTGTATATACAGTTCATATAATACAGCTTTTAAAAAGTATCTACAATGTCAAATTCAAATGAAGGGCGGAGGAATTCAGCTTGGTCTAAGTTCAGTGAACTGGCCTAAAGGACTGTAATTCCCATCTGAATTCTCATCCCAGCTTTATTCCTGACGGTTCCACCATCCCTCCTTATCTTGTGGTTCTCAGTTAATGAATATGTGATATTCAAGTCAAGATCAGATTCTCTGCTCCTTACCTATGAGGTTGGAAACCCACATAATTTCCTGTGTCTGTGTTAAACAATACTGAGACAGGAAATATTGTCCTGATGTTAAATAATAAGCACATCCATCTTATCTACTTGCTCCAGGAAGTAAATGCTTGCTCCCATTAGAGGTGAGCAGAGGCTGGGAGAGAGGGAGAAATGGGGAATGACTGCTTAATGGTTTCAGAGTTTATGCTTAGTATAATGAAAAGGTTTTGGATATAGTGATGATGGTTGCACAACAATGTGAATGTAATTAATGCTACAGTATTGTACACTGAAGAATGGTTAAGATAGGGCCAGGCACAATGGCTCTCGCCTGTAATGCCAGTACTTTGGGAGGCCAAGGCGGGAGGATCATGAGGTCAGGAGATGGAGACCATCCTATCCTGGTTAACATGGTGAAACCCTGTCTCTACTAAAATACAAAAATTAGCTGGGCGTGGTGGTGCGCGCCTGTAGTCCCAGCTACTTGGGAGGCTGAAGCAAGAGAATCGCTTGAACCCAGGAGGCAGAAGTTGCAGTGAGCCGAGATCGTACCACTGCACTCCAGCCTGGGTGACACAGGGAGACTCCGTCTAAAAAAAAAAAAAAAAAAAAAAAAAAAAAGGTTAAGATGGTAAATTTTATGTTCTGTGTATTTCGCCACAATTTTTTTTAAAAAACCTGGAGGATTTCGCTGCTCTCCTATCTCTTCTTTCTTCCTCCTACCCCACAGTCCTGCATGGCAGAGTTTAGGGAAAGGAGAACACAGATCTCCTGAACTCAAATGTTTTCAGAAAACCAGGCCAGTAACAGAAATAAGTGAAACCAGTCAAATGGTCTGCTTTAGGGAGTAGGAGGGACTGGGGTAAACCAGAGAAAGTGAGCCCTTTCTAAACAGGCACACTCACGGATCATCTCCTAATACTTGTTGCCATACAGAAAAGCAGGCCCCAGTGTTGCCAGGCCTTCTCGTTTTACTCGACGAGTCGCCGAGGCTGGAGTGCAGTGGCACAATCTTGGCTTACTGCAACCTCCACCTCCCGGGTTCAAGTAATTCTCCTGCCTCAGCCTCCTAAATTGCTGGGATTACAGGCGCCCTCCACCATACCCAGCTAATTTTTATATTTTTAGTAGAGACGGGGTTTCACCATGTTGACTAGGCTGGTTTCGAATTCCTGACCTCAAGTGATTTGCCCACCTCAGCCTCACAAAGTGCTGGGATTACAGGCGTGAGCCCCCGCACCAGGTCTTAAAAAAACTTATTTTAGGTTTGGGGCTACATGTGGGCTTGCTGTACAGATTATTTCATCACCCAGGAATTAAGCGTAGTACCCAATAGTTATCTTTTCTGCTCCTCTCCCTCCTCCCACCCTCATTTTTTAATAGACACTAGAAATCAGGATTTTAATGAGAAAATTTTTATTTTAAGTCCGTGTGCCATCTAGAACTCGGGGCAGATGTAGATGAAGGCCATCTGTTTGCATTTCCTGGTCTGCTGCTGATCTGCTGACCCGACCCCAAGCTTGCAGCTGGCATTGTTGCCAACACTAGAAAGCGGTCCAAGATAGGAAAGCATATTTTTCTGGACTTAATGTACAATTAACATAAAAGTTACTAAACAGGATGATGGGTAACTCTCTCTATATATTTCATATATCTATGGACTATATATGGACTGTATTTAGCAGTCCTCATTTTTATTTTCCCAAAGGCTTTGTTGATACAATTGTTAGATAAGGTCTTGTCTCATGCCCTTCCTGTGATGCCGCGTGGTGTGTGTACAAGAGCAAGAGAGAAAGGAAGTCTGAGGCTGGAGCAAAGAAAAGGAAGTGGTGTGTTTGGTTGGAAGTCGGGAGAATGCCCCCAATCACTGCTTTCAGAGTCTAAATGGCAAAGAAGGATCGTGACTTATTTCCTGTGTTATACTTCTTAGCCTCGGTGAATAGCCCACCACCAGCTCGGCTGCCCTGGTTGTGTGTGTCTTGATGCCAATGGACTCTGCTGCAGGATAGCATCAGCTGCTCTGAGGGCATTCCCCAGGGCAGAGGAATTGCTTTTCCTCCCTTCCACCAAGAGTCATACTAGGAATCTGCAATATTGACATGTGACTACATTGGGCACAAAAAGTGAAATTTTAAATCACTGAATGTTAGAAGCTTCAGAATGAAAGGTGGAGGGAGAAAGTGGAAAGGAGGACACGGACTTGGTCGTCTTTTTTTTTTTTTTTTTTGAGACAGGTTCTCACTCTGTTGCACAGGCTAGAGTGCAGTGACATGATCCTGACTCACAGAAGCATCCACCTCCTGGGCTCAAGCAATCCTCCTGCCTCAGCCTCCAGAGTAGCTGGGACCACAGGCATGTGCCACCATGCCTAGCTATTTTTTTTTTTTATTATTTGTAGAAACAGGATCTCACTGTGTTGCCCAGGCTAGTCTCAAACTCCTGGGCTCAAATAACCTCCTGCCTTGGTTTCCCAAAGTGCTGTGATTATAGACATGAGCTACTGCCCTGGCTGAGCCCAGGAGTTTGAAGTTACAGTGACCTGATTGTACCACTGCACTCCAGTCTGTCTGATAGACTGAGACCCTGTTTTAATAATAATAGGCTGGGTGCAGTGGCTCACACCTGTAATCCCAGCACTTTGGGAGGCTGAGGGGAGCGGAACACTTGAAGTTAGGAGTTTGAGACTAGCCTGGACAACATAGTGAAACGCCATCTCCACTAAAAACACAAAAATCAGCCAGGCGTGGTGGCCAGCACCTGTAATCCCAGCTACTCGGGAGGCTGAGGCAGGAGAATCGCTTGAACCCTGGGGCAGAGGTTGCAGTGAGTCAGGATTGCGCCATGGCACTCCAGCCTGGGTGACAGAGTGAGACTAAACTAACTAAATAAATAATAATGAAATATTTTATTATAAGAGTGGGGTTAGCAAAGATGATGCCTTATTGTAGTATCTTTTGTTTCCTTAAAATTAACTTCAAAATATAATAAAATTGTTTATGAGTTTGCAGCTACTTGTATAAAACTTGATATATGCCAGGCATGGTGGCTCACACCTGTAATCCCAGCACTTTGGGAGGGCAAGGTGGGTGGATCACGAGGTCAGGAGTTCGAGACCAGCCTGACCAAGCAATCAGCCTGGCCAATATGGTGAAACTCCATCTCTACTAAAAATACAAAAATTAGCCAGGCATGGTGCCACAAGCCTGTAATCCCAGCTACTCGGGAGGCTGAGGAAGGAGAATTGCTTGAACCCACCAGGCAGAGGTTGCACTGGGCCAAGATGGTGCCATTGCATTCCAGCCTGGGCAACAGAGTGAGACTCCAACTCAAAAAAAAAAAAAAAAAAAAAAGTTGGTATATGTGCACGCGTGTGTATGTATGAGTGGTGGCTAAAAGTGGAGGAACACTTTTCACTATGTACTCTTTAATATTTAAATTTTTAATGTTAAAAATAGAACATCTACTCCAAATATAAAATAAAATAAATATACAAGTTCAATAAGGCTTGCCATGTTTGATTGTTTATTGGTTACAATTTTGCATTATGATTTCATAAAGAAAATATTCCTAAAACATCCATTTCTGGAAATGCAAAAAATAAAAAAATGCAGCCAAAGTTTTTTCTCTTTAATTTTTAACTTTTTATTTTGGTATAATTTTAGACTTACAGGAAAGTTGTAACAAAAAGTACAGAATTCCCACATACCCTTCACCCAGTTACCCGGATGTCAATATTGTACATAAATAGTACCATTACCAAAACCAGGAAGTAAACACTGGTACCATATTACTATACTAGACAGACTTTTTAGCCAAAGTATTAACCTTGAAGCCCAAGTAAGCATTTAGAAATTTCTTTGCTGACTGAAGAAAAAAAAAAAAGCCCAGAACTAAAAAGTTGGCCAAAAAGTTTCTTTTTATTTTTTTGTTGAGACAGAATCTAGCTGTCACCCAGGCTGGAGTGCAGTGGTGCGATCTTGGCTCACTGCAACCTCTGTCTCCTGGGTTCAAGCGTTTCTCCTGCCTCAGCATCCAGAGTAGCTGGGATTACAGGTGCCTGCCACCAGCCCCAGCTAATTTTTGTAATTTTAGTAGAGACGGGGTTTCACCATGTTGGCCAGGCTAGTCTCAAACTCCTGCCTCAGGTGATCTGATGACCTTAGCCTCCCAAAGTGCTGGGATTAAAGGCGTGAGCCACTGTGCCCGGCCTGAAAGTTTCTAAAATAGTCTTTCACTGTAGCGCCTGAAGAAAATTATTCAATTGTCTAGAATGGGAAAAGGAATCACTTAAGCTTGTCAGTTGTACCATCTTTCTTGTTCCCCACTTTGCTAAGTAAGTGTTAATTTCCATGATTCCTCATCCATTTCTCACCACATGCACCGCCTTTGATTTAAATCTGCAGTTTGTTTCCATCCGAGCCCAGAATGACGTACCTAATCTTCACCATCCCCTCATGCACTCTTCTTTTTGAGACTTTTTAATTTGAGCTTTATCAGGATTTCAGCTGCTGCTTTTTCTTCTTCTTCTTCTTTTTTTTTTGAGACAGGGCAACAGAGTCACGGCTCACTGCAACCTGGATATCACAGGCTCAAGTGATCCTTCCACCTCGGCCTCCCAGGTAGCTGGGACCACAGATGCATGCTACTACACCTGGCTAATTTTTTATATTTTGTGTAGAGTTAGGGTTTTGCCATGTTGCCGTGGCTGATCTTGAACTCCTGGACTCAAACAGCTTGCCCATCTCAGCCTTCCAAAGTGCTAGGATTACCCGTGTGAGCCACTGTGCCAGGCCACAGGCTTTCAGCTTCTGCGGAGGAGCCCCAGGACCAATGCTGCTTCTTCCTACCAAGACTCACCCGGTCCTCCAGCTCCAACACAGCCTTCCGAGTCAATCCTGCCTGGCCTTAGTGTCTGAAAAATAAATATTTGATAAAATATCGGTACTGGATTCATGTGCTGCTCCAGGAGAAATTTACCTGCAATGTGAAATTCTGTAGGCATCATGGTACAGTGGGATAGTGTGATGGTGAGTCAGGGAGGAAGATAAGGAAACCTGAGTGCTATAGTTTGGATGTTTGATCTCTCCAAATCTCATGTTGAAATTTGATTCCCAATGTTGGAGGTGGGGTCTAATGGGAGGTGTTTGGGTCCTGGGGCAGATCCCTCATGAATAGATAACTGACTTCCCTGTGTGTGGGCGGGGCAGTGAGTGAGTTCTCATTCTATTGGTTCTCACCAGAGCTGGTTGTTAAAATGAGCCTGGCACCTCCGCCATCGCTTGCTTCCTCTCTGGCCATGTGGTTTCTGCACACACCAGCTCCTCTTCACCTTCTGCCACGAGTGGGGAAGCTTTCTGAAGTCCTCACCAGAAGTAGATGCTGGCACCATGCTTCTTATACAGCCTGCAGAACCATCAGCCAAATAAACCTCTTTTCTTTCCTTTTCTTTCTTTCTTTCTTTCTTTTTTCTTTTTCTTTTTTTTAATGGTTTTTTGAGACAGATCTTGCTCTGTCACCCAGGCTGGAGTGCACTGGCACAATCTTGGCTCACTGCAACCTCTGCCTCCTGGGGTTCAAGTGATTCTTATGCCTCAGCCACTCAAGTAGCTGGGATTATAGGCGTGTGCCACCATGCCTGGCTAATTTTTGTATTTTTAGTAGAGATGGGGTTTCACCGTGTTGGCCGGACTGGAACTCCTGGCTTCAAAGTGATCCACCTGTCTCGGCCTCCCAAACTGCTAGGATTATAGGTGTAAGCCACTGTGCTAGGCCAACCTCTTTTCTTTATAAATTACCCAGCCTCAGGTATTCCTTTACAGCAACACAAAAACAGACCAAGATACTGAGTATCTGCAGCACTGTCACTAGTAAGATGGGTGGCCTTGGCCAAATCACTCAACTGCTCTAGGTCTCGCTTTCCTGAAACACAAGAGAATGAGGCTACATGCACATTTCTTAATATTGTTGGCATCAAGGACAGCTTTGAAAATCGGATGAAATAAATCTATAGACTCATATGCTCAGAAAAATGCATACTGTGCCTAAATATTGAAACCACCTTTGCGAAATTATGACTGAGACAGTGAAAGAGGTCCAATTTAAACGACTCCATCTTGCCTCTAACCTGCAAGCTGTGCTTGTTCATTCCTGGGCGTAGGCTGAACTAATTTTGGGAGGAACTTAGTTTATAGCTTAAAACAAAGACAGGATAGTAGCCCTTTCCCATAACAAACTTCCTTCTTGCCTGGGGACTAGACTACTAACATTAGCCACAAGATTAGAAATTATGGTTTAGTAGTCAAGTAGCTGGACACTACAAGATTCTAACCCTCCCTAAACTGCTCCTAAGATCAGTGCTTGAGGTGTTTTGCAGACTCTACCCTTGATGGATCAACCAGCACCACCCAGATGAAGAAACCTGCCCATCTGGCCTTGTGACCCCCACCCGCTCCCCCCACCCTGACACAGGAACTGACTCAGGGCAAGAAGACAGGGATGCCCCATGATTTCACCTTTGACCCAACCAATCAGCACTCCCCAACTCACTGCCTCTCCCCTCCCACCAAATTATCTTTAAAAACTTTGATCCCCAAATGTTGGGGGAGATTGATTTGAGTAATAACAAAACTCCAGTCTCCTGCTCAGCCGGCTCTGCATTAATTACTCTTTCTCTATTGCCATTCCCCTGTCTTGGGAAATCGGCTCTGTCTAGGCAGTGGGTAAGGTGAACCCATTGGGTGGTATTTTTGTATATCTGAAAGGGACAAAAATATGAAAATATAGGTCACAAACATTACTCATCTTTTCACATGCTAAAGAAGATACGGTATTTGCTCTACTTTCCTCAGGATCTTTGTTATACAGATCAGGAATATGTAGAGAGGAGAACTGGACGTAACAAGAGAGGCTGGATTGACTTACCTAAGAAAGGTCAGGGCACTGATGTAGAAGGTAAGAATAGATCTGGGGTAGATAAAATGTACTTCATCAAAATTACAAAAGTGAAAAACAACCCATGGAATGGGAGAAAATATTCACAAGTCATTTATCTGACAAGGGACTTGTATCCAGACTATGCAAAGAGCTCTTACTAACTCAACAATAAAAAGACAAATAACTAAATTTAAAAATGGGAAAATAATTTGAAAAGACATATCCCCAGTGAAGGTAGACAAATGGCCAAAAAGCTCATGAAAAGATATTCAGTCTCATTAGTCTCATTCGCCCTTAGGGAAATGCAAATCAAAACCCACAATGAGATACCACTTTACACCAACTAGGAAGGCTAGAATAAAAAAGGTGGACAATAACAAGTGTTGGTAAGAATGTGGAGAATTAGAACCCTCACACATCGCTAGTGGGAATGTAAAGTGATTCAGCTACTCTGGAAAATAATGTGTCAGGTCATCAAAAAGCTAAACATGACCTAGCAATTCTACTCCTGGCTATAACTAAAGAGAATTGAAAAGAAATATTCACAGAAAAATTTGTACATGAATATTCATAGCAACATTATTCATAATTACCAAAAAGTGGAAGCAGCTCAGTTGCCCATCAGCCCATGAATGGGTAAACAAAATGTGGTACATCTACACAATGGAATCTTATTCAGTCATATAAAGGAATGAGGGACTCATATCATGCTGCAACATGGATGAACCTTGAAAACATGATGCTAAAGGAAAGAAGTCAATCATAGAAGGTTGCATTATTTCATTTATGTAAAATGCCAAGAATAGGCAAATCTATAGAGACAGATAGTAGATCAGTGGTTGCCTCGGGCTGGAAGGAAGGAACAATGGGGAGGGACTGCTAATGGGTGCAGGATTCTTTACGGGGCGATGAAAATGTTCTGGAATTGGTGATGGTTGCACAATCTTGTGACTATACTAGAAATCACTGATTTGTAGCCTTTGAAAAGTTAAATTTTGGCCGGGCGCGGTGGCTCAAGCCTGTAATCCCAGCACTTTGGGAGGCCGAGACGGGCGGATCACGAGGTCAGGAGATCGAGACCATCCTGGCTAACACGGTGAAACCCCGTCTCTACTAAAAAATACAAAAAACTAGCCGGGCGAGGTGGCAGGCGCCTGTAGTCCCAGCTACTCGGGAGGCTGAGGCAGGAGAATGGCGTGAACCCGGGAGGCGGAGCTTGCAGTGAGCTGAGATCTGGCCACTGCACTCCAGCCTGGGCGACAGAGCGACACTCTGTCTCAAAAAAAAAAAAAAAAAAAAAAAGAAAAGTTAAATTTTAAGGTACATAAATTATATCTCAATAAAAAGAACAGATTTGGGGGCACAGAGGAGAGAGGAAATGAGGATGACAAGGGCCCAGCATAAAGAGTTTTGGGAAGAATGAAAAAGACAGCTCAAGGTATCCCCACCTTGATGTGTGAAATGTGGGAGAGATGGGTGGGTAAAGAGGATTATTAGGAAGCTTGATGTATATTTGGGATATATTCCCACCTCTTTTCGTTACTTATTCTAGAAACTCCAGAAATTACATAGTTTAAAAAGATTTTGGAATTGGATGTGTGAGTTTGTGGAATGTGTTATTGAACTGGGACTTATTTGGCTTACACATTCATTCAGTCAGCAAATGTTTATTGAGCATCTACTGAGTGTCAGGCCCTGTTCTGTGAACCGTGGGATGCAGTGGTGAATAAGACAGAACGAAGTGCTACCCTCCTGGAACTTATAGTCATGTGTGTGTGTCTGTGTGTGTGTGTGCGCACACACACACAGTGGGGAGCTCAGGCACAGACTTGATGACAAAAGTGAATATATGACAATTTCAGGTGGTGACAAGTGCTACTAATAAAAAGAAGGTTGAGAAAACCAATAATGAATGACAGGATTCTGAGGGCTACATTTGGGGGGAGTTCATGGGTACTTAAAACCTATAGATTTAGAGACCTTAGATTTAGAATCCTGGATGAGACAATCTCTAAATATCCCTTTTATCTAGGAAAAAAAAAACCCTGTAACTCATGGATCAGACATGAAAGATATAAAAATGATGACATACTCCAAATTAAAAATAGCTAATATAAAATGTCAGTAATTTGGAACCTGCCAGTTTGGAATTTACGCTAATATAAAGAGGAGCTGGGCTGAGATTTAGTTTTATATTTATCCACAAAAAATAATTGGCAAAATAAACAATGTTAAAGCCAAACCACTTAATTAACTCCCTCAATCCACTCATAGGCATTTCCTGAGGGTTTCCTGTGTCCAAGGAACTGAGATGACACCAAGAGGAGGCACTTGGTAGATGCTAAAACTGGAAGGAACTTGGGTGATGATGTAATAACGACTTCAATCCCTTCATTGTATAGAGAAGGAAACTGTTATGCAGAAGCCCAAGGGATTTGGCCAAGTTTCCACAGTTTGCTAGTCACAGCGCTGGGATTACGGTCCAGGTGCCCTAATTCCAGGTTCAGTCAGAAGCATTCATTTGGAAATAATTGACATGTTAATGGAAGATTGTCTATTTACTAAACCAAGGACCTAACGTGCCCTCTCAAACAACATATTACTTCTAATTTCTGCTTCTACCCATTAACAATAATGAAAGAGTATTTCGTTCTTTTCCCCCTATTTATTCAGGTTCTTTATGAAACAATACATCATTTCTTAAGTCTGTTTTATCAGTTAGCAGTAATGATTGGCTGATTTTTTTCTTGCATTCAGCATTATATTCAGAACCATTAGGAGTGGGAACATCATTTAAATACAGCCCCTGACTTCGAAAAGCTAAAAATCCAGAAGAGAAAATAAGACTTATGCACAGATCATTATGTTGTAGGGTAGATCTTGAAGCCACCATGAGAGAGCCACCGTTGACACCAGGTTCCCGAGGAGCCAGGTCACCTCTGCTTGGGTGAAGGGGAAAGCAGGAAAATGTATTCTGACTTTACAAAGCTTTACAGAAATAAAGTCTGGAGTTCATTAAAAACTGTTCAAATCTTCAGGCAAGAAAAAGCATATAAACTGCAAGGGAAAATAAGCAATTTCCTTAAAGCCCCCCAAACAATCATTGTTTGACCACAAGGCATATTTTTTAAATTGGATACTGAGATTTCTAGAAGCCTTAAACAATACTCTGGGCAAATATCTATAACTGCACTCAAGTTGACATCCATTACACCTACACTTAGACTAATGTTAAAACACTTTAAAAAATTCAGTTCCCAGCCGGGCGCGGTGGTTCACGCCTGTAATCCCAACACTTTGGGAGGCCGAGGCGGGCGGATCACAAGGTCAGGAGATCGAGACCACAGTGAAACCCCGTCTCTACTAAAAATACAAAAAATTAGCCGGGCGCGGTGGCGGGCGCCTGTAGTCCCAGCTACTCGGGAGGCTGAGGCAGGAGAATGGCGTGAACTCGGGAGGCGGAGCTTGCAGTGAGCCGAGATCATGCCACTGCACTCCAGCCTAGGTGACAGAGCGAGACTCCATCTCAAAAAAAAGAAAAAAAAAAAAAATTCAGTTCCCTCTAAACTGATACCTTTTGCTGTCATGGTTTAAGTTGCAGCTGTAATTGTGTAAGGATCTGCTGAAATGACAGCGTTACATGTTTTTAATAAGGCTTGATGGTTTGTGATACAACAAATACTTCAACATAAAACAAAATTCAATTTTATTAAGTTGTAACTTACATACAGTAAAGGGAGGGTTTTTTTTGGTTTTGGTTTTGGTTTTTTGTTTGTTTGTTTTAAGACAGGATCTCACCCTGTGACCCAGGCTGGAGTGCAGAGGTATGGTCACAGCTCCCTGCAGCCTCAGACATCTGGACTAAAGTGATCCTTCTGCCTCAGCCTCATGAGTAGCTGGAACCACAGACACACACAGACACACACACACACACACACACACACACACACACACACACATTCCCGGCAATTTTTTTATAGAGATAGAGTCTCTCTATGTTACCCAGGCTAGTCTTTTTCTTTTTTTGTCTTTCTTTTGTCTTTTTTTTTTTTTTTTTTTTTGAGACTGAGTCTCACTCTGTCACCCAGGCTGGAGTGTGATCTCGGCTCACTGCAACCTCCACCTCCCGGGTTCAAGTGATTCTCCTGCTTCAGCTTCCCGAGTAGCTGGGATTGCAGGCGCACGCCACCATGCCCGGCTAATTTTTGTATTTTTAGTAGAGAGAGGGTTTCCAAAGTCTTGAACTCCTTGGACCTGGGCTGAGTAGCTCACACCTATAATCCCAGGCTCCCAAAGTGCTGGGATTACGGATATGAGTTACTTAACCCAGCTCTAAGTGTGTTTTGATTAATGGAACACTTTCTGTTGTGATCCTCACAGTTATCTATTAACACACTAAAGAGCTGCAGAACTGAACAGAGAGAAGCTGTCTAGGAATCAGTAATAATAGAAACCAAACATTTCAGCACATCCTGTGTGCTCAGGCAGTAGAGTTTGAGCTTTAGATGAATAACCTCAACTACTTCTTTCATTCCTACAGAAAAGGCACTTTTATAATCCCTGCTTTACAGATGGAGAACCTCCAGCTTGGAGAGAAGTTTCCTGGCCAACGTCACACATCCAGGAAACAGCTCCCAAACTGGACTCTCCCTGAGCCAGCTCTACTACCTTGGGGGAGAATTTCGTCCCTTTCTTGCCTCTGTCACTAACTAGTTTTGTGATTTGGGGAAATGCATTCGTCCTGGAGAAGGCTGGACTAACTCTCCGGTCCCCAGATGCCTCTAGTTCTCTTCCAGATCCCCACCATCCTGATTCACATGTGGAAATAAAACATCCTGACCAGCAGTAGCCCCAGGGCTGAAAGTCTCAGAAAAACAGCTCTAGAAGTCAAAGAAACAAGCAGAAATGCCACATATGCTTGGACATAGCCCAGCTTGCTCCCACGCAAACTCTTCCTTCTTTTTCCCACCCTGAGCAGCTGGCACAGGGGCCGGTACAATGCCATCGAGCAAAGTTCAGGAGGCTAAAGAAACACATGCTGAGGAAGCACATTCGGCCCCAGGCCAGCAGAACAATGTGGCCTCTGTCTTCTGTTCTGGCTCCTCTGGTCTTGTCACATCTTCACAGACCATGAACAAAGAGATTTGAGCTGGCTGGGCCAACCTCATTCTCCTGGCTTACATCACATCACCCCATTCGCTTCCTCCTCCCGCCACCGGCTCTCAGCAATGAAAGTCCGCCATTGTCAGGTAGGCTCAGAGGAAAGTGTACAATGAGAATGGGGAGCTGGGAATAATAAGGATGCCTATTCTCTGCAGCAGGAGAGAGAGTCTGGAGCCCTCGTTCCTAATTCTGACTCTGTCACCAAATGGCTGTACGGATTGGGGCGCTGAGATTTAAATATCAATTTCTGCATTTGGAAGATAAGATTAATAATAACTTCAGAATGCTCCTGTGAACACCAAGAGAGAGAATGCACATAAATGCCATGAGTAAATCCCAGAGTATGGCTTCCTGGCATATTTGACTTGACAGCACTGTGAGGAAAGGATTAGATTTGCACAGTGCTTTGGGTAAATGGGTAAAGAGGCCCAAAAGGAGTTTTCACTGCTCTGGGACTCTGATAGCCCTAGAGACTCCTGCCACTCCAGTCCTCTCTTGGTAACCCCCAGGATTAAGTGGTCAAAAATTCATCATGCTTGCAACATCTATGTGTCAAGGCACACCTCTTGAGGGGCTCCATGATAAACTTTCTTACAATAGTATGAATTGAATGGAATGATCACATTGATGTGAGTAAATCATTTTACCTCCCTTCCTTCAATACTGCCTAATCACTGAGATCAGGATATCGTTTGTAAAAATAACCCAATGGCATATTCAGACCAATGTGAGAGTAGGGATGCTTTTGGTTGCAAACATCAGAAGACCAGACTGATGTTGACTATATTGCTCTTGCATAACAGGGAGACCTAAGTTAGTTACTGGTGTTTGTTTGGGATATTTTGATGCTGGGGTTTTGGGCTGGTGTCTTCATAACTCCTTTGGAATTGCCCTCGTGGTTTGCTGAGATGACCACAGACAGCTCCAAAATGACATCACCGCACTGTTCAAAAGCAGGATACAGAATCTTTCTCCTTGTGCACCGACCGCCCATCAGGTAGGAGGAAACATCTCAGAAGCCCCTAAGCAGACTCCCTTATATCTCATTGGCCAAAACTAGGTCACATGGGCCTTCTTGGCTGAAAGGAAGACAGAGAAAGCAAGTATCCAACTCGTTTAATGGGACACCAGCAAGGGGGATGGGAGGGGTTTTATTGAGGAGTCAATCACTAGTGTTTGACTAAAGCTATGCAAAGTATTTCTGTTACAACTTAAAAAGAAAAACAAGTCTCATTTCCGGATATTATCCAAACAAACTGACTTCCTATTATTCAAGTACATAAACAAAAATTTTTAAAACCAGAGGATCTGCAGTTTCTACAACACCTGCCAACCCTCTGCAGACATTTGGCAGCTTGGCCTATAACAGTTTGCTCAGATTTCTTAACATAGGAATTCCCACTTTCCCCCATGAAAGTTCCAGGACTCTTTCAAATGACTCAGGTCTTAAGTCCAAGAGTTCCCTTTAAATTGCCTCTTTGCACTAGTGCTTTCATGATACTCTCACATTGATCACGTCACAGAGAGACTCCTACTACATTTATATCTCAACATCTTGTTGGAAGGTAGTCTTTAAAATATGAAGTAGTAATATTTTTGTTATTTTAAAGTATAAAATGTCAGTATTAAAACCAATAAACTATTAAAATATATTTTAATGTCATCATGGGCATGGATTAATCAAACAGTCTTAGCTTATAATGAAAGCCAGCAGTCTTCTGGCTCACCTTCCAATCCTGCTTCCAGAGTCAGTAATTTTCAACTCCTTTTGCTTTTTCTATATGTCTACATTGCATGCTTAAATGGCTGCTTCTTCACTTTTTAATTTTAGGCCTCATCTGTTAACACTCTCCCATGCAACAGGAGGATTTGACTCCCTCGCATTCTTGCACCTATTTTTCTCCTCCACCCATCATCTCCATGTAGTTATGTCACTTTCCTTTTTAAATAAATGTTCCTTTATACATTGCATTCTGTTCTTGTTTTACTGTTGTAAAATTTTCTCTTATCTTTTCAAATATATCAATGACTATTTTCTGAAGTTTTCTCCTGCTGTCTCCATCTCTCCCATGTTCCTTGTTTGGTATATTCTCTCCTGTTGAAGCCTTTCTTGAAATTTCTGGTGATTCCTGGATGTCCATTACTGTCACTAAAAGCTGAGTGACAGCCCTGTGTGAATAGACTGTTGGTGGGCTTGGCTATGGTGTGGCAGATGGGGACCTACAGAAATTGGAACCTGGCAAATCTTCCCTCTTCTGTTTGTCAGTTTCCCCAGAGAGGAACTCTCCAGTCTCCCATTGGAGGAATATAAAAGTGGCTGCCTAGGATCATGGGAACCTAGTGTGGGAAGGGAATTAAGGAATTTACTATCTAATAGGAAGTTCCACTGAACCTGCTTTAAGAGCACTTCATCACCCCCATCCCCTTGGTTGAGCCTGGTGTCCCAGAGCTCAGAGGTTCCCTAAAATTTCCAAGAGCAAAGCTCCTGTGCCTATCCAGGTAGGAGGAGCCCATGGTCCAGGAACTAGGGCAGGAAATCTGAGAGCCTGACTGCTACTTCAAGGGACTTCCCATTCCTCTCTCTGGATTTTCCCTCCACCCTCAACCTTCACAGATAGGAGGTGCCTTCCACAGCTCAGCTTCTCCCAGGTTCTGCAGTGGGAATCAGCTTACTCCTTACCGGACTTTCCCCTTCAATTCTCTCTGGCATTAAGTTTCTGCTTGTTCTGCTCTGCCAGGTCAATTTCCACTTGTCCGTCTGTTTTCCATTTTGCAAAATAGTGTTGACATCACTTTCTCCTCTTACTCATCTCCTGTTCTCTTTGGGACTTTCTTACTTTTGACCATTTTTATTCCTTTATTCAGTGGAGTTTCAGGAAGGAATAAATATTAATGCAGGCACTCAATTTATGATGTTTAACTGAAAGTAATGAATGTTTAACTTTTAGCTGTCTAATTTTAGCTCAGCATATGCCCACCTACACGTGTGTGTGTGTGTGTGTGTGTGTGTGTGTATTTAGAGAGTCAAGGTAAACATTTTTATGTCTTAGGTGAGAGAAAGACGACACGTTCCAGCTTTCTTGCAGCTTGCTGCCATGTGGCTAAGTTTAGGCCAATATAATGAAAGTGGAAGTGGTGTGCGCCACTTCTGAGCCTTGGCCTTAACATACAACTCAGCACTCCTCTGGTCCTTTCCTTCTGTCTTCCCCATGGGCTGCAATGTAGCTGTGGTAGCAGCCAGCTTCAGCTCAACAGACAAAGACAATACCCTAGGGGCTGGTGAACAGCAGGATGGAAAGTATTTGGGTCTCTGAATGAACACATGAAGCAGAGCCACCCGCCATCCTGGACCCTTCGCCTCCAGACTATTAGGTGAGAAAGAAATCAGCTTCTTGGTCAGGCCTCTGTAATTTGAGGTTGTTTTGCAGCTGAGCCTGTGCTTTCATGCAACCCTGTTCAACGGTTCCCAAAGTGAGTCTATGGATAAGCCGCATTTCGATGGCCTAGGGCGATTAAAATATTTACCAGATCCCAAATGCCACTGTCACAGATGCTGATTCACTCAGTCTGGGATACAGTGCAGAAATCTTTTCTTTTTTTAACTACCTAGATTTTTCCGATACATTGCCAAGATTATGAAGCACTGACCTTGTCCAACTTACTGAAAAATGTTTTCTTTACATTCCCACCATGATTTTCTCTTTCCCCATTCATTTTCTCTCCGTCTCCATATTCTCTTCCTGACTCCTTTGTTAAAAGTCAAATGGAAATGTTATTGTAGGAGACAGTTGTTTTTGTTTTCCCAGAATCGTTTCACCCTGATTTTCCTTTGGGGAACCACTTATTTTCTACACTCAGTCTATGTAGTTCAGACAAACCAGCCATCCCCATGGTACTCCCAGCTCTTGGGAGCACACTCAACCACACAGCACAGGCCAGGGCAATCAGCGTATTCCAACCTCTTGACCGTACTGATGGTTCATAGATGGATAAGTCAGTTCAATGAGACCCAGTCCTAGGGAAAAGAAAAGCTATTCTTCCCCAGAGAATGCCAACCTGGTGGGATGTGTGCCTGCGGCTGCTGGTAGCCGTCTTACCACCACAAAATGAGTCTAAGAGTGAAATCCACACAGTGGAGACAGGAGAGGAGAGACGGTCCAAGACTGCATTCTGATGATAGCATTTGTTTTTTTTGTTTTTGTTTTTGTTTTTTTGGTTTTTTTGAGACTGATTTTCCCTCGTCACCCAGGCTGGAGTGCAATGGCATGATCTCAGCTCACTGCAACCTCTGCCTCCTGGGTTCAAGCGATTCTCCTGCCTCAGCCTCCCGAGTAGCTGGGATTACAGGTGTGTGCCCCTACACTTGGCTAATTTTTTTGTATTTTTAGTAGAGACGGGGTTTCACCATTTTGGCCAGGCTGGTCTCGAACTCCTGACCTCGGTGATCCACCTGCCTTGGCCTCCCAAAGTGCTGGGACCACAGGCGTGAGCCACTGTGCCCGGCCCTGATGATAGCATTTGAATATCTGGATCCATTGCCTGAATCCCTAGACTTTTCAGCATTGTAACTCAATCAATTTATTTTTTTAAGGAGGAGAGTGTCCTGACTATTAAGTATATATACATAATAGTATATTTATAATGTTATATTATTTTATTATAATTATATATACATATATAGCTTATATATAATATATATTTATATAAACTTATACACCTATACATATACACATTATAATTATAAAATTAACTGTCAAGTTCAAAAACAAGGATTTTCTAAGTAAATGAACAGGTAACATTTTAAAGATATTTTCAAAAAGAATAATCATAGATCAACATATCTAATATATCACTCTCCTGTTTTAAATAGTATTCAGGCCCAGGTGTGGTGGTTCACACCTGTAATCCCAGTCCTTAGGGAAACCAAGGTGGGAGGATTGCTCGAGGCCAGGAGTTCGAGACCAGCTTGAGCAACATAGCCAGACCCCCGTCTCTACAAAAAATTTTAAAAATTAGCCAGGTGTGGTGGTGTGTGTCTGTAGTCTCAGCTATTCCAGAGGCTGAAGCAGGAGGATTACTCGAGCCCAGGCATTCAAGGTTTCAGTGAGCTATGATCATGTCACCGTACTCCAGCCTGGGCAACACAGTGAGATCCTGTCTCTGAACAAATATATCTAGGATATTTTCATCTCTGAATTTTCATAAAGCTTATGCAAACAGACCTTTCAGCAATTATGTAAATGTCTATGTTTTGGTGCCAATTTTCTGGTTACAGTACTAGACTGTATTCTAGAGTTTTCTCAGGTCAGATCTGATCTAGTTTTGCAAGCACTGTAAGACAACTTAAAACAAAATGCGTAAAATACATTAGGCCTCTTGGGCCAGGAACACAGATTTTTGGTGTTAAAGGTATTTGGTAAACTTTAATTTGCTCATGATAAAGAACATGATTTAGAAGCAGGCTTTTCTTGTGGCTCTCAGGAAAATTAAAGTGGGTCTGATAGATTGAGCTTGTCATCAGTTTCCAATATCCCACATTCAAGGCACAGAGCCTGTATGCGGCAGTACTGAGGATGGGCCTCCCAAAGCCATTCCTACACTCCTTTCACACATGGGGTCAGGGCTGGCACACCATGGCCCAAATCCAGTAGGCTGCTAACTTTTGTACAGCTGTGACCTAAGAATGGTTTTCATATTTTCAATAGTTGAAGAAAGATCAAAAAAAGAAGAGTATTTTACGAAAGTCATATGAAATTCAAAATTCAGTGCCCCTAAATGAAATTTTACTGGAATACAGCCACATTTGTTCATTTATATATTATCTATGGCTGCTTTTGCACTATAAAGGCAGAGTTTAGTCATAACAGAGACCAAAAGGCCTACAATGCCAAAGCTATTTATTATCTTGGTAATTACAGAGACACTTTGTTGACTCCTGCAATACAGAATAGAAAGTCAAATACTTTCTCAGTCATATTTGTACCTGGGAGTGACCCACGTGACCCAGTTCTGACAATGAGATGTCAAGGAAAGTCTGCAAGGGGGATTTTGGGAAAGAAGAGTGGTTCCTAAATAAAGTAGAAAACTGCCAGGTATGATGGCTCAAGACTGTAATCTCAGCATTTAGAGAGGCCAAGGAGGGTGGATCGCTTGAGTCCAGGAGTTTGAGATCTGCCTGAGCAAAGTAGTGAAACCCTGTATATATATATATATATATAATGTATAAAATACACACTTTTTTTTTTTTTTTTTTTTTTGAGAGAGAGAGTCTCCCTCTGTCGCCCAGGCTGGAGTGCAGTGGCACGATCTCAGCTCACTGCAACCTCTGCCTCCTGGGTTCAAGCGATTCTCCTGCCTCAGCCTCCCAAGTAGCTGGGATTATAGGCACCCACCACCACATTCAGCTAATTTTTGTATTTTTAGTAGAGACAGGGTTGCACCATGTTGGCCAGGCTAGTCTCAATCTCTTGACCTTGTGATCCGCCGGCCTCGGCCTCCCAAAGTGCTGGGATTACAGGTGTGAGCCACTGTGCCCAGCCTCAATATGTATATTTTTAACAAGGAAAAGACTGAACAAAATAAAGTAAAAACTTAGAGTAAATGCTGTATAAAGATTAGGGCATTTCCTTACCTTTCATACCTTTAATTATATCTTGAGTTTCCAAAGTCACAGAGTCTAGGCACAACTTCATTAAAAATATGTTAGAAATCCATTTTAGGAGAAGTTTTCTTCCTGCAGAAAGAGAAACTGAAGCACAGAAAAGATGGTCACAATCACAGACAAACTCTGTCTGTGAGACTCAGACTTTTAGGGAATAGTCACTGTGGTTAGTTTTGTAGCCACTCAGACAAGACAGTGCATTAAGGGACACTCACAACAAAATCTCACCCAAGCATATGGAGACGTTCTAGAGCCTTAAGCCATCATTCACACTGAGTTTCCAGTAACTGGGAAATTTCACAGTATCATAGGCTATATGGCTAAGTTGGAATTAGTTGCTTTCGAAAAATTAGTTTAAAAGCTGCCCTCTGGAATGTTTTTTAAAAAAGAATGCTTCCTGGCCAGGTACGGTGGCTCACATCTGTAATCCCAGCACTTTGAGAGCTCGTGGCAAGTGGATCACTTGAGCTCAAAACCCCATCTTACTAAAAATACAAAAATTAGCCAGGCATAGTTGTGCACACCTATAATCCCAGCTACTTGGGAGGCTGAGATGGGAGGATCACTTGGGCCCAGGAGGCAGAGGTTATAGTGAGTCATCATGGTACCACTGCACTCCAGCCTGGGTGACAGAGTGAAACCCTGTTTCAAAACAAAACAAAACAAAACAAAACAAAACAAAACAAAACACCTCCCTGCCATCCCTGCCAAAGGTGGAGAGAGCTGCTAGCTGGGCACTGGATACCAGGGTCATATAGTATTTTTGCATAGGACGACTAACCATCCTACTTTGCTTGGGACTGAAGAGGTTTCTACTGAGGTAGGAGAGAAGTAGGACTTGTTTTCTGTGCATCCGTCAGGATCCCACTGATCAAAACCGGAAGCAGTAAAGAAATCAGCTAAAATCAAGATGGCAAAGAAAAGCACCTCTAGTTGCTCTCACTGCTCATTATACACCATATACCTTATATAGTTGGAAGAACCCTTGGTTGCAGGAACTCCACACCCCTTTTTTGGAAATTTCATGAATATCACACCCTTTCTTTAGTGCATAATTAAGGAGTAGCTGTAAATGTAGCTAGCCCGCAATCCACAAGGGCCACTCTGCCTATGGGTAGCCCTGCTCCGTCTCTGGAGCAGCCATTTTACCCTGTTGTCTTGCTCTCACATTCTTTCCTGTACAAAACTGAGAACCCTCCTGGGCTGAGCCCCAATTTTGGGATGTGCCTACATCACTAGGACAGGAGCTTTCACCGCTAAAGCCAGGAAAGTCTCAGGCAAACAGCGGCAAGTTGGTCACAGCCCATCTGACTCCCTGGCTTGAGCTTTCCCTTAGTGCCCCCCTAAATCTTCCTCATCCTTGCATCCCCAGGTCAATTGCATTCCCCCCATAACTCCCTTCCAGATTCCTCAGCCGGAATGAATCTCTCCACATGCCCAAAGCACGGGGTTGGCACTGCTCTTACGACACTGGCTTCACTCTCTCTCCTATGAGATGCTTCTCTAAGTGTAAGCCCAGAGAGGGCAGCACACATGTCCATGCCTTGGCTCTTTTCACTGTGTCAGTGCTAGATCACAATTGTCCGCCACACACTGGGAGGATGGCACTGAAGCCCTGGGCCCTCAGCATCTGACCCTGTGCTGCATCCAGGCCTCTGATTTATTTGTTTTGAGACATGGTTTTGTTCTGTTGCCTAGGCTGGAGTGCAGTGACATGATCATGGCTCACTGCAGCCTCAATGGCCTGGGCTCAAGTGATTCTCCCACCTCAGTCTACCAAGTAGCTGGGTCCACAGGCATGTGCCACCATGCCTGGCTAATTTTTTAAAATTATTTATAGAGATGGGGATCTTGCCATCTTGTTCAGGCTGGTCTCAAACTCCTGTCCTCAAGCAATCCTCCCACCTCGGTCTCCCAAAGTGCTGGGATTATAGATGTGAGCCACTGCACCTGCCTGGACATCTTAATTTTTTTTTTTTTTTTTTTTTTTTTTTGAGATAGAATCTCACTCTGTTGCCCAGGATGGAGTGCAGTGGCGTGATCTTGGCTCACCACAATCTCCACGTCCGAGGTTCAAGTGATTCTCATGCCTCAGCCTCCTGAGCAGGTAGGATTACACGTGCCTACCATGACATCTGGGTAATTTTTGTATTTTTAGTAGAGTCGGGGTTTCACCATGTTGGTCAGGCTGGTCTCTAACTTCTGAACTCAAGTGATCTGCCCACCTCAGCCTTCCAAAGTGCTGAGATTACAGGGGTGAGCCACCACACCCAGCCTGGACTGCTTTTTTTTTGAGACAGAGTCTCACTCTGTTGCCCAGGTTGGAGTGCAGTGGCGTGATCTCGGCTCACTGCAAGTTCCACTTCCTGTGTTCCCACCATTCTCCTGCCTTAGCCTCCCAAGTAGCTGGAACTACAGGCGCCCGCCACCATACCCAGCTAATTTTTTTTTTTTTTTAATAGAGATGGTGTTTCACCATGTTAGCCAGGATGGTCTTGATCTCCTGACCTCGTGATCTGCCTGCCTCGGCCTCCCAAAGTGCTGGGATTACAGGCGTGAGCCACCGTGCCCGGCCCAGCCTGGACTTCTTAATGTTTACTGGCATAAACACATGTTATGTTTACAGGCATAAATACAGCCTGGGTCTTAGCCCCTCCATAGAATCTTTGAATCACGGAGAGATGCAGGAAATTCCAATTTAATCTAGTAACCACAAACAAAGCTGAAAGTAATTCTTCAGCAGATTCTTGCCAAATAATTCTGGCAAAGAAATATCCCTGATGGAACTGAGGGAATTAGCAGAAAACACATTACATACCCCGGATAGGGTATCAGACTGAAGTCACTGCATCCACATATTTTCAAAATCTAGAGCCCAGAGCAAAGAGAAATCACAGGCAAGATGGAAGAGAAATTGCTCCTTTGAAGTAATAGTGGCCTTGGGGCAGTTTCTAAGTCTATCAAGATGTGGAAAGGGAAATAACCGCTGCAATAAAGGCAGGTCAAAAGGATGTGATAAAGGCTTCAGCGAGATCGAAAAGTTCACTATCAATGGTTCCTTATGAAGAGTGTTTTCTCTGACCACAAATAATCATTTGGGCACACGGCTTTGCATAAACTTTGTCATCTAAACATCTAAACTCAGTGACTGCGGTCAGGTCATCCTGATGGTTTGTTTTATAGAACTCTCAACAATAACAGTGGAAATATATAGCTCTAAAGATCACCTTGCCTATGCATATCTGAACAAAACAATTTTACTATTCTGATTTCACTTGACTATTTGATCTTTGGACTAGTTGCTATAATATCACCTGTCAACTTGCCATAGTATTTGAGGGGGAGGAAATGGACTTTAAAATCTCTCATAATTTCAGCTAACATTTTCAGCTATCTAGCTGTCTAGGTAAGAGGTAGTGGACTCATAAGAGTAATCAGGTAAATACTAAAAATCTTTATGATAGTAGCCTGATGGGGCTAGGAGAGTTTGAACTTCTGATATGGTTTGGCTGTGTCCCCACCCAAATCCCATCTTGAACTGTAGCTCCCATAATTCCCATGTGTTGTGGGAGGGTCCCAGTGGGAGGTAATTGAATCATGGGGTGGGTTTTTCCCATGCTGTTCATGACACTGAATAAGTCTCATGAGATCTGATGGTTTTATAAAGGGCAGTTCCCCTACACACGCTCTCTTGCCTGCCACCATGCAAGCTGTGCCTTTGCTTCTCCTTTGTCTTCTGCCATGATTGTGAGGCCTCTCTAGCCATGTGAAACTGTGAGTCCATTAAACCTATTTTTCTTTATAAATTACCGAGTCTTGGATATTTCTTCATAGAAGTATGAAAATGGACTAATACAGTAAATAATGGGTCACTGCTATAAAGATACCTGAAAATGTGGAAGTGAATTTGGAACTGGGTAACAGGCAGGAGTTGTAACAATTTGGAGGGCTCAGAAGAAGATAGGAAAATGTGGGTCTGGTTGAATGGCTTTAACCAAAATGCTGATAGTGATATGGACAATAAAGTTCAGGCTGAGATGGTCTCAAATAAAGATGAGAAACTTGGGAACTGGAATAAAGATCACTCTTGCTATGCAAAGAGAAGGGTAGCATTTTGCCCCTGCCCTAGAGGTGTGTGGAACTTTGAACTTGAGAGAGATGATTTAGGGCAGGTGGTGGAAGAAATCTAAGCAGCAAAGTGTTCAAGAGGAAGCAGGCCATAAAAGCTCAGAAAATTTGCAGCCTAACAATGCGATAGAAAAGAAAAACCCATTTTCTGAGGAGAAATTCAAGCTGGCTGCAGACATTTGCATAAATAATTAGGAGTCAAATGTTAATCACCAAGACAATGAGGAAAATGTCTCCAGGGCATGTCAGAGGTCTTTACGGCAGCCCCTCCCATGACAGGCCTGGAGGCCTAGGAGGAAAAAAATGGTTTCATGGACTGGGCCCAGGGCCTTGCTGCCTTGTGCAGTCTTGGGACTTGGTGCCCTGTGTCCCAGCCATGGCTAAAAGGGGCCAATGTATAGCTCAGGCCGTTGCTTCAGAGGGTGCAAGCCCCAGGCCTTGGTGGTTTCCATGTGGTGCTGGGCCTGTGAACACACAGAAGTCAGGAATTCAGGTTTAGGAACCTCCACCTAGATTTCAGAGGATGTATGGAAATGCTTGAATGTCTAGGCACAAATTTGCTGCAGGCATAGAGCCGTCATAAAGAACCTCTGTTAGAGCAGTACAGAAGGCAAATGTGGGGTGGGAGCCCCTACTCAGAGTCTTCACTAGGGCATTGCCTAGTGGAACTGTGAGAAGAGGGCCACCATCCTCCAGACCCCAGAATGGTAGATCCACCAACACCTTGTACCACGCACCTGGAAAAGCCACAGACACTCAATGCCAGCCCTTAAAAGCAGCCAGGAGCAGGGGCTATACCCTGCAAAGTCACAGAGCCAGAGCTTCCCAAGACCATGGGAACCCACTTCTTGCATCAGTGTGACCTGGATGTGAGACATGGAGTCAAAGGAGATCGTTTCGGAGTTGTAAGATCCAGCCAACTGCCCTGCTGGATTTTGGACTTTCATGGGGCCTGTAGTCCCTTTGTTTTGGCCAATTTCTTCCATTTGGAATGGGTATATTTACCCAATGCCTGTATCCCATTGTATATGGGAAGTAACCAATTTGCCTTTGATTTTGCAGGCTCATAGGCAAAAGGGACTTGCCTTGTCTCAGATGAGACTTTGGATTGTGAATTTTTGAGTTAATGCCGGAATGAGTTAAGACTTTGAGGGACTGTTGGGAAGGCAGGATTAGTTTGGAAATGTGAGGATGTGAGATTTGGGAGGGGCCGGGGCAGAATGATGTGGCTTGGCTGTGTCCCCACCCAAATCTCATCTTGGGAGGGACCCAATGGGAGGTAATTGAATCATGGGACAGGTCTTTCCTGTGCTGTTGTCATGACAGTGAATAAGTCTCACAAGATCTAATGGTCTTATAAAGGGGAGTTCCCCTGCACATGCTCTCTTGCCTGCTGCTATGTAAGATATGTCTTGCTTCCCCTTCACCTTCTGCCATGATTATGAGGCTTTCCCAGCTATGTGCAGCTGTGAGTCAATTAAACCTCTTTCCTTTATAAATTACCCAGCTTTTGATATGTCTTTATTAGCAGTGTGAGAATGGACTAATACAACTTATAAAGCAGAAACCACTCCTTCAGACTGCCAGGAAAGAGCTAAGAAGAGACTATACCTTCCTTCAGAGGGATACCATTTCCAAGATAACATTTCATTCAGGCAGCACCGAATGTGTTCCTACCATCTGTGACTGAAATGGACATCCCCCATGACAAGGACACACCATGCAATGGGATGTGAAACGACCTTTAATAGAAAATGTAAAATGTTTTAATATGAAATGTGTAATGATTAGGTACCTTCCTCTCCTTATCTCCTGTCCTTCCTCCTCAATACCATTTCATCTCTTCCTTTTCAACTCTTCCCTACTTTCCTGGTTCTTGACCTTACCTCTGAGAAAAAACAAGTTCTCGGTGCTTCTTGCAATTCAACTTTCCCCTTTCCCCCCTCCTCTTCCTTTTATTTTTCTTTATCCTGGATGATGGACACTGTGAAGAGGAAAAAAATAAATAACAGGAGGTAGAAAAGGGAAGGTATGTGGGTTGATGTCTCATCAAAGGCTTCCCTGACTGGAAAGTTTACCCATTGCCTCCAGAGCTCTCAGTGCCTTTAAGGCACAGGTGTGCTTGTGTCCTGGTTTGAAACAGCAAAATGTGTTGCTCTCCATAGAAATGTGGTAGAACATCCCTAGGTCACATCCCCAGTGCTTCCATGTAATAATGCACCAAGTTCAACTGACCATATCTTATTCAAAACAGAAATCAAATTCTTCTTTTTTTTTTTGAGACAGGGTCATGCTCTGTCACCCACGCTGGAGTGCAGTGGTGTAATCTCTGCTCACTGCAACCTCTGCCTCCCAGGCTCAAGCCATCTTCCCACCTCAGCTTCCCAAGTAACTGGGACTACAGGTGTGCACCACCATACCCAGCTAATTTTTGTATTTTTCTGTAGAAACAGGGTTTCTCCATGTTGCCCAGGCTGGTCTTGAACCTCTGAGCTCAAGCAATCCTCCTGCCTCAGCCTTCCAAATTGCTGGGATTACAAGCGTGAGCCACTGCACTCAGTCCAAATTCATCTTTCAAGGTAGAGTTTGTTGCTAAATGAAACGCATTTGCTTTTATTAATGATTTAAAATGTCCTTTGTTTGGGTATTATTTCAATAATAGTAATGAATCTATACCTATATTCACATATATCTCCATCTATATCTATATTATATATAACATATATAATATATAAAGATGTCATGTCTAAACCCTATATATAATATATAAACCCTTCTGTAAAACTTGTTACAATTCTTTTTTTTTTTTTTTTTTTTTTTTTGAGACGGAGTCTGGCTCTGTCGCCCAGGCTGGAGTGCATTGGCCGGATCTCAGCTCACTGCAAGCTCCGCCTCCCGGGTTTACGCCATTCTCCTGCCTCAGCCTCCCGAGTAGCTGGGACTACAGGCGCCCACCACCTCGCCCGGCTAGTTTTTTGTATTTTTTAGTAGAGACGGGGTTTCACCGGGTTAGCCAGGATGGTCTCGATCTCCTGACCTCGTGATCCGCCCGTCTCGGCCTCCCAAAGTGCTGGGATTACAGGCTTGAGCCACCGCGCCCGGCCACAATTCTTTGAGATGAATGAAAATTCTATATTCATAGATCCAATGTTATTTTTAAATTAAGTCCATTTGAAATTATAAATTGTATGATTCTGCTCTTATATCATCAACGAACCTAAGATAAATTACACCATTCCTTTATTTCCACAGCACATAAAATGTCAATGCCAGGTCAAATTAAAGATTAAATTTCCTTTACATCTAGAATTTTTTAAGATGTTGTTGGAGAGCTAGAGAAGGCAGCGAAGATTCTTCTTAAATTTGGAACATGTAGCGATCATCTTACAAGAAACATGTGTCAAGGTGCTTAGAAAAACACACCCTTAGTGTGCACATGTAAGAAAATGAATTTGAAGACACAGTTTTGAAAAGCAATCTTTCCCCAGCAAATGCTCTATGCACCATAGCAACAGCTACTAAAAATCAAGACTTTTGACCAAACAGGTGTGCTTTTTATTATCTTTTTTATTTCAATTTTTATTTTGTTGAGACGGGGTCTCCCTCTGTCACCCAGGCTGGAGTGTAATGGTGTGATCTCAGCTCACTGCAAGCTCCACCTCCCAGGTTCAAATGGTTCTCCTGCCTCAGCCTCCTGAGTAGCTGGGATTACAGATGCCTGCTACCATGCCTGGCTAATTTTTGTATTTTTAGTAGAGAAGGGGTTTCACCATATTGGTCAGCCTGGTCTGCCTTGGCCTCTCAGTGTTGGGATTACAGGCGTGAGCCACTGCGCCCAGCCAGGTGTTCTTTCTAAATGCTTAACTTGTGAAACTTTTTGGCTTTGTCCCTTTAATGATGGACACACCATTTTGCTGTTGCATAAGGAGTCCCCAGGTGTCGTCTTCAGTGCTGAGGATGGCTGCTGTGTCCATTGGATTTTGGAAAAGAGGGCTGTTCAGAAACGGCTTTCGAATAGAATCGCAGCTTAGATAGACCCCAAAAGAACCTTAGCCTTCCTGTCTCATCCTCTCCCTGTTTTTTTTTTGTTTTGTTTTGTTTTGTTTTGTTTTGTTTTTGGAGACAGAGTCTCGCTCTGTCACCCAGTCTGGAGTGCAGTGGTGGGATCTTAGCTCACTGCAACTTCTGCCTCCTGGGTTCAAGCAATTCTTCTGCTTCAGCCTCCCAAGAAGCTGGGACTACAGGCATGCGCCACCACGCCCCACTAATTTTTTAAATTTTTTTTTATTTTTAGTAGAGACGGGGTTTCATCATGTTGGCCAGGATGGTCTCAATCTCTTGACCTCATGATCCACTTGCCTCGGCCTCCCAAAGTGCTGGTATTACAAGCGTGAGCCACCACACCCGGCCTCATCCTCTTCTTTGATAGGTAAAGGGTATGCAGTTATTTACCCAGAATCTCACAGCAAGCATCACATACCCTCAAGGCTCTCTGGTCCTACATCCAGAGCATGGGGTCTGGTCAGAGGACCCAGCATTACTGTGTCTAAGCCCCTCCGCTCGCCATCAGGGTTGCTTCAAGCACAGCTTTTAACCCCTCGGAGAGCCCCAGTCTATAGGATAAAAACAGTACCAACCTCATAGGGCTATTTTAAGAGCTAAATGTCACAAAATACATAAAATATTTAACCCTGTATCTGGCATCTTATAGATAATTCATTGGCAAATGTTGACTATTGTTTTATATGTTAACATAATACATACTTAGTTTTATGCTACAGTATTAATAAAATACTGGGAAAAATTAAAGTCAAGCAGTAGTTTACACCATAATACAACAGCATGGTCTTTATCCAATAAAATTCTCTTTTTTTTGAGACGGAGTCGCACTCCTTTGCTGAGGCTGGAGTGCAGTGGCACAATCTCAGCTCACTGCAACCTTTGCCTCGCGGGTTCCAACAATTCTCCTGTCTTAGTCTCCCAAGTAGCTAGGATTACAGGTGCGCGCCACCACACCTGGCTAATTTTTGTATTTTTAGTAGAGACGGGGTTTCACCTTGTTGGTCAGGTTGGTTTCGAACTCCTGACCTCAGGTGATCCACCTGCCTCGGCCTCCCAAGGTGCTGGGATTACAGGAGTGAGCCACCGTGCCTGGCTAAAATACTTTAAAAAGAGTATTGAAAACACTGATTTTGATGATGAACACCAGGAACACGAACAGTCCTCAAAAATCAAGGTAGAAGCTTCATCCTACAAAGCCCTGACATCCAAAGGGAGACAACCTCATTCTTGACACAGAAAGGAATTTCACTTTTACCTTCTTCCATTGTTTTGGCTAGTGTCTGACTGACTGGATTTTATACCACAGTTTTATTGGGATATAATTCACATACCATCAAATTTACCCACTTAAAAAGGAGAATTCAGCAGGGGTAGTATATTCGCAGCATTGTGCAACCATGACCACGATTAATTTTAGAACATTTTTCATCACCCCAGAAGAAACCCCATGCCCATTAGCAGTGATTGACTTGATTTGTAATCTGCAATCCTTTCTACTCATTTTTGAATATTTCTGAATCGGAGGAGCCTCTCTGTTTCTCCAGCCACATGAGACCACGGCAGTTGGCCGACTCGTTTCCTCCCGCCATCCCCAGTTCTTTCATTCCTGTCCACCTGCAGTTGTCAGTTAACCCCGCCCCTGCTTTCTGCTGTATTTTATATTCCATCAAGAGAATTTAAAGTACTGACTCCTCACTCTGACAATTTGCAATGCTCACAATTGCACACCAGTTTCCTCGCCGATATTCATCCTTAAGTCTAAATTAATTCAGCCTTGATAAAGTGTGGGAGATGAAAAACATTCTATCCAGGTTAAAAGCCACACTCATACATTATCACTTAGGCATAAAAACATATGTATTGGTCAAAACTTTTGCAAATGGAAAGCCTTAGAAAAACACACCACAAAGAATCTCATCTAGAAAATATACAAGTTTCGCAGTCTCCTATAAAGATTTTAACTAGTAAACTGTGTTATTCCATAGTTTTGAATGATAGAAAGGAGGAAACTTCCTAGATAAATTCCACCTATTTTTATTTAGGGAATTAAATTATTTCTCAGAAACACATGACTAAATATTATTGTGATCCTGGAGAAATTCCAGTAGCAATTTGTTTTATATATTTACTTATTTATATAATTTGTGTGTATATATGTGTGTGTGTGTGTATATATATATATATAACGTGTACATGTGTGTGCGTGTGTGTATATGCACATATTGATACACACATACATACACCAAGAAAGTGAGAATCATTTCAGCTCACTGCATTTCTTGGAGGAACAGAAATGAGTAAGAAAGGGAGAGGAAAAGGCAGAGTTATCAGATAAACCTACACCTCCAATGAGATGTTATTGCCTTGACAGATAAAAGGTCAGGCAGAGACCATAAGATACAGGCAGAAATGACCTGGAGGATCTTTCACTCCTAACTCTATTTACCTAGGAAGAACAGAGCCCAGGTCACCTAGTCAGCTAGCAGAAGACCAGAGGCTGAAGGACTATCTAAAACAGAAGACTGGAGAGTAGAAAAGAGTGGGGCAACCAGGTTCTCGTTCTCTGATTGTCCCCACATCACTGCATACCCACTACTGCAGGGTCTGGAATCCAACCAGACAGATCTAAGGCTCCAAGCTGATCTGGAAATGGAGTAGGAGAGAATTAAGCAGCCATGGGGAATGCCAGGAACATCAGGTTCATGTCTGTTCTCAAGAGAGCCTAAAATGATTCTTAATCAGAATCTAAGAGCTAATGAAAAAAAAAAAAAAAAAAAAGGCAGCTGAGATAACTCAGCTGAATGAGGCTGGAGCCAGAATTGAGTCCGGGCTTAGCACCATCAGTGAGGCGACAGAAGCCCGGCCACCACCTCTGTCTGAGTAATAGGATTTGAGGCTCTGGTCTGCACTCATGATCACAACACGACTGATGGGGAAGATTTTTTTCTGGGTCCATCAGTTGTCATGGGCATATGACACCTTGCCTCACTCATTGCCTTATTCACATAAGGCTCTAGAGGCTAAACTTGTTGAAAACTTGGACTTTGCCCAAGACACAGCACCAAAATAGCTCTTACAAAAGGGAAAAATCAACAATGTGGTGTACTGGCCCCCAGAAAGAAAAATGTTCTCAATGCCAATATGACAGCTTGCTTCTGCATTGTTTAATCCCTTGCTTCAAGTGGATTTTTAATCACAATCTACTTTTTTTTTTTTGACACTTCTGTTTTACACGAGGATTTTTAGGTTTATTAATCGGCAATCATGGACTACCAGTACCTCCTGCTCAATCTAGGGCAGAGTAATAGGAACATGGAGTCACATT
Source organism: Macaca nemestrina (assembly GCF_043159975.1). Taxonomy (NCBI): domain Eukaryota; kingdom Metazoa; phylum Chordata; class Mammalia; order Primates; family Cercopithecidae; genus Macaca; species Macaca nemestrina. The sequence continues at coordinate 120,828,313 of NC_092135.1, read as the reverse complement.
TAATCTGCATGAAACTTCACTGGGGTTCAACTTCTTCATCAGCAGAAGGAATAATTAGACAGATGATGAAGTCCCTTCTAGTGCTAAAACTTGGCTTCTTTGACACAGTCCACCAGATTTCTAGGTTAGTACTACAAACATTCCCCAAGAGACTACTAGCGACCTCCTCTGTCCGGGTCAGGATTGAAATGCAAACAAGACATGGATTCTGCTACTGAAGAACTCATCATCCTATACGTTAACGTGGACTGAGATCAACTTTCTCCTTTTGATATAAGATAATAAGGCACTAAGCTGGAGGTGTTTGGGAAGGATTGACTATAACAATAAAAATATAAGGTATTAGAGAAATCCCTTTGTTTTAAATATAAATAACTGCTTCTCTGTTTGCTATCCTAGAGAAACTAGAGCAACTGGGTGGTTATTTTAGAAGTTGCCCTGTTTTTCTCCCTTACAAAGATATACAAATTCTACTTGAAGTAATTCCTCCAGCCCTACAAATAGACATTTGGTCACTTAGGTTAAAAAACACAAATATGAGAACTAGCCATCCTGGGCTATTGGAAAAAGCAATCAATCAACAAATTTTGTCAATGGCATCTCTTGTCAGAGGAAAAGAATATGAGGTAATGCACCCCAAAACTGTTTTCATATTTATCACAAACTTTAGTAGCCTGCATCAGTGAGTTTGAAAGAGATGTAAAGTTACAGATGTGTGGACATTATAACCAGATTCCACCTCCGTGTTTCCCATGATAGAAACATACATTCTGCCGAAAGCAGGGATTTCACTTTTAATCCTATGCATATGATAAAAGTTTCACCCATCATTCCTAAAGTATACACATTTTGATGTTTTCATAGTAGTTGCAAGGGATTTGCAGCCAAACATCTAGCATCCCTTACTGTTCCCCTTTGAAAAGGTCAAACTTGGCTGGCCTTCATAAGCACTGAAGCTGCAACCTTCTTCAGGAGCATAACAGACTTAGCTGGTCATCAACAATTTCATATGCTTCTAGCTGCAAGACAAAAGCAGTGACTCAGGCTGCACCCAGGGTGCAATGGAAACACAGGGAAAAATGTCCAAATCAAACAGCATACATGCGCATTTTCCCAAGGAAATGCTTCTCTTACAGTGTCCTAGGGTTATTTCTGTTATTGTTTTGCTTTGCTGTTTAAAAACAAAAAAAAATTTTTTTTTTTTGAAATGAAGTTTTGCTCTTGTCGCCCAGGCTGGAGTATAATGGCGCAATCTTGCTTCACTGTAACCTCTGCCTCCTGGGTTCAAGCGATTCTCCAGCCTCAGCCTCTCGAATAGGCTGGGATTACAGGCACACAGCACCACGTCTGGCTAATTTTTGTATTTTTAGTAGAGACGGGGTTTCACCATGTTGGCCAGACTGGTCTCGAACTCCTGACCTCAGGTGATCCACCCACCTCCGCCTCCCAAAGTGCCAGGATTATAGGCATGAGCCACCACACCCGGCCACTGTTTAAAATTTATGTGCCATTACCTAGTTGATGGGGACCTTTACAATGGAAGATATCTCCATCAAGCCATACTAGTGAATATGGCCAACATTTGTCTGATAGCAAAAGTTCATGTGAAAAAATTCATTAGCAATCTACAGGACTATATGAAACTTACAGGTATGCTTTGAATACATAAAAAGACTTCTGGCATGGCCGAATTAAGACCTCTAGAGATTGTAATATGTGAAGAGATAACCCCATCCTACACACACCCTGCCATGTGTACTGAAAAATACATTTTAAGTACGCCAAAATTAAAGTTGCTTTGTCTAGACTTTTTAATGGCAAAATTCTAGATAATTTCATGCAAGCAAACTTTTTTCACTTTTTAATGCCTCTGATTTACCAGCATGGGCTTTAACTGCCTGCTAGATAACCCAGTGGATGTTGGGTGGTCAGCTTGGCCTCCTCTCTACTAGGTGTGAGATTAAAACTCATACCTCTGTGAAATCGCCAAAGATGATGTGACATGGACTTTTAATAAACTTCTCCCAGGGGATACAACTCATGAGCTTAAACAAAATTAGTTAAAGATCCTGCTTTGACCAAAATTGAACTAATTTCAAGCCCACAGGTCAGTGGACCCCTGGATTGCTCAACTAGGGTGAAGTCAAAGGGATTCTGGCCCAAAAAGCTTCATGTAGAACAATTGAGAAGTTTCAGGGTTTTTTCTTTTTTGTGGGTGACATGCTCTCCTTCCTAAGGCATTACCCAGCATGATTGTGTTTTGCTGTGACTAAACCCCAATCCAGGCTCTAGCCCAGAGCTGAATATTTAAAAACTCGAAGGCTGAAGACATATTACCAATAAGTTGGGAGGTAGCTCCCTGAAGTTGCCTTCGAACACCTAGAGAAGAGGAAGCACAGAAACAAACATCTAGCAGTGACATGGCTTGGAAACTAGACATTCTTCTTGTTGACTGACTAGTTACTTAACACTTACTGAGTAATTATCGGAAACCTCTTTCTGACTTGCTCCCTGTGAATCAGCTTATAGTATTGTTGATGACCGGTTCAGAACAATCAGACACAACAAATATTCTCCTTCTGCAAGTGGGTCTTATCTTAAAACAGGTCTCATCCTATGGTACAGTTTCAAAAATTCTCTGCCTAATGGCAAAGTTTGTTTGCATGTTCAGCTATAAATACATTCATCAAACAAGTACTTATTTTGTGCCTATTAAGCACCATAAGCTGACCTGGGCTTATGTCAGTAAGCAGGAAGGACAAGGTCCCTGCTCATGCTGGGTTAGAGAAGAGTCCTAAGCCCGGTGAACTGGGAACTGGTCATATCTCACCAGGGAGGGCACTTTCTTTCTTTCTTTTCTTTTCTTTTTTTTTTTTTTTTTGAGATGGATTCTTGCCCTGTCGCCCAGGCTGGATTGCAGTGGTGCAATCTCCGCTCACTGCAACCTCCGCCTCCCAGGTTTAAGCAATTCTCCTGTCTCGGCCTCCTGAGTAGCTGGGACTACAGGCACCTGCCACCACACCCGGTTAATTTTTGTATTTTAAGTAGAGACGGGGTTTCATCATGTTGGTCAGGCTGATTTCGAACTCCTGACCTCAGGTGATCCACCCACCTCGGCCTCCCAAAGTGCTGGGATTACAGGCGTGAGCCACCGCGCCTGGCCAGCACTTTCTTTTAGAGATTATTTTATAATGAAAAGGCCATTCAGGAATAAAATTAAAACCATTTCTATTAGTATGAAAACTTTTTGGAATTTCCAGAATTTCTAGTCCTGAATCATGTGCCGAAGCATATTTTCCAAATAGATTTCCTTCTCTACAGCAAAGGAGCATGATTCTAAGCATGAATAGAAATGAGGAGCCATGCTCCTGCCCGCATGAGTTTTCGTAAGACAGAGTCATCCCATTTTGAAAATGGCATAAAAATCCTGCACTATTGTATAAAAATACGTTGTTGACATGACCAAAGGCTCAAACTGTCTAAGCATTAAAAGTATCTTTATTCACTAACAAATGTCCTGTTCAAGCAGAAAAAAATATTTCCTCTAGCTGTATATGGTAAACGACTTTACATACTGTCTCCCAAATGGGCTGGCTGTGCTGAACGACAGTTGTCACACTTTGTGAAAACACCACCTTAAGTTATTGTGATGTTTAGTAAAAGGGTCTAATTATTATTATTATTATTATTATTTATTTTATTTTATTTTTTTTTTGAGACAGAGTCTCACTCTGTCTCCCAGGCTGGAGTGCAGTGGCACGATCTCAGCTCACTGCAACCTCCGCCTCCCACATTCAAGCGATTCTCCTGCCTCAGCCTCCCTGTTAGCTGGAATTACAGGTGCCCACCACAACACCCGGCTAATTTTTGTATTTTTAGTAGAGATGGGGTTTTACCACGTTGGCCAGGTTGGTCTCAAACTCCTGATCTCAAGTGATCTACCTGCCTCAGCCTCCCAAAATGCTGAGATTACAGGCGTGAGCCACTGTGCCGGGCCGGGTGTAATTATTTTTTGAAGCTTTCTTTTGTTTTTCAGAGCACATGAATAATTCTAAATCTGTTCATAACCTGTAAAATGATTTCGCCTTCATAAGCAAGCAAAATTATTAGATGTCTTATAGTCATCTCCAACCTTACCCTACAGTCATCTACTGTGTTTTTATTTACCACAGACACATCAACATTCATCACCATAAATAATATTTTTCTGTTGCAAATTTGATATCACAGGCAAAAGAAAAATAATAAACTTCTTTAAAAGTTTATTAAAAGTTTATTTAATAAACTTCTTTAAAAGTTTATCACAATGAGATGGTCTCTTGTCCTTATTACAGTCAAGTCATTTATTTTTATTTATTTATTTATTTACAGTCAAGTCATTTTAAAACGAGAGTCTCATGCTCTGGAATGCCATACTTTCCTTTGTGCTCCTCAAATAATTTCGTAAGTTCCTCCATATAGGTCTGATGTAACTCCTCAATCTGCTCCTCGGTCGGGTGCAGAATCTGATGAACAGGGATCGGGCGGCCAACTGCAAAAACAGGGAATACATCATACGTGAGGAACTAAAACCACTCCACCACAGACCGCCTCCCCTAATGCACAGCTGTGAACACAAATGCCAATCAGAATCCGTCCAGCCTGCTCACTCCAATCCTTGTTTCATTTCACTGGCTGCCTGCAGTGGTCACACCACTCCATCTGATAACAAATAAAGAACTTTCCTCCTCAGCAGACACTGGATTGTCGGGACCCTGGTGGTTTTGACTTTGAGTCAAATGAGCTACTGTGCTGACTGCAGCTGGGAGGTGAGTGGACATAGCTGTGTGTCCACGTCACCAGCTTCCTCCCTCTGGGACAGTTGACAGCCAGACCACAGTGCCCTGATTATTACTGACTGTGAATCCTCACGTCACGTGGCAGTCCTCTAGTCTGACTCTTTTCTTCTTTTTTTTTCTTTTTTCTTTTCTTTTTTTTTGAGAGAGTCTTACTCTGTCACCCAGGCTGGAGTGTAGTGGCATAGTCTTGACTCACTGCAACCTCCGCCTCCTGAGTTCAAGCCATTCTCTTGCCTTAACCTCCCACTGAGTAGCCGGGATTACAGGCTCCCACCACCATGCCCAGCTAATTTTTTTTTTTTTTTTTTTTTTGTATTTTCAGTAAAGACGAGGTTTTACCATGTTGGCCAGGCTGATCTTGAACTCCTGACCTCAAGCTGGAATTACAAGCGTAAGCCACTGGCCCGGCCTAGTCTGCCTCTTTTGAGTGTCTTTCTGAACAACTAAAAAATACATATCTTCAAGCTAAGTATCTATATTAGAGAAATACACATAAATGACGTGGATTCCATTGTTTCTAATAGTGGATAACTGAAAAACAACTAATGTCTCAATAGAAAAACTGTTAAATAAACCATGTAATAGTCATTAATAGAATCCTAGGCAGAAATTTTTAAACAATGAAATAATATAAATATGTGTATGCATACACAGGCAAATACACACAGATATCTAAGATGTATTAAGTGGAAAAATAATTTGTAAAATAATACAGTATGATCCATTTTTGAAAAAAATGTTTATATTCCCAGAAGTGTTATACATTTTTAGTGCATGGAAAAGTCTGGAAAGAGAGAGAAACATAAAAGTTCCTTTTTGGTAAGGAAGTAGGGATGGGGAAATTTCACTCTAACTGTATTATATAAATTTTCTACAAATGAGAATGCATTTGAGTTTTTCCAAATACACTAATTAAAAACAAATCTGGCAACCTCTGTACATATTTTAAAAGGTGTTTATGTAACATCTCACTTGTCTCTGATTTTTAGAAAATACAAATTCCCAAGGCTTTGGCTCTTGCGTTCACTGCGCCACCTGCTGGTCGGATGCTGCTATTGATGCCAAGGGTTGAAATGATGGGCGCAGTGACTCACGCCTGTAATCCCAACACTTGGGAGGCTGAGGCGGGTGGATCACCTGAGGTCAGGAGTTCGACCCGAGCCTGATCAACATAGCGAAACCCCATCTCTACTAAAAATACAAAAATTAGCCGGACGTGGTGGCGGGCACCTGTAATCCCAGCTATTCGGGAGACTGAGGCAGGAGAACCTCTAGAAGCTGGGAGGCAGAGGTTGCAGTGAGACCAGATTGCGCCATTGCACTTCAGCCTGGGGGACAGAGCAAGACTCCGTCTCAAAAAACAAACAAACAAACAAACAAAAACAGAAAATGTACAGGAAGTTCAATGAGGCAGCAAACTGCTGTCTCTGACTTCATTAGCTTAGGCATGAGGTCAGGTGGGCTCTAGGTAATGAACGGGACCCACAGTAGAGCGACCTTTGTCCTATCCTGAGTCACCCCATGTCGCATACGAGGTTCTGATTCATGTCAGTAAGAGTAGGTGGTTAGCTAAGCAAAATATGAACAAATGTTAAGTCACAGAGAAGGAAGAATGTGATAAATGACATCAGTATGGGAGCTGAGGGGGCACAGAGAAGGAGACACACACACACACACACACACACATCATTACTGCAACATTAATATTCTCAAATTGTTAAGAATTTAACCAGATGTAGCCTTGAAAAGCTCATGTGGTTTTCTTTGATAGCTTGGATGTCACATTTATACATAGTAGATATAAGTCCCATTTAACTCAACACAAAGAACTGGAAACAACCATCTCACTGTCAATTGTGGTTGGAAATATGGACTAGCAGAGGCTAATGTAGTGATGACGTGGAACTGGTTGCACAAAAAGCACCAGGCTGGGCTGGGTCTAGTCCCAGCTCACCAGCAAGTACCCTGAGCAAGTGACTTTCTATCTGGCCTTAATTTCCTTTCCCTTTCCCTTTCCCTTTCCCTTTCCCTTTCCCTTTCCCTTCCTTCCCTTCCTTCCCTCCTTTCCCTTCCCTCCCTTCCCTCCCCTTTCTTTCTCTTTCTTTCTTTTTTTCTTTCTTTCTTTCTCTTTCTTTCCTTCCCTTCCCTCCCTTCCCTCCCCTCCCTCCCCTTTCTTTCTCTTTCTTTTTTTCTTTCTTTCTTTCTCTTTTCTTTCTTTTCTTTCTGTCTTTCTTTTCTTTCTTTCTTCTTTCTTTCTCTCTCTATTTCTTCTTTCTTTCTTTCCTTCCTTCTCTCTCCTTCCTTCCTTTCTTTCTTTCTTTCTTTCTTTCTGTCTTTCTTTCTCTCTCTCTTTCTCTCTTTCTTTATTTCTTTCTGTCTGTCTTTCTCTCTCTCTCTCTCTTTCTTTCTTTCTTTCTTTCTTTCTTTCTTTCTTTCTTTCATTCTTTCCTCCTTTCTTTCTTCTTTTTCTTTCTTCCATGGAGTCTCACTCTGTCAACCATGCTGGACTGTAATGGTGCAGTCTAGGCTCACTGCAGTCTCCACCTCCTGGATTCAAGCAATTCTCATGCCTCAGTGTCCCAAGTAGCTGAGATTACAGGTATGTGCCACCATGCCCAGACAACTTTTCTTTTATTTTTAGTAGAGACAGGGTTCACTATGTTGGCCTTGCTGGCTTCAAACTTCTGGCTTCAAGAGATCTACCAGCCTCAGCTTCTCAAAGTGCTAGGTCGGCGTGAGCCACCACAGCCAGCCTCTGGCCTTAATTTTCACATGCATAGGACAAAAGAGTAGAACTCCAAGATCTTGAAGCTTTCTTCCAGCACTGAGCTTTACTGTTGTTTGAGGAAGATATTGAGAAATCTACATGCAAATCTACTAGCAAATCTGTGGCTTTATCAAAATAGCTTCTGTTTTCTTAGTGAAATTATTTCAGCGAGAGAGGTCAGTGTAACTATTCAGGCTGGGGGTAAGAGACCAATAAAAAGGCATAGTGATCTAAGAAGATGAAGTGTGTTGTTCTCCACTTACTTTAGTGAGGACTCGTGCATTCTGAATTAGTGAGTCTTCTTTCCTCTGAGCTATCCTACAGCTAATTTCAATCCTGTTCTTTTCTCTTTGTTTTACTACATTTCAGATGGTTCTTCTGGAGGGCTCAAGCATGCTCGTATAGAATGAATTTTTTTTTTTTTTTTTGAGACAGAGTTTTGCTCCTTCTCCCAGGCTGGAGTGAAGTGGCATGATCTCAACTCACTGCAACCTCCAGCCCCCGGGTTCAAGCGATTCTCCTGCCTCAGCCTCTCAAGTAGTTGGAATTACAGGCACACACCACCATGCCAGGCTAATTTCTGTGTTTTAGTAGAGACAGGTTTTGCATGTTAGTCAGGCTGGTCTCAAACTCCTGACCTTGGGTTATCCATCTGCCTCGGCCTCCCTAAGTGCTGGGATTACAGGCGTGAGCCACCGCACCTAGAGTGAATTTACCCTAGAGAGTGAATTTATGATCATAAGACTTATCCCTTTAAACTGTGAGATAGACACAGTCTCTTGTCTTTGCCTTATTTAGTGATAGGAAAAGTGAGGAGCTGAAAGTTCCTAAACTACACTCAAAAAAGCCCAAGAGATTAATACAACTTAAACCCAGTATTCCTGCCCCTGCTTCTTAAACTAATACCAAACCAGATTAAAGAGTAAGAAATCTTTCTCAATTGCAATTTAGGGATGAAGCCAGAAGTAACAGAACACAGATCATAATCATACCTTTACTAAATAACTCAAAAAAGCCCATCTCAGGGAAATGAGGTTGAAAGCTACCAGTCCATTAGCAATGGAAAACAACTTGCTATTGAGAGTTCGGTTCCAATATAGCTGCCCTGAAACTAACTTGTGCCTATATTGGAAATAAAGCTATTATTTATCAAGGGTCTACTAGATGTTGTTATGTCAAATCCCCAGGAAAACCTAGCAAGACAGCCATTATTGTCCCTGTTTTACAAATGAGAACAATGGACACAAGAAGGCTAATTAATTAGCTAGTCCATGGAAAAACATCATAAACCTGAATGGCAGTGTCAGAAATATAAAACTTCAGGGAATGGGCTCCAGCCAAAAGACAGAGGGATGAGGACATTGAGGTATTCACGCACCCTCTTGGCTCTAAGACGGTCACTTCACCTTCTGCAAAAGGGAGGACATATGGAGAGAACACCTGGTCAGGGCCTTGGTTCTGAGGTCCTCTAGCTTGCTTCAAATCCTAGCCCTATTTTCAGAGGCACTGGAACCAGCGAAACTCCATCTTGAATAGGGGCTGGGTAAAATAAGGCTGAGACCTACCGGGCCGCATTCCCAGATGGTTAAGGCATCCTAAGTCATAGGATGAGATAGGAGATTGGCACAAGATACAGGTCACAAAGACCTTGCTGATAAAACAGTTTGCAGTAAAGAAGCCGGCTAAAACCCACCAAAACCAAGATGGTGACGAGTGACCTCTGGTCATCCTCACTGTTACACTCCCATTAGAGCCATGACAGTTTACAAATGCCTCTATGGTCTAAAAAGGGTAAGCATAAGTAATCCACCCTCCATTTCACATATAATCAAGAAATAACCAAAAAAAAAAAAAAAAAAAAAAAAAAAAAAAAGCATGCTCTGTCTACGGAGTGGCCATTCTTTTATTCCTTTACTTTCCTAATAAACTTTCTTTCACTTTATGGACTTGCCCCGAATTCTTTCTTGCGTGAGATCCAAGAGCCTTCTCTTGGGGTATGAATCCGGACCCCTCTCCTGTAACAATATCATAACCTACCCCTAATCCCTTAGGCCCAACACTCCATTACTTGGGGTCTCAACCTACATCAAAGACCTGATGAATTATAAGCTTTCATCACATTTTACTCTTCCTTATCATGAGAACTCGAGGTCCTCATCTGTGAAGCCAGGATTAAAAACATCCCTGCCATACCCAACTCCAGTGTTGTGAGGGTCAAATAAAAAGATCTACTTGGAATTGTTCCGTAACTGCGTTATTACAAATTGGGATAGTCTTAAAAGGGTCGCTGGAGCCCTAGAAGACCAGAATTTTCTCCCTCCACAGAAAGATCTTTTTAGTACTAAGGAGAAGAAAAAAACATTTTCAACATAAGACTGAGTTAGTTGCAAACTTCTGCAAAACTCCCTTTTTACAAAACAAAGGGGGAAGAAACCCGGCTGCATCAGGCTGCTCTTAGAAATAGAATTCCTTGCCCTGGAAAAAAAGTTGCAAACGCCTACTTGTGACAGAGTCAGGAATCATAACTTTTGTTGATGTTTCACTGCTTTTTATAGCTGGTGTGCTCAACTGCTCCATTTTCCAATTCCATCCAACAATTCAAGATTAGTTATGCACGTATTGCCTTACACAGCAATCTTGCTCCAATTTCTACGGTGCTATGCTGTATTTACCTAACATGAGGGAGTTTTGTGGGCTTATGGTATACACAGCTGGAGAAGTGTTTAAAAATGGGCATTATTTTTTCTTGCGGAGGCAAGCAATAGATTTTTCATAGCAAAAAAAACCTTTGTTTTATTTTTCTGTAACTGTAAAGATTCTGTAGAGTTCATTGTTCTAATAGTTTCACGCAGGAATCGCTCTCCAAGATGCTACATAGCTGTACACTAGAGAAAAAGCAGGCAGTGGCTGTGCGGCCGACAAGGGTTAAAGGAGCAGGAACCTGGGTGTCAGATGAAGCCGGAACGCAAATCAGCGTTCACCCGTGGCTTGTGGAGGCTCAAAAGATGCCCGATGTCAGCATGTGTACATGTGAGTGTGTGTATAAAGGTCCACACACAGACACACTCACTCATGAAAGTTGATTGAGCACTTGTCTGCTGTCCCGGGTACTGAAAGGTGGAAGAATATGCCACCCTAAAATGTGCCACTTTGGCACAGAGATTATTTTGAGCTAACGGCACTAAAAACAAACAAGCAAAAAACAAAAAAGCAAGCAAACAAACAAAAAAACAACCCTCAGGTACAAGAAGGGCACTCTAACCTCCCCTTTTCTTCCTGAAAGCAGGAAACAAAATTCTGTAAAAGATGCCCTCCCTATAGTAGGAATGAAGGAACTTTATCACCAGAGATGTGGAGACAGGCCAAGAGAAATCCGTTCAGACCTTATTAAAATAACTCTTATCTTCCGTTAGTCTCTCCATTTACTTTAGCCATTTTTCCATAATTGCCTTTCTTTGTTCAACCTCATATATAAACTCAACCCTTGCCACTTCTCTGGGCCTTCATTTTCTTTTGGGGGTTCCCACATACTTGCAAAAATCTGTATGCTTTTCCCCTGTTGGCTCGTGTCAACTTCATTCTCAGGCCCAGCCAGTGACCCTAAGAGGCTAGAGGTAAAATTTTGCTTCCCCTACAACACCATGTTAGTGCCCTTAACATTATTATTTCCTTTAATCCCTTTTATTTTACAATGAAAACTTAAATTAAGTTCCCCTTTCTTTCTTTCTTTTTTTTTTTTTTTTTTTTTTGAGACAGAGTCGTGTTCTGTCACCCAGGCTGGAGTGCAGTGGCGTAATCTCAGCTCACTGCAAGCTCCGCCTCCCAGGTTCACGCCATTCTCCTGCCTCAGCCTCCTGAATAGCTGAGACTACAGGTGCCTGCCACCATGTCCTGCTAATATTTTGTATTTTCAGTAGAGACGGGGTTTCACTGTGTTAGCCTGGATGGTCTCAATCTCCTGACATCATGATCCACCCATCTCAGCCTCCCAAAGTGCTGGGATTACAGGTGTGAGCCGCCGCGCCCAGACCTTTTTTTTTTTTTTTTTTTTTTTTTTTTAAATATTTTACGAAATCCCTTACTTAGTCAGTTTTGTTTTGTTTTGTTTTGTTTGAGACAAAGTCTTGCTGTGTTGCCAGGCTGGAGTGCAGTGGCTGGAGTGACTGCAACCTCTACCTCCTGGGTTCAGTCTGCTTTTTTCCCATCAGAATCTAAAAATGACTTGAAACACAATGGATTACTTTTGTCCTCATGTGGTTTCAAACTAGTTTTATTTAAATAAAATGCATTCCCTTACCTATATTTTTTTTTAAAAAAAGAGTCAAACCGGCCGGGCGCGGTGGCTCAAGCCTGTAATCCCAGCACTTTGGGAGGCCGAGGCGGGCGGATCACGAGGTCAGGAGATCGAGACCATCCTGGCTGACACGGTGAAACCCCGTCTCTACTAAAAAATACAAAAAACTAGCCGGGCGAGGTGGCGGGCGCCTGTAGTCCCAGCTACTGGGGAGGCTGAGGCAGGAGAATTGCGTGAACCCGGGAGGCGGAGCCTGCAGTGAGCTGAGATCCGGCCACTGCACTCCAGCCTGGGCGGCAGAGCGAGACTCCGTCTCAAAAAAAAAAAAAAAAAAAAAAAGAGTCAAACCTTCAGAAGGAATACAATAAGCACTTGCCTACCCCCATTAGACGCAGCAATTTCTAACATTTTGTGCACATGTGCACACATATGTGTGTATATACATATGCATTATTATTTCTATGTTTGTAGGGCCATTTGAAAATAAGTTGGCCGGGCGCGGTGGCTCAAGCCTGTAATCCCAGCACTTTGGGAGGCCGAGACGGGCGGATCATGAGGTCAGGAGATCGAGACCATCCTGGGTAACACAGTGAAACCCCGTCTCTACTAAAAATACAAAAACTTAGCCGGGCGAGGTGGCAGGCGCCTATAGTCCCAGCTACGCGGGAGGCTGAGGCAGGAGAATGGCGTGAACCCGGGAGGCGGAGCTTGCAGTGAGCTGAGATCCGGCCACTGCACTCCAGCCTGGGTGACAGAGCGAGACTCCGTCTCAAAAAAAAAAAAAAAAAAAAAAAAAGAAAATAAGTTGTGGACATCAATGATTCAATCATGTGCATCATCCCTAAATACTTCTGCAGTATTACTTAAAAACAAGAACTATGTCCTATATAACAACACCATTATTATACTCAAGAAATGTAACCTCTTCACAATATTATTTTGTACTTAATCCATATTCAAACTTTATCAATCATCTCAATATCATTCATAATTGTTTTCCCATCAATCTACAACAGCTGTTGTGTGGTATGTCTCTGAGGACCCCCTCCCTCTTGTCTCTTATGACACTGATATTTTTAAAGAGTCCAGGCCAGTTGTTCTGTACAACGTTCCACAGTCTGGATTTGTCTGATTATTTCCTCATGATTTGATTCAGATTAACATTTTGGCAAGTTACTTACACAGGGAAATAGAAACACATTTTAAAGCTCTCAACAAGCTGGTCAGGAGGCCTTTACTCCATTTACCAACCTGCATTTGCCTAGCACCTGGAGTCTAGACTGCCTTCCATGTATCATGACATTTAATCCCCATAATATCCCTGTGAGAAGACAGAATAATTATAACGGTCTCTTCTTTCACAGTTGTAAACTCTGAGGTTCAGAGAAGATAAATGAAACATTCAAAGTCACACAGAGTCAGACCTCAGAACCACACCACTTCCTTCTGTACATCCAGCTGCTGCGTAATAAATGCCTTCTTAATGCCAAGATCAATCTCTACGTGGCTAGCGCTGGAGCGTCAGCCACAAGCCATCAGGGCAGGACTACGGATGGAAAGAACCCCCTCCTTTCCCCTCCCCTCCCATACCCACCCTTTCTCTCTCTTTGTTTCTCTCTCTCTCTCTTCTTTCTCTTTCCTTCCTTCCTTCCTTTCTTCCCTCCCTCTCTCCCTCTCTCTCTCTCTTTCTCTCTTTTTCTTTCTCTTTCTTCTTCCTTCCTTCCCTCCCTCTCTCCCTCCCTCTCTCTCTCTCTCTCTTTCTTTTTCTTTGTGTCTTTCCTTCCTTCCTTCCTCCTTTCCTTCTCTCTTTAATTCCTTCTTTCTCCCTCCTCCTCCTCCTCCTTCTTCTTCCTCTTCTTCTCCTTCTTCTTCTTTCTCTCTCTCTCTCTCTCTCTTTTTCTCTCTTTCTTTCGAGACAGAGTCTCACTCTGTCACCCAGGCTGGAGTGCAGTGGCACGATCTCTGCTCACTGAAACCTCCACCTCCCAGTTTCAAGAGATTCTCATGCCTCTTCCTCCTGACTAGCTGGGATTACAGGTGCCCACCACCACACCCTGATAATTTCTGTAATTTGTAGCAGAGATGGGGTTTCACCATGTTGGTCAGCCTGGTCTTGAACTCCTAACCTCAGGTGATCTGCCTGCCTTGGCCTCCCAAAGTGCTGGGGTTACAGGTGTGAGCCTCTATGCCCGGCCTCTTTCTTTTTAAAATTTTATGACACTTACCGAGGCAAGGGAACCCACTTCTTACTCGTATTTTTGTATTTTTCCAATGCTGTCAAAAGAATAAAAATAAAATATCACATCCATAATTAGAAGATGGGCTCAGGGGTTAATACGACTCAATGAGAGCCTTGTGGCTGGAAGAGATGGGATGGGGGCCCTTTCTGTGCCACAAGCAGAAATAGTTGATGAGCCTGTCTGCGTGTCTATAATTTGATGAATCTAACATTGGGAAGAGGGAAAGCCCTTCTTTATGGCAAAATGTCAACTAATTAATATAGAAGGAATGCTGGAATTAGAAATTCGCCAGTTTGCAACCATGACGGCAAGCACTGATTTAGGCACGAATTATCAATGGGTATTAAAGCCATCAAGTAAAATGTGATGAGAGACGGGATAATTTTACACTTCTCTAAGTACCACTATCCCCAGGTTATTTGTTAATAATGAAGAGAAAATGGGGCCGGGGTGGGTGGCTCACGCCTGTAATCCCAGCACTTCGGGAGGCCGAGGTGGGCAGATCACCTGAGGTCAGGAGTTCGAGACCATCCTGGCCAACACAGTGAAACCTCGTCTCTACTAAAAATACAAAAATTAGGCAGGCCTGGTGGTGGGTGCCTGTAGTCCCAGCTACTTGGGAGACTGAGGCAGGAGAATCGCTTGAACCCAGGAGGCAGAGGTTGCAGTGAGCCAAGATTGCGCCACTGCACTCCAGCCTGGGTGACAGAGCGAGACTCCTGTCAAAAAAAAAAAAAAAAAAAAAAAAAAAAAAAAAAAAACCAATTACAGTGAAACAGGCCTAATGAAAGCCTAATTTGTTTACGCACAAGTGTTTCTTGAGCTTCTACTCTGTGGGTACTAGGAACACACAGAGAACAGATGAGCCGAAATCCCTGTCCTCGTGGGGCTCTGTGAGACGGAAACAGAAAATGCAATGTTCCTCCAAGGAACTGCAATGCTTTACATGTTTTTCTGAAAGTCTAAATTTATTTAAATTGTCTTTCCTGGTAATCCTGATGGATGTGACATTTAAATCAGTTTTTCTCAATTATATAATGAATACAGTATCAGTGACCATTTTATTATACTATGATATAGTGATAATAGCATTCAGAAAACACATAAATTGCATACTATTTCTAAAGTGTGTAAGGAAAATGTATACAGTAGGAGCTTCTTTACAAATTATGCCCATTGAGAATGTTCCTTAGCAGGGAAGAGAGGATTTAGATGGAGGATGCATAGAAACCTAATGGTTTAGCAAGATATGGCATAAAAAAATATGTAGAGAGGGTAACTGTGACCTGAATATGTCACTTTGCATTTAGTAAGAACACATTTTTCAGAGGATTTAATGACTAGGACATTAACAGACAAAACAATCACAGTGATAGTGAGAATCTCTAAAGCTGAAATGAACAAACACTCTGGTTGTGCCCACTGAGGATACTGTTGTAAAAAGTGTGTGGGAAACCATTTTATTTATTTATTTATTTAATTTTTTGCGATGGAGTCTCACTCAGTCGCCCAGGCTGGAGTGCAGTGGTGCAATCTCGGCTCACTGCAAGCTCCTCCTCCCGGGTTCACGCCACTCTCCTGCCTCAGCCTCCTGAGTAGCTGGGACTACAGGTGCCCACCACCACTCCCGGCTAACTTTTAAATATTTTTTAGTAGAGACGGGGTTTCACTGTGTTAACCAGGATGGTCTCGATCTCCTGACCCCATGATCCGCCCACCTCGGCCTCCCAAAGTTCTGGCATTATAGGCGTGAGCCACCACGGCCGGCCGTGGGAAACTATTAAAGGATGGAGAATCCAGGCTTCTCTGAACACCTGTGAGAGGATTGTAGCTAAGGTGATAATTTAGGATGAATCCAACTAATACTGAGTGAGTTGATGGTTATCTTATGACGTAAGGTAGTGCTTACTTAAGTTAATAAAGTAGGAGAGGGAGCACAGGGACCACAAAATAACTTGCCGTTCTGAGATGCTGCCTGAATTCTTCCCAGGGTAGGACAGGGAGAACTCACATTGGGGAGTCAGCAATGAAGCCACACTGCATGTCAAGTGCATGATTTAAAATAGAAATGAACACAGTCATTGACATCACTGTTTCAGCCTCATATTGTGTTTTATTCTCTGTGGCATTTGATTGACACATGGCTTTACTTTTTTATGGAATTGTAAATGTTCTATCCTCCACTTGTGTTTTTTCAAGTAACTAAAAGTCTTTAAATACAGTCTTGAGGGTCTGGTTCACACAAATCGAGATGCTCTACATTACTGGCTCCCATTCTTATACCTTCAGATCATAGCTGCTGAGTCTTTATGAAGCACATATGGAACATATTCTTAGCTTGGGTTTTTAAATGTTTTAAACAACAATGGGATATTGAGGATGATACAGACTAATAATCATTGTAACTATTTGCAGGGTAAGTAGAGGGAGGGACTGAAGCAATTTTCCCCTTTCTGAATGTTTAAGAGAAGCACATTGGACAAGTATAAGTGAAAACAAGTTAACAGAGTTGCAGTTTTCCAGTCTTGACAACTAATTCAGATTCAGTCATTCCATTCGACCCCTGGCTGATGATTATTTGTCAGTAGAGGTGTAACTGGGCGATATCAAATGGCAAACAATTAAAAAAAAAAAAAAAAAAAGCTTGACCAGGTGACAAGTGCAATCATTTAAGTCAACAGACTGCACTGGCTTTCAGCATCAACAGCTTATTTCATCTGAGCATATGATTACACTTCATTAAACTTTTAGTTCCTAATATCATGCCTTACAATTTCCTTTATATCATCCCCAAAGCTAACAATAGTACTTAGCACATAAAAGATAAAAAATGATTAATGAATATTATACCAAAAAAGTAACCAGCTTATCTTGAACAATACCATTGCAAACTTAAATTTATCTCAATATTCCCATTACCCTAACTGATCAAGCCTGTTAACATTCCATTGCATTAAATACAGCATTTAAGAATAATGTCATGTGAAATCCATTTCTGCTCCAGTTTTTCAGTTAACACCAGCTCTCGAATACTCAGCAAGACACCATCTCGCAAAAGGAAGGAATATTGAGAAATATCTCCCAACAGGTAAAATCTCCTCAAGCCCAGAACATGAAGCCTGAAGAAAGTCTGAAGCGTGTGGCTGAAAAACTCTGTCATGAACTCTGGAACAAAGCTGGAGTACACAGGTGCAACCCATGTCCAGAAAAATAGAAGGTGTATAGGGACAATGGCTACCAGTTCTATAAAAATAGCAAAAGTTGTCTGGGAGAGGTGGGATTATGCCTGTAATCCCAGCACTTTGGGAGACTGAGGTGGGTGGATCACGAGGTCAAGTGATCGAGACCATTCTGGCCAACATGATGAAACCCCGTCTGTACTAAAAATATAAAAATTAGCTGGGAGTGGTGGCGTAAGCCTGTAGTCCCAGCTACTTGGGAGCCTGAGGCAGGAGAATTGCTTGAACCTGGGAGGCGGAGGTTGCAGTGAGCAGAGATCGTGCCACTGCACTCCAGCCTGGCGACAGAGTGAGACTCAGTCTTAAAAAAAAAAAAAGACAGCAAAAGTTGGCAAAAATGTAAATATATCTGCATTGCTAAGAACTCTACCATCCAAAGATAAACACACAAGAAATGCTGGAGTTTGCCATGCCTCAAAGCTACTCTGAGTTTTTCTACTCTTATTGGACAGGGCTCTTCCACTTGGGCAATGGCAAGGCCTGACTCTGGAAGGATGGAACTCCTTACTCTTTTGAACTCTTTGATATTATAATAGGTTGCACCACCCTAAGAAGCAGAGGCTGTGTGACCATCCTCAATGGAAAGGCTTTCTCAAAGAACTGCTGAGAGTTGAGGTGGTATGTGTGTGAGAGGAGGGTGGCAAATGGTGAAGCCAGAGACCCTCCACTAACACCCCTGAATCATTAGGTGAAGGTGATTGATTCTCCAGCTGCAACTACCAACAACAGAGTAGGTAAGTGAGGTCAACGCAAGGGCTACTTGAGACATTGGGAAATGAGACATAATCATGAAAGACCATCTCTCTGACTAGTACAAGATGGGTTCTCATGTTTCCTGTTCAGGATCATCAGCATTTCCGAGATAGGGTCCATACACATATTTACCAGTCACAAGAAGTCCTATTCATATGCCACCAACCAGCCTCAGAAATCCATAGTGTCATCTACCTTCTTGGCTTAGAGATAACATTTAGCTTTCTTTCTTCTCAACATCTAGTGTCACCTCCCTGTTTCCATGTCATCCTTACCCTTGGGGGATTGAGAAACTTTTTGAAGTAGAGGAAATACATGGAAGTAACATCTTTTGTCCTGACAGTCAAGTAGTTCACGAGAAGTTAGCAATCACTCCCCAGATTGTGCCACCAAATGCACAAGGAATCTTTATTTTGTTTCAGGTCATACTATTCATTTTCCAATCTTTCACTAAAGACCTCATCTGCTATGTCTATGGCCTGCTTTCCTACGGGGATGTCTCTTGTTATAAGAATCTCAGTGTCTTATAAACATAAGTTCCTGTGTCCATTAAGAGTCTGATAATTCGGGCCGGGCACGGTGGCTCAGGCCTGTAATCCTAGCACTTTGGGAGGCCAAGGCAGGCGGATCACGAGGTCAGGAGATCGAGACCATCCTGGCTAACATAGTGAAACCCCATCTCTACTAAAAATACAAAAAGTAGCTGGGAGTGGTGGCGGGCGCCTGTAGTCCCAGCCACTCAGGAGGCTGAGGCAGGAGAATGGCATGAACCTGGGAGGCGGAGCTTGCGGTGAACTGAGATCCTGCCACTGCACTCCAGCCTGAGCAAAAAAAAAAAAAAAAAAAAAAAAAAGAGTCTGATAATTCGGTCCTATAATTCATGAGCATGACGACCGGGTGCTCACAGGCACTTGTGAGATGTACCACCCTCTGAACCTTGTTACAACATCAGCACTTTACCCATATCACCTGAAGGACAAAAAAAAGATTCTGAAGCCAGGTGCGGTGGCTCACGCCTGTAATCCCAGCATTTTGGGAGGCTGAGGTGGATGGATTGCCGGAGGTCAGGAGTTCGAGACCAGCCTGGCCAACAGAGTGAAATCCCGTCTCTACTAAAAATACAAAACATTAGCTGAGTGTAGTGGTGGGTGCCTATAATCCCAGTTACTAGGGAGGCTGAGGCAGGAGAATTGCTTGAACCCACGAGGCAGAGGTTGCAGATCATGCCAGTGCACTCCAGTCTAGGTGACAAGAGCGAAACTCCATCTCAAAAAAAAAAAAAAAAAAAAAAAAAAATTCTGATAATTGTCTCCCTTCCATAGGAATTTCTCCCAGGAAAGAAATATATCCCCAATTCAGTTCCATATCAGAATTACTCTCCTCCATATTCCCTTCAGAGAGATTGGAAAACAGAAAAACAGTCACTCTTCACATGTGTCTATAATAGTTTGATTTCAGTTCCTATTTTCTTCCATTTGATCCATATTTATGCCTTTCAAATACTTAAGATTTAATAATAATAAATGTAAACACTGTGGAAAAAAAAGTCATGTAATTGCACATTAAATGGCAAGCACTTATAAACTGACGGTAGTAAAATCCTAGCCTAGCGAAACAGACCTAAAACAATATTTGACTATATTTCAATTTTACTTAATGGTGAACATATTACTTCCAGTTTCATAATAAGTTTATAGTTTTAGTAATTCTGCCATTAGTGCCTGGCTCAGCACTTTCTCATTTTAGCTCTCCAATCCTCTTCCCATCTGAGGAGCTAAATACTTTGCTCCTGGGTTTTTGTTTTTGTTTTTTCGAGATACGGTCTTGCTCTGTCATCCAGGCTATAGTGTCGTGGTGCAATCATAGCTCACTCCAACCTCCGACTCCTGGGCTCAAGTGCTCCTCCTGCCACAGCCTCCCAAAGCACTGGGATTACAAGCACATGCCATAGTGCCCTGCTAATTTTTAAAATTTTTAGTAGAGATGAGGTCCAGCTTTGTTGCCAGTCTGGTCTCAAACTTCTGGGCTCAGGCATCCCTCCTGTCTCAGCCTCCCAAAGTGCTGGGATTACAGGTGTGTGCCATCACACTTGGCCAACTCCTCAGTATTTTTATCAACATGGTCACTTGGCCAGCGCCTCAGTATTTTTATCAACATGGTCTTCACCCTCCTCCCTCAATTGGATTCTCCCAAACATGCAGCTTTTTAAACTAAAATGAGTCTAACTAACAGCAGAATTGACAAGGAATGCAAACAAATCAGCAAGAATAAAACAAACAATCCCATCAAAAAGTGGGCTAAGGAAATGAATAGATAATTCTGAAAAGAAGAGATACAAATGCCCAACAAACATATGAAAAAATGCTCAACATCACTAATGATCAGGGAAATGCAAATCAAAATCATAATGCAATACCACCTTACTCCTGCAAGAATGGCCACAATCAAAAATTCAAAAAATCATAGATGTCGGTGTGGATGTAGTGAAAAGGGAACACTTTCACACTGCTGGTAGGAATATAAACTAGTACAACCACTAGGGAAAACTGTAGAGATTCCTTAAAGAATTAAAAGTAGAACTACCATTTGATCTAGCAATCCCACTACTGGGTATCTACCCAGAGGGAAAGAAGTCATTATATGAAAAATATACTTGCACACACATGTTTATAGCAGCACAATTTGCAATTGCAAAAATATGGAACCAGCCCAAATGCCCATCAGTCATTGAGTGGATAAGGAAATTGTTTATATATATATATATATATATATACACACACACACACACACACACACACACCATGGTGTTTATATATATAAACACCATATATATATATATATAAATACCATGGACTACTACTTAGCCATAAGAAGTAATGAAATAATGACATTTGCAGCAACCTGCATGGAATTGGAAACCACTATTCTAAGTGAAGTAATTCAGGAATGGAAAACCAAACATCGTATGTTCTCACTTATAAGTGGGAGCTAAGTTATGAGGACACAAAGGCATGAAGAATGATACAATGGACCTTGGGGACTCAGGGGAAAGAGCAGGAGAGGGGTGAGGAATAACAGACTACATATTGGGTAGAGTATACACTGCTGCGGTGATGGGTGCACCAAAATCTCAGAAATCACCACTAAAGAACTTATTCATGTAACCAAATACCACCTGTTTCCCAAAAACCTATGGAAATAAAAAAAATAAAATGAGTCTATAGCAGAATAGCAGAATATATATAAAATAGCTAGCTGCAAAAAAAAAAAAAAAAAAAAAACTTTTGCTATAGAAACTGATGCCTATGTGAACTGAACATAATGAGGACACTTATCACACAGAAATTTTCATCTCTCCATAAACTCTGGTATAACTTGTCATCAAAGAATTGATATATTATAATCAGCTGGCACAGAGAAATAGATTCATTATAGAGTATTAGAAACTTTATTTTGAAAATTGGATTTTACTTGTAATTCAATAGCTGTATTCTTGAAAGTAATCAATTCCTATTCTAGTGGAAAATGTAGTCATTTCATAAATCAAAGGAATACCAGAAACAAAACTCAGATGACATCTACAGGATTATTATTTCAGGAAGTTCTTACTCAAAGCCACTTTCCTTGCATTAGCATCTCAATCAATAACAAGAAACATTGCTTAAAGTAAGCTAATAATTGTAGTCATTTTATGTACATACCAACAGTGTGGATGGCTTTCCTATAGGGCATTAGGCCAAAATTGTACTGAAAAACTCCCCTGGCATGAAACAGGGGCAAAGCAAACCCCATGATCTTCTGTAGTTTATCTTGAACAGTTCTAATCCATGAGCCTTCGGGGTTGTCAACTTGTTTAAACAGTTCATTTTCACCAAAAGAAAACACTGGGACCAGAGAGGCACTGCAACAACAAAGGGGACGGGTGAGAATATTCAATGAAAAGGATTCAAAATAATTTATTTTGTTTAGCTGACTCTTGCAACAAATTCTGAAAAAATTTTTAAACGTGCCCAAGCCTTCCTGTATTGCTAACTTCACGTTCATTGAAACTGTCTTAAACTTAACATTCTTTAGGGAGGAATTTCAGCAGGCTAGCCTTAGTGGGATTTTATTCTATAGAAAATTAGGGTTCCAGGAAGCTTCTCTTTTATCTATAGCTTTGGCCACTGTTGATTTCGCTGGAAAATTACACTGTGTGTATAGAATGTTGGTGTTTATTGTTGTTCTCGTTGTTTTGCTTTTAGAGTTAAGTTAAATTGCTGAATGTCATGGCATTGAGCTACTGTCGTAAAAAGGTCATATTCCATTCCCCAAGAACATCCACACCTGCTTTTACTGTCAGATGGATTTGGAGGAGGTCTTTAAGGGCTAGAAAATCACCTTACTTCTTCGTGCTTTGTTTAATAATGTCTTTACTTTGCTGACCCACTACTTTATAAAAGAAAAAAAAGCCACTTACCCATGGGTCAAAGCAATTTTAACAAATCCTTTCCGCCGGCGGATGAACAGAGTGGACTTTCCAGGATGGGCATCCAGTGATTCTTTTGCACCCCCAAGGACAATGACAGAGATGTTTCCACCTCCTTCCTTGCTTACCACATAGGACACACTTTTCTTGGAAACTGAAACTAGCCCTTAGTGAATAAAACAAACAGTGTAACTAGTTACCCTTTTTTAAAAAATTACAACGTTTTATCATAATGTTCCATGACAATAGTAAACATTCAACAAAATTTCCTACACTGCTTACCTTTGGAGCACTTTGTAAGTTTGTAATTTTTCAGAGTCAAATCTTTAGTAATGTATTCTATTAATAAGTTAACCTTTTGGCAGGTAGTGGGCTAGGTCTTTAAAATGCCATTCAGTCATTAGTAGGTTTACCACTTGTTTGTTTAGGTAGGTTGTGCACTGCCAAACTCTACAGGACACCATTTATATTGCATTCTAAGTAAAAGAATCCCCTGCCCCTGGAGTTGTTCAGTGCACAACCTGCACAGCTGTATGTGGTGGCCTTGATATTTATCCTGGTGAAGTTTTACACAGAACCAAAAAGTATATTCTCCAAGAGGCTGCAGTGGATTTTCTGAATATACAATGGCCTGTTTTCGGATATTCTATATGGATCATTATTTTCCAAACCTGGATTTATAATATAAATGTGATAGCATCTGGCTGTGTCCCCACCTAAATCTCATCTTGAATTGTAACTCCCACAATTCCTTCATGTCATGGAAGGGACCAAGTTGGAGGTAACTGACTCATGGGGGCAGGTCTTTCTCATGCTATTCTCATGATAGTGAATAAGTCCCATGAGATCTGATTGTTTTATAAAGAGGAGTTTCCCTGCACAAGCTCTCTCTTTGTCTGCCGCCATCCATGTAAGATGTGACTTGCTCCTCCTTGCCTTCCACCATGATTATGAGGCCTGCCCAGCCATGTAGAACTATAAGTCTTTCAAACCTCTTTTTCTTCCCAGTCTTGGTATGTCTTTATCAGCAGTGTGAAAATGAACTAATACAAAGTGGTTAAAAAAAAAAAAAAATCAAGACATTTGACAACCTAGATCACTTGCCAGATCTCTACATGTTTCCAATATGGATAGTCTGCCTTTGGTAAATTGCTCATTTAAAACAGTTCGATAGTTGTTCAGTCTGTATTTCAGGCTTTCCCATGTAAAAATAACTTAAAAGATTCCTTTTCAGATTTCACATGTTCTGCATACTGAGGAAAATATAGGAAAGAATAAAGACAAAAATACAAACCATTCTTGAACTACATTTCAGAAATAATCACTTTTTAATGTCTTATGTGTCTTTCCATTCTGGGTTTTATCCATTTTTATTTAGTCATAACAGAATGTGTTAGACAGGCTTTATAAAGACATAGCATATCTCATCTCTTGAAGAAAATGGTATGCTAATTTTACTCTGGGTTTCTATTATGGGAAGAATTATGACAGGATTCTGAATGACCCACTGCCCTCTTAAGAGGCAGAGGATGCTGGGTTAGAGGTAGAGAGCCTGAGCCTGCCTAGATGGGTTTGAACCTTCACTGAGGTCAAGGCATGCCGTTCTGCTCTGTGTGAACCTGAGTGAGAGTTGGGTGCATCTCTTCCACCAGGAAAAGGGCCTCTTGGGTTTCCACACCCCTGGCTCTCCTAGCTTGCCTCTGGCCACTTCTCAGTTTTCCCTCAGGTTCCTTGTCTTCGGGCCATCCTTCAATGCTGTTATTTCTTAGGGGTCCTTCCTTATCTCTCTTGTCCTCTAACCTCATCTACACCCATGGATTCAAATACCATTTATGTGTGCTGAGTTCTCCCAAACCCATCTGTCAGGAGATCTTCCTCCTGAGGTTCCAGGCTCATATCTCCAATTGCCCAATTGACATATCTACATTGACAGCTCTAAGACACCTCGAACTGCACGTCTCCAAACCAAATGCATTAAATTCTCCCTCAAAGTGGTCCCTCTTCCAACATTACTTATCAAGGTGAATGGGACCATCATCTACCTGGTCAAAACACAGCTTCTTCCATATGTAGCCATCTTCTCCTTTCTTAGCCACCACATTCATTTGAAAGCATTTATTGAGCATTTGCTACAGGCCAGGTACAGGGCTAGATGTGCATAATAATGACACAATACAGTTGCTGCCTTCATGAGGATGAATCAATCACTAAGTCTTAGTGACTCTATCAGATATTTTTTATATTAATCTTCTCTTCCGTATCTCCAGTGCCATTGCCACTGTTAGCTTAGCCCTTATCACCTCTCCCTTCATCACCCAACAGGCCCCTTCCATCATCAGTCTCCAGGTCTACCTGCCTGTAACCACTTTCCAAGCTGCTGCCTGAATTATCTTTCTATTATACCAAATCCATCAGATCCCTCCTTTGCTCAAAATCCCTCCAAGTTCCCCATGGCTTATCTACAAGATAAAACCTAAAGTTCTCTGTATGGTATATATGGCTGTTGTGATCTGATCCTGTTACCTGTCCAGGCTTAAGGGGTAAACAGAAAGGAGCATGAACCTGAAACACAGTTGGCTCTGGCTGACACCTGATAGGTATAGATACATACAAAATGGGACAAGAAGGATGGGTTGGAGGTGGGATTTAAAAGGACTCACAGATGCAGAATCCTCTTGCATAAGAGCAAAACAGAGCGCTGTCAGCAAAGGCCCTCTGAAGCCCTACGGTTCCTTACTACATGAGGTCTGGTGCCTATGTCTGTCAGTCTTTCACACCCAGAGAGGCAGCCACCTGGGCAGGCACAGTCAAGAGGGGCAGCCTTGGACCAAGGGCTCTCCTAGGAATCTGGTTCTGGGAAGTACAGATAACTTTCTAGACTTAGAGACAAGGATAGTCCAAACCTCCACTGGCTGAAAGTTTGAATATTTCTATTTACCTTTTAGGGAAATGAAGGTTGTACCACAGAAAATAATTCATGATGTCAGAAACCAGTGATTGCTGGGCGCAGTGGCTCACGCCTGTAATCCCAGCACTTTGGAAGGCCAAGGCGGGAGGATCAACTGAGGTCGGAAGTTCCAGACCAGCCTGACCAACACGGAGAAACCCCGTCTCCGCTAAAAATACAAAATCAGCCGGGGGTGGGGGAGCATGCCTGTAATCCCAGCTGCTCGGGAGGCTGAGGCAGGAGAATCACTCTAACCTGGGAGGTGGAGGTTGCTGTGAGCCAAGATCACGCCATTGTTCTCCAGCCTGGGCAACAAGAGCGAAACTCCGTCTCAAAAACAAAAACAAAACAAACAAACAAAAAACAAAGAAACCGGTGATTGCAAACAGGTTTCCTCTCCAAAGCCAGCTCTAGTAAACTGCAGTGGCTGTAAGGGCACTATATGGAGACAGACTCTAAGATGGAGTATATGCGTCTGATAAGGCCACGGAGAAGGGGGTACCCACATCTCTTGGGCCATGAATTTGCCCAACCTGCTCTTAGCTATACGACTCAAACTCACCTGCGGCAATGCTTTGAATAAGCAAACACTTTAAATATGTTTCTGTGCTTTTGTGAAACTTAAACATTTTCCCCTGTAATGTTCTTCGTTTTATAAAACTCTAAAACAATGTATACAAAACAAGGAAGAGAAGTAATTTCCCCCCCACCAAACCTTTGGTGGTTAAGAGGGGGATAGTGCACCCTCTGCAGGCCAGATGCGGGATAGCTTGGAGGGTTTAGTGCGCCCTCTAGTGTGCCCTGTGGACCAGGCTGGACTTTGAAAACAGAAACAGAACCTGAAAATCCAGCCGTGAATCCCGGTCCTTGGGTGCTTAGTGATATCCTACCAGGTATATAATGACAATAATCACTTGAGAAATTAATAGGATGTAATAAAAATCTAGAAAACCATGAACAATTCTTTTTTTTCTTTCTTTCTTTTTTGAGACGTAGTCTCGCTCTGTCACCCAGGCTAGAGTGCAGTGGCACAACGTTGGCTCACTGCAACCTCCACCTACTGGGTTCAAGCAGTTCCCCCACCTCAGCCTCCTGAGTAACTGGGATTACAAGCGCCTACTACCATGCCCTAATTTTTGTACTTTTAGTAGAGACGGGTTTCACTATGTTGGCAAGGCTGGTCTCCAACTCCTGACCTCAAGTGTTCCAGCCCACCTCTGCCTCCCAAAGTGCTGGGATTACAGGCATGAGCCACTGCTCTTGTCTCTTTGTATTTATTTTTTTAATTGTGATGGGTCTCACTCTGTCACCCAGGCTGGAGTGCAGGGGCACCATCTCCAGTAACTGCAGCCTTGACCTCCCAGGCTCAGGTGATCCTTCCACCTCAGCCTCTTGAGTAGCTGGGACTACAGATGTGTGCCACCATGCCCAGCTAATTTTTGCATTTTTTGTAGAGACAGGGTTTTGCCATGTGGCCCAGGCTGGTCTCAACCTCCTGGGCTCAAGAGATCTGCCCACCTCAGCCTCCTAAAGTGCTGGGATTACAGGCGTGAGCCACCGCGCCTGGCCTGGACTCTTATTTCTGAGCCAAGTTATTTTTAATCTAGGAAGACAGCAAGTTGAATATGTTTAGTTTTATCACTGCTGGTACTTCAAGACACAACGAAAGACATTTTCCATTTCTAGTATTCGTAACAGCGTGCGCGGTGCCTCTCCAAGGGTGTGATTTGTCACTTACTTGATCCATGATTTCTTCTTCTACATCTGAATACACAAAATGCATTCATTACTTTATTTGATCATTGTGTTAATATTCATTGAACGTTTCTATGTTCCAGGCACCATGCTGGATACTTAGGATGGAACAGAAAAGAAGACGCAGTTTGTGTCTTTCTGACACTTACAGTCCAGTGGGGGAGGGCAGGAAACACCCAGACCACATAGGAAGTGCCAGATGAGGATAAAACAGGTTTTACTCTAAGAGACCAGAAACACACATGGGCCTGAGAAGAAATGTTGTGTGTGCTCCTGCTACTCCAAAGCACTGTGGAAGCAGTGATCTGCCATCACTTACCAATGCTCATCATATATTCTCGGAAGACAGGGCACCAGAACCAAAGTGGCAGCACGTGAAGATATGAAGTAAAGCCAGGAAACAGCTCCTTGAAGTCGGAATAATTTGTAGAAAAATTCCCAAAGGCTCCAGCCGCCAATATTCCATGGGGGTGAAACCCAAATATATAGTTGTGACTTGGATCCAAATCTTGAGTTTTGATGAGCTACGGCACATTCAAATTGAGATTTAAAAAAAAAGAAAATTCCCTTATTATTTCCCAATGAGAAACAAAAGGACTAGTTTTTGTGTCAAGAGACAATGGAGAACATGACTCATTTTTGTTCCCTGGGTTGGAGCTGTTTCCAAATTTCTAAACCATCTTCTGAGCCCAGATTCCTTTATATACAGCCTTCTAGATTTTGTCAAGTCAGCTTACAGTTCATTTAGTAATTGGAGCCAAATTGCAGCCTTTCTCCCTGCTATGATTTGAATGTGTCCCTCAAAAGTAAGTGTTTAAAAACTTAATCCCCAATGCAACAGTGTTGGAGGTGGGGCCTAATGAGAGGTGATTAGGAATGAAAGCACAGTTAATGGATTAATGCCATTATCATAGAAGGGGGTTTGCTATCATGGGAGTAAGTTCCTTATAAAAGAATGAATTCAACCCCCTCTTGCTCTTTCTTGGCCTCTCCTGCCCTTCCACCTTGCGCTGTGGGCTGTTGCAGCAGGCAGGCTCTTGCCAGATGCCAGCATCTTTGGTATTGGTCTTCCCAGTCTCCAAAACTGTGAGAAATAAATTTGTTTTCTTTATAAATTACCTAGTCTTTGGTATTCTGTTTTAGCAGCACAAAACAGACTAAGACACCCCCCTGAAGAAGAAGCTTGAGATGTATGTGATGAAAACAAATTTCCACTCTTCTCCTAACTCAACATAATACTTTTTAAAACAGTTGTACTCACATGAATTGGAAAATAGTCCTTAAAGTGTTTCCAAAGAGTCCAATTTTTGATCCAGCTGGATCTCCTGCCTCCTTGCTCTGGGGTATGCCAGTCAAAGTAAAGCCACGTCAAATAAGGGATGTAAAGAAACCAATAGTTGTGTATGATCAGCATCACAGTGATTGCAATGGACATCTGCCCTGTAAGAAAAGAAGAAGTCTCATGGAATCAGAGTCCATTAGTATCTGCTCGCTGCAGTGGTCCACGGCAGGGGGATTAATACATACAAGATATGTTAAACCGAGCCTCAGTTCAGGTAAGGTAATACAACAAGACAGTGATGACATAGTATTATTTAACACTTATTAGATGCTTACTATATGCCAAGCATTGTGTTATGGACCCTGCCAAGGTATTTTTATTTAATCCTCATATAGCCACACACCAATAAAGTAGCCATAGTACTCTTTTTATTATTGAAGGGCGAGGTGGAAGGAATGGGTAGAGGAAACACTGAGCCATAATGTTCTTTCTAAAGAAGAGAAAATGGAAGCTTATAGAGGGGTTGAGTTGCCCAAGCCACACAGCATATAAGTGGTTGATCTGTCTGAATTTAAAGTCTAACTACTTAGTCATAGCTTTACATCACCTTCCCTCTGTGAATATATGGAAGGATCATCACTGACAGGAGGGATGTGGAGAATTTCCTACTACAGGAAATCCTATCTTCCTATCTTGACCGAGCAACCATTATTCATGTGTCCACAAAAAGGGCCTATTCTAGCAACAAACTTCATTTTCAGGAACTCTACTGCCAGAGACTGAAATAGCAAAGGTGGGACTCTTCAGATCTTAGCATGCATCACTTCTTGCAACATTTGATAATGAGAGAGCAATCCTGATTATTTATGTGCCTAATAACATAGCTTCAAAATACACGGGGCAAAAACTGTCAAAACTTGACTTGGGTGGTATTGACAAGAATGGTTACCTTCAAGTAACACATGAAGCTCAGCTATATGTTTTTTAAATGTCTATGTTATATACTACAATTTAAAAATTATGAAAAGAGAAATGCTAACAAGAGAAAGAGGAGGTACATGAAGACATAAAGCCTGGCACATAGTAAATCTTCACTAAATGCCAGCTACTATGACTTTAAGGAGTGCTGTTGCTGCTTTCTCTTCTATAACACACGGCAGTCTCCAATCTGGGGTTCGTTTCCACTCCCAAACTCTTATCTACTGCCAATCAACTTTGTTAAAGACAAGCTTTTTCCCAAGTTATCCACCAAAGTGGATAGTAGATAAATAATGCCTTAATCTATTATTGGAATACACACATATCTACTGACATATATGTTTTACCAAAAACAGAACATTTATTTATATTTTTTCTTTTTTTTTTTTTTGAGACGGAGTCTCGCTCTGTTGCCCACACTAGAGTGCATGGGTGCAATCTCGGCTCACTGGAGCCTCCACCTCCTGGGTTCAAGCGATTCTCCTGCCTCAGCCTTCCAGGTAGCTGGGATTACAGGCGCACAACACCACGCCCAGCTAATTTTTGTATTTTTTAGTAGAGACGGGGTTTCACCATGTTGGCTAGTCTGGTCTCAAACTCCCGACTTCAAGTGATCCACCCACCTCAGCCTCCCAAAGTGTTGGGATTACAGGTGTGAGCCACCACGCCTAGCCTATTTATATTTCTTGATACATATAAATCAATACATTTCTCAGATATATCACTGAACCCAGTCAGGAAACGGACTTGCTGCTCTCTCCAGAGTTGGTTAAAGGTTGAAAGACTGGAGGAAAGGTTAAGGGAGCATGTGTCCTCCACACCTCTGTGGGGTACCTGTTTCCTTCTGGACCCGCCAGAAAAGTTTCCATGAGTCCAAAGCACGCTGTAAAGAGTGCCCTCTGCCCTTGTTCCTACCAGGATCATTCTAGTTTGCTTCCTTTGCTTTCTTCTATCCAGATCTGAGTACTGATGATTTGCCACTATTGGTTAGTTATCTGTTTATTTTGGTAAGATGTGCAAAAAAATGACAGGAAACTTACGTGGGCCTCATTTTTTTGTACTCAAAGTTTGATCAGGTAAGTGACAGTGAAACAGGGCAGGGAAAGAGCAGTTACTGAGTGGAGAGCCAGTCTCCTTCCCTGCATATGGAGCATCTCATTTATTCCTCCTTGCAACCCCCAAAGTACACGTTACTGCCCCATTTTACATTTGTAGAAACTGAGGCTCAGGACAACATGATGAAACCCCATCTCTACTAAAAATACAAAAATTAGCTGGGCATGGTAGTGGGCACCTGTAATCCCAGTTACTCGGAAGGCTGAGGCAGGAGAATGACGTGAACCCGGGAGGAGGCAGAGATTGCAGTGAGCCGAGATGGTGCCACTGCACTCCAGCCTGGGCAACAAAGCGAGACTCTGTCTCAAAAAAAAAAAAAAAAAAAAAAGAAAGAAAGAAAGAAAGAAACTGAGGCTCAGGGAATTCGAGTGTCCAAATGATTTGCAGCTGGATCTGCCTAATCCTTAAACCTACGCACTTTTTCACAAAGCCACACTGTCCTCCAGCTAATGGTAATAACATGTAGAGTAACTTATTACAGGTGCATAAACAGGTTCATAAGCATAAAGAAGCAGGCAAGTGGGAGGTTCTGTTTTCCTTTCTACAAAGATGGAAAAACTGACACCAAAAGCAAACTGACCTGATTTTAATCACAGAGTGAGCCAGGAACAGATCCAAAAATAATGTCCCCAAGCTACTAATTCAATATTCCACTAACCGAACCCTGAATACCTGAATACATGCTGCATATCTCTTTAATGCTCATTACATGTTTTGCATCAAAGGAAGAAAACACAATCAGGAGCAATGGCTCATGCCTGTAATCCCAGCACTTTGGGAGGCTGAGGTGGGTGGATACCTGAGGTCAGGAGTTCGAGACCAGCCTGGCCAACATAGAGAAATCCAGTCTCTACTAAAAATACAAAAATTGGTGGGGTGTGGTGGTGGGCGCCTGTAGTCTCAGCTATTTGGGAGGTTAAGGCAAGAGAATCTCTTGAACCCAAGAGCTGGAGTTTGTAGTGAGCCGAGATCACGCCATCGCACTCCAGGCTGGGCAACAAGAGAGAGACTCTCTCTCAAAAAAAAAAAAAAAAGAAGAAGAAGAAGAAAACACTATAAAAACTAGGTGACTAGATAACCTCTATTTTCTATGCATGCTATATATCTCTTTAATGCTCATTACATGTTTTGCATGTATAATAGTTAAGATGTAGGTCTGGAATTGAACTGCTAATCGGAATTTGCCACTGACTAGCTTTCCGACCAGGGACAAATTCTATGAGCTCTTGATCCTGACCTCAGGTGATCTGCCCACCTCGGCCTCCCAAAGTGTTGGGATTACAGGCGTGAGCCACTGCACCTGATCCTGTAATCCTTTGATTCTAAATGGGATTGAAAGAAGAAAACACTATAAAAACTAGGTGACTAGGTAATCTCTATTTTCTATTTTTATCTCATTAAGCAATTCAGGGTAACTTGATTCTTCTAAATTGGAGTTCAAAGAGAAGAGGAAGATACAAAGGTCTACGCCATTACATTGTGCAGCTCTCAAAACTCATGTTGATAACTTCAAAAGTTGTCTAGATTCACAAACCAAGTTGAATTTAAGGCCTGAATTTTAGCTGAGTTGATTTATCTATATTCTGGATTAAAAACCACAACTCGGCTTCCTATCAATGACACTCCATTTTCACTCAGCTCACATAAATTCTACTTTCTCCATATTGTTGAGGAAGCTGTCCCTCACTCACTGTTTTTTTTTTTTTTTTTTTTTTTGAAACAGAGTCTCACTCTGTTGCCCAGGCTGGAGTGCAATGGTGTGATCTCAGCTCACTGAACCTCCACCTCCCGGGTTCAAGTGATTCTCCTGCCTTGGCTTCCCAAGTAGCTGAGATTACAGGCACGAGCCACTATGCCTGGCTAATTTTTGTATTTTTAATAGAGGCGGGGTTTCACCATGTTTGCCAGGCTGGGGGCTAGAACTCCTGACCTCAGGTGATGCACCCACCTCAGCCTCCCAAAGCGCTGGGATTACAAGCGTGAGCCACTGTTCCCGGCCTTTTTTTTTTTTTCTTTTTCTTTTTTTAATTTAAGTGAAATTCACATAACATAAAAAACTAGTGATTTTAAAGAGAACACTCCGGTGGCATTTAATTCACAATGTTGTACAACTACTACCACCATCTAGTTCCCAAACATCCCCCTTATTTCAAAATAAAATCCTTTACCCATGAAGCGGTTACTCCCCATTCCTCCCTCCCCTCCACCGCTGGCAATTACCAATCTGTAGTCTGTCTCTTTTTCTTTCTTTCTTTTTTTTTTTTTTTGAGACAGGGTCTCACTTTGTCACTCAGGCTGCAATGCAGTGGCGTGAACATGGGTCACTGCAGCCTCGACCTCTCGGGCTCAGGTCATCCTACCACCTTAGCCTCCCAAATAGCTGGGACTAGAGGTGTGCACCATGATACCTGGATACTTTTTGTATTTTTCATAAAGATAGGATCTTGCCATGTTGCCCAGGCTACTCTTGAACTCCTGAGCTCAACCGATCCTCCTGCCTCAGCCTTCCAAACTGCAGGGATGACAGGTGTGAGCCACTGGACCTGGCTGTAGTCTGTTTCTATGGATGTACCCACTCTCAATATTCGTATGAATGGAATGGTATCATATGCGACCTTTTGCAGACTTTTGTTTAACATCCAGTTTTTGTAGACCTTTGTTTAACATCAAGGTTTTGAGGTTCATCCATGTTGTAGCGTGTATCAGTACTTCATTCCTTTTTACGGCTGAGCAATACTCCCACATACACATACACTGTAATCTGCTTATTCATGCATCTGTTGATGGACATTTGGGTTGCTCCCACCTTTGGCTACTGTGAAGAGTGCCACAATGCCCCCATCACTGGAAACTTACTACATGTTTGAAACAAGTAGGGCTGGCCGGGCGCAGTGGCTCAAGCCTGTAATCCCAGCACTTTGGGAGGCCGAGACGGGCGGATCACGAGGTCAGGAGATCAAGACCATCCTGGCTAACACGGTGAAACCCCGTCTCTACTAAAAAATACAAAAAACTAGCTGGGCGAGGTGGCGGGCGCCTGTAGTCCCAGCTACACAGGAGGCTGAGGCAGGAGAATGGCGTAAAACCGGGAGGCGAAGCTTGCAGTGAGCTGAGATCCGGCCACTGCACTCCAGCCCGGGCGACAGAGCGAGACTCCGTCTCAAAAAAAAAAAAAAAGAAAAAAAAAAAAAAAGAAACAAGTAGGGCTCCAGCAAAGTGTATGTGTGATCATCGAATTTAGCACCACCAATAAAGGGACAAAATGACATGATGCCTCCTCATAGGATCTACTGGGAAATACACACTGTCACCTTAGCCAAGCCCAGGTTGGCGGGGGCACTCTACGAGATAACTGGCTTGGGCTGTTTAAAAATAATCAACCTTATAAAAGCTTTAAAAACAAATAAAAGCTATAGGAACTGGTCTACCTCTAAAGGAAAAGTTGAAGACAATTAAGGAAATTTGAATATAAACCATGTATTAAATAAGATTATCGTATCCCTGATACATTTCTTGGGTATGATAGTAGGATTTTGATTATACAGAAAATTCTCGTTTTCAGGCGATACATGCTATAGTATTCAAGTGTTATGATGTTTACAACTTAGTTTCTTCTAAATTGTTCAGCAGCAACAACAAAGTGTGTGTGTGTGTGTGTATGTGTGTGTGTGTGTGCGTGTGGTGAGAGGGACAGAAAGCAAATGTGGCAAAATGCTAAAAAGTTGCTAAATCTAGATTAAAAAGAATATGTTTTCAAAAATTTTGATTTTATTATGGTAAGAGCACTTAACATGCAGTCTACCCTCGTAACAAACATTTGTGTAAACAAGTGTATAACGCAGTATTGTTAGTTGTAAGTACCAAGTACCGTGTCTGTGACATAATAATATTTGGTCTCTGCCCCCAGTTCCTGGCTTAGGGCTCCTAAAACTGTTGTAATTTCCTGATCAACAGGGGTGCTAGGTACATCTTTCCATCTTTTGTTCTAATAGTTGAACCCCAGTCCTGATGCTGAGCTTCCAATCCCTTGGAACTTCCTGAGTGACAGCAATGTCTTTTCTTCTAAGGAGGCAACTCTTGGTGGGCTCCAGGATGGTGGCTGGTCACCGAAAGACTAAGCAGTCACTAGAGGCTTGGAACCTGCAGCCCCATTCCCATCCTCAGGGAGAGGAGAGGGCTGGAAATGGAGTTAGTGACTGATCATGTTAGTAACTGATCATGTTAGTAACTGATCATGCCTAAATGAGGAAGGATCCATAAAGTCCAGAGTTCAGACAGCTTATGGGTTGGTGAACACAATCACAAGCTGAGAGATTGGTGTACCCCAACGCCAAGAGGACAGAAGCTCCTGTGCTTTGGAACCTTCCAGACCTCTACCTAGGTACCTCATCATCTATATCCTTTATCATATCCATTATAATAAACTGCCACACATAAGTGTTAGTTCCTGAGCACTGTGAGCCATCATAGCAAATGACAGAGTCCAAGGAGGAGGTCGTGTAAATCCTCAATTTGTAACCAGTCAGAAAGAAGCACAAGTGCCAACCTGGACTTGTGGTTGGCATCTAAAGTTGGGGCAGTCTTGTAGATTGAGCTCTTCACCTGTGAGACCTAGCTCCAGGTAGACAGCATCAGAACTGAACTATACAATACCTAGTTGGTGTCTGGAGAGTTGGAGAAGGGTTGGTCCAGCAAAATCAGGGACGTAAATTTTCAGTTTCCAAGAATTGAAGACTTTTGGCAAGGAGTGGTGGCCAGGTCTGTGGCTTCTGGAAAGCGCTTAAACGCTTACACAGACAATTCCCATACATTAATGATTTTCCCTCTGTTGTCTCTACGCTTTCTGACTCCATTCCACTCACCTAGCTATTTACAATAAGTGAAATTGTTCTATAAAATCTCCATGAACAACCTGCATCAGCCAAAACATTGTGAAAACCATTGAACGTTTATCTACTTGCATTAAATAATGACCGTAATTAAGAAATAATTTAAGACTTTAACTTGTATATGTATTCTTTCTTCCTATTCTCATCCAAAAATTTTTCATATTTTTCTGCATGAAAGCTGTTTCCATACTTATTTTAACCATTTAACGTAGTATGGAGAAAGTAAGTAAAATTCAGAGGCAAGCAAAAATCCATTAGCACTTCTTTCCCTTCTTATTCCCAGAGACACTATATTTTTAAAATACCTATCTGTGCCATCTGTGGAACATAAGAATATAAGTGTATTCTTCTGATTTTAAAAATTTCTATTTTAAGAGAACTTTCCTCCCAGAGTTTTTAAGGGTTGTGCTAAAAGACAAATCTCATCAGACCCCTTTGCAGAATTTTGCAGCCTAGTTTTCTTCATATGTGGGTTTATGCTACACTGCTTTTAAAAAGTGTTACATACAGGGAAATACATTTTTCTTGTTTTATAGCACAGTCAATCTTGAACCTACTTCCTTGCCTGAAGAAGGCAAATAAATTATAACAAACATCTGGTTGAAACCAGCCCCATGTTCTGAATATTTCAGGAAGGTTTCCATAAACACAAATACTTTGTATAGCTCAAACTGAAATCCATGGAGATAATCCATAACAAAAGAGACACACTAGCGTTTACAAAAAGCCCAAGAATCCCTTGTGTAATGTTAAAATTCACTTTCTCAAAATTTTCCAGATTAAAGGAACTAAAAGGACAACATAATGTGAAAAGACAAAATTACAGCAAATTTAGTTATGGAGCTAATTGACTTTTATTCACTATTCATGAATCAGGGCAGCCTCCATTCTGCAAAATAGGAGAGCTTTTACCGAGTAATGGTAGAACAGTGGGTAACGTAGAAACAAGGAAAACAGACCAAGAGGGAAGAAAAAGTGAATTGGCTATTGTCATGTCACTTCAGGTTTCTTTTTTATAAAAGTTAATGCAAAGGCGACTTCCTTATTACACTGACTCAGGCAGACTGGATCTCAGGAAAACTGGTCTATTTGGAGATCTTCCTGCTTCCTTGAAGTTTCAAATTTGATTATGTGGCACATAGGATGAGTGACTCCACTTTGGTTTGCTCGCGTCTGCTGGAGCCTAGTGCAGGAGCTCAGTCCAAAACAATGACTGCCCATAATTTCTGTTTAACACAACTAAATACAACATGTGGATTCCTTTGCTATACAGGACTTTAGTAAGAGAACTGCTGAAATATTTTTCTGATTTGGGTAATTGTACTGTGGCTATGGAAGAGAAATGTTCTTGGTTTTAGGACATATATACTGTAATCAGTTCAGTTAGTTTTCTACAAATTAAATTATAAGCTAATTCCATTCAAACAGCAATCCCAGTCAAAATCCCAGGAGGCTTTTTTTGGTGTGGAAATTGTCAACCTGATCCTAAAATGCATATGGAAATTATAAGGACTTGGAATAATCAAAACACCTC
Source organism: Macaca nemestrina (assembly GCF_043159975.1). NCBI lineage: Eukaryota > Metazoa > Chordata > Mammalia > Primates > Cercopithecidae > Macaca > Macaca nemestrina. Next base: position 120,791,213 of record NC_092135.1, on the reverse strand, counting down.
TGAAAAACAACAATACCAACAAAGTTTGAAGTTGGAATCAGTTTGAATATCTGATTCCAAGAATTATTATAAAGCTACAATAATCAAAACAACATGGTACTGGCATCAAGATAGATAAACACATCAATGGCACAGAATAAAGAGTCTAGAAATAAACTATGCATATATGGACAATTGGTATTTGATAAAGGCACAAGGGCAATGCAGTAGAGAGCTGACAGTGATCTTTCAAAAAAGAGCTGGAACAATTGGATTATACATACGCAAAAAAAAAAAAAGGACTTAGACACTGTACCATACACAAAAATTAACCCTAAATAGATCATAGATCTATATGGAAAACCTAAAACTATTAACACTGGTAGGAGAAAATATAGAAGAAAATTTTTGTGACCTTGGATTAAGCGAAGAATTTTTTATTATTATTATTGAGACAGAGTTTTTTGCTCTTGTCACCCAGGCTGGAGTGCAATGGTGTGATCTCAGCACACTGCAACCTCCACCTCCTGGGTTCAAGCAATTCTCCTGCCTCAGCCTCCCGAGTAGCTGGGACTACAGGTACCTGCCATCGCGCCCAACGAAGTTTTATATTTTTAGTAGAGGCAGGGTTTCCCCACGTTGGCCAGGCTGGTGTCGAACTCCTGACCTCAGGTTATTCACCTGCCTCGGCCTCTCAAAGTGCTGGGATTACTGACGTGAGCCACTGCACCTGGCCGGATTAAGCAAAGATTTTAAAGATATGACATCCAACACAATCTATTAAAAACATGGATACATTGGACTTCATCAAAATTAAAACTTCTGCTCTTCAAAAGACACTGTTAAGAGATTGAAAGGGTAATCCATAGACTGAAAGAAAAATCTATACAAAGCTCATGGCTGATAAATGACTTTATATCTAGAATGTACAAGAACTCTCAAAACTCAGCAATAGGAAAACAAGCAATCCTATAAAAACCAGACAAAAGATTTAAACAGATACTTCAACAAGGAATACAGATGGCAACTATGCAAATGAAAAGATGCTCACGGTCATTAGTCATTGAGGACATGCAAATTAAAGCCACAATGGGACACCACTACACACTTATTAAAATTGCAAAAATTGGGGCTCAGCAACATTCTCTTGGCTCCTGGTGGTCAGTGGGGGAAGCGTGTGGGCAAGTCAGCACTCACCATCCAGTTAATCCAGTCCTATTTGCTAATGGATTATGATCCAATCACTTAAGATTCCTATGCGCGGCCGGGCGCGGTGGCTCACGCCTGTAATCCCAGCACTTTGGGAGGCCGAGACGGGTGGATCACGAGGTCAGGAGATCGAGACCATCCTGGCTAACACGGTGAAACCCCGTCTCTACTAAAAAGAAGTACAAAAAACTAGCCGGGCGAGGTGGCGGGCGCCTGTAGTCCCAGCTACTCGGGAGACTGAGGCAGGAGAATGACGTAAACCCGGGAGGCGGAGCTTGCAGTGAGCTGAGATCCGGCCACTGCACTCCAGCCTGGGCGACAGAGCGAGACTCCGTCTCAAAAAAAAAAAAAAAAATTCCTATGCAAAGCATTGTGTGATAGATAACACAGCAGGCTGGCTAGATATTTTAGATAAAGTAGAACAAGAAGAGTCTGGAGCCATGAGATAACAGATGTGAGGACTGGCGAGGGCTTCCTGTTGGTCTTTTGAGTCACGGGCCAGGCAGTTTTGGAAAAAAATCTATACATTTCAAAGACAGATTCTCAGAGTAAATGATTATGATGCGTTTCCAATGATTTTATTTGGCCATAAAGCAGATCTGGATCTTTAAAGACAAGTAACACAGGTAGGACAGAGTTAGTACGGCAACTTAAGGCAGCATACCCAGAAGGCATTAGCAAAGGATAGAATGAGTGTAGCTTAAACTTTTCATTAACTTGTCCAAGTTATAAGGAAATTTCAAGAGCAGTAACTTCCTTCTTCACCAGAACCGACACGGAAAGAAAAAGACAAGAAAGGCTGCTACTGTGTAATTTTCTAGAATCCTTTGAGTTTTAGCTATCAGCCTCCAGGAAGAGCCCTCATCTTCTTTTTCTCTCCTTACAGTTTACATCTCATTAGTATCTTTCCAGCCTTAGACAAACATTAGCCTTAGACCAAGAAGCTGGTGAGTCCTTTCCACCTAACTAACTAAGTTGGTGAGTCCTTTCCACCTAAGCTAACATAATGATCATTTCCAGACAAATTTAAAGGAAATGCCAAGGCTGCTTCAAAATTATCTGATTTCATTAAAATATATATGCCAGGCATAGTGGCTTTTTAGTAGAGACAGGGTTTCACCACATTAGCCAGGATGGTCTTGATCTCCTGACCTCGTGATCTGCCTGCCTCGGCCTCCCAAAGTGCTGGGATTACAGGCGTGAGCCATTGCGCCTGGCCAATAAGTACTTTTATATGTTTATAAGCATTATACTTTACAACATACCTTGTAAATATGTAAAGGTAAGTATTTAATTCTCATTGTTCACTTTTAACTGACAAAGCATAAAAAGTGGAAACTACAGAAGCTGTGGTAGAACTTGTACTTGCTGGTCTGGTTTTCGTTGTATCCACCTTTGGCCAGTCACATATCTACTCAAGAAACCTTCCCAATAGAGTACAACAGGATGAGACTCTGAGATCGTTTTCAGTATCTCCTACTAGAGATTGACTGTTATATCTCAGGTATGAAGCATAAAATTTTAGTTGACAATTAGTATAATTGTGGATGGCTTCTGACTTTGTTTTTTAATTCTGTGGATTGTGTTTAAACAATTCAAAAGCATGTTCCTGATTTTTAGATACTAAAATACACAGTTGTCACTTTATTGAACATGTACAAAAGTCCCATGAAGTTTTTTTTTTCTTTTTTTGAGACAGAGTCTCACTCTGTCGCCCAGGCTGGAGTGCAGTGGCGCAATCTCAGTTCACTGCAAGCTCCGCCTCCCGGGTTCACGCCATTCTCCTGCCTCAGCCTCCCAAGTAGCTGGGATTACAGGCACCTGCCACCACGTCTGGCTATTTTTTTTTTTTTTTCGTATTTTTAGTAGAGACGGGGTTTCACCATGTTAGCCAGGATAGTCTCAATCTCCTGACCTCGTGATCCGCCTACCTCGGCCTCCCAAAGTGCTGGGATTACAGGCATGAGCCACCATGCCCGGCCAGTCCCATAAAGTTTATAAAGCATACCCTTGTATAGCTTCAGGTGCCAGAATTAAAATTGATCTGTATCACAAGAAAAAAAAATTGAAAAATTAAATAGACTACAACGAGTGATGGTAAGGACATGGAGCAATTAGAACTCTCATGCCCTGCCAGTGAGAATGTAAAATGATGTAATAGTTTGGAAGAAACTTTGGTGATTTCTGGAAAATTTAAACCTGCAACTATCATATAATCAAGCCATTACATTCTTAGGTTTACCTATGAATAAAGAAAGTATCTGTTCATACAAAGATCTGTAGGTGAAAGTTCATGGTAGTATTATTCATAATAGCTATGAGCCAAATATTCATCAATAGATGGCTGGACAAATTGCAATACATCCATGCAAGAGAATGCTGCTTAGAAACAAAAAGCAATGAACCACTGATATATATGAGAAAGAGCCTCAAAATAATTATGCTGAGTGAAAGAAGCCAGACAAAAGGAGAGTATATATGATGTGATTCCATTTATACAAAACTCTAGAAAATGCAAACTAATCTGTGGTGCCAGATCAGATCATATCAGGTGCAGTGTGGCTCACACCTGTAATCCCAGTACTTTGAGAGGTCAAGATGGGAGGATCCCTTGAGCCCAGGGGTTCAAGACCAGCCTAGACAACATAGAGAGACCCCATTTGTAGATAAAGAAAGAGAGAAAGAAAGAAAGAAAGAAAGAAAGAAAGAAAGAAAGAAAGAAAGAAAGAAAGAAAGAAAGAAAGAAAGAAGAGAAGAGAAGAAAGAGAAAGGAAGGAAGGAAGAAAAGAAAGGAGATCAGTGGTTGCTTGGGAAGGGGGTGGGGGGTGGGCAGAGAAGGAGGGCTTACTGTTTGATTTTATTACTAAATGAAGCATTTTGCTACTTTAAAATATATTCCAAGTACTAATAGCTTAAACTCACTTTCCTGGTGGTGGCAAGAAAAATGCATTCTGGGATTTTGATTTAGAGATCTTAAAACATCTTTAAAAAACATCTCTCATCACCACTGGAAGTAACTATTATATCAACTCCTTACTTAAAACTTGATAATTAAATGGAAAGAAGATAGCAATTATCCTTTCTTTCCTGTAAGAATTGAATTGTAGGGTAGTCAAATGGTGCTACATGATGAGACAAAATTGTTAACTGCGGAAATTCTAGCTAATAAATGAAGAATAAATGATAGAATAAGAAAATCACCATTTTGCAGTTTCAAATAAAACAAGTAATTCAGGCAAGGATCATGACTTAAATCACTAGATGAAAGTTTGCAGCATGCCAGTCATCACCTCGGATTACTTCCTTCCTAGACCCACTGACCAATTGTAGACACAAATAATGGGACAAGCACACACTGTGTGTGCATCCTGATGTGATGTAACATGAAGTGCACAGCAACACTTGGGAAGAAGTCTTGCCCAAAAGCTTTCATCTAAATCTAATCAAGCATTTAGCTCTAACTTCCATCTTTTAAAAGAAATACAAGGGATAGAGGAAACAAATTAACCCTACAAAGAAGCAGACAAACTCACAAAGTGAGACATCCTGCAGGACCCATGTCAAATGGTTTCTTCAAGGCTTCATTGACAAGAAAACAAAGGGGAGACACTGTTCTACACGAAAGACATAAAAACCAAATATAACACGTGGGTCTTATTTGGATTTGGGTTCAAACAAATTGCCAGTAAAAGTGTATTTTGTTTGGGCACAGTGGTTCACACCTGTATCCCATTACTTTGGGAGGCTGAGGCAGGAGGATCACTCGCGCCTGCGAGTTTGACAGCAGCCAGGGTAACATAAGGAAGCCCCGCCTCTATCAAAAAGAAAAAAGAACAAGGAAAAAAGTGTAGTTTTGGTGCAGTTTAGGATATCTGAACTTGGTTTACATGATTTTAAGCAATTTTTGTTAACTACGCTAGGTATGGCAAGAGTACTATGGTTACACACAAAATACTAATTTTTAAATTATGCAAACTAAAGTATTTAGTATTAAAATATCTTAATGTGTGAGTTCACTAGACACAAAGGAAACAACAGACACTGCGGCCTACATAAGGGTGGAAGGTGGAGGATGAGGAGGAAAAGCTACCGACTGAGTACTATGCCAATTATTTGGGTGATGAAATAATCTGTACAATCCCCACGACGCAAAATTTACCCATATATCAAACCTGCACATGTACTCCTGAACCTAAAAGGTAAAAAAGTTATACAAAAAAAAAAAAAGATTTGTTTTAAAATATTTTTTTGCAAAATAATGGATAAAACGTATACGGCAAATTATTAAATAACTATAAACCTAGGTCATGGGTATATGGGAATTCATACTCTTCTGTCTACTTTCTGTATGTTTGAAATTTCCCACAATATAATTTCCAAGATATGTGATAACACAAAATATGCTCCTGCTAACACAAATGTCAAATGTGTGAAACGTTGAAAACATGGAGGTGAATTGGATCTAGAACCACTGTAGTTTGATTCAAATTAGGCACAGGTCATTGAGCACCTGTCATGTCTTCATCACTAATCCACTCACATGTGGTCACACGTGTCTCGACTTTCCACTACTGAGCCATGTGATCTTGAGTAATTTACTTTACCTCCTAGTTCCTTCATTGGTAAAGTGAGGGTAAGGGGTAGTCACTCTCACCGGGTTGCTGTGAGGATTACATGAGTTAATACTCTAGGGATCTGGTGGGTAGATAGTTCCTATTCTGGGTGATAGACCAGAAACAGCCATTCAACAAGTATTTGTGTATATCTCAAGTATTTGTGTATATCTCGAGTATTTGCATATATCTTCCACGGGCCAGACACATACTGTGTGTTCCCTCACTGAGCTTGTAGACTAGGACAGCCATAAAGAAATTTCTCAAGTCACCACAGCCATACACAGATACAAGCAATGATAAATGCCATGAAAGAAAAGAACAGTGGCTATCAGAGATGTGTTGAATGATCAGTTAGGAAGTCGGACTCCAAGTTCAGGCCATGAAAGAGAGCAGTTCAATGGGTAAAGCAGAGACTTTGGGCAGAATACTTGGGTTTGAAACCAGCTCTACCACGTCCTGCTAGCTGCATCACCTTGAGCAATTTACTTCATCTCTTAGTTCCCTCATCTGTACCATGAGTGCAGGAATAGTCCTTACCTCACACGGGTGTTGTGAAGATTGCTAGTTAATTGTGGATGTTGCTTAGAACAGCACCTGGCACATACCAAGCGCTGGATAAGGTTGTGTGTTGTTACCTCCGTGGTGCTTTGATCCAGAGCAAAACGGGGTGTAATGTTATTAACCCTGCCTCAAGGTGTGTGGGCTGTGAGGACTTAATGAGTTAACATTTTGAATTACTTTTTTTTTTCCCCGTAAATTCTACCTAGCAGCACAGGAGAGTCACTTGGAGAGTTCTTAAAAGAGGAAAAAGGAAAAAAAAAAAAAAGGTGTACAGGCTTCATTCTGAAACAAACGACTTAGAAATTCCAGGGATGAGCAGGGCGCGGTGGCTCATGCCTGTAATCCCAGCACTTTGGGAGGCTGAGGCGGGCAGATCACCTGTGATTGGGAGTTCGAGACCACTCTGACCAACATGGAGAAACCCCGTCTCTATTAAAAAGACAAAATTAGCCAGGTGTGGTGGCACACGCCTGTAACCCCAGTTACTCGGCAGTCTGAGGCAGAAGAATCACTTGAACCCGGGAGGCGGAGGTTGCGGTGAGCCGAAGATCGCGCCATTGCACTCCAGCCTGGGCAACAAGAGTGAAACTCAGTCTCAAAATAATAAATAAATAAATAAATAAACAAACAAACAAACAAATAAATCCCAGGGACAGAGCCTGGGCAGCTGTATTTATAGAAGCTTCTGTTGAGAACCACTGATCTAGGCTTTCGAAATGTAAAAGCAGTTTTAAAAGTGTAAAACTCTCCAATGCAATGGGTTTTTTTTGCTATTGGCACCCCAACGCTGTACAATCCATGATCTTACAGCACACACATGATCTTCATCTTCAGAAGAGTTTATGTTTCAATAGAAGGGTCTCCCCCAAATTCCTCTCTCCTCCCACATCACCCCTATGTACTTCAAGAGCAGAACAAATAAGAAGAAGAAGGAGAAGGAGAAGGAGAAGGAGAAGGAGAAGGAGAAGAAGGAGAAGGAGAAGGAGAAGAAAAACACCCAAGTAAACACCTTTGCCCCATCTAATGATTCGGCTCTTGTATGTTTCATGGGCTCAACTTGGGAACCAACTGGAACACACACGCTCCCGGGTCACATTATTTCCAGAGAGAAACTGCTCAACCAAACGCAATGAGCAGGCTTCTTTACAGAAAGGTACTGCTATGCATCCAGGAAATCTCCAAAACGGTAAAGGGAACACTGCTGTTTGTCAGGAGGGTGGGGAGACGAAGGAATCAGGTTCTAACTACTTAGACATTACTTTTCCATCTATGAATCAACAGTTCGAGAAACGAGTTTGCCAACTTTTGAGGGGTTAAAGTGCTCAAGCGTTGGTTGGAGTCATGGTTACATTTTGGTGGATACAGTTGCCAAAAGTCATCGAGCTGTAGCCGTATAACTGCGCCTTTTATTGTAGGCAAGATGCACCTCAATTAAAAAAAAGATAACGCGGCCGGGCGCGGTGGCTCAAGCCTGTAATCCCAGCACTTTGGGAGGCCAAGACGGGCGGATCACGGGGTCACAAGATCAAGACCATCCTAGCTAACATGGTGAAACCCCGTCTCTACTAAAAAAATACAAAAAACTACAGGGCGAGGTGGCGGGCGCCTGTAGTCCCAGCTATTCCGGAGGCTGAGGCAGGAGAATGGCGTGAACCCGGGAGGCGGAGTTTGCAGTGAGCTGAGATCCGGCCACTGCACTCCAGCCTGGGCGACAGAGCAAGACTCCGTCTCAAAAAAAAAAAAAAAAAAGATAACGCAGGAGAAAATAAAGTTAAATAGCCATTAGCGATGAGGTTCTCCTGAGGAAACAAACCAGCGTCCACGTTAGCGCCAAACGCCCTCTTTCACCCGCCTGCTGTGGCCGACAGGGGAACGAGGGTTGGAAGGTTCTCTGCAGGTTCTGGAATCCAGACCATCCCGAGGGAGGACACGGAGCCCACGCGCCGCTGCCCGGGGGCGGGGTCCTTACCCAGCAGCACGAAGTACAGGACCCACTGCAGCACGGCCACCGTTTGCAGCCGCCGCGCCAGGGGGACGTTGAGCGGTGCAAACTCGACCTTCATGGCCCAGCCGGGCGAGGACTGCGCCAGCCACTGCCGCCTGCACCCCCGCTGCTCTGTGGCGCCTGTGGGCAGTGCCCGGCCGGATCCGGGCCCCGCGCTGGGCACTAGCTGGGCGGAGAGGAGGAGGCAGAGGCTAGGCAGCTGGCGGGGACCCAACTTCGCCCTGGGTAGAAGGGCGGGCTCGGCTGAGGTTGGGGGCAGCCAATCACAAGCGCCCCGCGCCAGAGTTGGCCCAGCGCCCTGGCCCCGCAGCAGCTGCCGCGGCCCGGGGCGCATTGGCTAGCGCGCCCGGGCGCTGGCGAGAGCGCGCCGCATGGGACACGAGGGAAGGAGAGAGGGGTCAGCTGGCAGCCAGCCCGTGCTGGGTAACGCGGGCTCCAGCCGCCTGGCTGAGGACCTGGGATCTCCACGAGGATCTGACCATTGTTTAGCTGATTGATCACCCAGCGTTTGCCTTCAGCACCCGCCCTTAAACCCACGCCTTCCTTCGAACCCTCTGTGACTGGGGAAGGGTTAGTTTGAGGAATCGCACGCCAGCTGGAGAGAGGAGTCAGACTTGTTTCTTGGCTTATTGGTCTGTGTCCCCCCGCCACCTCCAGTTTCCCCTGGAAGGGGGAAGAGGACGTGGCTTCCTCACTCTTGGGTCCTCAGATCCCTACAGGAGCTCTGGGAACCTTTCACCCATTCATTCATTCAACCCATATTTATTAAGCACTGGCCACGTGCTGGGCACCATCCGGGCGCTCGGATAACCAAGCTGTCAAGCTCGTCTGTGTGAAGAGACCACCAACAGGCTTTGTGTGAATAAGGCTGTTTATTCACCTGGGTGCAAGTGGGCTGAGTCCGAAAAGAGTCAGCGAAGGGAGATGGGGAAGGGGTTGCTTTACAGGAGTTGAGCAGGTAATGGAAAATTACAGTAAAAGGTAGTTTTCTATTAGCAGAGGAAGGGGTCACCAGGTACATGGTGGGGAGATCATAAGACTCATTGTCCAGAAGAAGAATGTCACAAAGTCGATTGATCAGCTAAGGTATGGCAGGGAGCAGTCACAATGATAAAATGTTGTAATGTTGGTTAATCAGTTAAGGCAGGAACTGGCTGTTTTACTTGTGTTTTTTTGGCTGCTCCAGGCTTCTTGGCTCCTGCAGGCCACCTGGATGTGTATGTGCAGGTCACATGAAGGTTATAATGGCTGAGCTTGGGCTCAGAGGCCTGACACAAGCTATTCATTGTCTTGTGTTCAGAGTACAGGGAGAAACAGCCATCAGCAAAACAACTACACAATTTGGTGTATAATTACAAGTAAGACCCTACTGTGAATGACCAGAAGATTCCAAAACCAAGACTGCTGCATGGTCAGGGAAGTGTCTGAGGAAGTGCCCTTACTTGAGCTGTAGCCAAATTTAGTTAACCCAGCAGTCATCCAGGCAAAGGGAAGCACACGTGCAAAGGTCCTGTGGCCGAACTCCAGGAAGAGCTCAAAGAGTGGGAGCTTGGGGGACAAGGGTGAGATTGGGGTGACATCAGGCAAAAATGGTGGGTAAGGTCCAGAGCCTTGCAGACTGTGTTTAGGGTTCAAGTTTGTACCCCAAGAGCAATACAAGACACTGAAGGGTTTCAATTATGATATGCTAAATGGATAAATGGATGGCTAGATTCTAAATAGTGCCTAGTCCTTGGGAGCAACCACTGCACTTTATTTATAAATGTTAATTACCACATAGTTGAAGAACTGAAAATGATGAGTAGCTGTCAAGTCTTGCTGGAGAGGACTTGGAACAGGGCAAAACAACAGAGTTGGCCCTCCCTACTCCCACATCCTCTGCCCTTTTCTTCTTCAACATTTTAATACAAAGAGAGTTGGATTAAAACAAATACCAGGGCCACTTGGAGGAGTTGTTTGTGACTTTTTGTATGCAAAACTTGTTTGGGGTTTTTTTTTTCCTCCTACTTAAGGAGTCACTTTCTTCTTTCCTTTTAGATTTCTTCCTTAAACTTTCCCCCAGTGCTAGGTAGGGACACTATGAACACACACTGTGAACACACATTATGTACATTTACTCATTGACTATTTGTGGAAAGCTTTCTATGTATTAGGCACTGGGTAGGGAAAGGAGGTGAGCTACAATGGTGAATAAGAAAGGTCCCTGTCCTGCTGCAACTTACAGTCTAGTGGGAGAAACAGAAAATACCTACCTACATAGACAACCAAATTTGTGACAGTGTCCTGAAGGAAACACATAGGCTGACATAGCACAATGGGCACCTATTTAGAACAGATTGGAGATAGCAAGAGCGGAAGTAGGCATATCCCCTAAGGAGACTATTGTAGGATGATTGCAGAGGATGTGGAAGCTTGGGAAAATAGAGATAGACTTGAGGTATGCATGGTATAAATAGTAGGACTGTTTGATTAATTGGATTCCGAATCTATCGGTAAAGAAGAGTAAAACACCCAGCACTCCTGATCCTGATCACTTGGAGTTTGCTTGCTTAGTAATGTGTTTGTTACTTTCCCAGAGCACTAAGCTAATAGATAAGAACTGTCATATCCTGTCACAGCCATCACAGCCAACTGAAACAAAGCATGGACTCATCAGCACTCAGTCAATGCAACAGTCCATCACCATTTTAATCAACAATTTTTTATTTTTTCACTCATTATTATACTCTCATCCTTTTGACATTCAACATGTATTTATTTGTTTACATACTGTGTGCCAAGTTATGAGAGTTAAGTGATCACTGGACTGACATAGTGGGAACGTTTTAATTCATCAAGCTATTCAAAACAATTCTTTCATATGAGCCTAAGATTCCAGAGCCTAACTGCTATACTAGGCTGCTTCTCAAATAATATAAGGAAGAAAGGGAGTGTTGTCACAACAGAGGAACAAGTCATTGAAGGGTAAGTAGATGAATGCTGATGACGGAACCTGTCATTTGGGTTGAGGTGTAGTTATCCATTCAGTCAACAAATATTTTAGCAAATGATTAAAGAAAAATACATTTGGCAGAAGCATCAGCTTTGTTCCTATGGGCCTGGAATTGGCTAAATATGAGTGAATAATACATATATATGTTTACAATAATTCAACGAAAATGTATCGAGCACCACAGCTGTGGCAATTCCTGGGGAAGGAACCAGCACAGTCCCTTGGAAGATCTGGGATTCCACTGATGGGTATGGTTCCTCTTTCTACTTCTCAACTCTGATGAAGAAATAAGAAGGTCACAGGCCAGAATGCCTCAACAATAATGAAAGGCTACTCTTGGAACTGAGAAATAAGAAATCTTTTCTTTGTTTTATTTATTTCTTCCTGTGCACTTTACTATAACTAACTTCTACTTGTAGAAAGGTGACAATGTCTTTCTATAACATGATGTTTTACTGTAACTTAAGTAAAAATGTTCTCATTGTCAGGTTAAAAAGGAAATAGTATTCTGTTAGTGTTGGAACCGAACTGTCGATTCCTTCCTGGGCAGGGGTCGCCGCGAAGGATCACCGACACGAGATTCACAGCAGAGAGTTATTTATTACTAGCGCGCTAGGGTCCCAAGCTCTAAGTTGGCCCTGGGACCCTATCAGGGTGGGACCCTATTGAGGCAGGGTGGGACCCTATCCAGAGCCACCTGGTGTTAATTTTTTTTAAGTTCTTTTTTTTATGAGGCCTAGTTTCTAAGTTTTATGCGGCCTAGTTTCATTCCCTCCTCTTTTTGTGTCAGAGGCTCAATCTTGAGCCTCTTCTTCAGTCCTGAGGCTCTGGTATTGTTGGGTCAGAACCATAGCATGTACTATGTTTATTCTATTTTTAATAAGGGTGAGTAAGCGGTTGAGTATGCATGGCCTGAAAGTCAGGATGAGCGTGAGCAGGATGAGGGGTCTTAAGATGGTGGAGATTAGGGTGCTAAGCCAAGGGGATTGGTTGTACTAATTTTTAAACTAACTTTGTTGAGATTTTCTTTTTTTTGTCTAATCTTTTTTTTAGTTTTGCCATAGAATCTTTAACTATTCTTGAATGATCTGCATAAAAACAACATTGCTCTTTTAGGGCTGCACAGAGCCCGCCCTCTTTCAGAAAGACAATTTCTAGTCTTCGTCGGTTTTGTAATACAACTTCAAACAGAGAAGTCAAGGACTCTTCAAGTTTCGTGATAGATTGTTCTATGGCTCTAAGGTCTTTATCTATGGCTACTTTAAGTTGTTGCAGATGATGGTTACCATGCACTAGGGCTGCTGTCCTGGTCTTAACTCCAGCCGCTACCTTAATTCCTAACATGTCGGCGAGGGTGAGGGAGATTAAGGGCGGGGAAGTGCTTTGAGGAGTTTTTAGTTGGGGCTTCTCCGATATGGAAACCGGGGGCTTCTTAGCTTCTAATAAAACCTGGTCTGGCCTTACTGCAACAGGGGCAGTGTCTGGATTGACTAATAGTCTGATTTGGAGGGGAATTTTAGGCGGGTTGTGCTGGTATAAATAGAGACCTTATATTAACCTTGTTGTTATTTATCTGTTATCAGATTTTGCCGCATCTTCAAACTTGATGCGAACCAGGTTGCAATTTTCCGAATATCGGGTTGTGGTACAGGGCTGGACAAAGGACATGGTTATATACTAAGGTTTTGTGGCCTATTTCTACTCTCTATTATTAGTAGTCACACAGGACCAGCTTTTGCAATACAAGTGAGTCAGATCTCTACAAGTTTTTTTCATTTGTCCTGTCCTGAATCCGGGACAGGCATAAAACCCGTTCCGGCTGATGGACACCTTTCTAGCCTGTCCTTTCCATTCTTGTCTATCTTGAGGAGTTCCTAATAGGACTCCTGTGGGACCAGTAAACCGGGGGCCTGTGTCTTTTATCTTTTCTGCTATATATATTTTTTTAGGTTGAAATAGAGGTCTGGAAACCAAGTCTTTATAGGAGCATTCTCGGAGGTCTTATTTAAGACCTCTTGATTATTAAAATTAATTATCTGTCAGGTCAGGCTAAATGGCCGGTGGGGGTTAGCGTCAAAAACTACACTAGAGACGGCGCAGGGAAGAAGGGCAAACAATAAGCAAGGAGTTAGATACGAGAGAGTCTTATCTTGAGCGGGTCCGCGGAGCGTCGGAGTTTCCATGTCTCAGGTGGTGTTGGTCCGGACGTCTCTGGAGCAGCCTTGGCGTGGGATGCGTGGATCTAAGTGGAGATTCCGTCAACCTTTATAGCTGTGGGCGTGGTCAGGAGAACAATGTAGGGTCCTTTCCACCGAGGCTTTAGTCCTTGAGTACGGTGCCGTCTAACATAGACAGAGTCTCCCACCTGGAAGGGGTGACTGGTCTGTGGATGTCCTGGTTGGTACAGTTCTGCCAAGGGGGCCCAGATTTGGGCCTGTACTGCTTGGAGTCCTTTTAGCCGAGCCTGTAGGTCAGTTTTAGGATCGGAGGGGGAGAAGGAGTTAAGCAAGGTTGACAAAGGGGGAGGTCCTCCGTAGAGGATTTCATATGGAGTGAGCCCAAAACGGTTAGGTGTATTTTGGGCCTTTAACAGAGTTAAGGATAGGAGGCGTCTCCAATCTTTTAAACCAGTCTCTAAGGTCAATTTAGTAAGGGTCTCTTTTATTGTTCTATTTATTCTTTTTACCTGTCCTGAGCTCTGGGGTCTATAGGCACAATGTAATTTCCAATTAATCCCCAATATCCTGGCGAGCCCCTGACTTACCTGAGAAACGAAGGCCGGCCCGTTATTTGACCTAATTACCTTGGGAAGTCTGAATCTAGGAAAGATTTCTTCTAAAATTTTCTTGGCTACTATGTGTGCCGTTTCTTGCCGGGTGGGGTGGGCTTTTACCCATCCTGAAAAGGTATCTACAAACACCAGTAAGTACTTATATCCAGCATAGTGAGGTTTTACTTCAGTGAAGTCTATTTCCTAATAGACTCCTGGGCGGTTACCACGAGTTCGTTTCCTTTCTGGCACTCGGGTAGCCCCAGCGTTTACCTGCTGACAGACCTTACAGGCAGATGTCACTTGTTCTACGAGGGTACTTGCCTTTGGGATTAGAAAGTCAGTTTTTTCAATCAGTAATTTTAGCTTTCGATTACTCAAGTGTGTCCAGGCATGCATCTGCTGGATCATTGCCAGGGCCTCCTTTTGGGGAAGGACTATTTTTCCTCCTTTTTCCTAGTTTTTAGTGTCTTTGTTCTTTATAGCCCTTATGGCTTTTGCTTTTTCCTGGTCTTCTGGGGTATAAGTATGTTCAATAGTTATGTGGCTGGTTTCGTCCTACTGCGACTGGATCCTGTCCTTTCTGATGCCCGGGGCAGTGAATTATAGCCACTTCTTGAGGAAGAAAAAGGGCTTTTAATAAGGCAATTATTTCAACTTTGTTCTTGATTTCCTTTCATTCTGAGGTTAGGAGACCTCTTCTTTCATAGATACTTCCATGAGTATGAGCCGTTGCAAAGGCATACTGGCTATCAGTATAAATGTTAGCTTTCTTTCCCTTGGACAGCTCTAGGGCCTTGGTTAGTGCTATTAACTCAGCCTTTTGTGCAGACGTGCCAGGAGGTAGTGATTGTGCCCAAATGGTGTTGTGGCCATTTACTACCGCCGCTCCCGCCCTCCGGGTACCTGAGTCAAGGTAACTGCTGCCGTCTGTGTACCAGGTGTGATCCGCGTCTGGGAGTTCTTGGTCTTTAAGGTCTTCCCGTGTTCCATGGGTCTCAGCCAGTACTTGCCGACAATCGTGTGGGCTTGGTTGGTCTTCTGGTACCGGCAGCAGCGTAGCAGGGTTTAGGGTGACCGGAGGGCCAAACTGGACGCGGTCCGTGTCCAGTAGGAGGGCCTGGTAGTGGTTTAGGCGTGCATTGGTTATCCACCGGTCCGGGGGCTGCCGCACTATGGCCTCTAGAGCATGTGGGGTAATAACAGTTAGTGGCTGCCCAAGGGTTAACTTAGCAGAGTCCTTGACCAGCATAGCGGTGGCTGCCATGATGCGAAGACACGGGGGCCAGCCGGCTGCCTCCGCTTCTCTCCCTCTCTCCCTGGTCCTTTCTCTCTCACAACTGCCGCCAGGATTTTTGTTAAATGCTTATCCTTCACTCGGTTCTTACGATCCTCTCACTCTATCTGTTCCTTCGCTAACCTGGCTTCCCTTTCCTCAGGGGTTTCTCTCTTATTTTACGCTTTTTTTTTGCCTCCTTAACCAATTCCTGTAATCCATAGGTTTGGATTCCATCTAGTCTTTGGAGTTTTCCTTTGATATTTAATGCAGCTTGGTCTATGAATGCCATAGCTACGGCAGCCTTATGTTCTAGGGCCTCTGGGTCTAATGGGGTATATGTTTGGAACCCTTCCAGAAGCCTTTCCATGAAGGCTGCCGGGCTTTCATCCCTTTCCTGAGTTATGGTCCTTACCTTGGCCAAATTTGTGGGATGCTTTCCTGCCCCTTTGAGACCCGCCAACAGAGCCTGGCGATAGATTTGGAGACTCTCCCTACCTGGTGCCGTTTCATAGTACCAGTCTGGGCGGGTGAGGGGAAATCCCTCGTCTATTTTATTGGGAAGTTGGGTTGGGAGGCCTCCTGGTCCTGGCACATTTTTCCGGGCCTCCAGGAGGACTTGCTGCCTTTCTTCAGTGGTTAGGAGGACCTGCAAGAGTTGCTGGCAATCATCCTAAGTGGGCTGGTGAGTGAGGAGAATGGATTTTATTAACGAGGTTAGGGCCTGGGGGTCTTGGGAAAAGGAAGGGTTATGGGTTTTCTAGTTGTAGAGGTCAGAGGCAGAGAAGGGCCAGTACTGGAGCGTGCGATTGACAGTACGGAGGGGAAAAAGGGAGGATTGCTAAGTGGAAGGGCCTTCTGGGTCCTCAGTCCACCGCAAGCGGAGACGAGGAGGTGTCGGCGGCGGCGTCCGAGGGGTGAGTTTGGGCGGGGCTGGAGAAGGAGACGGGGTGGAGGGAGGGGCCAAGGGAGAAGTTGGAGAAAGGGTAGGGGCCGAGGCGGTAGAGGAAAGAGCTGGGGACAAGACAGGGGGCAAGGGTGAAGCGTAAGGTGGAGGTCCCAGAAGGGGGTTTTGAGGTGGAGGAGGCAGGGGATCAAGAAGAAGGAGGTCCCTCTGGGGTTCATCTGGGAGGACTGGCTTATGCAGGTCCGGATTCCGATTCTTTGGGGCTTCTAAGGCAAGGAGGGTAGATTGGGATGGGGAAGGGGAATGGAGGAAGGGTTTCACCCAAGAGGAAGGGTTTCGGACCAGATCCTCCCAAGTAATTATGTAGGCCACCTGGTCTGGGTGTCCGTGTGGCCCAGGATCCATCACTGTTGCTTTAACCTGTAAGATAATTGGGAGGTCAAATGTTTCGTCCTGGGGCCACCCAACATGGAGGGTAGGCCACTCGGACGAGCAGAATTTTCGCCATCGTCCCTTACGGACTTCTATGGAGAGGTTGTGGGCTCGAGCCCGAACGTCAG
Source organism: Macaca nemestrina (assembly GCF_043159975.1). Classification (NCBI taxonomy): domain Eukaryota; kingdom Metazoa; phylum Chordata; class Mammalia; order Primates; family Cercopithecidae; genus Macaca; species Macaca nemestrina. The sequence goes on along the minus strand of NC_092135.1, from coordinate 120,774,338 downwards.
GGAAGTGAGTCAGGGTCAGAGACAAAGGAGTCGTCAACGTCTGTCTTATTTCGTCCACGTATAACAAGGACAAAACGAAAGTAACAAAAACAAAGACCAGACAAGTAAGGAGAAGCTGTGCGGCCAGAGAGTAGCGCCACAAGATTACAAAATATTCAGACGGCAGGGGCGGCCTGCCTACAGATTTGAAGAGGCTGACTGAATCGTTAGCCTTCTCCCAGACTACCGCCAGGGCGTCCCCCGGGGCGTAAGTGGGAAGGTGCCGGACACGTCTGTCCCCCTTCCCCACTTAATTCAGAAGGAGTACTCCCCAGAGTTCAGAGTTAGCCGGCAAGACAGACAGAACAAAACGAAAGTACCTGGTAGGTCCATTCAGTCAGCAGTCCGTGGCCCGGGCCAGATGGGTCTCCGCCAGATGGGTCGGGGGTCCTCGGACAACCCCACTTCCCGGCCAACGCACCAAATGTTGGAACCGAACTGTCGATTCCTTCCTGGGCAGGGGTCGCCGCGAAGGATCACCGACACGAGATTCACAGCAGAGAGTTATTTATTACTAGCGCGCTAGGGTCCCAAGCTCTAAGTTGGCCCTGGGACCCTATCAGGGTGGGACCCTATTGAGGCAGGGTGGGACCCTATCCAGAGCCACCTGGTGTTAATTTTTTTTAAGTTCTTTTTTTTATGAGGCCTAGTTTCTAAGTTTTATGCGGCCTAGTTTCATTAGTATTCTGTCTAGACAGAGTCCTTAGAAGGGATGGTTTAGGGCAAAGGTCATGGTTCTGATTTTCATAAGATGCATTAATCACAAAAGTAAGTATTCTGTCTCTCTGTCTCTCTCTGTCACACACACACACACACACACACACACACACACACACACACACACACAAACACACACCACTGACAGCAACCAGCTCTGGTTAATGTCTCACGTGTCCGTGTGAAGAGACCACCAAACAGGCTTTGTGTGAGCAACAAGGCTGTTTATTTCACCAGGGTGCAGGCGGGCTGAGTCTGAAAAGGGAGTCAGCAAAGGGTGGTGGATTATCATTAGTTCTTATAGGTTTTGGGATAGGCGGTGGAGTTAGGAGCAGTGTTTTCCGGGCAGGGGGTGGATCTCACAAAGTACATTCTCAAGGATGGGGAGAATTACAAGGAACCTTCTTAAGGATGGGGGAGATTACAAAGTACATTGATCAGTTAGGGTGGGGCAGAAACAAATTACAATGGTGGAATGTCATCAGTTAAGACTATTTTCACTTCTTTTGTGGATCTTCAGTTGCTTCAGGCCATCTGGATGTATATGTGCAGGTCACAGGGGATATGATGGCTTAGCTTGGGCTCAGAGGCCTGACATTCCTGTCTTCTCATATTAGTAAGAAAAATAACATAAAGCCGGGCACGGTGGCTCAAGCCTGTAATCCCAGCACTTTGGGAGGCCGAGATGGGCGGATCGCAAGGTCAGGAGATTGAGACCATCCTGGCTAACACGGTGAAACCCCGTCTCTACTAAAAAATATAAAAAACTAGCCGGGCGAGGGGGCCGGCGCTTGTAGTCCCAGCTACTCGGGAGGCTGAGGCAGGAGAATGGCGTAAACCCGGGAGGCGGAGCTTGCAGTGAGCTGAGATCCGGCCACTGCACTCCAGCCTGGGCGACAGAGCGAGACTCCATCTCAAAAAAAAAAAAAAGAAAAATAACATAAAATAGTGTTGAAGTGTTGGGGGGTGGTACGGAGAGATAATGGGCGATGTTTCTCAGGGCTGCTTTGAGTGGGATTAGGGGCGGCATGGGACCTACAGTGGGAGAGATTCAACTGAAGAAAGATTTTGGGGTAAGGGGTGATATTGTGGGGTTGTTAGAAGGAGCATTTGTCATATAGAATTATTGGTGATGGCCTGAATGCGGTTTTATATGAATTGAGAAACTAAATGAAAGACACAAGGTCCGAATTAAGAGAAGGAGAAAAACAGGTATTAAAGGACTAAGAATTGGGAGTACCCAGGACGTCCAATTAGAGAGTGCCCAAGGGGGTTCAGCATAATTACTTGTTTGGTTGGTGAGTCTTGGGGCTCTATTCTTGACAGAATCCTCTTTTTTAAGTTGAAGGCTGAGCTTGGTTAGGTGGGTTTTTAAAAGACCATTAGTCCATCCTACCTTTCCTGAAGATTGAGGATGGTAAGGGGTATGAAGGTTTTACTGAATACCAAGAGCCTGAGAAACTGCTTGGGTGATTTGACTAAGAAAGGCTGGTCTGTTATCAGACTGTATAGAAGTGGGAAGGCCAAACTGAGGAATTATTCTGACAAAAGGGAAGAAATGACCAAGGTGGCCTTTTCAGACGCTGTGGGAAAGGCCTCTACCTATTCAGTGAAAGCATCTACCCAGACCAAGAGGTATTTTAGTTTCCTGACCCGGAGCATGTGAGTAAAGTCAATTTGCCAGTCCTGGGCAGGGGCAAATCCCCGAGCTTGATGTGTAGGGAAGGGAGGGGCCCTGAACAATCCCTGAGGAGTAGTAGAAGAGCAGATGGAACACTGAGAAGTGATTTTCTTAAGGATAGATTTCCACGATGGAAAGGAAATGAGAGGTTCTAAGAGGTGGGCTAGCAGCTTGTAACCTACATGGAAGAGGTTATGAAATGATGACAGAATAGAATGGGCCTGTGAGGCTGGAAGGAGATATTTTCCTTGGTCCAAGAACCATTTGCCTTGTGTGGGAAGAGATTGATAGGTGGAAGTTTCAGTGGGAGAGTAGGCAGGAGTGACTGATAAGGAGGAGAAAAATTGGCCATGAGGGACAGAAGTTGGAATGCTAGCTGCTTCTTTAGCTACCTTATTAGCATAAGCATTGCCCTGAGCGATGGAATCTGTGTCTTTTGATGGCCCTTGCCGTGTATGACTCCAGCTTCCTTTGGAAGTAAAGTGGCCTTGAGAAGAGTTTTTATTAAAGAGGCATTAATGATGGAGGAGCCTTGCATCATGAGGAAACCTCTTTCAGCCCATATAACAGCGTGGTGGTGCAGGATATGGAAGGCATATTTAGAGTCAGTATAAATATTGATGCATAATTCCTTTGCAAGAGTAAGGGCCCAAGTTAGGGCAATGAGTTTGAGTTGTGGAGAGGTAGTGGAGTGGGGCAGAACGCTAGCCTCAATGATAGATGTGGAAGATACTATAGCATAGCCTGCCTTTGCTGGTGTGTGGCGATTAAGCCTGGTGAAACTGCCATCAATAAACAAAGTGTAATCAGGGTGAGAAACAAGAAAGAAGGAAATATGGGGAAATGGAGTGAAGGTCAGGTATATCAGAGAGATACAGTCATGGGGGTCAGGTGTGGTATCAGAAATAATGTGGGAGGCCGCATTGAAGTCCAGGCCAGGAACAATGGTAACTGTGGGAGACTCAACAAAGAGTGAGTACAGCTGAAGAAGCCGGGAGCAGAAAGTATATGTGTCAGGTGTGAGGAAGAAAATAGATTTTGGAAGTTATAAGAACTGTAGAGGGTGAGTTGAGCATAGTTTGTGATTTTGAGGGCCTCTAAAAGTATTAGGGTGGCAGCAGCCGCCACATGGAGACATGATGGCCAGTCTAAAACAGTAAGGTCAAGTTGTTTGGACAAAAAGGTTACAGGGCGCAGTCCTGGTCCTTGTGTAAGAATTCCGACTGCACAGCCCTGCACTTCGGCTGTGTGTGGTGAAAAGCGTTGGGATGAGTTAGGGAGAGCTAGTGTGGGGGCAGTCTCTAAAGCTGTCTTCAAGGAACGGAAAGAGGAGTGGGGAAAGGATTTAGGATCTATGAGGTCAGCTAGGTTTCCTTTTGTGAGTTATATAATGGTTTCGTTAGGATGGCAAAACCAGGTATCCAAAGGTGAAAGTACCCAACCATGCCTAGGAAGGAAAGGAGGAGTTGTTTTGTAGAAGGGGTTGGGGTTTTAGAGATCAGTCAGACATGATCGGCAGGGAGAGCACATGTGTTTTCATTAAGAATTATGTCAAGATAGGAAACAGATGAGGAAGAAATTTGGGCTTGACTGAAGTAATGGGGGCTGTCTGTGAAGCCTTGCGGCAGTACAGCCCAGGTAATTTGCTGAGCCTGATGGGTGTCACGGTCAGTCCAAGTGAAAGCAAAGAGAGGCTGGGATGAAGGGTACAAAGGAAGAGCAAAGAAAGCATGAGATCCAGAACAGAATAATGGGTTGTGGAGGGAGGTATTGAGGATAGAAGAGTGTGGGGAAAGGAAGGAGAGATCAGACTGTTACTGTGTCTATATAGAAAGAAGTAGACATAAGAGACTCCATTTTGTTCTGTATTTGAGATGCTGTTAATCTGTGACCGCACCCCCAACCCTGTCCTTGCAAGAGACATGTGCTGTGGTGACTCAAGATTTAAAGGATTTGGGGCTGTGCAGGGTGTGCTTTGTTAAACAAGTGGCTGAAGGCAGTATGCTTGTGAAAAGTCATCACCATTCTGTTAATCTCAAGTACCCAGGGACACATACACTGCGGAAGGTCACAGGGACCTCTGCCTAGGAAAGCTAGGTATTGTCCAAGGTTTCTCCCCATGTGGTAGTCTGAAATATGGCCTCGTGGGAAGGGAAAGACCTGATCGTCCCCCAGCCTGACACCCGTGAAGGGTCTGTGCTGAGGAGGATTAGTAAAAGAGGAAAGAAGGCCTCTTGGCAGTTGAGATAGAGAAAAGCATCTGTCTCCTGCCTGTCCCTGGGCAATGGAACATCTCGATGTAAAACCCAATTTTATGTTCTATTTACTGAGATGGGAGAAAACCAACTTAGGGCTGAAGGTGGGACGTGCTAGCAGCAATGCTGCTTTTTATGCACTAAAAAGGTTTATGGAGATGTTTGCAAATGCATATCAAGGCACAGCACTTTTCCTTGAACTTATGTCACAGAGATCTTTATTCATATGTCTTACTGCTGACCTTCTCCCTACGATGATCCTATTATCCTGCCACTTCCCTTTTCAAAGAAGATAAAGATAATGATCAATAAATACTGAGGGAACTCAGAGACTGGTGCTGTCGTGGGTCCTTTGTATGCTGAGCACTGGTCCCCTGGGCCCACTTTTTCTTTCTCTATACTTTGTCTCTGTGTCTCACTTCTTTTCTCAAGTCTCTTGTTCCACCTAATGAGAAACGCCCACAGGTGTGGAGGGGCAGGCCACCCCTTCAGGAGAGTACATGGCTTTGGCACCATGGGGTGGATAGGCAAGACAGTTTGGATGATAAGGCGCAGATCCTGTAAGGCTTTGTCCAGCTTTTGGACAGGTAAAATGGCAGAATTGTAGGGAGAGTTTATAGGCTTTAAAAGGCCATGCGGTAACATGTGAGTGATAACAGGCTTTAATCCTTTTAAAGCATGCTGTGGGATGGGATATTGGCATTGAGCAGGGTAAGAGTGATTAGGTTTTTTTTTTTGAGACGGAGTCTCGCTCTGTCGCCCAGGCTGGAGTGCAGTGGCCGGATCTCGGCTCACTGTAAGCTCTGCTTCCTGGGTTTACGCCATTCTCCTGCCTCAGCCTCCTGAGTAGCTGGGACTACAGGCGCCCACCACCTCGACCGGCTAGTTTTTTTTGTATTTTTTAGTAGAGACGGGGTTTTACCATGTTAGCCAGGATGGTCTCGATCTCCTGACCTCGTGATCCACTCGTCTCGGCCTCCCAAAGTGCTGGGATTACAGGTTTGAGTCACCGCGCCCGGCCTGGGTGATTAGGTTTTAATGGGATGGTAAGGGGTGCACCATCCATCACCAAGGAGGGAGTAGAGGTGTCCTATGCTTGTGGATTAAGGCAGGGAAATACAAGGGGAGGATGCGAAGGAGGCTTTGAACTGGGGGAAAAGGAGGCACTGAGGTGTGGCTGTAGCCCAGGAATAGTCAGGGAAGCAGATAATTTAGTTAAAATGTCTCGACCTAATAAGGGAGCTGGGCAGGTGGGGATAACTAAAAAGGAGTGCAGAAAAGAATGTTGTCCAAGTTGGCATCAGAGTTGGGGAGTTTTAAGAGGTTTAGCAGCCTGGCCATCAATACCCACAACAGTTATGGAGGCAAAGGAAACAGGCCCGTGAAAAGAAGGTAATGTGGAGTGGGTAGCCTCTGTATGGATTAAACAGGGGACAGACTTACCCTCCACTATAAGAGTTACCCGAAGCTCAGCATCCGTGATGGTCCAGGGAGCTTCCGAGGCGATCAGGCAGTCTTCAGCTGCTAAGCAGAGGAGATCTGGGAAGGAGTCGGCCAAGGAAGGTTGGGTTTGGGCTCCAGGGGCTTTAGGAGTGGCGGTGATGTGAGTTGGACAGTCCGACCTCCCGTGGGGGCTGCACAGACAGGGCCCCGCTTAGGAGGAATCCGGGCTGCAGGTATTCTGAGGCCCAGTGGCCAGGCTTTTGGCATTTGAAGCAAGGCCCACGGGGATGTTTTGAACGAGCCCCTGGGAGCTGTGGCTTAGATGTTCTGAAGCTCTTGTATGCTAGAGACGTGGTTGTGGATTGTCTTACAGCGGAAGCAAGTAGCTGTAACTCAGAAATGCGTTGCTGTCTGGCTACCTCCTCTATTGTACACCTTGAAGGCGAAATTGATTAATTTCTGTTGTGGGGTATGAGGGCCGGATTCCAATTTTTGAAGCTTTTTTCTAATGTCAGGAGCTGACTGGGTGATAAAATGCATATTAAGAATAGGGCGGCCTCCTGGCCCCGCTGGGTCTAGGGCGGTAAAGCGTCTAAGGGTTGCTGCTAAGCAGGCCATGAACTGGGCTGGGTTTTCGTCTTTACCTTGGGTAGTTTCTTTAAGTTTGTCATAATTAACAGCTTTGTAAGCTGCCTTTTTAAGCCCTTCAGCTAGGCAGGAAAGCATGTAATCTCACCTAGCTATACCCGGGGAATCTGCCTGATAGTTCCATTGGGGATCCTCCCGGGGAACTGCTCTAATGCCTTCCTGGAGGTCTGGCTCATGAAGCTGGCGGTTATCAGCGTGAGATTGGGCTAGAGAAAAAACTCTTTCCCGTTCATCTGGGGAAAGGGTAGAAGTCAGGATGACGTTTAAGTCACTCCAGGTTAAATTGTAGGACAGAGTTAGATATCAGAATTCCTGTATCTATTTAGTGGGGTCTGATGAGAAAGAGCCTAAAGGCTGGCTGATTTGGGAGAGGTCTGCTAGAGAAAAAGGCACATGTACCCTGACTGTGCCTTCAGCTCCAGCCACCTCTTTAAGAGGAAATAGTTGGGCAGGTGGAGGAGGACTAGTCGCGGAACGAAACTGTAAGCCAGACCGGGTGTGAGGAGCGGAGGTGATAGAAGGATTATAGGGTGGGGCAGCAGAGGCTGAGGAAGAATTGGGATCTGGCTTGGCCTGGTGAGGAGCAGCCTGGGAGAAGGGGAGAGGTCAGATGAGTCTGGAGAAAAGAAGGATTCAAAGGACTCAGAGCTTGGGGTGGAGACCGAAGGAACAGACAGGAGAGAAAGCAGAAAGATTTGGGACAAATCACACTGGGAGCAGAGACTAGGGAGGGACCAATATGTGAAAGAAGGCCTGGACGCCAGGCACCTCAGACCATTTGCTCATTTTTCGACAAAAATTATCTAGGTCTCGTAGGATGGAGAAATCAAAAGTGCTGTTTTCTGGCCATTTAGAGCCATTGACAAGTTTGTATTAGGGCCAAGCGGTGTTGTAGAAAAAAATAAGACTCTTAGGTTTTAGGTCAGGCGAGAGTTGAAGAGGTTTTAAGTTCTTGAGAATGCAGGCTAAGGGAGAAGAAAGAGGAATGGAGGGTGGAAGGTTGCCCATGGTGAAGGAGGCAAGTTTAAAGAGAAGGGTAGAGACAGGGAGAAGGGAGGTGGGGAGCAGCCCTGGGCTGCAATGTGGGTGAGCAGCCAAAGCAGGCGTCCCCGCAATTGACTTGCCACCAAGGGAATGTGGGTGAATGACCAAGGCAGGCGTCCCCACGGTGGTCAGACACCAATGCAGTGTGGGTGAACAATCAGGAAGGCGTCCCTGCAATGATTAAACACCAAGGTAAGGCTGTCTTCCCGAGTCCGTGACCGGCGCCGGAGTTTTGGGTCCAAGGATAAAATATGTCTCCTTTGTCTCTACTAGAGAGGAAAAAGAACTGGAATTGGAAGGACAGGCAGACTGAAGTGTAGTGAGAGAGGAAGATTGAAGGAGAGAGGCGGGAGAAGAGAGTGAAAAGACCACTTACCCGATTTGAAATTGGTGAGATGTTCCTTGGGTTGGTTGGTTTGAGGACCTGACATCATAGGTGGATCTCTTCATGGAGCAAGGGTGAAGACAGGGAACTGGTCCCCTGAAGGAGTCCCTCTGACCCGGGTCTTTAGCACCAAATGTCTCATGTGTCCATGTGAAGAGACCACCAAACAGGTTCTGTGTGAGCAACAAGGCTGTTTATTTTGTTATGCCCATACCGTTTGTTCCCCAAAGAAGACCACCAGAGTCCAGAGTCAAAGCCAAGCGGCAAGGATCTTTACTGCAAGTTCGAACTTGGTCCCTCCATTCCACAGCATACAAGAGGGCCCCGAACAATGCGAGTGCTTGCTTTTTATAGCCCGATGTAAACAGGATATGTAAAGTTATAGGGAACAAGGTAATTCTCTTGGTTACAGCATTACAATTGGTTAACATTCTACATTTAGCATACCTTATCGGAGATCTCCCAGGTGATGTTTTTCTGAAGTCTGAAAGAAATATGGAGGAATGTGTTTGTGCTGGACTCAGGAAGTTGGGAGATATATGGGGGATGTGCCTCATTCCTTTCAATTTCACCTTGCTTTAGCTGGCAAACATGGGTAACTCTTTAATTATTTAATGATGGGTACATCTTTAAATACATGGATAAATCTCTGTTCGAGGCTGTCGGCTCTGAAGGCTGTGAGACCCCTGATTTCCCACTCCACACCTCTATATTTCTGTGTCTGTGTCTTTAATTCCTCTAGCACTGCTGGGTTAGGGTCTCCCCGACCCAGCTGGTCTTGGCACGTAGAAGTTCAAGTGTTGTCTCTCCATTCGTTAATTTATGTTAATATGTGATGTTTTCTCTATGTGCTTCCCTAATTGCTCCTTTGTGTGTTTGTTTTTTGAGACGGAGTCTTACCCTTGGTCCCCTAAGGGGATGTTTCATCCCTACCCTTCTGCACCCCCTCATTATTATTTCAAAGAAAAAGAGTAGCCTGATCCTCCAGATCTTTCTTTTCTGGAGGACACTGGGCAAAAAGTAGTTGCCCCAGTGAGTGTTCAAGCAGAGCCTCGAGCGACCGCTCTCAGTTCTATTCAGGCAAGAAATCAGCAAGCTAGACAAGAAGGTGATCTAGAGGCTCAGCAGTTCCCTGTTAGAATACACCCACCTGATCAACAGGGAAATACTATAGCTACATTTGAGCCTTTTCCTTTTAAATTCAGGAAACGCCATGTGGGGCCCATCTTGGGCCCTGTTCCAAACCGGGGCATTTCCAGCTCAGGCCATTCCCTCACCCCTGTACAATGTCTGTCCCCTGCCACAGCCAGTAGTGCTGCAGTAGATTTATGCTGCACAAAAGCTGTCAGCCTTCTGCCTGGGGAACCCCCGCAAAAGGTCCCAAGAGGAGTCTGTGGACCCTTGCCAGCAGGGACGACAAGATTACTTCTAGGAAGGTCTAGTTTAAATTTAAAAGGGGTACAAATACATAGAGGAGTCATTGATTCAGATTACAATCGGGAAATTCAAATTGTTTTTTTTTTTTTTTTTTGAGACGGAGTCTCCCTGTGTCGCCCAGGCTGGAGTGCAGTGGCCGGATCTCAGCTCACTGCAAGCTCCGCCTCCCGGGTTTACGCCATTCTCCTGCCTCAGCCTCCCGAGTAGCCGGGACTACAGGCGCCCGCCACCGCGCCCGGCTAAGTTTTTTGTATTTTTTAGTAGAGACGGGGTTTCACCGTGTTAGCCAGGATGGTCTCGATCTCCTGACCTCGTGATCCGCCCGTCTCGGCCTCCCAAAGTGCTGGGATTACAGGCTTGAGCCACCGCGCCCGGCTCAAATTGTTATATCTACTTCTGTTCCCTGGAAAGCAGAGCCAGGAGAGCATATAGCACAGCTCCTGATTGTGCCGTATGTGGAAATGGGGAAAAGTGAAATTAAATGAACAGGAGGATTTGGAAGCACAAATAAACAAGGCAAAGCAGCTTATTGGGTGAATCAAATTACTGATAAATGTCCTACCTGTGAAATAACTATTTAGGGAAAGAAATTTAAAGGTTTGGTAGATACAATCATTTCTCTACAGCACTGGCTGTCCGTGTGACCAATTCAACCTGCTCAATTTAACATAGTTGGAGTTGGTAAAGCCCCTGAAGTATATCAAAATAGTTACATTTTGCATTGTGAAGGGCCCGATGGACAACCTGGGACTATTCAACCAATTATAACTTCTGTACCTATAAATTTATGGGGGAGAGATTTATTACAATAATGAGGAGCACAAGTTCTAATTCCAGAACAATTATACAGCCCTCGAAGTCAACATATGACGCATGAAATGGGATATGTCCCTGGTATGGGACTAGAAAAAAATTTGCATGGTTTAAAGGAACTGCTTCAAACGGAAAGACAACGTTCCCGCCAAGGTTTAGGATATCATTTTTGATGGCAGCCATTGTTAAGCCTCCAGAACCTATACCTTTAAAATGGTTAACAGATAAGTCAATTTGGATAGAACAATGGCCGTTGAGTAAAGAGAAACTGGAGGCTTTAGAGGACTTAAAATTGGCCTTTAATAGTCATAGATTTAAAAGACTGTTTCTTTACTATCTCTTTAGCTGAGCAAGACTGTGAACAGTTTGCATTTACAATTCCTGCAGTAAACAACCTGCAGCCTGCTAAGCGTTTTCATTGTTTTACAGATGGGTCTAGTAATGGTAAAGCTTCTTATTCTGGTTTGAAGAGTAAAGTTTTCCAGACACCCTATACTTCAGCTCAAAAAGTGGAGCTTGTAACTGTAATTGAGGTATCGACTGCTTTTAATATGCCTATTAATGTGATTTCTGATTCTTCATACGTGGTTCATTCCACACAGTTAATTAAAAATGCTCAGTTGCTATTTCATACAGATAAACAACTGATGACAAAAACAAAAAGGGAGGGAAATAGGGATTACGGGATAGCCGATACACAATTGAATCCAGCATTATTAACTTTAAATTTTTTGAGCCTGCCCAAAGGTCAGATGTTATCAGCAGCTGAACAGAATCTACAGAAACCAGCTGCAAAGACAGAAGCATAAGAACTGGTTTGGTGGAGAGATCTGACAACAAAAAGTTGGGAAATAGGTAAAATAATAACTTGGGGTCGAGGTTATGCTTGTGTTTCCCCAGGTCAAAATCAACAGCCGATTTGGATATCATCAAGACACCTGAAACCTTATCATGATCCAGATGCTCAGGAAGGGATTCCGGGAGGATTCTGGGGACCTCTCAGTTGCAGCCATGTCGAGACTGACACTGAGAAGGACCCCAGCTGTCACAAGCAACACCCATTGAACAGAGTCACCCACCTGGGGACAGATCAAGAAGCTGCCACAGATGGCAGAAGAAAACCTGAGGAAAGCAGGACAACAGTCACAATGGGTAATTTAATGGTAGCTCTGATAGCGAAGATCACCACTGCCATGAGTATTCCTTCAACAAGGGCTGACACAGAGAACAATTATACTTATTGGGCATATTTATCAATCTTGGCTGGCAACAATGCCTGGATGCAATCACTCTATGACACAGTTATACATGCTTTCTGATCTCAGTATTTACCATAATAAATCTGCTCCTATAATTGAGGCATACCGCCCTCAAAAACCTATTTGTAAACAAAATTGAACCTGGTCAGGAAAAATGAACATACTTATTTAGGAAGGTTGCACTGCAGAACAGGCAGAGGTGCTGCACAATGTTTCCTACGGAATCACTATTGATTGGTCCCCTAAGGGGATGTTTAGGTTGAATTGCACCTCTCAGTCTGTGTGCCACGGCCACACTATGTTCAGCTGGTCTGAACAAAATGGTCAGATGGTAGAAATGATAAGAAGTAAGGCAAGAGTTCCTATTATCTGGAACCATGGCGGTATAGCGGCACTTCAACCTCAAATGATATGGCCTGTTGTGGGAGCTAAACATCAGGATTTGTGGAAACTGTTAATAGCTCTTAATAAGATCAAAATTTAGGAAAGAATAAAAAAGCATCTAGAAAGACACTCTACAAACTTGTCTTTGGATATTACAAAATTAAAAGAACAAATATTTAAAGCATCCCAGGCACACCTGACCTTAATGCCAGGAACTGGAGTGCTTGAAGGAGCTGCAGACAGATTAGCAGCTAATAACCCATTAAAACGGATAAAAACACTTGGAAGCTCTGTGATTTCAATGGTAATTGTGCTTTTAATCTATGTTGTTTGCCTTTGTATAGTCTGCAGATACAGATTCTGACTCCTGCAAGAAGTAGCTCACCGTGACAAAGCTGCCTTTACTTTTATTGCTTTGCAAATCAAGGAAGGGGGACAGGTTGGGATTAGCGCCCCCCCCCCCAATCTGGCCATAAACTGGCCCCAAAACTGGCCATAAATAAAATCTCTGCAGCACTATGACATGTTCATGATGGCCATGACACCCACGCTGGCAGGTTGTGGGTTTACTAGAATGAGGGCAAGGAACACCTGGCCCACCCAGGGTGGAAAACCGCTTAAAGGCGTTCTTAAACCACAAACAATAGCATGAGCCATCTGTGCCTTAAGGACATGCTCCTCCTGCAGATAACTAGCCAGACCCATCCCTTTATTTTGGCCCATCCCTTTGTTTCCCATAAGGAATACTTTTAGTTAATCTATAATCTATAGAAACAATGCTTATCACTGGCTTGCTGTTAATAAATATGTGGGTAAATCTTTGTTCCAGGCTGTCAGCTCTGAAGGCTGTGAGCCCCTGATTTCCCACTCCACACCTCTATATTTCTGTGTGTGTGTCTTTAATTCCTCTAGCGCTGCTGGGTTAGGGTCTCCCCGACTCAGCTGGTCTTGGCACACAGAAGTTCAAGTGTTGTCTCTCCATTCGTTAATTTATGTTAATATGTGATGTTTTCTCTACAAAATATGTGCTTCCCTAATTGCTCCTTTTTGTGTGTGTTTGTTTGTTTTTTGAGACAGAGTCTTGCTCTGCTGCCTAGGCTGGAGTGCGGTGGGGTGATCTTGGCTCACTGCAACCTATGCCTCCCAGGTTCAAGTGATTCTTGTGCCTCAGCCTCCCGGAGAAGCTGGGACTACAGGTGTGCACCACCATGCCCAGCTAATTTTTTGTATTTTTAGTAGAGATGGGGTTTTGCCATGTTGTTGCCCAGGCTGGTCTCAAACTCCTGAGCTCAGGCAATCCACCTGCCTTGGCCTCCCAAAGTGCTAAGATTACAGGTGTAAGCTACCAGGCGCAGCCCCTAATTGCTTTTAAATTGTTATAACACTATGACTGATTACTCTTAGAAATTATGAGGATAATGACTAGTATTTATTAAATGTCCTTTCTCTTCCCATGACCCTCACCCACATCTTCATCTTATTTGCACTGGAACAGTACTTGGAGATCCAGCAACCCATACAAGGTAGGAATAAGAAGAAATAGATTAGGAAGGTTTACTGCAACTGTACTGAGCCCAAAGCAATCTTATAAAAGAGACAGTCAGCAACTCCAACAGCAGTGCCCTTTGGGACATGACAAAGCAGTTTCCATTACTTAGTTCCAGTTTCCAAGAAGATCCAGGATATGGTCTGAATGTTTGTTTTTTTTCTCTATTTTTTCTGATATTTACATTAGGTGAAATCCTAACCACCAAGGTAATGGTATTAAGAGGTGTGGCCTTTGGGGAGTGATTATATCATGACAGCTCCTCCCTCATGAATGGACTTAGTACCCTTATAAAGGATGTTGAAGGGAGCTCTTTTGCTCCTTCTGCCATATGAGGACCTAGCAAAAAGTGAGCTGTTGCAACTCAAAAGAGGACCCTCACCAGAACCCAACCATGCCAGCACCCTGATCTTGAACTGCCCAGCCTCCAGAACTGTGAGAAATAAATTGTGGTTGTTTATAAGCCACCCAGTATATGATATGTTGCTATAGTGGCCTGAATGGACAAAGATAGTCCAATCCAGTGAATGTTTTGTTTTGCTTCAACACATGCCATCTCCTCAGTCCTTACTGCTATCATTTCTCCCCTGCATTATTGCAACTTCCTAACGGATCTTCTTGCTGTGAGTTTTACCCTTCAAACCGCTACTCCTTATCCCCTTTCCACAACGTGCCCAAAGTGATCTTTTCAATTACTTTTCAAATATCATTTAAAATCTTTGAATTTCTTCACAATTGCTGTGACGATAAAGTCCAAACTCTTCAATACAGTTTTGGACTCTGCATTATAGGTTATCTACATCTCACCTCTCGAATCTCAGCTATAACTTTCCAACACTCGAACTCTAAGCTTTAATAATTCTGAACTTAACTTGTTGTTGAACGGTCAAATTTCAGGAGGAAGGAGACACATGGGTCTCAAGAACAACCAGGCACTTTGATGTGTCTAGGTCCTCTCTCTTCTCTGTCTTCTCTCTTGCTGTGAGAGTCATTTTACCTCGCTAGAGATTAATTTTCTTCAGGGGGTGGGAAACATGGCCACTAATGGCCCCACACTTGTACCTTACAGCTTCCGCTATTAAATCAAATGGACTTAAGTTTCCTATGGTCCCAAGTCCAAAAGCCAGCAGGCATCAGGTGTCAACTTCTGGATCAATTCATTCAAATGAGATACAGGGTCCCATTGCTGTAACATGGTGGCTGTCAAATTTGCCCTTGTGGCAGAGAAAGAAGATTCTGGGCAGATGATGCCAAGCTTCTGCAATCAAAACCAATCAGGAGGGAGAAATGAGTGAAGAAGAGTTAAGCTGACTTCAGTATTTCTGATTTGGATAACTCAGTGGATGGTGATGACATTGAAAAGGAAAGGCAGACATGGGAAAAAAATGAGTCTTAGGGGAAACTTCAGTTTTCGACATGTCAAGTATGAGATGCCAGCATCGTGGACAGCAAGGTGCAGATGTTCAGAAGCTGGTAAAAAATATGTACAGAAGAGGCTGGGTGTGGTGGCTCACGCCTGTAATCCCAGCACTTTGGGAGGCCAAGGCAGGTGGATCACAAGGTCAGGAGATCAAGACCATCCTGGCTAACACAGTGAAACTCTGTCTCTACTAAAAATACAAAAAAAAAAAAAAAAAATTAGCCAGGCATGGTGGTGGTCACCTGTAGTCCCAGCAACTTGGGAGGCTGAGGCAGGAGAATGGCGTGAATCCAGGAGGTGGAGGTTGCAGTAAGCCAAGATTGCGCCACTGCACTCCAGCCTGGGCAGCAGAGCGAGACTCCATCTCAAAAAAAAAAAAAAAAAAAAAGAAATATGTAAGGAAGAGAGATAAAGGCTGAAGATAGGAAGGGAGCCATCTGTGTTCAGGTGGTAGTGGAGGCTGCACACCTCATTCCGGGAGAAGATCTCTAAGCACATAACTCTGGATAGCACCCCACACAGAAGGAAGGAAAAGTGCAGTGTAGGAGGTAGAGGAGGCCGCGAGAGAGTTAATTATTTATTCAGTGTTCATGATAGGCCAAACCCTAACATGAACTATTTCTCTTAAAATTCTCACAACCATCCTATGGTATACCTAAAAGGTAGGTATTGTTATTATCTTCACATTACTTGGCTTATCAGTATTCTATCACTGGTCCAAGGCTTCAGTGAACAGTAGATCCAGGATTCAAATCTGTGACTGATAGAACTCAATACTATGTTGTATTGCTTTTGCCTCTCACATAGTGACAGTAGAAAAATCCAAGGAGCCTGGAGTCAGGAAAACTCAGGAAGGAGAATATCAGGAATGAGGGAATGGTCAATACTATAAAATGTCTAATGAGTTTATTTTAAAAATCCAATTTAAAATGACCACTGTTTTGACAAATTCCTTAGTGCTGATCAAACGGATTCTTGTGAGGTCTTGCAGACCTTCTTGATTCTAGATGGATCTGGCAATAGAAACCCAAAAAGATAGATGGACTTTGGTTATGTCCTAAAAGTTTCAGGGTAATCTACAGAGAGATTGGAGTGCCCCCGGGAAATTCATAGGAAAGGCATATAAGATTATGGATAGAACAGAACCAGTTTTGGATACGCAGCAAGTAAAAGTAAGGCGTTATAGTAAACTGTATCATCCATTACCTGTATTGAAAGCCCTGCCTCACCCTCTGGGAGACAGCAGCTCAAGTTTGACTAAAGTTCAGGCCAGAAAGAGGCCATAGTCCCAGATCACTTGGGTAATTTATACTGAAGGTAATATACTAGGTATTTACTTTCACTATAATATCTACTAATCAAATAGCACTTCGCAGGTTTCAAATTGTCTCCACATACTTTATCCTCACAACCATCAGATAGAGATAGTAATCTCCATTTTGTGAACGAAGAAACCGAGGTTGCAAGCGGAGACTGTTTGCTTTTGGAGAGGAAAGCACTACACGCTATCGGCACGCCCCCTTACGCTATCAGTGGCTCTAGTTTAAAATGTCATCCAACCCTGTACTGCAATTCAGGACCTGTGTGAGAAGAACTTCAAACCTGACAGCGTAGCCAAGCTTTCACAGTCACTGGCCAACCCACGAGCATTACAGGAAAGTGACACAATCATTTCAGAAATTTTCTCTGAGCTTATTACACATTTTATGGGCAAAAACAATCCACGGGTACAGGCTCTGATTCCAGTGGTAATGAGAGACAATCTGCCAATGTCTGATTAGCCAGGGAAAAGGAGTGAGCATGATTGTGTTTTATGATAGCCTTGTTTTTTTTTTTTTCTCTCATAATAAAATAATACTTGTTAGTTACAATTCTGTAAAATATAAGATACAATTTTTAAAAATCTCACCAATCCAAGGATAGCGACTGTTAACATTTTGTTGTATATCATGGTAGCCGTTTTATTTTTGTTCACACTCACATACATACATGCATTTTTTTTTTTTTTTTTGAGACGGAGCCTCACTCTTATTGCCCAGGCAGGAGTGTAATGGCATGATCTCAGCTCACTGCAACCTCCACCTCCTAGGTTCACGTGATTCTTGTGCCTCAGCCTCCCGAGTAGCTAGGATTACAGGTGCCCACCACCACGCTTGGCTAATTTTTAAAAATATTTTTAGTAGAGATGGGTTTTCACCATGTTGGTCAGGTTGGTTTTGAACTCCTGACCTCAAGTGATCTGCCCACCTCAGCCTCCCAAAGTGCTAGGATTACAGGCATGAACCACTGTGCCCAGCCATATGGTATGTGCATTTTTAAAACACAAAATTGGTCATTTAAAGTATATTGTTCAGCCCGGGCAACATAATGAGACCCTGTCTCTATAAAAAAGTTAAAAAATTTGCCAGGTGTGGTGGTGTGTGCCTGTGGTCCCAGCTGTTTGGGAGGCTGAGGTGGCAGAATCACTGGAGCCCAGGAGATCAAGGTTGCAGTGAGCTATGATCATGGCAATGCACTTCAGCTTGGGTGAAAGAGTAAGACTCTGTCTCTAAAATAAAATAAAATTAAATAAATAAAGTATATTGTTTAGTAACTGTGCTTTCATATCACAAAGTTCACTTGTGAACTTTTTACCATGTTAAAAAATGTACATAGCTGGGCCAGGTGTGGTGGTCACACCTGTAATCCCAGCACTGTGGGAGGCTGAGGTGGGCGGATCATGAGATCAAGAGATGGAGACCATCCTGGCCAACATGGTGAAACCCTGTCTCTACTAAAAATACAAAAATTAGCTAGGCGTGGTGGCATGCGTCCGTAGTCCCAGCTATTCAGGAGGCTGAGGAAGGAGAATTGCTTGAGCCTGGGAGGTGGAGGTTGCAGTGAGCTGAGATCATGCCACTGTACTCCAACCTGGGTGATAGAGTGAGAGTCCATCTAAAAAAAAGTAGATCGCCAGTATCTTTTTTTTTTAGACGGAGTCTCACTCTGTTGCCCAGGCTGGAGTGCAGTGGCGTGATCTTGGCTCACTGCAACCTCTGCCCTCTGGGTTCAAGTGATTCTCCTGCCTCAGCCTCCTGAGTAGCTGGGATTATAGGCGTCCGCCACCGCACCCAGCTAATTTTTTGTGTGCGTGTTTTTAGTAGAGACAGGGTTTCACCATCTTGGCCAGGCTGGTCTTGAACTCCTGACCTCGTGATCCACCCGCCTCATCCTCCCAAAGTGCTGGGATTACAGGCATGAGCCACCATGTCCGGTCAGCTAACATCATTCTTAATGTTTGCACAGTATTTTACTGCATAAGGGTATCATACTCTATTTAATCAAGCTCATATTGTTGAACGTTTAGGTTGTTTCAACATTTTCTACATTACAAAGACTTGTTTCATTATTTCCTTAGAATAATTACAGGAGTGGAATTTTAGGATCAAAGAGAAAAATCTTTAATATGTTGATTCATATTGTCAAACTAATACTTATATCCCCAACAGGAGTTAAAGTGTCAACTTCCTAAATTCTTGCCAATACAGGGTTGGTATG
Source organism: Macaca nemestrina (assembly GCF_043159975.1). Classification (NCBI taxonomy): domain Eukaryota; kingdom Metazoa; phylum Chordata; class Mammalia; order Primates; family Cercopithecidae; genus Macaca; species Macaca nemestrina. Next base: position 120,755,730 of record NC_092135.1, on the reverse strand, counting down.
ATTTGTTTCTTTAATGCCTGCCAGTCTCCCTGGAGAAAATATACACGACTTGCACTGTTGTTTTAATTTACATTCTCTTCTCTTTTTGTTTTTTGTTTGTATTTAATTGGTGCTCACTTCCTTTGCTCATTTTCTTAGCATTGAAATATATAGTAATAAAAAGAAAAGGTAATATGCCAAGTATTCCTAATGTTAAAACTTCAAATATTTATTGATGGTCTGCTTTGTGCCAGGCATTGTTTGAGGTTCTTGGCATGTGTTAGTGAACAAAACACAAAAATCTCTGCCCTTACAGGATCATGTTTTAGCAGAGAGAGACGTTTATATCTGATAACCATAACTAATAGTACAGTCAGGGACAGGCTTTTCTGGGACGACTTCAAGGAGCCAAGGGATCTAGCTCTTTGGGAATCTATGGGCAGGAACATTCAAGCAGAAGGCCCAAGGTGGGCCACTGCCTGGCACACTCAAGAACTTACACGGAGCCTGTGGTTCTCGGATGGAAAGATTCCTAAATTAATCCATAAATGATGTTTGATTCCTAATAAATGAGAAGAGAATGTTTTCCAAAACTTGAAGAAATCTTAAAGTTCATATAGAAAAATTAACATGAGATAAAAGTCATGAAAGTTTTGAAAAAGAAGGCATTGAAGGTACACTAACTTACTAACTTTTCCAAATACTAAAATGTATTATAGCACTATAATAATTGAAAAAGCTTCCTATGGGCAATGGAACAGATAGTTTAGGAATAAACCTAAACATATAGATATATATATATGGAAATTTTAAAAAGAACATATTTCAAATCCATGGGTAAAAAGAAGCTTATTTAATAAATAAAGTATTAACTGAATTGTTTAAAAACAAAAATAAAGCTGGTTCATTCAGTCACTCCAAAACCAAAACAAATTTCAGAAAGATCTGAGATTTAAATGCAAAAGAAAAATAAAAACCCATTCAAGTACTCTGAGAAACAAACTTAAAAAAAAAATAATCTTGGGATTAAGAAAGACCTTTTAAAACATAACCTAAACCCCATAACCTATAAAGGAAAATAATAATAAATTAGACAAAAGTTTTTTAAAAGCCCTTTATCCGGGTCGGGCATGGTGGCTCACACCTGTAATCCTAGCACTTTGGGAGGCCAAGGCAGGTGATTCACCTGAGGTCAGGAGTTCGAGACCAGTCTGGCCAACATGGTAAAACCCCATCTCCACTAAAAATACAAAAATTAGTTGGGCATGGTGGCAGGCGCCTGTAATCCCAGCTGCTCAGGAGGCTGAGGCAGGAGAATTGCTTGAACCCAGGAGGTGGAGGCTGCAGTGAGCCAAAATGAGCCATTGCACTCCAGCCTGGGCTATGAGCGAAACTCCATCTCAAAAGAAAAAAAAAGAAAGCCCTTTATGGAGGAAAAAGAACACCTTAAAGTGAAATCAAGTGTCAAGTACTCCTGTTGTGTTTCTGCTCAGCTATCTGCCACCCAGCATTCACGTCTCCCCATCCCTGAAATAGAGTGCCACACTTATCTGTTGTTTCCCACCTTCATCTTTACTTGCTTAAAATACATCCACAAAGGTATACCAGATAAAATAGAGCATTACTAATATTTTTGAAACCCTTTTGAGTATTGTGATGGTTAATTTTATGTCCAACTTGACTGGGCTAATGGGTACCCAGGTAGCTGGTTAAACATTATTTCTGGGTGTGTGAGGGTGTTCCTGGAAAGGACTGGGGTTTGTTTTTATTTTTTTGAGATGGAGTCTTGCTCTGTTGCCCATGCTGGAGTGCAGTGGTGCAACCTTGGCTCACTGCAGCCTCTGCCTCCTGGGTTAAGTGATTCCTCTACTTCAGCCTCCCAAGTAACTGGGACTACAGGCGTGCGCCACCATGCCCGGCTAATTTTTGTATTTTTAGTAGAGACGGAGTTTTGCTATGTGAGCCAGGTTGGTCTCAAACTTCCGACCTCAAGTGATCTGCCTGCCTCAGCCTCCCGAAGTGTTGTTGGGATTACAGGCGTGAGCCACAGCACCCAGCCAAGATTAGTATTTGAATGGACCGACTGAGTAAAGCAAATTGCCCACCCCAATGTGGGTAGGTATTATCCAATCCATGGTGGGCCTGAAGAGAATAAAGAGGGGGAGGAAGGCTGAATTCACTCTCTGTCTGACTACTTGAGCTGGGCCATAGATCTTTCCCTGTTCTCAGTTCTCCTGGTTTTCAGGCATTGAGACAGCATCTACACTACCACCTCTTCAGCTCTCAGGGCTTCAAACTACTTCCCTGATTTCCATGGGTCTCCAGCTTGCAGATGGTAGACTGTGGGACTTCTCAGTTTTCATAATGGTGTGAGACAATACTTTATAATAAATATCTATCTACCTATTTCCTATTTATTTATCTGGAGGATTCTGAGTAATACAGGTATTCCAACACTCCAGGCTGCAGTCCTTCCATCTCACTCAGAACTAACTGGTCTCATACTTTATGTTTGTTATCATCTGCTTTTTATTACAGGCTTACCATTCTATTTATGTATGACTAACAATATACTCTTTAGGTTAGCCTGGTTTTTAGTGTTTATAGTAATGACATCATACAGTACATATTCTTCTGTGATTTACATTTTTCCCTCAAAATTACAATGTAGGAGTTATCCAAGTTGATACACACAGGTGTAGTTCATTTGTTTACACAGCTGTATGGTGCTTCACTGTATAAATTTATCATAACTGTCTACCCATTCTAGTATTGACAAACATTGGGTTGTTTCTAGCTTTCTGTTACAAAGAACCATGTAACCATGAAAATTCTTATTTGAGTCTTCTGGTGCACATGGGTAAGAGTTTCTCTGGGGAATATTCCTAGAAGTGCAATTGCTGGGTAGTAGGATATGGACATGCCCCATTTTTCTAGGTAAGGCCATATTTTCCAAAGAGGTTATATCAAGTTATACTCCAAAATTCTTGCCAAGATCTGATTTTTTTCAGACTTTAAGATTTCTACCAGTCTCATAGGTATAAACATGTATGTCCTTATAATTTTAATTTGCATCTCCTTAATTTCTGCTAAGCTGAGAGTTTTTTATGTCTTTTGTCCAGCTTGCTTTTCATTCCTAGGAAATGCTGCCTCCTCATTCCTGCTTTCGGTCTGGCCCCAAAATTAGATGAAAGAAGCATGCACCTACATTTTTTGATATGTGATCTCATCATTTTCCATGTACCTTTCCTTTCAGTTAGCTAATGCCGTTTGCGATGAGCCCTAGTGGCCTAGTTTCCTCTTTTCCATTAGAATCTTCTAACAGTTTAGCTTCTCACAGAGAAGGGACAGAGTACCTGTAACGTGTGCAATGATAAAAAGTAGGATGGGTCAGTTGGGGGATGTGAGAGATGGGAACGGAATGCCCGTTGGTGGTCTGAGACTAGCAGAAAACTAGGAGGATTAAAAATAATAATGACAGTTGCCCTATTTCCAGGACCTCTAGCATGGTAAGAACTATACTAGTTATTTATGAATATTATTTCAAATTCTTACAATAATTCTTTTTTAGTTTTTAAGACAAGGTCTCACTTGGTTACCCAGGCTGGAGTGCTGTGGCACGATCACAGCTCACCGCAGCCTCGACCTCCCGGGCTCAAGTGATCTGCATAGATGGGATCATAGGTGTGTGCCACCATGCCTGGTTAATCTTTCTTTTTGTTTAGAGACGGGGTCCAACTCTGTTGCCCAGGCTGGTTTTGAAATCCTGGGCTCAAGTAATCCTTCAGCCTCCACCTCCCAAAGTGCTGGAATTATAGGTATGAGACACAATAATTCTCTGAGTTGTATATTATTATCCCTGTTTTGTAGATGAGGAAACTGAGGTTCAGAGGCCACAGAACACTTTGGAGTGTCCAAATCTGAGCAGGTTAGCAGGAAGACCTTTTGTTATTTATTATTATTATTTGTTGTTGTTGTTGTTATTGTTTTTGAGACAGAGTCTTACTCTGTCACCCAGGCTGGAGTCTAGTGGCATGATCTTGGCTCACTGCAACCTCTGCCTCCTGGGTTAAAGTGATCCTCAGTCCTCAGTCTCTCCAGTAGCTGGGATTACAAGTGCCTGCTACCACACCCAGCTAATTTTTGTAATTTTAGTAGAGATGGGGTTTTATCATGTTGGCCAGGCTGGTTTCGAACTCTTGACCTCAAGTGATCTGCCCACTTCAGCCTCCCAAAGTGTTGGGATTACAAGTGTGAGCCATCGTGCCTGGCACTAGTCCTTTGCTTATTAATTGAGCACGAAGCACCAATTTTAGGTGGAAAACTGTATTTTGCATTGGGCATGTTTGCCATTTATGGGGTGTTGCCAATCTGTTATGTTGGTCATTGGGAAGGGACTGCCTTCCCATGGAAGGCAGCTAATACTGTGTAGTGAAAAACTGCTTGATTAGTAGTTAGAGTGTCCTACATCTGGCTCAGCTTTTGTCTCCTCATGTGAAGGACCTTGGAAGAAGCCCTCACTCACTGTACAGTAGAAAGGATTAGGGCAAGTCTCCCCCTGGAAATGCCAGGTTGTGCCTTAGTTTCATTACTGGTAAAACAGGGATAATGGTACCTACCTTGATATATTAGTTTCCCTTGGCTGCTGAAACAAATTACCACAAACTTGCTGACTTAAACCAAAAATTTATGCTCTCATAGTTCTGGAGGCCAGAAACCCAAAATCAGTTTCACTGGGCCCAAACCAGCATGTATTACACGGCTGCCCCATAGGCTGGGCGTGAATCTGTCCTTGTCTCTGTTTATTTCAGGGGTACATGTGCAGGATGTGAAGGTTTGTTACATAGGTTAACGTATGCCATGGTGGTTTGCTGCACAGATCATCCCATCACCTAAGTATTAAGCCCAGCATCTATTAGCTATTTTTGATGCTCCCCACTCCTCCACCCCCTCACTCCCAGAGTGTGCTTGTCTCTTTGTTTCTGGTGGCTGCTGGCATCCTTGGGTTGTGGCTGCCACTGTGGCTACATCGTCTCTCTCTACCTCCCTTTTATGTTTTTATGAGGATACTGTGATTCCATTCAGGGTCCGTCTTTAGAATCCAGGATAATAATCTTTATCTCAAAATCCTTAATCTGCAAAGGCGCTGTTTCTATATAAAGTTACATTTAGAGGTTGCAGGGATTAGGGTCTGATACTACTGGGGGCCGTTATTCAGCCTACTACACTCAGGGTCGTTTTAAGGAGGAAGGCTGAGCACAGCCCACTGACAGCAGAGAGCACTGAGCAAATAGACTAAAAAGGAGGTCTCTTACAAAGACTCCCTTATAGGGCTGCCGTAAAGTTCAAAAGAAACACAGGTATATCACTTATACGAGTATAGGAGAGATTAAAGAATGAAGTAAAAACTGAGGTCTGTTAACAGCCCCTCTCCCGCCGCCAGGAGTTGCACACCTTTCTCTGCAGGAAGCCTTGAACCGTCTCCTCTCGCCTTTCCACCACCTCCAGGCAAGATTTCCCACGTGGAGGCCCCGCCCCCTCCCTGACGCGCCCCTCTCTCCGCCCTGCCCTTAGCGCGCTGGAAGCATCCGGGACTTCAGGGACAGTACGTTACAATGCCTGACAAATCCTAGCCAGTGCTATCAAATTATATGTCTCTTACAGGTTTTTAAGCTATTAGTCCCATAAAGATACATTTAGTCAGCGAGGTAATGGCAAGATGAGTGTTTTTAGGTTAAAATAAGAACTGGAACTGTTGGCAGCAGAATGGCGATATTCAAGACAGCTCGCACAAGAAGAGGCGGGTCCTACGCGCCTCGCTAGGGAATCCCGGGTCAGCTCGCCGCGCAGGCGCAATGAGTTCGACTCGCCATGCCGACTGTCAGCCTGAAGCGTGATCTGCTCTTCCAAGCCCTGGGCCGCACCTACAGTGAGTGCCGGCCCTATACATTGGGGCCTACGCCTCTTCTTGGAGGCTGGGCCTCCCTCCTAAAGGGCATTGTGGTGACATTCATGTCTTCCTGAAGGTTTTGGCCCCGGGAGGCCGGGGTTTATACTGGAGGGCCGATGATGGTGGCGGTCCGACTGGGCTGTGGTAGCCTCGGAACCGGCATCGCAGGGGTGCCACTGCTCGTGCCCGGCTCGCCGTGTCATTCATTCAGCGATCTGCCATCGAGTGCCTACAGCGTGCCTGGCACCGACATCCAAGCCAGGGGATAGAACAGGAAGGAAACCCGGGGTTGTATCCCGAGCGTAGCCAGTTCATTGCAATAAGAGCGCTGTGGGAACTCAGTTTATAAGGGGGTAGGAGGAGAGAGTTGTGCAGCGGGATGGAGAAAGGCATTCCATCTGTCTTCGTCTTATTAATGTTTCCTGAGCGCCTGTTATGTGTCAGGCACTGTTCGAAGAGCTTAGGACTAGGGCTGTGCACATGACACGTCAGGTCCACGTTCTGTCTGATGGAGGCAGACAATTAACCAGCACATTAATAAAATGATTTCGGATAATGTTAAATGCCATCAAGGAAAGAAGAGGTGTTGTGCCAAGAACAACTTTAGATAGGGTGGTAACATTTGATCTGAGACCTGGATGAGGAGTATTCAGTGGGCGTAGACTTCATTCTACATTTCATCTTTTATTCAGTTCTAAAAACACAACCATTGCAAAAAGGAGGGAGATATTAAGTGCAGTTATCAGTTACCTCACAGCCGTAGCAGGTGCCCCACCCTTTTTGTTTTTTTTTGAGAAGGAGTTTCGGTCTGTCGCCCAGGCTGGAGTGCAGTGGCACTATCTCGGCTGACTGCAACCTCCGCCACCCGGTTCAAGCAATTCTCTGCCTCAGCTTCCCGAGTAGCTGGGATTACAGGCGGCTGCCATCACGCCTGGCTGATTTTTTTTTGTATTTTTAGAGAGACCGGGTTTCACCATCTTGGCCAGGCTGGTCTTGAACTCCTGACCTCGTGATCCGCCAGCCGCGGCCTCCCAAAATGCTGAGATTACAGGCGTGAGCCACCGCACGCGGCCCCCACCCCATAATTTTTAGCTTGTATAAAGACTGTACCAACTGGTTTGTGAGAGCTGTTTTTTTCTTTTTAGCGCTCAGTGTGATAACAAAGGCCTAACTGGTTTAATGACAGCCACCGCTTTCCAAAATAAGATATTACTGCTACTGTGAAAATAAAACTGGCTTTTAAAAATCTTTCCTAAGCGTGTACTTTTAGATAGTACCTATTCTCAATGTGATATTCTTCGTAAGTTCTGCCATAAGTCCCTGAAAGTAAAGGAAATACAAGGGTATTGTATTACTCTTACCCTTTGTACTTGTCTCTAATCGCCTAATCGCTTTATTTTATAATGAGCTTATTTATATTTCTTACCTGACCTTCTAAACCATATTCTCACTAATGGGATGTGGTACAGGTTGCTAATTCCTGATCCAAAATGCTTGAGACCAGAAGCGTCTTGGATTTTGGATTTGGGGATATTTGCATGTACATAATGAGATATTTTGGGGGTGGGACCCAAGTCTAAACATGAAATTGATTTATATTTCATATGCACCTTATATGCATAGCCTGAAGTTAATTTTATGGAATACTTTAAATACTTTTTTTTGCATGAAACAAGGTTTTGACTGTGTTTTTGACAAGTCACATGGAGTCAGGTGTGGAATTTTCCACTTGTGGCATCCTGTCTACACTTTAAGGTTTTGGGTTTTGGAGCATGTCAGATTTCAGATTTTTGAATTAGGAATGCTCTATCTGTATACCTGAATTGCCTAAGATGGTAGGTGGCAAATATTTGTTCAAAACATCTACAATCAGTTCCCATCCCAGTCTCCATTTCTAGGGAGGTAAGAAATAATCCAGATTTTTAAAAATGGTGAGATTTATAACCTATTTACTGTCATCTGATGTTTCAACATATTCTGTCCCCTTCCCTTTTTTTTTTTTCATATTGTCAGTGATCAATTAAGATTGATTTTTTTCACAAATATGTGTTTGTTAGGTACTGAATCTTTTAAGGGCCAGGTACATGGCTGATGCTTGTAATCACAGCACTTTGGGAGGACGAGGTGGGCAGACTGCTTGAGCTCAGGAGTTGGAGACCAGACTGGGCAACATGGCAAAACCCTGTCTCTACAAAAAGTAGCTGGGTGTGGTGGTGTGTACCTGTAGTCCCAGCTACTCGGGAGCCTGTGGCCGGAGGATCACTTGAACCAAGTAGGTCAAGGCTGTTGTGAGTGGTGATAAAGCCACTGCATTCCAGCCCCGGCCACAAAGTGAGACCCTGTCTCAGAAAAAAAAAAAAAAAAAATTGTTCAAGAGAATTGATGTTATTTTTGAGATGTACTTTCGAGAGGTCAGAAATGATACTCCTCATTAGTTTACGTTTATTGTGTTCTTTCTTGAAACTGTTAACTGGGTTGAGGTCAGAACTGGAAAAGCATGTTCAGCAAAGCATGTGGTTTCCAAGTAGTATGGATACATCTTGTTTCTTACCTTTTTTTTTTTCCCCCAGTCTTCCTCTTTTTTTCTTGTTTTCACACTTTTAAAATCCACGTTCTCTCTCTTTAGTCCCTCCGAGGGTTGCTTTCTATTTGAAATTTCATTGTTTCTACCAGTCCCCACCTTCCTTTTTACCTCCTCTTTGCTTAGCAAGGATATTTCTCTTTCAAGCTGTTTGCCATTTTGGTTGTTTTGCTGATCTGACTCCTTTGGAGCAGGTTTGTCTCCTTAGTCTACCTTTTCAATTGACTTTCTGTACAGATGGTTTCCTCTTGCCACTCCTTTTCTTGTTAACTGATTTATTATCATTGCTCTTCAATTATAGTCCTGTTCTGGCACGGTGTAATAGCTGGCAGTAGTGACAGAGCCTTCTGTGTATATCATATACACCCCTAAGGTATGGTTACTTGATGTGTCATTTTGTTAGAGGAAATTACTAATCACGATTTTATTGTTGATTTTTCTTTGTATCGAAACCCATGAAATGCAGGGTTTTTTTTATGCAGGGTTTTATTATTCCTGAAAGGAATAAAACATACGATAATTAGGATTCAGCATATTTTAATAGTTCTGTACCATTTAGTTATCTATTACTGCATACTAAATTATCCCAAAGTTTAGCATCTTAAAGCAGCTCTCATTTGTTACATAGTTTCTGAGGGTCAGGAATTGGGTACTGACTTAGCTGGGTGGTTTTTGCTCTGGATCTTTTACCAGATTACAGTCAAGGTATTTGCCAGATCCGTAGTCATGTCAAGGCCTAACAGTCTGGAGAAACTGCTTTCAGGTTCATTCAAGTGGTTGTTGGCAAACCTCAGTTCCTTGCTGACTTTTGGCCAGGGGCTTTAGTTCCTCCCACCTTATCCTCTCCACAGGACTACTTAGAACATGTTAGCTTGTTTGCCCCAGATGGAGAGGTCCGAGAGAGTGCTCAGGATAGACGCCTGTTTTCAATAACAACTCAGAAGTGATATACTAGCCCTTCTCATATTCTCTTGGTCACAGACCAATCCTAGCACAATGTGGAAGGGAACTGTGCAAGGGTGTGAATACCAGGAGGCCGGTATTATTGGAGGCCATCTTGGAGGCTGACTACCACCATTCCCCCTCTAACCTCCACTGATTCAGGTGCCTCCCATATGAAAATATACTCACCCCCTCCCAAAGCCCTCAGAAGTGCCATCCCATTACAGCAGCAGCTCAGAATCTAGAATCTCATCATCTAAATCAGGACCAGATGTGGATGTGGCGGCTTGGGTGTAGTTCCTTCAGTATGGCTTCTTTAGTACACTCTTGGCCTGAGAGACTCGAGAGACCAGTTATCTGCCCCACATACACCTAACACACAGTGGTGGGATGGGCATAGGGTAACTCCTGTAGCCCTTCCTCTTCAAAGGGGCGGAAATGGGAGACACAAAGGAGTCATTGGTCCATGGCAATTCTGAAATCAAGTGGCAAATGTTGGATGTTCTTGATTAGGTCTGAAGGCCTGGGATAATTCTCCATGGCTGTCTGCCCTGCCCTCTAGGCTCTTGGTTTCCACCCCTCTGAGTGATCCCTAGAAAGCATGTGCTTCACAGCTGGTTGGTTTTCTCAGTCTACTTACTGCTAATAGAATTTTGAGAGTTCAAAGACTTCATTTTATTCTATTTCTATCCCTTTCAATTCTAGCTGGCAATGCTTCTGCATATGTATTTCTTCTAAAAACTTTGAGGGTCTTTGGTGCATGTTACTGGCTTCCATTTTATTAGTCAAAAGCCACACCACCTACACATCTCTGAAATATATTGAGTTTCTGCTGATAACAGTGCTCTTAATTAAGCCCTATTGTGTGATTAATTGGATTTATGAGGTATATTCTTTATAATTTTTTATAGCACCCTTTGTTGGAATGATTAGCGCCTTTGATCTTTCTGGGTCTTAAGATTTTACGGTCATACTCTTGATTTTATCTTTGGACCATATTTTCCTGGCAGTGCCTTGGATTTTGGTCTTTCCTCAATTTTAGCATTGTTTCACATCTGGAGAAGATGAGAATTTTTAAAATCCCCAACATCCTGGCTCATTTTTGTTTAACAGCCTTTCTTTTAGCTTATCTCTTTTTTTCACATAAGCACAAGAAAAACCCAGGTGGCACTTTGAACACTGGTTGGAAATCTTCTTAGTTACATCACCCCATTGACTTTTTACAGTCCAGATAACTGCAGGGAATGGTGTTGCTAAGCCTTCTGCCTCTGCTTAACCAGGATTCCTCTTCTTCCATTTTCTGATAACAGTACCTCACTTTCCTCCATGTCCTCACTTGTATCCTTACCAGAGACTATGAGGCTTCTTTCTTTAGGTTTTCATTTACGCTCCTCAAAGCCCACCGCTTGGTTCCAAAGCCATTCCCGTGCTTTTCATTTTTGTTACGGCAGTACCCCATTTCCAGGGACTAAAGTCTGTATTAGTAATCTATTGCTATATAACAAATTAATCCAAAGTATTAGTAGTCTGTTGCTGTGTAGCAAATTACCGCAGTACTTAGGAGTGTAAAACAAGCCTTTATTATTTTACGAAATTTCTGAGAGACAGGAATCAGGGAGTAGCTTAGGTAGGTGATTTGGCTTTGGGTCTCACCATGTTGCAATCTAGCTGTCAGCTGGGTTTGCTGTCATTTCAAGGCTTGACTGGGCTGGAGAATCTGCTTCCAAACTCACTCTTGTGATTGCTCCAGACCTCAGTTCACACAAGAGCATGAATACAAGGAGGCTGGGATCATGGAAGGGGCTGTCTTGGAGGCTGGGTACCTGTTACTACCTGCCCTAGTTAATGATAGCCCCACCCACTTTTTCCCCCAAACCAGAGATCCAGGATTCATCCTAGACTCCTTCTACACACTCCCTATTCCTACCTCCCATCGTTTGGCCATTGAGCCTTTTACATTCCACGTCCTTAATGTTTTTTATATTAATCCCTTCTTCCTCATTCTTGCTGGTGCTGCTTTAAATGAAGCCTTCACTATATCGCATCTGTACTATTGCAGTAGACTCCCTGCTCCAATCCATCCTCTTACTCTGCGAGCAGTCTTTAGAATGCAGATAATCATGTTTTTGCCCAGCTGAAGAATCCCTTCAGTATAATTCTCCATTGCCTGTCTGTAAGAAAGAGGGCAAATTGTTAGTTAACCTCTTTCTCCTTGTTCTATCATATCTTCTCCTGGTATGAACTTTATGTTTCATCCATTGTTGAACTACTTAAGAGTTTCCAAATTTGCCATGCTATTTCACTCCCCATGATCTCTGCCTGATGAACTCATCCTTTCTGTGAAAGTTTAGCTGACCATAAGTGGAACTGATTACTTCTTTTGTGCCAGCCCTGTACCTTGTACTTAACATAGTCATATTTATTTACACATCTGGCTTCTTTACCAGATGAAGTAGTAGATAAGGCAGGAATTGTGTTTTATTTATCTTTGTAACCCTGGTACCTAGTACAGTGCCTGGTATAAGGTGGGTACTCAGTACATAGATGTTAAATTGAAATTTAGTGTCTGAATCAGGAATCTTAAGACCATTTTTCACTAGAATGCGCTGCTAATTATGTTTTGTGTTCAATTTTTGGTAATATGAGAACCCTGAAAAGCTAAACAGTAGGATATAATATTAAAATAAGGAAGAGAACTTATTTTACTTATTGCTCATAAACTATTAATTATTGTAGACTCACTATGTCTCAGGGTACTATGCCAGGTCCATTTTATGCATTATCATTTAAATCTTTCCAATAGTACCATGCCATAATGGCTGTGAAATACCATCTTATAGATGACGCAGCTATAATGTTGACATGAGATACCAAGGAAGTTTACATAAGGTGCCAAGCTCTCAGATCTAATAAGTGGGATAGAATTCAAACTGATTGACTTGTCTTCAAAGCCGAAAGTGTCAGGCCACCTCAGACCAGTTTACATGATAGGACTTACGTGACATTCTGTTGTGTGAGGTGTGTGATTTGGAGCCTGCTTTATATCTGATCTCTACTTAACAGGTGATTTTTTTTTTTTTTCTATGTATATGCAAACTTCCCAGTGCAGGTAACCTAAACTACAGTTGATATTAGCATAGGTTAATCAAGCCTTTAATTGTTTTTTCTTTTTTTAATCTTAAACTTTTTTGGCCCAGCTTTTTTTTTTTTTAATTTTTTGGTACAGAGTTTCACTCTTGTCACCCAGGCTGGAGTGCAATGGCATGATCTTGGCTTGCTGCAACCTCCGCCTCCCAGGTTCAAGCAATTCTCCTGCCTCAGCCTCCCAAGTAGCTGGGATTACAGGCATGTGCCACCATGCCTGACTAATTTTGTATTTTTAGTAGAGACAGGGTTTTACCATGTTGGCCAGGCTGGTTTCAAACTCCTGACCTCAGGTGATTCACCCACATCGGCCTCCCAAAGTGCTGGGATTATAGGCGTGAGCCACCGCACCTGGCCTGTTTGTTTTTAAATGATGAACATGATGCCTGATATTTAGTAGTATGGTTGGTGTACAGCAATTAATAATAAGAAAATGCAATTTGTATGTAGTTTTCACTTATGCTGAACGAAGTAAAATTAACCATCTCCTTGTTTATTTTCCTAGCTGACGAAGAATTTGACGAACTATGTTTTGAATTTGGTCTGGAACTTGATGAAATTGTATGTATTGGATATTTGTCTATTTTTCAAAGATTATGTGCGTAAGCTTATTTTTCAGGGGTGTGCTATATTTCATCTTTGTTACTTATAGTTAGACTAAGATGATAACATTTGTGGGCTGTGATTTCTGTGTTCAGAGGGCTAAGCTCCAGTTCTGTCTGTTGCTTTGACTAAAATCTCAAAAGGGGTTCATGCCTTATTCCATCTACAATCACCTTGTTGTCAGACTCATGCTGTGGAAAGGGATAGAATGTGTTAGATAACCCCAGTATGAAAGTAAGCTCCCTCCTTTGACAAATTAATCACAGAAAGGGACCAAGAAGCAGTAGAAATGTTGCTTCAACCAGAGTTGCCCTGCCTCCTTCTCCTCTAGCGCCTCCTCCTTCACCTCCTCTGCCCCCATCGCCTTCCTCCGTGCCTCTTCAACCAGCACTAATCCATTACTATACACTGATCTTGTAAAATGAGCTCATAGTTTTTAAGGTCTTCCTTATAAAAATGAGGAAGCGTTTCTTTGACTTTTGATTGTATAATGATTAAAATATTTTTAAAAATTAAGTCTGGGCTATACATTTTAATATTATTAACAATGATTATCTATTAAGGACATACTTTAATTTAAAAAATACTTTACTGGTAGTTAGTGTTATTTTTTTCCTAAGCCTTCTATCCTCACCTATTCAGTGTTTTTATAACACTACCTTAGGTGTAAAGTTAAAAAATCTTCAGGCTAAAAAACTGTACATTGTCTTACCTTATTTTTCCTGCTGCCTTACTAATGTTACAGAAAGATCATCTTTATACTAATCAATATTTGTATACTTGAGAAATTGGCTGAGATTTCTGTAGTTTATAAGTTACTATTAGTAATTTTACTTACACCTCAGAATTATGTGTGAAGTTATGTGATATCTAAGAGTGTTGGACTGGATGTTAGATAATTTGAGTTCTAGTTCTAACATTTACTAGCTGTGTAACTGTGGATACTTACTTTGCCTGTCTGGACCCTACAGTCCAGACGAGTCTCTCTGGGCCTCCTTTTCACTTGTGAAATAAGGGGTTTGGATTATATGATCTTTATGGTTTTCTTTTTTGACTCTGAAATTTATGTGGTTTTTAATTTCTGTAAGATTTTTGTCAGGTAGCACTGACAAATCTTACATATGGTCATTTTATGAGTTGAGATGCTGAAACTGAAAGAAGCTGAAAGCTTCTGTGTCTCTCTCTTTTTTTTTTTTTTTTTTGCAAAGGAGTTAGATCTTTTTTTACAGCAGTTCCTCCTTACCCACAGTTTTAGTTACCTGCAGCAAACTGTGGTTTGAAAATAGGTGAGTATAGTACTATAAGAAATTCTGAGACAGAGACTGCATTCACATAACTCTTATTATAGTATATTATTTTAATTGTTCTATTTTATTATTAGTTGTTAATCTCTTACTGTGCCTAATTTATACATTAAACTTTCTCATAGGTATGTATGTATGTATAGGAAGAAACATGGTATATGTAACGTTTAGTACTCTCCAAGGTTTCAGGCATCCACTGGGGAGCTTGCAACATATCCCCTGTGGATAAGGCGGTGCTGCTGAAAACTGAATGCAGATGCCTTCATTTCTCTGGTTATTGTATTATCTTCTCTGTATAGAGGTCCCTTCTGAGATCTGCCATCTCCTGGGAGGTGACTCAGCTTTCTTCACTATTTAAACAGTAATTTTATTAACCCCTTTGATTGAACATTGTTTAAACTCGAATTCTTCCTCTCCTCTTTTTGCCTCTTCCCCTTCTTTTCTTTTCCCCCTTTTTGCTCCTTCCTCCTCCTCTTCATTCTCTTGTTTTTCATTTTTCATTTTCCCTAATTTTAAAAATTTGCCTTCTAAGTTCGAGATGCCCAAGGTAGATGTTTTTTGGAGCCCAGCACCACCTCACACAGCCCCAGCATTGCATAGACTCCTGCGGTTCCTTGGGTGGGACTTTGGCACATAATACTCAGTGCCCAGAAATGAATTCCTCTGCATACTGTGCAAATGTGGACATAATTCTTAATTTGGTCAAAAATTTGAACTACTTATATTGTGGCAGTGGGAGGGCATCATGTAAAACAAAAATCATTACATATTTTGATAGAAATCCATCAGTTATTTTAGCAGGTTGTTGGTGGAAATAGTAGGAATTCGGGTTAAGTGGAGTTTCCAAATAATTAAAAGGTAACATTAACAATTGGAATATAACTTTTAATCATTTCGAGTGAAAATTTCTTAAATCTATTTACAGTTCCCCCCTGCTGTAGTAAACATAAGGAATAGAGTGTAACTTCTCTGCAGTGGTTATGTTTAAGACAGTCTGTTGCTCTGCTGTAGTGTGGTGGTTGAAATATTCTAAACTCTTTACCACTGCATTCACCGTGATTCTAGTGGTGTTTCTTCCGTCATTTCCCTCTTGGTTGCCTTAATTCTGCCTCACTATCCCTTTACTATCACTAGTTTGCCTCCCATTGCACCTATTATCTCTTTTAATTTTCACCAGTGTCTGATGGTCTCTGAATGTTTTTTGTTTTTACACTGTCCCTCTTATTGTCATGTGGACTTGGGTGCCCACAGGATTTAAGTTTTAGAGTTATCCTATAAGAAGGTGTGTTTCTTTTATTTAGTGAATCATCTTTCTTTTACCCCTTTGACACTTTTGTTGTTACTTTAGGTACCTGCTGATGTTTTCATTTTCTTTAGCTTGAGATGGGAAAACTTTTTCTGTAAAGGGCCAGATAGTAAATATTTTAGGCTTTGTAGGCTCTATAGTCTCTGTTTCAACTCAGCTATTGCAGTGTGTAAGTTGCAGTAGGTAATAGGTAAACGAATGGGTCTGTCTGTGTTCCAATAAATCTTTATCAAGTATCAGGTATGATTTGGCCAGCGGGCCATTGCTTGTGGACCTTTGTTTAGATGGATTTGTGCTGTTCTGGGGAGATTGAGGATGCCAGATATCCGAACTCAGTTAAAGTTGAAGTATTTTTCTGTCTGCTACGATTATAACACTTAATATTGTCATGTTGTTTTTGTCATGGATATAAAAATCCCGTGTTCTTGTAGAAAATATGTATAATGTAGTTACTGCCCTATAGGGCTGACAACTTTTACTTTTTTTTTTTTTTTTTTTTTTGTTGAGACAGAGTCTCGCTTTGTCGCCCAGACTGGAGTGCAGTGGCCGGATCTCAGCTCACTGCAAGCTCCGCCTCCCGGGTTCACGCCATTCTCCTGCCTCAGCCTCCCGAGTAGCTGGGACTACAGATGCCCGCCACCTCGCCCAGCTAGGTTTTTGTATTTTTTAGTAGAGACGGGGTTTCACCGTGTTAGCCAGGATGGTCTCGATCTCCTGACCTCGTGATCCGCCCGTCTCGGCCTCCCAAAGTGCTGGGATTACAGGCTTGAGCCACAGCGCCCGGCCAACTTTTACTTTTTAAAGAGAATTTAAATTATTTAATTTTATCATTACTTTTTGGCTTGTTTTAGACATCTGAGAAGGAAATAATAAGTAAAGAACAAGGTAATGTAAAGGCAGCAGGAGCCTCTGATGTTGTTCTTTACAAAATTGACGTCCCTGCCAATAGATATGATCTCCTGTGTCTGGAAGGATTGGTTCGAGGACTTCAGGTCTTCAAAGAAAGGTAAGGAAATATGTTCCTTAAAGACTTTGCTAAGTTGGATTTTCTTTCTTTCCTTGTCGTTATTAGCAGCCGTTTTTAAATTTCTAGGAAAAAGCTTGTACAGGCACGCAGCTTTAACTCTCAGCAGAGGGTTGATTTGAGGATTAGATTCATGTAGATTGTAGCCATTTGAAAATTTCCATGAAAATTTGAGTCATAGCCATTCATTTTTGGGAGCATATTTTAAAACTGGTGGTTAATGCTTTTATGGCGTCTTGAAAAATTCTTTAGCAGGTGTGTGTGATTTCCCTCCATCATCTAATTGGAATGAGTAGTTTGCTAGATGTGTTAAAGGTTGAGAGGAAATGGAGAGCTGGCAATACCCTTACATTATGAGTTCTAAGGAACCTCAGGAGTGAAGCCTCCTAACTGGAAAACCAAAGACCTTATGACGGCTCCGTGATCTTGAGCAAGTTAGTTGGCTGCTGTAGTTTCAATTTCCTAATCTATAATGAAGAAGATTTATAAGGCCCCTTCCAACTTTTCATTTAATAAAGATAGAGGGGCTGGACAATGTGCCTGTAATCCCAGCACTTCAGGAGGCCGAGGCTGGTGGATCACTTGAGGTCAGGAGTTCAAGACCAGCCTGGCCAACATGGTGAAACCCTATCTCTACTAAAAATACAAAAATTAGCTGGGTATAGTGGCGTGCACCTGTAATCCCAGCTACTCAGGAGGCTGAGGCACGAGAATTGCTTGAACCCAGGAGGTGGAGGTTGCAGTGAGTTGAGATTTGTGCCACTGCACTCCAGCTTGGGCAGCAGAGGGAGACTCCATTTCAAAAAAAAAAAAAAAAAAAAAAAGGATAGAGGGTAGCGAATATATAAAGTGAAAAAAATAATAGCTATTAAAAATTAATTGTTTTTGTTTTTGATTACTTCTACGTTATCTGGTCATCTGCAAAAGAATAAGAGTTCTAACTGATGGGCTAGATTCTGAAATTGTGAGGATTTAGGTGAGTGATGGGTATTGGTGAAATGATGATAATTAGGCATTAGGTTAAGGATGTTTAAAATTTTGGAGTTGACCCGGTTGGTTTCCTGCAGGACAATCAGATGCTTTTATTTCAGGATCAAGGATAACTTGTAAGAGTTCATTTCCCAACCCTACCCAATGAGAATCTGTATTTTTACCAGTCACCTTATGATTTTTATGATCAGACAGAATTAGGAAAGCAACTTAAAATGTTTTCTACTTAAAGTGAGTCCATGGACCAGTAGCATCTGAATCACCTGAGAACTTACTAGAAATGCAGTCTTAGTTGCCACCCAACACCTATTAATCAGAATCTGTGGTTTAGCAAACTTCCCAGTTAATTGTAAGCACGTTGAAATTTGAGAAGCACTGCCTTAAAACAGTAGTTCCCAACTTCTCCCTATGATAAGAGTTCCCTAGAGATGCCTTCAAATTGCACCATTTACCAAATCTTTGTCTTGACTTATTTTATCATCTGGTAATAGTAGGTCCAGATGGAACCAGGGAATCTGTATTTTCCATAAGCTCTGCTTTTTCCTGGAAGCTCAGAATCTCATGGTTAGAATAACTATCATAACTTAAAGGTTATCTAATCCAGTCTCTCAGCTGATGTTGAAATGCTCCTTAAACAATTGCTCAGTTAACAGTTTGTAGCTTCTGCTGGGATGCTAGTGATAGGAAATACATTACTGTGAAGCATCTTATGTCATTTTTGGACAACTTTAAATGTTAAAAAGTTTGTTAGTTTTTATTTTATTTTTTTTTATTTTTAGTGTTCAGCCAAAATTTGACTTGCTATAACTCAACCCATTGCCCTAATTCATTTTGTATACTTCCCATATACAGTATAGAATATAATTATTTTATGTAATGTCTTGATTAATTATGAGTAAATTCATTTAAATATTATTTTAGGATAAAGGCTCCAGTGTATAAACGGGTAATGCCTGATGGAAAAATCCAGAAATTGATTATCACAGAAGAGGTAATAAGGATAAATTCTTATTTTTCCTTAAAATGTTTTCTTTTGTATATGTCTGTATAAGGTGGGGAGGAAAAAGAAACAAGACTTACTCTTTTTTGAGACAGGGTCTGGCTCCGTTGCCCAGGCAGGAGTGCAGTGGTGCAGTCTTGGCTCACTGCAACCTCTGCTTCTCAGGCTCAAGTGATCCTCCCACCTCAGCCTCCTGAGTAGTTGGGAGTACAGGTACACACCACCACACCCAGCTAATTTTTTGTATTTTTTAGAAATGGGGTTTCATCATGTTGTCCAGGCTGGTCTTAAATTCCTGAGCTCAAAGGATCCTTCCTCTGCAGCCCCCTAAAGTGCTGGGATTATAGGTGTGAGCCTCTGTGCCTGGCCCAAAGCTTACCCTTCTAAAAAATGTGATTTTCTTTGATCATTTACTAAAATGAGTATATACTTAGTCACTAGCTCTTAAAAATTTTTTTTTAACCTAGGAATGAAAAAGAACAAGCCTTTGCTTTCCATAAATAGTTTTGGATAATAATATCCAATGCATGTTTAAAACACATTTGAGATATAATTGTTTAAATTGTGGAATGTTAATGAAATTTTAAAAGATTTTAAACTTTTCGGAGGGGTTGTTTTGGTAAAAATACGAATTATGAGCAAACTTTTTCTCGATTATTTAATACATTTTCAGAAATCTTAACTGAAATATAAATTCTGTGAAGGTAGTGACTTTGTCTCTAGTTTACCACTTTATTACTTGTTGACTGAATAAATTAATACATACTTGTTTGAATGAAAATATATGCCAGTGGCAAGAGTGCAGCTGCCTTCCTATTACAAGATATTACAAAGAAAAACCTTACTGTTTGCTATCTCTAATGATATTATGAATTTCAGACAGCTAAGATACGTCCTTTTGCGGTAGCAGCAGTTCTCCGTAATATAAAGTTTACTAAAGATCGATATGATAGCTTCATTGAACTTCAGGAAAAATTACATCAGAATATTTGCAGGTTTGTGGTTGCATTTTCTTTCTTCCTTGTCTTCCCCTTTCCCTCTGCCTCCCTATCTCCTTTCCATCCTGATCCCTCACCCTTTTCTCTCTTGCCACTTCTGCCCTCTTTCTATCTCTCCTTCCTTTCTTCCTCTGCAGATTTTTCACAAAGCATTTCTGAATTAATAGTATGTGACAGATTATGAGGATTTAACTTGGCTTTACCAAATACCTGTTACTGCTTGTAAATGGCATATGCATGAAGAAACAGGAGGTATATTTTGAATATTGTATAGAGAAGAATTATCTAGTCCTAGAGACTTCCCTGCTTTTGGTTGTTGTTTTGGTTCAGATCAGCAGTGGATTATACTACTAAGTATAAACCATGATGATGAAGTACGATATATCATTTTTAAAATGGAAATAAAATTTTGGCTTATTCTCACTTTTTGAGTGAGAATAATTATAAATTGACAGAACTTGAGTTTAAGTGACTAAATTTTACTTATTCAGTCTTTACATTACTATGCATAATTTCCTGCACAGCTCCCTTTAGGGCAATGATCTTCAAACCTATATAATTTCTGAACTCCTAAAGGTCAGTGAAGGTAACAATGGTAATCCTTGAACTCATTTAAGTATTTCAGAATCCTAATGGAAACTATACACTTACTGATGATGACAAACCTCAGACTTCAGCTAACATATTAAGCTTATTTGTGTTGGTTCTGAAATAGATCAACATTAGTTACTGCATGTCGATACAAAGGTATGATTAATAGTTATATATGTCTCAAATAAAAATAGAAAAAGAATTTTTACTTTTTTATTTTTTTGTGTGTGAGATCTGCTGCAATTATTTGCTAATAATTGTAGTTTAGTAAACTACAGAGCCTAGGAGGGGTTAATGTGTATGGGATGGGCTAGGGACGGGATAGAGGGAGAACCATAGACATTTTCTGCTATGATGAAAAACATCTTTGTGCATGTGGTAGAAGCAACACTTTTTTTCAGATTCCAAATAACGTTTATTCCCAGTCCTTTTATATAGAAGAGTTTATATTTCAGCTTGCTAATATGTCATTATTAAGCAAAACAATAACAATTTAAATATGATTTCAAAATTAAGAACAAAATACAAGATTTCTGACAAGTATAGGTGTAACTTAAGTGGCTGAGCTAGATTATCTGCTCTGGCTCTATTATCTTTTTTATTTTAAGAAGCTATTTTAATCTAAACAGACATTGTCTTAATTTAACTTTAAGCTCTGTTTTATTTGGTATTTCTGGAAATCATGAGCTTTTTCTAAGGGGAAGAGAATTGAACACATCCTAATACTTTGGTGTGCCAGAGTTCTTTTCTGTCAGTAAATCCTAATTAACCTCTTTAATGAGCTTTGGAAGTTTATGTATTTCAAGGAATATATTGATATTGTCTAAGTTATTAAATTTATTGACAAAGTTGTTCATAATATTTCCTTATTATCCTTTTAATATCTGTGGTATCTGTAGTGATGTCACCTCTTTCATTTCTCTGTCTTCTCTCTTTTTTTTCCTTTGATCAGTGTGGCTAGAGGTTTATCAGTTTTATTGATCTTTTTCTTTGTTTGTTTGTTTGTTTGTTTTGAGACAGGGTTTTGCTCTGTTGTCCAGGCTGGAGTCCAGTGGCATGATCATCTCATTGTAACCTCAAAACTCTTGTGCTCAAGTGATCCTCCTGCCTCAGCCTCCTAAGTAGCTGGAACTACAAGCATGAGCCACCACACCTGGCTAATTTTTTAATTTTTTGTAGAGATACGGGTCTTGCTTTGTTGTCCAGGCTGGCCTTATAGGCTTTAAGTGATCCTCCTGTCTCAGCCTCCCAAAGTCCTGGGGTTCCAGGCGTGAACCACTCATTTTATTGATCTTTCAAAGAATGAACTTTTGGTTTCATTGATTCTTCTCTTATTTTTTTCCTCTATTTTTATTGATTAAGCTTCTTTCTTAGGCTAATTAGTCCCTACTGCTGAGGCAAGACCCTTTTGCCTACTGTATCCATTGCTACATGAGCAGTGAAGTTTTAGTCTGTGTGAACATGGAGCACTGTTTCCTCTGATTCCCTTGAGTACTTCTTTCCTGGCCTTGGGTAGTTTTCTCAGCTGCATGTTCTGATCAATACTGAGCTCACCAGTACTTGAGTGGGACCCTCTGCATATCTTCAGAGTTCTCTCTGTGTGTAGCTCTCTGCTTTTCTCCGGTACTCTGCCCACCTTGGCCTCCCAAACTCTCAGCTATGTCTCTTGCTCTCAGAGTCTCCTGGGCTCCACTGGGCCCTCTTTCCTGCCCTATAGTCAGGGCTCATCTCACTTGTTTACTGTGTCTCAGGGATTGCTGCCCTTCATTGCCTGCTGTTAGGTGCCATAAAAACTATTGCTCCGTACATTTTGCTCTTCGGTTGTTTCAGGCAAGAGTAAATCTAGTGTGTTACTCTGTCTTGGCTTGAAGTACCTAGTGAGTCTTATACTTCAGTTATTTTACTTTTCATCTCTGCAATCCACTGCCTTTAAAAAAAAATAGTTCCTTCTTTTCTGCAGATATTTCCTCATCTATTTATTATGTGTATGTTCTTCCATAATTCTTGAACATTTTTTAGTAGCGGCTTTAAAATCTGTGTGGCAGTATCAGAATCTGGGGCATCTTAGTGTTGGTTTCTATAGACTGGTTTTGTCTGGAGTAAGAGTCATGTGTTCCATATTTCTTCTCATGTCCGTTGCCTTTTGATGCATATAGAATATCATATTAGGGAAGAGTCTTGACTTTGCTGTGTTTCTCTGAAGAGTGGTTTTTGTTCTTTCAGGCAAATACTTGAATACTAGGCTAGATTCAGACTCGGCAGTGGTTCAGTTTTCCACTCAGTTCTTTCAGCTTTCAGTTGCTGCTCTTTTATAGCAGGACTTTGAAATTTTTACCATTATGTTAGATAAAATCTTGATTTCTGAATATTTTTGGTTTTTTCATATCTTACTATATTTGGAGTGTTAATCTTTTTCCTGTACATATGTTGTAAACCTTTTTTGTGTTTTTTGATTTTTGGTTTCTTTTGGACATGTAAGGTTTTTAATTTGGGTACAGTTATCAGTCTTTTTGTATGACTTTTAGATTTTATGACCTACTTAAGAAGCAGTGTCCTATAATTTTAAGCATATTTTTCTATATTTTCTTATCTTTTTGTTTTGTTTTGTTTTGTTTTTGAGACAGAGTCTCACCCTGTTGCCCAGGCTGGACTACAGTGGTGCAATCACAGCTCACTATAGCCTTGACCTCCCTGGCTCAAGTGATTCTCCTACCTCAGCCTCCCAAGTGGCTGAGACCACAAGTGTGTGGCACCATAGCCAGCTAATTTTTATATTTTTTGTGGAGTTGGGGTCTCACCATGTTGCCCAGGCTGGTCTTGAACTCTTGGGCTCAAGCAGTCTTCCTGCCTTGGCCTCCTAAAGTGTTGAGATTTCAGGCATGAGCCACCCCACCTGGCCTCTATATTTCCTTGGAATAATTTTTATGGTGTCTTTTGTATGTGTGCCTGTATGTTTGTCTTTTGCTTTTCAAAATGCTTAGGTCTTTGATTCATCTGGAATTATGTTTTTTTGGTTGCTGATTTGAAGTTGAAATTTTGGTGATGTTTTGAGGTGCTGTTTTAGGATTAAGGGACCAATATTAACATCTAAGAAAACAGACTTTCTTACCTGTGCATTTGTCAATTATTAATTTACCTACATTTATTGAACCATGTATATTTTATCCTGTGACAGTTCTGGGTTTATTATCTTCTGTAAGCATATGAGTAATTGAGTAAAGTAACACTCCCTTATTGCCTGTTAACATTTCTTTTCAACCCTGTTTATTGAAGTTCTAGTTCACCAGTCCTGCAGTCCTGGAAGTTGACTAACATTTAATATTAAGCATTTTAAACTAATTTTAGTGCACATACTTTTTAAACTAAAGTATGTTAAGAACACAAATTTTGACCAAGTTCCTCTTTTCAAATTGACTGTTAGAAAGCCAAACTTGTGACCTTTCCTGGTAAGACTTAGTTAGGCCTTTAGATTCTAATTCAGAATTAACATTTCCTGGCTCAGTTTTACATCCCTACTTCTATTTCTTTCTCTCCTATTTTGTAGCTTGCTGTAATTTCCTAAAATTACCTTAAATCCTTTGTGGATAAACTGTAGAACAAGTGAAATGAATACCTCTGGAACTTTCCTTATACATTAAAGTAAACTTGAACTGTAATTCAGAGCTCTTAAAATTAAATTTTTTCCACAACTAAAGTAATGCAGCTATGTGATAAAATTTAGTAAAACATAGAAAAGCCAAAAACCCCACAATTTGGTAGTTCATTCTGATTTATTAAAACATGTTTACTTGAGTATATCAAGAAGAAATAGGTTAAAAGAGGTAAAGGAAATGCTAACTTTGAAGATATCTTAGAAACAGCATTTGGGAAAACATAATGGCAAGGAATTTTCTTCAGCTCCTGAAATCATGTGTTTCGTGTAGTTTTGTGATTTCTCAGTACTTTTTTTTTTTTTTTTTTTTGAGACGGAGTCTCGCTCTGTCGCAGGGGCTGGAGTGCAGTGGCCGGATCTCAGCTCACTGCAAGCTCCGCCTCCCGGGTTTACGCCATTCTCCTGCCTCAGCCTCCTGTGTAGCTGGGACTACAGGCGCCCGCCACCTCGCCCGGCTAGTTTTTTGTATTTTTTTAGTAGAGACGGGGTTTCACCGTGTTAGCCAGGATGGTCTCGATCTCCTGACCTCGTGATCCGCCCGTCTCGGCCTCCCAAAGTGCTGGGATTACAGGCTTGAGCCACCACGCCCGGCCCGATTTCTCAGTACTCTTAATGGTTGTGAGAATTTGTTCATTATATGCCACTAATGATGCCATGTAGTAACAATATGCTGTTTCAGGGAAGTATCTGAAATAATTTAAAAAAATATGTAGTCTATGTTTATGTGCTTTAGAATATTCAAATCTGTCTCATTCTCCTTTCCTTTCCTCCCTCCTTCTCCCTCACCCTCTCCACAATTAGGAAAAGAGCATTGGTTGCTATTGGCACCCATGATTTGGACACTTTGTCAGGCCCATTTACTTATACTGCAAAGCGTCCTTCAGATATTAAATTCAAGCCTCTAAATAAGACCAAGGAGTATACAGCCTGTGAACTGATGAACATATACAAGGTAAATATTCTTTTTGATTATGCAGCAGCTTTGCAAAAATCATGAAATTCCATCAAAGTCAAGCCTTGCAACTAGGGAAATGTAATGAATACTTTTAAAAAATTGCAGTGTCTGGGCTCCAACCTAGAGATAGTGATTCATCTGATCTAGAGTGGGACCTGAACATAGTTTTATTTTATTTATTGTTACATTTTTAACCTCTGATATGATTTCAGTGTACTGCTAGGATTGAGAACCACTGAAGTAGACCGTACCACATTGTAATCTGCAGTTGAAACTCATGCAAGTCTAAAGAACAGCAAGACTTAGCTAGTGTTTTTTGTGGGAAATACTGTTACAAGCTGTCTATCTCCCATTATTTAGAAGTCCAGCAGCGAAAATGAATTCAGTAGTCACTTTGGATTGTATTTAACAAGTAGAAAAAATAGTTGTCATTTAGAAAAAGCAGTGTTATCCTTGCCCTGATTTGCAAGTGACTTCTTCCGATTTATCTAAATAGTTTTGTCATGGTTTATGTTTCCTTTGAAATGATTCAGGCATACCAGTGCAAATCTGTTTTCATTCTCGAGAAATGACTCAATTATGTGCATTGAATATTGGAATATTAATTTATATTAGAAAATCTTATAAATTTAGAACTTTCTTTAATTTGGGTCTGTTTTAATGTTTTTCTGACTTTTCCCCTCCTTTATTTTTTATTTTATTTTATTTTATTTTTTTTTAAGATGGAGTCTCGCTCTTGTTGCCCAGGGTGGAGTGCAATGGCGCAATCTCAGCTCACCGCAACCTCCACCTCCTGGGTTCAGGTGATTCTCCTGCCTCAGCTTTCCGAGTAGCTGGGATTACAGACATGTGCCACCATGCCCAGCTAATTTTGTATTTTTAGCAGAGATGGAGTTTCTCCATGTTGGTCAGGCTGGTCTTGAACTCCTGACCTCAGGTGATCCAGCCGCCTCAGACTCCCAAAGTGCTGGGATTACAGGCATGAGCCACCATGCCTGGCATTCCTTTCTTTTTTAATATTAGGTCAGTATGTAAACTATAGTGATAGAAATAAAAAAAAACAAACTAATTTTATTTGACTTAATTTGTTTTCAGACTGATAATCACCTTAAACATTATTTACATATCATTGAAAACAAACCCCTGTATCCAGTTATCTATGATAGCAATGGTGTCGTCCTTTCAATGCCTCCCATCATCAATGGTGAGTTATTTTATAAGCATCACAGATCTTTGCTGTTTCTTTTCAATCTTCAACATTTCTCTAGAATTCTCAATAGACTTGGCTAAATCAAATTCAAATAACTCATAATCTGAGTATCTCAGGTCTTTTGTAGATTCTAATCATTCTTTTCATTCATTTATTCAACAACATTTTACTGGTGATTCTTATGTAATTTATAATATGTTCATACACTTATAAATATTTTCTGATGCTAGGCTTTGGGTTCTGTTATATTTCTCCCAAGGTTATTGATGTTTTGGTTTTAGCAGGTAATTCACTTGGTTAAACTCAAAGTCAAACTCTGTCATGTCTGTAGTTTTTTTTCTTTTGTGTGTTTTTTTTTTTTAATTTTGAGACAGGCTCTAGCTCTGTCACTCAGGCTGGAGTGCAGTGGTGCAGTCATGGCTCAGTGCAACCTTAAACTCCTGGGCTGAAGCGATTCTCCCACCTTGGCCTCCCAAAGCCCTGGGATTATAGATGTGAGCTGCCATGCCTAGCCTTGCCTAGTTCTATAGTTAAACGAAAGCTTTTAATGTAAATTTTGCCCTCTTAATTCCTTTCTGAAGGTTATTTTTATGAGACAGTTTGAATGTATTTACAAAATTTAATGATGTCTGAGACATAGATGTTTGCCTTTCTGGAGGTAAGAAGGAGGCTTAGCTGATTTGCTATGAGAAGAAGCAGCTTCTTCTCGAGATCTTGGACCCTAGCAGTTACAGCAGTTAAGAACATGGGCCCCAGAGTTAACCAGATCTAGACCCAAATCCTGGCCTTGCTGCTCGTGATCATGGTCAAATAATTTAATCTCTCTAAACTTAGTTTCTTGCCAGCAATTACATCATGGGGTTGTGGTAAAGATTAGAGGAGACAACCTGTGTTAAGTGCTTGACATAGCACCTGACACATTGTATGCATTCAGTAAAGGCCTGTTAATTATTTTATTTTTACTCTTCAACTTGCAGTGGGAGCTTTAAATAAAAATTGTTTTTCCCTTTGTTCTTAAGGTGTTAGTTTTTTTGTTGTTGTTGTTTTTTGTTTTTTTGAGACAGAGATTTGCTCTTGTTGCCCAGGCTGGAATGCCATTGCACCATGTCGTGCCATTGCGCCATCTCAGCTCACCGCTACCTCTGCCTCCTGGGTTCAAGTGATTCTCCTGCCTCAGCCTCCCAAGTAGCTGGGATTACAGGCATGTGCCACCATGCCTGGCTAATTTTGTATTTTTAGTAGAGAAGGGGTTTCTCTGTGTTGGTCATGCTGGTCTCGAACTCCTAACCTCAGGTGATCTGCCCAACTCGGCCTCCCAAAGTGCTGGGATTACAGGTGTGAGCCACCGTCCCTGGCCAAGGTGTTAGTTTTTAATATGTTTTACATTTAAAATGTAGTTTCTGTTTTGTTGAGCTTAATAGTGCACTTCTATTTCTAAAACTAGTTACTCTGTTGTTATTGTTTTGTGTTCATTGCAGGGGATCATTCCAGAATAACAGTAAATACTAGAAATATTTTTATTGAATGCACGGGAACTGACTTTACTAAGGTAAATAAAACTTTTACTCAATTTTTGTATGATCAGATGGGATAGATTTTATTTCCGGATCAAGACTAAATGGCTAAAATTTAAAATATGTGCATTTTGTAGGTGGGAACATATTTTAGAAATTTAGACAATTAAAAAGATAGAGATATTCTACACTTTGGTTATGGTGCTTTCATTAATTCGACAGATGTTTAGTGAACACCGAATATCTTTCCAGTGCCAGGAATTTAATAATGAGTTACATGTTTCTTCACATGAAAGAACTCCTGCTGGGAGAGTTAGTCATGTACATAACTATAAAACACGACATGGAATGAGTACTGTAGGGAGATCCATATAAATTGTTTATCTAGTTGACTTAATTTGTATGTGGAGTAATTTGGTACCTTTGTGTACTTGGTAAAAGCCAAAAAAAAAAAAAAGAAAAGAAAAGAAAAATGAACTGGGTTGAAGAAGCTTTGTTTAGTAAATTGATAAATGGTTTATGCACACAGAATTATCTAGACTATAATTCTTTACCCACTTTTGGTCAGTTCATCTATTGGATTGGATTGCTATGAAAGCTTTTCTATGACATACGACTTCTTTACATATGTTAAATGAGGTGGCAGTTAAAGAATTTAAGAAAGGTAACCTCAAATGGCAGGAGAAGGCTGGAGTATAGAAATAGGGCAAATAAATGGTATTCATGTACATCTTATAGGATTAGAGACCATTGTAAGGTATTTCATTTATAACTTTTATGTACTCCTTGCCTTCAGAAATACTGTCAGGGTAATACAGCTTTAATATTAATTTTTTAAAAAAGTTGAATTCATGCATTTACAGACCTTGAATGTCTTTGCTGAAGCCTGTATATATAGGAGTGAAATATATATATAAGAGTAAAGCATATATTCCAATAAGGTCACTGTATTTTTTTTCTAAGAATTTTTTTTGAAATAGATAGATATTTAACAAATCTATATGGTCTTTACTACATGCCAATGTATTTAATCTTCATAAGAACCAGACAAGATAGGAACTTTCATTATCTCCTTAACAGGTTAGAAAAGTGGCTTGCCCAATGTCATACTGCTAGTAAGTGCTAGCCAGGATTCAAGCAGTCTGGCTTCAGAGACTTAGGAGATTGTTAAGATTTATTCCCGTAATTAGCCATTTGTCTCTGTTGAAGCCCAGTGAACCTGAGGTTGGGGGTAGTGGGGGAACGAAACGATTTGTCTCAGTCATGGATTATAACTGTCAGAGAACTGCATAAACGCAGAACACCTGAAGATAAGGCGAGGCCTACTCTTGCTTTTATTCCACTTCCTTTCTTAAAATGTATATGTAAAGGTCCGTTAGATGTTTGGGGACACAATTATATTAAATATTTATTCATTTCCATCTGAGTGAAGAGAATATATTTTTAGATTACTATAATACTTACTTTTCTTTTCTTTGCAGGCAAAAATAGTTCTTGATATTATTGTCACCATGTTCAGTGAATACTGTGAGAATCAATTTACGTAAGTTCATCCAGCACCTTTATTGATGGCCCATTGTTCTGAAGGCAAGGCTTTGTGCTAAATATAAAGATAGGCCAGGTGCGGTGGCTCACACCTATAATCCCAGCACTTTGGGAGGCTGAGGTGGGAGGACTGCTTGAGCCCCGGAGTTCAAGACCAGCCTGGGCAACATAGGAAGACACCATATCTACAAAAAATTAAAAAATTGCTTGAGTTTGGTGGCTTGCTCCTGTGGTTCCAGCTATTGGGGAGACTGAGACAGCAGGATTGCTTGATTCTGGGAGGTCAAGGCTGCTGTGAGCTATGTTTGTGCCACTGCACTCAAGACTGGATCATAGAACGAGACACTGTCTTAAAAAAAAAATGAATGAATAAACAAATAAATGTAAAGATTAAAAATGTGGTTCCTGTAACTAGAACATATAATCTGTTCAGGGAGATAAGACATATGCATAAATATTGGATAAAGTCATCAGCGTTAAGTACTTTAAAAAGTTTCGGTGATATTCTGGCAGTTTGTAAGGGCAAGTTACTGCCAGCTGATACAATCTGAGAAGGCTTCATGGAGGCAACGAAATTTAAGCTGTGTTTGGGGATCACTGGATTTGAGAATATATAGTTGGAAGAACAGCAAAAGAACAGCTAGAGGTAGAGAGGCATATGTAAGAGCAAAGCATGTATCCCATATCGGTAAGATTACTGTATTTTTTCCAAAGCATATTTTTAGTTTAAAAAGCTATTTAACAAATCTATATGATCCTTAGTACTAGCATCGTAGTTTATTCTAGAATATTAATAGAATTGAAAACAAATATATAACTGTAGAAAGCGTGATTGAAATTATATGGGCAGTATCAGGTTTTTTTTCAATTGATTTTCATTTCATTGATTCTGTCAGTTTTATTGTGTAACACACTGCCCTGGTAAAGCCTAGAATGTGTGTGTCAATATTGGCAAGGAGTCCCCGTAGGATGCATGCTTTGCAGTACTGGGAAATAAACCTTTCAAGGAAGTGGTGCCTGAAAAGGACATTGGAGCCCTAGGAGATGAAACGGTAGAGTAATATTGTATATAGCAAGATCAATCCAAACAGTGTTGGAATGCGATGGATGGAATATGTTGAGGCTGTAGTTGTAGCCCAAATGAAAGATTTGATAACCATACACATGTCTGTAATTTATGGCACATTTTTTTCTTAAGTATTTTATTTCTGACTTTTGTTTTCAGGGTCGAAGCTGCTGAGGTGGTTTTTCCTAATGGAAAATCATATACCTTTCCAGTAAGTGCTTAAGAAATGACTTCATGATTATGACAACAATACTAATAATAATGGCTATAGACCACTCATGTTCTGTCTGTCTATCCGTCCCCTACCTACCCACCCGTGTGCCAGCTGCTATACTGTGTGCATTACATGGATTTAGTCCTCACAATCATCCTGTGAGGATAGGTGCTATTATTATGCTTTTTCCAGATGGAGTCCCTGAGACCTTGAGATGTTAAATACCTTGCTTATCATTTTTAAGTGGTAGAGCTAGAATCTAAATTCAGACAGTTTGACTGCAGTTGTCAACACACAACATTATACAACAACATTGTGTGGTCATAATTCCTCTGATTTATTCTCCTATTAACTAATTAACTGAGTAGTTTTTTAAAAACATGTTTTTTTAATTGGCACATAATAATTGTACATATTTATGGGGTACAGTGTGATGTTTCAATACATGTATATAATATGTAATGATCAAATCATGGTAGTTGGTATAGCCATCATATCAGACATTTACTGTTTTGTTGTGTTGGGAACATTCATAGTCTGCTCCTCTACATTTGAAAATATACAATAAACTTTTGTTAATTATATTATAGCATCCTACAGTGCTGTAGAACAATAGAACTTATTAAATAAGTAATTTATAGTCTCACTCCTTTTAAGATTACTCAACCCTCCGAACGTAGTCTGTTCACACTTGAATTAACAGTTGCTGGCTGGGTGCGGTGGCTCAAGCCTGTAATCCCAGCATTTTGGGAGGCCGAGACCGGCGGATCACGAGGTCAGGAGATCGAGACCATCCTGGCTAACATGATGAAACCCCGTCTCTACTAAAAAATACAAAAAACTAGCCGGGCGAAGTGGCGGGCGCCTGTAGTCCCAGCTACTCGGGAGGCTGAGGCTGGAGAATGGTGTGAACCCGGGAGGCGGAGCTTGCAGTGAGCTAAGATCCGGCCACTGCACTCCAGCCTGGGTGACAGAGCGAGACTCCGTCTCAAAAAAAAAAAAAAAAAAAAAAACAGTTGCTGGAGGCCATCACTGTAACTAATAAATAATTTCAAATGTATTATTAAGACTAATTTAGTAGTAAGCACACAGTTATTGCCAAGACATAAGATCTTGGTAAAAAATCTAAACCAGTATTATTCCTGGGGGGTTTTGTCCCCCTCACCCAAGTGACTTGACATAAAGATAACTGTTCTAAAACATAACAGTATCACAGTCACTTTGTGGTTCTCATACAATGAGAGCATTCTTTGATGAGCTTTTTCTTCCCCTTTGAATCTTTCACTATTCCCTTGTCATTTATGAAGTAAATCACAGCCCGAAATGGTTTCTGCTATTTAAATAGCTTTTACAGTAGATGAAACCTGCTAAGATCAAAACCTCCCCATTCCAGAAGACATTAACATTTAACATCATATTTTATTCTAAGCATTAATTATACTTCAAAATACACATATAACTGTATGAAGCATAACTGAAATCATATAGGCAATATTTTTAAAAGTTGATTCGGATTTAAGTATCTATTATAAGTTAGCTTTTGTTATTTAACAAACTACCCCCAAGACTTAGTGGCTTAAAACAACAACCATTTATTTATCTCATGATTCTCTTGGTCACTACAGTGGTTTTCCTGGTCTGAGCAAGTTTGGCTAATCTCTGCAGGGCTTACCCATATGTAGTCAGTTGACTGGTTGGCTAGCAACTGGATGATCTGGGATGGCCTCACTCATGTCTGCTTCTTGGCAGTGGGGTCAACAACTCCCGTGTCCCTCATCATACAGCAGGCTAGCTTGGGCTTTTTTACTTGGGGTTGCAGGGTTCCTAGCAGCAAGAGAGCATGCCCAGTGCCCAGGTGTTTTTCAAATATTATTCTGTTGGCCAAAGCCAGTCATGTGGCTAGATTTGATGGGTGGAGAAATAGATGCCATCTCCTGATTGGAAGATTGGCAGTATCACATTGCAAGGCCGTGGATACAGAGAGGGGGGAAATTTGTGGCCATTTTTACAGTTTACGACAGTAGCAATTGGGATTAGCTGGAGATAGCTTTTTAGATGGTTTTAAAATTATGTCAGAGAGTTTCTTTTTCTTCTTCTTCTTTTTTTTGTTTGAGGAGTCTCGCTCTGTCACCCAGGCTGGAGTGCAGTGGCGCGATCTCGGCTCACTGCAAGCTCCGCCTCCCAGGGTCATGCTATTCTCCTGCCTCAGCCTCCTGAGTAGCTGGGACTACAGGTGCCCGTCACCACACCCAGCTAATTTTTTTTTGTATTTTTAGTTGAGACGGGGTTTCACCGTGTTAGCCAGGATGGTCTCGATCTCCTGACCTTGTGATCCGCCCGCCGTGGCCTCCCAAAGTGCTGGGATTACAGGTGTGAGCCACCACGCCCAGCGAAAAGTATAAAGTTTTAAAGTAAGAGATCTAGAGGAGATAAGTTGTCAGTAGTCAGACAGACTAATGGTGTGTGCTTTGGAATTGGGTTGTCTTAATTTGTTTATTAATTCATTAATTTGTTCATTAGTTACTTTTTTTTGTTTGTTTGAGATGGAGTCTCGCTCTGTTACCCAGGCTGGGGTGCAGTGGCGCCGTCTCAGCTCACTGCAACCTCCACCTCCTGGGTTCAAGCGATTCTCCTGCCTCAGCCTCCCGAGTAGCTGGGATTACAGGCTCGTGCCACCACGCCTGGCTAGTTTTTGTATTTTTAGTAGAGATGGGGTTTTACTATGTTGGCCAGGCTGGTCTCGAACTCCTGACCTCAGGTGATACCTGCCTCGACCTCCCAAAGTGCTGAGATTACAGGCATGAGCCACCATGCCCAGCCATTTGTTACTACTTATATGCATGCATTCACTCATCAAATATATATACCAAATGCTTATTATATGATAATCATTTTCTAAGCACTGGGCATATAGCAACACTTGGACTTGGCAGTTTACTATTATGACCTGGAACTAGTTATTCACCTAAAATTCAAATTCCTTACCTGTCAAATGAGAATACTAATAGCATTTGTTGTGAGGATTAAGTAAGATTATCTTAAAAGTGTATCTTGTATTGTTCATCTCATAATAACTATTTAGTTCATAGTAACTATTGAGAAAAGTGACTTACTACTTTGTAATCTTCACCTTGTGCCTCCCAAACCCTGCAGTGCTTTCTCATCACCTGGGGATTTTGAAAACGTGCAGATTGGGCTTCAGTAGCTCTGGTGCCACTGCCACTAGCTATCAAGACCTGCAGTCAGCCTTTCTCATGAGCACTTAGGTGATGCTGGTGCTCTGAGGTGCTCTTAGGTCTACTCTGAGGACTGCAGTTTGTGTAGCAAGGTTCTGGACCATTGCCCTTACTTGAATCAAAACAGGTCTTTCAATTTATGACCTTTTTGCTAGTGACATGTTATACTTTTGAGAGTAATTGAGTGATAAGAAATATTCATAAGGACATTTCCAAAGGTGTTGAAAAGCCTGGGTTTTTATGTGTGTGTGTTCTCACGTCACTAATATGGTGGAGTTACATGCTGTCTGAAGAAGACTGAGTACCAAATTCATTAGATACTCCTACCCCTATTGTCTTCTGGAGCAGATAGGTAGCCATAATATCATTGCATTTCCCCACCTGGAAATTGTAAGAAAAGAATATCTTCATCATGCTCTTAGACTCAGTATGATGAACATTGTGACATTGGAATTACTCTTTCTTGCTCATATCCATCTGCTTGCAAAGGACAAGACTGAAAATCTTTAGCAGGGTTCATAAACATCTTTGGAATGATGTAGCACAGCAGTGTTTTACCGTGGGGAATGGGGATTGACTATCTGAAAGGGAAAAATGTTTGGCATTTTATATTATTTCCAGGCAGTGCAAACTGTCTAGCAAGTAGGATGTTCACGTATGAATCTAATGTAACAAATTTATACCTCATAATACTGTTTTTGAAACATCAAGTTTATTCTCAATCTGTGGCTCTAATGACAATTTCTTGGGAACGTAATCGAACTGCAATAATGACTAATTTAATGGAAAAGAGTCTAAAGCTGTATCTGATGGGAAATGATTTACTTTTTAAACTCTTTCTCTTTAAGGAATTAGCTTACCGAAAGGAGATGGTGAGAGCTGACCTCATTAACAAAAAAGTTGGAATCAGGTATGCTCTGAAAACTTCACTTAATTCAAGAACAAAGTACACATATGACTAATTTTTTTTTGCGATCCTTCAGAGTCGGTTACGGAATGATAAAACATCAGTTAACATGTCTGGTTTCTGATAGAACTCAAAAAGAAAGATTACTATTTCAGCTAGTAGCGTATGTTGAAACACAATGCAAACATTAAAAAATAATCCAATGAAGTTTATGGTTTGTTCATTCCTTTTTCAGAGAAACTCCACAAAATCTTGCCAAACTTCTGACAAGGATGTATTTAAAATCAGAAGTCATAGGTGACGGGAATCAGATTGAGATTGAAATCCCTCCAACCAGAGCTGACATTATCCATGCATGTGATATTGTAGAAGATGCAGCTATTGCTTATGGATATAACAACATTCAGATGACTCTCCCGAAAACTTACACCATAGCTAATCAAGTAAGATTGCACCCTTAAATAAACACTCTTTATTGTTAGAAACTGATTATTGAAAGCCAGGAAGGCTTCGAGAAAACAGAACGTAGGAATCAAGCAGTATTTGGACATGCTCTGCAATGAGAGGCATTTGCTATGGAGAGGATACAAAACAGATGCCCAAATGATTAGAGTAAGTTGAAAACCTGTGATGACTAGTTCTTTGAAGAAAGACAGGTTTCGAGTTTGGAGCCCTTGTTGAATCTCTCAGAGGTTCATTTTCTCAACTTGGGCCTGAAGGCAGAAGCTGTGTGTGGGAGAGATGGAAGTGGGGGTGGTTTGTACATCTGTGTAAAAGCAGAGGGGTGGCAGAACGGTGGGGAGGGAGGAGGTAATATTGGTAGGGAAATGGTGGCATTAGCAGTACATAAGGGTGAAAAGGTATTTAATCTTTTAAACATTTTTATTAAAAAAATTATTTAATGACATGTTCTGTATAAATCTCCCTTTTAAAAAACAAGAAATATTGAGGTGAAATCAAATGGGTACTTTTTTTTTCAGTTTCCTCTTAATAAGCTCACTGAACTTCTCAGATATGACATGGCAGCCGCTGGCTTCACTGAAGTGCTTACCTTTGCCCTGGTATGTCTTACATGCTTTTTCTGCCCAGCTTATTGTTTACTTAGACTCTCCGAATTATTTATTCTATGATTCTTTATAAGAATTTATAAAATCTAGACTGTTAGAACTTCCAGATTCTGAAAGAAAACCTTTGTTACTTGAGAGTATACAATTCCTGGAAAAGTAATGTTGAAGCTTTTCTTTTTACAGCCACAAAAGAAAATGAAGGCCTAGAAAAACATACCTTAAATGACAGATGACAAAGTATTTTATAGTTTGATGTGAGTGTTGAGAGTTCACAATGTATTTCATAACCAAATTTATTAAGTTAGAATATTTGGTCTTAATTTGGTTATGGCTGTGCCCACTAGATGCCGCCCTGGGTAAAGGCTTGTGGACTGTTCCACATTAAATTAATTTCTTTGTCTTTGAACATGTTCACAAACATTTGCTTTGAGTTGAAAAGCTGACATAAAAGGCCTAAATCAGGAAATGACTTTTATTACAAAATCAGAAGGATATCTCCCTCCCCCACCAGATTGACCATATGAAAGAATAAAATGTGTATGCAATTTGTAGTTCCATTTTTCCCTCTTGCTGAGCATTTCTGCGGTGCCTACAATGTAGTTCTTCAGCATTCAAGTATGTTTAATCTATGAGGGGAAAGGAAGCTACTTCTTTTTCTCCTCTGCAACTCAGCCCTAGCCCTGAAATTCTCAATCTTTTATGGTATTTAAGGGACCCTACTTCTAGTTTGCTTAATACTTTGATTTTTCTGATTCAGCAGTCATTCATTCAACATTTGTTGAGCATTTATTATATGTCAGGCACTGCACCAATGAGGAAGCCTGAGGCTGAGAGAGGATAAGTACATAGCACATTTTACACGGGCAGCAGGAGAACTGCTGTGTTCCTGGCCACTATGCTTGCATGATCTCATTATATCATGAGCAGAGTCCTGACCTTTGGCCTCCTAGAACAGTGCTTTTCCATGGTCTCATACCATGTACGCTAGGTCTGCAATGCCATGTCATTCATCTGTGTACATATATATACACATATTTGTAGTTGTGAGCATCCACGATTTCATGTAAAATGAAATACCAAAAATAACATTGAGAAATATATTTTTATTTTTTAAAACATATGAGTGTCATAGGAATATATCTTATTTTTTTTTTTTTTTTTTTGAGACGGAGTCTTGCTCTGTCGCCCAGGCTGGAGTGCAGTGGCCGGATCTCAGCTCACTGCAAGCTCCGCCTCCCGGGTTTACGCCATTCTCCTGCCTCAGCCTCCCGAGTAGCTGGGACTACAGGCGCCCGCCACCTCGCCCGGCTAGTTTTTTTTTTTTTTTTTTTTTTTAGTAGAGGCGGGGTTTCACCGGGTTAGCCAGGATGGTCTCGATCTCCTGACCTCGTGATCCGCCCGTCTCGGCCTCCCAAAGTGCTGGGATTACAGGCTTGAGCCACCGCGCCCGGCCAGGAATACATCTTATTTTAAAGGACTCATACTTTAACCATTAGAGTAAACCATAACAGTTCTCTTCCTCACTTCGAATCCTCTTTTCCTCCCCAGAAACAACTGCTGTTAAAACTTGGATATGCATTTTTCCCTGCCCTTTTATATTAGTGGTGCAGTTTAATTTTGTAACCTTGGAGCCTCATGTGTCTTTAGAGGAGCACAGAGGCTGAGTCTTGACTAGTGGCTTCTCTGCAGGGAATGTTTACCCTGTGCCAAGGGCTTTGTGTACATGATTCTGTTTCTTCTCAGTATACTCCTGTGAAGTAGGCGTTCCCGTCTTTCACAGCAGTTAATTTAAGTAACTTGTCCTACGCTGTGGCTGTGGATCAGGGATTCCCGCCCATGCCTGTCTGCATCCAAGGCCTGTGACTGAACTGTCACACCAGGGATGTTAGAAACAGTCTGTTCAGCTGTCCAAAGTCACTTTAATATATTCATTGTTTATCACTGAGGGGAAGAGCTCCTAGAGAGTTTCAGATTTGTACTAAATTTTCCTGTAGGAATTTTAACATTAAAGATGTTTACGAAGATGTTTATAGGCAAGCCTAAGCATCACTGAGCAAAGACGGTCTATGTTGTTAAATCCAGTTTTGCACAAGAGTAACAGCCATTTTTTTTTCCTGAAACCTAGTCCCTGACTTTCCAAGTGTAAATAATTCACATTTCATCATAATGATTTTTGCTATATCTGCATAGTAGTTATATTCTTTTAAATTGGCTCACTTTTAAGTTGACTTATGTACTTCAGCCTTGTTATAGGAATAATATCTGTAAAAATTATGAGGTTCATTTACTTGTTGTATTTTTCTAACATATTAAAATAAACACATAAATATTAACATTAAAAAAGTTCCTGGCAGGCATGTAATCCCGTGCACTTTGGGAGGCCTAGTCGGGCGGATCACTTGAGGCTACGAGTTCGAGACCAGCCTGGCCAACTTGGCAAAACCCCATCTCTACTAAAAATACAAAAATTAGTCGGGTGTGGTGGTGCACACCTGTAATCCCGGGTACTCGGGAGACTGAGGCAGGAGAATCGCTTGAATCTGCCTGGGAGATGGAGGTTGCAGCGAACCGAGATTGCGCCACTGAACTCCAGTGTGGGCAACAGAGTGAGACTGTCTCAAACAAAAAAAAAAGTTTCTTACTGTGTACTAACTACTGCCACTTCAGGGTAGCTTAATTTAAATTGCCTCTTGTCACTATCCCTTATTATCCATTGCCGTGATAAAATACAAGGTCACTCAGATACACAGCTGCATTGCCATGTGTCTTTGGAGTGTTTTTTTCTTTTACACAGAGAGAACTAGTTTCATTTGAGAGTAGATTGCTTCATGTCAATTGCATTTCCTAATTAATCAATCAAATTATACCTAAATGTTGGTATAAAACTTCTTTATGCTGTGGGGAAAACGCTTATCCCCAGTGTGCCTGCCACCATTCTCCACCTCAGCAGCCATAGCAGATCAGGGAGCTGTTTTCTGCTATGCCTGGATGTGGCTTCAGGATCTTTCTCGAGAAAGCATGGCAAGAATCACTAGAACTGACATTGACATGAAATGAATTCTTACCATTTCAGTTGGTGTGTGCCATTTTGTTTTAATAAGTGAAATGCATGCCAACTAGCCTTTGAAAACTAGTTGTAGAACAGTATAATGAACAATATTGCCTAACATTGGAAAATAGTACAATAATCTGATGGTACGTCAGTTTTTGTGTTACGTTTTAAATGCTCTTTCAAAAAGCTAGCATTAATATACATGATAATAATTTATCCTTGGTAATGATTTGTCAGTTATCATCATTGTTGATATTTTTTGAGCGCTTACTCTGTGCCAGGCACCATACTTGCATTATCTCATTATATCATTTATTATTAGACTTGATGTATCTAATCGTCAGTGAGTTTTTAATTTCATAACTTCTGCCTACAATGCTGGTTTCTGAGGGTGGCAAGCATCTTTCTCTTTGATCACTGGGTACTCAGCAGTTTATTTGTTGTAAGAGTTTCAGGCATGTGCACAGAAGTTAAGTGATACAATAAAAGAGCACTGGGCAGAGTTCCAGTCACTTGAATTCTGTTCTCAGTCCTACTGTTCTGCCACAAGTCAGTGTGGATTTAGCAAGGGTTACAA
The DNA here is from genome assembly GCF_043159975.1 of Macaca nemestrina. Lineage (NCBI taxonomy): Eukaryota > Metazoa > Chordata > Mammalia > Primates > Cercopithecidae > Macaca > Macaca nemestrina. The sequence goes on along the minus strand of NC_092135.1, from coordinate 120,716,323 downwards.
TGGTAGTCAAAATGGAAAGTCATGAAATACCAAGGAGGGAGGGAAAGTTTCTGACTAGAGTCATTAGGAATATTATTACGGAAGAGAGGTCATTTAAGTCTGCCTTAGGGAATAGCAGCAAGTGGGGCTGGGATGGTATTTCAGGTAAGGTAGGGAAACATAAGGTTTAGGGAATGGCTAGGGCATCATGGGAGATTAGATTGGAAAGATAAATGGGAAACTAGCTTAGGAAGGGCCTGAGTACGGTTTATACCATCTCCACGTGAAAAGTTTACTTTAGCTCTGTATGATGCCTAGGACTCATTGTGAAAGAAGTATTAATGTTAAATTCCATCTGCTGCGGGCCTGAGATTGATGTGTATTTATTCTTAGCTTATTCTTTTTTATTTGTTTATTTTTTTTTATTACATTTACTCCAGCTGACACCAGGCCTATTCTTAACTTGCTGATATATGTAGAGAATATACATTGTTCTTAGAAGTTGACTTACAGCATTACTTTTTATTTTAAACTTAAGTAATTGCTTTTCCATATTAATCTGTTTTGTATGTACTTCACAGTGCTCCCAAGAAGATATAGCTGATAAACTTGGTTTGGATATCTCTGCAACAAAGGCAGTCCACATAAGTAATCCTAAAACAGCTGAATTTCAGGTAAGAATTTTAAGTAGGTGAGAATTCAGGTAAAAACCGAGAGGCAGTACATGAGTTAGGAAAAGTCTCTTCAGTTATTATACCTGAGATGGTGAAATCTTAGAGCTTTTTTATAGTATCTTCTTGGGTAAGTTTATAGTTGGTTATTACGTGCTATACTGCCAAAAATTCTTAACACTTTTAAAAATAATATTTTCTTGATTAGCTTCATACTGGGTTCTTACTTGCTTTGTATTATCTGGCCCAGTCCCTCTTGTCTGAACTTTCCATTTCATAATTGATTTTTTAACACTATTTTCTGATTTCATCATTTTTTTTTTTTTTTAATTTTTATTTTTTGGGACAGAGTCTTGCTCTGTTTCTCAGGCTGGAGTACAGTGGCATGATCTCGGCTCACTGCAACCTCTGCCTCCCAGGTTAAAGCGATTCTCCTGCCTCAACCTCCCAAGTAGTTGGGATTATAGGTGTGCGCCACGATGCTTGGCTAATTTTTGTATTTTTAGTAGAGAGGGGGTTTCACCATGTTGGTGAGGCTGGTCCTGAACTCCTGACCTCAAGTGATCCACAAAGTGACCTTGGCCTCCCAAAGTGCTGGGATTACAGGCATGAGCCCCTGCACCTAGCCAGATTTCATCTCTTTTCCGTTCATTTGTAATAAAAGAACAAAACCTGTTCCCAGTTCCTCCGTAAGTCATTCACTTTGAAATTGCCCATTATATCAGTTCTTGACTGTGCTGCTTATTTCTTTTATTGTAATTGTCTAAGTTTATTGGCAGTTTCATTTAGAGTTTAGGAATATTTAAATGAGAATGATACTACCTTAATATTAAGTATTAAGTGATTTGTGTTATAGATTAGGATATTAACTATAAAGGGAGGGCATTTAAAAATTATACCATCTTTGCTTATTAATAACTTTATTTATTTATTTATTTATTTATTTTTGAGACAGAGTCTTGCTCTGTCACCCAGGCTGGAGTGCAGTGGCCGGATCTCAGCTCACTGCAAGCTCCGCCTCCCGGGTTTACGCCGTTCTCCTGCCTCAGCCTCCGGAGTAGCTGGGACTACAGGCGCCCGCCACCTCGCCCGGCTAGTTTTTTTTTTTTTTTTTTTTTTTTTTTGAGACAGAGTCTCGCTCTGCCGCCCAGGCTGGAGTGCAGTGGCGTGATCTTGGCTCACTGCAAGCTCCGCCTCCCGGGTTCACGCCATTCTCCTGCCTCAGCCTCCCGAGTAGCTGGGACTACAGGCGCCCGCCACCTCGCCTGGCTAGTTTTTTTGTATTTTTTAGTAGAGACGGGGTTTCACTGTGTCAGCCAGGATGGTCTCGATCTCCTGACCTCGTGATCCGCCCGTCTCGGCCTCCCAAAGTGCTGGGATTACAGGCTTAAGCCACCGCGCCCGGCCTTTTTTTGTATTTTTTAGTAGAGACAGGGTTTCACCGTGTTAGCCGGGATCGTTTCTCGATCTCCTGGCCTCGTGATCCGCCCGTCTGGGCCTCCCAAAGTGCTGGGATTACAGGCTTGAGCCACCGCGCCCGGCCGCTTATTAATAACTTTAAATAGTTCTATCTCTTTTATACTAATAAGCTCTTGTTCTGTTTCTCTTGCATGTACAAATCTGTGTGTTTTTTAACCCAGATTTTAGAGAAAATCATGTCTTCTTCTAGAATCAAGGGGAATCTTAGAACTGGAAGGCTATATTTTAAAGAAGGTTAATGCTATTATAAATAATATCTGAATTCTGATTTAAAATCGTTTCTTTGGATTTTGGTTTTTACTTATACAAAAATAAGGGATGGGTTAGTTCTAAAAACAATTCTAAAAGTTCTGAAAGTGTTTAAATCTAAATTTAAAAATTCTAAATTTTATCTATAGAACCATTACAGCTAGACTAATTAAAGAGCTAATTGGTAATATATATCAAGTATATGAATTCTTTATCTATATTTAGGGTCAGAACTTTGAAGAATCCTTATACTAATTTTGGAAGGATTATAATAATGAATTTTTATATTTTGTTTTCTGAGGTCTAGTTTCCTATTGCTTTTAAAATTTGCCCATAGTGTTCTTTTTAATAAGAGGTATTCAAATTCATTTGCATAGAATGATTTTTCAGTAAATATTAATGGATTTTTGTTTATTCCAAATGCACCTTTTTCTCCCAGTTTTACTTAGATTACTTTTTAAAAAAACTTTATTTTATTTTTATTTGTCTTTTTGAGACGGAGCTTCACTGTCTTGCCCAGGCTGAAGTGCTGTGGCCTGGTCTTGGCTCACTGCAACCTCCGCCTCCTGGGTTCAAATGATTCTTGTGCCCCAGCCTCCCGAGTAGCTGGGATTATAGGCGTGTGCTACCATACCTTGCTAATTTTTGTACTTTAATAGAGATGGGGTTTTACCATGTTGGCCAGGCTGGTCTCGAACTCCCAGCCTCAAGCGATCTACCCCCCATGGCCTCCCAGAGTGCTGGGATGACATGTGTGAGCCAACTCGCTTGGCCTTTTTTTCAACTTTTATTTTAGATTCAGTTAGTATATGTGTAAGTCTGTTACAAAGGTATATTACATGATGTTGAGGTTTGGAGTGTGATTGAACCCGTCACCCAGTATTGAGCATAGTACCCAACAGGTAGTTTTTCAGCTCTTGCCCCCCACCTCCCTCTTTGCCTTATATTCCCCTACTGAAGCTTGATAGATTTCTTAAGATGTGGTAACTGTTATGTTCTTCAGGATTTACATCCTGCCTTATCTATTTTATATAAGTGGAAGGAAAATAATCAGAAATGCATTAAATGTCACTATAAATAGCTGTGGCTTAGCACACTTAGGAATCAATCTTTCTGCGTAAAGTACCTTAAAGATGAAAGAGAGTGCCTATCTTTTGACCTAACAGATTCTATATTTTACCTTGCTTTACCAATAGGTGAGTCCTACTACTACTAATTTGGCTAAGAGGTTTATATTTATTTATGGTTAGGTTAAATGTAAAATTCTTCATGGGCCTATAACTCAGTTTCTTGTCTAAATCCATTCTTTCTCCTGCATAATTCTTAACTTTGGGCTCTTTTCTGATAGTAAATATGTTAGAGAATGGACAAGATAAAAATGCAACTTGGCTAAAATATGTAAAATTTTATTATAGTGACAATAAACAAACTTACAGAATATTACCACACCCCTTCCAAATTAACAATAATATTCCTTAATCACCTCACATATCCAGTCATTGTTTCAGTTTTCCCAATTGTCAATTTTTTTTTTTTTTTTTTTTGAGATAGAGTCTCACTCTGTTGCCAGGCTGGAGTGCAGAGGCGCAATCTTGACTTACTGCAACCTCCGCCTCCTGGGTTCAAGCGATTCTCCTGCCTCAGCTTCCCAAGTAGCTGGGACTACAGGCGCGGGCCACCACCCCCAGCTAATTTTTGTATTTTTAGTAGAGACAGGGTTTCACCATGTTGGACAGGATGGTCTCGATCTCCTGACCTCATGATCCGCCCATCTCAGCTTCCTATCAATTTTTTTTTTTAACAGTTTGAGTTGGTATTCAAATGTGGTTCATACATTGACATTGATTTATATGCTTTTCATGTCTCTGTTAATCTACAAGTTGTGCCTCTCATCCTTCCATCTTTCTTTTCCTTTCAGTTTGTTTATTGAAGAAACTGAGTCATTTGTCCTACAGAATTATTACATTTAGGATTTTGCTGAATATGTTCCAGTGGCTCCCTAAGTTTCCAGTAAATTGGTAGTTGGATATAGAAGCTTGATCAGATTCAGGTGTAATTTTTTGTATTTCTGTAGGTTTTTAAATATGCAAATAAGGCATATCTATAAAATACACTGATAAAATTAAGAAAAGTTTTCTATAACAGTAGTTTGTTTATTGTATTTCAATAAGTTAAATTTCCTTTTAACTTTTAACATTGTAGTTTCGTTTCTGTGAATGGTTTGGGCACTTGCCCTCCAATGGGGAAAATGAACAATATTTAAGAAGCACCACGTTGAAGGCGAATAGCAGCTTGTTGGTATAGTGAGTGTGATGGGAAAGACGTTCTCTTTTTCCTTCAAAACACAGTCTAGCAATTCCATTTAGGGTCTTATGGTTACTTGTGCAGGATCTAAGAAGGTCTATGTTTTAGCTTGGGTGTTCAGGGCAAACCTCTGTAGGAGAGAACATTTGAGCAGACCCTTGAAGGAAGGAAGGAAGCCACATGTGAACCTAAAGGAAGAATGTATGAGCAGAGTAAGCGTGGAGGCCTCAGGATGGAAATCTACTTGCTGACCAGTGTGGCCTCCAGTATGGCTGGAGTGCAGTAAGCCTGTGGGAGCAGCAGGACTTGAGGGTAGAAAGGGAGGCAGGGCACATCACACGGCCCCAGGTAGGCCATGGATTTTATTCAAAATTTAATGGAAACTTCTTGGAGATTTTTGACCAGGGGAGTTGCATGATCTGATTTCCGTCTTAAAGGACTGCTCTGTATGGAGAATAGGCCACAAGGTGGCAGGAGTGGAAGCACAGAAGAACGTTATGCAGTTGTCTAGGGAAAAGATAATAGTGCTTGGTGTATGACTGCAGAGCCCAGACTCTCACAGTAATGTTATACCACTGCTTATAAAACCCTTCTGGTAACATGTGTTGGAAGCTAATATATTCCGTATAGCTCACAGGGAGAAATTTATTTTGCATACAAAGCAGGAAAGTTTTGCTTTTTTCAAATGTACCAGGGTATGCATTTCTTAGGAACAGTAGGAATGAAATGACTGTACATACTTTCACATTTGCTTTAGTTAATGAAAAGTTTAGAACTGTAGTTACAGCCTACCCATAGCAGCTGTATATATTTTTTAGCACCTACGTATTTGTGTTCTGTTTTCCTCATTGTGGTGGTGTTTTAATTGCATTTACATTTTTCCTGGTCCTAATTTTGAGTAATTCATATTTAATCTATTTATGGTTGTATTTATTTATTTGTTTAGAGACAGGGTCTCTGTTGCCTCGGCTGGAGTGCAGTGGTATGATTATAGCTTATTGTAACCTTGAACTCCTGGGCTCAGGCAATTCTCCACCTCAGCCTCCCGAGTAGCTGAAACTGAAGGCATGTATCCATACCCAGCTAATTGTTAAATTTGTGGAGGTGGTGTTTTGCTATGTTGCCCATGCTGGTCTCAAACTGCTAGCCTCAAGTCTTCCTCCTACCTTGGCCTCCCAAAGCTTTGGGATTACAGGCATGAGCCACGGTGCCTGACCTATATTTAATCTACTTAAACATTTGTATTTCTTGTAGTCTATTTCAATTACTTTGTGAAATGAGGCAGGATATGAAAACTTGCATACATGCATTTGAAATCTTGAAAGCAAACTTTAGTTTTTGAGATGATAATCAATTAGCTGGGTGCAGTGGTATGTACCTGTAGTTCCAGCTACTTGGGAGGCTGAGGCAGGAGGCATTTGCCTCCTGCTATAGCGGTTTGAGGCATTTGAGGCTGCAGTGAGCTATGATTGTGCCCACTGCACTCCACCCTGTGCGAAAGAGTGAGACTGTGTCTCTAAAAAAAAGGAAAAATGAAATAATGAATGATAATGAATAAAATAATCATGCCTTAGATATGAGCAAACATATTTAGGTTATATTTGTTTCTCATTTATTTTTAAATCACATTTATGATTTTTTATTTTGTAAATTTGGAAGCCAGAATGTTTTCAGTTCTTTTCAGTTCAATTGCAGTATTCTGGAGTTGAAAATTGAAAGTGACTTTGATATTTTAGGGCAATGCATTTTCCAGAAGTGTCTTCCTATGAAGCCATAGTCTTTCTGCCATAGTCTTTGTCTTTCACCAAGTTTGTTTGTTTGGGTCGTATTTGGTCAGTGCAATTTCATGTCTTTTCCTGTAGGTGGCACGCACTACCCTTCTTCCTGGCCTCCTGAAGACCATAGCAGCAAATCGTAAGATGCCCCTTCCTCTGAAACTGTTTGAAATCTCCGACATTGTAATAAAAGATTCTAATACAGGTAAGAATAAGTCACCTTTGATTTGATTTGTGTATTTAAAGCATTTTTTTCATTATGAAAACCTTAACTATACATAAAAGCAGAAAAAGTAGTATAATTAGCCCCTATGTACCCAGCCCCCATCTTCAACAGTTACCAACACATGGACAGGCTTCTTTCATCTATACCACTATCAACTTTCCATATTATTTTAATATGAATCATAGACATTGTATCATTTCATCAGCAAACACTTTAGTAGTATTTTGTTTTTTTTTGGAGACAGTTTCACTCTGTCACCCAGGCTGGAGTGCAATGGCCTGATATTGGCTCACTGCAACCTCTGCCTCCTGGGTTCAAGTGATTCTTGTGCCTCAGCCTCCTGAGTAGCTGGGATTAAAGGTGTGTGCCACCATACCTAGCTAATTTTTGTGTTTTTAGTAGAGCTGGTGTTTCACCATGTTAGCCAGGCTGGTCTCAAACTTCTGACCTCAGGTGATCTGTCCGCCTTGGCCTCCCAAAGTGCTGGGATTACAGGCGTGAGCCACCGGCACCCAACTACTTTAGTATGTATTTCTAAAAGATAAGCACTACCACTTTAGTTTTGTTTGTTTTATAAATTTCATTTTTATGATTAATTTATTTGAATCAGAATTTAAGGTCCAGCTATTTGGTTGCTGTCTCTCTCATTTCTTTTAATGGAAAGCATTTTTCAACAAAGAATTTAATAATTAAGAAGATTTCTATTAAAACCTCAACTTGACAAGCACTGTGGAACATTTTCTTATATGACATGATTTGTGTGCATATTGTCTTAACATACTTGATATCATGTCATTCTGCTTTAGCAGTGACTGTCCATTGTTACCGTTGTACCAGTGACTGCAAATGTGTTTGACCAGTTTTTGTTCCTTTTGAGTAAGCCCTGGACTTGTTAGTACAGTGGGTTGCTTGGTCCACACTTGGAATGGGGTGGTTGTTTAATGAGTATATATTTAGTAAGCACCTCCACTTGATTGCCAAGGAATTCAGTCTCTGATACAAATCTGACTGTTCGAAGCTGTATGTGCATTGGTCCCTTGGTGAGCAGTACCTGAAGGGACTCAATTGCTGTGTTTCCTTGGTTTCTGGATTTAACAGATCAATTCCTAGCAGTGTTTATGCCGCGATGCTTACTCTAGACTCTACAGAATTCAGAGTGTGTTCTTTTGAATCAGTTGACAAAAGCAGAGACCTTATTCTCAATTTCTCCTGAAGAGGATAAACCTATTATTCTTAACTTTACAAAGTGGTCACAACTATTGACTGTAAATCGACCTATCTTAGGAATTATAGAGGTATGACCAGAGCTAGTACTGTCCATGGCAAACTTTCCAGCCAAGGCTGGATTCCATCTGTTCCCCACTATTGTCCCATTTAATGGATTGGAAAATTAAGACAGAAAGTGGTAATTTGCCCAGGGCTGCATAAAATATTGAACTTGGAGCTGGAGCCACAGTATAGGTCTCCATCACACATCCTTAGAGAATGAAAGTTCATGTTTAATATCACTATGTAGAATTTTCTTTAGGTGGTAAATTTACTGTAGTAAAAATCAGAAAACATTTTTAGTGCCAGCTACAAATAGTTTTGAGTGTTCTTGTACCTTAAATCCTCCATTGGTAGAGATAACTGAGAATTTGATATAATTCCATTGTCAAATTTTTCTGTTAGCCTTGAGTTGTTTCCATTCATCTTATTTATTTGCATTTTACATTGTTTTGATCGTTGATGATCTGTTCGTGTTTAGAAATATATGGTTACGTTTATAAATCAGGATTAGGTTAATTACATGGGTTTCCTCAAAAGTGTTGTAATACTGTTTCAGCAGTAGGCCTCTTCCCTGATCGGTAGGGCTCCCTGAGGGCTTTGCACGGTTCTGTGGGGCTGGGCATGCTCACAACCAGGCGGAGGGTGCGAGTGAGGAAACTGGGGTTGTTGCAGGGATGGGGCACTTGACAGTATTTTAGTCCTGGGTAGTGGTGCCTTTGCTATTTTTGTTTTAATTTGTGTTTGTTGGAAAGGCCCAGGTATACACTGTACCCTGCTTCTCTTTCTGGCCCCAAGGCCTATGCTTAGGATGACTTCCTATTGAGAGAACTGTTCTTAGGTGCTAGTGCTATAGGCCATCTTCTAACAGATCACCTAGGTGGCCAGGCGTGTTGGCTTATGCCTATAATCCCAGTGCTTTGGGAGGCCAAGGTGGGAGGATCTTTTGAACCCAGAAGGTTGAGGCTACAGTAAGCTATGTTTACACCAACTATACTCCAGCCTGGGCAACAGAGTAAGACCCTGTCTCCCCCGCCTTGCCCCCCGCTCAAAAAAAAAAAGAAAGAAAGAAAGAAGAAATGACTTAGAAAATCATCCCAGAAACTCAATTCATATAGCTTTTAGATTTGCATTTCTGTGATACTTTGTTTCGTTGGGAAGGATAGTTCCTATTTCTATAGGAAACCTCTTTTATATCTGTCTTTTGTTATAATTACTCTGCTCTATTTTCTCCATTGATTCATTTCTGATATTATTTTTGCCTGTTGTCTTGTACCATTCTGCTTTATTCTTTTTTTAAAAAGTTTTCCATCATCAATGGTATTTGAGAAATGAAGGGAGGTAAATGTGCTTGGTAAGTCTACCATCTTGAAAACATAGGTTTGCTTTAGTTTATTTGGAGTATGTTTTCTGTTTAGGTAGGCCTGGATTTTATTTCATAACAAAATGAGCTTTTCTGATGGAGTATTCTACATATGTACATGTGGATTCCCTACTTGTCATCTGGTGTACGTAGAGGACAACAGGGGAGGCAGCAAAGCACTGCGGTTCCATAGAGAGACTCTGCAGCCAGAGTGCTTGGCTTTGAGTCATGGTTCTGCCTTTACCAGCTGCTTAACTTTGGACAATTTGTTTATTCTCTCTGTGGCTCAGCTTCCTCATCTGTACAGTGGGAATAATGATAGCACTTATTTCATTGATATGTTATAAGGATTAAATGAAATTACAGTTTGAAAAGTTCTAGCCACGTAATAAGAACTGTTGGTGTTTGCTCTTGTTGTTAAGATGTTTACAATTCCTAAACTCAGATAACGTAGCATCCTGGTTTATGGGAATTTTTTACTGGAATGACTTGAAAGCCTTAGCTGTCCATTAAAGGGCTAATGTCACCTTGCTGAGGCACTCAGGGCCAATTCTTATCCTCACTTTTGATTTAATTGGTTCTGTTATGCCTTTTTTTTTTTTTTTTTTTTTTTTTTTTTAGAATAAGAAAACTGAAACAGACGAACGTGGGAATTTATTTATGGAAACAGGAACATTGTTTTTTGAGTAATTGGTCACCTACTTTTTTTGAGTGAATTAACGTGTTTTTACTGTTTCTCAAACCAGTAACCATTTTTCTCTATTGGATTCACATTAGCAATTTCCTTCTAAAAAATGAAACTTTTTTGAAGACAAAAGTCTAAACCATAGTTTTCCAGTTAACGTGAAAATGCCTCAAATTTTCATTGGTGGGAGCAGTACCCAAACTACTGGTTCAAAAGAGTGGTGATAGAGTGGCAAGAATGAGCAAGGCAGTCTCATTCAGCACAGCACATTGGTAGAAAAGATTTGTAAGTTATTTTTCATTGCTAGAGACTGCTTTAGAATATCAGAGAAAGAGTTGCCAGTCTTACGGGAGACAAACCTGTGAGCAGATTCTTACAGATAATGCCCAGAGTGAATGTACCAGTTGCCCTTTGGTAGCTCAGAAGGGAGCAACAGTTGCCATTAATTTGTTTTCTAATACTAAGGAAAAACCCAACATTCCCAGCCTTGTATCAGTTTGGGGTGGGCAAGCATGTCTTCCAAAACAAAAATAGAATCCATATTGGATTTCGATATGCCTCCCACACATTTTGTGTGACCAGTATTCCTGTAAGAGTAGATGAAAGACTGCTAGCCCAATTTTCGTGCTTGACCTTGTTGGACAGTTTCTTATTCTAATGTAGACTTTTTTGACTGACCATCCATGTTGTGTGAGGCCGTCAGGCTGCCAGTTTAGAGACTGTGTCAGGCATACTTTTCGAGCATTAAGACTTCCACTCTAAATCAGACACATTCAGGTTCTTTGAGGCTGAGCCAACCACTGCATTTATTGAGACTCTAGATATGAAGTTGCTGCAACATTTTACAAAATTAGTCATGACTCAAGGGACTCAGCCGATTTATGCGTTTTGTTGGGCAGAATGGTGTATGGCTTTGGAATGAGAAGTTGAATGCAGACTCTGCTGTGGGGTGAATGTTTTTCAGTTGATAACAAGGAAGTCAGCAGACGCAGCACTGAAGCTGCCATATCAGGCTGCTGTGTGAGCTATTGATTGGTGATTGGTTTCAGTCCTTAACATTTTTATTTTTTCTGTTAAATGTCAGGAACAACTGAACTATAAACCAAATAGTTTAAAAAAAAAAAAAAAAGACTTCTCGGGAGCAAAGGACCTAATTGTGAATTTCTAATCTGTACACCCAGAAAACCAACTGTATTTTGCAAAATCCAATATTTAGGCTTTTTCTTAAACACAGATTGACTTCTGCATTGTAGTTTATTGCTTTATGGTCACTGAAGCTGCCAGTATATATACATAGAATCTCCCTGAAATGGCAAGAGAAAACATATCACTGGTTTGAGTGAGTTTAAGTATAAAGGGAACAAGAGCCAAAGAAAGATTGGTTTGGCTTTCTAATGTAAGAGGGTGATTTAGATTTAGCAGGATACAATCGTGCAATTGTCAATTTGACATATATATGTGGAGAACCCTGAAAATCAAATTGCCATGCATTTTGGTTATAACTACTACATTTACAAAATGTTGGATTTTAATAAATATGGTAGATGGAATAGGATAGGTTAAAGCCTCTTGACCACCCATAGGGGCCAGTTAGTGTCACTTTCTTAATGAAGTATGCTAAGCCTTCACTTTTTGCTCAGAGCATTCTTAACTTTCTTTGAAGCATTGCTATAGTCCTGGTGCAAGCTACATTTCCTATACCCCTCAAATCACTGACAAAATAGCTTTTAAAATTTCACATTGTTCCTGAAACTTTTCTAAATGAGAGAATCATCTACTTCTTCTTGCCCTGCTTAGTTTGGATGTAGAAATCCAGAATTTTTTTTAAACTTTAGTCACAATATATGTTTAAGAGTCTTGTTCTTTTCTCCTCGCTTGACCACCATGGCCATCACAGAACAAACCTAATTCACTGTTTTTTTATGATTTGGTTTGTTCTTTCAATTTGCTGTTGGTTTGTGCCATATATGTATGTTGGTGTTTGTGTATCTGTCTTATAAGTTACGAAAATATAGCGGTCAGATTTTTAAAGGTTTTTGTGTAAATCTGTGCTTAAAAATAACTCAATAAAAGCATTTTCATTGTGGGCTTGTGAAATACCTCAGTTCTGAGAAATTATCCAGTAATTCTGGAGCCCTCAAATAATGGAGGATTATCTAGCATCCACATGTGGAATGTGGTTTTCCGAAGAGAGCTTATGTCATCAGTCTGGATTAATTTAATTTCACCATTTCATATTTTTCGCATGTAGAGTTTCCAATTAATAATTCAAAAAATATGGATGTAAGGAGCATTGACATTAACAATTTTTGAAGTAACATCATTTGCATACGTGATGGCATCTTAACTGTGTAAATACATCATTTTTAATATAGAAAGTTATTTTAATAGATTTGGTTCCACATAGTTAAGATCTGCTAACATGAGTATAATGTGCCCTGTCATGCATTGAATATTGTATTTTTTTTTAGTAGGTAAAAAAATCCATTCCAGGTTTACATTAACTAAATAAAAGCCAACCCACAAGGACATAACTTTTTCCTTCATGCGTTGAGAAGGTCATAGATTTTTCCTCACATTTGTTTCTTGGCTTTTCAGCACTATTTTAAAAAGGAAAGTTTGTACTTTGGTGCCATAATATAGGAGAGCATTTTAAGGAAAATTGTTCTTAAGCTTTATTATGTTTTTTTAAAAACTGAAAATATATTTGTGATGTTTTTAAGACCTTTCATGAATGTGTATTTTTAATTTAAGAGCAATTCTAATCTTTTCTTTTTTTTTAATACTCAACTTCTCCTTAATCCTACTCTTAGAATTAGTTGCCGACCCTTTTCTGTGCTTATGTCAGCATATGTTATGCTTTTATTTACAGCCATAGATAATGGATAAATACTTTTTAGTGTTTATACAAATGGGATATACTTTACCTGTCTTGTTCTGCACCTCATTTCTCCTTTGAGCACATTCTATTGACTTCATTTCTTTTTAATGGCTGGATAATCTTCCATCATATCAGTGTACTATAATTTATTTACTTAGATTATTATGAATATTTAGATTTTTACCAAACTTTTGCTAAACTACGTTGCAAGAAATGTCCTTGTACCTTTATACAAATAGGAATTTTTAGAACTAGAATTGATCATTCCATAGGTGTAAACATCTAAATGTTTGATAATTTGTTAAATTCTCTTCATAAAAGGATTTTTTACAAACTTAGCATCCTACCAAGAGTGTATAAAGGTGCCTGTTTACCCACATTCAATATGACTTTTGGAGGCATTATGTCTTCATAAGATTCTTGTTGCATTAGTGAATCATTTAGGCCTGCGTTGAAATTCTTCAGGCGATGTATAAAATTTGCAATATAAATTATAGTCTTGTGGGTTCCAATGTGAAATAAATTTGTTGGATGGAAGAGACTTAAAAATCAAGTTGCTTTGTTTTATTTTCTTAACTTGGCCAGACTATGAACCTCAAGCTCCATATCAGCCTCTGATTATTCTAGAAGCTGTTTTGATCTCCCAGTAGGCTTTCTGCTAGTATCTTTCTTTGGGCTTTTAGGTGAATGTGAGAATAGGAGTGGCAAGTTTCTGTGGAAGACTCTGCTCTTTTCCAGTCTGTGCCATGTATAACATGACCAAACACCTTAGTTTTTAATCATTGGTACTTTGGTGGAAGAGGATCTATACCGAACAGGAGCCTATTTGAGTTATATGTAATAGTCGTTTACTAGGGGACATCATGTACCATTCCTTTTTCTTTTCTGTTAAAAAATCATTTGGCGTGTCCTTTCATCTTATAGAATTGTAGCTAGCCACCCCTCCTTTGCACAGCTTAGATCAGCCCTCTCCAGGCAGTACTTTGAAGTCTGTGAAATACATAGATAATTTAGGCTGACATACTTGCCAGGCCCATTGAAAAAGCAGAATTGTTTGATGGCATGACACAAGCGGTCTGTTAACTGAGTTATAAAGAACTGAGGCATTTCCAACAAACCCTAGCCTTGGCATGACTTTTAAATAGTTCTTATTTTGTGGTGTGCAGTCAGTGGACTTCCTGTGATGTAGTATAGTCCCTTAGTGCAACATACTAGGAAATGGGAATGTTACTATACCCAGCAATTTCAAGGAGGAATGGGTGGAAATGAGTTTGTGGTTATTTTCTCCTTTGATTCAGTTCAGCTACAGTAGAGGGAGTATCTTAGCAAGATATGTGGAAGTAAGTCCAGAGAGAGCAGTAACCCTTAGGAAATGTAAAAAGCCAGCCAATCCATATGGAGTTGGGATGGGGCGCCTTAATAATGTGGTTAATCTAATTATTACGGTGGGCTTAATACAAAGCCCTAGAAGTCAGGCCTTTCTTAAAAATATTGCAAAATTAAATCTAAAAATATACAGTTCGTTACTGTATGTGTGTGCTATAAACATCCTGAAACCGTTCTTGAATGAAATAGAGTATAATTTTTTTAAGTTCTCTTTTGTTTTTGTTTTTGTTTTGAGGCAGGGGTCTCACTCTGTCACCCAGGCATGATCATAGCTCACTGCAGTCTTGAACTCCTGTGCTCAAGGGATCCTTCACTTCAGCCTCCCAAGGAGCTGGGACTACAGGCACATGACACCACCACTGTGCCTGGCTAATCTTTAAATTTTTTTTTTTTTTTTTTTTTTTTAGAGATGGAGTCTTACTTTGTTGCCCAGGCTGGTCTGAAACTCCTGGGCTCAAGTGATCCTTCTGCCTCGGCCTTCTAAAGTGCTGGGATTACAGGCCTGAGCCACTGCGCCTGGCCTAAATTCTATAATTTTTTAATTGTGATTTTATTATTCTCATCACAAGTTTACTTAATTTGTTTTTTAAAATTCTAAATTTTTAATCCAGATGTTGCTGCTCATATCAGAAATATAACAGTTTTACATAATTTGGAGATAAGGAAAAAATTACTTGGAATTTGGCAAAGATTATCAAAATAAAACTTCCAGTTTATGTTGCTAAGCTGTCTCTTAATGGTGGTGTTACTGTTGGGCTATTCTCTCACAGCAAAAACGGAGTTACAAAGTTGTTTCAATACGTGCCTGTGTGTTAAAGTGAAAGCATGTGACATCCACACCAATAAATGGGTACCACATGGCAAAAATACCCAGAAGCAAGTCAGTAGTATGAAAGGGATAATTTAGTTCTGTTTCAGTTCATTTTTTCCCTTCAGAGAGACAGAGAGAGAGAGAGAGAGAAAGAAAGAAAGAAAGGGAGAGACAGAGAGAGAGAAAGTTTGTATTCCTACAGTGGAATCAGGCTTTTCATTTTAGTTTATCCATGTGGTTGGTTTAGTGAGGTTTTGTGCCTGTCTGATTTTAATGTTGACTTACAGCTTTTGGATACCAAATTTCTTTATCTTTAAAAATGGAAATGATGGAGGTGACAGTGGTATGCTACTCGCTTACCTCAGCTGGCATAGATATGGCCTGCTGTCTGCTCCTGGCCTGTCCTAGCTCCTGTTTAATAGCTATTTGTGTGTGCTTATCTTCTTTTCTAGGCTTTAGGGATCTACTCAGAAAATAATTATTGAGGTCTGGCCTGGTGGCCCATGTCCATAATCTTAGCACTTTGGGAGGCTGAGGCAGGCAAATTGCCTGAGCCCAGGAGTTCGAGACCAGCCTGGGCAACATGGTAAAACCCTGTCTTTACTACTACTACTACTAATAAAAAAAATCAGTGGGCATGGTGATATGTGCTTGTACTCCCAGCTGCTTAGGAGGCTGAGTTGGGAGGATCGCCTGAGCCTGGGAAGTCAAGGCTGCAATGAGCCAAGATCATGCTGCTGCACTCCAGCCTGGGCTACTGGAGTGAGAGCCTGTCTCAAAAACACAAAGCATTACTGAGAGTTTAGGTTGTAGATGCCTTGTACTGGCTTTGACCTTCATCATCAAAGAATATCTAGAATAGAGCGCCTTGAATATAGTGTGTACTAAGAAATGTTAAATGGCAAGGGCAGTTATTTCTTTGTATCTGTTCAGTCTGAAGTTCAACTCAGAATATACTTTCCATAAGTAACAATACTGTTCATGGCTAGAAACTTCACTGACCCTTAAAAATTATTTATTTCCATTGCTTAAATGGAAGTCTTAAGTATTTTAAAAACTTTTGAAAATTAAAACATCTGTTTATCATATAAAAAAAATTTCAGCAATGCATATCCATGACCATATTAAGTGGATATATAGCCATATATAAGTTTGCCGTTATATTGTTTGTTTTCATTTAAATCTTTTTGGGTAAACCCTATAGTGTAAAGAGCATGGGTTTTAGAGTCAGTCAATTCTGGTCAAATCCTGGTTTTGTAACTTATTAGCAATATAATTAATTGTCTTAGCTCCAGCCAATTAGTTTGACTTTGGGCAAGTTACTTAATCGTTCTGAGCTTTGTTTCTCCATCTGTTTTATAGGAATAATAATATTTATCTTGCATGGTTGTCTTGAGAATTAAATAAGGTTATAGATAAATTGACAGATAGGTAATACCTAGCATGTGCCAGACAATCGATACCACAGATTAACAGTTAATGTTAGTTTTCCTTTTACTCCATTTATGTGCTTACTCTTATATCATTTTAATATTAGAGTACAGTGTCTTAAACTGTTCGTGTTTTAATTGGATATCTAGAAGATAAAAGGCATTCTGTATTTTATGTCAACCATTGCTAGTAGCTTTTACCTATGGGAGTAAATCCGTGGAAGTAGTTTTGCTCAATATCTGCTAACATGAAGCAGCTTTCTATTTTCAGTTTATTCCCTCAGATATTAGTTTGTTCTTTCTCTTTTTAATATGAAAAGCAGAATGAGGCCAGCATTCATTTATGTTAGAGCAGTGGTCTCCAGAATTTATTGAAGGGCCACAGTGTTACAAAGTTAAATGATGACTGCTGACTTTCAGTCTTCCTCTCTATACTAGGTACTTCTTTTTAAAAATGAGTTTTATTACAGGTTTAGATGATTATAACTATCACTACAAGGTCAAAAAGTTCTATCACCCTAAAAACCCCTTATTTTAGTCACATTGTTTTCCCCATACCTAACCCCAGACAACTACTATCTGTTCTCTGTTCCCATAGTTTGGCCTTTTCCAGAATGTCATATAAATGGACTCACACTGTCTGTAGCCTTTTGAGAGCCTTGTTTCTTTCAGCATAATGCCTTTGAGAGTCATCCAAGTTGTCGTCTATCTACAGTTTTTTCCTTTTTATTGCTGAGTAGTAGTGTATAGATGTACCAATTTGTTTATCCATCAGTGTTCATTTGGACTGTTGGAATTCTTTTTTTAAATATTGACTTTAGCTGGGCACAGTGGCTCACACCTATAATTCCAGCACTTTGGGAGGCTAAGGCAGGAGTATCACTTGAGCCCAGAGTTTGAGACCAGCCTGGGCAACAGAGTGAGACTTTGTCTCTGCGAAAAATTTAAAAATTAGCTGAGTGTGGTGGCGTGTGCCTATGGTCCCAGCTTCCCTGGAGGCTAAGGTGGGAGGATTGCTTGAGCCCAGGAAGTTGAGGCTGCGGTGCACTTCCATATTATTTGTGATTGCACCAGGATGAGCAACAGAACGAGACCCTATCTCAAAAAATAAAGTGAAACAAAATGAAATATTGAGTTTGTAAGTTTGTCTTAATTTTCAAAGTAGAGTTACATATACTAATCATGGAAAAATTGGGAAATAAATAAAAGTTGGAAAAAATTACCCTTACCCAAACATAACTTATGTTAACATTTAGGTATATTTCTTTTCAGCCTTTTTCTCTGTTCATGGGGTTTTTTGGCTTGTGGCTATATTTATGTAGTTGTGATTCTGTTTTTCATCTTTTTAAAATTATTATTATTTTTGTAGAGATGGGGTATTGCTGTGTTGCCCAGGTTGGTCTCAAACTCTTGCCCTGGCCTTCCAAAGTGCTGGGATTACAGGCATGAGCTGTTTTGCCTGGCCCTATTCTTCATATACTTTTAAAAATTATTATTATTGTTGTGGTAAAAAAAACCTATGAGAGCTACCCTCTTAGTAAACTTTTAGAGGTGCACAGTTGCAGTAGTGTTAACTATATGCACATTGTGCATATAGTGGGTCTCTAGAACTTTTCATCTTGCATGGCTAAACTTTTATACTCATTCAATGTCAATTCCCCAATCCCTTTCCCTCCAACCCCTGGCAGCTACCGTTCTACTTTCTGTTTCTCCGAGTTTCATGACTTAGATACTTCGTATTAGTGGAATCATGCAGTATTTGTCCTACTGTGAGTGGCTTATTTAATTTAGCATAATGTCCTCAAGATTCACCCATGTTGTGGCATAGCTTCATAAACTTTAGCATTCTGCTTTCTTTTAATGCTTTGTGAAGAATGTATTCAATGTAAGTAGTTTTTAAGAGATTACGAAGCACACGCTAGTGTAACCATCAGCTGCATTAAGAATGGCACGTTGCCAGTATCCTAAGCTTCTTATATGACCCCTTCCCATCACAGATTCTTCTTTTTAACCTAGGGTAATTGTTAGCCTAACTTTGGTCATAGTCATTCCCTTACTTGCTTCATAGTTTTCCAACCTATGTTTGTTCTTTAAACAATGTAATTTAGTTTTGCCTCTTTTTGAACCTTGTGGTCTCTTTTAAATTTTCATTTACTATTTGCTGTTGCTATGTTATGATAAACCATCGTAAAGATGCTTTCTAATAGCCACTGAGTATCCTGATGAGTGATCGACTGTACTTTATGTAGCCATCCCTAATTTAGGTTGTTTATAATTTTACTATTGGAAATAATGTACTAAATGTCTTTCTACCTAAAGCCTTTTTGTATGGAGGACTATTTCCTTTGAGTAGTATTAGTATTATGATTAAGAGAGTATGAAGCTTTAGGGCTCTGATATATTGCTAAATTGTTTGCAAAGAATTTTACCAATCAGTGAAGTCTTATTTTCCCTGGTCAGCATTGAGGGTTTTCACTCTTTCCCCCAAATAAAACACCTTAGGGAATTTGATAAGCTGAAAAAAGACTATTTTATCTTATTTTGCATTTCTGAGGTTAAATCCTTCTCTGAATGTGTAATATTTGGTTTTCTTTTTTGTCGACTTTTTCTCAGTTTGTATTGGGGTAAATCAGTTTCTGAAGCAATGGTTAATACAGCCTTGTGACCAGTTCCTTTATCTTCCTAGATGTAGGCGCAAAAAACTACCGGCATCTCTGTGCTGTTTATTACAACAAGAATCCTGGGTTTGAGATCATTCATGGGCTGCTGGACAGAATTATGCAGTTGCTCGATGTGCCTCCTGGTGAAGACAAGGGGGGATATGTGATCAAAGCATCGGAAGGTAAGACAGATGAGCCAAATCCAGAGTTAGTGACAGTGTCAGGAGGAGGCTACACCTTGTTTTTCATGAAGTTGGTAATTTTGATTTGGGATTTTAGAAAGAAAGGGAGATAGAGTTTTATTTCAATCAGAAAATATCCCCTTTCCCTCCAGCATTTTAAGAAAACACTTTTCAGAACTCTCATAAGCGCTGCACAGTATACTTTTGTTCCAGCTGAGCTGTGGTAACCCCTAGTTACTGGTACCTTTAAGCCATCAGCACCATGGTGAACCCAGAAGTTTTAACTGGAAGCTGGTAAGGCCTAAAGTGATTGTTTGCACTCAAAAGCTGCCTGTCTGGTGGCTTTAAGGCAAAAGAAAAAAAAAAAAAAAAAAAAAAGACCCCTCCGAAGTTATTCTGAAAGACTCCACACATGTTAATCAAGTTATAAAGTTGGTGGAGCAAGGGTGGGAATCCTGTTTAAAATCCCAAGCACTGTACAATCTCTGTTGGGGAGTTTAAGTTAGGCTAACTAAGTGGTATATATGTGCTCCTAATATTCTATTCATAGTTTCTCATCATCCAAGGAATTCTGAAATTTTTGCTTTTCATATTTCTGCAGCTTCAATCTAAATTAATTTCGTTACATGAAAGGTCCAGAAACAACTTGAGAAAAATATTTTACCACTTAATCCTACTGTTTACCTCACTGTGCTTTATGACTCTATTTGGCATCTTAAATTTCTAACAGAGCATTTATTTTTAAAGTGTTATTTAACAGTTATTTGTAGTGAGATTTGGTGGGGTAATATTTTTGGTTTTTTCTTATATTTATTTTATTAGTCCTCAGGGATTGTTTTTGTTGGTGGGTATTTAATTTTTGTTTTGTTTTCATTTTGAGATTCCTTTGAAAATAACCCTGAAATCTATGGGGTTTTTTAGGCTGAAGAAGTGTGTGGTTTTTTGGTTTTTTTTTAAATAAATGAGAGATTAAATAAGCAGGAAGTTATTTTTTACCCACTTTCCATGAGAAATAATAAAATGCAGACATGTGTTATGCTTCTGGAGTTCTAGATGTTAGAACTGGATCTTGGAGTTCATCCAGCCCACGAGCCCGGTTTTATGAGTGAGGGAACTGGGGTTAGGCAAGTTAAGGAAGCTGGAGCCGGGTCATGCATGTTGACCCCACGGCTTCTGCCTCCCAGTATCCTTGCCAGTGTTGTCTGCCTTCGTAGTGCCTGTATGTACTTATTTACCAGTTTACCATCCTAGAATTTTGCTTTAAGACCAGGTCATCCAGGTTTATGGCAACCTGTAAGCTGATGTGAAGCATTTCTTTTCCTTCCATGCACAATCTTCTCAGAAATCTTATTTCTTAAACAGTTTAGCTAGATAAAAATTTGATGCAGATTGCGTCCTGAATGTGAGGTCCAATTTCTTTCATACATGAAAGGTTGCAAAGAGCTGAAGTGGTAAATGGAAGCATAGCTTGTTGTGAATGTGATGCTTTGTGTAACCTTTAGATGGATAATATTTCTATAAACTGGTATCTTAATATTGTGATTTCTCCTGCTTCAGTCGGTTCCTTAGATATTTATTTATCAGAAGAGTGTGAGTTCCCAGTTATAAGGCAGACTTCAAGAAAGACAGCGCTAAGTAGGACACAGGTGCCGCTGTCAGACAACCTGCCAGGGAAAAGAACGCCACATACCAACCCGCAAACCGAGATGTTAAAGATGTTAACATGATTGTCTTGACATTTCTGAAGAGGAAGAGAGTGCAGCTTCTTCAGGGCATCTGGAAAAACAATAGGGAGTTTCTGCAAATGAGATGGGCCTTTGGAAAAATAGGTGAAGACAGCAAGGCAAACTCACGATGGGAAACACAGGCTGTGTGTTTGGAAACACAGCAGACAGTGTAGTGTGGTTTGGCTATAGGGTGAAGAAGGAGCTTGAAACTATATTTGGCGTCTTGAATGCTAGGGAAAGACTGCAGCTAGTTAGGAGAAAAGTATTAAAGCTTCTTTTTTTAAAGCAGGTAAATGATACTAGATCTGTACTTTAGAGGGATTAATTTAGCAGCAATATGTAGGTTGAGTGGGATGGAGAGCAGAGGTGAAGAGAATGGTGGGAAGGGATTTTAGCACGTTGTAGAGGAGTGAGAATGAGGACTTGGCCTGAATGGTGCTCATAGCTATACCAAGGAAAAGACCGATTTATGAAACCTTAGGAATATAGAAGCCACAGTATTCATCATTTGGAAAATTTTGTGATATGTGCCACTTGGAACCTTTTGTGATACGGCTAATTTGTGTTCTTCTTTTTAAAAGTCAGGTTTTTCTAATTCTAAACTTATGATATTATAATTTGAATTCCATATAATTTAGCACCCATACAGAATATAATATTTAGTATCTAGTTTCCTAACATGTAGATGTCTGCTGTTTTTGTTTAGAATTTTTTTTTTTAATTAGGAAATACACATTCATAAACTGTCACTACTTCTGATGTGGTTGTAGATCTTTATGTTCAATTTTGTTAGGCCAGGTTGTTATTTTGGTTTTTGATTTAGCATGAATATTTACAGACTCAGTTTTGTGGTTCCTTTTGAATCTACATTGGCTTTCATAGTAGAACACTGTAATCTTCTGAAGTTTTTCCATGTTTGAAATGTCCAAGATTATGAACGTGAAAAGCTTTATACACATGGGCAGCCTGAATCAGTATATATTTCAGTATATCTAATGGGCTTTCTTTGGGAAAGGCAGATTTACTTTCACCCCCTATCACCATCATTGGCCACATTAGTCTCTTGGAGTCTTGGGCATGCACCTAGCTCTGGGTGCTTTTTTCTCACGGTGCTTTCTGCAAGAACCATCAAGCCAGAGAGAATTGGTATCATTACAAATAATGGTTCCTCATTTCTCATAGGGATTTCTATTTTGATTATCTAATGGCAAATATGATTATCCTTTTTTGTTTATGGTTGAAGAAACCAAGGTCTAAAGAAGCGACTTGTCAAAATAAGTCAGTAACAAAGTTGGTATTAGTTTTTCATCTAATATATATGTGTGTGTGTGTGTGTGTATATTTTATATATATGTATATATATTTATATATATTTTAAATATATAAATATAATTTAAATATATATTTTATATATGTATATTTAAATATATATTATATGTTATATATTTATATATATTTAAATATTTTATATATATTATATATAAATATATAAATATAATTTAAACATATATTTTATATATACACACATATATATTAGATGAAAAACTAATACCAACTTTGTTACTGACTTATTTTGACAAGCCACTTCTTTAGATCTTGTTTTCTTCAACCATAAACAAAAAAGGATAATCATATATATATTTTATATATACACACACACACATGCATACATACATAGCACAACTAAGGAACAAAATTGTTTTTCAGACTCCTAAGCAAATCAGTAAACACAGGAATTTTGTTACTGGGGCATGTTTAGCTGCATCATTTCCTCCAATTTATTGTTATTTTACATACAGCTTTTTCAACTAAGAAAATGTCTTCAGAGTATTAAAAAGTAGAGTAGAAGCAGATTAAGAACTACCGTTTCCTGCCATTCTTGATTACTGAGTTGTCTTATATTACTCTGGCATATGGTTTACTTTTTAATAATTAAAAATCCCTAGTGGCATTGCAGTTATAATTGAGCTGAGTCTGTTCTCCAGAGATTCCTGCATATGTCAGTTACATCGGCACTTATACCTATTTCTTCCTGTCCTTCTAATGTATGCTACTAAGCTTTCTTTTGTGCTGCTTTGTTTGGTGGTAGGGATGAATGGAACAGAACTTGATTCACCTTTGAGAAACTTGGCCCTGTGCATTGTAAGAAATCTGGAAATTCGTCTGATTGATCTTTGCATTGATCTAAGGAGTTTTGTTGACATTGGAGTGTAACCTTGCTTGTTATGCAGGGGCAGTCTTCTGCAGCATGTGGAGTATCTGCAGGAGCACCCAGAAAGCCCGTAGTTGTAGCCAGAGTGAAAAGCCATGGTCCCCTGGTCTTACATATTTCTTATTTCCTGAGCATCCTTGCAGTTAACACCATAAGGTGAGATAGAATGTCAAGTTGATGACAGAATAAGGTCAATGTTGAGTGGGAAAAAAAGAAGAACCTTTAACTTTTTAGCAGACTGCAGAGCATTTTAAGAGTTTCAAAAGGGTTCAACTCCAAATGTTTCAGTGGCTTTGGGTCAGATTATTATGGCACATATATATGCTTTTTCTTTTTTTCAGGCTTCTTCCCCTTCGTTTTTTGTGGTTTGTTGCAAACTTAATTATGTATGTTAAGATGCATTTATCCTTTTCAAAAACCACTTCTGGGCAAGGAAAATTCTCAACATTTTTGTGTTTAGAAGAGTTATGTGGTTGCTGGGCAAATCAGTGGCAAAAATTATTTCTTGTAGAATGTATGGGCTTTGTGTGTGATTGGCTGCATTGTCTTGAGCCTGTGTTTTTTTTCCCCCTTTAGCTTGTTACCTATTTCAGTTTTGATTATTTACAGTTCTACAGAAAATTTGAATTTAACTTGTGACAAGATCCCTGTTGGAGAGACAGAAGGTTTAGAACTTTAGTTTTGACAATTCTAGTTTTCATGCTGCTCAGAATACATTTTGTGAAATGAAAAATAACCTTGTAAGTAATATGCACATTTAATCCTGTACCATATGTATACACAGTGGGTAGTACCTTCTGCTACAGTAATACCTAACGATCGTTGGCTTGACCTGGAGTTCATGACCTTTTTCCCCTTTCGGGACACCTGTGAAAGATTTCAGTTGCTAAAAAATATGGGTGAAATTGTGATGTTTCCCTGGTCGTCACACTGGTTTTTAGTGTAACATGAGCTTGGAAATATATGAGAAAAATATCTGTTGAATAACTTGTTGAAGTGAAAGTGTTCAGTTTATGGTTTGATTTATACAAAATGTCGGACGTTTTGTATATAAAGGGAGATCTTTCTAGCATGCCCACATTTAGTTACCATCAAAAAAGAAATTGTGAAGACAACAGGTTGAAAAAAATTGGAAGTTTTTAAGCTTCTGACCTTTGGTTAGTCTATATGGAAACTGTTTTTATTTCTCTGGATGTCTGCTTTTTTGTGTTTGAGGCAAGCTTACAAATACTACCATTTCCCTTAGCTTCTTTGAAGGAATTAAAAGACAAGGCAGTATTAAATAAATAAGCAGTGATTCCCAGACAGTTGGAATAGTGGTATAACACAGGCACTGTTTTTATAAAAACTTCAGCAATCATCACATGAGTCACTTAGCCCTGTCTTGTTTTTACTGCTGTTGCTTCACTCTCTTGTATGCACAAGTCAAAGTTCTCTCCACTCATGTTCATGTAAGTCTTTTTGAGGGCTAGGTGTTTTGATGCTTTCCTGATACTTTAGTACTTGTAGCAAATTGGAATAAAGTCCCAAGATGAATGGCTTGGTCAGCTTGGTATACCGTCTGGTAGATATTGCAGTAACAGTGTTTCTTAACCTTTTAAAAATTAATCTCTCCCCTAAGGGCCTTTTTTAGATATTTTCTTTTTCCTTAATTGCTCCTTCATGAAATTTTAATATCACAGGTACACTATATATATACTGTATATATGTATTATGTAATGTATGTATAGCTGTGCTGTATACATAAAAATAAGCGTAAAGCTTTTAAAAATTTCAATATAGGGTTATCAATAACTAATCAAAATTTTTAAGTTAAATTTAAAAATGATTAACATTTCACTTTATATCTGCTGGGTAACTTTTAATGTTATTTATTTACTTACATAAACTGTAGTGTATCAAATTATATTTGCCAAAGAGCAATTTATACACATGTATGGTCATAGTAATAAAAAATTATAAAAATCATTCAAAACTTACTTTAGCAAAAGTAAAACAGTCGCTGTTTTTTGAGACAGGGTCTTGCTTTGTTGCCCAGGCTAGAGTGTAGTGGCACGATCACGGCTCACTGTGATCCTCTTGCTTCAGCTTCCCAAGTAGCTGGGACTACAGGGCATGCCACCGCGCTCAGCTAATTTTTTTTTTTTGTAGAGGCGGGGTTTTGCCATGTCACCTAGGCTGGTCTCGAGCTCCCGGGATCAAACAATACACATGCGTTGGCCTCCCAAAGTGTTGAGATTGTAGGTGGGAGCCACCACACCCAGCTAAAATAATTTTTAGTGAATTTAACTTTTAACTTTTCCTTAATATAAGAAAATGACTTTTATCTAGTTGATAGTCAGATATTGTTAGCATTTTTTTTCTTTTGAGTACTTTTTGTTGTTGTCATTGAGACAGGGTCTCACTCTGTCACCTAGACTGGAGTGCAGTGGCACCATCACCACTTGACCTCCCAGGCTCAAGTGATCCTCTCACCTCAGCCATCAGTGTAGCCAGGACTACAGGCACATGCCACCATGCCTGGTTAATTTGTTTGTTTGTTTGTTTGTTTTCTTTAGAGACAGTTTCTCTATGTTGCTTAGGCTGGTCTTGAACTCCTGACCTCAAGTGATCTTCCTGCTTTGGCCTCCCAAAGTGTTGGGGTTATAGGCATGAGCCACCACGCCCACTCTTTTGGGTACTTACCCTAACTAATGATGTGTTAAATAACCTTTTGAATTAAATAGTAAAATGCAAACTATTTTTGTTTAAGTCTCAGAGCCTAAGCTACACACAAAAGCTCTAAAGATCAGCCACAAGGCAGTCAAATGGCATCCCATTCAATGTGACTTGGAGATCTAGCAATGGACAGATTCTTCCAATCACAGCCATCTGTTGCCATAGTTTTATAGCAGTGTTCTTGCACACATTTACTGTATCTTCCATATCAATGTTGCTTGTGTGATACCCAAGAAAACCCAATGAGAGGAATTAAATACTGAGGAGTAAGATTTTTGTCAAGTAGGGCTCAACTTTGGAGCAACACAAACCATTTTAATATGGAAGATTTTTTTCATACCCCTCCAGCCGCCCCGCCCCAGCCTTTTCCTTTAAGAACCAGTTTTCACCCCTGTGGAAAATGCATGCTATGACATAATGAATACTTTGGGATTACAGTAGTCTCCTCTTATCTGCAGGGTATACATTCCAAGACCCCCGATTGATGCTTGAAGCTGCAAGTAGTATTGAACACTGTATATATGATGTGTTTTTAGTCTGATAACCAAGACAGCTACTAAGTGACTAACGGGCAGGTAGTGTATACAGTGTGGACACGCTGGACGAAAGGAAGATTAATGTCCTGGGGAGGTCAGAGAGGGACAGCTCTACTCAGTTTTTCATCACACTAATCAGAACAGTGCACAAGTGAAAACTTAGGAATGGTTTATTTCCAGAATTTCCCACTTAATATTTTCAGACCTCAGTTAGTCATGGAAGGTGAAGCTGCATATAAATGGAAATTACTGCATTTACATCCGGCTGTATATACTGGGCAAAAAAAGAGGAAGATATTTTTATTTACCTCATGGTCCTCTCTTCTGCATCCATACTAGATCTTGGCCTCCGCTATTCTATAGAAAACGATGTTGTGGCCCAAATACAAAGAATTATAAAAGAAGTTCATTTTTAGCTTGTGATCTTTCAAGGGCCCGGGTCCTGAAAGTTCAAAGGATTTTTAGGATGATTCTGATTACTCCGTGTTTATCTTATACATATGAGACAGTTTTACTTTCCTCAGGTATCAGCAGTTTTATACATTGGCCAAAATGGGGCAGCATTTGTTTTTGGCACATCTGTGTGCTACAGCATATTGGTTAAGAGTCACTGTCCTGGGAATTCCTAGAGCATGATGTATTCTGATAAGCTATCAACCCTCTAAGTGGCCAGTCCAACTTTACTCCAGAAGGATTAAGAGAATGGATGGATGGGTGGCTGGAAAGAAGGAAAACACATTGAATAAATCCCTAGGTAGGGAAGGTAAATGTGGAGTGGTCTCCTGAGCACATGACCACAAAAAATAAAGGCCTTTTCCCCTAGAGCACTTACTGTGGCTTTGACAAGAGAGAGAAATAGAACTTCCGTCTTGTTTAAACCATTGCCATTTGGGAGTTTCTTTCTTAAAGTTGAAACTAATCCTCACTTACAAATTATATTTTAATTGCTACTTGATGGAACCCCTTGGCAGTGTTAAGATGCCATCCAGCTCTAAACTGAATCAAGTTTCAAGCTAACTTCTAAGTTACTTTAAAATTAGTTCTTAGTGAAATTGTTCATTCTCATTCATTCCTTGCCCCCACTATAACCCTTTACTTTTGAACACATTTAGATGGCTCACTCTTGTATCTACATGTAAAGTGTTTTCCTGGACACACTTTATCTTATTGCCTTTCAGGCTATTATTGGTAACCACTGGCATTTATTTCCAGTTTGCATTTGCATTTTTACAGCTAATGAAGGCATTGGCCACTCCCAGGAAATATGATTTAGAAGACTGGCTTTTAAAATGTCTTCTTGGCTCCCACTGATAAACCACTTAAAAAAAATTGTATGTATGCTTCCAAGTAAGATTTGAACAGAGGGTTACCTGTCTTAAAAAAAGTTGGAAGCCTACCCTTATAGAAAATGAGGAAGTTTATGAATGCTATAACAAAGATGATTAGGCATTTTTATTCTTCTCTTTCTACCTTACTTTCACTTGCTTTTCTTTTGTGTGCTGTGATTATGAATACTAAGATTGTAGCAATACCAACTAATCATATCCCATAGAGGTGGTACATTGTGAGTGTGAAAAGTGATTGATATCTGTCTAGCTATTGATAAATCAACTAAATTTCAGGCTTTGGGTGTTCTGTAGTTCCGATTGCACAGGAACACTAGGTACTTGAAGGTTTTTGACATTTCTGGATACTGGAAAATTAAGAGTAATTATTTTTCATTAACACTGACTTAAAAAGGAATGTCTGCCAGAACATTGATGGTTCAGCTCATATTTCTTTCTTTTTCTTTTTTCTTTCTTTCTCTCTCTCTCTCTCTCCCCTTCCTTCCTTCCTTCCTTCCTTCCTTCCTTCCTTCCTTCCTTCCTTCCTTCCTTCCTTCCTTTCCTTTCTTTCTTTCTTTTTTTTTTTTTAAAGAGACAGGGTCTCACTCTGTTACCAAGGCTGGAGCACCCTGGCTTGATGATCATAGCTCGCTGTAGCCTCAAACTCCTGGGCAAAAGTGATCCTCTCACCTCAGCCTCCCCAGGTAGCCAGGACTATAGGCACACACTACCACATGCAGCTAATTCTTTTATTTTTTAAGTAGATATGTCAAATATCCAAGCAAATGAGTTTATTGAGTTTATCTGTGTTCCAAAAGTCCCGTCTCCATTGATGTTTTCACATTTAGTTATTTCCTTTTCTATCAAGGTGTAGGACTTGGGCAATAATTTTTTTTTAAACTTTTTTATTATAAAAATTTTAAAACATACATGAAAATAAAGAGACTAGCATAATGAGTCCCGATGTCCCCATTGTCTGCTTTCAACAATGATCAATGCAGAGTCAATTTTGTTTCATTGGTACCCTCACCCACTTTCCACACTACTAAATTATTTTGAAGCAAATCTAAGACATTACATCATTCCCAGTTGTAAATACAGCAAGATGCATCTCTATAATACAAGAACTCCTTTTTTATTTTATTTTATTTTTTATTTATTTTTATTTTTATTTTTTTATTATACTTTAAGTTCTAGGGTACATGTGCATAATGTGCAGCTTTGTTACATATGTATACTTGTGCCATGTTGGTGTGCTGCACCCATCAACTCGTCAGCACCCACCAACTCATCATTTACATCAGGTATAACTCCCAATGCAATCCCTCCCCGCTCCCCCCCCATGATAGGCCCCGGTGTGTGATGTTCCCCTTCCCGAGTCCAAGTGATCTCACTGTTCAGTTCCCACCTATGAGTGAGAACATGCCGTGTTTGGTTTTCTGTCCTTGCGATAGTTTGCTGAGAATGATGGTTTCCAGCTGCATCCATGTCCCTACAAAGGACACAAACTCATCCTTTTTTATGGCTGCATAGTATTCCATGGTGTATATGTGCCACATTTTCTTAATCCAGTTTGTCACTGATGGATATTTGGGTTGATTCCAAGTCTTTGCTATTGTGAATAGTGCCGCAATAAACATATGTATGCATGTGTCTTTATAGCAGCATGATTTATAATCCTTTGGGTATATATACCCAGTAATGGGATGGCTGGGTCATATGGTACTTCTAGTTCTAGATCTTTGAGGAATCGCCATACTGTTTTCCATAATGGTTGAACTAGTTTACAATCCCACCAACAGTGTAAAAGTGTTCCTATTTCTCCACATCCTCTCCAGCACCTGTTGTTTCCTGACTTTTTAATGATTGCCATTCTAACTGGTGTGAGATGGTATCTCATTGTGGTTTTGATTTGCATTTCTCTGATGGCCAGTGATGATGAGCATTTTTTCATGTGTCTGTTGGCTGCATAAATGTTTTCTTTTGAGAAGTGTCTGTTCATGTCCTTTGCCCACTTTTTGATGGGGTTGTTTGATTTTTTCTTGTAAATTTGTTTAAGTTCTTTGTAGATTCTGGATATTAGCCCTTTGTCAGATGAGTAGATTGCAAAAATTTTCTCCCATTCTGTAGGTTGCCTGTTCACTCTGATGGTAGTTTCTTTTGCTGTGCAGAAGCTCTTTAGTTTAATGAGATCCCATTTGTCTATTTTGGCTTTTGTTGCCGTTGCTTTTGGTGTTTTAGTCATGAAGTCCTTGCCCATGCCTTTGTCCTGAATGGTATTTCCTAGGTTTTCTTCTAGGGTTTTTATGGTTTTAGGTCTAACATTTAAGTCTTTAATCCATCCTGAATTACTTTTTGTACAAGGTGTAAGGAAGGGATCCAGTTTCAGCTTTCTACATATGGCTAGCCAGTTTTCCCAGCACCATTTATTAAATAGGGAATCCTCTCCCTATTTCTTGTTTTTGTCAGGTTTGTCAAAGATCAGATGGCTGTAGATGTGTGGTATTATTTCTGAGGGCTCTGTTCTGTTCCACTGGTTTGTATCTCTGTTTTGGTGCCAGTACCAAGATGTTTTGGTTACTGCAGCCTTGTAGTGTAGTTTGAAGTCAGGTAGCGTGATGCCTCCAGCTTTGTTCTTTTTGCTTAGGATTGTCTTGGCAATGCGGGCTCTTTTTTGGTTCCATATGAACTGTAAAGTAGTTTTTTCCAGTTCTTTGAAGAAAGTCATTGGTAGCTTGATGGGGATGGCGTTGAATCTATAAATTGCCTTGGACAGTATGGCCATTTTCACGATGTTGATTCTTCCGATCCATGAGCATGGAATGTTCTTCCATTTGTTTGTATCCTCTTTTATTTCGTTGAGCAGTGGTTTGTAGTTCTCCTTGAAGAGGTTCTTCACATCCCTTGTAAGTTGGATTCCTAGGTATTTTATTCTCTTTGAAGCAAATGTGAATGGGAGTTCACTCATGATTTGGTTGTCTGTTTGTCTGTTATTGGTGTATAGGAATGCCTGTGATTTTGGCACATTGATTTTGTATCCTGAGACTTTGCTGAAGTTGCTTATCAGCTTAAGAAGATTTTGGGCTGAGACGATGGGGTTTTCTAAATATACAGTCATGTTATCTGCAAACAGGGGCAATTTGACTTCCTCTTTTCCTAATTAAATACCCTTTATTTCTTTCTCCTGCCTGATTGCCCTGGCCAGAACTTTCAACACTATGTTGAATAGGAGTGGTGAGAGAAGGCATCCCTGTCTTGTACCGGTTTTCAGAGGGAATGCTTCCAGTTTTTGCCCATTCGGTATGATATTGGCTGTGGGTTTTTCATAAATAGCCCTTACTATTTTGAGATATGTTCCATCAATATCTAGTTTATTGAGAGTTTTTAGCATGAAGGGCTGTTGAATTTTGTCAAAGGCCTTTTCTGCATCTATTGAGATAATCATTTGGTTTTGTCTTTGCTTCTGTTTATATGATGGATTACGTTTATTGATTTGCGTATGTTGAACCAGCCTTGCATCCCAGGGATGAAGCCGACTTGATCGTGGTAGATAAGCTTTTTGATGTGCTGCTGGATTTGGTTTGCCAGTATTTTATTGAGGATTTTTGCATTGATGTTCATCAGGGATATTGGTCTAAAATTGTCTTTTTTTGTTTTGTCTCTGCCAGGCTTTGGTATCAGGATGATGCTGGCCTCATAAAATGAGTGAGGGAGGATTCCCTCTTTTTCTATTGATTGGAATAGTTTCAGAAGGAATGGTACCAGCTCCTATTTGTGTCTCTGGTAGAATTTGGCTGTGAATTCGTCTGGTCCTGGACTTTTTTTGGTTGGTAGGCTGTTAATTATTGCCTCAATTTCAGAGTCTGTATTGGTCTATTCAGGGATTCAACTTCTTCCTGGTTTAGTCTTGGGAGGGTGTATGTGTCCAGGAATTTATCCATTTCTTCTGGATAGAAGTGTTTATAGTAGAGGTGTTTATAGTATTCTCTGATGGTAGTTTGTATTTCTGTGGGATTGGTGGTGATATCTCCTTTATCATTTTTTATTGCATCTATTTGATTCTTCTCTCTTTTCTTCTTTATTAGTCTTGCTAGCAGTTTATCAATTTTGTTGATCTTTTAAAAAAAACCAGCTCCTGGATTCATTGGTTTTTTTATTGAAGGGTTTTTTTGTGTCTCTCTCTCCTTCAGTTCTGCTGTGATCTTAGTTATTTCTTGACTTCTTTAGCTTTTGAGTTTGTTTGCTTCTCTAGTTGCTTTGTTTGCTTCTCTTCTTGCTTCTCTAGTTCTTTTAATTGTGATGTTAGGGTGTCGATTTTGGATCTTTCCTGCTTTCTCTTGTGGGCATTTAGTGTTATAAATTTCCCTCTACACACTGCTTTAAATGTGTCCCAGAGATTCTGGTATGTTGTGTCTTTATTCTCATTGGTTTCAAAGAACATCTTTATTTCTGCCTTCATTTCGTTATTTACCCAGTAGTCATTCAGGAGCAGGTTGTTCAGTTTCCATGTAGTTGTGTGGTTTTGAGTGAGTTTCTTAATCCTGAGTTCTAATTTGATCGCACTGTGATCTGAGAGACAGTTTGTTGTGATTTCTGTTCTTTTGTATTTGCTGAGGAGTGCTTTACTTCCAACTGTGTGGTCAATTTTGGAATAAGTGCGATGTGGTGCTGAGAAGAATGTATATTCTGTTGATTTGGGGTGTAGAGTTCTGTAGAGGTCTATTATGTCTGCTTGTTGCAGAGCTGAGTTCAAGTCCTGGATATCCTTGTTAACTTTCTGTCTCTTCTCTTTGATCTGTCTAATGTTGACAGTGGGGTGTTAAAGTCTCCCATTATTATTGTGTGGGAGTCTAAGTCTCATTGTAGGTCTCTAAGGACTTGCTTTATGAATCTGGGTGCTTCTGTATTGGGTGCATATATATTTAGAATAGTTAGCTCTTCTTGTTGAATTGATCCCTTTACCATTGTGTAATGGCCTTCTTTGTCTCTTTTGATCTTTGTTGGCTTAAAGTCTGTTTTAACAGAGACTAGGATTGCAACCCCTGCTTTTTTTTTCCCTTTCCATTTGCTTGGTAGATCTTCCTCCATTCCTTTATTTTGACCCTATGTGTGTCTCTGCTCGTGAGATGGGTCTCCTGAATACAGCACACTGATGGGTCTTGACTCTTTATCCAGTTTGCCAGTCTGTGTCTTTTAATTGGGACATTTAGCCCATTTATACTAAGGTTAATATTGTTATGTGTGACTTTGATCCTGTCATTATGATGTTAGCTGGTTATTTTGCTCGTTAGTTGATGCATTTTCTTCCTAGCATCGATGGTCTTTACAATTCGGCATGTTTTTGCAGTGGCTGGTACTGGTTGTTCCTTTCTATGTTTAGTGCTTCCTTCAGGGTCTCTTGAAAGGCAGGCCTGGTGGTGACAAAATCTCTCAGCATTTGCTTATCTGTAAAGGATTTTATTTCTCCTTCACTTATGAAGCTTAGTTTGGCTGGATATGAAATTCTGGGTTGAAAATTCTTTTCTTTAAGAATCTTAAATATTTTCCCCCATTCTATTCTGGCTTGTAGAGTTTCTGTCAAGAGATCAACTGTTAGTCTGATGGGCTTCCCTTTGTGGGTAACCTGACCTTTCTCTCTGGCTGCCCTTAACATTTTTTCCTTCATTTCAACTATGGTGAATCTGACAATTATGTGTCTTGGAGTTGCTCTTCTTGAGGAGTATCTTTGTGGCGTTCTCTGTATTTCCTGAATTTGAATGTCAGCCTGCCTTGCTAGATTGGGGAAGTTCTCCTGGATAATATCCTGCAGAGTGTTTTCCAGCTTGGTTCCATTCTCCCTGTCACTTTCAGGTACACCAATCAGACGTAGATTTGGTCTTTTCACATAGTCCCATATTTCTTGGAGGCTTTGTTTGTTTCTTTTTGCTCTTTTTTCTGTAAACTTCTCACTTCCTTTCATTCATTTGATCTTCAGTCACTGATACCCTCTCTTCCACTTAATTGAATTGGCTACTGAAGCTTGTGCGTGCGTCACGTAGTTCTCGTGCCATGGTTTTCATCTCCATCAGGTCATTTAAGGTCTTCTCTATACTGTTTATTCTTGTTAGCCATTTGTCTAATCTTTTTTCCAGATTTTTAGCTTCTTTGCAATGTGTTCATTCTCCTTTAGCTCAGAGAAGTTTGTTATTCCCGATCTTCTGAAGCCTACTTCTGTCAACTTGTCAAAGTCATTCTCCATCTAGCTTCGTTCGATTGCTGGCGAGGAGCTGCATTCCTTTAGAGGAGAAGAGTCACTCTGATTTTTAGAATTTTCAGCTTTTCTGCTCGGGTTTCTCCCCATCTTTGTGGTTTTATCTACTTTTGGTCTTTGATGATGGTGACCTACAGATGGGATTTTGGTGTGGATGTCCTTTTTGTTGATGTTGATGCTACTCCTTTCTGTTTGTTAGTTTTCCTTCTAACAGTCAGGACCCTCAGCTGCAGGTCTGTTGGAGTTTGCTGGAGGTCCACTCCAGACCATGGTTGTCTGGGTATCACCAGTGGAGGCTGCAGAACAGCAAATGTTGCTGCCTGATCCTTCCTCTGGAAGCTTTGTCTCAGAGGGGCACCCTGAGACTGAGGTTTCAGTCGACCCCTACTGGGAGCTGTCTCTTGGGTTAGGTTACTCGGGGGTCTCCTGGGTTAGGTTACTTGGGGGTCAGGGACCCACTTCAGGAGGTGGGTTCTCCATTCTCAGATCTCAAACTCTGCTGGGAGAACCACTGCTCTCTTCCAAGCTGTCAAACAGGGATGTTTAAGTCTGCAGAAGTTTCTGCTGCCTTTTGTTCAGCTATGCCCTGTCCCCAGAGGTGGAGACTACAGAGGCAGGCAGGCCTTGTTGAGCTGCAGTGGGCTGCACCCAGTTCAAGCTTCCTGTCCACTTTGTTTACCTACTCAAGCCTCAGCAATGGCGGATGCCCCTCCCCCAGCCTCGCTGCGCCATTTCAGTTTGATCTCAGACTGCCGTGCAAGCAGTGAACAGGCTCTGTGGGCGTGGGACACTCTGAGCCAGGTGCGGGATATAATCTCCTGGTGTGCTGTTTGCTGAGACAATTGGAAAAGGACAGTATTATGGTGGGAGTGTCCTGATTTTCGAGGTACCATCTGTCACGGCTTTCCTTGGCCAGGAAAGGGAATTCCCTGACCCCTTGTGCTTCCCGGGTGAGGCGATGCCCCGCCCTGCTTCGGCTCACACTCCATGGGCTCCATGCCACTGTCCAACAAGTCCCAGTAAGATCAACCTGGTACCTCAGTTGGAAATGCAGAAATCACTCATCTTCTGCATTGCACCACTGGGAGTTGTAGACTGGAGCTGTTTCTATTCGGCCGTCTTGGACCCCAAATTCAGGGCAATAATTTTTTAAACATTTTTGGGGGGAATTGGATGGAAACTCCCTTTAAGCATCTTCTATAACTGAAGTCCCCATTTTGTTAATTTTTTATTTTGAAATAGTAAAAATTTATTTTAAAAATGCAAGTGGTATGCAAAAATTTTTTTTTCTGAACTGTTCAAGAGCTAATTTGATATTGCATTACCCCTAAATAGTTTGGTGTGTATTTCCTATAAACAAGGACATCATTCTCTATAACCATAATAATCATCATCAAAATCAGATGAACATTGATGTTTATGTTAACCACCATTTAATCCTTAGGCCCTATGCAAGTTTTATCAGTTGTGCTTTATAGCTGTATTAGTCCGTTCTCATGCTGCTATGAAGAAATATCCAAGACTGAGTAATTTATAAAGAAAAGAGGTTTAATTGACTCAGTTCTGCATGGCTGGGGAGGTCTCAGGAAACTTACAGTCATGGTGGAAGGCACTTCTTCACAGGGCGGCAGGAGAATGAGTAAAGGGGATGAGAGTGAGTAAAGAGGGGAAAGCCTCTTAAAAAAACCAGCAGATCTTGTGAGAACTCCCTTACCATCACAAGGACAGCATGGGGATAACCACCTCCATGTTTCAATTGCCTCCCACCCAGACCCTCCCATGGGGATTATGGGAACTACATTTCAAGATGAGATTTGGGTAGGGACACAGCCAAACCATATCAATAGCAAAGAGTCACTTGTTGTCTTCAGCCATCATGTCTCATTAGTCTCCTTCTGGAGACTTCTAGAATAGTCTTTTCTTGACTTTCATGACCTTGACACTTGAAGATTACAGGCCAGTTATTTTGTAGCATGTTCGTCAATTTTGGTTTGTCTAATGTTTCTTCACTAGTTAAATTCCCGTTAGGCATCTTTGGAGGAATGGTAGAGTAGTAATGCTAACTTCCCAGCGCATGCTATGAAGTGGCATACAATTTTCATTTATCCCGTAACTGATAATGTTCACTGTAATCACTTAAGATTGTAGCTACCAGTCATCTTTACTGTAAAATTATTCTTTTCTCCATTATAATTAATATCTTGTGGGGAAGAGCTTTGAAATTATGTAAATATACTGTTTCTAATCAGTTTTTCTATATACTTAAGTTATGTCAGTATGGACTCATTGTTGCTGATTTTATTCAGTGTATTTAAATCCATTACAGTCATTTATTTTGATGATTAAATTGTCCCCAATTTGGCCAGCAGGAGTCCCTTGAGGCTGGCTTCAGTTTGCTTTTAACATGTTCCTATTATTCTTGAGCACTTAGTTGCTTTTGGCACAAGATATTCTAGGTCTATCTTGAACTTTCTCTTACCTCATTTCTCGAACCTGGTTTCTTTTAGTGGAAAATGGTATCTTGAAGCCAAGATCTAGGGTGTAAGGTGTGATTATTGTTATGGCAGGGGAGGGTTGCTATTGCAAGGCTTTCTCAGAGGACTGAGCCTGGGATTGTGGCATGATGCGTGCCTGTGCGCACACACTTGCATACACATCTGCATCTATGCATCTATATTTGTTTATGTACATATATATGTATGTACACAAACATAGATACACATGTCTATATATGACTGTAAGTCTACAGTACGTCCAATTCCAACCTAACACTTTAGGGTTTATTCCCAGTTTTCTTCTGGTCCATATTTGTACCTCTCTTTTCCAACACTGAGACAACTAACTCCCATTATTCTTAGTTTATTTACTTACTTGATCCATGTTCCTGCCTATAACTGAACTCTCTTCTTCCTCATCTTCTCCTCTGCATGTTTGCACCCCTCATCACTGAGCCTCTGACTCCTCCCACAGGACTGTCCCCACTCACTTGTGGATGCCCTCCCTCCCCCTTGGGCTCTGACACCCCATGCTAGATTTCTCTCCTGATCTGGGGGACACCGTTTTTTACCTTCTCACCACCAGGTAGGGATTTCTGCCTCTTCAGCTCCTTTAGGGCTGAATTGTTCTGGAAGAGAAGGGGATAAAGACTTTTTGAGTCTTACAAAGCCTTTATTGATAGGGATGTTCTTGTAAAATGAAGGGGAGAAAATGGTTGTATATGGTGGGGCTTTTTTGGAAGGGACTGGTAATGTAGGAAATATATTTGTGGGCTCACCTAATGTAGTTTCTTCCTCAGATCTAGCATATTTCTCTGTGATCTTCCTGCTGAGGGTCTTACAAGGCCAAGTAAAATGTCTCAAGACCCCCTGGCCCTTCCTGTCTTGTAGGGTTTTTTGTGTCATAGTTGTACTTTCCTCTACTTCTCCCCTTCCAAGAACCAGAACCCTCATTTTCCCCCTTCCAAGTCACTATATTTCATCACTCACCTTCCAGAAGATAAAGGTTGCTAGTCACTCTCTTAATCCCTAAATACCTTTAGTTTGTGAATTGCATTCTCTGAAAAAAGGTTTCCTCTTGGAATTATTTTCCTAGGTTGATTTGAGGCATTTTTTTTCCTACCAGTGGAATTTTTTTTTGAAAGGCAGTAGTTGTGTTATGCAGGAGAAAGTTTTTTATTGGTGTTGTACAAGATGAGATCAATATCATCTTCTATTTGTGGTTTGTTGCTAGTACCACTATCAGAAGTGCATTGTTTAACATTTTGCTATATAAGGAGCTACACAATGATTCATTTTCTTTTTACCTATGTAGTACATATATGTATTTTTTTGAGATGGAGTCTCATTATATTGCCCAGGCTAGTTTTGAACACCTGGTCTCAAGCCACCATCCTGCCTCAGCCTCCCAAAGCACTAGGATTGCAGTTGTGCAACACTATGCCTCACCTTTAGTACTACTTTTAGAAAAGGGAAGTAATCCAAGAAAGACTCTATGCTTATAGAAGCCTTATTTATACTAATGAATAATAGGAAACAACTCCAGGATGAAATACTTGTAGAATAAGTTGACAAACTATGATATATAAATATAATGGAATGTGATTAAAATGTCTTTAGACACGTGAATATAAACTCAGTTGAAAAAGCAGTTCCCAAGATGGAATAGACATTAATTCATTATATATAATATATATAATATTCGTTATATATATTGTGTATAATATTCATGTATATAATATTTAGTTATGTGTAATGAATATGTTGTTTGTAAAACCCTAGGATGCATGCTAATCGACTG
Source organism: Macaca nemestrina (assembly GCF_043159975.1). NCBI lineage: Eukaryota > Metazoa > Chordata > Mammalia > Primates > Cercopithecidae > Macaca > Macaca nemestrina. The sequence goes on along the minus strand of NC_092135.1, from coordinate 120,677,912 downwards.
TGACAGAGTCCGTATAACACTGAGTGTTGCGGCAAGTCCTTCTGTCACTTTAATCCATGTGATTAAAGACTTAATTCCTTCACACCAGTTTTTTCATCTGTAAAATTGCAATGACGATATCTGTCCCATCGACATCCTAGAGTTGTCAGAGAAGGCAGTTGCAAGAATTTGTGAAAACATTTTGGAATGTGTAAATCTCTTCAGAGTAAACTTGGAGTAGATCTTAGGTCTATCTGTCTTCAGAAAAGCAACACTAGATGAGCTGCAGACTGGGTTTCAGGAAAAAACCTGAATTCTGATCTCAATTCTGCTGTTACCTGTTTTCTTAATCTGTCTAGTATCTATTTTTTTCATATATTAAGTGAAGGAAATGGACAGGATTGCTTCCAAGGTCATTTCCAGTTTTAAGATTCTGCAGGAGTTTAAATTCAGAAGTAATCTCTGCCACAGGTTCTAACATTTCAGGTCTTTTCCTTTGCCTTTGTAGATGGTGTCCCTGTGGTACTTGTCTGCTGAAATAATTCCAGCTTTGTTTCAAGAATCTGAAATTTATTCATACAAGTATCTGTGTTAGATGGGATTTTAAAAATAAATAGTTCTATTTTCCATGGAAGGCTCTAGGTTTTGTCAGTATTGTTCTGTATTAATATTACAGAGCCTACTTGGGTATGTCCTAAGGTGAGAGATGATGAACTGTCAGTCTTTCTTGTTTTCTCTTAAGTTTTGTTTGTTTATTTAATTTTAAACCAGAAGTTTTCTAACATGAAATGGACAGCTTGACCAAAAGCTTAAAAACATTCTGCTCTAGGCCTTATGTGCCTGTGGGCCACACACAGAGGAGCCGATTCCACGGCCCTTCTTCACCTTTTGCTTGCTCTCCAGCCTCTACTATTGCTTGCCTAGGGCGAGCCTCCTAATCTCCTTGTGCTTCACTTTTTCCCATCTGTAACTTGTCTGTCCCACAAAGGGTTTGGCCAGGGCTGTACTGGGAATAAGTGATGAATAGAAAGTGGGCTGCCATGTTTTTGCAATTTCATCGTTCCTTCATTTTTCTTTTCTTGATTTTTGAGAATCAAAATCACGCCGAGCTATTTTTTTTTTTTTTTTTTTTTTTTTGTGAGACAGAGTCTCGCTCTGTCGCCCAGGCTGGAGTGCAGTGGCGCAATCTCGGCTTACTGCATGCTCCGCCTCCTGGGTTCACGCCATTCTCCTGCCTCAGCCTCCCGAGTAGCTGGGACTACAGGTGCCCAGTATCACGCCCGGCTAATTTTTTTTGTATTTTTTAGTAGAGACAGGGTTTCACCCTGTTAGCCAGGATGGTCTCAATCTCCTGACCTCATGATTCGCCTGCCTCGGCCTCCCAAAGTGCTGGGATTACAGGCGTGAGCCACCACGCCCAGCCCCAGCTAATTTTTTTTGTGTTTTTAGTAGAGACGGGGTTTCACCATGTTGGCCAGGATGGTCTCATCTCCTGACTTCGTGATCTTCCTGCCTTGGTCTCCCAAAGTGCTGGGATTACAGGTGTGAGCCACCGTGCCCAGCTTCGTTTTTCTTTTACATGCCCTATTTGTCACCTGAAATCTTATTCTGAAATTAAAACAGCTATCAAAATTACATGTTTAAAGTTATGTTTGCACTAAGTTAGCTAAAGTTCTCAATTGAATAAGTTAACTAATTGTGAAATTTGGATACAATCTCATACAGTCGACATTTCTATTCTTTCCTTAATTAGTCCTACCACAGTCTCTTTTTAATTATTTCACTGTACTTGTGGAGGAAGTAATAAGTTATTCCTTTTAGTTTGAGAAATAGTCCCCTTAAAGATTTTTTTGTCAGGTGAAAGACTGGATAAAGAACCATTTGTTGGGCCAAGAAAGCAGAGTGATTTCTTTTTTTTTTTTTTGAAGTTGTTATTCTAAATATATTCTATACATTTTGAAGAAATGTGAAAATTGTGGGGGAAAATGATATGGGTGTGAGACAAATATAGGATGATGGCATTATTTAAGAACAGAAGTTTTCAAAACAGACTGACAGTGAGGATACTTTTTAACCTAGAAGTAAAAGTCCTTTGGTTTTACACAGTTTGAGACCGATTTAAAGTTGGAATTAGCTAGGTCATCTTGAAGCTCCTTCCTGACCTCCTTTAGGTTTTAAAATATGAGTGTGCATGTGTGTGTGAGAGACACATAGCTAAGATTAGACTTTAAAATAGATCTCAGCGTTTCCCGAGCATTTCTATGTAATCATTTCGTATTTGCCCTGCTAATTAACTAAACGTTTCATAAGAAATGTTAAAAAGTAAAAACCACAGAGATAAATGGTAAATGATAAATTCCTCTACACAAATTAAGACGGGTAAATTTTGGAGTTACGATTCCAAATATTTAGTCACAAGGAGATTGTGGTAATTGTTAAAATTAAAAGATGGTTATTTGTTGAAGACATTTTTCCATCACTTAGAGGACTAGGTAGTGTGGGTTTTGCTGATTTCTTTTGAAGCATAAGGCCCTACAGGATCCTGTCTGGATTTGTAATATTATGCCCTGCCCTGTGTTGATGGAATGTTGCTGTGTCATGGGCTCCCTGAGTTCCATGCTGTGGGGTTAAGTAGGTACCAGTTCCCTCACATCCAGTTGCCTTCACTTTAAGAGTTAATGGTGTCTGCAGGTGTGTTGGGATTAGCACTGTAAAGTTGTGTAAGGGGTTTTTCTTTCTTTTGATCTTCAGAAAGGGATGAAAGATGGCCATTAAACTCAAGGGATTAGGTCCCTTCTCTTTACAGACTTTAGCTACCATAAATATTTCACTTCAAATGCAAGGTGAAGAATTGTATACATCAGGGGAAAATGGGTGTTTTATGTTACCAGTTGGAAATTATTCAGTCTCCACCTACAAATTAAATTGTCTTTGCAGAGACATTTTCTCCCAACTGAGTGTCCTAGGATCTGAAAAAATGTTTTTGTGTTTATATCTCGATAGTGATTTTTTTCCTCCTCATATACCTAAACCTTTTTCTTTCCTTTTATAAGCTAATGTCTTACCTACATTGTACTGTTTTCTCCCTTGAGTTCTCTTCCCTTGTGTAAATCCATTGGTGCCTTCAAAATACTGCTGGTTCAAAAACTTTGAGAACAGCCACCCTTAGGAATGACACCATGCTCACGTGGGATAAGTGTGTGTTTTGTTTTATAGTCTATATATGCTGTCTCTTCCTTTAAATCAACATTGTTTAGAAAAGGAAGGTGATGTTGATGGGCTGGCAGCAGAGTCCTACAATTCCTGTTACTGCATTCTCAGAAAACTAGTGGGAAACCAGGAGGAAGTTCCTCCTCTGTAGGATATTATGGTTCCAGTCTCATTCCACACTTTGCCACGTCACCCACCCTGTCAGTTTCACCCCAGAATGGAACACTGGAGATGTTTGTTTCCCTTTTCTGGGAGGAGAAGGGCTTGGGTAGATGCCAACCCCTAAATCAGCCTGTGAAATGATTATTCCTCCCTTCACTCCATAGTACATAATTAGTCACTTAGAACATATTTACAGTATATTCAGTTGGCCCAGTGGCTTACAATATCTATATAATTTTGTATTTTTTAATTTCATCCCTGAAGTTGGAGACTTATATGTAGTTAAAACTCATGATGATAGTTTCTGTTGTTTGCCATATATGTGACATATGGACATTCCTTTTCCAGTGTTCCCTGCCCCCCCTTTATATTTTGTTCTTATCTCTTTATTGCAGAAATTTTGGGTGGTTAAGTACCAGATTGCAAGCAGTACAATATGTGGGTTCAAGCCTCACATCATGTATTAGTACTGTAAAAAAAAGGGAAAAATTGTATGAGTAGATGACTTTTTACAGATGGGCCAAATAAAATACCAAATGAATGAGTTGAATATAGCCAGTGGCAGGGGGATTAAGATCAGGAATTAAGACTCTGATTAAGAAGGTGCTTGATAACGCCTTCTAATGTTTTTAGATTAGGGGGTCTGCTCAGTTACCACCTTAAGCTTCTACTTCCGATGCTCCCTAAAATTATAGGAATGGCTCTATGTGTAAAGCTTACCCAAACTTTGGGTCTATAATACTACTCTTAAAAAAAAAAAATGAGGCAAAAAGAAACTGTGAAAAGTGTTTAGCAATGAGCAAGAGAGGGAGCTTACAAACTCTTTGATGGTCAATTAGCCAGAAAATGTGCTAAAGACTGGGTGCTGTGCTGAATTACAGGCCCAGGAATTACCCCCGAGGTCCTCAGAGTGGTCCTGCCGTTTGAGCACAGAGACAATTACAGACCTCTAGGAGATGCTACAAAGGCTTTAATTAAGGGACTTACTAACACCCCACTAAGTTTTGGAAATTTAATTCTTATTTGTGCTTACCTGATGTTTCTTTTGTCCAGACTTTCACATGTATTTCAACAGAGAACACTATTTCCCCCACATCTGTTTTATGCTGGAAGCCGTTTACTGTGATAGATAGCAGCAAAGCAGAGCGTTTAACCAGTATAAGGAAGTAGGTAGAAAAGTGGGCTTGGGAGGCTTTTTGCTGGGAACATTTTGGGCTCACATTGAAAATTGTAGTACTACGCATCTCGAAACATCAGTAAGAGAAAACTAATGTACTTTATAGAATTTGAATTTTAGAATTCACATTTCACAAAGCAGTGTGATTTTTCTTTGAATTAGCAACTTCATATTTCTAGACACAGCATGCTGCTCTTTCTCTAAAAATATGTTTTTGTTTGTTGATGCTATAAGGTTACCACCCAGGTCTGATTTTTCACCAGCCTAGACTCATATTTTGTTCCATTTAGATGTGACTGTTTTTATTTCTGGAAATACTCTGCTTTAAGATGCATTAGTCCTAGCTAGAGTGCTATGATCACATTAATCTACCGGAGTTATTGTGAACTACCCGCTTTCTGCCAGCAGTGGAGATGCTCTC